>NW_026947486.1:33725376-36292043 GCF_034190915.1 Cavia porcellus | reverse complement strand
ATCAGCCTGCTCAGATACCAAGGTGTTGAATGGATAATTTCTTCCCAACTTGATATATTAATTCAATACAATCACAATAAAAACTCAGGAATTACTTTGTGGATATCAACAAACTGATTCTAAAGTTCACATGGAAAGAGAAAAGAGCAAGAACAACCAACATGAAACTGAGGAATTAGAACAAAGTTGGGGGATGACACTATTTGATTCAAGACATACCATAAAGCAACAGTATATTGATGAAATATACATATAGATTAATGAAACAGAATATAGAGACTGAAAGTAGGCATTAATATTCTTGCAAAAGCAATCCAGTGGAGAAAAGGTAAGTTTTTTAAACAAAGCGTATTAGAACAACTGGACATCCATATGCAAACAAAACAAGACAAAGAAAGCCAAAAACAAATCTAGACACAGCCCTTACACTTTTCAAAAAAAAATTTAACTCAAAGTAGTTCAGAGACCTAAATGCAAACATAAAACTATGTCAGATTTGTGACACAACATAGATAAAATCTTGATGACTTCGGGTTGGACAATGAGTTTTTAGATATAACACAAAAAATACAATTTGAAAACAAATCAACAAGTTGGACTTCATTAAAAATTAAAAATTTTTACTGCTCTGAGAAAGTATTGCTAAGTGAAAAAGCCTCACACCATCCAGGGATATAGCTTAGTGCCTGGTCAGCATGAGGTCATGAGTTCAATTTCTGTTGCCAAAAGAAAAAAAAAAAAAGAAAGAAAGAAAGGAAGCCTCACACCAAAAAAAAAAAAAAAAAAAAAAAAAATTTGCAAAACACATATCTAAGAAAGAACTTTTATCCAAAAGTATAAAGGACTCTTAAAACTCATAGATAAGAAAAAAAAGATAGCCTAATGAAAACAGAGACAAAGATCTGAATAGAGAATACAACCACCAGGAAAAAAAAAATCAAATTAAGATATAGGTAAAAGACTTAAATATAGATACTTCACAAAGAAGATAAAATGTTGGCAAATAAGCTTATGAAATGATGGTCAACTCCTCCTATCACATGGGAATTGCAAAGTAAAACAATGAGAGAGCACTTCTGAAAATGGATATAATCTAAAATGCTAATAATATCAAATTAGAATATGGTACAACAGGAATTCTCATTCATTACTAGTAGTAATACAAAATGGCATACATTTTGAGAAACTGTTTGATAGCGTCTTAGAAAGTTAAACATAATTTTACCATATGACACAGAAGTCTTGAACACATGTATTTACCCAAAAGAGTTGAAACTGACCCCAAAACACTACATACAACTTTACTCATAATTGAAAAAAATGGAAGCAATGAATATATTTAACAGGCAAATAGATAGACAGCTTGTGGTGCATTTATATAATGGGCTATTAGTCAGCAATAAAATAAATGAGCTATCAAGTCACAAAGAGACACAGAGTAATCTTAAATACATATTGATGAGTGAAAGAATATTGCAGTCTGAAAATGGTATAAACTGTATAATTCTGACCATATGATATTTCAGAAAGGCTAAATCTATAGATAGTTAAAAGAGGCGGGAAGAGAGGGAGTATACTGTTTTTGTGCAACTTTTCTGTAAATTAAAACTCCTCTAAAATTGCCTATATCATTGCTACATTGTACTCAGTGATTGTTCCAATTTGGTAGATAATTAAGTACTTGAATGGAGGGACTATATATTATTTATCTCCATGTTCAGTCCTACAGCATCCTTTATAGTAAGTGCTCAATAACATGTTAATTCAAAGAAAAAATGATTGACTGAAGGAAGGTAAACTTGGGGTATGAGTTCACATTCTTCAGACTCCAAGCTCTCACCGTACCTTCAGTTGAATCATTCATGCTAAGAATATCTACAATAACAGCATAAAACCTAAGCATTTCAGCTTAAGAGATTTTTATAGACTAAATAAGCAAAGGTAATGTGTGAAGAGTAGATAGCCAGTAAGTGTTAATTTCATTTTATTAATTCTTTGGTTACAAAGATAGTAGCCTCCCAGCTTTGATACCTCCCTTGCTTTATGTAGAGAGAAATGCCAGGAATAGTACATGGCCAATATTTCTTCAGTAGTAACTGGTAAAGAAATTAAGTGGAAAGTAAAGGCCCTAATTGGAAGATGGGAAGGTATAGGACAAAACAGAAAAAGAAAACAAACAACAACAAAAACTTCGAACATACTCTGTATCTGCACATCTTGGCATCTTTAGACTTTATTTCATGTTCTATCTCACAGCATTAGAAGTGTAAAAACAGAGAGAATACACAAATATGTGGTAAGCCCTGCACATTAGAAGATGACAGCCATTAGCTTCAAAGATCAGTGAGAAATCTGAATGAAAACACAGGATGTCCACATTTAGAATCCAGACTAGAGTTCCTACATCTGCTCTGTGCACAGCAAAAAAGTCAGAAAAGGTAGAGTCAATGCAACTTGATTCCTATCCCTCTATCCCATCATAGTCTCAGGCATTTTTGATATGAGAAGGCCTGCATTCTTTATCAAAGAATTTCCTCTGTACCCCTTGCAGCAGGAGTTCATCTTCAGGGTTCCATGGTCCCCAAATATGATTTCAGTTATGATCAACTATGAAACTTTTAGGGTTCAGTTATAATTGCTTTGGGAAAGTCTCAAGAATATTACTGTGGTTAAGGCAATATACTGAAACCAAATGGTGACAACTTAGAAGCTTAAACTGTCCCTCAAAGTTCCATGAAGTGCATGTTTCTTCATGTTACCAAAGATATTCCCATAGTGACAAGCATCTGTTCTGGCGAGGGAAGGATTCTGCAACACTGAATCTTTTGATTATTTTAGTGGTGGGGATGATAAAAGCCAGGCCTAAGAGCAAGTCATTGAAGAGGAATAAAATGAGTGGAAAGTTCTGTGGTTGAAGGCAGTGTTTTTTACACTATATTCTGGTGAGCAGAGCACAGTGGCCTTGTGTGAAAGTAACACAATGATGTTCTTGGAAAAAGGGTTTCTTTGTCAAAAAAGAGTTTAGCAAACACAGGTTTAAGGAAAACTAGATTTCTTCACAGAAAATTCATATCTGTCAGTGCTAATGGAAAATGTGTCTTCAAAAAGGAGACAGGAAACATAGTGCTACCCAAACTTATTCATCCATGTAACTGCTTTCAAGAAATAACTACCTCTTGTTGAATTAATATTTTGGTTGTACTGCTTGGGAAATACTGGGGTTCTGGAAAGAGCACAAGCTTTGTTATACTTTTCTAAGTGGGTTTGAATTCTACTTCTAACATCCAATAGCTGTGTGATTTGGGGCAAGCTAATTTACTTCTCATTCAGTTTCTTTATTCATGAAAACTTGGATAATATCTACTTCAAGAGAGATGACAGAAGGATTAAATGAGATAATATGCAGGATTTAACACAATGCCAAGCACATATAGGCATTCAATAAATAGCAGCAATGATTATCACATTTGCTTTTCATCACCATCATTATCAAACCACATGCAGTATCTAAGTTGCCAAAACAGCATCAAAATCGGAATTCCTTGAAGACTCAAATGACCACACTGCCTCTCTCTCTCTCTCTCTCTCTCTCTCTCTGTCTCTCTGTCTCTCTCTCTCTCTCTCTCTCTCTCTCTCTCTCTCTCTCTCTCTCTCTCTCTCTCGGCATACACTCACTATGCTGCTAATGCTGGGCTCGAACTCCTGATCTTTCTGCCTCAGACTGCGAGTTAGCTGGAGTTGCAGGCATGTGCCACTGTGCCTAGTTCAAGTGACCATCTGACTGCTTTGAAACTGAACACAAGAAGAACAGTGAATTAGCTGTCCAGAGATAAATAGCTCTATGACTTATTTGCTGTCCAATCTACCTGTCTACATTTCTTTCTCCTTTCACCAAATATAGGTATGGACTACATGATCTATTTCTCTAAAATCTTATGCACATTGACGCTAAAATGCTATATAAGACATTTATAAATTTGTTTTTAAAAGAAATTTGTAACTCCAGCCAGCGGTGTGCACTGGGCCTGCTAGACCCGGGCCCCTCCCATGACCTCTGCAATCCCAGCAGACCACCTGGGCTAGACCTGGGCTAGACCCGTGCCTCTCAGGCGACTCCTGCTGTCCCAGCAGACCACCTCACTGGACCTGGGAACTCCAGCCAGCAGCGCGGGTGGACCAGGTTCTGTTCCCTTTTCCCGCAGTCCTGGCCACTCACCTCAGGACCTAGGATCATTGAACAGAACTGTTTTCGGTTTTCACTATTTGAATGCCCATTTTGTATGCTTTAATTTTGTAACTTAAACAACTATTTCTTTTCTTTTTTTATTTAAAGAGAAAAAAGAAAGGAAATTAAAAAATAAAGCAGTAGAAGGGTACAAATAATACAGAATTTCAAGAAAAAAATATACTAGAAATCACTAGTTAATAGGTTACATATTGTCATCGTAGAAACAGTTGTCCAAATTATAAAATTGAAGCATATAAAGTGGACATTCATACAGTGAGACTGCAGACAGTTCCGTTCAATGTTCCAACAAAAGCTCAGTAATATGGTTTTCCATCCTATGCACTCAAACATGCAGTTATATCCCTTAGAACACCTTCCTTTCCTCTCTTTTTTACAGTAACAATTACACTTTTTGTTTTTTTTACTCCCACAGTTCTTATTACTTATTCTTTGTGACTAAACAAAACACAGTAGGTTAGAACAGAAGGATGGGCATAGTACATGACACAAAAATAGAATATCAGGTGATCAAAAATGGTTACCATTGTGCCTCTTGCTATTTTTAAAAAGAGTTGCCTATATCATCAGGTATAATAGGATTGATCAAAACAGTACAGAACAAGACCAATAAAACCTACACTGGAGACCTTACAGGACTTCAAAAGAAGATAATAGTCAAACCATAATGGGCATCATAGTAAATCTTATTGCCTTCAAAGTGGTTGCCTATACCCTAAAACTTGATACTATCAAACAAAATAGAATATAGTAAAATCAGACAGAACAAGATGGGGGGAGGAATACTGGGGTTCTAATCAGGTTAATAGGAAAACAAAAAGTTACTATAATATATCCCATTATTTTTAATTTAGTTTTCCCTTAATTGAAAAAAAATAAGAAAAAGTAGATTAATTTTTAAAAAAAGGGTGGAGATTGAGATAAAAGAGGACATTGTAACAGAACAACACAGGTCAGAACCGAACAATTTAAGCATCATTGTGTTTCACCCCTAGATAATCTAACATAATAGTACTCACCATAGTGACTCTTTCCTTGAATTATTTGAGTATAACTTCATATACTATAGCATCAAGCATATCAAGACAGTGTGAAGCCATTCAAGAGAATGAAAGAATTACAGGTTATTTAGAACCAGTTAACAGAAAACGAACAACGGTTTCTATATTATCTCTTTGCCTATAAAAAATTTTGTTTGTACTATCGCATATAGTAAAATGTAGTAAGATACAACATGTTAAAACCAGTGGAAACAGATGTACAACAGCTTGATGGGACTTCAAAACAAGATGATATTAAATCAGCACTAGCTTTTATGATGTGTTGCTTTCTTCAAAATAGCTATTCGTACTATCACCGATACTAAAATCGAACAACTCAGGTTAAAACCATTGCAATTAAAGAATGAAAACATTATATGGCTTCAAACCAATATGGTTGGGAATCATGTTTACCACATACTTTTATGTATTCTTATCATTTCTTACACTAGGGAAAATATTCAGTATTTATACATGTGAGTTTGATTTATTTCACTTATGAGTATGGTCTCAAGCTGCGTCCATTTATTTATAAATATCTCAATATGATCATTCTTTATAGCTGAGGAGTACTCCATTGTATAAAAATACCACAACTTTTTTTTCCATTCCTCAGTTGATGGACACTTAGGTTGTTTCCAAGATCTGGCTATTACAAACTGTGCTGCTATAAACATGGGGGCACATATATCACTGTGGTATGATGCTTTCAGTTCTTCTGGGAATATACCTAGAAGTGGAATAGCTGGGTCAAATGGGGCTTCCAGTCCCAGCTTTCTGAGAAATCTCCAGACTGACCTCCACAATGGTTGCACTAGTCTACACTCCCACCAATGGAGCAGGAGAGTTCTTTTTTCCCTGCAGCCTCTCCAGCATTTATTGTTGTTGGTTTTCTTGATCTTGGCCATTCTTTCAGGAGTGAGATGAAATCTCAGCGTGGTTTTAATTTGCATTTCTCTAATGACCAGTGATGGTGAACATTTTTACATGTATTTATTTGCAGTTTGTATTTCTTCATCTGAAAATTGTTTATTCATCTCAGATACCCATTTTTGAACTGGGTCTTTGAATTTTGGGGGTCTGATCTTTTAAAACTCATTATATGTTTTAGACAGAAGTCCTTTGTCTGAGGGGCAGTTCACTAAGATTTTTTTCCCAGTCTGTGGGTTTTCTTTTCACTATGCGGGAGATTTCTTTTGATGTGCAGAAACTTTTTAATAAGAGGCGATCCCAATTATTGACTCAGGAAGTATTTCCCATGCGGTTTGAGTCCTGTTCATGAATTCTCTACATACCCCTATGTTTTCAAATTTTTACCCAATTTGTCTTCAAATAGATTTAGTGTTTCTGTTTTAATATTTAGATCTTTGATCCATTTAGATTTTATTTTAGTACATGGTGATAGGCATGGGTCTAGTTTTAGTTTTTGGCATATGGAGAGCCAGTTTTTCCAACACCATTTATTAAAGAGACTGTCATTCTTCCAGTGAACATGTTTGGCCCCTTTATCGAAGATAAGGTGGTTGAGTATGTTTGCAGTTGTGGTTGTATCTTCTAATCTATTCCACTGATCTTTGGCTCTGTTTTGGTTCCAGTACCATGTTGATTTTACTATAGCTGCTTTGTAGTATAACTTCAATTCAGGGATTGTGATACCTCCTGCCTTGCCTTTTCTGCTTAGAACTGTCCTTGCTATTCTAGGTCTTTTCTTGCTCTAAATGAATTTTAGGAGTGATTTCTCGAGTTCTATGAGGTATGTTGATGGCATTTTTTATCGAGATTGCATTGAACCTGTATAACAGTTTTGGGAGAATGGCCATTTTCACAATATTTATTCTTCCTATCCATGAGCAAGGGATGTCTTTCCATTTTCTGAGATCATCTTCTATTTCATTTTTCAGTGTATTATAATTTTCCCTGTATAGGTCGTTCACTTCTTTCATGAGAGTAATTCCTAAATATTTCATTTTTTTGGTTGCTAGTGTGAAAGGTGTGGCTTCTCTTATTTCTCTCTGTGTGACTTTATTGTTAGTGCATAGGAATACTATTGATTTTTGAGTATTGATTCTGTATCCAGCTACATTACTGAATTTATGTATTATATCTAGGAGTCTTTCAATGGAGTTTTGGGGATCTTCTATAAAGAGTATCATGTCATCTGCAAATGATGATAATTTAACTTCTTCTTTTCCTATCTTTATGCCTTTTATTTCTCTCTCTTGTCTAATTGCTCTGGCTAGTATTTCCAGTACTATATTAAATAGGATCAGTGATAAGGGACAGCCTTGTCTTTTGCCTGATTTTAAAGTAAAGGCCTTCAATTTTTGGCCATTTAGTATAATATTGGCTGTTGGTTTGTCATAGACGTGCCTTAATTATATTGAGGTAAAGACCATCTATTCCAATTTTCTGCAAGGTTCTTATCATAAATGAATGTTGGACATTATCAAAAGCTTTTTCTGTATCTATAAAAATGATTATGTGATTCTTACTTTTGGCCCTATTGATATGGTGTATCACATTTATTGATTTACATATATTGAACCATCCCTGCATGCCTGGGATGAATCCCACTTGGTCATGGTGTATGATCTTCTTGATGATTTGCTGCATCCTATTTGCCAATATTTTATTGAGGATTTTTGCATCTGTGTTCATTAGGGTGATTCGTCTGTAGTTCTCTTTTTCAGTTGAGTCCTTCTCTGGTTTTGGTACTAGAGTAATATTTGCTTCTAGGAATGTTTAGGAAGGATTGCTTCCCTTTCAATTTCATTGAAGAGTTTGAGGAGTGTTGGCATTAGGTCTTTGTATTTCTTGTAGAATTCTGCAGTGAATCCGTCTGGGCCTGGGCTCTTCTTTGTAGGTAAAGATTTAATTATGTTTTCAATTTCATTAATAGAAATTGGGTTATTCAGTAGTTTTACATCTTTCTGACCTAGGTTTGGTACTTCGTATGCTTCTAGGAATCGTCTATTTCTTCTGTGTTATCAAACCTTTGAGAGTAGAGGTTTTCGAAATAGGTGTTGATGATCTTCTGTATTTCTATAGGGTCTGTAGTGATTTCTCCTCTTTCATTCCTTATCGCATGAATTTGAGCTTTTTCTTCCCTTTTTTGAATAAGAGTTGCTAGGGGCTTGTCGATTTTATTTATTCTTTCAAAGAACCAACTCTTTGATTCGTTGATTTTTTGGATTTTTTTTAGTCTCTATTGCATTTATTTCTGCTCTGATTTTTATAACTTCTTCTCTTCTTTTGGCTTTGGGCTTGACTTGCTCTTCTTTTTCTACATGTCTGAGGTGTAGCAACAGGTTGTTTATTTGTATTCATTCTGTTTTCCTGATGTGGGAACTCAGTGCAATAAAGTTTCCTCTGAGGACTGCTTTCATTGCACCCCACAGATTCCGGTAAGTTGTATTTGTGTTTTCATTTGTTTGTAGGTATTGTTTAATTTCTTCTTTAATTTCCTGTGTGACCCACTGATTACTCAAGAGTGTGTTATTCAGTTTCCATGTGTTTGTGGGATTTTTGCAGTATCTTTTATCATTAATTTCTAATTTCATAGCGCTATGGTCCAATAACATGCAAGGGATAATTTCAACCCTTTTGCATTTATTTAAATATGTTCTGTGAAGTAATATATGGTCTATTTTAGAGAATGACGCAGGCACTGCTGAGAACATTGTGTGTTCTGTTGTTCTTGGGTGGAATACTCTGTATATATCTATTAAGTCCATTTGTTTACAGGTGCAATTCAGTTCTTTTATTTCTTTGCTGATTTTCTGTCTGGTTGATCTGTCCACTGGTACAAATGCTGTGTTAAGATCTCCTGTTAGAATTGTGTTACTGCTAATTTGGTTTTTCATTTCTGTTAGTACTTGTTTTATATAACTGGGTGTTCTGGAGTTTGGTGCATATATATTTAAGATAGTTATCTCTTCCTCTTGGAGTTTTCCCTTAACCAGTATGTAGTGATCTTCTTTATCCCTTCTGATCATTATTGGCTTGAAGTTCACATTGTCTGTAAGCAGAATAGCTACCCCTCTTTCTTGGGGGGGGGCTGCTGCATGAAGTCTTGTTTTCTATTCTTTGACTTTTAGTCTGTGAGTATCCTTTTGGGTTAGATGGGTTTCTTGTAGACAGCATATGGTTGGATTTTGTTTCGTGATCCATTCTGCCAGTGTGTTTCTTTTAATTGGTGCACTGAGACCATTTACATTAATGGTTAGGACTGTTATATATTGGTTTATTGTTGACATGTTATCTTTCTGCTGTTGCATCTTTACCTTTGTGCTCTGTTTAATTGTCTGCTTTGTTTAGTGGTTTTTTCCTAAATGTATCTAGGCTGTCTTTCAGTATTCTTTGCAGGGTTGGCTTGGTGATCATGAAGGTTTTCAGCTGTTTGTTGTCATGGAAGTATCTTATTTCTCCATCCATTTTGAAGGACAGTTTTGCAGGGTACATCAGCCTAGGTTGGAAATCATTTTCCTTTAGGATCTGAAAGACTTCACTCCATGCTCTTCTTGACTTTATTGTTTGCGCTGAGAAGTCTGCTATGATTCTGATAGGTTTTCCTTTATGGGTGATTTTTCTTTTCTCTCTGACAGCTTTTGATATTCTATTCTTTTGTTCAATTTCTGGGATGGTCATTATTATATGTCTGGGTGTGGTTTTATTTTAGTTATGGCTATTTGGAATTCTATATGTTTCATTGATCTTGATATCAGTTTCCAATCTTATGTTTGGGAAGTTTTCAGCTATTACTTCTCTAAAAATCCTCTTGAAATGCTTTATGTTGTCCCCTTCTTTTTCATTTATCCCTATCAAACTTATGTTGTTTCTCTTTGCATCATCTTGCAGGTGTTGAATTGTTATTTCCTGATTTCTTGTTATTTTTAAAAGATCTTTCCTTTCCTGTTCACTGGCTGCAATCTTGTCTTCGAGGTCTGAAATTCTGTCTTCACATTCATTGAGGTGGTTTTTACAACTTTCAATGGAGTTTTTGATTTCCTGTATATCTCTTTGCATCTGATTTATGTATTCTGTTTGTTTCTTATAGTGTTCATCCAGGGATTCTATCTTTTTGTTTAGTTCCTCCAATTTTTTAACTTTGTCTTCTTTAGATATGCTCAGCATCTCCTTCATTTCTTTTATCATTTCTTCTTTTACCTGAGAGATTATTTCTAGTTTGAATTCCTTTAAGGCATCCCAGAGTTGCTTCTTTATTTCAGTTACTATTATTTCAGGTATTTCAGGTGTGTGGCATATGTTTTCTTCTATGCAAATGGCTCCTAGGCTTCCTTGGGATGGGCTGGATGTTTGAGATTGCATTTTGGTCTTTCGTTTTGTCATTTTCCTATATTTTTGAGCTTTAAGTGTTGTTCCAAGTGAGGGAGAGAAGTCCACCAGTCTAGGATGGGGTTCTGGGCCTAGGCCCCACTCATTGGCCCCGGCAGGAAACTGTGGCCTGGCCCTGGGCGAGGAAGAGTGTTCCCCCAGGGGACAGGACGGGACAGGATTCTGTGCTGTGGCCTTACTCACTGGTCCCGGCAGGGAACTATGGCCTGGCCCCCAGGCAAGGAAGAGAGTTCCCCCAGACTGGGACAGAATTGTGTGCCGTGTTCCCCCAGGGGACAGGATGGGACAGGATTCTGTGCTGTGGCCTTACTCACTGGTCCCGGCAGGGAACTATGGCCTGGCCCCCAGGCAAGGAAGAGAGTTCCCCCAGACTGGGACGGAATTGTGTGCCTTGGTTTGACTTGCTGGTCCTGGCAGGAAACCGTGGGCTGGTCCCCAGGTGAAAAAGAAAGTTCCGCCAGACTGGGACAGGATTCCGGCCGCTGCTCCACTCATCAGTCCCGCTAAACAATTATTTCTAAGATGACAATAAGTAATTTATCAGCTAGTGATTTCTACTTTTTTGGAAATTCTGTATAATTTCTACCTTTTTTTCTGTTTTGCTTTTGTGTTTTTAAATAAAATTAAAAAAAAGAAATTTGTGTAAGTGGTTATATCCAATTATAAAGGAAGGTCCTGTATAGCAAAGCTATTTTTATGTTCTAGCAGATGGCTGGCAGAAATAATGTTCTGTCAATTTGGTTACAATGAATTTTATATAGTGAATAAACCTGTATAACAATTGCTTTCTCTGTTTTTTTTTTTTTTTCTTTTTATCGGTACCAGGGATCGAACTCACGACCGCCTGCTTGCAAGGCAGGTGCTTATGCCGCTGAGCTAAATCCCCAGCCCCTGCTTTCTCTGTTTTTTGACCTGGTAATCATTACTCTCTAACATTACTTTAGTCAATTAAAGAATGTGATTATGTGTCATTTCCATTATAGATATAGAGAGGAGAGCTAAGCTAAGCTAATCTACAGAATTTCTGAGACTTTCATGTCCAATTCCATTATTTTACAGTTGAGGAAACAGGACAAGAGACTTTCAGTAACTTGGCACGGTGGTCACACAGCTAGTAAGTGCTAGAGCATTAAATGGGTGTTTGGACTAAATGACTCATCATCTGCACAGAGATTCCACTGAAAACTCATTCACACCGTATATAAAACTGTTACAGAAAACCACAAAAAGATTACAGAAACTCTACTGTTTGTACCTAGCAAAATGTGCATTTATCCCCATCTTTTATTCCTATCTTCAAACCTTCTTCATAGGATGGTCTCTTTAATTCCCTCTAATTCCATGGTGCAAGGTGACACAACTTAAGGCATAATAACCTTTGCTGCAGATCTTCAGTTACAGGCTTTTGGAAAGTCTAAATAAATTACATCCATTGGTCACTTTAGATACATCCACAATTTCTTCCACAAAGGCCTCTGATTAGTCATGTATTTTTTTTCACACTATGAAACCATGTGGACTTAAAAAATAGATTAAAAGAGTTAAAAAAACTACTATGAATATCAAAAGTTAGTCTTCAGAGCCCTGCTTTTCTCTTATCTGTGTACTTTGTCATGAGCATATTTTGTCCCAGGACTTCAACAATTATGGAGCACGAAGACTCTAAATCATAGCCCATGTCTCTGACTACCACTGTGACACTGCTATTTGAATATATTCCTGTCACCTGGAACTAACATTGAACTTATTATCAAATCTGGCTACACATTAGAATCATCTGGGTAATTTGGAAAAAACTCCCAGTGTCATGGCAATTCTGATACAATCAATCTGGGATCAGGCCTATGCACATTTGTTTGGTGGTTTGCATGTGAGTAATGCAGGATAGTGATTTTTCTTTCTTAAATTTATTTTTATTTTAAAGAGACTAAGACAAAACAAAGGAAATTACAATAAAACAATTCAAGCAAAACAGTATTTCACCACAAGACAACCCGATATAACAGTAGCTACCATAATGTCTCTTTCTTTGAAATAGTTCAGCATACCTTCATACACAAGAGTATCAAACATAACAAAATAGTATAAAACTATTCAAGAGAATGAAAGTATTACAGGGTATTCAGAACCAAACAACAGAAAGTGAATGATGGCTACTACATTATCTCATTGTCCATAAAATTTTTTTTATATTACCACACATTATAAAATCCAATAAGATACAACATGATAGAACCAATGGAAACAGAAGAACAAAAGCATGGTAGGACTTCAAAGCAATATGATATTAAATCAGCAATGGCTATTGTAATGTCTTCTTTTCTTCAAAATAGCTGTTCATACCATCACGGATAATAAAATCAAATAAACCAGGATAAAACCATTCCAACTAATGAATGAAAATATTATAAAGTTTCAAAGCAATATATTGGGGAATCATGATTAACATAAACTTTTATGTACACTTACCATTTCTTACACTAGGGAGACTATACAGAATGTCTATATGAGAGTTTGATTTATTTTGCTTATGAGTATGGTCTCAAGTTGCGTCCATTTATCTACAAATATCTCAATGTGATCATTCTTTATAGCTGAGTAGTACTCCATTGTATAAAAATACCACACCTTTTTTATCCATTCCTCAGTTGATGAACAGTTAGGTTGTTTCCAAGATCTGGCTATTACAAATTGTGCTGGTATAAACATGGATGCACATATATCACCATGATATCAAGTTTTTAGTTCTTTTGGGAATATGCCTAGACATGGAATAGGTAGATCAAATGGAACTTCCAATCCCAGGTTTTGAGGAATCTCGAGACTGACCTCCACAATGGTTGCACCAATCTACGCTCCCACCAACAGTGCAAGAGAGTTCATTTTTCCCTGAGTCTCTCCAGCACTTTTTGTTGATAGTTTTCTTGATCCTGGCCATTCTTTCTGGAGTGAGATGGAATCTCAGTGTAGTTTTAATTTGCATTTTTCTGACTAATGATGATGTACATTTTTCATGTATTTATTTGCCATTTGTATTTCTTCATCTGAGAATTGTGTATTCATCTCTGATGCCCATTTTTGGATAGGGTCTTTGAATTTCAGGGTCTGATTTTTTAAAATTCATTGTATGTTTTAGACAGAAGTCCTTTGTCTGAGGGGCAGTTCACTAAGATTTTTTCCCAGTTTGTGGGTTTTCTTTTCACTATGCTGGAGATTTCTTTTAACATGCAGAAACTTTTTAATAAAACATGATCCCAGTTATTGATTCTGGGAAGTATTTCCCATGCGATTTGATTGTTATTCATGAATTCTCTACTTACCCCTGTGTCTTCAAGATTTTTACCTAATTTGTCTTTGAACAGATTTAGCATTTCTGTTTTAATGTTCAGCTCTTTGATCCATTTAGATTTAGTATATGGTGATAGGTATGGGTGTACTTTTAGTTTTTGGCATATGGAAAGCCAATTTTTCCAGCAAGATTTATTAAAGAGACTGTCATTCTTCTAGTGAACAAGTTTGGCCCCTTTATCAAAGATAAGGTGCTTGAGTGTGTTTGTAGTTGTGGTTGTATTTTCTAATTTATTCCATTGACCTTCAGATCTGTTTGTATTCCAGTACCATGGAATAAATTATTTATTACAGTAGCTTTGTAGTATAACTTCAAGTCACAGATTGTGACGCCTCCTGCCTAACCTTTGCTGCTTAGAATTGCCCTTGCTATTCTAGGTCTCTTCTGGTTCTAGATGAATTTTAGGAGTGATTTCTCTAGATCTATGAGGTACATTGATGGTATTTTCATTGGGATTGCATTGAATCTGTATAACAATTTTGGGAGAATGACCATTTTCACAATATTTATTCTTCCTATCCATGAACAAGGGATGTTGTTCCATTTTCTTAAATCTTCTTGGATACCTTTTTTCAGGGTATTATAATTTTCACTGTTTAGACCTTTTACTTCTTTCGTGAGATTAATTACTAAGTATTTCATTTTTTTTGGATGCTAGTGTGAAGGGTGTGGCTTCTCTTATTTCTCTCTCAGTGATTTTGTTGTTAGTGTATAGGAATGCTATTGATTTTTGAGTGTTGATTTTGTATCCAGCTACATTCCTCAATTTATTTATTATATCTAGGATTCTTTCAATGGAGCTTTGGGCATCTTCTATGTAGAGTATCATGTCATCTGCAAATAATGATAATTTAACTTCCTCATTTCCGTCTTTGCCCCTTTTATTTCTCTCTCTTGTCTAATTACTCTGGCTAGTATTTCCAGTACTATGTTGAATAGGATTGGTGATAAGGAACATCCTTGTTTTGTGCTTGATTTTAAGGTAAAGGCCTTCTGGTTTTGGCCATTTAATATGATGCTGGCTGTTTGTTTGTCATAGATGGCCTTTATCATATTGAGGTAAAGTCCATCTATTCCAATTTTCTATAAAGTTCTTATCATGAATGAGAGTTGAACCTTATCAAAAGCTTTTTCTGGAACTATAGAAATGATCATGTAATTCTTACTTTTGGCTTTATTGATATGGTGGATTACATTTATTGATTTATGTATGTTGAATCATCCCTGCATACCTGGGATGAATCCCACTTGTCATGGTGTATAATCTTCTTTATGATTTGCTGCATCCTGTTTGCCAAATTTTATTGAGGATTTTTGCATCTGTGTTCATTAGGGAGATTAGCCTTTGGTTCTCTTTTTTAGTTGGTTCTTGCTCAGGTTTTGGTACTAGAGTAATATTTGCTTCCAGGAATGTCTTAGGAAGGATTGCTTCCCTTTCAATTTCATTGACGAGTTTGCGGAATGTTGGCATTAAGCCTTATTTGTATTTCTTGTAGAATTCTGCAGTGAATCCATCTGGGCCTGGGCTCTTCTTTGTAGGTAAGGACATAATTACGTGTTCAATTTCATTGATAGAAATTGGGTTATTCAACAGCTTTACATCTTCTTGACCCAGCTTTGGTACTTTATATGTTTCTAGGAATCTGTCCATTTCTTCTGTGTTATCAAACCTATGAGAGTAGAAGTTTTTGAAACAAGTGTTGATGATCTTCTGTTTTTCCAAAGTCTGTAGTGATTTCACCTTTTTCTTTCCTTATTGCATGAATTTGAGCTCTTTCTCCTCTTTTTAAAAATGAAATTGGCTGGGGGCTTATCAATTTTATTCATTCTTTCAAAGAACCAACTCTTTGATTCATTGATCCTTTAATTGTTTTCTTAGTCTCTATTGCACTAACTACTCCTCTGATTTTTATAATTTCCTCCCTTCTTTTGGCTTTGGGTTTAACTTGCCCTTCTTTTTCTAGATGTTTGCAGTGTATCATCAGGCTATTTATTTGTATTCATTCTGTTTGCCTGATGTGGGCACTCAGTGCAATAAATTTTCCTCTGAGAACTGATTTCATTGCATCCCACAGATTCTGTTAAGATGTATTTGTATTTTCATTTGTTTTTAGGTATTGTTTAATTTCTTCTTTAATTTCTTCTGTGACCCACTGATTGCTCAAGAGTGTGTTATTCAATTTCCATGTGTTTGTGCATATTTTGCAGTTTCTTTTATCATTAATTTCTAGTTTCATGGTGCTTTGATCTGATAACATGCATGGGATAATTTAACTCTTTTGCACTTACTTAAATATGTTCTGTGGCTAGTATATGGTCTATTTTAGAGAATGTCTCATGTATGGCTGAGAAGAATGTGTATTCTGATATTGTTGGATGAAACACTCTGTGTATGTCTATCAAGTCTGTTTGTTCCCAGGTGTGATTTAGTTCTGTTATTTCTTTGCTGATTTTCTGTCTTGTTGATCTGTCCCTTGGTGTCAATGGTGTGTTAAGGTTTCCTGTTATAATTGTGTTATTGCTTATCTGATTTTTCATTTCTATTAATACTTGCTTTGTATAGCTGGTTGCTCTGGAATTTGGTGCATATATATTTAAGATTGTTATCTCTTCCTCTTGAAGTTTTCCCCTAACTAGTATGTAGTGACCTTCTTTATATCTTAGAATCATTCTTAGTTTGAGGTTTGCATTTTCTGAAAACAGAAGAGGTACCCTCGCTTTTTCGGTGTTTCCTGTTGCATGAAGTCTTGTTTTGTATCCTTTGACTTTCAGTCTGTAGATTTCCTTTTGGGTTAGATGGGTTTCTTTCATAAAGCATATGGTTGGATGTTGTTTCTTGATCCATTCTGCCAGTCCGTTTCTTTTAATTGGTGAATTGAGGCCATTTACATTAATGGCTATATATACATGTTATCTTTCTGCTGTTGCATCTCTATCTTTCTGTTCTGTTTAATTGTCTGCCTTGCTTAGTAGTTTTTTCCTATGTGTATCTAAACTGTCTTTCAGTATTCTTTGCAGGTTTGTTTGGTGATCATGAAGTTCTTCAGCTGTTCTTTGTCATGGATGTATCTTTTTTCTCTATCCATTTTGTAGGACAGTTTTGTAGGGTACATCAGTCTAGGTTGAAAATCATTTTCCTTTAGGATCTGAAATAGTTCACTCTATGCTCTTCTTGACTTCATTGTTTGTGCTGAGAAGTGTGCTGTGATTCTGATAGGCTTTCCTTTATAGGTGATCTGTCTTTTCTCTCTGATAGCTTTTAGTATTCTATTCTTATGTTGGATTTCTGGGATGGTGATTATTATATGTCTGAGTGTAGTTTTATTTTGGTTATGGCTATTTGAAGTTCTATACACTTCACTAATCCTAATATCAGTTTCCATTCTCATGTTTGGGAAACTTTCATCTATTACTTCTGTAAATAGCCTCTTGATATCACTTGTGTTGATCCCTTTTCATTTATCCCTATTAATGTTGTGTTCTTTTTCTTTGCATCTTCTTGCTGCTGTTGAATTGTTATTTTCTGATTCCTTGTTATTTTAAAAAGATCTTTCCTTTCCTGTTCACTAGCTGCAATCTTGTCTTCAAAAAATTCTATCTTCATTTTCATTGAGGCCGTTTTGACAACTTTCAAATAAATTTTTGATTTCCTGTATATCTCTTTGCATCTGCTTCATATATTCTGTTTGTTTCTTATATTGTTCATCTAGGGCTTCTATCTTTGTGTTTTGCTCCTCTAGTTTTTTAACTGGGTCTCCTTTAGATGTGTTCAGCATCTCTTTCATTAGTTTTATCACTTCTTCTTTTACCTGGGAGATCATTTCTAATTTGAATTCCTTTAAAGCTTCCTGGAGTTGCTTCTTTATTTCAGTTGCTATTATTTCAGGTGTATGGCAAATATTTTCCTCTATGTACATGGGTCCTATGTTTTCTTGGGATGGGCTAGAGGTTTGAGATTGTATTTTGGTCTTTCATTTTGTCATTTTGTTATATTTCCATGTTTCAAGTGGTGTTCCAGAGCTTCCCCTGCACATGTTGGAAATTGTCTCCTATGCCCTTGGCTCCTGGAACTGAATGGAGGTTGCTAAGCATGGTCCAGTCAGGCACACAGGACCTCCTGTGCCACCTTCAGTGTTCCAGGAAGCTGGGGAGGCACCTAACCACTGTGGATGATGGTCCAACACTCTTCCTGGGCAAGCGCCAATGCACTGGAACTCACTTCACATTCCCTCAAGTCCCCTGACTGAGGAAAGTCACTGGTCATGGTGTAGTTGGGCTGCAAAACCTCCCAAGCCTAGTCTAGTGTGGCTGGAAGCTGGGCAGGTCCTTGATCACTGGGAGCGATGATCGTAAACTGTCTCAGTTCCCTGCTGCTGTGCAGGAAGTCACCTCTGGCAGACCAGTTCCCCGGATTGAAAGATGGTCACTGGGTGTGGCCCAGGCAGTCCTGAAACCTGCAGAGCCCAGCCTAGTGTGGCTGGAAGCTTGGTGGGTCCTTGACCACTGGGAGTGATAATCTTAAACTCTCCCCGGACCCCTGCCAGTGTGCAGGAACTCATCTCTGTCCAGGATAGTGATTTTGGGTTGGGGGGAATTGGTACTTGTATATGAGGTTATTTATTTACTTATTCTGGTAAGTGGGGATTTAACCCATGGCCTTCACACTGAGCTACACTCCAAGCCTTTTTGATTTTTTTTTTATTCTGAGACAGCATCTTGCTAAGTCATTCAGGTTGGGCTTGAACTTATACTCACATTTCTTCAACCTCCCAGAGAACCGGAATTATAGGCATGTACCATCCACCTCTAGCTTAACATATCTTTTGTTGAAAGCTCTGCTGATGATTCCATATGTGGCCAAGGTTGAGAAATATTGTTTTTGGCCAAGTCCTCGACAACATTTCCTTTCTTTCTATTAATGGCAGCTTTATTCTCTTTCATTTGGGCTCACAATCTGGAATACTCAGCTTTCAGCTCTGGGGATCAGTGAGATAATAGGAACAGAAACAACTTTGGGAACTGACAAATGGAAGAAATTATTTTATGCAGTATACAGATGAGTCAAGTAAATTACTTCAGTCATTGAGATGTGTTAACTTACTTAAACAAGTTGGAGGTTACAACGGCAGTTTGTCATCCTAACTTTCTCCTTGCCCAATAGAGCACAGAAGTGAGACAGAGTCTACTGTTAGAACATGGTATAAGTGATAAGAGCTACCAGGTTATCCCCATTAATAGCCTGAAGGAGCAGATGGCTGGCATCGTGTATTGCTCCTAGAAGTAATTCTGGAAGGCCTGGTAGGTCAGGGTGGCAGTTGGATTCCCCTTTCCTGAGGAGGAGTGTGGCCATGATAATTGGCTAGCAAAACCACAAACAGTGGTTACATTGAGAACCATACACTGCAACATGGCTCTAAGATTGCGTGCAGCAACAGTGTATCATGGTTAGCTGTTGCTTGTATCCCTTTTATAAGACATGGGACTTAGCAGGGATCCTACTGGATTTCATCATAAGACAAACTAGAGAGTTCTGATGCTTAGTCTGTATGTACTATACTCTGGTCATTTACATTAGTGCCTGCCTTAGAATACAGATGCTGCTCAATACTTCAGTTTACAGTCAATCCAATTTTTTCCCAAGAAGGGCATATATATCTGGTTTCATATGAGGTTACCTATTGTTTAACATAGTAATTTTTAATCTTCCATTTTCTATTGTATCTCCATTCTTTTTGCAGTAGCACTGTAGTTATGAATTGACTGTTCTCAACAGATTGCAGTGTGCAGAAATCTTATTCTGGGATACATTGCTTTCTTTGTAGGGCAATTTTACAAATTAAGTGGAAAAGTCATGGTCTTTAAAGACACAAAATGGGATTAAAATCACACCATACAATATACTGAGCTCTGTATATATAACATTGAACAAGTTGCTTCATCTCTCTGAGTACAACTTCATTTGTAAAATGAAGATATTATAGCTTACATTTCAGAATTGTTACAAGGATGATACAAGATGACATAAAAAGTATGTAAAAGATATTGTTTGGGTATTTGATAAATACAAATTTTTCTCTTTGCAAAATTCTACAACTGTATACATGTCATTGAAAACCCAAACAGAAAACTCAAATAGCCAAGATTTTTTATGTACTGTGAATTGCTGTTCAGAATGATAATCACAAGGCACAGCAAGATTCTTAAATGACATTGAAGGATTTAACTTATTATAGAATTTTTTGCTTCAGTTAAATTTTTCAGTTACATCCAGATCTTAACTGTTGTTTGAACATAAGTTTGCAGCTAGTATATTTTTACTATAGGAAACTGTCAATATAAGACCATGCCATTTTGGCAATCTCTGTAATATCTTTTTAATTACTTCTTTTTGCATCAATTTCCTAGCAACAGAATCATGACTGCAACCAATGGAAGTTTATATAATTCCTCAATAGATACTGCTCTTATTTTAGTTTCTTGCCTAATTGTATTGACAATAACTTCAGGAATAATGTTAAATGATAATAATGATAATGTTAAGTGATACTAACCATTACTGTTTTATTTCTCATTTGGAGAGGAATGCCTGTAACATATTTACCATTAAATACTGAGCTGATTATCAGGCCAAGATATTATTTTTTTTGTCTTTTTCATTTTTATCGGTACTGGGGATCGAAATCACGACCACCTGCTTGCAAGGCAGGTGCTTATGCCGCTGAGCTAAATCCCCAGCCCCCTGGCCAAGATATTCTTTATCATACTAAAAACGTAATTTACTTCTTAGTTTAGTAAGAATTATCAGAAAATTGTGATAAATATTTGTCAAATATTGGGCATCTGAGACAAGCATGATTTATATCCTTTGAGTTGAAGCCTGTATTAAAATATTTCTTATCACTGAAACATCTTTGCATTCCTAAAACAAAACCTACATGGTCTCGACACATTATACTTGAAACATACTGCAGGAATTGATTTGATTTTATCTTTGCTTTTTATGTTCCCACTTTGAAGCTTTCTTCATTTTAACAAACAAAGAACAAAATACTCTAATAAAGTAATAAGAGAAAAACAATAGTTATTACATTGTGTATTGTTACCTTCAAAGTAGTTACACAGAGTATCAGACATTGACAAAAAGATTCTTACGTAAAAGAAACAAACATATTAGCACAAAGTATTTTTTCAATGAACTAAGAAAAATTTGTAGTGTAAATGAAACAACTTAGCATACATATCGATATGGCTCATGTCTAGATGTCTACCAAACTTTATGCAATTATAGGTGGGAGTTTTCAGATGTGGCTGGATCTAGGGTATATGATGCTGGATCAAGGATATGAAATTATTAAATTACTTCACTGACTTTGTTAGGCATAATTCTGGGTGTGGATAATGGAAGCCCTACCCTGGATGTGGGGATCACTATCTGAAGGGCGATGAATATAAAAGAATAGAAAGAAGATAGTCCTGCTGCTACTTCTTCATTACTTCAGTGCTTTGCTGCCTTCTGCCTGTCATGAGCTGTTTCACCTCTGCAGTGCCCCTCTGCTATGCCACCCTGCCTTGGAATCAACTGTGAACTAAAACTTTTATCAACTGTGAATTTAAATAAACCTTTACCCCTACAACTTGTGATGCTGGGTATTTTGTTTCAGCAATGAGGAAAGTGACTAAGACATATATTAAATTTTCTTTTGTTTTGTTTTTTGAGTCAGAGTCTCACTACGTAGTTCAGATTGGCCATGAACTCATGGCAAACCTCAGCCTTCTGAGTGCTAGGATTACAGATGTGTGCCACCATGCCTGGCTTCAATACATATATATACTTTCCTGATAGGCTTTTGCTATCAAAAAAAAAATAGGCTCCCTTTGGCACTGAACAGCACCTCCTTGTGTTCTTTTCACAAACCCACAAGTCAAATCTCCCACTTGTTGCACATGTGCAAAGGCTCCTCCTATCAGCTGTCAGCACATCATTCTGCCTGCCCCTTTAGCTCTGACCCTGTTAAATTCCTAATAAGAAGCCTATGGTAAGCTTCTGAAGGGTGTCTGTGTCTCTTCAGCAGCCATCCCATGCCTTCAATGAAGGTCTGTTTTCCTTCCTCCTGTTCTCTGTCTTTTCTGTCTCACTCCATGGGAAACCAAACAATTGGTGCCCTGTTAGACTTGAAGTGGATGGGGGTCCATTGCTTCTGGGGGTTCTATCTCCTAGTCCAAGCTTCCCCTGGCTGATGAGCTGCTTTCTCTTTTGCTCTTCCTTTCCTCCTTTATGGGGAATCCTCACCACTCACATTATTAGCTGCCCACCTGCCCAACACCAGCCCAGCCTTATCTCTCCAGGTTCTCATAGCTGAGCCAACTCTCACTCAAGGTGCTCATCTCCTAAGTCGTAGAACTATGCTGGGACACTCCTTTGCTAATCCTCTGGGACTTCACTTCCCCTGTTGTCTTTCCTGGTGATGACTAATGGACACAACTGTTGGGACCTTTACCTGATTGTACTCCTGTGATTGGTGCTGACCTACCACAGGTCCACAACCATTTTCATCAGCTAACCCCTAATTTGGTTCATTATGGGAAATACTCATTCCCTACCAAAAAACAAACAAACAAACAAACAAAAAATCCCACTCTTCTCAGATGTCTCTTATGCCAACTGGGTCCTTTGGGCCTAAAACAAGTGATTAAACCGAAACAACTTATTTTTCTGTGTCAAACCGCTTGGCCTACGTATCCTTTTGACAATGCCAAGCACTGGCCAGAGGAAGGTATCTTTGATTATGATACCATTAGGGATATAGATAACTACTGCTATCACAATGGCAAGTGGGGAGAAATTCCCTATGTTCAGCCTTTTTTGAGCTCTGGGCAAATGCAAACCTTATCTGGTCCTGTAGAGTGACTCAAATCTGTTTGGCTTGCTCCACAGGCTCTTCTCCCCTTTCCACTCAACACCATTACTGGGATCCCCCCATCCTATTGATGGAAGTCCCTTCTGTCCTTCTTCTTCCATACACATGTATGCCCTTGGACTTTCGCCTCTCTGGCTGATCCTTAGCCCTCCTCCCCCTCACTTCCTCCTTCGTCATTGTCAACCTCCCCCTTTCCTCTCACTTTTGCAATGGCCTCCCATTTCGCTCCCCCTTCTCAACTCCTTCAGTCTTCTGCAACAGTTGATATGCCCCTCCCTCAGCCGACTCTCCACCATCTCTTTATTCTCCCCTTCCACTTCTACCTTCCTCTCCCTTCTCCACCATCTTTTTCCATCCCACAACCTCCTTCAACTTTTACATAATCTGTCTATCCTCCCCTCACACTGCTAGCCCCCCCATCCATCCTTATCCTCTTGCCCACCATACATATTCTCATAGGGCCCTCTCCCTGCCTTCCTCTGTTGTTACTGACATGACATCATCTTTAATCCCTTCCAACATCTCTGTCTCTGCTCCTCAGCCCCTCCTCCCTCTTCGTGAAGTTGCTGGCACTGAAGATCTTGTCCATGTTCATGTTCCTTGTTCTATAGCTGATTTCTCACACATTTTGGACCATGTAGGCTCTTTTGTTGAAGACTCTTCATTTTGCGAAGCAACTCAAATTCATTTCTCAGGCATATAAATTAACCTATGAGGATATTCAGGTTATTCTCTCCACTACTTTCTCTTCCACTTAAAAATCAAAGCTATGGTAAGCAGCTCAGATGGTTGCAGATGAGAGACATGAATTTAAACAAGAGTTTCCTATAGGGGTGATGGCTGTTCCCAACCCAGACCCCAAATGAAGCTATCAACCTGATGCTAATGGCTCCAAACATATAGCACAAATGATAGAATATCTTATTCAGGGCCTTCGCAAAATTTCTTGTAAACAAGTTATCTATCAAAAATTAAGAGAGCAAATCCAATGGGCAGATAAAAACTGGTTGGCATTTATGACTTAGCTTATGGATGCCCTTACTAATTTACTGATGTGGACCTTTCAATGATGGGGAATTATTCTACTTAATTCTCACTTCATTTCCCAGGTGGCGATAGATATACAAACCAAATTTTAAAAATCTAATCTGGCCCTCAGTCCCAACAAAAGGATCTCTTAGATACAGCCTTTCATGTTTTTAACAACAGAGAGTATAACTAGTATAGGGGTAAACTAGAAGAACTCAAATTATAAGCTAAACAGGATTTAGAAAAAAATTAGACTTCAGGCTAAACTCCAGGATTAATTTTTTGTTGTGGCAGTCGGTGCTCAGAGAGATGCACCAGCCAGTGAAATTGCCAATATGGCCTCCAAACCCTGGGCCCTTCCAGAACCATGCTTCAAATACAACAAGGAAGGACACTGGATGTGAATTTGCCCTGACCTGAGGCATCTTCCTTGACCATGTCCCCTCTGTAATCAAGACAGACACTGGAAGGTCGACTTCCCTGTCCACCAGAGAGCGGGTAAGTCATCAACTTTCATGCCCTCACAAGAGCCAACAACATTGCCACCTCCACCTCTGGGCCCACCATTTAGCGATCTGCTTGGATTCACTGCTGGGGAAGACTGACTGGGCTCAGGGTCCGTGGCCTCCACCAAGGTGACTCTGGGAACCCTGAGTCTTGATGGACATTTCAGGTAAAACACTTTCTTTTCTTATGGACATGGGGGTTAGATATAGTATTACAAGTTTTTACACTGATGTCCTTGGTCACAAGTTTCTGTTGTGGGGATTGATGATAAGTCAACACAGCCTCTACAGACTGGCCTCACTCCCTGTCAATTTCAAGACTTATTCTTCACACACAACTTTTTAGTCATCCCAACCTATCTTGTACCCCTTTTAGACAGAGATTTACTTCAAAAACTCAACTTTTTTTTTAATACCTTCACTCTTCCCAGAGCCCTCACACTTCAATCCCAATACCTATGCACTGCTACCCCTGCTCTTCCACTTCCTTCCTCCCTCACTGATCCCATAGTCTGGGACACTTCCAAACCTATGGATGGCACTCATGCTACAGCAGTTTTAACTCATCTCAAAGATCCTTCTGTTTTCCCTTGTGTTCCACAATACCCTGTAGCTCCAAAACACCCATGGGGACTCAAATCTCTTATCTTCCATCTGCTATCTAATGGATTCTTAAAGGTTATACATTCACCCAAAAATACATCAATTCTTCTGTACTCAAACCAGACAGTTCATACTGATTAGTACAAGACCTCAGGGCAATCAGAAATGCAGTCATGCCAATTCACCTAGTTGTTTCAAACCCTTATACTATACTGTCTTGTATTCCCCCATCTACCTGTCACTTTTCAGTGCGAGACCTCAAGGATGCCTTCTTTACTATACCCCTACACCCTGACCTCCAGGATCTCTTTGCTTTTACTTGGACAGATCTGGACATCTTTCAATCTGTACAACTGATGGTCCTACCTCAAGGCTTCAGGGATAGCCCACACTTCTTTAGTGAAGCCCTTGCCACTGACCTCACAGCAGGTGACTTTCAACCTAGTACAATCATCCAATATGCACTTCAGCTATGCTCAACATGGCTACCATGCTCAACTTTCTCTCTGACCAGGGATATAGCTTCCCCGACCAAAGTTCAGATAGCTTCACCAAAAGTCAAATACGTATGGCTCACTCTCACTCCTACCACACTTTCCATAACTTCTGATTGCAAAGCCATACTTTATGACCTCCAGATGTCAGTTACTGAACAACCGGTGCTATCTTTCTTAGGCTTAGCAAACCTTTTTCAACTTTGGATTCTCGACTTTGACTCTTGGGTACAACCTCTACACCAGGCTTCAAAGGGATCCCTATCAGAACCACTAGACCATGCAGCTCCAATTCACTCTTCATTTCTCAAACTTAAGGGTCCTTTACTTAAAGCCCCAGCTCTAACTCTCCCTAATCCTACCCACCTTTTACACTATGCACCTCAACTCAAAATGTAATGTTGTAGGGGTTCCTAGGACACCAAAAGGGACCCTCATTTCAGGCGGTAACTTATCTCTCCATACAATTAGACAACAGTGTATGGATGGCCTTTTTGTCTTCATGCACTAGCAGCAGCAGCTATTTTTACTCAGGAGGCAAAAAAGTTCACCTTAGGACAAACAGTTCTGGTTTACTCACCACACCACCTTGCTGACAACCTCACATAAGACACTCCCTGCTCTGATGACTCCATCACAATTACAACAGGTACAC
This sequence comes from Cavia porcellus, assembly GCF_034190915.1. Taxonomy (NCBI): domain Eukaryota; kingdom Metazoa; phylum Chordata; class Mammalia; order Rodentia; family Caviidae; genus Cavia; species Cavia porcellus. The sequence continues at coordinate 36,265,848 of NW_026947486.1, read as the reverse complement.
CTAACACTTATAACATGATCCTACAGTCACAGTCTCAACTAGCAGCCTCCTGAATCCAGCAACTTTACTCCCAATCTTGGATAAAGACACAACTCTTCATTATTGCATTGAAATCCTGCAAATGACTACCACTCCTTTCCCTCACATTAGCAGCACAGCTTAACCTACAGCTTCAGATACATGGTTTATAGATGGAAGCACCACAAACACAGGTATTCAGAAGAGAGTAGAATATGCTATAGTCAACAAGTTTGAGGTGATTCAGGCAAGCCCACTGCCCCCAGGAATATCCTCACAGAAGGCAGAATTCATAGCCCTTATTAGAGCTCTCACACTAGCCAAGGGTAAAATAATAAATATATCCACAGATGCAAAGTACGCTTTTAATATCCTTCACTCTCACACTGTCACATGGCAGGAAAGGTGTCTCATCAGGGAACCCCTATCACAAATGTGCCTCTCATTCTTAAACTAGAGTCAACCCAACTCCCAGACAGGCAGCAGTCATTCATTGTAAGGGACACCAGACTTCGGCAGATTTTATCTCTCAGGCTAATGCCAGACACACAAGCTAAACTAGCTGCATAACAACCATGTCCTGTCCATCATTTTCCATTAGTTCCCAATGATCTTCTGTCTCCTAAGTACTCTTCAAAACAACTACAATTGCTTCAAAAACCAGAATACACACAAAATGCTCAAGGATGGATCTTCCAACAGTCAAAATTTGTTCTTCCAGATCAGCATGTTCAAGATATTGTTATTAATTTACACAACTGTTTTCACATGGGATTACTGGCACTATACAGACTCTTGGCCCCAGTAGTCACACATCCTTCTCTAAGAGCTATCATCTACCAGATAACTCACACTTGTCAGCTCTGTGCTAAAACCTCTCCTCAGGGACATGTACCACACCCCTCTTTTCCTACTCACCAGTTTTTTGGACAAGCCCCTAGTCAGAATACATGCCTAGATACAAAACTGTTAAATATCTTCTTACCCTTTTCTGTACATTTTCAGGATGGATGGAGGCCTTTCCTACAACCAGGGAAATTGCAGATGTAGTTATAAAAGCCTTATTACAAGAAATCATTCCAAGGTTTGGTCTATCTCAGAGTATGTAATCAGACAATGGTCCAATTTTTATTTCACAGATCACTCAACAGATTTCCACAAGTTTAAATATCACTTGGCACTTACATGTATCATACCTCCCACAATCCTCAGGAAAAGTAGAAAAGGCAAATGGACTCATAAAAACTCACCTCAGAAAACTTATTTTACTTATACCAGCCTTGGCCCCAACTTCTTCTTTTAGCACTAACTAAACTTAGGGCCCTTTCACAAGCACTACCTTTTAAAGCCCATTCGAGCTCATGTATGCCCAACACTTCCTGTTACACAATCTTTCTCCTTCCCCAGACTCCCCTCCTATTGCTGATTATTCAATTCTTTCCCTTCTTCACCACTTGCTATGTCAACATGCTGACCTTTGTCTCCTTCAACCCTCAGATGTAACATCTGCTGACCCTCCTATATCTCCAGGATACTTAATTTATCTCAAATATCCTAAGCCCAAGTGTACAGGACTCCAACCAAAGTGGGATGGACCTTATCTGGTCTACCTCACAACCCCAACTGCTGTCAAGGTAAATGGACTACTTTCTTGGTTCCACATCACCCATACATAAAGATGCCATCCAATATCCAGTAATCTCAACCTGAAACACACAGAGTGGCCCTCCCAGTCCTTGCCCCCGCCCCCAACCTTTGCCTCACTAAAAATCAACAGCTACAAACACCCACTTGACAGATGCTTTGCTACTCAAGCTGGTTTTGGCTCTGTATAGCATTGTAGTTCTTTTCACCATAGTAGCCCTTCTAACAGTCTTTCTCAAGGACTCTAACATTGTATACAAGGTTTCCTTCATAGGGTTCTTCCTATTCATAAGTGGGCTTTTCACTGCTCTCAGTTGTCTTAGCAAATGTGATGTTCTTCCAAATTTCAATACTATTCCTAATTCCCCCTTCCCAAGCACAACTACCCTTCCTCCTAACTTCTAGCTTCTATATTATCAAACATGGAGGAGTAGCTGGCTACACCCACACCATTGTTGCTCAGGCCAATTGGACTTCAGGACCCTTAATGCTTAACATCCGTTCGAGTGTGCTCACTACTACAGGTACACATAATGGACAATCTATGTATGCAACCTCTGCTCTCCAGTTTTACCTCTGCCCTGAAAATCCTAACTACATGCTGTGTTTTGACAATTCCAGTTTTCATTGCCCCTACTGGGGTTGTGAATCCATAGGATGCAGTAATATTCAATTTTGGACAAATCATGATGATTACATTTACATAAACATAATTACCACATGTACATATGGGACATGGCTCTTACATGTTCACATGAAAAACCCAGAAATATTTCCACTACTTTCTTGCAGTTGAACTTGGGAATTTCAACTATATATTGCCTTCTCTAAAAAAAAACTCTATATTTATAACTTTTCACAAAAAGCTTCTCCCTACCATATACCCCCCATCACAGACACTCTCTTATATTCCTCCTCACCTTACAGTCTCCCTCCTATATCTCTACCCATTCTTCACCTTCTCAATAACACTTACCAATTTCTAAGAACAGCACTCTAATTGGTAGAGGATGATACTCAACTCTTGAACTAAAGGTAGGCTACGTCTACCTTTAAAACAAGATCTATATATGGCTTGCCCAGTCCAAATGGACCAATTCACCTTTCAAACACATCCACTGGCCAAAATTGTTGGACCCCTCACGCTAGCTCCTGGACAATTCTGGCCTGTAAATCTGACCTGTATATACTATGTGAATGACTCCAAGACCACTTCAGATGTGGATACTTTGTCTTCTTGTACTCATTTACAAAATATGTCTCATACATCATCACCAATATGTGCACCCCATGGACAATTCTTTGTTTGTGGGCATGGAGCATATACCTGCCTCCCATTTGTCTGGTAGATCACTTGTACAGTAGCAGTAAGGGCCCCACAAGTAACACTTCACACAAAAACACAAATCATATGATCAACAAACTTCTCTTTCACTTACACCTTATTCAGTTACACACAGAGCTACAATGGATCCTATCTTGACAGGAATATGCATCTTTTCAGCTATAGGTATGGGGCCAGGGGGAGTTGGAATGAGTGCCCATTTTTATAGTCAGTTATCATATGATCTAAGAACCTCTATTGATGCAGTCTCTAAAACTGTTGTGCTCATTTCAAGACCAAATTGATTCATTGTCTGCAGTCATCCTCCAGCAGGGATGTGCACTTGATGTACTTACAGTTGAAAGGGGTGTACCAAGTGATGTTGGGGGAAGAATGTTGCTATTTTGTAAATCAATTAGGTATTACAAAAGGGTAAGTAAAGAGGCTCAGAAAAGTTGCAGCAGAACTTGGTAAGGAATAAATAGCCTGAAATTTCATTCCTTGATCTTCTTGGTAGCCTATATGAGATTCATGGGCCCCTATTCTACTTCTCATGTTAGGCCCCTCATTACCATTACCCTTTTTTTGATCATAGCTCCTTGTGTCTTTAAACTTCTTTTGAGGTTCATTTAATCCAGGAGCCTTGTGTTCATTGCCAAAGAACTCCTTGTCCTCAGTGACATCTCCATCATTTGAGCTCATGGGAGGCCTATCTGGCATCCTGTCAACTCTCCCAATCCCCAATATGATGCTCCTGCTCAGCAGGAAATAGTTAAGAGGGACACATTGTACCTTAACAAGCAAAAGATGGGAATGATATTTTTCCTCATGTACAAGCTCCCTTTGGCACTGGATAGTGCTGCTTGTGTTCTTTTCACAGACCCACAAGTTAAGCCTCCTGCTTTTCACGCCTGCACAAAGGGCTCCTCCTATCAGTTGTCAATACATCATTCTGCCTGTCCTTTTAGCTTGGCTTGTTAAGTTCCAATAAAAAATCTGTTGATTTTTCCTGACGCTTCTGAATGGTGGCTGTATCTCTTCAGCAGCACTCCCATATCTTCAGTGAAGGCCTGTTTTCCTTTCCCTTGTTCTCCTTCTCTCTTTTCTCTCACCTAATGGGAAACCAAATATTTTTTTCTCAAATAAGATACTTATGTTTATGCTATCAATTTAGATCCACTCACTTATAAATTATAAGTTTATGTTTCTTTTGGTAGAGTACTACTCCAATGTGTATAAATACATTTTCCTTATCCACTCATCTGTTGATAGGCATAGATGCTGTTTCCAAGATCTAGCTGTGATAAATTGTGCTACTATAAACATGGGTATGTATTTGTCCTTCTATTGTGATAATTTTCATTCTTTTGAGATAATAAATAGAAGCATAGTTGGGGTCAAATGGAATTTCTATTTTTAATGTTTTGAACAATCTCTACATTGATTTCTATAGTGGTTTTATAGTTTACATTCCCACCAAAAAGGTAGATGAGTTTCTTTTTCCCTCATATCCTCACCAACATATCTAATTAGATTATTTGATGATGGTCATTTTCTGGGTTAGTTTTGATTTGCATTTCTTCAGTGGTCAGAAATATTGAACATTTTTCACATATTTTTATTGGCCATTGCTTCTGAGTACTGTTTATTTGAGTTGCCCATTTTTGATTGTTTCTTTTACTTTTTTGGGGGGGAGTCTAATTTCTTTGAGTTTTTTTTTAAATTTTATTTAAGAAGAAAAAAAAGCAGAGAAAGGGTACAAGTAATACAGATTTACAGAAAGAAAAAAATAAACAGTAGGAAATCACTAGTTAATGGATTACATATTGTCATCTTAGAAATAATTGTTCAAGTCACAAAATTAAAGCTTGTAAAGTGGACATTCCAACAATGATACTGCAAACAGTTCCGTTCAATGATCCAATAAAACTCTGTGATATCCTTTTCTATCTTATACACTCAAATATACATGCAGTTATATAGTTTAGAGCACTTTCTTTTCCTCTCTTTTGTACAATGACTATTACACATTTTGGGTTTCATTGCTCCCACGGTTCTTACTACTTTTTTGGAAGAGAGTAAAACCAAATGTGACATAACAGAACAGAATTGGTCAAATCAAAAGGGTGGACATAATAGATAACGTAAAAACATAATACAAGGTAATCAACAATGGTTACCATAATGCCTCCTGCTATCTCTAATAGAATTGCCTATATCATTAGTTATAATAAAATTGAACAAAACAGTAAAGAACAAAACCAGCAAAACCAAAACATTGGATACATTGTAGGTCTTCAAAAGTAGATAAAAGTCAACGAGAATGGACTTCTCCATTATAATGAATTTCATTATCTCCATTATAATGAATTTCTCCGTTATAATGAATTTCATTATCTTCACAGCTGATGCCTAAACTTTCGAACCTGATACTATCTAGCAAAACAGAATAGGGGAACATCAGTCCAAAACAAGATGGTGAGAGTAATACAGGGCTTTAAATCGAGATAATGGAAAGTCAAAGTGGGTTACTATAATATATCCTGCTATATTTATTTATTTTTCCCTTAATTAAAAGGATAAAAATAAAAAAGTAAATAATGGAGTGGAGATTGAGATAAAAGAGGGCATAACAGCAAAGCAGCACAGATTAAAACATAACCATTTAAGCAGAATAGTGTTTCACCACCAGATAATCCTGACATAAAAGTAGTTACCATATTGTCTCTTTCCTTGAAATCCTTGAGTACAACTTCGTATACTGTAGCATTAAGTATATCAAAACAATGTAAAACCGTTTAAGAGAATGACAGCATTACAGAGTATTTAGAATTGACTAACAGAAAATGAACAATGGTTTCTGTATAATCTCCTTGTCTTTAAAAGGTTTTTGTTTATACTATCCTACATAATAAAATCCAATAAGATACAACCTATTTAGACCAATGGAGACAGAAGAACAAAAGCTTGATGAGACTTCAAAACAAGATGATACTAAATCAGTATTACCCATTAAGATGTCATTTTCTCCAAAATAGCTGTTCCTATCATCCAATCTTCTCTGCCTCATTTCTGTTGAGCTCTTTTTCTGTCAGTAGCTGTCAGTTTGTCTTCTTCATTTTGTTCTCTGCTCCATTCGTTGTGGCCTCCCCGCCACTATTTCTGGATTCTTTGTATTTTTCTCTTTTTAGAATATCCTGCAATACTCTCTGTAGAGTTGAATTGGTGGTTGCAAATTCCCCCAGTTCCTCTTTATCCTGGAAGCACCTTGTTTTTCCATCAATTTCCAGGGACAGTTGTGCAGGATATCTCAATCTTGGCTGGAGATTATTGTCTTTCAAAGCTTGAATTATTTCCCCCCACGCTCTTCGTGATTTGATGGTTTGTGCAGAGAAATCTGCTGTAATTCTGATGGGTGTTCCCTTGTAAGTGGTTTGTTTCTTGTCTCTGACAGCTTTTAATATTCTGTTCTTGTATTGGATTTCTGGAATTTTTATTATTATATGCCTGGGTGTTGCTCTGTTTGGGTTGTAGGTAACTGGGGTCCTGTATGCCTCGTACATCTGAGTATCTTTACCTTTTGCTAAATTAGGAAAATTCTCCTGGATTATTTCTGTGAGTAGCTTTTGTAGTTCATTTGTTTGTGTCCCTACTTCTTCTTTTATGTTCTTAATCCTTAAGTTATGGCTCCTCTTATCATCTTCTTGTCTTTGTATTATTACTGTTTGTTTCTTTGTTATTTTTAAGAAGTTTTTCATTGCATTCTCCCATATTACAAATCTGCCCTCCAGTTCAGATAGTCTGTCCTTAGTTTCTTTTAAGCTGTTATGCCAGTCTTGGATAGACTTCTTAGTTTCTTGATAGTCCCTTTGAACCTGCTTCATGTATTCTATGCTTTCTCTGTTTTCTCCATCAAACAATTCTCCCCTCTTTTTCTGTTCTTCCATTCCACCATCTGTTTTTTCTTGGGTGGTGCTTAGCATTTCTGTAACTATTCTGCATACTTCTAGCTTCAGGTCATTGATAACTTCATTCCTGAACTGATCTATGAGGCTCTCTAGATGGCGCTTTATGTCTATTGGTGCAGTGTCCGCTATTACCTGTTTCTCAGAATTGGGGGCCCAGGAGCCTTTCTTGTTGCTGCCTCTTCCCATATTCTCTGTTCCTTATATATGTAAGCTTATATAAGAGGCCCAGCTTCTCTCCCTGTCAGCCACAGCCTGATCGCATTGCACCGGTTAGGTGTTCTCACCCACCGCAGCACACCAGGAAGTTCCAGACCAGGCAGCCTACACGGGGCCTGCCCCTCCCGGCCACCATCAGGCTCTGGGATCTGGGTTGGGCCAGCCCACTGGGTCCACCAGCAGTGCCATGCAGGCCAGACACTTTTCTCCAATCCTGCCTGAGAGGGGGATGTGTGGCTGAATTCGCCACTGCGCCCTGCTCGCGCAGGACCTGCCCGGGCCCAGAATGTCTTCTGCTGGAGTCAAACTGTGGTAGAGTGTCAGTTTCTCTCACTCACCTCACCACAAGTCAGTGCACGCCTCCCTTCCCATCCTGTTTTCGACTCCGTTCGCAGATTGCCATTCTCAGAGCTTCCGCGCGTCTCTCTCCTTGCCGAGCCGATGTAGAGGCAGCTTCCAATGGCGTGGGCTCCAGCCTCCACCCTGAGGCTTTTCTGTTCCTGTTTTAGCACCAGGACTGCATTCCAAGTTGGTTTCTCTCAGCCCAGTTTGTTCCTGAGTCAGCAGAGCATATCTCCACCTGCTTATGTCTCCTTACTCTGCACCCTTCCTGACTTCTGAGCCGAGCCTTTCAGAGAGCCTCCGTAGTAGCTGTTTTCTGTCCGCCATGTTCTCCCAGAAGTCCTCTTTGAGTTTTTAAATATAATCTAGGTCTTAGTCCTTCATCTGAGAAATAGCTTGCAATTTTTTTTCCTATTCTGCAGATTGTATCTTCACTTGATTAGTTGTCTTTGCTGTGTAGAAGTTTAATAATTTTCTACAATCCCATTTATTGATTCTTTGTGTTATTTGTTTTGCCATTGGGTTCTATTCAAAAGTCCTTCCCTATACCTGAATCTTCAAGAGCTATACGTATTTTATCTCCTAACAGGTTAAATGTTTCTAGCATTTAGATCTTTGACTCATTTGATTTTAGATTAATATATGGTGAAATATATGGATCCATAGTGTATATCTGCATGTGCATATCCAATTTCCCACATACCATTTATTAAAGATAATATTTTGATCCAGTGTACGTTTGGGTCCCTTTGCCCTCTGAGATTTAAGGCCAAGTCCCTCTACCATTGAAAAGAAAGTTAAATACTTCCAACCTACAATGGAACAAGATAAAAAGGTACAAATAGGAAGATACAAAGGAATAAGACTAAAGCAAGTTCAAAATCCTGCTGGGCATGTAGTTTCATGCCCAGCATCTGGGGTAATCTGTGGCAAGATGTAAGCTCCATAAGGCATGGGTGTCTCCACTCCTATGACACTGCCAATGGTTGCAGCTTCCATGGATTTTCCCTTGGGATGACTTTGCTCACTCCTTGCAGTTTCACAAACTGCACTCTCAAGAGCACTCTGCCTGGCCTCCCAAGCTTTCTTCTGAAATCTGGATGGAAGCCTTTATAATTCCTCAACTTGTATTCTCCGTGCACCTAAAATCAGCACCTAAAATGCCTGGATGATACCAGGGTATTCTGTCAGTTGGAACAGTAGTTGGGCTTGCTTCTCTCTTGGCTGGAAGGGTGGATGGCTTGGATTGCCAAGCACTAGGATCACAGTTTGGAAGAACATATCCTATAGACTACTGCAATTCTGGAACATGATTCCCCAAGGCTCTCTTCTCAAAGCAAAGTGTTAGACATTTGCAATTTTGAGGCTGTATTGTGGGGTCCTGCTGGTTCTTCTGATCTCCACAGGCCATCTTTTCTAATGTCCTGTACCTTCTCAGCAACAAAATTCTCTTCTCCAACTTTGCAGTCTGAAGCTTTACTGGAGTTTCCTTCCCAGTCAAACTCAAAATATTTTAAGTAATTCTGCTGGAATCTTTTTATTAATGCTTAACAAAGATCTGGCTAGAGTCCCCAAACTTTAGCCCTGTTGCTACATCAACATTAGACTGTCTTGAAAGTTCTTCCACAAGGTTAGTCTTCTGTCTTTAATTTCTGTGTCAAGCAAAGTCTCTGGACATGAGTAAAATGCAGACACAATTCAGCCAAAGAAAACACACATTGTCTGAAGTCTAATAGTCAGTTTTGTCCTTATTCCCAATGGAAGCACCTTAAGCCTGATCTTTACTGGCTGCATTTCCTTCAGCATTTTGGTTTCCTAAATTCTGACCAAAATCTACCATCAAGTACAGCTTAAAGCATTCCAGGGTTGCTTGCTCAGCTGGCATTTCCAAACCTTTCCAATGTTTTCCACAAACCAATTCAAAAAATCTGGAACAATATGGTCGGGTAGTAGCACATCAATGGTCCCACACCAACCAACATCAGTCCTAGTTACCTTTCTCATTGCTGAAACAAGATAACCAACCCTTAAAGTTCAAGGAGTAAAGATTTATTTCACTTCACAGTCTGTAGAGGTTTTAGTATTGTTGGCTGACTCCACAGAAGGGTGGCATGTTAGAGCAACATAACAGAAGAGATGACAAGAAGACAAGAGACAGAAAAGCAGCAGCAATAGCAGTAGCAGCAGCAGCAGCTTACCTTTCTTTCCCTTTTATACTTTCCAGGCTATTTGCCCCTTGGTTGTTGCCACTCACACCCAAGGTGAGACTTCTCACTGTCCACAACCAGTAATATGCTAATCCAAATAGTGGACTAATTTATTAAACATGCACTCTTATACCCATTATCATACTCTTAATCACAGCATCACAACTTTAATCCATCCACCTCTGACAAGCCCCACCTATGACTGCATGAGGATTTGGGAAGGGGAGCAACTAGATACATGCCATAACAGACATCATTGTTTTCTTTCTGATTTTAGAGGGAGAGCATTCCATTACTCCACATTTAATAGAATGTTGCCAGTATATTGGTCATAAATGGCTTTTATCGTTCTGAAATAAGGTCCTCCTGCAGCTATTTTTTCAGTTTTTTTTTAAAATCAGAAACAGATGTTGGATTTTTGTCAAAAGCTTTTTCTGGGGGCCAGGGATTTAGCTCAGTGACATAAGCACCTGACTGGCAAGTGCAAGGTTGTGAGTTCGATCCCCAGTACAAAAATAAATAAATAAATAAAAATCCTTTCTTCATCTATTTTATGTGATTTTAATACATTCTTCTGCTTGTTTAATGGCATACATTTATTGACTGGTGTATGATGAAACATGCTTCATCCCTGGAATAAAGGCTACTTGTATGAAGTGTATTATCCTTTGGGTAATTTCTTGAATTATGTCTTCTTATATCTTGTTGAGGATATTTGCACCTACGTTCATTACAGAGATTGAACTATAATTGTACTTTTTGGTTTGATTTGGTCTAGTTTAAGAATCAGGATAAAGTTAGCTTATGAGAATGATTTTGTACTTACTATTTTTCTATTAATTTTCATTTAAAAATTTGAGGAGAACTGGCATAGCATCTTCCCTTTAAGTCTTTGTAGAATTCAGTTGTGAACCTATCAGTGCTTTTATTACTACTTCAGTTTTATTGTCTGTTATTGGATTTTTCAAGATTTTTAAGTCTTCTTGCCTCAGATTTGTTATTTTATATGTATGTAGGAATCTCTCTCTCCTTATGAGTTCTCCAATTATTTGGCATTCATATTTGTGAGATACTTGCCAATAATTTTCTGATTTCAGCAGTGTCATAATTTCACCCTTTTCATTTCTGAGTGCACTGATCTGGGTCTTTTCTTCTTTCATAAGATTGGTTAGGGGCTTATCTGTATTGTTCATTTCTTAAAAGAATAAGTTGTACAATTCATTGGTTCTTTGTATTGTTTTTCTTGTCTGCAGTTCATTGATTTATGCTCTGTTCTTTATAATTTCACTCATTGTTCAAGTTTGAATTGTTCCTGTTTTTGTAGGATCTTGAGATGTATCACTCTTTGGGCTTTTTCTATTTTTCTGATGTGGGCTTTCAGTTATAAATTTCCTCTAACTGCTTTCAATGTGTCACATAAGTTCTAGTAGTTGTACTAATATTATCATCTATTTCTAGGATCTATCATATTTCTTCCTTAATTTCATCACTGATCCATTGATTATTCAAGAGTGTGTTGTTTAATTTCCATACTTTTGTTTAGTTTCTTTCGTTTGTTTTGCTATTATCATTGCACGCTGATCTGAAAATATGCATGGTAACATTTCAATTCTGCATTTACTTAGACAAGCTTTATTAGCCAGAATGTGTTCTATTTTGGAGAAAGTACTAACTGATGCTGAAAAGAATGTGTATACTGTTGTTGGGTGAAACACTGTGCAGATATATCTATGTGTAGAGATATATACATACGAATACACATTTGAAGGCTTTGTTCAACTCAATATTTTTTGAATTTTTGGTTAGTTAATCTGTCTATTTGTGTTTGTGTATTGAGACCACTCACTATAATTGTACTGCTGTTTATCCAATCTTTTATGTTGTTTACAGTTTGTTTTGTAAAGTTTGGTGCATACATGTTTATAATTTCTATCTCATCCTTTAATGGTTCTATTCATGAATATGAAATATCAATCTTTGCTTCTGTTTAGAAGCTTTGGCTTGAAGTCCACTTCACTTGAAGGTACAATAGATATTCCTAATATTTTTCAAGTTCCTATCAAATGGAATATTGTTTTTCATTGTCTAATTTTTAGTATATTAATTTTTTGTGTGTCAAATGTGTTTTTTTTTGTGTGTATAGAACATTGAGATTTTGTTTTTTGATCCATTCTGCTAATCTGTTTCTTTGGCAAATTGAGCCCATTTACATAGGTATTCATACTTGATATGTACTGACTTAACCTTGTCTTTGTATTATTTTATTGTTCCTGCTTTGGTTTCTTTCCTTTATACTTAATTGTTAGCCCTACCTACCATATTCATTGTATTGCATCTTTTGGCATTGTTAGCTTTCTTGTCTTCTTTAGGATATTCTTGAGAATTTTTTTAAGAGTTGCGTTGGAGGCCATGAATTTCTTTAAGGTCCCTTTATCATGGATCTATTTTTTCCACATCAAATTTGAACAATAATTTCAATGGAAGTTGTTTTCTTTTAGAGTTTGAAACACTTCATTCTAAGCTACTCTTACCTTTAAGGTTTGTGTTGAGAAGTCTGCTGTAATACTGATAGATTTTCTTTTACTGGTGATTTGTTGACACTCTCTAGAACCTTTAAGGCTTCTTTCTTTTGTTAGATTTGTGGTATTTTAATTACCATGTGGCATGGAATGATTTTTTTTTCTGATCATGGCCATTTGGAATCTGTGTGCCTCACTTATCTGTATGTTAACTTCTTTCTATATCTGGAAAGTTTTCTATTATTTCTATAAACAGATTTTGTAACCTTTGTGCTGTCTTCTAATTTTTTTATTAATTTGAAATACTCTTACATTAGTCTTCTTCAGGTCATCTCGCAGCTATTGGATCCATTATTTATGTTCTCTTGTTTTCTTCAGGTCTCTGTCATTAATTGATCATATACTATGGCACTATTCTCTAGATCTGACACTCTTGTCTTCACTTTTATGATGTGCTGCTCATAGTTTCAATCATATTTTAATCTGAATTTTTTGGACCATTTAAAGTAAACTCCCATTTTTTTCTATGCTTGGAATTCAAGTTTTGCATCTCTTTCTCAAGATACACTAGATTTTTATTAGTGTCTTCTCTAGACTCACAGATCATTTGTTTCATTAGGGTTATTTCCTGATTAGTTATATCCTCTTTAAATTCACCAAGCACCTTACTAAACTGTTTTACTTCTACTGACACTATTTCAGGCCTTTCTGCTTTCTAGCATATGATTTACACTCCACTGATGACCACTGAACCAGTTTTGGAGGAGTTGGGAATATTTGGAGGCACTGTTTTACCTTATCTTTTCTATGTGTGTGGTTTGTTTGTTTGCTGGGGTTTGTGGCTTCTTTGTGCATTGCCCAGTTCTTCATGAGTGAGCCAAAGTATTGTTTATCCTCTACTTCAACAACTGAGATATTGGCATACAGAAAAAAACCAACTGACAACATCAACTATACCACTTTGGTGACAGTAGTAAAGTAAGCAACAACAATGATGTTAAATATCAATTGTATAATAATAAACCCTAAGAAACATTTATGAACTGCCCTTAATCAGAGCAAAGAGGACTGATTTTAGTGATGACACATAGACCATGCAGCTATTGACTTATCATAATTCAGACCATTAATTTCTGCTGGATGTAGCCAGCAGTGGAAGAGTTGAAGTCTATCACTGGACTAAATGCTATCTCTTTCAGCTGAAGCCACTCCAAAGATTATACCCACCAAACCTGTGCCCCCATGAGAGTATACTGGTTCTATGATCTTGCTGGCACAAGCCTGTGTCTTCCAGGACATCTCTCCATCTCCAATCCTACTTGTCATGGCTGTCTCTCACCATGTTTCTGTGAAAGCTTAACACTTCAATTCTGGAGTGAAACTCTTCTTGTGGGTGTTGGTCTCATCATTAATCAGGTCTGTCTTATGGTTGTCACTTCTGCCACAGTGTGCTATGGGGAACTCAGGAGCAGAGCTAGTGAGGATTTTGTAGTTTGGCCTTCTCCTCTTGCCTCCTCCATGAATGGAGAAAGGCCTTGGCAGATGGCAATAGCAATTGGCAAAGGCAGGCAAGGTCTCTTTTGTTTCTGCCTCCTGTGTAGGACCCTTGGGTCCCACATTGGTGACAATGGGGCCAGAGGGACACAGATACTATGTGTTCCTGCCTCCTGCACACATGGCATGGGGCAGTGGGTGTGTATGGCAGCACTGGGGTGGGATGGGAAGTCAACAGCAACACTGCAAAGGTAAAACATGTGTTCCTCTGTGCATCTTGGTTCCCTGATGGTCACTGTGGGCTTGGCACTAGCAGTGGCAGTGACGGTGATAGAGTGCAGGAATACAGGGTTCCCCTATATTCTTGTTTCCCACATAGGTTACTTTTCATTTTATTCTTGTGTTTGCTATTAAGGGTGTATCAATTTCATAAAATGAACTGGGGAGCATTGTTTTTCCTATGTTTTGCAACAGTTTATAGAACTTGGGAACTAGTTTTTCTATATCTTGAACTGGGCCAAACACTTTCTCTTAAGATGTCATTCACTGCTTTATGTCCCTGGTAGAAAAAAATATTCAAATCACTAAAAATAATACTGTTAAAATAAAATAATACTGCTATTTCTTCTTGGTAATGCTTTCTTGAGTGACAGTTGATACATGATTGTTCTTTGTGCATATTTATAATACATTATAGAGATGTTTGCTTTGGGGCCTTGGTAGATACATATAACATATCTTCAGCATTTTCATTCCCTTTACTTAGTGGCTCTCACTTTCCTCCCCTCCCCATGCCTTTCCCCCGTCTCTAGGAGTCTACCTTCTACTTTCCAATATCTTTGCTTTATTTCATTCATGTGTTTTTTAGGTTTCTCATAAGAGAAAACACAATATTTAACTTTCCTGAAAGAGTTGCTGGCCCAGACCGGACGCTTTAACCAGGAAAAGCCGCAGCCAAGTTAGGGGGCTCCTGCCTCCCTGGCCCCTATAGATTTACCTGTAACCCTATACCCCCATCCCTAGGAACCTGTTTCTGGCGCTAAACGTGTGCCAATGAAATACCTGTGCGTCTCTAATGGCCTTAGGGCACTTCCCTAAGCTTAGGCTATTTATATTCCCCCACGCCACGTGTCCGAGAGAGAGATCGCCAGATTCCAGTGGCCAGTGCGCCAGTCTTCTCTCCCCATGTTCCCGGAATAAAGGCCTCTTTTGTCTTATACTCCTCAACTTTTGGAAGCATCTTTTATCCTTTCAAGATAATCCTATCATTTCCAAGTTTGACTTCTTTTAGTGTGACAGTCTCACATTCCATCCATTTTCCTGCAAATGACATGATTTCATTAATCTTTATGGAACAATATATCATATATCATGCTTTCTTTATCCATTCATCTGTTGATGGTGATCTAGACTATTTCCAGATCTTAGTTACTGTAAATTGTGCTTCAATAAAGATGGGTGTGCATATTTCACTATAGTATAACTTTTTAAATTTGTTTGAGAATATCCTCAGGAGAGATATAGCAGGGTGGCATTATATTTTTAAATTTTTTGAGGAATCCCCATACTGACTTCTATAGCATCTGCACTGGTTTACATTCCCAACAGTGTAGGGAGATTTTTTTTTTTCTGACATCCCTACCAGAATTCAGTGTGTGTGTGTGTATGTGTGTGTGTGTTCTTGATGACAGCTATACTGACTAGACTGAGATAGAATCTCTAAATAGTTTTGATTTGCATTTCTCTAAAGTAACTTTTTTTCATATACTTATTGGCCTTTTGTACTTCTTCCTTTGAGAAATATATGTTCATTTCAATTGTCCATTTCTGATCAGGTCATTTGTTTTATGGTATTTAATTTCTTGAGTTCTTTATTTAGTCTAGACTTTAGTCAAAAAGCAGAAGACAGTAAAAACTTCTTTCCATCCTACAGGTTGTCTCTATGCTCTGTTCACAATTTCCTTTGCTCTGAAGAAGGTTTTAATTTGATGTAATCCCATTTGTTCACTGTTTATATTATTTCCTGTGTTATTTGAGTTCTATTTAGTAAGCCTTTGCCTGTGGTTGTGCTTCAAGTGTTTCCCTTATGTTATCTTCTAGCAGTTTCAGTTTTTGTTTTTATACCATACTTTTTCTTGTGGGTAGGTACTGGGAATCAAACTCACAACCTCGAGCTTGCCAGTCAGGAACTTACGCCACTGAGCTAAATCCCCAGCCCAAGTTTCTGTTTTTATAACTAGTTCTGTCATTTATTTTGACTTGATTTTAGTACAGGGTGAAAGACAGGCATCTAATTTCAATATTTAAGTGAATATCAATTTTCTCAGTGCCATTTCTTAAAGAGGCTGTCTTTTTTTCAACATATATTTTTGGCTCCTTAATCCTTAATTTTTGGCTCAGATGTTTGTAGTTGTGAAGGTTTCTTCCTCTGTCTTCCATTTTATTACATTTGTTTACATGTCTGTTTTTCTGCCAGTACCATATTGCTTTTGTTACTATAACTTTGTGTCATAACCTGAAATCTGATCTTGTGATGCCTCCAGCTTTGCTCTTTTTGTTCAGGAATCCTTTCATTATTCTTGATCTTTTCTGACTACACATGAATTTTTTGATTGTTTCTTCTAGTTCTGTGAAGGATGTTGCTGGTATTTTAATCAGGATTGTATTAATTCTATAGATTGCTTTTAATAATACTGCCATTTCATGATGTTAGTTTTTCTGATGCAACAACAAAGGATGTCTTTCCATTTACTAATGTTCTCATCAATGTCTTCAGAGTTCTATAATTTGAATTATTGAGTTTTTCATCTCCTTGGTTAGGTTGACTCAGAGATCCTTTTTTTAAAAACTGGCTTGCTTATTTTTCTCATTGCTAGGACAAAATACCCAACATCTACAAGTTAAAGGAGGAAAGGTTTGGCTGGCTCCAAGGTAGGTTTGCATGACAGAAGAGAAAGAATTCATGGCATGTCAGGCAGGACTTAGAAAACAGGAAGCAGCCTTCTGTCCTTTTACATTCCATTCAGCATATATGCCTATTGATTGGTGCCACCCACAACCAGCGTGGGGCTGCCATTATTCACATTCGGAACTATGCTAAGTGAATTTAGATATCTCATGGTCTTAAACCATCGGCAGATATCATAGATCCAGCCATATTTGGAAAGCACCACCTATGAGTGCATAAGGATTTGGGGAGAACATCTAGATCAGTGACAGCGAATTTTTTAGAGCTTTCAGTGATAAAGAGCTAGCTGTGGCATATGTTCGTTAGGTTTGCCACCAATGATCTAGATACAAGTTATAACAGAAGTTATTGTGGGTGAAGTTCTTTTCCAGATTTTGTTTTCAGAGGAAGGGTTCCTTTTTGGTACACAGGAACACTATTGGTTTTTATGTGTTGATTTTGAATCCTGCCAGTTTGCTGAATTACTTTATCAGATCTAAAAGTCTTTCGGTGAGGATGGTTGAGTCTTCTATGCAAAACATTATATCATCTGCAAATAGAGATAATTTGACTTCTTACTTTCCTGTTCATAACCCTTTTATTTCTCTCTCTTGCCTGATTTCTCTGGCTAGAGATTTGAGTACTATAATAAACAGGAATGGTGCAATTGGATACCTCACCTCATTCCTGATTTAGAGGAAATACTTTCAGTTTTCCCTCATTTAGTATGATGTTAGCTCTGAGTTGTCAGTCAGTGGTACCTTGGTACTTGCTAATTAGTTCCTGGAGGTATGATGACCAGTATCAAATATTATTTTGGTTGGAAAGGATTAAGAGTCATCAGGCAATCAACATTGACATGTTCTCATGTGCACATCAAGTACCAAACAAATGACAAGTACTGGGACAAAATTTTAACATCAAAATGCATCAAGTACCAAACTTGACATGTTCCAAAGTAGTTGAATAAGGTATGACTGTATGTTTTTTTTTTAAGCAGTTTAGGTAAATAGATATTCTATATCTATTTTCATCAGTCAGGGTTTTTATCATGAAAAGATGTTGAATTTTGTTGAAGGCTTTTTTTACATCTATTGTGTGATTTTCATCTTTGATTCTATTTATTGTATTACATCTATTGATTTGCATATTTTAATCCATCCTTCCATACCTAGGATGAAATTGACTTGGTCATGTATGACCCTTTTAATGACTTGTTGAATTCAGTTCATGAAAATCTCATTGAGGAATTTTGCATCTATATTAATTAAGCATGGCCTATAGTTTTCTTTTTTGTTAAATTCTTATCCAGTTTTGATATCAGAATAATTCTGGCTTCATAAAATGAGTATGTGAGCTTTCCTTTATTTTCTATTTCATATAAAGTTTGAAGAGTGTTATGTTCGTCCTTCTCTGTAAGTTTGGTAAAACTCAGCAGTAAATCCACTGGATCCTGGTGGGATTTTCTTAGTTGGGAGACATTTTATTACTGCATCAATTTCATTGCTTGTTATTGATGTCTAAATTTTTTATATCTTCTCAGGTCATATATGTCTAGGAATTTATTCATTTCTTTGAAATTCTTCCAAATTATTGAACCTCAAATTTTCAAAATACTTTTTAGTACTCTTTTGGTTTTCAGAGGTTATCTTTTGGGATTTTTAAAACTTTACTGCTTTTAAACAGTTCTCTCAGCCATATGAACTGGAAAAATTCTATGGTCTCTTCCTTTTTTCCATGTGCTTTCATTTCAGCCAACAATGGCATTACCACCAAAAGCATCAGAATAAGAAGGGATAAAGCGCAATGATGTGGAAGAAGGGGAGAGAATAAGTAGGCTCAAAGAGATGACAAAGTCTGAGAGGTTTGTTCTATAAAGGCTTCATGGCAAGAATAAAGCTTAAAGAGTTCTTCAGAGGGAGATTGGTTGTGGGCTAATTTGACTAATGTAAGAGTTGGAGAAGGAAACTTAATTTCAGTGTTTATCACCATCAATTAATATTTACAGAATTATTGTCATGAATTCATGTTTAATCCACAGCTATAACTCAAAGAAACCTATTATGGAAATGCAGTGACTAAATTTATGAATTGCAGATAGTGGGGTCAGGTGGTTAAGTGTCTTATTTTCTTATGATCCTGTTTCTTGAAAGGCCTTTGCACTTCTCTCTTTGGGAAATTAGTTTTTTGTATGTTTTTTCCATACTGTGTTTACCTACTACATAGAAACTAACAGAAGTGAGCAGCACATACGACATATGACCTATGACTGAAAGTCTTGGTTATAGGTAGCAGAGAATTTCAGATGTCATGCATCTCACTCATTCTCAATAATTTGATTAAGTTAGAATACAGGAACTGCATTGCATCTAACTTTTAAAGGGAAAATGAATAGTTAGAAATGCTCACCCTCTTTTGAAAATTTGGATTGGCTTCAAACTACATTCTTCCATTTGGTCCACTATTTTCCTCTATCCTCTTTGTCTCTAACAATGGTCCACTTGCTTCATTTGCTGGGAGCGTCTATGTCAGTAACTTTCTTTGGGCATTTTGATTTATTTTTGCTAAGGTCCAAGACTTGTATAAAAAAGCTTCCTGAAATCTAGGCTACAATTCAGTGAGGTCTGATAGAGAAGCTGGGTTCAGCATTTGGAAAATTTCACTGTCACACATCAATGCAAACAACTGGACAGAAGTGTCTGTTGTCTATGAGAACTATGTTCCTTTGGTTCAGTGATTGCCTCTTCTTAATGTGAGGAATGTCATTAACAAAAAACAGAAACAAACTAGATTTGCCTCTACATAGAAATTTTTTAAGTTGAGCAAATTATTTTTCTAAAAAAAACCTATTTTTAAACATAGCCCATCACTCCATTATTACCCCAACAGTCTACTGTGGACTTTTTCATTCCAAAGAATGAAGTCATGCTTTATGCGAGACATCTACTTCTGAGGACATTACTGCCTTGAGCACAGAACATGACTTCATTAGAGGGAACAGTGGACCAGAAGAATTCCACAGGTGAGTTGCATATGTGACAGTAAAAACAAAAACAGCCAAACGAGAGTCTAAGTCTATTGCCTTAAGGACAGACCAAACACTTGGTGATATCACTCACAAATGATTTCCTTTAGTCTTAAAATAATGAGGTATGTACAAAAAACTGAGAGAAATATGACTCCTAGCAATATCACCTATACTTGTTTATTTTTTTCTTTTCTTTTTGAGACAGGGTCTCATAATACAGTTCAGGCTGGCCATGCACTCACTCTGTAGCACAGGCTGGTCTCAAATGCACAACGATCCTTCAGTCTCAATCCTCCAGAGTGCTGAGTTTACAAGCATGTGCCACCAAGACCAGCTAACATATATGTGTAAACAGAGAAGCTATCTTCTCTTAAGGGATTGGAGTGAGTACACACTGGGTAGAAACTGGGTGTTTCAAATTTTGGGGTAGCTATTGAATGCACACCCACATTCTATAAGCTCTTTTTCAAGGAATCATTGTTCCAAATAATGCTGCAGATCCACACAATGTCATCTTTCAATTCTGAAAAGCAAATTCAAAACATTAGCAGGGATTTTGGCTTTCCAGGAAGATGTTTTCCAGAGCATCTTGATGGGATTTCTGATATATGTTGTTTATAACTTTAATTTTTTTGTCTTTTTCTTTTTTATCAGTACCAGGGATTGAGCTAATGACCACACACTTGCAAGGCAGGTGCATATGCCGCTGAGCTAAATCCCCAGCCCCTATAACTTTAATTTTTAAAATGAGCAAGTTCATAAATATGTTACCTATTAATTAACTTTTATCCTAGATGCATCTGTTCCCATTTTATTTGATACTATAAGGAAACTTTAATAGATAGTTAAAGATTTTGGTGTTATTCATAATCTTCTGCTCCTATTGACTACACCTTTTTAAAGACAAGCCTTAAAATCACTAGCATTTTAAAACACAATAATTGCTGATATATATTTTTAGCTTCTAAGAACTCATGATAAGTACAATTAAGAAGTTAAAGGAGAAAGACATCATGTGGCCAATCCCCTTTGAACTAGGAAGAGTAGGCTTTATAATCACTTTATTGTAATGTACCCCTAGATTGCACTCAGGATCTATATATTATTCTTTATATATATGTAGCTTAGTGTTTCAGACAGTGTGTCCTATATTTGACAATGTTTAAAGAATTATCTGGAGAGAAATTTTTAAATACAGATTTTTGGGCCTAAATTAAATAATATGCTATATAAAGTAATAAATAAAAGCAGAGGAACAAATAAAAGCAGTCATGGAATCTGTATTTACAAATCATGTCCTAGGTAATACTTTAAATTTGAAATTATGGCATACTGGGAGATATCACAAGAACATGAATGATTTTAGAGAACAGCAGATACATAAGACCAGGGCCACATCTCTTTCCACAGCATTTTACAAACTGAATTTAAAATTATTTTATTTTGGGGACTTAGCTCAGTGGCATAAATGCCTGCCTTGCAAGTATGCAGTGGTGGTTTTGATCCCCGGTACTAAAATTATTTTATTTAATCTTTACCCTAGCTCTAATGTTAATGGCCATTTTACAGAAAAAAAAGAAACAATCATCCCAGATTCCTCAGGCAAAGTTAAGGCTCAAAGTTAGGTTATCTGATGCCTGTTTTTGGCTACTTATTATTAATTCTCATAACAGGTTTGGAGAATTGGTGAATAATGGGTTAAAAATGATAGTTCAACAAGAAATCAATGTCCAGTTGGGGAAATATGGTAAAATCATGCAAAGGCTCATATTATGTCAGCATTACATTTGGTCCACTTAATATATGAAATCCATTTTTGTGTAGTAGTGCTAACAAAAATAAGTAGTATGTAGCTCTTGCTTAACCACCACTTATTTACTTTTTCTCCTCTATGATACCAACACTCAGGTTTTTTGGCAACTATATTATATACTCTACATTAAGCAATTATGCAATAGTTACAAATAAACAGGAAGGGGAAAGGAAAAGAGGCAGGAGGTCATCTTAAGCTGATGTTTTGGGCCAGTCAAGGATGCAAACATGCAAAGCATTAATTCTGTTAACTTGGTCATTCAAGGCATTGTACTACTTACCACACAGACCCTACTCACAACATGCAAGTCATAGCATCCTCAGTTCCAGGATGTCAGTTTTTCTTGGAAGCAGTGGAGTAAAATGGCATAATCAAACTATTTAGAATTAGGCAGACTTGGGCTTGAGGTCTGTCAATCCTACTATGTCGCCTTAGGTAACTTAATATACTTTCCAAGTTTTAATATTAGTTGTAATATGAGATTAATACTTTCTCTTTCCCAAACCTGTAAATATAAATAAACTGACATATTATAGTAATTTAATCAGTGTCAATAAGTAATTAATCAATGCTAATCTCTATAACTGGCCTCATGAGTTGGTTTAAAGTTAAGGTTTCATTTGTGAGACCTTTAAGTTTAACTTTAAACTCAATATTTTATTTACACTTAAATAAATGGGAAAGGAAGGACCCTAATGAATGGCATTGGGACAGTTAGCTATAAATATTATAAAAAGTAGCATTCCTTTAGCAAACATACACAAAAATAAATTTAAAATACTAGTAAAAAATTAAATTGGAGGAAAATATTTTAATAGTTTTAGGAGAAAATTCTGAAGATATCCTTATGACCTTAGTGTAAGGGCAAGATTTTGAAATACAAAGTACAAAATCTAACTTAGAAGGGAAAAGCTAACTAAAGTTGACAATGTCACTACAAGTTTTGGTGAACATTTGGCCAAACAAACCATACATTGTTGGTGAAAGTACAAACTGATACAATTTTCAGGAGTAGTTTGGCAACATCCAATAAAGTCCATGTTCTATATGACTTATGACCTAGCAATTATTTGTTTTCTTATTTTAAAGAGAATAAAACAAAAGACAAAAGAACAAAGCAATTCAGAACAGAACAATGCAAGCAACACAGCATTTCACAACCAGATAGCAACAGTAGCTACCAGAATGTCTCTTTTCTTCAAAATAGTTAAGCATACCTTCACACACAATAATATTAAACATAACAATATAGTGTAAAATCATTCAAAAGAATGAAAGCATTATAGGACTTCAAAACCAAATAACAGGAAATGAACAATGGCTACTGTAATATCTCATTTTCCTCAAAAAATTTGTCTATATCATCACACATAATAAAATCAAATAAAATACAACAGGATAGAACCAATCAAAACAGAAGAACAAAAGCATGATAGGACTTCAAAACAAGATGATAATAAATCAGCAATGGCTATCATGATGTCATGACCTCATAGACGAATGTAAAACTGAACTTCTGATCCCAAAGTGAGGATATAAAAAGATAAATTAAAGAAATGATAAGCCCCTCCCAGGAGAACACAGATGGAAGAACAGAGGAACTCAGAAAAGGAAGAGAAACCTTTGATGAAGAATATAAACAAAATCTAGAATACATGAAACAGATCCAAAGAGATTACCAGGAAACTAAAAACTCCATTGAAAGCTGGCAAAATGCCTTGACAGAAACTAAAGTTAGTCTTTTGAAACTTGAAGAGAGATTTATGGTGTGTGATTGTAAATTAAATATCTCTTAAAAATAACAAGGAACCAGGAATAAACAATACAAAGGCTAGAAGATGACACGAGGATTTATAACTTAAGAATAAAAAATGTGAGTGAAGAAGCAGGAGTAGCTACAAATGAACTATAAAGAAAATTCACAGATATAATTAAGGAAAACTTCCCAAGCATAGAAAAAGAAATGATATCCAGATAAAAGAGGCATACAAACTCCAACCACCTACAACCAAAACAGATCTACACCAGACATATAATAATCAAGATTCCAGAAATCCACCACAAGAACAGAATATTTAAAAGCAGCCGGAGAAAAGAAGCAGATTTCCTACAATGGAAAAATTATCAAAGATCAAGCTCAGGAGTAAAAAGGTTTAGCAACACTCAAATAGATAACAGGTTGGCCCCTTAATCCAAAAAGTGGTATACAAAGCGTCCTGAGAAAGGAAAAAGGGAGGAATTGCCTAAAAAAGGAAGGCAGAGGACATTGTTAATAGTGTATCAGGATTTAAAAGTCACAGTAGTCTTATCGCTCTGTTTAGTTTGATTATATTTTGTTCCATTCTGTCTACTCATATTGGATTTGAGGGCACAGACAGCTAACCCAAAAATTGCAGGTTATACCACAGTAACTATCCTTAATTTCCTATTAAATTACACTGAAACACTGTATTACTTACATTGTCTTACTATGACTGATCTTATTTGAAGCTGGTTTGTTAGACTGCTGTTTAGCCTTGACTGATTTCATTCGAATTTGGTATGCTTGATAGTATCAAGTCTAAGAGTAGAGACAACTACTCTGAAGACGACAAGATGTAAAAGATATCCATTCTGATTTTGACTATTAACTGTGATCAAGTCCTACAATATCTTGTAGTTGTGTTTTTATTAAAGTAGCTATGTAATGTTATGTCCCATTATATTATGCTTGATGATGTGGACAATTCTATTGAAAATAACAAGAGAAAGCATAGTAACTACTATAGATAACCTAATATTATGGTCCTATAGGTATTTTTTATTTCATTTCATTTTTCTAGGAATTTATTTTGTTGTCTTGTTTTGATCTGTTTTTCCCTATAATACAGAAAGGATAGATATACATGTAGAGATTCACACATGGAGACAATTTCTAAACTATTTATGGGAACAGATTATATAACACATGATGTAATGAACAGATGCTCTGAAGAAGAAGAGATATTAAGAAACCCAGCCTAATTCTGTAGTGTTATGATATGAAATCTAGCAATACTATCATTCACTGTTCAAAGTGATATTAGTCTAATTTTTTATGTTCAATTTCAGCATATGTAAAGATAAAGACAGCTACTACGAAGAGACTGAAAAACATTATAGTAGACATTATTGACTTCCCCAATGTCAGGTCTTGAAGATGTAAAAAACCTTCATCATCCTGTTATGATTAGATTAGTTCTATAATTTTCAGTATGCATTCAAAGTGTGTGAAGATGGTGACAACTATTTGGAAAAAAACTAGAGGAAATAAGATAGACAGTAAAGATCTCCAGTGGACTTGCTTGGAAATCTATGTTCCTTTAAAATTTTTCCTTATAAACTGTTTTGTTCTATTTTGTTATGTTCAATCTTACCTCTTTAAGATAAAAAAGCAAGTGTGTAGGACTGATAACCATATTATTAAGTTCTTGTTGGATCATTAAACAGAACTGTTTGCAGTGTCCTTGTTTGAATATCACTTTGTATGCTTTAATTTTGTAAATCGAGCAACTATTTCTAAGATGATGGTAATGTAACTTATCAACTGCTGATTTCTTATTGTTTATTTTTCTGAAATTCTATATTGTTTCTACCCTTTTTATCTGTTTTTTCTTTAAATAAAAAATAAAATGGATGGAGAAATAAGATACTTCCATGTAAAAAAACAGCTGAAGAATTTCATGATCACCAAACCAATGCTGCAAAGAATATTAAAAGATATTCTAGATAGACATAAAATCTATAACTCCAGGAACACCAACAGAAAGAAAGTCACTAACCAAGGCAGATAATTAAAGAGAGAGGAAATGTAAAGAACCAACAGAAGAAAGATAACATGACAAAAAAGACCCAATATATATCAGTTATAATCATTAATATAAATGGCCTCAATTCATGAATTAAAAGAAACAGACTGGTGAATGGATCAAGAAATAACATCTAACCATATGCTGCATGCAAGAAACCCACCTAACTCAAAACGAAATTCATAGCCTGAAAGTCAAAGGGTGGAAAACAATACTTCGTGGAACAGGATCCCCCCCCCCCGCCAAAGCAGGATAGCTACACTGTTTGCAGACAATGTGAACTTCAAATCAAAAATGATCAGAAGAGATAAAGAATGTCACTACATACTAATCAGGGGAAAACTTCAAGAGGAGGAGATAACAATACTAAATATATATGCAACAAATATGGGAGTACACTGTTATGTAAAACAAATATTAATAAAATGAAAAATCAAGTAAGCAATAAAACAATTATAATGGGAGACTTTAGCAAAGTTGGGTGGAACACTTTGTGATCATCAGAATATACATTCTTCTCAGCAGCACATGGGACATTCTCTAAAATAGACCATATACTAGTCCACAGAACATGCTTAAGTAAGTGCAAAATAAAGGAAATTAACCCATGCATATTATCTGATCATAGTGCTATAAAACTGGAAATTAATGACAAAAGAAACTGCAAAAACTTCAAGACACATGGGAATTAAATAATACACTCCTGAACAATCAGTGGGTCATAGAAGAAATTAAACAATATCTACAAGTAAATGAAAATACAAATACTTCTTACCAGAGCCTATGGGATGCAATGGAAGCAGTCTGAAGAGGGAAATTTATTGTGGTGAACTCCCACATTGGGAAAACAAAATGAATACAAATAAACAACCTGATACTACACCTCAAACATCTATAAAAAGGACAGCAAGCCAAGAGACTAAGAAAATAATACAGAGTTAATGAATCAAAGAGTTGGTTGTTTGAAAGAATAAATAAAATTGATAAACCCCTAGCCAACCTTATTAACAAAAGGAAAGAAAAAACCTCAAATTCAGAAAATAAGGAATGAAAAGGATGAAACTGCTACAGACCCAGTGGAAATACAGAAGATCATCAATACCTACTTCAAAAAACTTTACTCCCATAGGTTTGATAACACAGAAGAAATTGACAGATTCCTAGAAACATATGAATTACCAAAGCTGAATCAAGAAGAGGTAAAACTGTTGAATAACTCAATTTCATTTAATGAAATTGAAAATATAATTAGAACCTTACCAGAAAGAAAAGCCCAGGTCCTTATGGATTCACAGCTGAATTCTACAAGAAATTCAAGTAAAACTTAATGCCAACACTTCTCAAACTCTTCAATGAAATCAAAAGGGAAGCAATTCTCCATAACTTATTCCTGGAAGCAAGTATTAACCTAATACCAAAACCAGAGAAAGATCCAACCAGAAAAAGACAACTACAGGCCAATCTCCCTAATGAACATAGATGCAAAATTCTCAATAAAATACTGGCAAGCATAGTGCAGCGAATCAACAAGATCATACACCACAACCAAGTAGAATTCATGCCAGGAATGCAGGGATGGTACAAAATCTGCAAATCAATATGTGTAACACTTCATATCAAGAGAGCCAAAAGTAAGAATCATATGGTCATCTCAAAAGATGCAGAAAAAGCTTTCAATAAAGTCCAACATTCATTCATGATAAGAACCCTACAGAAAATCAGAATAGATGGTCTTTGTCTCAATCTGATAAAAGCCATCTATGACAAACAAACAGCTAACATCTTATTAAATGGTCAAAAACTGAAAGCTTTCACTCTAAAATCAGGAGCAAGACAAAGCTGTCCACTAACCACTCCTATTCAATAGGAGTGGAAATATTAGCCAGAGCAATTAGGCAAGAGAGAAAAACAAAAGGAATAAAAATAGGAAAGAGGGCTGGGGATTTAGCTCAGCGGCATAAGACCTGTCTTGCAAGTATGTGGTGGTGAGTTCGATCCCCAGTACCGATAAAAAAAAAAAAAAAAAAAAGACAAAAATAAAGATAGGAAAGGAAGTTAAATTATCATTATTTGCAGATGATGTAATACTCTACATAGAAGATTCTCAAAATTCCATTGAAGACTTCTAGATGTAATTACCAAATTCAATAATGTAGTTGGATACAAAGTCAAAACTCTAAAATCAATAGCATTCCTGTACACAAAATACAAACTCAGAGGGAAATAAGAGATACCGCACCCTTTACAATAGCATCCAAAAAAATGAAATACTTGGGAGTCAATCTAACAAAGGAAGTAAAAGATCTATTCAGCAAAAATTACAGAACTCTAAAAAAAGAAATTGAAGAAGATCTCAGAAAATGGAAAGACATTCCTTGTTTATGGATAGGAAGATCAAACATTGTGCAAATGGCCATTCTCCAAAAATTGTTATACAGGTATAAGGCAATTCCAATGAAAATATCATTAGCACACCTCACAGATCTAGAGAAATCATTCCTAAAATTCATCTGGAACCAGAAGAGATCTTGAATAGCAAAGGCAATTCTGGGTAATGAAGGCAAGGCAGGAGGCATCAGAACCCCTGACTTGAAGTTATACTACAAAACTATTGTGATAAAATCAGCATGGTACTGGAATAAAAACAGACCAGAAGATCAGTGAAATAAATTAGAAAATACAACCACAACTACAAACGTACTCAGCCACGTTATCTTTAACAAAGGGGCTATACACATTCACTGGAAGAAAGACAGCCTCTTTAACAAGTAGTGCTGGAAAAACTCACTTTCTATATGCTGAAAACTAAAACTAGACCCATGCCTATCACCATGCACTAAACTAAAGGCAAAATGGATCAAAGATCTAAATATTAAAACAGAAACACTAAATATACTAGAAGACAAAATATGTAGAAATTTTGAAGATACAGGCTTAGGCAGAGAATTCTAAACAAAAATCAAACTACACAGGAAATACTTCCCATTCCCAGAAGAACTGAAAACATCACATCACAGTGATATATATACACACCCATGCTTATAGCAGCACAATTTGTAGTAGCTAAATCTGGGAAACAATCCAAATGCCCGTCAACTGAGGAACTGATAAAAAAGATGTGGTATTTTTATACAATGGAATACTACTCAAGTATAAAGAAAGACCACATTGAGGCTTTTATAAGTAAATGGATATGACTTGATATCATACTCATAAGTGAAATAAATCAAACTCACATGTGTAAATATCATATTGTTCCCCTAGTGTAAGACACTGCTCAAAGGGGAAAAAATAACTCAGATAGGGAAAAAGAGACAGAAAGAATAGAAATGAAATAAGATATAAATTCATATATATATATATATATATATATATATATATATACACACACTTATTAAGATAATTGTAGTACTAATTCTATTAATTCTTGGAACAAAACAGTTAACAGTCATAGGATTAGATCAATTTTGTATGTTTATCTCTCATCATCTGAGTACTCCTTTGAAAATAACTATGCAAAACAACAATTGTTGTGTTCCTACCAACTTGTTTTGAAAGCCTACAATGTTATTGTTTTGGGCTCTTAGATATAATTATTTATTTGTTTTGTTTTTTCTTCTCTAATACAGAAAGGATAGATGTACATGTATATACTTATATATTCCTAGAACTTCACCTAAAGAGTTTAAAAGTACTTCAACAGTTTTCGAGTACCAAAACAAAAGAACTATGAAATCCTGAATTCTATAAATAAGTAAAAATATTATTCAAAATTAAAGGGAAATTATGAAATTCTCAGACGAAGGAGTAGTGTGAATTTGTCACAAATAGATATAAGCTAAAAGAAAGGCTAATGTAAATTCTAAAAAAAAACAAATGAAAGAATAAAGAAAGATGATGAAGCAATGTTGGATATTAGGAATAAAGAAAAAACAATGTAAATAATAAAAATGTAGATGAGTACAATAGATTTTCTTTTCTCTTATTATGAATTATGTTTAACAAATTAATCAAAATTATAACCTTTCTTACATGGTTCATAATCTATTTAGAGGAATTATTTCAGACAATTATAAATGAGGGGGAGAGAGAAAAAGGAATTAAGGTCCAGTGAGGTTTCTACAAATTATTAAAACTAGTAAAATATTGATGCCACTAAATTAATAAAATGTTGATGCTACTAGGTGGTAACTTATATACACATAATACCTACAGGAATCATTCAGCAAGAAACCAACAAACAGAGATACACTAACAAATACTTAGGTTACTTCATATGAAAAATCCTTTACTTTTCCTTAATTTCTTAAAGGATTACCTGGATATAGCGTCTGCAGTTGACATTTGTTTCCTTTCAGCACTTGAAAACTGTACCATTTCCTTCTGGTCTCTATACTTTCAATAAGAAATATGTTGATAGTCAAATTGGTATTCCTCCATAAGTAATGTAACATTTTTCTCTGGATGATTTCAAATATTTTCATTATGTCTAGTTTTGAGAAGGTTAATTATGATGTGCTTCTTCATGGATTTATTAGGGTTTATTACATTTGGATCAGCTTCTTGATTACGTACATTTGTGCATATTTTATCAAATTTCAGAAGGTTTCACTCATTATTTTTTAACTAAACAATTTGAAATAAATCAATTTAATTGTGATTAAAAGACATACAAAATTTAACTCTTAAACTATTTATATGTGTCTGATTCAGGAATATTAAGTACACTCACATTGTTGTATATCCAATCTCCTATACTCTTTACATCTTGGAAACTCTACATGTTAAACAACTCCCACACCTTCCCACCCCTGGACCTTAGCAATCATCATTCTACTTTTTCTCTAGATGAATTTTATTATTCTAGGTAGCTCATGGAATTGAAATCATATAGTACTTATCTTTTTGTGACTATCTCACTTTACTTTGTATAATCTCCTTAAAGGCCATTGTTTCATTTATTAGAATTTCTTTCCTTTACAAGTCAGTCATTACTTTTTAAGTCTTTGTTGAGTATCTCTTTCTCCCTCCTTTCCCTTTGAACACAGGTAACATGAAGGCTGGCTCTTTTGTTACTATATCTCTAGTTTCCCCAGGATCATTTCATTATTTTTTGTGGTCTATTTTTAAAATTTTTGTCCAGACTCAATAAGTTCTCTATCTTCTTTTATCTCTGCTATATAACTGAGCCCATTCATTGGGTTTTCTTTCAGTTATTATATTTTTAAAGTTTTATAATTTCAATCTTATTTTTATAATTTCTATTTCTTTACTGATATTTTATATATCTTAAAGAAAATTTATAATTTCTTATTAGAACTTTTTATTATGCATATTTTATAACTCATCAGAGAAAATCATTTGACATTGGTATTTATTAATTGTGCTTTCTGATTCATTAGTGATTTTTAACTACAATCCTGACTTTTGGACTCTTTATTATGAGATTTTGGGTCCTATTTAATATTATTTTTAAAGCAGGCAGTTCCTATGTGAGGTACAATTTGAGGTCCAGGTATGTTCACCTTCTTACTGTGCCTTGAGGGCAGGACCCCAGCAACAATGGGACATTGATGCATAATGCCTTGTTGCAAACAAGTGGAGTTGGTGTTCAGCTAACACTTGGCCTTACTGACACTATCCCAGTGAAACTGGAGAAACAACCTAGAGTACTCCTGCTTTATGTAGCCTCCAAATAGAGATGTAAGCTCAGCTCCCCATTAGGCCTTAGTGATACCTTGGTGCATGAGAGGCAGAAGCAGAGCACCAACTAATTGCATGTTTTACTACCTTAGCAAGCCTCATTGGTGCTAACGGGATGAAGGCTCAGTTGCCCAATGGGCCTTGCTGACACCAGAGTAGGGGAGGGGGCTAAGAGAGTTAAGTCATCTTGCCTCATGATGTCTCTCAATCTCACTGCTCCCACATGATTCTAAAGGTTCAGCTGCCCATTGGCTCTGGCTAAGCACTAGAGGTGGGAGAAAAAGTAGGGACCTTGGTAGCTTTGACAGCCAACCGTCTGTTTAGTTTTTTTTTTTTTTTTTTTTAAATGCTAGTAGGGAGGCTCCTCCTGTCCCACATAATTGGTCTCACTGACATGAAGATAGGGGTTGAAATCTAGTGGCAAGCAGCCTTTCTTTGTAAAGAATTGGTAATATGCCTCACTACTTGGTGGATGTGACAACTTAGTTTACCACTGGACCCAGATACCCCTACTCAGGCAGCAAAATAGCAGCACATCTGCTTCTGCCTGATGGGAGAGAAAGAGTAACTGCTTCCCCAGGCCTGCCAATACTACACCAGAAGTGGAATTCAAGTAAACTGCCTGTTCTTACAGAGGGAAGGAGTAGATTAATTTCTGGTCAGGTCCCTCTGAAATAGCTAAGGTACTGGGAAGGGTTTATTTTTCCATTGATGTTTGACTGCAGTAGGGTAGGTATTACTAAATATTTTTTTCTGTTGTAAGGCAGCCCTTTCTCCTTTTCCTTTGTGTATGGAGAAGGGGCTTTTCTGAGAGTCTATTTTGCCTGTGACTATTAGCAGTTATGTGTAGGAGGCTTCTAATGTGTCCTTTATGGGTTATAGGAGTGGCAAAAGGAAACCCCGGGAGCCCATTACTGCACTGTTACTCAATTACCAAGGCAGTTTGCTTCCTTCTTTTCCACATTTTATAGTCTTGCTTGTTGTGCTACAACCAGAGTACTTTCGTTGTCAGAGAGGAAGTAAGTAGGTTTCTCCATTTTGTTTGATATGGAAATGTCTCTACTGTATTTTTCTTCTTAAAATATCAGTACAGTATACAACATACTTAAAAAAAGAGTTTTTATAGTATCTCACAGGACTTCTGACAGTAGTAGTGACTTAAGGAATACATCATACTGAGTGCATGTCTAGAAAAATTCAGAAAGATGGAGATTTAGTGGGATATGGAAAAGAATGCAAGATACCTTTCTTAATTTCACTGGAAATTTGTGGATGTTAAACTGCTCACTTGATATGACCCAAGTTTGTTATCTGTACAATGTTTCATTGTGGGTTTGTAAAGTTCTTTTGAGAAATATGTAAGTATCATGAAGCTTCGGCTTGCTTGTGCCTAAAACAGATTTGACATTCACAATTATTGTTAAGTCAAAATAACACTGGTAGGAGTAGGTCCCTTGCGGTGTTGCAGCAGCAGCTATAAAGTCTCAAAAATAACAGCATCAATATTTCCCACAAATGCAAAATCTCAGTTCTAAGGATTAATGATTCATTTGGATTTTTGGTTTAAAGCATAAAATTTCAAATTATTGTTTCAGGAGAGAGATCCATATCTTCAGTTGATAACCCTTGTCTTAGAAGCCATTTTCTGGTCCTTAAATGCTCTTTTCTCCCTCAAACCAACAGTCTTGAAATGCTGCTGGATTACTAGCATCTAGCTAATTACAACACTGGGTAATACAAGGAAAACAAGCAAACATCTGACTGTGCTAAGTTATTTGGAGATAGTGTAACTAAAAGAGCTTTGGAGTCAAAAAGACCTGAGATCAATCTCTGCATGTGCCATTAACTGTTCAATAAATCTTTCTGAGCTGCAGTGTGTTCATCTGAAATATGAGAACAATAACACTGAAATGACATCACAGTATTATTATAAGAAGTCAAGGACATAAAGCACATACAATGAAGGCATAAGGATGGCACTGGAGCTCAGCAGTGGAGGATTTGCCTACCATGTGTGAAGCCTGAGGTTCAAGCCCTGGTACTGAAAAAAAGTGAGGGTACAAAGCTGCTGGAAAACAAGCAGCACCGAGCAGTCTGAAAAAGACTCCAGAGAATGTGACAAGTATCTGTGTTCAACTAGTGTTTCTCTCATTTCACTATATAATGGTTTCTCTCTCATGTCTTCAGCTAAATCTCTGTACTTACGTAGGCTTTATGGAATAAAGAGATTTATTCACTTGGATAAGAAAAAATGATACGGTCATTTCATTTTGATATATAAAAGATCAAATTAACCATACAGTCACTTATTATCTCTAGCCCCTAGAAAAGCCTGAGATGCTCAAAGTGAGAAAATTTAAATTTTTTTAATTTTCGAGTTATTTTTTTTTGTCTTTTTCCTTTTTATCGGTACCAGGAATCAAACTCATGACTGCCTGCTTGCAAGGCAGGCACTTATGCCGCTGAGGTACAAAATAAGACACGAAAGGCATTATCTTTGTCCTTATCCACTTGAATTTCTTCTCAGATTACTTAACATTTCTGAGTTTGTTCTCTGTGTTTATGTGAAAGGAGAATAAGCTCTGTTTTACATAGAGAGATGATGTGAAGATTAGAGTATCTAGCACGGTGCCTAGAATACAAGAGATCATAAATTATTTGAGGACACAGTTTGAAATCTTTGTTATAGCCCTTAGCTTATTTAGCATACAATATATGAATTAGATATGTAAAGTAGATTTTATGAAATAATTTCAACTGTCTAAAATTAATTTTAAAATTTATGGCTAAAAAATACTAGAAGTCATCTAAGGCTTTGGATTCAAATGTATAACAGTTTTGTTGTGGTAGAAGTTTGATCTCTTACAGTAATCATCTCAGAAAAATCATTTTTCTGAGCTATTCTGTAACTAACCTATTCAGAAAAAGCACAGGTTCGTAAGATCTAACAGCTAACATCATAGTGAAGTGATATAGAATACTTACTACAGTAGATCTTTGTTAGCCCAATTCAATTATTAAAGAGACCATATGTGCTTGTTAGATGTTTAAACACCTATATGACTATGATTTTGTTCTGTCTCTGAACTATGATAGAAAAAAACGGTCCTTACAGAACGGTGGGAGAGAGGAAATACTGACTTCTGGTCTCCCTGTTTAGATCATCTGGTTCTGCAGGGAGTCAAATAAGATAGAAATTAAAATGGTAAGCCCAGACCACCATTGTGAAAGAAATTGTACTGCTCTGGTCAACATAGAATCAAAAAGTAATGTGGTTTTTGATTAAATGTCAAATCACACAGAGAAAGAAACACATGCCCTGATCTTAGTTCTGAGTTATAATAGAAACCATGAAACAGAATAGATAAGAGCAGTAAAAAAGGTAAAATGGGCTTCATGAAAATTGGACTATTATGCTACAAATAATACCAATAAGACTAAAATTACTACTCATTGAATATGAGAAAAATAATAAAAATCATGTTACCATATAAATGATTCAATCTAGAATATCTAAGTAACCCCAAAATATAAAAATAAACAACCCACTTGAAAATAGGACAAAGGACTTGAACAGAGAGTTGTAAACACACAGCAATATTGAAATGGTCAATAAGTACATGAAAAGATGCTTGACATTATTAGTCATCAGTGAAATGTAAATCAAAATTACAATGACATACTACTTTGTTCCCACTAGGACAGCTAGATAGTAACAAGTGTTGGTAAGGATATAGAGAAACTAGAACCCTGATCACTAATACTGTTGGGACTGTAAAATGGTATAGCCATTTTGGAAAACCATCTGGCAGTTCTTTCAAAGGTTGAATACAGAGTAAATATGTGACAAAAAAATTTGACTCCTAGATATTTGCCCAAGATAAATTAAAACATATTTCCATAAAAGCCTTGCATATAGGTGTTCATAATAACATTATTTATTCATCACCAAAGTGAAAACAATCTAGGCATCCAGAAACTGAAGATTAAGGTACATGCATAAATGAAGTATTACTCAGCCATGAAAAACTATGAAGTACTAACACCTGCTATAACTTAAATGAACCTTTAATATATGCTAAGTGAAATAAGCTAGACAAAAAGGACAAATACTATTTGATTCTTCTTATATGTAGTACCTAGAATAGGTGTTGTGGTTTAGATCTAAAATAGTCTCCAAAAGTCTTACATGTTCAGAGATGGAGATTTTAGAAGATGATTGGATCATCAGCATATTTATCCACTAATGAAATAATACTTTGATGGTATTATTGAGAGGTAATGGAGCCTGAGGATGTGGTGCCTAACTGAAGGGACTAGAGCAATGTGGTGTAACCTTGGAAACTGTTTTGTCTTTGGTCCCTTTGTCTCTGTTTACTTCCTGGCTACTAAAAGGAGGCAAGCTTTGATATACTAAACTTTTCTAACATGGTGCTTCTGCCTGCTGTAGCTTATATCCAAAATATTCACCAAAGACTCATATAGAAGGGCTTTTGAGAGTGACTGGGTCATGGGTGTATAATATGGAGTATGGGTTTGTGGTAACTGGACTAGTCTATTGATTGGTTTAACTACTTCTTGGTGTGGCTGAAAGGATTTGCTGAAGATAGAAGTCCCATCCTGGGTATGAGTAGCAGCAACCAACAGGCTTGCAGTCTATATAGAATAAAAAGAGAAAGGGAGGCTCTGCTGCTGTGTCCCACCTGCCCTGCCATGGACTCTTTCTCCTCTGTCATGCCACTTGCCTTGAAGATATCTGACTATGGACTAAAGCCTCTACAGACTGTGAGTTAAAAATAAACCTCTTTTCTTTTAACTTGTGGGTCTTAGGTATTTTTGTCCCAGCAAGAAAAATTGACTAAAACACTGCCTTACCATAGGCCTAAAAGCAATGGTGTTAGATGATTACGGAAATCTCCAAAACCATGACGCAAAACAAATCTTTCCTCTTTCAAATTGTTTATGTTAGGTTTTTGTTGCAACAACAGAAGTCAGACATTCAATAAGCAAAGCCATAGAGAAAGTATAAAACATAGGCAGGGAAAGGAAGTATGGTTAGTTATTATTTGATGGATAGAGTTCCATTTTAGGAGGATGGAAAATCTTGAAATTGATAGTGGTGATGGTTGCACATTATGAATGTACATAATGCCACTGAATTGTGATCTTAGAAATAACTGAAGCACTAAGGTTTGTGTTATGTATACCCTATCACAATATAAAAAGGAATAAGGTGTTATGTGCTATAATATGTTTGAACTATGAAATCATTGTAACTTCTCCTTATCTTTTCTTCTTCTTAATAAGCACAGCTTATTCTCCAATAAGTACACTTTTAGAGTGTCCTGCATCTTTTGGAGCAAAAATTAAATCTCACCTTAGTTTATTGACATTTCTCAAACCTGTTTTTTTTTTCTTTCTTGGAGATAGGGCTTGCCTGTATTACTATGTTGACAGGTTGGCCTTTAATACATTATGTAGGCCAGGATGGTCTCACACTCATGGCAATCTTCTTGCCTCAGCTTTTCCAGTACTGAGATTATAGGTGTGTGCCACCATGCCTAGTCTCTGAATGTTGCTGTTTTAAGTTTTTTATTCACAGACTGTATTACTTTTGAGTTTTCTTCCCACTAGTTCAGCATTATTTATTTTCAGAGCAAGATAAACAGTATCTGTATTCTCAAAGAGCATATAACAATAAATAAACAAACATATAGCCAAAGTTTTTGCTGACTTCTATAACTGCATTTCTCACAATTCTCACTGCTGAAATACTGCCACAGTTCAGAAAGTGTCCTTTCATGGCAATTTTTTTCAACGTCATAAAGGAGATTCCCAATAAACACTAACCTCTTGTCCCTAGGTGAGGTCTCATGCAAAATCAACCTGAAAATGAAATCTGTCTGTAATCTGGGACTCATTTCTTTTCAGTGCTTTTGTATGACAGCAGCACTTTCATCCTTAAACACAACAAAAGCGTTAACATTTACCTAATCAGTATAAACTGTTCATTTTATTGCTGCCAGTTTTCTGGATACACTTCCCTCTCCTGGAATCTGACAACAATTGTGCAGATTCTATTTGTCCATACTCTTTAAAAAATGACTTCAGCTTCTTACTACATGTGACAGGCAAAATCCCAACAAACACAGTCCTCTCAATTTTAATCTCTCTTCTTGGTTGATTGGGATTTTTTTTTCTTTGACTTTCATCAAAGTTGTGATCTATATCAAGTACTTTTCTATCTGCTACTTTAACACTACATTGAGAATTTTTCCCTTTCTGCCCTTATTTTAATTTCTTTTTAATCAGCACTTATTAGAACATTTTTCCTGCTTGCCAAATTTTTATGTGTCAGAAAGTTTCTTCTTTACCTTCACTTTTTTTGAATGCTCTTTCGAAAGTGGCCTTTGAATGTGAGATGTACACTCTTCCTCTTTAGTCGCAGGCACTTAGACCAGTCAAACTTGTGGCACTGGAGCAATTAAGAGAGAAGCCAGCTGCCTTGTGCTATCTCCTACAGGTCAGAGGCAGCAGAGCAAGCTCTTGGTAACTTGTCCAACCTGAGCCTCAAGCCACATCATGGTGAATTCTCCAACTGCTTCTAATATTTTTTCTTTTTCATGACTTTTTTTCCCTTCCAATGCCATTCTCCAAAGCTTCAATACTTATGGCTTTTATCAGATTAACATAAAGTCCTTTGATACCTATTTTCTTCGGAGGTTTTCTTTTTCTAAATATGAGATTTTTGTCAAAGGCTTCTTCTGTATCAATTGAGATGATCATGTGATTTTTGTCCTTGGTTCTGTCAATGTGATGCATTATATTTATTGATTTTCATGTTGAACCATTCCTACGTACTTTGCGATGAAGCCTACTTGGTCATGATGGATCTTTCTGGTGATGTTTAGCATTTGCTCTGCCAGAATCTTTTTGAGAATTTTTGCTTCTATGTTCATTAAAGAGATTGGCCTTTAGCTCTTTCTCTCTCTCTTTTGATTGGATCCTTTTCTGGTTTTGGAATTAGAGTAATGCTACTTTCCAGGGATAGTGTTTTCCCCTTTCAATTATATTAAAATATTTGAGGAATATGCATGTTAGATCTTGTAGAATTTGGCTGTGAACTCATCAGAACCTGAACTTTTCTTACTTGGTATATTTTAAAATAACTTCTTCAACCAGATATTAGTTTATTCACAGGTTGTATATCATCTGGGTTCAGGTCCAGTAGTTCATATGTATCTAAAAATGTACACATTTCCTTATAATTCTTCATTTTATTGGTGTATAGGTTCCCCAAGTAGCTACTCATAATATTCTATATTTTCACCTTTTTTATTTCTAATTGCATTGGTTTTTGTTTTTTCTTTCATTTCTTTTTCTTTTTTGTCAAAATGATTTTGAGGTTTGTCTATTTTGTTTGTTCTTTCAAAGATACAGTTATCTGACTCACTGATTGTGTTGTCTGTTAGTCTCAATTTCATGAATTTCTGTGCTGGTCTTTATAATTTTCTTTTTTGTACTAGTTTTTCTTTTAGGTTGTTCTTATTTTTGTAAGACAAAATCATAAAATAATTAGGTTATTTATTTGGGCTCACTCTTTTTCTGATATGGGCATTCACGCTATAAGCTTTCCTTTTGAGGTTGTTTTCGTTGTGTTCCATAGGTTCGGGTATGTTTTACTGGCATTATTATTTGATTCTAGGAACTATCTAATTTGTTTCTTGATTTCTTCTGTGACCCATTGATTATTCAAGAGAGTATTGCATGATTCCTGTGCTTTCTTTAGCCACTGATTTCCAGTTTCACTGCACTACAACCTGATAATATGCATGGAATAATTGTGACTAGTTTGCACTCACTTAAGCTTGCTTTATTTTGTAGAAAAGCCACTGTATTGCTGAGAAGAATATGTATTCTATTATTAGGTGGAAAAGCTTGTAGATATCTATTAGGCCAATTTGTTTGAAGGTTTGGTTCAACTTTCTTACTCCATTGTTATCTTTTTGTCTAGTTGATATATGTGGTACAGTGGGATATTGAGGTTCCCCTACTCAAATGGTGTTCATTTTAATAAAGCAGGGCATGCAGCGTTTTGTGGATATGTTTATAATTGTTACCTCTCCTTGCTGAATTGTTCCATTAATTGATATGTAGTGACTCGCTAGTACTGGTTTTTTCTTTGTTCTTATTGCATGGAATATTGTTTTCCATCATTTGATTTTTAATCTGGGTGTTTCTTTTTGGATTAAATATTTCTTGTATACTGCATATCATTGGATTTTGTTTCTTGATTCATCCTGTCAATCTGAGTCTTTTGATTGGGAAATTGAGACCATTCATACTGAAAGTTATTACTAACAGGTATTGATTTATTCCAGTAATGACAGTATTCCTATAATTGCAATATTTTCCTGTTGCTGATTTTTTCCCCTTTCAGTCTTACTGCTAACCTGCCTTATGTATTTATTCTATTACTTTTTCTGGCATTGTTTGCTTCATTGTCACTTTCTACCATCTTTGAAAATCCTAGGGAGTGCTGGTTTGATGGTTATGAATTTCTTGAGGTGGTCTAGTCATAGGAATACCTTATTTCTGGGTTGAAATTTGTTTAAGGTTTGAAACACTTCTAGTTCTTCTGGCCTTTAAGGTATATATTGAGAAGTCTGGTATAATTTAAATGGGTTTACCTTTATAAGTAATTAGTTGCTTTTTGCTAATTGCTTTTAAGATTCTGTCCCTGAGTTGGTCCTCTGAGGTTTTAACTATGATGTGATACAGAGAGGTTCTTTTTTGATCATGGATATATGAGGTTCTATACCCCTCACTTACCTATATGTTTAATTCTTCCCTATATTTGGAAAATTTTCCATTATCATTTCTGCACTTGTTATACTCTTTGTTTTGTCTTCTAAAAATATTCACTAATTCCAATTAGTCTTAATGTTTTTTGGGGTCATCTAACAGCAGTGGGATCTATTTTCCTTTTTCTCTTGTTGTTTATAAGGGTATATTGGAGTATATGGTCTTTAAAAGCATCCTTGCCCTTTAATTCTGATACTTTGTACTTACAATAATCATTTATGTTTTCTATATTTCCAATACAATTTTTTGGTGGGGGTACTGGGGATCGAGCTCATGACCTGGTGCTTGCCAGGCAGGTGCTTATGTCACTGAGCTAAATCCCTGGCTCAATACAATTTTTCATTACCTGGATTTCTCTTTTGAACCTTTTCATGGATTCTAAAGCTTTTCCAAACTCATCATTCATAATTGTTATCATTTTGTTAGGCTCAACTAACTTTTTCTTAGTTTTTTTCTGTAAACTCACTCATCATTTTATTACCTTCATTATGTGAATGAATAGTTATATCTTCTCTGAACCTCTCAGGCATCTTATTGAACTGTGTTTTAATCTTTGGTGTTATCCATTTGAATAGTTTACTGTGTGGCTTTTGCATTCTGCCCACATCATGCCCTGTGGATCATCAGTTCTGGGATGTTGGGAGTTTAGGTGGCATGTTGCTGCCTTATCTTCTCAAGCTTCTATTGTTTTTGTGTGTTTTGTGCTGAGGTTTATGATTGCTTTTATTGGAAAGACTGCTGCTAGAACGGAGATCTCTAGATAGTTGGCTTTTTAGTGATGTACTCAGGGTGTGGCTATCTATAGTCCTTTGCCTTCGTCCCTTAGCTCTGACCACCTCTGTCAACTTGGGAGGAAGGGATACAGTGTAAACTGACTCAGCACCTTGTTTTCTGTGAGTGAACTGCAGTATTATTAATGTCACAAAGGTAATCTGGGTATTGGTATACTGAGAGAACTTACTAATAACAACAACTATGTGACCCTGGAAATATCAAAGAAATCAGCCACAGAAATATTATCTAATGTGGGAAACCGCCCATATGACTCTAAAAAAGAGGAAAAACTATCTCCATTTTGGATAAATTTGGCCCTACCTCCATATATTGATATGTACAGAGCTGGCTTGGCTATTTATTTGTCTTTTCAATTGGCTTTAAGCAATGTAAATTGGGCCAGCTGAGGAGCTGATGTGTAATCTCTGAAGCAAAGTGACAGGTCAGTGTTATCCCACTCAGTAACTCCTCAAATATGTGGGTGAGCCAGGCAGGATGGTGAGCCATGTTTCATGCTGTCAGCTGGGACCAAGCCTTGAGAAAGAGCCTATGACTTCTCAGGGCAAAAATATTGTATATCAGAACTGAAGCACTCACCCAAAATTATTAGATAGTACCTCAGTTGTGTTATGCAGATTACTCTCTCTGCATTTCTTGTCCTCTGCATATCACAAAGTGATCTCAGACCTTCTACCTAGCCCAGCTCACTGTAACCAAGGCAGTTACATATTTCCCACCACTCTCACTGTCACTCATCCCCAAGCCACATCCCTCATGGAGAATTAATAAAACCTGGGTTGGGCTCTGGGTGTGCAGCTTTTATTCTGGGAAAACTATCATCTTGGCTGGATTTAGGACCCCTTGGCTCCCTATAGCTGTATATGTTATGTCTTAGTGTCTTTATTCTCTCCTTGGGTTGCATTGCAAGTGGTAGATTAGAATTGACTCACTAGAATTTCAACAAGTTCTCCTTGGGATTACAAATATAAACCTTCCTGGACCACAATGAGCGTGGGAAAGGGATCTCTATAGTCTAAAAGAAACTGCATATTGACATAAAAAACAATAGTGTACCACCTTTAACCTTAAACAAGAAATCTGTAACTATAGTATAAACATTAAGACAAACCAAATGCTTACATACAGCAAATATTTACTAAATGCAGTAACTGTATGTCCAGTAATGATAGGAAGGAATTCAACATTAGCAACATAGAGTTACCTATATAAAGATTAATAAAGCTTAACATGTTCATGATGAGGCTGAAATTTGTGTGCTTTGATATCAGGTAGCTTTGGTTTGAAAGTGTTACGTTCCAGCTGGCTTGAACCCCCCCCCCCCTGCCCCAGACTTGCTTGACTGTCCCAGAGAGTGGCTTGGGACAGTGCCATTGATTGGAACAAGAAGCCCACTGGGATAGTCATGAATGTGCCAGTGGTGGTTCAAGCTGCCAGGAGTGTATCAGCGATTACACTATGCAAGATAAACAGGGGTGGAAATAGGAGAATATAAGAAGAAAAATTTGAAAAAATAAGCAATGGGACATGAAAATGAGGAGAAAAAAGAAAAAGAATTCTATTACCCTGTTCCCCTCACAATAAGACCTAACTGCAAAATAA
Source organism: Cavia porcellus (assembly GCF_034190915.1). Taxonomy (NCBI): domain Eukaryota; kingdom Metazoa; phylum Chordata; class Mammalia; order Rodentia; family Caviidae; genus Cavia; species Cavia porcellus. The sequence goes on along the minus strand of NW_026947486.1, from coordinate 36,223,539 downwards.
GCCTTGGTTATTACCATGATGATGGCCTGTGTCATGCAGAAGAGCATACGGTCTTTTGTTTGGTGGCTACTCTGTAATGGCAGATAAGGCAAGGTGACTGGCAATAGAATTTTTGATCTCTAGTTTTCAAGGTGAATTATTTTCTTATTAGGTTTTATTTTAGGGAAACAGGGTAATGAGCATAAAGATATTTAGAGAATTAGGTAAAGGTAACAGAAAAACCAAAGGCAAATACAAGATAAAACAAAAAAGGGGAGAAAAATGAAATAATGCAGAGAATAATAAACCAGAAAAAATTAAAAGGAGAATCAATAAGAAAAAGAATTTTTTTAAAAAAGGGGAAAAGTACAAAACAAAAAACCCCAGATCTCAATAAACCGGGAACCAGAATAAAGGGTAAAAGGAAAATTGAAATGAGTCCAAAAACAGAAAATAATATCTCTGTGTTTTAAAATAATTGGGTTCTTTCCAAGATCCACTGTTACGTAGTACATCAAGTCACGGTTTTGTCCACCTAGGCTTATAGCCTGTAGGTTTGTGGGGAAACCCCCTTTCCAGAGGCCCTTCTTTTTTACCCTGGTCAGGGGCAATGTTCACACAAAGATGTGTCCTTGCTCACACTGGAAGATAGCTAAGGCATTCAGGTTTCAGATCTGTACTGCCTGTAGGCAGCAGAGCAAGAGTTCAAATATGCTGGCACTTTCCAACTCAGCCATTTCTGAGTGCAACTCAGCTTGGCCTGGCTTTTCACTGAAATTTCTAGGGGATCTTTTTCTATCCTGCTCCCTGTCTGTGGCTGTCTCCTGGGGCTGTCACTTGCCTACTCACTGTTGGAGAGCAACACTAGGAGCCCTAAAGTGAAATTGCTTCATAGTTGTTTTGAGTCTCAGATTGAAATAATCTATTCCTAAAATGGTGCTTGATTTTCTGTGAATGTCCCTGCTGGAATCCCTCTTTGGTTGTTGTCTGCTATGCAAAAGGAGTCCCCCTGGAGTAAACTCCCCAGAGCTACCCCAAAGTGAACCACAGCCATCCTCAGTGACAAGGGCCCAACTCTTCCAAAGATAATGGCCGAATCTGTATTGGGGAAGCTAGTCATGATGAGCTTCTCCAGGAGAGCCAATGGCTCCAAACAACAGCACTTAGGAGAATCCACAATATCCACTCTTTTCCTCTCCATGTCTCTTTTTATGCTGGCAACTTTCCTCAGATAGGCCACCTACACACAGCACCATGCTGACTTAATGCAGCTGGTGTTAAGTTGACCACCACTTTTTAATCCATAGCAATTACTATGCTATATATATTTTAGGACTTAAGTTTTTCAGTATTAAATTGGGTTTGTTCAAGGTGACTTCTTTTATAAATGTACTTAATAAATACAGCATTTCTTTTTGTGATAAATTCAATATAGGTTTTTCTTCTTCTTTGTGCTTCTGGGGGTTGAATTCTGGGGGTTGAATTCACATGGCAAGCAGCCATTCTGCCACTGAGCTATATATCCTAAGTGCAAAGGGACTTACACTTGATAAGCTTAAAATTATAATGGTAAGATTCCACCACACCTGTTAAGTGCTACTTCAATTTGTTGGTTTGACTGCTTTTAAAATATTTCATAGTAGGAATGTTACAGTTTATCCATACACTATCCTAGTGATGGCATTTGAATTGTTAGATTTTTATCACTATATAATCTTTTTTTATTTATAGAGAAAAAAGAAAAAAAAGGGTAGAAATAACACAAAATTACAGAAAAATAAACAGTAAAAAAATCACTAGTTGGTAAGTTACATATTGTCATCTTAGAAATACTTGTTCAGGTTGCAAAATTAAAGCATACAAAGTGACATTTAAATAGTGACACTGCCAACAGTTCTGCTCAATGATCCAACAAAAACTTAGTAATATGGTTATCAGTCCTACATACTTGTTTTTTATCTTAAAGAGGGTAAGATTAAACATATCAAAACAGAACAAAACAGTTCATAAATAAACAGTTTAAAGAAATACGGATTTCAAAGCAAGTCCACTGGAGATCTTCACTGTCTAACTTATTGTCTCTAGTTTTCTTCCAAATAGTTGTCCCCATCTTCACACACATTGAATATATCCTGCATATTATAGAACTAATCAAATCATTACAGGATGATGAAGGCTTTTTAGGTCTTCAAGACCTAACATTTGGGAAGTCAATAATGACTACCATAATGTCTCTCATTCTCTTCATAGTAGCTGTCCTTATCTTTACATATGCTGAAATTGAACTTAAGAGACTAGACTAATATCACTCTAAACAGGGAATAATAGTATTGCTAGATTTTATATCATAACATTACAGAATTAGCATTGGGCCTCTTAGTGTCCCTTCTTCAGAGTATCTGTTCACTACATCGTGCATTATGTAATCTGTTCCCATAAATAGTTTAAAAAATTCTTCCCATGTGTGAATTTCTACATGTATTTCTATCCTCTCTGTATTATAGGGAAAAACAGATAATAGCAAGACAACAAAACAAATTCCTAGAAAAACATGCAATGAAAAAGACACATAAGACCACAATATTAGGTGATCTATCATAATTACTATGCGTTCTCTTGTTATTCTCAATAGACTTGTCCACATCATCAGGCTTAACATAGTTAAGCATAGTATTACATAGCTATTTTTATTAAAACACAACTTTGAAGACATTGTAGGACTTGAGAGCAGTTAATAATCAAAACCGGTATGGATATCTTTTACATCTTTTCATCTTCAGAGTAGTTGCCTCTACTATTAGACTTGATACTATCAAGCATACCAAATTCAAATAAAATCCATCAAGGTAAAACTGCGGTCTAACAACCCAGCTTCAAATAAGATCAGTCATAGTAAGACAATGTAAGTAATACAAAGTTTCAGTTTAAGTTTATAGGGTATTAAGAATAGTTACCATGGTATAACCTGCTATTTTTGGGTTAGATATCTGCCCTCAAATCTGATGTGAGTGGACAGACTGGAACAAAATAAAATCAAATTAAACAGAGTAATAAGTCTACTGTGACTTTTAAATCCTGATACACTATTAACAATGACCTCTGCCTTCCTTTTTTAAGCTATTTTTCACCTTTCCCCTTCTCAGGATGCTTTGTATGTTTTGGGTCCCACTAGACCCTTTAGTTTTTAGATTAGAGGTCAGCTTGTTGTCTGAGTGTTGCTGAACAGTTTTATCCCTGAGCTTGATCTTGAGCTGTAGTTCTTTACTTATGAAAGTCTTAGGGTTTTCCTTCATTCTGGCTGTGTAGTTCTACACTGCCCAAAAGTGTCATAGCTTTCCAACCTATGTGTGGCTGCTGGATGAGTTGTCCCTATCTCTCTCTGATTTCCTGTCACATATAGCATTGCTTTCTAATCTTTGACTTTCAGTTTATTAACCCTCTTTTGGGTTGAGTGTATTTCCTATTCAGAGCATCTCAATGGAACCTGCCTCCTATTCTACCCTGTGTGCTTCTTTTTTTTAATTTTAGTGTATCAAGGCTATCTATATTAAAGATTATAGCTTACTGTCTCTGCTCATGTCTGCTATTCTATTTTTTTGCTATAATTTTTCCACTTTACTCCTTCATTCCACTGTCTGCCCCATCCATTGAGGCCTCTCTGCCACTGTTGCTGGAATCCTGGTATTTTTTCCTCTCTCTCTCTGGAATGTCCTTCAGTATTTTTTGTAGGGTTGGATTGGTGGCCATGAACTTCCACAATTCCTCCTTGTTTTGAAAACATGTTATTTCTCCATTAATTTTGAGAGAGAGTTTTGAGTACATCAGTCTTGGTTGAAGATTACTTTCTTTCAGGGCTTGGACTATTTCCCCCCAGGCTCTTCTCGATTTGAGAGTTTGTGTTGATAAGTCTGTTATTATTTTGATAATTTTTCCATTGTAGGTAATCTGCTCTTTTCCCTGGCTGCTTTTAATATTCTGTTCTTTTGGTGGATTTCTGGAATCTTGATTATTATATGTCTGGGTGTAGATCTGTTTTGGTTGTAGTTGTTTGGAGTTCTGTATGCCTCATTTATCTGGATATTTCTTTTTCCTATGCTTGGGAAGTTTTCCTTTATTATACTGTGAATAGTCTTTGTAGTTCATTTTGGGTTACTCCTGCTTCTTCACTCATGTGTTTTATTCTTAAGTTATGTATCCTTTTGTCATCTCCTAGATTTTGTATTGTTTCTTTCTGGTTCCTCATTAGTTTTAAGAGATCTTTTCTTTTGAAATCATATATCATAAATCTCTCTTCAAGTTTCAAAAGGCTAACTTTAGTTTCTGTCAAGGCATCTTGCCATTTTTCAATGGAGTTTTTAGTTTCCTGGTAATCTCTTTGGATCTGTTTCATGTATTCTAGGTTATGTTTAAGGTCTTCATCAAAGGTTTCTCTTTCTTTTTTGAGTTTCTCCATTCTTCCTCCTGTGTTCCCTTGGGAGGGGCTTATCATTTCTTTAATTAATCTTTTTATACCGTGCCTCACTTGGATCAGAAGTACAGTTTTAAATTCATCTATGAGGTCATGAAGGTATTTCTTTATGTCCACTGATGCTGTGTCTAGTATTGAATGGTTATTGCACTGGTTCTCTTCTGTATTTACTTTTCTTGGGTTTATTTTCCCAGGTTCAGCAGCTGGAGGGTTTTTTTTCTATCTCTTGTCATTTTTCTGGCTTCTTTCAGACAGGTGTGTCTGGGGGGGGGTGCTCTGGCCCTCTCTAGATTGCTTAGGGGCTTCCTGAAGTGTGCTGACTGGGGTTTTGCTGCCCTCCTCAGTTTGCTGTTATCTGAGGTACATGCAGGGATGCAGGGGTGGTGCAGGCTAGCCTTGAGCCTCTGAGTCAGTCAATCCACAAGTTAGGCTGTACCTTGTGGATGTCAGAGTTGCGACAATTTTGTACTTGCTTATTGGGTCCCAACAAGAGGCGTGGCTCAGACCCAGCAGATCCCACCATTTGTGTCTGTGCCAGGGGCAGCTGACTGATGTCACCAGGGTGCCGGGCTCTGCCCAACTCCAAGATGTCCTCCAGCCAGCGACAGCAGCTGCGAGACCCAATCCCTAGCACTTACCAGGAATCAATGTAGTTCTTCCTCTTGAGTCCGCTCCACACTGTGCCGCATGTCTTCACTTCACTCCTAGCACAGTGCAGATTGGTCAGAAAACTGTGCAGTGCCTGGCTTCAGTGCCCAGGTGTATGGTCCTCTCTCAGTCTCCTCTGGTGCAGCCAGGTAGCTCTGGCTGCTTCGCAGGTCCCCAGCACCCAATTTCCAGCACTCACCAAGAGCCAATAAAGCTCTTCCCTTTGGATCCACTGTTCACTGCACCATGTCCTCCCATTAAGGGCCTGGGATTTGCTGACTCCCATTATCAGCAGCTGCAGTCTGAGCATGACTTTGTGCCATCTGGGCATGCCTAGTACAGTGCAGAATGGGTCTCAGTGAGTGTGTCAGGTTTCAGTTCTCCACCTGCACTTTTCCTTCTTCTTCCTAGTTTCATTTTTCCCATTGGTTACTGCCTTGGTTAATAAGAATCATTATCCAATTGTCTGGCCCTCTCCATGTTGTTAAATTCTAGCATCTGATCTAATTTCTCCACAGAGGCTCTCCATCCAGCCCCATAGTAAGCCACCATTTTTTCTAGCCCTCACTATATAATCTTTTAAGTATCCATTTGTATGCATAGTATTCTCCTTGTATAGTGACAGAACAATTCATAATTGTTACCTGAGACAACTAATTAGTGGTCCTTGGAGAAGGTAATACAAATAAACAAAAGAGAGCCTGAATATGAATTAGAACCACTAAGATGAATAACTCCTAAGTGTAGGGCTGCTTTTTTTTTTTAGGTCCAAGAAACCATGTGAGGGGCATGGTCTTAGTTTTACAATCTTTTTGTTTGACTAGCATGGAATATATGCTTGGGACAGCAGCAATGTGTATACCCAGACCTTACTGTAGAGAGTTCTCACAAAAATTTTGAGAATGCAGTGTATCCTAGGTCAAGTTATTGAACCATCTAGAGAATACATATTCTGTCTTCACTATACCCTGCATTAAAGGTCTTATTCTTGATGGGTCAATCTCTCACCTTGGGATCCACTGTACTTTCTGTATGTGTGGGCATATACTAGAGGTACTGGAGAACAAAAGAAAATCCGGACCTCTGGATATGAAAACTTTCTATGGAATCTGGGAAAGATTCAAAATTCTGAAGTAGGGGCTGGAGATTTAGCTCAGCAGTTTAAGTGCCTGCCTGGCAAGCGAGAGGTCATGAGTTCAATCCCCAGTGCAAAAAAAAAAAAAATCTGAAGTAACTGAGGAGGTTTTATTTTACCTGTCCCAGACTGCATTAAAGTTCATCAGTGTGATCACAATAAGAAAAACTTCTAGGAGTTAGGGCTAAGTATGGCTGCTTGTAACGGAAATATATGAAATCTTTGGCCCATTAGATGGATCAGCTACAACAGAATGATTTTGAAAAAGGAGATGAAAAAGTTATATAGTAACAGGAAAGAGTCAAAGGCACAGGTAGGTAGTTTAAGATTCAAGCCAAGGACCTGACAATGTCAGAAAGAATAAGTACACAGGTGAATATGGGACTACAGAGCTCAGATTTTCCTAGGGCTTTACTGTTTTTTTTTTTTTTTTTTTTTTTTTTTTTTGTACTGGAGATCAAACTCATGACCTCACACTTGCCAGGCAGGTGCTTGTGCCGTTGAGCTAAACCCCCAGCCCTGAGCTTTACATCTAAAAACTGCTTTTCAAATAGCATTGTAATCTCCACTGCAACTCAGTGAAAAGGGCATAACCATTATTGTCACTTTATACAAACTGAGACTAAGGGATTGATAAGCATGTTCAAAGTTTCATAATAAGTAAGTGGCAAACTGCAACTTGAATCCAGGTCCTTAAATGTGAACCAAATGTTTTGCTGCTCCAGTGATTCACAACTCATTTTTGAATTCTTGTAAATATTTTTCTACTAACAAAGTTGTGAAGATCAACGATGATATACTTAAATGAAAACTGGAACAGATGTAATATTATTTCTATAATATCATTGCTCTCATTTGCATTCTGATAGGCTTTCTTGAGCAGTGAAAAGAGGGTCAGGGTACAGTTGGTGTTCCAGAAATATGTACAGAACCATAGAGAGCCCAGGGAGGCTGTTCCACATGTGACTGTACTGCAAGCTGTGTAATATGCCAGGGAAAGGTCAAGAGCATGCTATTAAACCTCAGCAGTTAACAGCAATAATGAAATTTAAAGAATGAAGGGGAGTAAAAAAAATAAATATGTAATGATAAATTATGGTGAAATTTCTTGTCTTCCTTTGTGTTTAAATATGAAATTTGGAACATTATATATATTGTATGATATTGCTTGTTGGAGAAGCCATTGTGTACTATACTATAATAGAACTGGAAACGGACCAAAGGTTTCTACCTCATAAACAAACATTTATAATAAATTCTTCCCTCAACCTCTCTATGAATTATCACATATACATACAACTCGTTGTTGCTTCATAGGTATTGTATACTGTCCAGCTCTTATCATGTGTCAAATAGTGTCTTCTTTATTAAAAGAGAGTTATGTTTTAGCATGTTCATATAGTGTGAATCCTTTCAGTCTGCAAAAATTCATTAACTACTTGACTATTTGCCTTATGCTAGGTGTCACACTGAGATAGTAAGAATCCCCAACCTCTTGTGTCTTATGTTGTCTTATATAGTAGGAAGATAAAAGAAGTACATGAAAAAGACCTATAAAATGTAAATATTTTAAGTATGCACATGGAAGAATGTAAATTAAGAAGACAAGTCATCTGGATATCAGCTCATCAAGGCCATTTAAAGGCAATTAATTCTAGAGCTGGATGTTGGAAAGAGAGATTAGGACTACAAGTTAAAAAGCAAAACATATAACATCCTTCATATGTGGAATCTAAAATCTCAAAAGTTAAGTGTAAAATAGTGGTTACTAGAGATTGGAGAGACTAAGGGAAAGGGGTGATAAAGACAAGTTGCACAACAGGTACAAAGACAGAAAGAATAAATTCTGGTGTATTATGGCACAGTAGGGAAAATATAATGAGGGCAATGCATTGCACATTGCAATATGGTTGGAGAAGCAAGATATTATAATAAAGCCAAAAGTCTAGTTACACTTAATATATAATATAACATTGCCATGGGGTTTCAACCATAGCAACACAGCAAGTGGTCTTGCCTTTTTCATACGATCTTCCTGGGTTTAGCTTGTCACTTTTACTGAAGCCAGACTATCCTCACTCTTCAACTGCCTTTTTATGCCCTTATTTTGTTTCTTAAAGATTTTTATTGTTTTGATACATAACATTTGTATAATTTATGATGGATACACGTGATGTTTTGATTCAGTTATTCATTGGACAATGATTAACAGGGTAATTAGCATATCCATGGTAATAAGCTATTATCTTTTCTTTATAATGAGTATAAATCCTCTTCTAACAAGGACAGAATGAAATTGCTTTATTTACAATAAGTGAGCATCTTAGGAGATACTGTGGAGCCATCATGAGAAATACATTCTTTTTCCATTTTCTTTTAATGAAATCACATTATTAAACAGACCAGGATCAAAGTATAACAAGTTACGAAGTCAATCTTCTTCTTACTTTTACAGCACAATGTAAGATCATGTGCTGAATTTCATCTATAAGGATGACACTACAAAATTTATGGAAGTAGGCCAGGTCTATGACTGATTTTGCTATAAGTAGAATAGAATTGGACAAAGCTACCTTCTACCAATATATCAAGCTACCAATACATCAAATGACACAGCACAGCACAGGTTGGTTAGACCCCTAGCTTGCAGCATGTGGAATTCAGCATGTATGGACACTTAGTAACTGAACTAATGCATCACAATACTAGGTTCCTTACTGGGGATGTATATTGGAAACAGTGTTAAAACACAACCAAGATTTGTAAGCCTATAGCAAGACACCCTTGGTACTCTACTGTTTCAAAAAAAGCTCTTGTACATTTGTGACTATGTTACTGATAAGATATGTATATTTAAAGTCAGCTGAAGGGCACAATCAAAAAAACAGTAGGATACGTTATTCTTTGTAAATTACGTCAAAAGTCTAAATGTATTTTGCTACCTAGCACTAGGGATTGGAAGTAGAAGGTTAGGGAATTAATATTGCTGCCAATGTTAAGAACGATCAGACACATGTTATATTTAGTATTTAGTAACAAGGAAGAATTGCTTTGCTAGCATTTATTTCTCAAGTTCTATGGAGGGGAGAGGCTTAGTTAGGTGAGGAAGATGTCATGACAATTTGCAATTAAAATGGCATTTATTAAGGACCATTCAGGCTGTTCTGGACTCCTATCACATTTTCTATGCCCAACATCAATGCTTCTCCTCAGCACTTATTCCAAACCTCTCATGGCAAGAAAATAAAACTACAAGACTGGTTAGCCTTCCTACTTAAAGTACCCTTTTTAAAAAAAAATTTAAGGAGAAAAAAAAAACAGAAAAAGGGTACATTTCATACAGAATTTCAGAAAAAATAAACAGTAGTAAATCACTAGTTAATAGATTACATATTGTTATCTTAGAAATAGTTGTTCAAGTTACAAAATTAAAGTATATAAAGTGGACTTTCAAACAGTGAGACTGCAGTTTTGTTCAATGATCCAACAAAACTCAGTAATATGGTTATCTATCTTATACACTTAAAATATATATGCAGTCATATCCTTTAGAGCACTTTCTTTTCCTCTCTTTTTTACAATAACAATTACACATTTTGGGTTTTATTACTCCCACAGTTCTTATTACTTTTTTTTTTGAAGAGAGTAAAACCAAATGTGACATAACAGAACAGAGTCAGTCAAATCAAAAGGATGGACATAATAGATAATGTAAAAACAAAATACTAGGTGATCAACAATGGTTACCATACTGCCTCTTGCTATATTAAAAAGAATTGCCTATATCATCAGTTATAATAAAATTGAACAAAACATTAAAGAATAAAACCAAAACATTGGAGACATTACAGGTCGTTAAAAGAAGATAATAGTCAACCAGAATAGGAATCATAATAAATCTTATTGTCTTCACAGTTGTTGTCTATATTTTCGAACTTGGTCTATCAAGCAAAGCAGAATAGAGGAAAATCAGTCAAAACAAGATGGTGAGGGCAATACAGGGTTTCAAATCAAGTTAATAGGAAATCACAGTGGGTTGCTATAAATGTATCCTGCTATTTTTATTTATTTTTCCCTTAATTAGATAAAAATAAACAAGTAAATAATTTTAAAAAAGGAGATTGAGATAAAAGAGGGCATAACAACAAAACAGCACAGGTCAAAGCATAACCATTTAAGCAAAATAGTGTCTCACCACAAGATATCCTGACATAAAAGTAGTTACCGTAGTGTCTCTTTCCTTGAAATCTTTGAGTATAATTTCGTATACTGTAGCACCAAACATATCAAGACAATGTAAAACCATTCAAGAGAATGACATTATTACAGGGTATTTAGAATCAACTATCAGAAAATGAACAATGGTGTCTGTATAATCTCCTTGTCTATAAAAGTTTTTGCTTATATTGTCACATATAATAAAATCCAATAAGATACAACCTGTTAAGACCGATGGAGACAGAAGAATAAAAGCTTGATGGGACTTCAAAACAAGATGATACTAAATTAGCTCTAGCTATTATGGTGTCTTGTTTTCTCCAAAATAGCTGTTCCTACCATCCAATCTTCTCTGCCTCATTGCTGTTGAGCTCTTTTTCTGTCGTTTGTTGTCAGTTTGTCTTCTTCATTTCACTTTCTGCTCCATCCATTGTGGCCTCTCTGCCACTGTTTCTGGAATCTTGGTATTTTCCTTTAAGTGTTCTCTATAGGGTTAAATTGGTGGTTGCAAATTCCCTTAGTTCCTCTTTATCCTGGAAGCATCTTGTTTTTCCTTCAGTTTCTAGGTACAGTTGTGCAGGATATATCAATCTTGGCTGGAGGTTGTTATTTTTCAAAGCTTCAATTATTTCCCCCCATGCTCTTTGTGATTTGATGGTTTGTGCCAAGAAGTCTGATGTAATTCTGATGGGTGTTCCCTTGTAAGTGTTCTGCTTCTTGTCTCTGACGGCTTTTAATATTCTGTTCTTATATTAGATTTCTGTAATTTTGATTATTATATGCTTGGGTGTAGCTCTGTTTGGGTTGTAGGTGGCTGGGGTCCTGTATGCCTCATACATCTGAGTATCTTTACCTTTTGCTAAATTAGGGAAATTCTCTTAGATTATTTTTGTGAATAGCTTTTGTAGTCCATTTGTTTGTGTCCCTATTTCTTTTATGTTCTTAATTCTTAAGTTATAGATCCTCTTATCATCTTCTAGCCTTTGTATTATTGCTGTTTCTTTTCTTGTTATTTTTAAGAAGTTTTTCATTTCATGCTCCCACATTACAAATCTGCCCTCCAGTTCAGATAATCTATCCTTAGTTTCTTTCAAGCTGTTATGCCAGCTTTTGATAGAGTTTTTAGTTTCCTGGTAATCTCTTTGAACCTGCTTCATGTATTCTATGCTTTCTCTATTTTCTCCATCAAACAATTGTCCCCTTTTTTTCTGTTCTTCCATTCCACCATCTGTTTTTTCTTGAGTGGTGCTTAGCATTTTTCTAACTATTCTACTTATCCCTTGCTTTATTTCATTAAATACTTCACTTTTAAACTTGTCTATGAAGATTTAGAGATAGCGCTTTATGTGTATTGGTGCCGTGTCTGATATTGCATGTTTTCTGTCCTCCTTTGTGTTTCCCTTTCCTGGATCAGTGTTCTCAGGATTGGGGACTGAGGACCCTTTCTTGTTGCTTCCTCTTCCCATTCTTTTTGTTCCTTCCATACAAGCGAATATAGGAGGCCCAGTTTTTTTCTCTTTGTCTGTTACAGTTTGTTTGAATTGTGCTGGCTAGGTGTTCCTGCCCACTGCAATGTACTAGGGAGACACAGACCTGGGCAGCCTCTGCTGGGCCCACCCCTCCAGATCAACCTACCGAAGGCTTCACTGCTAGAGTGCACCTCCAGGCACTGGGACCTGGTTTGGGCTAGCCTACTGTGTCTTAATTAGAGGCGTAACCCATGCCAGGCACTCCCCACCAATTCTGCTTGAGTGGGGAATATGTAACTAAAGTCACTGCAGCGTCCTGTTCCAGCAAGTCTGCCTGGTCCCAGTATGTCCCTTGCTGGAGCCTCCTACTCTATGGAAGGGTATCCGTTCCACTCACTTACGGCAGGTCAATGCAGGGCTCCCTGCCAGTCCTGCTCTCAACTCTGTTTGCCGATTCCCACTCTCAGAGCTTTTGTACATCTCTCTCCTTGCCATGCTGATTTGGATGCAGCAGAAGCAGCAGCAGGAAATTCAAATCACGGCTTCCAGTGGCCCGGGTTCTAGCTTCTGCCCTGAGATTTTATTTGTTCCTGTTATAGCACCAGGATTGCATTTCCAGTTGGTTTCTCTTAGCTTAGTTAATTCCTGGGTTGGCAGGGTATATCTCCCCTTGCTTAGGACTCCTCGTACCATACCATTCCTGGATTCTAAGTGGGGTATCTCAGAGAGCCTCCGTAGTTGCTGCTATCTATCTGCCATGTTCTCCCGGAAGTCTTAATGTACCCTTTGTTACAAATAAAATTTATACTTTTCTTCATCAAAGTCCAATTCATCCTCCAAAATCCAAATCAAATATCACATCTCACTCATACAGGCATGCCAAATATGTGACCACTTCTCTTCAGAGATATGCAGAACATATTTTATTGACCATTTTGTGGCTTCCTCAATGCTTTAACTGCAATCTTATCACTCTTCTATATAAATTCTTAACACCTCTGTGAAGAGCTTACTAAGAAGACAATGATTTCTAACAACTATGCAACCATATTATACTCATTTTGGTGTCCCTAGGTATAGCATAATAATGTCTTGCACACAGTAGGTGCTTACTAAATCTCTAGCTATTACACTGTTCTCTTTTCACTTGTTTACTATTTTCTACATTTTCATATGATTTAATTTGAATTCTTATGCCCTATTAAAACTGTCTTCCTCAAAATTATCAATGATACCTTTCTTATTGAACTCAGTAGATGGAATGAGGTACTCTTCCACTAGGCTTGTTAAGTTGGTAAGATGTAAACATAGAGATATTACATTATCTATTTTTGGCACCTCATATGGAGTATCTGTCATAAGAATGGGGCCAATATCAAAGGAAAGGAGAGCTGAGAAAGTGATGATGACATCACTGAAATCCCAAGGTTAAGCTATGTTTTATGCCGAGATCATTGGGGACTTTGCAGTTAAATGAACCAATAATTCCTACACACCTTTTTCTTTTAAAAGAAAATCTCAAGACATTTTAGGTCAGTTCTCAGACATTTATAACTGAGACAGTACTAAGCTAGCTAATGATCTCCATATTTACATTTCCAACTCAGAGACTATTTCCTGAGCTCAGACTGTTTATAGGTTTTCTCTTCTAGAATTTCTCAGAGTTACCTGAAACTCAACTTGTCTAAAGCCACACATGGTTCTCCACTGATCATTATCTTGGTGAATAGTACAGCACCTTGCCAAAAATCTGGGTAGCTTCCTTAAGTTCTCTTTTTCCTCCTCTTATGATTTGTGTCTGAATGTCCCCTGCAAATCCTCATGTGTCATGTGGGCAGGCTTCTAGAGTTTGCCTAATTCACAGTCCAATGCTGGGATTATATGTGTGAGTGCTATACCCAACCTAGGGTAGGTAGCCTACATACAATATAAAAGACAAAAAGAGTCTTTTCATTGCACTCCATCCTTTAACTCGTGTTGCTTTTGGTATGTGCTGCCACCATACACTTTTGCCCCTCTGCCATGCCACCCTGCCTTAGAGCCAGCTGATTATGGACTGAAATCTTCACAAACTGTGAGCTAAATAAACCTTTCCTTTTTTAATTTTGGGTGCCAGGTATTTTGTCACCAATGAGAGAAAAATAACCAACACTCTGCCCTTTAATCAAACAGCTCCTATTATTTCCACCTACTAACTAAATCTATGTATTTATGTTTCCATTGCTGATATTCTAATTTGGGTACCACCATTCCTTTTGTGTAGTGTTGTAGCAGTATCTTGATTGCTTAGTTTGTCTCAACTGTAAAATCCAGCACATTTTTTCCTTCATTTTATCTGCTTTTTAAATAACATGGTTATATGTTATATCAACACATGCTTATTGTTACAAGTCACACAATGTTGAAATACAAAAATACAGAGTATTGAAATAGAGAAATAACTATATATCTTCTTTCTATCCAACTCCCTCCCATCTGAGGTAAATAATATTTACTGTTTGATACTTCTTCTCACAGCTTAATTTTAAAAAAAATTAACATCTTTATAGAGGCTGAAACTCCATTTTTATGCAAATAGAAAATCATATTACATGAGTTATTCTGAAATTTGCTTTTTCTTTAACCTTAAATAGAACATGATATTTCTTTAGACCTATACATACACAGAACTAATATTGTAGTGAACATACTTATACTGGTATTCTCATTTATAGGGTTCCCAAAATGTATCCCAGTGCTTAATTTTACTAAAGTTTAATATTCAAGAAGTTGCAATGATTTTTTTCTCCAGTAACATATATATGAGCTTGTCTATCATTTCTTTAGCATAGGATGCTGTTATAAAATTGTTGCTAGGGCTGGGGATTTAGCTTCTTGGTATAAGCACCTGCCTGGCAAGTGCAAGGTCATGAGTTCAATCCCTGGTACCAAAAAAAAAAATTGTTGCTAATGAATTTAGATATAGGTAATTTAGGTATAGGTGACATATTGTACCCATTTTATTTAACTGAAATTTTTATTTAATGTATTTTTTAATTTTAAAATGTCAGGATATACACATGTTAAATCATTCAAAAGATATGAAAACATGGAAACTAAGTTTCCTTCAGCCCCAGGCCCCAAAACTTGGTTTTCTTCTTCAGAACAGCTACCTTTACTAGTTACTGACTTTTATGATTTAATCATTTCCTAACAAAAGGAAACTTACTTAGTTTCCTATGTTGTGCTATTCAAAATAATACTGCAAGGATATATGTGCTGATTAATTTCCATATATGAGTACATCTAGATAGAAGTGGAACTGATGATTTGGATTATATGTATTTAGCATTTAAAGATATCTGCCATGTAATCTATTTTTGACATTGATCTTGTACTTCCCCATTGATTTTTATATAGTTTCTAAGCATCATAAAATGGATTCCAGAGCTCTGCATGATTTGACCCATGCTGGTCAGCTCTTTTATTGTCACTTTCTTCTTATAGCTCTACATTCTACCCAGAAAAACTTCTCTCAACTTCTTAAATGAGTCAAGCTTCTTTCTTATTCTAAGCTGACTGATATATACATATATATATATATATATATATATATATATATATATATATATATATATGTGTATGTATTTACATACACATATATATGTATATTCTCTGGCAGGTGCATTCTTCTCTCAAATCTTCATTTGATTAACTCTGTCATCTTTCATTTTGTAGCTCAGATGTGTCTCCCATGAAGAGATATTACCTGACCTCACAATCTAAATCAGGTGTGAATATTCCCCCAAAGAGCCCTGGGATACCCCCACTGTAACACTATTACACTGTATTATAATCATACTTGGTGAGTTTGATGAAGGAGAGATTCAATTACTGAGTCTCTAGTGTTTAGAGCAAAGATCAATAAACAGGTAGTATATAACAAACATATATTGAATGAATGAAAAACAAAAAAATAAGGAAGCTGTAGGTATTCCTTCCTTACCTTTCAGATCAAAGAGGCCCTCAAGATCAAAGAGTAGAATCTAAAATAAAGCAGGGCTGCATAAGTAATACACTACAGAGCTGATAGGTGCCTTCTATTATACATCTGCATCTGATATTTTGAGTACTTAACATAAGGGAGAAGATACTTTACCATTTAGCTAATGTATTAAAATTATTAGCTTTCACTTCTTAAGCCTCCTCAGGGATGTTAATGAAAAGCCTCAATGATCATTCAAATTGAACTGAGTACTTGATTGTGCAGACATCATCTGATTGGTTAATACTAGCCTGGCTATTATCATTACATTGTAGAAATCAGAAATAGTTAGGAAAGAGTTATATCCGAATTGGAAAAAAAGAAACATCTAATCTAGTAGTCTGACACTTTTTCTACACTAATGAACCTGATGAATGTGATATATTTTCATCAATAATAGCACCTATGCCACTAAAATTTTCTCAGTGGGTGGGATATAGCATGGTTAGAATCTCTAGGGAAAGTCACACTTTGAAAATATGCCTTAAGTGACTATAATTATCTCTTATCCCAGTAGAGAATCACTCATACTAGTCTAGTACTTGAGAAGTATCTAAGTGGGAGAAGTGAACTAAGGCTTATCTAAAGTCATATTGTTAGCATAACTATCAAAGGCAGAAATGGGATTATAATCTTGGTTTATAGTTCACTGCTTTGCCTGATACTGAGAGAAACAGATAGCTAGAAGAACCTTGATAGTGACAGACTGGAATGCCCCTTTAGGAAACTTAAGCAACTGGGTCTCTTAACACCTTTATGTAAATAAGAATTTCTAAAAGATGTCTTACCTTTACAGTACTTTTGTAATTAGGATGACATGTACATATTTTATGTCACCTGATTCTATATTGTTCATTTATTTACTCATTTTGGTGGGGTCTTGTTATGTTGCCCAACCTGGCCCTTGACTTGGGTCAAGTGATCCTCCCACATCAGCCTCCCAATAGCTGGCACTACAAATGTATGCCACCATGCATAGCCACTGCTTATATTTTTCATAATAAGGGTATATTGTTTTTGTTGTTCAAAATCTTTCACAGATATTTTTAGGTAGCTTAAAACAACTTCTATACTCAGTTTGATTTAGGTAACAGATACTAAAGATAGGATTTGTGAGTGACATAGCAACTTCAGAGCCTAGTGTGATGTCATAGTAGATATTCTAAAGTAGTTGGCATCCTAAAATGCTTGCTAACTGAGTATCAGTGGTGACAGCCTGTTGAGATCATTTACTGCAAGACTAGGTCTATCAATGAAAATGCAGCTTTCAAGGGTATTTTGGAGTATGAGAAAGAGAAGACATTTTGGCTCACTTAATGTCATACTTGATGTAAAGCAGTGGCTCCAGAGTGTTCTGCCATGGGCACTTAAGCTATTGGAATCCAGAATCAGCAGGCAAACTTGGATATTCTATGACTGAAATCAATAATCCTCTTCAAGTTCACAGGCATAGTAAGCTTTCAAAACTTTGATTCTGTCTCATGATCAGCCCTTTAAGCTCCATCAATACCCAAAATTATTTCAATCTCCTTCATTTAATGATAGCACAGTGATAGTGTACTGAACAGCAAGACATACAAAAGCAATGTTAGAATGAGGTACAATCTTCATTTTAGCTAATGGTTACATGGACATAATGTTGGTTTTGATTTAATAGGATTTCAAGTTCATCCATATTAATTAAGTGGTAGCTATGCCCTATTTCTGTGTTATTTTTTAAATTTTATTTTAAAGAGGGTAAAATTAAACAGAACAAAATACAACATAAGAAAACAATGTAAGAGACACAGATTTCAAAGCAAGACAACTGGAGATCTTCACTGTCTATCACATTGTCTCCTGTTTTCTTCCAAATAGTTGTTCATATCGTCACATACAGTGAATTCATATAAAACAACATAGTATATAACTGATCAGAACAGAATGATGAGGTGTTTTAGGTCTTCAAGACCAGACAATAAGGAAGTCAACAATGGCTGTCATAGTGTCTCTCATTCTCTTCAAAACAGTTGTCCATACCTTCATGTATGTTGATATTAAACAAAACAAAAGACTAAAATCACTCTGAACAATGAATAATAGTATTTCTGGATTTCACATCATGATGTTATGGAATCAGCACTGGGTACCTTAGTGTCTCTTTTACTTCAAAGTAGTTGTTCATTTCATCGTGCATTATATAATCAGTTTCATTAACTGTTTAGAAGTTCTATGCATGCATGAGTCTCTACATGTATGTCTATCTTTTCTGTATTAGAGGGAATAACAAAACAAAATGATAAAACAAAACAAATTGCTATAAAAACATGAAACAAAAACACACATATAAAACTACAGCACAAGGTGATCTACAATGGTTACTATGATGTGTCTTGTTGTCTTCAATAGAATTGTCTGTATCATCAGGCATAGTATAATTGAACATAGAAGTACATAACAACATTAATAAAAACAAAACATTGGAGACATTATAAGACTTCAAAAGCAGGTAGTAGCCAAGCCAGAGTGGGTATCCTACTGAATCTTGTCATCTTCAGAGTATTTGCCTATACTCTCAGACTTGCTATTATATCATAACAGATTCAAATAAAAACAGTCAAGACAAAACAGTGATCTAACAAACCAGATTCAAATAAGATCTGTCGTAATAAGATGGTGTAAGTTGTATAGGGCTTCAGATTAAGTTAATAGGAAATTAAGGGCAGGTACAGAATATCCTGTTATTTTTTGGAATAGCTGTCTGTGCCCTCAAATCTAGTACAAGTAGACAAACTAGAACAGAATATAATCAAACTAAACAGAGCAATGAGAATAATGTGGATTTTAAGTCCTGATACACTATTAAGAATGTCCTCTGCCTTCCTTTTTTAGACAATTCCTCCCCTTTCACTTTCATAGGGTGCACTGTACATTTTGCTTCCCACTAACTCCTTTAGTTTTTAGATTGGGGGGGGCAACCCGCTATTTTCCTAAATGGTTCTGAACCTTTCCACCCCTGGGCTTGATCTTAAGTTGTATTCCTTTACCTACAAAAGCCTCAAGGTTTTCCTTTCTTATAGCTGAGTAGTTCTCCACTGCACAAAAATGTCATGATTTTCTAACCTATCTGCAGCTGTTGGATGAATTGTCCCTATTTCTCTCTGATTCCCTTTCACATAGAGCATCGTTTTCTCATCTCTGACCTTCAGTTTATTAATCCTCTTTCAGGTTGAGTACATTTCCTAAGAGCATCTCAATGTATCCTATCTCCTGATCTACTCTGTGTTTCTTTTTGTTAGTGTATCAAGGCCATCTATGTTAGAGATTATAGCCAACCTTCTCTGCCTCATTTCTGCCATGCTATTTTTTTGCCACTGGTTGTCTACTTTTCTCCTCCATTCCACTGTCTAACCCGTTCATTGAGGCCTCTCTGCTACTGTTCTTGATATCCTGGTATTTTTTTTATCCCTCTCTCTAGAATGTACTTCAGCATTTTTTGTAGGGTTTGGATTGGTGGTCACAAACTGCCCCAGTTCCTCTTTGTCATGGAAGCATCTTGTTTCTCCATTAATTTTGAGAGATAATTTTTCAGGGTACTATGGGTTGGAGGTTATTTTCTTTCAGGGCTTGGAATACTTCACTCCCAGCTCTTCTTGATTTGATGGTTTGTGTTGAGAAGTCTGTCATGTTTTTGATGGATTTTCCATTATAGGTGATCTATTTCTTTTCACTGATGGCTTTTAATATTCTGTTCTTATATTGAATTTCTGGGATCTTGATTATTATATGTCTGGGTGTAATCTGTTTTGGTTGTAGCTGGCTGGAGTTCTGTATGCCTCATACATCTGAGTATCATTTCCTTTTCCTATGCTTGGGAAGTTTTCCTTAACTATTTCTGTGAATAGCCTTTGTATTTCCTTTGTGATTACCCCTGCTTCTTCACATTTTTTATTCTTAAGCTATGGATCCTCTTGTCATCTTCTAGCCTTTGTATTGTTATTGCCTGTTTCCTTGTTGTTTTTAAGAGATCTTTCCTTTTGCAATCACACATTGCAAACCTATCTTCAAGTTTTGCTTATCTATCTTTAGTTTCTTTCAGGCAATTTTTCCAGGTTTCAATGGAGTTTTTAATTTCCTGGTAATCTCTTTGAATGTTTTTCATGTATTGTAGGTTTTTTTTTTAATATTCTTCATCAAAGGTTTCTTTTTTTGTGTTACTCCATTCTTCCATGTGTCTTCTTGAGAGGTGCTTAGCATTTCTGTTACTAATCTTCTTATATCTTTCTTGTATTAGTATTTCAGTTTTGAGTTAATCTATAATGTCATGAAGATATTTCTTTATGTCAGCTGATTCCATGTCTTATACTGCAAGTTTGGTACCCTTGATCTCTTCTGTATTTACCTCTTCTGAACCCATATTTCCTAGGTTGGGGGCTGGAGACTTTTTCTTATTTCTTTCTCTTGTCATGTTTCTGGCTTCTTCCATACAGGTGTATGTCCCAGCCCCTTTCCATACTGGTTATGGTTCTTCTGAAGCACACTGTTTAGGGATTGCTGCCCTCTCTAGTTTTCTGTTGGTCACTGGGGTGCAAGCAGGGGCAGTGTAGACTGGCCCCTCCCCTCTGAGCCAGTCAATCAGAAGGGGCCTTTATCTTGTGTGTGCCATGTGAACAGAACTGTTTTGGGACAACTTTGGGGAGAATTTCATCACTGGCTATTGGGTCCTGGCTAAGTGTGTGACCCAGCCCAAGCAGATCCCACTAATCTGCTCTGGGAAGGGAGCAGCCAACTGAAGTCACCTCCATTCCTCATTCAGGCCCATCCTGAGCAATTCCAATATGTTGTCCACTTGTTTATCCCCCTCTCGCAGGAGGACCAAATTCTGAGCACTCACCACAGGTTACTGCAGGTCTCCATGCCAGCTGTGTTCTCTGTTGAGCTCACTAACTCCCAACTTTAGAGCAACTGCAGCTCCAGTGAAAGCACAGCAACTGCGAGTCTGAGGGCTCCAGTGAGAGCGCCACAACTGTGAGTTGGACTGGCTCCAGTGAGAGAATGTCTGGCTCCAGCTTTTCAACCACATTTTTCTTTTCTTCCTTTCTTTCTTTCTTTCTTTTTTTTTTTTTTTTTTTTTGCTTTTTCCTTAGTTTCTTCCTGGGTTGTGAGAATCCCTCTCCTTTTGTCTAGTCTTCTCTGTGGTGGTAAATTCTAGTGTCTGAGTTGTTTCTCTCAGAGAGGCTCTTTACCTTGCTACTTATCAATCCACCATTTTCTCAGGACATCCCCTTCTGTGTTATTTTTAATAAATGAAAGAAAATGGACATATTTCAATCTAGTATAAAATATTACCAGCTTTTTTGGTCTGATGGAAAGAAAATTACACAGAAGAAATCTTTCCAAGATATAATGACAAAGAGGGGCACATATGTACAGTCAACTAAACAGAGAAATATAAACACAGAGAAATATAAATACATAATCAGTGGTATGATGAGGTAGATTATAATTTAAGACTTAAGAGTCTTCTTCTAAGCTTAATGAGCATCAATAAGAACAAAATCAGGCAATTTGGCTGAAAAAATCATTGAGGAAATTATTATGATTGTCCATGAATTAATCAATA
The DNA here is from genome assembly GCF_034190915.1 of Cavia porcellus. NCBI lineage: Eukaryota > Metazoa > Chordata > Mammalia > Rodentia > Caviidae > Cavia > Cavia porcellus. The sequence goes on along the minus strand of NW_026947486.1, from coordinate 36,201,996 downwards.
TAGAAGTATCATATATGTCTGGAAGACTATATTAGCATATTCATTTCCCAGAGACAAAATAGTAACAGCACTTAATAATTTTTGAAGTACTTTTTCATACATTTACATTTTTAAGAAACATAACATATACATGGGATAAGTGAAATTATACCTCTTTTTATAGAGAAGGAAACTGAAGCTTATAAGGATGTGACTTGCATGGATGGTAAAGCAAAAAGATGATCAGAATTGGGGCTCATAAATAAAGATACTCAATCTAGTACCTTTTCTATTATATAATGGTATATTTTTATAACATTACTAGGACAGTAACACCAGGGGTATGAGGCAATGGAGAAATATTAATATTTTGATTAACTCCTAAAAATGAATCAACAGGAACAAATCAGATACCCTTACTATAATACTGGTGAAATGCAAAACTACCTCCTAGGGAATTCCTAATTCTGAGCCCTTGTCTGAGTTACTTTTCTCTCTCATTGTTGAGACAAAATACCTGAGGCCCAAAGCTAGGGAAGGGAAGGTTTATTTCTCACATGCTGGAGTCTTCAGTTTATACTCAGTTAGCTCAAAGCAGCAAATTAGAGGGGGCTGAGGGGAAGTGGTTCATGGTAGTCACAAACAGCAAGAGGAAACTGTGCAAAAGAAAGGCATGTCTTCTTCTCAGCAGTTACACTGTATGCTTGCTCTACTTCTGGGCAGGTGTAGCATTCAATCACCACCAATCTCAGTGACAGATAACTAACCAATCACAAATGCTAGATTTGGCCACATCCATGACTGCATGGGGTGGGGTATGGGGTGGAGAGACTTGAACATAAACTATAACAGATCCCATGGTATGGGGTGGGGAGACATCTGAACATAAACCATAACAGACCCCTTAACTCCTGAATATATTCTACATTTCACTGAATACCTGGAAGAGAGAGATGACCAAGCAAGCCATCTGGAGCTGTTCTTACTTCAGAAACACAGCAAAGGATGGGCTTCAACAGGAAATTCTAACAGATTTCTGGAACTCTGACCCAACACCCACCATGAAGTGGTCATGCCTTCCATATGCAGCAACTATCACCAAAAGACCTCACATAATTGTCACAAATAAACTTAAAATATATCTGGAATAATTCTGCCCAGTTGAAGATGGCAGCCATAAATTTAAGGTATACCTGCAGCAAATCAAAGAAATTCACTTGTTTTGTAAAAGCTGAAATTATAAAGTTCCAAGATTTATACTGCAGAAGAACTGACCCTATGTTTGAGATTACTGCTTATCTAATCAATGTCTTCACTTTTGGGTTAATTAGAATAAAGATACTGAGGTAACTTCAATCACTTCTGAATAGTGGATCAGAAAGACTGGATACACTCTGGATATAACCATTGACTTTTTGGAGAAGTAAAGATAGATTAAGCCTTTGCTATGCTCTAATCAACTAGTTTAATAGTCTAAGAAATGGGAAAAATAAGCATCTACAGTTTAATTTATTCTTAGTGAATCTAAGGATCATTATATCTTTCCTTTTCCTATGTGTTTGCGAATTGCTGTAAATTTTCTTCTACCACAAGGATTTCTGGAGTTGGTTAAACTTATTATCTATAGATTTTAGATAGGAGATCTAGATAGAAAGTCTTGCTGGGCATTGCGGTAGTCCATGCCTGTAATTCCATCACTCAGGAGACTGAGGCAAGGAGAATCTCCCTGAGTTCAAGGCCATCTTGGACTATATAGTGAGTTCAAGTACACTTTGAACTACGTAGTGAGACCTTATCTCACAAAACAAATCAACAACAAAACAACACCTCCCCCCCCCCAAAAAAAACATCTTGTTTGATTATTTATTTCACAATTGTTTGATTGTCTTCAATGTACTGGCCCTGTGTCAAATAAAATTCCAGGGCCCACTCTCTTTCCCTACTTCACTTGACTTTTAATCTGTTTTCCATAAATGTATCTGCTCCAATATAAACTAACCTGTATGTTCAGGGTCTGTTTTTGTTCCAGTCACTTTGCTGTTTGCTGGGACAAAATACCTGACACTCATGACTTAAAAGAGGAAAGTCTTGGTCTGGCTTACATTTTATAAAGCTTTCAGTCCATAGTTGGCTGGCTTCAAGGCAGATTAGCAAGGCACAGAGGGAGTGCGGAGGACAGGATATTCATGGCATGACAGTGGGGAAGTAGAGTGAGTGAAGGGAGGAGCCAGGAAGGGAGATACACCCTTCCCTGCCACTCCTCCAGTGACCTGCCTCCTTCAACAAGGCTACACTTGCTAACATCACATTTAGCTATAAACTCATCATTGGACTAGTCCACTAATAAGTAACCTGCCTCCATGGCTCAATCTCCTTCCTGAAGCCCCACGTATGAAGGCATGAGGCTTTATAGGGGCATCTAGATATAAAACATAATGTGATTTATCTTTGCACTCCTGGTAGTACTCGAAAGACTTGCTAAATGACAATAAAGTAGTTTGGAAATTGAAGCAAGATCAAAGCATAGTAACAGATAAAAAATCACACAAGAAAGTAGGACTTTAATGGCCACCAGTACAAAAAAACTGTAGGACACATTTTTAGTGCTTTTATACTAATTTCTAATTTGTTCTTTAAAAAATGTTTTCTTCTGGAAGTTATTTCATAACTATTCAAGGAAAATCATTTTTTTCTTTGAAATTTGAAAAGCAAAATTAAGACAGATAGCCAGATTTTTATTTTTTCAAGTATCTTATTTCACATTAATACTGGATTGACCTTTTTTTTTTACTGCCTTGAAACAGGTTTTATTTTGGCCTTAACTTACTCCACTCTGATTTGCCTGTCCTACCTCTTAATTCTGTTCAGAATAGTCTATAAGCCTGATTCATTTCTTCAATGAGAATCCTTTATTTTTACAAAATAGTCAGCTAACTGTTTTGAGGTTGTGATGTATAGTATAGACTCAGATCTACCCATTTGGCTTTCCAACAGACACCTCAAATTTAACAGGCATAACTAGCTTTTTGATTCTTTTACCATACTCCTCTCGAACTCCCTATATTCTTTCTCATCTTAAAAATGACAATTCTACTCAATGACTTCCTTAAATCAAGAACCCTGGGTCATTCTTGGTTCTTCTATGTCTCTCATATCCTTTATCTAATGATGTAGAAACAAATAACAGAAACAGGAAGACTCAGCAGGGAGACAATAATCCAAAGGAACAATAAGGCACCTTAGGCCAGGGTAGAGGCAGTGTGGATGATTTCAACTGGATGGATTCCTTCAAATGATCATTTCTTTCAAATCTCTCCAGAACTTGCCTACTTCAAATCACCTACATTGTCTCTACCCTGGTCTAAACCATCTCATTGATTACCTGGATTACTGCCTAAGGAATGTCTCTAGTTCTGTTCATCATTCATGTACTGATTTTAATATAGCAGTCAGAAAGATTCTATTAAAATATAAGTCAGATCCTACTACTTTTCTGCTCATACTCCTCCAGTAGTTTGCAGTCTCTTGCAGAAAAGTGAAACTCTTTACAATGGTCCACAAGTCTCTAGATTGGATTTTACTTTCTGGCTTGTTCTGTTTCCTTCTCCCACTTGCTTAATATGATCTCATTCCCAGTGTTCTTTGTGGACATACTAAAGATTCTTCTGCTTTAGGGCTTTTACTTCTTCTGTTTTTGCTTCCCTCAGAAATACACATGTTCCTTTCAGCCAGCACTGCCATCTTCCAGTAATTTGCAAAAATGACATACATAAAGAGAAAGAGGAGGGGAACTTGGTATATGTTCTCTGGGCCTTTTAGAAAACATGGAGCTGTTCTTTTGGCCACATACATGTGAATCTACAAAAAGAGTTAATACAGTAGACATCAAGGGACTGGGCACTGTTCAAAAAGGAATGCCACACAAATGTTACCAAGGCAAAAAATGGGAAGATTTTGCAATGTTACCCAGCATGCTGTTGGCATTATTGTAAACAAGCAAGTCAAAGGCAAGATACTTGCCAAAAGAATTAATGTGCATATTGAGCATATTCAACACTCAAAAGGGCTTGACAGCTTCCTGAAACATGTCAAGGAAAATGATTAGAAAAATAAAGCCACAGAAAAAGAGATACCTGGGTTCAACTGAAGCACCAGCCTGCCCCACCAGAGAAGCATACTTTGTGAGAACCAATGGGAAGGAGCCTGAGTCGATGGAACCTGTTCCCTATGAATTCATGGTGTAAGCTGGAGACGGAGCTCTGCCATTCAGTACCTAATTGGTGACTAAGTGTCCTAGGGCATACTTAAAAATAAAAAAAATCATCCTGTGATATAAGGATGGTTTTTAATTGAGCAGGTGTGGTGCATTTATCTCAGAAACAAATATTTGGAGCAGATTTTCATTCTACCTAGTTAATTGTGTCAGATTTTTACTCTTCAGTGTTTTTCTTGCTGAAAGATATTGGTGAGGTATTGTGTAGGTATATATCTAAATGGTCAAATATTTATGAAATATTTATATTGGCTCAAAGATCCTGTAAATCACCATGTAGAAAATATATGTCAAAATAAAATGGAAGTCACTTCAGTTAAATAAATGAAAATCCATTTCAGTTAAATAAATTGCTTAAAGCAACACATGTATCCAATCTTCATTTCACATAGGATCTTTTTTTAAATTTTCTTTAAATTTTATTTAAGGAGAAAAAAGAAAAAAAAACAGAAAAAGAGTACAAGTTATACAGAATTTCAGAAAAAATAAACAGTAGGAAACCACTAGTTAATTACATATTGTCATCTTAGAAATAGTTGTTGAAGTTACAAAATTAAAGCATATAGAGGGGACTTTCAAACAGTGAGACTGCAAACAGTTTTGTTCAATGATCCAACAAAACTCAGTAATATGGTTATGTATCTTATACACTTAAATATACATGCAGTTATATCTTTTAGAGAACTTTCTTTTCCTTTCTTTTGTACAATGACAAGTACACATTTTGGGTTTTATTACTCCCACAGTTCTTATTACTTTTTTTATTTTGAAGAAAGTAAAACCAAATGTGACATACCAGGACAGAGTCAGTCAAATCAAAAGGATGGACATAATACATAATCACATAGGATACTTGTGAATTGCTCACTTATCACAGAAACTTTCCTCTATCACCTTACAGCATACCCCATCACTCCCTCCCCTCTTTCTATGCCATACTTTTCATTACAGCACTTATCACCACTAACCTTGTTTACTGTCTGTCTCTGTTCTAGAAAGTTCCTTGCAGGAACAAAAATATTTATTGAAGGTCTATAATATGCCAGGCCCTTTTCTTTCTTTGTTTCTATTATTTTTTTATTTATGAGTGCCAAGAATTGAACTCATAACCTTGCACTAGCCAAGCAGGCACTGTGCTGCTGAGCCTTGGTGCTGAGACTTGGTGCCAGGTCATGTTCTAGGCAATGGGGATGTAAAGTAAATAAAACAAATAAAAATATCCTTATGTAATGTCTATCCAACTATTATATAAACTGCTATATTTACTCAGTAAATATTTGAAGAATGTATTGAGTAGGTACAGCATACTTTCAGCAGATCAACAATGGTAAAAAAGAAAGAAAAACTTAGATCAGCTCATCTTCTTGTAACTCAGTGGGGCATTTGCCACACTGAAAAAAAAAAGGATCTGTGATCTCCAAGGTGAAAGGCTGAATATCTTCACAAACCCCAGGGCCTTCAGACATTCTATACCCCTAACTTGAAAGCACTCTTGGATACCTTCAGGCTGCACTGAGAAATAACAAATACCTACATTGCATGAAACTCTTAGCATTGGCACAAACTGACTAGAGTCTAGTGACTACTTGGAGTATTAGTATTATGGTTGACTGAGACACTCAGCAGGGATCCAGGATCCTCACTTTGTAAACATCCTCATCCTGTATAAGAGGAGGGCACAAAGGTGTTGTGAGTACTACATGGGGGGAGGTAAGCCTGCTTACAATATTAGGAAGGAGAAGAGGCTTGTTGTCCCCTTTTTCACTGGATGATGCCTTGAAATGTTGCCCCAGTGCCGTCTACCTTGCCTTGGAGCCAGCTGATTATGGACTGAAACCTCCAAAAACAGTGAGCTAAATAAACCATTCCTTCCTTCATTTTGAGTGTCAGGTGTTTGGTCTCAGCAATGAGAGAAAAGAAATGCAGACAGTTAGATCAGGAGAGAAGTATATAAGAAGTGCTAAAAATTAAGAAAACATGCTTTAGGCTTTACCAGAGACAAAAACTGTTTTCTGTCAAAACAGAAACTAATTATTAGAGATAGTGGTAGCCAGATTTAGATAAAGTGATTTGGGAAAGAAGGGGAAATTGTCTTCATAAAGAGACAACATGGTGGTTAAATGAAGAGGTAAATCTTAAAGACATTTAGAGTTTCCACATGGAAAGGAAAGAAAGACCATGCCCACTGTTGAAGGAGGCCACTTCCTCCAGAGCAACCATAATTCCTTCAGTTATGAAGATTTGGTGGTATTGAGAACAGCCTGAGAGGAGCAATCAAATTTGGGAAGACTTACATGCACCAGAGGGTGAGATGATTAGAAAAAAAAAGGTCAGTAACTGTCAGTTCCTACTTCAGTCTAGCTAGAAGACTTTCAAGAAATTTGTGTATAAAATGTCTGCTAAAGAGAAGAGCCCTACTAGCTAAGTTCTCCATTCAAAAACAGTGCTACTGCCATCTCAATTCATTATAAAAACCTACCCACTAGACTTTTCTGTCTCTTTTTAATTACAGAGTCATTACCCTGAGTTATATGATTTTCAGATTTTATCAAGTTTTATGTGTCCTTACTAACCGAGTCCTGGCCCATCTCTCTCTGTCTCTGTCTCTGTCTCTCTCTCTCTTTATCTCTCTCTCTCTGTCTCTGCCTCTGCTATCTCTGTCAAACACACACACACACACACACACACACACACACACACTTTCTCTGTTCCTTTCACATGGTACTAGGGATTGAAACCACAGTCTTCTCCCTTTTCTATTTTCTTTTTTATTTTGAGACAGGGTCTGTCTAAGTTGCTAACTTTTTCAAGCTGTCACCAAATTTTCAATCCTCCTGCTTTAGCCTCCCAGAGTACTGAGAGTACAGATGTGTGCCACCATGCCTAGTTTCCATTTTTCAATAGCTGCCACCTTCTAGAACTGCCTCCATAATTGGTTTCTACTCACATTGATAGATGACAGCAGAAAAAATCTCATTTTCATCTTTATGAAATCACATTGCTGTGTAATCCCCTCCAGGCACATGCCATTGGCAGATGGACTCAGACACATGCTGTCTTTGAATCCAGATGACTTTGAAGCAGCCCAGGGCTACGCCTACTATAAACACCAGTGCCAAAAGAGTAGCATTATGTGAATTAACAGAGTAATACTAAAGTATGGTGATTCAAAGACTGTGCCCTGGAGCTAGCTCAACATTTTTTATGCTACACAAAATGCATTCCTAATTAACTGAAAGCTATTATACCCATAATAGGGATGGTTACCATTGGTACCTAGCTGAAAGATCAGTCAACCTGAGCAACTTACATTCCAAAAACTAACAATTAGCCAAATACTTGGCTAGATTCTGGAGATGAGTCTTTATTCTCAAGGAACTTACAGACTAGATCTACATTGAGACATGGTACCACATATCAACATTAATATAATTATCATTAATGGTAACACATCATGTAAGTGCCAGCATGCCAATACTCTCTGTCAGTTCTGAAAATAGGATCAAATCCTATGTATTACCCTAAGAGATGTGGATATTTTCAGGTGAAAGTAGCTTCTTATGGAAGGAGGTACAAATGCTACCGTGGCTCTCAGACACATTAAGACAAGAATGAAGGTGTCTGGAGTTGGGGAAGGGAAGATTCTTATATAGTTTATTCTGTGTCACAGGATTCATTGGTAAGTTAGGATAAAGACTCTTCTGTGACCTTGGGAATGTAGTCAATATATAAGATGATAAAGGGTATTCTTTCTTGTGCAGTAATGAGGATTGAACCCAGGGACTTATGCATTCTATGCAAGTGGTCTACTGCAAGCTATATCCCTAGAACTCCCAACTTTAATTATTTTTTTCTTTTTGAGACAGGGTCTTGGATCAAGCATGAGGATCAAATTTGTGATCCTCCTGCCTCAGCGTCTTGAATAGATGGACTCAGAAGCATCAGCTGTCATATCTGGCAATGAAGGATACTGTTATTAAAAGATAATTCAAGTATTAAGAAATTGCCCAAACTCACCATCTGTTCCTTCACTGCTTTTGCTTCTTTTGTTGCGGTGAACATGACTGCTTTCCTCTTCAGAGTATGACTTTTCATTAGGGACAAAGAAATTCAGCAAGGCCATCTGTAAAAGTAACAAATATATGAGTCAAAGGTTGACCCTAGTCAGCCACAGACATCAGAAAATACTACCTTTTAAAAGATAGTCTACCTTCACTATAATTTAGTGTGGCTAAAGCCTGAATCTTTCCTTCCCTTCCCTATAAAGATCCTTGTACCATTACTATCCAAAACGTGTTGACATGAAATTTTGGGTACTCTCTGAATCCAATCTCTTCTGTTCTGAATATCCCATGGATAGTACATTGGGTCACATTCGTCCATAAATATCTAGAGTTTATAGAGCCTAGCTATGAATTTCTAACTCCCTTCACATACTAATAATGTCCACCTAGAACAAACCTTGAATTTGCTACTCTCTCATACACTTCACTATTAGATATCTGTGATTTTGCTACATTATTTATGCTGTACTTTATGGCTTCTTTGAGAGTGTTGAGCATCCAACACTAAGGTACCACATACATCAGTGCTCTTCTGAGAGTTAGTCATAACAAAGTGTATAGTTAAAGCACACAGTTATTATCTTCCTTTTCCAGGCTTTTATAAAATTTGTGGTCTCCAGAACCATTTTGATTAGATTAAAAAATTGATTACTGTCATGGTTTACGTCTGTGTCCCCCAGGCCTCATGAGTTTGCATTGTGCATTTGTTTTTTTTTTAATTTTTTTTTTTTTTGGCTTTTTCGTTTTTTTACCGGTACCAGGGATCGAACCCACGACTGCCTGCTTTTGAGGCAGACGCTTATGCCACTGAGCTAAATCCCCAGCCCCGCATTGTGCATTTGTTATTCACTCATTGTCTAGTGCTTGGATTGATGGTGTCAGTGCTCCACCCACAAAGGGGTGGAGTCAGGATGTGATGTAATGGCAGGAAGAAGGTGTGTCTTGCTCTTTGCAGGTTCCAGCTTGCTGTTTGTAGCTGCCATTCCCGCCTGACTTGGAGCCAACTGAGTGTGGACTGAACCCTCCAAAAACTGTAAGAAATAAACCTTTCCTTTCCCAACTTTGGGCTTCAGGTGTTTTGTCTCAGCAACGAGTAAAAAGTAACTAAAACAATTACTTTCCTATATATTCAATAGATTTAAAGGAAATGTTATCCTTTTATGTTAAGTGTTCTACTTTTGGAATACCACATAAAAATGGAAACTAATAAAATTTTTCCTTTTCAGAATTTGTTGTTCAACTTTTTCTAGGTAACACATATGAATTTCATGCAAAAATTTAAAAATTACAACCTTTGGCATAAATGAGTTATGCTTGCTTATTGTCAACTATTAAATTGTCATATGATAATGTATTTGAAAAAAATATGGGTTTTTGTTAAAAAGAGAAAAGACTCATTTTGATATTTGGTTTTCACTGTCTCGTAATCATTTCTTGTAAAAATACAGTGTGTTTCATATATGAATGGGTCTAATTTCACTAATGATAATTACAGTGAATCATAGCTGGATTGAATCATAGGCCTTCAGCGTGAGTGTTTTATTGTTGTAAATAGATGTGCTTAAAGTAAACATTAGACAGACTAGAAGGTGTGTAACCTTGGATAAGCTACTCTTTTATCTACAAGCTTATCTGAAAACAGGGATCATAGTGGTACTTTTCTCATAAAACAGTTGTAAGATTATCACAGTAGTCAGCATACAACACATGCTCAGTAACTGCCAACTATTACTATTAAGAATTATTTTCAAACTAGATTGCTTAATTTGGAACTTTCAAGAGAAATGATTCTGAATTTTCAAGGTAAGTTTAGTGCAAAAAATAATCCCAGAGGCTTAAAGGCTGCTGCATTTCTTATTTGGGAAAAATTAGCTGGACCCAACAAAGCCCTAATATTTCAAACAAACTTCTTCACAAACCTGTGATTTCTTTACAGTTTATATGAGACAATTATATCTAATAGCCTCAAGGTGCAGGATTAGCAATTTGCTGACTACAGTCATCTATTAAACATTAAATTAATAAACCAATGTATCTTTCATCTCATAAGAATAGAACTTCATTTAAAACTTATTTAAGTCGAGCCATGTGAAAATGCCACTTTTTAAGGTCAAAATTGGTTGAATATCAACAATTTCACATGATTCAACTTAGCAGTATCTTTGAGTCACTTGATTGTATGTATAATGTATTTTCTCATAGAAACAACATAATAAAGTCTGACTATACATACAAAGTTGCGTAACTCACATATCAATAAGCTAGTATACTAATTGTAATATAAAACAACACTGCCATCTGAAATCTAAATCATGTGCAACTCTGTAAAGTCATACTAAATAGAATGATTTTCTTGGTATTTTTGAGTACTGAAATTTACCACAACTATTTTAAATATAAATTAATCTTAATTTGGGGCTTACTGAATATGTCAAAGACTATTTGCCTGTACATGAAATGTCCCCTGTCCAATATAATTTTGAGATTTTTATTATAACAATTATATTACAGAGTTCTACATGGTTTGCTAGAGAGGAGCTTGAGATTATATAGGAGGAAGAGGACAAGCATCTAATAATACAGACTGGAAGTAGATGAGGTTAATGCTCTGTTTAAATACAGAAAGATTTCAAGTATTGAGAGGTTAATGGTAACTGGAAATGGAATTCCAGAAAAGTGAGTATCATGTTTATTTTTTTTAATTTTTTTATTTTAAAGAGGATAAGATGAAACAGAACAAAACAGATAGTAAGGAAACAATTTTTTTCATTTCATATGTTTATAATTTATTTAAAGAAAAAACCAAAACAGTAAAAGGGTACAAGTAATACAGAATTAAAAAAAAACTAGTAAGAAATCACTGGTTAATAGATTACATATTGTCATATTAGAAATAGTTGACCAAGTTACAAAATTAAGCATACAAAGTGGACATTGAAATAGTGAGACTGCAAACAGTTGTGTTAAATGATCTAACAAAAACTTAGTAATATGGTCATCTGTCTTACACACCTAAACACACTTGCAGTTGTGTTCTTTAGAGCACTTTCTTTTCCTCTCTTTTTTACAATAACATTTACACATTTTGGGTTTTATTACTCCCACAATTCTTATTACTATAAGGAAACAATTTTAAGAAACATGGATTTCAAAGCAAGTCCACTGGAGATCTTTACTGTCTAGAATATTGTCTCTAGTTTTCTTCCAAATAGTTGTCCCCATCTTCACACACAATGAATACATATTGAACATTATAGTACTAATCTAATCAGAAAAGAATGATGAAGGCTTTTTAGGTCTTCAAGACCTGACATTAGGGAAGTCAACAATGGCTGCCATAATGTCTCTCATTCTCTTTGAAGTAGCTGTTCATATCCTTATATATGCTGAAATTAAACATAAGAGACTAGACTAATATCACTCTGAATGGTGAATAACAGTATTGCTAGATTTTATATCATAATGCTACAGAATTAGCACTGGGTATCTTAGTGTCTCTTCTTCTTCAGAGTATCTATTCATTACATCGTGCATTATATAATCTATTCCTGTAAACTATTTAGAAGTTCTACATATGTGTGAATCTCTACATGTATACCTATCCTTTCTGTATTATAGGGAAAATCAGATTAAAACAAGACAACAAAACAAATTCCTAGAAAAACATGAAATGAAAAAAGACATATAAAACCACAATATTAGGTGATCTACAGTAGTTATTACACTTTTTCTTATTATTTTCAATAGTATTGTCTACATCATCAGACATAATATAATTGAACATAGCATTACATAGCAATTTTAATAAAAACACAACATTGGAGACATTGTAGGACTTCAAATGCAGTTAATAATTCAAACCAGAATGAGTACCTTATTACATCTTGTCATCTTCAGAGTAGTTGCCTCTACTCTTAGACTTGATACTATCAAGCATACCAAATTTGAATAAAATCAGTCAAGTCAAAACAGTGGTCTAACAAACCAGATTCAAGTAAGATCAGTCATAGTAAGACAATGTATGTAATACAGGGCTTCAGTTTAAGTTAATAGGGAATTAAAGATATTTACTGTACTATATTCTGATATTTTTTGGGATAGCTGTCTGTGCCCTCAAATCTAGTATGAGTAGACAGATTGAAACAGAATAAAATCAAACTAAACAGACTGATAAGACTAATGTGGCTTTTAAATACTGATACACCATTAACAATGCCCTCTGCATTCCTTTATTAAGCAATTCCTTCCCTTTCCCTTTCACAGGGTGCTTTGTATATTTTGGTTCCCACTAACTCCTTTAGTTTTTAGATTGGGGGGGGGCAACCCATTATCTATGTAAGTGATGGTGAACCATTTTTACCCCTGAGCTTGATTTTGAGCTGTATTCCTTTACTTACTAAAGCCACAAGATTTTCCTTCCTTATAGCTGAATAGTTCTCCACTGCACAAGTGTCATGATTTTCTAACCTATCTGCAGCTGTTGGATGAGTTGTCCCTATTTCTCTCTGGTTCCCTGTCACATAGAGCATCGTTTTCTCAACTTTGACTTTCAGTTTATTAACTCTCTTTCAGGTTGAGTATATTTCCTATTAAGAGCATCTCAATGTATCCTGTCTCCTGATCTACTTTCCTGTGTTTCTTTTTATTAAGTGTATCAGAGCTATCTATATTAGAGATTATAGCCCACCTTCTCTGCCTCATCTCTGCTATTCTATTTTTCTGCTATTATTTGTCCACTTTTCTCCTTCATTCCACTGTCTGCCCCATTCATTGAGGCCTCTCTGCCACTGTTGCTGAAATCCTGGTATTTTTTTCTCTTTCTCTCTAGAATGTCCTTCAGTATTTTTTGTATGGTTGGATTGGTGGCTATGAAATTCCACAGTTCTTCTTTGTCTTGGAAACAATTTTGAGAGTTTTTCAGGGTACATCAATCTGGGTTGGAGGTTATTTTCTTTCAGGGTTTGGACTACTTCACTCCAGGCTCTTGATTTGATGATTTGTATCGAGAAGTCTGTCATTATTTTGATGGATTTTCCTTTGTATGTAATCTGCTTCTTTTCTCTGACCACTTTTAATATTCTGTCCTTGTGGTGAATTTCTGGGATCTTGATTATTATATGTCTGGGTGTAGGTCTGCTTTGGTTATAGTTGGTTAGAGTTCTGTAGGCCTCATTTATCCGGATATCATTTCTTTTTCCTATGCTTGGGAAGTTTTCCTTAATTATTTCTGTGAATAGCCTTTGTAATTCATTTGTGGTTATTCATGCTTCTTTGCTCACATTTTTTTATTCTTAAATTATAGATCCTCTTGTCGTCTTATAGCCTTTGAATTGTTACTTCCTGGTTCCTTGTTATTTTTAAGAGGTCTTTTCTTTCACAATCAAACATTGCAGATCTATCTTCAAGTTTTTAAAGGCTAACTTTAGTTTCTGTCAAGGCATTTTGCCAGCTTTCAATAGAGTTTTTAATTTCCTCCTAATCTCTTTGGATCTGTTTCATGTATTCTAGATTTTGTTTATATTTTTCACCAAAGGTTTCTCTTCTTTTTCTGGGTTCCTCCATTCTTCTATCTGTATCTTCTTGAGAGGGGCTTAGCATTTCTTTTACTAATCTTTTTATATCTTGCCTCACGTGGATTAGAATTTCAGTTTTAAGTTCGTCTATGAGGTCATGAAGGTATTTATGTCTGCTGATGTTGTGGCCAATATTGCATGATTGCTGCACTGGTTCTCTTCTGTATTTACGTTTCCTGGACTTATTTTCCCAGGGTCAGTGGCTGGAGGTTTTTCTTATTTCTTTCTCTTGTTATGTTTCCAGTTTCTTTCAGACAGGTGTGTGGTGGTGTCAGGCCCTCTCCGTATTGCTTACAGTTTTTCTGAAGCATGCTGGCTGTGATTTTGCTGCCTTCTCCAGTTTGCTATTATCTGAGGTGTGCACAGGGAGTGTGGGCTGGTCCCACTTCTCTGAGCCAGTCAACCAGCAACTGCCTTCAGCAACTTAGGCTATGCTGTGTGGATGTCACAGGTTCAGGACAGTTTTGTCCCTTGCTATTAGGTCTCAATCAGGGGTGTGACTCATCCCAAGCAGATCCCACAAGTCCTCTTTGGGCAAGGGCTGGCGTACTGATGCCTTCGTGGTGCTGGACTCAGGCCTATCCTGCCCAACTCCAATACGTTATCCAGCTGGCCTCACTTGCCTTGGGACCCAATTTCCAGCACTCACCACAAATTAATGCAGTTCTCCACCTTGGCCCCACTCCATGCTCCACTGTGTCCTCCTGCCATGGGCCTGGGACTCACCAACTCCCGTTATCAGCAGCCATGGCTTCAGCGCAACCATGAATCATCCAACTTTACGGCACACCCAGTGCATTGTGGGACTGGTCCCAGTGAGTGCATCGGGCTCCAGCCTTCCACGTGTGTTTTTCCTTCCTCTTCCTCTTCCCCTTTTTCTTTTTCCTCAGTTTCCCCCTGGGTTGCAAGATTCCCTCTCCCCTCATCTGGCCCTCTCCATGTTGTCAAATTCCAGCGTGTGAGCTGTTTTTCCCAGAGAGACTTTCTACCCAGCTACCTATTAAGTCCCCATCTTCCTGTCTCTGAGTGTGATGTTTAAAGATTTATAGGAAAGAGAATTCAGGGGAGATTAGCAGGTTTTTGAACTACAAGTAGCTGAGAGTAAAGTGTCAGGGCATGGGGAAACATGGTGAGAAATGAACGAAAAGTTGTTAAATATGTACTGGAATTAGATGATGTTAAAGATGCTTAGGAGTTTTGACTTGATCTTACAGCAAAAAAATCCTCTAAATGTTTTTAGTTTTCTAAATTATGAAAATTTGAGGTATAATTATATATAATAAAGTACATAAATTAAGCATACAATGAGACTTTACAAGTGCATATACCTTTGTAGCTACCACAAAAATCTAGATATAGAACATTTCCACAACCCAGAAGTTTTCCTTGTGCCCCTTCCAATCAATCTCCAGTACTGCCTTCCCCAAGGCAACTGCTATTCTAATTTCTATCAAACACAGGTTTTCCCCATTCTAGGCTACAAACATACAATATTTTTCATATGTTTAAAAAGAAAGATTTTTAACATTATCCACAAAACTCAATTTTTACTGTTGCTTATATCAGCAGTCCATTCCTTTTAAGTACAAAGTAAAATTTTGTTTCATGGTTCTACCACTTCTTTTTAAGTGGAATCACCTATTGATAGTCAATTAGGTTATTTCAAAATTTGACTTGCTATCAATAAAGCTGATGTGAACATTCATGTGTAAGTGTTTGAACATGTTTTCACTGAAACACATATGATTTGAACCTCTGGGTTATGTGATATTGAGATAGGAGATAGGGAATAGCTTAGATGTTTTGGGAAGGGAGGTGTGAAAGGATCCTAGAATCTGTGCAGTACTGATTCTCTAGGATCGGTTTGTAAAGTTCCCGGGGGTTGTTGAGAGGTGAGGATAGCATAAAGGACACAAAAGCCACGAAGAGCTTGCTGCCATGGCTTCTCTTCATGGTATTATGCCCTGTGTCTGCTAGGGTGTACTTTAAATTTGATTTTTCCCCTTTTACTTGGCCCAAGTTTGCTCTGCAGAGCATTTCTCCCTTACCCTTCACCCTTCAATTTTCATATAAACTTGGTAAATTTTTTTAGCTTGCTTTGCTCAATTTTTTTGTTCAAGATGAGAAGAACCTGGACACTAACTCCAGAAAAACACACAAGCACATTAAAACCTGGTAATGTTTATTTGGAAGGCTGTTTCCAGGAGGAGTTACTGGGTAACAATATTTGTTATAAGAAAGTTCAAAGTGTTTTCAAGTCATTGTATTATTTCACATGCCCATTAGCAATGTATGAGTGTCCCATTGTTCTGCATTTTACCAATACTTTGTATTATCAGCATTTTTAATTTTAGCTATTCTGGTTGCTGTGAATTCCTGTTTCATTTACCTACACTAATATCTTTTCAGGTACCTTCAAATTAGTTGACTATAATTGAATGAAAGCCTGATATCTAGCTATAACTAATGAATAAACAGGCAGTGACAATCATTTTGAAAGGCTTTTCCAATAAGCAAGAGAATGTTCTCTGGTGATTTAAAGGTTATTTTGTTTACTATTTATTCCTGGCTACAGTATGGACCCTGAAATTGTCATATAATCCAGTTCTACATGAGTAGGTTACTACAGTACAGTGTAATTCCTAGAGGAAAGGACGCTTGATCTTCTACTGTCTCACAACTTAAAAATACAAATAGAGAAGCTAAGCACCACAAGCTAACCACCATTACCAACTACAATTCCAGAGTTCCTACTATAGTTCCTATATAGATGTCCCTCCAAAGCCTCATGAAGTCCTTTAGAGTTTTTTCAGAGGTGGCTGAATCTATAATGTGTAATTGATCCATAGTGGGGTTAAGGGTGCTAGGATTAAGGGTAGGTGATTGTGGATCAGTCCACTGAATGAATTGATATCACCCTAATCTCAGTAGGCTTGATACAATATAAGGGGCAGAAAGAGGCCTGTCTCACTTGTTCTTATTGCTTTTGTTATCTTCCACCACCATGAGCAGTTGCCCTACTGCCATGTGTCACCCAGGCTTCTTGGAGCAGCCTTTTATGGACTGAAAGCTTGGTAAACTCAGAGCAAAATAAAATTTTCTTCCTTTAAATTTTGGTGTCAGGTATTTTGCCTTAGCAATGAGAATAGTAACTAAGAAGGTACCCTTCACATTCTTTGTGCTTCCTCAAGAGGGCAATGCTATGGGTGGTCTGGCAGAGGCTCTTTTACCTTCTGGAGGTCTAAAGGTAGCAGTAGGAGAAGGTGCTCACACATTAACTATTTCAAAGTGTCTGATGAGAGCTTGGAAAAAGAGGAGGGCGAAGGGAGAAACAAGCTGAATCCTCAGGTAATAGGAGATAGCTCCAAGTCCCTCAAGAAAGGCAAATCTGATGTTATCTGTAGTGTATTTATAAGTCAAGTGTTCATTAGAAAATGACTGCCTGGGCTGGGGATTTAGTTCAGTGACATAAGCACCTGCCTGGCAAGTGCAAAGTCATGAGTTTGACTGACAGTACAAAAAAAAAAAAAAAAGAATGAATGAAAGAAAATGACTGCCTATAAATATTCTTTGAACATTTTCTACTTTCTCAATAAAAATTATAATAAAACACCAAACACTTCTTTAAATGAAAGAGATTTTCTATTTACACTTCCTTTGAGTCTCAGTTGGAGATAGGTAGGAAAACTGCCATCTCTACAGCATAATAGTAAAGACAAAAATCAGTGGCAGCTCATACAAGATGTCTGGAATTCTACCTTTAGTTTTGAATTTACTACCTTTTCCTCCAGAGAAAAGTAAGATAATATGAACAAAATAGCCTTCCCTTTAGAATATTGCATTCCTGATGCACAAGGGAGGAGGCATCAGGAATGTTGGCCACAGCCAGGCATTTTGCTCAAGAGGTAAAAATCTAATTCCTTATACTTTATTAAATGATTACACCCTTGTTTCCTATGGTAAAATTACATGATACACAGCACCTGCAGATTATAGGGAACTGAGCTGGAAACAATTCCTTAACAGTGAGACATGAGGCATACAGCCATTTTTGCTAGTGATCCTTCAGATATTACTATAAATACATTTTTTCTAATATCTAAATCCATATTATTGGATAATATTTACATGACATAGAATGAATTTAATTCATTGTCTATTTCATGGCTAAAACTTGATTTCACTGGATGATTCATAGGAAATGACACACAAACCTCTTGAGGGAATGGGTCACACCTCACCCCTTTATGTATACCTACTGAGTAGCCAATGGGCCTGGAACACAGTAGTGCCCAAATAAGTATCCATCTCTTCAAAGAATAAACTCTGTCAACCCATTTGTTCTGCTACTACAAAATACCTAAGACTGCATAATTTATAAAGCACAGTAACTTATTTCCTCATAATTCTGGAGGTTGGGAAGTCCAAGATCAAGGGCAGGCAGGTTTATTTCTCTGGTGAGGGCTATACTACCCATGTAGTGGAATCCTTTGGAAAGTTTGTTGAATATTTCAGAGAATTATAGTATATGCTTTTCATTAATTGTTAAGTTCCACATGACTGATGTTAAATGGTGGTGGTGATAGCTGTGGTTGCAATAATAAAAACAAGATTTTGAAAGAGAAGTTTTAAAACAGGCAATTTGCTGATTTTAGAAAGCTTGATATGTACCTGCCTCCTGTTATGAGATGAACTATCAATTTCTATAAACATATTAACTCTAAGAACTACAGAAAGAAAAGTGAAAAACACTAATCATGCAGAAGCCCTATTGTATCAGAAAAAAGAAGAGGGCCAAGCCTTTTGAGTTAGATAATTCCCTGATTGAAGGATAAATGATACAGAAGATTCTCAAAGTGTGATTCAAGGATTACCTGTGTCAGAATCCCCTAGTAACGAAGCTGAAAATCCAGTCTAAGGTCAGACCTCAGGCCTACTCAATTTAATTTTAGGGAAGATAAGGCCTGGGATTCCACATTTTCATGCTCATGCTTAGTGTTTCTGACACACATACCAATGTTTGAAAACCAATGGCCTATTCTGTACATGGTTTCTTACTCTTAAGAACCAGCTGATTTGATTCTTACCAGTGGTATATTGAGTCCTTAGCTCAGTGTTCATGAACCTATGGCACACATGCTCTAGAGGGCTCTTTTTTTTTTTTTTTTTTACCATTGAGGAATTCTTAAAAGACTCGAAGATTTCAAGACGGTGTTGCACTTAACTTTTATAAAGCTGGACTAATGTAGGCTAGAGTATCATTATGACCAAACTATAGATGCTTGTATAATACACTTATTTTCTTGTCAACAGCATTCTATAAAATCTCTTCTGTTTCTAAAGAAGACCCCAAACACAAAAATTACCTCTAATCCATATTTGATCACATCGCTCAAGATAAAGTATGGAGAGGGGATTAAACCAAGGTAGCTAGTAAAAAGAGACTAGAAATAGAACTTAATGGAGGGGGACAAGATTTAAGTAAAAAATAATTAAGAAATAGATGATTTGATTCTGAGAAGGAAAGGCATTCCAAATGCTGAACAAAAATTAAGTAGTGGGAAAGATTTTAGGGAAAAGTGTATCATACAAAGATAATCAAAATATGTGGTTAATGATTAAATTTTCAAAATTTATTAGAGTAAAAGACATTGCCATTAATGTTCCTCAAAATGGTCCCAATCACTTTGAATACACTTATTCCCTAATACGTGCCACTTTCTGAAGTAGTTCTGGAAGTCTTCTTCCCTGCTGTTAAGAGATACGAAAAAAAAAAAAAATACAATGAATGCTGCTGCCAAGTGCCATCTAGAACCAAGGCAGGTTTATAAAATCATTACATAGTGTCTTCATCCACCTCTTCACCAGATCTGCTACTGAAGGAACTCTAGCTTTTCCCCAAAGTCAAAATGACCACAAAAAATTAAACATTTTGAAATTGATTTAGGGCATTGTGGTAGCCACATAAGCACAACTAAATATGATGTATCTTTTATTATAATAAATTTCTAAATTCACTGTATTTTTCAATTAAACCTCATTCAATTTAAGTTTATAATGAAATAAGTTATAGAGTATACAATCAACTATTATAATTTGAGCTCAGATAATAAAAGAAGAGCTAGAAACAATATTCAAAACAGACTCATGGGAAGGCTGTATGACATATAAGTACAGATGTATGAAAAGTGCACAATTCATTCAAGACAAGCCACAGGAATGTGAGTATACAAAATGAATCTTAGAGACCCCTATAGATAAGTTCAAAGGGAGAGGTTAGGCTAGAAAGGATGGAAGAATCTAAGAGATGAATATCTTAAGGGCAGGCAAGTTAGTCAGAGGTGATATAATCCACAGAGATTTTAGTCCAGAATAAAAGACTAAAACAATCCTAATGATTGGGAAGAGCAGTAAAGGGGCTGGATTACAAGTACAGATTTTAAATACTATAAAACTAGAATTATCAATGACATAAAAGGACTTGCAAGAGAAATTTTGCAACTCAGAAGACCATTTTACTGTGAGATTACACACATCCAAAGTTGTTGCAATGCAGTCTTCAGTTAACTTTTAATTTTAAGACCTCTTGTGTCCAACTGTGGCTGGGGTACTCTCAAGTATCAAATAACTGGTTCTGTGACAAAATGCAACAAACACCAATACTGTTTTACCACCTGTAAAACTGAGAAAAGTGTTTTTGTCAAATTGCTATTGATTAAAATCTAGTAGAAGTATGATTCTACGGAGACGTTATTTTCTCAGAGGAAAATTCCTGACTCTTCCTTAGGACCATGACACGAGTGAAGAAAGCGTCATACTAAGTATTGTTTCATAAATAGTTTCATCGTATCACAACAGAGCTACTCTTCCAATCCTTATTTTGACTTTTAATTTTCTTAACAATGTCTTATAAAGAACAGTTATTAATTTTGAAGTTCAATTTATTAAACTTTTCTTTCACCACCATGCTAATTTTGCATTATTTATTTATTTATTTATTTATTTTTGAGACATGATCTCAGTAGTCCAAGCTGGTACTGAACTCACTATGTAGTCCAGGATCCTGGAACTTCTGGTAATCCTTCTGTCTCAGTTTCATGAATGCTGGGATTATAGGTGTGTGTATCCAGCTCGATCATGCTTTTTTTTTTTTTTTTGTTGGTGTCACATGTAAAAAAACTGTTTGACAGTTTTAGAGCTTAGATTAGGTTTTTGACTCATTTTGGGTTACATTTTGTGTGGAGTGTGAGGTATTAACAGAAGTTTACAATAATCTGTTCAGAGTTCCAGCATGATTTTCATTTCAAAGACTATGCTTTCTTCATTGGATTGCTTGTACTTTTACTGAAGATCAATTGATCATAGAGGTGTGAGTGTATTTCTTCCCCCATTCTTTATGGACTATTGATATTCATATTACTAGTGATGTTTATATTGAAAACACTATTTTTTATCACTGCTATGTTCTAATAAGCCTTGAAATCATGTACCATGTTTTTCTTCAAAGTTAGTTTGTATATTCTAGGTCATTTGATTTCCTACATGAATTTTAGAATTGCCTTGTCAATTTCTAAAAATTAAGTACAACTGCATCAAAATTAAGAGATCAAGTTTGGAGAAAAAAAATGTCAGCAATCTTGCATATTTTTGATGCTATTAAGAATGGGATATAACTCAGTGGCACAAGCTCATGCCTGGCAAACACAAGGTCCAAAGTTCAATTACCAGTACAAAAAATAAAAACAAAATGAATGTCACAATTTGAAGACTTCAATTTATGATAGTTTATTGCTACCATATAGAAATATAACTCACTTTAAAATAGTGATTCTAGGAGTTATGAACTAATTATATTCATTATTAGTTCTTGTTTCACAGATTTCTTATGACTTTACCAAAATGATAATATCTCAGTATTAAAGACATTTCCTTTCAAAACAATTGCTCTTGTAGATTTTTTTCTTTCCTTATTGTACTGGAACTCTAGTACAATATTGACTGGAATTGATGATAGCAGACATCCTTGCTTCATTTTAATTTCAGAGGAAAAATAATGTTTCTTTTTTATGAAAAAATAAAAAATTATACTCAAATAATAAAATTAGTTAATATACTTTGTATCATTAGTTTCATATTCAAAGTACTAAGAGTAAAAGATATACACCAAAAATAGTTTTAAAAAGAATAATAGAACATTTTCTTGTCAATGAACTAATATGAACTAGTAGTATAAATTAAACAAATTTACATATATGAAAATAGTTTTGAACCAATGAAGTATGTGTTTTGGAGAAGTATTTAAACTTCTGCCCTATATTTCTCTCTCTCTCTCTCTCTCTCTCTCTCTCTCTCTCTCTCTCATATAAGAGAAACCATGGAAAATTTAACTTTGTTTATCTGATGGATTTTACTGAAAATTATGTTCTTAAGTTGCATTCATTTACCTATGATTCCTCAACTTACTTACTTTCTTTTTTTTCTTTTTTTCTATGTAGTTTAGGCTGGCTGTGAACTAAGAACAATCCCCCTGCCTCAGCCCCCCAACTGCAGGGATTACAGGTTTACTCAAGTTTCTTTACAGCAGAGTAGTATTTCATTATATATAAATATCACAGTTTCTGTATCTATTAACCTGTTGATGGACATATATGTTATTTCCAAGATCTACCTGTTATAAATTGTGTTGCTATAAATATAGATACACATGTATCCTTATAATGCAATGGTCTTAACTCTTTTGGGAATTTATCTAACATGGACTAGCTGGGTCAAATGGAATTTCTATATTTAGTTTTTGAGGCACCTCTTTCATAGTGATTGCACTAGATTATATTGTTAGCTCTTGAACTTTTGTAGATGTACTTTATTAGATTTATACATCTCCCTATACCCCTAAATATCTGAGAGTTTGTGTCTTCAATTGATTGCAGAATTTTGTTCAATAATTTTTTGGCATGAATTGATGTACATGTAAGTTTTTGTACTGAGTCTCTAAGAGGAGTGAATTACATTGATCTTTTACCAGTTAAAAATTAAGGCATAAGTAACATACAAGTTGAAACAACCTAGTTAGTATCTAATTCTATATTTAGAGTTCTCAACTAGAACACTGAGAAGAGTTCAGAATCTTTTTTAGTTGGTTAAACACTGAGACATAGACATTTTTCTAATCTTCAACTTACCTATTCATTCATCCATTTTTCCTCTGTGTGCTACATACTTCCTTTAGTTAAATATTGTGCAAATCACTGGAGAGCCCCCCTCTAAAAAAAACCTTCTACATGTTATTCTTGTGAATCTAATAGGGAAATGAACAGTATATCATACAAATGGGATCAATGCCACTGTAAGGTTATGGAAGATAGCCAGCAGATTCAAAGAGGAAGGAGTGTGTTTTGTTTGTTTTGTTTTGTTTTTAGATAAGATACCTTTAAAAAAACTAAAGAGAAAACTGGGAAGCAGTGAAAAAGAGCGTTCTAGAAAAGCTGTCATACTTGGGACAGACATTTTGAAATTCTTCCACACTTCCCTATAGCCACTTGCTACCATGGCAAGGAGAAATTGATATATGTTTTTCTTTAACTGCGAGTAGAACTTACACTCCAGTAAGATGCATCCCAGACACAGGAAGACCACTGTTAGTCTGTGTAAGGAAGCAGAGAATCATTGGCCAACAATTGGAAAGTACAAGTAGTTTCTTGGGATAGCTGTCTAACCTCAGAATCAATCAGGTACAAGGTATGCAATTAGGACTACTTTGGCTTCAAAGCTTGTGTGCTTGCCTAAGAACCTAAATTATCATTTTCTCTCTCTCTGATTACTCCAGCTCCATGATGAGCCAAGTTCTACCTGGCACTGCCAAAAATCAGCATGAATGCTTTTAATAGCTTTAAACAAGTTTTCAAATTTCTTTGCCAAATCAAGTCACTTGTATAGCATCTTGCTTGGGTCTTATATTGATATTGCAGAGCCAAGTTCTAAGCAATAAACAGTTATGCTAGTATTGAAATCTCTGGGCAGCTGCCAGTTACAATTTTCATTTTGACTTATACTAATAGTTACTGTTGAAATAATAATCAGAAACCAACTCTCTTATCAGGTGGTGCCTAGTTGTGTGAAAAGTGGTGTCTGAGAATTAATTAGAAACATTTTGGAGCCTGGCAAGGTGGTGCATGCACTTGTGGGAGGGAGGCAGGGATACCTAGGAGTTCCAGGCCAGCCTTGGCAAACACATTGAATTCAAAGCTACCTTGAACTACATAGCAAAACTTTGTCTCAAAACACACACACACACACACACACACACACACACACACACACACACATAAAATGACAACACATTTTGCATTACTCCTTGGAAATAATGTTCAAATTCAATCACATGAAATATACCACAGGGTATAACTTTTTGTACAAAGAGTATTTTGTTAGACCTGGGGATCAAATTCAAAGACTTTTTAGTTTTGGTTTTTTTTTTCTATTTAAGAGGAAAAAGAGAAAAACACAAAACAAACCAAAGCGGTGTAAGGGTACACGTAATACAGAACTACAAAAAAAAAAAAAATAACAGTAAGAAATCACCTGTTAGTAGATTACATATTATCATCTTGAAAATAGTTGCTCAAATCACAGTATCAAAGAATACAAGGTGGACATTCAAACAGGGAGACTGCAAACAGCTGTGTTCAATGATCCAAAAACATTGATATAGTCAGCTATTTAACACCCCTAAACACACTTGCTGTTATATCTGTTAGAGCTTTTTTTCTTTTTTTTTTCCCTCTCTTTTTTACAACAAAATTTACACATTTTGGATTTTATTACTCCTTAGTGCTTATTACTTTTTTTGGGGGGGGGAAGAATACAGTCAAATATGGCAAAACAAAGCTGTCAGTCAATACCAAGGATAGACATAGCACATGGTGTAGAACAGAGTACAAGTTTATCAACAATGGTTATCAATGTTGTCCCTTGTTTCCTTAAAAAGAATTGTCTATCTCATTAGATATTATAAAGTTGGACAAAACAGTAGAGAACAAGACCAATAAAACTTAGGCATTGTAAACATTACAGGACTTCCAAAGAAGACAAT
This sequence comes from Cavia porcellus, assembly GCF_034190915.1. Taxonomy (NCBI): domain Eukaryota; kingdom Metazoa; phylum Chordata; class Mammalia; order Rodentia; family Caviidae; genus Cavia; species Cavia porcellus. The sequence goes on along the minus strand of NW_026947486.1, from coordinate 36,177,015 downwards.
AGTCAAACCAGAATGGGTATCTTAGTGAATCTTATTGTCTTCAAAGTAGTTGCCTATGTCTTCAAACTTGATACTATCATATAGAATGGAACAGAGTCTAATAAGTCAAAACAAGATCATGGGAGTACTACAGGACTTCAAAACAAGTTAATAGGAAATCAAAAAGAGTTACTATTTATATATCCTAATTTTTAAATTCAAAGACTTTTTAAAAAAATTTTGTATTGCTTTTATTTTTTAACACTGAGTACATTGATTAGAAAAGAAGAAATTTATGAAATATCCTCGTATCTTTCTTTGAGAAATTAAAAAAGACAGAATAAAACCAAAAACAAATAGAAGACAATTATAAAGATCAAAAAACACAATCCCTTATCAAACTGCCAACATCATTTTTCATAAAGATTAACAGTTTGATTCTTACATTTCTGTAAAATAGAAAAGACTCAGAATAGTCTAAACAACTTTGATAAAGAAGCAAAATTAGAGCTCCAATTCTCCCCAATCCCATGAATTATCACAAAGATACACCAATCATGACAAAACAACATTGATATCAAGATAGACAAAGTATCAACATAAAATCCTAAGATAGATACCCACATAACAGACAGTTGGTTTCTGGCAAAGATGAAAAAGCAATTGAGTGGAGAAAGGATTGTACCCTCAATAAATATACTGGAACAACTGGATTTCCACATGGAAAAAAAAAAAAAAAAAACCAAACCTTATAGCACGTCAAAGTTTTCTTAAGACAGTCAAAAGTCAATTCAAAATGGCTCACAGTAGGTTACTTAAAGTAAAGGCAGGTGTGGCCAAAGTCATTGTTAGGCTGAAGTCATTCTCTCTGGGACAAAATACATGCTTTCTCCAAAGACTCTTGCATGGTCGGCTTATTTCTAGCAATATTCAGTACACTACAAATCAAAGTAACCCAAAGATTTGAATTACTGAGGAATTTGTTTTATTTTGGTGAAGGATAACAGGCTACCAAAACTTTTCTTTAAGTTCCTACTCCAGTACCTTCCAACTAATTAAAAAATTTAAATGATAACAGTAATACCTTGATTCATGAACACTTCGATTTGTGAAGCTTTCGCAAAATTTTCCTTTCATTTGCAAACTTTGCATTGGATGACAAACATGACCACAGCCATCTTCCTCACAGGAACAAGAATGCAGCCATTTCCCCCAAAAAAGTGGAATGAATTAAGTTTGTGAGCTGATGTATCACTGATGCATTAATAATTGTCTTAGTTACATTTTACTTGTCGCTGAGACAAAATACCTGATGACCAAAGTTGGAAAAGGAAAGGTTTATTTCTTACAGTTTTTGGAGATTTCAGTACATACTCATTTCAGTACATACACACCCAAGGCAGGGTGGCATGGCAGGGCCGCAGTTCATGGCAGCTGCAAATAGCAAGGTGAACCAGCAAGAGAGAGAGACACATCTTCTTCCTGCCATTACATTGTATGCTGGTTCCACCCCTATGTGGATGTAGCACTGACACCATCAATCCAAGTGCAAGACAATAAACCAATCACAAATGCAAAATGCAAATTCATGAAGCCTGGGGACCACAGACATAAACCATGACAATGCTAAACACTTGTGTACTGTAGTCTGTCCTTCTTACAGCAAGTTGTTTCCCAAGGAAGCATCTATGGCTTACAATTATTTGCTATGTGTCTGCACTAGACGACTTTATCAAATTTTACTTTACTTTCACTACAACAATGATAGCATTGTTTCCAAAAACAATGAAAATATGCTAAAGATTTTATTCCAGATAAAAATCACTGCCTCAGTGTTTGTATAGTAGTTATCACATCTTTTTACTTCTGCCCCTGCTCTGACATTAGTATTTAATAAATTTACTAAAACACTTATACATCTGCTCAACCTTAGCAACACAGAATTAAATAAGTATATTCCCATAAACCCTAAAATCATTCATTCAATAAACTACTGTACTGGGGAACAAAAAAAAAAAAGAAACTATGCAATGCAATAGGAATATAAAGTTTGATTATGTAGACAGCCCTTGCTGTCTATATAATCACAGTTTAACGTGATAACTCTTCACTGGGAGCAACATTAGGTTACCTAGTGAGTATATCAATTGAAATGAGAAGTACTACTGCTTAAGGAGAAGACAGTTGAAGTGATTCTGAAGGTTTAGTATTTTCCTAGATAGAGATGAAACTGGGGGGGGGGCAACCCAGACAGAGGGAATAACAAGTACAAATATATTAAAGTTTGCCACTCATTTCTACATTTTCTCATCTAAAAGGAAAAAATAAACAATGGGGTTATAATGAGAACATGTATCAAAATGTCTGGTACATTACAAAAGTTTAATCAATGTTAACATTTAAACCAATTTTTTAACCTAGTACAACCCTAAAAAATGACATATAGAATAGATAAGATGGAAAAGGGACTGAAGGGGGAAAACGTTAAATTTACAACTTGGGAGCGATGAAGACAACACAGCAGCACTGAACATACAAAGAAGAAAGGACCCAAGTTGGTGCTGAAAGGCCATCAAAATCAGAAGCAGGGCTGGGAGTATAGCACAGTGCTATATCATTTGCCTAAAGTGTGAGAGGTCTTGAGTTCAATCCTCAGTATGTATGTGTGGAGAAGAGGGGGTAATCAGATGCAAATAACAGTTTTGAAAGAAATTAGATATCTGACAGGAAAGAAAATTAGTCATTGAAAAATTAAGCACATATGTTCAATACATTTTAGTTGTACTGTTGATTCCATATTCAGATGGTGAGGATAGAACATGAAGTATATGTATGTGTGGGGGTATGCTGAGGCTGCAAAGGGAAAATAAAGTGAAACCCTGGATTCAACCAGAAAACCATTATCTTATAAGAATCTTGCTTGCTAATGAAACTCCTTCCACTTTCTGTACTGCAGTCACATAGGATTGATCCTCGGCCACTGATGACTTAGCATTCACTATGGCAGAACCTTCCTTTGCCTAAACTATAGTTAATTAGTACAGAAGCACAAAAGTCACACATTTTCAAAAAGGTAGCAGCCTAATTTTAAATGCTTTTCTCCAGTATAAATAAGGCCTAATCTTGTGTATTTGCTTTTTCAATTCCAAAAAGCAAGAATTAGTAAAGCTAAAACTGGTTTTCACAATTTTAATACATTCTAACCAATCAAAAGTGGTAAAGATTGTCATTACTGAAACACAAGTAAAGATGCAATGCTACTATACTCCCTTATAAAGGCTAAAGTTTAAGAGAAACAGAATACCAACTATTGGCAAGGATGCACAGTAATGGGATTCATTGCTAATGAGAATGCAAAAATGGCAAGTCACTTTGGAAAAGAAGAAACTAAATCTACTGTTTCTATATGATCTAGCAATTGTATTTATTAATATTTACCAAATTGATTTGAAACTTATATTACATTAAAACCTGCATACAAATATGTATAGATGTTTTATTTATAGTCAACAAAAACTAGAAGCAATCAAAATATTTTTTTCATGGATGAATGATAAAAGAAACAATGGTATATCTATATAATGGAATAATATTCTGTAACAAAAAATATCCTAACAGGTCATACAAAAATGTGGATGAATTCTAAATACATACTACTAAGTAGTCAGTTGAAAAGTGTATATACTTCAAAATTCCATTTATGTAATATTTTGGAAAACACAGACCTATAGAAATAGTGAACAAATGATTAAGCAGTTGTCTATGGTTTGCAAAGGAGAACAAAGGATTCCATAAGTGTTACTCAGTAGATTTTTATAATGGTCAAACTACTCTGTAAGATACTGTAATGGTCAATACAAAACATTTTTCAAACTCTATGGAACAAAAGATAAATTTTAGTGTATACCAAATTCTAAAAAATACTTAAGAACTCATAATGCAATGGATCTCTGGATGAGATGCAAAACTTGAGAAAAGACTAATTTTATTACATGAAAGAAACAACATCACTAAAGTGGGTGTGAAGAAAAGGTCTGGCCTAAGGAATCTGGGAAATCATAGAATCTGTAAGGGTAAATATAAAAGGAATTGTGGAATAGGATGATTAGATACAAAGATGGTAAACTGGAATAGATTATAGGTATATAGAAAAGAAGGGTAGAATAACCCATATTGTCAAGAGATTAGAATTGTAGGTATTAGGATGAGCTGATGTTTAACTTAATTTAGATTCACATGGTTATATATAGAAATATTTATAGATAAATATTTGTTATATATCATGGTTCCTTTGCAAAGACTACATTATAAAAAGGGGTAAAATAATAAATTTATAGTGCAAAACCTGACCAAACATTACGTTTGTCTCCGTAGGTCATGTTTATATTGAAAGAGGATAAAACAAATCAAGATAGTTAGAAAAGGAGACAAAGAAACCCAAATTTTCTCTCTCTCTTAAAACTCTGGGTCAGATGTTCATCATTTGAGAAATGTCGGCAAAACAGGATTTTTATTGATAAACTCACCTAGCCTATCTCATTCCCCTTTGCTACTACAGACAACAAGATTAAGAGTAACTAAAGTAATTTTCAGAGTTTTTCAGGGACATCCACTTGCCAACTTCCATAATGTCCAGTTCCAGAAGCCCCTAGACTTATGCCTATAAGTCTCTGAACCTACAATTTTACCCCAGGTTCCAAGAAAATAAAAACTTGGGATGACTTCCCATGAAGCAGAAGCAATTACCCCAGAAACAGCCAGCAGAGTCCCCTACCCAACAATAAGAATCATCTTAAGGAAAGCAAATTTTCCCTCAAGACAAAAGGATTCTTCCAGACCTATCAAATCAGAACTAAGATAATGAGGAGTCAGACCCTGAACCCACATCATCTAGTCCTTAAAAGCTGGCTTCCTAATTTTGTCAACTGGCTAATCTGAGCACTGACATCAGAGAATGTCCCACTCCAGTTACTCAAAGATAAGGTTTTTTTCCTGTAAGGATTGAATGCTTTTATTTTACTTTGCTTCCCTTTATATTAATATGCATTAATATATAATCATGTTCATCATAGGATATATACATTCTTAATCACTTGACTCTCCTTTTCCCTCTCTCTTCCTCCCCAGATCCCTCTCCCATCTCCACAAAATCTACATCCTTGTTTCCTGAGATCTCTTTTGTTTTGGTCTTTAATTATATTATGAGTCTCCTATATCAGAGATACTATTCCATGTGATATTTAACCATGTCTAATGTATTTCAGTATCTATTATGGTCTCAAGGTGCATCCATTTTCCTACAAATGATTCAAATTTATACTTTCTTATTGCAGAGTAGCACTCCATTGTGTGTATATATATTTTTTCTTTATTCATTCATCTGATCATAGATATATAGGCTGTTTCTAAGATTTAGGCATTGTGAGTAAAGCTGCTATAAACATGGGTATGCATATATTACTGTAATATGATGTCTTCAGTTCTTCCAGGGAAGATACCAAGAAAAGGTACAACTGAGTCCAATGGAGTTTCTGTTTTTAGTTTTTTGAGACATCTCCACACTGATTTTCACAGCCACCGAAAATGTAGAGAGGTTCATTTTTCCTAAAAACCTCAACAGCATTTGAGACTTTTTGAGTCCTCAATGATTGCCATTATTACTGGAATAAGATGGAAACTCAGTTTTCTTTTGGTTTCTATTTCTCTAAAGGCTGAAAGTGGTGAATTTCTTTTCCATATACTTCCTGACTATTTTTATTTCTTGAAAAGTGTCTCTTCAGTTCAATTTCCCATCTTTTCATTGGGTTTGGAGGGGTGGGTCTAGGATTTTAAGAACATAAATAGCCACACTCCACAGGTGCATCCAAAATAGCTACCCGGAGGATCTGAGATCTTCCCAACCCAGCATCACAGCTCAATCCATCCTGGGGACACCTGGCCAGCCTCATAGGTCACAGAGTCTCAGAGCTGTCCATCAACAAGCAACCAGCCTAGCCAAAGGGACCTGGAGATTTTGAGGTCTACCCATCACAGCACAAGGCACCATCCAGTGACTCTGAAATCTACTCAGCCAGGTATGAGGCCCCAGTTCCACAATTCTGGGGGTGCATCACTGCTAGCCTCCGAGGTCCCAGAGGTTCTGAACTCCAACCAGCCAGGTGAAAGGTGCTGGTGCCACATTCTGGGTGGTGTGTCCCTGCTAGCTGCATGGAGGATCTCCGCTCTGCCAAGCCCAGGGCCCCAGCACAATCTATTAGGGGAAAGCTCAGCCAGACTCACAGATGACAGATGTTCCAAGCCCTGCCCAGTCAAGAGCCCCAGAGCCATCCATTAGGGAGTGACCAGCCAAGGAAATGAGTCCTGCAGATTTTGAGCTTGGACCATCACATCACAAGGCTCTATCCCCATAGATCGGGGTTGTGCCCAAGCTAGCCACATGGATACTGGAGAATCAAAGCTCTGCCCAGTGCAGCATTCCAGTACAATCTACAGGGAGGCTGCCTAGTCAGCTGCATGGGTCCCAAAGAAAAACAGCAAAATGAAAGAGCAAGATGCAGTCTTAGTCCTTCAATCCACTAAGAACAAATGCAGGAGACACTGAAGTGGAAGACACTGGAAATCGCCTAACTGAACTTTCTGAAATAATAGCAAATGAAGTAAAGAAGCAACTCCATGAAGCTATGGAGGAAATTAGATCAGAAATAATATCTCAGATAAAAAAATGACAAACATTATGAAAGAAGTGTTGAGTGTAAAGACTATCTAGATAAAAAAAATAGAGGAACATAATGAAATGATGGAAACCTTGAATGGACAATATATAAAGGAATTAGACTTCATGAAACAGAATCAAAGGGATATTTAGGAAATTAAAGATTCCACTGAAAGCTGGAAAAAGCACTTGAATGAAGCTGAAAGTAGATTCTCAGAACTTGAACACATGATGGAAGCTTACAATCATAAAAGAAAAGATCTCTTGAAAATAGCAAGGAACTGGGAAACAATTCAACAGCTGCAAGATGATTCAAAGAGAAACATTATTAGACTGATAGGTGTCAATGAAAAAGCAGGGTCAACACAAATGACATAAGAAGACTATTTACAGATATAGTAGCAGAAAATTTTCCAAATGGAAAAAGAATCTGATATGTAGACAAGTGAGGCATATAGAACCCCAATTAGCCTTAACCAAAATGAATCTTTACCCAAACATATAGTAATTAGGATCTCAGAAATTCAGCACAAAAACAGAATACTAAATGCTGTCAGGGAAAAGAAACAGATCACCTATGAATGAAAGCCTATCAGAATCATGGAAGACTTCTTCACACAAACCTTCAAATCAAGAAGAGTTTGAAGTATTTTACCTCCTGAAAGAAAATAACTTCCAACCCAGATAGAACTGAAAAACTACCTTGAAAATCGATGGGGAAATAAAATACTTCCATGACAAAGAACACCTGAAAAAATTCATTACCACCAAACCAACACTACACAGAGAAAGATACTCTAGAAAGAGTTAAAGATGACTACAATTTGCAGAACAACAGCAGAAGGAAACTACTAAGCAGGGCTAACAAGTACAACAGAAAAAGTAGAAAACCAACAAGAGAAAGGTAATGTGACAGAGATAAGTTAGTACACATCAGTTATATTCATCAATGTAAATGGTTTCAACTCACCAATTAAGAAAGACAGTTCTGGGGGCTGGGGATTTAGCTCAGCGGCATAAGCTCCTGCCTTGGAAGCAGGCAGTCGTGAGTTCAATCCCTGGTACCGATAAAAACGAAAAAGACAAAAAAAAAAAAAAAAGAAAAAAAAAAAAAGAAAGACAGTTCAACAATATGCTGTGTAAAAGAAACGTTTAAATCAAAAGGCAATTCATGGAATAAAAGTCAAAGGATGGAAAACAATACTCCATGTAACAGGAACCCAGAAAAAAGAGGGGTAGCTATTCTGTTTGCAGACAATGTGAACTTCAAACCAATAATAATCAAAAGATATAGAGTCACTACATACATGTTAGAGGAAAACTTGAAGAGGAAGAGATCACAATCATAAATACATATACATCAAATATGAGAGCATCCAAATGTGTACGACAAATCATAGACATGAAAAATCAAATATGTCATAATATAGTTATAACAGGGGAACTTAACACCCCATTGTCACAGAGACAGATCAAACAAACAAAAAATCAGCAAAGAAATAGCAGAACTGAATCAAACTTGTGAACAAATGGACCTACTAGATTTGTATTGAATATTTATACCCAACAACATCAGAATACATTCTTCTCAGCTGCATGTGGTTCATTCTCTAAAACATACTATATATTAGCCCATAAAACATGCTTAAGTAAATGCAAAGGAATTGAAATAATCCCATGCATAGTATCTTACCATAGAGTGATAAAATTTGAAATTAATGATAAAAAACCCACAACAGCCATATAAGCACATGGAAATTAAATATCACTGCCCTAAACAACTAATAAGTCACACATGAAATTACAGAACAAATTAAACAATATCTACAATTGAATAAAAATGCACATGCAACTTACTGAAACCTGTGGAATACAATGAAAGCAACTCTCAGAGAGAAATTTATAGTGGTAAACTCCTACATCAGGAAAATGGAACAAACACAAATAAACAACCTAATGCTGCACTTCTAACATACAGAAAAACAAGAGCTAGTTAAGCCAAAAGCCAAAAGAAGGGAGGAAATTATAAAGATCGGAGCAAAAATTAATGCAACTGAAACTAAAAAAATACAAAGCATTAATGAATCAAAGACTTGGTTCTTTGAAAGAATAAAATTCATAAGCCTCTAGCCAATCTTATCAAAAAGAAGAAAGAAAAAACTCAAATTCATGCAATAAGAAATGAAATGGATGAAATCATATAAACCCTGTGGAAATGCAGAAGATCGATACCTACTTTGAAAATCTGTACTTTCATAGTTTGATCACAAATTAGAAATGGACAGATTCCTAGAAACATGAATTGCCAAAGCTAAATCAAGATTCACAACTGCTGAATAACCCAATTTCACTTTATGAAATGGAAAATGTAATTACAACCTCACCAACAAAGAAAATCCCAGGTCCTCATGGATACACAGCTGAATTCTACAAGAATTCAAGTAAGACTTAATGACAACATTTCCCAAACTTTTCAATGAAATTGAAAAGGAAACAAGTCTTGAAGCAAAGATTACCCTAATATCAAAACCAGAGAAAGATCCAACCAAAAACGAGAATTACAGGGCAATCTCCCTAAAGAAGATAGATGCAAAAATCTTCTATAAAATACTGGCAAATAGAATGCAACAAATCATCAAGAAGATTATACAACACGATCCAGTGTGATTCATGCCAGCAGCGCAGGAGTGGTCCAACATATGCAAATCAATAAATGTAATACATCAATTCAACAGAGCCAAAGATAAGAATCTCATGATCTATCTTAATAGATGCACAAAAAGCTTTAATCACAAAAGCTTTAAGCACAAAAAGACATTACTCATTCATGATAAAAACTGGATAAAAACTTGGAATAGATGCTCTTTAGCTCAATCTGAAGCCGCGTATGATGAGGCAACAGCTAGCATCCTATTAAATGGACAAAAACTGAAAACTCTCACTCTAAAATCAGAAACAGGACAAGGATGTCCATTATCACCACTCCTATTCAATATAGTTCTGGGAACACTAGGAAAGGCAATTAGACAAGAGAGAAATAAAAGGAATAAGGATAGGAAAAGAAATTTTAAAAAAAATTTTATTTAAAAGGAAAAAAACAAAACAAAACAAAACAAAACAAAGCAGTGTAAGGGTACAAGTAATACAGAACTACAAAAAAACAAAACAAAACAAAACAAAACCAGTAAGAAATCACCGGTTAATAGATTACATATTATCATCTTAGAGATAGTTGCTCAAATCACAGTATCAAAGCATACAAAGTGGACACTCAAACAGTGAGACTGCAAACAGTTGTGTTCAATGATCCAACCAAAAACATTAATATGGTCAGCTATTTAACACCCCTAAACACTCTTGCTGTTGTATCATTTAGAACTCTTTTTTTTTCCCTCTCTTTTTTTACAACAAAATTTACACATTTTGGGTTTTATTACTCCTTAGTTCTTATTACTTTTTTTGGGGGGGGGTGAAGAGAATAAAGTCAAATATGGCAAAACAAAGCTGTCAGTCAAACCAAGGATAGACATAGCACATGATGTAAAACAGAGTACAAGGTTATCAACAATGGTTATCAACAATGTCTCTTGTTTCCTTAAAAAGAATTGTCTATCTCATTATATATTATAAAGTTGAACAAAACAGTAGAGAACAAAACCAATAAAACTTAAGCATTGTAAACATTACAGGACTTCCAAAGGAGACAATAGTCAAACCAGAATGGGCATCTTAGTGAATCTTATTGCCTTCAAAGTAGTTGCCTATTCTCTCAAACTTGATACTATCATACAGAATGGAACAGAGTCTAATCAGTCAAAACAAGATAGTGGGAATATTACAGGACTTCAAAACAAGTTAATAGGAAATCAAAAAAAGTTACTATTATATACCCTGCTAATTTTTTTTTAATTTAGGAAAAGAAAATTTTAAGTTATCGTATTTGCAGATGATATGATACTCTACATAGAAGACACCAAAAACTCCATTGAAAGACTTCTGGATGTAAAAACCAAATTCAGTAATATATCTGGATACAAAGTAAACACTCAAAAATCTATGGCATTCCTGTAAACAAACAACAAACTCACTGAGAAAGAAATAAGTGAAATCACACACTTCACTAAAGCATCCAAAAAAATGAAATACTTAGGAATCAATCTAACAAAGAAAGTAAAAGGTTCATACATTCAAAATTACAGAACTCTGAAAAAAGAAATGGAAGGGGATTTTAGAACATGGAGAGACATTCCCTGTACAAGGATAGGAAGAACAAACATTGTGAAAACAGCCATTCTCCCAAAATTGTTATACAAATTTAATGCAATTCCAATTAAAATACCATTTGCATATCTCACAGATCTAGAGAAATCATTCTTAAAATTCATCTAGAACTAGAAGAGACCCAAAATAGCAAAGGCAATTCTGGGCAACAAAGGTAAGGTAGGAGGTATCAAAATCCCTGACTTGAAATTATATTACAAAGTATTGTGATAAAATCAACATGGTATTGGAATAAAAACAAACCTGAATATCAATGGAATAGGTGAGAAGATACAGCTACAACTACAAACACACTCAGCCACATTATCTTTGACAAACATATTCACTGGAAGAAAGATAGACTCTTTAATAAGTGATCCTGGAAAAATTGGCTCTTCATGTGCGAAAAACTAAACCTAAACTCCTGTCTATCACCATGCACTAAAGTCAAAATGAAACAAACATCTAAGCATTAAAACAGAAACACTAAATCTGCTGGAAAACAAAGTAGGTAAATATCCTGATGACATAGGAGTAGGCACCGAGTTCATGAAAAAAAATCAAATTGCACAGGAATTACTTTCCAGAATCAACAGGTGGGATCTCCTCTTATTAAAAAGGTTTTGCATGTCAAAAGAAATCTCCAACAGAGTGAAAAGAAAATCCTTGAATTGGGAAAATATCTTAGCCAACTGTCCCTCAGACTAAGGACTTTTATCTAGAATATATAAAGAATTTTTTTAAAAGTCAGACACCCAAAATTCAAAGACCCAATTAAAAAATGGGCATCTGAGATGAATACATACTTCTCAGATGAAGAAATACATATGGGAAATAAATGTATGCAAAAAGTTCAACATCAATGGTCATTTGAGAAATGCAAATTAAAATGACACTAAGATTCGACCTCAGTCCAGAAAGAATGGCCAAGAACAAGAAATCAACCAATAACAAATGCTGGAGGGGCTGTGGGGAAAAAGGAACTCTTCTCCACTGTTGGTGGGTGTGTAGATTGGTATAACTACTGTGGAAATCAGTGTGATCACTGAAGAAGACACATCCATAAGCAAAATAAATCAAATTCACATGTGTATATACCATATTGTCTCCCTAGTGTAAGAAACTGAAAGCCAAAATGATCCAAAAGCTACAATAAATATTCTGTAAGTGTAAGAAATTGCTCAAGGGGAAAAGTAACTGGGATAGGGGAAAGGAGGAAAGAAGGGAAAAGAAAAAAGACATAAATTTGTGTGTGTGTGTGTGTGATAGCTAAGATGACTCTACCATTAATTGTTTTAGTTCTTAGAAAAGAACAGTTAATATGATAACAATATGCGACATTACAATCACTGTTACATTTCTATCATGTTTTCAAAACCTATTATTGGTATTGTTTTGGTTTTGTTATTGCTGTTGTCTCTTTTGCTTTTTATTTTTCGTCTTTTTTTCTCTTAAATAAAAAAGAACATCTATAGATGCCTATATCTTAAAGAATTTTATCAATTTTTTTCTAACAGATTCAGTGTTTCTATTTTTATATCTAGGTCTTTGATACAATTTCATTTGATTTTTGTATGAGGCAAGAGATATTAATGGAGCTTTATTCTTCTGGATGTGAACATAAACCATGGATCTAGATTCATTTATCCTACCACCATTTATTACAGTTTTTTAAAAGGCTATTTAGTCTCCAGTGATTGTTATTTTACCTTCTCCAAGACAAAATGGTTGTGGGTGCTGCAGTCGTCTCTGTATTTTCTATTCTACTCCATTGGTGAACAATAGTGGCAGTACCATGCTGCATGTATTATTATAGCTTTAAGTCCAGCCTCACTTTATATTCTAGGCTATCCTCAGCCTCACCATAATCCCTGCTGCTCTCATGAGTGCTGAGATTACAGGTGTGTACCATCACGTCTTCCTGGATGTTTCTAATTGTGTGAAAAATGCTGTTGCTATTTATGCTTGGAATTATTTAATTCTCTGAAAAGTGCTGTTAGTATTTTCAATGAAATTGCAAATTTAGATATAATTTTATATGTATTTTCTTTCTCAGTAGGTTCATTGTTGGAATATAGGAAGGTACAAATTTATATGTTGATTTTGTATCTGGCTACTTTGTCTATTAGTTCTAAGAGTCTTCTGGTGGAGATTTTTAGGATCTTCTATATAAAAGATCTTGTCATCTGTGAGTAAGGATAATCTGACTACTTCCTTTCCTACTGAAATCTCTTTTTCCTATTCTAGTTTTAGATAGTAATTTATAGTTCACCCTAATAAATGTGCTTTATGCATCACACTGATGTGTCCTGAAATTCTTCTTGCATTATATGAACAAAATATCTACTAAGTACTGTGGGCAGGGAGCAAGTTGAGGTCCACATCTCCTCCTTTGGGGACTTCCTTAGACCCCATCTGTGACAATATCATGTGCCTGTATATTTTCTGTGATACACACATTTTTCTTCTATTAGCTGAGAAATCTTAGAAATAATGACACCCAGTAAGCAATCAGCACACCTAGCAGCACGCTGATCTTGTTTTCTAATAGTATTTTCCAATGAAAGGAACAAGGGATCCTTGTAGAAATATTTGATTATAAGATTGTCTGGAACAGGAAATAGAGAAAAAAGCCTATACCAGTGATGGTGAAACTATGGCACATTTGTTACTTATTTAAGACATAAGATGTTAATGTATAAGTTTGTTTTTGCTCAACTAAAACCTGTTTTCAGGTTTAATTGCAATGCTGGGACTTTATGATAAATGAGTGGGCTTTGGATTGCAATTTAGGCACATGTCTCTAAAAGACTTACCAGCACTGGCCTATACTATCTTGTAATGCCAATAAAATTAAGAAATGTTCAATAAAAGCCCACAGGGATGGGCATATATTTAAGTGACACAGAAGCCAACAAAAAGATCTCCTAATAGGCAAATTTGTCACAAGTTGAACAACAAAAAAGTATAAAACAAAAATTCATGCATCTATAATTATGCAAAGTATTAAAATTATTAAACAAATAAATATATAAATAAATTTCAGTCATCTAGAAGAATGCAAATAATTTTTGTAGATACTTCATTCTCAAGGATGTGGACTTAGGCTACATGTCATGTTTTCCTTGCAATATGGTATGAAAAGGGGAAAATAATAAGTGAAAAAATCTCCCAGACTTTATTTTGGCCTTGTGACCAAGGTTAACATCTATCAGGTTCATATAATGTAACTTTGATATACTATATTTAAAATGGCATTTCACCTTTGTGAAAAGGTCTTACTTCCAAAGTCTATGATGTCAGTATTCATAAGACAATCATCCGATAAATCCCAAATGAGAAGTATTGTACAAAATACTTTACCAGTACTTCTCAAAATGGTTATTGTAACTGAAAAAGGGAAGATCTGAAAAATTGTTGCATTATGTGGAAACTGAAAAGACTTGATGACTATATGCACTACATTATCTTTTATAGGACCTGGGAAGAAAACAAAGTCCATTAGGTTAAAGCTAAGGAAATATAGACTACAAATTTTTGTAAAAATAATGCTTCAGTATTATTTGATATCATGTATGTACCATGCTGATGAAATAGAGAATAGATACTATGGGGACTTTACAGTATCTCTACAACTTTTGTATAAGTCTAAAACTATTCTAAAGTAAAAAATTGTCAAGGGCTGATTATGATTTATATCTACAATGTTCCCAGAAAGTCTCATGTTGCAAGGTGGGGCCTGGTTAGAAGAGGTGGGTCAATGGTTGTATAACTTGGAAGAGCCTGGCAAAAGAAACTGGCTTTCTTGGAAGCCAAGAAGGAAGGGAAGATTGAAGGTCAAAAATATGACTTCTCAGGTCACATCCCTAGTGACCCATCTCCAGGCAGACTCCATCTTCTACAAACACATTCAATTACTGAACTCATCAATGCATAAACCCAGGACCCAACTATCTTCCAAATACAGAAGACTTTGAGGGGCTACTTTAGACCTAAAGGGTAGTAGAGCTGTAGATATAGCTTAGTGTTACAGTGCTTAGCTACAGCACTTCAGGCCCTGGGTTCAAACCCAGAAACATAAAAAAAATAAAATAAAACCACAAAATTGCAAATAAAATATTACATTCAGATATTATTCACCACTCAAAAAAGTTGTCAAGGACATATAAATTCATGATATAACCAGAAGTGGTGAATTCACTGATAAGAGGGGGGGAAAAAAGAAAAAAACCTAACTAATACTTTCAGATATGATCACTCTAGAAGATTCTCAACACAAAGGAAAAGAGAAAGTTTGCATACAAAAGAAACTGCGTTAACTGCAGTGACAGCAGGAATGTCATCCACCAAGTATAAATAGCAATGCTTTGGAATGTCAGGACAACACAATAGGCACTGGTCAAAAACCTCAGCCTACAGTTACCCACAGACTAGCTTGTTTTCTGAAGACTCACATTCTAAAGTTTACACAAATCAAGACACAAAGATTTTAGTATTTTTTTCTTTCAACAGTGCTAATATCAAACTTTTCTTCACATGAAATACAATTTGAAAATTTATTATTGGAGATTCCAAACACAAATACTATGACTTCTGGTTTGTTTATAATCCCAAGCAGGGTCCAACATTTTGTCCCCTTTAGTTGCTGCTTTGCAACTAAATTCATAGTGAATTCAAAAGAGTTCTTGTATGACCACTATTATAACGAACTTTCAAAAACTCACTGTGTTAATAAAGACAAAATTATATAGACCTGTGCACTGGACTTGAAATATACAGTAATAATGTAAAAGGCAGAACCACAGGATCACTGAAGAGAGTGGGGGAAGGAGAAAGCTCAATGGCATCAAATGAGTATTTTATACCAAACACTTTTTAATCTGAAAGAGACTGGGGTATTAAGTATCTGCCAGTGTCTCCTTGAAAAACAAGTTGGTGGCCTAATGGTTATGAGTTTTCCTGAAATATTTATGCTTTCATACATTTGGGTATTTATAGCCTTTTAGCCCTAGTTATACTGTCACGTTGCATAGTAAATTATTCTTCTTGCTCCTTGGTGTTTACACATCCTTCAGACAGTTGTGTCCCCACCCTCTTTCCCCGTAGTCATCACTAAACTAAACTGTATAGACAAAATTCTTTTAATCCTTACACATAAATGAATCCCCTTAATCATTTTTGTTATTCTTCTCTGAACCCCCTCCAATTAATATATATCTTTTCAGTTAATGAGCTTTTGGAGAAGCTGAATAACCCAGGTGTGATCCTGGTTATGTTCAGTGTCTACATGTTTGTAAATGCACCCAAAAATCTTTTGCAGTTAGCACAAAAATACAAATTAACAGTGGCTTTTCTACCTGAGTTAGTAGGACTCCAAATGGCTAATTATAAAATAAGTTGGGAACAGATTTTCACCATCAATGGTCATGTCTCAAGAATGTATTTACATTAAGTCCAATCAGTTGCCTTTAAAAAGAACCTTAAGTTTCATTTTCCTAGAGATTTTTTCAAGTCAGTCTATGTATACAAATACCATTAGAATTGACTGTTTTTGCAGTAGAAACTAAGATGGACCTTAACTCACCTGACTGCTAAAGAAAAAGTGGTTCTCTTTGTAGGAAAAAAGTAATGTTCTTCTGAAAGAATTATCACTTTACAATTAAGGCAAATTATTTCAGACTAATGATTTCTTTGTACAGAGTTCAAATTACATTTCACTTTTAATAACAATTCAGCTTCCTTTAGCAGAAAGGATGGAGTAGTCAGTCTTTGATTTTGGTAAGTGTTGGGGAATCATTGAAGCTGGAAATTGAACATACATGCAGGGTTGCAGCATGGGGGGAATGTATGACCTGAGAACAAAGAGATGCTTCAAAGGGCAAGATAGGGCCAGAGTTGAAGACACCTGGCTCCAACCCCAATTAACAAGATAGAAACTGCAGCCTAAGGCACCTCATTCCTGCTAATTCCTACCACAAAAGTTATCATGAAGATAAGACAGTTCTTTCAAATTAGCATAGAATACCACTTGGAGAAGTGATTAAGGTGATTCTCCAGGTCCTGCTCAGATCCCAATCTTTCCTCAGTATCCCATCTCCTTTTTTTGAAGACCTAATAGATACAGGATTCCCAGAGAAGATCGTTGTCTCAGCCCCCAGAGTCTCCCACTCTGCTAGAGGGTTTTGATTCTTCTGGAGTACTAAAATCATACCACTTGTTTCATTTATTTAAGCCTTTGATGTATAATCCTTTGGGAGATTGGGGATCTTAGCCAGGTCCCTGATAGATAAGTAAGTCATTTTAGGGATAATTCATCCCCACAATAACTGACCATCAGTAAATCCTTTTATTTCCTATCTACTGGACATTCCTTTGATTTTTTCAATGTACTATACCACTGAGAAGTTATACAATTAGTTAACCAGTTATTACTAATCATGTACATTGTACAGAATTTTGTGGAAATTAAAGAATAAAACATATAGTATATAAAAAGAAAAATCTCAAAATTATATTTCATGCTAGATCTTTTAATAAATGAAACACAAGGCACATGAAAAATCTGAGACTGACTTAAACCATTAAAAATACTATTATTAAAAGGTTGAGAACTTGAGTGGCAGGAGTGATTAGAATAAGACAGTTAATATGGAATGAATTGATAGAGAAGATGAAAAGTGAAATTACTTAATTTTTCCTTCTCTAAAATACAGCTTCTCAGCAAAAAATAAATACTGGATAAAGGAGCTGGGTGGGGGGTGCCGTAGTTTGTTATCCCAGCAACTTGAGAGGCTGAGGCAAGAGGATCTTTTTGAGTTTGAGACCAGCCTGGGCTACAAAGTGAGCTTAAGGTCAGCCGGAACTGCATAGCGAGACCCTGCCTCAAAAAGAAACACACACACACAAAAGTCACATACCAAAGATTGTTTGAAATAAAAATGAGCTGGGTAAGGATGGTTAGAGGCCTTTTCAGAAGGCTAAGGCAGAAAGATCACAATTTGGAGCCCTGATTTAGTAACACAGAAAGACTCTCAAAATAAAAAATAAAAAGGGCTGGATATATTCAGCATGAAGTGTTGATCTGCAGAATTGCAGGAAAAGTAAATAAGACAATTTAGAAATTGGGAGAGCCAATTTTAAGGATAGTAAACAAAGGAGACTGTTCTATATAAAAATTATCTATCCATGCTTATGATTATCATATATTAAAATCATATTATGCAGCAGGCATCATATTACATATTTTATCGAGGTGCTTCTCAAACTTTTCAGTAACCATATACCAAAATAAAAAATTTCTTTCATTTATCTTAAAAATTCAAATAAACTGTATGTTCTATATTTTAATACATATTTTAAAGTGATACTTTAAATCATTTACCACTGATAGACACAGATATGAAAGGAAGATGGTTCATGTTTATTCTGTGCCGTGTCTAAAATCACAGGCTTGTATATCTGATCTCATTTAATTCCCACACCAATACCAGAAAGTGCTATTATTCACAATTTATGGATATAGAACTTGAGATCCAGAAAGTATATCAAACCCAAGTTTGTCTTAAAATTCTGCATTTATGGTACATGCATCATTACTGAAACAAAAGAATTAACTAATGAGAACAGAAATTGAAGACTACCTTGCCTAACAATTTCAATGTATTTGTGAGAAAATAGCCAGGGAGACACATCATAATTTAGCAGCAGAACTGGTATCAACACTGAACTCTTTTCTTTGCCTTACTTCACCCCAGACAGGTTCGGTACTGGTATTATGAGTTCCCAGCATCCTGCATATTCCCCTCAGATCTACACTTAGTTTTCATTTTCTTATTGCTTCTGTAATATATTTATGAGAAAAATAACTTGAATTATTCAACATTAAGGTTTTGAACTTCTACCTCCCATGAATATTGCTGTAGCATTATTCACAAAGTTCACTGGAAATAAAACACTCTGTTGAAAAAACAATGGGAAACAAAAAGATTATCAAGAAAGTGAAAAAATATTTACTTGCAATTTGTATCTAGTTAAGGTCATATAAGGATTAAGTATTTTATGAGGAGACATTAAAGAGTTAGGATACATTCATCTGTAATAATAATGCCTGATAAAGAATATCACTGACATTTGAAAGTAACATACAGAGATGCTCTGGATTTGGAGACTGAAATTCTATATTTAAGCTGCATCTCTACCACTTTGTAGCACACTGGGTAGGTTACCTGACTTTTTTGAGCCTCAGTACTGTCTTATAAAATATAAAAAGATGTACTGCAAGGCTGATTCTAGTATTGGTCACAGTCAAGTAAGCTCCCATTGGATCAACTTGCAGGTATCAACTTTATACTGTGAGTAAAATAAATAAAATCTACCTGAATGTTTGGAACAATACACAAAGACAGGCAGATCAAAAAATGGGAGGAAAGAAGGGAAAATCCCAGCAGGGTATCATAAGCTTATAATCCTAGCTACTTCAGAAGGCTAAGGAAGGAGAAATTTGAGCTAGGCTAAGGAATCTTACAAAGGAGGGTAGGAATAGAGGATGGAGGTCAGTAGTAGAGCAACCTGGGATTTAATCACCAATACAGCCCCTCCTTAAAGGAAAACTGGGTGAGTTACTCATTTTTTTTTGTCTTTTTCTTTTTTATTGGTACGGAGGATCGAATTCATGACTGCCTTCTTGCAAGGCAGGCGCTTATGCTGCTGAGCTAAATCCCCAGACCCTTAAGTTACTCATTTTTAAAGATCTCTAGAACTAAGATAGAAATCTAATTTTCTTTACCAGGTTGAACAGCTATAGGATTGGGTCAAGGTTGATTATAGTCATTGGACAGCGATGAGGAAATCTTGGAAGGAAAGATTCAGAAGGGGGACTCCAAATTTTGTATACAAATAATATCTGAATTTGTCTGACTTCTTAATTGTGTGTGTACTGGGAAAACTACAAGTAGTCCAACTAAACACAAAGGTATCAAAGTTAGATGAGTTCCCTCCCACTTCAAGTAAGTTATGGCTTACAATTTGAAATCAGTAATGTTAAATGCTTGCTTAAAAACAAATACTCCTGGATGAAGCAAAACAGAACCAAGACTATTTATACCATGATTTTCATAGGATCCATTATAAAATGCAGTGTATAGATGTATATAATCATATTTCACAAATATTAAAGCTGCAAAATGTAACCTATTCTCAAAAGAAAATTAAGATACCAACTCTGAAGTGATATATACATTGAAATTTATAGGGGCTGGGGATTTAGCTCAGCGGCATAAGCACCTGCCTTGCAAGCAGGCGGTCGTGAGTTCGATCCCCGGTACCGATAAAAAGGAAAAAGACAAAAAAAAAAAAAAAGAAATTTATACACAAGATTTTAAGTTATCTATTTTAACTGTGCTCTGAAATATAAAGGAAAGCATCACCTTCATAAATAAAAAAACAGAAAAACCGCAACAAAGAAATAACAGCTATAAAAAAGAACCACATGAAAACCCAGTATCTTAGCTAGGAATAGTGGTGCAAGTCTATAAATCCAGCACTTGGGAGCTGAGGCAGGAGGATTCTTATGAGTTTAGGATAATCTATCTTACAAAAAGAAAAAGAAAGTTTATTATCTGAAGTATAGATTAAACAACAAATGGAAAAAAAGCGAAGTTGGTGGGACATCCATAGACATTATCCAACTTTGACAACAGAAAAACAACAACAATAAAGATTGGAAAGAATAAGCAGACAACTTAGGGACTTGTGAGGTGATAGATAGCAAAAGTCCTATTAGAATCTTGAGAGGGAAAGACTCTAGTGGGATAGAAAATTACATGAGGAAATTGTTCATATTTCCCCAATTTTACAGTAAATACTTAGCAAGACAAAAGATACACACACACACACACACACACACACACACACACACACACACTCCTTCCTAGGCACATGGTAGACATACTGCTGAAAATCAAAATTAAACCCTATGAGTAATACAATCTAATTCACATGTACTCTCAGACAGAAATGGATACTGTCTGGTCATGGGGGAGGGTGTCAATAATTGTTGGAAGTGTTCACTTAAACAAGAAACACAGCATGCTAAACATTTGTGCTGAAGAAAACACATTTTACTATATCTAAGTTTTATGCATTTACTGTCACCATTATACTTAGAAATGATTTAGAGACAAAATAAAAATTTGAAAAAACAAGAGATTTTATATTAGTGGATAAGAGACAAATTCATAGTCACATAATGGAAGGTCCAGAGTGCTTTAACTATATCCTGAACTTATCAAGTGACATCTTAAATTACAAAACAGGGTTTGATACTTCTATGAGAAGATTATTTCACTGGAGAAATGGTGCAGTCAAAAGTATGCCACTCCTACAAAATAAATATTGATTTACTGCTTTATAAATGTGGTCATGTTGTTTTCCTCCAAGCATACAAACATGAAACACAAGAGTAAATCAATTTACAGTTCATTCTGATGGCACAAATAATCTTTTGTAGCAGGCATAAACATATAAGGCTCTAATTATCCCTATGGGTGCATAGCTAATTTAATATACCTTCCTTTAGGGAGAAGAGAAAGCAAGAAAGGAAAAAGATGAAGGAAAATAAACACTTGGGAAAAGCACTCTAGACAGAATATCTATGATTTTTCTTGCAGAGGTATTGAATTTTCCTCTGAAAATTATACTGGAAGAGGTTGTTGACAAAGAAAATTGTTGGTATAGATTTTACCTCAGAATCTCAAATTTGGAACTTTAAAACTCATCTATTATACATTTTCTTTCAATGAAAGAACTACTTTAACATTTTGATTGAATTTCTTTGTTCACAAGGAAGGAGTTTGCTAACTTACTAACAGACCACTACAAAGTTAGCTAAAATTCTTAGAGAATTCATTTTAAACTAGAATTTTTCCTTTCCATATGTCTTCCACTTAGGCCCACTATTTCCTTATCCTTTTAATTTCTCCCATATACATGGGCTTCTCAAACATTTAAACCCCACTATCATGTCTGACTTGAACCTTTTATTTTCCATGCTTAAGTCTCATTCTTCCTTCAGTGTGGCTCTCACTTTCTAAGAAAATCCTACTAAAACCAAACCTGGATTATTGCCATCCTACTCAGTGAAGTGTATATGGAGATCTCAGTTTTAATTTTGTCTATAATTCAAGCCTTTCCTAATTCTTCTGAACCGTAATTTTGTCATGCACATACTAGCTATTCTTTTTAACTTCACACAGCACAAAAATTCAACATGCTGCATTAGTTGCCTTTCCTTCACTGTGACAAAGTGCCTGACACAAACAACTTAAAGGAGGAAAGATTTCTTTTGCCTGATTGTTTCAGTTCACAGATGCTTGGTTTCGTTGTTTCTGGGTCTGTGATAAGACATAAATCAGGACAAAGAGGGTGTGGTGGAGCAAACTTGCTGGTCTCATGGCAACTAGCAAGGAGGGTAGAGACAAGAGAGGGAGGGAGAGAGGAACAGAAAAAGAGGGATAGGTTCCCAAGGTCAAGCTCCCATGGCTTACTTCCTCCAACTTGATTGCACCTTCTGATAGCCTATTCTGTTCAGAAGTCATCAATAATGAACTCATCAGTGAGTCGAACCATTGATGAAGTCAGTTAGCACACTCATGACCAGATCAATTCCAAAAGCCCATCAGGTTGCTTTTGGACATTTTAGATCCAAATGAAATTTATATATGTCTTCAAAATCTTTGTCCAAGTTATTGATAACAATGTTAAAACTGATAGAGCTTCATGGTAAACTACTAATTTTCTGGGCTGAAATGAATATACATAGTTTGAGTAAATATAAATAATCTCAATTGTTATTAGACTTCTTTTATGTTTTCTTTTCCACAAAGATAGCAGAAGACACTGGGTAAACTGTCTTACTGGATCCCTATTTTATGGTATCTTTCCCTTAAGGTTTAATTTAGTAATCCTATCAAGAAACAACACACAATATTGTTTCCTCAGACTTATTTGCATAAGAACAACATAGGAGTCCTGGTGATAATAATTTTCTTTAACGGATACCTACAAAATAGGTCATTGTGTATCACTGTTAGCCCCTGATTGACATACTTTAAAATTTTGTTGTAGTTTTTTTCTTTTTTCTCTTTTTATTAATAAAATGGATTTTACAGAAAATAGTTCATTAAAAACATGCTTTTAAGATTATACTGTGACCACCAAATTTATAGATCCATAGAGTCAGCAAATCACTGCTTCCCATTTTGACAAAATGAGGACTTTTGTCTAGCTCACTTCTTGTGGAACTTACCCTTTACAAGATATCTCAAAACTTACAATACAGGTTAACCGTTTCTCATCTGAAATGCTAGGAACCAGCATTGTTTCAGATTTCAGACATTAACCTTTTTTTGTAATACTGACATATACATAAAGAGATGTATTGGGGATGGGACCCAAACCTAAACGTAAAATACATTTGTTTCATATGTACCTGTATACATATAGCTTAAAGGTAATTTTTTACAATTTAATACACCGGTATTAAATTGAAACCATTTTTGTATTTTGATTTCTCAGATTAGAGAATCTCAGTCTGTAGTAGTTTCATAACTGCCCCTGTTGATTCTTTCATACCCCTTATATCCTGTTTCTCTGGGCTTGGAGACTCAATGGGAATAGATATATCTTTTCTAATTTCTCATTTATCTTGAGCTTCAAATTCCTTTTTAATCTTGTTCCATTCACCCTTTTCTGTTTGGACACTATTCTCATTAATAGAGATGTTTGGGTAAACAGTTTGGCCAATGGTCATTTTTAAGAGAATGCAAAATAGGTCCTGCTCTCCTCCTTGTTTTTGCTGTAAATAAAACTAAGTGTATGGACTCATTTAGTGGAACTTAGCATGTCTTTTTGCAGGACTCTGATCTTCATGGCATTAGCCTTATAATTTTGTCCTTCACTAAAATACGTACCTGATTCTATACTTTTTTATTTAAATAGAGTCACTTCTGAACATATCAAGAATTTCCTGTGCAGTCACTCATATCAATGATTCATCATGTGATGGCCACAGAAAAAAGAAAGCCCCATTGGGAGAGGTTGAAAACTGTTGTACTCTAAGAAAATAGCTTCGTTATATGTGTATTATAGCAAACCTGTAAAGTGGCTTACTAAATGTGTTTTTTTCATCCTTTTTCCCTAACTGATATGTTAAGTGACCTAATTGATATGTTGAGCAATACTCTCCTCTAAAGAATTGCAAGAATCTCACCTAATTGATATGTTAACCATTGTTGCCCTCTCCAAACTACAGAAGTTGTGCTAAAACAAGCTAACAAGGGTTGTTAATCACTGTTAGGTGCCTCTATTCTCCGCTAAAGAGCTAACGAAAACTAGCAGGGCCCATTAATTTATACTTGTTTAAAGTAACCTGCTTGTGTGCAGAGAGATTTGTGTATGAGTTTAACCCTTTACCCTGACCTTGACACATAACCGCCGTTTTCTGTATGGCGCCTTATTGCCTCCCTCTCCCCTCACCTATCTATCTAGGCCATAAAGAATTTGGGTTTCTGGTGACCTCCTCCTGACCCAGTGATGATCTGTCATAAAATGAGCCTATCCCAATTTTAAGAACTGTTTAGCTTCAAAGAAATTACTGGGAAATACTATGGCCCAAACCCCAATCGGTGCTTTCCTTTTGTTCTGTATGCATCAAATGACTTAGATATCAGATCTTTGTAAAACTTAAGTTTCAGCTTCTTGTAACTCTTGACCTCTTCGCACCCACTAGTGAAAACGAGCTGTCCTGGGATAATTAACTGTCCACTTTCTTCTCCAAATATTGCTGCAGATGTGCCACTCCGAGATAATGTCAGTCTGTGGGATGGGAGTAATTTGAGAAACACCAGGAACTCCCGAGATTGTCAGAGCTAAGTGGACAGCAATACAGTTTCCAGACTCGGGTCAACAAGTTTGATGGCTCTGCAGGTTTCTTTGTCTCCCCCCACCCTTTTCCTCCAGCCTCTTTTTAAAGTCCTCCCTTCAGTCTCTGGGGGACAGTCTCCAAATTGGCTCCCGGAGACTGGTCGCCAGGCCTGGAAATAAAGCCTTTGCCACCTAAATTTTCGGTCTCTTGCCTCCTTGGATTTTATACCAGGGCCCAAGTTATAACATTTGGGGGCTCGCTCTGGATGGAAGCAAGACCCCAGACTCATTTCTGAACATTTGAAAGTAAGTGCTCTGGAGGATTTGTTTGGGCCGCGGTCAACTTGTAATTTTGAGGGGACGCCCTCAATTTGGGAGTGGGAACCACCCGAGGACAGAGTCAGTTGGTTTGTCGGACAACTTTTGTCTGTTTGTGACTCTGCCCTGAGTGGGGAACCGCTCCGTTTGGAAGAGGACGCCCTTAATTTGGGGAGTGAAACCTCCCAAGGACAGAGTCAATTGGTTTTTGCCATTTGTGACTCTGCCCCGGGTGGGGAACAACTCTGTTGGTTAATTTGTTAATTCCTCCAGATCCCAAAATTTGACTAATTTTTGAGCAAAGGCCATTTTGCTGCAGCTTGTCTCATCTTGTATGTCTGTTTGTTTGTCCATTGTTCTAATTGTTCTCCTTTTGGTTACCCCAAATCTAACAGAACATTCTCTCCTAGGAACCCCTTCTATGAGCCCAAAATGGACAAAGGGATTCAGAGATTGATGTGCAGTGTTTTTGTACTTTAGAATTGTTTGCCTGTTTAAATTTGTTACTAACTTAGGGGCTTGTTGCCCATTTCTGTTGCAGGATCCATATGGCTTATTAGATTCAAGGTTCATAATAAGAAAAATTATTTCCTTGAGCTCACCAAACTGTGCAAGAAACACCCTTTGTTTGTGTCTTTAATGTTGTGGCGCCTTGTTTAATATGTAAGTCTTCAATTGATTGCTTGCAACCTCGGCATGCCTTTTAAAAGGAGTATTTTTCTTTCTGGTTAAAAAGTAAACATATGTGCACATATGTGTGTATATTTATGGTTTTTAAGAATCATATCAACTTTACCAAGTGAAAACCAGGTCATACTGTAATTGAGCCAGTTAAAAGGTTATAGTTTTTTTTTTTTAAAACAGCACTTTAATGTGGTAAAAAGACATAAAATAATTAAATATGTTTTAGACTACTAGAAGATGACTTCAAGGGTTTTGTTGAGAGTTTTAATGTTGTCTGAGAAGCGAGAGAAAAGGTAATTGACTGGTGATAGTAAAAAGGAGGGACAAAGAAAGTGGTTTGTCTTCAAGTAAAAATGTCTGGCTGTGCCAGAATATGAAAGAAGATAAAACTTAGAGGTATATTGTAAGTTATAGAAAGCTCGAGATGATGTAAATTTTATTTGTCTTGGTTTATAGTACTGAAAACAACAGGTTTGACAAGAAGTAAATGTGTTCAAAATTTGACAATATTAGATCAGTTTTGATAGATTTATTTATAAGATTCTAAACCTTTGCTGCAAAGTGTTTCCATTAATATGAGATTATAGATGATAATAGAGATAAGATATAAGTTCTTGCATGTGCTGTGGACATCTGGGAGATTATATGGCACAATTTTGTTACCTATGAAAGAGCTTCTTTTTGTTAAGTATGTAATTTCAGTAAAATGATGGCCTGCCACATGGCACCCTGGGACAAAAGGTGGTGTGCCATGCAGAAAAAGCCTGCTCTCTGATCTGGAATGCCAAAACCATGTTTTCCCTTTGTCCCACCCCGATGGGACATCCAGAGGTAAAGGAGGTTTCCCCAGTATCGCCAGTTGTTCTTTTTGCAACTCAGTCGGCCCCACATGTTAGAAAAAAGATTACAAAGGTTTGAGAGTTTTGAGAAAATGCCCCTCAGCCAGTTGATAGAGATAGCACAAAAGGTCTTTTAAAACAGGGAAAAACTACCGTCTACTGGGAAATTTGTCAGGCGTACCTGAGTCGTCACAACTGACTTAGAGTTAAAACTGTTGAGCAAATGGAATCAGGAGATTCCAGAAGTCTGGGCAGAAGACAATCCTCCAAGGCTAGCAATTAACCAGGTTCCCCTTGTGGTGGAATTCTTACCCCAAGCATGCCCCATCTGCTTGTGGCAATACCCGATAAGCCTGCAGGCCCGGAAAGGGATTTAAAGTCCACATGCAGAGGCTAAGAGGCAATGATATTCTCATTCCTTGCATCTCTCCCTGGAACATGTCCTTGCTTCCAGTCACTAAAGCCAGGAACAAATAACTATCGCCCTGTACAGGATCTCAGAGAGGTTAATAGATGAGTTCTGAATCTATACCCAACAGTGCCAAATCCTGAGAACACCTGGTACTCTGTTCTGGACCTGAAAGATGCTTTCTTTACTTTGCCTCTTACTCTGGTGAGTCAACTCCTTTTTGCCTTCGAATGGACTGACCCAGATACAGGGGTAAAAAACAAAAAACAAAAAACAAAAAAAAAACAGCTGACCTGGACACGTTTACCTCAGGGTTACAAGAACTCTCCCACTCTTTTTGATGAGGCATTAGCAAGAGATCTTTTGAAATTTAGGGAAGAACACCCTGAGATAGTGCTCCTCCAGTTCGTGGATGACTTGTTAATAGCCTCGACCCCCCAGAAGCTTGTAAGCTTGTCGAGAGGCAACTGAGGAACTGTTAAGGACTTTGGGGCAATTAGGCTATAAAGTCTCAGCTAAAAAGGCCCGATCATGCTGTCAGGCTGTGACTTATCTGGGCTACAAATTGCAAAAAAAAGGAGGACTCTGTCTAAAAAGGAGCCCAGGCTATATTGCAGATCCCATTCCCAGAAACTACGAAACAGGTGCGCAAATTTCTGGGAGCTGTCGGATACTCCAGGCTGTGGATTCTAAATTTTACTGAAACAGCTCACACCCTATATGGCTCCCTTAAGGGAAAAACTCACTAAACTGGACTGATAAATGTGAACGGACCTTGCAGCAGCTCAAGTGGGCCTTGACAGAGGCCCCAGCCCTGGGACTCCCTGATGTTACCAAGCCATTCACCTTGTTCATAGATAAACTCAGGGGCATTGCCAAAGGAGTCCTAACTCAGGACATTGGCCCTTGGAAGAGGCCTATAGCCTATCTTTCCAAAAGGCTAGATCCAGTAGCAAGAGGGTGGCCTCCATGCCAAAAATTCTGGCCGCTGTGGCAATGCTACTTAAAAGAGGCTAAGAAACTCACTTTTGGACAGAAGATTTCTGTAGTGACTTCCCACAGTTTAGAGACTCTTATCAAAACCCCTCCCGAAAATGTGAGTGCTAGAATCTCACACTATTAGGCCCTGCTCCTAGACCCAGAATTGGTAGTTTTCAAGACTTCTTCAGCTTTAAACCCAGCCACCCTTATGCCTGACAATGACCTGAGAAATTTCACAAATGGAAGCAGCTTCATCCAGAACGGCAGAGGCAGATGAGTAGCCGGGGCAGCAGTGACCCCAAAAAGGAGGTACTCTGGGTTAAAGGGTTAGAGCCTGGCATCTCTGCCCAAAAGGTGGAGCTCATTGCTTTGACTGAGGTACTAAAACTAGCCATGGGAAAGAGGGTAAACATCTATACTGATAGTAGATATGCTTTTGCTACTATACATGTACATGGAGCCATCTATTAAGAGCGAGGTCTCTTAACCTCGGCCAGAGCTAAGATTTAAAAAAAAAGGGGGGGGGCTCCACAGATCCTAGATTTGCTGGCAGCAGTCTGGCTGTCAGCAGATTGCTGCTATTCACCTGAGGAAACAATTTGGCAGATCAGGCCACTCAAAGAGTAACAATCACATCAGAGGGCCAGCTGAGAAAGTAACTGCTCTGATGCGAGTCCCCCCGACCTTGTCAGAACCAATCTACACAAAGAAAGACTACACTGGTTGTTGTGAGCCATCTAACAGATTCCAGGCCCTGTGACTAAAAGACAAGTGCAAAATTTCTAGGAGCCACAGGACTGATCCAGAATTTGGGACCCTGGCAGAGGCCTGTTGCCTACCTTTCCAAGAGACTTGGTTTTGTGCCAGCCAGATGGCCACCCTGTCTGTGGTGATTTCCTCAGTGGCCCCCTCATAAAGGAGGCTTAAAAATTGACTTTTGGACACAAACTCTTAATTGTTTCCTCCTATTCGCTGGAGACTCTCATCAAGGCCCCACCAGACTGATGGATGTCTAATTCCCGAGCCATACATTATCAGGCACTATTTCTGGAAACAGCAGCTTCAAACTCGGCTACTTTGCTGCCTGAGGAGGACCCCTTGTTGCCTCACCACAATTGTACTGAGGTCATTGATCACCTCATGGGACGTCGACCTTATCTAGTGGATAAGCTACTATCTAGAGTTCCATCCTACTTCTCTGATGGAAGCAGTTACGTCTATCAAGGTAAGCGGGTCATGGGAGCTGCCGTTACACAAAATCTTAGGTTCTATGGGAACAAATCTTAGAGCCAGAGACATCAGCATAGTGGGCTAAACTCATTGCCCACACTGAGGCCTCCAGTTGTCTTTATCAAAAATGGTGTTTATTGTCTTCTGGGGTCAAAAGATTAAAAATGCTCCCCAAATTTGGACTTGTTGGCTGCCATCTAGATGCCAAGGAGAGTGGCTACTATCTGCTGTATAAGCCATTGGGCAGAAGATGATTTGTTATACGGGAAAATAATTTGGCAAATGCCACCTTCCAAAAAACAGCCAAAAAGCCCCAAAATCAGTGGGGATTAAGATAAGCTTGACATTACTGCTGATCCCACCTATTTTCTTTGTCAGAGCCCATTTGCACTTAAAAAGACCAGCATCCTGTAGCTCAACTTCCCAGAGATCCCCGGGGGCTAATATCAAGCTAGCCCAGTGTGTGACCTTCAGATGCCCTCAGTGCCAATTGGTAAATCCAAAAGTACTGCAACAAATAGAAACCACTTGTTATTGTGGGACTATGCCTAAAACACTGGAAAATAGATTTTACAAAAATAAAAAGCCTGAACTTCAAGGATATAAGTGTTATAATGGTTGATGCTTTCACTCTAGAAACTGTGATGTGTGTTTTTATACTTTCTGAAGTACACACTAAAAGTATGTGTCATGTCCCTTTTGGTGTGTTGGGGCATAAGAAGTGTTGAGTATAAATGTTTTGGAAACTTCTTTCTCTAGTGCCTAAAAACTGAATATTCAATTTTGAGAGCCTTTCATCACTTAAAAAATGTGTTACATCAGGACAAAGAAACATACTTGTCTTTCATTTCCCTAATTTTTGAAATATACTTTTGTAAAGATTGTAATAGATGTGGAACCATGACCAGCACTTTCTTCCTTGATGATTACAAACCTAAGATGATATATTTGCTTTCTCCCAAGGTTCTTGTCATGGTTTATGTCTGTGGCCCCCAGGCCTCATGAGTTTTCATTGTTCATTTGTGAGTGTTCATTGTCTAGTGCTTGGATTGATGATGTCAGTGCTATACCCACATAGCAGTGGAGCCCGGATGTAATGTCATGGCAGGAAGAAGGTGTATCTTGCTCTTTTGCTGGTTTCGGCCTTGCTATTTGCAGCTTCCATGAACTGTAGACCTGCCATGCCAGCCTGCCTTGTAGTCAACTGAGTATGGATTGAAACCTCCAAAACCATAAGAAATAAACCTTTCCTTTCCCAACTTTGGGCTTCAGGTATTTTGTCTTGGCAATGAATAAAAGTAACTAAGACAGAATTTGGTAATGAGAGTGGGGTCATTTGCTATGACTATACCTGACCATGTTTTTTGAGAGGCTTTGGAAATGGCTTGTGGGCAGAGCTTGGAAAGGTTCAGACATGTTGCCTAGATGCATAGAGCTGGAGCAGCCTAGGCTGTTCTGAAGAGATTCTGGTCAGAGCTCAGGAGAATAGAAGGCTGATAGAAAACTTGATGGTAAAACCAGGCTTGGGAGGTTTCTGTAGGGAAGAAGGATTGCACTGGTTGCTGGACTCCCCATGATGTGTGTTATGGCTTGGCAGAAAGTTTCTCTGCATTTTGCTCATGCTCAGAGTCTTTGCCTGAGACTGAAATAAAGGGCAATGGACTGATTAATCTAGAAAAGGAAATTTCAAAGCAATCGAATATTGAGACTGTGGCATGGCTATTGTTGGGTGCTTTTAGCCAGCTTTATGTTGCAAATCAAGAGCAAAGAGCCCAACAGGATAATTTGCAATACTGTGAGTTTGGCAAGAAGGAAAATTCCAGGAATGTTGTGGATTGCAAAGACAGAGTGAGACTTTGATTGCTGAAGAGAAACAGAAAGATAAAAGAATTTTCTCGAGGAGAAAGCTGAGGAGCACCACGCTCCAGAACGGGGATGGAGGCCACAAGAGGTTCCAGAATGGCAGCAACATAGAGAAGCTTTTCCTCACAATCAGGTAAACAGAGTCCTGTGATCCAGGCAACTGACCCCTACAGCCAAGAGAGAGAAAAGCCTGGCTACTGCTCCAGCTAGCAGCAAACCTTGGTGGCATCCACATGGTGCTGATTTTAAGTACAAGGAAAATGCACAAATTCTGAGAGTAAGACAGCTTCCACCTCAATTGCAAAGGGCGTGGGAGGCCAAGCAGTGTGCCTCTGAGAGGGCAATTTGTGAAGATGTAAAGGTGAAGCCAAAGGTGCAGTGGAGACCCCAGAATTTGGAAAAGCCAGGAATGTGGATGATCCAAGGAAAGCTGCAAAAAGCAAGCAGAGAGGATTTAAGAGAAAAGTTGCAGGAGTTGAAATCGCTGGAAGTGCCACTGGGGTGGAGTCACCCAAGCCTTTTGGATCTTGTAACCAGGTTGCTTCAGATGCTGAGCATGGAACTCTAGGGCTTAATATTTGTTCTGCTGGATGTTGGACATGCTTTGCTTCCAATGCTTTATATTCCCTGTTTGTAACTTTTAGAATGGTAATGTTTATCTTGTGTCTTTGCATTTCAAAAGGTTTAACCTTGTTTCACTTGTACAAGGGTTTAAGAGTTTGCCATAGATCTTGGAGGAGACTTGGGACTTGGACTATTCAGCCATGCTGAAACTGTTAGGACTTTGGCAACTCTTGGAGGTGGACTGAATGACTTTTGTATAAAGGACGTACATGAGTCCTGGGGGCCACAGGTGTAATGTCATGGTTTATGTTTGTGGCCCCCAGGCCTCATGAGTTTGCATTGTGCATTTGTGATTGGTTCATTGTCTAGTGCTTGGATTGATGATGTCAGTGCTACACTCACATAGGAGTGGAGCCCGGATATAATGTAATGGCAGGAAGAAGATGTGTCTTGCTCTTTTGCTGGTTTCGGCCTTGCTATTTGCAGCTTCCATGAACTGCAGCCCTGCCATGCCAGCCTGCCTTGTAGCCAACTGAGTATGGATTGAAACCTCCAAAACTGTAAGAAATAAACCTTTCGTTTCCCGACTTTGGGCTTCAGGTATTTTATCTCAGTGATGAGTAAAAAGTAACTGAGACAGTTCTCATCATCATCATCTAGACAACCAGTGTTTTCTTCCTCTTTAGAATTATTATCAGGACAGCAATTCCTTTTTGAATTAGTCTACATCCTGAGAAATGAAACTGCCATCAAGGCAACAATTTAACTTTGCCATATACATAACTTTCCCATATCTTTTGTGTTTTCATCTATGTGTAGAAATAAAGAGAAGACATAGCATTTTTTTCAGAAAATTATTTTTTAAATATATATTGTAGAACTTATACTCTCATAACCTATGGGTTTTGGTATCTGTGTTTCTTCTTGACAATAAACCTGACTTTATAGTGCTGCTGTCAATTTAAAGTGGTGACTGGGAATATAGCCCACTGTCCTACCTCTCAGGAAGGAATAAAAAGACACTCCAAAAGCCATGGCTTGTTGCATCACTACTCTCAATTCAGAAGTTTCACAAAATCCAGTTTGAATAAAGGAAGTGTCAGTGTGATATCCAGAGGAGAAAATACAGCAGATACTTGTAAATTTAACTTTGTGAATGTTTCACACCATCACCTCAATGTGATATTTTTAAAAACCATTTTTCAAAAAATAGACTTATTCTGCTACTTTTTTGTGCTTAAAACATCCTTTTCACAATTTGTGATTTGGGATAGCCGTTCTGGGAGGTAATTAGGAGTTTGACTTTATTAGGCAAATACAAGTATACTTGTATGCAACTTTGTATTCTGTAGGAGATCAAGCAGGTAATGATGGTACATTGTATGAAATATTTTCAACATAGTCCTGAATAAAATCATGAAAAATAAATAAAAGGAAAGATAAGTCAGAAATAAAGTAAGGCAATTAGGAAAATCTACTGGGTTTCAAGAGTGGGTAATCACAGAAAACCAGAGATAGGAAAATAGTTGGAAATTGCTCCAACAGAGTCTATATATTCAAAGGTAACAGAAAGCCATAGAGACCTTTATCTAATCAATATTTAGGCAAAGCTCATCTGAGGGCTCTATTTAGAACTGTTATAGAAGATAATGTGGACAAGGATGTAACTATACAGCCTTTTTCTTTGTTTCAGACTTTTCCTTCAGTAAGTAGTTATTGAATCTTTAAAGCATCACATATTGTGTTAGGTGTATGAAATACACAGACACGTAGTTTGAGAAAAGATAGCAAAGCGTGCACGTATGTGTGTGTGTGTGTGTGTGTGTGTGTGTGTGTGTGTGTGAAAGAAGGAGGACCAGGACGAGGAAGATGACAAGAAAGAAAGGGAATGTAAAGAAACTTCAAAAAAGAAAATTGAAGTATCACCATGTGGAAAGTCAGGGCTGATAATTTTAGCATGTAGGTTCCAAAACTCAAAGAACTGCTTCTGACTGGGTTTACTACATAAACATTTAATAAAAATTTCTTGATATGACTAATTCAATGAATAATGAAGGAACGGAGATATAAACTCAACCACTCCTCCTTTTATTAAGGAACACAAGTTAAAGCATTTAGAGGAACTGGACTACATGAACATAGAGATCCTTTCATCTTTAAAGCACTTTCAATATGAGTACTTTTGTATATCGAATTCAAATGGCTATTTGCATGCATGTAAGTACCAAGCTAACAAAGCATTCTATTTGATCTTGGGAGTAGATATACAACCAGACAAATAAAAATGAAGACCCCAAGCTCTTAAGTCTTTTTCACTAGCACATCTTACAACTGTACATTTGTCTGAGTTAAGAGTAACTTAAATTCTTTTTTGCTCAGAACAGAATGACCTCAGTCTCTTCCGAAGGAACACAGAAAGTTGGTTTCGAAGGTACAACACACATTTAAAATTGACTCAGGGAAATAAATGATTGCTAGCTCCCTGGGAAGAGATGCTTTCTTAGTAGAAGGAAAATGCTGAGTTTCTCAGTAGGGTCTTAAGTTACCAGCTCCAGCAATTACTAGATTTTACCTCAAGAACCTGCAGTAGTAACTTACTGGGCAAAGTGATGGCTAATATTGACATTCCTTCAGAGTAAAACAAAAATAAACTTAGAAATATAGATTAAATCCTTTAGACAAGCAATTAAAACATCAACAGTTGTTAAACTGCCAGATCAAATAACTTTGAATATCAAACAGATTTTTTTAATGTTATAGCTTTAGAGCAAAAGAACTTTGCCTTTGCCCCAACATGCAACATTTAAAATTAGGAGCAAATGGTTGTTTCATTAGACAGTTCCTCATGGCTAAGCATATGGCTTTGTCTGCAGCAGAATGTATCAGGGTATCAAGGTTGAACATAACAAAGCAAAGTGAGGAAGACAAAGAATCAATAGTCAAACTCAATACCAATTCTTTGGAACAAGTGTGCTGCTATACATTCCTCTGAGAAGCTATAAAACCTCCAGAGAGCTTTTTTAATCACAGAGTGCTCAAACCTCCATGTTTATAGTGTCTATAAAATTAGTTTGGCAAGATCTTGATCCAAGGCAGAGATAAAGCTATAGCCCAGGAAATGCAGAGAACACAATATATTGGTTTAAAAAAAATCACATGATTCATAAGTGGCCTCCTATTCTCTTTTTATGACATCACAATTGTGAATTTAACTCTGATAAATTCTACTACCATGTACCACCTCCTAGTCAAAGGCACAATTTTATAGCTTTTTAATGCCTCAGTCAAATGCAAAGGATAGAGATTTACCTCTGAGATCACACTGAGTTTCATTTAGTGTAGAATATTAAACATTCAGTGCCACTAAGTGTTGGAAACAGAACGACAAGTAAAAACCATTTATGTCCTCCTAGAGCTAGTATAGTAGGGGAGACAAGACATGCAGAAAGAACTTCAGTAAAGGAAGAATGTGTGAATAGATGGTTTAAAAAGGTACTTAGATATCATGGAAATCTCTTTTTGTACTGGGGTCCTGTGAGAAAAACTCTCTCAAAGCCTCCATCTCTCTCCTCATATTGCTATTTGCATACTTTACCACTCAAAGTGCTATTTCTTTTTCAATTATATTTTTAGTTTAGCTATAAGTACCCAAACAGGATGCTTACATATAGTTTATCAACTATGTGTGCAATATTTCAGTACTATAACAAGTTGTGAACTAACGTGGAAACATCCCCACAATAATAACCTAATTTCTACAGGAAAACATGCAAGCATCAAACAATCAGCCTAGAAATGATCTTCTGGAAAAAAATCATTCCATAAACTGAAGCTTAGACTGTGAATCTGTTCATAGGATTTCTGTTAGTACTTAATAAGTGGGGACCATTAATGTTATTTTTGAAATAATTGCTAATTACCTCTCATTTTTCAATTGAATTCTAATACAATTACGAAAAAATTCAAACAATTTTTGTTACTAAATACAACTTTATCACATTGCCTTACCTAAATGTAGGTCCACCATTACATAGGCAGCATCACAGAATAAGCAGGCAGAAACAAAATAATGTGACTGGAAAATCATTAATTTTTTTATTTTTGCTAGAGATTTCTTGAGGCTCCATTTCATGTTTTTATTAGCAGAAGTTTGTGATACATAATAAATACACTCATCATGGGGACTTGGATTCTCATTTGTAAGGTGACTCAGCAATAGATTTGGATCTCGAGTAAATGCTAATTTGCCATATCACACTGACTGACCAAAATAACTTTCATATGATAAATACATTCCTACCAAAAACCACCATGAGAACTAAACCTCTGGCTTTGTGGTTGGACTACACAAGACTAATGAATTACATATGCTATATAAAATACACGACTTTCACATAGAAATCTCATGACTCAGAGTTTGCAGCCAAGACGTTAGTACAAAGACAAGTGAAAATCCTACACATCAAATATGTTACATGGATTAACTCATTTAATACTCATAGCAGCCTCATATTTCAAGCATTTTATACATTCATGATAAAAATGAGGCCCAGAGTTGTGAAAGAAATTTGTGGCAGATCACGTAAATAATGAGTGCTGAAATCTGCATTTGAACCCAGGAAATCTGAATACAATGACAGAGATTTTAGTCCCTATGTTATACAGTAACGCAACTAACAATAATAATAACAAAAACTAATAATAATAATAAATATAATAACAGTGAACACTAACATAACCTGATGATTCAAGGCTGTGTTCCATATACCTTGTTTATATGAACTCACTTGAATTTCATAACAATCTGATCAAGTAGATACTGTCATTTATCTTGATTTTTTCAAATGACAAAACTGTCACATAAAGGATTAAAATTTGTCTAAGGTGACACTATCAGAAAGTAAAAGATCAGCAATTCAAACTTAGCCAGTCTGGATCTTTTATAACAAACCATCACTTTAACAAATAACTAGTGTATAACAGGAAAAATACCTTATATTAGTAGTTTAGAAAAATGATATAGGCCCAATTATTTCCCAGCTCTGGAATCTTGCAAGATATATTATCTGTTAGCTTCATTTTCATTATCTATACAACAGAATGTTTTTAATTTCTCACAGAGCTAATGTAAGGATTAAATAAGAAGTTATGTGAAAATATTTCCAAGAATATACAGTGGTATAAAACTGTATGTAATTATTGAATAGAACAGGTAGAAACAGTTAAGAAATCATATACATATTAACTATATATAATACTGTTGTACATACACTGCATGTACATACATACATATATTACACATATATGCATACACCTATATATAATGCAGTAGCTACAATTTCTAATATTCAGACAAGTATTATGTCCTCTCTTATACTTATAACATGTTTTTTTAGAATTCTGGATTATGGTCCTAGAACAGTATATTTCTGATGCTGTCTGAAGTGTAATGCACATATGTGAGGTGAGCAGTTAGGCTAAGGACAGTTCTTTACCAAGCAATCAAAGACTACTTCAAATGACAGCTCAAGCCATGATAGAACACCTGCTGCCATGATTAACATAGGCCATTGCAGTAAATCCAGCCTATAAGTTGCATCCTCATTGTGCACCACTCACAGAACTAGTTTCAGGCCAGGGATTTAGCTCAGCAGTATAAGCACCTGCATGATGAGCATGAGATTGTGAGCTTGACCCCAGTATCAAAAGAGAAAAAAAGGGGGGAGAGGGCTGGGGACTTAGCTCAGTGGCATAAGTACCTGCCTTGCAAGCCTGTAGTCCTGAGTTCAATCTCCAGTACCAAAAATAAAGTAAAATAAAATAAAATTTTAAAAGGGAGAGTTTCATTCCCCATGCTCAGTAGTAGTGCTATAGAACAATCCAAGTGATTTTTAAATATTTCCTTTTAATTTAGAATTCTGGGTTATCGTCCTAGGAACAGTATATCTGCTCCCAAATCAGTAAGCTCTTTAGATTCTTAGAATATAGTCTGAAAGAGAAATCACAGCTTTAATATCTGCAGTTGTGGATATTGTTTATTTTTACCCCACAGTCATGTCCAGACTAAATATCACAAGATATGTTATATACATGTTATATATACATGTATACTCCCCACAATGAATGCAATTATTAGGTACTATAAATATGTACTAATAAAAATAGAAGTTTTAAAATCACTGAAACATTTAAACTATGTTTCTATCTCTTGCAAAGTCAAAATCATTAATATAGTGGTATCCTACAGGTCTGCTTAACAGATATGTTTTATTTGCCTTTTGTACCTCAATGGCACAAGCAACTATATTTTAGTGCCTTCCAGTGTTTCTGTCTGTACTGAGTAAGTGGGCGAAAGGATCAAGCTGTGACACATTGCACTAGGGAGTCCATAGGATGAATGCCTCTCCCCTCTCCATGGAGTAAGATGAATCAGAGAGAGACAGCTTTGAGGCCACATTACTCAACAGGGCTCAAGTGAAGAAAAGCTTTTGTCCTCATTCATTTCTCAAGATGCAAACAACTGGCAAAAGAGGAGAGAGGAAAGCATTTCTTAATTGACTAAGATAATTAACTATTCAAAACAAATAGCTTCTGCCAGGAGTATAAATAAATTTTCAGTATTAAATGGACGAGTAAACTTAATTTTAACAAATCTTTTCAACCAGATCATTTTACTCTGTAAGTCAAAATTTTTCTACTTTTCTCTTGATATTTTCCCCTAAAAAGGCAGAGCAGAGAAGATTTACAAGTGAAAAACATTACATTTACATGTACAATTTCCTTTCCTTTCTAGTTCCCAGGTTTGATCTTATATACCTCTGGCTAAGGACAGAAAACACAGGCAGGTTTTTTATGACAGCAGTTCAATGCTGGCATTTATTGTCATGGTAGGGAAGTAAAAAGAAAAGTGTGTATCAATTTTTCGAGAAGCCTTGGATTCCTGCTTTAGGGATAGAGAAGGACAGGTGAAAAGCAAGGAGAACAATAAGGTTAGTCCTAATCTTCCTTTTCTATTTCAGATCCAAATGGTAATTAAAAACCTGAAGTTGTTTTTATTTTAATACATTGCCTATTCTGGCAAGGACTAGTTCATTTACCATAGAAATAGTATTGTTATTTCAAATTAGGAAAGAAAAATACTTGTAGAAAATGAAAAAGTGATAGGAAATTAAGGAGAAAACCCCTTAAATTTTTTCTTTTAAAAAGTGTGCTAGAGGGGGCTGGAGATTTAGCTCAGTGGAATAAGCACCTGCCTGGCAAGCACAAAGTCAAGAGTTCAATCCTCAGTATCAAAAAAAAAAAAAAAAAAAAAAAGAGCTGGGATTACAGGCATGCACCATCATGCCTCAGAAGGCTCAGGCAAGAGGATTGCCTTGAGTTCAACGCCAGCCTGGGCTGGATAGTGAGTTCAATGCCAGTCTTAATGCCATAGAAAGACCCTGTGAAGTATACAAAATAAAAGTGTTTACTTTTATAAACATATTTTTGCAAAATTTAGCCCAGTCAGTAATGAAACTGAGAAAGAGATGTCAAAGGCCTAAACAATGCAATGAACTAACATGGTGGCATGGTATGCTAGAAAAAGCAGGAAACCAAGGGCTGTAAGATTTGATGTCTAGTCTTTCCTTTGTTTCTAATTCCACATTGCTCATCTTGGGCAAGGATCTTAACCATTTTCTGAATTATTCTTATCTCCTGAAAAATGAGGAGATTGCATTATACAGTCTTGAAAATCTTTCTAAATTTAATATTCCAAAATGTGTAAAATAATATCATGCAGGCTATGGGCTAAATTATACCTTACGCCCCTCAAAACAATTCATTGGTTGAAGCCCTAGCCCTAGGTACTTTACCTGTGTCTGAATTTGGAGACAAGATTTTTGTTTTATTTCTTTATTTTTCAGTATTAAGGACTGAACCCAAGATCATCACATAGTAACCCTTTAATTTTTTTTTAAATTAAGACAGTCTCTATAGATTTCTAAGTTGTCCAGTATGGGCTCTCCAGTTGTTATTCTCCTGCCTCAGCCTCCCAGAGTGCTAGGATTACAAACAAATATCATCATGCCGGGCTAAGGGAAGGTCTTTAAGCAGGTAATTAAATGAGGTAACTAAGGTGGGGACTGATTCATCCTGGTCAGTGACCTCAACAGAGCAGGAGTTTAGGTTACACTGAGCAACATTAGGAATCTTCACTCACTGAGGAAAAACTACAGGTCGGGGCACCAAGAAGGCAACCATTGCAAGCCATGCAGAGAATCCTCAAAAGAAACCAACCCTGTGGAAAAACTCACCTCAGACTTTTAGTCCCATCAGGTTTAGAAAATAAACCTGTTGGTTAAGCTAGTCAGTTCATGGCACTCTCTTATGACAGCCCTAAGCAAAAAACTACAATGCATCATCAAAGAGAATAGATTTTTACATCTTATCACACATTTAGGTTGATTTTTTGCTAGAAAGTCAAATGTCCTGGCTCCTTGTTTCAAAATGTGTAGACTTCTTGAGCAAGCCACAGAACAAATAACAATGAAAGCCACTGCAGGATGTCTTATTTTATAAAGTCAAATGTCAGGGGGATTTAAACCTAGGAGCACAATGAAGAGAAGCCAGGATGAAATAGTTTACCAGAAAAAAAAATTTTTTTTTACATTTAAAAAAAATTTTTAAGGAGAAAAAGAAAAAAAAGCAGAAAAAGGGTACAAGTTATACAGAACTTCAGGAAAAAAAACAGTAGGAAATCACTAGTTAACGGATTACATATTGTCATCTTAGAAATATTTGTTCAAGTTACAAAATTAAAGCATATAAAGTGGACATTCAAACAGGGAGACTGCAAACAGTTCTGTTCAATGATCCAACAAAACTCAGTAATATCCTTTTATACACAGCAGGATCTTTTAACTATCTAGAGTAAAAAATGGTATATGTTGGATTCAAGATGTCGTTAAAGGAATATGTCTAAAATCAAAGTTGGTATTTTGGCCTGCCAGTTGTCTTGCCTTTGCATGGCTATGGACAGGAGCAGAAAAACGAAAAAGGCTTCTGTTTCAGTCACAGTTTGAGTGCAGAGGGTAAAGAAGGCTGTGGGGGGGGTGCAGGAATCAGCATAGTACAAATCTACTTATCACAGCAAACTAAACTTAAAGTAACGTTACAAAACAGGAATGGCTACAAGATAGAATTTCTCTTCCCAAAGCTACCATTTCTGAAAGTATCAAATTGGTACCAGAGCTGAGATTCGAGTAACTGGCTTTAAATTAACCTGAGACATGAATCTTTACTAACTTCTCATGTTTTATACAAACAAGTAGTTTCAACATTTAAAAAGTCTCCAAAAATAAAAATAACAATTGAGCTAAGGGCAACTTACCATTTTTTAATATTCTGCTTTTTTTTTTTGAATCTGAACAGATCAGAAGTAAAATAGGAGTGAAAGACAAAGAAATTTCATTTTGGTGCCACGCTCTTAAATTAACAGTTGCAAGCTAATAAGTATGTTTTTGGAGAAGAACCTAATCTATCTTCAATTATGTTTTATTATTTGTAAAATAAGAGTAAAGTGGGTTAAACAGTGGCCACAGAAAAATTTTGTCCTAGCTGGGCATGTACACCTGCAATCCAAACACTTGGGAGGTTGAAGCAGGAGAATTGCTGTGAGTTAGAAGCCAGTCAGGGCTATATTGTAGGTTCAAAGGCAACTTGAACTACATAGTGAGACTTTATTTCAAAAAAACAAAAATGAAAAATTGTGTATATTTCTTAAACCTCGGGCTTATGACTATGGCCTTGTTAGGAATAAGGGTCTTTACAGATGCACTTAAATTGGATCATCCTAGATTTACTAACTAAATCCAAATTCAGTTGCCTGTATAAAAACAGAGGAATGTTTACAACATATAGGTACAGCGGCAGAGGAGGAGCTGGGCGGATCTGGAGTGCCTGCAGAAGCCCCTTCCTTTGTCTGGAGGAGTGAATATTTCTGCAAGCAGGGAGGGATCCCAGGTCCCTGAGGCACCTTGGCCTGTGGTGAGTGGCCAGCACAGTCTGCCCAAATCCCAGACTGTTCTGGACCCCCCAGGCTTCTGGGTGCAGTGAAGTGGAGCAGTGGGTTAGACGCCACTACTGCCGCCTCCCCATTCCGGCTACACCTGGAGGTCTGTGGAGCTCACCGGGTGGGTGGGCCTACACTATCCCCTGAGCCAAGCCGCGCCTAGCCACCTGCTTGCAGAGGAGGAGCTGGGCGGATCCGGAGTGCCTGCAGAAGCCCCCTCCTTTGTCTGGAGGAGTGAATATTTCTGCAAGCAGGGAGGGATCCCAGGTTCCTGAGGCACCTCGGCCTGTGCCCAGCCGCGCCTAGCCATTGGCGTGCAGAGGAGGAGCTGGGCGGAGCCGGAGTGCCTGCAGAAGGCCCTTCCTTTGTCTGGAGGACTGTGGATATCTCTGCAAGCAGGGAGGGATCACAGGCTCCTGAGGCACTGTGGCCTGTGGTGAGTACCCTAACCCGGCTGCGATTCAAGAGCTGTGGATCTACCAAGGGGCAGGTGGGCGCACAGTGTCCCTGAGGCCCAGCTTGTCTGGAACCGCGGAGTTCTGAACAAGCAGAGGAGGGCCATTGGTTCTTCAGGCCCAATGGCCTGGGGTAGAGTGGTGCCAGAGACTCAGTAGCTGCAAACATAGAAGGGGATTTTCAACAGATCCTGAGGAGGCTTTCAAATAACACTTGAAACACAGAAATATAGGAAAATGACAAAATGAAAGACCAAATTACAACCTCGAACCTCCAGCCCATCTCATGAAACCCTAGGAGGAATGTATTTAGAAGAAAATATATCCCATCCTCCTCATATATCAGACACAATAGCTACTGAAGTTGACAAGCAACTCCAGGAAGCTTTAAAGAAATTCAAACTCGAAATAATCTCCCAGATAAAAGAAGAAATGATAAAAGAAATGAAAGAGATTCTAAATATATCTAAAGAAAACACAGATAAAAAATTGGAGGAACTAAACAAAAAGATAGAATCCCTAGATGAGCAATATAAGAAACAAACAGAATACATAATGCAGATGCACAGAGATATACAGGAAATAAAAAACTCCACTGAAAGTTGTAAAAACCGCCTTAATGAAAGTGAAGATAGAATTTCAGACCTTGAAGACAGGATTGCAGCTAGTGAACAGGAAAGGAAAGTTCTTTTAAAAATAACAAGGAATCAGGAAACAACAATTCAACATCTGCAAGATGATGCAAAGAAGAATAACATAAGAATGATAGGGATTAATGAAAAAGAAGGAGACAACATAAAGGATATCAAGAGGATATTTAGAGAAGCAATAGCTGAAAACTTCCCAAGCATGAGATCAGAAACTGACATCAGGATCAGTGAAGCATATAGAACTCCAAATAGTCATAACCAAAATAAAACTACACCCAGACATATAATAATCACCATCCCAGAAATCCAACACAAGAATAGATTATTAAAAGCTGTCAGAGAGAAAAGACAGATCACTTATAAAGGAAAACCTATCAGAATCACAGCAGACTTCTCATCACAAACAATAAAGTCAAGAAGAGCATGAAGTATTCCATATCCTAAAGCAAAATGATTTCCAACCTAGACTGATATATCCTGCAAAACTATCATTTAAAATAGATGGTGAAATACGATACTTCCATGACAAAGAACAGCTGAAGAACTTCATGAACACCAAACAAACCCTGCAAAAAATATTGAAAGACAGTTTAGATACACAAAGGAAAAAACCACTAAGCAAAGCAAATAATTAAACAGAACAGAAAGATAAAGATGCAACAGCAGAGAGATAAGATTCCTACAATTAACCAACATTTAACAGTAATAACCATTAATGTAAATGGTCTCAATGCACCAACCAAAAGAAACAGACTAGCAGAATGGATCAAGAAACAAAATCCAACCATATGCTGTTTACAGGAAACCCATCTAACCCAGAAGGATACTCACAGACTGAAAGTCAAAGGATGGAAAACAATTCTTCATGCAGCAGGAATCCAAAAAAAGGCAGGAGTAGCCATTCTGTTTGCAGACAACATGAACTTTAAACCAACAATGACCATAAAGGATGAAGAAGGTCACTACATACTCGTAAGGGGAAAACTCCAAGAGGAAGAGATAACTATCTTAAATATATACGCACCAAACTCCAGAGCGCCCAGTTACATAAAACAATTATTAACAGAAATGAAAACTCAAATTATCAGTAACACAATTGTAACAGGAGACCTTAATACGCCATTGACACCAAGGGACAGATCAACCAGACAGAAAATGAGCAAAGAAATAACAGAACTGAATCACACCTGCAAACAAATGGATTTGATAGACATATACAGAATGTTCCACCCAACAACATCAGAATACACATTCTTCTCAGCAGTACATGGATCATTCTCTAAAATAGACCATATATTAGCTCACAGAACATATTTAAACAAATGCAAGAGTTGAAATCCTCCCTTGCATGTTATCAGATCATAGCGCTATGAAATTAGAAATTAATGATATAAGATACTGCAAAAATCCCACAAACACATGGAAACTGAATAACACAATCTTGAGTAATCAGTGGTTCACAGAAGAAATTAAAGAAGAAATTAAACAATACCTAAAAGAAAATGAAAATGCAGATACAACATACCAGAATTTGTGGGATGCAATGAAAGCCGTCCTCAGAGGAAAATTTATTGCACTGAGTTCCCACATCAGGAAATCAGAACGAATACAAATAAATAACTTGATGCTACACCTCAAACAGCTAGAAAAAGAAGAGCAAGTCAAGCCCAAAGCCAAAAGAAGAAAGGAAATTATAAAAATCAGAGCACAAATCAATGCAATAGAGACTAAGAAAATAATGCAAAGAATCAACAAATCAAAGAGTTGGTTCTTTGAAAGAATAAATAAAATCGATAAGTCCCTAGCCA
Organism: Cavia porcellus; assembly: GCF_034190915.1. Classification (NCBI taxonomy): domain Eukaryota; kingdom Metazoa; phylum Chordata; class Mammalia; order Rodentia; family Caviidae; genus Cavia; species Cavia porcellus. The sequence goes on along the minus strand of NW_026947486.1, from coordinate 36,132,292 downwards.
ACCTTATTGAAAAAAGGGAAGAAAAAGCTCAAATTCATGCAATAAGAAGTGAAAAAGGTGAAATCACTACAGACCCAATAGAAATACAGAAGATCATCAACACGCATTTCGAAAACCTCTACTCTCAAAGGTTTGATAACACAGAAGAAATAGACAGATTCTTAGAAGCATATGAAGTACCAAAGCTAGATCAAGAGGATGTAAAACTGTTGAATAACCCAATCTGTTAATGAAATTGAAAATGTAATTAAGTCCTTACCTACAAAGAAGAGCCCAGGCCCAGATGGAGTCACTGCAGAATTCTACAAGAAATACAAAGGAGACCTAATGCCAACACTCCTCAAACTATTCAATGAAATTGAAAGGGAAGCAATCATTCCTAGCTCATTCCTGGAAGCAAATATTACTCTAGTACCAAAACCTGAGAAAGGCCCAACTAAAAAAGAAAACTATAGAACGATCTCCCTAATGAACACAGATACAAAAATCCTCAATAAAATATTGGCAAGTAGGATGCAGCAAATCATCAAGAAGATTATACATCATGACCAAGTGGGATTCATCCCAGGAATGCAAGGATGGTTCAACATATGCAAATCAATAAATGTAATCCACCATATCAATAAAGCCAAAAGTAAGAATCACATGATCATTTATATAGATGCCGAAAATGCTTTCAATGAGATGCAACATTCATTCATGATAAGAACGTTACAGAAAGTTGGAATAGATGGTCTTTACCTCAATATAATAAAGGCCATTTATGACAAACCAACAGCCATCATTATGCTAAATGGCCAAAAATTGAAAGCCTTTACTTTAAATTCAGGCACAAAACAAGGATGTCCTTTATCACCACTCCTATTTAATATGGTACTGGAAGTACTAGCCAGAGCAATTAGGCAAGAGAGAGAAATAAAAGGGGTAAAGACAGGAAAAGAAGAAGTTAAATTATCATTGTTTGCAGATGACATGATGTTCTACATAGAAGAAACTCTAAAATCAATTGAAAGACTCTTAGATACAATAAATAAATTCTGTAATGTAGCTGGATACAAAATCAATACTCAGAAATCAATAGCATTCCTATACACAAACAACAAAATCACAGAGAGGGAAATAAGAGAAACCACACTCTTCACATTAGCAAGCAAAAAATGAAACATTTAAGAATTAGTCTTATGAAAGAAGTGAAAGACCTATACAAGGAAAATAATAATACACTGAAAAAAGAAATTGAAGATGATCTCAGAAAATGGAAAGACATCCCTTGCTCATGGATAGGAAGAACAAACATTGTGAAGATGGCCATTCTCCCAAAACTCTTATACAGATTCAATGCAATCCCAATAGAAATACCATCAACATACCTTATAGATCTAGAGAAATCACTCCTAAATTTCATCTGGAACCAGAAGAGACCTAGAATCGCAAAAGCAATTCTAAGCAGCAAAGACAAAGCAGGAGGCATCACAATCCCTGACTTGAAATTATACTACAAAGCAACAGTAGTAAAATCAACATGGTATTGGAATCAAAACAGAGCTGAAGATCAATGGAATAGATTAGAAGATACAACCACAACTACAAACACACTCAACCACCTTATCTTCGATAAAGGAGCCAACCAGGTTCACTGGAAGAACGACAGTCTCTTTAATAAATGGTGCTGGAAAAACTGGCTCTCCATTTGCCAAAAACTAAAGCTAGACCCATGTCTATCACCATGTACTAAATTAAAATCTAAATGGGTCAAAGATCTGAATATTAAAACAGAAACGCTAAATCTATTGGAAGACAAATTGGGTAGAAACCTTGGAGACATAGGAGTAGGTAGAGAATTCATGAATAGGACTCAAACTGCACGGGAAATACTTCCCAGAATCAATAACTGGGACCACTTCTTATTAAAAAGCTTTTGCATGTCAAAAGAAATCTCCAGCATAGTGAAAAGAAAACCCACAAACTGGGAAAAGATTTTAGTGAACTCTCTCTCAGACAAGGGACTCTTGTCTAAAACATATAAAGAATTAAAAAAACTCAGACCTTCAAAATTCAAAGATCCAATCCAAAAATGGGCATCTGAGATGAATACGCAATTCTCAGATGAAGAAATGCAAATGGCAAATAAATACATGAAAAAATGCTCATCATCATTGGTCATTAGAGAAATGCAAATTAAAACCACACTGAGATACCATCTCACTCCTGAAAGAATGGCCAGGATCAAGAAAACCAACAACAACAAATGCTGGAGAGGCTGTGGGGAAAAAGGAACTCTCCTGCACTGTTGGTGGGAGTGTAGACTGGTACAGCCTTTGTGGAGATCTTTCTGGAGGTTTCTCAAAAAGTTGGGATTGGAAATCCCATTTATTCCAGCTATTCCACTTCTAGGCATATTCCCAGAAGAACTGAAAGCATCATACCACAGGGATATATGTGCACCTATGTTTGTAGCAGCACAATTTGTAATCGCCAGATCTTGGAAACAACCCAAGTGTCCATCAACTGAGGAATGGATAAAAAAGTTGTGGTATCTCTATACAATGGAGTATTATTCAGCTATAAAGAAGGATCGCATTGAGATATTTATCAATAAATGGGCGCAGCTTGAGACCATACTCATAAGTGAAATAAATCAATCTCGCATGTATGAATACCGAATAGTTTCCCTAATGTAAGTAATGATTCAAATATATAAAAATATGTGATAATCATGATTCCCCATTATGTGGCCTTGAAGCCTTATAAAATTTTCACTTATTAATTAGAAAGGCTTTACTCTGGGCTTTTTGATATGGAAATATTTGAAGCTATAGTATATGAAGTTTTATCCAAATATTTTAAGGAAAAAGACAGACACTATGGTAACTACTATTCTTTAAAAAAAATTATTTAGCTATTTCTTATGTTTATTTTAATTAAGGGAAAAACTTAAAAAATTAGGATATATAGTAGTAACTCTTTTTGATCTCCTATTAACTTGTTTTGAAGTCCTGTAATACTCCCAAGATCTTGTTTTGACTGATTAGACTCTGTTCCATTCTGTGCGATAGTAGCAAGTTTGAAGGTATAGGCAACTAATTTGAAGGCAATAAGATTCACAAAGATGCCCATTCTGGTTTGACTATTGTCTCCTTTGGAAGTCCTGTAATGTTCACAATGCCTAAGTTTTATTGGTCTTGTTCTCCACTGTTTTGTCCGGCTTTATAATATCTAATGAGATGGACAATTCCTTTTAAGGAAACAAGAGACAATGTTGATAACCATTGTTGATGACCTTGTACTCTGTTCTACATCATGTGCTATGTCTATTCTTGGTTTGGACTTACAGCTTTGTTTTGCCATATTTGACTTTATTCTCTCCCCCCCAAGAGAGTAATGAGAACTGAGGAGTAATAAAATCCAAAATGTATAAATTTTGTTATAAAAAAGAGAGGGAGGGGAAAAAAAAAGAGCTGTAACGGATATAACAACAAGTGTGTTTAGGGATGTTAAATAGCTGACTATATTAATGTTTTTGGATCATTGAACACAGCTGTTTGCAGTCTCTCCGTTTGAATGTCTACTTTGTATTCTTTGATACTGTGATTTGAGCAACTATTTCCAAGATGATATTATGTAATCTATTAACAGGTGATTTCTTACTGTTATGTTTTTTTTTGTAGTTATGTATTATGTGTAACCTTACACTGCTTTGTTTTGTTTTGTGTTTTTCTCTTTTTCCTCTTAAATAAATTAAAAAAAAAAAGAAATTAAAGAAGAAATCAAACAATACCTAAAAGAAAATGAAAATGCAGATACAACTTACCGGAATCTGTGGGATGCAATGAAAGCCGTCCTGAGAGGAAAATTTATAGCACTGAGTTCCCACATCAGGAAAACAGAACGAATACAAATAAATAACTTGATGCTACACCTCAAACAGCTAGAAAAAGAAGAGCAAGTCAAGCCCAAACCAAAAGAAGAGAGGAAATTATAAAAATCAGAGCAGAAATCAATGCAATAGAGACTAAGAAAACAATCCAAAGGATCAACAAATCAAAGATTTGGTTCTTTGAAAGAATAAATAAAATCGATAAGCCCCTAGCCAACCTTATTAAAAAAAGGGAAGAAAAAGCTCAAATTCATGCAATAAGAAATGAAAAAGGAGAAGTCACTACAGACCCAATAGAAATACAGAAGATCATCAACACCTATTTCGAAAACCTCTACTCTCAAAAGTATGATAACACAGAAGAAATAGACAGATTCTTAGAAGCACATGAAGTGCCAAAGCTAGATCAAGAGGATGTAAAATTGTTGAATAACCCAATCTCGGTTACTAAAATTGAAAATGTAATTAAGTCCTTACCCACCAAGAAGAGCCCAGGCCCAGATGGATTCACTGCAGAATTCTACAAGAAATACAAAGAAGACCTAATGCCGACACTCCTCAAACTATTCAATGAAATTGAAAGGGAAGCAATCCTTCCTAAGTCATTCCTGGAAGCAAATATCACTCTAGTACCAAAACCTGAGAAAGACCCAACTAAAAAAGAGAACTATAGACCGATCTCCCTAATGAACACAGATGCAAAAATCCTCAATAAAATATTGGCAAATAGGATCCAGCAAATCATCAAGAAGATTATACACCATGACCAAGTGGGATTCATCCCAGGAATGCAAGGATGGTTCAACATATGCAAATCAATAAATGTAATCCACCATATCAATAAAGCCAAAAATAAGAATCACATGATCATTTCTATAGATGCAGAAAAAGCCTTCGATAAGGTCCAACATTTATTCATGATAAAAATTCTACAGAAAATTGGAATAGATGGTCTTTACCTCAATATAATAAAGGCCATTTATGACAAACCAACAGCCAGCATCATACTAAATGGCCAAAAATTGAAAGCCTTTACTTTAAAATCAGGCACAAGACAAGGATGTCCTTTATCACCACTCCTATTTAATATAGTACTGGAAGTACTAGCCAGAGCAAGTAGGCAAGAAAGAGAAATAAAAGGGGTAAAGATAGGAAAAGAAGAACTTAAGTTGTCATTGTTTGCAGATGACATGATACTCTACATAGAAGACCAACTAAGCTCCATTGAAAGACTCTTAGATACAATAAATAAATTCAGTAATGTGGCTGGATACAAAATCAATACTCAGAAATCAATAGCATTCCTATACACAAACAACAAAATCACAGAGAGGGAAGTAAGGGAAACTGGACTATTCACATTAGCAAGCAAAAAAGTGAAATATTTAGGAATTACTCTTATGAAAGAAGTGAAAGACTTATACAGTGAAAACTATAATACACTGAAAAAGGAAATTGAAGATGATCTCAGAAAATGGAAAGACATCCCTTGCTCATGGATAGGAAGAACAAACATTGTGAAGATGGCCATTCTCCCAAAACTCTTATACAGATTCAATGCAATCCCAATAGAAATACCATCAACATACCTTATAGATCTAGAGAAATCACTCCTAAATTTCATCTGGAACCAGAAGAGACCTAGAATCGCAAAAGCAATTCTAAGCAGCAAAGACAAAGCAGGAGGCATCACAATCCCTGACTTGAAATTATACTACAAAGCAACAGTAGTAAAATCAACATGCTATTGGAATCAAAACAGAGCTGAAGATCAATGGAATAGATTAGAAGATACAACCACAACTACAAACACACTCAACCACCTTATCTTTGATAAAGGAGCCAAGCAGGTTCACTGGAAGAACGATAGTCTCTTTAATAAATGGTGCTGGAAAAACTGGCTCTCCATTTGCCGAAAACTAAAGCTAGACCCATGTCTATCACCATGTACTAAATTAAAATCTAAATGGGTCAAAGATCTGAATATTAAAACAGAAACGCTAAATCTATTGGAAGACAAATTGGGTAGAAACCTTGGAGACATAGGAGTAGGTAAAGAATTCATGAACAGGACTCAAACTGCACGGGAAATACTTCCCAGAATCAATAACTGGGACCACTTCTTATTAAAAAGTTTCTGCATGTCAAAAGAAATCTCCAGCATAGTGAAAAGAAAACCCACAAACTGGGAAAAGATTTTAGTGAACTCTCTCTCAGACAAGGGACTCTTGTCTAAAACATATAAAGAATTAAAAAAACTCAGACCTCCAAAATTCAAAGATCCAATCCAAAAATGGGCATCTGAGATGAATACGCAATTCTCAGATGAAGAAATGCAAATGGAAAATAAATACATGAAAAAATGCTCATCATCATTGGTCATTAGAGAAATGCAAATTAAAACCACACTGAGATACCATCTCACTCCTGAAAGAATGGCCAGGATCAAGAAAACCAACAACAACAAATGCTGGAGAGGCTGTGGGGAAAAAGGAACTCTCCTGCACTGTTGGTGGGAGTGTAGACTGGTACAGCCTTTGTGGAGGTCTGTCTGGAGGTTTCTCAAAAAGTTGGGACTGGAAATCCCATTTATTCCAGCTATTGCACTTCTAGGCATATTCCCAGAAGAACTGAAAGCATCATACCACAGGGATATATGTGCACCTGTGTTTATAGCAGCACAATTTGTAATCGCCAGATCTTGGAAACAACCCAAGTGTCCATCAACTGAGGAATGGATAAAAAAGTTGTGGTATTTCTATACAATGGAGTATTATTCAGCTATAAAAAAGGATCGCATTGAGATATTTATCAATAAATGGGCGCAGCTTGAGACCATACTCATAAGTGAAATAAATCAATCTCGCATGTATGAATACCGAATAGTTTCCCTAATGTAAGTAATGATTCAAATATATAAAAATATGTGATAATCATGATTCCCCATTATGTGGCCTTGAAGCCTTATAAAATTTTCACTTATTAATTAGAAAGGCTTTATTCTGGGCTTCTTGTTATGGAAATATTTGAAGCTATAGTATATGAAGTTTTATCCAAATATTTTAAGGAAAAAGACAGACACTATGGTAACTACTATTCTTTAAAAAAATTATTTAGCTATTTCTTATGTTTATTTTAATTAAGGGAAAAATTTAAAAATTTAGGATATATAATAGTAACTCTTTTCGATCTCCTATTAACTTGTTTTGAAGTCCTGTAATACTCCCATGATCTTGTTTTGACTGATTACACTCTGTTCCATTCTGTGTGATAGTAGCAAGTCTGAGGGTATAGGCAACTAATTTGAAGGCAATAAGATTCACAAAGATGCCCATTCTGGTTTGACTATTGTCTCCTTTGGAAGTCCTGTAATGTTCACAATGCCTAAGTTTTATTGGTCTTGTTCTCCACTGTTTTGTCCAACTTTATAATGTCTAATGAGATAGACAATTCCTTTTAAGGAAACAAGAGACAACGTTGATAACCATTGTTAATAACCTTGTACTCTGTTCTACATCATGTGCTATGTCTATCCTTGGTTTTGACTTACAGCTTTGTTTTGCCATATTTGACTTTATTCTCTCCCCCCCAAAAAAGTAATAAGAACTAAGGAGTAATAAAATCCAAAAAAAAAAACAAAACAAAAAAAAAAAACAAACAAAAAAAAAACCATATAGGTACAGCCTAAAAAGTGAGGAAAAAACAAAGGTCGAAATTGGAGTGACAAGTCTACTTGCCAACAGATATTAAAGATTGCCAGCACCTACTAAAAGCTAGGAGACTTACAGAGCAAGTTCTCTCTCAGGAGTTTTCTGCAGGAACCAAACATGGAAAAAACTTAATTTTGGACTTCTGTCCTCCACAGGCATAACACAGTTTTTTATTGTCTTACGCCACCAAGTTTGTAGTAATCTTCAAAGGCAGTCTTGTAGGAAACTTATGGGAAGGCAAATGATAGCGAGATTTGAGGTTAAAAATGAGGGTCCAGGCAGTTAACATACATAAATGAAATGGGCTAGTACATGAAACACAAGTGCACTGCAAATGATTAACACAAAATGAAACATGGATCTGACTGTCAGAAAATAGTGAATGATGACCTAAATGCTTCTCATTTTCAGTTCACTGTTACCAGGTGAGAATGCAAGCCCAGGGTTGCAGGAGATTCTAAAGCAATTTAAATTAGTTTTAAAATTTAGCCCTTTCATTTGAAATCTCTCCATCTAAAAGTGGTAGAAACTAATTTTAATTTTTCAAGCAAAAAATTTTTAAATATCTGTGTTAAATATTACATAATTTCTTAACTTTATGATTCCAACCTTTGTTTCAATGATTTTTCTCAGCATTAAAATATGTTATTAAAACTGGAAGATACAAAGATTTAGCTATTGTGAATAACTTTTAAAAATAAGGGTCCATAAAGTATACATACAAAAAAAAAATAAAAACTGGAAGATACTTCCGAGGTCTGCTTCTGTTGGGACAAAAGTAATTGTGGTCACCACATAAGTGTGGCATATTTTTTAGGTCATGTCTAAAACAAAGGCCATGGCAGGGGCTAATTTTCAGGAATTTTACTATTTATTTATTTTTTTGTTTAGCTTTTTGAGACAAGGTCTTGTTATGTACTTCAAGCTGCCCATGAAATCACTATGTACCAAGGTTGGTCTTGAACTCATGGTGATCCCTCTGCCTCAGCCACCTGAGTTCTGGGAGTACAGGCATGTGCCACCATGCCAAATGTGGAATTTCAAAACTTTCCTAAAGACAGGAAGGAGGATTTTAACAAAAAACAGGAATCAAAAGATACATGTACAGGTACAAATTCTCTATGATAAATATGCTTATTATGTAAATCTAAAATGTATCGATAAACTTCATTTAAAAGAATAAAACTTGATGGACAAACCAGACAATTTCCCTACTTAAAATTCTCTCTCTCTCTCTCTCACTTGCAGGAAGTATGTTTTTTTATAGCATTTCCTATATTCTGGTTACTAACAACATTTCTGAGTATGAAAAAGAAGTTGAAAGAGCATGTAGCATTAGTTCTCACCTTACAAGACATTTGTACCTCAAACTATAATGTTCAGCAGAAAGGCATTCAAAACCCAGCTAACTTTCTATATTCAATTGTGGAAGTACTAATCAAATAAGCATACATATGCCTTACAACTGCAGGTGTTAAATTAAACACTTTCTGACTATGTAATATATAAGCCTCAATACTGTGTAGTCAGTCAGAATCTTGCTACACTACTATAGTGTATTCATGAGTATGAAAAATGATTAAACAACCATAACTCTTAATTTCTAGAAGCCACCACCTAAACAATTTTCTCCCTATCCTTTTTAAATTATATACTTTGTGTACTCACTCTGAATTTAAGAAAAGGCAACAAGGAAAAAACAATCTTTTCAACACAGGGCTGGGCAAACAATATCCATACTGCAAGGTATAATATTCTTAGCAGTTTTTCTTCTGTCAGCACTTCGTGATTACAATTCTGATTCCTCCTGGATTGTAAAGGTTTTGAATATTCTGTTGATAGTTTGATGAATGTTCCCTTATATCAGATAAATCTCCTGTTTCTTTACTGCAGTCTAGATTTTTAGTATTTTATAAATTTGATTGTAATGTGCCTCATTATATTATGAGGGCTGATTTTTTGATGTTAAATAATATATTTGGGAAGTTTTCAGATGGTACCTGTTCACACTGGCTCACTACTCCTTTTCTCTCTGAGGTGTGCTCATGATTTCTTCTGCAGGATTAAATCAGCTATTGAAGCTAACTACTGATATTTTTAGTACTGTTGATATATTTTTCCATTTCTGGATTTTTGCTTGGTTCTTTTCATTATTATTCCCTTCCTAAATATAATTTTGCTTTATGAATTATTTTCTCAATTTCAATTAGTTTTGTACATTTTTAATCTTACCATTTAAAAAATGATTCTTGTAAATTTTTTCAGCAAATTCATAGATCTGTACTTCAAGATAGGTTGAATGAGTTTTATTGTTTCACTGCAATCAAGTTGCATGATTCTTGATGATCTATGTAGTCTTTCATTGTTGTCTGTGCATTTTAAAGAGCAAACATCTCATAAATTTTATAGACTGATTTTCAGAAATTAAAGAGTGTTCTACTGTTAGGTTCTTGGTCTGGAACCCTCATCTGAGGCTAAATAAATTGATAAGCCCCTGTCCAACTTCATGAACAAGAGGAAAAAAAACTTTGAATTCAGAAAATAAGGAATGAAAAAGGTGAAATCACTGCAAACCCTATAGAAATACACAAGATCATCAATATCTACATCAAAAACCTCTACTCTCATAGGTTTGATAGCACAGAAGAACTAGACAGATCCCTAGAAACATATGAATTACCAAACTGGATGAAGAAGATGCAAAACTGCTGAATAGCCCAATTTCAATTAATGAAATTGAAAAAGTAATTAAAACCTTACCAACAAAGAAAAGCCCATGTCCTGATGGATTCACTGTGGAATTCTACAAGAAATTCAAGGAAGACTTAAGCCAGTATTCCTCAAACTCTTCAATGAAATTGAGAGGGAAGCAATTTTCCCTAACTGATTCCTGGAAACAAGTATTACTCTAATACCAAAACCAGAGAAAGACCCAATGAAAAAAGAAAACTACAGGCCAATCTCCCTAATGAACATAGATGCACAAATTATCAATAAAATACTGGCAAAAAGAAGGCAGCAAATCATCAAGAAGATTATACACCACAACCAAGTGGGATCCATCCCAGCAATGTAGGGACGGTTCAACATACACAAATCAAAAATTTAATCCACCAAATCAATAGAGACAAAAATAAGAATCACATGATCATTTCTATAGATACAGAAAAAGCTTTTGATTAGGTCCAACACTCATTCATGATAAGAACCCTATAGAAAATTGGAATAAATGGTCTTTACTTCAATATGATAAAAGCCATCTATGCCAAACCAATAAGCAACATCATATAAAATGGCCAAAAACTGAAAGCTTTTACTCTAAAATCAGAAATAAGACAAGAATGTTCTTTATCACCACTCTTACTCAATATAGTACTGGAAATACTAGCCAGAGAAATTAGACAAGAGAGAGAAATAAAAGTAGTAAGGATAGGCAAAGAAGGAGTTAAACCATCATTATTTTCAGATGACATGATACTCTACATGGAACGCACCCAAAACTCCATTGGAAGACTCCAAGGTATAATAAATAAATTCAGGGCTGGGGATTTAGCTCAGCGGCATAAGCACCTGCCTTGCAAGTGTGCGGTTATGAGTTTAATCCCTGGTACCGATAGAAACAAAAAAAGACAAAAAAAAAAAAAAAAAAAAGATAAAAAAACTTCAGTGATGTAGCTGGATACAAAGTCAACACTCAAAAATTAATAGCATTCCTATACACTACCAACAAACTCACTGAGGGAGAAATAAGAGAAGCCACAGCCTTCACAATAGCTGAAAAATATGAAATACTTAGGAATCAATCTAACAAAAGAAAAAAATAACTGTTCAGTGAAAATTATAATATCCTGAAAAATAATTGAAGAGGATCTCAGAAAATGGGAAGACATTCCTTGCTCATGGATAAGAAGAAAAAACCTTGTGAAAAAGGCCATTCTTTAAAAATTGTTAAATATATTCAATGCAGTTCCAATCAAAATATCATTAGCATATCTCATAGATCTAGATAAATTATTCCTAAAATTCATGTGGAACCAGAAAAGACATAGAATAGCAAAGGCAATTCTGGGCAACAAAGGCAAGGCAGAAGGCATCACAGTCCCTGATTAGAAGGAATCCTACAAAACTATTGTGACAAAAACAGCATCGTACTGAAATAAAAACAGACCAGAAGATGAATGGAATAGATTAGAAGATACAACTACAACTACAAACACATTCAGCAACCTTATCTTTGACAAAGGAGTCAAACACATTCACTGGAAGAAAGATAGTCTCTTTAATGAATGGTGGTGGAGCTCTGGAACCAGGAAGCAGGAAATTCAGCCAGCAGCTGGGGTGAGTCAGCTCCCTATCCAGAATCCTGGAGACTGTGTTAAGACCATTGCTCCCAGAGCACAAGGGCCCACCCAGAGCCCAGCCACACTAGGCTATGCTCGCCTGGTAAGTTTCAGGCCTGCCCAGGACATACCCAGTGACCTTCTCCAGAACATGGAATCTGGAAATTCAGCTGGTGGCTGGGGTGAGTCAGCTCCCTATCCAGAGCCCGAGAGATTGTGTTAAGATCATTGCTCCCTGAGCTCAAGGGCCTACCCAGAGCCCAGCCAAACTAGGCAGTGCTCACCTGGCAGGTTTCAGGCCTGCCTAGGACATGTCCAATGACCTTCTCTGGAACCAGGAACCCGGAAACCTAGCTGGCGGCTGGGGTGAGTCTGCTCCACATTCAGAGCCCAGGACATTGGTTTAAGATCATTGCTCCCAGAGCTCAAGGAGCCGCCCAGAGCCCTTCCACTCTAGACTCGCCTTGGGACGTTTTGCAGCCTGAGTAGATTACCCCCATGAACTTCTTCAATTACAGGAGTGGAGAGCAGGTGAAGTGAGTTTCAGGATACTTGTCTTTGCCTGGGGAGAGCTTCAGCCCATCACCCACAGTGGGTAGGTGCCTGCCAAGCTACCTGGAACACTGAAGGTAGCACAGGAGAGCCTGACAGCCTAAATGAACCATGCTCAGCAACCTCCATTCAGTATCAAGAGCCTAGGGCATAGGAGACAATTTCCAACACATCCAGGGGAAGCCTTAGTAAAACACTTAACAAACAGAAATATAGGAAAATGACAAAATAAAACACCAAAATGCAATCTCAGTCCTCCAGCCCATCCAAAGAAACCCTGGGAGCTATGTACATAGAAGAAAATATATGCCATACACCTGAAATACCTGTAATAATAGCAACTGAAATAAAGAAGCAACTCCAGGAAGCTTTAAAGGAATTCAAATTAGAAATAATCTCCCAGGTAAAAGAAGAAATGATAAAAGTAATGAAAGAGATGCTGAACACATCTAAAGAAGACACAGTTAAAAAGTTAGAGGAACAAAACAAAATGATAGAATCCCTGGATGAACAATATAAGAAAAAAAAACCAGAATACATGAAACAGATTCAAAGGGATATATAGGAAGTCAAAAATTCCACTGAAAGTTGTCAAAATCACCTCAACGAAAGTGAAGATAGAATTTCAGACCTCGAAGACAAGAGTACAGCTAGTGAAGAGGAAAGAAAATATATTATTTTTTTTCCTTTTTATTGGTACTGGGGATTGAACTCATGACCACCTGCTTGCAAGGCAGGTGCTTATGCCACTGAGCTAAATTCACAGCCCAGGAAAGATCTTTTTAAAAAAAAAAAAAACAAGGGATCAGGAAACAGCAATTCAACAGCTGCAAGATGATGCAAAGAAAAATAACACAAGAGTAATAGGGATAAATGAAAAAGAAGGAAACAACACAAATGATATCAAAAGGCTATTCACAGAAGTCATAGCTGAAAATTTCCCAAACATGAGAATGGAAACTGACATTAGGATTAGTGAAGCATATAGAACTCCAAACAGCCATAACCAAAATAAAGCTACAACCAGGCATATAATAATCACATCCCAGAAATCCAACACAAGAATAGAATATTAAAAGCTGTCAGAGAGAAAAGACAGATCACCTATAAAGGAAAGCCTATCAGAATCACAGCAGACTTCTTAACACAAACAATGAAGTCAAGAAGAGCACAGAGTGAAGTATTTCAGGTCCTAAAGGAAAATGATTTTCAACCTAGACTGATGTACCCTACAAAACTGTCCTTCAAAATGGATAGACAAATAAGACACTTCCATGACAAAGAACAGCAGAAGAACTTTATGATCACCAAGCCAACCCTGCAAAGAATACTGAAAGATAGCTTAGATACACTTAGGAAAAAAATCACTAAACGAAGCAGACATTAAACAGAACAGAAAATAAAGATGCAACAGCAGAAAGATAACATGTCAACAATAAGCCAACATATAACAATTATAACTATTAATGTAAAGGGACTCAATGCACCAATTAAAAGAAACAGACTTGCAGAATGGATCAAGAAACAAAAACCAACCATATGCTGTCTACAAGAAACTCATCTAACCCAAAAAGATATTCACAAACTGAAAGTCAGAGGATGGAAAACAATACTTCATGCAACAGGAACCCCAAAAAAGTGGGGCTAACTACTCTGATAGCAGACAATATGAACTTCAAACCAAGAATGATCAGAAGGGATAAAGAACGTCACTACATACTGGTTGGGGGAAAACTCCAAGAGGAAGAGATAACTATCTTAAATATATATGCACCAAATTCCAGATCACCCAGTTATATAAAACAAGTATTAACAGAAATGAAAAACCAAATTAGCAGTAGCACAATTATATCAGGAGACCTTAACATAACACACCATTGACACCAAGGGACAGATCAACCAGACAGAAAATCATCAAAGAAATAATACAACTGAATCACATCTGTGAACAAATGAACTTGATAGACATATACACAGTGTTCCATCCAACAACATCAGAATACACATTCTTCTCAGCAGTAGATAGGTCATTCTCTAAAATAGACTATATGTCAGCTCACAGAGCATACTTAAATAAATGCAAAAGAGTTGAAATTATCTCTTACAAGCTATCAGATCATAGTGCCATAAAATTAGAAATTAATGACAAAAGTTAATGCAAAAATCCCACAAACACATGGAAACTGAATAACACACTCTTGAGTAATCAGTGGTTCACAGGGGAAATTGAAGAGGAAATTAAACAATACCTACAGGCAAGCAAAAACACAAATACAACTTACTGGAATCTGTGGGATGCAATGAAAGCTGTCCTCAGAGGAAAATTTATTGGACTGAGTTCCCACATCAGAAAAACAGAACGAATACAAATAAACAATCTGTTGCTATACCTCAAACATCTAGAGAAAGAAGACCAAATCAAGCACAAAGCCAAAAGAAGAGAGGAAATTATAAACATAAGAGCAGAAATTAATGCAATAGAGACTAAGAAAACAATCCAAAGAATCAATGAATCAAAGAGTTGGTTCTTTCAAAGAATAAATAAAATTGATAAGCCCCTAGCCAATCTTATTTTAAAAAGGGAAGAAAAAGCTCAAGTTCATGCAATAAGGAATGAAAAAGGCAAAATCACTACAGACTCTGTGGAAATACAGAAAATTAACACCTATTTTGAAAACTTCTACCCTCATAGGTTTGATAACAAATAAGAAAAAGACAGATTCCTAGAAACATATGAAGTACAAAAGCTAGGTCGAGAAGATATAACACTACTGAATAACCCAATTTCTATTAATGAAATTAAAAACGTAATTAAGTCCTTGCCTACAAAGAAGAGCCCAGGCCCAGATGGATTCACTGGAGTATCTACAAGAAGTACAAAGAAGACTTAATGCCAACACTCCTCAAGCTCTTCAATGAAATTGAAATGGAAACAATCCTTCCTAAGTCATTCCTGAAAGCAAATATTACTCTAGTACCAAAACCGGAGAAAGACCCAACTAAACTACAGACCAATCTCCCTAGTAAAGACAGATGTAAAAGTCCTCAATAAAATATTGGCAAACAGAATGCAGCAAATCATCAAGAAGAGTATACACCATGACCAAGTGAGATTCATCGCATGCAGGGATGGTTCAACATACGTAAATCAATAAATGTAATTCACCATTTTAATAAAACCAAAAGTAAGAATCACATGATCATTTCTATAGATGCAGAAAAAGCTTTTGATAAGGTCCAACATTCATTTACGGTAAGCACCTTACAGAAAATTGGAATAGATGGTCTTTACCTCAATATAGTAAAGGCCATCTATGACAAACCAACAGCCAGGATCATACTAAATGGCCAAAAATTGAAGACCTTTACTTTAAAATCAGGCACAAGACAAGAATGTTCCTTATCACCCTTATCACTGCTCCTATTTAATGTAGTACTGGAAATACTAGCCAGAGCAATTAGACAAGAGAGAGAAACAAAAGGGGTAAAGATAGAGAAATAAGAAGTTAAATTATTATTTGCAGATGACATGATAATCCACATAGAAGACACCCAAAACGCCATTGATACAATAAATAAATTCAGCAAGGTAGCTGTATACAAAATCAATACTCAAAAATCAATAGTATTCCTATATACTAACAACAAAATCACAGAGAGAGAAATAAGAGAAGCCACACCCTTCACACTAGCAACCAAAAAATGAAATATTTAGGAATTACTCTCACGAAAGAAGTGAAAGACCTATATAGGGAAAATTATAATATACTGAAAAAAGAAATTGAAGATGATCTCAGAATGTGGAAAGACATCCCTTGCTCATGGATAGGAAGAATAAATATTGTGAAAATGGCCATTCTCCCCAAACTGTTATGCAGATTCAATGCAATTCCAATGAAAATACCATCAACGTACCTCATAGATCTAGAGAAATCAGTCCTAAAATTCATCTGGAGTGAGAAGAGACCTAGAATAGCAAAGACAGTTCTAAACAGCAAAGGCAAGGCAGGAGGTATCACAATCCCTGACTTGAAGTTATCCTACAAAGCAACTGTAGTAAAATCAACATGGTACTGGAACCAAAACAGAGCCAAAGATCAATGGAATAGATTAGAAGATTCAACCACAACTACAAAGACATTCAACCACCTTATCTTTGATAAAAGGGCCAAGCATATTCACTAGAAGAAGGACAGTCTCTTTAATAAATGGTGCTGGAAAAACTGGCTCTCCATATGCTGAAAACTAAAACTAGACTCATGCCTATCACCATGTACTTAATTAACATCTAAGTGGATCAAAGATCTGAATATTAAAACAGAAACACTAAATCTATTGGAAGACAAATTGGGTAGAAACCTTGAAGACATAGGGGTAGGTAGAGAATTCATGAACAGAAATCAAACCGCACAAGAAATACTTCCCAGAATCAACAACTGGGATCACGTCTTATTAAAAAATTTCTGCATGTCAAAAGAAATCTCCAGCATAGTGAAAAAAAAAACCCACAAACTGGGAATAAATCTTAGTGAACTGTCCCTCAGACAAAGGACTTCTGTCTAAAACATAAAAATAATTAAAAAATCAGACCCCCAAAATTCAAAGATCCAATCCAAAAATGGGCATCTGAGATGAGTACACAATTCTCAGGTGAAGAAATACAAATGGCAAATAGATACATGAAAAAAATGTTCATCATCATTACTTATTAAAAAAATGCAAATTAAAACTGCACTGAGATTCCATCTCACTCCTGAAGGAATGGCCAGGATCAAGAAAACCACCAACAACAAATGCTGGAGAGGCTGTGGGGAAAAAGGAACTCTCCTGCACTGTTGGTGGGAGTGTAGACTGGCGCAACCATTGTGGAAGTCAGTCTGGAGATTTCTCAAAATGCTGGGATTGGAAGTCCCATTTGTCCCAGCTATTCCACTTCTAGGCATATTCCCAGTAAAGCTGAAAGCATCATACCACAGAGATATATGTACACCATGTTTATAGCAGCATGATTTGTAATAGCCAGATTTTGGAAACAACCTAAATGTCTATCACCTGAGGAATGGATAAAAAAAGTTGTGGTATTTTTATACAATGGAGTACGACTCAGCTATAAAGAATGATAACATTGAGATATTTATAAATAAATGGGCACAGCTTGAGACAATACTCATCAGTGAAATAAATCAAACCCACATGTACAAATACCGAATAGTTTTCCCTAGTGTAACAAATGATAACAATACATAAAAGTATGTGGTAATCATGATTCCTCATTATATTGCTTTGAAGCCTTATAATGTTTTCATTTATCAGTTGTAATGGTTTTATTCTGGGATGTTTGGTTTTATTGTCTGTGATGGTATGAACGGCTATTTTGTTTACCTGATTTTTTTTTATCAGTATCAGCGATCAAACTCACCACCACCTGCTTGCAAGGCAGGTGCTTATGCTGCTCAGATAAATCCCCAGCCCCTGAACAGCTATTTTGGAGAAAACAAGACATCATAATAGCTAATGCTGATTTAATATCATCTTGTTTTGAAGTCCCAGCAAACTTTTGTTCTTCTGTCTCCATCAGTCTTAACATGTTGTATCTTATTGGATTTTATTACATGTGATAATATAAATGAAAACTTTTATAGACAAGGAGATAATACAGGAACCATTATTAATTTTCTGTTAGTTGGTTCTAAATACCCTGTAATACTGTCATTCTCTGGAACAGTTTTACATTGTCTTGATATGTTTGATGCTACAGTATACGAAGTTATACTCAAATATTTCAAGGAAAGAGACACTATGGTAACTACTTTTGTGTTGGGATATCTTGTGGTGAAACACTAGGTTGCTTAAATTGTTGTGCTCTGACCTGTGCTGTTTTGTTGTTATGTCCTCTTTTATCTGAATCTCCTTTTTATTATTTTTTTTATTATTTATTTATTTATTATTTTATTTTTATCTTTCTAATTAAGGGAAAAATAAATTAAAAATAGCAGGATATATTACAGTAACCTGATTTCCTATTAACTTGATTTGAAACCCTGTATTGCTCTCACCATCTGTTTTGACTGATTTTACTGCTATTCTGTTTTGCTAAATAGTATCCAGTTTGAGAGTATAGGCAACAACTTTGAAGACAACAAAGTTCACTATGATGCCCATTCTGGTTTGAGTATTATCTTCTTTTGAAGTCTTGTAATGTCTCCAGTGTTTTGGTTTTTTTGGTTTCGTTCTTTACTGTTTTGTTCAATTTTATTATAACTGATGATATAGGCAATTCTTTTTGAGATAGCAAGAGGCATTATGGTAACCACTGTTGATCACCTTGCATTCAGTTTTTATGTCATGTGCTATGTTCATCCTTTTGATTTGACTGACTCTGTTTTGTTTTGTCACATTTGGTTTTATTCTCTTCAAAAAAAAAAATAAGAACTGTGGGAGTAATAAAACCCAAAACATGTAACTGTCATTGTAAAAAAGAGAGGAAAAGAAAGTGCTCTAAATGATACAACTGCATGTATATTTAAGTATATAAGATAGATAACCATATTACTGAGTTTTTGTTGGATCATTGAACAGAACTGTTTGCAGTCTCACTGTTTGAATGTCCACTTTATGTGCTTTAATTTTGTAACTTGAACAACTATTTCTAAGATGACAATATATAATCTATTAACTAGTGATTTCCTACTGTTTATTTTTTTGAAAAATTTTGTATTACTTGTTCCCTTTTTCTGTTTTTTTCTCTTTCTCCTTAAATAAAATTTTTAAAAAAGAAACTAAAAAAAAAATAAATAGTGGTGGAAAAACTGACTCTCCATCTGCTGAAAACTAAAACTAGTCCCATGCCTATCATCATATACTAAAGTCAAAATGGATTAAAGATCTAAATATTAAAACAAAAACACTAAATCTGCTGTAAGACAAAATAGGTATAAATCCTGAAGACATAGGTGTAGGCAGACAATTCATGAGCAAAAATCAAACTGCACAGGAAACACTTCTCAGAATCAATAACTGGGATCTTGTCTTATAAAATGTTTTTGCATGTCCAAAGAAATCTCCAACAGAGTGAAAACGAAACCCATGAATTTTTAAAAATCTTAGTCAACTGTCCCTCAGACAAAGGACTTCTGTCGAGAACATATAAAGAATTAGGGGCTGGGGATTTATTTCAGTGGCATAAGCAACTGCCTTGCAAGCAGGCGGTCGTGAGTTCGATCCCCGGTACTGGGAAAACAAAAACAAAAAAACAACAACAAAAGAACATATAAAGAATTAAAAAGAATTACATCCCCGAAATCCAAAGATCCAATACAAACAAAAATGGGAATCTGAGATGAATACACACTTCTCAGATGAAGAAATACAAATGGCAAACAAATGCATGAAAAAATGTTCAGCATCATTGGTCACTAGAGAAATGCAAATTAAAACCACACTGAGACTCTATCTCACTCCAGAAAGAATGGCCCAGATCAAGAAAATCACCGACAAATGCGGGAGAGGCTGTGGGGTACACTGTTGGTGGGAGTGTAGACTGGTGCAAGCACTGTGGAGGTCAGTCTGGAGATTCCTCAAAAAGCTGGGATTGGAAGTCCCAATTGACCCAGAAGAACTGAAAACATCATGTCACAGTGACATATGTGCACCCATGTTTATAGCAGCACAATTTGTAATAGCCAAATCTAACTGCCCATCAACTGATGAATGAACAAAAAAGATGTGGTACTTTTACACATTGGAGGACTACTCAGCTATAAAGAATGACCACAGTGAGAGTTTCATAGGTAAATGGAAGCAACTTGAGAGCATACTCATAAGTGAAATAAATCAAATTGACATGTTTGAATACGGTGTTGCCTCCCTAGTATAAAAAATGGTAAGAGTACATGAGATGCAAAATCCTTAATAAATACTGTGAAAGGGTAAGAATCTGCTCAAAGGAGAAAAAATCAGTATCTCAGGGAAAGGGGGGATAAGTAAGGAAGAAGAAAAAAATATCTAAATTTTGGTAAACACACTTAAGATAGTTAAGACGATTTTTCTACAAATTCTATTAGTTCTTGGAAAAAAACAGTTAACATTCATAGGATTGGATCAATTCTGCATGTTTGTATCTGGTGATCTGATTATCTCTTTTGAAGATTGCTATGTAAAACAACAACATTAGTTACGTTCCTACCACCTTGTTTTGAAGGCCAATGTCATCATTGTTTTGGGCTTCTTGCTATTGTTATTTATTTTGTCTTTTATGTATCTTGCTTTTCTAGTACTTTTTTTTCTTTTGTTTTGTTTTCCCCTCTAATACAGAAAGGATAGATGTACATGTGGAGGCTTATACATGCCTAGAAGTCCTAAACAGTAATGAGAATCGATTGTATTTTATATGATGATATGGACAGCTACTTTGAAGAAAAAGAGACATTATGGTATCCATTGTTGATTTTCTATCATCATGCTGTGAAATCCAGTAACGACTTTATTCTTTGTATAGAGCGATTTTGGTCTGTTTTGTATTATTTAATTTCAACATACATGAAGGTATGGACAGCTATTTTGAAGAGAACGAGAGACATTATGGCAGCCATTGTTGATTTTCCTATTGTCTTCTTTTGAAGGCCTGTAATGCTTTCATTATTTTGTTTTGATCAGTTTTATAATATTTTGTTTTGTATGAATTCATTGTGTCTGAAGATATAGACAATGATTTAGAAGAAAACAAGAGACATTATGGTAGCCAGTGATGATCTCCTGTTGTCTTGCTTTGAAGTCTGTGTCATTTACATCATTTTTGTGATCTGCTTTGTTCTGTTTTGTTCTGGCTTGTTTTACCCTCTTTAAAATTTATTTACCCTCTTTATAATTTATATATGAATCTTTCAACTTAGAAATTATTATTTGTTTCAAATAAAAACTGTATGGTAAGACTTAAATCTTTCAATGCAAAATGTAATTGTGATCACATATAATGGTCTCTTTAAAACAATGAGTGGGAAAAAAACAATGATTGGGAAACAACAGTGTTCAGAGGCAAAACAATAGACTCATATACTGATATAGGAAATGATATATAGGGAAATTTTAAAAAACTATGATGAATACATTATAGGCTTTACTGAAAAAGGCAGACAAGATGCCAGACCAGATGGACAATTTCAGCAGAGATATGGGAACTGTAAGAATGAAATAGGATATGTTATTTTAACAACACAATAGCAGATGAAAAATGAACTTGAAGATAAATGAATAGAAACTGTACAAACTGAAATAGAGGAAAAATAACTACTATAACAGGGCATGCAAGAGCTAAGGGATACTCTCAAATTGTCTAACATACACATAAGTAGAGCCATGGGAAAATAAATAAATATTTAAAGAGATAATAGTTTAGGTTTTTGAAAAACTATAAAAAACACTAAATCACACACATCCAAGAAATTTCTATAATGCAAAACAATATAAATAATATGTAAAAATTTGTAAATCTATCATTTTTAAAGCAACTAAAATCACAGATAAAGACAAACTATTGAAAGTAAGTAGAGTAAAAAAACACAATCTTAAGAGAAAATAAAGATAATTAAAGCAAACATCATTAGAAACTATGTAAGCCAGAAGACAAAACAGTGACATTTTTAAAGCTCTGGAACATAATACAAAGCCAAAAAAAGTCATCCTGAAGTTTTTACCGTGCAAAAAATATCTTTCAAAATTAAATAACAATTTTATTCAGACTAGTAAAAGTTTAGAGAATTCATACCAGAAGATCCGTAATACACTAAATGTGAATTTTTTTTCTTTTACTGAAAAGAGTGAATTTCTAATTATCTTGAATCTGTCTAGAAAAACATATACAAAGCCACAAGCAGTGTCCACAACCAAAAATATAAACTTTCTGCCTACAGAAACACAAAACAAAAAACAAAACCACAGGCATGAACTATAAACCCATATTATCAATGAGCCTTAAGGTTATAAATGGGAATTTCTTCAGGCACAAAGAATATACTTAGACAGAAACTTAGATCTACATAAAACAAAGAAAAATCTCTGCAAATGCTTAAAATAAACAATTTTGTTGTATTTTAAAATACTATAAATGATTATTGACTGTCTATGGCAAATGGGAGAATTTTAGCTTTACAACTATAATTATCATACAGTCATTATACAACATTATCTCTTTTTTTCCTAAATGCAGCTATAAAAACTAGCCAGAATGTATGGAGTAATTATTTAAAGACTATGAAAACTGAAGAGTATCGGGAACAAGATCAAAGTTATAGCCATTACCAAATTGGAAGTGAATTTGCTAATTTTCCTCTGCCATCACACTGCTTGAACCTCAAAAGCAAATCCAAAATCAAGTACGAGTGCAAAGTACAAAAGTTGGAAGCTCCAGAAAAAGCCCTTTTAGTTCATTTTTAAAACTAAAAAAATTTTATTTTACATCCATAAAGGATGCAAATTGAGTCCTTTCTTACCCACTTAGAGAACAGTTTCAGTAAAGATCACATTTGTGTGTGGCACAGCACCCCACATAATAGGATACTCTGAAACATTTTAGGATTCATTTCACATTTTCTCAAAGAAGCTCATTTCCTCTGCAGAGGAGTTTAATGGTATATACATTTCCTGGGTGAAACTTTTCAAATATAGTTGAAATTAATATTCATGTTGATATACTATGAATTCCATTTCATACCAGAGCTCTGTGATCAGTGCAATCATTTATAAAACAGTATTGCATGTTTTATTGTGTGTGTGTGTGTGTGTGTGTGTGTGTGTGTGTGTGCCAGGGATTGAACTCACAACCAGTGTTTGCCAAGCAGGCACTTATACCACTGAGTTAACCCCCGGCCTCATTCATGTTTTTATAAAAGTAAAAAAAGTACTCAACATATTCAGGTATCAATTAAAATTCATTCATAACTGATTCCTAAGTTATTTACTTTTTAAAAACTTCAAAAAACAACCCAAACAGTCAATATGCCCATCAATAGATGAATGGATAAAGGAAATGTGGTATTTACACACAACAGAGTACGACTCTGCCATAAAGAAAGATAGAGTTGAGTTCGTTGCAGGAAAATGGATGTATCTTGAGATGATAATGCTAAGTGAAATAAATCAGAAACACACACACACATACACATATATGATCTAGATAGATAATATAACACATTAGAGAATGTAGGAAATCCCAGTGAGAATTTCCACTGGGTAGGTTATAATGTTTTGTGTATTGATCTCTGCATTTTCTATAGTTACTTTTCTCTCTGGTTGATAAAGGTGATCATTCCCAGAGTCAGCTTGCTGCAACATTGATTTCAGAAACTCACTTGTGACTTGTTTATTTCTAAGAATACACTCTCCTGTAAATATGTTTGCCAAACAAAAGCAATGGTTCATTTTTCCTGAGTCTTTCATACCATAGTCATAAGCCTCCTACAAAAGGGTTTCAGTTTAAGAGCTGGCCTGCAATTTGGTTTGGAGCTCACATAAAGGAACACTAACAATATCTTATCTATTTTGAAATAGGGGGCTTAGGGACACTTGAAACAGCTATCCTCTTGCAGGTGTTGCTGAGATGACTGTGTTGTGTGTCTCCACGGATAATCTTCTGAGACCTTGAAGGTTGTTATTGCATTTGGAAAGGTGACTATGGGAGTCAAATGAAAATGACAAAATCGAGGTGTTTCTTTTTTTTTAGTAAGATCAGGTATGGAGTATAGGTTCATTTTTCCTCTTGTAAGTTGATCTACAAACAAATATTAAGTATGTTTGTTGCCTTGTTCTTTTGTGGTAAAATATGTCAACTGCTACTCTACTACTACCATATTCAGAGAACCAACTTAATACTATCAGCATAATGCACAAATCTATTCTTTTGCACTCAGTCACCTGTAATAGGTATTAGGAAAAGTAAATCTTCAACCAGTAACACTGAAGATAAGTGTTTGTTGCTTCCAAGGCTGATCTAGATGCAGTACCCAGTTACCTTGGTTTCTTAACAGTTTCTGGAACTCATCTATTTACCTTGAGGCAATAGTGGTGATGGTAGCAGTGGCTTGGCAAAAGCAATTGGGCTGTGTGGTGCTGAAAACTGCTGATTTGAGAAACTCCAGTCTCATATCAGAGACAATGTTGGCAAGGCACCTCCCTGGGAATGCACAACTGGTTGAAATGTGAAAATGGAAGAGGACATTGGGACACAGCAGGGATGTGAACTTGGGAGAAATGTGTCAGAAGAAAGATCCAGTCTCTTTGTGGAGATGTTTTCTGGGCTAGTGTTAAAGTTTTTATTTATGAGAAATACAGACAATCCTTGCTTGGTAAGGGAAACATTATAACTTTACATAAAAAGTTTAACTTAAGATCTTTAGTTATTATTTTGACATAGCAGTACGGTCATTGCCTATTTCTGATATTAAAACTAGTCATAAACACTGATAATGAATGCCAAATATACACTAACAGTGTGTATTTCTATTTACTCAAGCTGGAAGTCACTTGAGAGACAATAGTAGAGGCAAGGGTTGTTTCTATTTACTCTGAGTTCATTGAGAATAAATAGGCAGTCAGCACTGCTACTGGAAATCTCTTGATACCTGCTGTTTCCAGTAGCCCCTACAATTATAAAGATAAATGAAATTTCAACTATAGGCTACCCAGCCATTTGACTTCTCAACCCTTTTTACTTATAGACAGACCCCAAGTAGCATGAGAGTATGAATTAAGGCATTCATAAACGCACACTTGCTGCTGCAGTGCTCTCTCCACACTTGAATAGCAGTTTGGAGTAAGAGCTTTGAAAATTAGCAAAGTGTATATAAAAACTGGTCAATCCTTAATACGTTTAATGTCAGAAAGACACAAGTCATGTTCTGGTCATGAGGATATGACAGGAGGATGCTTTATGCTTTGG
This sequence comes from Cavia porcellus, assembly GCF_034190915.1. NCBI lineage: Eukaryota > Metazoa > Chordata > Mammalia > Rodentia > Caviidae > Cavia > Cavia porcellus. The sequence continues at coordinate 36,106,882 of NW_026947486.1, read as the reverse complement.
AATCGTGGCCTGTTTATGTTTATTTCCTGAGAATGCAGTGCTTGAAAGACTATAGCGCTTAGAATAACTGTTAGTCATATAATATAAAAGATTGTTTAATGAACAGGTGATAAATTGATTTTAAGGAGAAACAACTGTATCAATGCTAAAGAAAAATATCCTCAGGCATCAGAACTATAAAATGAAGAAAGTTCAAAAGCAGAACAAATGAATTTAGGTGAATGAAGGTAGGGGAAGGGGCAATCACAAGGATCTAGCTGAAACAGATAACTAAGCAACTGTGGCAATAGGGCTGAAAAGGGATCCCTGGTAAGCTGGTGACTATGGAATTAATGCACCAGCAGAGTTTCTTCTTCAGTATTCAGTTTTATTTGTTTTTATAGAAGAGGACAGCAAAATCTTCTATGGGTTTGAGATCACCCTAAGTGCTACTGGTCCTGGAAGGAGCACTATCACTCTAAAAAGGCAGGGTGTTTACCTTTGTCACTGAAGTCAAATGTTAATTACAGTAAGGGATTTTTGAAGGTGTGTGTGTTGGCAGGGAAGGGGGACAGATAACAGTGCACTAGGAAGGAATCTCTCTTCCTTCACTAACTGTTCAGGAGCAATATCTCAAAAAGTAGCCTTTTTTAAAATTTCAAGAAAAAAATAAGCCACAAACCTCAACAGAGGGGAGCTTGCATTGCAAGCAACCTAGTCACCCACTTTGCTTCTTTTGTGGAGGCAAGGACCTTAGCGTAATATGTAGTATTAAGATCTACCAGGCTTTGGCAGCATTTAGAACTGCCTTTTCATATAAAGCAGGACTTTTTCAACATAGTGATGAGGAAGTTAAAGTTTCTACATATGGAATTTAGAGCTGCCTAAATGCTATTTGAGAAGCTAGTAAGTTTCAATCATGGGGCCGTAACTAGTAGGTATTAAAAACCAAACCCTAATAATGAATATTTTTGTGAAGAAGTGGTACATCATTGCATCTCCCTAACATGCTATATTGTATGCAGAAAAATTTCTTTGAAGAAAAAAAGATTGCATGTTTATATTAACCAAGCAGGTTTCAAGGCAATGCAGTAGTATCCCTAAGCCAAAACCCAGTCTAACCAGTAAAAACCAGTAACTTCTCCATGCTAACAAGGCTATTATAGTTTGTATAAAGGCAATCAAGTGACTTCTCATGACATGCCAAATAGCAAAAAGCATTCCTGCCTTGAAGCTCAAAATACATCCCACACCTCGAGCCAGATGCAAATGTTTCTGTTTCCCAAACTACCAGAATAAGTTATCAGCCATTATCCTCCACTGAAATGTGGGAATGGACTCACAAAAAGAGAGTACTCAAGCCCTGTTCTATTCTGTCATAAAAAATCACCAATAATTGTTTGAATAAGCTGCTGAACTGAAATAAAAATTGGCCCCAAGAAGAGTGATCCCACATAATACTAACTTTTCAAGCAATGGTGAGGAAACAAGATCCTTCATGGGAATGCATCATCTGTGTATACTATGGTGAGAAGCAAAGGGTGTGTTGGGAGGAACACACTGTAAATGCATCCAGAAGCCATCTTATCTGGAAGGAGTCTATGTTCCATTGAAAACACAATTTCAGACATTTTACTTCTGTCTCCCTTTCCTTGGAAATTTCTAGCAACATCCAAGCTTTCCTTCCCTCCTTTTCACTGCAGCCCCAAGTGGTGAATCCTAACACTGCAACAATGAACTTTCAAAGAGAAGATCTTCGCAAGCTTAGATTCTGGTGAGGTAGGCCCACCTAAATGCTATTCTTCAGCTCTTGAGGCAAAAGGATACTGTTTTTTCCTGCTCCTAGGATGCCACATCCAGAGGTTCCTCTGGTAATTGGAAGGTAGGTTTCCTGTGCTTTTTTGTCCACAATTGGCAGTATGGTGGTATCAGTTTTATCACTAATCGTGTCCCTCAAATTACCAGAAAATTATATGGCAATCTAGCAGGAACTTCTTGGTGGTAGAAGAAATAAATATTTTGTATTTGTTGCTGTTGTTATTGTTGTTAAGCATCTCCTTCTCTAGGATGAACTCTCTCTTAGTCATATTCAGAGCCAGGAAACTCATCTCGTGTACTGGAGAATGAGGCTTTAATACTTAATTGTGGTGTCAACTTGAACAAGAAACACCTAGCACATCTGTTTAACACAGTTATGGGTATATATGGATGTGGGAATCACTAAAAAGGGAAGATTCACACAAACAAATAGGCTTGTAGCCTGAATGGAATAAAAAGGGAAAGAAGAAGGAAGTCTCACTTCTGGTTCTCCAGAGAGGTCCAATTTTTGCCATAGCTTTTAGATATCTATCTTGAGGCTTCTGTGCAGACCCTCTGGCTTTATAATATGGATTTGGATGGCATCCTATAATTAGTTCCAGGTCTTCAACCTGGGACTGGATACCTAGCTCTCCAGTGTGAATACTGCCATTTTACATTCTTCCACTTCTGATTCTGCGGGTAGCCATTTTAAGTCTACTTTACATATATATATCCCTAAATGATACAGAGATTACAGAGATTTCTCAAACTGTAGGGTGCTTAGGTTAAGTGACTGGTAGAAATATTCTTTAGTAAGAAAACAATGAATGAAAATTCAGGTATGTTTCCTTGCTAACCTGATTGTCCACTCAAAATGGTGTAAACAGAGGCTCTTCTGGGTGTTTCAGATCAAAATCTTTCATCAAGATCTCTTGGATTTACACTTTCTCTAAATAATTTGGCTGGTTCCATTCTCATTCCCATTAAACAAGAAAAAGAAATTGGGGCTGGGGATTTAGCTCAGCGGCATAAGCGCCTGCCTTGCAAGCAGGCAGTCGTGAGTTTGATCCCTGGTACCGATAAAAAAATGAAAAAGACCAAAAAAAAAAAAGTTAAAAAAAAAGAAAAAGAAATTAAGCCCATACACATATACAAGTATAGCTGTCATGATTTTTAAAACTAAAAGTGCAATAGTAATTATTTTCCTTGATTGGAACAGTTAGCATTATTATGCTACTTTGAAGAAGACAGTTTTTTATTAACAATGCCAACACAAGGGGCAGTACACTATAGATTTGTCCTTGTACTCTGCATTTGTTATGGCTTTTATTCAGATTACTTTAGATTTGTCCTTGTACTCTGCATTTGTTATGGCTTTTATTCAGATTACTTCCGCTTCCAAATCTCATGTGTTCATAGGTGGGATTCTTCAGAGATGATTGGATCTAGTATGTGTGATCCTGGGATTAAGCGTGTGGTGCTGTTCTTAGGTGTATGATGTGAGGATTAAGAGTGGGCCACCCAGGATGTGGATGGCATCACCTAAATGGCAGGTAGTCTGGATGAAATATAAAGGTAAGTTTGGTTACTGCTACTGTCACGTCACTGACTTGCTGCCTTCTATCTGCAGCACAAAGGGAGAAGAAGCCATATTGTCAGAAAAACTTGGTAGGGTAGAGTAGGTTCTTCCCCAGCACAGGTATCTGTTGTCTTACTCCTATTTTTTTTTTGCTTCATTCCAGACTCATGAGTTTCTCCAACAGATAAGACTTTTTGTTTCACTAATTTATATGCTAGAGAGGGCTGAAAAAGGGACAAAAATCAATTGAGAGTCTAGATGTGGTGGCGTATTCTAGCACTCGGAGGCTGAGGCAGGAGGATCTCAGTGAGTTCAAGGCCAGCTTGGGGCTAATAAGTGCAGGTCTATCCTAAACTACACAGCAAGAACCTGTCTCAAAAACAAACAAACAAACAACAAAACCAAAAAAAACAAACCACTGAGGAAGAAAATAGTAATAAGTTTTGTGAATCATACTTTTACCATAAAGGATGAGTAAGAGAGGCACCCAAGCATGGTCAAGAGCAAGTACCTGGGACCTGCGTGTTTACACTGGTTTTATTTGGGGACATTTATTTACTTTTTGCTTTGGGCCTCCCCCCTCGCCCCATTATCACAAATGGCAGGAGCTTCAGGGTAATCTAGTTGGAGTCCTCAAGACTCCTGGGAGGCATTGGTCACATGTGGTGCTGAGTTGTCTCCTTAATGTTTCATCTCAGTGAAAAATCAGTACTTCCTGTTCTGTTTTGAAAAAAAAATAAAGGGAAATTGTAGCACTCAAAAAGAAAGGAGGAAAAAAAGGAGTAAACACTGTTTGGGCTTTTTTTGGTTTGTTTTACTCTTAGATACTGCTGTAAACCTTTTTTTCCATACTCTTGTTAGCTAACTACATCGTTCCTTTCACGGAGGTAGTGGAGTTGGTGACAGAATCAATATCAGAAAAAAGGATGCTGTAAGTGACTAAAACTCTAAAAGAGAACAAACATTTTTTTACCACTGGGGTAGCTGAGGTATCAAGAAGAGGAGCTGACTGCAATCATTCATTTTCTCTTTTGATCAGACATTCACTTGGCCTTCAATGCAGGTAAATAACGAGCCCGTGGTAGAATCAAGCAGCTGAAGGCCTATCACTCTGACTGAAGAATAAAAATGAGGAATTGCACAGAATAAGGACTTGGAGATTGTGGAGAGGGAGATGATCATGGAAGCTATCAGGTAAAGTTGTTTTTTTAATTCATGGGCTAACCTCTAAACTGAATATGCATGGATCAAAGCAAAGGACCATTATGCAGGTCCCAGGTTAGCCACTAAGTGGCGCAGATGTGGAAAAAATGTGAATAGTACCATAAAAGCTAGAAAAATCAAAGAACTAGAAATGACCAAATCAATTTTTAAAAAGAACAAAGCGGGCTTGTACTATCTTATTTCAACTCTTTCAGTAAAAGTAGGGAATCACGTTTGTGTTACTGGTGACAGAATGAACACATAAATTCAGAGAATGATGAGCATATAGAAATAGATCTACATGTATTGTCAATTGCTTTTGCCAAAGATGCTGAGGTAACTCAGTAGGGAAAGGTAGTCTTGTCAATAAATGGTGCTTGAACAACTGACACACACACACACACACACACACACACACACACACACACACACACACATATGGAAAAAACATGCAAATCTCCACTCATGCCTTGTATCAAGTAAAAAGTATTAAAGCAAAATTAATCAAAGACTTAAGGGCAAGGGATATAGCTCAGTGGCACAGAGTCTACCTGGCTGCATGAGGCCCTGAGTTTATTTCCAGTACCTGCCCTGCAAAAAAAGACTTAAATGTAAGAACTATAAAACTTCCATATGAAAACACAGGAGAAAGTCTGTATAACCTTGGCTTTGACAGAATCTCTCAAGTACAAGACTAAAAGCATAATCTGCAATAAAACAAACTCAATGAAAAGGAGTTCATCAAAATTTCTGCTGTGTAAAAGGCACCTGTGAAGAAAGTAAGACAAGTCACAGACTAGTAGAAAATATTAATAAATCAGAGTCTTGTAAAGGTTTTCTATACAGAATATAAAGACTCAAATGTCAGTAATAAAAAAACTTAAATGACCAATATATTTGAACTAACATTCCACCACAATAAAAGATTCTGTTAAAGGAATGCAAGTTATAATGGAATTAAACTATTGTATATACTTGCTAGAATGGCTACATTTTTTAAACAACCATACCATCTAATAATACAAATTGCTAGCAACAATATGAAACACACATTGCACATGTGTATACAAATTGGTGTAATGATTTTAGAAAAAATAAGTTTGGCATTTTTCCTTGAACACTCATTTTCCATAGAATCCATTAGTACTACTCCTACATGTTTATACAAGAGAAATAATAAATGCCTTGACAGAAAACCTTGTACAAGGATATATATAATTTAAATACTCTTCAACTAATAAATGGGTAAGTAAGTGAATTGTATCCATAGCATTATAATTAAATCTTACTTGGAAACAAAGGGTTAAGTGGCCAACACACACAAAAAGGGGATAAACCTCAAATAAGTTATACTAAGTGAAAAAACAGATGCAAAAAGCAATATATTCCTTGGTAGCATTTCTAGGATGTTTTAGAAAAGATAAAATTATAGAGAAACAAAAGAGATTGTTGGTTACCAAGCAGCTGAGGGCTGAGGGCAAGGAGGAGAGTTCGCTTTAAAAAGGAATTAAACAGTAACTTGATGATAATGGAATGGTTTTAGATAATGATTGAAGTGTTGGCTACATGGCTGTGGCTATGTTTTTATACACAATAGCAAGTGTATAAATTTAAAAAATGCAATATTTTCTGTATGTAAATTACCTCAACAGACCAGACATTTAAAAAAGAGGAAAGAGAGGACAAGAGGATCAGTTAACATAGCTCCATCCCCAGAATCTACCTCCAACACTGATATGGGAAAGAAGTGAATAAAATTTTTTAAATGATGGAAGTACAGAAAAGGGCATGCTAATCCATTAGGCTTAGTGCTATCATGTAAAATGCCAATAGGATGCCACATGTGGAGAGCTGTCACTTACATGGATATGACTGTTCCAAAGTGTAGAGCTTTGTTCCATCCTAATCATTTCAGAACACACACTCATGCAATATTTTAGCAACTACAAAATTATTCCCTCTTACTTAGAAAGTGTGTTTATGGGGCTGGGGATTTAGCTCAGTGGTATAAGTGCTTGCCTGGCAAGGCACATCTTAAAGTGTTATGAGGGAGGGAAAGGTGAAAAAACAAAACAAAACAAAGAAAAAAATCCCCAGACTTTGTGACATAAAAAGCTTAAAATAATTATTGCCTGTCATAGACTAATGAAGATATCACTGAAATTTCCACCAGATTCCACTGTTGCTGTCAATTAGCTCTTGGTTAATTTGTCTATATAATTTGCCTTTTCTGCCAAATGTTAAAAGTTGTTCTTTGGTTGGGCAGCTTCATGGCAAATGTCTCTAAACAGGGACTGTTATTTTTAATTCGACTTGCTTAGAAATTATTGAGCCTCCTAAAGTGGGTATTAATCAATTCTGGGAATTTTGCAGTTTCTTTAACATCATCTTTTCCCTGTTTCTTCACTCTGGAATGCTACTTAAACATACTACATATCTTTTTCCTCTATCCTCCATGTTTCTTAACCTCTCATGCTTTCAATCTCTTTCTTTCTGTGTTAAATTCCATATAACTGATTTCAGCTCCTTATTCTCTTTTCACGTGGATTTAATCTATTGAGTTTCTAATTCAAATGATTGTATTTGTCATTCTTTAGTATACTTATTTGGTTTTTTTTTTTTCAATTTTGGGGAGGTGTTTTTTTTTTGTACTGGGGATCAAACTCATGACATCACGTTTGCCAAGCAGGCACTTGAACTGCTGAGCTAAACCCCGGGCCCCTTTCTGGAGACTTATGATGTCTCTTTTACCTTCATCATACCATAAAGGGCTTTTATACTATCTAATTATATTAGTTAAACTTATTGTGCAGTATGTATCAGATCATTACTGTTGTCTCTTATACTGTTGTCTCTCCCATAGTTTGTTATTTCTCCTTAGTGACTTATTTCTTCTGTCTGCATAAATTCTATGTTTTTAAATGTGAATTCATTGTCCTGGGAATTAGATGTGGAGAAAATCTTTGAGCCTCATTTTAAATTAATTGCTTAAAAAATGATTTCTATCTATTGTATCTTTCAGATGTTCAGAAAGTACTACCAATTTGTCACATCTTTTTTTTTTTTTTTTCTTTTTCTTTTTTATCGGTACTGGGGATTGAACTCATGACTGCCTGCTTACAAGGCAGGTGCTTATGCCACTGAGCTAAATCCCGAGCCCCAATTTGTCACATCTTTAAAGATTTGATTTTGGGAATTCATGACACAGAAGCATGAATTCTAGTATCCATTATTTTTGAATAAGTGTTTGTGATGTCCCAATCTATATGAAGAATTTTTTTTCCATATCAATGAGAGTTGAGATAGGCTGTTAGGTAATTATTTGAAATCTTCTATCTGCAAGGTATTTTTATACCCCTTGTACATTTAGGAAGCTTGTCAATCTTGAAATTCTTGGCTTTATTTATCTTTACTCTGATCTCTGATCCTTGTAAGGTCTCAGGGTACATCTCCTGCTCCCACACTTGAGTGGTCCACTAAAACTGAGCTCAAGGCCACAAATGATCAGCAGATAATCTAGACAAATGCCAACACCCTGACTCACAAACTTGTGGTTTATTTGTCTATATTGGTGCTGTCTTGTTGTTTTTAGCTTTCAGACATGCTCCTTATGTGTTTTTTTTTAGTGGTTTTGGTACTGGGGACTGAACTCACAGCATTGCACTTGCCAAGCAGGCACACCACTGAGCTAAATCCCCAGCCTAGCTCCTTATTTTTGGGCCAGTTTGATCATACATTTTTAAAGAATTTTTTATTTGTTTTGAGTTTTTGTGGATCTATCATCCACTAAAATGCCAAATTTTCCATTCTCCATGAAGCAGGACATACAAATATCTCCCTTCTTCTTGACATGCTACCGGAAGTCCATGACTTACAAACACTGAAGCTGCAAACTTTCATAGATATGAATGAACCTCACACTATGAACATTCATAGAGGTAAAACAAAAATCATGAAGTAGCTCATATGTACTGTCAGACATGGTCACAGTTGTGCTACTGTGTGCTTGGTGCATTATAGTGCAGTACTCAATCAGAGCCCAGGATGTCCTGAAGCAATAAGAAAAGCAAAGGTGATGTGGAAGGGTCTGCTAGGAAGTACAAACCATGTAACCATGGAAATTGAAATGAAAATAATTTACTGTACCATACCACATTTTGTACAACTGTAAAAGTATTTTATTTTCAGTTGTACAGTTCTGTACCACCACTTTAAGGTAATGATGAAAGTAAAAATAGTTTGCTTACAGTAATTGTGTGTGTGTGCGTTTTTTAATGGATTACATTGTATATTTATGTCAAAAGTGTATGACTCACTTTATCACACATATGGACAAATTCCATTCATGAACATAATCCTGGAATGGAATTTATTTATAAGCTGAGGACTTAATGTACTAAGAAGTTGTTCTGTAGAATACAAGGTGCCCCATACATTAACTGCAGACTAAGAGAGGAGCAGGTCAGCCAATGGCACACTAGGATTTCTAAGCTCCAATGCTTCTAAAACTTTTGCATGTATCAGAGTCATTTGGAGTGCTTAAAATACATACTGTTGCCTTCTCCTCATCATACCAGTGTTTCTGATGCCATAGATTCCATAGAGTGGGAATCTGGTTGACAATCTACATTTCTACCAAGTTTTCAGATGATGGGGATGCCTTTGGACCAAGGCCTATAGTTTGAGGATCACCATTTTAGACTACAGGAAACTAGTTCTTCTATCATTTTTTGCCTCCAGACTTATTCACAATATAAGAATGAAAAATAAAAAAAATTCTAGAACCAGGCAAATAAAATTGGAAAAGTGTTAGTATAACCTTTCCATTTGATAGTTACAAAATTTAGATCATTATGTATCAAGAGGATTTAATTTCCATGTGGGATGCCATGACAATGTGTACAAAGCACAGTTGCTTTAAATCTAATCAATAAGGAAACAAGAATTTAAAAAAAAATACATGCACATACAACTAAACACATCCAACAATTGTTGAAAAAGTTACAATGTATATGACTTAGTTTTATTTATTATTGCTTCAATATAGCCTGGTTAAATTACTGATCAAATACAGAAAATATTAAATTTCATAAGTATAAAACAGACTACAAATAGTGTTAAAGTGAGAAGCTACAAGCAAAAGATTGAGCAGATGGAAAGACCTAACTTCTAATTTCTCCCATGTGGGAATGCCAACCATTCACCATAAAGATTTGTCTACTTCAGGAAAAGTGTTACAAAAAGCATGCACTAAGGTTACTATGAGGGAATATCAGTAATTTCATTCATTCAAACCACTACCTACTCTGTAATTTTTTTTTTTTGTCTTTTTTGAAACAGAGTCTTGCTATGCAGTTCAGGCTGGTCTTGAGCTCACTTTGTAGCCCAGGCTGGTCGCGAACTCACAACGATCCTCCCACTTCAGCCTCCCGAGTGCTGGGATTACAGGCGTGAGCCACCATGCCCGGCTTACTCGGTAATTATTATGGGCCTTATTATTATGTTAAAATCTAACCATAAAAGAGGATATAGCATGACTTCAGCATTAAAATTTTATAATACAAAATTTATAGAAAAATCTATAACAATAGTTTTAACATAGTAAGAGGTGTCAAACAATAGGTACTCACAAATGCAAAGTAAAAAGGATAAAATTTTGAGTTGTTAACTTTTATCTAGCTATCAGTTTAAAAATGACTGTGGAAGTAGCTCAGTAGTAAAGCATTTGCCTAGCATGCACAGGGGTCTGGGTTTGCTCCCTAGCCAAAACTGCAAAAAACACATATGGAGGCTTGGATGTAAGTGCATATAAGGAGCAGTAGGGACTCAGATGTCAGAGGAGTGACCATGAAAAGCTTCAGAGAGTCATTAGTACTTTCTCAGAGCCTTTATAGGGAAGGACAGGTGGGAAAGAGGGCAGTCTCAGCAAAAAAATCAGTGTGTGTGAAGAGATGGAGTCAAGAAATAACATGTGCTGGACGTGGTGGCACATGCCTATATTCCCAGCACTCAGGAGGCTGAGACAGGTTATGAGTTCAAGACCAGCCTGAACTGCATAGCAAGAGAGACTATGTCTCAAAAGAAAGAAAGATAGAAAGAAAGAAAGAAAGAAAGAAAGAAAGAAAGAAAGAAAGAACATAGTAGGTGAAGGGGGCTCTAATTCAATGTGGCTGAAGAATACAAATAGGATTTTGCATGTGTCACTCTGGAAAGTTAAGCAGCTGTCAGACAACATAGCCATTCTAAAGATTAGATTTTATTAATATTTTAGCAATAGGAGCTATGGAAGTATTTTATTTTATTTTTTGAAAGAAGTACAGAGAAATTGGAAAGTAATTAAGCAAAGAAACAAAGAAACAAAAAAAGACAAACAATGACAACAACAACAAAATAGTGATACAGGATTTCAAAATAAGATGATAGTAATTTAATAATGGTTGTCATATTACATATGGTTAGCTTTGAAATAATTGCTCAGGTTACCAGACACAGGCATACAAAATGGATCAACCAATATAATTTCCCTTTGAGCAATTTCTTTCTCTTTCACTGTATCAATTGTAACTTTTGAATCTTAATTTCTGTTTCTTAGATTAGCAAGACAATACAGTGCTTATACATGTCAGTCTGATTTATTTCACTTATAAGCATGGTCTCTAGTTGCATCCATTTACGTATAAAAGCCTCTAGTTTATGATTCTTTATAGCTGAATAGTATTCCATTTTATTAAATAACACACACAACGTTTTTATCCATTCCTCAGTTGATGAGTATTTGGGTTGTTACCAAGATGTAACTATTACAAATTGTGCAGCTATAAACATAGGAGCATATATATAACTGTGGTTTCAATATTTTCAATTCTTCTGGGAAAATACCCAGAAGAGGATTACCTAAGTCAAATGGAACCTCTAATCCTAATTTTTTGCAGAATCTTCACACTGATTTACACACTGGTTTTACCAGTCTACACTCGCACCAACAAAGTAAAACAGTTCCATTTTCCCCACAGCTCCTCCAGCATTTGTTATTAATTGATTTCTCAATATTAGCCATTTTTTCTGTAGTGAGATGGTATCCCAGTGTTGTTTTAATTTGCATTTCTCAAATGATTGATGCTGCTGGACATTTTTAATATATTTACGAAAATGGAAAGATATCCCTCGCTCATGGATATGAAGAACCAACACAGTGAAAATGGTCATACACCTAAAACTGATATATATATATATATATATATATATATATATATATATATATATATTAATGCAATCCCTTCAAAAAACCATTAGCATACCTTACAGAACTACAAAAACATTCTGAAAATTCATCTGCAACCAGAAGATACCTAAAATAATAAAGGCAACTCTGAGCAACAAAGACAAGTCAGAAGGCATCACAATCCTTGACCAGAAATTATACTACAAAGCTGTTATAATAAAATTAGCAATGGTGCTGGCAAATAAACAGACCTGACGAACAATGGAATGAATAGGAGATACAGACACAACTACAAACACACTCAGCCACCTTATCTTTGATAAAGGTGCCAAGCATATTAACTGGAAGAAAGATAACCTCTTTAATAAATAAGTGGTGCTGAAAAAATTGACTTTCCACACATCGAAGACTTAAACTAGATCCATGCATACCATCATGCACTAAAGTCAAAATGAATCTAAATATTAAGACAAAAACAGTAGAAGACTTTGTCTACTAGAAGAAAAAGTAAGTATAAATCTTGAGGATACAGTGGTGGGCAGAAAGTTATGAATAAAAACCAAACTACACAAGAAGTGCTTCAAAGAATCAACAAACAGAATTTCATCTTATTAAAAAGTTTTTGCACATCTAAAGAAATCACCAACAAAGTGAAAAGAAAACCTAAGGATTGGGAAAATATTTTTACCAACTGTCACACAAAAGACTTCTACCTAGAACACAAAAAGAATTGAAAAAAATCAGGTCCCCCAAATTGAAACACTCAATCCAAAAATGGGCATTTGAGATGAATACACAGTTGTCAGAAGAAGAAATACAAATGGCAATAAGTACATGAAAAGATGTTCAACATCACTGGTAATTAGAGACATAGAAGCATTTAAAACACAAACTACATGATCTCTCTGAATACCAGTATGGAATATGCATTGGAAATAGATGGAGCTCAACAGAGGAAAAAACTAATGTTGATGAAATGGAAACCTTGAAATAAATCACCATCAGTAGACAGATGGGAATAGAAATTAGACTCAAGAGATGATAATAGGGATAGACTATACAGGGGTTAATTTTTAACTGGATTAAACAGATAAGACTATGAAAGGGATTAAGAGTGATTCCTAGGTTTGGAGGTTAGGAAATTTGTTTCTGTACCAAGAGGAATAGAGAAAATGACAAGAACTCTCAAGTGATTTATATTTCTTTGGACCTTATAAAAGAGCAAACTATTCAGCTTTCCAGGTACTGTCTGAAGCAGACAAACTCTATTAATGACACAGAGTTGCTGTACAGTGTCATCCTGTCTTTCAGAATATAATGCTGAAATGATATGCGGGAAAGCAACAGATCAGGGCACTGCCCATCTGTTTTTCAGGACTATCTTAATATCCAATGGAACTCATCACACTACAACAACTTAAGTCTACATTTATTTATTTCTTTAGTGCTAGAAGAGTATTTTCTAAAAGTTCCCTAACATGAAGAAATTTTCCTGGAGGAGATGAAAAGTGTTGATGGGTCTTGAAATACAGGAAAAATTGGGAACAAAAGGAGGATAGTATGTGAAATTTTGATGCTTCAGTAAAGCACTCCAGGCAGGTGCAATCAAGATGGATGGTATGTTCCAGAAACAATAGTGCTTGACTAATCAACAAGTCATTGCTTCACTTCAAAAGCAATGAGACACTATCATTCCTTCATATCATAAATATTTAATATATTGTAAAGCATCAATAGGACATACAAAAGCTTAAATCAATTTGACACTAGAAGTAAAAATAACTCAAAGGCAAGATTCCTAAAGCTTTACATCATCATTCAGAGTAACTATGCCTTTGAAAAAAGTATTTAAAACAATTGTAGTTCTTCTTGAGTCTCAGAACATCACTACCAGAAATTTGCAGAGTTGGGCAAGGTGATGCATGCCTGTAATTCTAGACCTTGAGAGGCTGAGGCAAAAGGATCACTGTAAGTTGAAGGCTAACCTGGGCTAGACAGTGATTCATGCCAGCCTGGACTACATAAGGAGACCCTATCTCAATAACAAATAAAATATGCACTATGTATATATTATATGCTATATACATGAGAATTCTGCTTTGTGGTGAGACTGTTCTGTATTCTCACTGTGGTTGTAGTTAAATGAATACATATAACATTCATTAGATAATAAAACTTTCCTCTTTGAATTAGTATATTTTATTACATGTTAATTTAAAAAATTAAAAAGTAGGCATTATCAGTTTTCCCAATATTTTCAAAATTACTCTTGTCCAAATATCTGGTACATGTAGTATAGGCCAATGAGGGGCAAACATACTTAAAAATCTTATTGATCAGTTCTAATAAGCTACTTGCTTTACTTCTGGCTTTGACTCTCAGTAAATACCAATAACATTTTTCACAACACTGGGTTCATTCTTCTAAATTTCATATACAAATCTCATTCCAGAGGATTATTTGCTCATCAATTAGTCAAACAATAAATCAAATATCAAAAAGTACCCAGTCTTCTGTTTTCATCAATACTTCTGCTGCTCTCATGCAGCCAAACTTTTCTGTGGTCTTCCTTTAATCTTACAGTGAGGATTATTAAAACTGAAAAAGTAATAATGTTTCAGGTTGGTATTATGGTATTCCAAAGCACTTTATCTTGGTAAACTTCTATAATTCTTCTTAAACAATTCAAGGCTGAGGGGTGCATATTCTTTGTGTGTTTTATGCCGCACACAGTTGTTTCTCAACATATTTTTTCTTTTTGATGACTGACAGAATTAACACAAATGACGTGAAGATCACCCTTTTATGAACTATATTTTGCCTTTATCTTTCTGTTTTCAAAGATGACCCTTTATTTTACACTAATTTTTTGACAACTGTCTCTAAGTCTGATCATTAAACTAGAAATGTTAGAATTTGATGAAACTTGAGTCCATATCTATTACTTCTTAACTAGTGGCCCCAAAACTTAGAATCTGAAAACATCAAACAGTTTCTCGGCTTAAATTCAGGATCAGCATAGTTGATTTTGGCCTTATGTTTCTCATAAAGCTGTAATAAACATGTCAATGGAAATCATCTGAAAACTTAACTGGGACTGGACAATTCTCTTCTATGGTGATATGTGTATCTTTACACATATGCTTACTACAGAATGGCTCCTCTACTTTCAGAATGTTTGGAAGCCTCAATTCTAGAGCTTTCCATGGGCTGCTTGAGTACTCTTTTTTAAAATTTTATTTAAAAGGAAAAAGAGAAAAAAACAAAACAAAACAAAGCAGTATAAAGGTAGAAGTAATACAGAACTACAAAAAAAAAAAAAAACAGTAAGAAATCACCAGTTAATAGATTACATATTATCATCTTAGAGATAGTTGCTCAAGTCACAGTATCAAAGCATACAAAGTGGACATTCAAACAGTGAGACTGCAAACAGTTGTGTTCAATGATGCAACCAAAAACATTAATATGGTCAGCTATTTAACACCCCTAAACACACTTGCTGTTGTATCCTTTAGAGCTCTTTTTTTCCCTCTCTTTTTTACAACAAAATTTACACATTTTGGGTTTTATTACTCCTTAGTTCTTATTACTTTCTTTGGGGAGAGAATAAAGTCAAATATGGCAAAACAAAACTGTCAGTCAAAACCAAGGATAGACATAGTACATGATGTAAGAACAGAGTACAAGGTTATCAACAATGGTTACCATAATGTCTCTTGTTTCCTTAAAAAGAATTGTCTATCTCATTAGGTATTATAAAGTTGAACAAAACAGTAGAGAACAAGACCAATAAAACTTAAGCATTGTAAACATTACAGGACTTCCAAAGGAGACGATAGTCAAACCAGAATGGGCATCTTAGTGAATCTTACTGCCTTCAAAGTAGTTGCCTATACCCTCAAACTTGATACTGTCCTACAGAATGGAACAGAGTCTAATCAGTCAAAACAAGATAGTGGGTGTATTACAGGACTTCAAAACAAATTAATAGGAAATCAAAAAAAGTTACTATAATATATCCTGCTAATTTTTTAAATTTTTCCCCTTAATTAAAAAATAACTAAATAATTTTTTTAATGAATAAGGGAGAGACTGAGATAAAAGAGGACATAACAATATACCAATACAGGTCAAAGCATGTGCTTGAGTACTCTTGTGATATGCAAGCTTGTTTCACCCTGAACAAGCGTGCAAGATGTAAGCCTCAGTATTTTTTATGACTAAACTTTAGAATCTACACTCCATTATATCTGCAATGTCTCATTGGTTTACATAGACCAGTCCTATGAATTCTGTGACTGAACAATAACAAGGGCATTAATACTAGAAAACAGGGCTTAAAGGGGGATATCATAAAGGCTATCAACTTTGTAATCCAAGAAAAGACTTTCATTACTTCTATCTATTGAAAAAATTCTGTCAAAGCCAAAGGCTAAACAAGTTTCCTAAGCCAAATATTTGACAGATGAAGCCTTCACAGGTAATGCTGAAGTTAGTTGTTCACTGGGAGAAAAAAGTTTGTGAACAAATAAGTAACCTCAACATTTACTAATGAACAGGAACCAATTTCATTGATTTTTCTAATTAGCCAGATATATGAAAAATGTATCCAACAATCAGATACATAGCTGTCAAATGGACAAGCAGCATAAAAAACCAATTATAACAACAGTGGATTGTAAAAGGTTACCCACAATTAAACTGCCATATAAGCAAAGTCTCTTTTTCAAATTTAAGATAAAAACTTAAAGGTTTCCCACCATTCAACAATGTTTGTACTTAAGATACCCAAATATGTGAAAGTGCTTGAATGTTTGGCCTTTCTAAAAGAGTAACAACAGTTTAAATATACACTACATGCTACTTTATGAGTAACATAAAACAAAAACCAAGTTTATGGGTTACCAACTGCTGATAATTTATTTTCCGTTCTCATTTTCTTCTTTTCAGCTCGTCAAGATTTTAATTATGGAGCTGGGGATTTACTTCAGTGGAATAAGTGCCTGCCTTGCAAGCATGCAGTTGTGAGTTTGATCTCCAGTACTGGCACCACAAGTACTTCCACAAGAATCAAAAAAAAATTTTTTTTTGGTACCAGGGATTGAACTCATGACATTGCACTTGCCAGGCAGGTGCTCATACCGCTGGGCTAAATCCCCAGCTCCACAAGAATCAAATTTAAAAGGACAAATGTACTTCTGCTGAGGTCACTCCTGGGCTACAACTCATGCTAAATATGCCAGGTGGCAGTGGAAAACAACTCATTGGTCATCACCCAAGCATGCTTGTGGGACCTTGGAGACAAGAGCAGACATGCAGTGTTACTAAAATAATGTCTGCAGAGTGAGAACATATGCAAGTAGTGGCCACAGAATGCAAAGATCTATCCAAACTCTGTTAAAGAAGGGGGTTAGCATTACAGAATTCCTTCTGGTAGATCTCAGAGGCTTGTGATAATTTAGTTGGTTAACACATTTTCTCCAACGACCCTCAAAGCTGAGTTTTAAGGGATAGGCACACAATGTCAAAAGAACTGGGTAGCTCTGTTGAGACATAAAAAATCTAATTATGCTTGAGAGGATAAAACTTTACACCAGAAATATAAATGTTGTGATTTCTACTGGAAGAAAGGCTACCGTGGTGTTCTTCCACTGGAAATCATACTGTTTATAATATCACATCAGCCTTTGGAAAGCTCATTTACCACCACTTTTAATTTTTTTTTTTGTCTTTTTCATTTTTTATCGGTACCAGGGATCAAACTCACGACTGCCTGCTTGCAAGGCAGGCGCTTATGCCGCTGAGCTAAACCCCCAGCCCCTATTTACCACCACTTTTGTAAAAATGGGCTAAAGTCTATTTGGTTTTTTCAGAAGTCAGCTGTGTAAGTTCTTTTTTTTTTCTTTTAGGGCCTAGTGGATACAAGAATATTTAATATTTTCTCATTCTTTGTCCAAATGTTTCATCTCAACTGGGTCAAAATTGGGCCAAATCTGTTAATGCCTAAAGGAATATGAAAGGCTGTGCCTAAAACTTACTTTAACCTACATTTATTTCTGATTGGATTTTACTTCTTGCAACCATGTTCTTCAAAGAGGTAGTCACATTTATACTCTGCATTAATTTGATGCTGTCTTTTTTATCCTGTCTCATGTATTTGGCACTTTCCAATTTACAAAGTACCTGTTTAGTATGAGGCAAGCAGTTAATCTTATTCCCATTTTACTGACAAGGCAACTGACTTACCAAGTTAATGCAGGGAGAAGACTGGATGGAGAAAACTGATCATTTAACTCCAAATCTAGTGGTCCTTCCTCTGTATTACAATGATTCAAAAAAGTTTTATATAATGAAATAAATGGTAGGGTAACTACTGCTAAAGAGAGAAACGGGCATTTACTTATACCTGTACCATATTTGACTAGGGATTTTGTTAAATACATAAATTTTAGTACTCTGTCATGGAATTTCTATGCATGATAGAATTGCACTATGTCCAACTCCAAATACCATGTTATAAACTTCCAATAGACACAATAAAATTTATGTATTGAGAAATTTAAAAAGACAACCTGCTTAAATTGAAGTCTCTATAAGACTACAATTAGCAAATTGTAGTCTTGTACACCATTGCTGCAATGGTGTAATAAAGTTCCACCTTATTTTTTAAGTGCAAATATATTTCACAGGTCATTTGTTTTGTCAAGTGTAGCTTTTTATCAATAAGCCGCTTTGAGGTGTATTCCTCATAATGTGTACTTCTGCATTCCTTATCTTATGCTTTCTAGGTTAGCAAAAGGTAGCTGCTTAAGAAACAAGCATTTCAAAAGAAATACTCAATTTATATATTACATGCTAAAAATGTGTTTTTGCCTATTCAAAGTCAGAAAAGCAGGGTCTAGTGGTTATAGCTTATAGGTAGAGTAACTGCCTTAAAGGAAAAAGAAAATCACAAATGCACAATGACGAGCCTGAAAGAACTTTGTGGAAAAGTTGCATTTTCCCTTATATTTAGGTAGGACAACACAATCAGTCATGGCTCAAAGATAATAACTATATCCCTTGTTACTAAAAGGTTTCCTATGTAGGAAATATATTTTTTCATGCTTTTAAGATATTCACCTTGGAAAGTTTACTTCTATAATATCACAATTTTTATAATTTAGTAATTTACTGCTTATTCAGCTTTCTTGTTGTTGTTCTTTTTGTTTCTTGAGATAGTGTCTTACTATGTAGTTCAGGCTGGTCTTGAACTCATTATGTAGCCCAGGCTGCCTAGAACTCACACTTATCCTTCAGCCTTAGTCTCCTGAGTGATAGAATTAGAAGGATGCACCACGGCTTTTTCAGCTTCTAGTGGAGGTTATAAAGTAGAATTACTTTGCCTGAAGAAAATTAATTTTATTTAATGTTTGTTCAGTAATTCTGTGCTAACACTCTCTTAAATTTTTCCAAATTTTCTATATCCCTCAGTTCAGCAGCATAAGCGCCTCCCTTGCAAGCATACAGTTGTGATTTTGATCTCCAGTACTGGAGACTCCAGTCTCCAGTTTTCAAAATTTGAAAAATAAATCTTAACCAAATTTTTTGGAAGTCCTCTTGTTGTTTTCTTGTACCATAATCAACAGTAACCACATTAATGCTCAACATTTGTTTTTGGTTGAATAAACTCCTACATATACTGATTTAATTATGAAAACAATATAGACAACTTAAAATTTTGGAAAAAAAATACCTGGGCTCACATTCCCCATACTAAATTCCTTTTATTGCCAGTTACATAGATATTCTTTTCCCATAGTGTTATAGGCAGCTGAAGTAGAAATATTATAGGTAGTGAGACAGGGCTAGGTCCTTGAAGGAGCCAGTGCACAGCCCAAATACCTTGCAACTGTGGGGGAGAGAGACAACTTCTGCTGTGGGCCAGGCTTCAAGACAAAAGATCAAACAAACAACAAAACAAAACAAATCAAACAAATCCTAAGGATTGACTTTCTAAATAGTTTTTTCTTACACAGAGGAAGTTGCAAGTCACTATCTCAACCCCCATACAGGAAGAGTCACTGTTGCTAATTATTCTCACTTATTACATGAATCCCTTCCCCAATTTAATCAATTTACCCTGAGCAATTAATATTATTGGTTAATCATAATTCTGTCCCACCTTATGCCTACGTCATAAGTTCCTTTTTTGCACACCTTGAACCTGTCTCACCCCATGGTTTTACTCTATAAAAGTCCCTAGAAAAGGTAAACAGTCCCAGACAGCCTGCTCGGGACCCCTTCTGTCTCTCAGACAAAAGCTCTCAATAAATATATTCTGCTATTAAACTCAATTGTTCCTAAAACTCATTCTTTGATTTTATAGAATACGAATTTGTACCCAATATATGGTAGGTTGGAAGTTTCATTCCCCTATATTAATAGCAAAAGACAATATTGTTGATATGCATGGACGGTATCATATCTGTTGCAAATTTCTGACACTGAAATTTAAACACCAATGTAATAATATTAAGAGGAAGGGCTTTCAAGAGTTAATTAGGTCTGCAGATTCTTCCCTCTTGAATGGAATAAAGGTACTTATAGAAGAGGCTTCATGCAGTATTTGGCTTTCCTGCCCTTCTGTTTTCTGCAACATGAAGACATAATATCTGAAAGGGTTTTGGCCCAGGCCAAGGAGCTCGTATCTCACCCACCCTTAGGAATCTACCTCTGGCACCAGACTAAGACCAATGGGTTACCTGTGCATACCTAATGCCCCCCTTAGGTTCCACCCCAAGCCAAGGCTACTCATGTGCCTCACTCCACGTGTTCCATGGAGAGATCACCGGCCCCAGGGTGGAGATGCCACGCCCCACGATTCGGGGGTGTCTCTCCCTGCATTCTCAAAATAAAGGTCATTTATATTTGATACTTCTTATCTTTTCAGCCACCGCTGGTCCTCCCCCCACAGTTCTATCATATGGTTCCCTGACCTGGAACAGCAGGCGAGAGACTCCTGGGGCTGGTTCCCAGTTTTGAGTCCCCTGCTGTTCAGGACCCACCAGACTGCATCCTGCATTAATTCCTCACTTCTACACTCAGAAGCTTTAAGCTTGTCACTGCTGGTTCACAAACAACACCCACCAATTTACCACAGGTGAGCAACATCCCGGAGACAGCCACTGGGCCAGGCTCAGGTGGATTTTCTCCCCGCTTTGCGTGGGTTTGTGACACTTTCACATCCTTTGGACAGCCCAAGCCAGGGCCTTTCTGGGCAAGCCTGTGTCCACTCTGGACTGCCCACACTGAGAGACCCTCACGTTATTTAGAGCTTTTTAAGTTCTCACAGCAGAGCGGTTTCTCGGGCCACATAAAGTCCACTCATAATATTGGTGACGGTCAATTATTAGGAGTTTGGAACCATATTAACCTGTCAGTCTGGAGTGAAAAGTGACAACTCTAATTCTGACAGATCATGATCTGTTGCCTCATCTGATTGTAACCCTGTGGGCTAGACCCCACACCAGATTTTATCTCGGGGACCACTTCCTGCCCCCCCTCCCAGAAACCATACCTATCTAAGGCTTATCACACTGCCGACAAGCTTACAAAACTCTCTATCTTGTTTTCGGAATGTTCCCTTTCCCTCCAGCGTCCCCGCCCTTTGTCTTCTCCAGGATTCCTCCCGTCCCTATACTTAAAGAGATAACAGCATCTTCTTCCTTGCAGCCTTTCCTCCCAGGCTCCCCCTCCCCACCCCCCCAGCCACGCTGCCAGCATCCCCTTGTTTCCCATGTGCGCCAACCCATCCCCTGCCGCCGAAATAAAAAAATGAGACCAAACAATGTTAAGAGATACACATAAAACTGCTTTAGATTTTAAACAGCATTTCGGCTTTCACGCTGTGCTCCAACTCTGTGCGGTATCTCGGCTCTATGCGGTGCTCCAGGTCCACGTAGGGTTGGCATTTCCGTGCACCCTGCGGGCAGTTCCAGCTCCACGTAGCAGCTCAGCTCCACATCCAACCCATTCCCCGACATGCCGGCCCATTCGTGCCGGCCCATTCCCAGATGGGGCAAGCCCAAACAGTGTTCAGAGATAAATGCCAGACTGTTTTAAGCTGCTTTTCAAGCAGCTTTGGGCTTTCTCGCACTGCAGCCTCCAGCTTCACGCACAGTGTTTCGGCTCTCATGCGGCCAGGTCCAGGTGTGCAGTTTGGCTTTAACGCTGCACCCTGGTCAACGCTGCACCCTGGTCCACGCCGTGGGTTCAGTTCTTGGCACCGCACCCTGGGCCCCGCGCCCAGGGTGCAGCTCCTCCAAGTCGGCTGTGTCACAGCAAGCTGCTGCCACTGCCATCGCTGCCGCCACTAGTTTACCAGCCCCACCCCCATGCGCAGTTGCAGCTGCCACAGACCCTCCCTTCCCATGTGCCCATTTCTGCATTCGATCTCAGCCCGCCCCTGTGTGCTGTGTTGTGGCACTCACCCCGCCCACTCTTCATGTTCCACCTATGCGCTGCGTGCCCCAGCCCCCTCCCCAAAGGTCAAATATGCTCTCTCTACAGGCGCACTCTTTTCCAGTCTAACATATGTGCATTCACCAGAGTTCCAAACTGCCTTGGACACTGAGGGTTTCCCAGACAGGCTCCTCCTAAATACAAGCGCTGCTTTAAACACAGATACATACAACACCTCTGTGGCTCCGCTCAAACATGCTATTTTTTTTACACTTCGGTTCTGCTCAGAGATACTATTTTTTATTATTACAATTCTCAAACAACTATTTAATCAAGGTTAGTGGCCACCTGGTAATCTTACCAGCCTTGTTTATCAATTAAAGCCTATACTAATCTCCTGTTTTAACCACTAAAATTAACAGATATTTATCAATTCCTTTTGCTGTGGACCACCAGAAATGTTCTAAACTTATGCCTCTATTGTACTGTGTTGTCGCCAATCTCCTGTTTAACAACTAAGGTTATAAATTCGTTTTTGCTGGAAACCACTAGCTCTGTTCCAAGACAAGGGTTTTGTTAAACATTTTAATGTTGTCCACCACCAGTAATGTTCTCTGTTAAACTTATTGCCTGTACTGTACTGTGTTGTCGCCAATCTCCTGTTTAACAACTTTATAAAATTTGATAGTATTAGATCAGTTTTAATAGATTTATTCATAAGATTGATAAACCTTTACTGCAAAATGTTTCCATTAAAGCCTTTTTTGGGCAGACTAAAGCCTTTTTTGTTAATTCCACGTGACACCCTATAAAAAAGCGGTATGCCATCCAGATAAAGCCTGCTCTGTGACATAAAATGTCAATATTAAACTCCTTCATACTTACTTAATTCTACAGATACTTTTAACTGTAGTCCAGATCTCAAAAAACAAGGCAAAACTTGACCTTCAAGCTCCATAGAGACCTTGATATGGTTTTTTCATATTTTAACACTTATAACACTTGCAGTTCTGGGACAGACAAACCTACACAAGGTGGAGCTACCTGCCCCCCCCCTCCTCCACAGACCATGCTCAAATGCAGCAGAAGACATCAGGCAAAAAAGTGCCTCATCCTGGCATTCTTTGAGACCTTACTCCAGGGCTGCTGGGCTGTCCTGGCCACCAGAGAGTGGTGGGCCATCCTAACCTCTAGCCCTCACATAAAATGTCCAACACTGCCAGATTTGTCACCAACAGATGAAATTGCTGCCGAAGACTCAAGGGGTTCAGGGCCAACACAGCCGGCTTTGTGGGTGTCTGTCTCAGAATCCAAGTCACATTACAGAGTTGTTCCTAAATTTTCAGGCTACTATATTAAGTCCTCGATCTCTATGATGGGGTATTGGAGGTCAACCTATGCCATTTACAAACAGGGCCTATTTTGTGCAGGTCCTAGTCCTAAATTTTAAAATGCTTTTATTCCTTTTTACAGGCTGACAGATACATTTTGTCTTCTCACTTTGTTTATACTTTTTCAGGATGCATAAAAGCCTTTCCCACAACCAGGGAAACTGCTGATATACTTGCTAAAGTTCTGTTACAGCAAATCATTCCAAGGACTAATTTGCTAGACTGCCATTCTAGTTTCACATCATTCAGGCCCTAGATCTGACCGTCCTTTTCCTACTTATTTCTGCCTTACCAAGGCCTCACGGCCATGACTCACAGGTTGTCATGTTTTGTTATCCACTTTGGTTCCTAATTCCTTACATTTTATTAATGATCATTTTTATAGCAGGACTCTTTAACAATATTGCCCACAGACTCCAATGTCATGCATACCAGAGACAAGCCTTATCGACCTACCTTTTAACTTTTATGCATTCAGATGGGAGAGTAAGCACCTCTCATAACATCATTCCTCCTAACCTCACACTTATTTTTCAGAATTCTGCCTTACTGTGGAAATATTTCTACCTCAACATGGTCCTGATAGAATAACAGGTCTAAATCAAAGGCATCTTTCCCTCTACCTCACCTGCGTCCTTAAATGTGACAGTGCCATGTCTCTTCATAACATCTTGTCTCTTTTGTTTTTCCAGTCTAACATATGTGCATTCACCAGTGAAGTCATCCTGGCTAAAACACCTGGCACCAGCTTCTACCTGGGAATCAACTGTCATCCCGTCAACTCCCCTAGACCCCAGTACAGTGCCCTCAGCCAGCAGGAAGTAGTTAAAGAGAGAAATCTTTGCCCCTTTTCATAATAATCATAAGACAGGATATGAAAGGGTTTTGGCCCATGCTGGATACTGTAGCTGGTAAAGCCAAGGAGCTCCTATCTCCCCCACCCTTAGGAATCTACCTCTGGTGCCAAACAAAGACCAATGGGCTACCTGTGCATCCCTAATGCCCCCCCTTAGGTTCCACCCCAAGCAGAGGCTACTTATGTGCCTCACTCCATGTGTTCCACGGAGAGATCTTCGGCCCTGGGGTGGAGATGCCGCACCCCAGGGGGTTGGGGGGTGTCACTCCCTGCATTCTCAAAATAAAGGTCATTTATATTTCATACTTCTTATCTTTTCAGCTGCTGCTGGTCCTCACCACACAGTTCTATCAACATCCCTCACCTCCAGATGATACAGCAGAAAAATACACTCTTAGAAGCAGACACTCAACCCTCACTAGACACTGATTCTATTGCTAAAACTTGATCTGGGACTTCTTAGTTTCCAGAACTGTGACAAAATAAATTTCTATTTTTAATAAGTTTTTCAGTCAATAGTATTCTGTTACAACAGTACAAGTGGACTAAGAAATATATAAAAAAATTTTTAAAAATCAGAGTCCCCTTCCCCAACATTAAAATCCCAATGCAAAAATGAGCATCTGAGATGAATAGCCACTTGTTAGATTTAGAAATAAAAATGGCAAAGAAATACATGAAAAAACATCTAACATCACTGGTTATTAGAGAGACTCAAATAAAACAACACCATCTTACTCTGGAAAGAATGGCTGTCATCAAGAAATCAAAGAATAACAAATGCTGAGGGGCTATGGGGAAAAAGGAGCCCTTCTCTACTATTGGTAGGAGTGTAAATTGATGCCATCACTCCTCAAAAAGCTAGGATTGGAGGTCTCACTCCACCAAGCTATTCCCCTTTTGGGTATCTTGTTAGAAGAATTAAAAATATCACCCTATAACTATGTATGTGTACTCATGTTTATAGCAGCATAATTTGTAATAGCTAGATTCTAGGCAAACCCAAATGCCCATTAACAAAGTAATGGATAGAGAAAATGTGTTTTTAAAAATATTTTAAAATGTATTTTTAAAAAATATTATAGAGTACTATTGTTGTAGGCAGATGAGTTAGTTAGAAATATTATAGGCAGTGAGACAGGGCTAGATCCTTGATGGTGGCAGTGTAGATACCTGTTAACTGGGGGTGGGTGGGACCTGAAGCCTCCTGCTGTGGGCCAGGCCTCAAAATAAAAGACCATACAAATGCACCCATATCCTGAGGATTGATACCCTAAATAGTTCCCATTCCCCTAGGAAAGAGTCACAGCTCTGTAAGAATGTCCACTTCCTATCTGACTTGCTTTTTCCATTTATCCCTAATGTAATGTATCCCTAATGTAATCAATTTTACCTGAACTATTGACTATTGATCTTATAACTATTGAACTTTTAAAATTTATTTAAAAGGAAAAAGAGAAAAAAAAACAGAACAAAACAGAACAGTGTAAGGGTACAAGTAATACAGAACTACAAAAAAAAAAAAAACAGTAAGATATCACCAGTTAATAGATTAGACACTATCTTAGAAACAGTGGTTCAGGTCACAGGATCAAAGCACACAAAGTGAACTTTCAAACAGTGAGACTGCAAACAGTTGTGTTCAATGACCCATTCAAAAACATTAATATGGTCATCTATTTTTTTTTTTTTTGTCTTTTTCCTTTTTATTGGTACCAAGGATCGAACTCATGACTCCCTGCTTGCAAGGCAGGCACTTATGCCGCTGAGCTAAATCCCCAGCCCCTAATATGGTCATCTATTTAACACACCTAAACACACTTGCTGTTGTATCCTTTAGGGCACTTTTTTCCCCCTCTCTTTATTACAACAAAATTTACACATTTTGGGTTTTATTGCTCCCATAGATCTTATTACCTTTTTTTTTTTTAAGAGAATAAAATCAAACATGAGAAAACAAAGCTGTCAGTCAAAACCAAGGACAGACATAGCACATGATGTAAAAACCAAGTACAAGGTTATCAACAATGGTTACCATAATGCCTCTTGCTTCCTTAAGAAGAATTGTCTACCTCATTAGGTATTATAAAGTTGAACAAAACAGTAGAGAACAAGACCAATAAAACCTAAACATTGTAAACATTACAGAACTTCAACAGAGGATAATAGTCAGACCAAAATGGGCATCATAGTGAATCTTATTGCCTTCAAAGTAGTTGCCTATACTCTGATACTTGATACTATCATACAGAATGGAACAGAGTCTAATTAGTCAAAACAAGATAGTGGGAGTATTACAGGACTTCAAATCAAGGTAATAGGAAATCAAAAAAATTTACTATATTATATCCTGCTGGTTTTTTTTATTTTTCCCCCTTAGTTTAAAAAAGTAATAAAAATAATTAAATAATTTTTTAATGAATAAGGGAGAGATTGAGATAAAAGAGGGCATTAACAACATAACAATACAGGTTAAAGCATGACAGTTTCAGCAACTTAGTGCTTCACCTCCAAATAACCTGACTTAATAGTAGTTACCATAGTGTCTTTTTCCTTGAAATATTTGAATATAACTTCGTATACTATAGCATCAAACATATCAAAACAGTGTAAAATCATTCAAGTCGATGAAAGCATTATAGAGTATTTAGAACCAGCTAACAGAAAAATGAACAGTGGTTTCTATATTATCTCTTTGCCTATAACAATTTTTGTTTATACTATCACATATACTAAAATCCAGCAAGATACAACATGATAAAACCAATGGAGACAGAAGAGCCATAGTTTGGCAGGGCTTTAAAACAAGATGGTATTAAATCAGCACTAGCTATTATGATGTCTTGTTTTCTTCAAAATAGCTGTTCATTGCATCACAGGCAATAATATCAAACAGCCCAGAATAAAGCCATTCCAATTAATGAGTGAAAACTTTATAAGACTTCAAGGCCACATAATGGGGAATCACAGTTACCACATACTTTTATATATTTGAATAATTTCCTACACTAGGGAAACTATTTGGTATTCACAGATGCGAGTTTGATTTACCTCACTTATGAGTATGGTTTCAAGCTGTGCCCATTAATAAATAAATAAATAGATAGATAAGTATCTCAATGTGACCCTTCTTTATAGCTGAGTAGTACTCCATTGTATAGAAATACCACACTTTTTTATCCATTCCTCAGTTGATGGACACTTGGGTTGTTTCCAAGATCTGGTGATTACAAATTGTGCTGCTATAAACATAGGTGCGCATATATCACTGTGGTATGATGCTTTCAGTTCTTCTGGGAATATGCCTAGAAGCAGAATAGCTGGAACAAATGGGACTTCCAATCCCAGTTTTTTGAGAAATCTCCCGACTGACCTCCACAAAGGTTGTACCAGTTTACACTCTTACTAACAGTGTAGGAGAGTTCCTTTTTCCCCACAGCCTCTCCAGCATTTGTTGTTGTTGGTTTTCTTGATCCTGGCCATTCTTTCAGGAGTGAGATGGAATCTCACTGTGGTTTTAATTTGCATTTCCCTAATCACCAATGATGACGAACATTTTTTCATGTATTTATTTGCCATTTATATTTTAACTATTGATCTTATAACTATAGTTATGTCTCACCTTGAATCCATGGTTTTACTCTATAAAAAGTCCCTAGAAAAGACAGAGTCCTTTCCCAGCTCTGGACTCCTTCTGTCTGTCTCTCTTCAGACAGAAGCTTTCTTTCTCTCAATAAATATATTCTGCTCTTAACGTGCATTGTTCCTAAAATTCATTCTTCAATTTTAGAAAACAGGAGCTCATATCGGACATAGTAGGGAGTTTCATTCCCCTATATCAGATAGGATTTAAAATTGTTTGAACTATACAGAACAACTGTTGAACAGGTTTGGACAATGGAGTGAAATAAACACAGTGCACTGAATTCCCTCACCTTTTTGTACTGGTGATCGAGCTCAGAATCTTTGCATGGGCCATATTTTTATTTTGAGACTGTATCTTCTTAAATGGCAATATTACTCAAGCTGAGCTCAGACTTAGAACACTCTTGCTTTAGCCTCACAGTTTGCTGAGATTATATACATGCACAACACACCACACTGCAGCAGTGCATGAAAAACAACTGATATAGATAACCCATTCTAACTCTTAAGTAGTTTAGGGCTTTTAGCCAATTTGATGACATGTTGCTCCCCAATCCTATCTGATAATCCCATTCTTCAATTAAGCCACCATGCAGCTGCTTCCCTCTCTGTAACGCCAGAATTAACTTCTGCCCAAATTCACCCTCCATCACAAACAAGTCTCCAAAAGTCTCCAAAAATATTGTTGAATATTAAAACATATGGAGTTTGAGTCTTTCTCTAAAAAAGCAAGAGGGAAACATGGATGGTTATGAAGA
Organism: Cavia porcellus; assembly: GCF_034190915.1. Taxonomy (NCBI): domain Eukaryota; kingdom Metazoa; phylum Chordata; class Mammalia; order Rodentia; family Caviidae; genus Cavia; species Cavia porcellus. The sequence goes on along the minus strand of NW_026947486.1, from coordinate 36,078,003 downwards.
GCATATAGACAAGTGAGTACTGAACAGAATATTTTCAGAAGGAAATAAGATATTACTGTTACAGGCAGCTGAATTAGTTAGAAATATTATAGGCAATCAGGTGGGGCTGGGCCCTCAAAGAAACCAGTGCAAAAGTTGAGATACCTTGTGGCCTTGAGGAGACAGGCACCTCATGCTGTGTGTCAAATCTCAAGACAAAACACAAAAAAACAAATACAACCACACCCTAAGGACCGACTGTTCAAACAGTTCTGACTTACCCAGAGGAAGTCAGGAGTCACCATTCAAATCCCCTACATGAAGAGGCTCTGTTGTTAAGCATGCCCACTTATTACATGAATTAACTCTCGCGTTTGTTCTTCATTTAGTTAATTTTACCCGAGCAATTAACTTTATTGGTTGACCACAGGCCTGCCTTATGCCCACCTTATGAATTCCCATTTTTCCTCACCTTGGACCCATCTAACCTCATGATTTTAAGTCCCTAGAAAAGACAGTCTTTGGTAACCTGCTTGGAACCCCATTTGTCCCTCAGACAGAAGTTTATTTCTCTCAATAAATACATTCTGCTCTTAACTTGTGTTGCTCCTAAAATTCATGTTGCAATTATAGAGAATATGAACTTGTACTGGACATATAGAAGGTTGGGAGTTTCATTCCCCTATATCATTACTCTTCTGTTAAACAGAAGAGTAACTGCACATTGTAGTGTGACAATATTTTAGACCATCTTTTCTCATTTAGCCATGTGAAAAACTTGATATAGGGGAAACATATGTAATTCCTAATCCTAATATTAGATATCAGATACACTGGGATAGTGTTCCCCAAAAATGAAGAGTGAATTTTAAGGAACAATAGAGGTTAAGAGTAGGAAATATTTAGAGAGACAGAGAGAGACATAAAGACATCTTGAGAGCCAGGAGGGAACTAAAAAGTGGGTTGCTGCAAGCCCTGTTCTACTGAAAAAGTTTTATAGAACAAAATCATGAGGTGGGAGCAAAATAATGAGGTGGATACATCGCTAAGCAAAACTATAATTAGCCAATAAGATTACAAGTTTACCCAGTTACATAATATTGGTGCAATGGGGAAGCTGGTCAGATAGCAAGTGTTCTTAAAAAGCACAAGGATCTTTTTAGGAAGAGACAAACCAGAGGATTCTGCGCACCCACATGGGCACCTGATATACAACAGGTGAGCACAAATTCTAATCCATTGTTCATTCCTGGGGAAGCATGGAGGTCTGATCATTTCGTCACTATCTTGAAGCCTAGCCTCCATCACATGTGAAATATACCTCCAGGCATAGTTGTATCAGTATTTCTAAGCCCAATTTATATATTTTGTAAAGGGTAAACCACAGGTGTAGATTAAAAGGAGAGAGAGATGAACAAATGCATTTTTCTAAGAGAGGAAGGTAGATAATAAATAGAAACAAAGGAAAATAAGCATGTCTAACGTGGCCTGAAGTCAATCTCTATAAATAAAAGGAACTTTCAGCATGTTTGATACCATACTATTAAAAATAGCTGCATGAAATACAACAATTCAACAAAATTGGGATGATGTGACTTAAAATATAGGCTGAGATAAATATCATTAAATATGTTTATTTGTAGGGTTCATAAACATACATGTTTTGTAATTGGCTGTATGAATAGGAGTCTCCAAACATTTACATTATTGCATTTAATGTCTGTATCTCAAGAAATTAGAATAATCAAATACCATTTTGAAGATAAGCAAATCTGAGTTGGGAAAAACTAAAACCAAATAATGATTTTGAGAATCTGAACGTTTGTCCGAAAAGAATAACCATTTCAGCACCAAATAAGAGAAATAGGCAGTGTTGAGGACAAATGGAAAAATGTATGATATGAAGATCATATGGTAACTTGACCACAATGGTGGTATGTTCTTCTAAGGGCAGTGCAGTGGAGTATGACATCTGAGGTGTGTCTGACCACCAAAACAGCAAACAAATATATTCTATAAAAGTAAACAAGACAAGACAGAGTTGCACTGAGAGATGGCTGACTGAAAGAGAGATTCTATTCTTTTCCATAAAGTAGACTCTTTTAACATAAGGAAATAATGAGTGGTTGCCAAAACTGAAAGAACTTCATTACAGCTTTGGGGCATTTTGGGAAAGAAAAAAATGAATTTGGAGAGGTGCTTCAAACAGAGCACAGTAGTGCATACTTGTAACCTCAGGTACTCTGGAGGCTGAGGAACAATGATCTACAAACTCAAGGATGACAGGGGAAAGTTGGTAAGACCATGTCTCAAAACAAAATTTCACAAGGGCTGGGGAGCAGGACATGATGGTACATGCCTATAAACCAATACCTATACTTAAGAGGCTGAAGCAGGAGTATCTTGGTGAGTTTGCAGCTGGCCCGACTACACAGTGATTTCAAAAAACATGAATTATTGAACATAGCTGATCTTGTATGGGGTGGAAAAAAAAACAGAATAAAACAAAATACAAGACTGGGGATGTAGATCAGCATTCCCTGTGTTGAAGGTCTTGGTTACTTTTCTCACATTGCTTAGACAAAATACCTGATGCCCCAAATTAGGAAATGAAAGGTTTATTTCTTACAGTTTTGGAGGTTTTAGTCCATACTCATCTGGTTTCAAGGCAGGGTGGCATGACTGAGGGACAGCCATTCATGGCCACCACAAAAAGCAAGAGTGAACCAGGCAAAACAGGAGAAGCATACTTTCTAGCCTTCCTTACATTGTCTTCCAGCTCTGCCTCTGGGTGGGTGCAGCACTCATATCACCAATCCCTGTGCTACATAATGAACCAATTACAAACACTAGATTCAGCCACGTCCATGACTACATGAGGCTAGGAGGAGTCACCTAGACACAAACCATAACAAACCCTGTGTACCAAAAGATGATAAGGTTCAAAGGAATCCAAAATCTTGCAATATCTGAAATGTGTCACCATTGACAAGCTCTGAAACAAAAAAGCTAGACAAAAGATTGAATGGTTAGGATCATATTAAGGCATACCTCAGTGCTACAGCACTTCCCTAGTAGATATAGTTCCCTGGGTTTGATTCCCAAGCCACCAGAGAAAAGAAGGGAGGACTTGTGAGTCCTCAGGGTCCCCATTTGCCTGAATTTAATTAGAAGAGTGACATATGGAATTAATCTATCACTAGTTCTTATAACTTTTCAAAGTATAAAGATGACAATTAATTCCCTACACACCACTAATTCCTTTTGGGATGATCTCTTCCCTATAAGAGACTTGCATTTTCTGGTTGATATCCCTAGGACTATTCAGAAATCTCAAGGACATATGGACACTTTGAAAAGCAAAGGTTGACTTTGAATTGAACTACTTGTCACATAGATACCATTTTATGGAAAAATGACTGGAAATAAGAATGGATACATAGCCCTAAAGGAAAACTGTAAAAAGCATAGAAAATTATTATACCATTCAGTTTTATTGTTTCTATGAGCTGTTATTTAACTCAGGTTCAAGTGTCTCTTGATCAGTGCTGGTTAGCTGGTCTTATAATACAGTGAAAAGTCATCATCTCATAAAACAATTAAAACAAAGAATCCAAAATAAAAACCAGAAGATTTGTTTTACGGCAGTGATGCAATGATTATAGGAATTGGATTTACTTACACTACTGACTGTGGGTTTGATTGAATTTTGTATTCATCTTTAGAGTCACCCACACATTATTTTTCCAGTTCATCACTGAAGTAAACCAGATACATTATCAAACTTCCTAAAGATGAGGCCGGTGTGCATTTACAGCACTAGGAGAATGGCATATCTAGCTAGTATAATTCTGGCAGTATTATAAAATAAAATTTTCTAAACTACACTCTCCAACAAGTAGAATTTCATCATGATATTAATATAATATTATTATCATGATACAATATTGTGATAATAATATAATAACATTATATTAATATAATAACATTAATATGACCCAAAATAAAAAGTTTTCTAATCAAGTAGATTTAAAAACATTGGGTAAGATAAAGATAAACAACAGGTGTTTTTTACTACCATACTGTTATATGGTAGTAGGGGTACTGTTATACGGTAGAAGGGGAATGCAGAATGTGTTATTCCCCAAGACTGAGTGTGTTTTATTGCCCTCAAATAAAACTATTCACATATATGTTACACTTGAGTTCTATAGAATGTAGTTTTTTAAAAAGCTGCTCTGCAAACATTTATTCAGGGCTTCAGAACAAGATTCTACCAGAAGCTAATGCTTTGGAAACATTGTATTTCACCAAATATCCAGTTAGCCACTTGTCACTTATTTAAGTTTATTTCATGTCAAACTATATTTTTTTTTTCTTTTGGTCTTTTTGAGACACAGTTTCACCACTCAGTTCTGGTTGGTCTTGAACTCACTTTGTAGCCAAGCCTGGCCTCGAACTCACAGCAATCCTTCTGCCTCAGTCTCCCAAGTGCTAGGATTACAGGTGTGCTACCATGCCTGGCTTCAAACTGTATTCTTCTCTCAAGCATTTCCATTAGATATGTAGAAGACAAACTATAAAATATACTTTATTTTTTGAGCAGTACAAGTCACTTCGGTTGTTACATGAGTGTTATTTTTTCATTAATTTTATTGCTTTTTTATTTTCAGAGGCAATCTTATGTGTTACACCTATGAAAATGACATTTATAGGAGTTTAATATTTTGAAGTGTATGCACAATTAGGTTCCTTCCCCACCATTCCCCAATGCCTAGGATTTCTTTGGCTTATAGCATGATGAAAACTTATACAACTGGTGGCTAACTAATGGATTACTACCTCATAAAAGCCATTATTTTTGGATTTTGAAACAAAACATGGCTTTTGCTCAGTATTGCTTTATGGCTTCCATAAGACCCAAACTCCAAGACTCATATTACCAGTGAGAACAGGAACAGACTTTTGACTTTTAAAGGAACTAAGAACCATTCTATTTTTTAATAGTTCAATTAAAATTTGCAGTAAATTCAGTAAGTCAATTACTGATAGAAACCATTTTCTCAATGTCAATTCTGGTCACATTACACAATAAAAATATATTTCAAGATAAACAAAAACTATTTGGAAAGAAGTAAGGTGAAAAGATAGGAAAAGAAGAAAGAATATAGGGATAGAAGAAGCAAAAGAATGGGAATAATGGTAATACTTTCTCTCTCTCTCTCTCTCTCTCTCTCTCTCTCTTTGGTGCCAGGGATCAAACTCATGACCTTGTGTTTGCCAAGCAGGCATTTACACTGCTGAGCTAAACCCCAGGCCCCTAATAGAAATACTTGTCTGATATGGTTACTAAAAAACTGATCAAGGAGCCTACTCAAAATACATTAGAGGATAATGTTGAATACAAAATATTAAGCAATAGCAAACTATTGCTTAATAGTTAAGATCATTGCAAAGTAAAATAATTTGCTTAATAATATGCTTTGGGGGAATTTGTGAAAATAAAACTGAAATTACTTGCAAAATTCATTAAAGTTAGTAGCAGAAAAGTATAGATGACATGACTAGTTAGTACTGAAGAGCAAAGCAGACAAACATATGCAACGAAGTGCATGGGAAGAAAAATATAATAAAGATTGCTTTCACAACAAAGCAGGTGTTACCATATTATCTCAGGTGTTTCAACTTTGTCCCATCAATTATTAAGTTATGTAAAATCACTGGATGGTGCCAAAGTAACCAAGCACTCACACACATCATTGCAAGCATACATCTATAGGGTTCATTATGTATTCTTAAATATAAACATAAATTTTTAATTGTACCATTTTCTCCAATGAATGTACCAGTTCATGTCTACAAAGAAAATCTATCATTGAAAGCAGTGACAGAAAATGGGCCACTTCTTGACATAATAAAAATTCAAAAATTATTTATCTGATTTTGGACACTGGAAAGGCACAAAATGTATCTGAGAACCAGAATGGTTTAACATAGCATAAAACCCAACCTGTGGAGAGAGAGACTTCATGTATTCACTTAACAAATACTTACCAAATGCCTATTATATATATGACACTGACACTGTTTGGGTACTAGAGATTAATTTACAGATAAAACAGGAGTGATTCACACCCTCAAAAGGCCTCAATTTCAGTGGAGAAAAACAAAAAAGCAAACAAGAAAATCAGATCTTCAAGTCAGAGAAAAGAAAGAGTTCCAGGGTACACTGTCTCTAATATAACAATCTATAAGAGGGAGGAAAATTATTTTGTTGACAGAAATCTAATATACAACAGGAAACCTGATTTTTGTTCAATGCCTTTCCCATCTTTAACAAAATCACAGAACTCATTTAATCTAATCTCTCACACAATTTAATCTAGTCTCTCTTACTCTGCTGCTTAACCCTGAGAGCCTAAGACTAGGTTCAGGACCAAGGATAAAGATTGCTGGTGCAGCACCTGCCTGACAGCATGATGTCATGAGTTCAATTCCGAGTTTAAAAGAAAAAAGAAAAACAAATAAATAAGCCTGGGTTCTGCAGGTCCATCCCTTACTTTTCTACTGTAAATTTGTACTTTAGTGTAATAGCAGCCAGTTGTGTATGTCAAACCTTTCCCTGAGTGATACAGGAAGCAAACTATGCATTTATTCACTTGGTATGATGAGTGGCACATAGTATGTATCTGTGCAGTAGTGTCAAAACAGGATTTGAAAACACCTTCATGCTGCATCTAAATAGTCTTATGTGTTTATGCAAGCAGCACAGAGGATCCAATAGATTCACACCACTCCTGGACTTGTTTTCTTTTGATCTGGATGGCAGAATATTCCTGTTCAGTACAATGGCACATAAAAAAATGAGATTTCCATGCTTCACAGGAGATCAAAAGTGAATCACCCAGGTGCAGGCCAGGAGGAGAACCAGTGTTCCTGAGATCTGGCCATGGTGGGACTTGGGTAGCTAATTCGTCTGCCCTCTTGGTAAGTGCCCCTGGCGCAGACCAGGAGGAGAACCATTGCTGCTGAGATCTGGCCATGGTGGGACTTAGGCAACTTATTCATCTGCCCTCTTGGTAAGAGACCCTGGCATGGGCCAGGAGGAGAACCAGTGCCTGCAGTGAGCCTACCAGCATGGGCACTGAGAATCAAATACTCTCCCCCACATAGCTACTGGGGATAGATGTCTCAGGATCTCTTGGGAGGATTTCCTTCTATGTTCTGTTTGAAGGCAAAGGTTGTTTTCACTGTTTTGTTATGTTTGTTTTGCCCCATTCAATACTCTCTTTCAATTGGTTTTATAATGTTCTGTTTTTGGTTTGATTTTGCTATACCTAATTGACTAGACAACTATTGTGAAGATAACGAGATATACTATAGTATCTAATACTATTATCCCAGTATCTCGCTGTGAAGTTCTGTACCAATTTCACTGCATTGTCTCAATTGGCTTTGTTCTGTTATATTTTTCTACCTTCAAAATAAAATTTAAAAAAAGTGATTACTCACACATGGATAATAAAGATGATCCATTATGGTAAAATACCTACATTTATAACAGTAGAGTGATGTGGGTATATCATGAGGATGATCATGATGACTTTGAAGTTGGCCAAGTGAGCCAAATTTCCTGTGACAGCAAAATGAAGCAAACATCAACTGATGCAGACACAAAATCTCCTTGATTCAGAGATGAAGAAAACAGCAATGTGAGTGTATAATTAAGTAGTCAAAATGTTGCAAAATGACCACACAACCAAATGGAACAACCCAATGCTACAACTAGGTTCACAAATATAGTGAAGATCTTAGAAGGGGTCAAATCAACAGGACATAATGTCAGGACTTCATTCAATGTTGGAAATTGTATCATATAAAGTGCTACAAGATCTTGTGAAATACAAAAAGGCTGAATGCAAGTAAAATGTTCTGTTTGCACCAATAGCCACATTAAAAAATGTATTTATCATGACACATCACTGGCTGAGCTGAAAGCATTCATAGGTCTGTAGTACTTAGCACAGATTTTTCCACAGACTTATGGAAGAGTGATGGGCCAAAACATGGTATAAAAACTTAGCCCTTCTAAATGTGAAGACTTATTATGCTTTCAACTTAAGGATTTATACTGTAACTCATCCATCAGGTCCTTATTTGTATAGTAATAAACATAATAATGCTGTGAACAGACTTGTTGCTCCCATTTCCCAAACTAAGCAGAATGTGACAATCAACAATTGGTTTACCGATTTCCAAGTGATGTTACATTTGCTAACAGAGCATTAGTTGACAAGATTAGGAACGAAGAAGAAATTTCAAATGAATTTTTGCAAATTCAAAAGACAATTTTATAATACAATCTTTGAATTTCAGCAAATAAAACCAAAGTGGTACTGCTGATTTTAATATTTTACAATGATAGAAATACTTATATGGAAACATCAACAAAAGAGAAACTTTAGATGCAAAATTTTCAACAATAAAATCAAATATGAGTAGCTGTTGTTGATGAGTTATGCATCAATTGTGATGTTACATGAAACGCAAAGCATTGGTCCATGGTTGTGTTCTGCCTGATGCTAAACACATGTGGCATAGTTAGAAAACAAAGAAAATAACAAGCACAAAATTTCATGGAGAAATTTTCTTAGAGGATTAAGACTAGAGCTGATAGGGGATCACATACAGCAGGGAAAAGAAAAATAAAATGTTTCTGCCCAGGGAGCTATGCAAAAAAATTGTGTAGCACACTGGTGAGCTGACAGGTAAACAGGTAGGCATAGCATCAACAAGACATACTATGACAATAAGAAAACAAAAAGGATGTTAATTGTGCCCTATGAAAAAGTACAGGAAAACAAAACATGTGCTAATAGTGTAAATGATACTTATATAAGAAACATTCATTTTTTTAATGTGTGAAAACTGCGTTGGTTGTGACAGTTCAAGTAAAGCTTGTTTTTGTGGTAGTGGTCTATTGGTATTTTCATTGTAGTTCATATAGAAATTTATTTCTAATGGTATCTTTTAGGTCTTGTAAGCAAGTACACAGCTTAAAATATGTGAAAATGTTGTCTGTTCTAAATGCACAACTCATACTAAGAATTTAAAAATTAACTTTATTGCTATTTTATATTTCTGTTACCTACACAATGTATAATATAATAATCTCCTGAGAAAAACAGCAAGACCACTGAGATGTCAAGTATGTCTCACAAAAAGGCCAGGAAAGCAAAAGACATGTGCTGTCAGTGTAAGTAATGCTTATATATGGTATATGCTGTTATGTGTGCAGATTGTTTCAGATGTGATAATTGAAGTAAAGATTATTTTTTTGTAGAGTGTTACTGGTATTTTCATTGTAGTTCCTATAGGAATTTATTTCTGATGTTATTTAAACAATTAATATTAAAAACTCAATACTATATTTTTTTTACTGTTACGTATATCTTTTTCATATAATAAAACTCATAAAATTAAAATTAAAAATTCAGCCAGTTGTGGCACACACCTGTTATCCCAGCACTTGGGAAGCTGAGGCAGGAGGATCATTGCAAGTTTAAGCCCAGCCTGGGCTACAAAGTGAGTTCAAAACTAGCCTGAACTGCACAGTGAAATTCTGCCTCCAAAAGACAAATTAAATTAGATAAAAAATCCGTCAATGGAAATGTTCTAAAGAGTAAATATGCATCTGCCAGACCCATGTTTATGCAATTTGATGATTAAAATAGTCTTATGCTCCAAGGACTACAATCTTTCAACATTTAAGGCATCTCATGCCTTTCTGTGGCATGTTAGAAAGTAAAAAAAATTATGGTGACATAAAATTTGCTTTTTGGAATTCTCTGTGACTGACTCCACTTCTTCTCTTTCAAAAGCAATCATTATATGATTCCTGTCAGTATTCTTTTCTATGACCAGATCCTTCAAACATTAGTTAGTAGTTCTACATTGTTTACAAACTAGGCTATCTCCAGACACACCACAGTTTCTTACCATGTTACTTCAAAAGCAAACTACCTTTGGACACACCTATAAAACTTTCATTTTAAAGTCACATCCTCAATTTTTAATAACAGTTACAGCAAACTCACCAAGTATGTTCAACTGATTTGGTTGAAAACACACAAACAATCATTAAGATGAATGGTGGTGATGAATGTGGATTATGTATGTGTTTAGTAACACTGTATTATCTACTTTGAGTACTTAAACTGATGACTTTTAGATGTTTTATCACAATACAATTTTTGACAAGAATTCAATGATCTTCCAAAAGAATATATGTATTACAAATGCCCCACTGCTGTGATACCCGTCCTATCTCATTTTGTTAATTACTTGCTGACATTCTTCTCTCTGTGTTTCTATGTTTGTCTCTCTCTGTTTCTATCTCTCTGTTTTTTCCCTCCTTCTTTCTCTTTCCCTCCCTCTCTCTCATTCTTTCTCACATTCACTTTCTCTAACTCTCTTTCTCTCTCATATAGGTAAAGAAATTTAAACTGCTGCCAAATTCTGTGCCAATCTTAAATGATGCTCAAATACTGTCATAATCCATTTTTCTGTTGCTATGACAAGAATACTACTAATGGAGTAATTTATACAGAAAAATGTATTGCTCACAGTTCTGGAAGATAAATCCAAGATTGAAGGGCTGGCAGATGATGAGGACATTCCCTCCATTCTATATCAACCATGGAAAAAGATAGAAAGACAACAAACTAAAAGACAAGGAGAAAAAAAGGTCTTTTTTTTCAATCACACCTCAAGAAAGAAGACTCATAAAACTGCTTCAGGAAGTGGTGAAAATGAAATGATAACTGAGTTTGAAGCAAAGAGGAGAGTAATTAATACCAATGTGTCTTTTACTGTAATATACTTTAAATACTCATTATATCACACCTTGCGTTAAACAAAGAACATTTCAAATACATTCTATGTATCAGACAGAAAAATGATACTCATGATAATAGGAAATTTTTCACAATTAGCCTGTACAAATCTGTTAGAAGAAGCTGATCAAGATAGGTTAAATACAGTTAAACAGCATTGCAGGTATTTTAAAACATGGCACCAGGTATTTTATACTGTATTTATCCTATACCATTTTGTAAAAGGAAATACCAGTCCCTGAGGTAGCTTCAAACTGAAATAAAGAAAAAGGTACTAAATTGTAATTTGAATATTTTGTTTGAAGTAAACTGTACATGCAATGTAGGTTGTTGCCCAACCACATAAATGCATGCATACACACACACACACACACACACACACACACTACTTACAATGGGCTGAATCACTTTTTCTGACGCTATTTTTTATTATGAAACAATTTTCATGGGGACAGTGTGGCAAAATGCTGATCTGAGGCTTTTGTTTTTACCTTTGTTGCAGTGGCAATGAAGTTTCTTTATGATTATACTTGCTGGGTATGATGGTGCATACCTGTAATCCCAGTACTCCAGTATTTGGAAAGTTAAGGCAAGAGGATCACTGAATTTGTTGCCATCCTGGACTACATAGTGAGTTCAAGGCCAGACTGAACTACAGAGTTACACTCCGTCTCAAACAAGAGAAAAGAGAACAGAAGAAAATAAAATAAAAGAGAAAACAGATCTCATGATTAAGTGAGAAAAATTATGTCAAAGAGAAAAAATAAAAAAAAAACAAATTATGTCACACACAAGTAGCATTTCTGTAATACTGATAGTTTTTGAATAAATACACCTGCTATCTTAGAGAGACATAGGTTTGATTTTACTTAAGGTCATGCACAGCCCTCAGAGGACATGTCAGCAGGTTAATAGCATTTCTGGAAAACACATGAGTTCCTAGAGGACACATCAACAACTTACAAGCAATTCTCAGACAACACTTCTGCAAGTCATAAAAGTACAGACCCATCCCCTCAAAGACCTGCCAAAATGACACTATTTTAAGGGCTGATGATATAGCTTAGTGATACAATCACCTGCCTAGCAAGTGCAAGGTCCTGAGTTCGACTCCTAGTACAAAAAAAAAAAAAAAAACATTTATTTTTTTAAAAAGCCTGCTAGCCTATAAGAGATATCTATTTTTTTTTTTTTTTTTGTCTTTTTTCCTTTTTATCGGTACTGGGGATTGAACTCATGACCACCTGCTTGCAAGGCAGGTGCTTATGCTGCTGAGCTAAATCCCCAGCCCCTAAGAGACATCTTTTCTGTTCTATTCACACCAAGAGCCCCCTCTCAGGTTGAGAAGGAAGCCATCTTGGACTGGTAAGTTCACATCCCTAATTTCCTGCTAAACTGGTGCTGAAATCCAGGAGCAAGAGATGAGCAGGGGATCTTTTGCAACCTAAGAAGCAATGGGTGGCAGCAGTTCATCCTGTGCTTACTCCTATACCCTGAGAGCCTCTTGTTTCTTGTCCCATTTACCCTCCTTCCCGAAGACTCAAAAGCTCTCTAAAGCAGGACACCAACACTCTTACCAATATATACTTTGTAAACTTTGGAGAGCCATCAAAACCTCTGGAGGCAATTTTTGAGCCTCAACCTCCCACCTGACTGATTTACACAACTCTGTTCCTTTCCCCAAACCGTCCCTTTTCCCAAACTCTAATCCAGGAGCAAACCTGTTACACCTCAAACCAGACTTCCACCATAGGCTGCTCACCATTGCCATTACTAGGAGGGTAAGATTCCAGCACAGTCAATTTTCTTGACTTCCTGGGAGAGTAAAGTTCCAGCACAATTGACTTTCTTGACTCCCAGAGAAAGCCAAACCTCCATCCCTCTTTTTCTTAATAATCTTTTTTCTTTTCTCTCTATGATGTATTTGAGAATACCACAAAAGGGGGATAGACTCCCTGCACTCTCACTGGGAAGACATACCCCTTTAGCATGCAAGACAATTTTGTTTACTTCTTAGAGTTTATGACCCCAGTTTGGAGGTTTATCACAGAGAGATTGTCCATGTGATCTTTTTCCTGAACCCAGCCACTTTCTTACCCTCTGGCAACAGGCAATTCTTACTCATACATCAAGAGATACCCCCCTCAGCTGTTTCCTGCATCTTTCCAAATTGGGATTGAAAGAAGATATGAAATCCAAAAATTGATCCTTTACTGCATTTTCATGTGATCCCAGTACAGACTTGAAAATGGGGGCTGAGGATTTAGCTCAGTAGCATAAGTGCCTGCCTTGCAAGCACGTGGTTGTGAGTTTGATCCCCGGGACTGATAAAAAAATGTAAAAAAATAAAATGGGTCACATTGGCCAGATGGGTATACTTTCAATTTCCAAATTCCAAGTGTTGCTAACTTTCTCCAGGCAAATAGAAAATGGTCAGGGGTTGACTATATCCAAGCCTTTCTTATATTCCATGAACAAAGTTCTGTCCTATCTCCAAATTCTTCTCTAAATAAAAAATCCTCTACCACACATGTGACCCATTATGCCTTTGTAGGGTCTGTTAGCTACTGATGAATTCAATCCAGTTGACAGCACCCATTGTTTTATTTCCCACTTGAACAAGCTCGGTGAGACCCACAACTCTCCCTATCAGCAGCTCTTTCCTCCTGTGAACACTCCCCTTCCTCCCCAACATCCAACAGTATTCTCACCCACCTCCTTTAGTCCAGCCCCCTCCTCAAACTCACCCTTTTCTCCCCAGACACACTTTGTTGATACCTCCCCAGGCTACTTCTCACCCCATCTTACCCCTCAGTGACATAACAGGCATTAAGGAACCTTTTTGTGTTCACATTTCTTTCTCAATTACCGACCTAGAAAATTTCCAATGAAGAATGTGTTCCTTCTCACAAAATCCTGATGAATGCAGAAAACGACTTCTCCTACTCATTCAAATGCATGACCTTGCTTTAGGGACTATGTACCTTAGCCTCTTGTCTACCCTTATTGATGATAAAAGTGAGTGTATCTGGTGGGCTGTGGTAAACCACACCTATGAATTCTACTGTAAACACCCTGATGGGCACACTGAAGCAGCTGTAGCAGTTTCAGAGGTAAGCTCTAAAACTTCCAGAGTACGTATCAACTTGACAATCCTGTTAGAATAAGTCATATTCACTTGCCTCCTGGGAGGAATGGAAAAAAACAAAAATAAACAGGTCAACTACAGTGCCTCATAGAAATCACCCAGGGGTAATTGAAAATTCAGCCGTATTTGTGAATTATCTGTTAGAAGTCATGATCAAATATACAAATATCCACCCTAAGTCTCTTGAAGGTCCACTTCATCTTCCAGTCTTATCCAGATAGTTTCAAAAATTCCAAAAATTATAAAATAGACCCAAAACACAATGGAAGGAGCTTGTAATCTTGGCTTTAAAGTCTTTGTTACTGGCTCAGTGGCATAAGCACCTGCTTGACAAGTGTAAACCTGCCTGACAAGTGCAAAGTCCTGAGTTCAATCCCTGGTATTAAAAAAAAAAAGTTTTTGTTAACCAAGATGAGGAACACAGAACTCTAAAAGAAAAAAAAGACTAAAGCTAAATATCAAATCCTGGCCTCCTTAGTTCATCCCCCAGCTGAGAAACCTGCTCCAGCACACACTTGCATAGTAATGGTATTACCTGTGGAAATTTGAGCGACTGGACAAAAACTTGCCCTAATCCCACACCTCCTACACAACCATGTGCTAACTTCAGACAGCAGAGTCACTGGAAAATGGATTATCCTCTAGGGAAGTCAACCCCAGACACATTTGAAGAAGACATTCCTAGACCCCCACCATCATGACAGCAACAGATCTATGGTAATAATGGTGGTGGCTGGAAAAAAGGTTTCCATTCTGGTTGAAATGGGAGCTAGGTTCTCGGTTTGTACTGGACTTTTGTCCCCCTCCCCTATTTAAGTTGTTGAAATGAAGAGCCTACAAGAATCAGCAGTCAAGACCCCATCCCCTTAGACTGTTCTTTAGGTCATATAACTTAAACTCACTGTTTCTTGTTAATCCTCTACTGTCCCACAACCCTTTTGGGAAAAGATATTTTCTGCCTAGCAGGGACATCTACATATTCCCTCTTTTCCTTCTGAGCCCTTTATTTTCCTACCATTCCTATTCTTAATGAGATCCTTTCCTCTTAGGTAATTCAGCTCAACAAGTCACAAGCTGATCCTGTAGTTTGGGACACAAAAACTCATTCCACAGTCTTGTACCATCCACTCCTCAAAATAGCCCTGAGGGCCCCTACTCTAATGGCCACAGTCAAGCAGTACCTCCCAATCCCTGACAATCATTTTGATCTTCAGCCCCTTATGAACCACCTTCTTAAAGCCAAAATATTCATCCCTCCCCACTCTCCCTACAACACTCCCATACTTTCTATAGAGAAACCTATTGGATTCTTCCGATTAGTCCAACATTTCTGAAACACAAAATATTCTGTTGTTCCCACTCACACTATGGTCCACAGTCCTTACCCCCATCTCCCCTGTATCCCTCAATACTCAATACTTTACCATTTTAGACCTCAAAGATGCCTTTTTTACTGTTCCCCTCAGTTCTAATTCTCAAAAACTTTTTACCTTTAAATGAAAAGACTCCATACCTCTGTTAACCCAACAACCCACATGGATAGCTCTTTCCCAAGGATTCTGGAGTAACCTCAAATTTTTTTTTGGCCAAACATTACAAAAGGATTTCTGGTTGATGGACCTTGTCCTTAGTCATATGCTCCAAAATGTCAATGGACTTTTGCTTTGCAGCCCCTCAAAAATGACTATATACCATACTATCTCCCTTCTTAGATTCTTGGAAGAAAAGGATACCATGTCTCATAAAACACAGCCCAGCTGGTATGACAAGAATTCACCTTACTTATCCCTTTCCTCACCCCTACCACTGGCTGCATATCCCTTTCTTAAAAACAGATTATTAACAATTTTCCTATCCCCAACACAAAAAGAGATCTCTTTCCCTTCCTGGAGTTCCTTAGGTACTTTAGACTTTGGACCCCAAATTTCTCACTCATTGCAAAACTGCTCTATAAAGTTTCTCAAGGACATCCAAGAGAAAAAGTAGAAGAAATTCATGTAGTTCCCATTTCCTTTTGGGCTCTCAAGAGGGCACTCCTGCAGTCTCCTGTTTTGACTATACCCCATCCTAATAATCATTTCTTTTTATTTTTAACCTGCAATAAGGAACAAGCAATAGGACTAATTGAACAGATAGTCTGAGACTCCATCCAGGCTGCTGCCTTTTAATGCAAACAACTGGACCCTTAAGGCCCAAAAGATTACTTACTCTTTGATAGCCCTTACATGTACACTCTTCACAAAAACTGTCCAGCTTTCTCAGCCACAAAGCTTTAACCCTTCACTCTCTAGCCTAAGTCAAAGTCCTACACTTTCAGCTCTTTAATCAGTTGCTTTCTGCAGCTCAGCTGCTCTAAACCCTGTTAACCTTCTCTCAATAGTGACTCCCCAGACTCCAGCCCCCAAAATGAGTGTGGTGAGCTTCTGAATTTTACTCTCAACTGCTTCTATCACATAACCTTGGAACATATTTCAGATTTCTCAATAGGCTTATTTCTGGAATCACTTCAAAGACCATGCCTTCTCTCAGACAGGGTATGACATCATTGAAGGCTACTATGATAGCCAATCCTCAAATTTTTCCTGGGAATTAATTGAGACAGGAATGCTTTTGCAGGTACCTGGCTACACCTCCTTCCAGGGTAGTCAAATGCTATCACATCTGAGTATTGACTGGACAGGGGAAAGGATCCCCTGAAAGACACTCCCCTAGCCCATGGAAAATGCAACACCTCAATGCATCAGATGGCAGAGTCTTCTTAAACCAAAAATTCACTACTCTTAGCCAGGCAGGTCCTGCAGTATTACAGCCAGCCTCACCCCTTTTCCACTTGACAGCTACAACTTTTAGCTCCTCCTTCCATATATGGGGCAAACTTTAGACAGTCTGATTTTACTTTCTAACTCACCCCTAGACTTACCTCCTCCTATCCCGATTTGAACTCAACCATAGGATGCCTTTCCCTAAAGATAGGCGTCTTCTTGATGTGCGGAGACAAGTTATATATGTGCCCACCTACCAACCAGACAGGAACCTGTACATTAGGCCTCCTCGCTCCCACCCTTTCCTTGACAACAGCCCATCTACCCATTCCTCTCTTCCCTAATAACCCATGTCAGGGCACAAAGCACTACACAGCTGCTTCCCTTAATGGCTATCCTGGACTAAAACAGGAACTGGAATGAGGATGGGGGCCCCAGGAGTCTCTCTTTTCAGAGTTCACCAGGCTGTCAGAAGAAAGCATCCAGAGACTCAAAGAACTCTCTGACCAACTGGAACATTTGGAAGAACAAGTGGACTCCCTAGCCTCAGGCATTCTCCAAAAGCCAGGAGGCCTTAATCTCCTGATGGCTTCACAGGGTGGCACGTGAGCTCTACTGCAAGAACAATGCTGCTATTATACCAACAAATCCAGTCTAAACAGAGACAGCTTTGTGAAGGAGCTTTTGAACTCCTTGAAGGCTCTTCAATGATGTTTCCCTTTTCTGTTCAGTAGCTCCTACCCCTCTTGACCTCCTCAATGCTTACTATTCTTTTCTTTCCTTTTCTTCTATGTATAATTACTCTAAAGATTTTTTTGAGGAACGAATGTCTATCTCCCAGGCAACTACTCAAGAACACCTCTAAACAGCCTTCCTACTCCACAACATCAAAAACAAAAACAAAGGAAACCCTTTGCCTCCCTTCTCTCCTGCAGGAAATAGCCAAGAAAAAAAAAAATCATCCCTTTTCCTTTGTCCTTTTAAGCCTGGAATGTTAGAGCTCAGATAGGGACATTGCTAATTTGAATGAGTTTACTCCTCTAATTTACAGAAATTTTGGTTCCATTTTACTTAAGCACTTACCTGTTCAATTATTTAAATACAAGATGACAAAACTGTATATTTTTGTTATTTTTGTAAGATAAAAAAATATAGAAACAGCAGCTTTTATGAAATTTATTAAATACAAGAATCAACTGGTTGAAATGGCACCTGCCTGAGCAATGCTCAGGATAGCATATAAATTTGCTGTCCGAGTGTTGCTAAGGTTAAACTTTTAAGTGCTTTAGGTCAGGAGCAGTCGCCACAAGACAGATCAGCAGGTTAGAAGTATTTCCTGGAGAATACATCCCCAATCCAAAAAGCCTGTTGTTTCTAAGATTTACTCCCTCAAAAGCCTGCTGAGTTGGGCTGCTAGTAAGAGCCTATAATCTCAGCATTTGGGAGGCTGAAGCAGGTGGATTGTGTAAGTTCAAAGAAAATGTGGGTTACTTAGTGAATTCAAATCCGGGCTGGACTGCAAAGTGAGATCCTGTCTTTAAAAAACCACCACCACTAAAAAAAGAAAAAAAGAAAAAAAAAACCCTCCGAAAGAACCCTATTAAAAAATACCCTCTTACCTGTAAGAGACAACTTCCCTGTTCTGCTACCAAAAATAAGTCACTCTGAGGTTTACCAGTCAACATGCTTGTACTGTTGAATTTGTGTCCCTTGTTTCCCACTCACTAATAACCATCAGACTGGGAAGCTTCTTTAGTACAGAAATTCTATTCTCAAATAGCAGATGTTTTTACCCAGGCCTGAAAGCACAGATGGTGTACAGCTGTCTTTTTTGAAGTTCTCTAAAATTTTCAGCATTTATCTATTAAATGAAAAGAATTTTCCTAAAGGTTGAGGCAAAAAGGAAACAGGGTTATGGCATTAAAATTTAGTTGAAAAGTTTTAAAATAATAAATAGTGGTTTGTGTTCTCAAATAGGCTATATCCTTCTAATATTTATTTTACTTTCTTCCCTTTCCTCCTACAATAAATATTTGTGCTTGTGTCAGTTCAATACTAGTTACTGGGGATTCAAAAGTGCATTAAATAGACTTTGCTCTTTGGAACTTCACAGTTTACTAAAGGAAATAATTATGAAAATAAACATCTATAATACAGTACACTACATTTTACAGTAGCAGACAATACTGTTTAGCGCTGGTGCCAAGACAGAATGGCTAACTATGCCTGGGATGCCAAAGACCTCCTAAAGCTGAAATACATGAGATGAATCTTCAGGAAAATAGAAATGAGTTAAGTTTGTTTTGGGGAGTGATAAAATTTGGTCAGAGAAATAGCATGTTCCTAAGCAACACAGCCTACTTGGTAGTTCATGATCATCATAATCTTATCTCAGAGGAACACAAAAGAAAAGACACAGGTGTCCCTGGCAGGGGTGAGATCAGGAGAATGCAAGTAGTCAACAAAAAGGTTTCCAAAGGCAGCCACTGTCAACAGAAGAGGGGAATAATTAATACATAAAAGGATTACTTAATGGTGCTCCAAGGGTGAAATTGAGGTCTTTTGAAACCGTCCTTTAATACTTAACAATACACACAGCTGTGTCTTTTGCTTTAGCTGCACTCAGTCACTATAAGAGGAACACACAGTACCCTAATCTGGAGAATAAAACCATTAGAAATTAAAAATGAATCTTAATTAGAATTATATACCAAATATAGCTCCAGTCACATAATAATCCCAAAAATATATCTTTAAGACACTCACCACCTTGTTTAATCTTTAGCAGAAAAGGCATATTTAAAAAATTTCTGTTGGATGAATACATTTACAGATGAAGGAACTGATGCACTGAGTACATGGTTTTCTGAAGACAGTGCAAATGATTTCTGGTATAGAATATAAATCCACAATGCAGACCAGAGATTTCCACTTCTGTGAGGTACTATTTAGTTTTATTTCAGGAAAGATAACAAATCTTTTTTAAAAATGATATATTTTCAAAATTAAACATATCAAAGATCCTAAAAATAGAATTCTATAGTGAAAAGGCAATGGATATCACTGTTACATCTTTATTTTCAATGTAATACAAAAAGAAAGCTGATAAGAATGAATTCAATGTTATTTATTTGATACTTTACAAAACTAGTGTTTTTTTTTTTTTTTTTAAAGAAAAAGAATATGTTTTCTTTTTTCTTCTAGCCCTCTTGTTTGGCTAGTCAACTTCTACTTTGCCTCCTGCTAGTGGAAATGTAGTTCATTTTTAGAGATGAAAATTATAGTAATGACTATAATATTTGATATAGAACTTATGACAGCTATCATGCCAAACTCCTCTATCTTCTTACAATTTTTGTCCCACATCAGAGCAAGCTGATAAAAAGGCCAGAGCACTTGTGAGTCTTTGGTGCTAACTTCAAGTTCAAACCATGCAAGCCACAGACAGTATAGGAAACATTACCTTGGCCTCACTATCTAACCACAAAAATAACAAAAGTTATTCATGCTGTTGTACTCTAAGAAAATAGCTTCATTATATGTGTATTATAACAAAACCTGAAACATGGCTTATGTATGTGTTTTCCTTTTCCCTTTCTGATGACCTAATTGATATGTTAAACAATGTTCTCCTCTGTAAAGAATTGTAAAACCTTACCTAATTGATATGTTAACCATTGTTGCCCTCTACAAACTCAGAAGTTGTGCTAAAACAAGCTAACAAGGGTTGTTAATCACTGTTAGGCACCTCTATTCTCCGCTAAAGAGCTAAAGAAAACTAGGATGGCCCTCTAATTTACACTTGTTTGAAATAACTTGCTTGTGTGCAGGGAGATTTGCTTATTAGCATAACCCTTTACCTGACCTTGATCCCCCTCCCAGAAAGAAAGAAAAACATAACCACCGTTTTCTGTTCTGTATGGTGCCTTATTGCCTCCCTCTCCCCTTACCTATCTATCTAGGCTAGGCCATAAAGATTTTGGGTTTCTGATGGCCTCTTCCTGACCCAGTGGTGGTCTGTCATAAAATGTGCCTTAGCTTCAGGGAAATTACAGGAAAATGTTGTGACTTAACCCTAATGCACCAAAAGGGTTAAGTTCCAAATCCTTGTGAAGGCTTAAGTTTCAGCTTCTTGTAACTTTCGACCCCTTCCCACCTGTTAGTGTTAACGAGCTGTCCTGAGATAATCAGCTTTCTACTTTCTTCTCCAAATGTTATTGCAGATAATTCTTATCTACAAGATGGGAGTAACTCAAAAGGCGCCAAAGGCTCCTGAGGTTGTCAGAACTAAGTGGACAGCTATACAGTTTCCAGATTCGGGTCAACAAGTTTGATGGCTCTGCAGGTTTCTTTGATCCCCCCCCCCTTTTCCTCCAGCCTCTTTTTAAAGTCCTCCCTTCAGTCTCTGACACGCAGTCTCTAAGTTGGCTCCCTGAGACTCATCACCAGGCCTGAAAATAAAGCCTTTGCTTCCCAAATTTCAGTCTCTTGCTTCCTTGAATTTTATACTGGGGTCCGAGTTATTACAATGCCTCCTTTTACTCAAGTCATTTTAAACTGGTTTGGAAGTTTTCTTACTTTCTCATTGCTGGGACAAAATACGCAATACCCACAAGTTAAAGGAGGAAAGGTTTGTGTTAGCTCACAGTTTGTAGAAGTTTCAGTCCATAGTTGATGGCTCTAACACAAGGTGACCTGACAGAGGGGAATCACAGAGTAGAAACAGTTCATAGCATGACAGGCATGAAGCAATGTGCTCAAGGTATGAGGGATCTATCTATCTATCTATCTATCTATCTATCTATCTAATCTCTCCAGCCATACCCACAGTGACCCACCTATTCCCACCTCTTAACATCACATCCAACTATAAACCAATCAGTTGGGACAGGGGTACAGCTCAGTGCCATAAGCACCAGCCTGGCAAGTATGAGATCCTGACTTCAGTTCTTAGTACCATAAATAAATAAATAAACAAATGAATGAATGCATTAATCTAGTATCACACACACATGATCCAGTGTCACACATTCATGATCTAGTCATCTCCAAAAAGCCTCACCTATAAGCATGAGGCTAAACAGTGACATCAATATATAAACCTAGTATGAGCCATTCCTGCTCACCCTCAAAAACTCATTATGTCAGTAATAAATTTTTACCTTTTCATTGTATGTGTTACATTATCAATCTTGATATCTAAGCCATATTCTGAGTGGAGGACTCAATCCTACCCTGTTATGAGGCAACTAAAAGGTAACTGGCACCGTGAGTAGAATTTAAAGGTGAAAACCATTATTACTTACAGGTCTTTTCTCTCCTTTAGACTTACTGAGTGGCTGCTGTCTGCGAGCCAAAATGCACTTTGAACTTTGCTGCTGCTGGCTGGTGAGTATGCACTAAGTTGTGCTGTGTTCTATTGTACTTGCTAATTTCTACTAAGCTTCTGTCATAGATTTCACTTATTTAAGAAGTATTGGTAACTGAAATTTAGAAATAGGAATATAAGATTGGAGACCTGATGCACACGGCTCCTACATTTTATGCATATTATCTCAGGCAGCTATGACTGTTTCAAAATAAAGCATGACTCTTGATTCACAACATTAAGTCATTCATAGCAGGCTCAGGGAGATTACCTTTATCCCATGACTACTGCTTCTATGCCTTAGGCATTTCCTCACATTCAGTAGAATGCTCAAGTGAAATGTACATGCTGTATAATATATGAGCCCATTGTGTGGTTGGTTATGTGAAGAATAATCATGATGTAGTACACTGAAGTCCACATTGCCTTTGTTCCTGCTTACATCATACATACAAAAAAATCCTCTGAATCCTCAGGGTCACAGAGAAACAACCCTAAAAGCCAGGGGCATAGGCCTTACTTTTCCATCCCTCTTAAAGGTCCAAAGTAAGCCATTATTTTCTTTTCTAAACAACTGTAAAAAAGACCAACAAAGATGATGGGTTCAAATGAATGATGTGGCTTGTCAACATGCCAAGCAGTTAGATCAAACCTGAGTTAAGCCTGGGGACCTCAAACTCAATAAATAACAATCACCATAATGAGGCTTTTAATTTTGATCATACTGAATTGGGACTCTGGCAGAAGAAACTTATACATATGAGCACAGTACAGAGAACTCAAACCACAAAAACAAAAGAAAACTTGATATGAAGTGAAGAAACAAAAGCCAAAGCAGAAATTTATGATTTTATCCCAATTAGAAGGACAAACTTTATAAAGCAATTAATGTAGTAGTGCCATTATACCTGAGGATGTCACTAAATTTAAACAAGATACCCTCTAACATATTCTCTTTTTATTCTTCCCCAGCACTGGGAATGGAACCCAGGATCTCACATACCCTTGTCAAGTACTGACTACTTTCGGTCTATGGCTTACTTTTTTAAGTTGGAGAAAGTAGTACAAGTATTTTAATAAACTAGAGATTAAGCAATTTCCTTCTGTAAAACAAAACCAGCTCTGGAGCCTGGCATTCTGATCCCATCAGCCATCCCTAGGGGTCCTGGGCACATGGTACAGCTGGATTTAAATGCTGCAATTATGAGAAGTAATCTGGAGATAATTGAAGAGAACAGGGTGAGCCATTGAGCAGGCTCACTGAGATGTCCAGGGACATGTTTGTTTGAGGGCACTGTGGCTCATTCTTTGCATAGTGAGAATCCCAGCTGCCATGTCCCAGTTTTTAGGGAGGAGGAGGAACATTGATACTGAAAACAGACCGAGGGCTGGGGATTTAGCTCAGAGGCATAAGTGCTTGCCTGCAAGTATGAGGTTGTGAGTTTGATCCCCCGTACCATAATGAACTAATAATTAAGTTATGTTTTAAAAAAAGAAAATGGACTGATGCCCACATGATACAGAGGAACGAAACTCCCAACCTACCAGATGAGTGATACAGGTTTGTGTTCTCTAAAATTGAAGAATGAATTTTAGGAACAACAGAGGTAAAGAACAGAATATATTTATTGAGAGAAACAAAGCTTCTGTCTGAGAGACAGAAGGGGTCCCAAGTCGGTTGCCCCCTCTACCATATTCTTAAAGGAGTTACCTGAAATCAAATTAAATCATAGGTATATCTTGTCTCAATGATCGCAATTATCTTGCCTAAATTCTTCTTCATCCTAGTAAAATATCCCATAATGAGCATTGATGCTCTGACCCAAAGAGCAATAAGCTGAAGCAATATTAAATATTTTGCACTTAAAATAAGCTTGATAAATGGTACTCATGGATCCGCTCCCATTCCATTAAAATTGTTTATTACACACCTTAAAAAGGTGTACAAGAATTGATTCATTAGATAAGACCCATTGAAGGAATGGGCCACTATTCTTGCTAGCTTCTCCTTCAAAAGACTCATTTTGCCAGTGATCAAAGCTGATAGAAATGAATGGCACTTAATAGTGGAGTACCACAAACTTAATGACATGATACTCCTGATTAAAGTCCCCATAGCCAATATTAAAAATACTGAAGTTACTGATTACATCTGTACAACAGTTGAAAAATAATTTGCTTTTAAAGACTTGGTTAACATTTAAAGTCTATTTGAATAGCCAGTCAGTTTGCCTTTACTTTTTTTTTTTTCTTTTTCTTTGTTATTGGTACCAGGGATCAAACTCACGACTGCCTGCTTGCAAGGCAGGCGCTTATGCTGTTGAGCTAAATCCCCAGCCCCCACTTTTTTTGTAACTGGAATCAAACTCCATGACCTTGCAGTTGTCAGGCAGGCACTATGCCACTGACCTACATCCCCACCTGTTTGCTTTCAGTTTGAAAAGGATAAAATGCACCGTACCTGGCTAGACATAGCATGCCTCAACATGCCTATTAACACAGTATTTGGCAGCATGATATTAGTCATATTAAACTTTTTCCAAGAGTATGCTGAAACTATTACATATGTGAGAGTCTTAGCATGGAGGCTGGCTGGTCATACCGGAAAGGCCAAAAATATGACTTAGGGTGGGGGTTTCAAATCATGCAGTTTGACCCTGAGTTCAGCTACATGAACAAAAAACTAATAATGTATTTGTCATCAAAATGCTAGAGGGAAATAAGTCCTGAAGATAATAGAAGTTTTATGTTTGGAAAACTCTTCCTCCATTGAGATGCTTCCTTTTACTGACTGCACTTTGTATCCTTTCCCTGTAACACATAATATACACTAAACATACGATATAAGTACAATGAATATACAAACAAGAATAAGGTTAACAAAATAAGTATAATTTTTTAACAAAGCTAAAATACATTTCTAAGGTGAACACAGTTGATATCATTGGCTATCCATTTTGATTTGGTATAGTCTGTCAAATCAGCAATGTGTGTCTGTATTACATTTCATAATTTACAAAACCTCTTTACTATAAAATATTTTTATTTCCAATCTCATTTAATCCTTGTGCCTTTTGTAAAGGAATTATTTTTTTCCCCTCAGGTCTATTTTAAACTTGAGGAAGTATTAGATACCAAGTGAATCATTCAAGGTCCCTAGAAGTACCAGACAGAAAAGTCAGGAGCTCTGATTCCAAAGTTCATATTCTTTGTATGAACAAACTCAAGTCTTTTCCTACCCTTATTTCTCTCTTAACAATCTCTCTGAATGTTCCCTTTTAGTGATCAAATGGGCAATCACTTACAGCTTTGGTCCAATATATGACAGGGGCCTGTTTTCTCATCTATGATAGTGTTCAACATGGTAATGATTCCACAATTATCTAAAACAGTTGAGACTAGGAGTGTTTTTAGATTTTGTTACAATTTTGGAAAATTTGCATATATATAATAAGATATTTTGGAAGGCTAACCCAAGTCTAAATGAGATATTTTAGAGGTAGGGCAAAATTTCTTTCTGTGAAATTAATTTATATTTCATATACATCTTATATGGACAGCCCAAAAATAATTTCATACACTATTTTTAAAGTGCTTACATTCTAAGCATAACCTGTCATATGAAGTTAGATGTGGAATTTTCTGAAAGGGTTTTGGCCCAGGCTGGATACTGCAGCTGGTAAAGCCAAGGAGCTCCTATCTCCCCCACCCTTAGGAATCTACCTCTGGCACCAAACAAAGACCAATGGGCTACCTGTGCATCCCTAATGCTCCCCTTAGGTTCCACCCCAAGCCAAGGCTACTCATGTGCCTCACTCCACGTGTTCCATGGAGAGATCACGGCCCTGGGATGGAGATGCCATGCCCCACGAGTCGGGGGGGTCTCTCCCCGGATTCTCAAAATAAAGGTCATTTATATTTCACACTTCTTATCTTTTCAGCCACCACCGGTCCTCTCCCCACAGTTCTATCATATGGTTCCCTGACCGGAAACAGCAGGCGAGACACTCCTGGGGCTGGTTCCCAGTTTTGAGTCCCCTGCTGTTCAGGACCGACCAGACTGCATCCTGCATTAATTCCTCACTTGTACACTCAGGAGCTTTAAGGCTGGTTCGCAAACAACACCCACCAATTTACCACAGGTGAGCAACTTCCCGGAGATAGCCACTGGGCCAGGCCTCAGGCGGATTTTCTCCCCTCTTTGTGTGGGATCGTAATGCTTTCATGTCCTTTGGATGGCCCAAGCCAGGGCCTTTTTGGGCAAGCCTGTGTCCACTCTGGACTGCCCATACTGAGAGGCCCTCATGTTTTTCAGAGCTTTTTAAGTTCTCATGGGCAGACAGCCCAAGCCTAGGTCTTTCTAGGCAAGCCTGTGTCTGGCCTGCCCACACTGAGAGACCCTCACATTCTTCAGAGCTTTTTAAGTTCTCACAGCAGAGTGGTTACTTGTCCCATGTAAAGTCCACTTATAATATTGGTGATGGCCAATTATTAAGAGTTGGAACCATATTAACCATTCAGTCTACAGTAAAAAAAAGTGACAACTTTAGGCTTGGCAGACCACGGTGCGTTGCTTCATCTGATTGTAGCCCCATGGGTTAGACCCCGCACCAGATTTTATCTCAGGGACCACTTCCTGTCCCCCCTCAGAAACCATACCTATCTAAGGCTTATCACACTGCCCACAAGCTTACAAAACTATCTTTGTTTTGGGAATGTGCCCTTTAAGCACCAGTGTCCCCATCCCTTTGTCTCCTCCAGGATCCTTCCCCTCCCTATACTTAAAGAGATAACAGTATCTTCTCTTACAGCCTTTTGGAGCTTTCTCAGTATCTCCTTTCCTCCAGGCTCCCCCCCCCCGGCTTCCCCTCCCCCTCCCCACCGCACTGCCAGCATCCCTTTGTATCCCGTGCATGCCAACCCATCCTCTGCCGCCGAGATTAAAAAAAAATGAGACCAAACAATGTTAAGAGATACATATAAAACTGCTTTAGATTTTAAACAAACTGCTTTAGATTTTAAACAACTTTTTGGCTTTCACGCCACGCCCCAACTCTGTGTGGTGTCTTGGCTCTCATTCAGCGCTCCGCATCCACGTGGGGTCAATGCTGATGCCATGCCCTGGTCCGTGCGCCCTGCGAGCAGTTCCGGGTCAGTGTGGCAGCTCAGCTCCATGTCCAACCTATTCCCTGATGCGCCGGCCCATTCATGTCGGCCCATTCCTCGCCGGGGAAGAGGGGGAGCCCAGACAGTGTTGAGAGATACACACAGGACTGTTTTAGGCTGCTTTGGGGCAGCTGTGGGCTCTCACACACTGTGGCCCCCAGATCCACACATGGTGTTTCGGCTCTCATTTGGCAAGGTCCAGGCATGCATTTTGGCTTTAATGCTGTGCCCTGGTCCACGCTGTGGGTTCCGCTTTTTGCACCACCTCCCAACTTTTTGCATGGTATTTCGGCTCTCGTGCTATGATTCAGGTCCAGGTGTGATTTGGCTTTAATGTCATGCCCTAATATGCGCCTCGAGTTCCACTTTTAACGCCGCACCCTGAGCCATGCACCCCACTAAGTCTCGGAGTGGCCCAGGCTTCACGCTGTGTCGGGGCATCTCCCAGCACTGCCGCCGCCAACGCCGCAACCACCACCGCCCCCGCCCCCGTGACGGCTGCTGTCCCACCCCTGCCCCCGCCGCTCTTTGCACCACGTGCCAACAGCTCCATCAACAGCAGCGAACCGCTGCCACTGCCACTGCGAGCCTGCTAGCCCCTCTCTTCCCATGCACCCGTTTCTGCGTGCAATCTCAGCGTGCCCCTGCATGCTGTGTCCCAGCACTCACCCCGCCAACTCTGCGTGTTCCACCTATTGGCTACATGCCAGAAAATTTTGGTCCCGCCCCCAAGCGCGGGTATAGCTCTCTGCAGGCGCACTCTGTCTATCTGAGCTCCATCATGCCTTGGACACTGCACGTTTCCCAGACAGGCTCCTCCCAAATATAAGTGCTACTTTAAATACAGACACAGACAACACCTCGGCGGCTCAGCTCAAACATGCTATTTTTTTTACAATTTGGCTCCACTCAGAGATACTATTTTTTATTATTATTACAATTCTCAAAATATTCAAGGATAGTGGCCACCTGGTAATTTTACCAGTCTTGTTTATCAATCAAAGCCTCCACTAATCTCCTGTTTTAACCACTAAAATTAAGAGATGTTTATCAATTCATTTTGTTGTGGACCACCAGTAATATTCTAAACTTATTGTCTCTATTGTACTGTGTTGTCGCCAATCTCTTGTGTAACAATTAAGGTTATAAATTCTTTTTTGCTGATGTGTTCAAAATTTGACAGTATTAAATCAGTTTTAGTAGATTTATTCATAAGATTGGTAAACCTTTACTGCAAAATGTTTCCATTAAAGCCTTTTTTGGGCAGACTAAAGCCTTTTTGTTAATTCCATGTGACATCCTATAAAAAAGCAATATGCCATACAAATGAAGCCTGCTCTGTGACCTAAAATGTCAACATTAAACTCCTGCATACTTACCCAATTCTACAGATACCATTTACTGTAGTCCAGATCTCAAAAAACAAGGCAAAACTTGACCTTCAAGCTCCATAGAGACCTTGATATGGTTTTTTCATATTTTAACACTTATAACACTTGCAGTTCTGGGACAGACAAACCTACACAAGGTGGAGTTACCTGCCCCCCCCCTCCTCCACAGACCATGCTCAAATGCAGCAGAAGACATCAGGCAAAAAAGTGCCTCATCCTGGCATTCTTTGAGACCTTACTCCAGGGCTGCTGGGCTGTCCTGGCCACCAGAGAGTGGTGGGCCATCCTAACCTCTAGCCCTCACATAAAATGTCCAACACTGCCAGATTTGTCACCAACAGATGAAATTGCTGCCAAAGACTCAAGGGGTTCAGGGCCAACACAGCCGGCTTTGTGGGTGTCTGTCTCAGAATCCAAGTCACATTACAGAGTTGTTCCTAAATTTTCAGGCTACTATATTAAGTCCTTGATCTCTATGATGGGGTATTGGAGGTCAACCTATGCCATTTACAAACAGGACCTATTTTGTGCAGGTCCCAGTCCTAAATCTTAAAATGCTTTTATTCCCTTTTACAGGCTGACAGATACATTTTGTCTTCTCACTTTGTTTATACTTTTTCAGGATACATAAAAGCCTTTCCCACAACCAGGGAAACTGCTGATATACTTGCTAAAGTTCTGTTACAGCAAACCATTCCAAGGACTAATTTGCTAGACTGCCATTCTGGTTTCACATCACTCAGGCCCTAGATCTGACCGTCCTTTTCCTACTTATTTCTGCCTTACCAAGGCCTCACGGCCATGACTCACAGGTTGTCATGTTTTGTTATCCACTTTGGTTCCTAATTCCTTACATTCTATTAATGATCATTTTTACAGCACAACTCTTTAACAGTATTGCCTACAGACTCCAACATTATGCATACCAGAGACAAGCCTTACCGACCTAACTTTTAACTTTTATGTTTTTAGATGGGAGAGTAAGCACCTCTCATAACTTCACTCCTCCTAACCCCACATTTAATTTTCAGAATTCTGCCTTACCGTGGAAATGTTTCTACCTCAACATGGTCCTGATAAAATGACATGTCTCAATCAAAGGCATCTTTCCCTCTACCTCCCCTGGGTCCTTAAATGTGACAGTGCCATGTCTCCTCATAACCTCATGTCTCTTTGTTTTTCCAGTCTGACATACATGCATTCACCAGTGAAGTTGTCCTGGCTAAAACACCTGGCATCAGCACCTATCTGGGCATCAATCATCATCCCATCAACTCCACTAGACCCCAGTACAGTGCCCTCACCCAGCAGGAAGTAGTTAGAGAGAAATCTTCGCCCCTTTTCATAATAATCATAAGATGGGATATGAAAGGGTTTTGGCCCAGCCCGGATACTGTAGCCAGTAAAGCCAAGGAGCTCCTATCTCCCCCACCCTTAGGAATCTGCCTCTGGTGCCAAACTAAGAACAATGGGCTACCTGTGCATCCCTAATGCCCCCCTTAGGTTCTATCCCAAGCAGAGGCTACTTATGTGCCTCACTCCATGTGTTCCATGGAGAGATCCCCAGCCCTGGGGTAGAGATGCCACACCCCAGGGGGTTGGGGGGTGCCTCTCCCTGCATTCTCAAAATAAAGGTCATTTATATTTCATACTTCTTATCTTTTCAGCTGCCGCTGGTCCTCCCCCCAGTTCTATCATTTTCTACTTGTGGCAATCATGCTGGCATTCAAAAAATTTAGGATGTTATATATTTGGATTGGGTATGCTCAAATTTAGTTTTGAAAGTTTATAGTACTAGAAGTGGTGCTTGGTTAAACACACACACATTCTAGTCTAGGAAATGATTCTTCAATTTACTTTCTACGATACTCTTAGAAGAATTGTGATAACTTAGGAAAATGGCTAAGAAATCAAATTCTTCCTTTCTATTCTCCAAAATTTGAAATTAAATAATTAATGTTTTTGAGACACAGTAGAGGTACTAATGTGTTCTCTTGTACTCTACGTCTCATCCAGTAGTAAGGGAGAAACTGAACTCTAATAAATCTTGATAATATTATTCCAGACTACACTAACACATAGCACTTTTCTTTTGTCACTTCTTCTGTTTTTTTTTAGGATATTATGTATATGAGGTTTTAATTCTCTATCTAATATATATATATATATATATATATATATATATATATAATTTTTTCCTTGCTTCCATTCATACCTGTATGTTATTTATTACTCACTCATATTTCCAACTATGTTTACTCTTAATTGGTTGAGGTGTAGATGGCACATAACCACATAAAATCACTTGGTATACATATGCATACAATATAAAACTAAGTCATTTTGCTTTCATCAAGACTAAACTAAACTGGATTTAACCAGGATTTAACTGTGTTCTTAACACAACCTATGAGTTCTGGCATAATACTGTTTCCATCTACCCCTTAGGCCTCGCCTTGCAACATACTCTACCTCTTCCTCTCTGTGTTCCAGTTATATGCTCCTTCCTATCTAAGGGCTACACACAAGCTGTTCCCACTGCTCAGAGCTCTTTCCTATCCCTTCTATATCTAGGGATTCAGATCCCTAAGTATAAAGAATCTTTCCAGGTCATGACTAAGTCAGACCTCCATATCATAAGATCTCATAGACCATATTCCTCTTTGTAGCATGTAACACAGTAGTGATTTCTAATATTTTTTGGTACTGATTACATTCATTGTTGATTTTTCCTTTCCCAATAAATTACTGTAAAGTGGTGTTCATTGTATTTTTTGCTTCTACACCATTGTATTGTCAGTACATAACAGTGCCTTGTATACTTTAAGGACTCAACAAGAATTTGTTAGATGAATAAATATGTAATGTCAACTAAATACAATTGTCCTAGATATGTTGTTAATCCCAGTATTACATACCCTTTCCTATTCTTAGAATGAGTTAAGTATAGTCATTTAGGAAATAGTGTCACCATGGGTATATCCTAACATAAAGAATACATGATCCCTTTTAATTATATAAAAAAGCAAAACTGAAGCATACAGTGATTAGGTAACTTTGCCACAAGAGTACAGAGTGGAAACTCGATGTATGCTGAATATTTATCCAGTATTCCTCCTACTACATTCAGAAAGGTAGGGTGATAAACTAGAAAAAATTCTTTGGTTATCAACACAAGGAATTTGCCCATAAATTCTGCCTTATTTATAATGTAACAATTGGTAATTATTTAAGTTCTCTGTATCCATGTTGCCAATAACACCAATAATGTAGGGTATTTGGAAGATTTTTTTGAGAGGAAAAAAAACCCCAACAAAATAAATGGTGGATATGTTGTAACCTAAACCTCAGTTTGTTCATCTCAAAATTCAAATCTTTGAAGAGTGAATCTTCCTACATTGTATTATATAACAAGTCAAACTCTTGCATGTACCTGAGTAACTCCTTCTTAAGCACTATAGTTTTGGTAGTGAGCAAAAGCAGACATCATACTTTTGATAAGATATGTAGTGGGGAACCAAAAGCAGCTACCTGAGATCCGCCCATGTTGAGACTTAGGCGGTTGTACAAGGAGGCTATTCGCCTGCCCTCTTGGTAAGCACCCTGATGCCAGTTGGGAGGAGAACCAGTCAGCTGTTCCCATGAGCCTACCGGTGTGAGCTGAGAATCAAACATCACCCCTCCCCCCATCCTGCTAGCAACTGGGGACAGAGTTCTGAGCATCTCTTGAGAGGATGATCATATGCAAAATAGCAAATAAGGGGGATTTCCTTCTATATTCTGTTAAATATAAAGCAAAGGTTACTTTCACTGTTATGTTTTATAATGACTGTTATGCTCTATTCAATATTCTCCTTCAATTGGTTTTACAATGGTCTGTTATCAGTTTGATTTCTGTATACCTAATTGACTAGACAACTATTGTGAAGATGAGATATACTATAGTACCTATTACTATTATCCCAGTATCCTGCTTTGAAGTTCTGTGCCAATGTCACTACATTGTCTTAATTGGCACTGTTTTATCTTGTTCGGTTGTATTTTTACTAATTCTAAATAATTTTTTAAAAAAAAGATATGTAGCTACTCTGACCCTCCAGAAGCAGAGAAAAACAAAATGTTCCTGAATTTCAAGATTGCTGAAACCCTTTCTAACCTTCTTATATCTCTATTTGATACAGAACAAAATTTTACACATAAATTGGTCTGAAACATATCTCGGGGTAATTAAAGATGTTTTGGAAAGCATTATTTTTGGCTTGTAGAAAGTATATTTAATATGTATTCTTTTTTCAAGGTATTCTTATTTGTTTACTCTTGTACAAAGATATTTATGTTTTCCTTTTACTTTTGTTATTTTTAGTACATATTTGTCATACATATTGATCATGTTCATCATAGGGAATTTATACATGAACATAAATTATCTTAATTTTTCTTTTTAAAGGAATTCTAAACTATAAGCAGCCCCAGAACACAAAGTCCATATAACAGGGGTGATGAGATTAAAAAGCTAGCAAACATGAGTACGTATATGGACTCAAGTTTTAATTCTAAAAGTGCTATCTTATGACCTTAGGTATATCACTAAATGATCCTGGCTTTTTTCACTTACTGGGATAGTATTCCAAAAAAACAACTACAATACCAATTAGAAAGCTTCTATCACAATATTGTAAAAGAGCTCTATAGAGTATTTTAGATTTCTATGTCAATTTGGTACACATTTACTGCAAATTTATTACACAACTCTACATTGTATTAATAATTACATAAGTATTTTGGCAACAGGGTTTTTTTTTTTTGTTTTTGTTTTTGTTTTTGTTTTTTTTGTTTTGGTGCCAGGGATTGAACGCTTGACCTTGCATTTGCCAAGCAGGCACTTACACCACTGAGCTAAACCCCCGGAACCTGGCAATAGGTTTTATTTAAATTATTTTCACACAATTCAGACTTTTTAGGAGTCCTAAGAGGTCATTTACTTACATGAAGATTACTTCTGCTAACCAATTATGCTGGAAGACTTGTCTAATCTATTTGATGAGGTTTTTCCCAATAGAAAAATTCAACTATCTCTCTGGGATGGCTAATCAACCATTTAATAAATATTATTATTCAGCATTTCTTTCTTATGTGTAATCTAACACTCATAATGCAGTTTAAGCACATGTCTTTTAGCTTTGTCCTGTTCAACAAAATAGGTTGGGATTCTCTTGTAATAATATTTCATAGATATATGAGATGATTTAAATTATAATCTCAGGCTTCTTTAATAAAAGTACATATTTCCAATTCTGAACTTCTATGATCTTTTGAATTTTATATCACAATACAAACAACCAGAAATCATATCTACTTTTTATCAAAGACATATTAAAAAGTAAATCACACCCATTCTCAAATATAAACTAGGATGGTATCAATTAAAAACAACTGAAACTCAGTGAAGTTAGGTAACACGCATGGTATGAGAACCATTTTCCCTAAACAAATTTTGATAAAAATGCCACCCATTAAATCACCATTTTGAAATGCTAAAAAGACAAGAAACATCACAATGCAGAGAATGGTCACAGAAAGGATAGTATAGATACATCTGAGAAATCTAAGTGTGTATATCAACTGTGCATAATTATTTTAGCATCCAGAGAAATCTTTATTGGGTGGGGAGGGGACTGAAAATCAAACCCAGGACCTTGAGGCCGCCATGCAGTTGCCTTACTTCTGAACTATATCCCCAAATCAGCCCCTAGACAAAGCTTAACATGGATTGAGGGAGAGACTCCACAGTGAATACTGACTCTTCTCTTAGACAACTTAGGAATTTTGCTTTGAGTCTTTAAATACAGGTGGCTGGTCCTCAATACTGTAGAACTTTCCATTTGTAGGCCTAATACCTGTCTGAAAGGTACCATCATATTAAGGGATCAAAAAGAAACAATTTAAACAAATGTTGTCAGGTATGAGTTAAATGAAAGGCAGAGTTTCTGATATTTCTTAAGTTTTACCTTAGTACTTTGTGGTTTTTCTGCATAATTTTCCTTTCATTTTAACGATTTTGGTGAAACTGAGAAAAACAGAACATTGGCAAGTGGATGTTACAGTCTGACAATGACATTAAATAAACCCAATCTTTGTAGGCATAAGAGCTATGCTAATTATCTCTGGAGAAATTACTTGCTTAAGAACATACTGCTGATTGGTGGTAACCCAGAGTCTCCTCCTGACCTCAAATCCAATATAATATTTTTATGATCTTTTTCTTAGTATTTAAAAGTTATAAAAAGTCAAAAAAAATAAATCAATGAATTATCTTCTACCAAGCATCTAAAGAAATAAAACATTGTCACAGTCAAATTATTATTGCGTGCTTCTTCCTTGATCACCTTCCTATTTGATGTCAACAGTTTAAAATCATCTTGGATTTCCTGTTTATCATTTTCATCCATTTCCACACAAAGTATACATTTCTAGGAAGCATATAAAATTAAGCTGCTTTTAAACTTTAAAAAAACTGTACCATTGTGTGCATGAACATGTGCACGCTCACACGAGGGGTGATCAAAAATATAGTGAATGTTTAAATTGCAGCAACTTATTACAGTAAAAATCATATTGCCAAAAATGATGGAATAAGTGTTTACAAAGAGAGGAAAAGTACTGTGAGAAAGACTGGTTGCAATGTATCTATTACTGTAAAAATTTGTAAATTTAAATATGCATCAGAGTTTGTGATCAACTCTTGATCAAACATTTACAGCCATTGTTGTGAAATAAAAATACTATGATTTATTCTCATCCACTCTATTCACCAGATCTTGAACCATGAGGCTTTTAACTCTTCTCCAAAGTCAAAGTGACTGTGAACATAGATGTTTTGAACTGACTCAAGACATTGAGTTTGCCACAATGCAGCTAAAGGTACTCTTGAAAGAGGACTTCCAGAACTGCTTCAAAAAGTGGCAATAAAGAGAGTGCGGTGGTGCACACCTGAAATCTTAGCACTTGGGAGGCTGAAGCAGAAAGATCGTTGCAAATCTGAGATCAGCCTGGGCTACAAAGTAAGGTCAAGGCCACCCTAAACTGCACAGGGAGACCTTGTCTCACAAGATAACATTCCCACGCAAAATGACAAGAATGACGAAAATAATTGTACTCTAAAGAGGAGTACTATAATCTTTTTACATCTTTTACTGCAATAAAGCGGTACTATAGCAGTCTTTATATGTCTCTTACTGTGATAAAAATTTTTAATTTAAAATCTTACTGTAGTTTTCAAGTCACAACTCACATATCCTTCTTGTTCTTCTGCTCAGCACTGTTCATGATACCTATCTATATAGATTTGTATAGCTCTAGCCCATTTGCTTTCCTTTACTAGATAATATTCCACTGTCCATAATTTATTTATTCATTTCCTTCCTCCTGGAGATTTGCTTTCAATTTCTTTGTATGATAAACAACATGCTTTGAAAAAATACATTCACATGCATGTCTTAAGACTTATCATTAGAGAACCTCCCTAGGAATAAAAAGCTTTATTTCATAGGTTGTACATATTTTTAAATTTAATAGATATTGTCATATTGTCCTCCAAATTGGTTGTACCCATTTGTACTCCTATTGGAAAATATCTCAACTTTCTAGTAAAAAAAAAATGGAATTGTCATATCTAATGATATTTATATACCCGACAGGAGTGAAATGTTAACTTTGTTATACCTTTGCACTTCCCTGATTATTACCCAGAATTTTAATCTTGTTATATTTCTTTATCACTTGTTTTTTTCATCCTGAGAAATACTTATTAAAACCATTTTTCTAAACCATTTATCTAAAGAGTATCTCTTTTTTAAAGTGATTTGAGAAGTTCTTTATAGACTCTGAGTGACAATTCTGTAGCAGTTACATGTGCTACAAATATTGCTGCTCAGTTTTGGGATTGTCCTTTCAAACTTCAAGTGTGCCCCTCAGTGAACAGAAAGTTCAAAATTTAATTTCAGCTTTTTATGTTAGATGTGATGCTTGGCCTATTTGATTTTTTACTACAAAGTCATAAATAAATTTTCCTATATATTTATCCAAAGTTTAAAAGTTGTTTTTAAAAGTTATTTTTACTACACTGTAGTTACCCATTTCAAAGAATGTACCACACACAACAAACGTGTCCTTCATTCCATAGATGTCAAGCCATGCTCTGGCAAGAAAGGGACAAATCGTAAATGTTGCTGAGCAACTCCTTGGATCTAAATTGGAACTGTGTGTGACTTCACAAGAATCTCCACAATATATTCAGGTACAACATGTTTCTTACATCGGCAAATGTGCAGAAGTTGCAGAAAACATGAACTTTTAGAAATCTGTTTAAGAGTAACTTCTCTAAGATGCTTTCCTTTTAAGAAGGCCAATTGATTAGCTCAGTGATAGAACACTTGTCAGGAATGTGCAAGGCCCTGGCTTTCATCATCTGCATGACAAAACAAAACAATATCAAAATGGAATGTTCAGTATAGAATAATCCTGTACAAAGAAAATTTACTATCATAAAATGTAAAGAATTTGTCTAATAGGTTCAGATTAAAAATTGATGAGAAATAGATTAAGATGGTAACTATCACAACATACCATACATTTAGGTAGCAATATAGACACTTTTCTCTTGCATAATATTTTCAGCTCTTGATCATGATTTCTCATGCTTTGCCTGGCTTAGATTATTGAAGTGTGTTTCATGACTGGAGACACACTTATTCCATTCATAGCCCTACAAGTTTTTAAAAATATATTACTCAATTTTGCATTATTAGAATGAAATATTTGAGGCTGAGTGTTTATAAAGTAAACATGTTTGTTTCACTCACAATTTTGGAAGCTGAAAACCTAAGATCAGGGAACCCTGCTGATTTGGCCTCTAGGGAGGGTTCTATTGGCTAGGTCACATCTTAGTTGAAGCCATCATGGTGGAGGAAGGAATGATCACTTGCTAAAACAAGAAACTAGAGACAAAGTGAGATCGTAAAGATTAATCCCAACTGAGGAGGTGATCCAATGAACTGACAACTTTGTGCTAAGTCCACCTCTTAACAGTAACATCAACTCTCAGTACTGTTGTAATAAAGGATCAAGTTTTCAACACTTGATGCTTAGGGAACAAGTCACACCCAAATCATGACAATTATTTATGTTATCCCTTGATGTTTTACAGCAATATTATATAGTCCAACAGAACCTAAAGTAGTCTAGTTTAAAAAACTGCTCATGGCACATCGCATTATATTTTTAACGATTTACAGAGAATCATATGAAAGGAAAGTACTTTCAATGCTTAACAAATTAGTAATAAATAAAATACAGGTATTTTGGCTCAAAAATTTTCCTTCTGGAAATTTACTGGAAGGAAATACTTCATTTAGGATGCACAAAGACTTAGCTACAACTGTGTTTGCAACACTGTTCGAATCAGAAAACTTACAGGAAAGTTCTGATGTTTATCAGAAAATGATTGTTAAATATGTCAAGATTTATCTATTCTATAGATTATGTAGCCCCCTTCTGAGTTCTAGATTTCCATATCCATCTTTGAACTCAAAAAATCTGCCTGAGTATCAAACAGAGAGCCTCTGATTTTCACATGTATGTGAACCCGATCTTTATCTCTGCAAGTAACATCAAATGCTATGAAGTTTTTCAAACCACAAACGTAGGAGTCATGTGGGGCTTTTCTCTCTCAATATTCCAGCCAATGAATCACCTAGTCCTGTTGATTTTGCCTTTTAGATATCTACTGAAGGTAGTTTTCAGCATCTTCCATGCCAACAACCTCCTAGAATAGCTTTTTCACTATCTCCTCACATTTATTCTACTCATCTAAATCATTCTCTATACTGTAGCTAGAGGGACCTTTTTGAATTCATAACTTCTGGTTTAACAAAAGATGTGCCACTTAATTGATAGTATTGTACCAATGTCATGTTTACCATTTTGATAACTGCTGCAATTAAAGTTGTTATAACCAGAGGAATGTGGTTTAAGGTCACACTAGAACTTTCTTTCACATTTCTTGCAAATTTAAATTATTTTCAAATAAAAATATTAAACTAATTTCAATATGATGTTTATCACAATAACTCCCTTTTTAAGTCTTTTAATAGAGACCCATCACTATTACCTAAAGGGCAATATCCTATTGTAGAGTCTACCATACATTCACACCTAATTCTTTAAATCACTCTTGTCCATGTTTCCTGGGCTTGCTATATGTCTTTTAGTACTTTGAATACAGCATGCTTTTTATGCTACACCTTCTACTAACCACAATCTCTTCTGTTTACTCTCCTCTTTGTCTTTTCAACTACTATTCATTCTTTAGATGTTAAATAAAAATCATTTCTAGACTTCCGGGAGAACATGGCAGATAGATAGTAGCAGCTTCAGAGGCTCTCTGAGAAACTGAATTTAAAATTCAGGAATGGTTCCAGGTGAGAAATCCTAAGCAAGGGGAGATATACTTTGCCGAACCAGGAACGAACTAAACTAAGAGAAACCAACTGGAAACACAATCCTGGTGATTTATATCACCAGGAACAGATAAGGTCTCAGCATGGAAGCTGGACCCCGTGCCACTGGAGGCTGCGATTTGAATTTCCTGCAGCTGCTGCTGTGTCCCAATCGGCACAGTAAGGAGAGTGGCGCGAAAGCTCTGAGAGTGGGAAGTGGTGAATGAAGTTGAAACGGGACTGGCCAGTAGCCCTGCATTGACCTTTGGTGAGTGAGTGGATCAGGAACCCTTCCACAGAGTAGGAGGCTTCAGCAAAGGACATACTGGAACCCGGCAGGCTGGCCAGGACAGGATGCTGCAGTGAGTTCAGTCACATATTCCCCTCTCAAGCGGGATTGGTGGGGAGTACCTGGCCTGCGTGATATCGCTGACTAAGACCCAGTAGGCTAGCCCAAACCAGGTCCCAGCACCTGGAGGTACACCCTAGCAGTGAAGCCTTCGGTAGGTTCACCTGGAGGGGCGGGCCCAGCAGAGGCTGCCCAGGTCTGGGTCTCCCTAGTACATTGCAGTGGGCAGGAACACCTAGCTGGCACAATTCAAACAAACTGTAACTGACAAAGAAAGAAACTGGGCCTCCTATGGAACAAAAAATATGGGAAGAGGGAGCAACAAGAAAGGGTCCTCGGCCCCAAAGAGAAACATGCAATATCAGACACAGCACCAACAGACATAAAGCACTATCTCCAGAGCCTTATAGACGAGTTCAGGAATGAAGTTATTAATGACCTGAAGCAAGATATAAGTAGAATAGTTAGAGAAATGCTAGGCACCACCCAAGAAAAAACAGATAGTGGAATGGAAGAACAGAAAAAAAGGGGACAATTGTTTGATGGAGAAAATAGAGAAAACATAGAATATGTGAAGCAGGTTCAAAGAGATTACCAGGAAACTAAAAACTCTATTGAAAACTGGCATAACAGCTTGAAAGAAACTAAGGATAGATTATCTGTACTGCAGGGCAGATTTGTAATGTGGGAGCATGAAATGAAAGCCTTCTTAAAAATAACAAAAAAACAGCAACAATACAAAGGCTAGAAGTTGATAGGAGGATCTATAATGTAAGAATTAAGAACATAAAAGAAGAAGTAGGGACACAAACAAATGAACTACAAAAGCTATTCACAGAAATAATCCAGGAGAATTTCCCTAATTTAGCAAAAGGTAAAGATACTCAGATGTATGAGGCATACAGGACCTCAGCCACCTACAACCCAAACAAAACTACACCCAGGCATATAATAATCAAAATTCCAGAAATCCAATATAAGAACAGAATATTAAAAGCCATCAGAGACAAGAAACAGATCACTTACATGGTAACACCCATCAGAATTACAGCAGACTTCTTGGCACAAACCATCAAATCACGAAGAGCATGGGAAGAAATAATTCAAGCTTTGAAAGATAATAACCTCCAGCCAAGGCTGATATATCCTGCACAACTGTCCCTAGAAATTGATGGAAAAACAAGGTGCTTCCAGGATAAAGAGGAACTAGGGGAATTTGCAATCACCAATTCAACTCTATAGAGTATACTGCAGGATATTCTAAAAAAGGAAAATATCAAGATTCCAGAAATAGTGGCAGAGAGGCCACAATGAATGGAGCAGGAAGCAAAATGAAGAAGACAAACTGACAGCTACTGACAGAAAAAGAGCTCAACAGAAATGAGGCAGAGAAGATCAGATGGTAGGAACAGCTATTTTGGAGAAAACAAGACATCATAATAGTTAGTGCTGATTTAGTATCATCTTGTTTTGAAGTCCCATCAAACATGTATTCTTCTATCTCCATCAGTCTTAAAAGGTTGTATTTTATTGGATTTTATTATATATGATAATATAAGTAAAATTTTTATAGACAATATTATACAGAAACCAGAAACCATTGTTCATTTTCTGTTAATTGGTTCTAAATACCCTGTAATAATGTCATTCTCTTGAATGGTTTTTTAGTGTCTTGATATGCTTGTTTCTACAGTATACGAAGTTATACTCAAAGATTTCAAGGAAAGAGACACTATGGTAACTATTTTTATGCCAGGATATCTTGTGGTGAAACACTATTTTGCTTGAATTGTTATGTTTTGACCTGCGCTGTTCTGTTGTTATGCCCTCTTTTATCTGAATCCCTTTTAAAAAAAATTATTTACTTTTTTTATCTTTTTAATTAAGGGAAAATAAATAAAACATAGCAGGATACATTATAGTAACCTACTTTGATTTCCTATTAACTTGATTTGAAATCCTGTATTGCCCTCACCATCTTGTTTTGACTGATTTTCCCCTATTCTGCTTTGCTTGATAGTACCAAGTTCAAAAGTATAGGCAAAACTGTGAAGAAAATAAGATTCATTATGATGCCCATTCCAGTTGACTCTTATCTTCTTTTAAAGTCCTGTAATGTCTCCAATGCTTTGGTTTTATTCTTTACTGTTTTGTTCAATTTTATTATAACTGATAATATAGGCAATTCTTTTTAAAATAGCAAGAGGTAGTATGGTAACCATTGTTGATCACCTTGTATTCTGTTTTTACATTATCATATGTCCATCCTTTTGATTTGACTGACTCCTGATTTGTCACATTTGGTTTTACTCTCTTCAAAAAAGTAATAAGAACTGTGGGAGTAATAAAACCCAAAATGTGTCAAAGAAAAGAAAAGAAAGTGCTCTAAAGGTTGTAACTGCATATATGTTTAAGTGTATAAGATAGATAACCATATTACTGAGTTTTTTTGGATCATTAAACAAAACTGTTTGCACTCTCACTGTTTGAAAGTCCACTCTATATGCTTGAATTTTATAACTTGAACAACTATTTCTAAGGTGAGAATATGTAATCTATTAACTATTCATTTCTTACTGTTTATTTTTTAAATTTTGTATTACTTGTACCCTTTTTCTGTTTTTTTCTTTTTGTCCTTAAATAAAAAAAGAAGCATTCCTACACAAAAAGCATTCCATAAATAAATTGTTTGCTGAATAAATGCAGCAGAGGAAGTTGAAGCACTGAACTCCTTACCAAGATATACTTAAAGATATTTTAGATTGAGGGATGAGGATTGCTTAAAGTTTAAGATAAACCTGGGCTACAAAATGAGCTCAAGGCCAGTCCGAACTGCATAGGGAGAGCCTGTGTCAAAAGACAAAAAAAAAAAAAAAAAAAAAAAAAAAAAGATATTTTGGCAGCGGCTAATGGTTTTCTCCACTCAGCAGCCAATCTGCTCTCTCTGTTCCAACCTTCTCTCTGCCTTTCCTTGGTGCTAAACCTCATCTAAAAATACAAGATACTTGGTCTTATAACTTCTTTTCAGTTAGGGTTTGGGCAATACAGACAAAATGGCAGTTTGTCTTAAAGGTAGTTTACGTCTAAGAAAGGGATTTATAACTAGTGCAGAAAGTACTTAACATAGCAGGCCTGGCATTGATTATATGCACAAGGGTCTATA
This sequence comes from Cavia porcellus, assembly GCF_034190915.1. Lineage (NCBI taxonomy): Eukaryota > Metazoa > Chordata > Mammalia > Rodentia > Caviidae > Cavia > Cavia porcellus. The sequence continues at coordinate 36,035,286 of NW_026947486.1, read as the reverse complement.
CAAGTTAAATCTTAGGCTCATATCTATGAATTTGGTTTTGGGTGTGTTTCTCTAAGTTAAAAGAATGACTCACTATACCTCAAGTGTTTATGCAATGTAGTGCATATTCATTCCCTAGTTTTGTTTTGGTAGGTCTGAAATTTGGGTATGTAATACATGATTAACCACCAATGAAAACCGTGGGTGCAAAGTCACCCATTGGCTTTGATGAGTATAAATACAGCACGTGGGTTGCTGCAATTTTGTTGCTCTGGAATGAATTGTACCATATATGACTACACTGTTACATGCAGTCTGATGTACATTTATCTTTTTATATTTTGAATTTTATATCCTTTAGCTGTAACAACTAATAACCATGAATACTACTCAGGAGTCCTGGTGAATCTCTGAATGTGGGAGTGGTCTTAGGCAGCCCTGACACATTAATTATGTACATCAGGACACAACACCTGAAGCAGAAACAAAACTTTCCACCATTAGGGGGTAAACTTAAAGGAAAAACTGACTTACAGGAATTGGTAAAGGCAGGCACGGTAGTGCATACCTGTAATCTCAGCCTGGGCTATGTAGTGAGTTCAGTTCAAAGTCAGGGTTAACTGCATGGTGAGCCTTGTGTCAAAACACCAGAGAGAGAGAGAGAGAGAGAGAGAGAGAGAGAGAGAGAGAGAGAGGGAGAGGGAGAGGGAGAGGGAGAGGGAGAGGGAGAGAGAGAGAAGAGAGAGAGAGAGAGAGAGAGAGAGAGAGAGAGAGAGAGAGAGAGAGAGAGAAAACACTTGGATCTTTGATGGTATAACTGACATGGAGTTTCTCAACTCTAGAAGCATCTCACTAAGGTATTATAGGAAACAACAAAATTCTTTTATTTTCTTTTGTTTGTCTGAGATAGAGTCTGGCTATGTAGCTCAGTCTGTCCTTAAACTGACTATGTAGTCCAGGCTGCCCTCAAATTCCTGAGGATCCTTCTTCAGATACCTGAGCTCTTGGGATTAGAGGTAAGTGATACTATGCTCAGGACAAAATCCTTTTATCCAACCATTTTTGAGTTGAACCTCCTCCTACTTGTAGGAAAAGAAGTTTAATGGAGAACAATGATACAGTATGATAAAATGCAGAATGTATCTTGCTTAAATTTTCTTTCAATCTCAAGGTGTGCTTTTTATTTTGTGAAACAGAAGTATCCCTAAAAAGATGTATTAACCAAATTTTTTTCTTCTTCTTTTTTTTTTATTGGTACCAGGGATCGAACTCATGACCATGCGTTTGCAAGGCAGGCACTTATGCCACTGAGCTAAATCCCCAGCCCCTTAACCAAATTTTTTTAAAAAAAATTACACTTTGCTAACTGACATACATTATGTTTTCATTATATATAGTATTAATTTATTATTCACTTTCAACTAAATCTCCCATTTATTTTCTCTTATTTGTCTTATTGTGATAATGAGCAGAGATTTTTGGATCCAGTCTGCCTGAGATCAAAAGGGAACTCTGTCATAAACAAGCTCAATAAATGAGACCTGTTACTTTACTTCTCTGACTTTTAGATTGTTTTCTTCCATGAAAAACTGTAATAATATACTTCTCAGAACTGAGTTTGAGATTAGAATATGCAGACACAACTACAAAGACACTTGGCTATCTTATCCTTGACAAAGAGGTTAAACATGTTCACTGGAAGAAAAACAGCCTCTTTAATAAATGGTGCTGGAAAATTTGGCTCTCCACATGCTGAAGACTAAAACTAGACCCCTGTTCATCACCAGGCACTAAACTAAAGTCAAAATGGATCAAAGATCTAAATATTAAAACAGGGGCTGGGGATTTAGCTCAGTGGCATAAGCGCCTGTGTCATGGTTTATGTTTGTGTCCACCAGGACTCATGAGTTTGAATTGTTCATTTGTGATGGTTCATTGTATAGTGCTTGGATTGATGGTGTCAGTGCTCCACCCACATAGGGGTGGAGCCAGGATGTGATGTAATGGCAGGAAGAAGGTGTGTCTTGCTGTTTGCTGGTTAGAGTTTGCTGTTGGCGGCCGCCATGAACTGCAGCCCAGCCATGCTTGCCTGTCTTGGAACCAACTGAGTGTGGACTGAAACCTCCAAAAACTGTAAGAAATAAACCTTTCCTTTCCCAACTTTGGGCTTCAGGTATTTTGTCTCAGCGATGAGTAAAAAGTAACTAAGACAGCCTGCCTTGCAAGCAGGTGGTCCTGAGTTCGATCCCCAGTACCGACAAAAAAAAAAAAAAAAATTAAAACAGGAATGCTAACTCCACAGGAAAAAAAGGTAGGTAGAAATTTTGAAGACATAGGGGTAGGCAGAGTTTATGAACAAAACACAAACTGCACAAAAAATACTTTAAAGAATCAACAACGGGGGTCTCTTTGTAAAAATTTTTGTACTTCAAAAGAAATCAACAAAGTGAAAAAAACAACAAAATGGCATAGAGATTTAGCCAGCTGTCCTTCAGACAAAGGACTTATATCTAGAACATATAAAGAATTGAAAAAACTCACTCCCTGACAAAGAAGCAATTTGCCTGCCCTCTTGGTAAGCACCCTCCTCCAGCATGAGGGGGAGAACGACTCAGCCACCCCAGAGATCTGGCCATGGCCATGGTGGAACCCACGAGGCTGCACAAAGAAGCAATTCTCCCACCCTCTTGGTAAGTGTCTCTCTCCAGTGTGAGCCAGGAGGAGACCCAGTCAGCACACCCCCCTTAGCAACTTGGGACAGAGGTCTCAGCATCTCTTGTGAGGATGACTGTATGCAATATAGCAAATATATGGGGGATCTCCTTCTATCCTCTGTTAGAAAGCAAATGTTTTCATTATGATTAATTGTTTTACTCTATTCAACACTCTCTTTCGATTGGTTTTATAATGTTCTGTCTTTGGCTTGATTTCACTATACCTAATTTGCTAGACAACTATTGTGAAGATAATGAGATATACTATGGTACATATTATGTTATCCTGGTAACCTGCTCTGAAGTTCTGTACAGATTTCAACACATTGTCTCCATTGGTTTTGTTCTGTCTTGTTCTGTTTTATTTCTATTACGTTCAAAATAAAAAAAAAAAAATTGAAAAAACTCATGCCCCCCAAATTCAGACTCGATCCAAAAATGAACATAAAATGAATGTACACTTCTCAGATGAATAAATACAAATGGTAAATAAATATATGAAGTCATGCTCAACATCATGGGTCATTTGAGAAATGCAAATTAAAACAACATTGAGATTTTATCTCACTCTAAGAAAGAATGACTGCTATCAGGAAAACAACCAATAACAAATGCTGGAGGGATTGTGGGGAAAAAGGAACTATTCTGCATGGTTGGTGGGAATGTAGGCTGGTGCAACCACTGTGGAAATCAGTTTGGTGGTTCCTTAAGAACCTAGGTTTAGAGATTCCATTGACCCAGCTAACCTACTTCTTGGTATTTTCCAGGAAGAATTTAAAATACCATACAATGGTTACATATGTGCTCCTAGGGCTATGGGGAAAAATGAACACATCTGCACTCCTGGTGAGAGTGTAGACTGATACAGCCACTAAGGAAATCAGTGTGGAGATTCCTCAAAAAACTAGGATTGAAGTCCAATTTAATACAGCTATTCCTCTTCATAGTACTTTGCCAGAAAAATTAAAAATATCATGACACAGTGATATATGTGCACACATGTTTGTAGCAACACAATTTGTAATATCTAAATCTTGAAGACAACCAAAATGTCCATCAACTGAAGAATGGATGGTAAAGATGTGGTATTTTTATATAATGTAACATTGCACAGGTATAAAAAGGATAATATTGAGGCTTTTACAGCTAAATGGAGGCAACTTGAGATAGTATTTATAAGTGAAATAAATCACACCCACATTTATAAATATTGTATTGTCTCCCTAGTATAAAAAAATAATTTAAAAAACTGAAAGAGTAACAAGATACAAAATATACAATAGATATTGTAATAATGAAAGAGAAAGAAAGTGCTCAAAAAGCAAAACAGACTTCTGGAAAGATGTTGAAACAGTAAGCAGCAGAGAAAACAGTCCAGATGCTGCAATACAGCATTATGGGGAAGACAAGAAGGAAGGAAGTGGGTCCTCTGGACCCAGGAAGAACACAAAGTGAAATTGAAGCCCACAGAGAGAGTAAAAAGAAAAAAAACTTAAATGAAGAAGAGGGTAATAGCTGACAGCACCTTTACCTGGAGCCAGACCCACTGTGCGAGAAGAGCTGTTGGGACCTGGAAAGGCATGGTCACAGTGAAGGTGGTGGCTGGCAAGCCCGAGGCCTCTGCAAAGAGACAAGGTGGTGGAGGGGATTGACAGATTCAGAGGACTGCACTGGCTGGTGGTGAGTGCAGAGGGCTGAGTCTTCCTGCATGAAAGAGTGATTAGCCAAGAGCCATTTTGGAGTCAGGCTGGACACACCCAGAACAAAAACTGCAGCTGCAGCAGCTACTAGCTGGAAGCAGACTTGTGGAAATTGCTTGTAGTGAGCCCTGCCACTATGTGCATTCCAACAGCCATCACTGAGGTTCCCTTAACCCTAACCCAAATCAGCTTGGCCTGGAGGGGGCACCCAGCCACACTCCCATGGTACTCTAACATTCATGGTGAGGGCTCCCTGCTGTTAACCAGCTAGGTAGGGAGGGGGCAACTGGCCCCACCCCCTGGCAACCATCTGGCAACCATCACTGTAGATCCCCACCAATCACCAGCTAGGAGGCGGTGGCCAGCCCTACCTCGCCCCTGCACTGCATCAGCCACCAGCCAAATCAGGCTGGGTAAAGCAGCAGACAGACCTGACTGGTGCACCCAATGGTCACAATCAGATAATGGTAGCCAGCACTGGCTAGAAGAACCAACCTCACTTCAGAGAAATTTTAGCCAATATGGGAAATGCCTGGGATCTCCCTACCCATTTGTCCGGAAGAACCCAGAAATATGTCAAGACAGAGATGTAAAAGGCAATCTCTGGACTCCAACCCAAGTAGAGCTGGTCCACAAGATATAAACATGAAAGAGATTGGGAGTCACACACCTGAAGTTTCTGAAGGAATGGCAACTGAAGTAAAGAAACAACTTTATGAAAGTATAAAAGAAATTGGAACAGAAACACTATTTCAGATAAAAGAAATGAAAAACATAATAAAAGAATTGCTAAGCACCTCTAAAGAAGACATTGATGGAAGAATACAGGAGAATAGGAAAATGAGGGAAACCTTGAATGAACAATATAAAAAAGACAGAATACATGAAACAGACTCAAAGAACATCCAGGAAATTAAAAGCTCCACTGAAAGCTGGCAAAAGGGTAGGGGGTTTAGCTCAGTGGTGTAAGTGCCTGTTTGGCAAACATGAGGTCATGAGTTTGATCCTACGCATACACAAAAACAAAGAAACCAAAAAAAAAAAAAAAAAAAAGAAACAAAAACAAAAAAACAAAAAAACAAAAACAAAAAAAAAAACATTGAGCCAGGTGTGGTGGTGCACTCTTATAATCCCAGTGCTAGAGAAGATGAGGCAGGAGAATCATTGCAAGTTCAAGACCAGCCTGGGCTACAAAGTGAGCCCAAGGCCAGCCTTAACTGCATAGTGAGATACTGTCTCAAAAAGACAAAAAAAAAAAAAAAAAAAAAAAAAAAAAAAAGAAAGAAAGAAAGAAAGCTGGCAAAACTGCTTAAAAGAAACTGTAACATAGCCTTTCATACCTTGAAAACAGGTTTGCAGCTTGCAATTGCTAAGGAAAGATCTCTTAAAAATAACAAGGAACACAGAAGCAACAATTCAATGGCAGTAAGCCAACCAAAAGAAACATAACATAATAATAATAACTGTGAGTGAAAAAACAGGGGTCAGCATAAATGACATTAAAAGTCTGTTTATAAAAATAATTTTAGAGAACTTCCCAAGCATAGGAAAAGACGGTAAGAGAGGCACATAAACTCCAGTAGATATAACCAAAATAAATCTACACCCAGACATATAATAACCACAATTCCAGAAATTCAACACAAGAATATATTAAAAGCTGTTAGAGGTGCTGTGGAGACCTACCTAGGCCGGGCTGGTGACCTTCTTTCAGCCCAGGGAGCTTCACCGCCAGCACTGCCACCACCGCCATTGTGTGGAGGAGGGAGCTGCAATGTGGAGGCCTACCTAGGCCATTGTGGTAACTTTCTCTCAGTCCAGGGGGTTTTGCAATCCAAGGAGGTGAGTGCCTGTACAACATCCGAGCCCTGGCAGAGGTTGAGATCCTTGTTCCATGTGGCTGGGGACCTGCCTGGCTTGCAGACACACTAGGCTGGGCTTGATGGGTTTCAGCTCTGCATAGGCTATGCCTCATGGCCTTCTTTCTGTTCAGGGAGCCTCACTGCCAGAGGAGGGAGCTGTGCTTCTCAAGGAGGCTTTAGGACTGCCTGAGCCATGCCTGGTAACCTTCTTTTAATCCAGGGGCCTCACTGCCCAAGGAGGGAGCGACACAGCCAAAGGAGTCCCAGAAACCCAGGATATAGGAGACGACATCCAACATGCCCAGAGAAATCCCTGGAACAACACTTGAAACACAGAAATATAGGAAAATGACAAATCAAAAGACCAAAATGTAAACTCAAACCTACAGCCCATCCCAAGGAAACATAGGACCCATGTACATAGAAGAAAATATATGCCATATGCCTGAAATACCTGAAATAATAGTAACTGAAATGAAGAAGCAACTCTGGGAAGATTTACAGGAATTCAACTAGAAATAATCTCCCAGGTAAAAGAAGAAATGATAAAAATAATCAAAGAGATGCTGAAAACATTTAAAGAAGGCACAGTTAAAAAATTGGAGGAACAAAACAAAACATAGAATCTCTGGATGAACAATATAAGAAACAAACAGAATACATGAAGCAGATTCAAGTAGATATACAGGAAATCAAAAATTCCATTGAAAGTTGTCAAAACCTCCTCAACAAAAGTGAAGATACAATTTCAGACCTTGAAGACAAGATTGCAGCTAGTGAACAGGAAAGGAAAGATATTTTAAAAGTAACAAGGAATTTCAATATGACCTAACATGATAAAAATAAATAAATAAAAGTAACAAGGAATCATAATAGAATGACTCAACAGCTGCAAGATGATGCTAAGAAAAACAACATAAGATTGATAAGGATAAATGAAAAAGAAGGGGACAACACAAAGGATGTCAAGAGGATATTTAGAGAAGTAATAGCAGAAAATTTCCTAAACATGAGAATGGAAACTGACATCAGGATCAGTGAAGCATATAGAACTCCAAATAGCCATAACCAAAATAAAACTACACCCAGACATATAATAATCACTATCACTGAAATCCAACATAAAAATAGAATATTTTAAGCTGATAGAGAGAAGAGACAGATCATCTATAAAGGAAAACTATCGGAATCACAGCAGACTTCTCAACACAACGAAGTCAAGAAGAGCATGGAGTAAAGTATTTCAGAGTCTAAAGGAAAATGATTTCCAACCAAGACTCCTGTACCCTGCAAAACTGTCCCTCCAAATGGATGGAGAAATAACATACTTCCATGACAAAGAACAGCTGAAGAACTTCATGATCACCAAGCCAACCCTGCAAAGAACAGAGAAAGACCATTTAGATACATATAGGAAAAACCACTAAGCGAGGCAGACAATTACACAGAATGAAAAGATAAAGATGCAACAGAAAAAAGATAATATGTCAACAATAATCCAATATATAACAGTTACAACCATTAATGTAAATGGTCTCAATTCACTAATTAAAAGACACAGACAGGCAGAATGGATCAAAAAACAACATCCAACCATATGCTGGCTACAGGAAACCCATCTAACCCAAAAGGAAACTCAGAGATTGAAAGTCAAAGGATGAATAACAATACTACATGCAACAGGAACCCCCCCCCAAAAAGTGGGGGTAGCTATTCTGTTCATGGGCAATGTGAACTGCAAACCAAGACTGATCCTAAGAAATAAAGAAGGTCATTACATACTAGTTAACTTCAAGAGGAGGAGATAAAAATCTTAAATATATATGCACCAAATTCAGGAGCACACAGGTATGAAAAAACGTATTAACAGAAATGAAAAATCAAGTTAGCAATAACACAGTTATAAGAGGAAACCTTAACATACCATTGACAAAAGGGACAGATAAATCTGACAAACATCAGCAAAGAAATAACAGAACTGAACCACACCAGTGAACAAATGGGCTTGATAGACATATCCAGAGTGCTCCACCCAACAACATCAGAATACACATTCTTCTCAGCAGTACATGGGACATTCTCTAAAATAGACTATATAATAGCTCACATAACATACATAAGAAAATGCAAAAAATTAAAATTTTTCCAGGCATGTTATCATATCATAGCACCATGAAACTAGGAAGTAATGATAAAAGAAACTGCAAAAACACCACAAACACATGGAAATTGAATAATAAACTTGTGAGCAATCAGTGGATCACTGACAAAATTAAAGAATAAATTAAACAATATCTAAAAGGAAATGAAAATACGAATATAACTTAATGAAATCTGTGGGATGCAATGAAACCAGTCCTCAGAGGACAATTTATTGCACTGAGTTCCCACATCAGGAAGACAAAATGAATACAAATAAACAACCTGTTGGTACACCTCAAACATCTAGAAAAAGAACAGCAGTCAAGTCCAAAGCAAAAGAAGGAAAGAAACGATGTGTTTTTCTCTTTTTCCTCTTAAATAAAAAAAAAACTTTAATCTTAAAAAAAAATCAGAGTAGAAATTAATGCAATAGTGACTAAGAAAATAATCCAAAGAATCAATGAATCAGAGTTGGTTCTTTGAAAGACTAAATAAAATTGATAAATCCTTAACCAACCTAATTTTAAAAAGTTAAGAAAAAGCTCAAATTCATGCAATAATGAATGAAAAAGATGAAATCACTACAGACTGTGGAAATACAGAAGATCACCAATACCTATTTCAAAAACCTCTACTTGCATAGGTTTGATAACACAGAAGAAATAGAAAGATTCCTAGAAAACATAGGAAATATCAAAGATGGGTCAAGAATATGTAAAATGCTGAATAACCCAATTTCTATCTATGAAGTTCAAAATGTAACTAAGACTTTATCAACAAAGAAAAGCGAGGCCTAGACAGATTCACTGCTGAATTTTACAAGAAATACAAAGAAGACTTAATGCTGACACTCCTCAAAAACTTCAATGAAACTGAAAGGGAAGCAATTCTTCCTAAGTCATTTCTGGAAGCAAATATAACTCTAGTACAAAAACCTGAGAAAGATCCAACTAAAAAAGAGAACTACAGCCCAGCCTGTTTAGCTGCCGCGCCTGGCCATAGGTCTGCAGAGGAGGAGCTGGGCAGATCTGGGGTGCCCTCACTGGCCTCTCTGCGTGTCTGGAGGACTCTGGATATCTGTGCCCAGACTGCGGGAGTTCCCTCAGGCTTCCAGGTGCAGTGAAGGAGAGAGGTGGGCTTGAGGCTTCCACATCAGCCTCCCCATTACCGGCTTCATTTGGAGACCTGCTGAGCTCCCGATAGGTGGGCTGGCCCACACTACCAGCCTAGCCCAGCCTGTTTAGCTGCCGCGCCTGGCCATAGGTCTGCAGAGGAGGAGCTGGGCAGATCTGGGGTGCCCTCACTGGCCTCTCTGCATGTCTGGAGGACTCTGGATATCTGCGCCCAGACTGCGGGAGTTCCCTCAGGCTTCCAGGTGCAGTGAAGGAGAGAGGTGGGCTTGAGGCTTCCACATCAGCCTCCCCATTCCCGGCTTCACTTGGAGACCTGCTGAGCTCCCCATAGGTGGGCTGGCCCACACTACCAGCCTAGCCCAGCCTGTTTAGCTGCCACGCCTGGCCATAGGCCTGCAGAGGAGGAGCTGGGCAGATCTGGGGTGCCCTCACTGGCCTCTCTGCGTGTCTGGAGGACTCTGGATATCTGCGCCCAGACTGCTGGAGTTCCCTCAGGCTTCCAGGTGCAGTGAAGGGGAGAGGTGGGTTTGAGGCTTCCACATCAGCCTCCCCATTCCGGCTTCATTTGGAGACCTGCTGAGCTCCTGATAGGTGGGCTGGCCCACACTACCAGCCTAGCCCAGCCTGTTTAGCTGCCGCGCCTGGACATTGGTCTGCAGAGGAGGAGCTGGGCAGATTTGGGGTGCCTGCATCGGCCTCTCCATGTGTCTGGAGGACTGTGGATATCTCTGCAACCAGGGAGGGTCCACAGGTTCTTGAAGCACTGCGGCCTGTGGTGAGTACCCTAACCCGGCTGCGATTGAAGAACTGTGGAGCTTCCAAGGGGCAGGTGGGCGCGCAGTGTCCCTGAGGCCCAGCTTGTCTGGAACTGCGGAGTTCTGAGCAGGCAGAGGAGGGCCACTGGTTCTGTAGGCCCAATGGCTTGCGGTAGCGTGGTGCCAGAGTCTCAGTAGCTCCAAACATAGAAGGGGATTTTCAACAGATCCTGAGGAAGCTTTCAAATAACACTTGAAACACAGAAAAATAGGAAAATGACAAAACGAAAGACCAAATTACAACCTCAAAGCTCCAGCCCATCTCAAGAAACCCTAGGAGCGATGTATATAGAAGAAAATATATCCCATCCACCTCATATATCGGACACAATAGCCACTGAAATTGACAAGCAACTCCAGGAAGCTTTAAAGAAATTCAAACTCGAAATAATCTCCCAGATAAAAGAAGAAATGATAAAAGAAATGAAAGAGATTCTAAATATATCTAAAGAAAACACAGATAAAAAATTGGAGGAACTAAACAAAAAGATAGACTCCCTAGACGAGCAATATAAGAAACAAACAGAATACATAATGCAGATGCACAGAGATATACAGGAAATGAAAAGCTCCACTGAAAGTTGTAAAAACCGCCTTAATGAAAGTGAAGATAGAATTTCAGACCTTGAAGACAGGATTGCAGCTAGTGAACAGGAAAGGAAAGATCTTTTGAAAATAACAAGGAACCAGGAAACAACAATTCAACAACTGCAAGACGATGCAAAGAAGAATAACATAAGAATGATAGGGATTAATGAAAGAGAGGGAGACAACATGAAGGATGTCAGGAGGATATTTAGAGAAGTAATAGCTGAAAATTTCCCAAGCATGAGATCAGAAACTGACATCAGGATCAGTGAAGCATATAGAACTCCAAACAGTCATAACCAAAATAAAACTACACCCAGACATATAATAATCACCATCCCAGAAATCCAACACAAGAATAGATTATTAAAAGCTGTCAGAGAGAAAAGACAAATCACTTATAAAGGAAAACCTATCAGAATCACAGCAGACTTCTCAGCACAAACGATAAAGTCAAGAAGAGCATGGAGTGAAGTATTCCAGATCCTAAAGCAAAATGATTTCCAACCAAGACTGATATATCCTGCAAAACTATCATTCAAAATAGATGGTGCAATACGATACTTCCATGACAAAGAACAGCTGAAGAACTTCATGAACACCAAACCAACCCTGCAAAAAATATTGAAAGACAGTTTAGATACACAAAGGAAAAAACCACTAAGCAAAGCAAATAATTAAACAGAACCGAAAGATAAAGATGCAACAGCAGAGAGATAACATTCCTACAATTAACCAGCATTTAACAGTAATAACCATTAATGTAAATGGTCTCAATGCACCAATCAAAAGAAACAGACTAGCAGAATGGATCAAGAAACAAAATCCAACCATATGCTGTTTACAGGAAACCCATCTAACCCAGAAAGATACTCACAGACTGAAAGTCAAAGGATGGAAAACAATTCTTCATGCAGCAGGAATCCAAAAAAAGGCAGGAGTAGCCATTCTGTTTGCAGACAACGTGAACTTTAAACCAACAATGACCATAAAGGACAAAGAAGGTCACTACATACTCGTAAGGGGAAAACTCCAAGAGGAAGAGATAACTATCTTAAATATATACGCACCAAACTCCAGAGCACCCAGTTATATAAAACAATTATTAACAGAAATGAAAACTCAAATTATCAGTAACACAATTGTAACAGGAGACCTTAATACACCACTGACACCAAGGGACAGATCAACCAGACAGAAAATGAGCAAAGAAATAACAGAACTGAATCACACCTGTGAACAAATGGGTTTGATAGACATATACAGAATGTTCCACCCAACAACATCAGAATACACATTCTTCTCAGCAGTACATGGATCATTTTCTAAAATAGACCATATATTAGCTCACAGAACATATTTAAGCAAATGCAAAAGAGTTGAAATCATCCCTTGCATATTATCGGATCATAGCGCTCTGAAATTAGAAATTAATGACAAAGGATACTTCAAAAATTCCGCAAACACATGGAAACTGAATAACACACTCTTGAGTAATCAGTGGGTCACAGAAGAAATTAAAGAAGAAATTAAACAATACCTAAAAGAAAATGAAAATGCAGATACAACCTACCGGAATCTGTGGGATGCAATGAAAGCCGTTCTGAGAGGAAAATTTATTGCACTGAGTTCCCACATCAGGAAAACAGAACGAATACAAATAAATAACTTGATGCTACACCTCAAACAGCTAGAAAAAGAAGAGCAAGTCAAGCCCAAAGCCAAAAGAAGAGAGGAAATTATAAAAATCAGAGCAGAAATCAATGCAATAGAGACTAAGAAAACAATCCAAAGAATCAACGAATCAAAGAGTTGGTTCTTTGAAAGAATAAATAAAATCGATAAGCCCCTAGCCAACCTTATTAAAAAAAGGAAAGAAAAAGCTCAAATTCATGCAATAAGAAATGAAAAAGGAGAAATCACTACAGACCCAATAGAAATACAGAGGATCATCAACACCTATTTCGAAAACCTCTACTCTCAAAAGTTTGATAACACAGAAGAAATAGACAGATTCTTAGAAGCATATGAAGTACCAAAGCTAGATCAAGAGGATATAAAACTGTTGAATAACCCAATCTCTGCTAATGAAATTGAGAATGTAATTGGGTCCTTGCCCACCAAGAAGAGCCCAGGCCCAGATGGATTCACTGCAGAATTCTACAAGAAATATAAAGAAGACCTAATGCCGACACTCCTCAAACTATTCAATGAAATTGAAAGGGAAGCAATCCTTCCTAAGTCATTCCTGGAACCAAATATTACTCTAGTACCAAAACCTGAGAAAGACCCAACTATAAAAGAGAACTATAGACCGATCTCCCTAATGAACACAGATGCAAAAATCCTCAATAAAATATTGGCAAATAGGATCCAGCAAATCATCAAGAAGATTATACACCATGACCAAGTGGGATTCATCCCAGGAATGCAAGGATGGTTCAACATACGCAAATCAATAAATGTAATCCACCATATCAATAAAGCCAAAAATAAGAATCACATGATCATCTCTATAGATGCAGAAAAAGCCTTCGATAAGGTCCAACACTTATTCATGATAAGAACTTTACAGAAAATTGGAATAAATGGTCTTTACCTCAATATAATAAAGGCCATTTATGATAAACCAACAGCCAGCATCATACTAAATGGCCAAAAATTGAAAGCCTTTACTTTAAAATCGGGTACAAGACAAGGATGTCCTTTATCACCACTCCTATTTAATATAGTACTGGAAGTACTAGCCAGAGCAATTAGGCAAGAAAGAGAAATAAAAGGGGTAAAGATAGGAAAAGAAGAAGTTAAATTATCATTGTTTGCAGATGACATGATACTCTACATAGAAGACCCCCTAAACTCCATTGAAATACTCTTAGATACAATAAATAAATTCAGTAATGTGGCTGGATACAAAATCAATACTCAGAAATCAATAGCATTCCTATACACGAACAACAAAATTACAGAGAGGGAAATAAGAGAAACTGGACTATTCACATTAGCAAGCAAAAAAATGAAATATTTAGGAATTACTCTTACGAAAGAAGTGAAAGACTTATACAGTGAAAATTATAATACACTGAAAAAGGAAATTGAAGATGATCTCAGAAAATGGAAAGACATCCCTTGCTCATGGATAGGAAGAACAAACATTGTGAAAATGGCCATTCTCCCAAAACTGTTATACAGATTCAATGCAATCCCAATAGAAATACCATCAACATACCTTATAGATCTAGAGAAATCACTCCTACATTTCATCTGGAACCAGAAGAGACCTAGAATCGCAAAGGCAATTCTAAGCAGAAAAGACAAAGCAGGAGGCATCACAATCCCTGACTTTAAGTTATACTACAAAGCAACAGTAGTAAAATCAACATGGTATTGGAATCAAAACAGAGCTGAAGATCAGTGGAATAGATTAGAAGATACAACCACAACTACGAACACACTCAACCACCTTATTTTTGATAAAGGAGCCAAGCAGGTTCACTGGAAGAACGACAGTCTCTTTAATAAATGGTGCTGGAAAAACTGGCTCTCCATTTGCCGAAAACTAAAGCTAGACCCATGTCTATCACCATGTACTAAATTAAAATCTAAATGGGTCAAAGATCTGAATATTAAAACAGAAACACTAAATCTATTGGAAGACAAAATAGGTAGAAACCTTGGAGACATAGGAGTAGGTAAAGAATTCATGAACAGGACTCAAACCGCACGGGAAATACTTCCCAGAATCAATAACTGGGACCACTTCTTATTAAAAAGTTTCTGCATGTCAAAAGAAATCTCCAGCATAGTGAAAAGAAAACCCACAAACTGGGAAAAGATTTTAGTGAACTCTCTCTCAGACAAGGGCCTCTTGTCTAAAACATATAAAGAATTAAAGAAACTCAGACCTCCGAAATTCAAAGATCCAATCCAAAAATGGGCATCTGAGATGAATATGCAATTCTCAGATGAAGAAATGCAAATGGCAAATAAATACATGAAAAAATGCTCATCATCATTGGTCATTAGAGAAATGCAAATTAAAACCACACTGAGATACCATCTCACTCCTGAAAGAATGGCCAGGATCAAGAAAACCGACAACAAATGCTGGAGAGGCTGTGGGGAAAAAGGAACTCTCCTGCACTGCTGGTGGGAGTGTAGACTGGTACAGCCTTTGTGGAGATCTGTCTGGAGATTTCTCAAAAAGTTGGGACTGGAAATCCCATTTATTCCAGCTATTCCACTTCTAGGCATATTCCCAGAAGAACTGAAAGCATCATACCACAGTGATATATGTGCACCTATGTTTATAGCAGCACAATTTGTAATCGCCAGATCTTGGAAACAACCCAAGTGCCCATCAACTGAGGAATGGATAAAAAAGTTGTGGTATTTCTATACAATGGAGTATTATTCAGCTATAAAGAAGGATCACATTGAGATATTTATCAATAAATGGGCGCAGCTTGAGACCATACTCATTAGTGAAATAAATCAATCTCGCATGTGTGAATACAGAATAGTTTCCCTAATGTAAATAATGATTCAAATATATAAAAATATGTGGTAATCATGATTCCCCATTAGGTGGCCTTGAAGCCTTATAAAGTTTTCACTCATTAATTAGAAAGGCTTTATTCTGGGCTTCTTGATATGAAAATATTTGAAGCTAGAGTATATGAAGTTTTACCCAAATATTTCAAGGAAAAAGACACTATGGTAACTACTATTAAGTCAGGTTATAAGGTGGTGAAGTACTAGGTTGTTGAAACAGTCATGCTGTGACCTCTATTGTTATATTGTTATGTCCTGTTTTATCTCAATCTCCCCCTTATTGTTTCAAAAAAAAATTATTTAGTCATTTGTTATGTTTGTCTTAATTAAAGGAAAAATTCAAAAAAAATTAGGATATATAAATAGTAACTCTTTTTGATTTCCTATTAACTTGTTTTGAAGTCCTGTAGTACTCCCACAATCTTGTTTTGACTGATTAGACTCTGTTCCATTCTATATGATAGTATCAAGTTTGAAGACATAGGCAACTACTTTGAAGACAATAAGATTCACTAAGATACCCATTCTGGTTTGACTATTGTCTTCTTTGGAAGTCCTGTAATGTTTACAATGCCTAAGTTTTATTGGTCTTGTTCTCTACTGTTTTGTCCAACTTTATAATATCTAATAAGATAGACAATTCTTTTTAAGGAAACAAGGAACAACGTTGATAACCATTGTTGATAAACTTGTACTCTGTTCTACACCATGTGCTATGTCTATCCTTGGTATTGACTGACAGCTTTGTTTTGCCATATTTGACTGAATTCTTCCCCCCCACAAAGAAAGTAATAAGCACTAAGGAGTAATAAAATCCAAGATGTGTAAATTTTGTTGTAAAAAAGAGAGGGAAAAAAAAAAAAAGAAAAAGAGCTCTAACGGATATAACAGCAAGTGTGTTTGGGGGTGTTAAATAGCTGACTTTATCAATGTTTTTGGAACATTGAACACAGCTGTTTGCAGTCTCCCTGTTTGAATGTCCACCTTGTGTTCTTTGATACTGTGATTTGAGGAACTATTTTCAAGAAAATAGTGTGTAATCTACTAGCAGGTAATTTCTTACTGTTATGTTTTTTTGTTTTGTTTTGTTTTGTTTTGTAGTTCTGTATTGCGTGTACCCTTACGCCGCTTTGGTTTGTTTTGTGTTTTTCTCTTTTTCCTCTTAAATAAAAAAAAAAAAAAAAAAAAAAAAAAAAGAGAACTACAGGCCAATCTCCCAAAAATCCTCAATAAAATATTCGCAAATAGGATGCAGCAAATCATCAAGAAGATTATACACCATGTCCCAGTGAGATTCATCCCAGGCATGCAGGGATGGTTGAACATATGTATATCAATAAATGTATTCCACCATATGAATAAAGCCTAAAGTAAGAATCACATGATCATTTCTATAGCAGAAAAAGCTTTTGATAAGGTACAACACTTATTCATGTTAAGTACCTTACAGAAAATTGGAATAGATTGTCTTTACCTCAATATGATAAAGGCCATCTATGACAAACCAATAGCCAGCACCATATTAAATGGCCAAAACCTGAAGGCCTTTACCTTAAAATCAAGCACAAGACAGGATGTCACTTATCACCACTCCTATTCAACATAGTACTGGAAATACTAGCCAGAGCTATTAAACAAGAGAGAGAAATAAAAGGGGTAAAAATAGGGAAAGAGGAAGCTTATTTATCATTATTTGCAGATGACATACTCTACATAGAAGACCCTCAAAACTCCATTGAAACGCTCCTACATATAATAAATAAATTCAGCAATTTATCTGGATAAAAATCAATGCTCAAAAATCAATAGCGTTTCCATACACTAACAACAAAATTACAGAAAGAGAAATAAGAGAAGCCACACCCTTCACACTACCATCCAAAAAAACGAAATACCGAGGAATATATCTCACAAAAGAAGTAAAAGATCTATATAGGGAAAATTATAGTACCCCGAAAAAAAATTGAAGACAATCTCAGAAAATGGAAAGATACCACTTGTGCATGGATAGGGAGAACAAATATTGTGAAAATGGCCATTCTCCTTAAATTGTTATACAGATTCAGTGCAATCCCAATTAAATTGCATTGACATACCTCATAAACCTAGAGAAACCACTCCTAAAATTCATCTGGAACAAGAAGAGACCTAGCATAGCAAAGGCAATTCTAAGCAGCAAAGGCAAGGCAAGAGGCATCACAACCCCTGACTTGAAATTATACTACAAAGCTACTGTAATAAAATCAACATGCTACTGGAATAAAAATAGATCTGAAGATCAATGGAATAGATTAGAAGATACAACCACAACTACCAACACACTCAACCACCTTATCTTTTATAAATCGTCCAAACATGTTCACTGGAAAAATGACAGTCTCTTTAATAAATGGTGCTGAAAAAACTGGCTTTCCATTTCCTGAAAACTAAAAACTAAACCCATGCCTATCACCATATATTAAACTAAAATCTAAATGGGTCAAAGATCTGAACGTTAAAACAGAAACTCTAAATGTGTTGGAAGGCAAAGTAGGTAAACCTCTTGAAGACACTGTGGTAGGTGGAGAATTTATGAACTGGAATCAAACCGCACAGAAACTACTTTCCAGAATCAATAGCTGCCATCACGTCTTATTAAAAATTTTCGGCATGTCCAAAGAAATCTCCAACATAGTGAAAAGAAAACCCACAAACTGAGAAAAAAATCTTAGTGAACTGTCCCACAGACAAAGGACTTCTGTCTAAAACATATAAAGAACTAAAAAAAAAAAAATCAGACCCCCAAAATTCAAGGACCAATCCAAAAACGGGCATCTGAGATGAATACACAGTTTTCAGATGAAGAAATACAAATAGAAAATAAATACATGAAAAAATGTTCATCATAATTAGTCATTAGAGAAATACAAATTAAAACCACACTGAGATTCTGTCTCACTCCAGAAAGAATGGATCAAGAGAATTACCAACAACAAATGCTGGATAGGTTGTGGGGAAAAAGGAATTGCACTGTTGGTGCGAGTGTAGACTGGTACAACTCCTGTGGATGTCAGTGGGGCAATTCCTCAAAAAGCAGGGATTGGAAGTCTCATTTGGCGCAGCTATTCCACTTCTAGGCATATTCCCAGAAGAACTGAAAACATCATACCATAGTGATATATGTGCATCCATGTTTATAGCAGCACAATTTGTAATAGCCAGATCATGGAAACAACTTAAGTGTCCATCAAATGAGAAATGGATAAAAAAAAAGTTGTGGTATTTTTTTACAATGGAGTACTACTCAGCTATAAACAGTGATCACTTTGAGATATTTACAAATAAATGGATGCAACTTGAGACCATACGCATAAGCGAAATAAGTGAAATTCACATGTATAAATACTGTATAATCTCCCTAGTGTAAGAAATACTAAGAGTACATAAGAGTTTATCATAATCATGATTCCCTATAACATTGCTTTGAATCCTTATAATGATCGCATTAATTAGTTGGAATGGGTTTATCCTGGTATGTTTGATTTTTTTAATCTGTGATGGCATGAACAGGTACTTTGAAGAAAACAAGTCATTATAATAGCAAGTACTGATATAATATCATCTTATTCTGAAGTCCTACCATGCTTTTGCTCTTCTGTTTCCATTGGCTCTGTCATGTTGTATCTTACTGGATTGTATTACATGTGATAGTATAAACAAATTTTCTATGGCAAATGAGATAAACTAGTAGTTATTGCTTGTTTTCTGTTATTTGGTTCAGAATGCCCTGTAAAACTGTCATTTTCTTGAATGGCTCTATACTATTTTCTTATGTTTTGTACTATTGTATGTGAAGTTATGTTCAACTATTTCAAAGAAAGAGACATTGTGGTAGTTATTATAAATTATGGGTTGTCTTTTGTTGAAATACTATGTTTCTTACATTGTTCGGTTCTGATCTGCTTTGTTATGTGCTGTGTTGTCTTAATCTCTTTAAAATAAAGAAAGCTGTTAGAGAAAATAAACACCACCTATACAGGAAAATCCATCAGAATCAGAACAGACTTCTCAACACAAACCATCAAGTCAAGAAGAACTTTGAGTGAAATATTTGAAAACCTGAAAGAAAACAATTTCTGACCCAAATTGATGTACCCTAAAAAGTATCTTTCAAAATTAATGGAGAACTTGCCTGGGGGCCAGGCCACGGCTTCCTGTAGGGACCAGTGGGTCCACCCCAGGCACAGAACCCAATCCCAGCCTTGTGGAACTCTCTTCCTCACCTAGAGACCAGGATGCAACTTCCTGCCAGGACCAGTAAATGGAACAGAGCTGTGGAACCCTGTCCCACCTTGGTGGACCACTCTCTTCCACCTGGGGGTGATGCCACAGATTCCTGCCAGGAACGATGAGTCCAGCCAAGCCACAGAACTCCGTCTGAGCATGTTGGACCTGTCTCCCTCACTTGGAACAACTCTTGAAGCTTGACAATATAAGAAAATGACAAAATGAAAGACCACAATGCAATCTCAAACATCCAGCCCATCCCAAGAAAGCCTAGGAGCCATTTGCATAGAAGAAAATACATGCCACGTAACTGAAATACCTGAAATAATAGTAACTGAAACAAAGAAGCAAACTCTGGGAAGCCTTAAAGGAATTCAAACAAGAAATAATCTCTCAGGTAAAAGAAGAAATGACCAAAGAAATGAAGGACATGCTCAACATATTTAAAGAAGACAGTTAAAAAACTGGAGGAACCAAACAAAAAGATAGAATCCCTGGAAGAACAATATAAGAAACAAACAGAATATATAAAGGAGATGAAAAGAGATACACAGGAAATCAAAAACTCCATTGAAATTTGAAAAAACCACGTCAATGAATGTGAAGATAGAATTTCAGACCTCGAAGACAATATTGCAGCCAGTGAACAGGAAAGGAAAGATCTTTTAAAAATAACAAGAAATCAGGAAATAACAATTAAACACCTGCAAGATGATGCAAAGAAAAACAAACATAAGGTTGACAGGGATAAATGAAAACGAAGGGGACAACATAAAGGATGTCAAGAGAATATTAAGAGAAGTAATAGCTGAAAATTTTCCAAATATGAGATTAGAAAACTGATACCAAGATCAGTGAAGCATACAGAACTCCAAATAGCCATAACCAAAACAAAACTACACCCAGACATATAATAATGGCCATCCCAGAAATTGAACAAAAGAATAGAATATTAAAAGCTGTAGACAGTTATTATAAATGAAAACCTATCAGAATCACAGCAGACTTTTTGGCACAAACAATACAGTCAAGAAGAGCATGGAGTGAAGTATTTCATATCCTAAAGGAAAATGATTTCCAACCTAGACTGAAGTACCCTGAAATACTGTCCTTCAAAATCGATGGAGAAATAAGAGACTTCCATGATGTAGCAAGGCAGACAATTAAACAGTTTAGATATACTTTGGAAAAAAAAAACACTAAGCAAAGCAGATAATTAAACAGAAGAGAAAGATAAAGATGTAACAACAGAAAGATAACATGTCAACAATAAACCAAAAATATAACAGTTATAACCATTAATATAAAAGGCCTCAATGCTCAAATTAAAAGGAACAGACTGCCAGAATGGATCAAGAAACAAAATCCAACCATATGCTATCTACAAGAAATCCATCTAACCCAAAAGGATAGCACAGACTAAAAGTCAAAGGATGGAAAACAACAGTTCATGCAACAGGAACCCCCCCCCAAAAAAAGTGGGGGTAGCTATTCTGTTTGCAGACAATGTGAACTTCATGCTAATAATGATCAGAAGGGATAAAGAAGGTCACTACATACTGGTTAGGGGAAAACTCCAAGAGGAAAAGATAACTATCTTAAATATATACACACCAAATTTCAGATCACCCAGTTATATAAAACAAGTATTAACAGAAATGAAATACCAAATTAGCAGTAACACAATTCTAACAGGAGATCTTAACACATCTATGACACCAATGGACAGATCAAGCAGACAGAAAATCAGCAAAGAAATGAAAAAATTAATCGCACCTGTGAACAAATGGACTTAATAGACATATACAGTGTATTCCACCCAACAACAGAATACACGTGCTTCTCAGCATTACATGGGTCATTCTCTAAAATAGACAATATATTCCTCACAGAACATATTTAAATCAATGCAAAAGGGTTGAAATTATCCCTTGCATGCTATTGGACCATAGTGATATGAAATTAGAAATTAATGATAAAAGATACTCCAAAATTCTCACAAACACAGGGAAATGGAATAACACCCTCAGGAGTAATCAGTGCGTCACAGAGGAAATTAAAGTAGAAACTAATCAAGATCTACAACAAACGAAAACACAAATACAACTTACCAGAATCTGTGGGATGCAATGAATGCTGTCCTCAGAGGAAAATTTATTGCACTGAGTTCACACATCAGGAAAACAGAATGAATAGAAATAAATAACCTGAAGTTACACCTCAAACATCTATAAAAAGAAGAGCAAGTCAAGCACAAAGCCAAAAGAAGAGAAGAAATTATAAAAATCAGAGCAGAAATCAATGCAATAGCGACTAAAAAACAATCCAAAAAACAATGACTCAAAGAGTTGGTTCTTTGAAAGAATAAATAAAATTGACAAGCTCCTAGCCAACCTTATAAAAAAGGGAAGAAAAAGCTCAAATTCATGCAATAAGGAATGAAAGATGCAAAATCACTACAGACCCTATAGAAATATAGAAGATCATCAACACCTATTTTGAATATCTCTACTCTCAAAGGTTTGATAACACAGAGGAAATAGACAGATTCCTAGAAGCATATGAAGTGCCAAAGCTAGGTTGTGAAGATGTAAAACTGCTGAATATCCCAATTCCTATTAATGAAATTGAAAATGTAATTAAATCTTTACCTACAAAGAAGAGCCCAGGCCCAAATGGATTCACTGCAGAATTCTACAAGAAATACAAAGAAGACCTAATGCCAACACTCCTCAAACTCTTCAATGAAATTGAAAAGGAAGCAATCCTTCTTAAATTCTTCCTAGAAGCAAATATTACTCTAGTACCAAAACCTGAGAAGGACCCAACTGAAAAAGAGGACTACAGACCAGTCTCCCTAATGAACACAGATGCAAAAATCCTCAATAAAATATTGGCAAATAGGATGCAGCAAATCATCAAGAAGATCATATACCATGACCAAGTGGGATTCATCCCAGGCATGCAGGGATGGTTCAATATATGTAAATCAATAAGTGTGATACACCATATCAATAGAGCCAAAAGTAAGAATCACATGATCATTTCTATAGATGCAGAAAAATCTTTTGATAAGGTCCAACATTCATTTATGATAAGAACCTTGCAGAAAATTGGAATAGTCTTTACCTCAATATAATAAAGGCCATATATGACAAAACAACAGCCAATATCATACTAAACGGCCAAAAATGGAAGGCCTTTACTTTAAATCAGGCAAAAGACAAGGATGTCCCTTATCACTGCTCCTATTTAATATAGTACTTGAAATACTAGCCAGAGCAATTAGACAAGAGAGAGAAATAAAAGGCATAAAGACAGGAAAACAAGAAGTTAAATTATTATTATTTGTAGATGACATGATACTCTACATAGAAGATCCCCAAAACTCCATTGAAAGACTCCTAGATATAATAAATAAATTCAATAATGTAGCTGGATATAAAATCAATACTCAAAAATCAATAGCATTCCTATACACTAACAACAAAGTCACAGAGAGAGAAATAAGAAAAGCCACACCCTTTACACTAGCAACCAAAAAAATGAAATATTTAGGAATTACTCTCACGAAAGAAGTGAAAGACCTATACAGGGAAAATTATAATATGCTGAAACATGAAATTGAAGATGATCTCAGAAAATGGAAAAACATCCCTTGCTCATGGATAGGAAGAATAAATATTGTGAAAATGGCCATTCTCCTAAAACTGTTATATAGATTCAATGCAAGATAAAAATACCATCAACATACCTCATAGAACTTGAGAAATCACTCCTAAAATTCATCTAGAGCGAGAAGAGACCTAGAATAGTAAGGACAGTTCTAAGCAGCAAAGGCAAGGCAGGAGGTATCACAATCCCTGACTTGAAGTTATACTACAAAGCAACTTGTAGTAAAATCAACATGGTGCTGGAACCAAAATAGAGCCAAAGATAAGTGGAATAGATTAGAAGATACAACCACAACTACAAACACACTCAACCACCTTATTTTCGATAAGAGGGCCAAACATGTTCACTGGAAGAACAACAGTGTTGGAAAAACTGGCTCTCCATACACCGAAAACTGAAACTAGACTCATGCCTATCACCATGTACTAAAATAAAATCTAAATGAATCAAAGATCTAAATATCAAAACAGAAACACTAAATCTATTGGAAGACATATTGGGTAAAAACCTTGAAGACATAAGAGTAGGTAGAGAATTCATGAACAGGACTCAAACCGCATGGGAAATACTTCCCAGAGTCAATAATTGGAATCGCCTGTTATTAAAAAGTTTCTGCACGTCAAAAGAAATCTCCAGCATAGTAAAAAGAAAACCCACAAACTGGGAAAAAATCTTAGTGAACTGCCCCTCAGACAAAGAACTTCTGTCTAAAACATATAAAGAATTTTAAAAAATCAGACCCCCAAAATTCAAAGACCCAATCCAAAAATGGGTATCTGAGATGAGTAAACAATTTTCAGATGAAGAAATACAAATGGCAAATAAATACATGAAAAAATGTTCATCATCATTAGTCATTAGAGAAATGCAAATTAAAACCAAACTGAGATTTCATCTCACTCCTGAAAGACTGGCCAGGATCACGAAAACCACCAAAAAACAAATGCTGGAGAGACTGTGGGGAAAGAGGAACTCTCCTGCACTGTTGGTGAGAGTGTAGACTAGTGCAACCATTGTGGAGGTCAGTCTGGAGATTTCTCAGAAAGCTAGGACTGGAAGCTCCATTTAACCCAGCTATTCCACTTCTAGGCATATTCGCAGAAGAACTGAAAGCATCATACCACAGTGATATGTGTGCACCCATGTTTATAGCAGCACAATTTGTAATAGCCAGATCTTAGGAAACAACCTAAGTGTCCATCAACTGAGGAATGAATAAAAAAGTGGTGGTATTTTTATACAATGGAGTACTACTCAGCTATAGAGAATTATCACATTGAGATATTTATAAATAAATGGACGCAGCTTGATACCATACTCATAAGTGAAATAGTGAAATAAATCAAACGCACATGTATAAATACCAAATAGTTTCCCTAGTGTAAGAAATGATAAGAATACATAAAAGTATGTGGTAATCATGATTCCCAGTCATATTGCTTTGAAGCCATATAATGTTTTCACTCATTAATTGCAATGGTTCTAACCTGGGTTGTTCGATTTTAGTATCTGTGATAGTACGAATAGCTATTTAGAAAAAAACAACACAACATAAAAGCTAGTGCAGATAATATCCTCTTGTTTTGAAGTCCCATCAAGCTGTTGTACATCTGTTTCCACTGATTTTAACATGTTGTATCTTACTATATTTTACTATATGTGATAGTATAAACAAAATTTTTTATAGGCAAAGAGATATTATAGAAACCATTGTTCATTTTCTGTTAGCTGGATTTAAATACCCTGTAATTCTTTCATTCTCTTGAATGGCTTCACACTGTCTTGATATGCTTGATGCTATAGTATACAAAGTTATACTCAATTCAAGGAAAGAGGCACTATGGTGACTACTATTATGTTAGATTATCTGGTGGTGAAACACAATGATGCTTAAATTGTTCGGTTCTGACCTGTGTTGTTCTGTTACAATGTCCTCTTTTATCTCAATCTCCCCAATTTTTAAAATTAATCTATTTTTTCTTATTTTTTTCTATTAAGGGAAAACTAAATTAAAAATAGTGGGATGTATTATAGTAACTTTTTTGTTTTCCTGTTAACCTGATTTGAACCCCAGTATTGCTCTCCCCATCTTGTTCTGTCTGATTTTACTAAATTCTGTTTTGTTTGATAGTAGAAAGTTTGAGGGTATAGACAACCACTTTGAAGGCAATAAGATTTACTATGATGCCCATTATGGTTTGACTATTATCTTCTTTTGAAGTCCTGTAAGGTCTCCAGTGTAGGTTTTATTGGTCTTGTTCTGTACTGTTTTGATCAATTCTATTATACCTGATGATATAGGCAACTCTTTTTAAAAATGGCAAGAGGCACAATGGTAACCATTTTTGATCACCTGGTATTCTATTTTTGCCTCATGTACTATGCCCATCCTTCTGTTCTAACTGACTCTGTTTTGTTTAGTCACGTTTGGTTTTTTTTTTTTTTTTTTTTTTTTTTTTTTTTTTAGCACATCAAACCACAGAATATTTATTGAATAAACTTGTGGCATATAACCCAACTGTATTTTTTGCATTCATTCATTTTCCATTCTGCAACTTCCATCACATTAGCAGAGTCATTTTCTATTTTCTAAAAGGTTTTTCCCATCACTATGCATCATTTTTAAGTCTTATAAATACAGAGCTCAGTTTAGAGAGTTACTAAAATTCACCTGTCAGGCCAAACCATGCTTGGTTCTTGGCTGATTGTTCCCCAATCTATGCCTAAGACTCCACTCCAGACAGACCCTAGTTCTCTCCCTCAAAGGGCTGCAGTCTGCCACCCTGCCTCTGATTACCAGGGAGGGGAGGTGCTGGCTTGGCTTCCCAGAGTCCTAAGTTCCAACATGGCGTGTATCTCGGGAGACACTGCTAGTTCTCCCCCTGGAAGGGCTGCAGTGGGCCACACTACCGCCGCTTACCAGGGAGGGGAGGTGCTGGCTTGGCTTCCCAGAGTCCTAAGTTCCAACATGGCGTGGATCTCGAATAAAACATTTGGTTTTATTCTTTTCAAAAAAAAGTAAGAAGAACTGTGGGAGTAATAAAACCCAAAAATTGTAATTGTTACTGTAAAAAAGAGAGGAAAGGAAGGTGATCTAAGGGATATAACTGCATGTGTGTTTGAGTGTGTAGGATGGAAAACCATATTACTGAGCTTTTGTTGGATCATTGAACAGAATGGTCTGCAATCTCACTGTATGAATGTCCACTTCATATGCTTTAATTTTATATTTGGAAAACGGTTTCTAAGATGATAATATGTAACCTATTAACTAGTGATTTCTTGGACAACTGTTTCTAAGATGACAATACGTAACCTATTAACTAGTGATTTCTTATGATACATTTTTTCTTGAAATTCTGTATTACTTGTACACTTTTACTGCTTTGTTTTTTATTTCCTTTCTTTTTTTCTTTTAATAAAAAATAATCAAGAAGCAAGATACTTCTATGACAAAGAGCAACTGCAGGAATTCATGCCCACCAAACCAACCCTATAAAAAATACTAAAGGACATTTTAGAGAGAGATAAAAAGGACCATGGTTCCAGGAACAGTGGCAGAAGGAGCTCATGGGGTGGGGCAGAAAATGGAATGGAGGGGAAAAGTAGGCAGACAGTGGCAGGAAAATAGCATAGCAGAGACGAGGCAGTGCATGTTGGCCATAATCACTAATATAGATGGCCTCAATTGACCAATAAAAAGAAAAACAGGTGAGTGGATCAGGAGATAAGGTCCATCAATATGCTTATGCAACAAACACATTTAACCCCAAAGAGATTTCATAGACTGAAAGTCAAAGGAGAGAAAACAATGCTCTATTTGATAGGGAACCTGAAAAAATTGGGGGTAGCTTGCCCATCAGCTGCCGACAGGTTAATAAAGTCATGGTACTTTAGTGCAATGGAAAGCTACTCAGCTACAAATAAAGGTAACCTTGAGGTTCTTGTAGATAAATGGATACAACTTGAGATCACGCTCATGGATGAGGTGGGTCAGAGTCTCATGAGTGAACATGTTGTCACCTTAGTATATACTAAAGGAGTTAGTGGGATCAAAAATGCACAATACATTCTGTGAAAAATAAAGTGTTCTAAAAAGGGAAGGCAGTTGCCATTGTTAATCTACTACCATGATTTGAAGTCCATGTTGCTTTCATTGTTCTGCTTGGCTTTATTCTGTTTCAGTTTGTCTAATTTTATTATATTTGATGGCATGGGCAGCTATTTCAAAGATAGCAAAATATATTATGGTAGCCATTTTTTATTTCCTTTTAGCTTACTTTGAAGCCCTGCATTGCTTTCATTGTTTTGCTTTCACTGTTTTTATTTTATTTTGTTTTGTTTGATTGGTTCATGTCTGATGGTAGAGGCAACTACTTTGAAAATAATAAGATGCATTATGGTACCCATTGCGATTTTACTCTTATCTTGTTTTGCAGTCCTGTACTATTTTCATTGTTTTGTTTCTATTGGTTTTATTCTGTACCATTGTTTCATTTTATTATGTCTGATGGTATAGGCAATTGTTTTGAAGATAACAAGAGGCATCATGGTACCATGATTGATTTCCTTTTATTTTGTTTTAAAGTCATGTACCATGTTCATTATTGTGTTTTGATTGAATCTATTCTGTTATATTTTGTTTGGTTTTATTATCTTCAAAATAAAAAAAAACATCAAAAATATTTTAAATAAGGGACAGAACAGCTAGAATGGGGAAAGGAAAAAAGGAATTAAGGCCTGGGAATTTAGCTCAGCAGCATAAGTGCCTGCCTTGCAAGCACGCAGTCATGAGTTCAATCCCCAGTACAGATAAAAAAAAATTTTTAAAAAAAGGAATTAAGGAAAAGATTATATGTATGTTTGTAAACATATATAAATGTGTGTATATGTATGCTAGGTAGATAACTATATTGCTAATCTCTGTCAGTTCATCAAAAAGAACAGTTTGTGCTGTCATTGTTTGATTGATCACTTTTGTGCTTGGATTTTGTAACCTGAACAACTACTTCCAAGACAACTATATGCAATATATTAATGAGTGTCAATTCTCTACTTTTTTTTTGAAATTCTGAATCATTTCTATCTTTTTTTCTGTTTTGCTTTAAAAAATAATAAAACTGAGTTTGTAAGAATTACGTTAGGAAAGCACTAAAAAGAGACTCATTACTAATATATATTTCCATCATGAGTTTTCTTATTCCTATTTCCACGAATTCCTAAAGCACCTCTAAATAATACTGAGTTCTTAAATTTAATGTATTTTCCAACTTTGTACATTCAGTCATTGTTTAAAATGACCATAGATTGATATTTGTTGAAGCCTGGTGCTCTATACATATATTAAATTAATATTTCTGTGTATATGTTAGAATTTTCTATAATGAAAAAAAAGCATAATGGATAAACACCTTCCTTAGCACAAGTTAAACAGAAGCACATGTCTTCTTCAAGGACAATATTTTATTCAAATGAATAGCAAAATACAATATTTCAGTTATTGCAACTATTTCATTTGACTTTAGAAGTTATACATGTGAAATTTAGAGCACTTGTTAAATAAACAAAAATAAATCATGAGAAAATTAATGACTGCTAAAATTTACAATTCAACCCCAAAAATATACAAAGGTACTCTGAACTCTAGCTGAACAGATAGCTGGCTAGCACCTGTGCTTTGGTTAAACATGATGCTGTGGAGCAGACCATTGACACACTCTTCTCTATTTATTCTAAGCAGACAGACACTGGTTAATATGAAATATAGTCTTCTGTAAAAGCACAAAACTGAGAGCAATGAAAACACACAATGTTTGACAGGTGATTCATTCTTTGTTGTGTTATACTTTTGGATTCAAACACTCTTAAGTATGGTAAACACAGGGAGGGACTCCTGACAACAATCTGTTTCAGTCATTGACTTGGTCATACAATGGATATTATTCTTGATTAAGATGCTACCAAATGAAATAGTATGAAATAAATAATGTAGCTAAGTAACTAAATGGGTAAAAGTAGACTCTAAACATATGCATTTTATTGTCTCTCTGTTTCTCTCACACAAGCAGATTTTGACAAAAGGGTATTTTAGACTCATCTCCTGGCACAGTTCCTATTAATTGGTTTAATTTATGTATTTTCATTCATAAAGTTGTGTCCAACACAAATCTCAGCTCTTGGGGGCTGAGGGTTTAGCTCAGGGGCATAAGCACCTGCCTTGCAAGCACATGGTCATGAGTTCGATCCCCAGTACCGATAAAAAAAAAAATCACAAATCTCAGCTCTGAGGGTTTGTTAAGGGTAAGAATGTTTAGCTAGGTAGTCATCATAATGACCAGTCAAAAACTCTGCAAGATGCTCAATTATACATTAATAGAATAAAATTGGACCAGGGAGTGGTGGCACATGCCTATAATCCAGTACCCAAGAGGCTGAGACAGGAACGTTACCATGAAGTTTGAAGCCGGCTTAGGCTACATACTGATATCAAGACCAGTCTGAACCACATAGTGAGACTATCTCAAAAGTCAAGAAAAAAAATTGCAAAAACATCTAAAGAATTTTAAAACAGGCCTTGTAAGCAGAAATCTGTTATTATGTTAGATTCTATATTAATACCTTATTTTTGAGACTAACCAACATTTGCAAAGTGCTTCTCTTCCTTGAAAATCCCCTCTTTATTTATGAACATTTTGAAACCATTTTTATAGCATGCTTTTTATTAAGGGAGGAGTTATTGGTGATCAAATACATGGATGCCCTTTAACTGAGATACAACCCCTGGGATGATAAACTCCACTAGTAGATTATAAGTCCCCTTTCTAAATTTATTAGAAGAGATTATATAAATGCAATTTGAAAAGCCAATATGTCTTAAAAGTGAAGAATATAAAGAAGGATTCAGATGCAACACTAATAAAAAGAACAAAAGAAAAGTTAAGATGGCATAATACTACCAAGATCAAAAAACAGTTCTGTGAAGCTATATCAAATAAATAAAGAGTAAAAATTAAGTAAGAATCAATAGGTTTTGGAATTTTGTCTGAAATTACTGCAACAATGGTTTTGGTAGAACGTTAATAGTGGATAGGGACAGAATAGCTGTTCCAAGGCATTCATTTAAAACTTTGCCCAAAGAATCTGAGATGACTTCAATGCCTAGTATTTTTGCTGATTTCATATATCTATTTGCCTTATCATTCTGTTACTATCTCTGATTCTGCGAAGACACATGATCAGATTATATTCCCCACCCATACTCACCAAACAGCTCTTCTGTCATTTGAACTACTCTAAAATTTCTAACTTCTTCAGAAAGCTGTGCCTATTTAATTGAATGAAGCATATTTCACTGCTTTGCTTAAACTTTTCATTTTAACAACACTAATGTGTATACACACACACACACACGCACATCCCCCCCCCCCACATATATTTCGGTATTTTTGAGACAGGTTCTCACTATGCAGTTCAGGCTGTCCTTGGGCTCACTTTGTAGCCCAGGCTGGTCTCAAACTTTCAATGATTCTCCTGCCTCAGCCTTTCCAGTACTGGGATTACAGGAGTGCACCACCACACCCAGCTAACACTACTATATTTACTTACAGACCCACTATGTTAAATTTAAATGCTATTTCTGATAATTCACTGACCACACATATAATTATACTTTTTACTTAATTAAAGGAAGACTCAGATTCTGATGAACATGACTCTTTGTGATGAGATGAATAATATAACACAATTTCATGTATCCCCAATTTGTTCTATAAGAAATAATTTTACAGTTCAAGTAAAAAAAAGAAAATCTCTCATATCAGTCACTCAAACATCTTTTGAATATGTATACACATGTTGTTTTGTTCTAGTAATAGTTTCAGAATTCAGGTAAGTTGTATGTTGGATGCTTTATCAAATTGTTCAGTTTCCTTCTTGGTTGGCTTCAAAGATCATTTCATCAGCTCATTTCTACAGAGAAGCCAGGCATCACTGTTTCATTGGTTTGTTCCCTAGCATAGGACTATGATTTCTTTCAATAAATTTAAAACAGAACTCTATCTCTGGGACACATCGATTGATTAACATAACCTCCAGGAACAAAGCTCCTCTATAATGAAATTGGCTCTGCTTAAAACAAACACCACTATATAACCACACAAAGCAGCACTAATTTACCTTGTAGAACACAGTTGCTAAGCTACATATTTATGTGGCTACTAAGGAACAAAATAACATCTAGCCAAGGTTTTTTAATCCCTCCCCTTCTTGAAGTCCAAGTTTCCTTAGTAGCTGTTAAATATTTTCTAGAATATTTAGTATTAATTGTATAAAAACAATTAATGGGAAACAAATCAAATCAAGAGACCCCCCAATCAAGTTTTATGTATTGCTAAAACATTTCTATTCTTCCTTCTATTCACTGCATCACTGTGGTGGCAAGCTTCATAAACAATGCTTTTACCTCATCAATAAAATGAAACTTCTTGATATAGTTGTATTAGTTAATTTCAGTGTCATCTTAAATGAGAAATGCCTATATGATTCATTTAGTACAGTTTTGGGTATATGAATAATGGACTTACTGAAGAGGAAAGTGGCTTGGGTACCACCACGAATAAGCTTATAGTCTGGACAGAAGAAAAAGGAGAAAACGGAAATCTTCCTTCTGCTTCTTCAGAGGAGCTCTACTGTTTTCAACCATCTTTTTAGATGTCTGTCTCCAGCCCCTTTGCATTCTTTTGTCTCTAACTCTACAGGGGTCAACTGCAAGCCTACCTTCTAAATCCTTTTTTTAAGTCAAATTTGCTCCTTCAGTGTACAATAATGGATATACAAACTAGTTTTCTGTATACCTTGGCATTTGATTCCCTTTTTGGCTAACTTAGTACAAACAACCTGGAGTTGACTAAGCTATAGCTGTGTCTAGGAAAAAAGTGAGCACTGCATATTACATCAACTTTATACCTACCTTATCTTCAAGTTCTATTCATTCCAAACTGCTTTGTCGACTCATTTTTAGCTTACAAAATAAATTGGACTCTCTCTGTGCAATGATACTCATATGCATATATATTTTATAATATATATATATATATATATAATATAAAGCACAAGCACTAAAATCTGTTATATATGTTCTATATCTCAATATAAATAATATTGCCAAGTATATTTAAACCTTTGGAATATATATATTTATTTTGAAATATATATTATGTAACATTAACATTAATGATATATTAATATTTTAAAACATTGTGGAGACAACTCCAGTGACTCCCTTTGAATCCAAAACAATTACTGTGACTTTGATTATTTGGAGACTCATTTCCTTATACTGATATGTAAAAAGCTGGCTAGAGTATTTCCTTCTCTGTATAGTCCCCCAAAACAATTCCACTACTACCTTAATTGGATTATGTAAATTGATCCTTCTGCATATCTCTATCTTTGTAATTTACAGAGATGTCAGTCTTGCACCTGGCCACCCAGCTCAAGTTACTCACACAATTCCCAACTCCATCACATCACTCATCCCTGAGCCACCCCGCCCACACAAACTTTTTCACAAGATAATAAATGCTGGGCGAGGCCTAGGATCAAGGCCTTTGTCTGCATGTCTTTATGGGGATTGAGTTTAGGATCCCTTGGCTGCCCTTGGAATATGTCTCAGTGTTTTTACTCTCCCCATGGGTTGCATTGGTGGTGGTAGACTGGAATTAATTTACTGGGATTCCAATAACATCTCAATGGGATTACAAATATACCTTTTTGGATTGTGCAGAAAACTAGAAAGAGGATTACAATACTTAGATGACTGAACTTGATATTTGGGTTTACAATAAAATATTAATATTTTTCTACTATACTTACCCTTTTTGGATATTTTTGTTATTTTTCATGATGATAAATCATCTTCTCTATTGTTAATCAATGCATCTCTGTCTAGCAGATATATACCTAGTGATGGAATTTTCGGTGCGGCTAAAAAGATAAGAAGTATGAAATAAAAGTGGTCTTTATTTTAAGAATGTGGAGAGAGACTCCATGACCTCTGGGGTCTGGCATTCTCTCTGCCAGACACCTGGTGTGGGGGCATACACATAACTCAGGTTTGGGGCGGAGCCTGAGGGGCATTACTGATGCACTGGTAGCCCATTGGAATTCATTCTACACCACAGGTAAATTGCCTAGGGGTGGGGAAGATAACCTCAAGATACAGTCTCTTGGTTCCACCTCCCAGCCTCCCACCACTGCAGCTTCCCATCGAGGGCAAAATCGTTTCACCTAGGATATTGGTCATACAGATACACTTTGTTTTAAGGAACCACAGGCCACATGGGAGAAGCATACAAACAGTGGCAATGTGAGAATTACTCTGATCAGCCAACTTCACTAAGACATTGAAAACATAATGAATTTCTACTTAATAATAATGATACCTGTAGATTGGCACAGTGACATACACTTGGAAACAAGGGACAACAATTTCAGGGCAATGTGGGCAACTTACCTAGATACTATGTCAAAATAAAAAAAAAATTAAAAGGGCTGGGGGATGTGCCTCAGTTGAAGAGCACCCATGGGTTTGATCACCAATAACCACTCACCTTAAAAAAGAACATAAAGGAGATTTGAAAGCTTCTCTAGAAAAGTCAACTTAGTAAATATTTCAGGCTTCCCCATTCTTACATCCTCTGGAATAACTACAAAGCTCAGCAGTTGTCATACAAAATTAACCATAGACAATACACAAATGAGTAACTATGGCAGTGTCTCATTAGAACTTTATTTATATGTTGATAACAATAACGTGATGCCTAGGTTGTGGAGAAATTAGAATGCTCATAAACTGCTGGTGGTTCACTAATTAAAAGTTAAACAAGGAGTTATCATATTATCCACAATCCTACACAATCTATCATATTATCCACAGGAGAAATGAATACATAATTTTAAACAAAAACCTGTATATGAGTATTCACAGAAGTATTATTATTCATGAACACGACATGGAAACAAGGCAAATGTTCACCAGTGGATGAGTAAATAAATGTGATATTTTCATACAATGGAATACTATTCAGCCATAGGAAGGCATTAGGTATGCATTCATGATACAATATTGATGAACCCTACATCTGTAATGCCAGTATCAGGAAGTTGAGACAGGAGGATTGCTGCAACTTTGAGGCTACTCTGGAATATACAGAGTTAAAACAACAACAATATGTATGAACCTTATAAACTACTAAATGAAGGTAATGAATCATCACAGACTGCATATTCTATGATTCGGTCTATATAAAATGTGTATAACTGACAAACCTATAGAGATAGAAAGGAGAATAGTGCTTACCAGAAGATGGGGGAATTATGGCTACAAAATGCATACAGAGTTGCGAAAAACATTCTAAACCTGATTGATGTGATAGTTGACCAACTCTATGGATACATTAAAAAATCAATTTACTGTATAAGTAAAATGAGTGAATTTTATGGTCTATAAATCATACCTTAATAAAGCTTCCATTACAACATTCATCTACAAAAACAGACATTGGATTAGGTTTGGCTTGAGAGCCTTTGCTCTTTGGAAGGTATAAATACACTTGGAGATATTATTTATATTACAAACATATGTAACACATTTTAGTATTTATGCTTTATTCACAATTGTACTTTTCATTTAAAATGCTATAAGGCAATTCATCCTTCTGGGAGCCAGTAGCAGCCATGTCGAGCTGGGTAGAGAAATAACAAGCCAATTAACCCTTTCTGGGTGCCACCAGTGGCTATGCCAGGAAGACAAACAAGAAGCCAATTCAACCTTTTGGACAGCCAGCAGCAGGAAACAATAAGAAACCCATCAAGCAATTGGCTGATTCAGGGGATCACAGGCTGAATTGATAGCATCTGAGGTACAAAAATGATGTAATTCTTATATTGTTTGATTGGCTTTACATGTCTAAAGCTGGTAGTCTGATAATCTATTTAGAGAATAGCAATATGCAATATAGAAACAATGTGGAATTTCCTTCTGTTTTCTCTCTGAAATACAATATTGTTCTCACTGTTTTATTTTGTTTCATTTTATTTTTTTGTTTTCTTCAATGTTCTGTTTTGATTGGTTTTATTCTATTGTTTTATTTGATTTTATTATATTGGATTATATAGGCAGCAATTATGAAGATAACAAGAGACATTGTGATAACCACTGTTGATTCCCTGTTATCCTGTTTTGAAATCCTGTACCATGTTCACTGTTTTGTTTTCATTGGCTTTATTCTGTTTTATGTTGTTTTTTTAATTCTCTTTAAAATAAAATTTTGAGGCCAGGAATATAGCATAGTGGCATAAGCACCTACCTAGCAAGCTCAAGGTCATGAGTTTGATCCCTAGTAGGCCACACAAAAAAATAAAAGAAAGGAGATTTTAAGAAAGTTTAAAACATCATCAAATGACACAAACTGGCACAATGGATCAAGCAGCAAATTTCAACATTAAAAATCATAGACAAAGGGTCAAAGAATGGAAAAGGATACTCCAGCTAGTCTATTTGCAAGCAAAGTGAATTTTTTTTTTTTCTTTTTTCCAGTACCGGGGATCGAACTCACGACCGCCTGCTTGCAAGGCAGGTGCTTATGCCACTGAGCTAAATTCCCAGCCCCGGCAAAGTGAATTTTAAACCAAGACTGAAACAGATAAAGACGATAATGACATTCTTGTTAAGGAACAATCCAAGAAGAAGAGATAACAATCATAAATATATATGCAACAAATACTAGTGCAGCCAGATATACAAAACAAACACTCATGGACATGAAAACTCAAATAAGCTCTAACACAATTGTATTGGGAGACCTAAATACCCCACTGTCACAAAAAGACAGATCAACTAGACAAAAAAGAATGGATTGCTAGAACTAAATCAAACTTTTGCACAAATTGACTTAGTGGTCTGTAGACTGTTCTACCACACAATATCAGAAAACACATTCTTCTCAGCTGCTTACTATTTGTTCTCCAAAATAGAACACATACTGGCTGATAGAACATGGTTAAGTAAAAGAAAAGGAGCTAAAATTATCTCATGCATAAGATCAGACCACAGTACAATGAAATTGGAAACCCATGCCAAGGGAAACCATAAGAGCTTCATCAACATGTGAAAATTAAATAGCAACCTGCTAAACAACCAATGGGTCAGAGATGAATTTAAAAAAGAAACTAGATAGTTTTTACAGTTGAATGATAATGACAATACAACATACCGGAACTTGTGGGACAAAATGAAACCAGTCTAAAAGGGAAATTTATAGCAGTAAATACCCATATCAGGAAAATAGAGCAAGCACATGTAAACAACTTAATGGTGAACCTAAAACTTCTAGAAAAAGAAGAGTAAGCTAAACCAAAAGCTCATACAAGGGAGGAAATTATAAGGATCAGAGCAGAAATTAACACACTGGAGACTAAAAAAGCAATACAAAGAATCAATGAACTGAAGAGTTGGTGTTTTGAAAGATTAATAAAATTGACAAACCCTCAGCCTACTTTATCAAAAAAAGGAAATAAAAGACTCAAATCCACACAATTAGGAATGTAAGGGGCAATAACACAACACTGAGATTCCATCTCACCCCCAAAAGAATGGCTGGTATCAAGAAATCAACCAACAACAAATGCTGGAGAGGCCGTGAGGAATAAGGAACCCTTCTTGGGTACTGGTGGGGATGCATACTGGTGCAACTAATGTGGAAATCAGGGTGGAGATTTCTCAAAAAAAACAAGGATTGAAGGTCCCATTCAACTCAGCTATTCCCCTTTTGGCTATCTTTCCAAAAATATTAAAAACATCATACCACAGTGATATATGTGCACCCATGTTTATTATAGCAGCACAGTTTATAATACCCAGATCTTGGAAACAACCTAAATGTCCATCAACCAAGAGATGGATTAAAAAGATGTGGCATTTTTATATAGAAGAATACTACTCAGCCATAAAAAAGGATAAACTGGACACTTTTATAGTTAAAAGGATGCACCTTGACAACATACTTGTCAGTGAAATAAACAAGACACACATGTATAAACACTGTATTGTTTCATTAGTGTTACAAGCTGAAAGAAAAAAACATGTACATGTGTATGTATATGTACATTAAATAGTCAAGATAGTTATACTACTGATTTGTCTGAGTTCACTGAAGAGAAAGATTTTTACTGGTATTGTATGGACAATTGAAGGCAGATGTCTTGTGTAATGGGTGAATGATTTGGGGATGATAGTGTACAATGTGTACACAATTATTACCCCCTGACTGATGTATTTTAAAATTTTGTTATTGTTTTTTTCTTTCTTTTTATCAATGAATGAAATGGATTTGAAAAAAAAGTTTAAAAAATTAAAAACATAAAATGCTATAAGGGTTACAGAATTCTTTTCAGCAATCAATTTATATATAAATATGTATGTGTTTATGTAAAATCAATTTTATTAAGGAAAGTAGCCACAAGTTTTATTTATATTTTTAAACCACAAATTCTAAAATTACTGACCAAGACCTAAGAGAAACTGTTTGGGATTCCATGTGTTATACGTTCTGGGCAGTTAACCTGCACCATGCCATGAAAGATCTTACTACTTCATGACAATTTGGAGTAACCACAATGATGTCAGAGACACAAACTGCAAGGTATTCATACATTAACTAGATCAAAGATGAGAAAACTATGGCCAAAAAAGATGTGCTCTATTTCTCTTTGTCTCTTTTTCGAGTTCTTCTTTCTTTCTTTCCTTCCTTCCTTCCTTCCTTCCTTCCTTCCTTCCTTCCTTCCTTCCCTCCCTCTCTCCCTTCGTTTCTTCCTTCCTTCCTTCTTTCCTTCCTTCCTTCCCTCCTTTCTTCCTTCCTTTTGCTTTCTGTTTGTCTGTTTCTCTCCTTCCTTTTGTGAGACAAGGTTTTGCCACATAGTTCAGGCTGGTCTTGACTCACTGTGAAAGCCAAGCAGGCCTTAAACTTGTGGTATTCTTCTGGCATCAGCCTCTTACCTGCTGAAAGTATAGGCATGAGTCAGCACACCAGGCTCTGCTGTTGTTTTGAGGTGAAATTCACATACCATGAAAAAACCATTTCATATTGCACAATTGCACAACATTTTCTACATTCATACTGTTATATAAACACTTCTTATATCTGATTCCACATTTTCTTCACTTCCAAGGGAGATCTCATGCCCATTAAGCAATCATTTCCTATTCCTGCACATTTATCCCCACCCTAGTCCCTATAAACCGCTAATGTGCTTTATTCCTATGTGACTTTGTGTATTCTGGGTATTTCACATCAAAGGAATCATAATATATTTGAATTCCTGCATTTATCTTCTTTTACTTGGCACATTTTCAAAGTTTACCTATCTCAAAGCATGCATTAAGAACAATCCTATTTATCACTAATGCTTCCCTGAATAAATATACTATAGTTTGATTACCAATTCAACCAGTAATGGACACTGCTATTGTTTGTACTGTTTGGTTACTGTAAATAATCCTACTACATATAATTGTATATAAATATTTATTTATTTAAATATTTATTTTATTTTAGTTCTCCCTAAGAGTGCAATTGCTGGAACACATGGTAAACCTGTATTTGACTGTTGGAGGAACCACCAGATTACTTTCCACAGTGCCTGTACCATTTTACATTCCAGGCAACAATACGTAGAGACACATATTTCTTTGAGTCTTTCTCAACACTTGTTATTTTCCATTTAAAAAAAATCACAGACATGTTAGTAATTGAAGTGATTTTATTTGCACTTCCCTAATGACACTATCTTTTTATGCACTTGTTGGACATTTGCTTCCTGTTTTATAAATACCATATTGGCAGGTTTTTTTCTATGTTTTGTCCACTTCCTACACAGCCATACTCATTTATTTATGTTCTGTCTATGGAAACTCTACATCAAATCAGTAGAATTTAATATTTGTGACAGAAACCCATACTTCAAAATTCCCAAATTATTCATTCCCTGCCCCTTTTCAGAGAATGTTTGATAATCCCTCAGGTAGAGTTTGCACAAGAAAATTGGAGGATGATCTTTTATTTCATCATGCTAGATACTCAGTGAGTCATTTGTTGGAGTGTCCTGTTCCACTGCTAAGAAAATCTAGGAGAGCAAGATTCAAGTTCAATCAAGAAATTGCTCTATCTACCACTCAGAAGTAAAGCATTGCCACAATTTCTGCACTTTATATGAACCTATGATTATTGTACTTAACAGCCAGAATGAAAATCCAATAAAATCTTCAATTGTTGAAAAAACATAGCATATTCTCATGGTTTACCACAAGAAGTTTTAAAAGCAGTATTTAGTAACTGCTTCAAGAAAGGCAAATAAAGAGACACTCAAAACCCAGAATTGTCTAAACAGATTATGGAGGAGACATTTTAACAAGTAATTCTTGGCATCTAAACCCTTAAACCATTAGTGGTATAAAATTTAGATCATAACCACTGTTTAGAAGTCTGGCTTATTTTTTGCCTCTAATTATTTTATTCCTCAATTGATAATATTTAGAAATCATACTAAAACCATAATTTCTGTCACTTATATGTAGCTAAAGGTTGGTGTAACAGTTGAATTAAAATATTTAATGAACTTTCAACAATACATTTAGGGAGCTTCTACTTTTCAGTTGTCCTAAAATCTGAGCATATTAACTTGTAGTTTTGTATTACATTGCTTTGGTCAAATGAAAACACCATTATGAAAAACTGGTACCTTCAAACTTGCTCAAAAGTTTGCAGGTAAACTGGGCATGGCGGCACACACCTATAATCCCAGCAAACAGGAGGCTGAGGCAGGAAGGTCATTGCAAATTTAAAACCAGCCTGGGCTACAAAGTGAGCTCAAGGCCAGCCTGAGCTGCATAATGAGACCCTGACTCAAAAAGACAAAAAAAAATTGCAAGTAAAAGATGAATTTCATAAACTCAACAAAATATGGTCATTGTATACATTTGACACAAATAGGAATTTAAACTTTTTATAGAAAATTAGCAGTGTATGTGTGTCTACTAATAGTGTATATAAAATTCATTCCCTACAGAAAAGTGTAAGCATGTATTGAAATACTGCATATTCAACATCCCTATGCAGTGCTAACAGAAGCTTTTCTGCAATGCTAATTTATCTTAAATGTAATGCAATTGTTGTTTAATACTTAAATTTATAATTTTGTACTTCCTTTTAATAATTTTGGTGGGAGTTTCACAAAAAAATTTCCCCCAGAAAAATCATGCAAGATCACAAGTAAAATAACAAACTTTTACTCAGATCATGACTCTAGTCACATAGTATAACATACATGAATGTGACAGGGCCACTTGAGAGAGCACAATAAAAAATATAGTCAGAGATTTTTAAAAAAGACTATAGAGAGATTAAACAAATTTTGTGTCAGTAGTTATCTAGATCATATTAGGTGCTACCGGGAGAACATGGTGGACAGATAACAGCAACTATGGAGGCTCTCTGAAAGACTCGGCTCAGAAGTGAGGAAGGGTGTGGAGTAAGAAGACATAAGCAGGTGGAGATATGCTCTGCTGACTCAGGAACAAACTGGGCAGAGAGAAACCAACTTGGAATGCAGTCCTGGTGCTAGAACAGGAACAGAAAAGCCTCAGTGTGGAGGCTGGAGTCCGCGCCATTGGAAGCCGTGATTTGGGTTTCCCGCCACGTGGCGGCTGCCTCTACATCAGCTTGGCAAGGAGAGAGACGCACGGAAGCTCTGAGAACGGGAATCTGTGAACAGAGTCGAAAACAGGACGGGCAGGGAGGCGTGCACTGACTTGTGGTGAGATGAGTGAGAGAAACTGACACTCTACCACAGTTTGACTCCAGGAGAGGACATTCTGGGACCGGGCAGACTTGCGGGAGCAGGGCGCAGTGGCAACTCCAGCCACTATCCCCCTCTCAAGCGGAATTGGTGAGAAGTGCCTAGCCTACGTGACGCTGCTGGCAGACCCAGTAGGCTAGCCCAACCCAGATCCCAGAGCCTGATGGTGGCCTGGAGGGGCAGCCCCGCGTAGGCTGCCTGGTCTGGAACTTCCTGGTGTGCTGCGGTGGGCGAGAACACCTAACCAGCGCAATTCGATCAGGCTGTGGCTGACAGGGAGGAAAGCTGGGCATCCTATATAAGCTTGCATATATAAGAAACAAAGAATATGGGAAGAGGCAGCA
Source organism: Cavia porcellus (assembly GCF_034190915.1). NCBI lineage: Eukaryota > Metazoa > Chordata > Mammalia > Rodentia > Caviidae > Cavia > Cavia porcellus. The sequence goes on along the minus strand of NW_026947486.1, from coordinate 35,993,601 downwards.
ACAAGAAAGGCTCCTTGGCCCCCAATTCTGAGAAACAGGTAATAGCGGACACCACACCAATAGACATAAAGCGCCATCTAGAGAGCCTCATAGACCAGTTCAGGAATGAAGTTATCAATGACCTGAAGCTAGAAGTATGCAGAATAGTTAGAGAAATGCTAAGCACCACCCAAGAAAAAACAGATGGTGGAATGGAAGAACAGAAAAAGAGGGGAGAATTGTTTGATGGAGAAAACAGAGAAAGCATAGAATACGTGAAGCAGGTTCAAAGGGACTACCAAGAAACTAAGAAGTCTATCGAAGACTGGCATAACAGCTTGAAAGAAACTAAGGACAGACTATCTGAACTGGAGGGCAGACTTGTAATATGGGAGAATGAAATGAAAAACTTCTTAAAAGTAACAAAGAAACAAACAGCAATAATACAAAGACAAGAAGATGATAAGAGGATCCATAACTTAAGAATTAAGAACATAAAAGAAGAAGTAGGGACACAAACAAATGAGCTACAAAAGCTACTCACAGAAATAATCCAGGAGAATTTTCCTAATTTAGCAAAAGGTAAAGATACTCAGATGTACAAGGCACACAGGACCCCAGCTACCTACAACCCAAACAGAGCAACACCCAGGCATATAATAATAAAAATTCCAGAAATTCAATACAAGAACAGAATATTGAAAGCTGGCAGAGACAAAAAACAGACCACTCACAAGAGAACACCCATCAGAATTAAAGCAGATTTCTCTGCACAAACCATCAAATCACGAAGAGCGTGGGGGAAAATAATTCAAGCTTTGAAAGATAATAATCTCCAGCCACGATTGAGATATCCTGTACAACTGTCCCTGGAAATTGATGGAAAAACAAGTTGCTTCCAGGATAAAGAGGAACTGGGGGAAGTCGCAACCACCAATTCAACTCTACAGAGAGTATTACAGGATATTCTAAAAAAAGAAAAATACAAAGAATCCAGAAATAGTGGTGGGGAGGCCACAACGAATGGAGCAGAGAACAAAATGAAGAAGACAAACTGACAGCTACTGACAGAAAAAGAGCTCAACAGAAATGAGGCAGAGAAGATTGGATGATAGGAACAGCTATTTTGGAGAAAATGACATCTTAATAGGTAATACTGATTTAGTATCATCTTGTTTTGAAGTCTCATCAAGCTTTTGTTCTTCTGTCTCCATTGGTCTAAATAGGTTGTATCTTATTGGATTGTATTATGTACAATAGTATAAGCAAAAAACTTTTAAAGACAAGGAGATTATACAGAAACCATTGTTCATTTTCTGTTAGTCGATTCTAAATACTCTGTAATGCTGTCATTCTCTTAAACGGTTTTACATTGTTTTGATATATTTAATGCTACAGTATACAAAGTTGTACTCAAGGATTTCAAGGAAAGAGACAATATGGTAACTACTTTTATGTCAGGATTATCTGGTGGTGAAACACTATTCTGCTTAAATGGTTATGTTTTGATCTGCGCTGTTTTGCTGTTATGCCCTCTTTTATCTCAATCTCCACTCCATTATTTACTTTTTTATTTTATCCTTTTATTTAAGGGAAAAAGAAATAAAAATAGTAGGATATATTATAGTAACCCACTTTGACTTTCCATTATCTCGATTTAAAGCCCTGTATTACTCTCACCATCTTGTTTTTGGCTGATGTTCCCCTATTCTGTTTTGCTGGATAGTATCAGGTTGGAAAGTTTAGGCAACAGCTGTGAGATAATGAGATTCATTATGACGCCCATTATCGTTGACTTTTATCTACTTTTGAAGACCTACAATGTCTCCAATGTTTTGGTTCTGTCGGTTTTGTTCTTTACTGTTTTGTTCAATTTTATTATAACTAATGATATAGGCAATTCTATTAGAGATAGAGGGAGGCATTATGGTAACCATTGTTGATCACCTTGTATTATGTTTTTACATTATCTATTATGTCCACCCTTTTTATTTGACCGACTCTGTTCTGTTATGTCACATTTGGTTTTACTCTCTTCCAAAAAAGTAATAAGAACCGTGGGAGCAACAAAACCCAAAACGTGTAATAGTCATTGTACAAAAGAGAGGAAAAGAAAGTGCTCTAAACTATATAACTGCATGTATTTTTAAGTGTATAAGATAGAAAATGATATCACTGAGTTTTATTGGATCAATGAACAGAACTGTTTGCAGTATCATTGTTGGAATGTCCACTTTACAAGCTTTAATTTTGTGACTTGAACAATCATTTGTAAGATGACAATATGTAATCCATTAACTAGTGATTTCCTACTGTTTTTTTCTGTAAACCTGTATAACTTGTACCCTTTCTCTGCTTTTTTTTCTCCTTAAATAAAATTAAAAAAAAATAGATCATATTAGGCAATGTCTAAATTCTCAAATTAGTTTATGAAATACACAAGTTAAATGTATATACTAAATCTAATAGTAATAATTTCTAAAACCTAAAGTGAAGAATTATATAAAACTACATTAATCAGAGTCCTGTTTACTTAATAATTTTAAAGAAATGCAGTTGAAAAATCAGAATTATCTTTCATGTTTGTTTGTTTGTTTTTGTTTTTGGGTACTGGGGATCAAACTCATGACCTCATGCTTCCCAGGCAGGCTCTTGTGCCACTGAGAGAAACCTCCAGCTCCAGAATTACGATTTATAAAGGTATAGTTTACCATGGCTGTGTTCATCTTATAAAACTATAAACAAAATAACCACTCATCCCCAACATCCCTTATAAATCTCTATATAAACACAAATGAGTGAGTTTAACCTGCTTGCTTGTAAAGTCTATGAGACCTGTATTTTAAAGAAATAGAAGAATCAATAGAAATGACTGCCATAAATTACTGGAGAAATGATTCATACATTTTGTAAAAAAAAAAATAATCCCTAACTAAAAGGCATTTGAATTTTTTCAGATGTCAACATTCCTGAAGGAAAAAGCTAAAAAAAATATTAATGAACATTGAGATTTTCAACGGTTTTCTTCATACAATGCACCAAAACCAAAATAGAGAAACATAATAGATACTGAAACATATACATATTTTAAGTATTGCCTGTGAACTCTTTAATTTTGGTGTTCTCTAAAGCAATTGTATTTAAGCTTTATAATGTGACACGAAATGGTAAAAACTGGACTTAAAAAGTAAATTATAACATATAAGCACTTTTTAATAGATAATAGTGCATATTTGGTGAGCAACTATACAAAGAAATCATAATGGTACATGCTCTGAATTAATTAGATAAGCATGAAAATAGTTCCAAAAATATCAAGTTTATGTAATGCTTTGTCTGAAATAATTTTTACAAACATTAGACATTAAGAAACACAAAATAAAGATATTATTCTATACCACAGTATTATATAAATATTTGCGATAACATAAAAATATTATGTTTACTTCAGGAGCCATGCTTTAAGCTACAATGGAAATTGAGAAACATTTGAACTGTCTAGTATATGTAGAGAAAGAGTTGTTGCTATAAGATAATAACAGTTTAAAAGTATGAAAGAGATCTCTTTAGTTTTGAAAGACAATGACTGAACTGGGATTATCAAAGTTATACTAGAATATACAACAGCACAAGGTGATGAACCCACACATGTCTGTCAAAAATAATGGAAACATTAGATCTGTCTGGGAAATAGGATACCTAATTTCATGAGGACAAAAAAAGGAAAAAAGAAAGAAACAAATGCTTCTCATAGAGAGGAGTAAATTTAAAATCTCAAAAGATGGTTCAAAATACGGATATAAATGATTTTGTATGGGTTTGGGTTCATTGATAATTGAAACATAACACTTAACACGAAGAGCTAGGATTTATAAGTATTATTCTAAACTTAACAGGTTGGAGATATAAGGAACAGTCGTGCCACTCTGCCAGCAATTTCTTAAAAATGAGGGATGACAGGTGGAGGGACAAAGTTTTCTAGATGTGACACATGAATAAAGACAATAATGAAGATGACTTGGGCTGGGAATTTAGCTCAGTGGGTACAAGCACCTCCCTCAGAAGTGTGAGGTTGTAAGTTTGATCCCTAGTACCAAAAAAAAAAAGAGAGTATGTGTAAGATAATTAGACTGATTCTCCAAAGACATTTGTATATTTAACCATTCAAAGATGGTATGAGTAAAGAATTTATGGCTGCACAGCATCAGGGAAGTCTCAGGGTCAAAAATTTCTCTGAACCTCTAGTAGAAATTTACAGGTACAAAACTTTTGCCTCTTATAAACTAGAAAAATAACTTAAAACAAGCAAAGCAAACTTTATCAAAATACAAAATTTACAAATCAAAGTTTTTCAAGATCCTGTACACCATGTAACAAAGAAGAAAGAATAGGGCTGGGGATTTAGCTCGGTGGTGTAAGCACCTGCCTGGCAAGTGCAAGGTTGTGAGTTTGACCCTTGGCACAAGAAGAAGAAAAAGAAGAAGAAGAAGGAGAAGGAAGAAGAGGAGGGAGAGGAGGAGGAGAAGGAGGAAGAGGAGGAGGAGGAGAAGGAGGAAGAGGAGAAGGAGAAGGAGGAAGAAGAGGAGAAGGAGGAAGAGGAGGAGGAGGAGGAGGAGGAGGAGGAAGAGGAGGAGGAAGAGGAGGAGGAGGAAGAGGAGGAGAAGAAAAAGAAGAAGAAGAAGAAGAAGAAGAAGAAGAAGAAGAAGAAGAAGAAGAAGAAGAAGAAGAAGAAGAAGAAGAAAGAATGGTCCCAAACAATCTTGAAACAAATGAATTGATTACAAAATTGAGCACAGCTTATTGCAGTGACACAGTTTCAAAGCTGCAGTATGGTAAAGAATAACCTGCTTACAGTTTGGTAGGCTTGCTGAGTTGAGGAGGTAGAGTTAAAAGTCTGGGAAGATCAAAGGTACTTAAAGTTCACAGGACAGAATATCACAGAGGACAGGACCAGCACAGAAAGAAAATTCTGCAGATGTGTAATATTTGAGTATTCTACATAGTACTTAGGCATGTGAGAAAACAACGCAAGATGAAATCATCCAAAACAATTTGAAGGAAAAGCATCCAGGAGTCATGCAGTGTCAATTACTAATGTTGTTTGTGACAGCCAGAATGAAATAGTTCGTAATTCACAAAGCATGAGTACATTACTCAACAGAAGGGACAGGGCAGTAATTGGAACTCTACTAAACTCTGATATGTATCCATTCAAATAATGTTAAAGACAACATCTGGAAAAATTAAAAGAACGTAACGATATCACAGAACAGATCAAAGATTACTTATAGAAAATAAAAACATCTAGTATATGGAAAACTGAAAAACTTTTATATATCAAGGGATACAACTAAGACATTAAAAAATATAAAATCTAGACAAAACTCAAAATCATACTGGAAGTAATAAAAGAAAATACTGTAAAGTTACAGGCCAGAAAATCAACATAAAAAATAGTATACAGTAGCACTAAATAATTAATATGAAATATAAAGCAGCAAATCCAAGTGTGGTAGTGCATAACCATAATTTCAGTATCCTAGAGGGTGAGGCAGAAAAGTAGTAAGTTTGAGCATAGCCTGGGAGATTTAGTAAGACCCTATCTTAGAAAAAAATAAAAAAGGGATAAAACTATGCTCAGTGTGCTTCACTCTCATGAGCAGGAGGTGGTAAGTGAGGAGACATAATCCTACTTATACAAACTATAAAAAATAAAACACTAAGGAATAAATTGAACTACAGAGGTGAATGAACTATAAGGAATTGATATCCAGAATATGTAAAGGATGATGAAAACTCAATGGTAAACAAAGCAAAAAAGCCAAAATAAACAGTAATTTGCATAGGTAACATTTAAATCAACATTTCTAGAAACAAGACATATTAAGACAACAGATACATGCAAAAATTCTCAAAGTTGGGGGGGGGGGCAACAAGACCACATCAGCATCCAGTCTGGCAACCAACGCCATGCATGGGCAGCTGCCAAAACCAGGAACAGCAGGCCCCAGCTTCTCCTCGGGAGTCAGTGCCATTCATGGAATGGAGGGAGAGAGAACAAGGCCACAATAGCAAGCAAGCTCAGTCTGGGAACCCGCACGATGCACAGGCAGCCGCCAGACTAGGAACAGCCAGACCCCAGCCCCTTCTGGCAAATGGGCTGGCAAACAAGAAGTACCAATACCCCCACCCCATGTAAGTGACTGGCTTATCTGAAGAAACACAGGCTGTGATGGTATCTATGGAGGTAAAATGCCAATGGATGCTTGTGGTACTTTGGTATTACATGAACATTGTAGGTCTAGGGCTAGTGTTCTGATCATAGGCTCAGAGGACAGAGGTATGCAGTGTGACATCTAGTGGGTATCTCCTTCTGAGGGTTAACAGCATTGTTGATTCCCTACGGTATTGTTTTAGAAGTCCTATATCATTTTCATTTTTTTTTGTTTTGTTTCATTATGTTAAATCTAATGGCAGGAGCAGCTATTTGAAAGATAGAAAGATATATTATGGTAGCAATTTTGGATTTACTATTGGCTTGTTTTGAAATCCTTTATTGCATTCATTGTTTTGCTTTTATTTTTTCTATTCTATTCTGTTATGGTTGAGTTTTACAATGTATGGAGTTATCTCTAGCTATTTTGAAGACATCAAAAGACATTATGGTGACTATTAATTTCATCATGTTTTGCAGTGCTGCATCTTGTACACTAGTTTGTTGTGATTGCTTTTATTCTGTTTCATTCTCTTTAAAATAAAATTTTCAAATTCAGTAACCATAAAAGAAATGTAAATAAAAACCACAATACGTTATCATCTTACACTGTCATAAAAGATAAATATCAAAAAGGTTAAAACTAACTAATATAGGTGATAATGTGGGAGGAAAACATTTATATACTGTAGACAGTACTGTACATTAATGTACCTACTATGAAAAACATGGCAGTAATTCCAAAAATAGAAACTAAGTTTATCATATCATTTAGTAATCCCTACTAGATACATATCAAAAGGAATTGAAATAAGTATGAGGACATTTCTACATACTCATGTATACCACAGTACTATATAAAATAATAGAGCAAACAAAACAATCAAAGTATCCATAAATGTGTTAATTTGTAGGATCTTGGTTCACAAACTTAATTTGTATCATGATTCTGGTCCTGAACTGAATTGGTCTGACCCAAGTCAAATTTCCCAATAAGGTTCAATGTCAATAAAATTAATACACTCTGAACCAAATATATTTTTCTTAAACAAAACAGTATGAAAAACTATGGGATAAAGAAAGAGACAACTAACCTTCCTTGAGGTGAATTCCAGCATACAGAACAGGAAGATGGGTTGAGAGCAGGTTATTTTCAGAGGGAGAGCCCTATCCATAAGAACATCAGGGAGATTTCCTTGACAAGTTGCCTCTCTTGTTTTCTTTTAGCTGCAAGGTCAACTTTGATGAAAGACATCTATTTAATGTGATTATTTTTCTCCGTGTGCTCCTTAATACTCCAGAAACAACAGAATACCTTATCATTCATCACATTCAATAGTCAGTTCATTATGGTTATGTTGAGGTGATGCTTCTCAACAAAATCCTAGCACTCACTCTAGTTTTCTATAATGGCTTTTATCACAGTATTGCTAACCCCCTTCCTGTCTTCCTCTTCCTCAGTGAAGTGCTCCTTACAAGCACTTTCCACTGCTCACTCTGGAGTTCAGCAAGTTTGTTCATTATCAGCTGGTTATTATCATCCTCGAGAATCTCCTCCACATCTCCACCATCGATGTCTAGAGCAATATTCTTGATCGCGAACACAATCTCCCCCACTGCCTGTGCATCAGACCCTTGAAAGGCACAGCCACTGACACATCCTGGCCACAGTTTTCCCCAGGCTGAGCTTAAGATCTGGTATGTGACATCTTCCCAGGCTTTGTCAAAGATGTTGTTGCAGTGAAGGACACTGAAATGTTTCTTCCAGAGCTCTTTCAAAGAGCAAGGATATTTCTTCACTGCCATTAAAATACCTGGTAAAGAGTGCTTTTGTGTACAATTTCTTGAAGATGCAGATCACTTACTGGCCCACAGGCTGTAGAAGATTTGTCACACTGTGGGGCAGGAACTTGACCTTTATGAAGTCATACTCAGTGTCCATATCATCCACCAACGCTGGAGGGTGTGCGGGGGCATTGTCCATCAGAAGAGGGTACCCTTCAGACAGCTGGTTACCCTTCAGCAGAGGATAAGAGAACACCTCCTGCTGCCCTCCCATGAAAAACTGTGTCATGATCCAGGCTTTCACAGTGGGCCTCTACCCAACACAGAGTCTGGCCTCATTCGCACTATGTTCCTTGAATGCACCAGGGATCTGGGAATGGTACATTAGCAAATAATCTTTAGATTGGCACCTATGTTCACACACAGCAAAAGGTCAATCTGTCTTCAAGAGCTTGTGCCCCAGCAGTGATTTATCTCTGCATGATATAGGTTCTGTTCAGCATCTTCTTCCAGAAGAGCCTTGTTGCAGCTCAACACTTATTGAGCGATGTATCTTTTTGCGTTTGTAAATTTCACAAATTCTTTCTTGTAGGCTTTTGCAGGGACCTCATCAGAAGCCTGATCATGTCTCATCACACCATGGAGGCCACTTCTCTTGTGGAATTTATGAAACCACCCTCATCTGGCTTTACAGTCATCACTCATGGCCCTTGTAGGGGGGTTTTCTTGTGGCAAATCACTGCAATTTCCTGGCTTTCTCACAAATGTTAGCTTCACTAATGCCATTACCTATCAGCTGTTTCTTACTCAACCACACTAATGAAATATTTCTACCTCTTCCAGCATTTGTGTCCTTTGCTTGGTTAATATGGACACCCCTTTAGTCACATCAATTCCTTTGATGGAATCTTTGCTCTTCAAATAGTTGAGATCCTTGACTTTAGCATTCTTTACTCAGAGTCCACATCAGTCATATGAATACTACTCCCATGCTTTTCTACAATTTCCTTCTGCAATACAACAGTTATTTTCTTCAAGACTTTTTCCTACCATTCATGCTCTCTACTTTGTTTATACCTCCTTGTTTGCTCTGCACTTGCTTTGGAGACATGATGGATTAAATAACACTGGATTAATTACTGTACACAAAAATTTATATGTTTCTATAAGTTAAAAAGGAATTAGAGGGGCTGGGGATTTAGCTCAGCGGCACAAGGGCCTGCCTTGCAAGCGGGCAGTCGTGAGTTCGATCCCCAGTACCGATTAAAAAAAAAGGAAAAAGACAAAAAAAGAAAGGAATTAGAAAGTGAAAAGATCACCTACAAAAATACTAAAAATTATTTAAATCATGTATCTCATGAGAGACTAATTCTAGAATATATGGAGAATTTTCCTAATATAACACATAAAAAAGCTAACACTTCAAATCCAAATTTGGCAAAGGGTTTACATAGATTATTTCCCAAAAGAAGGTTTGCACATGATTAAAATACCCATGAAGACATTTAACATCACTAATTATTAGGGAAATACAGTGTACCTTGTTTTATAAACTAAAATCATTGCATGATTCTGGAGATGTCTGCAGGTGTGCTCATCACCCAGTGTGGAGCTCAGGAACAGAATTGAAATTTTATTGAGTGATACTGTTTATGAACCAAATTACTGATGAGGAGAAGTATTTGTGAACTGAGGTATTTTTGTAAAAATAAAAATTACAATGAGATACCACTGCAATGGGCTGGGGATTTAGCTCAGTGGCATAAGCGACTGCCTGGCAAGCACAGGGTCGCAACTTCCATCCCTAGGACCAGAAAAAAAAAAGGGAGATAGAGATAGAGATTTACCACTGCATATGTTTCTTTCCCAAATAATATAAAAAAAATTCTTGGGGAGAATATAGGGAAAACAGAACTCTTATAAGTTAGTGATGGGAATAAAAGTAATATAACCACTATGACAAACTTTACAGTGGTTCCTCAAAAAATAGATATATTGTTCCTATATGATCTATAAATTTATCTTCTAATTATATGACCAAAATACTGGAAAACAGGTATTCAATTAGACAGTTGCACAGCAGTATGGACAGCAGCACTGCCAATGCTAAAAAAGGTGAAGACAATTGAAATGTCTATCCACTGAGGAATAGATAAACAAAACGTGATACTTTCAAAAATGGAGTGTTATTCAGCCTTAAAAGGAAATGACATTCTGACAAATGCTATGATATGGACAAACTTTTAAAACAGATCACAAAGGAACAGTCACAAACAACTATTCAGTGTATGATTCCATCTGTAAGAAATGTCAGACACTGACAGGTCTAGATGTCAAGTATAGTACTGATTGCCAAGAGCTTAGGTAAGGAGGAAACAGGAGAGAGGTTCCTGCACTAATTAGCACAGGAATTTTCCAGCATCACACAAAATGTTCTGTAATTAGGGATAATGGTTTCCCAATATTTCAAATACACTAAAAATCACTAAATGATGTACTTGAGAAATGGTTAAGATAGTAAATTTTCTTATGTGAATTTAACTTAATAACAAATTAACAAATTTAAACTGAGACTGCAGAAAATAAGTCATAGGACCCAGAGACAAGCATCTTATTCCTCGTATCCAAGGCTGATTTGATGTATCAAATCACTTGACAAAGTCCAACACTCATTCAAGGAACACTTTAAGTAATTATGAATATGCATTAAATTTCTTAACTTGATAAAGAAGATTATAGAATTCATACCGCTAACATTATAGTATGTGGCATGAGGAAAGTCACTCATGAAGACCCTGGGGGATCAGTTCTTTCTTGAGAACCTAGATATAGATCCATAAAAAAAATGCCCAACTCATTTTGGAAAATAGCTGCTTTATTAAGCTATAACTCCCAAATATGTAATTTTATATTTTAGGTAGCATTTAGTAAATATAGTTGTATAGCATTACAGGTATCACAACTGACACATTTTGATCATATCACAAAAAACTAACATAGTAACTATTTACACTAACCACTGTAGACACTAATCAATCAATGCTTTACGTTGATTGTCCTATTTATGGAAACTTCATAAAAACTGAATCATATATAGCTTTCTGCATTTTTACTTACCAGCGTAACATGTTTTCAAGATTAATCCCACATATGGTATGTAAAAATACTTTAGTCATTTTTATGGCCTAATTTTTGCAAACAGGAGCAAAAGCAGTTGTACAGAATGAGTAGTCTTTTTGACAAACAATAAATAGTAGGGGAGCCAGACATTTACAGACAGAAGAAAGATTGCCATGGAGATACATTTTAGCCCTATATAAAATTAAGTCACATGGATTATGAATATAAGACTAACATGTAAAACAAGACAACATTTTGAAAGAAAAAAGAGCAAACTGTCAGAATTTAGAGTTAGACAAATAGTTATTCAATTTGGCACCATAAGTATAAACTATTTTTTAAAAAGGAAAATTTACCTTATTCAAATTCTCTTTTGTTATCAAAAAGATCCTCTGAAAAGCATGAAAACATAAGTAATATATGGGAAGAAATCTTTGAAAATCATATATTCAAAGACATATAAATTGAATATATAAAAAGCACTCCAAACACAAAACTAGACTATATAGTATATCATACACAGTACAGATTGCAAATAATCACATAAAAAACCTCCAGCTTATTAACATAAATAATTTCCATGTGATATAACTTTTGCATATCTTGACTTTGTGTCAATATCTGGGCTATTATATTTTCCTATAGTCTTAGAAGATGTTACCAATAGGGTAAGTGAAGTAAAGTATGTACACCTTATGACTGCATTGAAACCATGTTTGTATATGTTATATAAGCATACTAATATACAATACTTTCAAAATAGTTTATTTTAATTTGTAAGAAACAAATTTTTAAAAAAGATTTTCTCAGAGATAAAAAACCAAAAACTGCAGTACTAATAGAACCAAAGCACAAAAAATGTCATCACATATCCTTCAAGAAGAAGTAAAATGACAGCAGGTGGCAATATTGATCTACACAAAGAAATGAGTGCACAAATGCTAAATACATACATATATATATATATATACATATATATATATATATACATATATATATATATATGTAACTGTTTTATTATCATGTATGCTATGAAACCTAAAGCAATCACTAAAATATTAGGAAACACAGAAATCTTATAAACCCAAAGCCACTATAAAACAAGCATAACAGTCAATGAAAAAGGCAGAAAAAATGACAAAAGGGAAAAATACATAAAAGTAATACAAAATAAATGACAAAGAAAAAATAAAAATCTTAAACTTTACCACATCAATTATCACGTTACATATAAAATGTTTTAAAAACTTCAGTTAAGAATGGAAATTGTGAAAGTATCAGGCAGAGATAATCAGAATGCACTACATACTGCAGACAAAAAAATATACTTTCAATGGCCATACTTCCAATACTGTTATACAGGTTCAATGAAATTCTGATAAAAAATATCACTAACACATCTCACAGATATAAAGAAAACATTCCTAAGATTTATTTGTAAACAGAAGAGACCTAGAATAGCAAAGGCAACCCTGGGCCACAAAGGCAAGGAAGGAGATATCACAATTCTGACTTAAAATTATAATACAGGCTGAACAGTACTTGAATATGGATCCAATATTCTAGAGGGGAGCATTAAGTGGGAAATGACCTTCACATTTCAAACTGAGGACTTAAAACTAACCCCAGTAAAAAAAAAAGTCTAATCATGACTTATTCCCTTTGATCATGGAAAAGATATGAAAATGGTAGACATCAAAAAAATCAATCAGGTCTTGAACATGAGAAACAAAATACTCGTTCCATCTCTCTCTTTGAGCAAAAATGAAAAGTTGTTTCTTCCAATATAGATGTCCTTCCAACAAGAATCTGAAGAGATCCCTCCCTCCCAGGAATGCAGCACATGCCAGTTAACATTGGGACACTTCCACTAGTAGCCAGCATGGGCCAGGAGAAGAAGTCATCAGCCATACGTCTACAAGCTACTGCATTGCCTTCAGGTACCTGGAGCCAGCTCAGACCTGGAGAACCAACCAGCCATGCCTTGGAAAAACCACCAGTGTCTGTAGAAACTGGCCTACTCCTCACCGTTTCCCCAGGAATCTGTGTAAGGAGAAACCCACATGCCTGACCTATCCTCTTTATCAAGGAGGAGTTGCCAACATGGAAAGTGCCTGGGAACACACAACTAGTTAGGCCAGAGGAACTCAGGAAAATATTAAAATGAAGGCCAAAAGGTAATCTTTGGCCACCAGCACAAACAGAACAAGTCCAGAAAACATGGACATTGAAGAAAGTAGTAGTCAGACACCTGAAATTTCTGGGATGATGATAACTAAAGTGAAGAAACTATTTCATGGGGTTGTAAAAGAAATCAGATCAGGAATAATATCTCAGGTAAATGAAGAAATGACAAACATAATAAACAGGTTGCTGAACTTATCTAAAGAAGCCATAATTAAAAAAAAAAAAAAAGGCATAGGAGAATGAGGAAAACCTTGAATGAACAATGTAGAGAAGAATTGAAATGTGTGAAACAGATTCAAAGATATCCAAGGAATTAAAAATTCTATTGAAAGCTGGCAAAACCACTTGAAAGAAACTTTTCTTTTATGTTATCTTTTTATTGGTACTGGGAATCGAACGCACAACCACCTGCTTACAAGGCAGGTGCTTATGCCACTGAGCTAAATCCCTAGCCCCAACTTGAAAGAAACTAAAGACAGGCTTTTAGACCTTGAAGACAGGATGGAAGATAGTAATCACTAAAGGAAAGACCTCTTAAAAATGACAAGGAACTAGGAAATGAAAATTCAATGACAAGATGATGCAAAGAAACTTAATTCAAGAGTGACAGGTGTTAGTGAAAAAGTAGCAGTCAACACAAATGACATAAAAATACTATTTACAGAGCAGAAAGTTTCCCAAGCATGGAAAAAGGACCTGACATTCAGACAAGTGAAGCATATAGCATTCCCACTAGCCATAACCAAAATAAATCTATATCCATACATATAATAAACAACCCAGAAATTCAGCACAAGATCAGATGTATTGAAGGCTGTTACATAAAAGAATCAAATCACCTATAAAGGAAAATCCATCAGAATGACAATAGACTTCCAGATACCCTCAAATCAAGAAGATCTTTCAGAAAAATGTTTCAAGTCCTGAAAGAAAACAATTTCCAACCCAGAATGAGGTACCTTGAAAAACTATCTTTCAAAATTAATGAGATAATTTCATGATAAAGAACTGAAGGAATTCACAACCAGCAAATCAATTGTATAATGAGTACTTGGGGATATTATAGAGAAGGATAAAAATAACCACGGTCCTAGGAACAGCAGCAGAGTGGAATTACCAAGTGGGGCAAACAATTGAATGGAGTGAAAAAGTAGGGAGCCAGTGGAAGGAAAAAACCATGGCAGAGATAAACCAATGAATGTTGGCTGTAACCATTAACGTAGATGGTGTCAATTAACCAATAAAATGAAACAAAGGGAGAGTGGACTAAGAAACAAGACCCATCAATATGCAGTACATGAGAAACACGTTCACTCAAAAGGAAATTCATAGATTGAACGACAAAAGAGAGAAAATAATGCTCCATGTCACAGGGAACCAGCAAAAAGTAGGTGGGGGTTGCTTGCCCATCAGCTTCAAAATGGATAAGAAAGATACGCTATTTTCATACAATGGAAAGCTTCTCAGCTATGAAGAAGGGTAATCACAAGGTACTTGTTGGTAAAAGGATACAACTTGTGATCATGCTTTTGGGAGAAATGGTTTGGACTCACATAGGTGAACATTGTATTTTCTCCCTAGTGTAAAAAAGTTAAAGAGTTAGTGGGATCCAAACTGTACAACAGATATTGTGAAAGTGAAAGAAGAGGAACTGTCTTAAAAGGGAAGTTGGTTAATTTCTTATTATCTTGACTTAAATTCCTTTATCATTTTCATTGTTTTTTTAAATTATTTTTTCTGTGTTATTTGATTTCACTTTATTATATCTGAAGGCATGCATAGCTATTTTGTAGATAACAAGATATATTATGGTAGCCATTGTTGATTTCCTTCTATCTTGTTTTTAAGTTCTGTATCACTTTCACTGTGTTACTTTGGTTACCTTTATTGTATTGTGTTTTGTTTGATTTTAATATTTCTGATGGCAGGCACAGCCATTTTCAAGATAACAAGAAGCATTATGACTTTCATCATTGATTTCCCATTATCCTGCATCACTCTGATTGTTTTGTTTTGATTGCATTTATTCTGTTTGGGTTTATTCTCCTTAAAAAAATCCATAAAAATTTCAAAACAAGTACAAAAAAACAATAAAGAAATTATAAAGTTAGTGTGATAAGATCAGCATGGTACTGGCAAAAAAACAGACCTAAGAATCAGTGGAACACTCAGTCACCTTATCTTTCATCAAGGGGCCAAACATTTTCACTTGAAGAGAGATAACTTCTTTAACAAATGATGCTGGAAAAATTGTCTTTCCAAATGCCAACAACTAAAACTACACCTATGTGTATCACCATGTACTAACCTCAAGTAAAAATGGATCAAAGATCTAAATATTAAAACAGAAACACTCAACTTACTGGAAGAGAAAGTTACAATTCTTGAAGTCACAGGGGTAGGCAGAGACTACAAAAACAAAATCAGTCTTCACAGGAAATACTTCAAAGAGTGAACAATTTGGATCTCATTTTATGGAAAAGTTTTTGCACATCGACATAAATCACAACAAAGTAAAAACAACAGCCAAAGAATAGGAAAAAATTTATCTAACTGTCCCTGACACAAAGGTCTTCTGTCTAGAACCAAATTCAAAGACCCAATCCAAAAATGGACATCTGACATAAATACACACTTCTCAAATGAAGAAATATTAATGGAAAATAAATATATGAAAACATGTTGAGTACCATTACTCATTTGAGAGATGCAAATTAAAACAACACTGAGATTGTATCTTAAAGAACAGTCATCATCAATAAATCATTCATTAACAGAGGCTGGTGGAGAAGTGTGGAAAAAGGAACCCATCTCCACTGTTCATGAGAGCGTAGACTGGTACAACCACTCTGGAAATCAGTGTGGTGACTCCCCAAAAATCTAGGATTAGAGGTGCCATTTGACCCAGTTATTCCCTTTCTGGATATTTTCCAAGAAAAATTAAAAATACAACATAGCAATATAGATGTACCCATGTTTATAGCAGCACAATTTATAAGAGTTGAATCTTGTAAATAACCCAAATGCCATCAACAGAGGAATGGATAAAGAACATGTGGAATTTTGTATAATGGAGTACTACTCAGGTATAAAGGATAAACTCAAGGCTTTTAGAAGTAAATGCATGCAACTTGAGACCATACTCATGGAAAATATGTCAGACTTGCATGTGCAAATGTTGTATTGTCTCTCTAATGTAAGAAACAGAAAGAGTAAATAAAATACAAAAAGTACAATAGATATTGTGAAAAGGAAAGAAACTGCTCAAAAGCAAAGAGCAACTGGGATGAGGAAAAGGAGAAAAAGAAGGAAGGAAAAGACAAACTATATAAATATAGAAATAAATACATAGCTTGGCGTTTTAGTTCAGCAGCTTAAGTGCCTGCCTGACAAGTGCAAGGACACGAGTTCAAACCCCAGTACCAAAAAAAAAAAAAAAAAAAAAAAAAAAAGAAAAAAGAAAGAAAGAAAGAAATATATAAGTATATATATAAATATACATATACATAAGGTAGCTAAGTTATACTGCTGATTTCTTTTAGTTCATTAAAAATTATTTTTCCTTAATTGTTTGATCAATCATGCATGCCTATGTCTTATAATCTGAACAACTAATTTGAAGTAATAATACATAATATATTAAACATTGTTAATCTATTATCTTGTTTTAAAATTCCTTATCAGTTTTTTATTTTTTCTCTTTAAAAATATATATGTATATTTTCAACATAAAAACAAAAAGATTAAAAGCAAAAGGATGAAAACCATGTTAATATCAGAAGAGAGCAGGAGTATTTATTTGTCATATGAAATGAAATTTAAAACAAAGACTGTAACCAGGCAAAAAAAAGATCTTATCATGGTGGTAAAGGGGTCAATGATAAAGAGAACATTATACTTTAATTGCTTGTGTACCTAAAAATAGTGGTTCACAAGGTGATTTCTTACTGTTATGGTTTTTTTTTGTAGTTCTGTATTATGTGTAACCTTACACCGCTTTGTTTTGTTTTGTGTTTTTCTCTTTTTCCTCTTAAATAAAATAAAATAAAATAAAATAAAATAAAATAAAATAAAAAGAAATAAGCATGAGAAGGACAGGGGTAAAATGGCAGAGGTAAATGGGAACAATCAACTCAGCCGCTCCAAGTTTCAGAATGCAAAAGCACTGCAAAAGAATAATTTGGGGAATTACTCAGAGAAATACATTTCCAAAACCCAGGAATTTCTGATATGAAAATTAAAACATAAAAAATTCTTAAGATGAGATGGGAAGAAACAATCTGTACTTTCTTCCCAGCTCTAGGTGCATGGCTCAGGCCAAAGAAAGATCACATATTCAAAGTCAAAGTGAAAGCTAAAGAATAAAATGGATTTCAGAGAAAAACTGTAGTGGAAAAGGACTGCTGGATGTAGTGAGATGGAGAGAGTTTGGGATTCTACCACCATGACTTATTTGACAGCAGCTGGTGAATAAGGACATCCAAGCACCTGCCAGAATCCTTGGAGTGAGAGTGTTTGATAGGACATTCCAGGGAATGGATGATTGAACTTGGACTCAGGGTACCTTTGGCACAGGTTCACTTCAGGTAGCCCAGGGTTATGCTGTCACAGTGACTCAGTAAAAAGAAATCACTGGAAGTAACTGTGGTCAGAATGTAAATAGACCACCTGTGTGATTTAAGCTAAAGGATACAGGTCTCATTCCCAAATCCAGAGACCAGACTCAAGTGGAACATTTGTGCCCTCACTCAAATGTTACAGCTGTTAATGTCAGCATCCAATGCAGATCTGAAATATGACTGCTTTCTTCATCTACCAGAGTGATCAAAGGCACTTTTTGACTTGGACATTGTGCAAAAATTAAACATCCTAAAAGAAAAACAAAAGGCTTAAAATGTTAGACAAGTGTTTTGTTGGCACTGGTAATCACTTTTCTTGTTTTTGTTGTTTTCTTTTTAAACTTGTGTTTATCTTTTACATGTGCATACTTCTTACTACTTTTAATTTGTTTTGCCTTGCTTTTAAATTTGTTTTCTTTTTTTCCTTTACTATCTACTTTCTTCCTCACCACTTTATTAGGACTTGAGGAATTTTCTTCATTCTTCCTTGCTTATTATCTCTTGTGCTTATTTCTTCTATCATTTCTTATTTTACCTTTTCTCCCTTTGAATTTTTCCCCTCTGATTTTTTTCTTATTGTAGTTTTGCTTGTTTGTTTCTTTTTTTGGAGGGGGGGTACCAGGGATCAAACTCACTACCTTGCACTTGCCAGGCAGGAACTTATGCCACTCAGCTAAATCCTGGCCCTTTTTCTCTTGTTATTCTAAATATAGTTTCTTTTTACTATTCCTTTTTCTTTTCTCTATTCCTCATCAGATTTTTCCTTTACTTGACCTAATTCTGTAGACACTTCTACTCCCCAGTCAGATTCTGTGTACCACTTTTTTTTCTCTTTCTCATATAATATGATTTAGCATGTACACATTATGGTCTTACATACATGTTGGTTATATAAAGTGTCTTGTACCACTGGTAGTACATGCATAACTGTTCCATCAGGTGGATTTTACCACCCAATGTAACTGACCTATTCTTCCCAGTGGGATAGTCATGCATATACCACTGATGATTCAAGATGGTGGGAATCTGTTAAGTTTTCAAATTTTTCTTTCTTGTATTTTCCTGTTGCTAAAAGTTTAACTTTTTGATAACACTGTAAAATTACATGTGAATTGTTTTCTATCATTAGCAGAGAGCATTTCTATCATTAGCAGAGAGATAGCTGTTGCATTACTAGTCAATCAATAGCTAGGTTGTCAAAATGTTTACACAAGAATTGAGATTTTCTTCCATAGAATTAAGAGTGATATCTAATTGGTTTTCATATGTTAATATACAATTTTTCTTCACCAATGCTACTGTAGCTATTACCAGGGCTGCATATTGTACCTATTTCTCTGTAAGTCAACAGTCAGATTACCTTAGTAAAATTAAGAATATTAAAGTACATTCCCAAAGAACTCGGGCACTGAGTTAAATGCAGTGCATTTAGCTCTCCCAAATTAGCCACAGTGGTCAAACGTTTAAGCAGAGGTAAAGGACAAATACTGTGTAAAGCCAAAGTAGATTACTAAAAAGAAACTGTGGGAAACAACTCCAGTGACTCCCCTTGAATACAAAACAATTGCACCAAACTTTGATTATTTGGAGGCATATTTCTTTATACAAATATGTAGAGAGCTGGCTATGGTATTTCCTTCTCTCTTCAATTGGTTCTAAGCATTGCAAATAGGCTACCTATGTACTGATATGTAATCTCTAAAGCCATCAGACAGTCCCCAGTTTCTTTGAATAGTGTTCTAGGTAAAAGATAGGAGCACAGTCGGATGTTAGTGCCAACAGTTCCTGGAATGTCAACTGCATAGGAGCCTCAAGGTAAACAGACTATGACTCCATTAGGGCACAAAAATTTACATACCAGAAACTGAAGCAAAGGCCTCCTAAAACAATTCAGTTGCTACCTTACTCGAATTATGCAAATTGATCCTTCTGCATATCTTTATCTCTGCATTTGGCAGATTTGCTTTTCTCCCTACTTGGCTAGCCAGCTCAAGTTACTTACCTAATTCCCACCATCCTCACTGTCACACATCCCTGAGCCACACCCCTTCTTTATGAGATAATAAATTCTGGGGGAGGCCTAGGTTGAGGGCCTTTGTCAACATACCCTTACAGGGATTTGAAGTTAGTACCTCTGGGCTACCCTTCACTTGGAATATGTCTTGGTGTCTTTACTCTTACCATGGGTTGCATTGGACATGGTAGATTAGAATTAATTTACTGGGATTCCAATAATGTCTCAGTGGGATTACAAATATAACCTTTTGGATTGTGAGGAAAACTGGAAAAGGAATAACGATACTTGGGTAACTACTCAATATTTGGGGTTACAACAGAAACTTCAGAAATCTTTATAGTAGCAGCAGAGTCTTTATAATATAAGCATCTACAAGCTTTAGTACAAAACAAAACAATAGAAATATGACAAATCAATAAAATGCCTCCTCAAACTCCCAACATCACTGAAGACAATCTAGAGAACACCAAAGAGTAAATTATCAGAAGTCACACATTCAACTTACTTGAAAGAATAACAGAAGTTAGAAAACATATCAAAAGAGTTGCTCAGCACAATTAAAGAAGACTTAATTAACAGAATAATGGACTTAATAATGAAAATGACACAGAAATTTCAGAAGGCATTAATAAAAAGCAAGATGAGATAAACAAAATGATACAAAACATGAATGACCACTTCAACAAAGAACTAATAGTGCATGAAAGAATTTCAGTGAGAAATTAAGGTGACAAAATTATATTAAAAGTATAAGGAGTAAAAGTAACCAATGTGAGGACAGAATTTCAAAATTAATATGAATGATACATTCCAAGATGAACAACACAAAGATACTTTAAAAGCAACAGATAACATGGAGAACTGATTCAACAGCTGCTAGATGATGCAAACAAGTCTAATCTACAAATAACTGAAAAAAGTGAAAACTCAGAATACAACATTAATGCGACAGAATACATGGTCACAGAAATAATAACAGAAAACTTTCAAAAGATGGGGAAAGAAAGAAATACACTCAAAAAAGACTTATAAAGAACCCAAAATAGCTAAGATCAAAAGAGAAACTCATCAAGTCACATTATACTAAATTATCAGAAGTCAGTCACAAAGACAAAATCTGAGAACAGCAACTGATCACAAATAAAGATATACCCATTAGAATTACAGACAACTTCTCTACCCAAACCTTGGAGTGAAGTCCTTCAAAAATTTCCTGGGTCTAAATTGATAGATACTGGAATGATGGGAGAGTGATAGTAAATACAGTACATTTGGATTTAGAATAATTCTGGTTCTGGCAGATTAGGTTTCCTGAAAGCAGAAGTCTCATCCTGGGTGTGGGTGGCACTACTCAAGTGGCTTCTATTGTGGATGGGATAATTTATGCAACCATACTGAACTTAAGCAAACACCATTTGAATAATAACTGCCTCAAAAATAAAATAAAAATTTAAGAGAGTTCGTATAATAAAAAGAAAATGTCATCACAACATACTAAAGCTGATGAGACTAAATACAAGCAGCCTGTAAGAAGGAAGTTTATAGCAGTGAATTCCCACATCAAAAAAAGTGAGCTGAAAAAAATAACTGGATGATGTACATTAAGGCCATAGAAAACCAACAATAGTACAAGCTCAAAGCTGGTAGAAAGAATGAAATTATAAAGATCAGAGAATAAATCTATGAAATGAAGACATAAATAAGTAAAAGACTTTGTTCTTCCAAACAACAAAATACACAAGCCTTTAGCATTCTTGGCAAACTAAGGAAACAAACAAACAAACAAAAAAAAAAAAAAACCCAAAATTCATGCAATTAGAAATGAAACAGGTTGAAATCAGTGCCATGCATGGACCTCCAGGGGGACAGCCTGACTCCAGTCTTTTCCCATGAATCAGTGTAATTATGAGAATGTGGGGGAAGAGAACAAGAAGTCACTAAGAAGCAAACCCTGAGGATCAGTGCCATGTGCAGACAGCAGGGAGGTCAGCCAGACACCATTTCCTTTAGGCATGCCTGCTAGACAACAAGAACCAACTGACTGATTCAGACAAACACAGGTTTTGTGATATCTATTGAGGCAAAATACAGTGTAATCCTTGTAGTGTTTAGACTTTCACTGACTTTGCAGGTTGGGAGTCTGATCATCTATTCAGAAGATAACTATGAAATGCAGCATCTATGAGGGAACCTCCTTCTGAAAGTGGTAACCATTGTTAATTCTGTATTATCTTGGTTTGAAGTTCTGTATCATTGTCATTGCTTTGTTGGGTTGGGTTTTGTTTGATTTGTTATATGTGATGGTATGGGCAGCTAATGCAAAGAAAACAGGATATATTATGGTAGCTATCTTGATTCAAAGTCCTTTATTTCATTAATTATTTTGTTTTTATTGGCTCTATTCTTTACTAATTTTTGCTATTTCTGAAGGTATCTATAGGTATTTTGAGTACAGCAGGAGGCTTTATGGTAACCCTTGTGATTTCCTATTGCTTTGAAGTCCTGTGTCACTTACACTGGTTTGTTTTGATTGCCTTTATTCTGTTTTATTTTCTTTAAAATAAAAATTAAAAGAAAGAAATAAAACAATTGAAATCACAATGGATTCTTCCAGAATCCAGAAGAGTATCACTATTTTTGAATCTATACTATAACAAAATTAAAAATTCAGAAGAAATGCATAGATTCCTACCTAGATATGAAGTGC
Source organism: Cavia porcellus (assembly GCF_034190915.1). Classification (NCBI taxonomy): domain Eukaryota; kingdom Metazoa; phylum Chordata; class Mammalia; order Rodentia; family Caviidae; genus Cavia; species Cavia porcellus. The sequence goes on along the minus strand of NW_026947486.1, from coordinate 35,970,973 downwards.
CAAGCTGAACCAAGAAGATAGAAAAATCCTGAATGATCCAATATCAGTCAGTGAAACAGGGTGAAAAAAAAAACTGGCAACAAACAAAAGTGGAAGAGGATCTAACACATTCATCGCCAAGTTCTATAAGAACACTGCAGAAAATGTAATGCTGGCACTCCTGAAACTGTTTAATAAAATCAAATGTGAAGCAATACTAAAAAAGTCATTCCTGGAACTTAAGCAATAACCTGATTCTAAAACCAGAAAAGGATCCAAAAAAAGAGAAATATAGGCAAATATCTTTAGCAAAAATCAACCAGGTGTGATGGTGCATGCCTGTAATCCCAGCAATATAGAGGCTGAGGCAGGAGGATGGTTACAAGTTTGAGACCAGCCTGATCTACAAAGTGAGCTCAAGGCCAGCCTGAATTGCATTAAGAGACCCTGCCTCAAAAAGACAAAACAAAACAAAACAAAACAAAAACTACAGTATTGTATTGGAAAACAAACTGCAATGAAACATCAGAAAGATCATACATCATGACTAACAGTTATTCCACAGATGCAGTGATGGCTCAACATACAAAAATCAAACATAACTCATAGACAAAACCAAAGACAAAATTCACAAAATCATTTGACTAAAAACCATTTGACTAAATTCAACATGCATTTACAATAATAAAAATACTGATGAAAGTATGAATATAAAGTCTTTATATCATTGATAAAAGTCAAGTATGAAAATCAACGGAGGGAAGTTGAAAGCTTTTCTCTACTATCTCCACACTTATTAAATATAGTTCTTGAAATGTTAGCCAGAGAAATTAGAGAAAAAATAAATAAAAAGGATACAGGACAAAAAAGTTAAATTATCATTATTTGCAGATGACATAGATCTCTACTTTGAAGACCCTTGAGAGCATAGAAAAAGACTCCTAAAGTTAATAACCAAATTCAGTACAAAGTGAACACTCAAACATCACCAGCATTCCTATACACTAATTAATAAATGTGTCAAAAGAAAAACTAGGGAACAACAAGTTTCATAATAGCATAAAGAAAGAAGAAATTCTTTGGAATTAACTGAACCAAGGAAAAGAAAAACCTCTACCATGAAACTAAAACACTTGGGGCTGGGGATTTAGCTCAGCGGCATAAGCGCCTGCCTTGTAAGCAGGTAGTTGTGAGTTCGATCCCTGGTACCCATAAAAAGGAAAAAGACAAAAAAAAAAAAAAAAAAAAAAAAAAAGAAACACTTAGAAACTAAAACACTCTACTGTCCTTTAACTTAAGTTAAAGGACAGGTTTTGTTTTAGTTCACAGCCTGCAAGGTTTGAGTTCATTGTTAGCAGGCTCCAAATCAGGGCAGGATGGCAGAGGGGCATAGCAGAGGACAAGCAGTGCATGGCAGGGAAGACAGAAAGCTATCCCTTTATATTATATCTAGGCTAAAAGCTTATTGCTAGCTGCCACTCATGCCAAAAACTATGCTAAACCAATTTAGTTAATACAGGCCCTTAATCCCACTACCACACACACTTTAATCCAGCCATCACCCAAAAGCCCCAGCTATGAATACATAAGGCTCATATAAGCCCCACCATCTGTAAAAGAAGATAGAGGAAGGCTTTGAAAAAAAATCAAAAGATATCCCTTGTTCCTTGATAAGCAGAACCAATATAATGATAATGGCCATTCTTGGAAAACTCTAACAAATTTAACGCAGTCTCAATCAAAATACTCATAGAATTCTTCACAGAATTGGAGAAAGCAATTGAAAAATTCATTTTCAAACAAAATAAAATAGTAAAAACATGTCTGAACAACAAGACTAAGAGAGGGGGCATCAAAATCTTAGAGGTGAAAAAAACTGCAGTAATAAAACAGCATGGTATTGGAGAACAAAAAAAAAAAAAAAAAAAGAGAGACTTCAGCCAGGCAGGGTGGCACACACCTGTAATCCCAACACAAGGAAGGCTGGAGACAAGATATTTTGAGACACACCTGGGCTAAAAAGTGAGTTCAAGGCCAATCTGAACTGCATAGTGAGAATTTGTCTCAAAAAGACAAAACAGACTTGTGGATCAATGAAACAGAATAGAGCACACAGAAATAATTCTAGGCACAATCAGCTACATTAGATTTGATGAAGAGGTTAAACACCTTTGCTGAAGAAATACAGTCTCTCTAACAAATGCTGAATATTGAACCTAGACTTGTATTGCACACCATGCACTACATTAAAATAAAAAATCTATATATTAAAACACTTAATTTGCTGGAAGATACACTAGGTAAAATTCTTGAAGACATGGGTGTAGGCAAATGCACTGTAAATGAAACCTTAGTTCCACAAGAAATATTACCAAGAAAAATAAAATAATCATATTCAAAGGGATATTCAGAAAATTAAAAACTCCATTGAAAGCTGGAAAAAGCACTTGAATGAAGTTCAAGATAGACTCTCAGACGTTAAAGACAAGATGGAACATTTCAACTACAAAAGAAAAGATCTTTAAAAATAACAAGGAATCAAGAAACAACAATTCAACAGCTCTAAGATGATGCACAGCAAAAAATGTAAGATTGATAGGTGTCAATGAAAAGAGCAAGAGTTACCACAAATGACCTGCAAAGAGTATTTCCAGAAATAATAACAGAAAAATTTTCAAATGTGAAAAGAATCTGATATATAGCTAAGTGACTCATATACAACCTCAATTAGCCATAACCAAAATGAATCTTCACCGAGACATATAAAAATTAGGATCTCTGAAATTCAGCACAAGAACAGAATAATAAAAGTTGTCTGAGAAAAGAAACAGATCATCAATGAAGGAAAATCTATCACAATCATGGCAGACTTTTAAACACAAACCTTCAAGCCAAGAAGAGCTTAGAGTGAAGTATCTCAGGTCCTGAAAGAAAATAACTTTTTAACCTAGATTAATGTATGCTGTAAAACTACCTTTGAAAATAGATGGAGACTATTAGAGATAGCGGGAGGCATTATGGTAACCATTGTTGATCACCTTGTATTATGTTTTTACATTATCTATTATGTCCACCCTTTTGACTTGACCGATTCTGTTCTGTTATATCACATTTGGTTTTACTCTCTTCCAAAAAAGTAATAAGAACCATGGGAGCAATGAAACCCAAAATGTGTAATAGTCATGGCACAAAAGAGAGGAAAAGAAAGTGCTCCAAACTATATAACTGCATGTATATTTAAGTGTATAAGATAGAAAATGATATCACAGAGTTTTATTGGATCAATGAACAGAACTGTTTGCAGTATCATTGATGGAATGTCCACTTTACAAGCTTTAATTTTGTGACTTGAACAATTATTTCTAAGATGACAATATGTAATCCATTAACTAGTGATTTCCTACTGTTCATTTTTTTTCTGTAAATCTGTATAACTTGTACCCTTTCCCTGCTTTTTTTTTTCTTTTCTCCTTAAATAAAATTAAAAAAAAAAAAGAAAATAGATGGAGAAATAAGATACTTCCACAACCAACAACAATTGAAGAAATTCATGACCACCAAACCAACACTAGGAAGAGTACTAAAAGACACTCTAGAAACAGACAAAGATAACTACAATCTCAAGAACAATTAACAAAGAGAAAATCACTAATCAGGGCAAATACTTGAACAAAAAAATTAGAAAATCAACAAAAGATAGCATGACAGTAATAAGTTAGTTATATCCATCAATGTAAATGATCTCAACTCACCAATAAAAGGAAACAGACAGGCAGAGTGGATTGAGTAACAAAATCCAACAATATGCTATATACAAGAAACACATTTAGCTCAAAAGGAAATTCATAGACTAAAAGTCAAAGGATGGAAAGCAATAATCTAGGCAACAGGAACCCAGAAAAAAGCAGGGGTAACTATTCTCTTTATAGACAATGTGAACTTCAAATCAAGAATGATCAGGAGAGAGAAAGAAGGTCACTACATGCTTGTTAAGCAAAAATTTCAAGAGGAAGAGATTACAATCATAAATATGTATGCACCAAATATGGGAGCACGCAACTATGTAAGACAAATTTTAATAGACATGAAAAACCAAATGAACAATAATATAGTTATAACAAGAGACCTTAATACTCCATTCTCATAAAGAGATAGATCAACTAAACAAAAAAAATCAGCAAAGAAATAACAGAACTGAATAAAACTTGTGAACAAATGGACTGAGTAGATATGTAAAGAGTGTTGCAGCCAACCACATCAGAATATACATTCTTCTCAGCTGCACATGGGTCATTCTCTAAAATAGATCATATACTAACTTACAGAACATGCTTAAGTAAATGCAAGGAAATTGAAATAATTCCATGCATTTTATCTAACCACAGTTTCAAATTAATGACAAAAATCTCCACAAGAATCATGTAAACACATGGAAACTAAAGAACAGTCTCCTAAACAACCACTGGGTCACAGAAGAAATTAAAGAATAAATTAAACAATATCTACAATGGAACAAAAATGCAAATACAAATTACTAGAACCTATGGGACACAATGAAAGCAGTCTTCAAAGGGAAATTTATAGCACTGAACTCCCACATTAGGAAAATGGAAAGAACACACATAAACAATTTAATGCTTCACCTCAAACATCTAGAAAAAGAAGAGCAAGTAAAGTACGAAGCCCAAAGCCCAAAGAAGGTAGGAAATTATAAAGATCAGAGCAGAAATAATGCAATTTAAGCTAAGAAAACAATACAAAGAATTAACGAATCAAATAGTTGGTTCTTTGAATGAATAAATAAAATTGATAAACTCCTAGTCAACCTTATCAAATTCATGCAATAAGAAATGAAAAGGGTGAAATCATTACAGACCCTGTGGAAATACAGAAGATCATCAATACCTACTTTGAAAAACTTTACTCTCACCGGTTCGATAATATAGAAATGTACAGATTCCTAGAACCATATGAATCACAAAGCTGAATCAAGAAGATGTAAAAGTGATTAATAATCCAATTTCAGTTAATTAAAATGAAAATGTAATTACAAACTTACCAAAAAAGAAAAGCCTAGGTCTTGATGGATTCACTGCAGAATTCTACAAAATATTCAAGGAAGACTTAAAGTTAACACTCTTCAAAGTTTTCCATTACATTGAAAGAGCAGGAATTCTCTCAAACTCTTCCTGAAAGCAATTATCACCCTAATACCAAAACCACAGAAAGACTCAACCAAAAAAGAAAATTACAGGCCAGTGTCTCTAATGAACATAGATGAAAAAATCCACAATAAAATACAGGTAAATAGAATGCAACAAGTCATCAGGAAGATTATACACCATGATCAAGTGGCATTCATTCCAGGAATGCAAAGATGGTTTAACATACACAAATCAATAAATATAATATACCATATCAACAGAGGCAAGGACAAGAACCACAACATCATCTCAATAGGTGCACAAAAAGCTTTCCATAAAAATTCAACACTTGTTCATGACAAAAACCATACTTAAAAGTGGAATAGATAGTCTCTACCTCAATCTGATAAAACCCTATATGATAAGCAACACCTTACTAAATGGGCAAAAACTGAAAACTTTCACTCTAAAAACAGGAACAAGATAAGGATGTACATTATCACCACTTGAATTCAATACAGTTCTGGAAATATTAGCCAGAGCAATTAGACAATAAAGAGAAATAAAATGAACAAGAATAGGAAAGCAAGAAGTTAAATTAAATGGATTCAGCTCACCAACAAAGAGAGACAGATTAGGACACTGGATCACAAAACAAAAAGCAAACATTATGCTATACACAAGAAATGTATTTAACACAAAAAAATTCATAGAGTAAAAATGTCAAAGGATGGAAAGCAATATTTAATTCAATGGGAACCTAAAAAGAAGGCAAACGTGATTTCAAGCCAAAGCTGATCAAAACACATAGAAAAGAAAAGGTATGTTGTTTAATAATTATTTTACAGGAAGAGATAACAGTGATGCACATATATGGACCAAACCATGGTACACCCAAACTTCATGAAACAAGCTCTAATAGATATAAAAGATCAGATAAACAATTATAGTGAGGGATCTCAATACACCACTATTCCAAATAGATCAACCAAAGCAAAAAATCAGCAAAGCAATAAGAGTTGAACCAAACCTTCAAACAAATGGATTTAAAGAATCTGTATAGAATATTTCACTCAACAATAGAATACTCATTCTTTTCAGTTATATATGGTACTCTCTCCAAAATAGACTACATAGCAACTAACAAAGCATGCCTAAATGAATGCAACATAATTAAAAATTTACCATGCATATTATCAGATCACAATGTAATGACACTAGAAATCAATAGCAAAACAAACGTTAGAAACTATGAAAATGTATTCAAATTGTACAACTCATTCTTAATCAGTGGAACCCAGAGAAAAGAGTTCTTAGAATTACACAATAATGACAGAACAATGAACCAGAACTTATGATACATAATAAGGCCTCAGAGGGAAGTTTATACTAGTGAGTGTTCACATCAGAAAAACCAGAATTAACCCAAATAAATAACCTCAAGATCTTACAAAAACAAAAAGAATCCAAATCTGGTATTCATTGAAGAAAAGAAATCGTAAAGATCAGAGCAGGAATTAATGAGATGGAGACCAAAGAAATAATAATAATACAAGGAAAAAATGAGTCAAAGTGCTGGGTTTTTGAAAATTAAACTAAATAGACAAACCCTTACGCAATCTTAGTAAAAAAAGAAAATGCAATCAAAACCGAAAAGATGAAATCAATCACAATGCATCCTGCCAAAATCCAGAAAACTATTACCAACTACTTCACAAACATACAAGCCAAACAATTAGAACACTCAGAAGAAAGGGAGAGATTCCTAGACACACATGAATTGCTAAAATTGAACCAAGAAGGCTTACATATAAAGTCTTTATCTCAGTGTGATCAAAGTCATTTATGTCCAAATTTTTGTCATATCACATTAAATGGGGTAAAATAAAAACTTTCCTTGTAAAATTGGAAACAAGACAAGTATGTCAGTTATCACTAGTCATGTTCAACATTGTCATCAACACATTATCAGAGAAATCAGGAAAGAGAAAAATTAAAGGGATAGGTATAGGTAAGGGCAATTTCAAAATATCATTACTACCAGATAACATTATCCTTTACTTATAACATTCAAAATATTCAACCTAGAGTTGACAACCAAATTCAGCAGTGTAGCAGGATACAAAATAAGCTAAAAAAATAAATAGCATTTCTTTTTTTTAATGAACTTACTGAAAAACAATCTAGTAAAACAATACCAAACACATGAAATACTTAGGTATTAAGCTACCTAAGGATGTAAAAGAACTCTACAATGAAAATGCTGTCACTCTGAAAAAGTAATCAGGGAAGTCAACACAAAATGGAAAGAGATTCACTTTTCCTCGATAGGCAAAACCAACATAATCAAAATGGTTATACTCCCAAAAAGAATACATACACTAATGCAATACTCATCTGAATACCAATGTGATTTCTCATGGATCTAGAAGAAATGATCGTAAAATTTATATCAAATCAAAAGAAGACACAGAGTACCAAATCAATCCTGGAAACAAAAGCAAAGCATATGGCATCACAATCCCAGATCTGATGTTATATCATAAAGCTACAGTGACTAAAACAGAAGGTACTGGCAAAAAAAAAAAAAAAACCTGGCAGGTAGATCAGTGCAACAGAATACAAGTAACTAACAACCTCTTTAACAAACAATTACACTAATAATTTAGTCCATTGAGCTCAGGACTGTGTGGGTGTGAGCTCCTGCCACAGGTCCCGCAGGAAGCTCTGCAGATCTTGGCTGGGCTCCTTGACATCTCTGGGCAATTCCTGGACTCCTGTTCTGCTCCGTTCATCAGGCATCTTCTCATGGGGAAGGAGGAGGAGCTGCTCACAGCCTGTTGGGTCAGCTCTGCTATTGCCCATTGGCCCCAGGGTGAGAGCAGAGCCCGAAGTCAGCAAGCAAGGGAGGGCTCTATCAGAAGGCATGAGTGAGCCAGGCATAGTGGGCCATGCTTGTTCTCCAGCATTCTGGGAGGCTGAGACAGGAGGATCAACAAGTTTGAGACTAGCCTGTGTAACTTATCCAGACTGTATCTTTAAAAAATTACAAAGGACTGGTTTGTAGCTCAGTGGTAGAGTGTTTGGCTGGCATGTGTGAGGTCCTGGGTTCAATTTTTAGGACCAATAGAGAGGGAAGAGTTTGAGGACTGTTCGTTGATGGGTCTCCTAGTCCACCAGGAGGTGTAAGTGTTACACTGAATAGTCTTCCCTGCACGGTGTTGAGTAGAGCAGTAAAATCAGACATCCTTGCTTTATTCCTAATCTTAAGGAATTAGTCTTTCAAGTTTAATTGTCTGTTACAAGAGTCCCTTTTGTCAGTCCTGAGAAAGTTCTCATCTATTGTAACAAGTCAAAGTTTTTTAGAATGTTAGTATGCTGACTTGTTTTTTTCTGTCTTTTACAGTTTGTCTCCTTTATTCTGTTAATATGGTAAATAAACTGATTTTCAAAGTTTAAAAAAAATTGGTCCATGAACACATCTGTTTGCAAACATTTCGGTTCACAAGCAGAAGCATTCCCTATCAGGAACTCTGCATCAGGCAATGAACATTTCCTTAGTAGTCTCCCCCAGAATTGTTGAACAAAGTTTGTGAACTGAGATACCACTGTACTTGATAAAGTTGTTATAAAGAACAAAGAGCTCAAAACATATACTGGAGGAAAGGGAAGATAACCTCATTTGTTGTGCTGAGAAAATTAGATATCCATATGCAGTAGATTCAGTCTAGAACTATATGTCTCACCAGATATTGAACTAAATTCAAGCCAAGTGGGGTGGTGCATATCTATAATCCCAGTACTCAGGAGGGTGAGGCAGGAGGATCCTTACACGTTTGAGACCAACCTGAGCTACAAAGTAAGCTCAAGGCCAGCCTGAACTGCATAGCAAGACTCTGTCTCAAAAAGACAAAATACATAAATAAAAAAAAACTAAATTCAAAATGGATCAAAGATTTAAATGTTAAACCAGAGATACATAATCTGATGGAAAAGAAAATCAATCAATTCTTGAAGACACAGGTGTAGGCAAGGACTTTCTGGACAGAACCACAATGGCAAAACAAATAGTACTGAGAAACAATAAGTGGGATGATAGCAAATCAAAAGGCTTCTGCATAGCAAAGTAAACAACACAATCTACAGAATCAGAAAAAAAAAAAATTGCCAGCAATTCTTTAGGTAGAGAACTAGCACAAAAAATATATAGGGGGCTGGGGATTTAGCTCAGCAGCATAAGTGCCTGCCTGGCAAGCACGAGGTCGTGAGTTCGATCCCTGGTTAAAAAAAAAGAAAAGAATATATAAATACTCTAGAATATTTATGACTCCCCCAAAATAAAACTCAATCAAAACATGAGCAACCAAAATGAATAGATACATCTGAGAACAACTAAAAATGGCAAATAAACCCATGAAAACTGCTAGCATCACTGGCCAGAGAAATACAAATTAAAACTATATTGAGACACAGTCTAACTCCAGAAACAATAATATCATCAACAACTCCAATAATAACAAATGACGGTAAGGATGTGGGGGTAACATAGCATGTTTTATCTATTGATCACTCATTATGTATTCTGCTGTCATTTTTTTATTTTTCATAAAAATCTAGAGAAGATAATCTTTTACACAGTACACATGGCCCATGTAAAATAAAATTTGCATACAGTAGGTGCTTGGTTTATATTTGTTAAATGGATGGATGGATGGATGAATGGATAAAGTAGCTTTCTTTTTTGTTACTGTTGTTACATTCTCCATTTTGAAGAGGAGAGAGGAGGCAACAATTTTGGCTGTTTAATGATTAATAATTATCCCTCTTCTAAGGGTGTAATATGGATAGAGTATTATTTCATTCAGAAATGAAATGGTTTAAATACCATTGTTACAACGCACCAATTTCTAAATGTTAAGTGCCACTATACCTATGACAATTTAATTTGGAGAGCTTATCTAAAGTATTTAAGTCAAACCAGCTTCAAATTAATTTTGCTTTGAGAATTTAATTCTAATCATTGAGAAGATTATAAATATCCTGGGATGCCACCCTACATGACCACAGTGATTATTGAGATGCATCTAGAAAATCTTATTCCTCAGATAACAAAATGATCTCAGTTGCAGTCATTTATAACAGAGTTCCTTTATAAGAATATAGATTATGTGATAAAGGATTTAGGCAAGTGACATCATTAAAGAAATATGGGGATAGGAGGATATTTTAAAAAACATAACTCAAAGAAAAACTATACACAATCCTCTTTGCTGCATCTCTCTTATTATGTAAAACCTTAATAAGGAATTTCTAGGACAACAGAGGACTTTAAAAACAAGGAATGAGTGAGGTTAGTGGTGGAAGAAAAGTAAGTAAGACAAGGATAAAAGACATACAAGCAAAGATCATTGTTTAGGTCAAAGTACAGAAGAGAGGAAAGAGGAGGAGACATATAAACTTTTATTTGGTTTAATCTCACTATTTCCTTCACAGGTCAAAAGTGTTCCTTCTCTCCATCTCTCCCTTTCTGGCTTGCTTATTTCTTATCTCTAATATGTCTACTACTACATAATCAAGGTTTATTTTAGCAGTTTCCCCATAGACTCTAGAACATGAATGTGAATCTGATTTTTCTAAAGAAAAGCTCCATGTATTTGTTAGAGGAAACACAATTAAAGTATAACACGTCAAATCTCATTGGTTTATTTTAAATCTTATACTTGATATTCATTATCATATGCTTTTGAGCCCCAGGGCACTAAAGATAATGGTGCATCAGACAGAGAACTTCAAGCCATACTTTTCTAGTGAAATTTGCATTATGTCTCTCAAATCAGGGGAGGCCTAGGTAATCACAAACATAATGCAGAAGATGTATCTTCTAGAAGGATGCTAGATCCAAATATAACACATCAAACTGGTGATTGTTTTAGTCAGTAAGTGACAATATTTAAATGTTAAATAATTTACCTTCATTATACTGTCAAAGTTGAAGTCATATAAGAGAGAAGTTGCAAAATTCTGTAGGCCTACTTCATAGATTATCATTTAATCTGAACACTTCAGTTGCATTGCCATGTTTTTGAACTGATAAACCTCATTATCTCATGAACCTACAATTAGCTGCCTTCAGAAAATATCCTTCGTTTACTAATAAACACCTCAGACACACCTGAATGTCCATCAAATGTGAGTTCTTATACAATTATACAATACAAATGCAAAAAAAAAAGAAAGAAAGAGAAAGAAATAAAATAAAAAGTAAGCAGGGTCACATGCAAATCAGGACAACTACTAAAGTGCTTGTAGGAATCTCCATCCCAACAGAACCTGACTGCCCTGCCCATTTCCTTTTTCTTTTTTAAATTCTTATTTTTTTGTCTTTTTGAGACAGGGTCTCACTGTGCAATTCAGGCTGGCCTTGTGCTGACTGTGTAGCCCAGGCTGGTCTCGAATTTGCAATAATCCTCCTGCCTCAGCCTCTCCAGTGCTGGGATTACAAGTGTGTGTCAGACCCACCTGGCTTGCTCTGCCCATTTCTGAAAAAAAGTTTTGTACTTTGGAATATATTCCTGCAATGGCATCAGGAATTGTACCCTGAATCGCACCCTAACAATCATCTTTCTAAATCTTATCTTCAATCACTGGTTAGTAACAGGATCATACCAGAGACTTTGTCCCAAAGCCCAATTCAAAATCATAAGATGGTATTCTCACAGCTATAGGTTTCATAGACCACAGAAAATCTAAAGCATCCACACTTTTCTGAGCATAAAATAATGTGTGAGTATTTCTATCAATAAAAGTAGTCCCTTTCTCTTGAATTACCTGTGCAAAGAAATAAGTACTTTAACTTCACATCACTATGACAAATAGTTTTTTCTAGGATATTTATAATGCCAAGTGTTTTAATTATTGACCTTGCTGAGTTCTGACAACATCAACTTTTATTAATTTCATACTCTAGAGAGTATGAAAGAAGATCACCTTTCTAATACCTTCTCTCACTTTACCCATTTCAGATGGCTTAATAAATAAATTTGAAAAAATAGCACTTCTATTCAAACATATGTTGGGTATCCATGATGCCTGAGCTCTCCATAAGTTCATACATCTGAACTACATATGTGCTTTACCAACTGTCACAAATTCTTTCTTCAGCCAGTTAGAGACACACTGAAGTATGCAGTGTTTCCTGCATGAACAATATCCCTGTCACAGTAGTCAATAAAACTTTGAGAAATTTCTTCACGGAGAGAAAAGAACACAAGTAAACCCAGAGAAGGCTGGTTGGAAGCTCCCACAACTATTCCAGGAAGGAAGGGTTATGGCAGACAAAAAGGAATATATGCAAAATTTCCAGCAAAAGGAAATTGGGGACAGAGAAATTATCACTCAGGAATAAAGGAGATTGGGCAACAATTTCAAACCTTGGACAACTAGACTACTAGACACTCAAAATTTACTACCTCTGGTTTGTAAACAATGGTTACATCCCATTCACCACCAACAATTATCCATTTTAAAATTTAAGAATCAAGGGTTACATACTAAAAATATATACCAATACCTCAGATTTGTAGGTAACTTGTCTGATATCATTAACCAGAATTAGCCAAGAACTTAGAAGACAGCCAAAAATGTACATTTCAAGAATGATAAAACAGTAAGACTTATGTGCTCTATTCATAAAAACATAATATAACATTAAAGTTAGGGTTAGGATTCTCAGAAGAGGGGGGGCAGAGATATAGCTCAATGGCAAAGCACCTGCCTGGCAAGTGTGAGGTCATGAGTTCAATTCCCAGTACCAAAGGAAAATAAAAAGATTCTCAGAAGAGAACTCCCTATGCTCTAACTCAATGCATAATCACTCCTGAGATGGTGTCAAAATGTACCAAGCATAATTATCTGGTGTTCAGAGGCACTACAGTAGGGAAGTTGACAAGTCTATCAGATACTAACAGATACTGATGGCAGTGGAAAAGATTAAAGAACTATAAAAAGCCATTTTGAAATTTGAAAAGCACAGGGGTCTGGAGACATTCAGTGTAGAAGCAAACATTCCTTTTTATATGAAAAGCCCCAGTAAAACAATTATACACAGCATAGACAAACAATTGATATTCATAATGATGACCAAACTCCAGTCTTGTGCTGATTTTGTCACTTGTTAACATTACACCAAGAGTTTCACACTCAAACTGTATGATACAGTGAGAGAAAAAACAAGGTACCAATTGTTAAATAGCTTTACATGTATCAGTTAGTCACTAAGTCTCAGATTCTTTTCTGTAATAATATTTCCCTTGTAGGACTGTCATGAAGAAAAAATAAGATATTGTACTGTATGTAAAAGCACTTCACGTCATATAAAGTGTCCCCCAAAATGGTAACCCTATATTATCTTCAGTTTAAAATGTGACTACAAGAAACCCCACTGATTATGTCAGCTATTTTATTTATTACCTTCTGAGTTTCTACCTTAACATGTCTCCTCTTTTATTTGCAAGGAATTATCACCTCAGTTGTATCCAAACTCTATAGACATCCTTGATTGTTCCTTTTTCACTCATGTCTAAGCAATAGTCATACATATCCTTCTGACCTATCTTCTGGCTTCTTCTTCCTTTGTCATTACCTCTAATACTTCCTTTACCAGATCCTTACAGACTAATCTTTAAGTGGTTCTCCTGCACCTACCCACACCCCCCCCCCGTGAGCTTTCCTATACCTGCTACAAGTAGTTTTGTGTGTGTCATCCCCTGGATCAAAAGCATTCACTGGCTTTCCAGTGCCTTCAAGATAAAATCCAAACTAAGCAAAGTGGCATTTATAAAAACCCTTTGTGTTAAAATATAACACCCACAGAAAGTTTAATAATGAAGTCAAAGCTGAGCAAAATTCGATGATGATGATGATAGTATACATATATTCTGCTTTGCTATTTACAAAGCCTTTTCACATATAGAATTTCATAGGATTATTCCAACCCTACTGAATGGTTATTTCTTCTGTTTCAGAAGTTGTGTTTACCCTATCAAGAAGCCACTGCAAGCAGAATTCCTCAGATGTGCATCTTCAAAGATGTATTTGCTGTAATACAGAGTCCTATACCATGTTGTTTGCCACCCACTCCTATCATACTCTTCTGTTGGTATTTTTTTGTCTTCTAAATCACCAAGCTCTACAATGCCAGTGTCAGTCTCACATCTTCCCCTATTTATTTTGGACCTCGTTTGAAACCATAATCTCTTATTTTCTTATCCCCACTCTCCAGACCCAAAAGAATACGCTTCCACTTCTTTATATAGCTAGACCATTTCCTTTACAGTCCCTACCTTTGCAAGAAGGTACTTATTTCAGAAGTATTGCAACTTTGAAGACCGCCCACTGGGGGGCTCACTTATTGTTCTAATTCCATATTGTACATACTAAATTTTATCTTTAGACTGTAAGCTCCCCAGAGAAAGGACTTTCTTTAGTGCAATCACTCCATTGTAAAACACTGTGCATACTTGCAGAGACAATCAATTAATGCAGCCATTCCTGGATTTCACTGGAATTATCTACTGAATCACATGACTTTACTTTGGCATCATTTTCATCCTCTAAATTATTTTGGGCCTTCTTCCAGTTTTTTTTTAAGTAAAAAATTAACACCTTTTGCTTTCAGGAGTGTTGTCAGTTATACTTCTGAATGTACATGCTTCATCCTGCTTTATTTTTTATAGATAACAGTATCAAATTAAATACTCTTCAAGACTCCAAATGAAGGCAATGCAAGTGAAAAAAGAGAGAGAGAAAAAGCAAGAACCCTAGGGTAATCTATAAAGTCTGATTGTCTATCTGAGTCTTATCTACAGACATATGGAGTTTACTCCTTGACCCTGCATTTGCTTTCTATAAAATGATTCGATCCATTTCACTGGAGCATTTCAGTATATATTTCAGTATAAACTCTACTTCTACGTGACAAAAATTCAGAAAAATATCACATGAGAATAATGACTCAATAGTGAAAAGATGCTTATAAATTCATATCTATACAACATTATGAGTATATTCAGGATGCTGAAGTATAGCTTAGTGGTACAGTGCCTTACTGGAATGCTCAAGGCCCTGAGTTTAATCCACAGAGTTGAGAAAACAAGTGTAATCCATATAGAAATTGAGTCCATATGGAGATCTTTACAAGCTATGTTAAACATAGTCTTCCTTCAACACTTGAGAATTAGGACAGGTATAGATTTTATCACTACTACCTCTTAGTGGGCATTTTAGAGGTTCATGGGTAAGAGAAAATAAAATACGAGCTGACAGTTGAAGTCAGGATGATTAAAATCTGGATTATTTAAATGTCATTCTGACACAAAATCCACACTGACTTCATTATGAAAGTTCAGCTTTCTGTTCACAAGACTTTACATTACCCCCTCCATGCAAAATCAAATACGTAAAATTTTCTACCTCATGAATACGTTGCTGCTAAGCAGCTGTCATAGTGTCTATGGGGATGATGTCAGAATATCTTTTTAGTAATAAAGAAAGAGATGCAAGGTATATGAAGTCTTAAATGTTCATCAGATAATAATATTTTACCTCCTAAAAGAAATACATTGGGCTAGGATGATTTAATTTTAAGCACTCAGTATTACACAACCAATATTATATAAATGAGAAATTTCAAATAATATTCAATCTTGCAATTAACTTAGCAAATGAAATATAAACTGTAAGCTAAAACACTTGACCAGCCATGGTGGGGCAGTGCCTATTTCAGCTAAGCAATTATTTACAATATTTCCCTTTACATGCTAAAGGGATATACCTTAACTAGCTTCTTCTTACTGAAACAGCATCCACTAAAACTTCCTCATGACTACATTCATACAAGTGATGAGGAAATCAAAAGGACCAGAAGACTGAAAAACAACAACAAGAAAGCAACTAATATTAAATATAACTAAGGGTCCATCACTAATTGATTTCCCTTCTACCAACTCTATTTCTCTGGTTTGAGTAGAATTTTTAATAACTAAAATATTGCTAGCAACCACAATGCAAACCCATGGGAGCAGAAAGCAAGAGAGCTCACCTCACACTATCAGTGGTAAATCAGCAAGTGATCACAACCTAACACTAAAGAGAAAAGATTTGCTTGACTAGTTTTTCAGTAATGTAATCTATTACAGTCAGTATAACAAAGCAACATGGCTATAAACCATCCAAGACAGGTTAAAAATATCTTTATCCTTATAAAAATATTTTACTTGAATAAAAAGAAAAATGTTATGATACTTAAAGTCTTAAACACAGAAATAACTTAGAAGGAGGTTATGAAATTTAATTCCCACAGGCTCTTTAAAAGTAAATGAGTCATCTTTCTAGAAAGGTTTAGGTAGAGTTGAGCCTAGAGAGAGGAATATGGATGAATCCTCTCCAAATCCATCTAGTGCTATAATTCTTTTAAAAAGGGCCTCAATTCTGCTGCATTCTACATGTGATAAGATAAATGTGCTGCTTATAATTACTGTGATCCATTCATAGATGCTGACTTTTGCCATTTGATGCTCATAAAGCATCATTTGGCATTTCCTCTAATGTATAAAGAATGCAATTATGCATCTTCTGAGTGAAAATTTCATGAGAGACAGAGACAGAGATAGAGAGACAGAGAGATTGGTATATACTGTGTTCAATGAAGGCTAAAGTAACTCATTCAGAAGATAAACTATAATAGAAAAGCTTTTTAAACTTCATTCTGACAGAATTGATCTTTTTGCACTGCCTTCTCCACATAAAATAAACAATAATTGAGCTAAATAAAAGAAACAGTTTTAATAAGGACACACTGGGATACATATGCAGTGTTGGAAAAACAGTGGTCATAAGGGACAAATATATTATTGAACCTTATAGAGGGAGTATCTACATTACTTGTATATAGTATAGTTCTGGCATAATCCAGGGATTTTTCTTTCATTTTTGTCTGGAGCTCTTTAGAGCCCTTTATAATGACTCTGTCATTTGTTTTGCTTTGTTTTAATATGACAGGATCTCTCTATGCGGTTCAGGCTGGCCTTATACTCACCATGTACCATAGGGTGGCCACAAACTCTGGCAATCCTACTACCTCAGGCCACCCAGTCCTGGGATAGGAGGCATGTGTCACAATACCATTGCTTTATATTTACTGTGAACCGGTGCCTCAACTCAAACCCAACTGCTTTCTGTGTCCTGTCCAATGATCCCATATTGTGTTCTAGGCTAATCTCACATTTCTTAATACTTTGGATCAGAAATGTCCCTGCTGTCATACTTTGGATCAGGAATGTCCCTCAAAGGCACATATGTCTTAGGCTAGGTTTCCAGCTGGCATTGCTAACTAAAGGAAGTGCAACCTAGTAGGAGGAGATCCTTCATAGAAAGTATGTCCTCAAGTGTGTATAGGGGTGTTGAATAGCTGACTATATTAATGTTTTTGGATCATTGAACACAGCTGTTTGTAGTCTCTCTGTTTGAATGTCTACTTTGTATTCTTTGATACTGTGATTTGAGCAACTATTTCCAAGATGGTAATATGTAATCTATTAACAGGTGATTTCTTACTGTTATGTTTTTTTTTTTTTTTTTGTAGTTCTGTACTATATGTAACCTTACACTGCTTTGTTTTGTTTTGTGTTTTTCTCTTTTTCCTCTTAAATAAAAAAAAAAAGAAAGTATGTCCTCACAGAGGATGCTAGAATCTTTGCCCCTTTCTGTCTCTCTTTCTGTTACTAGACTGCCATGAAATAGTCAGTTTTGCTTCAACACATGCTCCCTGCCATAATATTCTGCCTTACCACAGGTCCAAAGTTATGAAACCAAGTGACCTGGGACTAAAACCTGTGAAACCATAAGCTAAAAATAAGTCTTTCCTCATTTTATGTAGTTTATCTCAGGTATTTTGTTGCAGTGACACAAAGCTCTTACACAAAATCTCCTATCCAAACACTTGTTTATTTTATTAAAAAATACTAACAGGGATATTGTTTTAAGTACTTTAAAAATACCAATTCAGGGGCTGGGGATTTAGCTTGGCGGCATAAGCACCTGCCTTGCAAGCAGGTGGTCGTGAGATTGATCCCTGGAACCGATAAAAAGAGAAAAAGAAAAAAAATTGAAAAAAAACCAATTCATTTCTTACCAAAACAGCCTAATATTATGAGGGAGGTTCTATTATCTTCATTTTACAGGTTAAAAAATGTAAGTGGTGGAGCAGAGATTAGAACCTAGGCATTTGGAGAATATATGCATTTAGTGACCAATGTGCTGTCTTTAAAAGTAGACAGTCAAATGATGGTTACTGTTTTAATTATCCTAAGGATGCCTTGTTTTTCTTTTATTAAAACATATGCTACTGTTATAATTCTTTAAAAGCAATTGGCAGCCTATATCCTAACTATCTAAAAGATACATACATACATATATAATATGACAAGAATTTTTAGCATAGTATTTTTTAGCATAGTATTTAATAAGATGTTGCTTACCTCTGAGGCACGGTCAGGAACTATACACTGCATAAAAATATTTTGTTATTTATTTCCAAACACTTTCTTACTCAGATTTAACAGTTGTTTCTGTGGATCCTGTGAGTCTCACAGAAAAAATGAAATAATCTAGAACATCTAAACTTCTCCTACTGATTCCTGGAACTCCAGGTTTATCCATTCTCTCTGCATGTAGGCAAGATTTCTTATGTATCTGCTAACTGCTAGCCCAACCACCAGAGTGAGCTAAGTGGCTCCAGTATCTTCTGAGGGACTACATCTCTCCAACTGTCCTTACCTCCCTTGCCAACAAGATAGCTACTGAATTGCCTGTCAATTCCAGGGCAGTGCCAGTCTGACAGTGC
Organism: Cavia porcellus; assembly: GCF_034190915.1. NCBI lineage: Eukaryota > Metazoa > Chordata > Mammalia > Rodentia > Caviidae > Cavia > Cavia porcellus. The sequence goes on along the minus strand of NW_026947486.1, from coordinate 35,951,950 downwards.
TTCCTCTCCAAATTATTATCTTTCCTGCTAATCCATTTAGAGTAACATTTTATTTTATTTTATTTTATTGAGACAGACTTGGTCTTGAACTCACTTTGAAGAAAAGACTGACCTCAAACTTGCAGCAATTCTACTTCCTCAGCCTCCCAAGTGCTGGGATTACAGGTGTGTAGTGCCAGGCCCATCTCTAAATCTCTTTTTTGTTTTTTGTTTTATTTATTTATTTATTTTTTGGTAGCAGAGATCGACTCATGACTGTGTACTTGCAAGGCAGGCACTTGTACCACTGAGTTAAATCTCAAGCCCCTAAATCTCAACTTTTTTTCTAAATTTTTTATTTTAAAGAGATTAAGACAAAACAGCACATAACAAAGCAGATCAGAACAGAACAATGTAAGCAACACAGTATTTCACCACACGACAACCCATAATATTAACTACCACAATGTCTCTTTGAAATAGTTGAGTATAACTTCATATACAATAGTATCAAACATACCATAATAGTATAAAAACATTCAAGAGAATGAGCGTATTACAGGGCATTTAAAACCAAATAACAGAAAAACAAACAATGGCTACTAGTCTATCTCATTTTCCATAGAAAAATTGTTTATCCTTTCACATGTAATACAATCCAATAAGGTACAACATGATAGAGCCAATGAAAACAGAAGAGCAAGAGCATGGTAGGACTTCAGAGTAAGATGATATTATATCAGTACTGGCTATTATAATGACTTGTTTTCTTCAAATTAGCTGTTCATGCCATCACAGATAACAAAATTGAAAAAACCAGGAAAAAACCCATTACAACTAATGAATACAATCATTATAAGGCTTCAAAACAATGTAATGGGGAATCATGATTACCATAAACTCTTATGTATGCTTACTATTTCTTACACAGGGAGACAATATGGTAAATATACATGTGAGTTTGATTTATTTCACTTATGAGTACGGTCTTCAGTTGTGCCCATTTATCAGTAAATATCTCAAAGTGATCACTCATTATAGCTGAGTAGTACTCCATTGTATAAAAATACCACAACTTTTTCATCCATTCCTTAGTTGATGGACACTTAGGTTGTTTCCAAGATGTGGCTATTAGAAATTGTGCTGCTATAAACATGGGTGCACATATATCACAGTGGTATAATTTCAGTTCTTCTGGCAATTTGCCCAGGAGTGCAATAGCTGGGTAGAATGGGACCTACAATTGCAGCTTTTAGAGGAATCTCCACACTGACCTCCACAGTGGTTGCACCAGTCTACACTCCCACCAACAATTCAAGAGAGTTCCTTTTCCCCCACAGCCTCTCCAGCATTTGTTGTTGGTAGTTCTCTTGATCCTGGCCATTCTGGATTGAGATGGAATCTCAATGTTAAGTTTTAATTTGCATTTCTCTAGTGACTAATGATAATGAACATTTTTTCATGTATTTATTTGTCATTTGTATTTATTCATCTGAGAATTGTGTATTCATCTCAGATGCCCATTTTTGGATTGGGTATTTAAATTTTGGGGGTCTGATTTTTTAAAAATTCTTTATATGTTTTAGACAGAAGTCCTTTGTCTGAGGGACAGTTTACTAAGATTTTTTTTCTCAATTTGTGGGTTTTCTTTTCACTATGCTGGAGATTTCTTTGGACATGCAAAAACTTTTTAATAAGATGTGATCCCAGTTATTGATTCTGGGAAGTAGTTCCCGTGCGGTTTGAGTCCTGTTCATGAATTCTCTACCTATCCCTATGTCTTCAAGACGTTTACCTATTTTGTCTTCCAACAGAGTTAGTGTTTCTGTTTTAATATTCAGATCTTTGATCTATTTAGATTTTAATTTAGTACATGGTGATAGGTATGGGTCTAGTTTTAGTTTTCAACATATGGCGAGCCAGTTTTTCCAGCACCATTTATTAAAGAGACTGTCGTTTATCCAGTGAACACATTTTGACCCTTTATGAAAGATAAGGTGGTTGAGTCTATTGGTAGGTGTGGTTGTATTTTCTAGTCTATTCCATTGATCTTCAGATCTGTTTTTATTCCAGTACCACCTTGATTTTATTACAGTAGCTTTGTAGTATAATTTCAAGTCAGGGATTGTGATGCCTCCTGCATTACCTTTGCTGCTTAGAATTGCCTTTGCTATTCTAGGTTCTCTTCTGGTTCCAGATGAATTTTAGGAGTGATTTCTCTAGGTCTATGAGGCATTTTGATGCTAGTTTCATTGGAATTGCATTGAATCAATTGCATTGAAGCAATTTTGGGAGAATGGCCATTTTCAAATATTTATTCTCCCTATCCATGAACAACGGATGTCTTTCCATTTTCTGAGACTATCTTCAATTTCTTTTCTCAGGGTATTACAGTTTTCCCTGTATAGTTCGTTTACTTCTTTTGTAATATTATTTCCTAAGTATTTTATTTTTTTGGATGCTAGTGTGAAGGATGTGGCTTCTCTTATTTCCCTCTCCATAATTTTGTTGTTAGTGTATAGAAATGCTATTGATGTATGAGTATTGATTTTGTATCCAGCCACATTACTGAATTTATTTATTGTATCTAAGAGTCTTTCAATGGAGTTTAGGGGGTCTTCTATGTACAGTATCATATCATCTGCAAACAATGATAATTTAACTTCCTCTTTTCCTATCTTTACCCCTTTTATTTCTCTCTCTTGTCTAATTGCTCTGGCTAGTGTTTCCAATACTATATTGAATAGGAGTGGTGATATGGGACATCCTTGTCTTGTGCCTGATTTTAAGGTGAAGGCTTTCAGTTTTTGACCATTTAATATGATGCTGGTTATAGGTTTGTCATAGATGGCCTTTATCATATTGAGGTAAAGACCATCTATTCCAATTTCCTGTAACGTTCTTATCATGAATAAGTGTTGGACCTTATCAAAAGCTTTTTCTACATCTATAGAAATGATCATGTGATTCTTACTTTTGGCTTTATTGATATGGTGGATTACATTTATTGATTTACATATGTTGAACAATCCCTGCATGCCTGGGATGAATCCTACTTGGTCGTGGTGTAAAAACTTCTTGATGATTTGCTGCATCCTGTTTGCCAATATTTTACTGAGGATTTTTGCATCTGTGTTCATTGGGGAGATTGGCCTGTAGTTCTCTTTTTTAGCTGGATCTTTCTCAAGTTTTGGTACTAGAGTTATATTTGCTTCCAGGAATGACTTAGAAAGAATTGCTTCCTGATCGATTTCATTAAAGAGTTTGAGGAGTGTAGGCATTAAGTCTCCTTTGTGTTTCTTATAAAATTCCACAGTGAATCTGTCTGGGCCTGGGCTCTTCTTTTTTGGTAAGGACTTAATTACATTTTCAATTTCATTAATAGAAATTGCATTATTCAGCAGTTTACATTTTCTTGACGAGCTTTGGTACTTTCATATGTTTCTAGGAATCTGTACATTTCTTCTGTGTTGTGGAATCTATGAGAGCAGAGGTTTTTGAAATAGGTGTTGATGATGTTCTGTATTTCCACACAGTGTGTAGTGATTTTGCCTTTTTCATTTCTTATTGCATGAATTTGAGCTTTTTCTTTCCTGTTTTTTAAAATAAACAGGCTACGGACTTATCAATTTTATTGATTCTTTCAAAGAACCAACTCTTTGATTCATTAATTCATTGGATTGTTTTGTTAGACTCCACTGTATTAATTTCTGCTCTGATTTTTATAATTTCCTCTCTTCTATTGGCTTTGGACTTGACTTGCTCTTCTTTTTCTAGATATTTGAGATGTAGCATCAGGTTGTTTATTTGTATTCGTTCTGTTTTCCTGATGTGGGAACTCAGTGCAATAAATTTTTCTCTGAAAATAAAAATTTACTTTTATTGCATCCCACAGATTCTGGTAGGTTGCATTTGTATTTTAATTGCTTGTCAGTATTGTTTAATTTCCCCTGTGACCAACTGATTGCTCAAGAGTGTATTATCTGATTTCCGTGTGTTTGTGGGGTTTTTGCAGTTTCTTTTGTCATTACTTCCTAGTTTCATGGTGCTATGATCTGAAAACATGCATAGGATAATTTCAAGTGTTTTGCTTTTATTTAAATATGTTCTGTGGGTTAGTATGTATTCTATTTTAGACTGTCCCATATAATTGTGAGAAGAATGTATATTCTGATGTTGTTGGATGGAACACTCTGTATATGTCTTTCAAGTCCATTTGTTCACAGGTGTGATTCAGTTCTGTTATTTATTTGCTGATTTTCTGTCTGATTGATCTGTCCCTTGATGTCAATGGTGTGCTAAGGTCTCCTGTTATAATTGTTTTATTGCTAATTTGATTTTTCATTTCTATTAATACTTGCTTTGTATAACTGGGTGCTCTGGAATTTGGTGCATATATATTTAACACTGCTAGCTCTTCCTCTTCAAGTTTTCCTTTAACCAGTATGTAATGATCTTCTTTATCTCTTTGGATCATTCTTGGTTTGAAGTTCACATTATCTGCAAACAGAGTAGCTACCTCCGCTTTTTTTTTTTTTGTTTTGTTTTTTGGGTTCCTGTTGCATGTAGTATTGTTTTGCAACCTCTGACTTTCAGTCTATGAGTTCCTTTTGGGTTAGACTGGTTTCTTATAGCCAGCATATGTTTGGATGTTGTTTTCTGATCCATTCTGCCAGTCTGTATCTTTTAATTGGTAAATTGAGACCATTTACATTAATGGTGGTAACTGTTATATTTTGGTTTATTGTTGACATGTTATTTTTCTGTTGCATCTTTATCTCTCCATTCTGTTAATTGTCTGCCTTGTTTAGTGGTTTTTTTCCTAGGTGTATCTAACCCATCTTTCAGTATTGTTTACAGGGCTGGCTTGGTGATCATGGTAGTCTTGGCAGAAGTATTACGTGCAGCAAAGGCTAAGCCATACCCAGAATATGTATCTATGCCAGTGAGGACAAAGTGCAGTCCCTTCCATGATGGAAGTGCTCTAATATAATCAACCTGTGACCAAGTTGCAGGTTGATCACCTCAGGGAATGCTGCCATATTGGGGGCTCAGTGTTGGCCTCTGCTGTTGGCATACTGGGCATTCACCAGTGGCTGTAGCCATATCAGCATTGGTCAGTGAGAGTCCATGTTGCTGAGCCCATGCATACTCACCATCCTTGCCACCATGGCCACTCTGTTCATGGGCCCCTTGTGCAATGACTGGGGTGGCTGAAGAAGGAGGTTGGCTTTTGTCTAGAGAACAAGTCATCTTATCCACTTATTATTAAAGCTGTCTTCTGCTGATGTTACATTTTGGTGAGCATTTACATGGCAAACAAATATTTTTATATCCTTTGCCCCTATAGAGAGGTCTATCCACATACCTCTTTCCCAAATATCTTTGTCAATTATGTTCCTTCCAAGTTCCTGGCCATCCAGCTAGACCACTGGCTACAGCCCATGAATCAGTATACAGTCTCACATCTGGCCATTTCTTATTCCAGGCAAATTGTACTACCAAGTGCACTGTTTGAAGTTCTGCCCACTGTGATGATTTCCCTTTACCAATGTCTTTTAAGGATGTCCCAGAAAGGGGCTGTAATGCTGCAACTGTCCACTTGCGGGTGGTGCCTGCATCACGTACAGAGCCATTCGTAAACCAGGCCCTAGTCTTCTCGTCCTCTGATAACTGATCATATAGTACATCCCACAAGGCTATAGGTGCATGCTGAGAAACTGATGATCCTTATGAAAAAGTATGGAGAAAAAGGCATTTGCCAAATTGATAGCTGCATACAAAGTACCAGGAGATGTGTTAATCAGCTCAAGCAAGGAAACCCTATCTGGTACTGCAGCTGCAATTGTAGTCACCACCTGATTCAGTTTATGGTAATCCAGGGTCATTCGCCAAGACCCATCTGTCTTCTGCACAGGCCAAATGGGGGAATTAAATGGAGATGTGGTGGGCACCACCACCCCTGCATCCTTTAAGTCCTTGATGGTGGCAGTAATCTCTTGAATACCTCCAGGAATGTGATACTGCTTCTGGTTTACTATTTTACCAAGCAAAGGCAACTCTAGTGCCTTCCATTTGGCCTTTCCAACCATAATAATCCTCATATTACAGGTTAGGGAACCAATGTGAGGATTCTGCCAGGTACTAAGTACATCAATCCAAATTATACATTCTGGAACAGGGGAAATAACTACAGGGCAAATCAAAGGACCTATTAGACTCACTGTAAGTTGGATCTTTGCTAAAACTCCATTGATCACCTGGCCTCCATAGGCCCCTACTCTAACTGGAGGGCCACAGTGACGTTTTGGATCCCCTGGAATCAGTGTTAGTTCAGAACTAGTGTCCAGTAATCTCTGAAATATCTGATCATTCCCCTTCCCCCAGTGGACAGTCACTTGGGCAAAAGACCTTAAGTCCCTCTGGGGAAGGATGAGAGAAAGATTAACAGTGTAAATTTTTGGTGCATCAGAGTCCTTATCCAAGGGGACCTGGCCTCCCCATCATTCAAGGGGTTCTGGGTCTGTAAACTGGCTCAAATCTGGGAACTGGTTGAGGGGCCATGATTCCCTGTTACCATGATTTGATGTAAGATTCTGTTCATTTGTCTGTAAATTTTTTCAATTATATAAATCTAGTAAAACTTTGTAGGCTTCCTATCTATTTCACTTCTAGGAACACCATGGCTAATCAGCCAATGCTAGAGGTCTGCACGTGTTAGATTATTCTGGTCATTGTTCTGCCTTTGCTGTCCATTACGGTAAGTACATGGACCCTGCTTTTGGCGATTAACTGCCACCACTTGACCTCTACCACTCTGGGACCCAATCAAGCCCATTGCCCTTAAATGTCCTAATTGACTAACTTTGGTCCCCACTGTAAGGTCTGGCATGCAAAGAAGAGCAATAACAGGGCCCTTCAGCGATGCTGGTGCTCCCCTCACAAATCTGTTTCTCAAAATGCTGGTGAAGGGTATGTTTTCTCGATCATCCCAATGTGTAGGATTAGGTTTAACTTGACAGATGCACTGCAGCATTCTCATTTCCCTGAGTCTCTGAATACCCTCATCAATAGCAAACCATGGAATATCAGGCATCTCTAACTCATTCACAGTGGGCCATCTTTCGATCCATATTTCTGCCAACCGTCCAAATAAACTGTTAACACCTTTCTTCACTCCACGAGCTATGACATTAAATTCAGATACCCTACTTAGTGGGCCCATATCAACAAATTCAGCCTGATCCAGATGTCGGTTTTGTCACCATTATCCCACACTCATAAAATCCAGTCTCATGCTTGTTCATCAGGCCTCTACCTTTAAGAGTTGGAAAACTCAAGAAGCTCTTTGGGAGTATAGCGAACCTCTTCATGGGTCACACTATGTATCTCACCTTTAGGAGCTTTCTGTGATTTGAGCCTGGTAATGGGCCTGGAGGCAAAAATGGGTGTTAAGGGTGGGTCCTGAGGAGCAGCAGCATAAACCCATTTAGTCAACATAGCATCAGTGTCCCCAAGTATGCTAGAAGATTCCAACACAGCAGGGGGTGGAGGTGGTGATGCCTCTGCCATTTCAGGTGGGGAAATCTCTCCCTCAGGCAAAATAACTTCATTAGCATCCAGAAATTCAGTACCTTCAATTTCCTCAGAATCCTCCCATACATCTCCATTCCAATGCATGGGATCCCATTTTTTTCCAACCAGTGCCCTCACCTTTGCTTCTGATACCCTTCGAGGCTGAGCATTAAATTTACATTGTAGTTCAGCCAATCAAATTATGAGGGTCTGTGTCTTGGTTTCTGCATCTCAGTCTTGCGGCTAAAACAGAGGAGATTTTCACTCATGACACACTGAGAAACTTTTAAATTTCTTATCTGTTTCTGGAGAAGCAATTTTTCCTTCATTAGTTTGTCCAAAGAGGTTAAGACCAACCATCCAGCATCATTGTATTGTCTACTGTGCCAAAGATATTCAAAATTGTTTTGTACAGAGTCACTAAATTTTTTACATCTCACAATTGGTGAATTAGGATAATCAAATGGATCTATGAGACATATTAGTTTAAACAGTTCATGCCAAGGATTATCAGTATATTCCACAGAAGTAGAAGCAGAGACCTTGGTGTCTTCAGGTCTCACCAAATTGCAGATCCAACTCCAGGAAGCTCTAACACCATTAAAGAATGCCATTGCTATAATTCTGTTTCTCTGGGACCACTCCGGGTACCAAAATCTGTATTGATCAGGGTTTTACTAGAGAGAACAGATATAACCCGGGATACACAGAAACAACAAGATTGGCTTATGATAGTCACAGAGTCAGATGAGGAAGTGTGCAGAGGTTTGGAGTTTACCCTAGTGTCTTGTGAAAGTCCACACCAGCAGGCTGATGGGTCTGTGACAGAAGGCCAAAGGCTCTGTGATGAAAGGCTGAAGAGTCTATGCTGGAAAGCTGAAGAGTCTATACTGAAATCCAGGAGGTGAGGTCCAAACCAAAGGAGAAGACTAGAGCTTCTCCCAAGAATGGAATGGATTCCTCCTTCCTCCTCCCCTTTTATACCTCGAGGTGATAACCCACCCTAGGGTGCGTCTTCTCATACATCCTTGGCATGTATTAATTAAATCATTCCTTAGGTTTTATCAATCAAATATATACACCTACCTGTCAGAAATTGTGATTGGAACAATAAGAGTTATCACAAGTTCATGGAATTTCAAGGAAAAGCATAGGAACTAGGCATTTTGTTTTTTTGGTTTTATTCATGATCTTTTGCTTGCCATACAAGCCATTGTACCTCTGCACTAAAACCCCAGCCCACAGGCATTTTAGTTTGCATGTGAAACTTTTCAAAGATTCCTTTTCCTGCCTTCACTGACACTAGGTGAACTGTGACTGAAAGAGCCCTGTGTAGTTCCCCAGTGAAAAAGTCTTTAAGTGCTGAAGAAATGGATCTTCATCATTTTCTATATATTGCAAAATAACCCTGAAATCAAAGGAGAAAGGAAGAAGAGCTGGTATCTATATCTCATTTAGGGGAGATGCAGAGGGAAAGAGAAGAGAAAGAGAGAAGCCCTGTGGAGTAGGCCAACCTAGGTGGTAGGGGGTGGTGATTGCTGTGTCCTTAGGCAAGGTACACACTCTTTATCTTAAAATGAGGATGCTGCCACCTACTTTAAAACACCATTATGATGATTAGACCAGAATACAATCACTTAGCAGTGCTATCTTACTCCCTCTACCCTTTTTCAGTATCACAATGGCACCACATTTAGCTTAGACAGCTATTTTCTGGAAGATCACCTGCTGAGTGGTAAAGCTAATGGGTGGATACTGTTCAAGAGGCTACTTCTGTAGCTTTTTGCATTCTTTCACCAAGGTCTTATTTAATTTACAGCCTTTAATTATTTGATTCATCCATTAATCAAAAATTTACCTCTAATACCTTTATAAAACACTGGTTGTGATAGTTATCTATAATATGGTACATGTCTGTAATCTCAGAATTCTCCTTGGCAAAAAAGAACATGGCCTGGACAATTGGGGAAGAACTTGTCTTAAAAGAAAAAAATAAAAGAGAAAGAAAAAAAGAAAGACAGAAAGGGTGCATGATGTAGCTCACTGTGAAAGTCCTGGGTTTGATACTCAATACCACATGCATACACACAAAAAAAATTTAAGTATTTGTGCACTAGAGGTATGTATGCATTATGTAGCAGTACTATTGTTATAGGCCCCTGAGCCAGTTATAAATATTATAGGCAGTCAGTGCTAGGCCATCAAGGAAGCCAGCACAGGTCCAGATATCTGATGACCTTGGAGGGGGCACACACCTCTTGCTGTGGGTCAGATCTCAAGACAGAAGGCAAAACAAATGCAACCAAACACTTTAGTATAATCCTTAGGCATTGAGTTTGGATCAACTTGAAGTCAGGAGTCACCATTCCAATCCCTAGGGAAGAGTCACTGCTCTCTAAGAATGCCCCCTTCCTATGTGACTTGCTTTCTCATTTGTCCCTAATGTAATCAATTTTACCTGAACTATTAATTTTATTGGCTAACTATAGTTATGTCTCACCTTATGCCCATCTGCCTTGTGAGTTCCCAGTTTTACCCCACCTGAAACCCATGGTTTTACTCTATAAAAGTCCCTGAAAAAGACAGTCATTGGTAACCTGCTTGGGATACCTTCTGTTTCTCCTCAGACAGAAGCTTTCTTTCTCTCAATAAATATACTTTATTCTTTACCTCCATTGTTCCTAAAATTCATTATTCAGTTTTAGAGAACACAAACTCACAGATATAGTAGGTCAAGAGTCTCATTCCCCTATATCACTATGGCCAAAGATCTCAGTAGTACTTCCAATAACAGTACTATTTCTCAGTATTAATTTCTAGAAAGCACAGGATTTCAGGGCGAAATTCCTGGGTCAGAATTCCAAATCTGTCACTGACATGGTATAGAATTTTGGATTAGATACTTCACCTATATTTTTGCGGGGAATACCAGGGATTGAACTCATGACCCTGTGCTTGCCAGGCTGAACTAATGTTGCTCAGCTAAATCCCCAGTCCTTACCTTTTTTGTACCTCTATTTCTTTCTCTAACAAAATTGGAATTCCTACTTCAAAATATTTTGGTAAAGATTAAAGAAGTAATACATCAGAGCACTTAGCACACCTGGCATACAAATGCTTAATATTACCTTGCATTTATATCACCATATTGTGGATACTAAGTTATTTAGAAATATTACAGGCAGACAGGGCTGGGCCTTCAGCATAAAACAATTCACTGAAAGCCAGGTTTCAAGAAAAAACAGAGCAGAAAAAGAAAAAAAGAAGACAGACTATACCCACATACTTCTAACAATGAACAGCAGTGACTGATATTCTAAGTAGGCATCAATCACCTTGGGTGGGGGAACCAAAGTCTCTCCTATCCTTTCCTTCCCAGAAAATCCTTGTTCTTTACTAGCATGCTGGCTAATGACTTGCTTCACCATTTGATCCCCATTTTATCAGTATCATCTACATGTCTAATTTTTGTAATTTTTGTAATCTCATTGGTTGGACAGTTTCCCCTCACTTCACACTCAACTTAGATTTCCTGTTGGGTCAATATTACCTAATGCTGGTTATACACTAATAAAAAGAGTTTCATTATGTTTGTGTTATGCCCAAGTTATATGACCAAAGTACCTGTAGCACAGTCATATTGTTCTGTATGCACCATTGGGTGACCTAATTGATATGTTAATCATCGCTCTCCTCTGCAAAGGACTTTAAATTCCTGGGAATCTGACCTAATTGATATGTTAACCATTGCTGCCCTCTGCAAAGGACAGATGTTATCTAAAATTGAGTGCTAAAATAAGTTGACAAAGGATTGTAAATTCCTTTGAGACTTCTCTGTCCTCTGCAAAGGGAAACAAAGGTCTTCCTCATTCCTTAGCAGATCAAGGATTTTCTTATTTCCTGATGCATGCCCATAACCCCTTACTTTGTAAATCATGCTTTCTACAAAAATGTCTGCAAAGTTTAGAGGGGGACACACAGCTTTTGCAAACTCCAACTGCACTGTGTCACTGGGCCCAGGATAAAATAAATCATCATTGCTTTTTAAAAACATGTCTTGCCCCATTTTTGGGCACCAAGTTGGGGGCCTTTGGGGGAGGGCTCATTTTTGGGCTACAAGAGCTATTTGTAATTTTATTACCAGACTAGAGTTTTCTCCCAACTTGAATGCGTATCACCTCATGGCTTTGCTTAATAAAATACCTCTGAGAAACAAGGTTGGTGGACAATGCACTTTCTGAGCCCCCTTCTGTGTCTCTTAGGCAAAGACTACTTTTCTCTCAATAAATTCTTATCTGTAACCTCAGTTGTTTCTAAAATTCGTTCCTCGGTTTTAGAGAACACAAACTCAGCATTTCGAATATCTACCAGGTTGGGAGATATATCAGTCACAATAGTATTTCAGGGAAGCACCAACACACTGTATTCCCTACAACCAGCATCATACAATAAAGGCTTGAGGGCTCCAAGCATAGTATCCAAGTAAACAAGAGCCATCAACTAATTTTCTTCATCCAAATCACCAGTGTCCAGATAAATAGTTACATTTCTCCTATAACTCCAAAGATTCTGTGAACATTATATAAAAATCTCTAAATCTGGTATCTCATAAAATGTCTTCATCTCATGTAGCATGGAATTTAAGTTCCCTGATTCAGACCAGATGGAAATGCAAGACATTTCCAAAATTAGCAACCTTAACTATGTCCAGAGCTTTGCAAAAACAAAAACAGGCCAAGCATAGCCTCTTAATGTTCAGTTAATGCCTGTAACTGAACATATAGACCTACCTAAGTTGAGCTACCCTAAGACCTTACGGAGGCATTTGACACTATTTTTGTTTTTACCTCAGTTTTTTAGACTACATAGAATTACAGGCAAAATTTTCACTTAGATGATGGTGGAGGGTTTATTAGTTATAGAAAATTTAAGTGGTGTCATGTTGTGACATCAATAGCATTGAACAGAAGTCAAGAATGGACTTCATGCATGGACAAAGTGAACTGATACAGGTGATCTCTTCCATATATAAAAGTCTGTCTTAAGTTTCAACATTAATACAACAAAATTAAGAGTTTATATCTGCAAAATCCACTTGCTAAATAACATTAAATATTTAACAGTGACTACTAGATATTATGGTCTAGTGTCCTTTCATATTTATGCCCATTAATCAATGCCTTGGACAATCATTTCAATGATACATGGGAAAAAGAATAATAATAATAGCAATGTTAATACTGGTGTCAGTATGGCTGGTAGTAGTAGTGGTAAAAATTTCAGTATTCTGTCAGTCATATCCTATTATAAACACTTACCAAACATTAATTTACCTAATTATCCCAACAATACTAGAAAAAGAGTTATCTTACTTTCTCATTGCTAAGACAAAAATATCTGCTAGCCAGGCCGAGGATTTAGCTCAGCAGCATAAGTGCCTGCCTTGCAAGCGTGAGGTCCTGAGTTCGATCTCGGGTACAAAAAAAAAAAAAAAATTCTGATAGCCAAAAGATAAAGGAGAGGTTTATTTTGGCTCACAATTTGTAAAGGTTTCAGCCCATTGTTGGCTGGCTGGTTCCATAGCTACAAACCCATCAGTGGACTAATGCAGTGGTAAGTATCACAGATGCATGGTAATATAGTACCCTGAGTCAAGACAGGGCTGGGCTCTGATAGGAGCCAGTGCAGAAGACCAGATACCTTGCAATCTTGGAGGAGGGAGACACATATCTCTGTTGCAGGGCCAGATCTCAAAACAAATGCAGCCATTCCCTAAATATAAACATCAGGGATTGATATTCTAAATAGTTGTAGACAAAGAAATGTGTGATGATTTGCTTTACCCACTGGAGATGTAGAACTCAAACCTAGAGTCTCAGCTTTAATCAGGAAAAGTAAAAAAATCTCACTTCTAGCCAAGATACAGTAAAAAGAACTAGATTTTTCCTCTTCCCTTAAACAACTAGAAATCCAGGAAGAAAACATTCCTTTCAAATATTATACAGTAATTACCCAAGACTATAATCTCCAAGGAGAAGGCAGGCTAAATTAGTGCCTTAATTTTAAACTACAGAGAAAATTTCCAACAATAGTGCAAGAAATAACACAGTCAGGCTTCAGTAAATCAAAGCCACAGATTAAAGTTCAGCTAGGCCAAATATGGCGTAAAATAGTGAAAGAGTATAGGAGACAAGGAAGCTGTCCTGGTGAGGTTCAGACTGATTATTCTTATCTGCATATACAGGAGAGAAACTACTGAAAGCTGGAGAAAAGAAGCATCAGAAAATAGTAAGAGGAATGACTTCTAGGACAGGTGCTGAGCTGACTCTCAATCCAGTTAAATAACCATAGTTGATAAAAATTATTAAAAACCAAAGATCATTGTTATGGCCTAGCTCTAACCAATGCACCTCCATTCCGTTCTGTATAGGATTAAATTTCCATTTCCAGAAAAGCCTTAAGTTTCAGCTTCTTGTAAATCCCCCCCAACCCCCCTTCTGTATGGTTCCCCAAGGTGTGCTGTTCTGGGAAAATGTTTAACCAATGGAATGTACCAAGAATCCCAGATGTTATCTCAAATAGGTTAAGAGCTTTGCAGGTTTTTAGCTTTAAAAATCCCGCCCTTAGTCTGTTAGATGCCTATTGGCTACCCAAGGCTGTATCCCCAGGCCTGAAAATAGAGCCTTTGCTCCGAATTTGTTAATTTCTTGCTTCCTTGGATTTTATTCTCAGGTCCGAGCTATCACAATCATTACAGAAAGGTTTTTGCCCTAGTATAAAGTACTGGACCTTATGACACAGTGGTCTAAAGTGGTGGAAGGCCAAATTGACAGCCCTTTTCTCCTCCTTCCCCTTCAGCCCTAATTACAACTTCCTCTTTCCTTTCCATGCACAGGAAGAGAATTTCAATCAGTTCCTTGCATGTCATCAATGCCCACCCCGAGTGCTTCTTCCAGCCAGAGGTCCTAAGGTTACAGGCAGCTGCACCAGTTAAATACATTATAGGCAGTCAGACAGGACTAGGCCCTCAAAGAAACCAGAACAAAAGACCAAATATCTGATGACCTTGGAGGACACACACCTCTTGCTGTAGGTCAGATCTCCTCACAGAAGGCAAAACAAATGCAACCACTCCCTTAAGTATAATCCTTAGGGATTAAGTCTGGATCACATTCAGAAGTCAGGAATCATCCTTCCAATCTCTAGGGAAGAGTCTCTGCTCTCTAAAAATGCCTGCTTTCTATGTGATTTGCTTCCTCATTTGTTCCCAATTTAATCAATTTTATTAGAGCTATTAATCTTATTGGCTAAACATAGCTGAATTGCCAGTTTACCCCGAATTTAAACCCACCTCACCTCATGGTTTTACTCTATAAAAATCCTGAGAAAATGCAGAATCTCAACCCACTCAGGACCCCTTCTGTCTCTCTCAGACAGAAGCTTTCCTTCTCTCAATAAATATTTCTGCTCTTAACCTCCATTGTTCCTAAAACTCATTCTTTGATTTTTTAGAGAATACCAACTTGTACCAGACATAATAGGTTGGGAGTTTCATTCCCCTATATCAATAAAGCCTCCAGCCATGTTTGTCTTCAGCAGAGGAGAAAATGCCCAAACCCATGAGTGGTCAGCTCCTTTCCACATTCTCAATAAAGGCCATTTCTTCTTTCCTTTTGCTTCTTTACTGCCTCAGAAAACCCTAACAATTACAAATTTTTGAAAATTGTCCTGGGGAATATAGCAAATGAAAAAATATTTCTTTGAGAAATTGTTGTAGGCAGATGAGTTAGTCACAAATAATATAGGCAATGAGATAGGGCTAGGTCCACCAAGGAGCCAGTGCAAATACAAGGAGGCTGACATCTCCTGCTGTGGGCCAGGCCTCAAGACAAAGGATCAAACAAATACATCTACATCCTAAAGACTGATATTCTAATTAGTTCCCTATCACCTGGGAGTCACTACCCATCCCCCTAGGGGAAAGGTCACAGCCCAAGAATGCCAGCTTCCTAGGAGACTTGCTTTCCCATTTGTCCCTAATGTAATCAATTTTAGCTTAACTATTGATTTTATTGGCTAACTATAGTTATGTCCCACTTTATGCCCATCTGCCTTGTGAGTTCCCAGTTTTCCCCCACCTTGAACCCATGGTTTTACTCTATAAAAGTCCCTGAAGAATAGAAGAGTCTTGGACACCCCACTCTCTTTAGACAGAAGTTTTCTTTCTCTCAATAAATACATTCTACTTCACCTCTACTGTTCTTAAAATTGATTCTTCAATTTTAGAGAACACGAACTCCGGGACATAAGAGCTCCGGGACATAAGTGGTCCCCTGCCTCATATTTCTACGGTACCTTACTATACTTAACCTTTCTCCTTTCCCATACCTGCTATAGCTGCTTCATGGTGTGATAGGCAAATAACTTCAATACATCCTCTTATTATCACTCCATGGCTGGCCATAGCCACCCAGATATAATAAATTTCAAGTTTCAGATGCTGTACCTTAGCTTGTTTTCCCTTTCCCACTGAAAATCCTACAAAAGGCCCTTTCAGTTGGCTTCTCAGTCTACCTACCCATTACTAGTTTCATTGGCAAATGACTTGAAGGGACAAGAAGTACGGCATATTGAGTTTACCTCAATATATTTGGGATTTTGAAGCCACTTTCTATGGTATTTTGAAACAGCTACTCTTTAACTTTATCCAGCTTTATAGATTTTCTTGAAGGATAGATGATGATGTGATATTGATTCCCATAATGACTCTGACTGTCAAAACCAAAAGAATTCCCTATAATCATGATTACTAATTTGATTGACATGCCTTAACCTTGGTTCATTCTTTCATTTATTCATTTTAACATGTGTTAAGCAATAAGTATATGTGAATAACTCTGTAAGGCTTTGGGAAAACAAATAGTTTCCATCAGTAATAAACTCAGAGTTGAATAGGTACAAATAAGTCCGCAAACAAATGATAAAAATACTATGCTTATATATTTAAAACTAGAGTCATACAGTAGACACTATGTAGGAGAATGGAAAACAAAGTAATTATCTTTGGTGCAAAGCTCTAAAAAGACTCACAGAATAGAAGATATTGAAGGCTAAATCAAGAACATGCCAAATAAATAATGGATTAGAAAAAGAAGAAGGCACTTAAAGAAAAGATAACATTATCTGTATGAAGTTATGGTGATTACAGTGGAAAATTAGTAATACTTTGGGATTGTTGGAGCAAGATGCGTGACAGGGCATATTAGAATACAGAGGAAGAAATTCAGGCAGAGATCTGATTGTAGATGGTACTGTCTCTATTTTACAATCCTAGGCTGGGTATGGGGGTGAATGCTGTGGGCAATGGTAAAATTCTCTAGTACAGCACTTGGGAGGCTGAGGCAGGAGAATCATTGTAAGTTTGAGACCAGCTTGGGCTACAAAGTGAGCTCAAGGCAGCCTAAACTGTATAGTGAGACCCTGTTTCAAAAAGACAAAATCGCAAACAAAAAACAAAACTACAAATTTTTGTTCAGGTAGTTAATAGATTAACATAATTCCTAGAGACAGAAGTCCACTACAGAAGTCAGTTTTGGAAAAAATGTTTCATAAATTTAAGACTTCTCATGACCATGCATGCAAAGATTACTAAACAATAAAGTTGTATCTGAGCCATCTATCTAATTCATAAAACAAAACTTCTAAAACATTGTAGTAGATACTATGTAAAAACACTGTGGTAGATGATGCGTGACCAACAATTGAAATACAGAATATCTTTCATTTTCTAAGACTATAAACTCAATTATCTATCAGAAAATTTAATGAACAGTAAAAGTTCTAACTTTCAACAGAAGAAACTTTTAAATTTTTTCCCTGAAAAACCAATATAATAAAAGTCTACTTACTTCTAAAAATGAATATCTAGTGAAACCAATAGCATTTCTCCTTTTTGCGGAATTATAAAGACAAAATTCCAGACAACACAGAACACCATCCCACAAAGATACCAAGACAACAGTATAAAATACTAATCATCTACATAAACTGACAGAAAGAAGTATTTACATGATCTATGCTTCAGTGAACTGTCACTTTTATGATACAAAGGCCAGTAGAGTTTAAGGAAGGAAGTGAGATTTCTAGCTATTTCAAGATGATAGAAGGGGAAAGGTTTGGGAGACAGAGAAGGCATTCTCAATGCATAGTACAATGTGGAAGCAGTCTAAAGAAGAGGGTCTTCTGCAAAACAATATCAGAGTATGTTTTTATATGCAATTTGTGCTACATGAAAACAAGGAAAAAGCAATGGGATACGAAAGCCTAGAGAAGAATAAAAAATGAAGTTCAGGCCTAAGGACCCAGTATCTCTATCTATATTTCTGTGAGCAATGATAAAATTCTCTAGTACAGCATAGAACACCACCAATCACCTCTATTCAAATTCTTTATTCCTCCAAAGTATTGAAGAGCATTTTACTAGTCATATAATAAACAAAACTTACCTTAAAATCAACTTACCAATGAAACATTGTGGAAAAAGAAAAGAACTTATGCAATTACAGCTAAATTTGTGATATCAGATTTAAATTATAACACATTCATAGGTCTCAAAAACAATCTAGAATATTCAAAAGTTGGAGATAGTTAAATCATAGTTCTAATCATTTGTGAAAAGATTTGCAAAATTTAGATTTGGATCCCTATTTTCTCCAGGGAAGAGGGTGGAGAATTTAAAAGAAAAGCTTGGTGGATGATATCAAGAAAAGTTGAATTCTTGAAAAAAACACATATCCTTAAGATTACCTAATACTGGCCAGAAGTAACCAAAGTACAGCAGAAAAATTTCAAACACATTCCAACATGCCTCTAATTAAGATAGTTTTGGGAGGTTCCAGAATTATAGCTATCAAACATGAAATCTAAAGAATTTGTCAAGATAAGAAAGATTACCAGTTAGCTTTAACTCAAAGAAAAAATCTTCTGACAGAAACAGGTTACTTAGAAAACACTAATAATAATGTCAACCTGCAGGCCTTCATGCTATATCATTTTAGCTACAATTGTTACTGATGAATATCTAAATGACAAGGGTTTGGCACTGTTTAAAATAGAACACTAGCTATGATTCTCATTCTAAAAGGTCAAACTAAATGTATGATAAACTTCATTTTTTATGTACTGTTGTTGTACTATAACCATGAACTTATTTTAAAATACAGCAAGAAATACAAGTAGGACATATAATAATGCCTAACAAGCAAAAATTTTTGTAGCATGTAGAAGCAAGCTAGGTACCCACAAGAGGTATGTATTTTGAAATATTTATGGATGGTTAACCAGAAAGACTAATTTAACACCTACACATCAATTGCATGGAGACAGAGCTGTGAAATATTTGCATTTACTATTCAGTAAAAGGATCATGACCGACACTACATTAAGAATGTCAGTTGCAATTAAATTAGGTGAAATTTCACAATTTGAAAGATATGCAATCTCTTTCCCTGAGAACTTTAAATTACATAAATTGACTGGAAGGCTCTCAAAAATGAAATTATGTCTACACAGTCACAAAGGAGAAAAATAGTTATCAAATGATAGTACAGTGAAACTTTTCTAAAATTATAGTTTAAAAATGTATAATAACCTGATGAGTTTAGCTCTAGTAGTAATACTAGTAGCAGTGGCACTACTTCTATTGAGAAAATGTAAGGTCAGGTGTTAAATAATCAATCTCAAATCACACACCTAGAATGAGCTGGAGAAGTTAGATTCAAACACAAGACGAAATGTCAAATTGTTATAAATAGCCGTGTTGCTATAAAGAGTAAAGATAACCAGTGGTAACTACAAAACAATAATACATGCCTGCAAAAACATCAAAAGGACCAAGGTTCAGAATAAACTGATTTACAGAAAGAGTTGTTATGTCAATCAAAACATGCCAAAAAAGGATTTCAAATTACAATCAATAATGCTAGATGTTTGGTGACAATGAGACATAAAAATCATTCAATTCTTCTTTTATTTCTATATGTCTTCTGTTAACAAGAATTAGAAACACAAGTCACATTTATTGAAGGAAACTGAAAACAGACACACAAGAAGAGATTAAGCAGTGGTTCTCCTGAAATAAATTCCAGGATACTGGAAAGAGCATGTGCTGAGATTTCTAATCACTGTCTAGACAGAATTATGAATAAGAGAAGAGGGGCATAAATCTAACAAATTTGTACTTTTGATACCCCCTCCTTCAAAAGAATTCCTCTCTGCAAGCTGGTGAATGTAACTGCAATTCTAGCAAAGTTTTATTAAAATAATTTTTTTAATTAAAAACATTTCTGGTTTGAGCAGTACATTTTTTCCCCCTTGTTCCTCTCAGTAAAACACAACCATAAAATCTGAAAATGGAATTAAGACACTACCAAGGGAGAACTCTGAATGATGATAAGAAGAACTCAAACTGGTTTGGTAATGAAAGAATAGCACATCAACATGAGGCCTTCATATCCTCACACCACAAAACTGGAACACTTAGACCCGCCGCTATCTGCTCTAGTAACAAATGTCAGGCCAGGGAGGCAGAGTCCTCTCCTTAAACAAAAGGAATCCTCTGACAATATCTGATGAGCCCAACATAGCTAGGACAGAGGAATAATTGGAAACTCAGCCAGAAGTAAGTTGCCAGAGAAGGCATCCTCCTTAAACAGCATGCCTGAGACTTCTTAACTACCAGGATAATGAAGCTGGTAAGGCAGCACGTATATTATGCTTATTGTCTCAAAACTGTCCACCTGTACCAAAAGACACTGAGAGTGACAACAAAACCACACATGAGCCTTAAAAAAATCCTGATTTTGAGAAATTCTTCACCTCACAGACTAAACACTTTCCTTCTCTGCCTAGATATACTAGGAAGGGTAAAGTAAGAAACAACAGTAGAGAATCCTACCAAGATTCTCCTTTCAAAGACATCCAGTGGCAGGCCTGGGAAAATAACCTGTTCTCCTCCCTCAGACACCACCAGATAAACCAAGTGTAAGTATCCCTATCATAAAGGCTATGAAAAGAAAATGGCCATTGGAAGTGCAACCATGAAAATAGCCTATACCTCATATACTAAAACTAAACAAAGTGACTATCTGTTAAAATTTTTTAATAAGCCAATTCTTAATATGATGAATAAAAACAACCTTGCTATAGTAAATCATCCATCACAGCAAGAAAAAAGGAAGTAACAATTTAAAGGAGAAAAAACTAACTACAGTCAAAACTGGGATGAGTCACATTGGAAATATTTGACAAGACTTTGAAGTGGCTATCATAAAAATGCTTGAACATGAATTTTAAATTGCTTTGAAGTAAAAAAGTAAAAGTCAGCAAAGAGAAATTATAAAAAAAGAATCATGTGAAGACTAGGAAACTGAAACATGATAGACAAACAAAAACAGCAAAGATTGCCTAAGAACTCAATAATACAATGGAGATGACAAAGATGACAACATAATCAACATAACAATATTTTACCAACTTTAAACAACATAGAAATAGAGACTTAAAGAAAACATTAACAGAGCTACAGGTGCACATGAAGCAATGACAAAAGACCCAATACTCATAGGAGTTTTAGAAAAAAATACAGCAAGTTTTAGAAAAAAAAAAAAAAAAAAAGTGAAAAGATGTGGGGATGAACGAATATTCAAAGAAATGATAGCTGTGTTTTCACAATTTGATGAATGACACAAATCCAGGAAATTGAGTTGGAAGTGGGATAAACTTGAAGAAATCCATATTAGGCCATATAGCACTACATTAAAATTTTAAAGAACAGCAACAACAAAAGCCTAACACGAAGCAGACAGTAAAAAATACACATTTACTATAGGGCAACATCACTTCAAAAGGCCAAGGATTTCTGTTCTAAATTATGAACGCCAGGACAAAGTGTTGTAGTATTTTTCAATGACTGAAAAGAAAACATGCACTGTATATGTGTAATAATGCTTCTTCAACAGTGAAGAGGGAAAAAATAAGATATATCATGTACAGATAAAAATTCTCTATGATGAATGTGATCATTATGTATATCTACAAATATACCAACTAAATTTGATTTTTTTAAAAGTGAAAAAAATTAACACATTTTCAGATACCAAGAAAATAGAATAGATACATAGAAGACATACCCTTAAAAACTGGCTTCTTTAAACAAAAGAAATGAGAAAAGAGGAATCTAGGAGCATCAGAAAGAAAAATGAAAAGAAGAATAGAAATATAGGTATATAGAAGAAATGATTCTTCTCATGAGTTTTTTAAATCTTATTTGAAACAAAATTATAATATCTGGGTTGGACCTTGGTGGCAATCTCCTGTGGCATTTGGGAGACTGAAGCAAGAGCACTGCTGAGAGTTCAAGACCAGTCTGAACTGTATAGGGGAACCCAGTCTCAAAAAAGAAACACAGCATCAAATGTTAAAAATGATAATTTAAAATAGGAAACAGAAGGAACCCAAATATAAATGAGGTTTACAAACTTGACTCAAGGTTTTAAAAACATGAATAACAGGAGGCCATTATAAATGACATGTAGGTAATATAATTCTAAGAACAACCATTCACAAAAGCTATATAAAGGTAATGTCAGCCCTTGTGAAGTTTGGTAGGATGATTACAGATTTTATCTCAAAGATGTACTTCAGAGTAAGGGCTGAGTGAGCTCAGTTCCTGTTATCACACACACACACACACACACACACAGAACTAGGAGACGCGAAGATACTATAATAAATAAAACTAAATGTGTTCAAGTAACTGATAGGAATACAAGAGGAACAGAAGAATAAGAGAAAAATGTGCAGGAAAAAATGAATAATAAAATGGAAGATCTAAGCACTATTTTTTAAACAATAATTACTTTACACATAAATGATCTAGCCAAGTGTGGTGACACCTGCCTGTAATCCCAGCACGTGGGAGGCTGAGTATCATAGCAAGTTTGAGACCAGTCTAGGCTACAAAGTGAGACCAAGGTCAGCCTGAACTGCATAGTGAGACTCTGTCTCAGAGAGAGAAAAAAAAAAAAAACATAAATGGCCATATAATATTATCAGTTAAGACAGTAATAGGCCAGGGGTATATCTCAGAGGCAACACACCTGCCTGGCAATGGCAAGTTCCTTATTTTGTTTCCTGGTTCAGTGATCAGTAAAGGAGAAGAAATGAGCCACCAAAGTATGTATCCTTTGTAGCAACTCACTTCACGTTCTTCAACATGAATGAATTCAAAGTAAAATGCTTGGGAAAAGATATACCATACACTTAGGTTTTTAAAAAAGCAATAATGACTATATAAGATAACAATTTCAGAAAAAAGAAAACCAACACAAAAAAGGATGTGACACAATGATAAAGAATAAATCAATTTAAATGTATATACAACAAATAAGAGAGGCTAAACATACATGAAAAAAAGATAGAATGTAGAAAAAAGAAAACCATAATTATAGTTTAGCACTTCAACACTCTGACCTCAGCAACTAATATAAGACAGGACATTAGAAACAATATAGAACCTAAGAAACACACAATAGGACCTGACTAGCTTATCTGAGTAAGGGTGAACCTTTTTGATCTTTCAATGATACAAACAGTCTGTTATGGCATATGTGACATAGCTTTGTCAGCACTGGTTTATATGTAACATTATACTTTTAAAAAGTAGAATACACATTTTTCAAATGCTTGTGAAAAAAATTCTTGTGGATTATTCACCAAGATACATCATGTCTAATTTATAGAATGAATCTCAAAAATCAGAAAGAATAGAATGAAGTGAATGAATAAAAGAAATAATAGAAAGTGTCCAAATATGTGAAAATAAAAACTACACTTCTAAACAATCAGGAGTCAAAGAGAAACTATAAAAAGAATTAAAAATATGTACATTTAAAATGAAGACAATCCTCCCCACCAAAAGAAAAACAGCAGAATTTGAGAAACAGCAAAAAGAGTGTTGACAGACAAATTTTTACAATTAAAGTGCTGTCATTAGAAATAAAAAAGAAACCAGGGGAAAGACAAAAACAAACTAGAATAGTGGAAGGTACAAAGTACAGAATGAAATTCACTGAAATCCAAAACACAAATACAAAATCAATGAAATTGGTGCTTTACAAAAACAATAAAAAAGACAAAAACCTTAAAAATAAAAACAGCATATAAAAATTACAAATGCCCCCCTAATTTTAATTATTTAGGCTTTTTGAGACAGGGTCTCACTATGCAGTTCAGGCTGGCTTTGAGCGAGCTTACTTTGTAGGGCAGGCTGATCTCAAACTTGCAATGATCCTCCTACCTCAACCGCCCACGTGCCACCAAACTGGGGTCCTCCCCTAGTTTTAAAAAATCCAAAAATCAGAATTGGAAATGAATAGACATTTCTCAGATCAACAAGTAGAAACAGCAAGCAAATATATGAAAAAAATGCTGCACATCACTGCTCTATTGAGAAATGCAAATTTAAACCACAGTGAAGTTCCACCTCATCCTGTAAAGAATGGCTATTATCAAGAAGTCAACCAATAACAAATGATGGCAGGGCTGTGGGGATAAGGGAACCCTTCTCCACTGTTGGTGGGAATATAGACTCATAAAACTATTGGGGAAATCAGTGTGGAGAGTCCTCAAAAAACTAGGACTAGAGGTTCCATTCAACACAGCTATTTCCCGTCTTGGTATCATTTGGAAAGAATTATAAGCATCATACCAAAGCAATACATGCACATCCACCTTTGTAACAGCAAAGATTGTAATAACAAACTTTGGAAACAGCCCAAATGTCCCTTAATAGATGAATGGGTAAAGAAAATGTAGTATTATTACACAACAGAATACTACTCTACCAGAAAGAAGGGTAATCTTGAGACATTTCTAGCTAAATGGCTACATCTTGAGACAATACCCTTAAGTAAAACAAATCAAACACATGTTTAAAAATTATAAATGTCAAGAATACAATGATATGTAGCACTAGCTCTTATACTAGTAAAAAAATAAGGAATTCCTGAATGGACTGATGTTCATATTGATAACTTTTAGTAAGTTTGCAATATACAAGGAGATGGTACATGTACATAACATACTTTAATTCCTTTTCTTTGGTACCTAGGATTGAACTCACAACCTTGCTGTTGCCAGACAAGTGCTTACACCTCTGAGCTAAATCCTTGGCCCCTTTAATTCATTTTTTCAATCGCTTTAATGCCACTTCCTCTCCTTCTTCTATCATTATTCACTGCCTATATAAAAGAGAGCTATTTCTCTATTTCCTATAACGTATCTGTCAAGTTTACCTTTTTTTAACTGATTTTTTAAAAAATTTATTTAAGGAGAAAAAAAGAGAAAAAGGGTACAAGTTATACAGAGTTACAGAAAGAATAAACAGTAGGGAATCATTAGTTAATATATTACATAACATTATCCTAGAAATAGTTGCTCAAGTTACAAAATTAAACCATACAAAAAGTGGACTTACAAACAGTGAGACTGCAAACAGTTTTGTTCAATGATCCAACAAAACTCAATAATATGGTTATCTATCTTATACACTTAAATACATACGCAGTTATGTCCTTTAGAGCACTTTCTTTTCCTCTCTTTTGTGCAACGACAATTACACATTTTGGATTATATTACTCCTACAGTTCTTATTCTTTTGGAAGACAGTAAAACCAAATGTGACATAACAGAACAGAGTCAGTCAAATCAAAAGGACGGACATAATACATAATGTAAAAACAAAATAGCAGGTGATCAACAATGGTTACCATACTGCCTCTTGCTATTTTAAAATGATTTGCCTATATCATTAGCTATAACACAATTGAACAAAACAGTAAAGAATAAAACCAAAACATTGGAGACATTACAGGACATTAAAAGAAGATAATAGTCAAGCAGAATGGGCGTCATAATGAATCTTATTGTCTTCACAGTTGTTGCCTATACTGTCGAACTTGGTACTATCAAGCAAAGCAGAATAGGGGAAATCAGTCAAAACAAGATGGTGAGGGCAATACAGGCTTTGAAATCAAGTTAATAGGAAATCAAAGTGGGTTACTATAATGTATCCTGCTATTTTTTATTTTTCCCTTAATTAAAAAGATAAAAATAAAAAAGTAAATACTTAAAAAAGGGATTGAGATAAAAGAGGGCATAACAACAAAAAAGCACAGGTCAAAGCATAACCATTTAAGCAAAATAATGTTTCACTACAAGATATCCGGACATAAAAGTAGTTACCATATTGTCTCTTTCCTTGAAATCTTTGAGTATAACTTCGTATATGGTAGCATCAAATATATCAAAACAATGTAAAACCATTTAAGAGAATGACAGCATTACAGGGTATTTAGAAACAACCAACAGAAAATGAACAATGGTTTCTGTATAATCGGCTTGTCTTTAAAAGTTTTTGCTTATACTATCATACATAATAAAATCCAATAAGATACAACCTATTTAGACCAATGGAGACAGAAGAACAAAAGCTTGATGAGACTTCAAAACAAGATGATACTAAATCAGTATTACCTATTAAGACATCATTTTCTCCAAAATAGCTGTTCCTATCATCCAATCTTCTCTGCCTCATTTCTGTTGAGCTCTTTTTCTGTCACTAGTTGTCAGTTTGTCTTCTTCATTTTGTTTTCTGCTCCATTCATTGTGGCCTCTCTGGCACTATTTCTGGATTCTTTGTATTTTTCTTTTTTAGAATACCCTGCAGTATTCTCTGTAGAGTTGAATTGGTGGTTGCATATTCCCCTAGTTCCTCTTTATCCTGGAAGCACCTTGTTTTTCCGTCAATTTCCAGGAATAGTTGTGCAGGATATATCAATCTTGGCTGGAGATTATTATCTTTCAAAGCTTGAATTATTTCCCCCCACGCTCTTTGTGATTTGATGGTTTGTCCGGAGAAATCTGCTGTAATTCTGATGGGTTTCCCTTGTAAGTGGTCTGTTTCTTGTCTCTGACAGCTTTTAATATTCTGTTTCATATTGAATTTCTGGAATTTTAATTATTATATGCCTGGGTGTTGCTCTGTTTGGGTTGTAGGTGGCTGGGGTGCTGTATGCCTCATACAACTGAGTATCTTTACCTTTTGCTAAATTAGGAAAATTCTCCTGGATTATTTCTGTGAGTAGTTTTGTAATTCATTTGTTTGTGGCCCTACTTCTTCTTTTATGTTCTTAATTCTTAAGTTATGGATCCTCTTATCATCTTCTAGTCTTTGTATTACTGCTGTTTATTTCTTTGTTACATTTAAGAAGTTTTTCATTTCATTCTCCCATATTACAAATCTGCCCTCCAGTTTAGATAGTCTGCCCTTAGTTTCTTTCAATCTGTTATGGCAGTTTTCGATAGAGTTTTTAGTTTCCTGGTAGTCTCTTTGAACCTGTTTCACATATTCTATGCTTTCTCTATTTTCTCCATCAAACAATTCTCCCCTCTTTTTCTGATCTTCCATTCCACCATCTGTTTTTTCTTGGGTGGTGCTTAGCATTTCTCTAACTATTCTGCTTATTTCTAGCTTCAGGTCATTAATAACTTCATTCCTGAACGGATCTATGAGGCTCTCTAGGTGGCCCTTTATGTCTATTGGTGCAGTGTCTGCTATTGCCTGTTTCTCAGGATTGGGGGCCGAAGGGCCTTTCTTGTTACTCCCTCTTCCCATATTCTTTGTTCCTTATATATGCAAGCATATATAGGATGCCCAGCTTCCTTTCCTGTCAGCCACAGTCTGATTGAATTGCGCCGGCTAAGTGTTCTCGCCCACCGCAGCACACCAGGAAGTTGCAGATCAGGCAGCCTATGTGGGGCTCGCCCCTCCAGGTCACCCTCAGGCTCTGGGATCTGGGTGGTGCTAGCCCACTGGGTCTCAGCCAGCAGCGTCACGTAGGCTAGGCACTTCTCACCAATCCCGCTTGAGAGGGGGATACATGGCTGAAGTCTCCACAGTGCCCTGCTCCCGCAAGTCTGCTCAGTCCCAGAATGTCCTCTGTTGGAGTCTCCCAAACCGTGGGAAAAGTGTCAGTTTCTTTCACTCACCTGACCGCAAGTCAATGCACAGCTCCACGCCCATTCTTTTTTCAACTCCGTTCACCGATTCCCGTTCTCAGAGCTTCCGCGCATCTCTCTCCCTGCCGAGCCGATGTAGACGCAGCCGCTGCATGGCGGGAAACCCAAATTCCGGTTTCCAATGGCGCGGGCTCCAGCTTCCACACTGAGGCTTTTCTGTTCTTGTTATAGCACCAGGATTGCACTCCAAGTTGGTTTCTCTCAGCCCAATTAATTCTTTGGTCAGCAGAGCATATCTCCACCTGCTCACGACTCCATACTCCGCACCATTCCTGAATTCCAAGTTGGTTCTTTCAGAGAGCCTCCATAGATGCTGCTATCTGTCCGCCATGTTCTCCTGGAAGTCAAGTGATCTTTTTCTTGTCTCTGACAGCTTTTAATATTCTGTTCTTATTTAGGATTTCTGGAATTTTGATTATTATATGCCTGGGTGTAGCTCTGTTTGGGTTGTAGGTAGCTGGGTCCTGTATGCCTCATACATCTGAGTATCTTTACTTTTTGCTAAATTAGGGAAATTCTCTTGGATTATTTCTGTGAATAGCTTTTGTAGTTCAATTGTTTGTGTCCCTACTTATTTTATGTTCTTAATTCTTAAGTTATAGATCCTCTTATTATCGTCTAGCCTTTGTATTATTGCTGTTTCTTTTCTTGTTATTTTTAAGAAGTTTTTTTCATTTCATGCTCCCACATTACAAATCTGCCCTCCAGTTCAGATAGTCTATCCTTAGTTTCTTTTAAGCTGTTATGCCAGCGTTTGATAGAGTTTTTAGTTTTTGGTAATCTCTTGGAATCTGCTTCACATATTCTATGTTTTCTCTATTCTCCATCAAACGATTCTCCCCTTTTTTCTGTTCTTCCATTCCACCATCTGTTTTTTTCTTGGGTGGTGCTTAGCAATTCTCTAACTATTCTACTTATATCTTGCTTTATTTCATTAAATACTTCACTTTTGAACTCATCTATGAGGCTCTGGAGATATTGCTTTATGTCTGTTGGTACCGTGTCTGATATTGCATGTTTTCTTTCCTCATTCTCCTTTGCATCTACCTTTCCTGGATCTGTGTTCTCAGGATTTGGGACTGTGCACCCTTTCTTGTTGCTTCCTCTTCCCATTCTTTTTGTTCCTTCCATACAAGTGAGTATAGTTTTTTTTTCTCTTTGTCTGTTACAGTTTGTTTGAATTGCACTGGCTAGGTGTTCCTGCCCACTGCAGTGTACTAGGGAGACACAAACCTGGGCAGCCTTTGCTTGGCCCACCCCTCCAGGTTAACCTACCGAAAGCTTCACTGCTAGGGTGCACCTCCAGGCACTGGGACCTGGTTTGGGCTAGTTTACTGTGTCTTAGTCAGCAGATTCACCCAAGCCAGGCACTCCCCACCAATCCCGCTAGAGA
Source organism: Cavia porcellus (assembly GCF_034190915.1). NCBI lineage: Eukaryota > Metazoa > Chordata > Mammalia > Rodentia > Caviidae > Cavia > Cavia porcellus. The sequence continues at coordinate 35,922,864 of NW_026947486.1, read as the reverse complement.
GGGGAATATGTGACTAAAGTCACTGCAGCGTCCTGTTCCAGCAAGTCTATCTGGTCCCAGTATGTCTTTTGCTGAAGCCTCCTACTCTATAGAAGGGTCCCTGTTCTGCTCACTCATCACAGATTGATGCAGGGCTGCCTGTCTGTCCCACTCTCAACACTGTTTGCCAGTTCCCACTCTCAGAGTTTTCACACATCTCTCTCCCTGCTGTGCTGATTCAGACGCAGCAGCAGCAGCAGCAGTAGCAGCAGCAGCAGCAGCAGCAGGGAATTCAAATCGAGGCTTCCAGCAGTATGGGCTCCAGCTTCCGAGCTGAGACCTTATCTGTTCCTGTTTTAGCACCGGGATTGCATTTCCAGTTGGTTTCTCTTAGCTTAGTTCATTCCTGGGTCAGCAGGGTACATTTCCCCTTGCGTAGGACTCCTCGTACCGCACCATTCCTGGACTCTAAGTGGGGTATCTCAGAGAGCCTCTGTACCTGCTGCTATCTATCCACCATGTTCTCCCAGAAGTCCCAAGTTTACCTTTTATACCTACTTTGGGTTACTCATGTAAGAAAAACCATGCAATATTTAATCTTGTATATCTGATTCGTTCATTTCACATAATACTATGGTTTCAATACGTATCAAATTTCCTACAAATTAAAGTGTATCATTCATTATTACAAGATTTAGGAATTATGATGTGTGGTGAAATGACCAGCAGTATGCATGTATCACTGCAATGATATCCTTTAAAACTTTTGAGAAGTTATCTAGTAGAAAAACAATGGAGTTAAATGGAATTCTAGTTTTAAATGTTTTTGAAGAATTTCCATACTGATTACTATTGTAGTGCCACTATTTTACCTTGCCAGCAACAATGTTCCCAAGGGTCTCACAAATATTAGTTATGATTTGATATCTTAATGATAACCATCCATCCAGAGGTGACACAGAATCTCAATGCTTTGCTTTACATGACTTTCTTTTTAAAGACAGGATTTTGCTCTGTAGTTCAAGATGGTCCTGAACTCACTAAGTAGCCCAGACTGGCCTCAAATTCTCAATGATCCTCTTAGATTAGCCTCCTGAGTGCTGGGATTACAGCCATGCCCCACAATGCCAGGCTCTGTATTCTATTACCTTTTTTTTGAAACAAGGTCTCATTGTATAGTTCAGAATGGCTTCAATTTCAAAATGTAGCCAACAATGGCCTTGAACTCATAAAAATCCTCCTGCCTCAGCCTCTCAAGTGCTCAGATTACAGGTGTATGCCACCATGCCCAGCTATGCTATATTAATTTGCATTTTTCTGGTGACAGAAATGGTTTTGTTTTCTTAACATTATTTATTGGTACAATTTAGATATTCATAATGACCACACTAATCATAGGGGATTTGTACCTCTATATGATATATCTTAGCTTTGGAAGGATTCTGCCCTAGACAGGACACTACAGATTGAGAGGCAGGATCAAGGGACTTTTACCTTGAGGTGATTTTCCCTGCTCCTAGGCAATTTACCTGTGGTGCAAAATGAATTTCAACTGGCCACTGGCACATCAGTAATGCCTCTTTAGGCACCACCCCAGACCAAAGCTATATATATGCCCCCACAACACCTGTCTGGCAGAGAAAGAAACACCCCGGTGGTCATGGAGTTTCTGTCTGCATCCTTAAAATAAAGACCACTTTACTTTATATTCTGTCTTCTAACCCCGTGCTGAAAATTCTGTTGGTTCTCTGACTGGGAATGACAGTGCGAATGACTCCTGGGGTCCCCCCAGTTTGAGTCCTCCTGCCGATTCATGGACTGAACTGCATCCTGGATTAATTCCTCATTTCTCAACATGCTGGAGCTGCTGGTCTACATACAACACCGGCCTAATTCATTTACCAAAGGAGAGCCAACCCTGTCTGAGGATTACTCTGTGCCTGTGAGCTGGTCTCACACCGGATTTCCCATTTCTGTCCCTGAACTGGGGTATGGGTTCTCATGTTGCTTGGGCATTCTGAGGCAGAGCTGTTACTGTCATTTTCTGGGACTCCACTTGTGCCTTTTGGTGATGATTAAAAAGCACGAGTTGGAAACGATTAACCATGCATCCAAAAGGTTAGGTGATGACCTCTTCTACACTGGCTATGGTCCAGGTTGGCTCATTTTACATTAATTGAACCATGGGAAATACTTTTCACCCCCCCCCAACACACACCTCTGGGTGCCTACTTTTTAACCTTGGTACTCTTGGCCAAAAGAAAACCATAAGAATTAAACGATTAATCTTTTACTTCCAGGAGGCTTGGCCAACCTATGAACCTAATGGCAGCCCGTGGCCTAAAGAAGGGATGTTTGACGCCTGTATTCTCAAAAAATTTATATGATTTTTATTTCACTAGTGACAAGTTGGCAGAAATTCTCCATCTTTTGGCTTTTTTCACATTAAGAATGTGTCTTCTCTCACTCTGCTCCTCCAAGATCTCTCCCCCTCCCCACACTTAGGATGTGGCTCCTTTTTTTACACCAAATTCCGAAGCCTTCTCAGCCAAAGGCTGTTCCCTCCCCATTTAACCACTAGGCTCCAATTTCTCAGTCCCTCCCACACCACACAAGCCTGCATCCCCCAGAGCCAGTGTGTGGCCAGGATGGGGGGAGGTGCATGGACTGCTTTAGGCTGCGTGCAGGTGGGGCAGGTGGCTATGAAGTGCGTGACCAGCTTGTGTGGGCTGCTCTGTGATCTCATGCCATGCACAGGCTCCACACTCCCCCTGCCAGCTCCATGGGACTCCCAGGCAGCCCATCCCCATGTGCAGCTCCATGTGGCAACACAGAGGAGGAGACCATGAGATGCAGCAGGAGGGGAGTGCCATGGCCTCGTGGTAAAGCAGCTAGGCAGGGGTGCCCTCCTATTCCTTCTTAACTTTCTGAGCTAACCATGAATCAGATTCCTTTTCTGGTATTCTTATTTCAAGAGATCTCTATTAATCGATCTACAAGAAGGTTTACACTAGTCTTATTATAGTTCATATTGGCCAAATATATTGGAGTCCACTCAAATTTTATAAGATGATCATCCATTTATATATCTGTTGTCTGTTTATTTCATTTATAATGTACAGATCGTCTGTCCATGTTTGTCCATTTGCCTGCTCTGTAAACAACTGTTTCTTTTTATTTGAGCTCAACAATCTTTTTTCCTTTTTTTGCATTTTCAAACCATTTAATCAAAGTTTATTTGGATTAAAGATTTAGAAAACATGCATCCACCTAGTTTTCCAGCTGGTCAAAATGTGATTAAAGATGTAAAAAACATGCATCCACCTAGTTTGCCAGCTGGTCAAAATGATTCAAAAATTGGTTAGACAAAATCCCTTGGGATGAGGAGACACTGGACAGGACTTCAAATGATGGACAAGAAAGTGGCTACCTGGTAATTTTAACCAGCTCTTGTTTATTAATTGGGGCCTCCAATAATCTCCATAGCCTTATGGGAGACACCTCAACTAAAGTTCAGATGACTAAGACAATGCATTGTTGCTGATCTGATGGTATATTCATGCCTTCAAATATAAAATTGGGATTGTTTCTGCTGCCTTTTTCTGGTGTTCCAGCCAGGAGATTCAGATCAGACCAACACGAGATCATCAGTAAAATAGTAACTTTTAAACAAAAATTTATGTAATGGATGATGACAAGTGTTTTCTTTCAGATCCAGGTGTATGCTCAGAGATCATTCCCAAATTTCTTCAGTGCTCAAATGTTTAAAAATCCATGGTTTATAGCCATTTAATGTTCTATGTTAATCTTACTGCCTATACTACACTGTACTGTTATCAATCTTCTGGATGTTCAACAACTGAAATTAAGAAATAATTATAAATTCCCTTTAGATTTCTTTTTTGGGGATCCACCATGTCTTTTCCAGAAAAAAAGGCTATATGATATAAGCAGAAGAATGAGACAAGCAGTACGGCAGAGGCCAGGTTTGAGTTTTTCCCAGCCCTTCCGCTGGACCTGGCAGCCCTCCACCAAGCCATAATTAACTATACTTAACTGGCAATAAATGACACTGTAGCTGATCTCTCTCCTAATAAAAAGGTAAAATTAATAAAACGGGCCATCCTCCAAAAGAAACATGCCATTAGACATTCTAACAGCATAAGAGGTACTTGTATATGACAAATGAATGGCATGTCAGTTCCTAAAATTCCCTGGACCTTATCCTCCTTATGGGAAGACATTACTAAAGTTATAATCATAAATACCCTATGGATTGTATTATTTGACTTCCACATACTTAATTGATTTTACAGATACCTTCCACTGTAGGCCAGATTCCAAACAAAAGGTAAACTTGGCCCTCAAACCCCATAGGGAGATTTTCTTAATATGGCTTTTTATGTTTTCAACAACAGATAAAAAATAACAAACTGATCTTTTAGCAGTGACACTTAGAGCTTTGAGAGAAGTAAACTGAGACAAGGTGGAGCTGCCTGAGCCTCTCCTAGACCAGGCTTCAAATGCTGCAAAGAAAGACATTGGGCAAGAGAATGCCCCAATCCTGGAGTTCCTTCGGGGCCTTGCCCCAGGGCCACTGGACTGTCCTAGCCACCAGAGAGCAGGCAATCCAACTCCTTGCCCTCATAGGAAATGCCATCACTACCGGATTCATCACTGAGAGATCTGCTTGGACTTGCTGCTGAAGATTGACAGGGCTCGGGACCCACAGCCCCCATTAAGGTGTCTTTTTCAGAGCCCCAAGTCCCACTAGAGGTGTCAGGTAAGACATTCTCTATACTTGTGGACATAGAGGCCATGTATAGGACTGTCCCTGTGTTTTCAGGCAGCTCTATTGAATCCTCATTCTCTATAGTGAGTGTTGATGGCCAACCTATACAGCCTTTACAGACAGGGTCTATTTCATGAAGGTTCTACACTTGCTTGTTCTCTGGTCAATCCCATAGTTTGAGATACCTCCAATCCTACCTGCACTGTTCATGCCATACCTATTTTAATTTGTCTCAGGGATTTTTAAATTTTGCTTGTGTTCCCCAATATCCCATAGGTCCCAAACATTTACAGGGACTTAAACTTATAATTAGGTGCCTTTTAGACAATGGTTTTCTTAAACCTACCCACTCTATAATACTCCTATTCTCCCAGTACTCAAGCCTGATGGGTCTTACCCTCTAGTACAAGATCTTAGGGTAATAATGCTGTTACTCCAATCCACCCAGTGGTGTCAAATTCTTTTTTTTTTTTTTAATTTTTTTTTTTGTCTTTTTCATTTTTATCGGTACCAGGGATCGAACTCACGACTGCCTGCTTGCAAGGCAGGTGCTTATGCCACTGAGCTAAATCTCCGGCCCCTGGTGTCAAATTCTTATACCATGCTCTCTTATATCCCTCCCTCCACCACTCACTTTCCAGTCCTAGATCTTAAAAATGCCTTTTTTATTCCTTTGTGTTTATGCAGACTGTCACAGACACTCTGCGGTCTCAACAGCTTACACAGGTTATCTCTAATAAAACCTCTCCTCAGGGACATATAGCACCCCTTCCTTTCCTATTCATCAGTTTCACAGACACAACCCTGGTCACACACATGCCCTGCCACAAAAGTCTCAAATATCTTTTCATCTTTGTTTATACTTTTTCAGGATAGATAAAACCTTACCCACAACCAGGGAGACTGCTGATAGACTTACTAAAGTCCTGTTACAGCAAATCATCCAAGGACTACAACCAAGATGGAGCAGCCCATAGCTGGTCTTCTTGGCAATTCCAACAGCAGTCAAAGTTGCTGGACTGCCATCCTGGTTCCTTATCACTCAGGCTAAGCAGTGCCCTCCAAGCCCTAAATCTAACCATCCTGAGTAGTTATCTCATCTTCTGTCGTCCACCTGTCTCCATTTCACCAAGGCTTCACAGCCACAACTCTTAGGCTAAGTCATGTTTTGTTATCCAATTTGGTTCTTAATTTCTTACATTCTATTAATTATCCTTTTTACAGCAGGACAACTGTCTTAATTTTCTCTACCCTCAGCTGTTTGGTCAAACATGATATCCCTGAAGGTCTAGGCTCTTACCTTCCTTATAGTGACACAGCCACAGCCATCCCCACCCCCCCCCATTCTTTCCAGCTCAACTCCTGGACCACAGACAAGTCTTACCTACCTCTCCCCTTAACTTTTACACTCTCAGATGGGAGAATAATCACCTCTTATAAGTTCACTCCTTCTAACCCCACACTCATATTTTTCAGAATTCTACCTCACCATAGTAATGATTCTGCATATCCAAATCAAATTTCTTGTACCTCACCTGGGTCCCTAAATATGATAGTGAACTTCTTCCTCATAGCACCTCGTCTCTTTGTTTTTCCAGCCTAATGTGTGGGCATTCATCAATGATAAAGTAGTCCTGGCTGAAACACCTGGCACCAGCTTCTACATGGGCATCAACCATCATCCCATCAACCCTCCTAAACCCCAATATGGCACCCCCTTTCAGTAGGAAGTGGTAAGAGAGAAAAAGTCCACCTTTTTCCTAACAATAAAAAGATGGGAATGAAAGGATTCTGCCCTAGACAGGACACTATAGCAGTGAGAGGCAGGACCAAGGGACATTTACCTTGAGGTCATTTTCCCCACCCTAGGCAATTTACCTGCGGCATGAAATGAATTCCAATTGGCTGCTGTGGTATCAGTAATGGCCCTTTAGGCACTACCCCAGACCAAAGCTATATGTATGCCCCCACATCATGTGTCTAGCAGAGAAAGCCGTACCCGGCAGTCATGGAGTTTCTCTCTGCATCCTTAAAATAAAGGCCAATTTACTTTATATTCTGTTTTCTAACCCTGTACCAAAAATTCTATCAAGTTTCTCTTTATTTTTCTCATTTCCAACCTTTCTCCAACCCTACTTCCCCTCTATTAACAAAGCTGGTTCCACTTTTACCCTTTTTTTAATTTTTAAAAATTTCCCTTCTATTGCTCCATTTCTCTTTCCCTTTGAACAATCATTTCCTGTTTCACAACATCTATTATATATTTTGTTTCTTATTTAGACTTTAATTGCTCACATGAGAGAGACAATGCAATATTACACGTGTCTGATTTACTTCACATAAGAATATGGTCTCACCAGGAGTGTTGGTACATAGCTGTAATCCCAGCATTTGGGAAGGTGAGTCAGAAGGATCACTTTGAGTTCAAGGCTAACCTGGGCCACATAGTGCGTTTAAGGTCAGCCTGAATTACATGACTTTGTCTTTAAAAAAATTTTTAGTCTCAAAGTCCATCCATTTAGCTATAAGTGTCTCAATTTTATCTTATTTATGGCTGAATGGTCCTCCAGTGTATTAAAAAAAACATCATTTTTTTCCATTTGTTGGGTGATGAACATTTCAGTTATTTCCAAGATTTATCTCGCCAGGATTTTTTCTTCACTGGTTTTTTGGTAATAGTCATTGTTTCTTGTTAGATGGATTCTCAGTATTGCTTTAATTAGCATCTCTTTAATAAGCAGTGATGTTAAATATTTTTCATATATTTATTTGAAATGAACAGAAATGTTGAGCTTTTGTGTATTTACCATTTGCACTTGTTCAGTGAATTGTCTATTCATTTTTCTTGGACATTTTTTGCCTAAGTCTTTTATTTTTTGAGGGAGGAGTGAGACTTTACTGGAATTATTTGTATATTCTACACATTTGTTCTCTCTCTTAAGAATAGCTGGCAAAACTTTTTCCCTATTACATAGGTTGTCTCTTCATTCTATTAGCTGTTACTTTCATAGAGCAAAAGCTTTTTAACTTTATAAATCCCACATGTTGATTCTTGATGCTACTTTTTGTGCATTTGGGGTTCTGGACATGAAATGTCCTCCTATGTCTATGTTCTCAAGAGTTTTATCTATTTGTAGGTCCGGAAGGTTAACTATTTGATCTTTGACACATTCTGATTTTTGTTTAATACATAATATCAGTTATGGTTCATTTTCCATTCAATCTACATGTGAGTGGCCAGGTTATCCTTTCACCATACCTGTGTTTGGAATTATTATCTTTGTATCTAGATGCTCCCCCAAAAGCCTCATGCAGTCATGGATGGGCCTTTTTCCACTCAGCTGAATCTAGGGTATGTAATTGCTTCATGGTACAATTCTAGGATATAGGGTTCTAGGATTAAGGGGAGTTATTACTAAACAATTCACTGATTAGTATGGCAATTCCCTAATAATTGTAACCTGGATATAGTATAAGGAATAGAAAAAGGCTTGTCTTTTCTCACTTGCTTAGCTTCCTTTTTCCCACCATGAACTCTTTTCCCTCTGTGATGCCTGTCTGCTAAGTGGATTATGGACAAAAACCTCTATATACTTTGAGACAAATAAACCTTTCCCTGTCTAATTTTGGAATTTCAGATATTTTGTCTCACCAATGAGAGAAGTAACTAACACAAGCCACTTTATCAAACATCAGATAGCTGAAAGTACTAGGGATTGGTTCTTTATCTTTTATTATATTGTACTAATTTCAGGCCTATTTTGAGCAAATACCATGGTAATTTTGTCATGGTAACTTTGTTTTTATTTTTTTGAAGACAGTAAAATCCAACAAAACAAAGCAGAACAAAGCCAATCAAAACAAAACACTGAACAAAGCAAAATGATTAACTGACAAAAAACAAACAAACAAACAAAAAAACAGTGATAACCATATTGGATTTCAAAGACCAGATAGAAGGAAATCCCCTGTATGTCTCATATTGCATCCTCCCAATATATGTTTGGACCACTGACCCCAGGCCTGCAAAATCATCCAAAGAATAGAAGTATTCAGTTGCTTTATGTACCTGAGTTGCTATCAACTCAGCTTGTCCTCTGAATCAGCTGGTTGCTTAGGGATGTAGGGAGTGGTGGGTGTTAATTCTCAGCCTGCACGTCAGCAGGCTCCCAGGAAGCACTATGTGACTTTTCTCTTCCTGGATCCCACTTGACTTGAGTGCTTACCAGAAAGGCTGACCAGTTGGTTTCTTTGTGGGCTCCTCCCATTCCAAGTAGAGTGGATTCTCAGGAGGTGCTGACTTTTCTCCTCCTGGACCCCATTTGGCTTGCATGGCTTATCAGAGAGGCGGGCTAGTTGGCTTCCTGGTGGGCTCCTCACAGTCCCATCATGGGCAATTCTCAGGAGGCACTTCCTATCATGGTAACTTTTGAAAGTAACTTCAACTCCAAGATTGTGACCTCTTCCAATTTGGCTTTTGTTAACCAGGATTGCTTTTGCTATTGTGGATCTCATCTGGTTTCATATGAATTTGAAGATTGTTTCCTCACGTTCTGTGAAAAATGCTGCTGGAATTTTGATTGTGATTTGGATAAATCTGTGTGTTAAGTATGACCATTTTGACCATCTTGTTTTTGCTTGTTCTTGAGCAGGAGCACTTTACATAGTCTATTTTTCTTTTCAATTTTCTTTTTTAGAGTATTGTACTTTTCACTGTACAGGTCTTTCATTTTCTAAATTAGATTTATTCCTAATTTAATTTTTTATCAGTGTACTGGGAATGATATGTTTTCTAATTTCTTTCTCATTGGATTCATTATTATTGTACAAGTAATGTATTGATTTTTTCCAATTTTTCAATTCAGTGACTATCATTTTATTATTTTTGATTTACTATTTATTAGTACACATTTTCCATATATAATGATCATTCATCATATGGAATTTGTACCCATACATAAAATATGATAATTATTTTTCACATTCTCCTTCAACAGTTCTTCCTCCTTGCCAGTTAGAAAAGCTTCCTTTTCATTCTGTTCTTTTCATATTTTTTTCAATCTCATTCCCTTCCTTGCCTGACCCCATCTCCCTCCATCATTTTATTTCCCACTTAAACACAGTCTTGCTACTCCTTAATATCTAGTCTCAGGCCGGGGATTTAGCTCAATGGCATAAGTACCTGCCTGGCTAGCGTGAGGTCAGGAATTCGATCCCTGGTGCTTAAAAAAAAAAATCTAGTCTCCATTTTGCTCCTTATTTATTCTCTGAGTTTGTGATACATACAAGGATGATCAATTGATCTACAATAACTATCTCATCTTGGCTAAAATAATACAATCTGTAAAAGCAATACAATTGATCAAACACTGGAAAATGATAAAATGTCATAACATAATTTTCCAACTGTAATTATAAGCACAAGATTTATAGTTAGGTAACAAAATGTAAGACAAGTCACAAAACTAACATAAATAACAGTCTGGGTTGGAAATTGTTTTCATGTAAGGCTTAAAACACTTCAGTGTCTCCTGACCTCTAATGTTTGTGTTGAGAAATCTTCTGTAATTGTAATGGGCTTATGTTTATAAGCAATTCATTGCTTTTCTCCACAGATTTAAGATTCTGTTCTGATACTATATTTCTGAGAATTTAACTATGATACATCCAAGAGATTCTTTTGTGATTGTGTGTATTTTCCATTCTATATGTCTCACTTATCTATATGTTCAATTTTTCTCCTTATGTGGAAATTTTCTATTACTTCATTGAACAGGTTTTCTATGTTATTTCTGTTGTCTTCTGATTTTCTACTAATCTCACTCTTAGATCACTCTTCTTTGCATGCTCTAGGAGTTGATAAGTCAGATGTTTATGCTGTATTGTTGTTTTTAAGGAATCCCTCATTAATTGGTTACCAACAATAGCCCTGCCTTTATTTCTGACACTACCCTCACATTGATCACTTTTATTTACCTTACGTGCACAATGATTTTTAAACTCCTGAATTCTACATAGAGCCTTTTAATGGACTTTGATTGCTTTCTATACTGGTCAGTTATGTTTTATGTCATTTTGTGTAGCTCTGCTAGATTTTTGGCTTTTTTTTTTTTTTGGTTTTTTGTTTATGTTTTGGTCTTTTAAAGACACAGGGTCTCACTATGCAGTTCAGCTGGTCTAGAGCTCACTTTATAAGCCAGGCTAGTCTTAAATTCACAAGAATCCTCCTGCCTGAGCCTCTCCAGTGTTGGGATTACAGGTGTATGCCACCACATCCAGCTTCTTCTGGACTTTTTACTGTTCTCTGTGGACATACTCATTGTTTTATCGATTCTATACATGTTCATTTATATCTTTTGTAAGCTTGCCAAATGCCTTATTGAACTTTTTGTTATCTCCTCTTGTATCATTTTCAATACTTTGGTTATATGCCTTTTGGTTTCCTCCCTTTCAAAGCCACATGGAATAGCAATGAGGCAGTTAGAAGTTTTTGGAGGAATTTTGTTGGCTTGTCTTTATTTTTAGTTTATTTCTTTGTTATTGAGTGTTGAGTTTACAGGTTATGATAGTCAAAAGCATCTTTTCTATTATGTAGGTTTCTTTAATTTATTGTGTACTTCTCAGTGATATCTTCAGTGCTTGGCCAACTATTGGCTTTTGTTTGTGTCCCAGTATTAAATGATCTCCATTTACGAAGGATAGAAGTTTTTCGTGTATTTGGCCCAGTACTCTATGAATGGGCCACATTTTGTTAATAACTACAAGGCAATCCAGATATTGTAATCCCAAGAAAAACTGTTAATAGCAGAACCTATACCACCTGTGCTATAGAAATAAACTCAACATAAATTACAGTGTGGAATACAAACTGAGTATTGTCAAGACTCAAAGACCAATAATGTACCACTCTTAACTGTAAAAGAGACCTGTAACCATAGTATGAACATTAAGACAAACCAAATATTGACTTAGTATTAACTGACAGTAAATATCTACTATGAGAAGCAACTTTATTTGTACCAAAAATATAATAGGATGCAAAGAAAAACAGCATAAAGTTAACTACCTATATAGAGATTCATAACGCTTGGTAATTATGCTAGTAAAGCTAAAAGGTGTGGGGAACTGGAGAATGAAAAAAAAAACATAATTTGAAAAATTAACCAATGTGATACAAAAAAAGAGAAGAGAAATGAGAGATAGAGGGTCCTATTGAGGAGTGAAAGGAAATCATTATTGTTAGAGAACATTTGGAGGAAACAATGAAGAACAAAAAGAAGATGAATAGAGAGCAAAATGCATGAAATAAAAGGAAGATAAGGGAACAAAAGCAGAAACATAATAAGAGAATAGTAAACAATGGAAAGTAAAAGCAAAAACTGAGGAAAAAACCTCAGTCTAACCCTGAGGAGCCCCAATGAACACTAAAAATAAAAGATACAAATATTTTTAAAAGATTGAGTCAAACAAAAAATTTCTGTTACTGAATGAATGGTTTCTTTCCAAAGTCTATAGCCTTGGGATTCAGCCAATTAAGATTTTTAAATGTCCTCCCTACAGTAGAGGACCCTGTGTCCTCTTCACCCCCACCTTCTGTTACTTGCCCAGCAAAGCTGTTGCTCGTTGGTAGATAGAAAATGTTATCAGCTCTGCTAGATAAAAGCAGGGATTCAAGTGGACTGCTGAATTAATATTTACAGGAATGGAGTCTCATTGCTTTCTTCTCTCATGTGTTATCCCCATTCAGAATCAAGTCAATTAGTCCTTTCTTTTGCTAACGCATTGCAAAGGGGACCAAAACATAAAGCCAGCTTAGAGTGAGTGAGTGGCTTCATACTTTTGTCTGGGGGTTTGATGCTTTTATCTGTTTTATCATAAGGGGGGTCCTGCAAGTATCATAAGTTTGATAACTGAGAAAAAGATAAATTGCTGAAAACCCAGGAATGACTAAGCTTTAACAAAGATGAAATAAATGATCTAAATAATCATATAAATGTCAAAACATTCAATTTATAATTTTAAAATTTCAAAACAAAACTTTTAATATCACCTGTATTCACACACAAATTGGAACAACATCTAAAGAAAAATTAACAAAAGCAGTTTCACAAAAATATGAAGTAGTATTTCCCAGATCATTTATTGGACCAGTATAAACTTCATGCCAAAAGCAAGGATAATACAGAAAAAAGGGATACTAATCATTAATATTGATTACACATTTAGATTCAGCATACCCAGTGACCCCAAGCAGCTGGGGACCTTTGATGTGCTGCTTAGACCTGCATATCATACTCCACTTAGCTGTGCAGACTTGGTTGCCACTGGGGAGCTAGTGGGGTCCCGTCCAGCTGCCCCAAGAAGCCAAGGAGCATCAGTGCACAATGAGAGGTGTGCTGAAGATTTGCCCAGCATACTTCATTTGGGGAGCCTCCAAGAGCTGTTCTTGACCTGGTAAGGCCTATCTCACAACCCCTACTCAGCTGGAGAAACATCCTCTAGTGCAGATAGCCATTGTCAACCCAGGAAACAATTGAGACTTTGCATTCAGCTGCCACAGGAGAATATAGGAAAAAGACAAAATGAAAGATCAAAATGCAAACTCAAACCTCCAGCCCAACAAAAACAAGTGTAGAAGATATGAACATAGAAGAAAATGTAAGCCACACAAGTGAAAATTCTGAAATGATAGCATCTTAAGTAAAGAAACAACTCCATGAAGCTCTAAAGGAAATTAGACCATAAATAATCTTCCAGGTAAAATGAGAAACAATAAACATAATGAAAGAAATGCTAAACACATCTAAAGAAGACACATAAAAAATAAAGGATCACTGCCAAATGATAGAAACCTTTATGAACAAAAAGAGATACCTAGCAAATCAAAAATCCCATCAAAATCTTGCAAAACAACCTTAATGTATGTGAAGACACACTTTCAAAACTTGAGGCTAGGACTGCAATTACTGAACAGGAAAAAAAAGAGATCTTTAAAAAAATAACAAGGAATCTGGAAGTAATTAAACAGTTGCAAGATAATGCAAAGAAAAAGTAGGATAACAGTGACAGGTATAAATGAAAAAGGTGACAAAACAAATGATATAAAAACGTTACTTACAGAAGTAATAACACAAATTTTCCCAAACAGGGGAAAAGAAACTGTCATACAGACAAGTGAAGCATATTGGACTCCAATTAGCCATAACCAAAATAAATCTAGACCCAGACATATAATAAACATCCCAGAAATTCAACATAAGAACAGATTATTAGAAGCTGTTAGATAAAAGAAAAAAAAAATCAACTGTAAAGGAAAGCAATTCAGAATCACATCAGAAGTGTCAACACAAATAATGAAGTCAAGAAAGCATGGAGTGAAGTATTTCAAATCATAAAGGAAAAGGACTTTGAACCCAGAGTGATATACCCTGAAAAATTATCCTTCAAAATGAATGGAGAAATAAGATACTTCCAAGACAGAGAACAGTTAAAGAATTTCATGACCACCAAATCAACAGGAAAAAGAATGCTAAAATGATATTCTAGATATATGTAAAAAAAACCCCACAACTTTAGGGGCTGGGGATTTAGCTCAGTGGCATAAGCACCTGCCTTGCAAGCAGGCAGTCGTGAGTTTGATCCCTGGTACCGACAAAAATGAAAAAGACAAAAAAAAAAAAAAAAAAAAAAACACCTCAACTTCAAAAACACCAATAGAAAAAATAATTACTAAGCAGGGCACACAAGTAAACAGAGGCAAAGTAAAGAACCAGTAGCAGAAAGATAACATGACAAAAAAGGCAATATTCATACATGTAACCATTAAGATGAATGCCAACAACTCAACAATTAAACAGACTGGCAGAATGGGTAAAGAAACTACATCCAACTATATGTTACATACAAGAAAACCATCTAACCGGGGGCTGGGGATTTAGCTCAGCAGCATAAGCACCTGCCTTGCAAGCAGGCGGTCATGAGTTCAATCCCCGGTACCAATAAAAAGGAAAAAAAGAAAAAGAAATGTAAAAAAAAAAATCTAACTGCAAAGAAAATTCATAGACTGAAAGCCAGGTTGGAAAACAATGATTCATGCAACAGGAACAGGCCCCAACAAAGAAGCAGAGAATGTGAACTTCAAACCAAGAATGATCAAAAGAGATGGAGGTTCACAACATATGGGTTAGAGAAAAATTTCAAGAAGAATAGATAAAAGCTTAAATATATATGCACCAAATATGGGAGCACCTAGCTATGTGAAACAAATATTAATAGAAATGAAAAATTTAAAAAAAAAGAAAAATCAAGTAAGCAATAATAAAGTTCTAATGGGAGACATTAATACTGCACTGAAACAAAGAAACAGATCAAGTAGACAAAAAAATTGGCAGGAAATAACAGAACTCAATCAAACCTGTGAACAAACAGAATTAGTAGACATGTACAGAGTATTCTACCCAACAATATCAGAGTATACATTCTTCTCAGCTTCACATGGGACAATCTCTAAAATAGACCATAAACTAGCTCATAGAACATGCTTAAGTAAATCCAAAAGAATTGAAATTAGACAATGCATGTTATCTGATTAGAGTGCCATGAAACTAGAAATTAAAGAAAAAAGAAACCGCAAAAATTTCAAACACATGGAAATTAAATAATACACTCCTGAACAATCAAAGGGTCACAGGAAATTAAAGAAGAAATTAAAGTGTATCTACAAGCAAACAAAACTGCAAATACAATTTAGCACAATCTGTGAGATGCCATGAAAGCAGTCCTCAGAAGGAAATTTATTGCAGTGAATTCCCACATTGGGAAAACAGAATGAACACAAATCAATAACCTGATTGCTACATCTCAAATATGTACAAAAAGAAGAGTAATTTAAGATCAAAGCCCTAAGAAGGAAGGAAATTATAAAGATCGGAACAAAAATTAATGCAATTATGATTGACAATTAAAGAATAAATGGATCAAAGAATTGGTTTTATGAAATTAAATAAAAACTGATGAGCCTATAGACAATCTTATTTTTTTTAAAAAGGAAAGAAATAATATAAGTTCATGCAATAAGGAATAAAAAGGGTGAAATTCCTGCAGGCCCTGTGGAAATACAGAAGATTACCAATTCCTACTTCAAAAAACTTTACTCTCAAAGGTCTAATAATGCAGAAGAAATGGACATATTCCTAGAAACACATTAATTACCAAAGCTAAATGAAGAAGATGTACAACTGTTGAATAACCTAATTTCAATTAATGAAAATGAAGATGTAATTAGAACTTTACCATCAAAGAAAAGCCCAAGTCTTTTTTTTTTGGCCTATACTTGCTTTTATAGTGTGTGGTCCTAAACAATTTTTCCTGCCTATCTTAGAGAATATGTAAGAGCATTATTTAAATACAAAATTTAGAATTTAATTAGGAAACAATATCTAGTATATGAACCTGAAGATAGTAACACATCTGAAGAACCTGAAAAATACATCTATTTTTTAAAAAGAAATAATGAAATTGCAGCATTATTAGAGCAAGAGAGTGTGAGAACTGAGTGTGGACAGCATGGGGGAGCAGAGAAGTACGCAGACCGGGAGTAATTTACTTTGGGATATAGCAACTGACTAAGCCGCATGGGAAAATCTTAATGCCTTGCTATTTTTCTTTTTTTGAGAACCATAGAAACCAAAACTTTTGCATTCATTTTATTATTTAAAGAGAAAGAAAGAAACAAACAAAAAATAAAAACACATGGAGAAAAAAAGGGTAGAAATTATACAGAATTACAGAAAAATAAACAGTACGAAATCACTAGTTGATAAGTTGCATATTGTCATCTTAGAAATAGTTGTTCAGGTTACAAAATTAAAGTATACAAAGTGACATTCAAATAGTGACAATGCCAACAGTTCTACTCAATGATCCAACAAAAACTTAGTAATATGGTAATCAGTCCCACACACTTGTTTTTTATCTTAAAGAGGGTAAGATTAAACATATCAAGACAAGGGTTGGGGATTTAGCTCAGTGGCATAAGCACCTGCCTTGCAAGCAGGCAGTCATGAGTTCGATCCCTGGTAACGATAAAAAGAAAAAAAAATCAAAACAGAACAAAACAGTTGAAAAAGAAACAACTTAAAGAAATACATATTTCAAAGCAAGTCCACTGGAGATCTTCACTGTCTATCTTATTGTCTCTAGTTTTCTTCCAAATAGTTGTCCCCATCTTTGCACACATTGAATACATCCTGCATATTACAGAACTAATCAAATTATTACAGGATGATGAAGACTTTTTAGATCTTCACGATCTGACATTGGGGAAGTCAATAATGACTACCATAGTGTCTCTCATTTTCTTCATAGTAGTTGTCCTTATCTTTATGTATGCTGAAATTGAACTTAAGAGACTAGACTGATATCACTCTGAACAGTGAATAATAGTATTGCTAGATTTTATATCATAATGTTACAGAATTAGCATTGGGTTTCTTAGTGTCTCTTCTTCTTCAGAGTATCTGTTCATTACATCTTGCATTATATAATCTGTTCCCATAAATAGTTTAAAAATTCTTCCCATGTGTGAATTTCTACATGTATATCTATCCTCTCTGTACTATAGGGAAAAACAGATCATAACAAGATGGCAAAACAAATTCCTAGGAAAACATGCAATGAAAAAGACACATAAGACCACAATATTAGGTGATCTACCATAGTTACTATGTATTCTCTTGTTATTTTCAGTAGACTTGTCCACATCATCAGGAAAAAGCCCAAGTCTTGATGGATTAACTGCTGAATTATGCAAGAAATTCAAGGAAAACATAATGCCAACATTCTGGGGAAGGGGAAGCAGGTCTCCCTACTCATTCCTGGAATCAAGCATTACCAAAACCAGGGAAAGATCCAACCAAAAAAGAGAACTATAGAACAATAACCCTAATGAACATAGATGCAAAAATCCTCAATAGTAATAGAAATGAAAAATAAAATAAGCAATAACAAAATTCTAATGGGAGATATTAACTGGCAAACAGAATGAAGCAAATCACCAACATTATATATCACTATCAAGTAGGATTCACCCCAAGACTGCAAGGATGGTTCAACATTCACAAATCAATAAACATAATGCATCATATCAATAGAGCCAAAGATAAGAATCAATGATCACCTCAATAAATGCAGAAAAAACTTTTGATAAAATCCACCACTCACTCATGATACCAGCCTTGTAGAAAATTGGAATAGATGGTCTTTACCTCAATCTGATAAAAGCCATCTATGACAAACCAACAGCAGTCATCATATTAAACAGTCAAAACCTGAAAGCTTTCACTCCAAAATCAGGAACAAGAAAATGCTGTCTTATTCAATAAGTCCTGAAAACATTAGCCAGAGCAATCAGACAAGAGAGAAAAAAGAAAAATAATAAGGATACAAAAGGAAGTTAAATTATCATTATTTGAAGACAACATAATACTCTATACATAAAAGATCCCCAAAACTCCATTGATAGATGTAATAACCAAATTCAGTAATGTAGGTGGATACAAAGTCAATCCTCAAAATTATTAGCATTCCCGTACACAAACAACAAACATTGATAGAGAAATAAGAGAAATCACACCCTTCACAATAGCATTCAAAAAATGATTTATGTAGGAATTAATCTAACAAAGGAAATAAAAAATCTATATAGTCAAAATTACAGTACTCTGAAAAAAACAAAAAGAAGAGATTCTCAGAAAATGGAAAGACATTCCATGTTCATGGATAGGAACAACAACATTGTAAAAATGTCCACTCTCCCAAAATTTAAAGATTGAATGCAATTCGAATCAAAATACCACTTGCATACGTCACAGATGTAGGGGAATCATTCCAAAAATTCATCTGGAACCAGAAGAGACCTACAATAGCAAAGGCAATTCTGGGCAACAAAGGTAAGGCAAGAGGCATCACAATCCCAGAATTGAAGTTATACTACCAAGCTATTGTGATAAAATCAGTATGGTACTGGGAAAAAAAAACCAGGCCTAAAAATCAATGGAATAAATTAGAAGATACAATCACAACTACAAACACAATCAGGCACCTTATCTTTGACAAAGGGGTCAATCATGTTCACTGGATGAAAGATAGCCTGTTTAACAAGTCCTGCTGGAAAAATTGATTTTCCTTTCACTAAAAACTAAAACTAGACCCATGCCTATCACTGTACACTAAACTAAAGTCAAAATAGATCAAAGATCTAAATATTAAAACAGAAACACTAAATATGCAAGAAGACAAAGCAGGTAGATATCTTGAAGACATAGGAGTAGGTAGAGAATTCATGAACAAAAATCAAACTGCACAGGAAATACTTCCCAGAATCAACAACTGGGATCTTATCTTATTAAAAAGTTTTGGCATGTCAAAAATGTCAAAGAAGAAGGAGGAGGAGGAGGAAGAAGAGAAGGAGGAGGAGGAGAAGGAGGAGGAGGAGGAGGAGGAGGAGGAGGAGGAGGAGGAGGAGGAGGAGAAGAAGAAGAAGAAGAAGAAGAAGAAGAAGAAGAAGAAGAAGAAGAAGAAGAAGAAGAAGAAGAAGAAGAAGAAGAAGAAGAAGAAGAAGAAGAAGAAGAAGAAATCTCCAGAGTAAAAAGAAAACCCATGAATTGGAAAAGAAACTTAGTTAACTGTTCCTCAGACAAAGGATTTCTATCTAGGACATATAAAGTATTTTTAAAAAATCACACCCCCAAATTCAAAGACTCAATATAAAAATGGGCATCTGAGATGAATACATACTTCTCAGATGAAGAAATACAAATGGCAAATAAATATACAAGAAAAGTTTAGCATCAGTGGTCATTCAGGAAATGCAGTTTAAAACCACATTGAGACTTCACCTTCCTCCAAAAAAAAATGGCTTGGATCAAGAAAACCACCAAAAACAAATGCTAGAGAGGATATGTGGGAAAATGAACACTTCTGCACTGTTGGTGGGATTGTACAGTGGTGCAACCACCGTGGAAATCAGTTTGAAGGTTCCTGAAAAAGGTGGGATTGCAGGTCCTTTTTGACTGAGGTATCTAGCTTGTAGGCACATTCCCAGAAAGATTTAAAAAATCATACCACAGTGATGTATGTGTACCCATGTTTGTAGCAGCACACTGTGTAACAGGTAAATCTTGGAAACAACTGAAATGCCCATCAACTGAAGAATATTACAAAAGATATGGTACTTTTATACAATGGAATACTACTTAGCTATAAAGAAGGATCACAGTGACCTTTTTTATTTTGAAGACAATAAAACAACACAAAGCAAATCAAAACAAACAGAACAAAGTAGAGCAGAGTAAAACAATGCAAATATCATAGGATTTCAGAAAAAGCAGCAGGAAATGAACAGTGGCTTCCATAACGTCTCCTATTTTCTTCAGAATAGTTGTCCATACTTTCACACACAATAAATTAATACACATTAAAATAGCATAAAAGCAATCAAAACACAAGAATGAGAGCCTTAAGGGTTTTCAAGACCAGACACTAGCAAATAATGGCTACCATAATGTATCATTTTTTAAAAAAATAGCTGTTGATACCTTCATACATATTGGAATCAAATAACTAAAAACAGACTAAATCCAGTCAAAACCAAAAATAAAAGCATTACTGGCTTTTGAATCAACATGATAGGAAATCATTCATGGCTACCATGGTGTCTTGTTTCCTTCAGTGTTGTTGTTCATACTATCACACATACTAAAATGAATTCTTGTAAACTGTGTAGGTGAAATATTAGGCATATACAAGCCTATACATGTACAGCTATCCTTTCTGTGTTAGAAGAAAAAACAAAACAATAAAAAATGACTATATCTAAGAGCCCCAAACAATAGCAATGTAGGCATTCAAAACAAGTTGATAGTAACATAACAATTTTTCTTGTATTGCATAGTTATCTTGAAAAGAGTTTCTCAGATGACCAGAAGTAAACATGCAAAATTTATTTAATCCTGACTGTTAGCTGTTTTGTCCAAGAACAATAGAATTTGTACTACAATAATATTAGTAATCTTAAGTAAATATATAAAAAATTATCTTATTTCATTTCTCTTCCTTTTTTCTCTTTTCCCCTGAGTTATTTTTCATCTTTGATCACTCTCTTACACTTTCACAATATTTATTGAAGATTTTGTATCTTATTTTCTCTTTCAGTTTTTTATACTAGGGAGACAATTAGGTATTTGCACATGTGCATTTGATTTATTTCACTTATGAGTATGGTCTCAAGTCCTATCTATTTACTTATTATTAAAGCCTCAATGTGGTCTTTCTTTATACCTGAGTAGTATTTCATTGTATAAAAATACTACATCTTTTTTATCAATTCTAAGTTGATGGCATGTGGGTTGTTTCCAAGATTTAGCTATTACAACTTGTGCTGTTATAAGCATGGGTGCACACATATCACTGTGATACAATGTTTTCAGTTCTTCTGAGAATATGCCCAGAAGTAAAATAGCTGAGTCAAAAGGGATCTCCAATCCCAGCTT
This sequence comes from Cavia porcellus, assembly GCF_034190915.1. NCBI lineage: Eukaryota > Metazoa > Chordata > Mammalia > Rodentia > Caviidae > Cavia > Cavia porcellus. Next base: position 35,901,543 of record NW_026947486.1, on the reverse strand, counting down.
TTTGAGGAACCTTCACACTGACTTCCATAGTAATTGCATAAGTTTACACTCCCACCAACATGCAGGAGAGTTCCTTTTCCCACACAACCTCTCTAGCATTTATTATTGATGGTTTTCTTGATCCTGGCCATTCTTCCTGGAGTTAGATGGAATCATAGTGTGGTTTTAATTTGCATTTCTCTAATGACCAATGATGCTAAACATTTTTTCATGTATTTACTTGCTGTTTGTATTTCTTCATTTGAGAACTGTGTATTCATCCATTTTGGATTGGGTCTTTAAATTTTGGAGGCCTGATTTATTTATTTATTCATTTATTTTGGGTACTGGGATTCGAACTCATGACTGTAAATTTTCAAGGCAGGCTCTTATACTACTGAGCTAAATCACTGGCTCTAGAGGCCTGATTTTTAAAAATTCTTTATATGTTATAGATAGAAGTCCTTTGAGGGACTGTTGACTAAGATTTTTTTCTCAATTTGGTGGTTTTCTTTTCACTTTGTTGGAGATTTCTTTTGACATGCAAATACTTTTTAATAAGATGAGGTACCACTTGTTGATTCTGGGAAGTATTTCCTGTGCATTTGATTTTTATTCAAGAATTCTCTGCTGACCCCTGTGTTTTCAAGATTTCTACCTACTTTGTCTTCTTGCAGATTTAGTGTTTCTGTATTAATATTTAGATCTTTGATGCATTTTGACTTCAGTTTAGTGCATGGTAACAGGCATGGGTTTAGTTTTAATTTTCAGCATATGGGAAGCTAGTTTTTAAGCACCACTTGTTAAGGAGGCTATGTTTCTTCCAGTGAATGTATTTGGTCCCTTGGTCAAAGAGAAGGTGACTCAGTGTGTTTTTTGTTGTGATTGTATCTTCTAATCTATTCCTTTGGTCTTAGGTCTGTTTTCATTCCAGTACCATATTGATTTTATCACAGTGGTTTTGTAGCATAATTTGAAGTTATGGATTGTGATGTCTCCTGCTTTGCCCTTGTTACCCAGAATTGCTTTTGCTGTTCTAGGTCTCTTCCAGTTCCAGATGAATTTTAGGGATGATTCCCTTAGGTTTGTTAGGTATGCTAATTGTGTTTTAATTAGAATTGCATTAAACTTGTATAACAGTCTGGGAATTTAGTTCAGCGGCATATGTGCCTGCCTGGCAAGTGCTAGGTCATAAAAAAAAAAAAAAAAGGTTAAATTTGTATAACAATTTTGGGATAATGGCCATTTTCACAATGGTTGATTTTCCCATTCAGGAGCAAGAAATGTCTTTCCATATTCTAAGATCCTCTTCAATTTCATTTTTCAGAGTACTCTAATTGTTTTTTCTGTACTGGGGATAGAACTCACAACCTCATGCTTGCCAAGCAGGCGCTTATGCCACTGAGATAAAACCCCAGCCTCTAATATTCTTTGAATACATCTTTTACTTTCATTGTAAGATTGAGTCCTAAGTATTTCATTTTTTTGAATGCTATTGCGAAGGGTATGGTTTCACTTATTTACCTCTCAGTGAGATTTTTATTTGTGTACGGGAATGTTACTGATTTTTGAACGCTGACTTTGTATCTGGCTACATTATAGAATTTGGTTATTACATCTAGAAGTCTTTCAATGGAGTTTTAGGGGTCTTCTATATAGAGTATTATCTCATCTTCAAATAAAAGGGGTTGGGGATTTAGCTCAGCAAGATAAGAGCGCGTGGCAAGTGTGAGGTCATGAATTCAATCCCCAGAAGATAGTTTAACTTCTTTCCTATCTTTATTACTTTTATTTCTCTCGGGTCTAATTGCTCTGGATAATATTTCCAACACTATAATGAATAGCACTGGTGGTGATGGACAGCCTTGTCTTGCTCCTGATTTTAGAGCAAAAGCTTTGAAGGTTTTGACCATTTAATATGATGCTGGGTGTTGGTTTATCATACGTGGCTTTTATCAGATTGAGGTAAAGACTATCTATTTCAATTTTCCACAGGGCTGGTATCATGAGTGAGTCGTGGATTTTATCAAAAGTTTTTTCTGCATTTATTGAGATGATCATTGATTCTTATCTTTGGCTCTATTGACATGATGCATTATGTTTATTGATTTGCATATATTGAACCATTCCTGTATTCCTGGGGTGAATCCTATTCAGTCATAGTGTAAATAATCTTTGTGAAGACTTGCTGCATTCTGTTTGCCTGTATTTTATTCAGGACTATTGCATCTATATTCTTTAGGGAGACTGGCCTATAGTTCACTTTTGTGGCTAGGTCTTTCTCTTCTTATGGTAATTAGGATGATACTTGCTTCCAGGAATGAATTAGGGAAAACTTTCTCTTTCAGTTTAATTGACGAATTTGAAAAGTGTTGGCATTAAGTCATCCTTGAATTAGAATTCAGCTGTCAATCCAGCAGTACCTGGGATTTTCTTTTTTAGTAAGGTTCTAATTACATTTTCAATTTCATTAACTGAAATCAGGTTATTCAACAGTTTACATCTTGGTTCAACTTTGGTAATTCATATGTCTAGGAATCTGTCTATTTCTTCTCTGTTATCAAAATTATGAGAGTAAAGTTTTTGAAGTAGGTATTAATGATCTGTATTTCCACTGGGTCTGTAGTGATTTCACCCTTTTCATTATTTTCTGAATTTGAGGTTTTTTTTTCCATTTGTTAATGAGGTGGGTTAGGGGCTTTTCAATTTTATTTATTCTTCAAAAGAACTAACTCTTTGAATCTTTTATTCTGTTTATTGTTTTCTTAGTCTCTATTGCATTGATTTTCACTCTGATCTTTATACTTTCCTCCTTTATTTTGGCATTGGATTTGGCTTGCTCTTCTTTCTCTAGATGTTTGAGGTGCAGCATCAGGTTCTTTGTGTTCATTCTGTTTTCCTGATGTTGGAGTTCACTGCAATAAATTTTCCTCTGAGGACTGCTTTCATTGCATGCCACAGGTTCTAGTAAGATATATTTGTATTTTCATTTACTTGCAGATATTGTTTAATTTCTTCTTTAATTCTTCTATGACCCACTGATTGTTCAAGTGTATTTAATTTCCACATGCTCATGGAGTTTTTATAGTTTCCTTTGTCGTTAATTTCATTTTATAACACCATGGTTAGATAATATGCGTAGAATAATTTTAATTCTTTTATATTTACTTAAGCATGTTGTATGTGCTGGTATATGGTCTATTTTAGAGAATGTCCCATGTGCTTTTGAGAAGAATGTATAATCTGATGTTGTTGGGTGGAACACTCTGTACACGTCTACTAAGTCCATTTGTATACAAGTTTGAGTCAATTGTGTTTTTTGTTGCTGATTTTCTGTCTAGTTGAACTTTCTCTTTGTGTCAAAGATTATTAAAGTCTCCCATTATAGTTGTGTTATTGCTTATATGATTTTTAATTTCTATTAGTATTTGTTTTTCATAGCTGTGTGCTCCCATATTTTGTGCATATATATTTAGGATTGGATAACATGCAGTGACCTTCTTTATCTCTTCTGATCATTTTTGTTGGAAGTTCGCATTGTCCGTAAATAGTACAGGTTTCCCTGATTTTTGGGGGGATTCCTGTCGCATGAAGTATTGTTTTCCATCCTTTCAGTTTTAGTCTTTGAATTCCCTTTTGGCTTAGATAGGTTTCTCATTTGAACCATATGGTTAGATGTGGTTTCTTGATCCATTCAGCCAGTCTGTTTCTTTTAATTGGTGAATTGAGGCCATTTACATGAATAGCTATAACCGTTATATATTGGCTCATTTTTGTAATGTTATCTTTGTGCTATTGATTCTTTACCTTTCCCCTCTCTTTAATTGTCTGCCCTGCTTAGGGATTTTTTGGTTGGTGTTCTTGGAGTTGCAGTACATTTTATGTCTATCTAGAATATTTTTAAGTATTCCTTGCAGGGTTGGTTTGGTGGTCACAAAATTCTCCAGCTATCCTTTGTCATGGAAGTATCTTATTTCAAATTTGAAGGACACTTTTGAAGGTTACATCAGTCTGGGTAGGAAGTCCTTTTCCTTTAGGATTTGAAATACTTCATGCTCTTCTTGACTTCATTGTTTGTATTGAGAAGTCTTCTGTGATTCTGATGGGCTTTCCTTTACAGGTGATTCACTTATCTATATAACATTTTCCTTTGCCATGATTTGAAAATTTCCTGCTATTATTTGTGTAAATAGTCTTTTGATATCATCTGTAGTGTTACTTTTTACATTTATAACTATCATTCTTATATTATTTTTCATTGCATCATCTTTCAACTGAATTGTTATTTCCTGATTCCTTATTATTTTTAACAGATCTTTCCTTTCTTTTTCACTAGTTACAATCTTGTCTTCTAGGTCTGAAAGTCTATCTCCACATTCATTCACATGGTTTTGCCAGCTTGCAATGAATTTTTAATTTCCTAGATGTCTCCTTGAATCTGTTTCATATATTCTATTGTTTTCTTATGTTGTTCATGCAAGGTTTTTATCTTTTGCAGTGTTCCTTGATTTTTTTTTTAAAGTAGGTCTTCTTCAGAAGTGTTCAGCATTTCTTTTATTATGTTTATCATTTCTTCTTTTACCTGGGAGATTATTTTTGATCTGAGTTCCTTTATAACTATGGAGTTGCTTCTTGACTTCAGTTGCTGCCATTTCAGAAGTTTCAGGTGTATTTCTTACATTTTCTTCTATGTCCATGTCTCCTGATTTTGTTTGGGATGGGCTTGAAGTTTGAGGTTGCATTTTGCTCTTTTGTTTTTTCATTTTTCTGTATTTCCTGGTTCCCTAGTGGCACTTAGAGGCTCCCTGGATGGGGAGTATGAATTGGGTGTCCTAACCCAGCTGCTTGAAGTCCCTGGGAATCGCCCTACTATGTTCTGAGTGATACAGCAAGTGGAACAATTGGTGACATGTGGAGTATACTGTGCAGGCTTTCAGCTCATGTCATGTGGTATACAAAAGCTCCCTGGCTTCTTGAGGTCTCTGCATGTGACTCCACCAGGTTCTGAGCAAAGATCCACCACTGCACAGCTAAATAGTGATCACTGTTGCAGGCCTCAGCTCACACATGGTAGCTCCAGGCCACCTCGAGGATGATTGATAGGCCCAAACCAGAACTCAATTGATGAACTAAAGGTCCTGCAGTGGTCAGGGACAGTGGATTATGGCCTACTAAGTTCCAGGCAGAGTCCCATGGCTGCACAGCTGGGTAGGCATCACTGTGGAAGGGTTCACTTCATATGTGGCTCAATGCTGGAGGTCACTGGGTGGGGCCTAGCCAGAACTTGAATGATGAACCAGAGGTCCTATAATGTTCTGGGATGCTGGGAGCAGGCCTTCCAGGTTCCAGGCAGAATCCTGCAGCTGCATAGCTCTAGAGGGATTGCTATAGCAGACCTCAGCTCATATGCAGAGGCTCCCTGCCACCTGGAAGTCACTGGGAAGGGCCTGGCTAGGATTTTATTGATAACCTAGAGGTCCTACAGTGTTTCTGATGCTGGGCAAGGGACTACTAGTTCCCAGGCAGAGTCTCACAGCTGCACAACTAAGTAGGGATCACTACAGAAAGCTTCAGCTTACATAGGGCAGCTCCCTGCTACCAGGAAGTCACAGGGTGGGGATCCAGCCAGGACCAGAATCATGGCCCAGATGTCCAGCGGTGTTTGGGAATGCTGGGCAGAGTTACACTGAGGTTTCTGTAGGTAAATGGATGCAACTTGAGACTATACTCATAAGTAAAATAAATTACACTCACTTGTGTAAATACCATATTGTCTCCCCAGTGTAAGAAACTGAAACAGTAAATAACATCCAAAACCTTCAATAAATATTGTGAAAGGGTAACAAAGTGCTGAATGGGAAAAATAACTTAGGTATGGAAATGAGAAAAGAAGGAAAGGAAAAAATATAAATTTGTATATATACACTTAAGATATCTAAGAGGATTGTACTATTAATTCTATTAGTTCTTGGAAGAAAACAGGTAACACAAGGTTAGATCAATTTTGCATGTCTATATCTGGTAATCTAAGTAACTCTGTTAAAGATAACTATTCAACATAACAACCTTTGTTAAGTTCTTACCACCTTGTTTTGAAAGCCTCTATTGTTATTGTTTTTGTTATTGTTTCTTGTTTTGTTTTACCCTCCTTAAAATAAAATTGTTTAAAATGAAAAATAAATTAATAAATAAATTTAGAATAAAATCCTCATCAAAACATTAATAAATCTAATAAAAATATTCTTTTAAAAACTTTATACTTTACCAACTGGAGTTCATTCTAGAGCAGTATAATCTATCATAATCAAGCCAAAGACAAAAAAGATATGATCATATGAAGTAACACAAAACAATAGTCATTAGTGGGTAGAAAAATTCAGCCATTTGGAATAGAAAGAAATTACTTTATGATAAACAAAAGTATCAATAAAATTCCAACAACTAACAATCACATTCAACGAGGAAAGATTGAATATCTTTTGCTGAATATAAGAATAAAGCAATAAGGCTAACAAGTTAAAAAAAACACATATAGGTGAGAAAAAATAAACCCAACTATATTTGCAGAGGCTATATCTAAACAGAAAAGTCCAACTACAGATAAACTTAGAACTTGTAAGTTAATATAGTAAGGTCATAGGATAAGTGATCAACACAAAAAATATTTAGGTGCTTTTAAAAATATTGTAACAATGAATACACAATCCCAGTGCAGATATGCTGGAGCATGTGTTTGTTTTCGTACTGTGGATTGAACTCATGACCTCATGCTTACCAGGCAAAATCTTGAGCTGTTTGGCTAAATCCTCACACCTGGAGGAGCTAGGATTCTTTGATCCTAGCACTCTAAAAGGTAAGGCAAGAAGAACACAAGTTTGAGCACTGCCTGTACAATTTAGCAACTTTGGGAGACTCTGTCTCAAAGTGAAAGAAAGAACTGCAAAAGGCTGGAAATCTAGCTCAGCATGGAAGTCCTGGGCTCATTCTCCAGGAATATTTCTCTTCCTCTCTGTCTCTCTGTCTCTCTCTCTCCCTCTGTCATTACAGAAGGCCAGGAGTGGTGACACATGCCTATGACTTATAATCTCAGCTATGAGGAGACTGAGGCAAGATGATCACAATTTCAAGATCAGCTTAAGCAAAGTGAAAGAGGGTTATAGGTTCAGATAATAAAAAGAGTACCCCTTGGTTGGATTTCCAATGCTATAAATACAGAATGCCACTTATACGCTTTGAAGAAAATTACTTCAATCACACTTACCAAAACCCATACAGAATATGTATGCTGAAAGTTTTCAAATACTATATAAAGTAACTAAAGAAGACCTAAATAGATAGAGATGCTCTGTTCAAGGATTGGAAGACTACAAAGTAAAGATTAATTGTCTCCCCATTGATCCACAGTTTTACTATAATTTATATAAAAAGACCAGCAGATGAAGGCAAACTTCTTCTTAAAATTGTACGTAAAGGCACAGATCCTAGAATATCCTAGAACAACCTTGAAAAACTACATTAAAAAAGAAAAAGAAAGTGAGGGTAATCACTCTACATCATATTACCACTATACAGCTTTTTTTTTTTTTTGTACTAGGGATTGAACTCACAACCTTGTGCAGGCCAGGCAGGCATTTATGCCACTGAGCTAAATCCCTAGCCCTCATATTCAGCTACTATTACCAAATGATTATGGTACCGGTGGAGGGAGACACATAGATTCATGTAATGATATAGGAAATTCAGAAACAGGCCCACATAATATATTTGATTTTTTGTTTTTGTTTTTTGAGGTAGGGTCCTGCCATGTAGTCCAGGGTGGTCTTGAACTTACTACATAGCCCATACGGGACTCAAATTTGCAATAATAATCCTCCTGTCTCAGCCTCCCCAGTGCAGGGATTGTAGGGTAGTACCCATCTTAGCATTACATCTGATTTTAAACAAGGGTTTAAAACCAATTCAATAGAGGCAATATATAGCCTTTTTAAAAATGAGTGCTGAAGCAAATAAATATCCATTGGCAAAAACATAACCTTGAACTAATCTTTAAAACTCATAGAAAATCTAACTTAAGGAGAACATGGTGGATAGATAATAGCAGCTACAGTGGCTCTCTGAGATACCCAGCTTAGATTCTAGGAATGGTGCGGTGTGGGGAGTCCTAAGCAGAGGGAGATATACCCTGCTGACCCAGGAACAAACTAAGCTGAGAGAAATCAATTGGAAATGCAATCCTGGTGCTATGATTGAAACAGCTGAAGTCTCAGTGCCACTGCTGGAACCTGTGCCTCTGGAAACCGTGGCATGAATTCCCTGCTGCTGCAGCATCTGAATCAACACAGCAAGTGAAAGCTCTGAGAGTGGGAATCAGTGAACTGAATTGAAAGCAGAGATGGCAGGGAGCACTGTATCCACCTGCGGTGAGTGACAGGACCCTTCCATAGACAAAGAGGCTCCAACAGAGGACATTCTGGGACTGGGCAGACTAGCCAGAACAGGGCATAGCAGTGACTTCAGTCACATATTCCTCTCACAAGCAGGATTGGTGGGGAGCACTTGACCTGGATGATGCCATGGACTAAGACCCAGTAGGCTAGACCAAACCAGGTCCCTGCACCTGCCTAATGCAGTAAAGCCTTCAGCAGGTTGACTGACCTGGAAGGGCGGGCCCAGCAAAGGCTACCCTGGTCTGTGTCTCCCTAGTACACTGCAGTGGGTGGGAACACCTAGCTGGTGCAATTCAAACAAACTGTAACCGACAAAGAAACTGGGCCTCCTATATATGTCTGTATGGAAGGAACAAAAAATATGAGAAGAGGAGGCAATAAGAAAGGGTCCTCGGTCCCCAATCCTGAGAACACTGATCCAGGAAAGGTAAATGCAAAGGAGAACGAGGACAGAAACATGCAATATCAGGCATGGCACCAATAGACATAAAGCAATATCTCCAGGACCTCATAGACAAGTTGAAAAGGGAAGTATTTAACCAAGTAAAGCAAGATATAAGTAGAACAGTTAAAGAAATGCTAAGCACCTCCCAAAAAAACACATGGTGGAATGGAAGAACAGAAAAAAAGGGGAGAATCATTTGATGGAGAAAATAGAGAAAACATAGAATACATGAAGCAGATCCAAAGAGACTGCCAGGAAACTAAAAACTCTATTGAAATCTGGAATAACAGCATGAAAGAAACTAAGGATAGATTATCTGAACTGAAGGACAGGTTTCTAATGTGGGAGTGTGACAGGAAAAACTTCTTAAAAATAACAAGGAAGAAAGCAGTAACAATACAAAGGCTAGAAGATGATAAGAGGATCTGTAACTTAAGATTTAAGAATGTAAAGGAAGAAGCAGGGATACAAATAAATGTACTGATATCAAGGAGAACTTCCCAAATATAGGAAAATATAAAGATGCTGAGATGTATGAGGCATACAGAACCCAGGCCAGCTACAATCCAAACAGAACTACACCCAGGCATATAATAACCAAAATTCCAGAGATCCAATATAAGAACAGAATATTAAAAGCTGTCAGAGACAAGAAACAGATCACTTACAAGGGAACACCCATCAGAATTACAGCCGACTTCTCAGCACAAACCATCAAATCATGAAGAGTGTGGGGCGAAATAAGTCCAGCTTTGAAAGACAATAACTTGCGGCCAAGATTGATAGATCCTGCACAACTGTCCCTAGAAATTAATGGAGAATCAAGGTGCTTCCAGGATAAAGAGGAACTAGGGGAATTTGCAGCCACCAATTAAACTCTACTGAAAATACTACAGGACATTCTAAAAGAGAAAAGTACCAAGATTCCAGAAAGAGTGGAAGAGAGGCCACAATGAATGGAGCAGAAAGTGAAATGAAGAAGACAAACTGACAACTAATGACAGAAAAAGAGCTCAACAGAAATGAGGCAGAGAAGATTGGATATAATTTCTAATATAGATGGCCTAGATACACTAACTTAAGGGAAAAAAGAGAGAATTGCAGGCAAAGTGGATCAAGAGATGGTGTCCACTGAGAGGCTCTTTATAGGAAATATAATTAGCCTGAAGAAGGTTATATGGACCAAAATCAAACATGAGAAAATGGAACTTGATATGATAGGGAACCAGAGAGTAATAGGGGTAACTAGACCAGTATATATGGATAGGTTGAACAAACAGGCTTCAATAAATGATGAAATATAACTAGAAATCCAGCCCAGGAGTGAGAAAGTTCAGAAACACTTAGGTAAATAACAGGTTGTCCCCCTAATATAAAAGTGTGAGTGTTGGGGAGACCAAAAATATACAGTTCATTCTGGGGGAGTAAAGGAGAGCAATAATCCTCAAAGAATATCAGCAGAAGGTATAGCTAATAGTGTATCAGGAATTAAAACCCCTATTACTCTCACCACTCTGCTTGGTTAGAACTTGTTCTGTCCTTGTGCTAGTGCTAGTATACAAGCACTAGATCTGAGGGGCACAGACAGCTGTCCATAGCACAGTGGACATCTTTAATTCCCTAACTCAATTAGGATCCATGTATGGCTTATACTGTTGTATCATGACTGATCTTAGTTAAATCTGACTTGTTTGATTGCTGTTTATTATTGACAGATTTTATTCTAAACTGTAAGGTTGATGGTAACAAGTTGAGGAGTATAGACAGCTATACTGAAAATGACAATGATTCACTATGATATCCATTCTAATTTGATTACTATCTGTTTTGTAGCTCTACACTATTTACAAAGTTGTATTTCTGTTAATTCTGTTATGTACTGATTTGTTCAATATACTTTATCTGATGATATAGACAATTTGGTTGATGATAACAAGAAACAGCACAGTGACCAGGGTAGAACTCCTTATACAGCAGATTTATATGTGTTTTTAGTTTTATATGTCTATAGGAAATAGTTTAGCCCTGTCCTGCTTTGTTATATTTCTTCCTCTAATATAGAAAGGATAGAAATACATGTTAAGACTCATGCTTGCATAAAACCTATAAACAGTTTATGGGAACTGATCTGATGACATATGATGAAATAAACAAAAACTTTGAAGGAAAGAAAGTGTCACTGAAGTACCCAATCCTGATTCTGGAGTGTTATGATGTGAAATCCAGCAATATTATTAATCTTTGTTCAGAAAGATTTTAATCTAATAAGTTGTGTTAGGTCTCAGCATAAATGAAGATATGGATAAATGCGTATATGTCTAAGAGTATAGGATTGATAGCCACAATACTTAGTTTTTGTTGGATATTGAACAGAACTGTTTGCAGTCTCCCTGGTTGAAATCCCATTTATACATTCCATTTGTGTACCTCGAACAACTATTTATAGGGGGACAATACGTATATATCAGCTAGTGATTTATTACTGTCTATTTGTTTTCTTTGGAAGTATGTACTACTTCTGTCCATTTTCTACTTTGTTTTGTCTTTTTTTTTTTTTTTTTGGTCTTTTTCCTTTTTATTGGTACCAGGGATCGAACTCATGACTGCCTGCTTGCAAGGAAGGCGCTTATGCCGCTGAGCTAAATACCCAGCCCCTGTTTTGTCTTTCTTCAAATAAAAAATAAAATCTAACTTAAAACAAATCAAAGATATAAAATTCAAGAATGAAAATTTTAAGTTAAAAATACAAAAAAAAATCTTTGATACCTGTGGATAGGCAGAGTTCTTATACTTGGCACTAATAATATCATCCATTAAACAAAAATATTTATCATTTGAACCTCAGGAAAATTCAAAAGCCTACACTAATATAATGAAAAGGTAAGTATAAAGATTAGGAGACTATTTACATGTTATATATCTGAAGAAAAAATTTTATATAGATTACCTAAAGAGCTCCAAAAATTCAACATTAAGAAACAATGAGTTTGGCCTATAGTTCTCCTTTTGGGTTGGGTCTTTCTCTGGTTTTGGTATGAGTAATACTTGCCTCCAGGAATGATTTAGGAAGGATTGCTTCTTTTTCAATTTCATTGAAGAGTTAAAGGAGTATTGGCATCAAATCTTCTCTAAATTTCTTGGAGAATTCAGCCGTGAATCCATCAGGACTTAGGCTTTTCTTTGTTGGTAAGTTTTTAATTACATTTTCAATTTCAATAGCTGATACTGGGTTACTCAAAATTGCTATATCTTCTTTGATGAGCTTTGGTAGTTCATAGTAGAAATCTGTGCATTTCTTTACTCTATGTGAGTAGAGATTTTCAAAGTAGGTGTTCACGGTCTTTTGAATTTCCATTGGGGTCTGTAGTAATTTACGCCTTTTCAGTCCTTATTGAGTGAATTTGGGTTTTTTTCTTTTTCTTTATCAGGTTAGCTAGAGGTTTGTCAATTTTGTTGATTTTCTCAAAAAACCAGCTTTTTGACTTACTAATTCTTTGTATTTTTTCAGTTTTAATTACATTGATTTCTGCTCTAATCTTTAAAATTTCCTGTCTTCTGTGAGCTTTGGGTTTAACTTGCTCTTCTTTTTCTAGAAGCTTGAGATTAAGCATTAGGTTGTTTATTTGTGCTCATTCTGTTTTCTTGATATGACAACTTATTGCTATATATTTCCCTCTTAAGACCACTTTCAGTGAATCCCACAGATTACAGTACGTTGTTTCCACATTTTCATTGAACTGTAGATATTGCTTTATTTCTGTAGCCCACTGGTTGCTCGAAAGGTTGTTATATAATTTCATTGTATTTATGCAGGGTTTGTGATTTCTTTCGCCATTAATTTATGATTTCAGTGCGCTATGGTCAGATATTATGCATGGGATAATTTCAATACCTTTGCAGTTACTTAAGAATGTTTTATGGGATAATATATGGTCTATTTTGGAGAATGTCTCATGCACATCTCAGAAGAATGTGTATTCTAATGTGGTTGGGTAGAACACTCTTTAAACATCTAAGTTCAATTATTCACAGTTATGATTCAGTTCTATTAATTTTTTGCCTAGTTGATCTATGCTTTGTCCAGTTCATCTATCTCTTTGTGACAATGGGGTATTAGGGTTCCCTGTTATAGTTGTGTTCTTGTGTATTTGTTTTATAATGTCCATTAGTATCTGTCTTATATAGTTTTGTGCATATATATTTTGTGCATATATATTTATTATTAACATACCTCACAGATCTAGAGAAAACATTCCTAAAATTCATTTGGGAACAGAAGAAATCCAGAATAGCAAAGGCAATTCTGGGAAACAAAGGCAAGGAAGGAGGCATCTCAATTCCTGACTTGAAACTATACTACAAAGCCACAGTGATAAAATCAGCATGGTAGTGGCAAAGAAATAGATCTGAGGATCAATGGAACAGATTAGAAGATGCAAACACAACTACAAATACACTCTGCCATCTGATATTTGACAAAGAGGCTAAACATGTTCAGTGGAAGAAGGATAACCTCTTTAATAAATGTGTTGGAAAAATTGGCTTGCCACATGCCCAAGACTGAAACTAGATCCATGCCTATCACCGTGCACAAAACTAAAGTCTAAATGGATCAAAGACCTAAATATTAAAACAGAAACACTAAATCTACTGGAAGACAAGGAAGGTAGAAGTGTTGGAGACATAGGGGTAAGCAGAGAATTCATGAACAAATCACAAACCACACAGGAAACACTTCAAAGAATCAACAACTGGGATCTCATATTATTGAAAAGTTTCTGCACTTCAAAAGAAATCACCAACAGAGTGAAAAGAAAACTCACAGAATGGGAAAGAATTTTAGCCAGCAATCTTTCAGACAAAGAACTTATATCCAGAAAATATAAAGAACTGAAAAACTTAAAGCCCCCAAATTCAAAGACCCTTTCCAAAAATGGGCATTGGAGATGAACACACATTTCTCAGATGAAGATACGCATATGGCAAATAAATCTATGAAAACATGTTCACCATCACCTGTCATTTGAGAAATGCAAATTAAAACAGCATTGAGATTACATCTCATTCTGGAAAGAATAGCTGTCATCAAGAAATCAACATATAACAAATGTTGGTGAGGCTGTGGGGAATAAGGAACACTGCTCCACTGTTGGAGGGAGTGTGAGCTGGTGCAACCAGTAAGGAAATCAGCATGGAGAATTCTCAGAAGACTAGGATTGGAAGTTCCATTCAACCCAGCTTTTACCCTCTTCGGTATTTTCCCAGAAAAACTGAAAATGTCATATCACAGTGATATATGTGCACCCATGCTCATAGCAGCACAATTTGTAATAGCTAAATCTTGGAAACAACCAAGATGCCCATCAACCGCAGAGTGTATGAAAAAGATGTGGTATTTTTATACAATGGAATATTACTCAGCTATAAAAAGGATGATCTTGAGGCCTTCATAGGCAAATGGAGACAACTTGAGCCTATCCTCCTTAGTGAAATAATTAAGAAGCATATTTATAAATATCACATTGTGTCTCTAGTGTAAAAAGTAGTAAGAAATGTAGGAGTAATAAAACCCAAAATGTGTAATTGCTATTGTAAAAAGGAGAGGAAAAGAAAGTGCTCTAAAGGATATAACTGTATGTACGTTTAAGTATGTAGGATTGATAACCATATTACTAAGTTTTTGTTGTATACTTGAACAGAACTTTTTGCAGTCTCACCATTTGAATGTCTCCTTTGTATACTTTTGTAACTTGAACAACTATTTTTAAGAAGAAAATATGTAATTATCAAATAGTGATTTCTTACTGTTTATTTTTTTGAAATTATATATTATCTCTACCCTTTTTCTGTTTTTTTATTTAAAAAAAGAAACAATGAGTTTAGAAAATATACAAAGACATAAAGAGATTTTAACTAAAGGGGATATACAAATGGCAAGTATATACATGAAAGATGTTCAGTATCACTTGTCATTAGAGAGATTAAAATACCACACTCACCAATATAAATATAAATTTCCAAATGTCCCAAATTAAAAATTGGCTGTGGGCATGATGGGCAATGAGTATAAGGAACCAATGGGAAAGTGTTTGAAAAAAGCTATGTGAGCTAATAGGCTTGTGAATGCATCAATGTAGACTACAGCAGCAAGGAGATGCTGTATTAGCTACTAAACCCTCAAAAACAAAGTTCGTGTCTCTTTGGACTTCAAAATGGTACCTATGCAGCTTATTTTATTTTTGTTTAGTCAAATAAACAAGAGGGCTTTCTTCCATCATAAAAATTAAATTGAAAATGGTGACAGTGCCATATTCTGTCAAGAATGTGAAGAAGCAGAATCATTCATACATTCCTGGTGGAATTGTAAAATAGTACAACCACTTTGGAAACATTTGGCACTTTCATTAAAAATACTAAACACAATTATATACAGTTCAATAACTGTACTCTTGGGCATTTGTCCAAGAAAAATGGAAAATTTACATCCACAAAAAAATTTCTACATGAATGTTCATTGTAGCTCTATTTTGTAATTGTCATAAACCAAAATCAGCCCATATGTCCTTCAACAGGTAACTAGATAAACAAACTGTGGCTCATTCATATCACAAAATGGTATCCAGCAACAGAAAGGAACAAGCTAGTAATACATAAAATACCTGGATGTTTCTCAAGGGTACTATTTGAGTAAAAAATATAAATAGTGAAAGTCTGCATACTGTTTATTCCCAGCTAGATATGATATATGACATTAGAAACAGGAGATTAGTGGTTGTGAGGGATTAGAAATTTAAGTAAGCATGTAAAACAGAGCAGTGAGTGTGGACAATGCAATATGAAGGATCCTTACAGGGTTGGGACTATTCTAATCTTGACTGGGGTAGTGAATATGTATACAAATACAAATGATCATCATCTTGTGCAGATCTAAACATAAACATGCAAATACACATACACAGTTACAAGGAAATCTAGCTAAGTCTGAATAGAATGGGTGGACTGTAGCAATGTCAATCTCCTGGTTATATTATGCTCTAGTTTTCAAAAACATCAAAAACCTGGACAAAGTTGGATAAGCTTATAAAGTACTCATTGTATTACTATTTTTTGAAAGGCATGGGTGGATTTTATTACCCATATATAAAAATTAATTTGTAATAAAATATAAGCAATACATACAAATGTCAATTTTTCTACCATGTAATATAATTGTACATTGTGAATATCATGATAAAGTTAATGAAAACTCTGAGCTATCACATTATCTTTTTGACACAAAAGTTATCAGATGAATTCTATAATTGTTTTTATATCCTGATTTGATTTGATGGTGTTTACCAATACCCTTACAGAAAGAGTAAAAATTAATGTACCACAATCTAGAGCCAAGTAAACTGGTAACTATTTCAAAGACCATATCTGAATACTTATTTACAGATTAAATTCCAATCTATGGTCCCTAACCAAAAGATCCTCCCTCCTTCAAGATCCACTGATGTTTTAAGCAGCAAAAAAGAAGCATGTTGATTATATGTGAATGGTATGATGCATAGAGGGGTAGCTACTGTGACCAAATAGCTGAGGAAAAGAAACAAAGATGTATTTTTCTTGGTTCATTGTTTCAGAGATTTTAATCCATTTCTTTTGGGCCTATAGCAAAGCACTCATGGTGGGAAGCTGGTGGTGGAGGAATTCCTTACCTCATGGCAGCCAAGGATGAGGGGGAGAGGAGGAAAGGTGAGAGGAAGGAGGAAGGGTCAGAGTCTCAATATATCCTAAAAGGGTACATCCACAATGAGTTCACTTGCTACTAATAATCTCTTAAGAGTTCACCTATTTCCCAATAGTGCCTTTGGCCTGGGACCACAACTTTAAGGCATAATCCTCTGAGTGACACTTAAGAATCAAATCATAGGTGGTAGGTGTGATACAGGCCTGTAATCTCAGTACTCAGGCTGAGCCAGGAGAATTTGGTGAATTTAAGGTCAGTTTGAGCTACATAAATAGTGCATTTAAGGCCAGCCTAAACTACATAGTGAGACACTGTCCCAAAAATAAAACAACAACAAAATATAAAAAAATGAAGATTCAAATCATAACACTAATATTTCAGTGGTCAAAATAAAAAGTTAATAAACCATATTGCCTACAATACAACACAATGCAACCTAATATAAACAAATGTAAAGTCCTTCACAAAGGTAAAAAATTATAATTGAATAGATAAAGTGGCATGTGTGAAAGAATGAGTTGACAAAAGGACCAAGGAACCATCATGATCTGAGGACTGATTTGTTACAACTGTTCTGCTACAATGGCCTCTCTGACATTCCTAAAGTACCCAACACACAGTGTAGACTCAGTATCTGTGCACATGCTATTTTCTCCACTTTGTTTTCTTTTTTTAATTTTTATTTTGAAAAGAATAAAATGAAATGAGAAAAAAAAATGGGGTCATTCAAAACAATAAGGTGGACATAGTATATCATTTAAAACCACAATACAAGGTGATCTACAATGGCTGCCATGATGTTTCTTGTTATTGTCAATAGAATTGCCCATATCATCAGGTCCAAAAAAATTGAACGTAGCACTATGGAACAAAATCAATAAAAACAAAACATTGGAGACACTATAGGACTTCAAAAGAAGGTAATAGTCAAACCAGAATGGGTATCATAGTGAATCTTATTTATCTTCAGAGTAGTTGTCTATACTCTCAGACTATAGAACATAACAGATTCAAATAAAATCAATCAAGACAAGACAGCGATAGAACAAGACATATTCCTACACATTTGTTTTACATCTCAAAGAGGGTAAGATTAAACATATCAAAACAGAATAGAACATTTAAAAAAAACAATTTAAAGAAATACAGATTTCAAAGCAAGTCCACTGGAGATCTTCATTATCTAACTGTCTCTAGTTTCTTACAAATAGTTGTCCCTATCTTCACCCACTTTATATACTTATTGCATATTATAGAACTAATCAAATCATTGCAGGTTGATGAAGTCTTTTTAGGTCCTCAAGTTCCAAATTAGGGAAGACAATAGTAACTACCATCGCATCTCTCATTCTCTTTGTGATAGCTGTCCCCATTCTAAATACTTTAATTCTATGACCTGAACAGCTATTTCTAAGATGACAATGTGTAAATTATCAACCAGCAATTTCTTACCGTTTGTTTGTATGTAATTTTGCATTATTTCTTCCCTTTTTTTAATCTCCATGTATTTTTTGTTTCCTTTTCTTTAAATAAAAAAAAAGAACAAGACATATTCAAATAAAATCAGTCGAAACAAGGCAGTGAAAACAGTACAGTTTCAGGTTAAGTTAATAGGAAATTAAAAATCATTACTGTAATTTCCTACTATCTTTGGAATAGCTGTTTATGTCCTCAAATCTAGTACAAGTAGACAAACTGGAACAGAATATAATCAAACTAAACAGGGCGATGAAAGAAACATGGGTTTCAAATCATGATACAGGATTACCAATGTCCCTCTGCCTTCCTCGTTTAGACAATTCTTCCCCCTTGACATTGCCAGGTTGTATCCTACTAAGTCCTTTAGTTTTTAGATTAGGGAAGCAACTCACTATTTACATAAGTGGTTCTGAACTTCTTTACCCCTGAGCTTGGTCTCAAATTGTATCCATTTACCTACAAGAGCCTGAAGGTTTTCCATCCTTATAGCTGAATAGTTCTCCATTGTATAAAAATGTTATGTATTTCCAACCAATCTGCAGCTGATGGGCGAGCTACCCCCACTTTTATCTGGTTCCCTGTCACATAGAGAATTATTTTCTCATCTTTGTTTTTTTTTTTTTTTTTTATCAGTACCGGGGATCGAACTCACAACTGCCTGCTTGCAAGGCAGGTGCTTATGCTGCTGAGCTAAATCCCCAGGCCCCTATTTTCTCATCTTTGACTTTCAGTCCATAAATCTTCTTTCAGTTTAAATATATTTCTTATATAGAGCATCTTGATGGACCCAATCTCCTGATTCACTGTGCTTGTATTTCTTTTTATTAGTGTGTTGAGGCCATCCATGTTAGCAATTATGACGAATCTTCTCTGCCTTATCTCTACCATGCTATTTTTCTGTCATTGGTTGTCTATTTTTCCCCTTCATTCCACTGTCTACCCTGTTCAGTAAGCCTCCTCTGTCACTGTTCTTGAAACCATGGTCTCTTTTTCTCTTTTCAGAATACCCGTCAGTGTTTTTGTGGGGTTAGATTGGTGGTCACAAACTCCCCCAGTTCCTGTTTGTCATGGAAGCATCTTGTTTCTCCATTAATTTTGAGAGACATCAATCTGGGTTGGAGGCTATTTTCTTTCTGCGCTTGGCTTAATTCACTCCAAGGTCTTCTTGATTTGATGCTTTGTGTCAAAAAAGTCTGTCATGATTCTGATGGGTTTTCCTTTATAGGTGATCTGTTTATTTTCTCTGACAGCTTTTAATATTCTGTTTTTGTGTTCAATTTCTGGGATCTTGATTACTATATGTCTGAGTGTGGATCTATTTTGGTTACAGTTGACTGAAGTTCTGTATGCCTCATATATATTGATATCATTTCCTTTTCCTATGCTTGGGAAGTTTTCTTTACTTCTGTAAATAGCCTTTATATTTCATTTGTGTTTATCCCTACTTCTTCAGTCACATTTTTTATTGTTAAGTTATAGATCCTCTTGTCATCTTCTAGCCTTTGTATTGTTACTTCCTGGTTCCTTGTTATTTTTAAGAGATCTTTTTTTCATGATCACAAGCTGCAAACCTATCTTCAAGGTTTGATAGTCTATCTTTAGTTTCTTTCAAGCAGTTTTGCCAGCTTTCAATGGAGTTTTTAATTCCCTAGTAGTCTCTTTGAATGTGTTTCATGTATTCTCATTTTTTTATATTCTTCATCAAAAGTTTCTCTCCTTTTTTCTATGCCCCTCTATTCTTCCATCTGTGTCTTCTTGAGAGGTACTTAGTATTTCTTTTATTATTTTTTATATCTTTCTTTACTTGTATTGTAATTTGTTTTTAGTTCTTTTACAATGTCATGAAGATAATTCTTTATATCAGTTGCTGCTTTTTATGAAACTACAGGTGTGCAACCCCTGATCTCTTTTGTGTTTACTTCTCCTGGGCCAGTACTGTTTGGGTTGGGGCCTGAAGACTTTCTTTTGTTTCTTCCTCTTGTCATGTGTCTTATTTCTTCTAGAAGAGTGGATAATGGGGGTCCCTGGCTCATTCTATATTGGCTACAATTAATCTAAAGTATGCTGGCTAGCAATTGATATCCTTCCCTGTCTGCTGATGACCACTGAAGTACTACCAGGGATGGGGCAAGCTGGCTCCTTCCTTCCAAGCTGGGAACCTTCACCAAATTAATGTGTGCCACGTGGACCAGGCTAGTTAGGTATAGCTTCAGGGATACCTTGTCCATGGCTATTGGATAGCACACAGGGGCAGGACTCCACCCATGCAATTCTCACCAATGTGCTCTGCACTAGGAGTGGCTGACTGAAGCTGCTGTAGTTCTTGTTCTGGGTATATCCTGCCTGACTCCAAAATGTCACCCAGTCATCTGCCCACTCTTGCAGAAGGACTGAGTTCCCCACACTCACTGGGAGCTAGGACAGATCTCTGAGCTGAGTGCTGTTCTCTGCTCCACCACTCCCCTCCGTAAACCCCCCCCCACCCAACCCTCAGGCTGGCCAACTCACAAATTCATGGCAACCTGAGAACTTCGGATTCTAGCAGCTGCGTTTCACACACAATGGGACCAGTTCAGGTCAGAGTACCTCTGGCTACAGCCTTCCATCCATGATTTTCTTTTCTTTTTTATTCTTTCTTTTTCCCTTTAGATTCTTCCTGGGTCGAGAGGATCTATCTCCTTCCATTCGGTCTTCTCCAGGATGTTTTATTCCAGCATCTGAGCTGTTTCTCTCAGAAAGGCTCTTTATTTTGCTGCTTATTGATCCACCATCTTCACAGCTTTCTTTTCTTAACTGTTTGTTTGAACTTCTTTTCTTAACTGTTTGTTTAACAGCTTTGTTTTCTTAACTGCAAGATTTTCTCCTTCAGTTCCTCTAGGTCTTTTATCAGAAAGTGTTTTCTTGACCACATAAATAAGACCACAACATCATACTGTAGGGAAAGGGGAAGATAGTGAGGCTTAGAAAAACTAAGATATAGGCATCAGTAAGCTTTTTGGTTAATTCTGACTAGAAAGAGTTATAGCTTTACAGAAGGAAGCATTTAATAAGACAAGAGCAACATTTAATAACCAAGCAAACTTCTAAACTCCCGATACAAAGCAGTTCAAAACAAAGGGTTCTCGGGTCCTCCATCACTCTGGAACCCTCTACTCTTTAGCAGAGTAGTTTTCTCCATTTTTTCCCTCCCATTTCCAAAGAGATATCCAATAAACTGTCTTCCTTTCCTTAACCTTTCTATCTCTAGTTTTCTACTGACGTGAAGTCACAGAGAGCTAACTGCACAGAAGGGGTGCTTCTTCCTCTGCTCCTGCCCCACCCCACACTACAATACTACTCTTTTTTATATCCATTTCCTTGCTTTAATTTTCCTCTGTAGTTACTTCCACCTGGCATATTCTAGATATGGTTGTTCAAATTGTCACCTGCTTCCACCACTCACCCCTCATTTCACACCTGCTCCCATCAGAATTGTAGCAGAAAATATAAACATTGCTTTCTTCCTAGCCAGAGTGGATGCAAGCTCTGTTAAGACTTTAAATACAGGCAAATTCAAGAGCTCTCTTTAAGGAAAAGAATACAAAATTACAAACAGGATATTAGCTAAAGGGCTTTGCAAGGGCTCCAAAAAGTGATAGGCTTTGGAACTTAAGTATAACTATCTCAAAGCATTGTTATTGCCTCTGCTCCTGCCATAGATGCTCATCATGATAGGTGCTCAGTAAGTATTTATTGAATTAATAACAACATAATAACATTAAAATAGCAGTATGTTTGTATCTCACAGTAGGTTTCCAATTCTATGAAGTCAAAGTCTATATCTACCTCTGTCATTATTGTATTGCTAAACACATTATTGCATTGCTAAACACTATTGTATTGTATTGTAATGTCTGATACAAAGAAAACATGACCACTAGGGACTCATAATTCAGGGGATATGTAAAACTACAGCTACAAAATTATGACCACAATACACAATAGGAAGTGCAACTCAGTACCAAAGGAATAGTTGAAAAGCATATATGGCTTGAAGGCATAGGGTTAGAGAAAACTTAGGGGGTGGGGCCATCTTTTCCTCATCTGAATGACTGCCTTGTGAATGAGAATTTAAGACTACATTATTAAATAAGGAAGATTTTATAATAACTAGATCAGCCTACAGATGACATGAACTATCTGCAGTAAGGGTAAGTTCTCCATTACTGACACACTTCAAGACTAGGATGCCGACAACTTGGTAGAGAGATTGGAGAGATGATTCACAAAGTAGATGAGGCACTGAACTTGATGACCTTTATATCTGCTTTAATCTAGAGATACTGTGATTACAGTCTCTGCTTTAGGGGGACAGAACATTAATCTTTTCCAATATGAGCCTGATGCTAAATATGTGTGTTCACCTTTGATCAACAATAGAATTATACCTCACCATGTAGCATATATTAGATTTTAATCTCATACCCCAAAATCCTTGTTGGTTGGTGGTTTGGAATATTGCTATCTATCACAATTCATACAAGATGAATGAATTGACACATCTGTATCACAGGAGATCTAAGAAAAGGTTTTTGATTTTTCTGAAAGTAACTAAGAAGAAGTTTTTTCTTACTCATTGAAAATTTCCCTATTAGAGGCAATCCTTGTTTGTGTTCACATAAGTCTATACAAACCCATGCATTAGCCTCTTCCTTGTTCCCACCCTGATTATGGAATAGTGAAACAGGCTAATTTATTTCTTTTTCCTCCTTTTTTTAATTTTAAAGAGAAAAAAAAACAATGACACAGAATTTCAAAACAAGGTAATAGGTTAATATATTGCATGTTGTTTTCTTCAAAGTAGTTGATCAGATTACAAGATATAGGCATGAAAAATTGATCAAATGATATAAGCACAAACCATTCTTTTCAATGAACTAAGAGAAATCAGTAGTATAAGTATCTTAGCTATCTTTTTTGGGGGGGTACTGAGAATTGAACTCATGACCTTGCACTTGCCAAGCAGACACTGTGATGCTGAGCTATATCCCCAGCCCTTACTCTAGCTATGTTTTATTTCTTAAGAATTATTGTTTTCCTAAAACAGATTTAATAAATTTATTCCACCTATTCAATTATATGCCTGATTACTTTCCTGTGGTTTCATTGTTTTTCTCTTATCTAAATCTCAAGGTTATCCACATATAAACTCTGAAACATTGCTCCATTTGAGTGCTGCTCAAAAGGTTTTCTGTCAGTTCTCATTTTGGCAGCCCATATACCAAAAAAAGGTTGTGTGTGGGTGATTAAGGTAACAGTAAAACAAAAGATAAGTATGTTTCTCACACCCCTTGGGGTAAGCACATTAACTAAGGTCAACATCTTTCCAACCAAAGGGATTAGCAAGAGGTAGATGAAGGAAGAAAGGAAGCCAAAGGTGACAAGGCTAACAATAACTTCTCTGCTTAGCTATCCTAACTAAATAACAAGCCTCTTTTCCTACACATATCAAAATCAATCAGACCCCCAAATAGTGGATGACACAGGTTAAACCATGTAGCAAATGACATACTGTCCTGGAAAGCAGCGCTGTAAATGCACTGTAATACTTTATTCTCTTCCGTGTCACTCAACTCTCAGACACAGTAGATCTAATCATATTCTGCTACCCAGTGATGGTGAACTATTTAGAGCTTTCAGTGATTACAAAAAGGCCATGGCACTGATAGAATTTTTGACATGCAGTTAGAAGACAGAATATAAAGTAAAGTGGGCTTTACTCTAAGGATGCGGAGAGAAACAGAAAGCCAGGCCCCCAGCGGTCATGGAGTTTCTCTTTACATCCTTAAAATAAAGGCCACTTTATTTTATATTCTGTCTTCTAACCATGCCAAAAACTCTTTCAGGCACATAGGTTCATCATCACTACTCTTCCCCAGTACACCATTTAACTTTATCCCTATAAATAAAATGAAGGCACAAGCAACAATATTTACTGAATAATTATAGTGACACACATTTCATCAACTAATATTTATAAAAATCCTGTGGGAAGTAGTAAAACTCATTTTTCTGAAGGGAAAACTGAATCTAAACAAAATTAATTGGAGAAATTCAAACAGCTTATAGGTTACAAATCTAGGTTATTTGATTTCAAAGCAACATGTGCTCAACCATTATACTTTCTTTGTGAAGCTTCCATACTCAGAGCACTGGGAAATATCACTACTTATCTACTGGACATTTTTGAGAAGTCCTATGATTTGAAGATTCATTAGGTCAATGGACCTTTCATTGCCCCATCTTTTCTAATTTTGATCTTCTTCAACACAGTTACTATACCTAATCAAGCCATTTTTCACTTGTATCTAAGATTCTTGTTGTTCAGATCTTTCCCTCAGACTCTTAAAGCATTAAATCATTCACATAATTTTTCATTTCTTGTATTTCCTAACTCAGCTCTTCTAGGTCAAGTACACTTATTACATTCTTTTCTTTCCCCTACTTATTTCTTGTTCAGGTTAATCCACAAACTTAAACAAATTTCAACCATTTTGTCAGAAAAAGATGGAGATAAAATCATGACTTAAAGAAGGACACAGCACTGGGGGTTATAGCTACATGGAAGAGTACTTGCTAGCATGCTCAAAGCCTGGTTTAATTTGCAGTACAGCTGAAAAATTAAAAATCCACTAAAATATTACAGAAAATATTTAATTGTATTCAACACTGGATCAGGAATTATGTAAAAACGAAAAGACAAAAAAATCAGCAAGCACCTCACCTAAAATTATAATCTAGTAGGGGCATAAAATACATACATGTGACCATTTTTTACACAAATCAGCACTAGAAATAGTTTTGAAGCACTACAAGAAGAGAGACAGAAGACTTCTCTATGGGATAACTGGGAAGCTGCAGACCATTCTATACTCTTGTTATTCTCACTTCATAGATATGAAGCTGAGGTACAAAAAGGACAGTATAGGGAAACAAAAGTTTTCAAAGGCCAAATACCTAAAATACTGGTAAATGGCAAATTTTCTATACATTATACTGAGTAGGTATGGCCATCTTAATGCATTAATGTAACAAGATAATTTTAACATCATGTGAAGTGTGGTAAGAACAACAAAGAAAGTCAATATTTATTGCTTCTGATCTATATTCTTCAAGATATTTCCTTTAAAACTCTTGCATTGTGCCAAGAACAAGTACTGGTGTCTAAATTGCAAGAAAAACTGATTTCTTCACTCAGCAATTTTGTTTTCCTTTAACAATATGGTGCAGCTCAATATGTGCCCTCCTCTTTTCCTCCTATAGGGTAGAAGAAGAGGAAGCAACATGCTCTTGGTTTCCAAGTTAGACTATTGTTTAACTCAAGAGTATGATTAGTTTTCCTTGAGAAAGAAAAACTTTTGTCACCTTTCGATAAATAAGCTTTACATAAAACCAGATAAAGACTATCTTTATAATTCTGTGCACAATGGTCCACAAGCTAGTCTACCTAAAAATTTGAACAGCAAATGTACAAAATGTTGATACATATTAATTAACAAATCAAATCAAGGTATGTAAGAACAAAATATCTATTATTACAAATGCTGTTTTATTTTTCCAGAAAATGGTCTCAAAGCAAATAGGTTAATAATGATATCATCATATAAATATTCAGAGTTGAAAAATAATTCTTGAATCAGTATGATTCTGCACTATTCTATTCTATGATTTCAGATATGCCTCTTATCTAAAAAATGCTTCCTCTGATCTGGCCATACTGTAATGAAAAACCTGAAAATAAAAATATGTAACAACTTCATGAAATATAATAACTAAATTATTAAAATATGTAACAACTTCATTCTATATTAACAGAAGTGTAATAACTAAATTAAAGAAAGACTGCACTGGACAGATAATGTCTGTCATTTGGCAGTTCAATTCTCTGTTCTCCTTTTTTTTGGCAGGGTGGAGGAACCTGGGATTGAACTCTAGACTGCATGCTTGCAAGGCAGGTACTTATGCCACTGAGCTAAATACCCAGCCCCTACATTTTTGTTTTTACACTACAATAAAAATTTAAAGTACATCATTCAGAGAGTAATAATGGTATACACACTGCACATTGTCATCCCCAAATCTGTGCTACACTTTAAAGGAGGAAATATACAACTGGTATGATGTCTAAGTAAGGTTACAAGAATGACGGAAAGCCTAAATGATGTGGGAGACTATGGCAGTGTCTCCCCTTGAATGCAGAACAACTGCTGCAATTTTGATTATATGGAGACCTATTTCCTTATACTGATATGTGGAGAGCTGGCTATGGTATTTCCTTCTTTCTTCAATTGGCTCTAAGCATTGAAAATAAGGCTGGATGAAGTACTGATTAGTAATCTCTAAAGCCATCAGACAGTCTCCTATTTCCTCCTATAGTGCTCTCTGTAAAAGATATGAGTACAACTGGGATGTTAGGATATGAACACATCGGGATGCTAGAGCCATTAGCTCCAGGAATGTCAACTGGGTATAAGCCTCAAGGTTATGACTCCCTAGAGCGCAGACATTTACATATCAGAAACTGAAGCCACAGCTACCAAAAACAATCCAGTTGCTACCTTAATTGAATTATGCAAATTGATCCTTCTGCATATCTTTATCTCTGCATTTTGCAGAGATGCTTTTCTCCCCACCTAGTTAGCCAGCTCAAGTTACTCACATAGTTCCCTACCATCCTCACTGAACTCATCCCTGAGCCACACCCTTCTACACAAGATAATACATTTTGAGAGAGGCCTAAGATCAGGGCCTTTGTCCACACATCCTCATGGGGATTAGACTTAGGCCCCCCTTGGCTGCCCTTCACTTGGAATATGTCTTGGTGTCTACTCTTACCATGGATTGCATTGGTGGCCCTAGACTGGAATTAACTTGCTGGGATTCCAGTAACATCTCAATGGATTACAAATATAACTTTTTGGATTGTGAGGAAAATTAGAAAAACGATTATAATACTTGGATGACTGTACACAATATTTAGGTTTACAATAAATATCATTCACACAAGAAACAATTTTTTTAAAAAATAGGAACGTTTAACATATAGGTAAAATTAGGAGGAATCATAAGAACTATCTTAAAAGCAAAGATCTGAAAAACTTATATAATCTTATTCACCTCTTAACTAGATTGAAATTTCTCATCTATAAAATGAAGGGAATGAATTTAAAAATGTCTATATTTTCCTATTCCAATAGTCCATGACTTAGTTGTAACTATAAAGAATTAGATTTTTACTCAACATTTCCCAACTAGTAACTAAATTTTTCAAATAATGGAAATATTTTCATCAAAAAACAAAGCAAACAAACAAAAACAGGACTGTAAATAGACCATCCTTTAAGATTATTGGACAGGCCACAGCTTCCTGTCAGGAACAGTGAGGTGGGCCGAGCCGTGGAACCCTGGCCCAGCCTGGCAGACCTCTCTCTCTTACCTGGGGGCCACACTGCACCTTCCTGCAAGGAACAGTGAGGTGGGCCTAGCCACGGGACCCTGTGCCCAGGCTAGCGGTCCTCTCTCTCTACCCTGGGGGCCACACCGCAGCTCCTGCCGAGAAGAGTGAGGTGGGCCGAGCAGCGGGACCCCGTTCCAGCCTTGCCGACCACCCTCTCTAACCGGAGGGCACACAGCAGCTGCCCAACCTGAAGGAAGGCACTGGGCTAAGCTGTGGGAAACAGCTCCAACACTACTGCCACTGCCTGGAGGAGGGAGCAGCCCTGCTGAGGAGGGAAGCTTTGCTGCCACAGCAGGGAGCTGTATATCTTACAGAGGCTTGAGGTCTACCTGAGAGGAGCCTGGCAATCTTGCCTTAATCCAGGGGCTTCGCTGCCCAAGGAGGGAGCTACACTACCAGAGGAGTCCCAGGAGTCCAGAACATAAGAGACAATTTCCAACACACCCATGGGAAGCTTGGAACAACACTGGAAGCTCAAAAATATAGGAAAATGACAAAATAAAGTGAAAGAGTTGCCGGCCCAGATGGAACACTGTAACCAGAAAAGGCTGCAGCTAAACTCCTCCCCCCTGCCCCCTATGCACTTGATTGTAACCCTATATCCCCATCCTTAAGGACCTGTGCGCCAATGAGATACCTGTGCATCTCTAATGGCCTTTGGGGCACTGCCCTAAGCTTAGGCTATTTAGATTCCCCCACGCCACGTGTCCGAGGGAGTTCGCCAGAGGGAGTTCGCCAGAGAGAGAGAGAGCTCGCTAGATTCCAGTGGCCAGCGCCGGCCAGCGCGCCAGTCTCCACTCCCCGTGTTCCCGGAGAGACCACAGCCTGGCCCCGGGCTCGGTGCAGAGATGCTGCGCCCCGGGCCGGCGGCGGGGGGCCCCCTCCCCGCATTCCCGGAATAAAGCCACCGCTGACCACTACTTTCATGGCCGTCCGCTCCATTCCTCCCACGGACTTCTCTTTCCGCCTCTCCCTTCTCTCAGACCTAACGGAAAGACCAACATGCAATTTCAAACATCCAGCCCATCCCAAGAAACCCTAGGAACCTTGTACATAGAAGAAAATATATGCCACATACCTGAAATACTTGAAATAATAGTAACCAAAATAAAGAAGCAACTCTGGGAAGCCTTAAAGGAATTCAAACCAGAAATAATCTCGCAGGTAAAAGAAGAAATAAGAAAAGAAATGAAGCAGATGCTGAACATATCTAAAGAAGACAGAGTTAAAAAATTGGAGGAACTAAACAAAAAGATAGAATCCCTGGATGAATAATATAAGAAACAAACAGAATATATAAAGCAGACGCAAAGAGATATACAAGAAATCAAAAACTCCATCAAAAGTTGTAAAAACCACCTCAATGAATGTGAAGATAGAATTTCAGACCCCGAAGACAAGATTGCAGCCAGTGAACAGGAAAGGAAAGATCTTTTAAAAATAACAAAAAATCAGGAAATAACAACTGAACACATGCAAGATGACATAAAGAGGAACAACATAAGGTTGAGAGGCACAAATGAAAAAGAAGGGGACAATATAAAGGACGTCAAGAGGATATTTAGAGAAGTAATAGCTGAAAATTTCCCAAACTTGAGATTGAAAACTGATATCAAGATAAATGAAGATATAGAACTCCAAATAGCCATAACCAAAATAAAACTACACCCAGACATATAATAATGGCCATCACAGAAATCAAAGAATAGAATATTAAAAGCTGTCAGAGAGAAAAGATAGATCACCTATAAAGGAAAATCTATCAGAATTACAGCAGACTTCTCAGCACAAACAATAAAGTAAGGAGAGCATGGAGTAAAGTATTTCAGATACTAAAGGAAAATGATTTCCAACCTAGGCTGATGGACCCTGCAAAACTGTCCTTCAAAATTGATGGAGAAATAAGATACTTCCATGATAAAGAACACCTGAAAAACTTCATGATCACCAAGCCAACCCTGCAAAGAACACTGAAAGACAGCCTAGATACATTTAGGAAAAAACCACTAAACAAAGCAGACAATTAAACAGAGAAGAAAGATAAAGATGCAACTGCAGAAAGATAACATGTCAACAATAAACCAACATATAACAGCTATAACCATTAATGTAAAAGGTCTCAGTGCACCAATTAAAAGAAAAAGACTGGTATAATGGATCAAGAAACAAAATCCAATCATAAGCTGTCTCTAAGAATGCCATCTAATCCAAAACGAAACTCACAGATTAAAAGTCAAAGGATGGAAAACAATACTTCATGCAACAGGAACAAAAAAAAAAGTGGGGGTAGCTATTCTGTTTGCAGACAATGTGAACTTCAAGCCAATAATGATCAGAATGGATAAAAAAGGTCACTACATACTGGTTAAGGGAAAACTACAAGCGAAGATATAACTATCTTAAATATATATGCACCAAATTCCAGAGCACCCAGTTATATAAAACAAGTATTAACAGAAATGAAAAACCAAATTAGCAGTAACAAAATTCTAACAGATCTTAACACACCATTGACACCAATGAACAGATCAACCAGACAGAAAATCAGCAAAGAACTGAATCACACCTGTGAACAAATGGACTTGATAGACATATACAGAGTATTCCACCCAACAACAACAATAGAATACACAATCTTCTCAGCAGTACATGGGTCATTCTCTAAAACAGACCATATATTAACTCACAGAACATATTTAAATAAATGCAAAAGGGTTGAAATTATCCCTTGTATGCTATTGGATCATAGCGCTATGAAATTAGAAATTAATGATAAAAGATACTGCAAAAATCCCCCAAGCACATGGAAACTGAATAACACACTCTTGAGTAATCAGTGGGTCATAGAGGAAATTAAAGAAGAAATTAAACAATACCTACAACAAATGAAAACACAAATACAACTTATGGGAATTTGTGGGATGCAATGAAAGCTGTCCTCAGAGGAAAATTTATTGCACTGAGTTCACACATCAGGAAAACAGAATGAATAGAAATAAATAACCTGAAGTTACACCTCAAACATCTATAGAAATAAGAGCGAGTCAAGCACAGAGCCAAAAGAAGAGAAGAAATTATAAAAATCAGAGCAGAAATCAATGCAATAGCGACTAAAAAAACAATCCAAAAAAATCAATCAAAGAGTTGGTTCTTTGAAAGACTAAATAAAATCGATAAGCCCCTAGCCAATCTTATCTTTAAAAAGGGAAGAAAAAGCTCAAATTCATGCAATAAGGCATGAAAAAGGCGAAATCACTACAACTCTATAGAAATACAGATCATCAACACCTATTTCGAAAACCTCTACTCTCAAAGGTTCGACAACACAGAGTAAACAGACAGGTTCCTAGAAGCATGTGAAGTACCAAAGGTGGGTCAGGAAGATGTAAAATTGCTGAATAACCCAACTTCTATTAATGAAATTGAAAGCATAATTAAATCTTTACCTACAAAGAAGAGCTCAGGCCCAGATGGATTCACTGCAGAATTCTACAAGAAATACAAAGAAGACCTAATGCCAACACTCCTCAAACTCTTCAATGGAACTGAAAGAGAAGCAGTGCTTCCTAAATCGTTCCTAGAAGCAAATATTACTCTAGCCCCAAAACTTGAGAAGGATACACCTGAAAAAGAGAACTATGGACGAATCTCCCTAATGAACACAGATGCAAAAATCCTCAATAAAATATTGGCAAATAGGATGCAGGAAATCATCAGGAAAATCATACACCATGATCAAGTAGGATTCATCCCAGGCATGCAGGGGTGTTTCAATATACGTAAATCAATAAATGTAATCCACTATATCAATAGAGCCAAAAGTAAGAATCACATGATCATTGCTATAGATGCAGAAAAAGCTTTTGATAAAGTCCAGCATTCAGTTATGATAAAAACCTTGCAGAAAATTGGAATGGATGGTCTTTACCTCAATATAATAAAGGCCATCCATGACAAACCAACAACCAATATCATACTAAATGGCCGAAGACAAGGATGTCCCTTATCACCACTCCTAATTTAATATAGTACTGGAAATAAAAGCCAGAGCAATTAGACAAGAGAGAGAAATAAAAGGTGTAAAGATAGGAAAAAAAGAAGTTAAATTATCATTATTTGCAGATGACATGATACTCTACATAGAAGATCCCCAAAGCTCCATTGAAAGACTCCCAGATATAATAAATAAATTCAGTAATGTAGCTGGATACAAAATCAACACAAAAATCAATAGCAGTCCTATACACTAACAACAACATCACAGAGAGAGAAATAAGAGAAGCCACACCCTTCACACTAGCAACCAAAAAAATGAAATACTTAGGAATTACTCTCACGAAAGAAGTGAAAGACCTATACAGGGAAAATTATAATACGCTGAAAAATGAAACTGAAGATGATCTCAGAAAATGGAAAGACATCCCTTGCTCATGGATAGGAAGAATAAATATTGTGAAAATGGCCATTCTCCCAAAACTGTTATACAGATTCAATGAAATCCCAATAAAAGTACCATCAACATACCTCATAGATCTTGAGAAATCACTTCTAAAATTCATCTGGAGCAAGAAGAGACCTAGGATAGCAAGGACAGTTCTAAGCAGCAAAGGCAAGGCAGGAGGCATCACAATCCCTGACTTGAAGTAATACTACAAAGTAACTGTAGTAAAATCAACATGGTACTGGAACCAAAACAGAGCTGAAGATAAACTGGAATAGATTAGAAGATACAACCACAAGTACAAACACACTCAATCACCTTATCTTTGATAAAGGGGCCAAACATGTTCACTGGAAGAACGACAGTCTCTTTAATAAATGGTGTTGGAAAAACTGGCTCTCCATATGCCGAAAACTAAAACTAGACCCATGCCTATCACCATGTACTAAAACAAAATCTAAATGGATCAAAGATATAAATATTAAAACAGAAACACTAAATCTATTTGAAGACAAATTGGGTAAAAACCTTGAAGATATAGAAGTAGGTAGAGAATTCAGGAACAGGACTCAAACCACATTGGAAATTCTTCCCAGAGTCAATAATTGGAATCACCTCTTATTAAAAAATTTCTGCACGTCAAAAGAAATCTCCAGCATAGGGAAAAGAAAACCCACAAACTGGGAAAAAATCTTAGTGAACTGCCCCTCAGACAAAGGACTTCTGTCGAAAACATATAAAGAATTTTTAAAAAATCAGACCCCCAAAACTCAAAGACCCAATCCAAAAATGGGCATCTGAGTTGAATACACAATTCTCAGATGAAGAAATACAAATGGAAAATAAATACATGAAAAAATGTTCATCATCATTAGTCATTAGAGAAATGCAAATTAAAACCAAACTGAGATTTCATCTCACTCCTGAAAGAATGGTCAAGATCAAGAAAACCAACAACAACAAATGCTGCAGAGGCTGTGGGGAAAAAGGAACTCTCCTACACTGTTGGTGGGAGTGTAGACTGGTGCAACCATTGTGGAGGTCAGTCTGGAGATTTCTCAGAAAGCTGGGATTGGAAGCCCCATTTGGCCCAGCTATTCCACTTCTAGGGATATTCCCAGAAGAATTGAAAGCATCATACCACAGTGATATATGTGCACCCATGTTTATAGCAGCACAATTTGTAATAGCCAGACCTTGGAAGCAACCTAAGTGTCCATCAACTGAGAAATGGATAAAAAAAGTTGTGGTATTTTTATATAAAGAATGATCACATTGAGATATTTATAAATAAATGGACACAACTTGAGACCATACTCATAACTGAAATAAATCAAACTCACATGTATAAATACTGAAGTTTCCCTAGTATAAAAAATGATAAGAATACATAAAAGTATGTGGTAATCGTGATTCCCAGTCATATTGGTTTGAAGCCATATAATGTTTTCTCTCATTAATTGGAATGGTTTTAATCTGGGTTGTTCGATTTTAGTATCTGTGATAGTACGAATAGCTATTTTGAAGAAAACAAGACATCATAATCACTAGTGCTGATTTAATTTGTTGTTTTGATGTCCCATTAAGCTGTTGTTCATCTGTTTCCATTGGTTTTAACATGTTGTATCTTACTGTATTTTACTATATGCAATAGTATAAACAAAATTTTTTATAGGCATTGGGATATTATAGAAACCGCTGTTCGTTTTCTGTTAGCTGGTTTTAAATACCCTGTAATTCTTTCATTGTCCTGAATGGCTTCACACTGTCTTGATATGTTTGGTGCTATAGTATATGAAGTTATACTCAAATAATTCAAGGAAAGATACACTGTGGTGACTACTATTATGTCAGGTTATCTGGTGGTGAAACACAATGATGCTTAAATTGTTCGGTTCTGACCAGTGTTGTTCTGTTACTATGTCTCTTTTATCTCAATCTCACCCCTTTTTTAAAAATTAATTTATTTTTTCGTATTTTTTAATTAAGGGAAAACTAACTTTAAAAATAGCGGGATATATTATAGTAACATTTTTGTTTTTCTATTAACCTGATTTGAACTCCAGTATTGCTCTCCCCATCTTGTTCTACCTGATTTTACTATATTCTGTTTTGTTTGATAGTATCAAGTTTGAGGGTATAGGCAACCACTTTGAAGACAATAAGATTTACTATGATGCCCATTATGGTTTGACTATTATCTTCTTTTGAAGTCCTGTAAGGTCTCCAGTGTAGGTTTTATTGGTCTTGTTCTGTACTGTTTGGGTCAATTCTATTATACCTGATGATATAGGCAGCTCAATTTAAAAATAGCAAGAGGCACAATGGTAACCACTTTTGATCACCTGATAGTCTATTTTTGTATCATGTACGAAGCCCATCCTTCTGTTCTAACTGACTCTGTTTTGTTTTGTCACATTTGCTTTTGTTCTCTTCAAAAAAAAGTAAGAACAACTGTGGGAGTAAGAAAAGCCAAAAAGTGTAATTGTTTTTGTAAAAAAAGGGAAGAAAAGAAAGTTGTCTAAAGGATATAACTGCATGTATGTTTAAATGTGTAGGATAGAAAAACGTATTACTCAGTTTTTGTTGGCTCATTGAACAGAACTGTCTGCAATCTCACTGTACGAATGTCCACTTTGTATGCTTTAATTTTGTAATTTGGACAACTGTTTCTTAGATGAGAATATGTAATCTATTAACTAGTGATTGCTTACTGTATATTTTTTTCTTGAAATTCTGTATTACTTGTACGCTCTTACTCCTTTGCTTTTTTTCCTTTCTTTTTTTATCTTTAAATAAAAAAAGATTATTGGACAGAATATAAAACAATTTTTGAGGAATACTATAAAGTATACTGGCAGTGCAGTCAGTATGAGTAATGCATTGAGGAATATAATGTATTGAGGAATGCATTCTGAAATAGAACTTGTGTATAAAACCTACACTTACCACTTCTTAGCTATGTAAATCTAGTTAGGTAAACTGTCTACATCTTTTTCATTTTTAAAAATGTAGATAATCAAGGGGCCAGAGATTTAACTCAGTAGCATAAATGCCTGTTTGACAAGCACGAGGTCATGAGTTTGAGCCCCGGTACCAAAAACAAAAAATGTAGATAATCAAAACTTTTTCTAAGAATTGTTGTAAAAATTAAATGATGTACTTATCAATTTGTTTATCACACAATGAAATCTCAATAAATGTTTGCTATCATTATTATTGACTGAGACTAGAGGACCTTTAAAATATCTTTCAGTTCTAAGAACTTTTGGTTCTATAAATATACTTTGATAACATCATCAAAGCAGATGTAAGTCTTATGCTTAAAATGGATAATTTCTTCATCAAGTGGAATCATTTTCCTGTCATGACAATATTGTGCCAGTCAACAAGGTTTTCAGAGATACCTTTTTGCTCAAATATATTGTATACCACCATTTAAAAAGAGTTCTAATAATTTTGCAGTGGTTCTTGTTCAATATGTTATAATCCTACTAAATTATCAGAGCTCTTAAATGTTCATTAAAAGGTCAGAATTTCTTTCAAAAACATTATAGTTATCTGATGTTTGATACGTGCTTTAATGAAAAGAAAAAAATAAAGAAGAAAAAAATTATCTTTAAAAATATTTAATAGAAAAATTTGAACTACATTCTTAGTCACTATGCTATACTGGTTTTCAATTATCTGTTTACCTTTTTTTTTTGAGGCAAGTTTTCACTATGTAGTTAAGACTGTTTTGAACTCACTATTTAGCCTTTGAACTCACTGTGATCCTCCTGCCTCAGTGTCTGAGTGCTAGGATTACAGGTGTGTGCCATGAGGCCCATAAAAAACTTTGGTACAGCAAAAAATATAGACACATGAAAGAAAGAACATTACTACTATTCATACAGATGTAACTAGAATTATGAGGAAATAATTTAAACAACTTTGCACATAGGTTGAATAATCGAAATGAAATAGAAAGATCCCTAAAAAGATAAAAACTACTAAAACTGATCCAGTAAGAAATAGAAAATGTTGATGGACCCAAAAAACATTGACTTAGCAGTCAAAAACTCTCACAAAGAAAAGTCTAGGCTCAGGTAACTTCACTTATGAATTAAAGTAAAAACTCAAAGAGCAATTAACACCTATCCTAGCCAGACATACTAGTATGTACTTGTAATTTCAGGTACTCATTGGAGTTCAAAATCAACTTACATAATGAAATGAGACCTTGTCTCAAAATAAAACTTACAATATGGCTGGAGATGTAGCAGAGTAGTACAGAGCTTGCTGGTACAGAGCTGGGTTCAATGCCTAGTACTGTGAAAGGATAATAATAACAATAATAAGTATAAAAACCATCTTCCACAAACTCAAGAAATATTAAGGGGAAAATACTTCCATCTTATTCTATGAGGTATTACTCTGATATCAAAACCAGACCAAGACATCAGAAGAAAACCACAGACCAATATTTGTTGCTAGAGTCATAAAATTTGTAACAAAATACTTTGAAATAGAATCTAGAAATATGTAAAAAACAGTTATTAGCCATGACCAAGTGGAATTTATCCAAGGAATGCAAGATTGGTCAAATATCAGAAAAAGAATTAATGCAATACATTCTATGAACAAAGGGGCAAAAAGTCAATAAATATCTCAATAGATGCATTACCAATGTTGACAAAAGCCTGAGGGGGTGGCACGTGTGTGTAATTCAGCACTGAGGAGGCTGAGGTAAGAGAATCCCTACGAGTTCTAGGTCAGCTTGTGTTACAAAGTGAGTTCGAGACCAGCCTCTACTGCATAGTAAAACCCTGTCTCAAAAAGAACAAAAAAATGTTGATGAGTTTAATATTCTCCATCATGATAAAAAATATTTCATCTGGGGATGATGGTATTCACCTACAATTACAGTACTCTGAGAGGCTGAGACAAAAAGACTGCAATTTAGTAACTTAGTGAAACCATGACACAAAAAATTTAAAAATATTGGGAATGCAGCCTAGTGCAATGGCCCTGGATTTAACACCCAGTACCACAAAATAGGTAAGTACATAAACAAATGAAAAGAGAAATAAAATATTTAGGTATAAGCTTGACAATAATATGTAACTTGCAGTAAAACTACAAAACCTATTTTAAAGAATGTAAATAAGGTTTAAATAAATGTCATTTAACATTCGTAGGTTAAAATATAATATTGTTAAAATGGTCATACCCCTTAAATTGATCTAAAGATCCCACATAACCTGTCAAAATCTCAGACAGAGTCTATAGAAACTGATAAATCGACTTTAAAATTCACATGGAAATTCAAAGTGCACAGAACACTCAAAACAATCTTTATAAACACAAAATTAGATCATTCATACTTTCTGATTTCAAAACTGACTGAAAAGCTACAAAGTAATCAAGAGAATGTGGTCCTGGCAAACAGATACACAGAGATCAACAGTACTGTCATAAGGATATACAGATCAAAACAGAAGCCTTGAAAGTGCAGATATAAGCTCTTAAACACTTATAATCAACTGAATTTTTTACAAGGGTGCCAAAACAATTCAATACAGTAAAACTATCTTCAAACAAATGCTACTGTGACAATTGGATGACCACATGGAAAAGAATGAAGCTAGGCTTTTTCCTCATACCACACAAAAAATGAAATTAAAATGTGTAAAAGATCTAACTATAAAACCTGGAGGAAGCTGGGTGTAATGGTGTATGCCTGTAATCCCAGCACTCAGTAGGCTGAAGCAGAGGACTGCTGCAAGTTCAAGGCCAACCTGTGCTACACAGTGAGCTGGAGGCCAACTGGGACTCCATTGTGAGATACTGTTTCAAAAAAAAAAAACTAAACAAAATAAAACCAGAGAAGATCCAAAATATGTAAAATTCCTAGCATTCAATAATTAAAAGGTAAATAACTCAACTGAAAACCAAGGAAATAATTTGAATAGAAATTAACCCAGAAAAGATATATGGATAGACAATGATCACATGCAAAGAGATACAGCATCATTAGTTTTAGAGAAAAACAGATCAAAACCACAATTGAAATGCCACTTCAAAATCACTAGGATGGATACAATCAAAGAAAAATAGAGTAACTGGAACATCTTCATGTTGAAGTGGGGAATATAATATGATAGGATCACTTGGAAAATAGCCTAGCAGCTCATCAAAAAGTTAAACATAAAGTTTCCATGACTCAATAATTCCACTAAGTATTCACTAAAGAAAACTGAAAACAAATGCCCACATTAAAACATGTAAACAGGCTGGGGATTTAGCTCAGCGGCATAAGTGCCTGCCTTGCAAGCAGGCAGTCCTGAGTTTGATTCCCAGTATCTAAAACAAAAAACAAAAAAACAAAAAAACAACAACAACAAAAAAAACCACACATGTAAACAAATGTACATGGCAGAATTAGTCAAAGTAGCCAAAAGTGGGAATAAGTCAAATACCTATCACTGGTAAATAAATAAAATGTGATATATCTATCCATATTTTAGAATATCATACAATCATACAACAAATGAAATATAGATTTATTTCATAGTATGGAAGAAGCTTAAAAATATTATGCTAATTGAAAAAGCCAATCATAAAAGAGCACATCCTAAATGATTCCATTTAAATGAAATCTCCAGAATGGTCCCAACTACAGAGACCAAAAGTATAGCATTAATTCTGGAACTGGATGAAAGGCAAGTTCAATAGAAATGGGAGTGATTGCTTATGGATAAAGGGCTTCTTTTTATGATTCTAAGATTGCCCAACTATTAACTTATATGCTTAATTGGCTGAAGTGTACATGAACGTCTTAATATAGATACTTTTTTTCACCTGGATTAAGGCAACAAGACCAAACTATACTAACAGTCATTGTGTTCTTTACCATTGCACACTTGCAGAAAAAGAATTAACATTTCACTTAATGTTTTTGATGAATCCATAGAATTTACAGTTATTTTTCAATAAAATGCTATTTGTGATAACAAGTACTGAGATTATTGTTATTGTGAAATCATCTAGTAAATTTTTCCCTCTTTAGGGAGAGTTTCACAGTATGGTTCAGGCTGATATTGAACTTACTTTGTAGCCCAGGCTGGCTTGTAACTTGCAGCAATCTTCCTGTCTCAGCCTCCCAAGTGCTGGGATTATAAGCATGAGCCACCACACCCAGATTTTTAGTAAATTTTTTGAAATTTATTTATAATGAGTATAAGAGACTTGTAAAAGTGCATAGCACACTATATTTACAAAATATGCCGCTTCTAAACTGTCTTAAGTTTGGCTCTTTCCTTGTAGAGCTTAACAATTCTTGATCTGTATTAGTAACCATTAAAAACCATCTTCTACTTTTATAAAGAGCTGCAAACTGTATGGAAAAAATACTTAGGTAGGGGTAGTTGGGACTTATGTATCTTCCTCTTAAATACAGTTTTTATTGTACACTATGGTACAAACCTGTAACCCCAACACTGAGAAAATCTGAGAAAGGAGGACCCCAACTCTTGCTTGGGATCCCATCTTAACAAGACCCTATCTCAAAATAAAAATTAAAAAATACTGTGAATGTAGCTCAGTGGTAGGGTACCTTTAGGTTGGTTATCCAGTAAACCAAAACAACAACAACAAAGACACTTTTTTCTAAAATATTTCACATAAGGTCTAAATTTTTAAATCTATTTTCATGAATGTGAGAATATAGCTCAATGATAAAGCATTTTAGTAGCATGCAAAAACCATTGGTCCAATGCTTTGTACTGCACCCCCCAAAAAATTTCACTGCTATGTGAATTGTACAATGTGACAAAATGACCTGAGATACTAGATTCAGATGTCGTAATCTAAATTTTGAAATGATTTTTGCAAATTATCTAGCACCTAAATCTACTCATTAAAATATTTATTGTACCAGTTTCTATATCATGAGGGCCTAGATAATATCACTAATAAAATAAAAGTGAATACATGTTCCCATAAAATCATTTGCTATAATCTTGCTACCATATAAAAGATATTTGCTAACAGCTCCAAAGGAGAACAAAAATATTAGTTAAATGACTTCTTTCAAATACAGGGGCTGCTGTACTTTTAAATTAAATTTTAGTACTCTCCATTATTCAGAAATACAACAGCAGGAAATGGTTCCATTTCATGAAATTTTCTGGGTTCTCTCTCTCCCTGGGAAGTCACTAAGAAGACTTTTAGAACAATGTAGATTTTCAAAATAAAGTTAAGTAATGAATGCTGTCGCACTATTCATGACTTTGTGTTTTGGCATCCATACATAAACAAAATAAAGTTTTTAAAAGTTGAAAACCTTCAAAAATTATCTTTCTATCTTCACTCCTAAAGCTAAAAAGCTGTAATTTATTTTCTAATCTCCTTCAAGCTAAGATTCTTTCAAATTCTGGTGGACAGAGATAGACAGCTATATTGTATATAATAAAATTTTAGGCCATGGTCACCGAGTAAATGAATAAAGTTAAGCAAATGACATTCCTTATTAAATAAACACTAACATGATTAAGTATACAGTATTTCAACCAGTCAACATCTGTTCCATACTCGTATTTCCTATATTATAAATGTTGTATAAATGAAAATTTTACTTTTATGGGTTTACTGCCTAAAGCTGTCTCACGGTTAATTGCATTTCGATTCTGGTTAGAAGGACTGGAACATAAAGACATCTACTGAATACAGGAAAACATTAATTATCACTCAGGAATGAGTCAAATTGTCAAGCTAGTTAAGGGTTAGCAATTCAATCTTCTGGATGGGAATTTGAACCCTTAACACTAATTGCTTATCTTCATTGGTGAAATATGGTAGATGATCACAATTTAATAGTTTTTTGATAAATTTGGGTCATTATTGTCAACATCAATTATAGCACTGTGCTGTTTTAACACAATGATGACCTCAAGGCCTATTTAAAAAATAGTGGGTTATTAGTGCAACACTGTTGTGAGGTCATGGCCCATTTTTAGGTTTTTTGGCTTCCTTCCTTAGAGTTATCTGTCCCTTCCTGCTCCTATCTTCTATAAGTCTTTTTGACATTTCTAAATTTCCTCTCGACAGCTGTTAGCTGAAAACCTGATAATCATGATTAAGCATAATGAATAAATAAAATGAAGATTTGAGAAATTTACCACATTAAGTACTTGTGATTAAAGTGTTGGTTTTGTGCCATATAGTTATAAGTCCTGTTTTTCTCCAACCAATTTCTTAGGTGAATTTCAGCAGTGTATTACCATTTTTGATAAACCTTTCCCCTTATTAATCATAGACTCAGAAAAATTTTGTCATCTGGTACAAAATCTTCAGTTAGTTTAAACAAGGTTCAGATAAGACAAATTTACTTCTACAGCAGCAGATAAAAAGTAATCTTTCTAAACTTGAACACTTAGGATATCTAAGAAATAAACTAAATAGAAATTTAAGAGCTGAGAGATGTGCCTTAGAATTCTGAAAATTCATGTAAAATGAAGTACATAAATAACAGAACAAATTCAATTCAATCAGCAAATTTTTACTGAGCATCTCCCATGTTCAAGACATTATACTAGCACCACAGGGGATATAAAATGAGTA
Source organism: Cavia porcellus (assembly GCF_034190915.1). Taxonomy (NCBI): domain Eukaryota; kingdom Metazoa; phylum Chordata; class Mammalia; order Rodentia; family Caviidae; genus Cavia; species Cavia porcellus. The sequence continues at coordinate 35,859,921 of NW_026947486.1, read as the reverse complement.
AGATATAGTTTATGCTTTCAGATCCTAATATCTAGTAAGCAAGATTAAGTACAAATAACTAAGATGAAAGGCAAAAAATGTAAGTGATATAAGAAAAACATCAACAAAATATTATGAGAGTTCAAAAGAAAGAGAGCTTTAAAATTAGTTTGGGGAACAGTACCAGAAAACCACAATGTTCCCTGAAATCATCCATGACGAGCAATGTAGGTTGGCCAGGTTCTTAAGATAATAGAGGGAAGAAACAGCAATGGTAGGCAACTTCAGCTGAGGAACTTACACTCATTTACTCTGCATATATTTACAGGGCATTTATTATATGCCAAGTTTAGGGGATAGAGCAGTAAACAAAACACAAAAACCCCTGCCCTTATAGACCTGATACTATAGGAGGAATACAGATAATAAGCTTTTTTTTTCTTGGAACAGGGATCAAATTCATGACCTCACGCTCATCAGGAAGGCATTTACACCACTGAGCTAAATCCCCAGCCTGGAATACAGATAACAACAACAACAACAACAACAACAACAACAACAACAACTAAAGGACTTAAGCATTTAACATGTCAGACATTGTTTAAATGCTTTGCATATAAACTCATTTAATCCTCAAAACACCTCTCTAAGGTAGAGTACTATTACTCCTGTTTTATAGAAAACTGAAATACAAAGACCAAAGTGCCCAAAAGTATAATAAGAAATAAAAACATGATTCAAACTTGATTATGTTCAGTTGCAGTTTATGTTCTTAACAACTGTAGCATACCAAAGAAGCATGATGTGTGACATTAGATGCTATTAAACACAAAATTCAAGAAGCAACAAGCCCTTTTATCTGCAGTATATAAGGGAATAGTGAAGAATAAAGCTGATGAAATAGGCAGGGCTCACTTTGTTAAAAGCCTTGAATGCAAGACAAATCTGCCTACTGAATTTGATGCAATTGGAAACCACAGAAGATTTGAGACAGGATGTATAAATAGTGCCTCTCGTTATAAAGGATGAACTAGAGTGTGGAAAGAGGCAGGGAGAGGATTTACTTCTGAAAATTTATCTACACTATGGACATAACCCAGGTGAAAAGTAATTAAGGCACTTAATATAAGCATACATAATATGGGAGTTCCAAGAAATGAGAAAGTAAATGCATGCATGGATGGGTGTACACACGTGCGCATGCCCCCCCCCACAAACTGAAAAACACATTCTTCTTCCCGTTGAGGCAAAAATCTTTAAATTATCCTGACTACTTTGTTTCTTCTCACACCCAAATGTCCGATTAATAGTAAATCCAGAATGCTAATCTTTCACCACAACTACCATACTCCAAACCATTATTAGTTCTCACCTGCTTGTTCGCTGCTTCTATCTTTGCCTTCCTACAATTTTGTTTCAGCCAAGCAGCCAGAGTTATTGTGCTAATAAAATAAGTCAAATTAGGTCACTACCCACAAAGGCTTCTATTTCATTCTTAACACAAAACCAAAATCCTTATACTTACAAAGCCCTGCATGATTTGGTCCTTTCCCCCTCTCATCTTTGGCTCCACCTCTTACTACTCTCTTCCTTTGACTCATCCTATTTCAGTCACACTAGCCAATTTGTTATGTCTGGAGTACTTAGGTTCTCCTCCCATCAGGAAACCTTTTGTGTGCTATTCTACCTGTCAGGAATGCTTTTCGAACCCTGCATTCTCTGGCTGTCTCTTGCCTATCTTTAATCTTTCCTCAAATGTTAGTGTCTCAGTCACTATCCCATTTCAAATTGTGCACACATTCATGTGCCACTGTGACTTTCCTTAATTTTTTTCCCTATGGACCTTTTTATCACTGATAGTCTATATATTTTATCTGCTAGTGTGTTTTTCTTCAATAAAATATCAGTTCTATAATGGCCAAGACTTTTGTCTGTTTTGTTCACAGCTATTACCTTGGTACCATTAGTGCCCAAGACATAGTACTTCTCCATAACTATTTAGTAAATGAATAAATAAGTTCAGGAAAAATAATGTAACAAAGATGAGAAACAAGAAATGGAGTTCATATAGTAAGGCAACTGATTTAATGGATAACGCAAGAAGAAAGGATCAAAATGTATAAAGAGTGCAGAAAATGCAGGCAGCAATTTCAGAATAGATTTAGGAGAATTAATTTGGAGTTGAAATTAATTTTTAGAGAATTAGCATGCAGTATGATAGCAAGCAATCCAAGTCTAGAGCTCAACAAACAAGATAGAGCTAGAGATAATGTCTATGAAGTTGTTAATATAGAGATAATTGGGTTGGAAAAGAGGACAGAATGTTGAGGCAGGCTGTATTTAGAAGGCTTCAAGAAAGAGTATCAGTCAGGCAGGTAAATAACTAAATACTATCTCATAAAATAAAGATGAGAATTTCAAAAAGTGAAGATAAAGCAGGATTAAACAGTGCAACAACAACAACAAAAAGACTTCTTAAAAGCAGACAAGTAGAATTGGCAAATAGAAAGCCATCAGTAACTTTTTTTTGAGTACCAGGGATTGAACTCACAACCACACATTTGCAAAGCAGGTGCTTAGGCCACTGAGCTAAATCCCCAGTCCCATCATCAGTTACTTTTAAAAGGTATTTCATTGAAGTAGTGGAGATAGGAGACAAGTTCTAAGGCATTTAAGGAGACAACTGGGCATGATGACAATTCTTTCAATACGTTTACCAAAATGAAAACATTCACACCTGTTGGGAGCCGCGGCCGAGCCCGGTCGCCTTACTTGGCAGACATGAGGCCTGTAAGAAAGAGCAAAGCCTGAGCTAGATTACCCCTCCCATCGAGTGTGCTAAGATGGCGCTTATCTCCTGCTTCCTGCTTGGTAAACAACCCGCTCTGTAAGATAGTCTGCCTAGCAACAACTGATGTTAGCCAATCAGCCCGCATCGCGCGCTTTGAACTGATTGGCCACTGTAACCCTATAAAAGTGAGTGCCTCTCCTGCCACGAGAGAAGAAGCACGGAAGGAGCCGCGGAGAGCGGACCGGTAGAGGCTTCGGGACAGACTGTAGAGAAAGAAGCACGGAAGGAGCCGCAGAGAGCGGACCGGTAGAGGCTTTGGGGCAGACTGTATAAGGAGAGAATAAAGAAAAGCCTGACCACCGCCAGATATTGTTGCGTGTTCTTCCTGCCGGCCGGGAGCGACACCGACATCTGGTGGCCCGTACGGGGACTGATCAGCCCCGAGACGTGGCAGTGGACAGCAGTCTCCGATACAGTGCTGCAGGACAGGTGAGTAGAGGATAAGCCTGGGCCCTGGGTGGCGCGCACCTACAGGGTTTTTAGACTCCTCTCAACCTCACGCGTAAGTGGCGGGTTTCTTGGGCCTCACGCGGTGAGTATGAAACATAACACCAGAACTTAAGGTAATAAAAGAGTGTAAAACATAAACATAGAAGTAAAAATAACAGAAGATATATTAAAAATGGGAAACATGCCAAGTAGCGGCACTAAGAATGAGGGTAGTTACGGGGGGAGCTCTCAAGAACTTGTAGAAGTACGCGAGGTGTTTGAACAGGCACAGTCAAGGAGCTCCCGAGAGGGGTCCGTCAAGGAGGACAAAGGTACAGAAGAGGAAGACAGGGCTCAAGCCTTGGAGTCGTCAGACTCCGAGGAAGAGGGAGACTTGAATGACGAGGAGGCCCTCGAGGGCCGAGGAAAGAGCGCAAGGCCAAGGGATGCTTCAGCTGTGGGGACCCAGGGCATATCAAACGCGACTGCCCGAATAACACAAGCGCCAGGCCTCGCCCCAAAAACGAGGGATCGTATGGCGTCTGCGGGAGATGCAGAAAGGGCCCACATAAGGCAGAGGATTGCAGATCAGTCTATGATGCTCAAGGAAATCGTATTTGTGGCCGAGATGTTAACGAGCCAAAAAACGGCCAGAGGGGGCCCTCCTCGCCGGCGGGCCCCCACCCCCGAGACAGAACAACACAGGGTGGCAGCCTTCCACAAGGGCTACCCCTGGGTCAGCAGGCGTGGACCTCTGTGTCGCCTCCAGACTCATATTAGCGCCCGACATGGGTGTTCAGGTGGTCGAAACCACCTTCAAGGGACCGCTGCCTGAAAATACAGTTGGCCTAGTAATCGGAAGGTCCTCCATGGCCCTTCGGGGTCTCACCGTGATCCCTGGGGTCATAGACTCAGATTATACAGGAAATATTCAGATTATGGTTCAAACTCTTGTAGGTACTATAGTAATTAATGAGGGGGACAGGATAGCACAGCTCCTGCTGCTCCCCAGCCTCCATAAGAGGTTCCAGTACTCCACATGACTCTTGACAAGAGGCCCATGCTTTTGCTTAAGATCAATGGCAGACAATTAAAGCATGGTATCCCATACAATCCTCAAGGTCAAGGAATTATTGAGAGAGCTCACAAAAGCCTCAAAGAAGTTTTATAAAAACAAAGAGGAGGAGTAAGCCAAGGCCTGCCTCCAAAGGCACGGTTATCTATGGCACTGTTCACATACAATTTTTTAAATTTAAACAATAATAGCATTCTAGTCCATCCCCTAGCAATAAGGGATGGGTGAAATGGAAAGATGTCCTAACAGGACAATGGATGGGCCCGGATCCAGTAATCAGCTGGAACCGAGGTGCGGTTTGTGTTTTTCCGCAGGAACCGGGACGGGAACCACTGTGGGTCCCAGAGAGACTGACACGTGCGACAAGTCCATCGGCCGAAGACCAGACTTGCCCCACCAGGGACCAGCCATAGACGTAAAGTCAAGATGAGCCAAAAAAGGGCTGCCCTCTACACTGGGAGTGCTATCTGCTCCCTGCTTCTGCTTTTACTTATAGGACCATTCTTGCTCAGATGGGTCACATCGTTCATTAATGGACGCCTTGCGGTGGCACGTCGTCAGGTCCGCATGGTTGCCCATGCTGCTCTGGCAGCGGTCCAGAACGGGCAAAACGACCCCCAGGCATACGCATGGCTCGCTCGCATGGCCTACGACCGCGTTTAAAAGTGACAGGCTTCCCACATTCTCCTCCCTAGACAACAACATGTAGCAGGGTGGGTGAGTCAATGACGGGTAAGAGCGTGCCTCCCCAGCACGACTCAACCTAAGCCAGGCCCTACCCCATGGTGCACGAAAGCCGCTGGATCGCTAGATTCCGCCCCGAATCTAGATGCCTCTCCAAAGGGGATCATAAGGAGAGACGTGAGCGTATGCCTATGTGCACCCAGGTTCCGTCTGACCTATCCCTGGCCCTGGAAAAAAGGACGAGGGCCTCAAGGCCTTGGTGGACCCTGGGACGGCCGCCCGGGTTCCAACCCAAAGGCCTGCGGTGGGCCTCAGATACAGGGCGTAGGCCTCTACGCTCGATCCAGGATGGGCTGCGATGCGCTCGTTCTTGTAAAATAAAATAGGGGGAGATGTTGGGAGCCGCGGCCGAGCCCAGTCGCCTTACTTGGCGGACGTGAGGCCTGTAAGAAAGAGCAAAGCCTGAGCTAGATTACCCCTCCCATCGAGTGTGCTAAGATGGCGCTTATCTCCTGCTTCCTGCTTGGTAAACAACCTGCTCTGTAAGATAGTCTGCCTAGCAACAACTGATGTTAGCCAATCAGCCCGCATCGCGCACTTTGAACTGATTGGCCACTGTAACCCTATAAAAGTGAGTGCCTCTCCCGCCACGAGAGAAGAAGCACGGAAGGAGCCGCAGAGAGCGGACCGGTAGAGGCTTCGGGACAGACTGTAGAGAAGAAGCACGGAAGGAGCTGCGGAGAGCGGACCGGTAGAGGCTTCGGGACAGACTGTAGAGAAGAAGCACAGAAGGAGCTGCGGAGAGCGGACCGGTAGAGGCTTCGGGACAGACTGTAAAGAAGAAGCACCGAAGGAGCCGCGGAGAGCGGACTGGTAGAGGCTTCGGGACAGACTGTAGAGAAGAAGCACGGAAGGAGCAGCGGAGAGCGGACCGGTAGAGGCTTTGGGACAGAATATAGAGAAAGAAGCACGGAAGGAGCCGCGGAGAGCGGACCGGTAGAGGCTTCGGGGCAGACTGTATAAGGAGAGAATAAAGAAAAGCCTGACCACCGCCAGATATTGTTGCGTGTTCTTCCTGATAATCTCACTCCCTGGGATTTGTTTTAAAAATGAGTCACCAAAAGAATTTTAGTAAATGAAAGACAAAAACAAGAACATTGCATGGTTGTCAATAATAGCAAAAAAATTATAAATTACTTGAGAGATACATCTGAAGGAAAATACTTCAGTAAAGTTTGTGGTATATTAAAACCATAAAGCTAGAATTACCCTGATTCCAAAGCCAGGTAATAAACCAACCTAAAAAGAGAACTATAAACAAGTGTGGTAGTCCATGCTGTTGTTAATCCCAGCACTCCAGAGTCTGAAGCAGGAGGACTATTTTGAGTTCAATGCCAGCCTAGGCTACATAGGGAGTTCAAGGCCAGTGTAAATTGCATGGTGAGACCCTGTCTCAAAAAGATAGCAAATAAAATAAGTAAATAAATAAATAAACAAATATAAAAAAATAAAAACAAGCCAATCTCTTTAATGAACATAGACATAAAAATCCTTAACAACATCCTGGCAAACAGAATGCAAAGAATCATCAGAAAAAAATCATACATCATATCATGACCAAATAGGAATAATCAGCAACAAAACAAGGGTGCTTACTATCACCAATCCTGATTGATTTGGTACTCAAAATATATGCCAGAGGGGAATCAGACAAGATAGAGAAATAAAAGGGATGAATACAGAAAAAGAAGCAAAGCTATTACAAAGCTACAGTGGCTAAAAAAAAACAGTGTGGTAGTCATTAACAAAGACATGTGGTTCAATGGAACAGAATAGAGGATGCAAATATGATTCTAAGCATACTCAGCCATCTGATCTTTGATAAAGGGGCAAAAAACATACACTGGAGAAAAAATAGCCTCTTTAACAAATGATGCTGGAAAAATTGGCCTCAGGTAGACAACTGAATCCAAACCTGTATGTCTCATGTACTAAAATAAAATCAAAATGGATCAAAGATTTCAATGTTAAAACATAATCTGTTAGAAGCTAAAATAGGTAAAACTCTTGAAGACATATGTGTAGGCAAGGAAGTTCTGAACAGAGCCCCAATTGCACGAGAGATAACATCAAGAATCAACAAATAAACAGGACATGGCAATACACTCCTGTAATCCCAGCCCTTGGGAGGTTGAGGCAAGAATATCATTGCAAATTGGAGACCAGCCTGAGCTACAGAGTGAGCCCAAGGCCAGCCTGAAATGCACAGAGAGACCCTCTTTCAAAAAGGCAAAAAAAAAAAAAAAGAATTGACAAATAGGACCATATCAAGTTGATATGCAGCAAAGGGAAGCAACCAATAGAGTAAAGAAACGACCTACAGAATAGGAAAAAATTTTGGCAGGTATTCTTCAGACAGAAGACTATATAAAAAACTAAAAATTTAGACCCCCTTCAAATAAAAGACTCAATCAAAAATTGTCACCTGAAATATTACAACTTCTGTACACGTCAAATAAAAAGTATATATGACTAATAAATGTTCAATATCTCTGACCAATTAGAAAATGCAAATATAAACACCACTGAGATATCATCTTGCTCTAGAAAGAATGGCCACCATCAAGAGATCAACCAATAACTAATGCTGGAGAAGCTATAGGAGAAAAATAACCATTTCACATAGTTGGTGAGAATGTAGACTAGTCTACTACGAAAATTAGTATGAAGATTCCACATAAAAGTAAAACAAAAGAAAAGTAAAACTAGAAATCCATTTGACCCAGCATCTGACCCAGATATTCCCCTTTCTGCTATTGTCTTGAAGGAGTTAAAGACACTGATACCTGCACACCCATGTTATTAGCAGAACTACTCATAATAGCAAAAGCTTTGAAGTAGCCTATCTATTTATTCATTGGGCGATGAATGGATAAAGAAAAGATAGCATTTTGAACAATGGATTACCACTCTACCATAAAGAAAGATAAATGAGTCATTTGAAAGAAAACGGATATACCCTGAGATGGTAATGTTAAGTGAAGTGAATCAAACAAAAGTAAATATTGTATTATTTCTCCTACATGATACAAAAAATATAAATTAAAGAGCAAAATTAATGATAACACATAGGGTAACAGGAGATACTCTTGCAAAAGGACCAAGAGATGGAGAGAGGGAGAAGACGGAGAGGGAAGATGATAAAAAAAAGAATCAAGATGTGATATGTATATATAGGATTCGTCCAAAATGAATGAAATTATTATACACCTCAAATGTGGACTAATAAAAATTAAAATTAAAAAAATGGGAGGAATGTATGCAACCAAAATACATCACAGAATTAATTGTAGCCAAACATTTCAGGTAAAAACAATAAATCATGTATTTCTTTTGTCTGGAGTAGTTGCATTATTTCTCTTTTTTTACTTCTATTTGTTAGCCTTTGGGGCACAATACCAATTTTGTTTAAAAGATGCATTATTGTGGATGTAATTCAAATATTTATTCTTTAGAATATTTCTATTGATTAATTATTAATTTTGATTTTTATTATATTAAACCATGAATACTAGACAGGAGAAAACTTAAAAAGTATTGAATTTGTAGTATTTTACTGAATGTTTATAGACAAGCATCAAAATTTTCAACAACTGTTTTTTGTACAAAATCTAAAAAATAACAGAAATAAATTCCTATACACACTACAATGAAAACAGCAATATGGCTCTACAAAAAAAATCTTTCCTTTAATTATCACACCTCCGGCAGTCTTCACATATGACAAAAGCACTTTCTATAAACAGGTATTGCTTCTACTGAAAGCACATGTGTTTTGCTTTCCTGGCCTTTTTGTAGGACATAAATGACATCTTGCTGGTCTTGCTGCTTTGTCAGGAGGTTCTTATTATGTTATACAATGTGAACTTAGCAGGAACATAAAATATGAATAAAACAAATTATTAAATTCTTAATGTGTATTGCACATTTTCACATCAGCTGTTTATCTGCTTATAAAACCTAAAAGATAGCTTCTGAAATAGATTCTTGTGTGAAGTAATATGAAAATAGTGATAGAACACTACAATAAAACAATATTGTTTGTTTCAATTGTCACACCTAAGACAGTCTTTACACATGATGGCATATTCCATGCATACGTCTCATTTACATGAACAGTATATGTGCTTAGCTTTCTCTTCCTGTGTGACAGACTATTATGGCCACCTCTCATTTTCTTGCTTTGTCAAGATCTTCCTAATATATTGTACAATATGCACTTAGTAGGAAAGTAAGATATTAATAACATAAAGCATCAAATATGTAATCAGTGCTTATAATAGCCATCAGCATTTTCACATCAGCTGTTTAATTGCTTACAAAACCTAAAAGATAACATCAGAAATAAAAACCTATGTGAACTACAATGTAAATACAGACAAAAGTCTACCACAGAAATACTCTTTGCTTCAACTGTCACACCCAGTGCAATCTTCACACATGAAAACTGCATGTTCCACACACAAGTATCACTTACACTGATAGCATGTATGTTTTGCTTCCCTGTCCTTTATTTCTTTTGGTACTGGGCAATCAAACTCAGGACTTTGCACTTCCCAGTCAGACACTATGCTGCTGAGTTATATCTCTGATTCTTCCTTGTACTTTTTTTGTATGGCACAGTGCACATTTTTTTGGTTTTCCTGTTGTTGTAGTAGGTCTTTGTGATGCTGGACCTGCCTGATTACCAGTCAGCTCAACAATCTACATCATATTTTTAAATGTAGTTTCCTGGGCAGAAGTATTTTGTTTTTCCTCTGCTATTGCCAGCCTCAATCCTTGAAGAAAATTTCTCATTGGTATTTTGCACTTATTATTTTCTTTGTAAACTATCCATGCCACAGGTCACACCCAGTGCAATCTTCACACATGAAGATCTTCACACATGAACTATCTATGCCACAGGTTTAGGATCAAGTAAAACACAACCATTAACCAACATTATGTGCTTTTATTGACATCCTAACTCACCAATAACATCTATTCTGCCTTTATTTTCACTGTAGAAATTCTAAGGCTTCTCTTTTGTCAAGGTTTTTCTATCAATATTTCCAAAAGGGTGCACTGTTGACGTCAGAAGTACCAGTTTGCTTTTCTTTGCCATATATGAAGCCAATTTTATTTCTAAAATTCAAAGATTGTACTATACAATTCTGGTTTGTTTTTTATTATTTATTTATTTATTTTGGTACCAGGAAAAGAACTTATGGTATTGCACTTGTTAGACAAGTACTTTGCCCCTGAGCTATATTCCTAGGCCCTACAATTTTGTTTTGAAATTGCAATGCTTCATTTGAAATTTCTGTTTTGTTCTTGTATAAAGTTTCAATGTTATTTGATTTGTGCTCTGTTGTCACATGTAATATCAATTAGAAACTGGTAAAACAACTGTCAAATCTCACATTGGGAGATGGGAGCAAGGTATCTGTTCTCAACATCATTCCATTTATTATTTCACAAATAAGGACCTGGTGATTAAGTTCCAGGATAAAATTCTAAGTTAAAAGCATAGGATGTGGACTTACAATTCATCTCTTGCCATACACAAGAGCATGGAATCTATCTTCTGGATCGACACTATGCAGTAACAAGTCTGCAAACTTAATATACAAGAGTGAGATAGGTTGCTTATTTCAGACTCAGGACCATCAGATTCAGCACAGCACAGAGAAACTGTCTCAAAAAAAAGACAAGAAATTTCTCAGGTGACTGTGATGCGCTGACAGGTTTAAGAACAAAAGTGAGATCATTTAGGTCATGTATTGCCTCCAACTCCACAAGAATTTTTATAATAGAGCATAAAATTTTAATTTATTGTGATAAGTAGATTACTTGTGACTAGCAGTCTGCTTTTGGTAAAATTTACCAGAAAATTAGGTTGTATTTAAAGCGCTATACGTACACTTTGTAATGCATTTGCATTGAGCGAGACCAGACAGGGACACTGCCAGTTCAAAAGAATCCATGTATCATCATAGGTTTCATTTTACTTAAGGTCACAGGGCACATGTGAGTAGGTAACAGAGAGTATGTAAGCAGGCCATGAGCAGTCCCCAAAAGACATGTCTATAGATCATAGATGATATGTCAGCAGGTGACTGACAGTCCCCCAAGGACATGTCAGCAGGATACAGACAGCATAAAGGACACACCATCAAGGCACAAGCCTGCCATTTCTCCAACCCACCCATTTGTAAGTCTGCCAAAAAACACTATTTAAAAAGCCCTTTTAACCCGTAAGAGACACCTTCTCTATTCTCACAGAGACAAATCTTCAGGTTTAGCAAAAAAACTGCTTACACTGTTTAATTCATGTCCTTTGTTTCCGGCTCAACTGGTGCCAAAACCCATGAACAGGACCCAAAAGCAGGGGCTCTTGCAACCTAGGAAGCAGTGGGCAGCAGCAGCTCATCCTGGGCTTACTTCTTGAGCCTGAGAATCTCCTGTTTATCACCTCATTTCCCTTCCTTTCCAAAGAGCTGGATGCATGGGATTGACTGCCTGCTGTAGAGGCACTGTGAGGGCTCTGGTCAAGGCTACACTTTGGTGAGCTCTCAAAACTCCCAGAGGCAACTTTCAAACCCTGACCACCCAACTCAGCAGTCAACTTTCCATTCCCTTTCCCAAAACACATCATTTTTCTGAACTCCAGTGCCAGGACCATCTTGTCAAACCTCAAACCAGACATCTACTCCCAGCTGCTAATCCATCACACCTCCTATGAGGGAAGATTCTGGATCAATTGACTTATTCTTGGTGCCCAACAAAAGCCAATCTGCCACCTCCTTTTTCATTCCTAACCCTTTTTCCTTCCTCATTGTTCTCTATTTGAGTACACAACAAAAGAGGGACCCTCCTGCACTGATTAGAACGGATGCTTCCTTTCAGCATGCAGGACAATTTCATCTGGCTCTGTGAGTCTATGGACCCAGGTCAGGAGACCAATCACAGGGAAATGCCCAGCCACCAGTTTCCAAACCCTGGCCGCCTTTCTTACCCCACAGGCTGCCTTTCTTATCCTCTAGGGTGGGCGATTTTCCCTCAAAAGTGTCAGGAGACTCCCCTTTCAGTTGTATCCCACGTCATCTTTCCAAATAGGGATTAAAAGAAGACATCTGCCCTTTTCTCCCACATAAATACTTTCTCACACTCTTTTTTTTCTCACCCAATACCTTCCCAGAACTCTTCTTATCCCACCCAACCCTTTCCTGAAATAGCAGGCATTGAGGGGCCCATTTGCATTCACATTTTTCTTAGCTATTGATCTACAATATTTCCAACAAAGAAAGGAGTCCTTAAAGTCCTTAAAGTCAGAAAAGGATTAGCTATTGATCTACAATATTTCCAACAAAGAAAGGAGTCCTTAAAGTCCTTAAAGTCAGAAAAGGATTGCTGCTACTCAATCAAATATATAACCTCATTTGGGGGATATATATAACATGATTTTGTCCACCCTTGCTGATGAAAAAAGGTGCATATTTGGCAGGTAGCTGAAAATAATACCATTGAGCTCTACCATGCTGAGGCAGCTCAAGGGGTCTCCAGGACACAAACCCAAGACTCTGAGTGAACATACCAACCTGGTGACTCTGATAAGAAAGATCACAATTACAAGATCACTTGTCTCTTGGGAGGAGTGAAGAAAAAAAAAGTGAGCTATGAATGTCTCAGTGGGAAGACGAAAACCCAGCCCTCTTCATGAACCACCTTTCAGATGCCATAGTTAAATACACAAACACATACCCTAACTCTCCTATAGGTTTAATTCTCTTATGCTACCACTTCATCTCCTAATCTTATGCAGACATCTGCAAAAAGCTCCAAAAATTAGAAAATAGACCCCAAACACTACAAAAGGTGCTTGTAGATCTTGTCTTTAAAGTTTTCAGTAACCAAGATGAGGAACAGAGAACTCTTTTAAAAAGGCAAACTAAAGGCAAACATTAAATCCTGGCCTCCCAAATTCAACCCCTTCCAAAAATCCTGTGAAGGTTCTACCTACAGCTGCCTAGCGACTGTTTTCATAGTGGTAACTTGGGCCACTGGGCAAAAATTGACCCTACCCTCAGGCCTCCTACCAAGCCATATTCTCTCTCAGGAGAGTAGGGTCACTTGAAAATGGATGGCCCTCTGGGGAACCCAGGATCTGCCTGAGGCTTCTCCCTTCTAGGTAACTTGACTTATCTGGAGAAGACCTACCAGCCTTCATGGTCTAATTTTCAAGGCTCCCTCCAAAACATCAACCAGCTACTAAGGCTAGTAACAGTGGTGGCAGCAGGAAAACAGGTTTTCTTTCTGATTAATGGCCAGCCTTTGTGATCTTACTGAGTACCTGGGAACCTCTGGTTCCTTCCTCTATCTGTTCATCGGAATGAAGGGCCTACTAGAAACATCACCCAAGATTCTGCCCTTATATTGTTCTTTAGGCCATAGAACTTTCACTCACTCTTTTTTGTTAATCACCCATTGACGCGTGCCCTTTTCGGGAACAGATATCTTCCAGGGCATGGGGTAATCTATATGTAGTTTCACTTTCCTCTGAGCTTTTCCATATCCTACCAGTTGTACCCTCTAATCAGACCCTCCCCTCTGAAATGATCTAACTCATCAAATCAAAAGCTGACTCTGTTCTTTCATCTACCAAAAAAAAAAAAATTCCTTCTTTAGCCTTAGACCACTAACTGCTCCTTGAGGGGCTCTACTTCAGCTATCACAGTCAACCAATATCCAGGTACCCCATGAAGGCCATCTTGGCTTCCAGCCATTATCAACTACCTTCTTCAAACCAAAATTCTCATCCCAATCCACTCCACCCACACACTCCCATACTTCCTGTAAAAAAAAAAAAGAAAAGAAAAAAACAAGGCCAGGTGTAGTGATGCACACCAATAATCTCAGCACAAAGCCCAGCTGGCACACAAGAGGTCACTTATCTAAGCCTTCACCTCACCTTTACCACTCACAGCATATACCTCCCCAAAATAGACAATTAACTATCTTTGTTACTCTGCCAGAAAACAAGATCTCTTTTCTTCCTCGTACTTCATAGTTATTTTAAACTTTCAATACCAAATTTCTCACTGATTGCAAAACTCATTTATGAGGCTCCCCATGGAGCCCTTACAAAAAGCACCAAAATCAGATTTAATTTCCATTCCCTTTTTGGTCCTTAAGTGGACACTCCTTAAAGCTCCTGTTTTGATTCTACCCAATTCTAATAAACCTTTCTATTACTAACCAGCAAAAATGAATAACCATTAGAGCTACTTGTACAGCCAGCTGGAAACTCCCTCCAGACTGTTGCCCATTTATCCAAACAGCTAGACCTTGTAATAAAAGGGTGGCTTTTCTGTTCACAGGTCCTAGAACTCCTTATACCTGAGGCCCAAAAGATTATTCTCCACCAGCCCCTGCAGGTACATTCTTCACACAACCTCTCTGATCTTCATAGCCATTGTGCTTTAACCCTTCTTTCTCAGGCTGGAGTCCTACACTTGCAGCTCTTAAAAATAGTTCTTCCCAGATGAGCAGTTCTGCTCCTCATCTGTCATAAATCTTGCTAACCTCCTCCCAGTATCTGACTCTAAAGACTCCACCCCTCTCCTCATGAGTGCACTGAGCTCCTTGATTTTACTATCACCTGCTACCTTCACATAACCTCAGAACATATTCCAGGTCCCCCAGCTGGTTTGTTGATAAAAATGCTATAAAAATCACCTCTTTCCAGGCAGGGTACATCATCATTGAAGGCTGCCATGACAGCCAATCCACCTACCCTCCCTAAGAAGTAAACAAGGTGGCATCCCTTGCCACAGGGACAACTTCACAGTAGGCAGAATTCATGGCACTCACTAGAGCTCTCACTCTACAAAAGATAAAACCATCAATACTTACATAGATTACAAATATGCACATAATATCCTACATTAAAATGCACAAATACAGCCTGGAGAGGGATTTCTAACTAGAAAAAAGCTCCCTAGACAAAATGGGCCTTAATTTAAGACTTTTTAGAGGCAGCTGTTCTACCTTGTTGGGGAACACAATTTCATAAAATCTAATTTTGCATATTTCACTATGGGATAAAAGGAAGGATTGGGATTATTGGTACCACTCATCTGAGATTTCCCATTGACTTTTCTAACATAAAATCATCTATACCTTCAAAAGTCATCACAAGATTATACTCCAGATCAAGATACTTCTGAGCATAAAATTATCTACATCCTCTTGAGTCTGAGTCTTCTGATGAATTGTAATCCTTTACTAGCCACACCTATCACTGTATACACCTAATAAATACTGGCTGCTTTGGGAGTGGAGAGGTCCAATCCAGAGACACTAACTTCCTAGCCATTGATGGAATACTATACTTGTCTCTGTTTTTTCTGTTTCTCACTCTTATGGCAGACAATCAGGACTCTTGGCCGGGTTCCTGATATACTCCATAGAATTGTAGTCATTTATTGTAAGGGCCACCAAGGGCATAACTTATCAGATAAACATTTCAGATACACCATTTGTGCAAATACTGAGGCTGATACTGTAGCAAAACAGGCAGCTACAAGTCCTCTCTCTTCACTGATTCTTGTTCCCTCTTATACCTTCTACTCACCTCAAGAATTAACTCTACTGAAAGAACATGAGGAACAAGAGGAACCACGGTGGTTTCTCCATGAAAATTTGGTCCTTCTGGAAAGCTTTCAAAACAATTTCATCTCTCCATGCCAGTTCATCCCTTCTGTTCCAATTTCTACATGATCACATATATTTTAGGACCTCCTTTAAAAAAGAGTATCTTGCAACGCTCTATATGCTAAACCACCAATCCCCAGAGCAAGCTCAGGACTTCCTATGTGATGGATTAACTAATGGTCACCTTGTAACACCCAGCAGAACTGAATCAGCATGTTGCTGGGTATGGAAGACCCATCTGAAGATTGTTGCCAACAAAATAAAAGCAGAAGTGGAGGGGAAGCTGGTATGCTGTGGATCCTCCTGGAGAAGCTTGCCATATTGGCTTTCCTGATATGAATTTGGCTGTTCTTATCATTGCAGGTGCTCTGGTCCTCACTGTCACCGAGGATGGCAGAGGTCCTCTGCAAGGGAGCTCTGGTCCTTATCTTGAGCATTGCTCCTTGGCTCCAGTGCAGATCCCTCAGCCTGCTGGCACAGATCATTCACCCCACTGGGGCAGACTTTCTAGCTTCCACAATGATCCACTGGGCCTTCTCAGCATAGATCCTTGATAAAGACTTGCATGAGACACTGTTTTGGGCTCTAGGCCTCCAGCTGGAGTCATGCAGGATATTGCCATGGGATCCCAGGCCTCAGCTAGATTCTTTGTGTCTCTACTGTGTAGACAGAACTCCCAAACTCTTTTTGCATTTGACTCTTTGGGTGAATATTTAAAAATACTCTTATAAATTATATGTCCTGTGTTAAATCCTTTCCCTTAAAATACTTGACTACCCCTTCCCCACCCATCAATTTCCAAGGTCCCTTCCCAGCAAATGCTGGCAAATAGATTTTACTCACATGCCTCCAGCAAAAAGCAAAGATATCTCCTTGTCCTGGTTGACACCTCCTCAGCATGGATAAAGGCCTTTCCTACATCAAAGAAAAGATCCTACACAGTAGTACATATTCTACTCACTTAAATCATGTTCTTCTATAGACTCCCAACCTCTAACCAAATCGATAAGGGACCTCAGTTTACTTCATAGATCACCCAAAAGGTAGCCTTACTCCTAAATTGAACCTGGAAATTCCATATTCCATATCATTCTCAATCCTCTGATAAATTTGAAAAGGCTAATCACCTTCCTCAACCGAGCCTAAACAAGTTTCCACTCCAGGTCTACTTAGACTGGACTAAGTTTCTAACCTGAGCCCTCTTCAAACTCAGGTGTCTCCTCTGGCTCAGCCCCTTTGAGACTGTGTAGGGCAAGTTAGAAATATTATAGGCAGTCAGACAGGGCTAGGTCCTCAAGGAAGCTGGCACAGAGGACCAGATATCTAATGACCTTAGAGGTGGCACATACCTCTTACTGTGGGCCAGATCTCAAGACAGAAAGCAAAACAAATGCCACTACACCCTTAAGTATAATCCTTAGGGATTCAATCTGGACCACCTCAAAGTCAGGAGTCACCATTCCAATCCCTAGGGAAGAGTCACTTCTCTCTAAGAATGTTCGCTTTCTACATGGCTCACTTCCCCATTTGTCCCCAATGTAATCAATTTTACCTAAACTATTAATCTTATTGGCTAACTATACTTATGTCCCACCTTATGCCCATCTGCTTTGTGAGTTCCCAATCTTTCCCTGCCTTGAACCCATGGTTTTACTCTATAAAAGTCCCTGGAAAAGAGTCCTGCGGCAACCTGCTCGGGATCCCTTCTGTCTCTCTTCAGACAGAAGCTTTCTTTCTCTCAATACATATATTCTACTCTTCATCTCTGTTGTTCCTAATATTCATTCTTCAATTTTAGAGAACACGAGTTTGTACTGGACCTAGTAGGTCAGGGGTTTCATTCCCCTGTATCATAGGGAAGGTCCTTCATTGCCTTCACTTTCTCTATCTCCAATTCCAACCTACCTTATCCTCTTACAAATTCTTTACTTAACACTTCAGGCATCTCATTTGGAACTATGCTGACTCTACCCCCTCAAAAACCTCCAACAGCCTAGACACCCTCACTCCTCTATCCCTAGAATCTGGAAACTGGGTATATATAAAACCTCCCTACCCCCCTTACAGAGTAAAACCAAAATGGACAGAGCCCTTTCAAATTATCATGAGCACTCCAATACTGGCAATTTTTAATTTTTTAAAGAGAGAATAAACCAAATCAAACAAAACATAAACAATGAAAGACCCAGGACTTCAAAACCAGATAATAAGAAATCAATAGTAGGTGTCATAATGTCTTGTTTTCTTCAAAACAGCTCTCCATACCATCACAGATAATAAAATCAAACAAAACAAAACAGAATAAAACAAACCAAAACAAAAGAATGAGCAGGGTATAATGGTGCATGCCTGTAATCCCAGCAATTGGCAGGCTGAGGCAGGAGGAGGACCCTTGCAAATTCGAGACCAGTCTGGGTTACAAAGTGAATTCAAGGCCAGCTGAACTGCATACCTGCATAGGGAGACGCTGTCTCAAAAAGACAAAAAAAGTATTAAAGCACTACAAGACTTCAAAAAAGACAATAGGAAATCAACAATGGCTACCATAATACATTCAGTTACCTTCAAAATAGCTGCCCATACCATCAGACACATTAAAATCAAACAGAACAAGACACAATAAAACCAAACCTAACAAAATTTAGAAAACAATACAATAATTCAAAACAAATTAGGAAATTAATAATGTTATCACCTTCCTTTTTAAATATTTCCTCCTCAGTCACTTTCACAATATCTATTTACATTTTGGATCCCACTGACTCCTTCAGGCTTTTAAACTAGGAGATAACATGATGCTCACCCATATGAGTCTGAACCATTTCACCCATGAACATTATCTCAAACTGCATCCATTTACCTACCCTGAGATTATCCTTCTTTGCAAGTGAGTAGCCTTCCATTGTATGAAAATACCATATCTTTCTTATCCATTTTGTGGTTGATGGGCAAGCTACTTCTGCTTTTTTCTGGTTTAATGTGAAATGAAACACTGCTTTCTCTCCTGTGACTTTCAGTCTATGAATTTCCTTTTTAAAAAAAAATGGTACTGGGGATTGAACTCACAACCATGTGCTTGCAAAGCAGAGACTTATGCCACTGAGCTAAATCCCCAGCCCTTGAACTTCCTTTTGAGTTAATGTGTTTCTTGTATACATCGTATTGATGGATCTTGTATCTTGATTCACTCTCCCTGAGTTTCTTTTTACTGATGAATGAAGCCATCTACATTAATGATTACAATTAGCATACATTGGCTCATCTGTGCCATACAATCCTCCTGTCATTGATCCCCCATTTTTCCCCTACGTTCAGTTGCCTTTTGATGATTCACCTCTGCTGCTATTCCTGAAACCATCATCATCTTTATTGCTCTACAATATCTTTCAGCATTCTTTGTAGGGTTGATTTGGTGCTAATGAATTCCTTCAGTTTTTATTTATCATTGAGTAACTTATTTTTTATTAATTTTGAAAGACAGTTTTGCAGGTTACATCAATCTGGGTTGGAAGATGTTTTCTTTTAGGACTTGAAACACATTAAAGTCTTCTTGACTTGATGATTTGTGTTAAGTCTGCAGTGATTCTGATAGGTTTTCTTTATAGGCGATTTTTTTCCCTCTCAGCCTTTAATACTGTGCTCTTCTGCTGAATTTCTAAGATCTTGATTATTATATGTCTAGGTGTGGATTTACTTTGGTTATGGCTAGTGAGAGTTCTAAATGCCTCGTCTGTATGCTAGGTCTTTTTCCCATGTTTGGGAAGTTTTCTGCTATTACATCTATAAATAATCTTTTTATATCATTTGTGTTGGTGGCTGCTTTTTCACTGATATGTTGCTCTTAACTTTTCTTTGCATCTTGAAGTCTTGAATTGTTATTTCCTAGTTCCTTGTTTGTTTGTTGTTTTTTGTTTGTTTGTTTTGTTTTGTTTTTGTTGGTACCAGGAATCAAACTTGCAAGGCAGGCACTTATGCAGCTGAGATAAATCCCCAGCCCTTTTTTTGTTCCTTGTTATTTTTAAGAACTGTTTTCTTTCACAATTGCTAGCTGCAATCCTGTCTTCAAGGTCTGATGTTTAATCTTCAGTCTCTTTCAAGTGATTTTGCCAGCTTTCAATGGAGGTTTTAATTTACAGGCTATCTCTTTGAATCTGTTTTATGCATTGTAATTCTGTCCTATATTACTGATTCAAAGTTTTCATTATTTTCCTATGCGCCTGCTTTTTTACTCTATGTCTTCTTTAGATATGCTCAGCAATTTTTTCATTATGTTTGTGAATTTTCACCTGAGATATTATTTCTGATTTGATTATTTTTACAGCCTCATGAAGTTATTTCTTCACTTTAGTTGCTATCCTTTCAGACATTTCAGATGTCACTTCCATTTTCTTCCATATATATATATATATATATATATATATATATATATCTCCTAGACTTGTTCTCTGTGAGCTGGAGGTCTGAGATGCCTTTCCTTCCTTCATCTTGACATTTTCCTGAGTTCCTTCTAAAAAGCTGGTTGTGTGGTCCCAGGTGCTTCCCATCTTGGCTTCCCCTCACAGTGTAGGGTAATGGACCAGACATCTGACTTTCTCTGAACCTAGTTTCCCACCAGTGGGGTGTCAGAAGAGCTTCTCCAGACTTGTGCAGCTACACTGAGGCTTCTCCAGTGGCCATGGGTTTGTGGTGCTGGGGCTGATTCTTCTCTCAGTCTGTGAGGTTACATGAGGACTCCTGACAGCAGCAGGCGCATAGGGGTCTGTTTGCATGATTCTTTCAGCCTGCACTGGCTGCTCACAGAAAGCAAGCATTTCCAATGACCTGCAAGCACACTGGGACTACCTGGCTCTTTCTCCCTGTCCATGCTTGTTATCTGAGGGAAGTAAGCTTCATGATGGCAGCGTACACACAGGGGTGGGATTGGTTGTTTCTCCCTGCCCATGCTGGCTGCCTGCTGCAGAATATTGGCAAAATTATTCCTCCTGGGACCACTTCTTTCTAAAAAACACTCTTTTTCAGTGCATACCTACTGGACCCACATTCCTGAAGATGACCAAGCTGTCACCTGTGACTGAAGTGATTAAAGACACAGCTAGGCAGCCCCGTGAATCTCTGTCTTTATAATTCTGCCCAATTCTTGATCATTCTAAGCAAAGAATTTCTACTTGTTTGCTCTCTTCCTCTCTAGACAGCATAATTCTAGATCTTGGCTACAGAGAACCTTCTAAGACTTCTCCCCAGAACAAATCATCACCTTTACTTCCTGAATTCTCCTGCTCTGATCATTTCTTCCTCAATATTATTCATCCACTTGACTCCTAACACCACAACATAGACCCTTCCTAGATACCTTAATCAAACACTATCACACAGCCAAAATCATCTAAACCTTTAACGGAACCATCCAACCACCCTGCTGGGTCTGCCTCCATCTTTCTCAAATAGCAGACTCAGGAATCTCTGCTCCCCTTGGAACATGGATAAACACTTCTTCAGGAGTACACTTCACCAAGACTGCCAGTCCCAGGAGCATAGCCCTACTAAGAATCTGACATCAGACTCCTGAAGGCACTAAAGGCAATTATTGAATAACCTTTACAAGCTCACTGACTGCCACAGTGGATCATAACCAGTCCCTCCCAAACTGGACTCCATATAACCCAACCTGATCCTTCTGTGTATTTCTCATTCCAAACAAAGAAAAATTTACCCCTGTTTCCTCTTTTGACCCCTCCTTCTTCAAAGTTACTGTTCATCTCCTCCCACTTTCTGATGAACACAAAATTAAGCATCTGCAAACTCTTTCATGAGTACCTAGGTACACTTTTTTCTAGGGCAATCTAAATGCTACCACATCTCAATATTGCCAAGATAGGAAAAAAGACCCCTTGCAAAACATTCCCCTAGCTCATGAAGGTACCCCAAGATGCACACACCTCAATACACAGGATGTCAGAATCTTCCTAAAGCAAAACTTCACTGCTCTTAGCCAATAAGGTCCTATAGCATTACAGCCAGCCTCACCCCTTTCCCCCTTGACAGCTGCAACTTTTAGTTTCTCCTTCCATATATGGCACAAATTCGTGGCAGTCTGAAATTTATACCTTAATCCACACCCAGACCTCCTCCTCCTATCCTGATTTGATCTCAATCATAGGATGCCTTTCTATAGACACAGGAATTTTCTGGATATAAGGGGACAGGGCATATATTTGCCCACCTACCAACTGGATAGGAACAGAAACCTGTACATTAGACCTGTTCACTTCCACCCTTTCCTTAGCATCAGCCCATCTACCCATTCCTCTATCCCCCATAATTCATGTCAGGGCACAATGTACCACACAGCTGTTTCCCTTAGTGGCCACCCTGGGATTAATCACAGGAACTGGAACAGGAATCGGGTCCTTAGGAGTCTCTCTTTTAATGTTCACCAGGCTGTCAGAAAAACGCACCCAGGGACTTGAGTCCTGAAGGGACTTGAGTCTCTGACCAACTGGGACACCTGCAAAATTAAGTAGACTCCCTGGCCTCAGGCATCCTCCAAAACCCAGGAGACCTGAATCTCCCAACACCTTCACATGGTAGCATGTGAGCTCTACTGCAAAAACAGTGTTGCTTTTACACAAATACATCTGGTCTGGTCAGATACAGGGTGAAGGCCTTCATGAATGAGCTTCCAAGCTCCCTGAAGGCTCTTCAATGATCTGTTTCCCTTTCCTCTTCATTGGCTCCTACCTTGGTTGGCTCCCTTACTGCTTATTATTTTTTTCCTTCTGTTTTTTCCCTGTATAATTAATGTAGGCCAAAAAGGTTTTTTTTTTTTTTTTTTTTTTTTTTTTTTTTTTTTTTTTTTTTTTTTTACGAATGAACAGAGGTCATCTCCCGGGCAACTACTTGAGTATAACTCCAAATAGCCTTCTTTACAAAACAAAAAAACCCTCTTCATCACCCTGTCTCAGCATGAAGTAGTAAGAAAATAACTCAACCCATTTTCTTATGCCCCTTGTAGTACAATTAGAAAATATTCCAGGGAGAATGAGGGAGCCACTCTCTTTCCTTCATTCCACTATTGGCACAACACCACCCTAGTGATTATCCATGTTTACTCTTAGGAGGTCATGATGCCTGAGGCGACAGACAGACTAACATCAGTGGGAGGTAGAATGGCAGGCATCTGGAATTGGAGGTATCTTTTCTTTCTTTCTTTCTTTCTTTTTTTCTTTCTTTCTTCTTTCTTTCTTTTTTTTTGGGGGGGGGAACCAGAGCTCAAACTCATGACCTTGCACTTGCCAAGTAGGCACTTATGCCACTGAGCTAAATCCCCAGCCCCTGGAGGTATCTTTTCAATTGGCAGTAGCTGACAGGACAGTTGGAAGGTTTAAGCAATTAATTCTAAAATTATTACCTGGACAAGTTATATGGAGGCCAGAGGCAAAAAGTCAAAGACAAGAATGGTGAACTTTTTAAACAGTGAAGCTAATTTTGGTAGAAGTATTTAAACAAAATTCTATTAAATATGGCAATGATCACATAGTCATACATGAAATACACCGAAGAATTTAGAACCTCTTTTTTTTTTTTTTTTTTTTTTTTTTGTCTTTTTTGAGACGGGGTTTGGCTATGCAGTTCAGGCTGGCCTTGAGCTCACTTTGTAGCCCAGGCTGGTCTCAAACTCGCAAGGATCCTCTCACCTCAGCCTCCTGAGTGCTGGGATTACAGGCATGAGCCACCACGCCCTGCTCTCTGCGGTACCGGGGGATTGAACTCACGACCTTGCATTTGCCAGGCGGGCGCTTATGCGGCTTAGCTAACTCCCCGGGCCATAGAACCACTTTTTAAAACTACATCAAAACTTCTCCTGTGGGAGAAAGTTTGCGTGACTCCCCTTGAATGCAGAACAATTGCCGCAACTTTGATTATATAGAGACTTATTTACTTATTTCCTTATACTGATATGTACAGAGCTGATTTTGGTATTTCTTTCTCTCTTCAGTTGGCTTTAAGCACTGCAAATAAGGTTAGCCATGTACTGGTATGTAATCTCTAAAGCCATCGGATAGTCTCCTATTTCCTTGCATAGTGTTCTCTGTAGAAGAAGATATGGGCACAGTGGGATGGTAGAGCCAAGTCATCTCTAGGAATGGCAAGTCGGTATGAGCCTCAAGGTAAAGAGGTTATGCCTCCCTAGGGCACAAACACTTATATATCAGAAACTGAAGCAACTGCCACCAAAAACAATCCAATTGCTACCTTAATTGAATTATGCAAATTAATCCTTCTGCATATCTTTATCTCTGCATTTTTTTTATTTAAAGAGAAAAAAGAAAAGACATGAAGAAACAAAGCAGTAAAAGGGTACAAGTAACACAGAATTTCAAGAAAAAATATACAGTAAGAAATCACTAGTTAATAGGTTACATATTGTCTTCTTAGAAACGGTTGTCCAAATTACAAAATTAAAGCATATAAAGTGGACATTCATACAGTGATATTGGAGACAGTTCCGTTCAATGATCCAACGAAAGCTCAGTAATATGGTTTTCCATCCTACACACTCAAACATACCTGCGGTTCTATCCCTTAGTTCACCTTCCTTTCCTCTCTTTTTTACAGTAACAATTACACTTTTTGGATTTTATTACTCCCACAGTTCTTCTTACTTTTTTTTGAAGAGAACAAAACCAAACATGACTAAGCAAAAAGAGTCAGTTAGAACAGAAGGATGGGCATAGTACATGAGGCAAAAATAGAATACCAGGTGATTAAAAGTGGTTATCATTGTGTCCCTTGCTATTTTTAAATTGAGTTGCCTATATCATCAGGTATAATAGAATTGATCAAACAGTACAGAACAAGACCAATAAAACCTACACTGGAGACCTTACAAGACTTCAAAAGAAGATAATAGTCAAACCATAATGGGCATCATAGTATATCTTATTGCCTTCAAAGTGGTTGCCTATACCCTCAAGCTTGATACTATCAAACAAAATAGAATATAGTATAATCAGACAGAACAAGATGGGGAGAGCAATACTGGGGTTCAAATCAGGTTAATAGGAAAACAAAAAAGTTACTATAATACATCCCGCTATTTTTAAGTTTAGTTTTCCCTTAATTAAAAAAAAATGTATCTGCATTTTGCAGAGATGTTTTTCTTCCTACCTGGTTAGCCAGATCAAGTTACTCACACAGTTCCTGCCATCCTCACAGTCACTCATCCCTGAGCCACCCGCTTCTTCACAAGATAATAAATTCTGGGAAAGGCTTAGGATCAGGGCCTTTGTCCACACATCCTCATGGGGATTGAACTTCGAATCCCTTGGCTGCCCTTAACTTGGAATATGTCTTGGTGCCTTTACTCTTGCTATGGGTTACACTGCAAGTGGTAGATTGGAATTAACTTTCTGGGATTCTAATAACATCTCAATGGGATTATAAATACAACTTTTTGGATTGTGAGGAAGACTAGAAGAGGGACTATGATACTTGGATAACTACTCAATTTTTAGGATTACAATATTTACCCTACTGTCTTTAGTGATCGCTTTACTTTTTCTTTTTTTTATTTCTTTTTTCTTTCTTTTTTTCTTTTTTTTTTTTTTGGTCTTTTTCATTTTTATTGGTACCAGGGATTGAAGATTGCTTTACTTTTTCTACATGTCCATTATCCCCTATTATAGTTTCAATTTCTGTCTTAACTGGCACATTGGTCTTTTATAGTTATACTATACATTTATATTTAACGTTAATAAGTTTTTATATTTACACTGTACGTATTAACCCCTCATTCTTTTACAAATGACTAAATGAATGACCTACGGTATATTGAGCTTGCCACTTCTTGCTCTCCTTCCACTGTATACTTCCTTACCAGGATATTCTGTAGTCTAGCATTATAATCACTCCCCCAACTTACCTCTTTCTCCCAGTCAGCACACTCAGTTCTACAAATCATGGATAAAGTCAGCCATTTGCCTGCTCTGAATTTGTACCTGAACAACTTAATGCTGTTAGAAGAGACAACACAATAGATGACAGGTTACACTTAAATTCATAATCAAAGACTATCAGCCCACTCAGGGGGCCCAAGGGAGATTTTCAAGGGTGAGGTCCCAAGAAATGTGTGCAAGACATCAGCAATAGGACCAGATAGCACGGACCAGTGCAGATCACCTAGGTTCTTCCCAAAAGTGATCTTGTTGGGAGGATCACAGTGTGCAAGAGCAAGAGCCAGATCAAAGGCCATCTGCATCTTTACTGTATAATTCTTATACAAGTTATCTCCTATTTACACTTTTACATAGTAAATAGTGCCATCACCAGTGCATGCATAATTAGCTGTTATGTAATGGTTACATAACTGTATCCCATTCTGCACCTATGCTAGACAAGGAGGGAAATGTCCTCAGGTGTCCTTAGATACCCCTGAACTTTAAAGCAGTCTGAGTAGTTCACCACACAGACTTCAAGCAGGTACTTGAAATCTGTTACGTCTCTCCCAATTTTTTTGGTGGGTGTGGGGCAGGGAGGGCCTCACTGAGTTTAGGTTGCCTTGAATTCACTATGTAGCCCAGGCTGGTCTCAAACTCAAAACAATCCTCAACCTCTTGCATGTTTGGATTACAGATGTAAGCCAGATTTCAGTTTATTTTGTTTCATTTTATAATACTGGAGATTGAACCCATAGCCTTCACATTCAGCTTTTTTTTAAACATAAAAATCCAACTTTATTGAACAGGAATAGATGGATTTTCAAATTAACTCTTTTTACTTTATGGTTATTAGTTTTGATCCATTTGGTACTATACAAAGATGTCTCTCTATTATTTCAATTCTATATTCATAAATAAATATATTTAAGTCTAGATAGAAATATTTGTGATTTGATTGGTGAATGGTAATCCCTATTTGTACTGCTCAAACAGACAATCGGGGATCATTAGTCTACAACAAATTGGAAGCATGAATTTGAATTTTATGCAAAAATTTAGTTTTATTCTTACATTAGTGGGAGCTAACATCGGTAACTTACAGGCAAGCAAATAATTTTGTTTTCTACCTCCTAGCTGGACAAAAATATACATAATGTATTGTTTTCATTAGGCAAGACTTGCTTTTTGTATTTTGAGGAGAATGCTATGTAATCCTTTCATGAACAAAATGACCAGGGTACAAACCACCTTTGGAGGAATAACTTAACATGTATATACTATTTAAATAAATTCTTCAGTAACAAATAGAGAATTCATTGCCTTTCCTTTGAAGGTTTTGTAGTTATGTGTCAAATTTCTATGTGCAGCTCACCAACATTCCCTTATTCAAAGCATCAGTATTTCTGTATTATAGCTCTCAAAAGGACTTGCAAGTCTCAAAATTCTGTGTCTCCTTTGGCTTGCTTCTCTAGATTGCACTCAGGCTTTATTAATGATTTGCTTCATAACATTATGTCCATCTTCATAAATTTTCTTTAGAACATTAGTTAATCCCTCACTAAAATTTGTCTCAGCATCATAAGGTGGCTTTTATGTTTCTTTGCACTCTTTCTCAACCTGAGTTTTATATTCCCATTGAGTGTTTTCCAATTTCTTTCTACATAAGATAAGAACTGTATCAGTCATTTTTTAGCTGCCTTCCACTGAAATGAGTTTCAAGACATTGTTCATAATCATAGAGTAACTCTTCCCATTCTTTCCCAAAAGATCAAATAACCTCTCTGTGAAATACACCTGCACATTCTCGGCAGGAATCTGATGAACTCCAATTAAGGTAGTGCAGATTTTCACAAACTTATCTGACTAATCCCATCCACAATTACTAATTTTCACTGGATTTCACTTGGAGTTTTCAGCTGTCACAGCATCACATACTCTCTTCCTAGAAGCCTTTTCCAGCAATACTTTTATCTCTTCTACATCATTGTGCAACTCCTCCAAAGCCAATGCCACCGTCACATGGGGTCAGACAGAAGGTCCAGGCTGCAGGTGTGCATGCATGGACAGGAACTGCCAGACCCAGTGCAGTCCCCACAGAGCATGGAGCACACCAGTGCGAGCTACTGCACATGTGCCCATTTTTTTTTTAATTTTAAAGGTTTTTAAAATTTTAAAACAAGGTTTTGCTAGGTCCCTAAATTGCCCAGGTTGGGTTTGAACTTGTGATCCTCTTACCTCAGCCTTTTTTTTTTCAGCCTCTTAAACACAATGGTATTACAACATATGTGTGCCATCATGCCTTGATTTACTTTTCTCTACTAAACTTGCCCAGCAGGACAACTACTTGAGATCTATTTTCTCTCCTCAGACCTTCATAGCAAATATCATCAGATGTGAGCACACCCCTCTTCCCATCAGTACACATTTTCTCATCTCTCCTACCTCTTATTTAATTTTACTACGCTAGAACTGGAACCCAGGCCTCAAGTACACCACTATGAAGCTATACCTTTCCTCCTCTTCTTCTTGTAGACCAAACTTTTCACTTGTGCCCAGTATGTCATTTGTTCCGCCTTTTAAAAACCACTTTTGGTAAGTCCACCTATCTCTCCTACACCATCAGTCTTTCCTTATCTATAGACTACTCTCAGAGATTTACGCACCATTCTTACTATTTCCCATCCTAAACTGTTTTCACTCCAGCATTCTATTGAGATTGCTTTTATTAAGTTGTTATAAATAATATTTTTTGCTACTCATTCTACTGTATCCCTCATAAATTTAGCCAAAAGTACAATTTTTATTCCCATGTCCACCTTATCCACCCCTAACCCCAAACCTGTTCCTCCTCAAATTTTCCCCATGTTGTATATGGCAGACTATACACAAAGCCTTAAAACCTGTCCTTTTGGTTTTGTGTCCCAGATAACTCAAATCTTGTCATATCTATTCCCCTTCACTACTTCTACATTAGTCCTAGAGGAACAAAAAAGTGCCTCCTGTTAGTCTTTTATTTTCTAGTCTGTATTTTTCCTTCACACATCAGCTAGAATAATATTTTGGAAAATCCACAGCTGCTCTAATTACATCTATATTTAACTTCCTACTCCAATGGCTTTCCATTTTACTTAGATCACAACCTAAATTCCTTGCTTCCACCAAACTCCCTTCATTCACACTGGGTTCTAATCACACTAGTATCATCTTGTACCTTCAACATATCAAACTCTTTCTCATCTTAGGACTTTTCACTAGAACGGATGCCAAATACTGCCACTCTGGCAAGGAAGACATGGCTCCACTTAACTATAATGTCACCTGGCATAAATTGCCTCCTTACTCACTAGTACTATTTTTTCAGTTCCTCCAACATCCCAGGTCCTTCTTTTGCTTCAAGACTTTCACATATATTTGTTTTCCCACTACTTGGTAATAGGACCCACCCCTCCTCTAACTCCCTTCTTTCCTTACTTCTCATTACAGGTGCTACATCCTCATTGAGGCCTTCTCTAGTCATTCTAATTAAAGCAGGTTCTGCCCTGTTATTCTTTCACAGCCCTTTGTAAACACAAATTTACTTATATGCTGGCTGTCTCTACCATTAGATTAAAAGTTACCTCAGAATCTGAAACACTGTTTTTGTATGCTGCAATAATATACACATTTGATAATATGAAATACCTGACACAAAGTTGAAACTCGATAAATATCTTTTGAAAGAATAAATAAATATCTATTTTTTCCTTTGGATCTTACCAGTATCCTGTGAAGTAAGTAAGATACTGTTATCCAGTACTGTATCCAGTGGGGTAGAGAAGTTTGCAACTTTCATCAAAATCACAAAGTATATAATAGAATATTTTACTCTAAACCGACTCTCTTGTATTACATATCTTCACCCAACAAAAAGTATTCTTGGGCCAGTGATATAGTGCAGCAGCACAGTGCTTGCCTGGCAAGCATGAGGTTATCAGTTTGATCCCTGGTACCAAAAAAACAAACAAAAAAAGTATTCTTTATGGTACAAACATAAACTTACTAAGTTTCATTTTACATAAAGGTATAGTAACCACAACTCCAGCATTCTGGCTTAAATAATTTCTTTTAGCTGAGTACTATCTCTTTTTTCACCCTTGGGGGGCAAAAAGCTATATATATTGTACATGCTACAAGATTAAAAAGGAAGCAGCCTTGGAATATTCACTTCACTTATATCCTTGTATACAGTATGATTCTACTAGGAACCTTTTAAAATTATCTTATTTTCCCTCCTTTTGGAACCAGGAATCAAACTGATGGCGTTTGGGCCACTGAGCTAAATCCCTGGTCCTGGGAACCTTTACATAAGCCAGTTAAGCAGAGAAATAATAACTATACCTCAAAAAACTGTGACTCAGAATGTTCTCAATATCCAGTCCCCAGACAACCAACACAATTACACTGTTTATTCAGATTAATAGAATTGCCATTCTCTTATTGACTCTTGACTACTGAACTAAACAGACTAGGCTGTTATTTACCATGCCTTACCATTACATATATGCAAAATTCACTGAAACCATTTTATGAACTATCAAATATGCATTAGCTAATATTGTATTTTTTCCATGACATTAGATTTTATTGGTACATTTCAGATATACATAATGATCACACTGTTTATAAGGAATTTGTACCTGTACACGATATAGCTTGATTTTCTTTTTTCCCATTTCCCTACCCTCTCTTAACCCCTTCTTCTCTCTGTATTTACAAAAGTTTTGTTTCCATTTTTCTCCAACTTTATTTACTTTCCCCTTCCTCCACTTGTTCCTATGTCATTTGAACATATTTTTCCTATTTCATAATACCTAATATATATATTTTGGTCCTTATTTACATTTTCAGTTTCTCACAACAGATAACAATGCACTATTTACAAATCTGTGTATAATTACCATACTTAACAGTACGGTCTCAAGTGCATCCATTTACCTAGGAATGAGTCAAGATTATCCTTCTTTATGGCAGCATAGTATTCATTGTATAAAATCCTCACATCTTCTTTATCCTCAGCTGATGGGCATTTGGGCTGTTTTCCAAGATTTGGCTATTACAAACTATTCTGCTATAAACATGGGTGTGCACATATCACTGAAACATGATGCTTTTAATTCTTTTGGGAAGTTACCCTGAAGGGGAATAGCTGGATCAAATAGGATCTCTAGTCTTAGTTTATTAACTTTACCTAATATTCTATTTCATAGCCATCTAAAAGCACGTTTAGCTCTTTATGCTGCTATATCTATTTTGGTTCATCGTTATACATAATAAGAATAGCTATTTTTTTGTCTTTTTCCTTTTTATTGGTACCAGGGATCGAACTCACGACTGCCTGCTTGCAAGGCAGGCACTTATGCCGCTGAGCTAAATCCCCAGCCCCGCTATTATTTTTTGATGTCCTACTATCTGTCACATACTGTTGTAGGTACTAAGACACAATAGTAAAAGAAGTAAAATTCCTTGTTCTTACTGGGGCTTATGTTCCATGGTCCCTCAGGTTATTCATCAAGTTTTAGAATTTTCCCAGTATCATTTTTAGTAAGTTTTAAAACAGAAAGAGAAACAACATATATTGAAGGTATCTTCAATAATTCTGGACATGTCTATATTCCACTCATCTCTTATAGTACTGTCTTCAAACTCTTTTTATTTCCCAAAGCCATTTTCCAATTTTGGTTAAGGAAACAAGTTTTGGAACCAGGGGTAGATTCCAGTCCAGGCTATGTCACTTACAGGCTTTGTGATCAATTAAGTTAAACTCTCTGAGATTTCTTCCTCTATGAGGTCTTTACTCATCTGCTAATGTAATAGTTCAAAACTGAAATTTGAAGTCAGTGTAGTGGCACATGCTTATAATGGCAGCACTTTAGAAGCCTGACGCAGGATGATTGTAAGTCCAAGTCCAGCCTGATTTAATGTCTCAAAATTTAAGAAAAAATAAAAAGGGCTGCAGATGTAGTTCAGTGTAAAGTTCCTGAGTTCAATCCCCAGTACCACAAGCCAAATTAAATAAATAATTAAATTTTACATTACTAAATGTAATGTAATGCTAAGTAATTCCTTTAAAAATCCTCCCATTGTATCTCCTTACTCTTAAAGACCAAAGTACTGCCCCAGGTTCCAAAGGCCTTACAGAGTATGCTGTCTGCCTACTTTTCTGACTTCTTCTCTTACAGTGCTCTTCTCTTACTGTGCTCTCCTCTAATCCAATGATTTTGAATTAAAGATCATTTCCATTTCCTAGAATTACTATATTTAGCAAATAATATGTATTATTCAGTTAAATTTGAATTTCAGATAAACAATTTTCATCTATAAGTAGTTTACAAATAGTACATAAGATGTAATAAAAGAATCCAATATTTTATCTACAACTTTGTTTAAACATGCTACAACAGACTGAGGACTTAGCTTAGTGGCACAAGTGCCTGCCTGATAAGCATGAGGTTGTGAGTTCCATCCCCAGGAACAAACAAACAAACAAAATATGCCATCTTGTTCCTAGAGATACTCTTTCCTTACCTACCTGTTGCTACAACTGTTACAAGGTATAAAGTGGCCAGTACTCAGAACAAAGAAAATATTCAACAAGTGGCATAGTAATAATTCAAAACTTCATACTCTTTTATAGTATTTACAACATTAATGCCTTGTCATTTTGGTAAGCCATTCTCAATTCTTCTGAGTTCTTTACAGGAGAGATGGAAAACAACAATATTAAATATGTAACAGTATTTTAGCTTGCAAGTATTTCTACATATGTGATTTCAATTTGTTTTTATATTAGTATTGTAATGTGAAAAGCACTAGTAATATTATTTTATTCACTTTACAAATTAAAGAATGAAAAGCAAGTTACGTCTTTGGTCACACAGCAGGCAAATTGTAAAAATGGTAATCAAAACTAGGCCTTTCATCTTCAAAAGTTAAAATTTTGTGGTTATATGGAATTGCTTTCCTACTCATTTTCAGTTTATGTCTTAGTCACTTGCTTTTATCTGAAACAAAATATTTTACTGAAGTGGTCTAGTCTAAAGTCTTTTCTGAGATTTAAAGCAAACTATTAGCTGTGAGCATTTGAAAAATAAAAGGGAAGTTAAACACTTTCAACATACAATGGCACAAGATAAACATTCCCATTCCTAATGATACAAAAAGGGATACAGAAAGGAGTAAGGCCAAAGCAAGACCAAATTCCAGCAAAGAAAACAATAAATTCCATGGCTCTATGTTCAACCACCCACCCCACCACATATTTTGAGATCCATTTTAAATAATATCAGTTCTACTGAGCATAGTGATATGTAATTTGTAATCCTAGCACCCTGGTAGGCTGAGACAGGAAAATCACAAATTTGCACCCAGCCTAGGCAACTTAGCAATTGATACAGACCCTATATCAAAACAAAATATGGGCCTGTGAGCCAGTGCAGCCATGGGCCAGGAGGGAGGAGAAATAGGAAGCCAATTCATCCTTCCCATGGGCCAGCCAGTGCATGTGCTGTGAAACAAGAGCCAAGCCACCCCTCACTTCAAGCAACCAGATGATACAGAGGAATACAGACTGAGTTAATAGCAACTGAGGTACAACCCAACTTAGTGCTTGTATTTTTGATTGACTTTGCAGGCCTAAAGACAATAGTCTGGGCATCTATTTAGAGAATAACAATATGTAATATAGCAACTATGGGGGATTTTCTTGTCTTGTTTTTGAAATACAATATTGTTCTATTTTGTTTTGTTTGGTTTTATTGTTTTGTTTTATTCAATGCTTTGTTTTGATTAGTTTTATTCTGTTCTATTTTGCTTGATTTTATGATCTCTGATGGTATGGGCATCAATATTGAAGATATTAAAAGGCACTATGATGGCAATTATTGATATCCTATTATCCTGTTTTGAAGTCCTATATCATTTTCAGTTTTGTTTTGATTGGCTTTATTCTGCTTATTTTGTTTGGTTTTATTCTCTTTAAAATAAAAAAAATTAAAATTTTTAAACAGGAGCTAAGGATATAGCTCTATGTGAAGGCTTTGAATTCAATCCCCAATTTCACCAAAAAAATTAGCTTAAAATTTATGACTTCACTCATTCATGGGAGTTTTATTAGTAAGAGGAATACTCTAAATAACTACAGTTTCTTACACACTTACTATGTGCCAGACAGTGTGCTGAGTACTTTACATAATATTTTATTTAATTCTTACAACAGCCTTCCAAGAGATATTATTTCTCATTCATTCAATAAAGAATATTGTTCACAGTCAACTACTAATTGCTTTTAATATTCATAATATAATAATAAACAAAAAAGACAATTTCTACCCTCATGGAGTTTATATTCTACCAGAAGGAAATGTCCTAAGAGAAAATGTATTTTATTCATATAAATGTTCTTGAATCATGGCTTTATTACTTAATGGTGATAATCTGTGAGAGCATTAAATGAGGATAGGCCCATCTTTTCAACAAATGGCATTAGGTAAATAGATAGCTAAATGCATAAGAATGAAGTTGAGGATGTGACATTGATCTGGCTGCAACATTTGGCAGCCCATTGATTGCCAGGATTGATTCAGCTGATATAGCTGGCTAGGTGGGTGTCCCTTTCATTCCTCAAGGCTCCATGTGCATCCTTCTTGAAGCTGCATGTTCGGTTGAAGAGGATGGCCACTTTCTATAAAAGGAGGACCATTCTTTGGTCAAGCCTATGAGTAGCTGTTCGCCATGTAAAATTTCCAAACAAGCTGTCAAGCATGAAGTTGAACCTGAACCTTAAATCATTTGTAGTTGGGCATTGTGGCACAGGCCTCTAATCCCAGATCTTGGGAATCTGAGGCCAGCCTGGGTTACTTGTGAAATCAAGGCCAGACTGAACTACACAGTGAGACCCTGTCTCGAAAATAAAATTACAAAAATACATATGAGTTTGGCAAGTGCAAGGTCATGAGTTCAATCCCTGGAACCAAAAAATAAAAAAGCTTGAAACAATGCAAAAATGTAAATGTAACACCTAAAACTATAAAGCTTATACAAGAAAACATAAGAAAAGAGCTTTGTTATAGTACAATTCAGATAAATCTATCTTTTTTCTTTGGTACCAGCAATTGAACTCATGATCTCACACTTGCCAGGCAAGTGCTTAAGACACAGAATTAAATCTATGACCTTGTACAGATCTCTTGATATGACCTTAAGAATACCAATAATTAATTAAAAAAAAATAAAAGAACTATATTAAAATTAAAGGGTTTGGGAGTTTCGGGCGTGGAGCACGAGTGATCGCTGGAGAGCGCAGCACGGACACAAAAGCGAGAGCGCCTGCCTAGAGCGAGCCAGGGGCTACAATGCAATGAAGCAGCGGTTCAGGGAGCATAGGCTGGCGGTCTGGTGAGGCTGGCCGACCCCACACCCGGGTTGCTGCTCTGGAGGCTACTGAGTGCCGGACGGCCCAGGCCGAGACCAGAGAGGTGGCGGAGGAGCCAGGAGCAGCTGCAGCGGCTCAAGTCATGGGAAGTTCATTTCCACCCCAGACAAGAAGCACTGCTGAAGACACTGGCATCCTACAAAGTGGTGAGCCCCATGCAGGTCGACGAGTTTGGACAAGTTTTCCCCCAGAGCCACCACTTCAGCCACAGGAAGTGCAGCTCCAGGGCTCTGGAGCCCACGCCCTTCAGGACCCACTTCTGCATCAGCACCTACGGGCAGCTCTTCCAGCTGAACCTGAGTGGGGATGTGGCTTTCCTGCCTGCAGGATACACTGAGGTACACTTGGGGACCTCCGTGTGTGGGGCCCCATACTTGCGCCACTGCTTCTACTACAGCCAGGTCAACTTGTGGGACGATCACACACTGTCCTCAGTGTCTGCAGACGACTGATTTAGGTTTTGAGTTCTGGGAGAACATGGCGGACAGATAACAGCAGCCACAGAGGCTCTCTGAGATTGCCAGTTTAGAATCCAGGAATGACGTGGTGTGAGGAGTCCTAAGCAAGGGGAGATATGCCCTGCAGATGCAAGAACAAACTAAGCTGAGAGAAACTAACTGGAAATGCAATCCCGATGCTATAACAGGAACAGATAAAATCTCAGTGCGGAAGCTGGAATCTGTGCCTCTGGAAGCCACCATTTGAATTTTCTGCTGCCGCTGCTGCATCGGCACAGCAGGGAGAGAGAACGTGCACGAAAGCTCTGAGAGCGGGAATCGGTGAACCAAATGGAGTTGAGAGCGGGACTGGTGGGGAGCCCTGCATCAACCTGAAGAGAGTGAGAAGAATGGGGACCCTTTCATAGACTAGGAAGCTCCAACAGAGGACATTCTGGGACCAGGCAGACTAGCTGGAAGAGGATGCTGCAGTGACTTTAG
Source organism: Cavia porcellus (assembly GCF_034190915.1). Lineage (NCBI taxonomy): Eukaryota > Metazoa > Chordata > Mammalia > Rodentia > Caviidae > Cavia > Cavia porcellus. The sequence goes on along the minus strand of NW_026947486.1, from coordinate 35,823,803 downwards.
TAGCATATTCGGCTCTCAAGTGGGATTGGTGACGAGTGCTTGGCCTGGGTGATGGCCACTGACTAAGACCCAGTAGGCTAGCCCAAGCCAGGTCCCAGTGCCTGGTGGTGCACCCCAGCAGTGAAGACTTCAGTAGGTTGACCTTGAGGGGTGGGCCCAGCAGAGGCTACCCAGGTCTGTGTCTCCCTAGTACACTGCAGTGGGCGGAAACAGCTAGCCGATGGATTCAAACAAACTGCAACAGACAAAGAAATAAAACTGGGTCTCCTATATACGCTAGTATGGAAGGAACAAAAAGTATGGGAAGAGGGAGCAATAAAAAAAGGGTGCGCAGTCCCCAATCCTGAGAACACTGATCTAGGAAAGGTAAATGCAAAGGAGAATGAAGACAGAAAACATGAAATATCAGACACAGTACCAATAGACATAAAGCGATATCTCCAGAGCCTCACAGATGAGTTAAAAAATGAAGTATTTAATGAAATAAAGCAAGAAATAAGTAGAATAGTTAGAGAAATGCTAAGCACCGCCCATGAAAAAACAGACGGTGGAATGGAAGAACAGAAAAAAAGAGAATTGTTTGATGGAGAAAATAGAGAAAACATAGAATACATGAAGCAGGTTCAAAGACATTACCAAGAAACTTAAAACTCTATTGAAAGCTGGCATAACAGCTTGAAAGAAACTAAGGATAGATTATCTGAACCGGAGGAGAGATTCATAAGATGGGAGCATGAAATGAAAAACTTCTTAAAAATAACAAGAAAACAAACAGCAATAATACAAAGGCTAGAAGATGATAACAGGATCTATAACTTAAGAATTAAGAACATAAAAGAAGATGTAGGGACACAAACAAATGAACTACAGAAGCTGTTCACAGAAATAATCCAGGAGAATTTCCCTAATTTAGCAAAAGGTAAAGATACTCAGATGTATGAGGCATACAGGACTCCAGCCACCTACAACCAAAACAGTGCTATATACAGGCATATAATAATCAAAATTCCAGAAATCCAATATAAGAACAGAATATTGAAAGCTGTCAGAGACAAAAAACAGATCACTTACAAGGGAACACCCATCAGAATTACAATGGAATTCTCGGAACAAACCATCAAATCACGAAGAGCATGGGGGGAAATAATTCAAGCTTTGAGAGACAATAACCTCCAGCCAAGATTGATATATCCTGTACAACTGTCCTAGAAATTGATGGAAAAACAAGGTGCTTCCAGGATAAAGAGTAACTAGGGAAATTTGCAACCACCAGTTCAACTCTCCAGAGAATACTGCAGGATATTCTGAAAAAGGAAAATACCAAGATTCCAGAAACAGTGGCAGAGAGGCCCCAATGAATGGAACAGAAAGCGAAATGAAGAAGACAAACTGACAACTAATGACAGAAAAAGAGCTCAAAAGAAATAAGACAGAGAAGGTTGGATGGTAGGAACAGCTATTTTGGAGAAAACAAGACATCATAATAGCTAGTGCTGATTTAGTATCATCTTGTTTTGAAGTCTCATCAAACTTTTATTCTTTTGTCTACATTGGTCTTAACATGTTGTATCTTACAGGATTTTATTATATGTGATAATATAAACAAAAACTTTTATAGACAAAGAGATTATACAGAAACCATTGTTCATTTTCTGTTAGTTGATTCTAAAAACCCTGTAATACTGTCATTTTCTTGAACGGTTTTACATTGTCTTGATATGTTTGGTTCTACAGTATACAAAGTTATACTCAAAGATTTCACAGAAAGAGACACTATGGTAACTACTTTTATGTTGGGATTATCTTGTGTTGAAACACTATTTTGCTTAAATGGTTATGTTTTGACCTCCGCTGTTTTGTGGTTATGCCCTCTTTATCTGAATCTGCTTTTTTTATTATTTATTTTCATTTTTATCCTTTTAAATAAGGGAAAAATAAATAAAAAATAGCAGGATATATTATAGCAACCCAATTTGATTTCCTATTAACTTGATTTGAAACCTGTATTGCTCTCACCATCTTGTTTTGACTGATTTTCCTCTTTGCTGGATAGTACCGAGTTCGAAAGTATAGGCAACAACTTTGAAGACAATAAAATTCACTATGATGCCCATTCTGATGGACTATTATCTTCCTTTGAAGTCCTCTAATTTATACAGTGTTTTGGTTTCATTGGTTTTGTTCTTTATTGTTTTGTTCAATTTTATTATAACTGATGATATATGCAATTCTTTTTAAGATAGCAAGAGACATTATGGTAACCATTGTTGATCATCTTGTATTTTGTTTTTACATTATGTATTATGCCCATTCTTTTGATTTGACTGACTCTGTCCTGTTATGTCACATTTGGTTTTATTCTCTTCAAAAAAAAGTAATAAGAACAGTGGGAGTAATAAAACCGAAAATGTGTAATTGTCATTGTACAAAGGAGAGAAAAAGAAAGTACTTTAAAGGACATAACTGCATTTATATTTAAGTATATAAGATAGGTAACCATATTACTGAGTTTTATTGGATCATTGAACAGAACTGTTTACAGCCTCACTGTTTGAATGTCCACTCTATATGCTTTAATTTTGTAACTTGAACAACTATTTCTAAGATGATAGTATGTAATCTATTAACTAGGGATTTCCTACTGTTTATTTTTTCTGAAATTCTGTATAACTTGTACCCTTTTTCTGTTTTTTTTTTCTTTTTTTTCCTTCAATAAAATAAAAAAAATTAAAGGGTTTTGTACAACAAAGGACACTAATAACTGTGGAAAGGCAGCTCATAGAATGGGAGAAAATATTTACACATCACATATTTCATTGGAAATTAACATCCAGAACAGTCAACAAGAAAAATAATTTGAGAACTAGATAAATAACTTTAATACAATTTTATCCAAAGAAGATATAAAAATGGCCAATATATATATGAAGAGATGTTCAATATCATTAGTCTGTATGGAAATAAATCCACAATGAACTATTCTTTTACACTTGGTATGATGGCTATAATATAGGACAGATAATAAAAACAGTTGATAATGATATACAGAGAATAGAATCTTCACATACTGCTGATGAATATTCAGAATGGTTCAACTATGCCAAAATAGTTTAGCAGTTTCTTTATAAGTCATAGTATTACCATACAATCCAGAAATTTTTACTCCTAGCTATATACTCAAATTGATTGAAAACAAGTGTTCTAACAAAAACTTATATGATCCAAACGTTACATGCATACCTGAATTTGAAAAAACGAAAGTCATTAATCTGTATAACTAATACACATTAATAAAAACAAATTATGTACACCTATTTACATAGAAGCATTATTGACAAAGGCAAAAGATGAAACCAACTCAAGTGTCCTTTAACAAGTGAGCTGTAAGAAAATTGTGCTAACTATGTACACATAATGGAACATCATTCAACCTTTTTTAAAACATTTTATTGAGATACTTGACAAAACTTGACGGAACTCTGAGAATTAGATGGTTATCATGTTATAGGGGAATGAAATGCCCAATTTACTATGTCCGTGAGTTCATGTTCTCTAAAACCTAAGAATGAATTTTAGGAACAACGAGGTGAAGAGTAGAATATATTTATTGATGGAAAGAAAGCTTCTCTTTGAAGAGAGCCAGAAGGGGGTCCCAAGTGTGTTGCCCCTATTTTAATCTTAAAAAGTACTGGATTTGTAATACATGTTGTAACATGAATGAACCCTGAAAACATGCTAAATTAAACAAGCTAGTCACAAAACTACAAATATTGTTATGATTAAATCCACTTATGTAATGTAGATTTCTAAAAATGACATAAATAAAAGTTGATGAATGTGGGGGAGGAGAAAATGAGGACTTTTAATGGGTAGAGAGATTTCAATTTAGCAGAATAAAGATGTTATAGAAATGGATGGAAGCAATGGTTGCACAACACTGTAACTATATTTAATGCCACTGAACTATATAACTAAAAAAAGCTAAAATGTTACATTTTATTTTATGTGTATTTTACCACGATAAAAAAAACACTGAACAAACAAAACCACATCTGTGACTCATCAGTCTATGGTTTTGCTTAATATAATAAAGCATCTAGAAGTTGCTACCTAGACTTAGCTACAAAAAGCTATGTTCAGTATACTCATGTTTCTGTAGAATTGTGAAGAACTAAAAAACACTCAGATCACTTGGCATCATTGTAATTCTATCTGAGAAAATCATTTACAGTTAGTAAGCTCGAAATATTTTACTGAAGACTGAATTTAAATGTGAAGACTAAATAAAAATCCTTATTGTAAAAGGGAAAATAACTAACTCAACTAAAATGATTACCAGGAAGTTTGTTTTAAAACAACTATGTCAAACTGAGGTTAAAACCTATTACATGAGTAATTTTTTTGTCTTTTTCCTTTTTATCGGTACCGGGGATTTAACTCACGACCGCCTGCTTGCAAGGCAGGTGCTTATGCCGCTGAGCTAAATCTCCAGCCCCTACATGAGTATTTTTAAACTAGAAAACATTTGAATTCTAAGTACTGAAATATTCATGAAATTCACTGGCTTTTACGTCACAGACTCATAGAGAAACACCAACTGTCAAGGGTACAGTGTTGTTTAATTTATTGGTAAGTTGTCAAAAATGGGAGTAAAGGGAACTATACAATATTTATTAAATTAAGAAAGAAAATCTAGCTCAGCCTTGTGGTATGCCTGTACTCCCAGTTAATCATTCAGCAGAAGCAGGAGGATAACAAGTTTGAGACCAGCCTGGATAGCCTAGAAAGACTCTACCTAAAAATAAATGTTAAAAACTTAAAAAGAAAGCAGAGTAAAAATGAAAAATAGAATTATCAGGTAAATTTTTGGTTTGTATATTTATAAAACAAAAACCATAATCTAAAAGTACAGTGGAATGTCAGTTCACAAACATAATTCATTCCATGATTCCAATCAAATTGGTCATGAACCAAATCAAATTTCTCCATAAGGTACAATATTAATAAAGTTAATCTGTTCTGAACCATATGTAATTTTAACCACAAAATTATGAAAGAAAGTAAAGTACATTATGAACAGAGAACATTTCCTTGAGGGGACTCCTGGTGTGGAAGATAAGAAGGTAGGTGGAGAGAAGGTTTCTGTGTGTAGGAAGTCTCTCTCCAAAAAGACATCAGGGAGATCTCCTCCAATGGTTTTCTCTTTTCTCTCTTAGCCAGAGGGTCAATTTTGATGAAAAGTCTTTTACTTGTTTTTTTTTTTTTCCCTGTACTACATAAGCCTCTGGAAATGAGAGACCATGCTATTATTCATCACATTTAACTCTATTCATTACAGTTATGTTGGAATGGTGCATCTCAAAGATATCCTGGCACTCACTCCATTTTTCCATAATCTCTTTATCACCACACTTCTAACCTCCCTGTCTTCCTCTTCCTCAGTGAGGTGCTCCTCACAAGCACTTTCCACTGCTCACTCTGGAGTTCAGCAAGTTTGTTCATTGTCAGCTGCTTATTATCATCCTCAAGAATCTCCTCCACATCTCCACCATAAATGTCCAGAGCAATACTCTTGATCACGAACACAATCTCCCCCACTGCCTGTGCATCAGACCCTTGAAAGGCACAGCCACTGACACCATCCTGGCCACAGTTTTTCCTAGGCTGAGCTTAAGATCTGGTATGTGACATCTTCCCAGGCTTTGTCAAAGATGTTGTTGCAGTGGAGGACATTGAAATGTTCCTTCCAGAACTCTTTCAAAGAACCAGGATATTTTTTCACTGACTAAAATACCTGGTAAAGAGCGTCTTTGTGTACAGTTTCTTGAAGTTGCAGATCACTTGCTGGTCCATGTGCTGCAGAAGATTTGTCACACTGGGGGGGGGCAGAAACTTGACCTTTATGAAGTCATACTCAGTGTCCATATCATCCACCAAGGCTGGAGGGTGTGCAGGGGCACTGTCCATCAGAAGAGGGTACCTTTCAGACAGCTGGGTTATCAGAAAGACTTTATTTTTAACAGAGGTTGAGAGAACACCTGCTGCTGCCATCCCATGAAAAACTGTGTCATGACCCAGGCTTTCACAGTGGGCCTCTACCCGACAGAGTCTGGCCTCATTCGCACTGTGTTCCTTGAATGCACTAGGGATCTGGGAATGGTACATCAGCAAATAATCTTTAGATTGGCACCTGTGTTCACACACAGCAAAAGGACAATCTGTCTTCAACGGCTTGTGCCCCAGCAGTGCTTTATCTCTGCATGATATAGGTTCTGTTCAGCATCTTCTTCCAGAAGAGCCTTGTTGCAGCTCAACACTTATTGAGCGATGTATCTTTTTGCCTTCATAAATTTCACAAATTCTTTCTTGTAGGCTTTTGCAGGGACCTCATCAGAAGCCTGATCATGTCTCATCATACCACAGAGGCCACTTCTCTTGTGGAATTTATGAAACCATCCTTATCTGGCTTTACAGTCATCACTTATGGCCCTTGTAGAGGGGTTTTCTTGTGGCAAATCACTGCAATTTCCTGGCTTTCTCACAAATGTTAGCTTCACTAATGCCATTACCTATCAGATGTTTCTCAATCAAACACACTAACAAAATATTTCTATCTCTTCTAGCATTTGTGTCCTTTGCTTGGTTAATATGGTCACCCCTTTAGTCACTCAATTCCTTTGATGGAATCTTTGTTCTTCAAATAGTCAAGATCCTTGACTTCACCATTATTCAGAGTCAAGATCAGTCATATGAAATGATTTTGACAATTTCCTTCTGCAAATCAATGGCTATTATTTTATTCATCCCTTCTTCCTACCATTCTTGCTCTGCACTTTCTTTAGAGCTATACTGGATTAAATAATACTGTACAGTACTATATGTGCTAAAAAGCACCCACACACACACACACACACACACACACACACACACACACAAACATCATAATGAGTATGCACAGATCTGTCTGTGACTGCAATCTTGACTAGAGGAAGCCAAGTCAGAGAGGGGAACATGGCTGCATTCAGTGTTCATGCAGGGAAAATGGTCATCATCCTGTTTGTCGCCTCCTATGGACTTAAGGAATGAAAGCAAAGTTTTGCAGAAAGCTTCTCTTTGTGAACTGAATTGTCTGCAAACAGAAGCATCGCTGAACTGAGGTATTAGCATATTACCACAATACAAATGAATTTTAAGCTAAATACGGCTGAGAGCTGTGTCATGTAATTTGTAAATGTTATTCAATAATGAAAATGTCATAGAATCTAGGTGTCCATGGGAAGACACTCCAGGCATTTATGTTATTGGTAATCTCTTTTAACTGTTTGAGCTACAACTACCATTAGATAAGAATTTCCTCCTAAAATTGGCCAAGAACTTCCTCATGTGTCTTGTTCTTATTTCTGCAGTATGTCAATAATCAACATTACTACTGGGTATCATTTAATGAGAATATACTACATGCCAAGCACTATGCTGAAGGTTTCATATTTGTTGTCTCATATGCATTTCATACACATTTTCTTTCCTTTATAGAAGAGATTCCTTATTATTCTTATTTTATGAATCAGAAAATGGAAAAGACTAGTAAGACACATGGTAAATAGTAGGACAGGATTCAAATCCTAATTTAAGGTTATGAAGTCCACATATCTTAATGCCATATAGACTTCATAACACAGTCCTCCATGTAGAACACAAAAACACATTTACGACAGTTTGTGTCAACATCTGTCTGCAGCTTTTATAGGGATAGGTCAGTTACAGAACCCAATTTCATTAATTAAGCAGTGTAAAGCAATTTATTACTCATCTATTTGATGTGGATCTTTCCCAAAGCAGCTGGCTCATTCCTTTAATGCAGATCCCAGAGGAAATTCAAGAGTCTTTTGTTCTGATCTTTTATATTCTCTCACTACCTACCAAAAAAAGTGCTCAGTCCTCTAAGGAATAAAACCTCCCATTTGTTAAAGGAAGCAATGAGAAAAAAGAGTTCTATACTGTATATGGATTTATACCTTGGTCATTTTCTAATAATACTTTTTTGAATTGATGTAGACCTATGGAAAACTTATGAGTGTACACAATTTTTTTGCATTTTCATTTATATTCTTTTAATTTTATTTGAGAAGTAAAGTTCTTTAAAGGATATAACTATATGTAGATTCTTCCGGGAGAACATGGCGGACAGATAGCAGCAGCTACAGAGGCTCTCTGAAAGACCCAACTTAGAATTCAGGAATGGTGCAGAGTAAGGAATCATAAGCAAGTGGAGATATGACCTGCCGACCCGAGAAGGAACTGGGTTGAGAGAAACCAACTGGGAATGCAATCTTGGTCTATAACAGGAACAGAAAAGCCTCAGTGTGGAAGCTGGCGCCTGCGCCATTGGAAGCCACAATTTAGGTTTTCTGCCACTGCTGCTGCGTGTACATCGGCTCGGCAGGGAGAGAGACTCACGGAAGCTCTGAGAATGGGAATCGGTGAGCGGAGTTGAAAGTAGGATGGGTGGGGAGCTGTGCATTGACTTACAGTGAGTGAGAGAAACTGGGTCTCTTCCATGGTTTAGGAGACTCCAACAGAGGACATTCTGGGACTGAGCAGACTTGCAGGAACAGGGAACTGCAGTGACATCAACGACGTATCCCCCTCTCAAGCGGGACTGGTGAGAAGTGCCTAGCTTACGTGATGCTGCTGGCTGAGACTCAGTAGGCTAGCACAACCCAGATCCTAACACCTGAAGGTGACCTGGAGGGACGGGCCCCACATAGGCTGCCTGGTCTGCAACTTCCTGGTGTGCTGCGGTTGGCAGGACACCTAGCCAGTGCAATTCAATCAGATTGTGGCTGACAGGGAAGGAAGCTGGGCCTCCTATATACGCTTGCATATATAAGGAACAAAGAATATGGGAAGAGGCAGCAACAAGAAGGGGTCCTTGGCCCCCAATCCTGAGAAAGAGGCAATAGGAGACACAGCACCAATGGATATAAAGCGCTATCTCCAGAGCCTCATAGACAAGTTCAGGAATGAAGTTATTAATGACCTGAAGATAGACATAAGCAGAATAGTTACAGGAATGCAAAGCACCTCCCAAGAAAAAACATATGGTAGAATGGAAAAACAGAAAAAGAGGGGAGAACTGTTTGATGGAGAAAATAGAGAAAGCATAGAATACGTCAAGCAGGTTCAAAGAGATTACCAGGAAACTAAAAACTCTATTGAAAACTGGCATAACAGCTTGAAAGAAACTAAGGTGACCCTGGACCCCTGGACCATGAGGGAAAAAGTGAGATGGCCTGTATTGTGGGGCATAATTAATCTTTCATTCACTTCACACAAATACAGGCAACACCAACCTCCTGAACTGGAGGGCAGATTTGTAATATGGGAGAATGAAATGAAAAGCTTCTTAAAAATAACAAAGAAACAAACAGCAATAATACAAAGACTAGAAGATGATAAGAGGATCCATAACTTGAGAATTAAGAACATAAAAGAAGTAGGGACACAAACAAATGAACTACAAAAGCTACTCACAGAAATAATCCAGGAGAATTTTCCTAATTTAGCAAAAGGTAAAGATACTCAGTTGTATGAAGCATACAGGACCCCAGCCACCTAAAACCCAAACAGAGCAACACCCAGGCATATAATAATTAAAATTCCAGAAATCCAATACAAGAACAGAATATTAAAAGCTGTCAGAGACAAGAAACAGATCACTTACAAGGGAACACCCATCAGAATTACAGCAGATTTCTCTGCACAAGCCATCAAATCACGGACAGCGTGGGGGGAAATAATTCAAGCTTTGAAAGATAATAATCTCCAGCCAAGATTGATATATCCTGCACAACTATCCCTGGAAATTGATGGAAAAACAAGGTGCTTCCAGGATAAAGAGGAACTAGGGGAATATGCAACCACCAATACAACTCTACAGAGAATACTGCAGGATATTGTAAAAAAGAAAAAGATGAAGAATCCAGAAATAGTGGTAGAGAGGCCACCACAAATGGAGCAGAAAACAAAATGAAGAAGACAAACTGACAATTAATGACAGAAAAAGTGCTCAACAGAAATGAGGCAGAGAAGATTGGATGATAGGAATAGCTATTTTGGAGAAAATGATGTCTTAATAGGTAATACTGATTTAGTATCATCTTGTTTTGAAGTCTCATCAAGCTTTTGTTCTTCTGTCTCCATTGGTCTAAACAGGTTGTATCTTATTGGATTTTATTATGTATGATAGTATAAGCAAAAACTTTTAAAGACAAGGAGATTATACAGAAACCATTGTTCATTCTCTGTTAGTTGATTCTAAATACCCTGTAATACTGTCATTGCAACACTCACAATGAGAGGAAATACTTGCAAATTATCCCTCTAAGGGTTTGGTACACAGACTATAAGAGCCCTTGCAATTCAACATTAAAAAGATACATAATGCAATTTAGAAATGGGCAAGATATTTGAAAAGACATTTCTCCAAAGAAAATATATAAGTGGTCAGTAAGCTCATAAAAAAATGTCCAGTATCATTAGGCTTCAAAGAAACACAAATCAAAGGTGTGAAGAAGTTAGAAGTCTTGAGTTCTGGTAAAAATGGCAGATAAATAAGAGTAGATCACAGAAGCTCCCTGAGATAGTCAACTTAGATGCCAAAAACCACAGTGTGGGGAGTCCTGGACAGAGGGAGATGAATTCTCTCAATCCAGGAAGAAACTAAGGTGAGAAGAACCAATCAAACAGGCAGTCTTGGTGCTACTATTGGAACAGCTAAAGATTCGGTGCTCCCACTGCAGTGCCCGAACTTGCACAGCCGCAACTTACCGAGATGCCCAAAGTCCAGCCGTTCTGAATCACTGGAACTGGAGTTGTACCGAGGTCAGAGGTTTGCAGGCCCAATGGAGAACCGAGTTGGCAGGGCACCTGCATCGACCTGTGGTGAATGCCAGGAATAAAGCCCTTCCATGGAAAAGGTGCACCAACGGGACGACATGTGGGAACTGGGCAAGACAGGCAAGAACAAGGATAAGCAGTGACTTCAGTCAGTTGTGCCCTTCCCAGATGGAATTGGTGGGGTTGTTTAGCCTGGGTCACACCCCTGGGTGAGACCCAATAAGCCATCCCAAATCAATTCCCTACAAGGGCCATACACACTAATACAGTGAAGGTCTCAGCAGGTTGACTGACCTAGAGGAGAGGGCCCAGCATTTGGCGCCCCTGTTTGCATCACAATAGCACACTGGCTAGGGCAGGATCACCTAGCCAATGTGCTTCCGAAGAACTGTAGCCAACAAAGAAAGAGTCTGGAGCCTCCCCCATATGCCTATATTGAAGAAACGAACAAACAAACAAAAAAAAAATATGAGAAGAGGAAGCAACAAGAAAAAGTCCCCAGGCTCCAAGTCTGAGAATAATGATCCTGGAAAGGTAAATACAAAGGAGATTGTAGACAGCAAAGATCCAATATCAGACACACCATCATTGGACATAAAGAGATATCTTCAGGACCTGAAAGATGAGTTCAAAAGTGAAATATTTAATCAGGTAAAGCAAGATATAAATAGATTAATAAAAGAAATGCTAAGTACCTCTAAAGAAGACACAGATGGAAGAATGGAGGAACACAAAAAAAGGAGAGAATTATTTGATGAAGAATATAAAGAGGACGTAGCATACATGAAGCAGGTTCAAAGAGAATACCAGGAAATTAAAAGCTCCATTGAAAGCTAGCAAAACTGCTTGAAAGAAACTAAGGATAGGTTATCCAAACTGGAGGACAGCTTTGCAATGTGGAATCATGGAAGAAAAAATTTCTTAAAGATAACAAGGAAACAGGCAGTAACAATACAAAGGCTAGAGGGTGACAAGAGGATCTAGAATTTAAGAATAAAGAATGTGAATAAAGAAGCAGTGGTACAAACAAAGGAACTACAAAGCCTATTTACAGAAATAAGAAATAATATAGTTTGATGATATAGCCAACTGTATTGAAGATAACAATGGACAACACTAAAGTTACCATTGTAGAACTCCTTGTACAGCAGTTTTATATGTCTTTTTCATTTTATGTGTTTATAGGAGTGTTTTGTTTTGTCCTGCTTTGTTTCTCCTTCTAATATAGAAAGGATAGAAATACATGTTAAGACTCATGCATGCATGGAACTTATAAACAGTTTACGAGAACTGATCTTATGACACATGAGGAAATGAATAAATACTTCAAAGAAAAAAAGACACTACAGTACCCAGTGCTGATCCCGGAGTGTCATGATGTGAAATCCAACAATACTATTATTCTTTGTTCAGAGTGATTTTAGCCTGCTTTGGTTTATTTAATCTCAACATGCATGAAGATATGGATAACTGCATATATGTTTAAGTGTATAAGATTGTTAACCATATTACTAAGTTTTTTGGATAGTTAAACAGAACTGTTTACAATGTGTCTGTTTGAATTCCCACTTTATATGTTCCACTTTCATATCTTGAATAACTATTTGTAAGAGGACAATATGTAAACATCAATTAGTGACTTCTTACTGTTTATTTTTTCTTTGAAAGTATGTTTCATTTCTACCTATTTTTTGTTTTGTTTAGTCTTTCTTTAAATAAAATTTAAGAAAAAGAAGTTAGAAGTCTTATAAATCAACAAGGAAAATCTAAAATAGTTCAGTCACTGGGGAGCAGTTTAGTGATTCAATAAATTAAGCATATAATTACAATATGACCCAGAATTCACACCTAGGTGTGTATGCAAATCCAGAATATTGAAAATAGGTGTTTAAGCACAAAGTTATATATCCATGGTGATAGCAACATTATTTCCAATAATGCAAAGGAAAGTATACCAAAATGTGGTATACACAGAATACAATGTTAACCATGAAGAAAAATAAAACTCTCATGCATGGTACAATATGAACCTTTAAAATATCATGCTAAGTGAGCCAGACACAAACAGCCACATATTATATGGTTCCATTTATATGAAATATCCAAAATAGATAAATCAATAGAGACATTAGGTTAGTAATTAAAAGTGGATATAGTGGTTTACAGGGTTTCAGGGAAGGAAATGGGGGAATTTCTAATGAGTACAGGGTTTCTTTTCAGGATAATGAAAATGTTCCTGAACTAGGCAGTGCTGGTACTGTACAACTCTATCAGTACATTGAAAAATCAATAAATCATACAATTCACAAGATAAATTTTATGTATGAATTAAATAACAATAACAAAATTTTAAATTTTTACTGAGGAACACAAGTAATTGAAATAACCTTATCATCAATAACTCATTATCTCTAATGGCTTTGTCTTATCATCAAAATTTAGAAAAAAAACAATGGAATAGAAGTTTGGTCCATAAGCATAAAAGAGAAGTAAAATCTTAAAAATGAAAGAAGTCTTACTAAATTTTACAGTATGGAACACACTGGTGATCTTTCCAAGTAAAGATTCAGTCATAGGGAAAACACTGAAACCAAACTACAAAAAGATGAAGACAAGAAATACATAAAATGGCAAGACAGGAAGTTTATTTCATTAGTTAAGTTTGACTATTAAGAGAAATGGGAAATAGGGTAGTTGTAGAAAAATGCTGAGTACCTGTAAGACACAGTTCGAGATATGAACATGATGATATGAGAGAAAAGGACATTTGAAGCTGGGCATGGTGGTGCATGCCCTTAACACCAGCTACTCAGTAGACTGAGGAGGATCACAAGTTCAAGGAGAGATTGGGCAATTTAGTGAGATGCTGTATCAAACTAAAACAGAAAAGGAGACTATGGATAGACATTGGTGGCAGATACTTGCCTACCACAAAGGAGGTCTTAGATTCTGTTATGGTTTATTTAAATGTCCCCTTAAAGCTTCATTCAGTCATGGAGGTGACTGAATCTAGCATTTGTGATTGGTTTGTCGTCTAGTGCTAGGATTGGTGGTGTGACTGTTTTACTCGCTCAGAGGTGGAGCCCGTGTATCTGCAGGGATAAAGGCAGGTCTTGCTCTTTTGCTTTTGCTTTTGGCATTTGCGGCAGCCATGAATGGCTGCCCCGCCATGCCACGCTGCCTTCTAGCCAACTGAGTATGGACTGAAACCTCCAAGAACTGTAAGAAATAAATCTTTCCGTTCCCAATTTTGGGTGTCAGGTATTTTGTCTCAGCGAGGAGTGAAAGGTAAGACAGGTTCTATCCCCAGTACAACTAAAAAGGAAAAAACAAAAACAAAAATCCCACATGTGAGAGAAATCAATGATATATCAACAAGAATAAAATGACTCTAAGAAAAAGAGAATCAGGAACTGGAGATGCAGCTCAGTGGCAGATCACTTGCCTAGCAAGCATGAGGCCCTGGGACCCAGCATATAAAAAAATGAGAAGGCAAAGTATCCAAAGTCTGGTACTAAAAGGACAGGTGTTGTTGAAATAAAGTAACACACTTTATGGAGGCAGGAGCATGAAAGTAGTGCAAGTGGAGTTCAATCTGTAGATGTTAACAGTGAGTGAGGGGAGTATATTTTCATGTGCTCTCACTGAGTCTTGATCTTTTTCTATTTAGTAGGAACCAACTTTAAGTTACAAGTGAAGTAAATATGTGTTAGGACAGGAAATTTAAGGAACAAAGGGAAAAGCATGGAATTGCTGCTAAGAACAGAAAATTGAGCTAACCAGGTCCAAGAAGGAGAAGAGGAAGGGGGAGAAGGAAGGGGAGAGGGAGAGGGAGAGGGAGAGGGAGGGGGGGAAGAGAGAGAGAGAAACAGAGACTGATAGGTAGTAGCTAAGCAAGAGACAGGCTGGCAAGTGGCTCTGTGATTCTCTCCAATCATATTTAACAGTAGAACTGACAAAACCAAAGGAAAGGAAAGAGCTGGTCTTGGGGTGAGGTTCTTTTAAGACAGGAAGATCTGGAAAAAGGGAAGAGACTTGAAAATAAGTGCAAGAAGGTGGTTGGAGCAGTGTGCTAAAGGATCTAGACTAGGAAGATAAAAGCTAGTCTCTAAATTAACCTAAGCTGGTTGGCTCTGCTGTTTGATTTTACTGTGGTTATAAGAACATCCTGATTCCTTTGTTTTTTGTAGGATATAAGTACCTAAATTCCCATATTTCTATTACTTTACCTACTAATGAAAAAAGCCTACTCCAAAGCTATTAGAAAAGGGAAATGGAAGCCAGGTAATCAATAAACAGCAGATGGATCATAATTTCATATTATGTTGTGGTACACTATCATAAGAACTGTCAGAAGATGATAGCTTCAGACTAAATTTAAGTAAGGTCCTAAATGAAGATTTGACTCATAAGAAAAAGAAAAAAAAACACTAAGGGCTAATTAAATGGTTAGGTAAGGCTTCATAGTAAAGTGTGACATTTCAGCTTGTCCTTAAAGGAGTATTCTCTCACTAAAAAGAGGATTTCAATAGGAAAAATGACATATGACAATGAAGACAGAAATGTACAGCCAGAAAGGCAATCTATATATAATATGTTCCTAACAGAAACATACATAATTCTGGTAAATCAATTTGATGTGGGTCTCAAACTTGGCATTTGGATTGTATTTATTAGTCCAATGATTCTCAGGGCGAGGGGTTATGGAAGGGAGAGGACAAAAGGCAACAGGACCTCTATTTAGGTACAGTGATAACATTAATGAAGTTAAAAGACAATTTATAATGTGTGTTGATATCCTATTGTTGTGAAGTCTTGTGTAGCTTTCATTGTTCTGCTCTGATTTGCTTTGTTCTGTTTCATTTTATTTTCTTTAAAATAAAAAAAATAAAAAAAGAAAATTCATAGGTCACCACTTTTGGTTACCAACATTTTACAGACAGGGAAACTGAAGGCCAAAAAAGGTGACTACCTAAACGGACACAACTTAAGTAGGGAGAATAAACCAACAAATGGAACTAAAATGTTGTCTACCATTTGCCACTCTAATTCTCTTTCTATCTCCTGAAAGAAACTGTCAGGTGGCCTGGCTGAGAAAAAACTGTTATGAATACAAAAGGAAGTATAACGAAGATAGATAACTTGAAGAAATTCAGTACCATCATCAGTCCATATGAATTTATGTCAATGGAAAAGCAAGTATATGGAAAATGTAACATGACTGAATAAAACTTTTGCAGAATTAAAGAGGCAATATCAATAATATCTAAGAAATAAATATACAGCTTTATATTTTTAACATAATTTTTCCAGAAAAAATACTGTGAAAAGCACAAGGAATGCATTACAGACGTTGCTCATTTAATGACCCAGTTCTTTTCCTGTCACTAGATCATTAGCTGAATTTGTCACTAAATGAGGAATTATATGTAGTATGCACATTACAACACACATTCAGTACAAAGAAATGGTCAAAAGCAACTCCAATTTGATGACTTTGCTTTTATTTACATAACTCTCACATGCAGTGATATAAATTTAAAAAACTTCGGTACTATACACTACAATCTTTAAAAAAATACAGTACTATATAAACAAAAGTGTACTACACACAAAAAAGCAAGGCTTTACAAATGGTGCAGAACAGAACATTAAAAATGGGTTTTAATTCTTAGCAGTGAGTCATATGTCTGAACTGTGTGCCTAGGTGCTAAGCATAGACAACTGTTAAACAGCTGTGTCATTAAATGAGGAATATCTATATCTTTCTCGTTTTATAAATAAGAACATCAAAATGTCCTAACTGATAAAGAGCCAAAACTCATTCTATTTTTCTTTTCACAACCTCTGAGACACTAAAATTCTCCAAAATAAATTGAAAAAAGCAAGAAGCACTCAGTTTAATAGGTGGGTGCCAGACTTGGCAAGCAAAGGCAAAGCCTGGGGAAAAAATGATTTAAAGGAAATGAGAAAAGGTAGTTTATAAAATGCTAGTTATATCATCTTAAATTTTGAACTATGAGTAATATTTCTCCAAGTAATTGTTGTACTTAATAATCTAGTGGCAGAAAATTCCATCTACCTATAGGTTGTCTGTGGTTGGTAAATATATTTTCTTAGGTCACCATCCTAATATCATAAACTATGTTTTGATGAGGAAAACACTGAAATTGCTCCTACTAGTATGATGCCAAATAGCAAACTTATATTCCTTACACAGCTGTGATATATAATGGTATTACTTCTGGTGGAAAAAAATCCTAATGTTTAGCACTTAAATGCAACCACAGAAAAGCACACATCAGTTCATCCAGTTGCCCCTCTTCCCAGAATCTCCCCCAGATACACCAATAGTCGCACATGTAATCCTGGCCTTTCAACTAGGCCTTTGCTATTGACACATTTCCTCTGAGATATGGTTCAAAATACAAAGGGTTAGGAACTTTTGATAAATAATGAGGGAGGGAGTTGCAACTTAAAATAAAACTTGAGTATGGAATCTTTTAAAACCTGGCAAATCAGTTTGAATTTCAAAGCAAAGAACTTGAGGTACTTCCATTCTGCAGGAAAAAACGAATTCCAAAGGCACTGTAAAGACAAGGGCCTAGTGACTGAGGAAATCAAGATTAATAGCAGGTCAAAGTGAAATACAAATATCTGCTATGTGGAAAGCTTTTATAGATTTGAAGGAGGAAAAGCACTGAAAGAGGAGGCACTGGGGTTCAATATGCTTTCTGTAAGAGTGCCTGACCTTAAGCAGGGCTCTAAATGGAAAGAAGCCCCAGTGAAGCCATAAGGTAGCCTATTTCCCACATTTGATGTGTACAATTCTCTTTCAGAGTTCAAGCATTAAGGGAAATGTCATAATGGCTTAACACTTACAGTGACATTAACAAAAAGAGTACAGAATAGTACTGTGGGCATAGGAGATACAGGTAAGTATGCATAACATGCAGTTGCGGCCTCGGAAAACTGTTCCATCTCAAGGAAACAAGATAACCTATCACACCATAGAGTGGCAAGTGAGGGATTTGGAGATGTGCTTAGCTGGATGCATACACAAGGAAGAACTCAACCAGGAGATGAGGTTTAAGGTGAGCTGTGAAGGGCCTAGAGGGCTCCAAGAATTCTGCTTCCTCCTTCAAATCTGTAACTTTCCACATAGCAGATACTTGTATTCCACGTTGACCTGCTATTAATCTTCTTGAGAGAAGGACATTCAACTTTGAGGAACACATGAGCAAATGTCAGAAGGCAAAAGGTCTGTTAGTACACCAGTCTGTATGAAACAGGATTGATTGAAATGGAATAACTAGAGGAGTTGGGGCCGGGGATTTAGCTCAGTGGCTCAAGTGCTTGTCTAGTAAGTGTAAGGTCATTAGTTCGATTCCTGGTTTTAAAAAAAAAAAAAAAAAACTAAGAGGAATAGCCAGGCAGTTCAAGTGATTGCAGAGGTACTTGGAAAATTAGCTTAATAAGTTTCAATTCAAACCAAGTCCAGTGTCCTGCCCCAAGTCCCAGCTACTCAGGAGGTTGAGGCAGGAGGCCAATTTAAACCCAGGATTTTAAGGCTAACCTAAGCAACAAAGCAAGACCTGGTCTCAAAACATAAATAAATTGGAACATTATTCTATAGGCAGTGGGGAGACAGCAAAGATTTCTGAGGAAGTCGTAACATGATTTAGTGACACTTAAAAACAATAGTCTACCTGAGGTGTGTATATGAAATAGAGAACAAAGCAACCCTCTACTGGATAGTCACTGCAGGAGTGAGGTAATAAGAAACTAGGAATGAATTGCAGATTTTCTGGGTTGGGTGGAAACTTGAAAATTATCTAAATGAAACACAAAGTGGTAGAAGTGGGACTACAAAGAAAGGGTTACACCAGCATCACAAAGTATGAATCAATTTAGGAATTAATTGCTTAAAAAAGTGTAGTAAGAGAAAAGGAAAAGTGAAAAAAAAAAGCATCTAAGGCTTTAGGCCTAAGTGACTGAGAACAAAACCAGAGTTTAATTTTGTAAACTTTGGGGGCTGGGGATTTAGCTCAGTTCCATAAGCGCCTCCCTTGCAAGTGTGTGGTTGTGAGTTTGATCCCTGGTACCAGTAAAAAAAAAATTTGTAAACTTTGGTGTGCACATGATGGGGGAAGGAGATAATGGAGAAGTTGTGTTTAACTTAATAAATTTGAGATGTCAGATGGAAATGCAAGCAGAAACAAATGCTATCAAAAAGAGTTGTCTAATGTTATTAAGAACAAAATAGGTTTGTAGTCCTTTGACTCTGTTAGCTAAATCAGTTTTAAAAGATAGAACAACTCCTATAAGCATTATCTTATACTTAATAGTGACTCAATTAAATTGAAGGAACTCCTGATATATGATCCTTCTTTCTTTCATTCTAACTAGCTGTGAGGTTGTTAAATCCTTCCCTACATAAGAAACCCTCAGAGTTTCCCATTTAAGCATTTATACTACAAAAAACTGCTCTGGAAGTATGCAGTGCTTCTAGGCAGTCTTGTAGATTGATACAAAATTCTTACTAATGTTCAAGCTTTCATTGCCCTTGTTGTCCACTGGTGTGGCAGGATGAAATAAGAATAATGACCCACAAAACACAAAATACAATTCAGAAGTAATTTCCTTTTGAAAATCAATTTCATTGTGGCTGTCTGGTTTCAACCCCTGCTATATACCATCGTCCAATAAAAATTACTCTTCATCTCTGAAGTATAGGCCCATTGACAGGTGTATGAACATGGAGAAAATTACTCAGCAGCCTATTATTATACAGTGATTTCAGCAGCTAGCAGCAGGGAAGTTCTCAGGAAGCCACAAAACACAGGGAACCACCCCCACACAGCACTATTATGTGGGGGAGGAATGAACAATGTAATATGATTTCTCTTTCTCCAAAAGACAGAGTGTATGACTTGATTTTCCACAATGGATTCCACAAACATATTCAGTCCAGATTCACTAAGACCCAGATTCATGGGTTAGTAAATCTTAAAAGGCAGGCCCAATGACAAAGGCAACAAAAACCCAATGACTTGTAACAATGTAGTTAAAGTTAGGTGCAGACATCTAAATCTTATCTTAAGAATTATGCTTTTCTCTTTCCTTAAATTATAGTTCTCAAATAGAGATGAGCATCATTATCACCTGAGATGCCTTCAATTCCCAACTGTATTTGGTTAAGTGTGTTGACATACACTTGTAATTCCAGCTATGTGGGAGACTGAGGCAGGAGGATCTTAAATTTAAAACTCTGTCTTGATTTTTAAAAAGGGCTAGTGAGGTAACTCAAGATTAGAGCACTTTCTTAGCTTCCATGAGGCTCTGGGTTTGTTCCCCAGTACCTCAAAACAAATAATTAAACATAAAAACAAAACAAAAAAAAAGACTCAAGCCAAATTAGACAGAGTCTACAAAAAAATGTATACACACTTTAGAAAAACTTGTATAAATATTTTAACACTAAATTTATGGAAATACCATGAGATGAATACAAGTTTCTTTTTGCTTCAGCAATTACAAGAGGTGCTCAAAGTAGTGGCCATTAGCCCCTAGACATTTCAAACATTTATTAGTATGGCGAACTGCTGTTTGGTCATTGAAATTGCGGTACTTGCATTTTCAATTTCTTTTTTTTTTTCTCTGCATTTTCAATTTTTTCTCCAACCAGCAATGTAATGGGTTTTCTGTGACATACAGCATCCTCTAGAGTCACTCATATGTGGGTAACACCATCTGTTTAAGAAACATCATACTACGTTTCTCTTTCTTAAGTGTGTATATATATATATTTTGGCAGACTCTGTATATGTCTCTGGTCCCACTGTAAATAATTATAATGTATGCCTGGGTGTAGCCAAAAACATGCATGATTTGATAAAGGTCTCCAGACAAGATTAACCTGAATCCCTGTTTAAAACCACTGTCATTTAATCATCTTCATGATATATTTTAACCCTACAGCTAAGAAAAAGATACTACACAGTATCTGAGAATAATTAACTTTCTATCAGGGAGAGTAAGAGAGGTGGGGGGGAGGGAAATGGAGAGAGAGAGCCAATAATAGGCGAAGTCCTTTTATGTATGTATATGTATGTATGTTTATATGAATGCATGTATGCATTTTGCAAGCTAAGGATGGAACACAGGGCACCTAACCAGGTTAGTCAAGTGCTCTATCACTGAGCTTACCCAGCCTTGGCACAATATCCTAAATTACTGCCATCCATAGCTCAAGTAGCCATTGTGTCCTGACTCTTTTGTGTTGCTACAACAGACTAATCTAAAGAAAATAAATTTGCTATAATAGACTATAATTGATAAAAAATAAATTTATTTCTCCCAATTGTGAAGGCAATAAAGTCCAAGAACATGAAGCCAGTATTTGATGAGAGCCTTGTGCTGCATCACCCCATGCCAGAAGGTGGAAGGTCAAGAGCACATTAGAACAGAAAGACAATGGGGCCTAAATTTATCTCTTACTCAGGAGTACACTCCCATAATACCTGACCCATTCCAGTAATAAATGGCATTATTTCATTCATAGGGACAGAACTCTCATGACATAATCACCTCTTCAAGGTATCAATTCTTAATAGTGTTACAGTAGTAATTAAATTCCAACACGTGTTTTGCAGGGGACATTCAAACCATAGCAGGCCCCATGTGCAATCTAAGGACTAACCGCACTAAATCATTCACAATTTCATAAATCACAATTTCAGACTCTGAGTTGCACATCAGAAACAAGAACACAAGAGCCTTTTCAAATTATATATGAATTGATGAACTTCTAATTGAATTGATTCTGAGATGAGTCTGTGAATAACCCTATTAAGTAAAGTTCTGAGATGACTGGAATGAACAGTTAATACTTTCTTCCTATAAAAGGTATTAAACAAAACCATTACCTCTTACATATTTATTCATAATTTTGTATGCATCAGATGCTTCTTTAATAGATTTAGATGTAATGCAGATACCACAGAGTTCACCCATTTCTATGAATGAAGCAGTGATTTTTAGTAACTTTACTGAATTGTGTAATGTCATGATAGCTATTGCCATATTTTCTTTCTTCAAGTGCCATTGTTGCCATCCTGGCTGTGCCAAATCAGTATTAGAATATTTTTGCCTACCTAATAAGAGCCCTGATGACCATATTTAGTGAATGCTCATTCCCAACCCTAATCACAGATATCTACTTATCTAATTTTTATCTTTAGATATTTGGCTATTCTGGACACTTCACACAAATATAACTCTAGACTGTACTCTTTTTTTGGTTTGTCTTTTTGAGACAGGGTCTTACTATGCAGTTCAGGCTGGCTTTGAACTCATTTTGTAGCCCAGGCTGGTCCCAAACTTGAAACAATCCTCCTGCTTCAGCCTTCCAAGTGCTGGGATTACAGGTATGTGCCACCATACCCAGCTGTATTTTCTTTTTAATGACTTCTTTTGCTTAGAAGATTTTTGGGGTTCATACTTTTCTTCTTATTGTGCCTGAAACATTCCATTGCATAGAATGTTATACCACATTTTTTTTATTCATCAGACATTTGGGTTGCTTTCCCTTTGGGGCTATTATGAACAATGTCACAATAAACATTCATGCAGAGGTTTTTGTGTGAACATATGTTTTCAATTCTTTGGGGAATATGCCTAGCAGTAGAATTGTTAGGTCATATATTAATTCTAAGTTCACTTAAGAGCATACTGTTTTTCAAACCAACTATATCATTTCACCTTCACACCACCAATGTATGAGGGTGCATTTTTCTCTACATCCATACTTCTTGTTATCTTTTTACAGGAGTCATTCTTGTTGGTGTGAACTGGTATCTCACTGTGGTTTTAATTTGTATTAGTATGATGGACAATAATATTGAACATTTTTGCACATTTCCTTTGGTTTATAAGTTCTATTATTTTTGCATTGCAAAAGTCTTTTGAAAATTCGGGAAAGAAGTTATTCATTGGAAATACGTTTTGTAAATTTTCTTTCCTAATCTGTTACATTTTTCAAAGTTTTCCTTTGAAAAACAAAATTATTTTCAAAGCAAATGCTTTTTTGAATTACACTTAATATCATATCTAAGAAATCTTTGTCTAATTCAAGAGCTTAAAAAAAGATCTTGAAGGCTTTCTATGTTTTCTTCTAAACATATTGTTTGTAATTCACAATTAAGTCTATAACCTATTTTGTGTTTATCTTGGGATAGGATGTGTACATAGTACCTATTCTAACTTTATCTCTTTTGTCCTCCAACTCATTTCATAGCTGTTTTTAAATTTATTTTTTACTGTTATACAAAAATACTCAAGTTCTACATATTAATGGGATATGGTATAATGTTTCATTACACATATGCATAGTTTAATATTTAAATCAGGTTAAATACATCTCAAATATAATTTCTATAAAACCTTCCTTTTCTTCTAGCTTTTTGAAATGTACAATACTCACTTCTAAATGTATAGTATAATCTATAGTTATCTTACAGGACAATAACATAACAGAACTTGTTTTTCTTATCTACCTGTAACTTAGTTTCCATTGAACAAATTTTCCCCCTCTATTGTGCTACATCCCCAAGCATCTACCAACAACCACTTTACCATCAAATTCTATTAGACCAACATTTTTAGATTTCCAATGAGTGAGATTATGCAGTACTTATCTTTCTGTATCTGGGATGTTTCATCTGACATAACTGCAAATGATAATGTGTTTTTCCTATTGATGGCCAAATAGTACTTCATTCCATACATGAACAATAGTTTTCTTTGTTAGTACAGGTTTGCGATACATAATGACCACATTGATAATGGGGATTTGTACCTGTCCATAATATTTTTCCCATTCCCTTACCTTCCCTCAACTTTTCTTGTCTTACTCATTTACAAAAGCTGTTATTATCTCTTTCCCTTCAATTCCCTTTTTTAAAAATGCTATTTTTTTTTTTGCTACCCTGCTCCCTCGTTCCCCTTACCATCTGAACAAGTTCCTCCTGGTTCCCAATATCTATTCTCCATTTTACTCCTATTTACCCTTTGAGTTTGTCACACAAGAGAAGAAATGGGGTATTTAAACTTGTTTATATGATTCATTTCACTTAAAATTATGGTCTTGAGATGTATCTATTTACCTAAAAATGTCTCGAGCTTACACTTTATGGCAGAGTAGTACTCCACTGTATATAAAATACTTTTCTTATCCATTCAACTGTTGATGAATATGTTTCCAAGATTTTAGCTACTATAAATTGTGCTGCAATAAACATGGATATGCATGTATTATTGTTGAATGAAGCTTTTAATTATTTTGGGAAAATACCTAGGAGTAAAATAATGGATGAAATGGAAAAGCTAGTTTTAGTTTTTTGAGGATTCTCCATACTGATTTCTATAGCAGTTGTACCAGATTACACTTCCACCAAAACAGAGAATGGTTCCTTTTCTCCCCATAGACTGAGCACCATTTGCTATTGGTTGGTTTCTGTACGATAGCCATTCTTTCTAGTGTGAGATAGAATCTCAATATTGTTTATTATGTATTTCTCCAATAACTAATATAAAGTTAAATTTTTCATATATTTATTTACTGTTTGTATTTCTTCACATTAAAAGTACTTGTTCATTTCAGATGCCCACTTTTGGATTTGGTGTTTAAATTGGGGGGGTGATTTTTTAAATTTTATTATCCTAGGTATTAGTTTTTTATCTGTGGAGTAGCTGGTAAAAACATTTTCCCATTGCTTGGATTGTCTTTCACTCTATTGGTAGTTTCTTTGCTATGCAAAAATTTGTAATTTAATGCGATCTCACTTGTTGATTCTTTGTAATATTTCCTGTTCAATTGAGATTTTATTCATAAAGTCTTTGCCTACACCTATGTCTTCAAAAGTTTTACCTATACCATCTTCTGGTAGTTTAAGTTTCTGTTTTAATACGCAAATAGTTGAACCACTTTAATCTTTGTTTAGTGCATGGTGAGAGATATGGGTATAGTTTCAATCTTCAGTTTATGGAAAACCAGTTTTTATAGCACCATTTATCAAAGAAGCTATCTTCTTCCAGTGAAGGTGTTTGGCCCCTTTGTCAAAGATAAGGTAGTTGGACAGAGATACAGCTCAGTGGCACAGTGTCTGCCTGGCAAGCACAAAGTCCTGAGTTAGATTCTTGGTACCAAAAATCAAAGAAACAAACAAAGAGATAAAGTAGCTGACCATGTTTGGAGCTATCTGTGTATCTTCTCCATTGCTATTAACCCTTGAGTCTGGAAATTTTTCCTAACACTATGCTGGCTTTATTCTTGTAGCTTTGTATATAAGTTCAAGTCATGAACTGTGAATAGCCAGTTATATCACAACACCGTTTGTTAAAGAGGATATCTTCCTTCTATCAAAGGGACTGGGGCCCTGTTTTAAAAAATGACAAAGCCAATGGTGCCTGGATTTATTTCTTAATCTTGTTTTGTTCCTTTGATTTGCAAGTCCTTTTCTTTGCTGTTGTTGTGGTTGTCAATTCCATGCTGTTTTAATCAGCTTTATAGGATTATACTGACCCTTGTCTTGCCCTTGTTGCCCAGAATTGCTTTTACTATTTTAGATCTCCTTTGGTTCCATGTGAATTTTAGAATTCCTCTTCTGTAGGAATTTTAAACATTTTAAAAGAGAAAAACTAAAAAATGATACATAATTACAAAACAAGATAATAGGAAATTAACAATGGTTAATATATCATGTAAAAAAGAACTAAGAAGTCAGTCTGCCTTTCCCATAAGCCAGCAGCAGCCATGCAAGTCAGAAAAAGAACCAAGAGGTCAGCCTGCTTTTCCTTTAGGCCAACAGCAGCCATGTGAGCCAGCAAAAACAATCAAGAAGTCAGCCTGCCTTTCCCATGAGCCAGGAGCAGGTGTGGACTGGAAAGAGAAACAAGAAGTCTGCGTCCCCTCCCCATGATCCAGAGGTAGCTATGTGGACCTGCCTTTTCCATGAGTCAACAGCATCCCTGGATCAGAAAGAGAACCAAGAACTCAGCCTCCCCTTCCCATGAGTCAGCTGGCACATGGGCTGGGAAACAAGCTCTCCCCCTCTGCATCTTCCCCATAGGCAAGGGGCTGATTTAGAGGAACTCAGACTGGGATGATAGCAACTGAAATACAAAAACAATTTAATGCTTGTATTGACTGACTTTGCAGGCTTGGGGCTGGTAGTCTGAACATCTGTTTATAGCAACTATGGGGGTTTCTTTTTGTTTTTGAAATTCAGTGTTATTTTTGCTGTTTGGTTCCATTTTATTGTTTTATTCCCTTAAAAATAAAAAAAAATATATATTATCTTCAAAGTTCTTCAGATTACAAGGTATAGGCACACATGATGTTATTGGTATTTTGGTTGGCAATGCATTAAATCTCTGCAACAGTTACATAAGTATAGGAATTTTGACTATATTAAGAGTGTCAATCTATGTAAAGGAGATATATTTTCATTTTCTAATCTGAGTCTCCTTTTTTCAGAACACTATAGTTTTCATTATAGAGGCCTTCCAACTCCTTGCTTAGGTGAATTCCTAAGTATCTCATCTTCATGCTATTGTGAAGGGTACTGTTCCTCTAAATTCCCTCTCCATGAGTTTGCTATTGTTGCACATTCTGAATTTTACATTTCAATGGAGTACAAGATCTCAAAGTGCAGTGGTACATCAGTTGGCAAACTCAATTCTCTGCACAATTTTGCTTGTGAACTGAACTGGATGAGAATAGAATCAATGTCCCCATAAGATCAACATTGAACCCCCAATCATTTAATTTGATGTGGTTCTTGTCTAACTCAAGTTTGTGACCAGAAGTGTGAAAAGAATCAAATTCATCAGGCAAGGTACTACTGTAGTAACTGAAAATTTTCTGGATTTCAGCAAAATCTATTCTCATTTTAACTTTTTCATTTCTAATTGCTGGATTTTGGTCTTTAATTAATTTGAGAGGGTTAGTTGAAGGTTTTTCTACTTTCTTTAATCTTCAAAGAACAAACTCCTTGATTTATTGGATTGTTCCCTTTTTTATTCTCAAAATCACTCACTTTGCCCTCATCTTTATAATTTTCTTGCTCATGTTAAGCTTGGGTTTGATTGACCTTGTATTACTAGGACCTTGAGATGAATTCTTAATTTTATATTATCCCATTCTCTTATATGTTGAGCATTGATGACTTTCATACCTTCCCTAAGCTCTTCTATTTTTAAATCTGTATTGAGTCAGGGATTTAGCTCAGTAGCACAAGCACTTGCCTGAAAAGTGGGAGGTCATGAGTTCGATCCTTGGTACCAAAAAAGAAAAAAGATCTGTATCTACTCTACATTCAATTACCATTTCCGTCATTATGGTCAGCATCTCTTTAATAATCTGTATAAGTATTTGCTTAGAATTGTCGAGAGTCTTACTCATCTGTTTTGATACTTTCCTGGCTCCATTTCATACTCATAAAAACAAGAACAAGCAATGAAGAAAAAACAAAAGTAACAAGAGAGTGGATAAAAGGTCCGGTTCAAAGTGTGTCTCTGCTGCCAGTGGTGAATAACATGGGTAGAATCTAGATCCATGTTGATTTATCCCAGCAAACCTCCAGTAAGCTTTATAGTGGGCTAGTGGGTAATCGCAGTGAATCTGCATGTTTATTTCCCCCTGAAATTGAGGCAATTTCTGCCAGTGAGGCTGGAACCAGACTTGTTCAACCACAGCAGCCAGTAGGTCTTATGCAGTCTTGAACTCAGCTGGGAGCCACTATATGGAGCCTGCAGTTGTTCTGAGTTCTGAGCTCAGTTGGCCCCGTCCAAGATGGCTCCCAGGTGATCGCTCTCTCTAGCAAGACATCCAAACCCACATCTCTTATAGCCACTGCAGTCTTGCACTTCCACTGCTCTGTTTCACTGGTACATCTCTCTGTCAAGGCCTCTGGGGTCACCAGCAGACACCATGCATCTGCAAAATTGAGCTGCCTCTTCCATGGGATGAGTCTAGGCAAAAGGAGAAAGCATAGCCATCTCCTTCTTCATTTAAATTATTCTGTTTACTCTCCACATGGGCTGCAGTTCTTGCTTCAGATCCTTCCTGGGCCCAGGGGACACATTTTTCTCCTTCTTCTCTTATTCATGTTGCTATATTTCAGTGTCAGGACATCAGATCTCAAAGAGGCCCTTTCTCTGCTTCTCACCACTCTGCCATCTTTCCAGAAGTCCTCTATGCCCCTCTCCATTTCAAAAAATTCAGCTGAGTGGCTTTCAATTTCTTCCTTTTACATGTGCCCTGAATTTACTTTGGAAGAATTGAGGGTATGTGGGTGCATTTTGTTTCCATGCTTCCTCATTTCTATTTTTGTTGTTTTTGTTTTCTGTATTGAGGTTTGTAAATTGCTCATAGTAAGTAGCTTTTCTACTAGAATCAAGACCTCTTTAGGTAATGACTACTTGTCAGTGATGTCTTCTAGGTACATCTTGCCTTTAAGTCAATCCCAGGATCCTACCTCTTCTGTTTATTAGGAATGAAAAGTTGCAGCCAGTTTGGCATAGCATCTTATTCTTTGGTACTAGACAGTGCTATTGTTTATGAACCCCTTCCCTGACAATCTAGGTACTGGCATACCAAAAAATCAATTTATCACAACACTCCTATGTCACCTTGGCTAAAGTAGTGTAATCAGGAATAGCAATACCAACAAATACAAAATAAAAATGAGAAACTATAATGACTAACCATTTGCCATCTTTAACCATAGGTACAATTATCTGTAATAATGTAAAAAAAACATAAAGCAAATCAGATAATTATATACAGTAAATATTCACTCAACAAAACAGTTTTTAGCCCCTTCCCTGTAGAGCAGTAAGGGTAAATGCTATGGGTCTGACAGCATGAGGAAAAAGGAGAAAACATTATAAAAAAATAAAGTGATGAAAGATGTAAAGAATGTGGTGAGACTGATGTAAAGATCCTACTAAGGAACCAAGGAAAATTTCTATTATTAGAAAACAGTAACAGCAAGGAGCAAAATGAGAAAGGGATAAAAATTGAAAATGGAGATTAAACTAGGGGAAAAATAAGAAAAAATACTAAAGAAAAAAGTTTAAAGAGAGAATAAAAAGAAAGGAGATAGGAAATTAAGGATGCCTATTCAAACAACAAAAATAAAGGAAAATTTTTAAGAGGAGGGCAATAAAATGGGTAGGTGGTAAAACTGCAACCTTCACAGAAAGAAAAATAGAAAATACTTCAAAACATAACAATGGAGGAACAAACAAATTCAAACAAACACACAAATGGGTTAAATGAAACAGGGGGAAAAAAAAAGAAAAATGATCCTATATATTTCCTGAAGAGTATTTTCTTCCAGGGCCTGTAATCTTTAATCTTACAAATTGCATTCCTCTCTATCTCTCTTTATAGTTTGTATGGCAGTTAGTCATTTCAAAGGGACCCCTGTTTGGAATCCCATTTGTGGCAGCTGTTCAAACTATAGTATTGAACCACAGAAGGTGTAGGGTCTTGGGTTCTGAGGAATTCTCATGGATTGCTTCTGGTTTGGGACCAGCTCTTGGTACCTGATGTATATTCCTGGGTTGGAGGAAGGGCTCCAAACACCAGGCAGGGCTCATGTTGCCTTGGGGCACACAGGAGATCCAGATGTGCCCAAGACTCATGGGAGAGTCCAGGTGGCCCATTGAGGACACAGAGTATTGATGGTGTCTCCCAGGTATCTGGAACCATAAGCAAAATAGGGAAAGCTTTAACCTTTGCTACTAAGAATGCTCAGTGGAGACTCTGATGCATCCTGAGTGGAGACAATATATCTTGTGCTGAATTGATGCTGCCCCAGGGGAGGTATAACAGTACAGCCATAAATGGAATCAGAACACCCCATGTAAACTCAGGATGCCTGGCTATCACTGCTAGTTGTCAGACAGCATTTCTGGTAGGTCTAGAATTGTGGGGTAGTGAGAGGTAGGTGTCAAGTGAATCCAGGGTGCTGAATACAGACTGAATCAGTATCAGGGTTAGTTCTTTATGCTGGATGAATGTCATGGGTGGTGAAGGACAAACTTCAGGCTCTCAGTGGTGATTCAGGTGTGCTTGGGGTCCAATACTGAAGACTCCCCACACAAGCAGTGATTATTTCTTTATCTTCTCAGAGTCTGAGGTTGGGCAAGTGGGCAGGAGCCTCTCCTATTCCAGATCACTTACCTTTAGTGTGTGCCAGGAAAACTGCTGCTACCCTGCAGCTTGCTCTGTTTGGAGAGAAGATTATGAGATGAAGGGGCCTGTATACCTTAAGTCTATTCTATGAGGCTAGACTTTATCATGCAGCTAGGATCTCACTAGTTATTTGAGAAGTCCTCAAAATGACTGCTCCCATGATGGTTACTCTAAAAGAAATTATCACTGGTAGATAGGAGACCTGGCTTTCATTTCCAACACACACACACACACACACACACACACACATGCACGCGCGCGCGCGCACACACACACACACACACACACACACACACACAGATAGGTATTATCAGAGTAAAACAAGTTATTCCCAATGACAGCTTGGAAAGAAACTGAAAAGAGAAGAGAAATTACAATAGTGAACATAAACCAAGTGTGATATTGCACATACGCAATTCCAGCACTCTGGAAGTCAAGGCAGGAGGATTACAAGGAGATTATAAAGAGTTAAAGAGACACCGATATCAAAATTTTTTAAAAAATGTAAAAAGGAGTGGAGATATAGCTCAGTGTGAACATGATAAGCATAATCTCCAGTTCTGAGGAAAAAAAGAGGCACACATCGGGGTAACAAAGCAACAATGTGTGGCATGATTGACCACACAATATAATTATGTACTGCACTTAGTATAATGTCCTCTAGCATCATTCATGTTGTCACAAATGGCAGACTTTCTTTCTTTGTAAAAGCTGAGTAGTAGTTTTTTATGCATTGATCCACGATGGACACTTTGATTGATACTGTATATTGACTTTTAGGAATAGTACAACAATAAACATGAGAATATACATAGCCCTTTCAGCTATTGACACCATTACCTTTGGATATATACCCAACAGTGGAACTGAAGGGTCAAATGGTAGTTATAATTTCTTCAGCCTTTTTTTTTTCCTACTAGGGATTAAATCTAGGGTCCTTACACTGATTTATATCTCAGCCCTTTTAATTTAAATACAATTTGAGACTAAGATCACTAAGTTGCCCAGGTTGGACACAAACTTTTGATTCTCCTGACTCAGCCTCCCAGAGTGCTGAGATTACAGGTATGTACCACTACTCCCAGCTACAGTTTTTTAATTTTATGAGGAATAACCATATTGTTTTCTATAATGGTTTTACTAAATTACATTTCCATCAAAAGTGTGCAAGCATTCCCTTTCCTTGGCACACTCACAAAAAGTTATGACCTTTTAATTTTTGATAACAGCTACTCAAACTGGTGTGAGGTGATACTGTTTTTTATTTGCATTTCCTTAATGATTAGTAATGTGTTTTTTCATTTGTTATATGTCTGCTATTAAAAAATGTCCATTTAAAAAATAGGGTTATTTTCTTGTTCTTGTTTGTATTCCTCTATTTTGAATATTAAAGCCTTTTGCCAATACAAATGCATGGCTTGAAAATATATGCTCCCATTATATAAATTTTCACTTTATTGACTGTTCCTTTGTTGTGCTGAAGCTTTCTACTTTGATTTAATCTGTTTTCCTTTGTTTTGGGAGTCATAAAAAATCATTTCTCAGATAAATGCCATGGAGCTTTTCCCTATGCTTAAAATTCTATCAGTTTTATACTTTCAGGTAAAGTCTTACACTGATCTATTTTCAGATGATTTTTGTATACAGTGTGAGATAAGTATGTAATTCCATCCTTTTGAATGTATGCACTTTTGCATACAATTTATTAAAGAGATTGTCATTTCCCCATTGTGTTTTTGGCACTGTTGTAAAAAGATCATTTGATCACAAATTCATGGATTTATTTGTAGGCTATATGTTCTATTGATGAACACGTCTATTAGTCTATGTATTTTTATGCTAGTAATGTGCCATTTCATTACAATAGCTTTATATTAGCTTCTGAAATCAGATAATATGCCTCCAGCTCTTTTAAAAGACTACTTTGGTAGTTTCATGTATATTTTATGATTCTTTCTTCTGCTTCCGTGGCAAATATAACTGGACTTTTGATAAGAAACTGCATTGAATTGACACATCTCTTTTGTTATAAAGGATATTAAAATAATTAAAACTCCCAATACATAAACACAGAATATCTTTCCATTTATTTGTGTCTCCTTCAATCTCTTTCATCATTGTTTTATAGTTTTCAGAGTATAGCTCTCTTGCCTTCTTAAATTTATTCCTAAGTATTTACTTATGTGTTTTTTGGTAGATATTGTCTAAAAGTCCTATATCTATCAAGATATTAAGTACAGGACTTAAACTCCACACCCACCAAAGGAAAAATATTTTAACCAATTTACACCAAATATTTAAGGAAGAAATATTACCAATATTATATAAACATTTACAGTTAATATAATACAGAAACATTTTAACTATTATAAGACAGCATCTATTTATAGATATAGAAGCAAAAATACTACATGAAATATTGGGGAAAAATACAGTCATATATAAGTGGAGTACATGGTTGGTTTAGCACATTCCTGCCAACTTGACCTACTGATGGTACATTAGGCAGCTAGACCTGCCAGTGGTTAGCTATTTAACATCAGGAGATGGAACTGAACTCAGAGTCAAAGGTTGCTAAGATACACAAATTATGGCCCTGTTGGGGAAGCAATAATACCACATTATAGAAAAAGAAAGACAAATAATATAACTATTTTGTTAGATGCAAGAAAATCATGTGACCTAGCTGCTCATGAATAAAACAAACCCTTACTAAACAAGGATTAGACAATAAACTTTACAATTGATATGGTTAAGTCTTAAAAAACTAATAATATGCATCATACTTAAAACTGAAATGTTAAAATTATTCCGTATGAGAGGCTGGGGACTTAGCTCAATGGCATAAGAACATGTCTGGCAAGCACTAGGTCATGAGTTCAATCGCTGGCACCAAAAAAACAAAACAAACAATAAAAATTTTCCCTATGAGAACACTTTTTGGGAAATGAGGCCCTTTTATGTTTTCCCAATTTGGGAAAACACAGATTGGAATGATAATAAAGATTCCTGCTATCATTACTTTTTTCAACATTATTAGGAAGGTTGAAGCCTATTTTGTTGTTGTTGTTGTTTTGCTTTGTTTTTTAAGACAGGGTCTTGCTGGTTGCATATTCCCCAAATACTGTCATTCTCTTGAATGGTTTTACATTGTTTTGATATATTTGATGTTACAGTATACGAAGTTATACTCAAAGATTTCAAGGAAACAGACACTATGGAAACTACTTTTATGTCGGGATTATCTTGTGGTGAAACACTACTTTGCTTAAATGGTTATGTTTTGATTTACGCTGTTTTGTTGTTATGCCCTCTTTTATCTCAATCTCCATTTTATTATTCACTTTTTTATTTTTATCTTTTTAAGGGAAAAATAAATAAAAAATAGCAGGATATATTATAGTAACCCACTTTGATTTCCTACTAACTTGATTTGAAACCTGTATTGCTCTCACCATCTTGTTTTGACTGATGTTCCTCTATTCTGTTTTGCTTGATAGTATCAGGTTTGAAAGTTTAGGCAACAGCTGTGAAGATAGTGGGATTTATTATGACGCCCATTCTGGGTGACTATTATCTACTTTTGAAGACCTGTAATGTCTTCAATGTTTTGGTTCTGTTGGTTTCGTTCTTTACTGTTTTGTTCAATTTTATTATAACTGATGATATAGGCAATTCTATTGGAGATAGCAGGAGGCATTATGGTAACCATTGTTGATCACCTTGTATTATGTTTTTACATTATTATGTCCACCCTTTTGATTTGACCGACTCTGTTCTGTTATGTCACATTTGGTTTTACTGTCTTACAAAAAAGTAATGAGAACTGTGGGAGTAATAAAACCCAAAAAGTGTAATAGTCATTGTACAAAGAGAGGAAAAGAAAGTGCTCTAAATGATATAACTGCATGTATATTTAAGTGTATAGGATAGACAATGATATTACTGAGTTTTGTTGGATCATTGAACAGAACTGTTTGCAACCTCACTGTTTCAATGTCCACTTTATATGCTTTAATTTTGTAAGTTGAACAAATATTTCTAAGATGACAATGTGTAATCTATTAAATAGTGATTTATTTCCTACTGTTTATTTTTTTCTGAAATTCTGTATAACTTGTACCTTTTTTCTGCTTTTTTTTCTTCTCCTCCTTAAATAAAATTTTAAAAAATAAATAAAGACAGGGTCTTGCTATGGAGCCTACACTGTCCTCAAACTCTCAATGATCCTCTTACCTCAGCCTTCTAAGTGCTAGGATTCCAGGTGGCCATCACAAGCTGCTAAAGGTTCAAGTCTGTAAACCAGTTTAGAAATAAATTTTAAAGCCTATACAATGAAAAGACAATTCTTAAAAACTCATCAATTTCAAAATCTAATTATATAGGTAGAAAACCTAAAAGACCATAAAAGCCAAGTGTGGTAATACATGGCTACAAACTCAGCATTCAAGAGACTGAGATAGGAGGATTGTCATTAGTGCAAGACCAGCATAGTCAAACTATGTCTCAAATTAACAACAAAAAAGAACATACAGACACAAGGTTAAGATCAATAAAAGAGATCAATGAATTTCTCCATACAAAGTTGGTGTATAAAAATAAAGCACAATTCTAAAAACAGGAAAAATCTATTAATACTACATTTAAAATTAACACCCAGGTTATATTTATTGTGAAAGAGAATGGAAGATGGGCACAGTGTACCATGCCAGGCTTTTTTAGGAAATGCTTTGAGGATCAGTGTATGCACAACACAAAATGAAAAATAGTCCCAAAATGGCCTTGGACAGCTTTGTAGTGAGATCTTCAGTTGGTATGCCCTTTGTAGTTTTCTCAATTTTTGGGGAAGGGAAAGGAATTTATAGCTCTGCATTTGTTAGCAGCTCAACAGGTTGTCTGGGAAAGGAGGCTTCTCCTTGAATAAAAGTTTTTTTTCAACTATGGGAAATTCAAAAGAGTCTTAGCAGAGCTTACCAGAGTTCTGACAGTACTCTGAACAGTTGAAGGAGTAAATCCTCTCTTCCTCAAATGGGATTTGGATGGTGGATCACAACATGGGCACTTAGATCTACAATGGCATCAAAAAATTTCAAGTATCCTAGAAACAGTATTATCAAAAAAATTTCACATGACCTAAATAAACAGAAGTATATAAACATGTTCATGGATTAAAAAACTGACCATTAGAAAGATGTAAGATTTTACTAAATTGATTTTTAAATTTAATGCAATTACAATGAAACTCTCAACAGGTTTATTAATTTTTTTGTAACATGACAAACTAATTTACACATACATACAATGCAAGGGCTAAGAATATCTAATATAATTGAAAGAGAACAGGTGGAAGGACTTGCTTTACAATATATTAAGTGTTCATTATATCAGAGGGATTAAGGGTAATGGGTAGTAATGATATGCTATGGCTTGCAAGTACTTTATCCTTAAAGGGTTCATGTGCTATAGACTCAGTCCTCACTATATAGCAGTCTTGATAGCTAAACCTTTCAGAGGTGGGGCTTACTGTGAGGAATTGGATCATTAATGGTGCTGCCTTTAGAATGGATTAAAGCCTTTCTCATGGACAGATTTTTTAAAAAAATTTCTGACATTTCACTTTTTTCCAAATGTACTCATTTTAAGAAGTATCTCCATCCTACAATGCCCAGTTTTCTTTTCTTTTTTTAATGAATGTGACTTGGTTTATTTCCTATTAGCTTTACTGTCTCTGCTATGTGTTATCATTACCATATTAATGTTTGTTTTCTGGATTTTTTGAACATCCCACTAAATCAATAAGAAATCAAGCAGCAGGCAGAAAAACCTGTTAAATTCTAAAACAAAAAATCAATAATAAATTCTATCAACAATAATTTTATTGTATTATAACCTTTAGCCTTCTCATTGGCATTCTTTTATTTTTACTAATTTTTTTTTTTTTTTTTTTTTTTTTTTTTTTTTTTTTTTTACAAAACAGGGTCTCACTATGTTGTTCAGGCTGGACTTGACCTCACTATGTAGTGCAGGATGGCCTCAAATTCAAGGTAACACTTTGCCTCAGCCTCCAAAGTGCTGGGATTACAGGTATTCACCACCAAGCTCACATGTTTTTACTAACATCTTTAATTCAATGATTTTCTCTATCTATCACCCTGTTTCTAAATTTCCTTACACATTTAAGTTGACCTCTCCTTTTTTGTTTTCATTTTCAGATTCATTTATTTCTTTTGCCACTATCAAGTTAATTATGATAAATATTAATGGCCAGAATAACAATCAAAAATAAAAATAAAACACAAGAATCATAATTATAGAGGTCTGGGAAGATGGTGGAACAGTAAGCAGCAGAGTAAATAGTCTCTCTCAGAGAAACAGTCTAGATGCTGGAATATACTATAGCCTTCTGGAGAAGACAAGAAGGAAAGAAGTGGCTCCCTCAACCTAAGAAGAAACTAAAGTGAGAATTTAAGCCCAGTGAGAGAATAAAAGAAAAGAAAGAAAAACTTAAACAGAAGAAGGCACTTTCACTGGAGCCAGAACCACCACACCAGAAGCAGTGTTGGAACCCAGAGATGCATGGGCACAGTGAAGCTAGAGGCTAGCAAGCCCAAAAGCCTTGGTAGAGAGACACAGTGGTGGAGAAGAACAGCAGACCAGAGAACTGCACTGGGTGGTGGCGAATGTGTGGGACTTAGTTCTCCCATGGGAGTGGGAGATTGGCCAGGCACCATTTTGGAGTTGGGCAGAATAAGCCTAGAGACAGAACTGCAGCCAACTTCATTTAGCCACTCCTAGCTCAGAGCAGACTGGTGGAAATTGCTTGGACTGAGTCCCACTCCTCTGTGCAGTCCAACAGCCACTGCCAAGGTTTCCCTAAAGTTATCGATAACCAACCCCACCCACCCGGTGCATACTAACATGGTGAAGGCTCCCTATGGTTAACCAGCTCAGAAGGGAGGGGCCAGCCTGTCCTGCCCCTCCTTACACTCCAGTAGCCACCAGCAGACTGGGGAAAGCAGCAAACAGCAGAAATACCTAGCCAACACACTTCAGAGTAATTATAACCAATACAGGAAGGGCTGGGGACCCCACTGGCCACTTGTGCAGAAGAAAACCAGGAACATGACAAGAGAAGGAAGCAAAAGGCAGTCTCTGGACTCCAACCCAAATAGCACTGGTTCAGAAGATGTAAACACAGAAGAGATCAGTAGTTGCTAATCTTGAAGTTTTTGAAGCAATAGCAACTGAAAGAAAGAAACAACTCTATGAAGCTATAAAAGAACTTAGAACAGAAATACTATTACGGTAAAAGAAGGTATGAGAAACATAATAATGGAATTGCTCAGCACCTCTAAAAAAACACAGATGAAAGAATACAGGAGCATAGAAAAAGCAGGGAAACCTTCAATGAGGAATATTTTAAAAATTTAGAACACATGAAACAGATTCAAAGAGATTACCAGGAAATTAAAAATTCCATTGAAAGCTGGAAAAAATGCTTGAAAGAAACTAAAGATAGACTATCAAACCTTGAAGACAGGTTTGCAGCTTGTGATCATGAAAGGAAAGACCCTTAAAAATAGCAGGGAACAAGGTACCAACAATACAAAGGCTAGAAGATGACAAGAGAATCTATAACAAGAATAAAAAATGTGAGTGAAGAAGCAGGGGTAAAGACAAATGAAATATAAAGGCTATTTACAGAAGTATTTAAAGAGAACCTTCCAAGCGTAGGAAAAGGAAATGAGATTCAGATATATGAGGCATACAGAACTCCAGCCAGCTATAACCAAAATAGATCTAAACCCAGACATATACTAATCAAGATTCCAGAAATTGAACACAAAAACAGAATATTAAAAGCTGTCAGAGAAAAGAAACAGATCACCTAAAAAGGAAAACCCATAAGAATCATGGCAGACTTCTTGACACAAACCATCAAATCAAGAAGAGCGTGGAGTGAAATATTATAAGTCCTGAAAGAAAATAACCTCCAACCCAGACTGATGTATCCTGCAAAGCTATGTCTCAAAATTAATGGATAAACAAGATACTTCCATGGCAAAGAGGAAATGAGGGACTTCATGACTACCAAAACAACTCTACAAAAAACAATGAAGGACATTCTAGAAAGAGAGAGAGAGAAAAAAAAAGACCATAGTTTTAGGAACAGTGGCAGAGGAGGCTTACTGAACAGGGCAGACAGTGGAATGAAGAGGAAAAATAGACAACCATTGGTAGAAAAATAACATGGCAGAGATGAGGCAGAGAAGGCTGGCTACAATCACTAATATGGATAGCCTCAATTCACCAAAAAAAGAAAAAAAGACAGAAAGACAGAAAGACAGAAAAGAAAGAAAGAAAGAAAGAAAGAAAGAAAGAAAGAAAGAAAGAAAGAAAAAGAGGCAGAGTGGCTGAGGAGATAGGGTCTATCAATATGCTCTATATAAGAAACACAATTAACCCAAAAGAGGATTTACAGACTGAAATTCAAAGATGAGAAAACAATGCTCTGAGACAGGGAACCAAAAAAAAAAAAAAAAAAAAAAAACAGTGGCGATACCTTGCCTTCAGTTGTAGATTGGTTAGAAAGCCATGACATTTTTATAAAATGGAAAACTACTCAGTTATAAAGAAAGAAATTGTTGAGGCTCTTGTAGAAAAATGGATACAACTTGAGATCCTGCTCAGGGGTAAAAAGGTCCAGAATCACTTAGGTGAATAGCAGGTTGCCTCCCTAATATGACAACTAAAGGAACTTCCAGGAGAACATGGCGGACAGATAGCAGCAGCTACCAAGGCTCTCTGAAAGATCCAGCTTAGAATCCAGGAAAGGTGCAGAGTGAGGAATCCTAAGCAAGAGGAGATATACCCTGCTGACCCAAGAATGAACTGGGCTGAGAGAAACCAATGGGGAATGCAATCCTGGTGCTACAACAGGAAGAGATACAGCCTCAGCTTGGAAGCTGGAGCCCGAGCCATTGCAAGCCGCAATTTGGGTTTCCTGCTGCCACTGCTGCGTCTGAATCAGCTTGGCAGGGAGAGAGACTCGCAAAAGTTCTGAGAACGGGAATCGGTGAACAGAGTTGAGAGCAGGACAGGTGGAGAGCCATGCCTTGACCTGCGGAGAGTAAGGGAAACTGGCACTCTTCCATCATCTAGGAGGCTCCAACAGAGGACATTCTGGGACCAGGCAGACTTGCCGGCACAGGGTGCTGTAGTGACCTCAGTCACATAGCCCCCTCTCAAGCGGGATTGGTGATCAGTGCCTAGGCTATGTGATGCTGCTGGCTGAGACCCAGTAGGCTAGCACAACCCAGGACCCAGCACCTGGAGGTGCACCCTAGTGGTGAAGCCTTCAGTAGGTTGATCTGAAGGGGGGGCCCCACATAGGCTGCCCGGTCTGTAACTCCCTGGTGCACTGCGGTGGGTGGGAACACCTAGTTGGTGCAATTCAAACAGACTGGGGCTGACAGGGAAGGAAGCTGGGCCTACTATATATGCTTGTATTTAAGGAACAAAGAATATGGGAAGAGGGAGCAACAAGAAAAGCTCGTAGGGACTAACAAGTGACTTCCGGGAGAACATGGCGGACAGATAACAGCAACTACCGGAGGCTCTCTGAAAGACTTGGCTCAGAAGCCAGGAATGGTGCAGACTAAGAAGACATAAGCAGGTGGAGATATGCTCTGCTGACTCAGGAACGAACTGGGCTGAGAGAAACCACCATGGAATGCAGTCCTGGTGCTAAAACAGGAACAGAAAAGCATCAGTGTGGAGGCTGGACCCCGCGCCATTGTAAGCCGCGATTTGGTTTCCCGCCGCGCTGCGGCTGGCTGCCTCTACAGTGGCTCGGCAAGGAGAGAGACACGCAGAAGCTCTGAGAACGGCAATCTGCGAATGGCAGGGAGGTGTGCACTGACTTGTGGTGAGGTGAGTGAGAGAAACTGACACTCTACCACAGTTTGACTCCAGCAGAGGACTTTCTGGGCCCGAGCAGTCCTGCGGGAGCAGGGCGCGGATTAAGGACTCCAGCCACACATCCCCCTCTCGGGCGGGCTTGGTGAAAAGTGCCTGGCCTGCGTGACGCTGCCGGCAGACCTGGTAGGCTGTCCCAACCCAGATCCCAGAGCCTGACAGTGGCCGGGAGGGGAGAAGCGAAGGCTGCCTGGTCCGTAACTCCCTGGTGCGCAGCGGTGAGCGGGAACACCTAACTGGCGCAATTCGATCAGGCTGTGGCTGACTGGGAGAGAAGCTGGGCCTCTTATATAAGCTTGCATATATAAGGAACAGAGAAGAAGAGGCAGCATGGGAAGAGGCAGCAACAAGAAAGGCTCCTCGGCCCCCAATTCTGAGAAACAGGCAGTAGCGGACACCGCACCAATATACATAAGGCACCATATAGAGAGCCTCATAGACCAATTCAGGAATGAAGTTATCAGCGACCTGAAGCTAGAAGTATGCAGAATAGTTAGAGAAATGCTAAGTACCATCCAAGAAAAAACAGGCGGTGGAATGGAAGAACAGAAAAAAAGGGGAGAATTGTTTGATGGAGAAAACAGAGAAAGCATAGAATACGTGAAGCAGGTTCAAAGGGATTACCAAGATACTAAGAAGTCTATAGAAGACTGGCATAACAGCTTGAAAGAAACTAAGGACAGACTATCTGAACTGGAGGGCAGACTTGTAATATGGGAGAATGAAATGAAAAACTTCTTAAAAATAACAAAGAAACAAACAGCAATAATACAAAGACAAGAAGATGATAAGAGGATCCATAACTTAAGGATTAAGAACATAAAAGAAGAAGTAGGGACACAAACAAGTGAACTACAAAAGCTACTCACAGAAATAATCCAGGAGAATTTTCCTAATTTAGCAAAAGGTAAAGATACTCAGATGTATGAGGCATACAGGACCCCAGCTACCTACAACCCAAACAGAGCAACACCCAGGCATATAATAATAAAAATTCCAGAAATTCAATACAAGAACAGAATATTAAAAGCTGTAAGAGACAAGAAACAGACCACTTACAAGGGAACACCCATCAGAATTACAGCAGATTTCTGTGCACAAACCATCAAATCACGAAGAGCATGGGGGGAAATAATTCAAGCTTTGAAAGATAATAATCTCCAGCCAAGATTGAGATATCCTGCACAACTGTCCCTGGAAATTGATGGAAAAACA
The DNA here is from genome assembly GCF_034190915.1 of Cavia porcellus. Lineage (NCBI taxonomy): Eukaryota > Metazoa > Chordata > Mammalia > Rodentia > Caviidae > Cavia > Cavia porcellus. The sequence continues at coordinate 35,782,444 of NW_026947486.1, read as the reverse complement.
AGGTGCTTCCAGGATAAAGAGGAACTGGGGGAATTTGCAACCACCAATTCAACCCTACAGAAAGTATTGCAGGATATTCTAAAAAAAGAAAAATACAAAGAACCCAGAAATAGTGGCGGGGAGGCCACAACGAATGGAGCAGAGAACAAAATGAAGAAGACAAACTGACAGCTACTGACGGAAAAAGAGCTCAACAGAAATGAGACAGAGAAGATTGGATGATAGGAACAGCTATTTTGGAGAAAATGACATCTTAATAGGTAATACTGATTTAGTATCATCTTGTTTTGAAGTCTCACCTAGCTTTTGTCCTTCTGTCTCCAATGGTCTAAATAGGCTGTATCTTATTGGATTTTATTATGTACGATAGTATAAGCAAAAACCTTTTAAAGACAAGGAGATTATACAGAAACCATTGTTCATTTTCTGTTAGTCGATTCTAAATACTCTGTAATGCTGTCATTCTCTTGAATGGTTTTACATTGTTTTGATATACTTAATGCTACAGTATACGAAGTTGTACTCAAGGAATTCAAAGAGACAATATGGTAACTACTTTTAGGTTAGGATTATCTGGTGGTGAAACACTATTCTGCTTAAATGGTTATGTTTTGATCTGCGCTGTTTTGTTGTTATGCCCTCTTTTATCTCAATGTCCACTCCATTATTTACTTTTTTATCTTTATCCTTTTAATTAAAGGAAAAAAATAGCAGGATATATTATAGTAACCCACTTTGACTTTTCATTACCTTGATTTAAAGCCCTGTATTACTCTCACCATCTGGTTTTTAACTGATGTTCCCCTATTCTGTTTTGCTGGATAGTATCAGGTTCGAAAGTTTAGGCATCAGCTGTGAAGATAATGAGATTCATTATGACGCCCATTCTTGTTGACTTTTATCTACTTTTGAAGACCTACAATGTCTCCAATGTTTTGGTTTTGTTGGTTTTATTCTTTACTGTTCTGTTCAATTGTATTATAACTAATGATATAGGCAATTCTATTAGAGATAGCGGGAGGCATTATGGTAACCATTGTTGATCACCTTGTATTATGTTTTTACATTATCTATTATATCCACCCTTTTGACTTGACCGATTCTGTTCTGTTATGTCACATTTGGTTTTACTCTCTTCCAAAAAAGTAATAAGAACCATGGGAGCAATGAAACCCAAAATGTGTAATAGTCATGGTACAAAAGAGAGGAAAAGAAAGTGCTCCAAACTATATAACTGCATGTATATTTAAGTGTATAAGATAGAAAATGATATCACAGGGTTTTACTGGATCATTGAACAGAACTGTTTGCAGTATCATTGATGGAATGTCCACTTTACAAGCTTTAATTTTGTGACTTGAACAATTATTTCTAAGATGACAATATGTAATCCATTAACTAGTGATTTCCTACTGTTCATTTTTTTTTCTGTAAATCTGTATAACTTGCACCCTTTCCCTGCTTTTTTTTCTTTTCTCCTTAAATAAAATTTAAAAAAAAAATACAAAAAAAAAAAAAAAAAAGAAAAGCTCGTAGGCCCCCAATCCTGAGAAACAGGCAATAGCAGACACGGCACCAATAGACATAAAGCACTATCTCCAGAGCCTCATAGACGAGTTCAGGAATGAAGTTATTAATGACCTGAAGCAAGACATAAGCAGAATAGTTATAGAAATGCTAAGCACCACCCAAGAAAAAACAGATGGTGGAATGGAAGAACAGAAAAAAAGGGCAGAATTCTTTGATGGAGAAAATAGAGAAAACATAGAATATGTGAAGCAGGTTCAAAGAGATTACCAGCAAACTAAAAACTCTATTGAAAACTGGCATAACAGCTTCAAAGAAACTAAGAATAGATTATCTGAACTGGAGGGCAGATTTGTAATATGGGAGCATGAAATGAAAAACTTGTTAAAAATAACAAAGAAACAAATAGCAATAATACAAAGACTAGAAGATGATGAGAGGATCTATAACTTAAGAATTAAGAACATAAAAGAAGATGTAGGGACACAAACAAATGAACTACAAAAGCTACTCGCAGAAATAATCCAGGAGAATTTTCCTAATTTAGCAAAAGGTAAAAATACTCAGATGTATGAGGCATACAGGACTCCAGCCACCTACAACCCAAACAGAGCTACACCCAGGCATATAATAATCAAAATACCAGAAATTCAATATAAGCACAGAATATTAAAAGCCGTTAGAGACAAGAAGCAGATCACTTACAAGGGAACACCCATCAGAATTACAGCAGATTTCTTGGCATAAACCATCAAATCACAAAGAGCGGGGGGGGGATAATTTAGCTTTGAAAGATAATAACCTCCAGCCAAGATTGATATATCCTGCACAACTATCCCTAGAAATTGATGGAAAAACAAGGTGCTTCCAGGATAAAGAGGAACTAGGGGAATATGCAACCACCAATACAACTCTATAGAGAATACTGCAGGATATTCTAAAAAAGAAAAATACGAAGAATCCAGAAATAGTGGCAGAGAGGCCACAATGAATGGAGCAAAAAAACAAAATGAAGAAGACAAACTGACAACTAATGACAGAAAAAGAGCTCAAAAGAAATGAGGCAGAGAAGACTTGATAATAGGAACAGCTATTTTAGAGAAAATGACATCATAATAGGTAATGCTGATTTAATATCATCTTGTTTTGAAGTCCCATCAAGCTTTTGTTCTTCTAACTCCATAGGTCTTAACATGTTGTATCTTATTGGATTTTATTATATGTGATAGTATAAACAAAAACTTTTATAGACAAGGGGATTATACAGAAACCATTGTTCATTTTCTGTTAGTTGATTCTAAATACCCTATAATACTGTCATTCTCTTGAATAGTTTCACATTGTTTTGATATACTTGATGCTACAGTACATGAAGTTATACTGAAAGATTTCAAGGAAAGAGACAATATGGTAACTACTTTTATTTCGGGATTATCTTGTGGTGAAACACTATTTTGCTTAAATGGTTATGTTTTCATCTACGCTGTTTTGTTGTTATGCCCTTTTTATCTCAATCTCCATTTTATTATTCACTTTTTTATTTTTATCCTTTTAAGGGAAAAATAAATAAAAAAATAGCAGGATATATTATAGTAACCCACTTTGATTTTCTATTAACTTGATTTGAAGCCCTGTATTGCTCTCACCATCTTGTTTTGACTGATGTTCCTCTATTCTGTTTTTCTTGATAGTACCAGGTTTGAAAGTTTAGGCAACTGCTGTGAAGATAGTGGGATTCATTATGATGCCCATTCTAGTTGACTATTATCTACTTTTGAAGACCTGTATTGTCTCCAATGTTTTGGTTCTGTTGGTTTCGTTCTTTACTGTTTTGTTTAATTTTATTATAACTGATGATATAGGCAATTCTATTGGAGATAGCGGGAGGCATTATGGTAACCATTGTTGATCACCTTGTATTATGTTTTTACATTATCTATTATGTCCACCCTTTTGATTTAACCCATTCTGTTCTGTTAAGTCACATTTGGTTTTACTCTCTTCTAAGAATAGAAATAAGAACTGTGGGAGTAATAAAACCCAAAAAGTGTAATAGTCATTGTATAAACAGAGGAAAAGAAAGTGCTCTAAATGATATAACTACATGCATATTTATGTGTATAAGACAGACAATGATATTACTGAGTTTTGTTGGATCATTGAACAGAACTGTTTGCAGCCTCACTGTTTGAATGTCTACCTTATATGCTTTAACTTTGTAACTTGAACAAATATTTCTAAGATGACAGTATGTAATCCATTAACTAGTGATTTCTTACTGTTTATTTTTTTTTTCTGAAATTCTGTATAACTTGTACCCTTTTTCTACTTTTTTTCTATTTCTCCTTAAAATTAAAAAAAAAAAAAAACAACTAAAGGAGTTAGTGGGATCCAAAATATGGAATATATCCTGTGAAAGTGAAAGGGGAGAATTGTATTAAAAGGGAAGGCATTGGCCATTGTTAATCGTTCATGATGATTTGAAACCCATATTGTTTTCATCGTTCTCTTTAGTTTAGTTTTATTCTGTTCCAGTTTGTCTTCTTATATTAGATTTAATGTTATGGATAGCTATTCCAAAGATAGCAGGATATATGATGGTAACCATTTTTTATTTCCCATTAACTTGATTTGAAGTCCTGTAGTGCTTTCACTGTCTTGTTTTGACTGATTTTACTCTGTTCTGTTTTGTTTGATAGTATCAAGTTTGAGGGTATAGACAACTACTTTGAAGACAATAAAATTCCTATGATACCCATTCTGGTTTTACTATTATCTTCTTTTGAAGTCCTGTAATATCTCCAATGTTTTATTTTTATTGGTTTTGTTCTGTACTGTTTTGTTCAATTTTATTATATCTGATGATACGGCTATTCTTTTGAAGACAGCAAGAAGCATTATGGTAACCACTGTTGGTCATCTTGTATTTTGTTTTTACATAATGTACTATGTCCATCCTTTTGTTTTGACTACCGACTCTATTTTGTTTTGTTGCATTTGGTTTTATTCTATTCAAAAAAGTAATAAGAATTGTAGGAGTAATAAAATCCAGAATGTGTAATTGTTATTGTAAAAAAGAGAGGAAAACAAAGTGCTCTAAAGGATATAACTGCATGTATGTTTAAGTGTGTAAGATAGATAACCATATGACTAAGTTTTTGTTGGATTGTTGAACAAAACTGCTTGCAGTCTCACTGTTTCAATGTCCTCTTGGTATGCTTTAAATTTGTAACTTGAACAAGTATTTCTACGATAACAGTATGTAATCTATCAACTAGTGCTTTCTTACTGTTTAATTTTTTTGAAATTCTGTATTACTTCTACCCATTATTGTTTTGCTTTTTCTCTTTAAATAAAATTTTAAAAAAGAACCACAAATAAATTAAATCAAGATGTACTTTTAAATATATTGTCATGAAGGGTTACAATAGTTTTTTCCTTTAACTGTCTTTTATTTTGTACTTTATATATTGAGATTCCAATATGTGAGAAACCATGAAATATTCAAGCATGTGGGTATGACTTACAAACTTATAGTCTGAAGGTGCACCCATATTCCTAAAAATGATTCAGTTGTATTCAACTTTATGGTACAATAGAGCTCCATTGTATATAAACAGCATACCCACTCATCAGTTGGATTTACAGGCTGTTTTCAGGATTTAGTTAATTATGACTTGTGCTGGTATAAAAATGGGTATTTTTATATTACTGTGATACGATGTTTTTAACTCTTTTGGGAAGATACTTAGAAGGGAAATAGTTGGATCAAATGAAATTTTTCACCTTGAGACTGTCCTCATAAGTGAAATAAATTGGACTCATATTTGTAAATATCACATTGTCTCTCTTGTGTAAAAAATAATAAAAACTGAAGGAGTAACAAGATTCAAAATGTATAATAGATATTGTAATAATGAAAGGGAAGAAAAGTGCTCAAAAGGATATAACTGTATGTATACTTAACTGTGTAAGATAGATAACCATACTACTAAGTTTCTGTGGGTTTATCAAACAGAATGGTTTGTACTGTCATTGTTTGATTATCTATCCACTCTTATACTTTGATTTTATAACTTGAACAACTATTTTTAAGATGCCAATATGTAATTTATCAACTCGTGATTTTTTTCAATGTTCTTTTTTTGAAATCCTGTATTATTTTTATCCTTTTTTCTGTTTTGATTTTTCCCTAAATAAAAAAAATGTAATTTCTCCCTTTAAGTTATTCTTGAGAAACTTCCAAGCTGATTTCCACAATGGTTTCAGGAGTTTACATTCCTATCAATGAAGAAGGAGAGTCCTTCTCCCTGCCCTCTTAGCCCCCTACCCTTTAGGGCATTTATCATTGTTTGACTTCCTGATGACAGCCATTCTTTCTGGAATGATAAAATTTCACTGTTATTTAAATTTGCATTTCTTGAATAGCCAGTGAGGCTGAATATGTTTTCATGTGCCATCTGTATATCTTCATTTAAGAAATGCCTCTTCATCTCAGAAGGTCACTTTTTATTGGGTGTTTAAATTAAGCAGTTCTGATTTTTTTTTTTTTGTTCGTTGTATTCTAGGTGTATTGCTCCATTGAGGTCTAGCTAAATATTTTATAGGTTCTGTCTTCACAATGCGAGTGGTTTCCTTAGTTTTGGAAAATCTTTGTAATTTCATCTGATAGCATTTGTTGATTCTTGGTACTATTTCTTCTACAAATGGATTCTGTTCCAAAAGTGTTTCTCTAGGGCTATATCTTTTATTGTTTTTCCTCCTTTCAATTTCAACAGAATAAGTATTGGTTTTAATATGTAGTGCTTTAAAAATATTTAGATCTTTAATTCTCTTTGATTTTACTATAATGTATAAGAAGAGATATGGTACAAGATTTAATCTTCAGCAAGTGAAGAACCAGTTTCCCCAGCATTAATTTTTAAACAGGGTTTATCTTTCTTTCAGCAAAAGTATTAGGCACCTTTATCAAAGAAAGGTATCTGAATGTGCCTGAGATTGTTTTCTACATCCTCTGTTCTCTCCATTGATGTGCAGGTCTTTTACGTTCTTATTTGTTCTTGTTTTTGTTTTGTTTTTATTTTGCCAATACCATGTTGCTTTCATCACTAAGGCTTTCCAGTAGTGTGGGAATGTTATATTTTTTCCTTGTTGCCCAAAATTCCTTTTGCTACTCTAGGTCTCTTTTGGTTATATATATAAATTTCAGGATAACAGTCTAGAACTCTGCAGGGAAAACTACTGATACTCTGATTGGGGTTACATTAAATCTATATAACATTTTTAGAAGTATATCAAATTTTACTCTATTGGTTCTACCTATACAGACAGAGGATATCTTTACAGCTTCTCCCATCCAAATACTAACCAGACTCTACTCTGCTTAGTTTCTGAGATCAGAGAAGGTCAGATGCATTCAGGGTGGTAAGGCCATAGCTATCTTTATATATTAGCATGTCAAGGATCTGCTGCAGTCTACAGTAATATGTAAACTCCAAAGAGCTTGGGTATCTCTGCCCCTATAGTAATGCTGGTGGTTGTAGTTCTGCTGGCTTCTCTCTCAGACTGCCTTTACTTACTCCTTGCACCTGTCCTCAGACAATCTAAGTTCCTGGCTTTTCTAACCTTCTACATTTTTGCTACACTTTTGGCTTCACACACTGCCCTCTCAGGGGCAAATGGCCTGGGCTTGCAGGTCTTTCTCTGAAAACTCACATTCTGCATGCACCTAAAAACACCAGCATGTGCATGACACCATGGTCTGCTGACAGCTAGAACAGCAGCCAGGCTTCCTTCTCTCTTGGCTGTAATTTTGCATTACCTAGATTGCTGAGCACTATGAACTCAATCTAGAGGAACAACTTCTCTAGGCCACCACCCATTCTAGAACATGATGCTCAGGAGTACTTTTCTGAAAGCAAAGATGTTCACCTTTGCATTTTGACCTTGCAAATTGTGGAATCCTGCTAATTCTCATGAGATCATCATCCCATCTTTTTTGATCATCTTCTTATTTCTTAGCAACCAAGTCCACAACTTTTCCATAGCCTCTTTTCTGACCAAATTCAAAATATTTTAAATCATTCTGCCAGCCTCTTTCCTTTTCTCATTATAGAACTGGGTAAAAGTCCCCAACATTAGTCATTCACAACCTCAACATTACATTGTCTTAACATTTCTTCTGCAAAGGTAAATGGTTTACCGCATGTAATCTCAGGCTCAAAGTCTCAGGACATAGACAAAAAATGCAGACAAGTTTTATGCCATAGCAAAACACCCACTGTCCGGAGTTCAACAGCAAACACAATTCTTGTTCTTAACTGAAGACTCTTCAGCTTCACCTTTATCTGCTGCATTTTTATCAGCATTCTGGTCTTCTGAACTTTGACTGGAATTTCCCAAGTTTCACTTAAAGAATTTCAGAGGTCTTTCTTTAACCATTATCTCAAAACTTTCCCTAGCTCTTAACACATCTTAACACAGGCCAGTTCCAAAGACTCCTAAACCACATGGCCAGGTAACAATGATGTTACTCTTGGTACCAAAATCTGTCATAGTTATTTTTCTCTTTCCTGAGATAAAATAATCAACACTCAAACTTAAAGATGAAAGATATATTTCAGCTCACACTTTATACAGGTTTGATTCCATAGTTGGCTGGCTCCAAGACTGGGTGACATGGCAGAGGGGAGGGCATCACAGAGGAGAAATAGTCCATGGCAAGCAGGTAGTAGACAGGAAACCAGCAAGCAGAAGCAACAAAAGCCACAGCAGGCCTGCCTTCCCTCTCCCCATTTATATTCCATTGCAGTTGTAGCCATATTGATTGATGGCACGCACACTCGCAGTAGAGCACACAATCTCAGCATCTCAACTTTAATCCCAGTTTTATGCCCTTACTCCATATTCACATCTTGTAATTCATCCACCTTTGAAATTCCCCACCTATGACCACATGAAGCTTGCTGGGGACATCTAGATTGAAGCCTTAACACCTTTGCTCCCATTCCTTCCTCCTGCTCAAGTTCCCCTTTTCCATTATTCATTCTTTTTGACATTGTTAATCTCAATTCACATTTATGGCATATAATATCAATGTTCATTGGAAGTTATTAGAGTTTTCTATCTGGTATCTTTCTATCTGACATCTATTACCTCACAGCCTCCCCCCTCAGACCCCAGTTTCATACCCTGGACCACTTGGCATCAATAAGAGATTCATCCCCTTGTCTCATTTCAGTCTTCCTTTCTTTCTCTCTTAGTTCATACTTTGCCTTAATTAGATGACAGGTACCATATAGTATTTAAATTTCTGTGCCAGATTTGTTCTAAGTAGCATTATATTTTAAAGGTATATCCATTTTGCTTCAAAAGCCCTGAATTTATCCTTCTGTATAACTGATTAGTATTCCACTATATATAGATTCCTCATTTTCTTTATTCAGTCAACTATTGGCATCAATATACAAGCTATTTCAAGGATTTAGCTTTCATGAAGTGTGCTGTTATAAAGATTGATATGCATGTGTCACTGTAGAATGATATCTTAATCTCTTTAAAGGAAATACCTTGAAGGTGGATAGCTGGGTTTTATGGAATTTCTAATAGTAGTTCTTTGAGAAATCTCCATACTGATTTCCATGCTGATTGTACTAGTTTATATTCCCACCAACAATGTTGTAGAGTTCAATTTTCACCATACCTATTCCAGCATTTTTTATTTTTTGATTTATTGCTGTCTGTCATTCTTTGTGGAATAAGATTGACTAATATTGCTCTTTTGTTTAGCATCTCTCTGATAGACAAAGATAAATAGTTTTCATATATGTGTTGTTCATTTGTATTCTTCCATTGTAAAGTATCTGTTCATTTCACGAGGTCATTTCTTCACTAGAGTTTTTGTTTTTGTTTGTTTGGTTGTGTTTTGTTTGTTTGTATCAGAGATTGAACTCACAACCTTGTGCTTGCAAGGCAGGTACTTATGCTGCTGAGCTAAATCCCTGATCCTTCTTCACTAGTTTTTTAATTTAACAAAATTTAATGTTTTTTTTTTCAGTTCTTTATATAGTCTAGACATTAGTACTCAGTCTGAGGTGTAGCTGGCAAAAATAGTCCCCATTTTGTAGGTTATCTCTGTGTTCTACTACTGATTGATTCTTTTGCTGCACAGAAGCTTTTTGTTTGACATTATCCCATTTGTTTTTGCTGCTATTGCTTGTGCAATTGAGTATCTATTTAGAATATGCTTTTCTATATTTATGGCTTCAAGTGTTTTGCCTATTTTTTCTTCCATTAGGTTTAATATTTCTGCATTCATGTTTAGATCTCTGATACATTTTAATTTACTACATGGTGAGAGATAAGGGTCCAGTTTCAATCTTCCGCAAACAGATACCCAGTTTTCTGAACACCATTTGTTGAATAGGCTATCTTTCCTGCAATGTACGCTTTCAAATCCTTTGCCAAAAATCAAATAGCTCAATGTGTCTAAAAACATTTATGTATCTTCTATTCTATTCCCTTAAGCTACATTATCCATTTGTGTTCCATTACTATTCTCTTTTTTTAATCACTACTGCTTGGTATTATAGCTTGATGTGTGGTATTGTAAATGTCCTGCTTTGCTCTTGTTGCTCAAAATTGCTTTTGTTATTATAGGTCTCTTCTGCCTCCATATAAACTTTAGGACTGTATCTTCTAGAATATATAAAGTATTCTGTTAGTATTTTGATTGGAACTGCATCAAATCTGTATAGCAGTTTTTCATACATTACTATTAGTATATTCACTTGTGATCCTTCTAAACCTGTTTTCCTCTGGGTTTTTATCATGATAGAGCATTGGATTTTTTGAAAAGTTCTTTCTGTATCGTTGACATGATCATATGGGATTTTTCTTTACTGTACTATTTATGTGGTATGTTACACTTATTCACTTACATATGTTAAAATATCCTATCCTTGCATCTCTAGGTCAAGCTTACTTGGTCAAGATCTATGATCTTTTTCCTGCACTCTTTTACTGATATCTTGTTTTTTTTTTTTTTTTTAAGACAGGGTCTTACTCTGTAGTCGAGGCTGGCCTTGAACTCACTATATAGCCTAGGCTGGCATTGATCTCAAAGCAATCCTCCTCCCTCAGCCTCCCAAGTGTTGGGCTTATAGGCATGCACTAACACACCAAGCCTGCTAAAGTCTTCTTGACCTAAAGTTTTGTTCATTAGCTGCATGTTTACCTGGCTTTTTAATCAAGGTGATACTAGTTTCCATAAAATGAATTTAGGAGCATTCCATTCCTTTCATCTTTTTGAAGACCTTGAAGTATATGGGTCATATTATATACTTAAAGCTTTTGTAGAGTTCAGTAGTAAATCCATCAGGTCCAGGGCTTTTTCTAGTTGTTAGATTATTATTGTGTCAATTGCATTGCATGTTATTAGGTTGGTAAGCATTATTTATGTTTTCTTGCATTACCTTTGATAATTCATACTATGAACCTATCCATTTCTTCAAAATTTGCTAATTTTTAGTAGTCTTTTAATGGAGTTTTTGGATCTTCTATGTAGAGTATCATGGCATCTGCAAATAATGATAATTTGACTTCTTTTTTGTTCCTATCTTTATTCTTTTTATTTCTCTCTCTTGTGTAATTGCTCTGGCTAATATTTCTAGAACTATACTGAATAGGAGTGGTGGACATCCTTGTCTTGTTCCTGATTTTAGAGTGAAGGTTTTTAGTTTTTGTCCAATTAGTATAATGTCCGCTGTTGGTTTGTCATAAATGCCCTTTATGAGATTGAGGAACATAACCTCTATTCTGAGTGTCTGTAGGGTTTTTATCATGAACAGGTGTTGGACTTTATCAAATGCTTTTTCCCTATTGATAAAATCATACTGACATTCCCTATGATAAAATGCTATTTTATCAAAAATAAAAATCATGTGATTTTTATTTTTGGCTCTGTTGATGTGGTGTGTTACATTTATTGATTTACATATGTTGGACCATCCCTGCATTCCTGGAATAAATCCCATATGGTCATGATGTATAATCTTCTTGATTATTTGCTGCATTCTATTTACCAATATTTTATTGAAAATCTTTGCATCAATGTTCATTAGTATGACTGGCCTCTAGCTCTCCTTTTTGATTGGGTCTTTCTCTGGTTTTGCCAGAGAAATATTGGCCTCCAAGAATGAGTTAGGGAGGTCTGCTTCACTTTCAGTTTCACTGAAGAGTTTAAGGAGTACTGGCTCACATTAGTAAATATCACATTGTCTCTATAGTGTAAAAAATAATAAAAACTGACAAAGTAATAAGATCCAAAAAGTATAATAGATATTGTAAAAGTGAAAGGGAAGAAAAGTGCTCTAAAGGATATAATGGTATGTGTAAGTGTGTAAGACAGATGACCATATTACTAAATTTCTGTTAGATCATTGAACAGAATGGTTTGCACAGTCAGTGTTTGAGTGTCTATCCACTTTTTATGCTTTGATTTTGTACCTTTAACAACTATTTCTAAGATGACAGTATGTAATGTATGAATTAGCAATTCCTTGACTTTAATTTTTTTTTAATTCTAACTTTTTTTTCCTTTTTTTCTATTTTGTTTTTTTCTTATCTTTGTTTCTTTAAATAAAAATTTTTAAAAATTGCTAAATTGTTGGAGTACAATTTTTCAAAGGAATTACTGTCTTCTGGCTTGTGACAATGTTTGCTGGAATTCTACCTTTTGAATTTATAGTTGCATTGATGTGAATCTTTTCTATCTTTCTCTTGGTAAGTCTGGTGGAGGTTATTTCATTTATTCATTCAAATAATAAGCCCTTTGTTTCATTGTTATTTAAACTATTTAGGTTCAATATCCATTCTCATCTTTATAACTTACTACCTTAATTTTGGTTTAGGTCTGGCTTGTTCTTGTTTCTCAAGTGCTTTAATCTTTTGCGAGGAGATTTATTTAGGTTTGTTTTTCAAATGTGAGCACTGATTGCAATTTTGCCTTAGAACTGTTTCCACAGTGTCTCACAGATACTGGTGAGTTTTGTTGTCATTCTCATTACCTTCCAGAAAGTTTTAATTTCTTTGTTGAACCATTAGTTCTTAAAGAAATGTTGTTAAATTTTTAGGAACTTTTAATTTTGAAATCTCTTCTGTTTTTGATACCTATTTTAGTTTCACAGTTCTCTCATAGTATATATAAATTCTTTTATGTTTACTTCAGGAGGATTTTTGGACTAGTATGTGATCTATTTTGGAAATAATAACATGTACTGAAGAAAAGAATGGCTACTGTGTGGGAGACAAGTGGAGTGCTCTGTAAATATCTTATTAAATCCATATGCAAAAAAAAATCCATACGCACCAGGTATGGTCCAGCTCTGATAATTGTTTACTGATGTATTATTTACTTGATCAGTCTCTTTGCAAAATCCCCAACTATGAAAGTTTTATTGTTAGGGGCTGGGGTTTAGCTCAGCGGCATAAGTGTCTGCCTTGAAAGCAGGCAGTCGTGAGTTCGATCCCTGGTGCCGATAAAAACGAAAAAGACAAAAAAAAAAAAAAAAAAAAAAAAAGAAAGTTTTATTGTTTGTAATTTTAAATTTATCAGTTTTATTTTATGTAAAATAAGTTCTCTGGTATTCAATGTTAATGCTTCTTTTTGGATAGTTCCCATAATTATTATGTAGTGATATTCCCTTTGTCTTGCAATTAGTTTTTCATTAGGTTAAGCATATTTGATATTAGAAGTGCTACCCTTGCTCATTTTTGGTTTCCTGGTGCATGAAATATTGTTTTATATCCTTTAGTATTTAGTATATAAACACTCTTTTGGATTAGATGAGTTTCTCAACTGCAAAAAACAGATGAATTCTGTTTTTTTATCCACTCTCTCAATCTCTGACTCACAATTGCATAGTTGAGGGTGTTGACATTGAGATATTATGGAGATATGTTGATTCTTTACTGTCATCACTGTCTTTATCTTTCAGCAAATTGTTTTTCCTTTCTTGTCATTCTGTATTGTCTGTTCATTGACCTTCCTTGAAGTTTTTCTTTCCTCTGGATTTTTATCTGTGTCAGTGTTGTTTTTTCTATGAAGAATATTATTTTGTGTGTGCAGTTGTTTCTTTGTGACAGGATTTTGCTATATAGTTCATACTGGCTTTAAACTCACTGTGTAACCCAGTCTATATCTGAATACATGCAATCCTGTACCTCAGCCATGCTTCTGAGTGCTAGGATTACAAGGATCCATACTACTCAAAGCAAGAATATTTTTAATTACTTTCTGGAGCACTACTTTAGCACTCATATGTCTTCTTAGTTTGACTTTCCCATGAAAAGACCTTATTTCTCTATCTGTTTTGAAGGATAACTTTGCTGAATAAGCTAATCTGGGTAGAAAGTTGGTTTCTCTTAGAACATGAAAAACTTTACTCAAAAGCCTTCTGATCATTAGGGTTCGTGTTGAGAAGTCTGCTGTGATGCTCATTGTTTAATGTTTATCTATAATGTTTTTGATTTTTCTCTGCTTTTAAAATTCTGGAGGTTGCTTCACTGGATAGCTGATGATTTAATAAAGCTATGCCTTGCTGAGTCTCCTTATGTGTTGTATTTGTTTACTGTTCTATAAGTATTGTTTACAAATACAGATTTTTGTTGCATTTTCTTTTGTTCTGTTTTGTTTTGAGACAGGGTCTCCCTGTGCAGTGCAGTCTGTTCTTAAGTCACTATGTTTCACAGGTTGGCCTCAAATTCAGGAATCCTCCTGCGTCACCTTCCCAAATGCTAGGATTACACGCCTGATGTTTACTTATACCCAATGCTTACTTATATTTTAAACTCTCTTCTTATATTTTAGAACTTTTCTTGTATGATTTCTGTAAACATGTTTGTAAATCCATTTGTACTTTTAGTTTTTCTCTACATCCCATTTGCCTTAGGCTGGTCTTCTTGTCATCTGGATAGTGTCTTGTTCTATAATTTTCATCATAACTTCTGAGTACTTTATGAAAATTCACTATTTTAGCATTAAGTTTAGACACTCTATCTTGACATTTCTGTAATTTATGAATTCCATAGAATATTTTTCCATAAAATTCCACAGAATTTCACAGAATATGTTTTCGAGGTGTCTGACATCTTTTTGAGTAATCTATATCCTTGTTGAATCTCATTCAAGTTTTGAACTATTTTGGTTAGGATGTCCAGATTTTTATTTATTTCCCTTATATCAATTTCTTTTCTTGTTGCTGAGACAAAATAACACCCAAAGTTAAAGAAGGAAAAGTTTCTTGTAGCTCACAGTTTGTAGATGCTAAAGTCCATAGTTGGCTGGCTCCAAGGCAGGGAGGGATATCAGAGGAGAGTTTGTATCAGTCAAGAGGCAGCAAAGTAGTGAGAAAGTACTAGTACCAATAGCCTTTTATCCCTTCCAGGATACCTAAACTTTGGATGGTGCCACCCACTCCTAATTCACCATGGGAATATTATGTGATATTGTTGTGAAATTTTCATTCAGTTTTTTCTTTGAACTTGTCTATTCTCTTCATCCTTTTTATAAACTTTTCAAATAGTTTTACTACCTGGTATTTGCTCTGCCTTGGCAGATTTGCAAGAACTTTGAGGTCTTCTGTTGCCTTGCTTCCTCAAGCTTCTAAGTATATGCATGTGTGTGTGTGTGTGTGTGTGTGTGCATATATATAAATATATATATATACACACACACACACAAATAAAAAAGAGAGATCCAAAATAATGTAAACATGCTTCAGGAAAAGAAAAATAATATGCTTTTTTTCAACAAATATTGTTACCCTAGCATGGGGGACACTAGAGGATGTCATATATTGCAGAAAAATCACTTACACTACTGGCCTTTGGAGCCAAAATTGCAAATGTATGTGCAGCATCTCAATAACCAAAGTTACCCAAGCAGCAGTTTTCCATACTAATAAAAGCCAGGAATGGGAACCAATCTGAATAACTCTTATAAGTATAGAGGTCACAGATAATTTATACTAATCTCATATTGTTTCAATAAATTTAGTATTAAAATATTCATACAAGTTTTTGATTTCCTAGAATGTATATGAATTTTTGTCATAATCTGTACATACATACATATATATATTCTTTTTTTAATCTTGAAGTTAGTAAAAATACAGCAGAACAAAGCCAATCAAGAAAATGCAGTGAAACTTCACAGCAGGATACTGGGAAAACAGTAATATCTCATTATCTTCACAATAGTTGTCCAGTCAATTAAATATAGTGAAATCAAACCAAAAACAGAACATTATAAAATCATTCAAAAAAGAATATTGAATAGAATAACAACAATTAATCATAATGAAACAAAACAGTGAAAATAAAATTTGCCTTCAAACAGAAGACAGAAGGAAATCCCCCATATATGCTATACTGCATACAGTTGGTCATCCTCCCACGAGATGCTCAGACCTCTGTCCCCTTTTGCTAATGGGGGGGGGGGGGGAGTTCGGTTGTTTGATTCCCAGCCCACGATCCAGTAGGCTCATGGGAGCTGCTGACTGGGTCTCCTCCTGGCTCATGCCCAAAGGAGGTGCTTACCAAGAGGCAGGGAAAATTGCCTTTTTGAGCAGTCACCTGGATTCTACCATAGCTGGATCTCAGAAGCCACCGACTGGGTCTCCTCCTGGCTCACACTAGAGGGAGGTACTTACCAAGAGGGTGGGCAAATTGCCTTAATGTGCAGCCGCCTAGATTCCACCATGGCCAGATCTCCCATACATATATTCTTGCTCATCTTTTTCCTGACCTTTTTATGTGTAGGTCCTGTGGGTTGAGGTCCTCTAGAGTGAAGATGGTTTGTAGTTTGTATGAAGATTTTTACTAAGATTTTGCTTCCCTGTAAAGTCTTTTTAGTATTGTATCTCCAGTAATAGTATTCACCCTTTCTGCTACTGACTTTAAGTGATTTGGTCACTGTCTCTATATTTTGCATAGAGAATTACTTTTGGTTTTAGTATTACCAATTTTTCACAGGTATATAGTATCCAGCAAGGGCCATGCAGCATGGTTGCAAACACTAGCCAAAGCAGGACCAGCGATCCAGCAAGGCCCCAGTAGGGGCACACATGGTGGGCAAGTGGGAACAGCTGCATGGAAAAGCTCAAAGCAGCAGTGAGAATCTGAGCCAGCAGTTGGTAAATTAGGTGAACCAGCACGAACAGAAGTGGGTAGGTAGGGCTGCCATTTTTTATTGAAGAGTAGGGGAGAATGCCAGCATCAGAAGACCAATCCCAGCCCCCAAATCTAGACTGCAGGATCATCCATATACCTAGCACAATTCCCACTGAAAACTTGGCTTTAGTGTGGGATTTGACTTGGACCTATCACAGAACAGTAGACACCAGAAGAATCTTAATACTTTTACTTTTTCTATTTCTTTGATTGGTTTTCCTTTTTATGTCCAGTTTGGGCTTGCTTTTTTTTTTTCTAGTTATCTTTTTTCCCCTTTTTTTCTCTTTCTTTCGTGACTTAGATTCCTTACCTTTCTTTAAAATTTCTTTCACTTGTCTTTGTCTCTTTCCTCAACTATCTCAGTTTATTTTATGATACCTGTATGTGAGTAAACATTGTTTCTTTCTGGTTCAATTTAATACTCCTTTGCTTTCTCTTCCATTCCTTTCCTCTTATGTCCTCCAGTTTCTGAAAACTTGGGTGATCATCCTTTGCCCTCCAGGCTTGCTCCTACTATATTTGATCTCATTCGTCTTTCTATTTTGTCCCCTGTTCCTCTTAACATATGCCTCCTACAACAGGATAAAACCACTCCACTAAGGGATTTTCCCCTTAGTGGAAAAGTTCCTGATATATGTTGGATTTTATAGAATTTACATCTATGGTTAAATGTATCAGGTTATAGTTACCACAGTTTGTCAGAACCCAGGCAGTGTTTGAGACTATCATTATTGGTAACTGTACTACTTAACCACTATAACCACTTTTTCTCCCTTGTATGACAATATTGTAATTTCAGGGGGTCAAAGCCTGAATCATGCTAGTCCAGTAGCAAAGGACTGCATTCTGAGCCAAATACATAGCATCTCCTCACCCTCAATACATTTGGAGGGTATGTTCCTGGAATAGATGCAAAGAACACGAACAATCTACATCTACAAGACACCCCTGGGGAACAGAGATTTCCTAGAACAATCTTGACCCTAGGGATAAATATATCTACCATAATAAATCTATTAGCATCAACACAGAAAACAAAATACAATAAAAAAACAGAAAGTAGAAAATGACGATACATAAGCAAAATGCAACCCCAGTCTCCCAACCTACCCAAAACAAGTCCACAGTACAATGATGTACAGGAAATCAGAAGTGAATCACTGGAAATTTCTGAATTGATACCAACAGAAGTGGAAAAACAAATGGAAGAGACTATAGAAAAAAATAATCTCTCAGTTGCAAAAAAATGACAATCAAAATGAAAGACATTAAAATAGAAATAGATTTTAAAAAGTAGAGTTCCATGAATGCCCATCATAGGAAATAAGTGGAATACATGAAAGAAATACAAACAGATATTTATGGGGTTAATACTCCACTGAAAGTACATGCAACAGATTGAATGTGATAATCAGATATAGAAGACAAGACTGTGACTAGTGACCATGAAATTAAAACTTATCTTAAAAATAGCAAGAGACCATAAAAAATCCACAGCTACAAGACGAAGCAAAGAACAACTTAAAAGAAGCAAGGTCTAACAATATGTGGCATTCAAGAAACATATATAACTCAAAAAGAAATTTATAGAATAAAAGTCAAAGGATAAAAACAATATTCTATACCACAGGAACCCTCAAAAAAGAGCAGATATAGCTATTCTGTTCGCAGACAATTAGAACTTAAACCCAAGATAATCAGAAGAGACAAGTCACTCCATAATTATTAAGGGAAAACCCAAGAAGAAGAAACAACCATCATGAAATACTATAGCATTAAAACACATAAAACAAATACTAACAGAACTGTAATGGGGAATTTAACAACTGAAGACTTAACAACATCTAATCAAACTATTAGATCAACTAGAAACAAAATCAACAAAGAACTATCAGAATTAAACCAATAATAAATAAACAGAATTAGTAGATATCTACAGTGTTCCATCTCACAACATCAGAATATTCTTCTCAACTGCAAATGGGATGTTTGCCAAGAGACCATATAGTAGCACATAAAATAAGCTTAAGTAAATGCAGAGGAATTGAAATCATCCCATATATTATCTGATCATAGTGCAACAAAAGTGGAAATCAATAGCAAAAGAAACCCCAAAAACTTCATAAACACATAACCAAATTCAGTAGTATAGTTGAATACAAAGTCAGCAATCAAAAATCAAGAGCATTCTGGTACACAAACAACAAACTCAATGAAAGAGAAATTAGGGAAACAACACCCTTCATGATAGCATCCCTCAAAAATGAACTTAGGAATCAAACAAAGGAAGTAAAAGATCTATACAGTGAAAACTATAGTACTCTGAAAAAGGAGATCAGAGGATATTAGAAAATGCAATATCCCTTGCTCATGGGTAAAAAGAACCAACATAGTGAAAATGGCAATACTTCCAAAATTGTTATACAGATTTAATGCAATCCTAACCAAAATAGCATTAACATACTTCACAGAACTAGAAAACACACTTCTAAAATTCATTTGGAACTAAAAGAGACCTAGAATAGCAAAAATAATTCTCAGCAAAAGGCCAGGCAGGTGCCATTACAATCCCTCACTTGAAATTATAATAGAGAGCTACTGTGATAAAATTAGCATGGTACTGGCAAAACAAAGACACAGACCTGAGGATCAGTAGAAAAGATTAGAAAATGCAGACATAACATCAAACAAACACAATCAGCACATCTCTCACAAAGGGGCCAAGCAGTGCACTCAAAGAGTGATAGCCTCTTTAATAAATGGTACTGGAAAATCTGACTTTCTGCAAGACAAAGAATAAAACTAGATTCATGTCTCTCACCAAGCACTAAACTAAACTCACAATGGATCAAAGGTCTAAATATTAAGACAGAAACACTAAATCTGCTGGAAGAGAGAATAGGTAGAGCTCTTCAAGACATAAGTGCAGGCAAACATTTCATGAATAAATTCTCTAGGTCCTACCATGCTGGAACATGGTGCTTTGTTTTTGTTTAAAACAAAATACTTTCACCTTTGCAACCTTTAGGCTGCAAAGGCTGCAGTCCTGCTGTTTCTTGTGATATCCTCGGGTCATCTTTCCCATTGTGCTGTTCCTTTTCAGCGATCAAGTTCTCTGTCTGCTCTATCTTTGTGGTCTACAGATTCACTTGGAGCTTCCTTTATAACCTAATTCACAATATTTTGAATCATTCTGGTGAGTTCTTTGCTCTTGATGTAACCATAAATCTCACTAAAAGCCCCTCCCCATTAGATTGTCTTAATATTTCTTCTGCAAGATTAGTCTGCCCCCTTAATCTTAGCCTCAGGCAATCTCTGGACATAAACAAAATGCAGACAGAATTTCTGCCAAGTTATAAAACCCATCGTCTGGTGTCCAACAGCCAATTCTTCTCTCCAGCAGAAAGCACCTGAAAGTGGTCTTTACTGGCAGCATTTTTATCAGCATTCTGGTCTTGTGAACTCTGACTCTCTGACTCTCTTATCAAGTACACTTCAAGGCATTCCAGGGCTGTTTCTTCAGCAGATAGCTATAAAGCTTTCCAAACTCTTCACACAACCCAGTGCCAAAGGCTTCTGAATTACACGGTCATGAACAATCAGCAAAGACTCCGTTTATCTGATACCAAAATCTGTCTTAGTTCCTATTCTTGTTGTTGAGAAAAAATATCCAATACCCAATATTAAAGGAGAGAAATCACTTTGAGGAAGTTTCAGTTCATAGTTTGCTGGCTGGCTCCAAGGCAAGGCAGCATAGCAGAGGGGCATCACAGAGAAGTCATCCATGGCAAAGCAGGGCAGGCAGAAAGTAGCAAAGCAGCAAAATAATGAGGAAGCAATGAGCAACCACAGAAATCCTCTTCCATGCCTTCTACTTTATTCAGGTTTCAAACCTATGGTAGGTCTTCCTTTTATCCTCACTGAGAACTATGCAAATTAGTGGGCTAATTTAAGAATTACACACCGTTGACCCCAGCATCATACATTTAATTCCAGCATCACATACTCTAGTTCAGCCATATCTTTGGGGGCATATCTAGACAAAAGCCACATAAATGGGAGAATAAGTAAATGGGTCATACAACTTGAAAATCCATCCATGTTAAACACAAATAAGAGATGAAAGAAAAAGATGCCATTTGTAGAAGTACTTACACTTCTACACTAGTCTACAGTCTTTAATCTTATAAGTCACATTCCTCTTTGACCCTCTACAGTTTATGGGTTTATATAAAGATTTTTCTTATCAGTGGGTCCCTTGGCTGTAAACCACTCTGTGGCAACTGTCCAACCTGTCAGACCAGCCATGAAAGGTGTGGAACACTGGATCCTGAGGCTCCAGTCATTGATTTCTGCTGGTTGGGGACCAATGCTTGATACCCAATGTATATTCCAAAGCCTAGGGGACTACCTTTGGACACCAGGCAGAGGCTTGTGTTACCCCAGGGCACCAAGAAGAGATGCAGGTATGCCAAGGACTAATGTGAGGAGCTTCTGACAGGGCCATAAAAGAGTGCAAAACATTGGGTGGCATCTCAAGGTCATTCAGGGTACTGGGCTAAACAAGCATTCTTAACCCTTGCTGCTTAAGAGGCAAAAAAACTAGCCTGCAGTTCCAGAAACAGACAGTGACCGGGACTCTTGCAAACTTCAAGGTGGCACTCCATTGCACCAGGAGAAAAGGCAGTATGCCTGCTGCTGGCAGACATTGCCACAATATAAACATACCAGGCAGAGACGTGTGCAGGATTAGATCTCCCAATGGAGACCAAGGATGTCATGGTCTGGTGCTGAGCAACAAACAGAATCTCTAACATGTCTAGGATTGGAGCAGGGCTGCTACAGCAGGTTGTAGATTCGAGCAAGCCTGAGATGCCAGGTAAAGACTCAAACCAAACAAGTATTAGCACTGTGTGATGGGCAAATGTCCCAGTTGGCTATGGATAAACTTCAAGATTGCAGCAGTGTCTCAAATGTGTCCAGAGTCCGATACTAAAGTCTCCTGACACAAGCAGAAATCACTTGTTTGTTCTTTAGAGTCTGAGATTGGGCAGGTGAGAAGGAACCTTTCTAAACCACTAATTACTTGCTCCTGGTGTGTGCTGACAAAAATGCTGATGGAGCGCATCCTCCTCAGAGGCTGCTGAAGAGACAATGGTACAAAGAGGCTTATAAACCCCCTAGTCCATACTGTGAGGCAAGACTCTGCTGTGTTCCTTCAGTCTTACCACCTATTTAGGAAGTTCTCAAAATAGTCGTTTCCATGGAGTAGTACAAAGGCAGAGATTCCACAGCAGGCCTGTTGAGTCACTTTTCCACCACGTAACTGCTACGCTTACATTTTATTCAATCTATGAATACGTTCTTTCAAGCTTATTATTTGTATCAGAGTATATATCCCTCCCCTTTGTTCAATTACCTGTGTTTTTAGCTATCTCAGTCTCACAGATGTGACTCCTCCTCTATTCAGTTAGGTTGGATCTCTCTCATTTTTCTTGATGCTATTGTAAAAAGCATTTTTTCTTTAATTCCTCTCAATGAGTTTATTTTTGGTGTATAGGAAGGCTATTTACTTTAGAGTACTGAGTTTGTATCCTGCTGTGTTACTGAATCTTGTTATTCATTTTAGGAGTCCTTCAGTTTCAGACATTTTCTATGTAGAGAAGCAGGTCATATAAAAATAACAAAGATATAAATTTATCCTTTCCTATCCATATCCACTTATTCCTTCTTCTTGTCTAATTATCTAGCTCATATTTAAAGAACTATATTGACAAGGAATGGTGATAGCAGCCATTCACGCCTTGTTCCAGACTTGACAGGGAAAGCTTTCAAGTACTCTCTTATTAGAATGATGTTAGCCAATGTTTTGTCATAGATGGCTTTTATCATGTGGAGATAAAGATTTTCTATAACTAGTTTCCTCAGTGTTTTTATGATGAATGGATCTTGGATTTTATTTTATACATTTTTTTATTTTAAACAATAAAAAAAGAGAGAAAAGAGCAAAGCAAATCAGAACAGAACAATGCAAGCAACATAGCACTTCACAACAAGACAACCGGATAGCCACAGTAACTAACATAATGTTTCTTTTCTTTGAAATAGTCAAGCATACCTTCACACACAATAATATCAAACATAACAAAATGGTATGAAACCATTCTAGAGAATGAAAGCGTTACAGGGCATTCAAAACCAAATAACAGGAAATGAACAATGGCTACTATAATATCTCATTTTCCTTAAAATATAGTTTCTACCATCACACATAATGAAACTTAGTAAGACATAACAGGATAGAATCAATCAAAACAGAATTAGGTAAGACTTCAAAGCAAGAAAATAGTAAATCAGCACTAGCTGCTATAATGTCTTATTTTCTTCAAAATAGCTGTTCATACCATCACATATAAGAAAACCAAACAAAATACAATAAAACCAATCCAACCAATGAATGAAAGCATTATAAGACTTCAAAGCAATATAATGGGAAACCATGATTAGCATAAAGTCTTCTGTACTCTTACCATTTCTTACACTAAGGAGACAATGCAGTATTTACATATGTGAGTTTATTTCACTTATGAGTATGGTATACAGTTGCATCCATTCACTTATAAATATCTCAATGTGATCATTCTTTATAGCTGAGTAGTATGCCATTGTATAAAAATACCACATCTTTTTTATCAGTTGGTGGGCATTTAGGTTGTTTCCAAGATTTGGCTATTACAAATTGTACTGCTATAAACATGTGTGCACATATATCACTGTGATATGATGTTTTCAATTCTTTTGAAAATATACTCAGAGGAAGAATAGCTGGGTCATATGGGACTTCCAATCCCAGATTTTTGAGGAACCTCCAGACTGACTTCCACAGTGCTTCAACCACTGTGTACTCCCTGTGTACTTCGACCAATAGTGCAGAATTCTTCTTTCCCCACAGCCTTTCCAGCATTTGCTGTTGGTAGTTTTCTCTATCCTGGCCATTCTTTCTGGAGATGGAATCTCCCTGTTGTTTTAATTTGCATTTCTCTAATGAATAATGATGCTGAACATTTTTTCATGTATTTATTTGCCATTTGTATTTCTTCATCTGAGAACTGTGTATTCATCTCTGATGTCCAGTTTTGGATTGGGTCTTTGCATTTCGGGACTCTGATTTTTTTTTTTTTTAATTCTTTATGTGTTCTAGACAGAAGTCCTTTGTCTGACAGAGAGTTCACTAAGATTTTTTTCCCAATTTGTGGGTTTTTTTTTTCACTATGCTGGAGATTTCTTTCGACATGGAGACACTCTTTAATAAGACAGGATCCCAGTTATTGATTCTGGGAAATATTTCTGGTGTGGTTTGATTCTTGTTCATGAATCCTCAGCCTACTCCTGCGTCTTTAAGATTTCTTATTTTGTCTTCTAGCAGATTTAGTGTTTCTGTTTTAATATTCAGATCTTTGATCCATTTAGACTTTAGTACATGGTGATAGGCATGGTTCTAGTTTCAGTTTTTGGCATATGGAGAGCCAGTTTTTCCAGCACCATTTATTAAAGAAACTATCTTTCTTCCAGTGAACGTGTTTGGTCCCTTTATCAAATATAAGGTGGCTGGATGTGTTTGTGTTTGTACTTGTATCTTCTAATCTATTCCAATGATCTTCAGGTCTGTTTTTATTCCAGTACCATGTTGATTTTGTTATAGTAGCTTTGTAGTATAACTTCAAGTCAGGGATTATGATGCCTCCTACCTTGCTTTGTTGCCCAGAATTGTCTTTGCTATTCTAGGTCTTTTCTGGTTCCAGATGAATTTTAGGAATGATTTCTGTAGATCTGTGAGGTATGATTGGAATTGCATTAAATCTGTATAACAATTTTGGGAGAATGGTCATTTTCACAATATTTTTCTTCCTATCCATGAACAAGTGATGTCTTTCAGTTTTCTGAGGTCCTCTTTGATTTCTTTTTCAGGGTATTATAATTTTCCCCAAATAGAACTTACACTTCTTTTGTTAGATTGATCCCTAAGTATTTCATTTTTTGGATGCCATTGTGAACGGTGTGGCTTCTCTTATTTCTCTCTCAGTGGTTTTGTTGTTAGTATATAGAAATGCTATTTATTATTGAGTGTTGACTTTGTATCCAGCTATATTACTGAATTTAGTTATTATACCTAAGAGTCTTTCAATGGACTTTTGGGACTCTTCTATGTAGAGAATCACATTATCTGCAAATAATGATAATTTAACTTCCTCTTTTCCTATCCTTACTCCTTTGATTTCTCTCTCTTGTCTAACTGCTCTGGCTAGTATTTCCAGCACTGTATTCTATAGGAGTGCTGATAATGGACATCTTTGTCTTGTGCCTGATTTTAGGTTATAAAGGCTTTCAGTTTTGGGGCATTTAATATGATGCTCGCTATTCATTTGTTATAGATGGATTTTTATCACATTGAGGTAAAAAAAATATCTATTTTCAATTTTCTGTAAGGTTCTTATGAATAAGTGTTGGACATTATCAATAGCTTTTTCTGCATCTATAGAAATGTTCATGTGATTCTTATTGTTGGTTCTATTGATATGGTGGACTACACTTATTGATTTAGGTACACTGAACCATCTCTGCATTCCTGGGGTGAATCCCACTTCATCATGGTGTATAATCTTCTTGATGATTTGCTGCATTCTGTTTGCCAATATTTTACTGAGAATTTTTAAATTTATGTTCATTAGGGAGATTGGCCTGTATTTCTCTTTTTTTGGTTGGATCTTTCTCAGGTTTTGGTACTAGAGGAATATTTGCTTCTAGGAATGACCTAGGAAAAATTGCTTCCCTTTCAATTTCCTTGAAGAGTTTGACAAGCATCGGCATTAATCTTTGAATTTCTTGTAGAATTCTGCAGTGAATTCATCTGTGCCTGGGCTCTTTTTTGTTGATAAGGATTTAATTACATTTTTAATTTCATTAATTGAAATTGGGTTATTCAGCAGTTTTATATCTTCTTGACCTAGCTTTTGGTAATTCATATTTTTCTAGGAATTGTCCATTTCTTCTGTGTTATCGAACCTATGAGAGTAGAGGTTGTTGAGTGTGTAGTGTTTTCACCCTTTTCATTCCTTATTACATGAAACAGACTTTTTTTCTTTCTTTTTAAAATAAGGTTGGCTAGGGGTTTATCAATTGTATTTATTCTTTCAAAGAACCAACTCTTTGATTCATTGATTCTTTGGATTGTTTTCTTAGTCTCTACTGTGTTAATTTCTGTTCTGATTTTTATAATTTCCTCCCTCCTTTTGGCTTTGGGCTTGACTTGCTCTTTCTTTTTCTAGATATTTGAAGTGTAGCATCAGGTTGTTTATTTCATTTCATTCTGTTTTCCTGATGTGGGAACTCAGTGCAATAAAATTTCCTCTGTGAACTGCTTTCATTGCATCCCACAGATTCTGGTAAGTTGTATTTGTATTTTCATTTGCTTGTAGATATTGTTTAATTCTCTCTGTGACCCATTGATTATTCAGGAGTATATTATTCAATTTGTATGTGTTTATGGGGTTTTTGCAGTTTCTTTTATCATTAATTTCTAGTCATGGCATTATGATCCAATAACATGGGATAATTTCAACTGTTTTGCACTTATTTAAATATATTCTGTGAGCTAGTATGTGGTCTATTTTAGAGAATGTCCCGTGTACTGCTGACAAGAATGTGTATTCTGATGTTGTTGGGTGCAACACATTGTATACTTCTATCAAGTCCATTTGTTCACAGGTGTGATTCAGTTGTATTATTTCTTTGCTGATTTTCTGTCTGGTTCACTTATCCCTTGGTGTCAATGGTGTGTTAATGTCTACTGTTATAATTGTTTTATTGCTTATTTGATTTTTCATTTCTATTAATACTTGCATTGTATATCGGAGTGCTCCAGAATTTGGTGCATATATATTTAAGATTGTTATCTCTGCCTCTTGAAGTGTTCTACTGACTATCATGTAGTGTGACCTTCTTTACCTCTTTGGATCATTCTTGGTTTGAATATCACATTGTCTGTAAACAGAATAGATACCTCTGCTTTTTTTCTGGGTTCCTGTTGCATGAAGTATTGTTTTCCATTCTTTGACTTTCAGTCTGTGAGCATCCTTTTGGGTTACATGGGTTTCTTGTAGAAAGCATATGGCTGTGTGTTATTTCTTGATCCATTCTGCCAGGCTGTTTCTTTTAATTCATAAATTGAGGCCATTTACATTAATGCTTATAACTGATATATATATATATATATATATATATATATATATATATTGGTGTAGTTTTGATATGTTATCTTTCTGCTGTTGCTTCTTTACTTTTCCACTCTGTTTAATTGTCTGCCTTGCTTAGTGGTTTTTTCCTATGTGTAATCTAAAATGTCTTTTAGTATTCTTTGCAGGGTTGGTTTGGTGGTCATGAAGTTCTTCAGGTATTATTTGTCATGGAAGTATCTTATTTCTCCATCCATTTTTATGGACAGTTTTTCAGAGTACATCACTCTGGGTTAGAAGTCATTTTCCTTTAGGATCTGAAATACTTCACTCCATGCTCTTCTTGATTTCATTGTTTGTGTTGAGAAGTCTGCTCTGATTCTGATGGTCTTTCTTTTGTAGCTGATCTGTCTCTTCTCTGTAACAGCTTTTAATATCCTGTTCTTATTTTGGATTTCTGGGATAATGATTATGATATATCTGGGTGTACTTTTACTTTGGTTATGGCTATTTGGAGTTCTATATGCTTCACTGATCCTAATGTCAGTTTCCATTCTTAGGTTTGGGAAATTTTCAGTTATTACTTCTTTATATCATTTGTGTTATCCCTTTCTTTTTTGTTCATCTCTATCAAACTTATGTTGCTTTTCTTTGCATCACCTTGCAGCTGTTGAATTGTTATTTCCTGATTCCCTATTATTTTTAAAAGATCTTTCCTCTCCTATTGTGCAATATTGTCTTCGAGGTGTGAAATTCTACACTTTAGTTGAGGTTGTTTTGCTAAATTTCAGTGGAATTTTTGATTTCCTATATATCTCTTTGAATCTGCTTCATGTATTCTGTTTCTTATATTGTTTATTCAAGGTTCCCATCTTTTTGCACTGCTCCTCTAATTTTTTAACGATGTCTTCTTTAGATATGTTCATTTCTTTCATTATGTTTATCATTTCTTCTTTTACTTGGGATATTATTTCTGATTTGAGTTCTTTTATAGTTTCCCAGAGTTGTTTCTTTACTTTGATTTTTATCATTTCAGGCATTTCAGGTGTATGGCTTACATTTTCTTCTACGTACATGGGTCCTAGGCTTGGTTAGGATGGGCTGGAGGTTTGAGACTGTATTTTGTTCTTTCATTTTACCATTTTTGTAATTTTCAGGTTTCAAGCAATGTTTCAAAGCTTCCCCTATGCATGCTGGAAATCACCATGTGCACCTTGAGCTCCTGGGACTGAACGCATGTTGCTGGGCATGGCCCAGTCAGACCTGTGGGGACCTCGCATGCATCCTCTGGTGATTTGGGATGTTGGGCAGGGTCTTACCCACCAGCAGCAATGGTCAAAGCTTCCCTACCACATTCTGGAAATTACTTCATGCACCTTCAACTCCTGCAATTGAATGGAGGTCACTGGACATTGCCCAGTCACACCTGCAGGGACCTCCTGTGCATCCTCTGGTGATTTAGGATTTTGGACAGGGTCTTACTCACTAGCAGCAATGTTCCCAGGCTTCCCCTGCACACACTAGAAATTACTTCATGCACCTTCAACTTCTGGGACTGAATGGAGGTTGCTGCGCATGGCCCAGTCAGGCCTGCGGGGACCTTCCATGCATCTTCTAATGATTAGGACACTGGGTGGGCCTTACCCACTGGCAGCAATGGCCCAAGGCTTCCCTTGCACGTGCTGGAAATCACCTCATGAGCCTTCAGCTCCCAGACATTTTATTTTATTTTATTTTGGAACAGGGATTGAACTTATGACCTCATGCTTAACAAGCATGCATCTAAGCCACTGAGCTAAATTCCCTGGCCCTGGATCTTAGATTTTATCAAATGCTTTTCCTTCATATATTCAGATGATCATGTGATTTTAGTACTTGCTACTGTTTATGTGGTACATTACATTTACTGATTTCTTAAGCTAAACCATCCCTGCATCCCAAGAATGAAACCTACTTGGACATAACATAGTACCTTTCTGGTGATTTTCTGCATTCTGTTTGGCAGTATCTTATTGAGCATTTCTTATCTTTTCATTACAAAATTGCTAGGAACCATGGCATGCCTGTAATCTCAGCACTTGGGAGGCTGAGGCAGGATTGCTGCAAGTTTGATGTGAAACTTGGCTACAAAGTAAGTTCAAGGCCAGACTGAACTGCACAGCAAAATCCTGTTTCAAAAATACCAAAAACCAAAAAAAATTAGTTGGATCTTTTGTGTGAGTACTGCTTCCCTCTCTATTTCATTAGAGAGTTTAAAGAGTATTGGTGTTAGATCTCCAACAGTTCTGTAGAAATTGGGAGAAAATCTCTTGGGACCTGATATTTCTTCCTTAAAGTTATTTTTACTACTTCTTCAATTTTATTGGCTGACATTAGGTAATTTAGGATATTTTTTTTTTGGTACTAGGGATCAAACTCACAACCTCATGCTAGCAGGCAGGTGCTTATGCTGCTGAGCTAAATCCCTGGCCCTAGGATTTTTATCTATTTTTCAGTTTTGAAATTCATATATATATATATTCCCTTTCTTCTGGATTTTCCATTTTATTAAACTATAGGTTTCAAAACAGTTACTGACTGTCTTAATTACTTTATTCATTACTGAGAGAAAATTCACAACATACAAAACTTAAAGGACAAAAGTTTCTTTCAACTCCCAGTTGGCAGAGGTTTCAGTATATAGTTGCCTGGCACCAAGGCAAGGGAAGATGGCAGAGAAAAAAGTTCATACCAGAGAAGGTAGGAAGCAGTAGCAGTGAGCCTATCTTTCCTGCTTATCAAAATATAGATTACAAACTTTTTGAGTATCTACCCAGAGTGGTGCTTTTATCTTCAACAAACCTATTCAGCTGTTCCTAGAACTATGCCAATTCCAATCAGTGGAGTAATTTAGTATTAAACAACCTTAATCTCAATTGCACACACTAGGTCCAGCCACCTCTGAAAGCCCCAATCATGAATGCATGGGGAGATCTAAATACAAGTCATAACATTCTGTTCCTGGTACCAAAAAGACTCATCCACATGCCTTTATTTATAAAGCACTTAGTTCATCTCCAAGAATTGCCAAAATTCCCAAAAATCCCAAAAAGTCCCAAAAATGTCAGCATTGCAGAAAGTCCAACTCCAAAATATCCTGAAGTTTAAGGTAAACTCAGCTCTGAGCTGCTGTACAAGTGAAAAGAAAGTTAAACACCTTCAAAATACAATGGGACAAGATAAACATTACTATTCCAAAAGGAACAAATAAGAGAATACAAGGAAATGGGATTGAAAGAAAATCCAAAATCAAGCAGAGCAACATTGTCTTAGTTACTTTTCTCTTTCATTATTGAGAGAAAATACCTGATGCCCAAAGTTAGGGAAGGGAAGGTTTATTTCTTCCAGATTGGAGGTTTCAGTCCATACTAAGTTGGCTCCAAGGCAATGTAATATGGCTGAGGAGCAGCAGTTCATGGCTACCCCTGCAGCAAAGCATGAACCAGGCAAAAGAAACAGAAGATATTCCTTCTTCCCACCATTGCACTGTATGCTGGCTCCACCCCTGGGTGGGTACAGCACTCACAACACCAATCCCAGTGCTAGACAATAAACCAGTTGCAAACACTAGATTCAGCCATGTCCATGACTGCATGAGACTTGGCAGGGGAGCATCTGAAATAAACCATAACAAACATTAAGTCCAATAGATCCATGTCCAGCTACTGGTACAATATGTGGCAAGATTTCAACTGAAAAGCGATTGGGTGGTTCTGCCCCTATTACAAAGCAGATGGTTCTAGCACCCATGGGTTTTCCCTTGGGTTGACTTTGATCACTCCTTGGAGCTCTCATCAGACAATCCAACATTCCTGGATTCTCTAACTTTCTGCTCTCTTCACTACAGTGTCAGTTTCACACTCACAGCATTGCACACCTTTCAGGAGCACACTACCTGGCCTATTAAACCTTCTGAATCTTGGAGGAAGCCTTCCTTATCCAAAAATTCTTACATTCTGCATGTACCTGGAAAATGTGGCTTTACCAGCACCACATAGATAATCCCAAGATCTGCCACCAACTGGAGCAGCATGTATGTTTTCTTCTATCTTGGCTGTAGAGGTGGAGTTGCTGAATTGCTGAGTGCTAGGAACCCATACCAAGGAAGACATTCTCTAGGCCACTGCCATTTAGGAACATAGTGCTCTGGGCCTTTCTTCTCAAAGTAAAGTCTTTCACTTTTGCAACTGCGAGCTGCAAATGCTTAAGTAATGCTGGTTTGTATGATGTTCTCAGACTATCTCTTCTATAGTATTGCTATTTTTCAGCAACAAAATTCTCCTCTTCAGTATCTTTTCAGGCAACAGGTTTACTGTAGCTTGCTGTCTGGCCAAAATTAAAACCCTCTAAATCATTCTGCTGATCCCATTGTTCTTTATTCTCAATATAAACTTGAGGGAAAATACCCAAACAGTAGCTTTGAAACTTAGACTGCTTTGAAATTTCTTTCATGACATTAATGTAGTGTCCTACATTTTGGTCTACAAAATGCAGATAAACTTTCTGCCAAAGCATAACACAGATGGTATGGAATCTAACAACCAAAGCATTATTTGTAGCTAACTAAAATCTCCTGAGATTGGTCTTCACTGGATGCATTTCTATTAGCATTGTAGTCCTCTGAGCTCTCACCGAAATCTCCCTTCACGTTCAAACTATAGCATTTCAGGGCTGCTTCTTCAGCTAGTGATGTCAAATGTTTCCTAACTCTTCTCACATCCATACCACAAGGCCAGGTAATATTACAGCAGTGACCACACTCTATGTAGCAAAATATATCTCAATTAATTTTATAATTGCTGGGAAAAATACCCAACACCCACAAATTGAAAGAGGGAAGGTTTATTTCAGCTCACAGTTGGTAGAAATTTCAGTTAGGTGGCTTGACTGAGTAGAAAAAGCCCAAGGCAAGGCAAATAGGAAGCAGAAAGCAGCAGAAGAAAACTTGCCTTTCCCTTTTATTGCTTCCAGCTGCAAGCCTTTTGGGCAGTGCCAAACACACCCAGAGTAGGGCATCTGTCTTCAGGAAATTCATTCAGCCACACCCAGAATTATGATAATTCCAATCAGTAAACCAATTTAATACATCATGCACTTAATCTCAGTATCACAAACTCTAGATCAAACCAGCTTCAGAAAGCCCCAGCTGTGAGTACATGTGTCTTTGGGAGAACATCTACGTATAGGCTATAACACTGTTTGGGATTTCATCCAGATTTTTTTATTTCTCCTTTTTCATCTTTACTGGTATAATTTGAAGTCTTTATCTTATAAAACTTGCTAAACATTTATTCTTTCAAAGAACCAACTCTTTTGTTCATTGATTTATTCT
The DNA here is from genome assembly GCF_034190915.1 of Cavia porcellus. Classification (NCBI taxonomy): domain Eukaryota; kingdom Metazoa; phylum Chordata; class Mammalia; order Rodentia; family Caviidae; genus Cavia; species Cavia porcellus. Next base: position 35,750,083 of record NW_026947486.1, on the reverse strand, counting down.
ACTGCTTTTTTAGTTAGAATTTTATTAACTTTTGCTCTGATATTTAGTTTTCATTCATGTACTAGCTTGGAACTTGATGCATCATTAGGTTATTTTTAGCTCAATATGTTTTACTGGTGTGAGAATTCACTGTTCTAAAACGATCCAAGAACTTTGTCTGTGTCCCATAGGTTTCAGTATGTTGCACTGGCATTATCATTTGACTGTAGGAAGTGTCTAGTTTTTTATTCTCATCAGTGACTCATTGATTATTCCAAAGAGTATTATTTAATTTACATGTATTTACAGTTTCTGTTGCCACTGGTTTTTAGTTTCCATGCACTATGATCTGATAATATGTATCAGAATACTCCAATTTTTTTGCATTTACTTAAGCATCTGTTATGGGCTAGGATGTGGTCTATTTTTTATTTTGAAGAGAATAAAATCAAATGAAATAAAACAATAGTCAATCAAAACAAAACACTGAATATGCTACAGGACCTCAAAACAAGATAAAAGAAAATCAACAATGGCTACCATAATGCTTCTTGTTATCTTCAAAATAGTTGCCCATGCTATCACACATAATAAAATCAAACAAAAGAACAAAATAAAACCAAGAAAACAAAACAATGAAAGCAATACAGGACTTCAAAACAAGATAATAGGAAATGACCAATGGCTACCACAATGCCTCTTGTTATCATCAAAGTAGCTACCTATATCATCAGACATAATAAAATCAAATAAAACAAAATAGGATAAAATCCATTAAAACAAAGGAATGAAAGCAATACAAGATAATAGGGAATCAATAATGGCTACCATAATATGCTTTGTTATCTTTGAAATAGCTGCCATGCCATCAAATGTAATAAAACCAAACAAAACAAAACAATGAAACCAATATAGGGCTTCAAAACAAGATAATAGATTAACAATGGCTACTGCCTTCCATTTTTAGACATTTCCTCCCCTTTCACTCTCACAATATCTATTGTGTATTTTGAATCCTATTAACTCTTTTAATTTTTTATACTAGGAGACAACAGGTTGTTCACCCATGTGACTCTGAACCACTTCACCCATGATCACCATCTCAAGCTGTATCCATTTCCCCTATAAGAGCATCAAGGTTATCTTAATTTATAGCTGAGTAGCTTTCCATTTGTATAAAAATGCCCTGTCTTTCTTATCCATTCTGCCGTTGATGGACAAGCTACCCCTACTTTTTTTCTGGTTCCCTGTCATGTAGAGCGTTGTTTTCTCTCCTTTGACTTTCAGTCCATGAATTTTCTTTCAAGTTAAATGCATTTTTTGTATAAAGCATATTGATGGATCCTGTCTCTTGATCCACTCTGCCTGTGTTTCTTTTCATTGGTGAATGGAGGCCATCTACATTAATCTCTGCCTTGCTAGTTTCCTGCCATTGGCTGCCTACTTTTCTCCTCCATTCAACTGCTTGTCCCACTTGGCAATCCTCTCTGGTGCTGTTCCTGAAAACATGATCATTTTTATCTCTCTCTTGAATGTCCTTAAGTATTATTTGTAGGGTTGGTTTCATGGTCATGAATTCCTTCAGTTATTCTTTATAATGAAAGTATCTTGTTTCTCCATTAATTTTGAAAGATATTATTTTTGCAGGGTACATCAATCTGGGTCAGAAGTTGTTTTCTTTTAGGTTTTGAAATACTTGACTCCAACCTCTTCTTGACTTGATGGGTTGTGTTGAGACTTCTGTCATGATTTATATGTGATGCTTCTTTTCTTTCACAGCTCTTAATATTGTATTCTTGTCCTGAATTTGTGGAACCCTAATTATTATATGTTTAGGTGGAGATTTATTTTGGTTATGGCTTACTGAAGTTCTATATGCCTCACTTACCTGAATGTCATGTCCTTTTCCTATGCTTGGTAAGTTTTCTGCTATGACTTCTGTAAATACACTTTTTATTTCATTTGTGTTCATCCCTGTTTTTTTGCTGACATCTATCACTGCTAAATTATTTTTCTTCTCATTGTCTTGTAGCCTTTGAATTGTTACTTCCTGATTCCTTGATATTTTAAGAGATCTTTCCTTTTGCAACTGCTAGCTGCAAACCTGTCTTCAAGGTCTGAAAGTTTGTCTTCAGTTTCTTTCAAGTGGTTTTACCAGTGTTCAATGGAGTTTTTACTTTCCTGGGTATCTCTTTGAATCTGTTTTATGCATTCTAAATCTTTCTGTATTGATCGTTCAAGGTTTCCCTCACTTCCCTATGCCCCTCTATTTTTTTATTTTTATCTATGTCTTCTTTAGAGATGCTCAGCAATTCTTTTATTATGTTGTTCATTTCTTCTTTTACCTGAGACAGTATTTGTGTTCTAATTTCTTTTGTAACCTCATGAAGTTGTTGACATTTTCCTGGATTCTTCTAGATAAGAATGTAGTGGGATTCCAGGCATTTCCCCTGTGGGCTATAATTTCTCCAAAGCACGATTGTCTGGTTCTCCTGGCCAGTGCTGGCTATGGGTATCTGATGGCGGCCATTGGATGCACTGGTGCAGGGCTGACTGCTGCGTTTCCCAGCACACACTGGCTACCGCTACCTTCAGGAAGCTCCCTGATGGTGACCAGCATGGGTATGGGGGTGGGGTTGGCCACTGCTTGCTGGACCTGAGCTGATTACCAGCAAGAAGTGTCCCCAATGGTGGTTGATATGCAGATGCCTGGTTACCAGCAAGAAGCATCCCCTAGGGCAGCTGGTACGCACCAATGTTATCTGTTTTGAAGAAAGTTCCATGTGCTGCTGAGAAGAATGTATATTCTGTTGTCATTGGATGAAACAGTTAGATATCTACTAGGTCCATCTGTTTGAAGTTTGGCTCAATACCAGTATTTCTTTGTTGGTTTTTTTGTCACAACTATATTACTGTTTATCTGATTTTTCATGCCCAATAGTAATTTATGAATTTGGGTATGCCAGTATTTGGTGCATATATTTGTAATTGTTAACTCTTCCTGTTGAATTGTTTACTTAACCTATAATACATGGTAACCCTGTTTGTCTTTTCTCATGAGACCTGGCTTGAAACCCAATTTTTATTAAATTATGATACCTACTCCTGCTTTTCTGTGCTCCAATTGCACAGAACATCACTTTCCATCCTTTGTTAATCTGTGAGTTTCTTAAGTTAAATGTTACACATCACACATCATTGCTTCTTGTTTTGTGATCCATTCTGCCAATTGGTATCTTTTGTGGAATTGACAGCAACCACATTGAGTGATTACTCAGAGATAACAATTTATTCTTGTCATTACATCTATTTCCTGTTGCTGATTTTCTTATGTTTTGTTCTTTTGCTTAGTTGCTCACACCAATAAGTCTTTTTGACTTATTGGAATTTGTGGTGAGTAACTGATTGCCAACTTGACTGGGGAACACATAAGTGAATTGAGTCAGTTGGGTTCTGAGCATCGAAGACCCACTTTAAGGAGGATTGTTATGAGAATGGTACAAAAGCAGAATGGTGGAGGGTGAGGATTTCAGCCATTTTCCTTTAAAGAGCTTTCTGACAGATGATTTTCCTTGGAGGAGCATCTGCTGTTTTCTTTGAGGGAGCTCTGGTCTTCACCTTCACCTTCACCTTAGACATCATTTACTGGCTTTCAACACAGATTCTTCAACTGCCAGCATTGGCCTTTCAGCCTTCTGGTGCAGACTCTGGCATCTAGCACTCACACTTTGACCTCCTAACACAAACCCCATGGTCTTTTGTCATGGATCCTTAAGCCTCCTGATGCAGACTCATAAGGGACATTGCAGAGACTTCAGGACTTTTGCAGGAGCCTTTTGATCTCTACCATGTAGACAAATCTTTTGCACTCTTGTACATCTGACACTATGGGCAGCCATTGCAGACCACTGTTGTAAATTTCTGTGTCAGGCATTAAATCTGATTCAGAGCATGTGTACCTTTTGAGGATCCTTTCTCCAGCCCTTGAAGTTCTTATAAGCACTAACTAATCAGCATTGTTGATCTGATCAACTTTTCCTAGGATATCACTGTGAATTTTTGTAATACTAATTTGGTACACATGAGTTTTTGGAGATTTTTCCTTATTATATAACCTTACTCCACTATCAGTGGTATAAAGAAGCCTACTGTGATTCTAATGCATTTAACTTTATAAGATTTGTTCCTATGATGGAAACTTCTAGTGATTTGGTTATAATGTGGCTCAGAAAGGTTCTCTTTTGGGATTCTACATACCTCTCTTATCTATACATTTATTTCTTTTCCTATATTGGGGAAGTTTTCTAGCACTATTTCTGTAACAGGATTTTTATGTCATTTATTTTCTTGTAAGTTTTCATTTATTTTAGTTACTCTTACATTAGTTTTCTTTGTGTCATTTAACATCTATTGGATCTATTTCTCATGTTCTCTTGATGCTTGTAAGGTATCTTGGAGTAGTTGGTTCTTGTAGAGGGCACTGTCTTATAGTTCTGAAATTCTTTCCTCACAATATAATTTTTAATGATCTGGATTTCTGACTGAAACAGTTTCACTAATCTACTCTAATTCTTTGTTAAAATGGTCATTCGTGTTTTGTATTATTTTGTTTAGCTCATCTAGCTTTTTATTAATGTCTTCTAAAAACTACTGGATCATTTTAGATATTACTTTCACTATCAGTTTATTTATACCATCTGTGACCCTGCTGAGTATCTTCTTGATTTTTTCTAACCTCTGTTAGTATTGTGAATAATGCTGTTGTGTGGCTTATGCCATTCTGCCCCCACAGTATTCTTAGACCATGTTTGATGAGTTGGAGGGTGAGCTGGGAGTTTGGGGAGACATTTTGTTGACTTGTCTTGCATACATCTATTGCTTTGTACTGAGGTTTGTGGATGTTTATAGTGTAGCAACATTGTTGCTAGTATAAAGATCCCTTTAGTTGCTTTTCTGTGGTATACTTTGGATGTGGCTAAGTACAGTTATTTACTTCATCCCAATATCCAACTTCCTTGGTTAATTTAGAAGGGGAGAATGCAGTGCAATTAGTCAAACAGTTTAGTTCTCTGGGAGTGTAGTCTAGTATTATTCAGGTCACAAAGATAATCTGAGTGATAGCTTACAGTGAAATAGTGACACTTATATGACTGATATTGTCAAGTGAACGAATGGGCTACAGTAGTAATGTCCAAGACAAACTAGATAGCAACATATCATAAGAACCAATTTTGTACCACTCTTAACTTCAGAGAAAAAAATCCACAATTATGATGTCAATATTAAAACAGATATGTACTAAATGCAACAGCTATATCTCTGCTAATGGTGCAAAAGATTCAACAGTAGTTTTACAGAATTAACTATCAAAAGATTAATAAGGCTTTGTGGTTATGGTATAAATAATATAGTTTGTGAAGAGGGGAGCGCAAAAGGAAAAATTTGAAACCTTATCCTATATGATACAAGGAAGAAAAAGAAACAATACAAAGAATATTATTGTGAGGTGAAAGGATATTTATACAATTAGGTAATGGTAAGAGAAAAACTGAGAAAAAAGACAAAAGAAAAAGGGAAAAAACAAGGAATTATAAAGTGAGTAAAAAAGAGAAAAACAGCAAAAGAATTAAAAAGGGGCAGAGGGAAATAAAGAAGTAACAAAAACTGATAAAAAGCAAAGAAAGACAAAGGAAAAATCCCAAGCTTCAATAAACTGATGAAGGAGGAAAGAAAAGAAAAAAGAAAAAAACCCTAAAAACTGTACATATCAACACAGCAACAAAATAAATGAAAGAAAGAAAAAAATCAGACAGACACATAGAAATTTCTCTGTGATTCTGAATGTGTAGTTTTTTCCCCCAGGATTTACAATTTTGGAACAGTGTCTAAGGTAAGGCATGTCTCTGCTCATGCTGATAGATAAAGAAGGCAATCAGACCTCAGATCTGTGCTGTAGTGATCACCAGCAGACAGTAGGATTATGCTGAGGGTGCCAGTATTGTGCCTTGCAAATCCAGCACAATTCAAGCTGAGCCTGCCCTCTGGCTATGTGGGCAGGGCGTGTGTCCTTTAGCTTAAGTCCCTCCGAGGGACTCTTTCTAGTCTGAACATGGCTTCCTGAACATTGCTGTCTACAGTTAGTGTCACTCATGCAGTCACTGGCAATATAACCCTGGAATCCCTGATTTGAAGCTATCCTGACCCTGGTCTGAGTCCTGGGTTCAAACAATCAGCCTGTCCCTGGAATGGCATCTGACCATGCATTCTCTCCAGGGTATATGACAGGTACTTGAAACTAGAATCATTCACCCAGTTTTTTCCTGTGGAAGGACTCACATAGGAGTGGAATCCTGTGCTCTCTCTGCAGATCATAGCACCCACAGGTCATTCCACTGCTGTGTTTCTTCCTGAAGCCCTCTCTAGAGGCCCAAGCTTTCACTTTGCCTCCATGAATTTGGTCTCTCTTTTCCAGAAGCCATGAGATGGGAGCCAGGGGAAAAAGTGATGATTGTGTCTTCCCTTCCTCGTGCTGTGTTCCGCCTGTTCGATTTCTCTGGAGGCTTTAATTTTCCTGTCAGATCCTTTCTGGTTCCCAGGGCTCTATTTCTCTGTTGTTATTCTGGATTCCGAGTCTGGATTCCAAGTCTTAGACAGAATGTGTTGTTTCTGGTGACCACCCCTAGAGTTCTTACAAGAACAGGTTATGCAGCAAGGTAACTGCAACAAACATCACTTTCTTTTTCATGTGGTTCTTTGTTTTCCACTATTCCATCATATTGTAACTTAGCTGTAGTAGTTGATTGATTGTGTCAACTTGAGACATTTAGAAGCTTAACTAAATCAGCTTAGCAATTCTAGACCCTAAGGTGCAGAAGATCCAACCTAGAGTACCTCATCTCCTGGACAATATGAATGGGAAGCAGGAAGGATGGATGAAGTTCTGTTCTCTGGAGAAGCTTCAGTCTTCACCTTCAGTTTGAAGGTTGTTTCCTGGTTTCTAGTGCAGACTCTTTGGCTTCTGCCAAAGACTCTTCAGAGTTCTGGCATAGATTCTTCAGCCTTCCATCACAGACTTACTGGCCTGCTACTGCAGACTTGCACAGGACACTGCAGTGAACTGCAGACCTTGGATTGAATCCTTTGGCCTCCGGCTTGCAGATACCCTCTGCAAACTTCCTTATCTAACTGTGTGGCTTGCCGTCATAAGTCAATCTTTTAATTTTGTTATACATTTGTATATCTTGCATTCTATCTGTTTTCTCTAGTAAAACCTGACTCTCTAGGAAAACCCCAACGGGCACCCAACCAGAACTATGGAGATGCTGGCACCAAGCTCTTGAATCTCCAAAACTGTGAGCTAAACAAATTTTTTCTTTGTAAGAACCTAGTCTCAGTCATTTTGTTATAATATGGATAATGGACTAATGATAAACAGACCAACAGAACAGAAGAGTTTACAAGTGTATAAACAGGAACTTGACAGATGATAAAGGGATGATGTAGAAAGTTAAGAAAAAAGCCATCACAATAAATGGTGCCACATCAGTTGGAGACTTACATTGAAAAATGTGGAGCTTGATTTGTAAATCTCACTATATACGAAAATCAAATTTAAAATCAAGTTTAAATCTCAGCATTAGACCAGTTACCTCCCAAGCATAAGGCCCTGGGTTTGAGACCCAGCACTGAAAAAAAAATGTCAATTCCAGGTGCACTGTAGAGTCAAGGACATGGAGAGTATTAGAACTGCTTGCCTAGTTGCCGAGGATTTAGCTCAGCGGCGTAAGTGCCTGCCTTGCAAATATGAGGTTGTGAGTTCGACCCCTGGTACCAAGGGAAAAAAACTGCTTGCCTAGATAGCATAAGGCCCTGAATTTAGTCCCCAGTACCACACTCTCCAAAAGACATAATAGTAAATTATAAACCTAAATGTGAATGGCAAAACAGATAAAACTTTTAGAATATATATATATATATATATATATATAAAGACACAGAGATACTCTTTGTATGGAACACACAAAAAAATCATAAAAGAAACTACTGAGAATTTTGAAGTTAAAATTAAAGACTTCTGTTCATCAAACGATGCTATAAAGAAAACTAAGCCATAGATTTGGGAATGGTTCTCAACATAATACAAAAATAGTTTCTAATCAGAGTATATTAGAAATTGATACAAATGTATAAGAAAAGAAAACACAACTTTTCAAAAATACAGGTAAAACATTCTGTACAACCGCTTTATAGAATATATCCAGATGAACTAAAAATAAAAATATAGTCTCATTAGTTACAGAAAGATGTCAATTAAAAGCACAAGATATTATGCACCAGAATATGTATGATTAAAATGATGAACAACACCAAGAATAAGCAAAGATGTGGAACAACTGGATTCTCATAAGTTGCTGATAAGAATACAAATTGTCAATCACTATCATTATCAATAATGTCAAAAATATGCATTTCTTATGACTCAAAACTCTAATCCTAGATATATAACCAACAACAAAAACTAAAAGACATAATATAATACTCATAACCTCATTATTCATAACTCCAAACTGGAAATAATCCAATATTTATTATTGCATATAGCAATATTCATATAGCAAAACTATATGAATTAGGAATTATTCAAATAAATATAAAAATAATTTTAAAAAATAAAAATACCAATAAAACAACTATAGGCAATATGAATGGATATCATATATACAGTGTTAATCAAAAAACACTAGGCCCAAAAGAAATGCATGTTGTTTGATTTCATTTATATGATGCTCTAAATGGACAAAATTATCTATGATATTAGAAGACAGGACAGCCATTAACTTTTGAAAGTGAATGTGATATAATAATGGGGTGGGGCACCATTAGACTTAGAGGTTGTGGGCTTCTAATAATGACCAATTTCTTGACCCAGGTGCTAGTAAAATGAACAAGTTCACTTTATAATAATTCATTACATTATGAAATTATGAGGTATATACTTTTCTGTATGTGTGTTATAACTCAATACAAAAGAAAAATAAAGAAATAAAGAGCTAATTACTGGGTATTTAGAGTCAAAGATGTCCATCATGAGGGCAAAAGATGTGGTTTCTCTTAGTAATGTTCTTGGGAATTATGTGACCTCAGAAGTTCTCTAGTATAAAGGGATTTTAACTACTTAAAGGTAGTACATAGAAATTACAGATCATTTTTCATCAGAGATAAGACCTAAAAGCAAATAAAATGTCAAATGACATATAACAGAAAGCTTTTTGCACCATCTTAAAAGGTATGAAACCAGAAAATGGATCATATGGTAAGAACTCTTCATTTCACTTTCTAATTATTTTAGAAATGAGAGAACATTTACAACAGAACTCTTTACTTACCTAAGCAGAGGTGACAGTTCACAGGCTTAGCAAGATCTGAGGAAAACAAGCCTATTATATAAAGATAAATTGTTTTCATTTTATGTGAACATCTACAAAGTCCCAAAATACTATTCAACTTAACAAGTGCTTGAGTACCCTAACTATAACTAGCACCACGTCTAGCACTGGGGAAGAAGACAAAAAAGAAGGTAAATTTGTGAGGAACTCTAATATAAACACACAAGATTTATTTAAAACAACAAGAAAAAACACAACTAGAAAATGATTCTAAGACAGGATATGGTGGGTGGCTTGCAGGAGTACAGTTAGTAAGACAGAAAATGATACAAGTATAATGAAACCAACTGATTAAAAATCCTTGAATGTCACACCAAAAATTCATTTAAATCCACTAACGATTATTTCATCTATATCCTACACATCAAAAATAATGTGAGTTCATTCATTATGCACACCTTGAATTATTCCTAGTTATCTTCTTGATCAATCAGCCTTAAAGTTGAGTCTGCATATATTAATGGTCTATTTAGTTATATCAAAAGATGTTTTTTGAGTTGTTATGGTTAACTTCTATGATATCCTCTCAAATAATTAGAGATATATCCCAAACATTCCCAACAGTCATGAATAAATTCTTATTGACCTACCTACAATTTAGGATATCACTGTGTAAAGTGAGTTGAATGAAACAATACCTTCAATTGTCTCCCTCTCAAAGTAATTTTTCAAGGACTAAAAGATTTCTATTACTTAGCTAGTCTTGGCGGAGCATATCTGTAATCCCATGTCTCTAAAACATTTTTAAAAGGGTGGGTGGGGTTAGTAGGGCACAGATCTCACACAAAGGCCCTGAGTTCAATTACTAGTACCACAAAAGAAAAAGAAAACTAACACTTAACATTGCGTCTAACACAGCAAACTTTGTACTTATTGAATTAGATTATTAAATTATATCAGCATATTATCCACATTTATCTCTCTCATGGTTTGAAAGACTTTGATTATATTTCTAAAGTCTCCAGAATGACAGAAGTACTAGAAAATCCCTCCATGCTTTCTATCAATTTAATTGCGTTTCTGAGGACTTTCATCAGCTTTTAGGTTTTTCTCGAGAAGTACCCACCAGAATCTTTTGTCTGACTGTAAGTGAAATCCACTTTTGATCATTTTACATGGAAAGGATAAGAATTTTTTCATCATTGTTACTAACACTCTTCCTGAGGATGCCCACCATGCTCTTGACCCTGGAGAAACACAATCACAGCTGGACCAATTTCTCTATAGAATGACTTATAGGGACTTTTAATTTTATTTCATACATTGTTCATTGTCAAATTCAGAGACTAATGTTTCTAGCCCTTAAGAGCATCTCTACCAAGCATCCAGATAAATCTATGGCTACTTAGCTGTCAGTTGAAGACAGTTGTGATTCCAGAAAGTCTGATGTGACTCACTTATTATCATCAGCAACTGTGTCTCCACTTTTTAAGATTTTTCTAAAACATTTTCTTTGCAGAACTTTACTGATCTCATTACTTCATATCTTTATTGTTCTAATTTCCTTCTGTATCTTGTTTTAAAAGTTTTTATATTGAGGTATGACATATAGTCTTCTAACAATGATTTCTACGTCTCTTACATCATAACCAAAAGCCCATTCCATCATCTCATAAGTGTAGACAGATGTACTTTTGCCTAACTGCATGACTTTATACAAACAAGGAACTGACTATGACTGCTATGTTTACTAGGTCTCCTCATATCTTCCTGCAATTTATGCTCACTTTTTGCCTTCACTTCTTGCAGACAAAAACTAGTGAGCAACCTGAATGTATTGCCTATTGGAAGGTACATACTTTATCTTTCTTCCTCTTCATCCAAGAGTTACTGTAATAGCAGTTGTTTGTGTTGAAAAACTAAAACATAAAAATATGACCTATGTGGCAAAATTCCACCAGGCTGTTTACTTCCTTATTTATGAACCAGAATTTGTCAGCACAATTTAGCATTTTGACTCTAAGCAAATACTGGAATCAAATGTCTCTGCAAAGCCAGCAGAGGGTGCACCAGGGCACTAGAAATTTTACCCAAGATGTAGCAGTATTAATTTAATTCTAATAGCCAATCAGTTTTTCCTCTATTTACTTATTCAGTACAGGACTTATTTATTATACACCAAAACTAATTATCTTCAAAAGAAGCTTCTAGTGAATCCAGTCCATTGAATCTGGGCTAAAATTCCTTCAGAGTACACTGCAAGTCTTCTAAAAGTAAAGCGCAGGATGAATAAGGAATACAGGGTTAATTCTTAGTCTGGGTCAAAATACAGGCAGCAAACAACAAAATGATATAGATATGAGTCCTCTCACTTTGTAAAAGTTCTACCCTGTTCCCTTCTCCTCAAGAAAGAAAAGCCTCAGTAGGCAGTATGCTGTAGGAGAATGGATACTGAACTGGGAGTGAAAATAATAACTGCATCCTAGTTTCAACTCTGTTATCTTGGGGAAGTCACTTTCCCTACAAGGTCTATGCATTTTCCAAGGAAATAAAACAGAAATGTACTCAGATGACCCCTTATAACTCTTTAAAAAAATCCTATTCAAAGTTCAAATTAACAAATGTATAGGGCCAAATTTTGTGCTTTTACAACACAAAGACTAAAACAAAGAATAAAGAACAAAAGATAGGAAGGTGTGTTTAAACCTAGACAGAACTATTTTAGTGCTACACAAAAGGCAGGCAACTGCATGCCTTTAAAGACTGGTAAGAGCCCCATACCATCACAGTAGTCCTAGAGTACAACTGTCTTGTTAATCCTTAGTCTATAAACATGTCTCTGTCCATTCTGAATGCCATCATTTGATTAAACAAGTTGAATTCCTTCATCCTTTCACAAAATATCAATATTCAGTTGCTAAGTATTTCTACTGGGCATTAGGGGGTAAATAAATAAGGGAACCAAAATCATAGTTAATTATCATTTAGCTACAGTGTTTAAAGTTTTAAGTATGAGAAGCATGCCTGCTGATTCTGTTCTTTGATAAGCTGTTATATAAGTAAGTTGGAGTGTTACAAGAAAGACATTTTGAGGCTCAGGGCAACTTTACCATACATGTTGTAAAAAACAGAAACGTATCAGTCCTAACATTACAGCATTATCCATGAATGTAATGCCTCTATCAAGTATATAACTGTGGATGGAGTTATACTTTGGAGGTCATAGTAGCACAAATAAAGTTCAAAGAGTTATGACAATGACTCTGGATGTGGCATTAAATGTAAAAAATCTTAGGTCTCTCTTCTCCAAGAGGTGCAAATTCACGATTATCCTCCTTGAACCACTTTAAAAACATTCTTTAGATGCTGTTTTGTTTCACATATAAGACAAAATATGACAATCAGATCAAAACTTTCACTAAATGCACTAAATTTATTTGAATAAAGAGCTAGAAAAAAAATCAGAAACAAAACCCAAAGCAAATAGTTTGTTAATAAGGGTACAGACACCCCTTAGATTGCAAAAAGCTGCTCTGGTGACTCTGTTCCTGAATAACTATTCCATTGACAGATTTAGGTTCTCCAGCTAGCACTAATGAAAACATTTCACACTTTACCACCGAAAACACTCCAGTAGAACCTACATGCAAAAGGTTTTATTTCCATATTTTTAAAAATTGTTCTTCAGAAGTTGTCTGGCAAGACAGCATATTTCTATATCAAAATTCCTCAGGGGCACTTATCTTCACTACGACACCAAGGACAAGTCAGTCTCAAATTGCAGTAAATATGAACAAGCCCATGTTCTGGTCAGCGCGCAAGGACCCCGTGTTGAAAGTACGGTTAAAAGTAGTTTGAATGCGCTTGGAGCAGTTATTATAGCTGTTTACAGCTCAGACTCCAAAGGAGAGCTTGCTACTGCTGGCATCAGCTCTGGACACGAAAAAACAAGCACCGCGGGCAGAGAACCTCAGCAGGAGCAGAAGGGCCAAAGTGCTCCCCGTTAGTCTTCCAGGGGGCACCGCGGGCACCTACTCGTTGGGATGGGGCGGGAGCGCTGCCAACTTTTCCCAAGGCACCACACAGCCGAGGGAGGCGGGAGTTAGCTAGAGTTTCCAAGTCAAGCAGATCTTAAAGACTCTGGGCGAGCTGAGCCAGGGAGTGAGGACAACCTGCCCTGGACAACTTCCCCCTTCTTGCTCGCCCCCTCCCTGGCCGTGCACTCAGACTTGGATCCAAGTGGCAGAGAAGCCTTGGGCCCTGCAGTGGAGGGCCCCTGCCCTACCCACCCGGGGAAGGGGCCTCAGCCGACGCCGCCACCCCTACTAGGTGACTCACCTGGTGCAGGTCCTGAGAGTCAGGGGGGAGTGTGGTTTCTCCCTGTTCCAACCGCTGGTACTGCAGCGACGGCTGCCCAATGTGGAGGGTGATGGGACGGTCAGGTTCGAGGCCACCGGCGTTGCTCAGGGTGCCAGAGGTACCATGAGTGCCCGGGCTGCCCAGGCGGGACTCAGCCCCTCGTTCCCGCCGCAACTCAGACCGCAATTCTAGGTAGCAGCACAACGTCAGCAGGTGGAGGGCCAGCGAGAGGCCAAAGAAACCCAGGAAGAGCCGGCAGCTGTACCCTTCACCCGCCCGGGCAGGGGCCCCGCGACAGCCACAGGCTTGGCTCCCTCGCTCCCCTGCTGCTGCAGGCAGGGGTTCCCTGCGCTCTACCTCAGGGCAGCCCATGGCCTCCGGAGACACCCGCTCTTTCAGGCCCTGGAGCCGCCGCGTCTGCCTCAGCCGTTCACGACCCCTGACACGAGGCTACTGTCCTGCCATCGGCTGGGGGCTGCAGGGACCCGTTCCTGCGCGGTGGCTGGGCGGGACAGAACAGGGAGCAGCCGCATGTGCTGCTCCACTCCGAGGGTTGGGAAAAGGAGGAGGAGGGGCAGGAGAGAGGGGCGGCTCAGCCCGCAAGGGAATGAGGGAGGAGGTCCCAGCCGACCCCGCCCCACCCCTCAAGGGGCTGCAGGGGTGCCCAACCACTGGGCCGCCTAGCCTGGCGCCCCGCCCCGTGCCGTTCGGTCCGGGCCTCCCGCCACGGGGCGGAGCCTGGGGGCTGAGGGTTCCTCTCTGCCTGGCAGCCCCACCCAGCTCTTCCCGTTTGCCCAGTTCTAGTTGGTGTCTGCCGATGTCCTTCATCTCCGGACTCCGCCCAAGTTTAACCCTTCTGTGCCAGTACGGGGGAGGGAGGGAGGGGGAGGCTAAGAAGAATTTGGGAACCTTGGAAAGAAAGTGGAGCAAAGAAAAGGAGGCAGAAACTAGCATTAATAGAAATGTTTGCAATTAACTGCAGTTGTTAATAACATCATCCAGTACTTATCTGTTGCTTTCAATCTTCAAAGCATTTAGCAGACGTTAAACTAATTAAAACAGTTCTGGGTTTGGAATGAAACCATGCCTGTTGTGTTTGCAATCTAATGGCTTGCCAAAAGAAAAGGAGACCTAGGATCCTGGGAGCCAACGGAACTGGGAATCAGGCAGCCTCAGTCCTGGAGTGAGTCTGGGGGCACAATGGAGGAGACCCTTGCCGAGTGGAACTGAAGTGATGTTGCCCCTTGAAGGTAAATAATCTTCTGGGGTTTCTTGATATGTTAGTTAATTCAGCGGATCTGTATTGATCCCATTTAGAATGCAGAAAGTGCTGTATGAGAAAGTAGAATACTTTGTCTTCATCTACTGCTCTAAGGGTTTTGGGTGGAAAATGTGCGCCTTCCAGTAGCAAATGGGGAAACCAAGAGCCACAATGAGGTGGATTTTTACAAGGGTGTTCCCCGGAATGGCCAGACACCATTGGTGTCTCTCTTTGCAAGCAACTGTTCTGGCCTCTCTACCCCTCCCATCCTTCCCCTGGAGTACTCCCTAGGGGAAGTTCAACAAGTCAGCCAAAAGTTCCAGATGTACACTGCTGCAACTGCAGCAACTTCAACTGTTGCACCAATCAGAAACGGGTTCAGGGCAAAAAAATGAGTGGCAAATGTCAGGACAATAGATCCTAAAATGAAGTATGGAAAGAACTAGTTCAGTCAAGTCACAGTTAACTAGTCTCCCATTATCAAAACCAAAATAACTGGCAGGAGGAAACATGCACATTTTTTAGCCACCACACTCTCATTCCCATTTTGGGGAAATTAACAATTTTATTGACTTGAAGCAGGCATCTTGAGTGCTACCAAGGAGGCTCAGTGATACCCTGGAACACTATAGGCAGGCTTAAGCCTGAGGCTGCTGAAAGACAAGAAAAACACCAAGGGAAATAGAAAATAAGAGAAACAACACAAAACTAAAAGCATATGGTGAGGAGGTCAGTCCAGAGAGCACTGAGGTTGAGAGCCTTAAACGTATTAGCCACAGACAACTTTTCTTTCATAACCTTTGTGAATTGTCTCAGTTCCTCCATAACATATTTTTGTCCTCTCTGTAAACTTTACCCATGACATAGAAAAATTGCAAAGAATATCATCATCATACAGATGGGAGGGGGATTTAACAGCTGCTCTCAAGTCCTGCTTGTCCAGACCAGGAATTCTAGATGCTAGGAAAACTGCCAGGCTGATTTACTTAATTATCACAGCCCAGGATTATTGGAAAGAATGCTAGACCAGGAGTCAGAAGACATGACTCTGCCACTACTTTCTTGGGTCACTCTTGAAAAGTTCTTTTTCTTTCTTTCTTTCTTTCTTTCTGTCTGTCTTCCTTCCTTCCTTCCTTCCTTCCTTCCTTCCTTCCTTCCTTTCTTGGGATTAGACCCAAGGCTTTCATACTTAGTTAAATCCCTGGTTGCTTCTTTTTAAAAGGTTTGTTTTGTTTTAAGATAAGGTCTTGCTAACTTGCTAAACTGTCTAGAATGGACTTGAACTTGCAATCCTCCTGCTTCAGCCTCCCAAAGTGTTACAGGTTTGTGCCATCTTACCCAACTAAGTTATCATACTAGGAAGGGCTTAGTTTCTCAACTATAAGATCAAAAGTTTTAACTGTAACAGCTATTACATATCCATGTCTTATCTGTCTCATCTTTGGCAATGTTGACTTCATTGTGTGGACAGTTTAAAGAGGCTGCCCCTTCTTTAAAATGTAAAGGGAATAAATATCTCCTGAGGGTGGTGGTGATGATGCCCAGGGATCATAGTGATCTCAGTTTACTTTGTAATTGTCAGGCTTTTAACAGTTTAACTGAGATTCTGAGTTGCACCATTGTCCTCAGGAGCCTTGAGAACTGCATTTGACCTAAGACCTCATTTTCTTCCTCAGAGGAAATATATACATATAGGCAGACTTGCAGCAATACAGTGTGGTATGGAATGTATCTACCCCCACTCCAAGCTGAGGATAGACCCCAGGGCAAGAACTCTATCACTGAGCTCCACCCACCAGCCTCTGGTTATTCTTTTAAATACTTAATTTTTTCAAAATGTTGCTTCACTTTTCTTCTGTTTCTATAAATGCCCTATTCTGTGCAGCACAGGTCTCAAAAGTAGCGTACAGGCCACAGTCAGAAAACAGGTGTGTATAATATGATATTTGCTAAAGCTTTGAACTTTAAAAATCAATTGCATTTGCAAATTTGAAGATTTCACATTTTAAATAATGTAAGTTTCCTGCTATTCTATTTAAAAAGGTCTGTTAACATTGAATCCACATTACCATATATCTGTATTCTACTAAAATTGTCCCCTTGAGGTAAACATGAACAATAAAGTTCTATGTAGTCATTTCTATCTTTCCTCTAGCGTCTAGTACTGTCCCTGTCATCTTACCTATGTGAACTTGGGTAGTACAGCATGACTTATAAACTACCTCTCCAAAATTATCTTCTACTATCCTACAAAAAAGTCATGGCTCCTGCATTACTAAATTTGCTGCTCCCGCCTCAAAAGTTGTTTAAGAATAAATTACATGTTCTCTTTGGTATGGCCCTACTTCGCACTCCAAACAGATTTTCCTTTGCACTTTCATTGTATCCTGAATTTACATCAATGATACCATTTACAACATATTTATAATGTTTCCTGTGTTTTTCTCACCACTGAACTCCGAGTTGCTTAATGATAAGAGTCATACTTTGCCATGTTGGTATTCCCAATAAAAATTAGCATGGTGCCTACAACATAGGAGGCACCAGAACTGTTTGTCAAATGACTACGGCATAAAGTCAGCCACAGTAACCCCAACTACCCAGAGTTTCAAAAAAGGAATTGAGCCAAGAGATGCCTGTCAATATCACTTAGGAAACACCTCCTGGATACAGAGCAATATAATACACTACGGAAAGATACAAAGGAAATCGAACCAAAAGATAACTGTGCAAACTGGTTTTTATTTGTGTTACTGTGGGAGTTGCAGATAATTCAGAAAAGTAAATAATACAGAAATTCTGTAACTGTTATATTCATGTAAATCTCAATAAACCAAAAAACGTGTTAACTGTTCACAAATCTGCTTCTGGAGGCTCTGGTTTAAGGAAGTGTGTGTGTTTATGAAGTTGACCGAGGGCAGCCATGGTGGATTGACAACTGGTGGGCAACTTGTAATACTCAGCTGAAACGAATCAGTGTGGTACTGGGTGTAGAAGGCCCACCTGAAGATTGTTGACAACAGCATAAAAAGAAGAACTGGCAAAGGAGAGAGAGTGCTGTCGGTTCTTCTGAAGGAGCTTGTTATGCTGGCTTTCCTGATGTGAACTTGGCTGTTCTTTTCTGAGGAGCTTGGGATCTCATTGTCCCTAAGGATGACCATGGTACTTTTTTGGAGGATTTCTGGTCCTTCGTTTGAGTGTCATTTCCTGGGTACAGTGCAGAATTCAGCTTGCTGGCACAGATCCTTTATCCCACTGGTCAGACTTTCTAGCATCCACCCTTGGGCCATCCCAGTACAGATCCATGAAACAGACTTGCATAAGAAATTGTTATGAGCTCTAGGCTTCCAGTCAGACTTGTAGGAGCATTATTAAGGGCTCTACATCTTCAGCTGGGCTCATGCAGAGCATTTCTGTGGGATCCAGGCCATTAGCTGGACTCTAGTGTGTGGACAGAATACTTGCACTCTTGTATTTGAGTCTTTGGGTGACTATTATAAAACAATCCTATGAGTTATGTGTTCTGTATTATATTGTTTCCCTTTCAAACCCTGACTATAACGCCTGTGTCTTCAAGAGATTTACCTATTCTCTCTTCCAACGTATTTAGCATTTCTGTTTTAATATTTAGACCTTTGATTCATTTTGAGTTTATTTCACTGCTTGGTGAGAGACATGAATCTAATTTTAGTCTTTGTCATGCAGATAGTCAGGTTTTCCAGCACCATTTAGTAAAGAGGCTATCTTTCTTTGACTGCACATGCTTGGTACTTGTGCCAAAGATAAGCTGGCTGATGTGTTTGAAGTTGTGTCTGCGTTTTATAATCTATTCTACTGATCCTCCGATCTGTTTCTTTGTTTTGCCAGTACCATGCTGATTTTATCACAGTAGCTTTGTAATATAATTTCAAGTGAGGAATTGTAATGGCCCCTTCTTGCCTTTTGCTCAGAATTGTTTTTTTGCTATTCTACATCTCTTCTAGTTCCAAATGAATTTTAGGAATCTTTTCTCTAGTTCTTTGAGGTATGTTAATGGTATTTTTACTAGCATTACATTAAACCTTTATAACAATTTTAGGAGGATGGTTATTTTTACTATGTTGGTTCTTCCTACTTATGAGCAAGGGATATCATTTCATTTTCTGAAATCCTCTTTGATTCTCTTTTTCAAAGTACTGTAATTTTCACTGTATAGATCTTTTACTTCCTTTGTTAGATTGATTCCTAAGTAGTTCATTTTTGAAGGATGCTATCATGAAGCGTGTGGTTTCCCTAATTTCTCTCTCGGTGACTTTGTTGTTTGTGTAGAGGAATGCTATTGGTTTTTGAGTACTGACTTTGTATCCAGCTACACTACTGAATTTGATTATTAAATCTACAAGTCTTTTTATGGAGCTTTTGGGGTCTTCTATGTAGAATAGCATATCCTCTGCAAATAATGGTGATTTAATTTTTTTGTTTTATATTCTTACTCTTCCAATTCTTTCTAATTAATCTGGCTAGTATTTTAAGAACAATATTGAATAAGAGTGGTGATAGTGGACATTCTTATCTTGCTCCTGAATTTAGAGTGAAAGCTTTCAGCTTTTGACCATTTAGTGCGATTTGTTTGTTTGTCATAGATGACATTCATTAGATTGAGATATGGAACTTCCATTTCAATTTTCTGAAGGGTTTGTATCATAAACGGGTGTTGAACTTAGTCAAATGCTTTTTCTACTTCTACTGAGATGATCATATGTGTATTGTCCTTGGTTTTGTTAATGAGGTATATTACATTAATTGATTTGCATTTGGTGAGCCATCATTACTTTCATGGGATGAATCCTATGTGGCTATGTGTATAATGTTTGCGATGATTTTCTGCATTGTTTGCCAGTATATTATTGAATATTTTTATACATTATGTTCATTAAGGTGATTGGCCTGTAATTCTGTTTTTTGGGTGAGTCCTTCTCCAATTTTGGTATCAAGGTAATGCTTGCTTCCAAAGCTTGAGATCAGGAATATTGCTTTCCTTTCAGTTTCTTTAAAGAGTTTGAGGAGAAGTGGCATTAGATATTCTTTAAATTTCTTGTAGAATTCAGCAGTGAATTCATCAATATCTGGGCTTTTCTTTGTTGATAGTTTTTAAATCACTTCTTCAATTTCATTGATTGATATTGGGTTATTTAGAAGTTTTATGTCTTGATTCAGCTTTGATAATTCATATGTATCAAGGAATCTGTCAATTTTTTCTGAATTTTCTATTTTATTAGAGTATAGGTTCTGAAAATATATGTTGATTATCTTCTGGATTTCTGCAGGCTCTGTTCTGATTTCATCCATTCCTTTCCTAATTGCATAAATCTGAGTCTTTCCTTTTTTGGATAAAGTTGCCTATAAGGGTTTATTTTATGTAATCTTTCACAGAATCAACTCTACAATTCATTGATTCTTTAAATGGTATTCTTAGTCACAATTGCTTTAATTTCTGCTCTGATAGTTGTCATTTCCCCTCTTGTACACACTGTGTTTAATATGCTCTTTTTCTAAAAGTGTGAATTAGGTTATTTATTTGAGCTCACTCTGTTTTACTGATATGGGAATTCATCACTATAAATTTCCCTTCTTGGTGTGTCCCATAAGTTCCAATATGTCATTTTGCCATTATTGTTTAATTGTAGAAATCGTTTAGTTACTTCTTTAGTTTTTTTGTTGTCTTAAAGAGAATAAAACCAAACAAAATAAAACATAATAAAGCCAATCAAAACAAAACAGTGAAAGTGATACAGGACTTAAAAATAAGGTATTAGGGGGCTGGGGATTTAGCTCAGCGGCATAAGCACCTGCCTTGCAAGCAGGTGGTCGTGAGTTCGATCCCTGGTACCAATAAAAATGAAAAAGACCAAAAAAAAAAAAAATAAGGTATTAGGAAACCAACAATAGCTACCAGAATGCCTCTTGTTATCTTCAAAATAGCTTCCCATACTATTAGACATAGTAAAATCAAACAAAAGGAACAGAATAAAACCAATCAAAACAAAACAATAAAAGGGATGTGGGGCTTCAAAACAAGATAACAGAAAATCAACAATGGCTCCCACCTTCAGAAGGAAATTCCACATACTTGCTACTGCATGTTATCCTCTAAGTAGATTCCCAGACTACCAGCTTTAGACCTGCAAAGTCAATCAAACAATACAAACATTAAGTTTTTCTTTTTAATTCCCTGGCTATCATCTCATCCTGTGTTTCTCCAAATCAGCTGGTTACTTATGAGGAGAGGGGGTGGGGGGAGACTTGATACTACTTGTCTCTCAACCCATGTGCCAACTGGCTCACAGAAAGGACTTGGCTTGGCCCATTACTGCTGCTGTCTCATAGGTAAGGGATTGGCTTCTTCTTGGTTCTCTTCCCAGGTCTTTAATTTCATCTGTGTCCTGTTGTTTGAGAGGACATTAGTTATATCTCATGTGTATATACATTTTTTGTGATTTGTTTTGCCATTAATTCCCAATTTCATTACACTATTATCTGATAATATACATGGGATAATTTTAATTTCTTTCCATTTACTTAAGCATATTCTATGAGCTAGTATATCCTCTATTTTGGAGAAAGTCCCATGTGCAACTGAGAATCTATATTCTGTTGTTGTGAGATGAAACCTCTGTAGATATCTACTAAGTCCATTACTTCAAAGGTTTATTTCCACCCTGATACTTCTTTTTTGAATTTTTGTCTAGTTGATCTGTCTGTATGTGATGGGGGGTATTAAGATTCCCCATTACAATTGTATTAGTGCATTCTAATTTTTCATGTCCATTAATGTTTGTTTTATATAGTTGGGTGTGCTGGTATTTGAGATATATATATATGATTGCTATCTCTTTCTCTTGAATTATTCCCTTAATAAGTATATAGTAACCTTCTTCTGAACAAGATTGACTTGAAAACATTTTGCTACAAATAGAATAGCCATCCTTGCTTTTTTCTCATGTTCCTGTCACATGCAGCATTGTTTTTCATTCTTTAACTTTCAGTGTATAAGTTTCATTTTGAGTTAAATGTGTTTCTTGTGTGTAGTATATTGTTGGGCCTTTACTTGATCCATTCTGCCTATTTGTTTCTTTTGATTCATGAACTGAGACCATTTACATTAATTGTTGCAGCTGATATGTATTAAATTATCCTTGTAGTATTATTTTTCTGTTCTTGGTTTCCTTCTTTCCCCTCTATTTAATTGCATGCCTTGTGTGATGAATTCATTCTGTTTGGATTAATTCAATTTTTATCTTCATTGTCTTTCTCTTGAATATTCTCCAGAACTTTTTGGATTGCTGGTTTGGAGATCATAAATTTGTTCAAGTGTTGTTTATCATGAAAGTTTCTTATTTCTCCATCAGTTGTAAAAGATAATTTTGCAGAGTACATTAATCTTCAGTGGAGGTTCTTTTCTTTTAAAGCATGAAATATATTACTACAAGCTCTCCTTGACTTAAGGATTCACGTTGAAAAGTCAGCTATGATTCTGATGGGCTTTCTTTAATATGTGATTTGTTTCTTGTTTCTAACAAGTTTTACTATTCTGTTGTTATGTTGAATATTTGAAATTTTGACTATTATGTACATTGGTGTGATTTTTTCTGATCATGACTAGTTGGAATTCTTTATGACTCACTTATCTGTATGACAAATTCATTTTCCATGCCTGAAAAGTTTACTGCTATTATTTCTGTAAATAAGTTTTTATGTACTTTTTCTTCTGATTTTTTTCATTGATTCTAATCAATCTTATGGTATTCTTCTTTGCATCATCTAGCAGCCAATGGGTTGATTTTTCTTAGCCTTTTATCTGATCATCACTAATCACAAGTCTATCATCTAGATTTGCTATTTTGCCCTTACATTGGTTGGTTCTGCTACATATACTTTCAATTGAATTTTTAATCTCCTTAATAATTATTTGAGTCTGTTTCATAGAATCTACTTCTTTCGTATTTGAGCACTTATGGTTTCCATTATTTTCCTAACCTCCTCCTTTTTTTTTATCTCTGTGTACTCTAGATTCACTAACCATGTCTTACATTATGGTCTTTATCTGTTTAGTTCTCTGTGAAATTATTTCTTTTTTTTTTTTCTAGAGCCTCATTCATCTGCTTTGATAATTCTAATGCTACCATTTCAGAAAGTTCAGGTGGTGGCTTTTGATTTTTTTTCCACCTAAATGCCTCCTAGATTTGTCTTTAGTGAGCAGAAGCTCTGGGGTTCGATCTTCCCTCCATGTCTTCTCATTTTCTATTTTTTTTTCTTTTTTGTCTTTATTTTAAAGAGGAAAAAATGCACTGAAAATCAAAAAGCAATCAAGCAAACAAATTTTAAAAAAACAAAAGCCAAACAACAGCAATGACAACGACAAAAAAAAAAAAAAAAAAAAAAAAAAAAAACCAATAGTGATACAGGATTTCAAAACAAGATGATAGGAATTTAACAATGGTTGTTATATTACATACTTTTATCTTCAAAGTAGTTGCTCAGGTTACCCAATACAGGAATGCAAAATTGATGAAACAATGATGTCCCCTTGAGCAGTTTCTTTGCCTTTTACTATGTCTATTGTAACTTTTGGATCTTATTTACTTTCAGTTTCTTACACTAGCAAGACAATAGAGTATTTACATATGTAATTTTGATTTATTTCACTTATGTGTATGGTCTCAAGTTGCATCCATTTACCTAAAAAGCTTCAACTGTATCCTTCTTTATAGCTGAGTAATACTCCACTGTATTAAAAATCACATTTTTTTTATCCATTCCTCAGTGGGTGGGCATTTGGATTGTTTCCAAGATTTAGGTATCACAAAAACATGGGTACACATACATCACTGTGGTATGATGTTTTCAATTCTTCTGGGAAAATGCCCAAAAGGGGAATAGTTGGGTTGAATGAAATTTTTTGTCTTTTTGAGACAGGGTCTTGCTATGCAGGTCACACTGGCCTTGAGCTCACTTTCTAGCCCAGGCTGGTATCAAATTGCAATGATCCTCCTGCCTCAGCCTCCCAATCATTTTCTATTTTTTTTTTTTTTTTTTTTTGGCAGTACGGAGGAGCAAACTCATGACTTCACACTTGCCAGACAGGTGCTTATGCACTGAGCTAAATCCCCAGCCCATTTTCTATTTTTTAAAAGTTTGTTTTCTACATTGATACTTGTAAATTGTTTATAGTAGGTAGCTTTACTACTGGTAGGGATGTCTCCTTACGGTATAACTACTTTTCAGAGATGTCTTCTAGGTATAGCTGGCTTTTTATTTTTTAATCTATCCTAAGATTCTGCTTCTTCAACTTATTAGAGATGAGAAGTTGCTACCTATTTGGTCTAGCACTTATTTCTTTGGTACTGAATTATGGTATTGTTTGTGATCCACAAACAATCTCAGTATTGACATACAAGGAAAAACAACTTATCAGAACAAATATGTCACCCTAGCTAAAGTAGCACAATCAGTAAAACCAGTAGCATCAAGCACAGTTTAAATCATGACAAACTATAGTAACTATTAATTTGCCACCATCTGCCATAGGTATAAGACTTATAGTTATATAACAAAAGTTAAAACAAATCAGAAAATTTTATACAGTAAATATCTTCTCAACAGAGTGATTTTACACTTAGGGGAGAAAATTGAAAAAGGATAAGTGGAAAAGTAATATCCGATGTGGTGCATACCTCAAATCCCAGCACTTGTGAGGCTGTGGCAGGAAGACTGCCACGAGTTCAAGGCCAGACTGGGCTACATAGTGAGTTCAAGGCCTCCTTGAACTCTTTAGCAAGACTCTGTTTCAAACAAAAGCAAAAAACAAACAAAAACCCAAAAAAGGAAAACATAGAGAAATAGAAGAAAAAATAATAGAAACAAGGCTGAAAACAAAAGAATATTACCTAAGCTTTGGAAAACTGGTGAAGACAGAAGGGAGAGAAAGAAGGAAAAACACATATAAGAATTAAACAAACTAAAAAAAAATACCCTGAAAACAATGTTCACACTCATGAAAAAACAAAAACAAGACAAGGGAAAGCAAAGAGGAAAAAATAAACAAGAGATTTCTCTGTGATTTTAATCTTGTGGTTATCTTCTAGTGTCTATAGTATTGTGGTTGTTGTGGTTGTGTCCAATTTAGGGCATGTCTCCACTGTTACTGGTAGACAAAGGAGGGAGATAGAGCCCAGATCCATGCTGGATGATTTCAGCAAGCTTATAGTAAGATTAGGGTGGGATACTAGATAATCCCAGCAAGCCTGCAGTAGGAGTAGGATGGGGTACCAATTCCGGTCTTTCAACTCCATGAAATTCAGACTTATCCTGGTCTCTGGTTTTTGGACTGAGGCCTGAGTACTTCAGCCTACAATACTTTAGGTATTTCTTCCTGGCCTGCTCTCAGCTCACTGATCCTGATGTCTCTTACATTTGTGCCTCATCCAGTAACTGGGAGGCCTGAGTGAAAGCCAACCCACGGTTGCTCTGAGTCCTGGGTTTAGTTGGCCCTTCCCTAAAATAATGTCTGGCCAAATACTCTCTCTAGGGGACATGGCTGTTGCTTGGACTGGAGTCATTCATTAGCTGTTGTAGTTCCATCATCCACTATGGAGGTTTCTGGAGTCCCACTCCTACCTTGTCTTTGTAGATTTGAGCCTATTCTCTCATGCCAGGAGTCAGGGAAAAGTGCAGTTTGCTACCTCCTTTTCCTCCATTGAGATCTATCTCTTTGCTTTCCCTGTGTCTTAATTTTCCCTGTGGACTCCAGTTCTACCTTCACATCATTTCTGGGTCCCAGGTTTACACTTCCCTCCTCCTTCTCCAAGATGTTATATTCCAGTGTCTGGATTCTGAATCTCTAAGAAGCTGACCCACTGCTGCTTACCACTCTACCATCTTTCCAGCAAAGATCTATTGATTTTACTTGTCAGTTTTTGATTGTGTCTTCTATTTTTGGTTATCTAATTTTTTGAATTGTTGGTATAGCCTAAATTTAGTCCACTAAGGAATAGCTGTTAAAATATTTTTTTCATTATATCGGTTGTCTTTTCACTTGGTATGTTGTTTCTTCTGCTCTGCAGGTTTTTACTTTGATTTGGCTTGCTGATTCTTGCTACCATTTCCTGTGTACTAGGTTTCTGTTCAGAAAGTCCATATGTTTGTCTATAACTTCAAGATTTTTAAGTGTTTTATTTTCTGGCAAGTTAAGTGTTTCTGTTTTAACATTTAGTTCTGTTATCCATTTTTATTTTAGTTTAATATATGGTGAGAGATAGAGTCTAGATTAGTGGTGGCAAACCCACAGTGCATGTGCTGCAGTGGACTGTTTTTTCACTGAAAGCTCTCAAAGTTTCTCCATCTAGATCAGATTCACACTTCTGCATGTTGATAGTGAAATTACACACCATTTATTTTATTTTAAAGTGAAAAAATATAAACATAATAATACAACAGTTACAAAACAGGCTACAACAGTAACAATAATTAGTACGTTGTGTATTGCTTTTTACATAGTAGTTATTCAAAGTTCAACATAGAGGCATGGAATATTGTCCAAACAATATTAGCACAAACCTTTCTTTTCAATCAACTAAGAGACACAATCTGTATTGGTATCTTAACTATCATATATATATATATATATATATATATATATATATATAGATAGATATAGATATAGATATTCTTTCTCCTTCCTTCCTTTCCCTTTACCATCACAGTTTCTCTCTTTTGTAAAAAAGAGAAGTACAATAGAAATAAAATAAAACACAGTTTCAAATCAGGCTAACAGGAGAATAACAATAACTAATATATTCCATATTGTTATTGTCATAATTAGTCAGATTACAAGATACACACATGGAATAAAGTCCGGACAATATTAGCACTTAATATTTCTTTTCAATGAAGAAAGAGAAACTAGCTACACTACTATCTTAACTATCTTGTATGTGTGTATATATATATATATATATATATACACATACTCTTTGACTACCTTCCCCTTTTCCTCCATTAGTTTCTCTTTTAAACAGTTTCTTCCAAATTCACAGTATCTGTTGTACATTTTGGACCTTATTTATACATTCAGCTTCTCACACTAGTGAGGCAATGTAATGTTTGTACATACGGGCCTGATTTATTCACTTATGAGCATGGTCTCAAGTTGCATCCATTTACCTTATTTATGGTTAAGTAGTACTCCATTGTATAAAAAAGCCACATCTTTTTTAATCCATTCCTCAGTCGATGGGCATTTGAGTTGTTTCCAAGATTTAGTGATTACAAAATATACTGCTGAGGAGATCTGAAGATACTGGCTTGCTAGGTATTAGGGTTGAGAGCCTCTCTGAGAAAAACAACTCAGACACTAAAAATTTATTTTTTATTGTTTTATTTTTTATTTTAAAGAGATTAGGACAAAAGATGACATAACAAAGCACATGAGATCAGAACAATGCAAGCAACAAAGCATTTTACCACGGGACAACCCATAATTAATAGTGACTACCATAATGTCTCTTTCTTTGAGATAGTTGGGGATGACTTCATATATGATAGTATCAAATATAAGAAAACCATAAAAAACCGTTCAAGAGAATGAAAGCATTACAGGGCATTCAGAACCAAATAACAGAAAATTAACAATGGCTACTATATTATCTCATTTTCCATAGAAAATTTGTTTATAATATCACACATAATAAAACCCAATAAGATATAACAGGATAGAACCAATGGAAACAGAAGAACAAAAGCATAGTAGGACTTCAGTGTAATATGATATTAAATCAGCACTGGCTATTATAATGTCTTATTTTCTTCAAAATAGCTGTTCATACTATCACAGATAATAAAATCAAATAAACCAAGATAAAACCATTTCAACTAAGGAATGCAAACATTATAAGCAATGTAATGGGGAATCATGATTACCATAAACTCTTATGTACTATTACCATTTCTTACACTAGGGAGACTATATGATATATATATACATGTGAGTTTGATTTATTTTTCTTATGACTATGGTCTCAAGTTGTGTCCATTTATTTATAAATATCTCAATGTGATCATTCTTTATAGCTGAGTAGTACTCCATTGTATAAAAATACCACAACTTTTTATCCATTCTTCAGTTGATGGACACTTAGGTTGTTTCCAAGATGTGGCTATTACAAATTTTGCTGCTGTAAACATGGGTGCACATATATCACTGTGGTATGATGTCTTCAGTTCTTCTGGGAATATGCCTAGATGTGGAATAGGTGAGTTGAATGGGACTTCTAATCCTATCTTTTTGAGGAGTCTCCAGACTGGTCTCCACAGTATTTGCAGCATTCTAGACTCGCACCAACAGTGCAGGAGAGTTCCTTTTTCCCCTCAGCCTCTCCAGCATTTGTTGTTGATAGTTTTCTTGATCCTGGCCACTCTTTCTGGAGTGAGATGGAATCTCAGTGTGGTTTTAATTTGCATTTCTCTGATGACCAATGATGATGAACATTTTTTCATGTATTTATTTGCCATTTGTATTTCTTCATGTGAGAACTGTGTATTCATCTCAGATGCCCATTTTTGGATTGGGACAGACACTAGAATTTAACACTATGGAGAAGACCAGATGAAAGGAGAGGGATTCTCATGACCCAGGAAGAAACTGAGAAAAAAGAAAAAGAAAAAAAAAGAATGGAAGGAAAAATGTGGACAAAAGGCTGGAATCAGACACTTTCAAAGTGTGACTGGTCCCATGCTGTACTGGGTGCACCTGGAAGTCGGACAATTCATGGTTGCGCTGAAGTCGTGGTCGCCAAAATTGGGGGTTGGTGAGGCCAGAGTCCTTGGTGGTAGGATGCAGTGCAACAGAGAGTGGAACCAATGTGGAGAGCTGCATTAATCCATGGTGAGTGCTAGGAACTGGGTCTTGTGAAGGGGGTGACCAGCTGGACGACATATTGCCTAGGAAGGATGGGCCTGAACCTGGAACCATGGTGGCATCAGTCAACCACCCCTGACCCAAAGAGGACTGGTGGGATCTGCTTGGGTCAGGACCCAATAGCCTGGATCAAAACTGTCCTGAACCTGTGACATCTGCATGGCACAGACTAGCGTCCTAAACACACTTGCCAGTTGACTGGCTCAGAGTAGAAGGGCCAGCCCCCATCATCCATGATGTGCACCTCAGAAAACAGTAAACCGGTGAGAACAGCAATCTGCTAGTCAGCATGCTTCAGAAAAACCATAGGTAATATGGAAAGGGCCTGAGACTTCCACCATACATCTATCTGAAAGAAACCAGAAACATGGCAAGAGAAAGAAATAAGAAAAAGCCTCTAGCCACTTATCCAGGGAAAACAAGTCCAGGAGAGGTAAATACAGAAGAGATCGAGGAAAGCAATCATGCAATATCAGGCACAGCATCAGCGGAAATAAAGAAATACTTTGTGACCTCATAGATGAACTTAAAACTGAAATTCTAATTCAAGTGAGGCGTTATAAAAAGATTAATAAAAGAAATGCTAAGCAACTCTCAAGAAGTTGGAATGGAAGAATGGAGGAACCCAGAAAAGGAAGAGAAACCTTTGGTGAAGAATATAAACAAAACCTAGAATGCATGAAACAGATCCAAAGAGATTACCAGGAAATTAAAAACTCCATTGAAAGCTGACAAAATTCCTTGACAGAACCTAAAATTAGACTTTCAAAACTTGAAGATAGAGTTGCAATGTGTGATCATGAAAGGAAAGATCTCTTACAAATAAAAAGGAACCAGGAAGTAACAATACAAAGGCTAGAATATGACATGAGGATCTATAACTTAAGAATAAAAAATGTGAGCAAAGAAGCAGAAGTAAACACAAATGAACTACAAAGGCTATTCACAGAAATAATTAAGGAAAACTTCCCAAGCATAGGAAAAGCAAAACATATCTAGATAAATGAGGCATACAGAACTCCTGCCAGCTACAACCAAAACAGATCTATACCCAGACATAATAATCAAGATCCCAGAAATTCATCACAAGAACAGAATATAAAAAGCTGTCAGAGAAAAGAAACAGATCACCTATAAAGGAAAACCCATCAAAATCATGACAGACTTCTCAACACAAACTATCAAATCAAGAAGATCTTGAGGCAAAATATTCCAAGCCCTGAAAGAGAATAACCTCAAACCCATATTGATGTACCCTGAAAAACTGTCTCTCAAAATTAATGGAGAAACAAGATGCTTCCATGACAAAGAGGAACTGTGGGAGTTCATGACTACCAATTCAACCCTACAAAAAATACTGAAGGACATTCTAGAGAGAGGGAAAAAAGTCACCAGGATTCCAGCAACAGTGGCAGAGAGGCCTCAATGAATGGGGCAGACAGTGGAATGAAGGAGAAAAGTAGACAATCAGCAACAGAAAAATAGCATAGCAGAGATGAGGCAGAGAAGGTTGGCTATAATCTCTAACATAGATGGCCTTGATACACTAATAAAAAGAAACACAGGCAGAGTAGATCAGGAGATAAGATCTATCAAGATGCTCTGAATAGGAGATATACTCAACTTGAAAGAGGGTTAATAAACCAAAACTCAAGAATGAGAAAACGATGTTCTATGTGACAGGGAACCAGAGAAAAATAGGGACAGCTCATCCAGCAACCACAGATAGGTTGGAAAGTCATGACAATTTTGTGCAGTGGAGAACTACTCAGCTATAAGGAAGGAAAATCTTGAGGCTTTAGTAGGTAAAGGAATACAACTCAAGATCAAGCTCAGGGGTAAAAGGTTCAGCACCACTTAGATAGATAGAAGGTTGCCCCCTAATCTAAAAACTAAAGGAGTTAGTGGGACCCAACATGTACAAAGCACCCTGTGAAAGTGAAAGGGAAGGAATTCTTTAAAACAAGAAGGCAAAATACAGTGTTAAAAGTGTATCAGGATTTAAAAGCCACATTCATCTTATTGCTCTGTTTAGTTTGATTTTATTGTGTTCCAGTCTGTCTACTCATACTAGATTTGAGGGTACAGACAGCTATCCCAAAAATACTACAGTAACTATCCTTAATTTCTTATTAACTTAAACTGAAGCCCTGTATTACTTACATTGTCTTACTATGACTGATCTTATTTGAATCTGGTTTGTTAGATCGCTGTTTTGTCTTGACTGATTTTATTTGAATTTCTTATGTTTGATAGTATCAAGTCTAAGAGTAGAAGCAACTACTCTAAAGATGACAAGAGGCAATAGAATACCCATTCCATTTTGATTATTAACTGCTTTTGAAGTCTTACAATGTCTCCAATGTTGTGTTTTTATTAATATTGCTATGTAGTGCTATTTTCAATTATACTATGCCTGATGATATAGACATTTCTATTGAAAATAACAAGAGACAGCATAGTAACTACTGTAGATCACCTAGTATTATGATTTTATATGTCTTTTAAATTTCATGTTTCTAGGAATTTTTTTGTTGTTTTGTTTTGATCTGTTTTTCCCTATGATACAAAAAGGATAGGTATACATGTAGAGATTCGCACATATGTAGAACTTCTAAACAGTTTATAAGATTAGATTATATAATGAATGATGTAATTAACAGATACTCTGAAGAAGAGATACGAAGATACCCAGTGCTAATTCTGTAGCATTATGATATAAAATCTAGCAATACTATTATTTTCTCTTCAGAGTGATATTAGTCTATTTTCTTTTGTTTAATTTCAACATATGTAAATATATGGACAGCTATTTTGAAGGCAATGAGAGACATTATGGCAGCTATTGTTGACTCCTCTATTATCCGGTCTTGAAGACCTAAAATGCCTTAATCATCCTGTTCTGATCAGTTTAGTACTATACTGTTTGGTATGTATCAACTGTATGTACAACTATTTGGAAGAAAACAAGAGACAATATGCTAGACAGTGAAGGTCTCTGGTGGTCTTGTTTTGAAATCTGTGTTTCTTAACTTGTTTTCTTATGTTCTGTTTTGTTATGTTTAATTTTACCCTCTTCAAATTAAAAAAAATTAAAACAAAACAAAACAAAATATGCTACTGAAACCATGGGTGCACATGTATCACTACGGTATGATATTTCTAATCCTTCTGGGAAAATATCCAGAAGGAGAATATCATGGTGAAATGGGACTTCTAATCCTGGTTTTTTAAGAAATCTCTATGCTGATTTCTAGAGTGGTTGCACAGCCTGCACTCCCACCAACAGTGGAGAAGGTTTCCTACTTCCCCACAATCCATCCAGCATTTGTTATTGGTTGATTTCTTGATGGTAGTTGTTGTAGTCTGGGGTTGTACACAGAGAACAATTCAGATCAGGACATGGAGTTTATAATATTTTTATAATGGTCACCGGAAGTTAATACAGAAGAATGTAGGAAATCTATCTGCAACACCAACGACATAGATTATATAAGTCAAGAGCCTAAACCCCACGGCAATGTCCCACATGAGTCCAGATAAAAACCCAGAGCTCAGGACAATGCCTCCACGAGTCCAACTGGAAGTCCAGGGCCCACAAGGACTCACGCCAGTCTCTTTTACGGATTCATGCTGGGAAGACCCAAGGGTCAGCGGTGGAAGCCAGAAAGTCTATGCCAGCAGGATAAAGGAGCTGTGCTAGTGGGATGAGGGTTCTACACTGGAGCCGAGAAGTCACACTCACAACAAAGAGCGGGGCTGTCTTGAATGGAACCACAGCTGTCCTCAGCGACACAGAGGCCCCGAGCTCCTCCGACGACAAACACAGTCGGGTACGTGCCAGGAAGCAGCGTGAAGAGTTCATCCTGGAGACCAGGCAACACATGTCTTCCCCTCCGGAGCCAGGAAGCAATGCTCGATGTGAAGACCAAAGCTTCTCCAGGAGAACAAACAGCTCAGACAGCAACTCGTAGGAGAACCAACAATGCCTCCATAATGCCTCAATCCCTCTCTCCAAACCTCTCTTCTTCTCCACTTATTTATCCTGGCAACCCTCTTCAGGTGGAGCATCTTCTCTCAATGCATGCTGATGTAATCTGCTGGCGTTAAGTTGACCACTAGTTATCAAACCATAACAGTAGTCATTCTTTCTGGAGTGGGATGGAATCTCAGACTTGTTTTAATTTGCATCTCTCAAGTGATCAATGATGCATACCATTTATTAAGGAGGATATCTTTCCTCTAGACTTTCAGTTCCTTTGTCAAAGATTAAAGAGTTAAATATTCTTGAGATTGTTTTTGCATCCTCTGTTCTGTTCCATTGATTCTCAGCTCTGTTTTTTCTACCAGTACCATGCTGGCTTTTTGGGGGTTTTTTGTTTGTTTTTTATCACAGAAGTTTTGTAATATAATTTTAAATCCAGTATTTTGGTGTTTCCATTTTGTTCTTCGTATACAGTATTGATCTTGCTATCCTAGGTCTCTTCTGGTCCCATAGAAATTTTAGGCTTGTTTTCTTCAGTTGTGTAAAGAATGCTCTCATTATTTTGATTGGATAATGTGAGATATACATATCAATTTTGGAAGCATGGCAATTTTGACTGTATTGATTCTGCCTATGCAGAAATGGAATGTTTTTCCGTTTTCTGATATGCTTCTCAATTTCTTTTTAAAGAGAATACTATAATACTCATTGTAGAGTTCTTTCCCTTACTTAGCTTGATTTCTAAGTGTTAAATTTTTCTTTGTGCAATTATGGATGGTATTTTTCCTAATATTTTTCTTATATCTTGATAAATTAGCCCATGGTATATGAGGATGGGGAAAAGTGAGAAAGTGTCTTATTGAGGAATAAAAATAACTTAGTAGTGTTAGAGAACAGTTACAGGAAAAAATAAATAACAAAAAGATAAACAGCACATAATACAGGAAATAAAACACAAATAAGGAAGATAGGGAAAAGAGAAAATGGAAAAAGTGGAACTAAAAGTGGGAAAAAATAAAGAAGAAACTTCAAAGACACTAAAACTTCAAAGAAAATAAAGAAGAAACTTCAATGCTCAATGAAGGAAAGATAAAAATAACTTAAAACAAAAAGATTGAGTCAAAGAAAAAAACTCTGTATGTTTTTCCATGAGTAGCTCCTTTCCAAGGTCTTCAGTCTTCAGATTCAGCCAGTTAGAAATTTTTCCACCTAGTTTTACGGTGTATGGGTTTTGGATTCTTTTGTTTTGGGGTTTTTTTAATACCAGGAATCAAACTCATGACATCATGATTGCCATGCAGGCCTTTATGTCACTGTGCTAAATCCCCAGCCCTATAGCCTATAGGTTTTTGAGGTTTCTTCCCTGCACCAGAGCCCACTCTGTTCCCCCTAGACTATGATTACCATTCAAGCCAAGTTGTACTCATTGGTCAATTGAAAATGTGATCAGCCCTTCGTTATCTGTTGGATATAGAGTGTGGGGCAGCAGTTTAAGTGGACTATTAGTGTTACCAGTCATGGGTTTATAGTTGCTGCCTTCTATCTCCAGGTGTTGTCTTCATTCAGGGTCAGAATGACCCTGGCCTCTGCTGCCTCATGCCAAGGGGAAACAAAATGCATAACTGGCTTGGAGTTCATGAACGGTCACAGTCTTGCCTCAGGTGTGGGGCATTGTGAATCCAGGGCAGAGCTGCTTCCCTGAGTCAGTAGTGACCTTTTTTTCAATCTTAAAATTGTTGATGAGACCTGTATGTTGTTAGCACATTTCCCTGACTGTCTAATGCATATATCCAACTCACTCTCTATTTTCACTCAGAAGTCTAATGGACATCTCAAATTCAACATAGTGAAAACTCTTCCCTTCAAAATTTATTTAACCCTGGGTCTTCTGTATCTCTACAAATGACAACTCTGCCTCCACATCACTCAGGCTAAAATCTTTGAGGTTATCCTTGGAAAAGTTCTCTCAAACACCTCATGCCAATCTGTAATAATACCATTAGTGGCATCTTTAAAGTGTACCTAGAATCTGGAACCTTCTGTTCACCTCCTTGTTAACCCCCTCAGCAGTAGGTAGAAATGAGACAAGGAAAATCAGAGTTTTTAAATTGTACTTTTAAGAAAAAGTGCAGGTAAGTCAGGTATGGTGGCACATGGCTACAACCCTAGCACTTGGGAGGCTGAAGCAGGAGGATTACCATGAGTTCTAGGCTAGCCTGGGCTACAGAGGCTAGCCTGGGCTATATAGTGAGATCCTGCCCCAACAAAATAAAACAAAACAACCAAAATGTCCTAAGGATCTTAAAGATATAAGTCTGTAACTTGTGCTTCTTCCTTTATACCTCCATCCTTAAGGAGGCAGCAGTATTAGTGGATAGCATGTGTCAACTTCAAATACAAGGGAATAGTTTACATTCTAACATGGATGGGTACCACCCGGGTTACCACCTGACTGAAAGTAGGAATACACTTCCTAGATTGGCCATCTTGAAAATAGCCCCCAAGACCTCATAAATATAC
Organism: Cavia porcellus; assembly: GCF_034190915.1. NCBI lineage: Eukaryota > Metazoa > Chordata > Mammalia > Rodentia > Caviidae > Cavia > Cavia porcellus. The sequence continues at coordinate 35,714,639 of NW_026947486.1, read as the reverse complement.
CAAATTCCAGATCATAAAACATCCCTTTTTCTGAATGTCTGAACTCCACTTTTAAGTGTGTGCTTTTAAATTTCTGCCCAACACAGTAAATCTTTCCCATGCCTTTTACTAACAAGTCCTGAAAATTATATTGCCATGACCAAAGTCAGTGAGCTTGAAACTTAATTCTACAGGGAGAATGCATTTAGGTTTTCTTCCTCTACTTTGGGAACCTCCTCAGATCCTGTCCAGAGACAATCCTAATCCAAGTCCCATGCCCTCTTACCTGGGGGACTTCTGGATTTTTGTTGCCTTTTACTAGACCTCCATGCTTTTATCCTTGACACCTTAGGCCTATTCCTTATCTGGTGGTCAGAAGCATTCCCTTGTGAAGTTGACCTGTTCCTCCTTTGCATCCTATCCTCAAGTAGTTTTCCATCTCTCCAGGAGTCCTTACCTTGCTCTATCTGATTGCTACCCACCTCCCTGGGATCTTTTCCCACTGCTGTCCTCCTCTCTTACTTTGTTCCACAAACAGTAGTCTCTTGGTTGTTTCATGTACCTACAGAGCATTTTTACTTTTCTCTTTCCTAGAATACTATTCTCCCAGATAGCCAAGTGGCTTTAGCTTCTCTCTTATTTTCTCTAAGTTTTTTTTAGCTGTCGCCTAATAAAGAAAACTTTCTTTTATCAATTTCTCATTGCTTTTTGTCTCCTCACTTTGCTGTGCCTTCTTCTTATCATTTATTGCTATCTGATGTGTTACATATTTGTTTGTTTATTATCATACTGCTATCTATGCCCAAATAGAATATCAGTTCCATGATGGAAATTTTTTCCTGTGCTGATGATTGTATCTATCTATACCCATGAGCATGCTCTATTGAATTACATCCTCAGCACTTTTTATTTTATTTTGATACAGAGTCTTGCTCTTTTTCCCAGGCTGGCCTCAAATGTTTGATCTTTCTGCCTCAGCTTCCTGAGTAGCTGGGATTAGAGACATGTGTTCTGTGCCAGCTTAGGGCAGATATTTTTGTCTGTTTTTGTTTATTGCTTTGTCTATTAGACCAAAAACAATACCTGACACATAATAGGCTTTCCATGTTTATTGATGGAATTAATGGATTCTTCTCCTCGAGTTAGAGGATGGAGAAAGAAGAATGGTCAGACGTATTACTGGATAAGCAAGGACTTTCTTCTGGAATAATAAAGCAGGAAAGGGAAATGCCTGATTTTACATTGCAGCTCCCCCAAAGAAAATGATACTTGAGTCACATGGATAACTAGTAAAGAAGGAAAAGAGGAAAAAGAATGTTGCCTGAATGTTTATCTCTTATGTGCCAGTCTTTCTCACTAACTTCTATGTGAGTTTAGTGTTAGGAAACTGAGGATCAGAGAGGTTAAATGACTGGCCCAAATTCACATAGCAACTAAGTGATAGAGCATGCAGTTAAATTTAGATCTGACAAGCTCAGAAATCCCATGCCATGACCACAAACTTACCTCCAAGATACTAACAGATAGATTTGACATGTAGCATCATAGAACCAGACACCCAGAAACTGTGAGTCCTGGAGTGGCAGAGGAATAAACAAGTATGAATCAAGAGATTTCTCTCCCTCTCACCTGGCTGCCACTGCCACCATCCTTTTATTCTGACTCCAAGATCACTGTGCATACTATGATTTGATGAATATGTTTAAATCTGGGTCCTATCAAGTCATGCCCCTATACTGTAATTCTTAATAACCTTCCATTGACCGTAGAACAGTAGCCTACTTCTTAGCTTGACATCCAAGATCTTCCAATCATCCCTGAGTTGCCTTTTCAACTGTAATGCTGCTAGGTCTTTGCAAATGGCTGTCTCTGCATAACTGGGCCTCTCATTGCTCAAGAACAAATGACTACATTCCTGCCTCTTTGCCCTTTGCTGTCATTACTCCCCTTCCCTTTCCAATTTCCTTTTCTTTTTGCCCCTTTCTTTTTTCCTCATCTTTGTCTATTTGAAATCAACACAGACTGCTTTTAAATCTATTTTTATATTTTAACTGATGATTATTATTTTAATTGTACATTTTGGGATTGTAATGGAGACTGAACATTTCCATATCCTTAAGCATTCTGAAAGGCCCAGCTCAAATTCCCCGCTCCTGACACTGCCTCTCTACCACAACATGGAGCTCTCTACCACAACACTCTGCCTGAACAATTTATCTGGCAGTCTGAGCATGCCTCTCAGAATTGCTAATTCTTCCCCCATTCTGTGCAAGGGTCTCATTTCCCCAGCTTATCACCAATTCTCCTTGAAGGACAGGACACTTTCTTAGCCCCTACAGGGTCTACTTCAACCCAGGGCTTACCAGATCTTTGTCAATGGATTGAAGACTCTCCACAGGTGAATTTCAAGCAGGGTTTTGAAAGCAGAATGAGCCTAGGTTTGACAGAGAAAAGAAAATTACTGTAGGTATAAAGCTAAGTAAAATAAAATACTGAGCAAATCTGTACAAACAAGGATTCCAGAATATTTGGAATATGTTTTTAAAACACAAACTAGCAAAGGGAAAGAGCAGCAGACCTATTACTTGCTGTAGGAAATGACTATAGCCATAACTGGCACAGAAATGCTTGCAGAAGTCCATGAAGTAATAAGGAGACAGAAATTCTTCTTGAAGTAAGGGAGCATAATGGCTTAATATAGAATATTAATTTTGCAATAAAATCTTTGGCTACTCATGAGTGGATGAGCATATGGGGAGGCTCTCACATCATGAGAGAAAATTTTCATTGAAAAATGGAAAACCTTGCTGCTGGCAGAATGTCATTTGCATCTGCATCCCCTGAGATATCTGTCAACCCTATCATTTGGACCATTAAATAGCCCCAATATACATACTACATGTTACACAGAGCCATAGTGCATGTCACATCAGGACCACAGTTATATCACAGATTCAGCTGTGAGTAGAGTATGATTTGAAGAGAATGTTTGGCAGTGTTTTTACAGGTATGTGTCATGAGAGTGGCTATTTGACATCATTTAACAAGTGAAAAAAAAAAACTGAAGCTCAGAGAAAGTAAAATGACTTTTGTAGAGGCCACATAGTCTGGGTTTCTCAGTAAAATTCTCAGTAAAATTGTCATGTTTGTATATCATGCTTGTATTTACTGTTCTCAGTAAAATTGTTTGTATATCATGCTTGTATTTACCCACTTGATCTGGCTAAAAAGTGCATTGATTATGCCCACAATCTGCACTTCCTGGTCATGAGAAAAAGGAACACATACCAAAGATCTGAGTCCTAGGGAGTTGGCTACTCTCCAGGATCCCATCTTAGTTCTATCAAAAGAACATGGGAGAATCTGGGGTTATAATAACTATCCTAGATCTTCCCAACAAGATTATTATTGTTGACTTTGGGTGTTTTCAGTATCACATTCATTCAACAAGGATTCAGGCATGTACCAGGCACAGCACTAAGAGCTGGGGATGTACTGGTAGGTAAAGCAAAGACTTTATACAATAAGAACACAATTTTTAAAAAAAAATACGAACTTTGGGGCTTGGGGTTTAGCTCAGTGGCTCAATGGCCTGCCTTGTAAGCATGAGGTCATGAGTTCAATCCCTGGTACCAAAAAATAAAGTAAGAACTTAGTTTTCCACAAATGCAGTATCGCAGAAACGTGCTTAGGTGACCTTGTCTCTCTTCCCACTATACCTTCAAGCTTGGCCATACTCAGAGGCACACTCCTTATAGTTGAGAAGTGCTCTGTCCTACCAGGTTTAGAATCTTCAAAGTTTGAACAAAAGATACAAATTACTCCCAATTCTAAGGCTTGCCTTAAAAATACTGAGAAAACTAACAGTCCTAGTGTAAGAGACGCTAAGTAGATAACCTGTTGTTAGAATTTAAATACTCTTCCTAGCTACTTAGCACTTGCTGAGTAAAAGCCCAGGAAAGATCTCTGTAGGCTGACAGTCTGGCTCTTGGAAAGGTGGGAATTGTGGAAGTCGAGGTCCAAAGTGAACAGGTGGTATTTGTTTTTGTTGTTGTTGTTTATATTTTGAGGACAGTAAAATATAACAAAACAAGACACAACAAAGCCAATTGAGACAATGCAGTGAAATTGGTATAGAACTTTACAGCAGGATACTGAGATAACAATAATAGCTACCATAGTATATATTGTTGTCTTCACAATAGTTGCTCATTCAATCAGGTATAGCAAAATCAAACCAAAACCACATTATAAAACCAATCATTACAGAATATTGAATAGAGCAAAATAATCAGAACAAAGTAAAGCAGTGAAAACAATATTGGCCTTCAAAGACAAGATAGAAGGAAATTCCCCATATTTTCTATATTGCGTATGGTCATCCTCCCAAGAGATGCTCAGACAGCTGGTTCCAGGTCAGTATAATCAACCCAGCAATACAAGTATTTAGTTGCTTTATGTGCTTTAGTTGCTATCAAATCAGGATGTCCTTGAAACCATCCAGTTACTAAGTGGGGAGAGGGGGATGGACATTTGAGTCTCAGCCCTTGCTGCTGGTAGGTTCTCAGGAGATGCACCTGCTGCTTCTTTACACCATTGCTTGCTTACCTGGAAGGTAAGCTTGCTTACCTGGAAGGGCTCTTTGCTTTCTTTTTCAGCCCCCCAAGTACCAACATGGCTGGATCTCGGGAGATGCTGAATTGTTTTCCTGGTGCATCCACTGTTTGCTGTGCTGCCCCTTAGCAGGAAGATAGGCTCTTTGCTTCGACAGTTGGTATTTGAAGTTAAGTTTTGAAGTTGAACTTGAGATTTAGGGCATCAGTTTCTTTCAAGATGGATAAATAGAAAACTAGAATAAAAGAAAATATAGGAAGACTTGCACAATATAAAGTGTCACACCATCTACTTTATGTTAGGCATCTTCTATATTTCAAGCCCTATGTTTGGTGAAATTACATGTTGATCTTGCTTGATTTTCAAGAACAACCTTAAAGGTAAACTTTTTATTTTTCTGTATTTTTTAAAGCAAGCTTAAAGAAAAGTGAGTTAATGTGTCTGACATCCCCAGCTAGTAAATGGTAGTACTGATTTAAATACAACTGTCCTGATTGCAAAGTCCCAATGTTTTTCATTATATTGTGATGAAGAACTCAAAGCACAAGGGGTTTTCTCTAATGTTCAAGCTGAAATCTGTTAGGTGATAATATTATAGGCAACTAAGATAGAATTTAGTAGACAATCAGACAGGGCTAGGGCTTCAAGGGAGCCAGTGCAGAAGATAAGAATGCATCACAACTGTGGCTGGCAGTGGCTCCATCCAGGCCTCAGGATAAAGATGGAATGACCAGGTATACGTACCTCATTGGAGGATAAACAATAGCTTGACACTGTAATGTGATTGGTATCACCTGGTCCAGTAAGTCTAGATATACTTCAGTCATCCATATAGGTGACCAGAACATCTGGATCCTGTCACCCAGGTGGATGACCAAAGCCTCTAGATCCATTCCTTTCCCCAGGAATCTTTGTTCTTTCCATATTCCCTTGCTATATGACTCTCTTCCCTATTACATCAATATTAGCTAAGCAGCTGTACTTCTAATCCTATAAATTCATTGTAACTGGCCCACATTGTACCTGTCAGATTCCCACCTGGACAGGGAATTAAAAACTTCCTGAGTAGAGCCTCTGACCTCAGCTGCCAAGGAAGAGATAACAGGGAGCTACAGCTTGAAAAAGGAGATGAACAAGCAACTACCCTATGCAGCCATACCTGCAAGATATGGATTACCAAGATTCCTAGCTCCCTCAGATCCAGACTAAAAGTTACCCAGTCTTCCCTGCCATACCCCTCTGCTATTTAAACACCCCTATAAAATTTTCCCCTGCCTGTCCCTCAAGCCAATAGTCTTATTGGCCTTGGCCTGCTTGTACACAGGTTGAAATAAACTTTGTTTATTGCTTCAACTTTACCTGACTTGGTAGCCCCAGTCACACCTCAGTTTACTTTAACAGTATCCACATTATGATTTTGCTGTATAAATTACACCTGACACAAGGAAACAGAAACAACACATTTCTGGCATCCCACCTGTCTTGCAGGAGCTATTTCTGTATAAGTCTTTTCCATTTTTAACCTCCATTGTTCTTTGGAATTTGTTGTTCAATTTTGGTGGGCATAAATTCAGAACATTTAACACCTGCAGGTTGGGAGTTATGTTTCTCCTAGAGCAATAGTACCTTTTCTCATGCCAATCTGATTTTACAGCCTATAAGACTTCTGACAAGCCAAATTAGAGCTCAAAAATAATGAAAATTAATAAGAAAAGAACACCAGTTGGCTAGCACAGGAACTATTTGTAAGAACAAAGTAGAGATTCTGAAGAAAATGTTGCAAGTTTACACCAGAGAAATGTATGTTACAGTCTTTAGATCTCAGAAAGACCTAACATTGGCTTTGCATGTGGTGAAGAAAAACAAAGTACTATTAATACTGTAAACATTGCACCATGATGATAAAATTGATAGTGAAAACAGGCATGGTGGTACATACCTGTAATCCCAGGATGAGGTAGGATTCTGTGAATTCAAGGCTAGCCTGCACTACATAGTGAGACCCTGTTTCAAGAAAATAAAAAATAAATAAATAAATAAGAAAAAACATTGATAGTGAATTCTCAACACAAATGAAGCCAAAAATGGTCACTTTTTATACCAAAATGAAAGGTAGAGTACATGTTTTTAATGAGTTAAGTGGCAGCTATGATGTCATTTGAAACACAAAGTATTGGCACATGACTGTGTTTCACATGATCCTAAACATGTCAGGCATAGTTTCATAATTTACAAAGAAAATAAGTACAAAACATCAATGAGAAATGTTCTTATAGGTTTGGTACTGAAATTGATAAATTATCAATTACAACAGAGGAAAAACAACATGTATCTGCACAAAGAATTCTGCAAAATAATTCTGGAGCAGCCTGCTGAACAGACAGGTGAAACCTCACAAGAAACTCCTAAAAAAGCAGGAAGGATCCAGGTATAGTGTTACATGCCTATAGTCCCAGCACTCAAGAGGCTGAGGCAGGAGGATTGCCATGAGTTCAAGACCAGCCTGGGCTACAAAGTGAATTCCAGGCCAGCCTGAACTGCATAGTGAAACCTTGTCTATAAAAGAAAAAGAAAACAGGAAGCCCATCAAGACATCAAGTATGCCCTGTTAGGTTTTTTGTTGCGAGAAAGAGGAAAGAAAAGAAAAGAGGCCTTTGTTAAGGAGGCAGAGAGAAATGTACAGCTTATTGGGAATGCTCAGCTCACTGGATTCCTTTGGCTGGAGACAAAGGGAGCTGAGGCATATATGGACTCTGGCCAGAGGCAGAGTTTGGGGGCAGGTGTTGATGATTGTGTTAGAGACTGATTGGAGTGTTTTTCCTGAACACAGGAAAAAAAGAGGAAATTGTAATCTGGGTTGAGGGGAGAAGAAGGAAGTGGTCAGCAGAAAGATAAACTGTTGTTTTGGCCTCCAGCATGTTACACCAGCACCATAATATTCAGTAAATTACACTACAGCAGAAACCTTTCATTCCTGTCTTTTTGTTGTTAAGAAAGGGCAATGAATCTCTCAGACTGCTTCCTGCTTAATGGGGGTGTTGTATTGGGGGTTGGGAGGGTTGACAGGATGATGGTTGATGCCGATATAGAAGATGGTACCAAGTGTTTCAGTCAGGACAAGGGGTTCATTATTGGTGAATTCTTGCATCCTAGAATGAAGAAATCTAGAAAAAGGTAAAGACAAAGTGCTATGAGAATGCACCTCATTATAATTAAAGGACCCAGGACAGGTAGAAGGGTGCCCATAATCTCAAAATGTCTTTCCACCAGGACCATGGTGAGAAAGAAGAATATCCATAGCCTAGCTGTTGGCACTTTTTTCTAGGTACCTGTGGAGGCTTTTTATCTTAACTATGAAGATTCTTGACTCATTTATGAAGAAACAACATTGTTCACCCCAGCATATCTAGAGCCTATTAGTTATGGAGAGTGACTGCTTCAAGGCTATTTATTTGTTTTGGAGTGAGTAGATGGAAATGGCTGTGTCTTGTATTTGTTGGTGAAGCTCTAGGAAGAGTTGGTGAAAAAGATGGACTGCTATGCCTATTCCCCCTGCCTCAAGACCAGCTTCAAGTACAGAGAAAATACCCATGCCAACAATAACTGGGACATGAGTGGCCCTTGTTTTCCAGGTGAAGTGTGTATCATGAAGTTGAAATAGGAAAGCAGTTTCTATGCCATCCTGAGAGTTTACTGTTAGGGCCAGAACTAAAAGGATTAGGTTATAAGACCCTGTCCATTGGAGGAGAAGGCAAGTATAGACCTCTGTTTGGCAATCTATAAACCAGCCCTAGGGTGGGCAGACAGCTAGGTTCTGGTTGGAGGTGATATTGTGAGTGCAGTAAGGAAGGTCCTTCATTTGGAGAGAAGAATTTTGAGACAAAGATACCAGGCAGGTAAGGTTAGTTGGCCAGTCATGAGAGCTGTAGATAGAGAGAGGACCCACTATGGCTGGATTATGTGGGTGACATATATAGGAGACATTCCAATATGTAGGGACAGCCCATATAAGTATTTTGTTGGTATGGGACACAGAGCTAGCATTCTGTAAGATTTGTGGCACATGAAAGGGTATCAGCTGTTTGTGACAGAAGTTGGGGAATGAGTTGGGTTTGACTTGGGAAGACTTGTGGCAGGAAGATAGGTGATTTAGGGATGTAGATGATAGGGGGTAGGTTTATGAGTTTAGCCTGTAGAGTGAGAAAGATGCCGTGAGGTAGAGATTGTCTGCCTGGGAAATAGAAGTAAAGACCCCAAGTCTTTCCCATAAGAAACTGGGAGTGTAATGCATTATAGACCATGAATCTCACTTGTGTGTTGTAATGTTCATACCAGGATGAGAGGAACAGATCAGTTGTTTTCAAATTTTTCCTGACATGCCTATGCCAATGGTTTCACATCTCCACTTATTGACATAGAACCAGTAGGGATTGGTATATTGTTGTTGGCATATGGTAGTGGGTTGAGGATTAATGACTAAGCCAATCACTGAACCATATATTGTTGCATCTCCAATGCAAATACCAAATTGTTTCATTTTTAAGGTCCTTATCCCAGGTTAGGGTTTAGGGTTTAAGATGAGCATGGAATTGGGGGATGTGAAGTTATGGGAAGCAATTATTCACTTATCTGAAAGAGTAAGAGTAAAGGTATAGGTAGAACTTCTCCTTAGTTTGGGGATTAGGCTGGAGAGAGAGCAGAGCATGAGGAACATGAGGCCTGACAATTGAATTATGTTTGTGAAATTATACACTGGGAGTAGAAGGGGCAGTGACTGTGTCATTGTAAGTGAATTGAGTGCCCCAATCCAGAGGGATCTCATGCTTGATTAGAGAGTTGAAAGAGGGTAGAATTAAGATAACTGTTATGTATAACAGTATTAAAAGTTGTTTTACATATAATGTGGAAGTCCTCAGGAAAGACTGCACAGGACCCTACATCAAAAAGAATAACTAATAGTATATATAAGGGATCAGAAACCAGATAGAATAACACAACATGAATTAGCCTAAAAGTTGTGTCTGTGGATCCTTAGTGAGGCAGAGATGGATGAGAGGTAGGAGATGTGATGACCACTCACAATGTTTAGAGCCAAGGGAGTTAGGATTGGGAGGGCATCACTTAGCCTGAGTGATGTAGAACCAGGATTGCAATCCAGTGACTTTGACCACTGTTGGAGTTGTGAGGAAGACCAGGTAGGGTCCATTCCACTTTGGTTGCAGTCCGGTGGACTTAGAATATTTGAGATAAATTAGATCTCTCAGGAATATGGGAGAATCTGGTTTGATCCCATTGGAGGGTTGGAGGAGACAGAGATTGACATGTTGTTATAGCAAGTGTTGAAGGAAGGAGGGACTAGGAATATAATCAGCAAGAGGAGTAAGATTTTGGGAAGTAGGCAGATTGCGGAGTAGGGATGGTCAGCCATACATGAATTCAAAAGGGCTTAGAAAGGTAGGAGCCTAAGGAAGTGCTCTGAGCTTGGCTAAGGCTAAGGGAAGACGTTGAGACCAAGGTTGGTGTAGTTGTAAAATGATTTTTATGACATGTTTTTTTTTTAATTTAAAGAAAGACAAAACAAAATGGAAAACGGAAATAGTACATACTTTCAAAGAAAAAATAAACAGTAGTAAATCACTTACTGATGTTTACATATTGTCCTCTTACAAATAATTGTTCAAGATATAAAAGTGGAACATATAAATGGGAATTCAAACAGGGAGACTGCAAGTAGTTCTGTTCAACTATCCAATAAAAACTTAGTAATATGGCTATCAATCCTATATACTTAAACATGTACTTTTTTATGCAGCCATTTGCTTTTTCTATTTTTCCTTAGGATGGTATGGAATGTGTCAGCACCAACTGATGTGAAGCTTGGGGTTACCTGTTTAGTGATTTGAGAAATAAAGGCTGGACCATTATCTGAATGGGTACTCTGAGATAGTCCAAACCTAGGAATGATTTCTTGTAATGGGACTTTAGTAATTATGTCAACAGTTTTCCTGGCTATGGGGAAAGCTTCTATCCATCCTGAAAAGGTACAAACAAAAGTAAGAAGATATTTAAAAGTTTTGTGGTGAGGCATGTATGTGAAATCTATCTGCCAGTCCTGATTGGTATTGTGTCCACAAAATTGGTGAGTATGAAAGGAGGTGGGTGGTACATGTCCCTGAGGAGAGGTTTGAACATAGAGGTGACAGGTGTGAGTAACCTGGTGGATGATAGTCCTCAGAAAAAGATGTATGACTTCTGGGATTAAGAGTCTGTATAGAGCCAGTGGTCCCACATGAAAATAGCTGTGTAAGTCAGTGATGATGTCTAAGGCCTGCTGATCTGGAAGAACAAGTTTTGATTCTTGGAAGATCCATCCCTGAGTGTCTTACATATAACCTGGTTTGTGAATCAACTGTAGTTGTTTTGGTGAGTAATTCGGTGGAGGTAGGGTTTTGGGGTTAGTGGGACAAGATGACAAGGATATGCCCTTTGTGCAACTAGCTTGCCTTGTGTATTTGCAAAGGCATTACTCTGAGCAATGAGATCTGTAGAATTCTGGTGTCCCATGCAATGAATAATTGCTACTTGTTTTGACAGTTGCACTGTTTCTAGAAGTTTAGGTGTGAGAGGTGCATTAATGATGGTGTTTCTCTGAGTGTTCATAATGCCCCTTTCTTTCCAGATGGCAGCATAGGAAAGCAAAATGTTGAATGTGTACTTCAAGCCAGTGTCTACATTTATGACTTTGTCTTTTGCCAGTGTAAGAGCCCAATGTGAGAGTAATAAGTTCTGCCCTTTGTGAAGATGACCCAGACAGTGGTGGATTTGTCTCTGACTTTTGACTGGTTAAATATTGGATATCCTGCTCTCTTTTAATTGTCTGTGTTTGTCAAACTGCCATCTATGAAACATGTGTCAAAGGCTAGAGAAGAAGTATGCTACTAATGTGAGGAAAAGGAATGCGAGTCATCTGTAGGACCTCAATGTAGTCATTGTGAGGGTGTTCTGAAGCAGGGAGCAAAGTCGCTGAGTTGAGAGGACAACTACTTGCAATAGAAATAGAAGGATCCTGAGAGAGGACTAGATGTACCTTTTGAAGGGGAAAAGGGGCCATCAGGGCATGGAATGTCTTACGTGAGAGAAGCTCATTTAGATGATGACATGAGTGTACTGTCATAGATTGTCCCAATGTAAACATTTTAGTTTCTTGTGTTAGTACACTGTGGCTGCAAGGGCTCAGAGACAGGGTAACCATCCTTGCTGTTTTGACAAGTAGGCTGCCACTTGAAATGAAGGTCCTTTTTTGTGTCCCAGCACATCTAGAGCATTGTGACCGTGAGAGGTAGTGTATAGTGTAAAGGGATCAGGGAGAGGCTGGAGCCCTTAGGAGAACTTCTTTTAGCATATGAAAGGAAGATTGTATAGATGTGGTGAGGTCTAGGGGGTCTGATAAGGAGCTGTTAGAAGCTTTGTAGAGGGTTGAGCTACAGCTGCAAAGTTAGGAATCCAGAGAGAAAAGAAGTTAGCTAAACCCAAAAAGGATAGAACCTATTTTTTTGGTTGTGGGCATCTGAAGATCCTGAAGGATCACCTTGAAATATATGATGATGGAATGAGTGGTAGGAGAGTGAGTCCCAGATATTTGTCCTTTGGGGAAGCTACTTGGGCTTCAGCAGGGGAGACTCTGTGTCCACATTTGGAGAGAAAATTAAGGAAAGTGGCCATATGTTGTATGGCTAGAGTGTGGGAGGGAGAACACAGAAGGCCATCAACATATTGAATGAGAGTGCTGGGTTTGAGGTCAAGAGTTGTAAGGTTAGCAGCAAGAGCTTGCCTAAAGAAATGAGGACTGTCTCTGAATATCTGAGGGAGCACTGTCCAGGTGAGTTGTTGAGACCTAAGAGTATCTGGGTTAGTCCACATAAATGCAAAGAAATCTTGACAATCAGGATGCAGGGAGATAATGAAAAAGGCATCTTTTGTCTAGGACTGTGAAGTGAGTGGTGGAGGGAGGAATATGAGACAAAATAGTGAAAGAATTTGGCACCACTGAGTGAATTGGGCTAACAACATTGTTGATTAGCCTAAGGTCCTATACCAAATGATAAGAACCATTAGGCTTGAATACAGGGAGACTGGGAATACTGTAGCATGAATGGGTAGGTTTGAGATCTCAAACCATTGTCCAGAAGGCACTTGATTACAGGTTTAAGTCCCCATTGATGTTTGGGAGCTATAGAGTACTGGGGAATGCAAGGGAAGATTGAAGGATCTCTGAGATGGATTAATATAGGTGTGGCATGGGTAGCACAGGTGGGGCTGGAGGTATCCCAGACTATGGGATCAACAAGGGTTGTAGGGTGAGGATGGGATAGGTTGATAGCACACTGTTTTGGCATTTGAAAGATGAGAGCCATGGGGATAGAGAAGGTACATGAGAAATGAAGCCTTTAGAGAAGATCCCTACCCAAAAGAGATGTGGGGGCATGTTAGTATTACCAAAAGGCTATAGGTGAAGATGAGAGTTTGGAACCTGCAGGAGATGGGTTCTATTTGAAGAGTCTGTGTGGGTTGGCTATCAATACGACTATGGAGACTGTGGATTTGATACAGCAGCCTGAAAACTCAGAAAGAACACTATATGTGGCCCTTGTGTCTATAGGTAGATAAAGTGTCTTACCTGAGATTTCCATTGAGACTTGGAGCTCCCTAAAGGATACCTTAATGGGGGCCATGAACGCCGAGTCCTATCAATCTACAGTTGGAAATCCAAGTAGATCAGCCAGTAATGAATCTTGTGGCGATGAGATGTCCTGTGAGGAAAAAGAATTAGAAGATGGCTTACCCACTCTCTGAAGGCTAAGAAAGTTGCCCTTCCAATGGCCTTGAGGTTGCAGAGGGGGAAAGGCCTTGGTGGAGGTTGTGGATTATTGCATTCTCTTGCCCAGTGTCCTTTGCCACACTTGAAGTATGCTCTGGTGGGGTACAGGCAGCTTTGCCTTGTTTTGGTTTACTTGTCTTAGGAGCCCCAAGTGCCACTGCTAAGATATCAGTTTGATGGTTAGCAAGTTTCTTTTTTTGTACCTCTTTTTCATCTTTTTTTTTGTCTCTATTGTTGAAAACACAAAAAGCCATATTAAGACAGTCTTCCTGTGATGTTTGAGGGCCAAATTCAGCTTTTGTAGTTTCACTTGAACATTGGGGGAAGACTGGGAAATAAAATAAGAATTCATAACAATTCATTTACATTAGTAAACTTAATTAAAGTGTCCCTAAGATGTGTGAGGAGCTTTGCAGGGTTTTCATTAGCCTCTTGGACCTGTTCTAAAAGCTTATTATAATTAGTATGCTTGTAAGCTATTTTATTAAGGCCCACAAGTATACATTCAATCATCTTACATATTTTATGAGAGCCCTCTCCAGTTTGATAATTTCAATCAGGGTCCTGTTCAGGTACAGAAGCAGACCCAGGGTCATTTTCAGTAGAATTGGCTTTATGTCTGTGGTCAGCTTCTTCTCAAGCTGTTTGCCATAATTGAGTCCTCTCTTGTGAGCTAATGGTGGTGTTTATAATTACATAAATATCCTTGAAATGTAAAATTCAAACTCTCTAATATAAGTTTGTGGATCAGAGAAAAAGGAACCTATTGTATGGTTAATCTGAGATGGGTCAGAGAGGAAAAAAGGAACATAGATATTCAGGACTGGCCTGTTTTCAAAGGGGAAATAGGGATTTAGGCTGAAAAGACTATGCAGTGGGAAGTGTAGACAGTCACTGAGAAGCCAATCAACCTGCAGTCATCTGTGGGCAGTTACAAGGTGATTGACCATAAGATGACCACTCATCACTATGTGACAGGGAAACACAAGGTGGTGCTGGTCATCATGTGATGCACAACAAGATGGCTTCTGTTGATTACATGATGAGGGACTGCAAGACAGTGGCTGTTTACCATGTGATGTGTCACAAGATGGCAGCAAGCTGGCACATGGTGGAAGACTGCAAATGGTGACAGTCCATGTGACTCAAAGCAATATGACTGCTGTGGACCACACAGGATGGGGTCAAAAATTGGCAGCCAAGCACCATGTGGTTTACTAGGTGGCTGAGAAACAAGAATGGAGTTTGGTGAATGGGGTGATGGAGGGGAATGCTGATGGGGTAGCAGTGAAGGAGGAAGAAGAGGAGTCATCAGGTGGAATAGGAGGCTCAGGCTGAGAAGACTGAGGAGATTGGGGGAGGAAGTAAAGGAAGTGCTAGAAATTATCAGTAGTGAGTAAAAGGAAAAAGGTGAGATAGGAAACTCAGGAGCCCCTGGTTGAGAAGGTGAAGGAGTTTGGGCTTGGGGGTATGGGGAAAGGAGAATAAAGACAGGAGGAACATTGTCTGAGGGATCTGTTAGGGAAGAAGGGAGTGAATTTGATGGTATAATATGGGCTGGAAGTACCTGAGCTGCCTTATATGACTGAATAAGAGAAAAGTGCTCCTTTAGACTGAAAAAAGGCCTGAACAAATGGGATTTCTGACCATTTGCCATTGTGGTAACAGAAGTCATCTAATTCTTAAAAGTATAGGGGGGGTCAAAAGATCCCCCTGCAGGCCACTGGCTGTCACTAAGTTTGTAAGCTGGTGAAGCCACCTGGCAGTAAAAGATCAATCTTTTGCATTTTATGGACTTTTTGAGACCAAGGGAGCCAAGATTACAAACCAGGCACCCTAGAAGTGAGTCTTTCTCAGGTTGGGAGTATTTCCCATAGTGACCAAATTAGAGGTGAGCCAAGAACTGTGGCTAAAATAGCCAGGGGCACAATTTTCAAAACAAGTCATCATCTGTTTTGAGACTGTGACAGAGAGAAAGCCCTAACACCCATTCTTGGCCATCACCAAGAGTACAGGGGAGTCTCAAAGGATGAAAGGTTAATAGCCCTGCCTCAGCAACATGAGAGTTGTTACCTCTGTCCAAGGGACACACAGGAGGTTTTCCTAAAGTGAGCTCGTGGATTTCTGAGACTGAGACTAAGAAACTGATACAAGAAACTCTTGAACTTAGAGGTGGCTCACCTGTGGAGAATGAGATGGATCAGTGTTGGATGCAGGCCAGCAATGACAAATAGGCAGGTTCCAGAGGAAAACAAGGGGACTCATAGGCAGGGGAGCTCAGAAATGGGAGTGTCACCCCCCAGGAGCCACACACCCTGATCCAAATCACAGTACAAAATGTTAAGTTTTGGGGGGCAATAAAAAAAGAAAAGAGGCCTTTGTTGAGGAGGCAGAGAGGAATATGCAACTCACTGGGAATGCTCAGTTTCCTGGATTCCTCTGGCCTGATACAAATAGAGCTCAGGTATATACAGACTCTGGCTAGAGGCAGAGTTTGGGGGTGGGTGTTGATGATGTGCTAGAGATTGATTGGAGTGTTCTTCTTGCATGTGGGGAAAGAAAGAAGAAGTTGTAATCAAGACTGAGGGGAGAAGAAGAAGGAAGTGGTCATCAGAAAGATAAGCTATTATTCTTTGTTTTGGCTGTTAGCCATGTTAGACCACCACCATAATGTTCAGTAATTTATACTCAGGCAGAAAAGTTCATGCCCTACCAAAAAAGATAGGAAAAAAAAGTATATGTACTATTAGTTTAAGCAATACTTGTGTATGGAACGTGCTGTTTTCATGTTTGAAAACTGCCTTAGATATGATAATTAAAGTACAGATTATTTTTGTGGTAAAGTTTTGTGTTTTCATTGTAGTTCAGATGGGAATTTTTTTTTTTTAACTTGAGACAAGGTCTTGCCATGTAGCTCAGGAATGCCTTGAACTCACTATATATCCCAGGCTGGCCTTGAACTCATGGAATCCTCCTGCCTTAGCCTCCGAAGTACTGGTATTATAGCCATGTGCCACCATACCCTGTCTGTTGTTATTTTTTAGATTTAGTAAGCAAGTGAACAGATGATATAGAAAAATTCGATGTTTATTATCAGCATTCAGTACACATTTGATATTTTAGTTTTCTGCTAAGTGCACATTGTATAATGTAATAAAAGCCTCCTGGCAAAACAAAAAAGACAAAAGAGGAGACAAGCATGACCTGCCAAAAAAGACAGAAAAAAATCAAAGCATATGTGCTGTCAGTGCAATACTTATGTATTGAAAATGCTGTTTTTATGTGTGAGGATTGCCTTAAGTGTAATAATTCAAGTAAAGATTATTTCTGAGTTAAAGTTTTATTTGTGTTTTCACTGTAGTTCATATAGAAATTTATTTCTCTTGTTATTTTTTAGATTTTATAAGCAAGTAGCTGTTATTGAAAATGTTTATTGTAAACACTCTTTGCATATTAAACACTTAGTGTTTTATTTTCCTGTTAAGTACATATTGTATGATATAATAAAACTCTCAAAATTAAAATAAATATTTCATTAACATAAATACTCTCCAAAATAAATGTGAGCATTATATGCCCATTTTAATGCTCCATTTAAAAATTTACCTTGATGCCCTGGGTTAATGAATATGCAAGAGGAAAATTGCAGCATAAAGTATATCTGTAACAGTTCTTTTTTTCATAAAGTTCAGCTCAATGAACTTAAGACTCCTTGGCTTTCCTATGAGAAGTTACATCTAATTGACACTGAGAATACAGGCTTTGCTCCACTGACATGTGTTTTACAGCAATGAGCATTGAAGAGTAAGCTTCCACAAAGTGACTCCTCTACAAGTAAACTTAAAGCTAAGCTTTACCTAGCAACAGAAAACAGAATCCATAGAAGTAGGAGTTGAAACACTAAATCCATGCCTGAGGGAAAGAAGCTGTTTTTAGGAATGTGCCAAATTGCTTGGGAAAGGAGACTGGCTGCTAAGAGAGAAGGATCTGGGAACCCAGACAGGCTATGTAACTTAAGTGTCAGTACTAGACAAAAGAATTTGGGTCTTTGGGCTCACGGGCCTTAGTTCTGGAAGGCCAGGTGTCACTGTGCCAAGTTTAGTGCAATTCAGCTTTGCTTAATCCCTCGAGTTCCAAATGCATACTTACTTTATTTTCTTAGCTTCTTTAGCTAACTCAAGAGGTCAGAACTGAAAGGATTTTCGGAGGCCACCTATTCCAGCCTATTTTTCAAAAGAACAAACTGCATCTCTAGGTGGCTAAGAATCATGCTCTTAAATTACTGAGTAAGCTGGAATACAAAGAGTTGCTCTTCCCTCTTTTATCACCCACTTCCTTACACTAGCTATATATCTATACCTGGTAGTCTTAAAGCATTTTTGAAACACACAAATGACTTTTGTTTCATTTCTGCTGAGCCAAAAGTATGAAACAAGAAATTGACTAGAAATCATCAGCCTAATTCCTGACTCCTAGTTCCATTCCCCACCAAATCCTATTTTCTTGCTTTGTCCTTTGCTTTGAAATTTTCCTTCATTTATCCAGTCTCATTCCTATATTCAACTGGTTGGGGCTAAATATTCATTTTACCTTGACTCTCAGAATACCATCACCAAAAGACTCTGTGAAACTCATCATAATTCTTTTTTTAAAATTTTTTTATTATTTTGAAGGTAGTAAAATACAACAGAGCAAGACAGAACAAAGCC
Source organism: Cavia porcellus (assembly GCF_034190915.1). NCBI lineage: Eukaryota > Metazoa > Chordata > Mammalia > Rodentia > Caviidae > Cavia > Cavia porcellus. Next base: position 35,696,459 of record NW_026947486.1, on the reverse strand, counting down.
AATTTAGACAGCGTAGTGAAATTGGTACAGAACTTCACAGCAGGTTACCGAGACAACAGTAATAGGTATCACAGTATATCTTGTTATCTTCACAATAGTTCTTTCAATCAGGTCTAGCAAAATAAAATGAAATGGAGAACATTACAGAACTTATCAAAACAGAATATTGAATAGAGCAATACCATTAATCAGAATAAAGCAAAACAGTGGTAAAAATATTTGCCTTCAAAGAGATGGTAGAAGGAAATCCCCCTTATTTGCTATATTGTATATGGTCAACCTCCCAAGAGATGCTCAGATTTCTGGCTCCCATTTGCTAATGGGGGCAGGGGGGAAGATAAGATGTTTAGTTCCTAGCCTGTGCACTAGTAGGCTCACTACCACTTATCAGGGAGACAAGCTTGTTGCTTGGTTTCCCAGCACCCTAAGTTCCAACATGGCATGGATCTCAGGAGTCGCTGGTGGTTTTCACCCTGGGGCAGCCACAGCTTGCCAAGCCACAGCCACTTACCAAGGGGATAAGCTGATTGCTTGGTTTCCCAGCACCCTAAAATCCAACATGGCGTGGATCTCAGGAGTTGCTGGTGTTTCTCCCCCTGGGATGACCATAACCTGCCACACTACAGCCACTTACCAGGGAGGTGAGCTAGTTGCTTGGTTTCCCAGTGCCTTAAGTTCCAACATGGCCCATAATTCTTTAATTAGCAAAATTTATTTCCAAAAAATATCTGCCAAGCTGCCTCCTGAATGTATTCTTAAACTTTTGAAATTTGAAGGGGAAATAAAAAGTTTCAAGTACAAATTGTTTCTACATAAAACTGCAGTTTTGTATGGGTCAAAACTTACTGGCAAACTACCACTTGACTAATGAGAAATCCCAACCTGAAAAGGGGGTGACCTACTCTAGACAAGTCAGAGAGTTTCTTTCCATGGATTCTAATGGGGCCAAGATATTGCTGTCAAAGTCAGTTACTGCTTCCAAAATTGCCTTTGTAGAAGCTGGAGAATAAAATTCTGAGAAGATCTAACTGGAGGAAGCATTGGTTGAAGTTATAGCGAATATAGTTGTTATTTTGAATACTTAAAAAATAACTAGTAAACTGAAAATATCATGGTGAACAGAGCCAAATGCGTTCACTTCACAAAAAAATGCCAAGTTGGGAGTGGTGGCTCACACCTGTAATCCCAGCACTTGGGAGGCTGAGCCAGGAGGATTTCTGTGCATTCAAAACCGGCCTAGGCTACAAAGTGAGCTCAAGTCCAGCCTGAACTGCATAGTGAGACACTGTCTCAGAAAGACCCCCCCCAAAAATAAAAGAAATGAAAAAGAAAAAATTGCCAAAAGAGTGGCCCACTTAACCCTAGAAACCCTTATGAAAGGTAAGCTAGTGTTAAAGTGTAAATTTTTAAAGGTAAATTCATCTCTCTCATGCAAACATAAAACAAATACATGTGGAAAATTTTAACTCAGTTAAGGAGAGGAATAGTAAGATGTTACAATAAGCTCAAAGCAAACATACTTTATTTTTTCTTGAGACAGGGTCTCACTTTGTAATTCAGGGTAGGTTTGAAATGACTAAATAACCCAGGCTGGCCTCCAATTAACAACAATCCTCCTGGCTCACCCTCCCAAATTCTGGAACTACCGGCACACATTATCATCTCTGGCTCAAAAACCATACTCCCATATGTAATTAAGAATAGTAGAGCGAATTTTCAAATACATGAAAAACTAGCCAGTAATCATGGGATAATAATCAATTGTACTGCACCATTCTTATGGATAAGAGTACTTTGCATTTTTCTTATTTTCTGCAACCTATAAATTATTAGATAGCTCAAAGTCAATGAAAAACACAAATAACTCTGAATAGTGTACAAGTGATAACAACCAATAATCTTGTTGCCTGTTCAATCTTTCACAATTTTCCTCGACATGAAAAAGAACTGCTGAAATCAGACTGCTTTTAGGTCCACAGGCCCTATAACCCTTGGGGCCCAGGTTTAGGAAGGAAGCCTAGGAGTTGGCCTAACAAAACTGCCAGAAGTGTAATTTGATACTAAAAAAAGAATTAGCAATGCCCAAAATGTATTAAAGAAATCAAGGGTGGCTTTTCCAAAGCCTTGGGAGCTAGGAAATCTGACAAAGTGGAGAGATCCACCCATTAGAATGAAAGCACCTGGTGATGGGTTGAGAAGGTTTGAGTAAAGGAAAACACATGTTTCCCTTGCTACTCTTATCTTCCAGAGCCCAGCACAGGACATCTGGTTGAAATCCAACCCCTTGATTCATGCCTAGCAACAAAGTACATGTAAATACAATCCACAAGAACAGGCTCACTGGGAAACTTCAGGAACACATTGGGAGGATTGTGGAGAATTCTGCCAATTTTTCTAGCACTTCACATATAGTATTGTGTAACTGATTTTATATTAAGTGCCTTTGAGTTTTGTGTACACCTTTGAATTTTATGTATGCTTGAAAACCAGTAGAGGTATGGAAAGTAAAAGCAAGTCAGCAGTTTTTCATTGATGGTTTGCTCTATTCTCCAGCAGTACTCCCAACTTCCCTTTGCACTCAGGCCTCCATTGTTTAGCTTGGTCATACCTGGAATCCTGGGATCTCTTACATATTGTGAAAGAACAACATATTGCAGGGATAACTTGACCTCTTGTTTTGTTTTGAGATAACGGCTCTCTAGGTAGTCTTGGCTGTCCTTGAACTCACTACATAGCTCTGGCTGGCCTCAAACTCCTCCTAGCTCAGCCACCCAATTGCTGGGATTACAGATGTACACTACCATGCCCTTTGACCTGACAGCTTTTCTAGTTACCTCCTTTTCCTTCCTCTTCTTTCCAGCAATAAGGCACATCATCAGGCAGCTGGAAAAGACATGAAATAGATGACTTATATTCTCCCCCACAAAAATAATAGTTTTTTTTTTTTTAAAAAAGCACTGAATTAGTTAATGGGAACCAAAATTACCCTAGATCTAAGATTTTTTTCTGATTTTTAGATGTGATTTAATATATGTTCCCATACTAATACTAAAGAAAGCTAATAAGATACCACTTTGTATCTATTAATAGTAGCAAATTTCAAGCACATGTTGTTTTAGGTTGGAGAGAGAAAATGTCATACTGTTATAGTAGCAACATAAATTAGGGCAACTCTTTTGAGGGTGATTTGGCAGTATATATCAGAAATCATAAAATATACATGAGCTCCACACTCTGAAATTTGTCATTGAGGTCATCATTCAAAATAAAGACAAAATCATATGTAAAAATATACTTTACGGTGTTGTTTTGCAATATTGAAAATACCCCCCAGTAATGGCCAAATGTCCAATTCAGTGTAATTAGTGAATAAGACACATAAATTGGGTGGAATATTATGCAGGCAATAAAAATCATAATTCTGAGGATTGCAATAAATGTCGAAAAACCTAAACACAACAATGTTGAGAAAAATACAGAACACAAAATTGTACATTTTCACTGCATCTCTATTAAAAAAACAGCCTCTCCAGATAAAAGTAATAAAATAGATGCACGAAAACTATTGTGTTCACTGATAGTATGACAGATACAATAATGTCCCCTTTTTTCTTTTCATGGACTATAGTTTCTTAAAATAAATGTATTTGTGGAGGGCATAGTAAGGTAGGGTAGAAGAAATAAAACTAAGTAGAAAGGAGGTAAGGAAATTGAGAATTTATTTTAAGAAAAACTGTAGCTTCAAGACAAGCTCTTTCTCTCTTTCTAGAGGCCACCCTAACTAGTGAACTCCTCCTCCCTTCGTTGTTAGGAGAATAGTGTTATATTCAAAAGGACCTTTACATTAACCTGTAAATTCCCAGGCTGTAGACCCTTTTAACTTGCAAAATGACCTTTCTTCCATTCAGAAAGCAACTGCATTGAAGACAGCATATATTAACTTCAAACACAGATTCTCCACTTAAAAAACACATTGAAGACTTGCACTGCAGCCCAGAAGAAAGTGAGATGGCATATCTTAAAGACAGCCTTTAACTGTGCCTCATTTCTCTGAGCACCTATACTAGGCTCTTGAGTGCATCCTATACCTTCCTCTAATAAATCCTTTTGACATCTCTGTTACTAGGGAGACCTAAAAATTCTTTTTCTGTGACAGGTGTCAGTGAATCTTCAAACTTATTTTGAAAGGGTGAGTTAAATTATTTTATTCAGCCTTGAGGACTCTCAGACTTAGTTTGGTGACAGTACTGAGGAATGAACCCAGGGCCTTCATACTGAGCCACATCCCCAGCCCTTTATTAAATATTTACTTTGAGACAGGGTCTCATTGTTTCCCAGGATGAGTTGAAATTTGTGATCTCCTGCTTCAGCCTTGCAGAGTGCTAAGATTACAGGTGTGTGCCACTAAGCCTATTTTAAAAATAGGGTTCGGCCCTCTTCAGACCCTGGGCCTCCACCTCAGAGGGCAGGCCACTTTTATGCCTGTCCTCCCACCCTTTGGACTCTGGACATCCACCTCATAGGGTAGGCCACTTCTGTGTCCACCCTCCCATCCTTCAGGGTCCCCCCAACCTCCTGGACCGAGTATTGCTGTTGATCTTCAGCTCCCACTCCTCCTTCCAGAATCTTGGACTGCATTGGATTAACCTTGCTGGGTTGATAGGAGACTCAGTAACATTTTATCCAAACAGAGGACCTCAGTAGGCTTCTGTCAGTGTGGTGATTGCCCCTAAAATCGAGCTCTTCAATGGGCAAACAGGAGCAGTAGTGAAGTTCTCTCCAGCTGTAGGACCTTGGTAAGCTTGGCAAGAGTGTGGGTGAGTCCTTCACCCATACAGAGAACATCAGATGAGTTGAGAAGTGTACCAATAAGGCCTCCCCCAACCTAGAGAAAATTAAAAGGGATTATGAGACACCCAGTGACACAGTAGGGTCCCAGGTGAAAAAAACACTATAGGCAGGGGAATCAGGTACAGATCTGGAACAACCTGAAGACACAATAATAGCTAGAACTAAGGGTTGACTTACATCAATACTCCTAGGCCTGGGGAGCATATAGGCCTCACTCAACAGGCCCTGCAGGAGGAATTCAGGTGACTGGCCCTCTGTTCATTGTGGTACCCAGTAATTGGACAAACCTCAACTACACAGGAGGACCCTAAGATACACGCTATGAACAGTTGAGACTAGTGGGACTGAAAGACCAAATATTAGCCCGAAAGGTGAAAATGACAAAATGAAAAAGCAAAATGCAATCTTAAACATCTAGCCCATCAGGAGCACGTACAAGTGACACTGAATTAGAGGACTTTAAAATTCATACCCCAGAAATCTGAAAAGATAGCAAGTGAAATAAAGAAACAAATCCATGAGGCCAAAGAAGAAATCAAATTAGAAATAATTTCTCATGTAAAGCCAGAAATGACAACCTTAGTAAAGGAGTTGGTCAGCACAGCATAGCTAGAAAAGACATAGACTTTGAAAAAAAGAACAGGAGCATGGGAAACTGATTGAAACATTGAATATGACCAGTATAGAAAACAAGCAGAATGCATGAAACAAATTCAAAGAGATATAGAAGAAATAAAAAATTCTATTGAAAGCTGGCAAAACCATTTAAATGAAGCTGAGGATAGAATTTCAGACCTTGAGGACAGGATCTCAGCTCATGATCATGAAAGGATAGAACTTAAAAAAAATAACAAAGCAGCATGAAATGATAATTCAGCAGCTTCAAAATGATGCCAAGAAAAACAATGTAAAAATAATAGGCATCAGTGAAGATGCAGGAGCCAACGCAAATGATTTACAGAAGTAATAGCAGAAAATTTCCCAAACATAGGAAAGGAATCTGATGTGCAGATAAGTGAGGCATATAGAATGCCAAACAGTCATGACCAATGTAAATCTATACCCAGACATATAATAATTAAGATCGCATACATAGAACACAAAAACAGAATACTAAAAGCTGTTAGAGTAAAGGCACAACTCATCTATCAAGGCAATCCCACTGGAATCACAGCATAATTTCAGCACAAACCCTCAACTTAAGATGAGCTTGGAGTGGGTTGTTTCAAGCCTAAAGGAAAACCTCAACCCAAATTGATGTACCTTGCAAAACTTTCTTTGAAATTTAATGGAGAAATAAGATATTTCCATGACAAAGAGCAATGGAAGAAATTCATGTCCACCAAACCAATCCTAGAAAGACTACTGAAAAACATATTAGATAGAGATAAAAGTGACTACAGTTTCCAGAACAACAATAGAAAAAAAAAAAAGCACCAGACAGGGCAGGCATTAAAATAAGAGGGGAAAGCAGAAAAACAACAGCAGGAAAATAACATGACAAAGTTGAACCCGTACATATTGGTTATATTCATCTATGTAAATGGCTTTAATTCATCTATTAAAAGAAATAGATTGACAGAATGGATAAAGAAATTGGATCCCACAATATTCTGTATGCAAGAAACACAAATGACTCCAAAGGAAACTCATAGACTAAAAGTCAAAGGATGGAAAGCAATATTCCATGGGACAGGAACCCAGAAAACGCAAGGGTAGATATTCTATTTTCAGAGAACATGAACTTCAAAATAAAAAATTATCAAAAGAAATAAAGTCACTACATACTTGTTGAGGGAATAATTCAAGAAGAAGAGCTAACAATCATAAACACATATGCACCAAATACAGGAACACTCAAAGACCAATAAATATGAAAAACCAAATAAGCAACAACACAATTGTAATAGGGGACCTTATAACCACATTGTCACAAAGATATAGATCAACTAGATAAAAAGTCAGCAAAGAAATAACAGAACTGACTGAAACCTGTGAGCAAATGGACTCAGTAGATATTTACAGAGTGTTTCACCCAACCACAGCACAATACACATTCTTCTCAGCTGTGTATGGGAAATTCCCCCAAAATGTACCATATATTAGCCCATAAAGCATTCTTAAGAAAATGTTAAAGGGATTGAAATTATCCCATGCATATTTTCAGACCATAGCATACTTACATTGGAAATTAATGGCAAAACAAATTGCAAAACCTGTATTAATACATGGAAATTAAATAACAACCTCCTGAACAATCAATGGGTTACAGGTGAAATTAAAGAAGAAATTAAGCAATACCTACAATTCAATGAAAATTCAGATACAACATACCAAAACCTGTGGGACACAATGGGAAATATATACAACAAATTGTCACATCAAGAAAACAGAAAGAGCACAAATAAACAACCTAATGCTACATCTCAAGTTTCTAGAAAAAGTAGAACAAATAAAACCCAAAGCTCATAAAACACAGGACATTATAAAGGTCAGAGCAGAAATTAATGCAATTGAGACTAAAAAAATACAAAGAATTAATGAATCAAAGAGCTGTTTTTTTGAGATAATAAACAAAATCGATAAACCTCTAGCCAACCTTATCAAGAAAAAGAAAGAAAAAACTCAAATTTATGGAATAAGGACTCAAAAGAGAAAAATTACTACAAATCCCATGGAAATTCAAAAGATCATGAACATCTACTTTGAAAATCTTTACTCACATAGGGTGGAAAACATAGAGGAAATGGACAGATTTCTAGCAACATATGAGCTACCAAAGTACAATCAAGGAGACATCACAATTTTGAATAACCCAATATTGAAACTGAAAACATGATTAAAAACTTACTAACAAAAAAAAAAGCCCAGGTCCTGATGGATTCATGGCTGAATTCTACAAGAAATTTGGAGAAGATTTAGCACCAATACTCAAGCTCATCAATGAAATTGAAAAGGAAGCAATTCTCCCTAACTCATTCCTAGAGCCAAGTATTACTCTTATACCAAAACCAGAGAAAAACCCAACCAAAAAGGACTATAGGCCAATCTCACTAATGAACATTGATGCAAAGATTCTCAATAAAATACTGGCAAATAGAATACAGCAAATCATCAAGAAGATTATACAAAACAATCACCTGGGATTTATCCCAGGAATGCAGGGATGGTTTAACATATGCAAATCAATAAATATAATACACTACATCAACAGAGTCAAAAACAAAAATCACATGATGATTCAATAGATGCAGAAAAAGCTTTTGATAAAGTCCAACACTTGCTCATGATAAAAACACTACAGAATCTAAGAATATATGATAACTACCTCAATCTGATAGAGGCCATATATGACAAACCAACAGCCAACATTATATTAAATGGACAAAAACTGAAAGCTTTCACTTTAATATCAGAAACAAGACAAGGATGTGCACTGTCACCATTCCTATTCAATGTAGTTCTGGACATATTAGCCAGAGCAATCAGACAAGAGAGAAAAATAAAGAGAATAAAGATAGGATAGGAAGAAGTTAAATTATCAGTACTTGCTGATGACATGGTACCCTACATAGAAACCCCAAACACTTCATTAAAAGACTACTAGAGTTAATAAACAAGTTCAGCTGTGTAGCTGGATACCACACTCAAAAATCAATAGCATTCATGTACACAAAAAACCTCACTGAGAGAGAAATTACAGAACTATCACCTTTCACAATAGCATCCAAAAAAATTGAAGTACTTAGGAATCAACCTAATCAAGAATGTAAAAGATCTCTGTGCTGGAAAAATCATACTACTCTAAAGATGGAGAGTGAAGAGGATATTCGAAAATGGAAGGAAATTCTTTGCTCTTGGTCAGGAAGAACCAACAATGTGAAAATAGCCATAATCCCAAAACTATTGTACAGATTTAATGCAATCCCAATCAAAATGTCATTAATGTACCTTACAGATCTAAAAAAAAAAATTCCTAAATTTCATTTGAAAAACAGAAGAAAACTAAAATAGCAAAAGTAATTCTGGGCAACAAAGGTAAAACAGGAGGCATCTCAATTTCTGACTTGAAATTATTCTACAAAGCTACAGTGGTAAAATCAGCATTGCAGTGGCAAAGAAATAGATCAGAGGATCAATGGAACAGATTAGAAGATGCAAAAACAATTACAAAGACACTCAGCCATCTTATATTTGACAAAGGTGCTAAACATGTTCACTGAAAAAAGGATAGCCTCTTTAATAAATGGTGTTGGAAAAATTGGCTTTCCACATACTGAAAACTAAAACTAGACCCATGTGTATCATCATGTGGTAAAATAAAGTCAAAATGGATCAAAGATCTAAATATTAAAACAGAAACACTAAATCTACTGGAAGACAAGGTAGGTAGAAATCTTGGAGTCATGGGAGTAAACAGAATTCATGAACAAAATGCAAACTGCATGAGAAATACTTCAAAGAATAAACAACTGGGATCTCTTATTACTATAAAGTTTTTTCGCTTCAAAAGAAATCAAAACAAAGTGAAATGAAAACCCACAGAATGGGAAACGATTTTAGCTAGCAACCCCTTAGACAAAGGACTTATATCCAGAACATACAAAGAACTGAAAAACTTAAAACCCCCAAATTCAAAGACCTTCTCCAAAAATGGGCATCTGAGATAAACACACATTTCTCAGATGAAGATATACAAACGGCAAATAAATACATGAAGAAATGTTCACTATCACTGGTCATTTGAGAAATGCAAATTGAAATAGCATTGAGACTTTATCTCACCCCAGAAAGAATGGCTGCCATCCAAAAATCAACTGATAACAAATATTGGGGAAGCTGTGGAGGAAAAGGAACACTTCTTCACTCTTGGTGGGAATGTAGACTGGTGCAGCCACTGTGGAAATCAGTATGAAGATTCCTCAAAAAACTAGGATTGGAAGTTCCACTTAATCCAGCTATTCTTCCACTGGGTATTTTCCCAGAAAAACTGAAAATGTCTTGTCTCAGTGATATATGTGCACTCATGTTTATGCCAGTGAAATTTGTAATAACTAAATACTGGAAACACCCAAAATTCCCTTCAAATTCAGAATGGATAAAAAAGATGTATTTTTATACAATGGAATATTGCTCAGCTAAAAAAGGATAATCTTGGGGGCTGGGGATTTAGCTCAGCGGCATAAGCACCTGCCTTGCAAGCAGGCAGTCGTGAGTTCGATCCCCAGTACCGATAAAAAGAAAAAAAGACAAAAAAAAAAAAAAAAAAAAAAGGATAATCTCGAGGGTTTTATAGGTAAATGGAGGCAACCTGAGACTATCCTCATAAGTGAAATAAATCAGTCTCACATTTGTAAATATCATATTGTCTCTCTAGTATAAAAGTAATAATAAAAACTGAAAAAGTAATACAATTCAAAATGTATAATAGATATGATAATGAAAGGGAAAGAAAGTGCTTTAAAGGACATAACTATATGCATATTTAAGTGTATAAGATAGATAACTATACTACTAAATTTTTGTTAGTTCATCAAACAAAATGGTTTTACTGTCAGTGTTTGTCCACTTTTTATGCTTTGATTTTGTGACTTCAGTAATTACTTCTAAGATTACAATATGTAATTTATCAACTAGTGATTTCTTACTTTTTAAAAAAATTCTGTATTATTTCAACCCTTTTTTCTCTAAGTATCAATAAATAAATGAAGTAAAAATGGGGGATTGTTTTGTTTTTTGTTTTGTCTTTTTGAGACAGTCTCACTAGGCAATTTACGCTGGACTTGAGCTTGATTTGTAGCCCAGGCTGGTCTTGAATTTGCAATGATCCTCTTGCCTCAGCCTCCCAAATGCTGGGATTACAAGCATGTGCCACCACACTCAGTTAAAAAATATATTTTTTGAAGGAAATACTTAAGTGAAATAAGTGCTAGGGTAATACCTGAGAGCCTAATATCAGTATCTTTTCTGTCTCTGGACTGCCTTTCCAAATCTATCAGCTTCTGTCATCTGTTTCTAACCCTTGAGGACAGAGAGGAAGAAAATAGGGATGTTGCTAAAGGGAGGTACCCAAGAAAATCTGCCTATGACAGCCAGGAAGCTTATTGCTGGTGAATACCTTGGCTTTTGTGCTGAAGTTGGACATTTCAAAGGACTAGGATTTCCTCTGCTTCCTTTTGTGTTTATTTAATAGAAAATATTGCCTTCCAGTGACCGTGAAAATAAGAATTTCATCTCTGAAAGACATATTTACCTATTTATTTAAATGTTTATTTGATTGTATAATATAGCAACCATAAGCATTTAAAATATTAACATCTACAATTTCATACAGTTTTCTCTTTCTAAATGTTAATGACAATGAGCATATATATATATATAATATATATATATATACATATATATATCCTTGCAATTACAGTATACAAACAGTATACAAACTTTGAATTTGTTTCCTTTTACCATTATGTTCTTTTAATCTGAGCACTGTGGCACACACCTGTAATCCCAGCACTTGGGAGGCTGAGGCTATGAAAGGAAGATAGCTCTTTCCATGAGTATTGTCTAGCTGATTGAGGTAAAAGCCTTCCAATCCTTTTTTTGAAAGCTTGTATTTGACTTCCCAATAGATAAGGGGCTATTAAGTTGGCTTCCAAAGACAGAGAGGGAGAGAGAGAGAGAGAGAGAGAGAGAGACAGACAGACAGACAGACAGAGACAGGCAAAGAGAATCAGAGACAGAGAGACAGAGACAGAGAGAGAGAGACAGAGAGAGAAACCAACTTGGAGGTTTTAGAGAATGATATTTCCAATAAAATCATTGCTGGGTTTTGCCCTGTTCTGTCTTGAATACACAAGGGAAAGTCCCATCCATTGAAAAGATAAAGAAAATATTACATTTGCTTTCATGGGCTGAACAGAGGTTTAGAAAGACCTAGCTCTAGCTCTTACTGGCTGGCTGATCTATACACCCTTCTTACTGTCAAACTCTGATCTGTAAATGAGAAATTGAAGGCTGGGGATATAGCTCAGTCATGAGCTATAGGTCATGAGTTCAATTCCCAGTGCAGAGAGAGAGAGAGAGAGAGAGAGAAATAGAAAGAGAAACTTAACTAGATGATATTGGAGGTTCTTCTGATTCTAATTCAAAGTCTTTTTATCTACCTGTGTGCTCTGCAATCTTGCTGACTTTCTATCTTAACCAATCTAAATATTATTCACTTCCTAAAGACCTGACTTGTCTTTTCCTTCCTCTTTCAAGAAACTGATACAGGAGAAATATAACTTCCAACCTGGTAAGATGTCAGATGTGTAGATCTTGTGTCCTCAGAAATCAAAGAATGAGTTAGGGAAAATGGAAATTAAAAATAGGAGAGGATTTGAAAGTTAGCTCCTGAGACACAGAAGAAGTCCTGAATAGGTTGCCAATGAATGGATTGTTATGTATAATTTATACAGCAAGTCACACTGTGAGTACAATATGGGTTACACTACAATGAACCTATAGGATTACAAGTATAGCTGTTAGCTAATACTGACCCAATAGGGCAGTTAGTCATCATAGCAAGGGTGCATTAAAAGAACAAAGACATTTTGGGATGGGATGGGATGGGGTGGGTCCAGATGTTCTGTTCACACACCTGAGTGGTGGATGTCTATCTGGACTTCCTGGACCAGGTGACATTAATTGCAGAATAATTTCAAGTTACAGTTTATGCCTTAGGGAGGCATGTTGGCCTGGCCTTTGCATCTCTGTCTTGAGGCCTAGCCTTCTTCACATTCACCTTCAGCCACAATTCTGATGTCTTTATTTTTCACTGACTTCCTTAAGACCAGTCCCTTTCTGACTGTATATTCATTTTTATCTAACATCACCTGCTTGACTGAGACCCTCAGATCATTTTAACATAAAATGAACTACCTAAACTGCCTTCTTTACCCAGTCACTTCTCCTCTCCTATGTCAGAGAAAAATATTGGTCTCCCTCCTACCTTTTGATCCCCATCTCTCTTCTGTAAAAAGTGTGCTACATTAATTAAACTGTCAACATTTTCAGTTTCTCCCTCCCTTACTCCCTTCTGTCTAACAATAACACACACTCAGATATATCTCATGATAAAACTCTTCCTAGCTACAACCACCACGTCAAGATTTTATACTTCCTTTTATCACTGAAGTAAAAACTAGTTATCTACACTCAGGTCACTATTTTCTCTCAAAGGTCATCAATAACAGCCACTTATTCCCTCATGCTTGCTAATTGTTTCTGTTGCTTTTCTGGGCCTCTTTTCCTTCCAAAGTGTAGGCTATTCTGAAGCATTCTGAGGAAGGAGCATGTAAGAGTAATAAGCTCATTAGTTGAAACATGTATGAACCACCTGGGACAAATTCTTCAAAATGATAAAATGGTTGATTTAAGTGATCAGATTTTTATAACTTTTTTATTCACTGTGTGAATCTCCTCTAATAAAGTATATTCCTCATATAATTTTTATTTGTACAATTAAAGGTAGGATATTTTAGCAGTAATAAAATATATATGGATTGCATCCTAAATTCTGTATTTAGTCCTCTCTGTTTTTTCTTTCATTCCCTGGTGGTCTCATCTATTGCTGTACACTCAAGAATACTTTCCATAGCAATGACTTCCATATTTATCTGTTTAATCCCTGTTACTCTCCTGAATTTTCAGCTACTTGCTGGGATATACAACCTACGAGCACTTTCTACTACCTCACTCACATTGAACACCATATCTTCTGAGACATTAATATGAAATTTTAACATATTCATAATATTGGCCATTTCTTCACTCCCCAAAGCTAACAAGTAGGTCTCTTTCACTGTAGGCCAAACTACCATCCCTTAACTGGATAACTGCAACAACTTCCTAATTGCCCTTTCTATTTTCTTTTATGTGCCCATACACCAATGCACACAATCTGCTTGAAGTACAAAGCAGATAGCTGTACTCCTTTGTGCAAAACTCAGGGCATCACATAATCTTGACTTTAGATCTGTCTCTGGGCTTGTCTCCTCTCCCTGATGATATCCTCTGCTCTGACTGTCTTCTTTTTGTCCCAATCTCTTAGCCTCACCAAACTTGTCTCTTCTTTCACCTGTGATTCCTGATTCCTGCACTGTTCTTCAGTTCCCCTCCACCTTCTCTATAGGAAAGAGTATCTCTCCACAGGAGGGTCTGTCTTATTTTATCCAGGTAGTTATAACAAAATACCTTAGAAAACAAAATTTCTAGAGGCTAGTAAGTTCAACATCAAGATGCCAGTAGATTTGGTGTCTGCTAAAGGCCTGTTCCTTATTAATGGTGGCTCCTGATGCATCCAAAGGCAAGTGGAAATGGAAAGGGCAAGGCAGATCTCTGGAGCCTCTCTTTTGTTTTATTATTTTATTTTTGGTACTGGGGATTGAACTCATGACCGTGTGCTTGCCATGAAGGCACTTACACCACTTAGCTAATTCCCTGACCCTTTTTTTTTTGAATTTTAAAGAGAAAAAAACAAAATTTCAAACCAAGATAATAACAAGGTAGCAATGGTTAATACATTGCATATTCTTATCTTTAAATTACTCAGAGTATAAGATATCAGCATTTGACTGTCCAAACAATATTAGCACAAATCTTTCTTTTCAATGAACTAAGAGAAATTAATTGTGTAACTATATTAACAGCCATATATATATATTTTTTTTATATATTTTTTACATTTGCTTTTCCCTTCCTTCACTTCTCTATTGCCCCATCCAACTTTCTCTTTCCTTTTGAAGTGTCTTTCCACTTTACAATATCTATTGTACATTTTAGATCTTGTTTACTCTTTCAGCCTTTCTCACACTATGGAGACAATATGATGTTTACATGTGTGAGTCTGATTTGTTTCACTGTGAGTATGTCTCAAGTTACATCCATTTACTTATAAATGTCTCCAGTTTATCATTGTTTGTCACTTAGTAGTATTCCATTGTATAAAAAGACCACATCTTTTTTATCCATTCATAGGTGGTGGGCATTTGAGTTGTTTCCAAAATCTCTCAAATCATAGTAAATATAGCTTCTCCTTTTGCATCTTTCAGCTCTCAGTCTCAAATTGTGCTGCTATAATCATGGGTGTGTGTATATTGCTGTATTGTTATGTTTTTAATTCTTCTGGCAAGATACCCAGAAGGAGACTATCTGAGTCAAGTGGGATCTCCAATCCTACTCATCTGAGGAATCTTCACGCTGATTTCCACAGTGGTTGTTGACACCAACAGTGGACATGGATTCCTTTTACCCACAGCTCCTTCAGCATTTGTTATTGGTTGATTTCATGATAATAGCCATTATTTCCAGGGTGGGATGGAATCTCAGTGTTTTAATTTGCATCTCCTGAATGACCAGTGATGCTGAACATTTTTTCATATATATTTTTTTAATCAGTACCGGGGATCAAACTCATGACCGCCTGCTTGCAAGGCAGGTGCTTATGTCGCTGAGCTAAATCGCCAGCCCTATTTTTTCATATATTTATTTCTCCATCTGAGAATGTGTATTCATATGAGATGTTCATTTTTTGATTAGGTCTTGGATTTGAGAAGTCTTATTTTTTTGAGTTCTTTATATGTTCCCAATAGTAATTCTTTGTTTGAGGAACAGCTGGCAAACATTTTTTGCCACAATGGGTTGTCTGTTCACTCTGTTGGTGGTTTCTCTTTCTTCGTGAAAACTTTTTAATCAAATGAGTTCCCAGTTGTTGATTCTTTGTGATAGTTCCGGTGTATGGAATCTCTTTTATAAGGACCCTAATTTCTTTTTTTTTATTTTAAAGAGAATAAAACGAAAGAGAACACAATAAAGCTAATCAGAACTGAACAATGCAAGCAACACAGTACTTCACAACAAGACAACTGGATAGCAACAGTAGCTATCATAATGTCTCTTTTCTTTGAAATAGTTGACCATACCTTCACACACAATAATATCAAACATAACAATATCATATAAAACCATTCAAAAGAATGGAAGCATTATAGGACTTCAAAACCAAATAACAAGAAATGAACAATGACTACTATACTATCTCATTTTCCTCAAAAAAATTGTCTATACCATCACACATAATAAAATCAAGTAAAACAACAGGATAGAACCAATCAAAAGAGAAGAACAAAAGCATGGTAGGACTTCAAAACAAGGTAATAGTAAATCAGCCATGGCTGCCATAATATCTTGTTTTCTTCAAAATAGCTGTTCAAACCATCACATATAATAAAATCAAACAGAACAGAATAAAACCAATCAAACCAATGAATGAAAGCGTTATAAGACTTCAATATGAAACCATGATTACCATAAAGTATATTCAAAATAGCTGCCCCTACCATCTGACAACATAAAATCTAACAAAATAAGACAGAACAAAACCAATCCTAATGAAATTGTGTAAACAATGTGAGAGTTCAAGACAAGTCAATAAGAAATTGACAATAGTTTCCACCTTTCCCTCCTAGGTGTTTCCTCCCCTTTGCTCTTACGTTAACTATTTTGCTTTTGAATCCCATGAACTCCTTCTGTCTCTTATGCTAGGGTTCAAGCATATGAGTTTGAACTGTTTCACCCATGAACATGATCTCCAGTTGTGTCCATTTACCTACCAGAACCTTGATATTATTCTGCTTTATACTGGGTAGCTTTCCACTGTATGAAAATACATGTCTTTCTTATCCGTTCTGCAGTTGATAGTCAAGTTAATCTTGGTTTGTTTTTTTTTTTGGTCTCCTGTCACATGTAACAATTGTTTTCTCTTCTTTGATTTTCAGTCTGTGAATTTTCTTTCCAGTTAGATGTGTTTCTTGTGTTCAGTGTATTGATGGATCTTGTTTCTTGATCTTCTTTCCCTGTATTTTTTATTGCTGACCTGAGGCCATCTACATTAATGGGTACAACCAGCATACATTGGCAAAGGCACTAATTTCATTCACAAAGGCTCTATCCTCTTTACATAGTCACTTCCTAAAGACTGTACTTCTTAATGCTATTACATTGGGGTTTAGGTTTTAAATGATCAATGAGGTGGGACACAGGCACTCAGATCATAGAGAATATAGCTTCTCCTTTTACATCTTTCAGCTTGCAATCTCAATGTCATCTCCTTAGCAAGGCCTCTTCAAATCATTATATGAAAAGGAGCCCCATTCACCTTGTTTCCTATTATAGCACCCTATTTCTTCATCAGAGAACTTATTAAAATTTTTTATTTAATTATTTGTTTGCTTTTTGGCTTATTGTCATTGTCCTCCATTGAACTGTAAGTTCTATGAGGATAGAGACCATTTATATGTTTTCCATCACCTTACAGAGCTTCAGTGTTTGATATGCAATAGGTTCTCAATAAATGTTGTCAAAGGATTATTTGGGCAAGGTGGTACATGCCTTTAATCTCAGAACTTCAGGAGGCTGACAGGAGGATAACAAATTCAAGCCCAGCCTGAGCAACTTAATGACTTAGACAGGCCCTGTCTCAAGAAAAAAAGAAAGAAAGAAGACTTGGGATGTAACTCAGTGTAAATGTTTTGGGTTCATCACCCAATACTAAAATAACATTGATACTCAAATGATTTTCTTCAGTTTTACAAGCACACAAAATGTCTCAGGAACATTTTACTTATTTATTTATTATTTATTTCAGTGCTGGAGATGAAACCCGAGGCTTCGTAAATGCTGGGTAAGTGCTGTACCACTGCTACATTCTCCTTTTCTCTTATTGGATATCTCTGGATATGACTAAGAAGAATATTTGACAAAGCACCGAATCATCTCAGTGGTATCTAGTGTGCATCACTGTCCCATGATTCACTCTGGTATAATCACATGCATGACATATAGTCCATATGTATGAAATGTTAATGAATATTGAGTAGGGAAAAGGTTACTACAGGTCAGCTCACTGCATCTAATGCACATTTACTTTGCTCTGGAACTTCAGAAATTTCCTGGCACTATGTTTTTTTTTGTTTGTTTGTTTGTTTCTGTTTCTCTTAGGATAATGAAAGGGGAACACCAGTGTTGCTCAAGTTTAGCTGAATACTGTACTGTTATGTTCAATTTTATTATGTCTGATATGCGCAACTCTTGAAGATAACAAGAGGCATTATGGTAGCCACTGTTGATCTCTTTGTATTTTGTTTTTAAGTCATGTATTATGTTCATCCTTTTGTTTTGACATTTGGTTTTGTCTCATTTGGTTTTAGTCTCTTCAAAAAAATTTAGTTAAATAGAAAAAGAGGAGTGGTCCTACAGCCTCTTCTGCATTTGTGTGTATATGTATTTACTTTTGCATTACTCAGCTTTCCCATCACTGGTACATGATTTAAAAGAGAAATTTAATTTATCTCAGTTTCAAAAGACTTAGTCCATGGCCACCTGGCTGCAAAGCAAAAATGTCATGTTGGAAGGGATGGCAGAGGAGAGATGCATGGCTGCTAGAAAGTGGAGCAGGGGAACAGTTTCAGAGAAGAAGAGGCTGTGGACCACATATAATACCTAAAGTTTCACCTCTATGACCCTCCCAGACACACCCAATATGTGCTTCTCCAATCCTTCAGGGAGATCTCAATGTACAGAACAGTTTCTTTACCACAGGAATCTCTTATGTAGCCCCTTTAAAACTACACCCAGAATCTTCCCACACATCTCCTCTAGTGTCCCTTCTTCAACTCTGGCAACATCAATAAATATTCCATTTTTATAATCTTGTTATTTTGAGACCATTATATAATAGAAAGAGATAATAGAGTGTTAGCTTTTCATTCTGTATAATTTCCTGGAGATTTATTCAAGCTATGTGTATCAAGTTTTAGTTGTGTGTGTGTGTGTGTGTGTGTGTGTGTGTGTGTGTGTGTGTGTGTGTTTATGTGTTTGGACTACTGGGAATCTTGGAGGTGTTCTGTCACCTTTTGATTTTTTATTCAATTTTTTAAAATTTTTTAAATAGCAGAATATATTTATTGAGAGAAAGAAAGTTTCTGTCTGAGAAAGAGACAGAAGGGGTTCCAAGCAGGTTGCTGAGGACCTGGCATTTTCAAAGGATTTTCATAGAGCAAAGCTATGAAGTGAGGTGGGTTCAAGGTGGGGGAAAATGGGAAATCACAAGGTGAACATGAGGTGGGATGAAACTATGATCAACCAACCATAATTGCTCTGGTAATGTTGATTAAATAGCTATCAGATGGGGAAAGTGAGTTACATAGCAAAGCAGGCAAGAAACAGAACTGGGGCTTTTCCTGGAGGGGATGGTCAGTGACTCTTCCAGTGCTTCCTCAAGGTGATGGATACCTATTTAAAATATCAATCTCTGTTGTTTATCCTTAGGGGAAGGATGTGGCTGCATTCTTTTCATCTTTTGTCTTGAGATCTGGCCCTCAGCTGGATGTGTCTGTAATCCCCCACAGTTGCAATGGAGCCCATCTTCTGCACTGGGTCCTTGCAGGGCCTATCATGACTAACTGCCTACAGTATTTTACCTAACTTAGCTGTCTATAACATTTTCCCCTCTGTGTCCAATTATCTCATCTTATGGAAGAGTTCCAAATGATATATGGGAAAGAAACTCCCAAACTGCTAGATGACCAGCACAAGTTTGTGTGCAATAAAGTAGAAGAATGAGTTCTAAGAACAATGCAGGTTAAGAACAGAATACATTTATTGGGGAAAGAAAGCTTCTGTGTGAGAGAAAGGAAGAAGGGGTCCCAAGTGGGTTGCAGTTAAGTTTTTATTTTTTTAATTTTTTAATATTTATTTATTTATTTATTTATTTGTCTTTTTCCTTTTTTATCGGTACCGGGGATCGAACCCACGATTGCCTGCTTTCAAGGCAGGCGCTTATGCCGCTGAACTAAATCCCCAGCCCCTAAGTTTTTATTTTTGAGACAGGGTCTATCTAAGTTGTCTAGGTAGGACTCAAACATTCAATTTTGTGATCCTCCTGTCTGCCTCAGATTCCCTCAGTGCTGGGATTATAGATGTGTGCCAGTGCTCTTGGATAGTTTGCTCCTTTTTTTACTGAGTAGTATTCCATGGTGTGGATATATCACAGTTTGCTAACTAACTGTCAGTTTGTAACATGCAGCTAAACTGAATCAGTGTGATTATAGGTGTTGAAGGTCCACCTGAAGATTGTTGCCAACAGCATAAAAGGAGAACTGGAGAGGAGAGGATACTGTTGATTCTCCTGGAGAAGCTTGGCATGCTGGTTTTCCTGATATGAACTCAGCTGTTCTCATCATTAGAGGAGCTTGGGTCCTCACTGTCACTGAGGATGGCTGCAGTTCTTTTAGAGGGCAACACTGGTTCTTGAGCACCACTTCCTGGCTCCAGTGAAGATCCCTCAGCCTCCCGGCACGAATCCTTCATCCCATGGGTGCAGACTTTCTAGCTTCCACCACTGACCTTAGGGCTTTCCCAGTGTAGATCCTTGATATAGACTTGCATGAGACATTATTGTGGGATCTAGACCTCCAGCAGGACTTGCAGAGATATTGCCAAAGGCTCTAGGCCTTGTTGCATTCATGCTGGAATTGCCATGGGATCCAGACCCTCGGCTGGATTCTTTGAGTCTCTAGTGTATAGACAGATAATCCTGTACTCTTGTGACTGTTTGGGTGAACATTATAAATAATCACATAAATTCTGTGTCCTGTATTTATTCACCTGTAAACCCTGACTACAACAACCATTTATCTGTTTTAGGGTGAATTGTTTCTATTTTTTGACTATAAGGAACAAAACATTCAAAAAACCTTTTTGTGTGAATATACATTTCTCTGAAATAAGTGTCCAGAAATATAATCGTTGAGTCATGTGATAATTATATATGTTTGAGGCAGAGTCTTGCTGTGTAGTTCATGCTGGCCTTGAAGTCACTATGGAGTTTAGGCTGGCCTTGAACTCACTGCAATCCTCCTGCCTCAGCCTCCTGAGTGCTAGGATTACTGATGTGTGTCATGCTTCCTTGTACATACTTTTATTTTTAAAAAGCTGTTTTCAGAGTGGCTGTGCTATTTTATATTCCCTTTAGCAATCTGACTTTATCTGTTTTATCCATGTATTAATCATTGTTTGATAGTGTCACTTTTTGATTTTAGTCTTTCTGATAAGTATGTAGTGATATGCATACCAATGAAAAGGATAATTTTCATTGTCCAAATGGTTGATAATGTTGACATACTTTCATGAGCTTAGTTGACATGTGTTCTGGTTAATTTTCTCATTTTTGAGTCAAAATAGTTGATACCCACAAGTTAAAGAGGAGAAATTCATTTTGGCTGACAGTTTGTAGAACAGTTTCCATCCATAGTTGGATAATTGGAAGACCACCCACATCCAGGGTGGCCCTTCCCTTTATCCACACCCAGAACTATGATAAACCAATTAGTAGACTAATCCAGTACAACACATACCCTTAACCCCAGTGTCACACACCATGGATCCACCCATTTGAAAAATGCCCCACTTATGAGCATTTGAGGCTCTAGGGAGCCATCCAGATATAAGCCATGATAACACCTATGCATCTTCTAGGTCTCTTCTTGTCCTTGCCCCATTTTCTAATTGGATTGCCTTTTTAAACTTCTGAATTTCAAGCTCTTCATAAAATACTAGATGCAAGTTTTTTTTTAAATATGTAGTTTTCAATCATTTTTCCCAGTATATAGCTAGTCTTTTTATCCTTTTAATATGGTCTTTCATAGAACAAAAGTTTTTAACTTTGATAAAGTCCAGTTTATTATTTTCTTCCATTTATGGATTATGGTTTTTTAGCTTAAAAAGTCTAAGAAATCTGCCTGGCTCTATGTCCTACAGATTTTTCTCTTTTTTTCCCTAGCATTTAAAAAATAATTTTAATGTGTTTTATTTAAGTCCATGAACCATTTTGACTAAATCTGGTATACAGTCAAGCATAGATAGAAGCTATTTTCCTGCCTTTAAATGCTTAATTGCTCTATTTCCATTTACTGAAAAAATCTACATTTCTTCAGTTGGATTCACTTTGTACCTTCATCAAAAAACAGCTGAACATATTTATGTGGGTCTATTTCTAGGTTCCGTGCTCTATTCTATCTATCTCTGTGTCTGTCCCTTTTTTAACAACACTATTTTCATTACTGTGGCCATATAGTAACCACTTAGAATAATATATATGCCAATAATATATAATATAGATAACTTAATGTAATCAATATACATATTGGTATATTGGTTAGACAAATTTTTTTCTTGTTTTAAATTTTATTTAAAGAAAAAAAGTCAAACAGAAAAAATGGTAGAAATAATACAGAATTTCAAAAAAAAATAAACAGTAAGAAATCACTAGTTGATAAATTATATACTATAATCTTACAATAGTTGTTCAAATTACAAAATTAAAGCATACAAAGTTGACATTCAAACAATGAGACTGCGAACAGCTGTGTTCAATGATCCAACAAAATCTTAGTAATATTTTTACCTATCTTACACATTTAAACATACATGCAGTTATATACTTTAGAGCACTTTTTTTCCTCTCTTTTTTATAATAGCAGTTACAGATTTTGGGTTTTATTACTTCTACAGTTATTACTTTTTACACTAGAGACACAATGTGATATTTATAAATATGATTCTTATTTATTTCACTTATGAGGATAGTCTTGCCCATTTGCACTGGCTATAATGTCTATTACAATGTAGCACAAAAGGATAAAATGGATATTATTTCCTCTTTCATATTTTACCAATTACTAAGATATTAGCTGTATTTTTTAAAATTTTATTTTAGTTTACTAGTATATGTATGTAGTACATAATGTTTACATTCCTTGTGGGAAATTAGTACATGTGCATAGCACATCTTTTTTTAAAATTTTATTTAAAAGGAAAAAGAGAAACAAAGAAACAAAACAAAGCAGTGTAAGGGTACAAGTAATATAGAACTACAAAAAAAAAAAGTAAGAAATCACCAGTTAATAGATTACATAATTACACATTATCATCTTAGAGATAGTTGCTCAAGTCACAGTATCAAAGCATACAAAGTGGACATTCAAACAGTGAGACTGCAAACAGTTATGTTCAATGATCCAACCAAAAACATTAATATGGTCATCTATTTAACACCCCTAAACACACTTGCTGTTGTATCCTTTAGAGCACTTTTTTCCCTCTCTTTTTTACAACAAAATTTACACATTTTGGGTTTTATTATCCTTAGTTCCTATCACTTTTTTTGGAAGAGAATAAAGTCAAATATGGCAAAACAAAGCTGTCAGTCAAAACCAAGGATAGATATAGCATATAATGTAAAAACAGAGTACAAGGTTATCAACAATGGTTACCATAATGTCTCTTACTTCCTTAAAAAGAATTGTCTATCTCATTAGGTATTATAAAGTTGAGCAAAACAGTAGAGAACAAGACCAATAAAACCTAAACCTTGTAAACATTACAGGACTTCCAAAGAAGATAATAGTCAAACCAGAATGGGCATCATAGTGAATCTTATTTCCTTGAAAGTAGTTGCCTATACCCTCAAACTTGGTACTATCATACAGAACGGAACAGAGTCTAATCAGTCAAAACAAGATAGTGGGAGTATTACAGGACTTCAAATCAAGTGAATAGGAAATCAAATGTTACTATAATATATCCTGCTAATTTTCTTGATTTTTCCCCTTAATTAAAAAAATCATAAAATATAACTAATTTTTTAATGAATAAGGGAGAGATTGAGATAAAAGAGAACATAACAACATAACAATACAGGTCAATGACAGTTTCAGCAACCTAGTGCTTCACCACCAAATAATCCGACTTAATAGTAGTTACCATAGTGTCTTTTTTCCTTGAAATATTTGAATATAACTTCATATACTACAGCATCAAACATATCAAGTCAGTGTAAAACCACATCTTAATCCCTTTTTTATCCTCTCCCTCCTTCCATCTCATATCCCCTTTTCCTTTCAGAATGATCTGTCTCCCTACTTTTTATTATCTTTTTACTTTGTTCTTTATTTTTCTTTAGAGTTTTTCATATAAGAGAAATCATGTGATATTTAAGCTTGTTTTTATAATTTATTTCACTTAACATTATGGTTTCTAGGTGCATATGTAGACGTTTTTCATCAGATTAAGGAAGTTTCCTTCTATGTTGAATTTCACTGTGTTAATTCTGAATTTGTTATTTCCTCCCTTTTTAGTTTGCTAATATAGTGAATTGCATTTACTGATGTTCAGATATTAAACCAACACTATACTGTTGAGATAAGCCCCACTTCGTCGTGAGGTATTATTTATATATTGTTGGGTTCTATTTGATGATATTTTATTCAGAAATTTCTGAATCAGGAAAGCAATGGCCTTCTAGAAAATATTTCAGTATCAGGGTAATAAGTTACAAAATATTCTTTCATCTTCAATTTTCCAGAATATCATTGTAGAATTGGTACAACTTCTTCCTTAAATTTTTGGCAGATTTACTGGGGCCAGGTCATTCTCTTTGTGGAAAATTTTTTCACTATGAATTTGATTTCATTGTTAGATGTAGAGTGATTCAGATTATCTAATTTTCCTTATGTAACATTTGGTAGTTTGTTTTTTTTTAAAAAGAGGTTATCCATTTTATACAGATTGTCAAGTTCCTAGGCATCTAGTTGTTATAATAGCCCACTGTCCTTTAATATTTTATTGGATTTATAGTTATGTCATCTCTCTCATTTCTGAAATTAGTAGTGTATGTCTGTTCTGTTTTCTTGTTTAGTCTGGTCAGAGGTTTATCAATGGTATTTGTCTTTCCAAAGAGCCAATTTTTGGTTTCATTGATTTCTCTGTTTCTCCTTATTTTCTATGTCATAGATTTCCACTCTGATATGTATTATTTCTTTTATTCTGCTTATTTTATGTTAAACTTGTACCTCTATTTTGGTTTCCTCAAGTGAAGTTAAAGTCATTGATGTTAGATATTTAGTTATTATCTAATATAGGTGTTTTGCCAATGTAAATTTCCCCTTTCTTATTGCTTTAGCAGCATACCACAAATTCTGATACTCTGTGTTTTTCTTTTCCTTTTTTTGTTTTTTGTTTTGTCTTTTTGAGACAGGGTCTCACTATGCAGTTCAGGCTGGCCTTGAGCTCACTTTGTAGCTCAGGCTGGTCTCCAACTCCTAGTGATCCTCCTGCCTCAGCCTCTCGAGTGCTGGAATTACTGGCATGAGCCACCACACCCAGCTCTTCTTCTTCTTTTTGTACCAGTAATTGAACCCAGAACCTTGTGCTTGCCAGGCAGGTGCTTATGCTGCTGAGCTATATCCCTGGTCATGTTTTTTATACTTATCTCAAAATATTTTAGTAAAATTTTGATGTATTTTATTCATGATTTATTTAGAAGGATGTTATTTTATTTTCAAATACTTGGAAAATTTCCATGTTTGCTTCATTTTGTTTTGTTTTTGAGGCAGAGTCTCTCTATATAGTTTAGAGTTTAGCCTGACCTTGAATTCACTATGTAGCACAAAGTGGCCTCAAAGTCCCAGTGATCCTCCTGCCTCAATTTCCTGACTTCTGGGATTACAGGCATGCAGCACTACACCTGGCTCTCCGGGTGTGTTTTTATTACTGACTTATAATTTAACTATGTTGTGCTTAAAGCACATATCTTGTGTAAATTTGATTCTTTTAATATTCTTAATATTTCTTTCATTGCCTTGAATTTGATCTATCTTGGTAGTATTCCATGTACACTAAAAAAGGATGAGCATTCTGAGGTCATTAGATGGAATGTTCTGTAAGTATCAGTCAGGTTGAGGTGGTTGGTAGTTGTCTGAGTCCATTTCAGCTGCCATAAAATACCATAGATAATTTATGAACAACAGAAATTTATTGCCCATAGTTCCCGAGGTTGGAAAGTCAAAGATCAAGATGATGGTAGATTTGGTGTCTGGTGATGAACCACTCCTCATAGATGACATCTTCTATGTGTCCCTACATGGTGGAGAACCAGTGATACATCCTAAAATTTCTTTTATGAGGGCATTAATCCCATTCATTAAGGTGAAGCCTTTGTGGCCATTTTCACTTCCAAAAGGCCTCATCTCTTAGTACTATTATATTAGGGATTAAATTTCAACATACATGTGTTTTAAGAACACACTCAGACCACAGCAACAGTGTTGTTCATATCTATGTCCTTATTAATTTTCTGCTCGTCCTCTCAAATGTTAAAATGGAATATTTTACTCTTTAATCAGAATCATGGATTTGTCTGTTGTTCCTCGCATTTCTATTAGATTTTATTTAACATATTTTGAAGTTCTCTTACTAGAAGTAAAAGCATTTTAGGAATGTTATTTCTTCTTGATGAATTGAATCTTTTATCATGATGAAATGACCTTCTTTATTTCTGTTAATACCCTTTCCTCTGAAATGTTTGGTTGGATGTTAATAGCCACTCCAGATTCCTTTTGATGAGAGTAACCATGTTATATTTTCCCCATCCTTTTAACCTATTTATATTTTATATTAAAGTGTATTTTTTGTAGACAACAAACATAGTTGCCCCTTGTATTTTAAATCATATTTAACAACTTGTATTTTCAGTGGAATACTGAGGTCATTTTGATTTAATTCGAGATTTGCTTAGACTTAAACTTAGCATCTTGCTATTTGTTTTCTATTTCTTTCATCTGATTTTTCTTCCCTCGCTCTTTTTTTGTTTTTATTTTTTATTTTTTGTCTTCATTGAATATGCTCTTTTCATTTTTTTTTTTTTTATTTTTTTGGAACTGGGAATTGAACTCAGGACCTCATGCTTGCCAGGCAGGCACAGTGATGCAGAGCTGTACCCCTGGTCCTTTCGTCTTCATTGGGATGCTTTGTAAATTTCTTATTTATTCCATTTTTTACATTAATGATTGTAACTTTTTGTTTTGATACTTTCTTTAATGGTTGCTAGATCTTCAAATATTACAAACAACTTAACTATTAAAAAGTTTATTACTTACCTTCCCATTGCTAGGATACCACCAGACATCCACAATTTAAAGGAGGAGAGGTTTATTTCACTCCTATGTCTAGTAGATTCTGTCTAAAGTTGGCTGGCTCCACAGCAGAAGCTCATGATGGACGAGCCTAGCAGAGGAAAACAGTGCATCTCTTGGCAACCAGGAAACACAGATAGCAAGGAGGAGCCAGTGACAAGAAAAGGTTTTTCCAGGCCAAACCCAAGTGACCAGCCTCCAACCAGGCTTCAACCTCCTAATAACCCATTCAATCTCTTGAATTTTTTTTTACAATGACTGTTACACATTTTGGGTTTTATTGCTCCCACAGTTCTTATTTCTCTTTTTGGAAGAGAGTAAAACCAAATGTGACTTAACAGAACAGTCAGTTAAATCAAAAGGGTGGACATAATAGATAATGTAAAAACATAATACAAGGTGATCAACAATGGTTACCATAATGCCTCCCGCTATCACCAATAGAATTGCCTATATCATCAGTTATAATAAAATTGAACAAAACAGTAAAGAATGAAACCAACAGAACCAAAACATGGGAGACATTACAGGTCTTCAAAAGTAGATAATAGTCAACCAGAATGGGCATCATAATGAATCCCACTATCTTCACAGCTGTTGCCTAAACTTTCAAATCTGGTACTATCAAGAAAAACAGAATAGAGGAACATCAGTCAAAACAAGATGGTGAGAGCAATACAGGGCTTCAAATTAAGTTAATAGAAAGTCAAAGTGGGTTACTATAATATATCCTGCTATTTTTTAATTTATTTTTCCCTTAATTAAAAGGATAAAAATAAAAAAGTAAATAATAAAATGGAGATTGAGATAAAAAGGGCATAACAACAAAACAGTGTAGATCAAAACATAACCATTTAAGCAAAATAGTGTTTCACCACAAGATAATCCTGACATAAAAGTAGTTACCATATTGTCTCTTTCCTTGAAATCTTTGAGTATAACTTCATATACTGTAGCATCAAATATATCAAAACAATGTAAAACCATTCAAGAGAATGACAGTATTACAGGGTATTTAGAATCAACTAACAGATAATGAACTATGGTTTCTGTATAATCTCCTTGTCTATAAAAATTTTTGTTTATACTATCATATATGATAAAATCCAATAAGATACAACATGTTAAGACCTATGGAGACAGAAGAACAAAAGCTTGATGGGACTTCAAAACAAGAGGATACCAAATCAGCACTACCTATTATGACATCGTTTTCTCCAAAATAGCTGTTCCTATCATCCAATCATCTCTGCCTCATATCTGTTGAGCTCTTTTTCTGTCATTAATTGTCAGTTTGTCTTCTTCATTTTGTTTTCTGCTCCATTCATTGTGGCCTCTCTGCCACTATTTCTGGATTCTTTGTATTTTTCTTTTTAAGAATATTCTGCAATATTTTCTATAGAGTTGAATTGGTGGTTGCATATCCCCCTAGTTCCTCTTTATCCTGGAAGAACCTTGTTTTTCCATCAATTTCCAGGGATAGTTGTGCAGGATATCTCAATCTTGGCTGGAGGTTATTATCTTCCAAAGCTTGAATTATTTCCCCCCACGCTCTTCGTGATTTGATGGTTTGTGCCAAGAAGTCTGCTGTAATTCTGATGGGTGTTCCCTTGTAAGTGATCTGTTTCTTGTCTCTGACGGCTTTTAATTTTCTGTTCTTATATTGGATTTCTGGTATTTTGATTATTATATGCCTGGGTGTAGCTCTGTTTGGGTTGTAGGTGGCTGGGGTCCTGTGTGCTTCATACATCTGAGTATCTTTACCTTTTACTAAATTAGGAAAATTCTCCTGGATTATTTCTGTGAGTAGCTTTTGTAGTTCATTTGTTTGTGTCCCTACCTCTTCTTTTATGTTCTTAATTCTTAAGTTATAGATCCTCTTATCATCTTCTAGTCTTTGTATTGTTGCTGTTTGTTTCTTTGTTATTTTAAAGAAGTTTTTCATTTCGTGCTCCCATATTACAAATCTGCCCTCCAGTTCAGACAATCTATCCTTAGTTTCTTTCAAACTGTTATGCCAGTTTTCGATAGAGTTTTTAGTTTCCTGGTAATCTCTTTGAACCTGCTTCATGTATTCTATGTTTTCTCTATTTTCTCCATCAAACAAGTCTCCCCTCTTTTTCTGTTCTTCCATTCCACCACCTGCTTTTTCTTGGGTGGTGCTTAGCATTTCTCTAACTATTCTGCTTATGTCTTGTTTCAGGTCATTAATAACTTCATTCCTAAACTCGTCTATGAGGCTCTAGAGATAGCGCTTTATGTCTATTGGTGCTGTGTCTGCTATTGCCTGTTTCTCAGGATTGGGAGCTGAGGAGCCTTTCTTGTTGCTCCCTCTTCCCATATTCTTTGTTCCTTATATATGCAAGTGTATATAGGAGGCCCATCTTCCTTCCCTGCTTGCCACAGTCTGATTGAATTGCACCAGCTAGGTGTTCTCACCCACTGCAGTGCACCAGGGAGTTATGGACTGGGCAGCCTATGCGGGGCCCGCCCCTCCAGGTCAACCTACCTAAGGCTTCATGACTAGGGTGCACCTCTAGGTGATGGAATCTGGGTTGTGCTAGCCTACTGGGTCTCAGCCAGCAGTGTCACATAGGCTAGGTACTGCTCACCAATCCTGCTTGAGAGGGGATATGTGACTGAAGTCACTACAGCACCCTGTTCCAGCAAGACTACCCAGTCCCAGAATGTGCTCTGTTGGAGACTCCTAGACCATGGAAGAGTCCCAGTTTCCCTCACTTACCGCAGGTTGATGCACACCTCCCCACCCATCCAGTTCTCAACTCCATTCACTGGTTCCCATTCTCAGAGCTTTTGCACATTTCTGTCCCTGCTGAGCCAGTTTAGATGCTGCAGCAGTAGCAGGAAACCCAAATCGTGGCTTCCAATGTCTCGGGCTCCAGCTTCCATGCTGAGGTTTTATCTGTTCTTGTTATAGCACCAGGATTGCATTTCCAGTTCCAACCTATTGAAATTGATAGCTACATCCACTGGTGAGCACAGCACCCCTGTGGTCCAGTCACCTTCCAAACACATGAGACCTTTGAGGGACGTTCTAAAGCATAACAATAACTTTATGTCCATAAATTTAACAGTTTAGATACAAAAGGCCAGTTTCTTGACAGATATAAATAATCAATAATCACTCAAAATAAATAGACAACACCAATAGTTCAATTATCTATTAAGAACATGTAACTTGTAGTTAGAAAGCTTCCTTTCTCAGGCAATTTCACTCACAAATACTACTAAATATTTACAGAAGAGTTGATATCAATTATACCTAGCCTCTCCCCCAAAACTGAAAAGGAGCTGGGTATGGTGGCGCATGCCTGTAATCCCAGCATTTAGGAGGCTGAAGCAGCAGGATCACCACAATTTCAAGACCAGCAAGGGCTACATAGTGAGTTCAAGGCCAGCTTAAACTGCATACTGAAAGCTTATCTCTAGAAAACAAAAAAGCAAAGGATGGAGAATTTCCTTCTTGTATGAGCCCAGTTACACTAATACTAAAGCTGGACAAAGACACTAAATTAAAAGAAATCTTTAGACCAGTGTTATTCATGAGTATAAAGTGAAACCAATCAGCATGTTGTGTGTTTTTTCCCAGCCAAATTCAATTATGGGGTCAGGGATATAGCTCAGCTGCATGGTGCCTGCCTAGTAAGCACAAGGTCATGAGTTCAATTCCCAGGACCAGAAAAAAAAAAGGAAAAACCAAAAAACAAAAATCATAAATTCAGTTATGAAGAGTGAAAGTAGCAGGTTCAGTGAATGAAAATAAAGTATCATTGTAGGGTTGTGATAAGGAATGAGTTAGAAAGGAGATGATGGTTGAACCATGGGATTATAAAATTGAGAAAAAAGAGGAATAGTAATTTCTAATAATGATGAAGTCAGTGGTATGATGATCATATGATCATAAATGAGGTAGAAGATATTAGAGGAGAAGAAATTTAAAAGATACTGAGATAAAGAATTTATGTGTATATTAAAATAACTAAAAATTATATCAGAAATAGTATTAACCAGAGTAACAATGATTCAGCTATTACAATCTTCAATGAGTAAAGATTCATGATCTGGGATCAATAGTTGACTCCTCTGAGGAGAGATAGTGAGTGATATAATCTGATGACATGAGATTTAGGGTTGGGTTAGTATTTTTTTGTTTTTGAGACAGGGTTTTATGTAGTTAAGGTGTTATGTAGTTAAGACTGGACTTGAACTCACTGTGGAGCCCAGGCTGGCATCAAACTCGTGGTGATCCTTCTGCTTCAGCCTCCCAAGTACGGGTATGTATCACCACACCTGGCTTGGGTTACTATTGAGGAGGAAAGAATTGGGTTACTATTGAGGAGGGAAGAATCTGGAAACAACAATTTAAAGAGCATTTAATTTCCAGATCCTATGGTGCTAGAGGGAAGGGAGAGAAGAAAACACATTTATGAGACAGGGAGACAGCAAGGCACCTGAGGAGAATGTGCTGTGATTGGGCTTAGGTTCTATTTTGTAAGATTTGGGTATAATTTCCTAACCTAACAAGAAGTACCTAATAGTTACCTAAGGAATCAGTTTGTATTGAGGACAAGCCAGGCCCTCGGAGAGGCTGAGAAGATTTCTCAGAATAACACTGTCCAATGAGGGGAGGGGGCTATGGAGTGGGCCTTGGAAAAGGGAAAGGGCCAGGAACAGGCCAAGACAAAGAGGGGGTTGGAAAGATTCAGTGAAGGACTCCTTGGTGACCAAGGCCAGCATAGTTAGAGGCCCAGTAAACAAAGGCCTCATTATACTGGCAGAAATTTCTTTCCCAGGAACAAGATACTCATATCTCTCTAAAGAATAACTTTGTTTGGTGTATAAAGAAGGGAGAAAA
This sequence comes from Cavia porcellus, assembly GCF_034190915.1. NCBI lineage: Eukaryota > Metazoa > Chordata > Mammalia > Rodentia > Caviidae > Cavia > Cavia porcellus. Next base: position 35,664,662 of record NW_026947486.1, on the reverse strand, counting down.
ATACTAGAGCAGTGAGTGGCAGCAACTTGGCTTATCCAGGACAACGTGTCTGGAGTTGGGAGACCCCTAGCTTGGAAAGGAACTGAAGTGAGTGGCAGGAACATGGGAACCATGAGGAAACTGACAGAGGAGAAGAAAATAGAACTAAGTGTCACAGGAAAAATAGAGCATGCTGCAGAGGACAGAGGAACCATATGGCACTGCTGACAGTAGCCCAGTAGTGACAGAGACAAAGTGAAGCTAACAACAACTTTGCTCAAGGAGAATGGGAAAGCTACATGGGGACCAAGAGAATCTTATGCAGTTGGAGACAGCAGGAAGAATGGTAGACACTGTGTCCTGAGTGGCCCTCTAGAGGCATCAATTGGTTAGTGACTGTGGAATAGGCATCCCAGGATATAGTCACACAGAGTGGGAGCTGGTGGGGATGCCATTGTGGGGAAGGGATGGATGTTTGAACCTGGGTTCCAGAACAGTCCCTGGCTGATTCGTATGGCCAAATTCCCAGAGTGGAGGAAGGGAAGACAGTCATGGGAGACTGCTGGCAGTTGGGAGGGCAGACTGGGGCAAGTACTGCTGAGACGCAGGGACTATTGATCACAGATAAAGTTCCTATGATTGGAGGCCAGGCTCAGCCTGAGTCATACAGGATTGGAAATTGATATTGGTGGTATGTCCTCATTGTAAGCAGATCTCTATACCCACCACTGTTCCAAGGACAAACTGCCACCTTAGATTTCCAGTATGAACACAGACTTGTCCTGGTCTGAGGTCTGCTCCTTATCCTGAGCCCAAGGGAAGGAGCCACGTGTCCAAAACAATAGAAAACGTTCTTTCACTATTCTTTATTTGATTGTTTTATTGTTTTTCATTTTTTATTTTGCTTTTTAAATTTTTTATTCTTTGCTGTTTTCCTCCTTCTGTACATTTGCCCACAATTTTATTCCATTGTTTTACCCTTTTTCTTCTTTTATGAACATGTCTTGTATGAGTGCTTCACTTACTCTTATTGCTTTTTTTTACTTCCAATATAGTTGATAGAGGCTAAGAGAATTCTCCCTTGTCCATTACAATCCCTCCTCCTTTTATCTATACCTCTTTGCCTAGTCTCTTTCTCTTGTGTTTTATTCATTTTCACTTTAATTTTTCCTTCATCTCCACCTTTTCAACTGTCTACCTTAAACTTTTTCTCTGATGCTTATATCAACTATAAAATCATTTCCATTTCCCATTTTCCATTATCAAATTTTACCCAGTCTTCCCTGTTCCTCCTTTCTGAATATATAAGAAAATACCCTTCACATCAATAGCATCTCTTGCTCCCCTCTTATTTCCTCCTTCCCATACCACTGAGCAGAGGACTTAATAAAACTTTAAAAATTTATTTTCCTTCCCCCACTCCCTCCCCTGGCATTACCCACCCCTCTACCCCGTGCTGCAGATAACTGATTGCATAAAAGTAAGTTTCAGTGCTATTTTTCATCACTAGGACAGACACAGCCATCACACTTAGTGCATGTTAACTGTGGGACAAGGCTTGGGTTGTTATAATGCTTACTCTATAGCTGTGGATTTCTTCTCTAGGCTAAAGGGAAACATAAAATAGGTCTTATAGTATACTGTTTTTCAACTAGCCCTGACAGATAGCACTGTAACAGATTAGCTTGTTACTGCTGTAGTTGAATTGAGTGCATAGGAATAATCCTGACTCAGTAGGCAATTTAGTGCCAGTGAACTCTGCCGAATCTACCATTATACTCAGGGAGGGGAACAGCAAGAGTTCTTAAGTCAAGAACTCAGACTGGATCAGACTCTGCAAGAAGGCTTGCAACTTTGCAGAAAGAAGTCTTGAGACTATGTAAACTTCATTATTGCAGTAGAAGTATCAGAAGAGTGACTAATGTGTGAGTACTCAGACTCTCTGGCAAAGAAGCTACATGGGAAATACATATGCAATGTCTCATTGGGATGTCTAATTTTTGTTTCCATTGAACATCTTACTGGTTTAAATTTCTGTATGTTTCCTAGTTTATTAAGTAACGTAGGATTATGTTTTGCTCTTTGTGGAAGGTTAACTAATGGGCCACTTGTAACACCCAGCTGAACAGAATCAGTGTGGTTCTAGGTGTGAAGGCCCACCTGAGAATTGTTGCCAATAGCATAAAAGCAGAACTGGAAGGGAAGATGGTGTGCTGTTGATGATCCTGGAAAAGCTTGTCACACTAGTTTTCCTGGTATCAACTGAGCTGTTCTCATTGTCAAAGGAACTCAAGCCCTCACTGTCACTGAGGATGGCTGCAGTTATTTTAGGGGAACCTCTGATCCTTATCTTGAACATTGCTTCCTGGCTCCAGTGAAGATTCCTCAGTATGTTGTCACAGATCCTTCATTTCACTGGTGCAGACTTTCTAGCTTCCACCACTGACCTTTGGGCCTTCCCAGTGCAGATCCTTGATACAGACTCACACGATCCCTCATCATGGGCTCTAGGCCTCCAGTTGGACTCGTGGAGGGCATTGCAATGGGCTCTAAGCCTTCAACTGGGCTTATTCAGGGCATAGCCATAAGAGCCAAGCCCTCAGCTGGATTCCTTGAGTCTGTAGTGTGTGAATCAATCTCTCAAACTCTTCTGCATTTGACTCTTTGGGTGAATATTATAAAATAATCCTATGAATTACGTGCTCTATATTAAGTCCATTCTCTTGTAAACACTGAGTACAATACTCTTGTATGGTGTCATGCATGTATTAGGTTGTTATTCTTGAATATTTGTTCTTTCATTGGCTCTGATTTAATAGTTATTTAGATTCTGTCTCTTTTCAGCTTTTATCTAGTTGCTTCACCTCAATTCCCTTAGACAATATTATTAATATATATCTTTAGTCTTTTTCTAAACACATAAACTCCTCCTCCTAAATTTTTAAATTCTCCATACTTAGGCCCCTCACAACCACTCCCATCTTTACTAGTGTATGTCATTGATCCTCCTTTGGCCCTTTCACATCTTACCTAGCTTATTGTCCTCCCTATAAGCAAGTTGAGATAACCATGTAACCTTCCTCAATCACAAAGTGAGCTCTCTTTGTCACATACTTTGTCCTAGCTCCACAAAATATTCTCTGAAAACTCTCAATACTAAACCTTCAATTCAATGAAAAGTAAATCCAATAAAATCAGACTCCACATCAATTTTTTCTCTCATCTACCATTATTATCCCCTGCAGATCTCCTCATTAGTGTCTAACAGTACTTATCCAACCACCTCCCATTCTCCAATTCACCTACCTCACTGTCACGCTACCACCAATAACAAACTGGCATAATGTGCATAGATAGCAGACAAAGAGAGAAAGACTAACTGCAAGGACTTCACGTAGAAGAATTGTGAGATTGAATCTGTAGATACTGTAACTCTCTGTACTTCTCTAGTCCCCAACCTGCAATATCCCCCCCAAAAAAGAGGAGAAAAAAGAGGGAGCCATATATAAGTTTAAACACACACACACACACACACACACACACACACACACACATATATATATATATGTGTGTGTGTGTGTGTGTGTGTGTGTGTAAAAAATGAAGAAATAGAAGATCTCTAACCCACCCCAACTCTTCCTAGGCAGAGCAAGGGGACAAAAAAGTACAAGAAAACAAATACCAGGTAGCAGAAATGTGGGAAAAGTTCTTAGAAGAGATAAAGAAAATAATGAGTTCAAAGAGTAAATAAACCAAAAGTTCACAGCAGTTTCACTCAAGTTTCCCAAACCAAAAGACACATTTTGGCAGACTGGATACAAAAACAACAACAAAAAATAAAGAGCAGGGCATGGTGGTTCATGACTGTAATCCTAGCACTTTGGGAGGCTGAAACAGGAGTTTCACTACAAGTTCAAGGCTAGCCTGGGCTGTAAAGTGAGTTCAAGGCCAGAGTGAGCTGCATAGCAAAACACTGTTTCAAAAAGGCCACGAAAATAAATAAATAAGTAAAATATATTTAAAAAAGAATCCAACAGCTTGTTACAGTCAAGAAACTAATCTATGTTTTTATTTGGTAATGGGAATTTGGTCTAATCTATGTTTTTATTTGGTAATGGGAATCGAACTCAGGACCTTGCACTGCCGAGGCTCATCTAATCTAAAAAGTTATTCATAGTTGGCCCAGCTTCCAGCCACACTAGACTAGGCTCAGCAGTTTTCATGGGCCTAGTTGGGTCACGACCAGTGACCTTCTTTCAATCTGGGGATCTGGAGCTATATGAGGTGAATTCCAACACACTAGCATGGGCCCAGGGACAGTTTAAGATCATCGCTCCTAGCAGTTAAGTGCCCAACCAGTTTACAACCACACTAGACTAGACTCTGCAGGTTTTGTGGGCCTAACTGGACCATTCCCAGAGAAATTCTTTCAACCTGGGAAGCTGAGGCCTTGTGAGGTAAGTTCCAGCACACTGATGCAGGCCTGGGCCTCGAAAATCTAAGATCATTGCTCCCAGTGGTTAAGTGCCTGCTCAGCAACCAGACAAACTGGACTAGCCTCGGGAGGTTTCTTGGGCCTGACTGGACCATGTCTAGTGACCTTTGTTCAATCAGGGGAGCTGAGGGCACATGAAGTGAATTCCAGCACATTGGTGCTACACTAGGGAGAGCTTTGGACCATCACCCACAGTGGTTAGGAGCCCTCCAGGCTTCCTTGAACACTGGATGTGGCACAGGAGGTCCTGCAGGCCTGACTAAACCACACTCAACAACCTCGATTCTGTCCCAGGAGCTGAGAGCATAGGAGGCAATTTCCAACATGCCTAGGGGAAGCTTTGGAATATTATTTGAAACATGGAATATAGAAAAATGGCAAGACAAAAGACCAAAATGCAATCTCAAACCACCAGCCATCTCAAGAAAGCCTAGGAGCCATGTACATAGAAGAAAATATAAGCTATACATGTGAAATACCTGAAATAATAGCAACTAAAATAAAGAAGCAATGCCAGGAAGATTTAAAGAAATGCAAATTAGAAATAATCTCCCAGGTAAAGGAAGAAATGATAAAAGTAATGAAAGAAATGCTGAACACACCTAAAGAAGATACAGTTAAAAAGTTAGACGAACAATGCAAAAGATAGAATCCCTGGATGTACAATATAAGAAACAAACAATACATGAAGCAGAGTCAAAGGGATATACAAGAAATCAAAAATTCCACAGAAAGTTGCCAAAACTACCTTAATAAAAGTGAAGATAGAATTTCAGACCTCAAAGGCAAGATTACAGCTAGTGAACAGGAAAGAAAAAGTCTTTTAAACATAACAAGGAATCAGGACATAACGTTCAGAAGTTGCTAGATGATGCAAAGAAAAACAACATAATATTGATAGGGATAAATGAAAAAGAAGGGGATAACACAAATGATATCAAGGGGCTATTTACAGAAGTAATAGCTGAAAATTCCCAAACATGAGAATGGAAACTGACATTAGGATTAGTGCAGCATATAGAACCCCAAATAGCCATAATCAAAATAAAACTACACCCAGACATATTTAATCAACATCCCAGAAATCCATCATAACAATAGAATATTAAAAGCTGTGAGAGAGAAAAGACAGATCACCTATAAAGGAAAACCTATCAGAATCACAGCAGACTTCTCATCACAAACAATGAAGTCAAGAAGAGCATGGAGTGAAGTATTTCAGATCCCAAAGAAAAACGACCTCCAGTCTAGACTGACATACTCTGCAAAACTGTCCATAAAAATGGATGGAGAAATAAGATACTTCCATGATAAACACAGCTGATGAACTTCATGATCATCAAACTAACCCTGCAAAGAATACTGAAAGACTTCTACATACACATAGGAAAAAAACCACTAAGCAAGGCGGAAAATTAAATAGAATAGAAAGGTAAAGATGCAACAGGACAAAGATAACATGTCAACAGTAAATCAATATATAACAGTTATAACCATTAATGTAAATGGACTCAATTCACCAATTAAAAGAAACAGACTGGCAGAATGGATCAAGAACCAACATCTAACCATATATGTCTACAAGAAACCCATGTAACCCAAAAGGAAACTAATTGACTGAAAGTCAAAGGATGGAAAACAATACTTCATGCAACAGAAAAAAAAAAAAGAAAAAAGCAAGCATAGATATTCTGTTTTCAGACAATGTGAACTTCAAACCAAAAATAATCCATCTAACAGTGTTCCATCCAACATCAGAATATACATTCTTCTCAGCAGTACATGGGACATTCTCTAAAATAGACCATATATTAGCCCACAGAACATATTTAAGTAAATGCAAAAGAGTTGAAATTATCCCATGCATGTTATTGGATCATAGCACCATGAAACTAGAAATTGTGCAAACTCCACAAAAACATGGATATAGAATAATACACTCTTGAACAATCAGTGGGTCACAGAAGAAATTAAACAATACCTACAAGCAAACAAAAATACAAATACAACTTAGTGGAATCTGTGGGATACAATGAAATCAGTCCTCAGAGGAAAATTAATTGCCCTGAGTTTCCACATCAAGAAAACAGAATGAACCCAAATGAACAACCCACTGCTACACCTCAAATATCTAGAAAAAGAAGAGCAAGTCAAGCCCAAAGCCAAAAGAAGGGAGGAAATAATAAAAATCGGAGCATAAATTGATGAAATAGAGACTAAGGAAACAATTGAAAGCATCAATGAATCAAAAAGTTGGTTCTTTGAAAGAATAAATAAAATTGATAAGCCCCTAGCCAACCTTATTTAAAAAAGGAAAGAAAAATCTCAAATTCATGCAATAAGGAATGAAAAAGGTGAAATCACTAGACTGTGAAAATACAGATGATCATCAATGCCTATTTCAAAAATCTCTACTCTCATAGGTTTGATAACACAGAAGAAATGGACAGATTCCTAGAAACATATAAAGTACCAAAGCTGGGTCAAGAAGATGTAAAACTGCAGAATAACCCAATTTCTATTAATGAAATTAAAAATGTAATTCAGTCCTTACCAACAAAAAATAGCCCAGATCTCGATGGATTCACTGCAGAATTCTACAAAAAATACAAAGAAGACTTAATGCTGACACTCGTCAAACTCTTCAATGAAATTGGAAAGGAAGCAATTCTTTCTAAGTCATTCCTGCAAGCAAATATTACTCTAGTACCAAAACCTGAGAAAGATTCAACCAAAAATGAGAAGGACAGGCCAATATCCCTGATGAACATAGATAGAAAAATTCTCAATAAAATATTAGCAAGCAGGATGCAGTGAATCATCAAGAAGATTATACATCATGACCAAGTGGAATTCAATCCAAGAATGCAGGGATGGTTCGACATATGTAAATCAATAAATGTAATCCGGGGCTGGGGATTTAGCTCAGTGGCAAAAGCACCTGCGTGGCAAGCATGAGGTCTTGAGTTCGATCTCTGGTTCCGAAAAAAAACCTGTAAACCACAAACAAATAGAACCAAAAGTAAGAACCACATGATCATTTCTATAGATGCAGGAAAAGCTTTTGATAACATGCAACACTCATTCATGATAAGAACTTTACAGAAAATTGGAATGATGGTCACTTCAATTTGATAAAGGCCATCTATGACAAACCAAAAGCCAGTATCATATTAAATGGCCAAAAACTGAATGCCTTTACCTTAAAATCAGGCACAAGGATGTCCCTTATCACCACTCCTATTCAACATAGTACTGGAAATACTAGCCAGAGCAATTAAACAAGAGAGAGAAATAAAAGGGGTAAAGATAGGAAAAGGAGAAGTTAAACTATCATTATTTTCAGACCATATGATACTCTACATAGAAGACCCCCAAAACTCCAATGAAAGACTCCTAGATACAATAAATAGATTCAGCATTGTAGCTGGATACCAACTCAATACTCAAAAATCAATAGCATTCTTATACACTAGCAACAAAATCACAGACAGAGAAATAAGAGAAGCCACACCCTTCACACTAGCATCCAAAAAAAATGAAATACTGAGGAATTCATCTCACAAAAGAAGTAAAAGATCTATACAGGGAAAATTATAATACCCTGAAAATAAATCAAAGAAGATTTCAGAAAATGGAAAGACATCCCTTGATCATGGATAGGAAGAATAAATATTGTGAAAATGGTCATTCTCCCAAAACTGTTATACAGATTCAAAGCAATCCCAATGAAAATTCTATCAGCATACCTCATAGATCAAGAGAAACCACTCCTAAAATTTATCTGGAACCAGAAGAGACCTAGAATAGCAAAGGCAATTCTAAGCATCAGAGGCAAGGCAGGAGGCATCACAATCTCTGACTTGAAGTTATACTACAAAGCTACTGTAATAAAATCAACATGGTACTGGAATAAAAACAGACCTGAAGATCATTGGAATAGATTAGAAGATACAAGTACAAACACAAACACATTCATCCACCTTATATTTGATAAAGGGACCAAGCACATTCACTGGAAGAAAGATAGTTTCTTTAATAAATGGTGCTGGAAAAACTGGCTCTCCATATGCCAAAAACTGAAACTAGAACCATGCCTATCACCATGTACTAAAGGCTAAATGGATCAAAGATCTGAATATTAAAACAGAAACACTAAATCTGTTGGAAGACAAATTAGGTAAAAATCTTGAAGACAATAAGGATAGGTAGAGAATTCATGAACAGGTATCAAATTGCATGGGAAGTACTTCCCAGTATCAATAACTGCGATCATGTCTTATCAAAAGGTTTCTTCATGTCAAATCTCCAGCAGAGTGGAAAGAAAACCCACCAATGGGAAGAAATCTTAGTGAACTGTCCCTCAGACAAAGGATTTTTAAAAAAATCAGATCCCTCTAAGTCAAAGACCCCATCCCAAAATGGGCATCTGAGATGAATACACAGTTGTCAGATGAGGAAATACAAATGGCAAATAAATACATGACAAAATGTTCATCATCATTAATCATTAGAGAAATGCAGATTAAAATAATACTGAGGTTACATCTCACTCCAGAAAGAATGGCCAGGATCAAGAAAACTACCAACAACAAATGCTAGAGTGGCTGTGGGGAAAAAGGAACTCTACTGCACTGTTGGTGGGAGTGTAGACTGGTACAATCACTGTGGAGTTCAGTCTGGAGATTCCTCAAAAAGCTGGTATTGGAAGTCCCATTTGACCCAGCTATTCCATTTCTACGCATATTCCCAGAAGAACTGAAAACATCATACCACCATATATGTACATCCATGTTTATAGCAGCACAAGTAGTCATAGCCAGATCTTGCAAACAAGCTAAGTGTCCAACAACTGAAGAATGAATAAAAAAGCTGTGGTATTTTTATACAATGGAGTACTACTCAGCTATACAGAATGATCACATTGAGATATTTATAAATAAATGGATGCAACTTGAGACCATACTCATAAGTGAAATAAATCAAACTCATATGTATAAATACCATATAGTCTCCCTAGTAAGAAATGGTAAGAGTGCATAAGAGTTTATGGTAATCATGATTCCCTATTACATTGCTGTGAAACCTTATAACGTACCTCATAATCCATTAATTGAAATGGTTTTATCCTGTTTGTTTGCTTTATTATGTGTGATGGTATGAACAGTTATTTTGAAGAAAACAAGACATTATGGCAGCCATTGCTGATTTACTATCATCTTGCTTTGAAGTCCTACCATGCTTTTGTTCTTCTGTTTCCATTGGTTGTATCATATTGTATCTTATTGGATTTTAATATGTGTGATAGTATAAACAAATTTTTTATGGAAAAAGAGATAATGTAGCCATTGTTCATTTTCTGTTATTTGGTTCTAAATGCCCTATAATACTTTCATTCTGTTCAATAGTTTCATACCATTTTGTTATGTTTTATACTATTGTATGTGAAGATATGCTCAACTATTTCAAAGAAAGAGACATTATGGTAGCTGCTGTTAATATTGGGTTGTCTTGTTGTGCAGTGTTGTGTTTCTTACATTGTTCTGTTCTGATCTGCTTTGTTCTGTCCTCTTCTGTCTTAATCTCTTTAAGATAAAAAACATTTTTAAAAAGTTATTCACAGACAAAGGAAGGAAAAAATTTCAGATACCAGGACACCAAAAGCAAATAGGGGTAGCAATTCTAATATCAGACATGTTAACCTTAAAGTTTTAAGCTGATTAGAAGACACAAAGAAAGTCACTACATACTAGTTAAAGGAACAATCCAATGAGAAGAGATAACATTGATAAACATATATGCACTGAATACTGTAGTACTCACCTTTATAAAACAAAGATGCTGAAATTAAGAGATCAGACAAGTCCAAGCACAATCACAGGAGACCTTAACACCTCACTTTCAAGAAGAGTCGCATTAACTGAACAAAAAAAAAATCAATTAAGAACTTATACAGCTGAATCACACCACTGAACAAATGGACTTAATACATATATAAAGAGCATCGCAGCCCTCTACAAAAGCATATACATTCTTTTTTTACACAACATGGTACTTTTTCCATAATAGATCGTACAATAGTACATAAAGCTGGCTTAACTAAACATAAAAGAATTGAAATCACCTTATGAATACTATCAGACCACTGTCCAATGAAAGTAGAAATCAGTGACAGAGAAAATTTCTTAAGAGATGAAAGCTCATGGAAAATTAATAACATATTTCTAAACAACCCAGATATCACAGGAGAAATTTAAAATTTTTGTGAAGTTAATTAACATGATTGTTCAACTTGTTAAGACCTCTGGAACACTGTGAAAGCAGTTCTAAAAGAAATGTCGTTACAGTCAAGGCTCATATTAGAAAAAACAGAGCAATATCAACGAGTAACCTTATGAGAAATCTTAAGATAATTAAGGAACAACAACAAACCAGCCCTAAACTGAAATTAAGAAGGAAAATTATAATGATGAGAGTAAAAATCAATGAAATTGAGAATAAAAAACCATAAAAAATTAACAAATCACAGAACTGATTCTTAAAACAATAAATAAAATAGATAAACCCTTATCCAGACTCACCAAGAGAAAGTCACATCAATGCAACTAGAAATGTAAAAGATGAAATCACAACACTGTCAAAATCCAGAAGCTAGTAACTACTTCGAAAAATTATATTCCAACGCATTCACAAATTTTGATGTACAGATTTCTAGACACACAAACTATCAAATCTAACCAAAGAACACATAACTATGCTTAACACCCAAATAACAAGTAATGAAACTGACACAATAATAAAGAACATACCAAGCAAAAACAGCCCAGAGCTGATGGATTCATTACTGAAATCTAAAAATTCTTTAAAGATGGGATATTACTAATATTCCTTAAGCTCATTAAAATGGAGTGTTATCAATTTCATGTGTGGAAGCCAGTATCACCCTGATCCCTAAACTAGAAAAAAAAACCCAACTACAAAGAGAATTAGAGACCTGTATCTTTAATTAACATAGATGCAAAAATCCTCAGCAAGATGCTATCTAATAGAATGCAACACATTACCAAAAAGATGCTACATCATGATCAAATATTCATCCTAGAGATGCAAGCATGGTTCAACATATATTAAGTCAATAAATAAAATATATCACATAAATAGGACAAAAGTGAAAAACCATACAATCATATCCATACTTGCTGCAAAGGCTTTCAGTACAATCCAATGCCCTTTTATGATTAAAAACCCTGAAGAAAACAGGTATAGGACCATACCTGAATATGATAAAGGTTATTGATGACGAAACAATAGCCAGCAGCATACTAAGTGGAGGAAAAGTAAAAGCATTTCCCTTGAAAACAGGAATATGACAAGGATGTCTACTATTGCCTTTTCTATTTAACATAGTACTGAAAATATTAGCCAGAGCAATTAGACAAGAGAAAGTAATAAAAGGAATACATAAAGGAAAGGAAATAACTCAAATTATCATTGTTTGCAGATGACATGATGCTCTACATAGATGATCCAAAGAACTCCACCAAAAAGCTCTTAGAAGCAATAAACTACTTTTGCAAAGTATTAAGATACAAGATCACACAAAAATCGTTAGTATTTTTGTACACTGTTATGGTTGATACATTGTATCAATCTGAGAAGTTTAACTGAGAAACTCAATAGGGAGCCAGAGTTCTTTGTAAATATCCTTATCCAAAGGAGGGCAAAGAGATTTTGTGAGTGCTACATCTGCCCTGGTGTGTAGGGGCATGTGTGTGGAGTGTGGCCTGTATATACTATGAGGGAGGAAAAGAGGCTTGCTCTTCCCCATTTTGATCTGGCTGCTGCCTTGAAGTGTTGCCCCAGTGTCAGGCCACCATGCCTTAGAGCAGGCTGATTACAGACTGAAACCTCCAAAAACTGTAAGCTAAATAAATGTTTTCTTTCCTAATTTTGGGCTTCAGGTGTTTTGTCTCAGCAACAAGAGAAAAGTAACCAAGACATACACCAATAATGAACTAAGTGAGAAGAAAATTATGAAAACAATACCATTCACTGTAGCTTAAAGAAAAATGAAATACCTAGGAATTAACATAATGAATAAACTGAAAAATATCCACAAATAAACTACAGTACTCTGAAGAATATTGAAGAGGACATCAGAAAATGGAAAGATGTCTTCTGCTACTAGATAGGCAGAATAAATATTGTCAAAATAGCCATACTTCCAAAATTGTACAGGCTTAATGCAGTTCCATCAATAATACCAATAGTATACTTTATAGATCTAGAGAAACAAAGCAAAAACCTTATATGGAACCCCACTGGCAAAAGCAATTTTGTTAAGAAAGAGCAAAGCAAGAGGCCTTGAAATATCTGACTTCAAGCTATAATAGAAAACAACATTGATAAAAGTGGCATGGTTTTGGAACCAAAGTCGACACTTGCATCAGTGGAACAGAATTGAGGATACAAAAATATTCCAAAATGTATTCAACTATCTGATCTTCAACAAAGGGGCCAAAAGCATATGTTGGAAGAAAGATAGCCTATATAATAAGTGATGTTCAGAAAAGCAGTTATCTGTTTGCAGATGAGTGAAACTGGACCCTCATATCTCTTCATATACTAAATTTAAATAAAAATGAATCAAAGTTCTAAAAATTAAAACAGAAACATTAAACTTTCTGGAAGTTAAAATAGATAAAATGCTTAAAGACATAGATGTAGGAAAGGGTTTTCTAGACAGAACTTCAGTTGCACAAGCAATATCAGCAAGAATCAACGAATGGGATTATATCAGACTAAAAGGATTCTGTACAGCAAAAGAATCTATAGCGGCCCTTTTCCCAGCCTTATCACAGTCAGGGAGTTTATATTTGTAACCCTATGAAAATGTTACTGGAATCCTGGTGAATTAATTCTGATCTACCACCTCCAGTGCAATCCAAAGCAAGAATAAAGACATTAAGACAAAAATGGATGCACTTGGACAATATAACGTTGAGTGAAATAAATCAAACATACAAACTTAAATATCATCTAATATCTGTCATTTGAGTGAAGCAAAGTTCAAACAAAAAATGATACAAGATGTATAGTAAGAGACAAGGAGATATATTTCTTGTAATAGGGAAGTGGTCCAGGAGAACAAGGGAATGGCTTAAGGACAAGGAGAAGGGAAATAAAAAGAATAAAGATATGTCACATACATGAACCTAATAACAACAATGTAAACATTATGTGCCATAACATGAGCTAAAACAAATAATATCAACAAATATGAAAAAAGGAGGGAGGAAACAGACTGCAGAGGGAGGAAAGAGGAGAGGTTAAAAAAAAGAAACAATAATTTGCACAGGCAACCACTCTCTATATGATTGTAAACTGCATGAATTGCAAACATGTACTCATAAAGAATAAATTAGTTAATTTTTGTCAGCAATGTAGTAATTTTTGGCAGTCCTTTTAGGACTCCTCCCAGGTTCATTTGCCTGGGAGCTTTTGCTCTACAATTAAGACTTGATGCTTTTACTCTACAATAAATACTTTTGCTCAGTCTTTTTGTAACTCTCTACCTTGTAACTCTTTCTGGCTTGAGAGAACCCACCGGTAAGATGGTGATAATTAAGAGGGCTTCATGGAAAGTGACATCCTTTGATAAGCACTTGATTTCAGTGAAACCTGAAAAGGGAAGAGAGGTAGGCATGGTGGCACACATCTGTAATTCTAGCACTTGGGAGGCTGAGGCAGGAGGATCACTGTGAGTTCAAGTCCAGTTTGGGCGTACTGTGTCTCAAAATAAAGTATAAAAAAGGGCTAAAGATATAATTTAGTGTGAAAGCCCTAGATTCAGTCGGCATTATCACACACACACACACACACACACACACACACACACACACGATGGGGAGGAATGCACAGTGGAGCAGTTGTAAATGTAGGAGAATTTGGTGATAACTTACAATGAATTCTAAGTAGCATAGTCAAAAAATTTCTGAGGTTGCTGTTTTGGTTTGTATCTGGATGTCCCCCCAAAGCTTCATGCAGTTATGGGGGCAGGCTTCTAGAATTTGTGATTGATTCATGGTCTAATGCCTCCGTAATGGGCATGAATGCTACTCCCACCCTAGGACAAATACCCTACATACAGTATAAGAGGCAAAAGGAGTCTTCTCTGTCCTCTTTTGCTCCTATTGCTTTTGCTATCTTCTGTTGCCATGAGCTGTTGCCCTCTGTCATGAGCCATTCTGCCTTGGAGCCAGCTGATTATGAACTGAAACCTCCACAAACTGTGAGCTAAATAAAGCCTTTCTTTCATAATTTTGCACATTGAGTATTTTATCTCAGCAGTAAGAGAAAAGTAACTAAGACAGTTGATGAGAAGATGGAGATGGGGGCACATAGGAATATGCATAGCTGTCTGAGTATAATCAAAGGCACAAGATTCTTGGGAGTCTTAGAGTAACTTCAGATGACTAAGATAAACAAATAAAAGCTATGATGAGGTTATTCACCATCAGAAACACAACCAGGGTTTGTGTAGAGAGGGGATGGGTGGATTTTACAAATAATTGGCCTATACCACTGTGAGATGTGTGAAGAGGGCTGGTTAAGGCCCCTAATCCACAGTCCAGCAGTTAGGACAAACACCCACAGGCAGTTTAAAATTCAGTGACAGGCTGAGACTGCCATCTTCAGGCATTGGAACTGAAGAAGGAAGAATTGCGAGCAGGATGACAGTCTATGAACACAGGGGCTAAAGTATTTGTCCACAGGGAAAAATTTTTTTTCTTCCAGAGCAATCTGCAAATGAATTCACTCAGGTCTATACAGGACAAAAATCCTGAAAATAAACTGCTCAGAGAGTTTACTTATACTTGCAAAACATCTTCACTGCAATACCTAGGGTCGTGCTTGATGGAATAACTGATGACTGTAGCCTAGCCATATTGTGACATTAAAAACATCTTTACAATTGAATGTCAGGTGTGATGGTGCATATCTGTAACTCCAGTACCAAGGGAGACTGAGGCAGGAAGATTGCAAGTTCTGGTCCAGCCTGGGCAACTTAGTGAGAACCTACCTCAAAATTTAAAATAGTAGTAGTAGTAGTAGTAGTAGTAGTAGTAGTAGTAGTAGTAGTAGTAGTAATTATAATAGAACAGGTTGAGGATGTAGCTCAGAGGAAGAACATCCTTGGAAGCCCCCCAAAACAATTCTTAACAGTCAAATCTTTCTATTTCTCTAATCTGACATTTTCTGATCTGTAATTGATGAATTTGGACCACTTATATAGAAGGTGGTTATTGGTACAGTTAGGCTTTAATCTCATCTTTTTATTTGTTTTCTTTTTTTCCCACCCAGGTTTTCATTCTTTTCTTGATTTGGACTATTTTTTATGATTCCATTTTTTTTTCTTTTGGTACCGGGGATCGAACTCATGATCTTGTGCTTGCCAGGCAGGCACTTGTGCAGCTGTACTAAACTTCTGGCCCCAAAGATTCCATTTTACCTCCTTTGTCAGCTTATTAATTGTAGCTCTTTGTCTTGCCAGTGGTTGTTTTAGAGTTTATAATATTTGTCTTTAACTTATCACATCTACCTTAAAGTGATATTATTCCACCTCACAAATGGTATTATAACTTTAAAATTGAACTTTACGATTTCATTTCTCCTCCTGATCTTTGTGTTGTTATACATTTTACTTTGTTTTTTGAGACAAGGGCTCACTATATAGTTCAGAATGACCTTGAACTCACTATATAGCTCAGATTGGCTTGAACTCTTAGTGATCCTCCTGCCTCAGCCTCCCAAGTGCTAGAATTACAGGCATGTGCCACCATACCTAGCAAGTTTTACTTCTAATTATGTTCTTTATATACATTACAATACTGTTTACTGCCAGCTGGTACAATAGCCATGATTATTTCTCTTTTGGGTTTAGGGGTAGAGTGCCTGGATTGATCAGCATTTATGAACACAACACAAGGTAAAATTCTCTAGGCTGCAGCCATTCTGGAACATGATGGCCTGAGGATCTCTTCTCAAAAGAAAGTCTTTCATCTTTGTGATTTTGAGGCTGAAAAGGGTGATTACTGCTTTCTTTTGTGAAGTTCTCGGGTCATTTTTTCTATTGTTCTGTTCCTTTTCAGCAACCATGTTTTTCTCTGCTCTAATTTTGCAGTCCATGGTTCTACTGGAGCATCTTTTCTGGTCAAACTTAAAACATTTTAAATCATTCTACTAGGCTCTTTGCTCCTGATTCTAAACATAGGTTTGGCTAAATTCCTCCAATAGTAGCCATGTCACTGCCTCAACATTAGACTGTCTTGAAATTTCCTCTGCCAGATTAATTAGTTCACCACCCTTAATTTCAGTCTCAGGCAAAGTTTCTGGACAGGAGCAAAATGCAGACAATTTTTTGGTCAAAGCATAACACAGTTGATCTGGAGTCCAGCAGCCAATATAGCCTTGTTCCTAACTGAAACCCCTTAACCTGGACTACCTGCTACATTTCTCTCAACATTCTGCTCCTCTGAGTTCTGACCAGAATCTTCCATCAAGTGTAACTTAAGGCATTGCAGAGCTGCTTCTTCAGCAGATGTCTCTGAATCTTTATAAACTTTTCACACAAGCTAGTTCTAAAGGCACCTGAACCACATGACCAGGTAGCATCTCAGCAATGACCTCACTTTTCTGGTACCAAAATCTTTCTTAGTTTCCTTTCTCATTGCTAAGAGAAAATACCTGACACACAGAATTCAAGGAAGAAAGGCTTATTTTTGGCTCACAGTTTATAGAGGTTTCAGTCCATAGAGGGCTAGCTCCAAGACAGGGGACAGGACAAACAAAAAACTATTCAAAGCATGGCCAGGCAGACATAAGGCTGCAAACAGTGAAACAGTGAAGTAGCTGTAGCAGCTGAAACAGCCGCAGCCTTCTTTCTGTCCCTTTATATCCCATCCAGGCTGTAAGTCTATTGATTGATGCCACCCACACTCAGAGTTGGGATTCCATAATCCACTCCCTAAATGCCAGCCTCACACCCTTAATCCACATTCACACACCCTAGATATATAGCTACCTTCGAATCTCCCCACCAATGACTACATGAGGTTGCAGGGGAATATCTAGATAAAAACCATAACAAGATCATACACTCTATCTACTTAAAGTATAAAGTACTAATATTTTTAATGTATTGAGAGACTTGTGTTACCATTACCACAATCAATTTTAGGTCATCCTCCCCTAATAAAATACCATATTCATTAATAATCATTCACCATTTGTCCTCACTCTGCCTTCCCCAGCCCTATGCAACTATTAATCTACTCTCACTCTCTCTTAAGATGTGCCTGTACTGGCTTTTTCATACAATTTGGCTCACACAATATGTGGTCTTTTGTGACCATCTTCCTTCATGTGCTTGAGTTTCATTTGTTATGGAATGTATCAGTACTTCATTACTTTGCATTGCCAAATAATATTCTGTTGCATAGATACATTATCTGTTACCAGTTGATAGACATTGGGTTTCTGGATTCCATAGGTTAGTCTGGTTTGAAGAAAATTCAAGACTATAGTTAAAGAATCATGACGTAGTTTACTTTTCCTCTTAACCTGAGGAGAGAAACCAGGCAAGGTGGGACAGTGGGGTGGGGATGATGTTCAAATCAGCAACTGCCATAGAAGGGTCAGACTTGTCTTTTTTCTCCTATATCCCCAGTGCCTATAATACACCTCATATAGGTTGTGCATTCCATGAACATGTGTCAAATGAATGGAGCTTAGTTCTTCAAGCTAGAGCTTTCTGCAAACACACCAGATCATGTGCTTTGGGCAGCGGGTTAATTCTAAACTTCAGCTACATTGGGAACAAGCTCCTGATGTTTCATTTTCAGCGTGGCATGAGTTGGGTAAGGCCCATTTGATCTTATAAAATGGAGATTCAATGGACTATCATTCAGCCTTTAAAAGAAAAGAAATTCCAAAACATGCTTCCATGTGAATGAACTTTTCAAAGCTTTATGCTGAGTATTGCATTGTGGTGGCTCAGCCTATTATCCCAAAACTCCAGGAGTCTAAAGCAAGAGGGACAAAAATTTGAGGCCAGTCTGGGTAACTCAAGCCATACCCTGTCTCAAAACACAAAATAGCAAAGACTTGGAATAAACTCAGTGAGGCCTTGGGTTCAAACCCCAGTACCATGCCCTCTCTCTCAAAAAAAAAAAAAAAAAAAAAAAAAAAAACTCAATAAAACAAAACAAAACAAACCAGCTTTAGTTCACACAAATGGGTGAATCTCTGGCAAAGACTGGCAGTTACAAAATGCTCTTTAATCATATATCATCTCAGACATTACGTTCTTGGAAAGGCCTTTTCTGCTACTGTAGCTAAAATTCCCCTCAGTGTTCACTACTTCTTTCTCTAGTCCATCATTTTATTTCTTCACTATTTGAAAATATATGAAGTGTTTGCCTACAGAATCAGTGTCTGTATTTCTCACTGGAATGAATATAAGATCCACAAAGGGAGCAACTCTGTATCATTTATCACTGCATTTCTGGCACCTAGAACAAGCACTAAGGACATAACAGATGTTCAATAAATATTTGTTGGAATTCAGTGTGGAAGAATTAGTCTAACATAAGAACTATTTCCCAATTTTTCTTAGACGGGAAAGAAAAGTTCAAGTTTAATTTATGCTGTGATTAAATAATTGAATTTTGTGATGAAAGTACCAGTTTATATTTGTGTTTCTATTTCTTTTAATATCACTGTAGTCAGTGCATAACTTGCAACACACACACATACACAGAGCCAATACATAACTTATTGCTCTTATATAGTGCTTGTAGCTGGCAAATATTTTTATGTTAGCAGATTATTTTAAACTAGAAAAATTGCCAAAAGAGCTCCTATGCTAATAACTTACGACTATCTTTATGTACGAGAAACTGTAGTCTTTTGATCTATAATCAAGTATCAGTAGTACGGTCCTGAAGATGGCATTTCCTAAAGGAGGTCTGAAGACTTCCAGCATCAAGATCACACACAAGTCTTCATATTTTCCAGGCATGGTGGCACATAACTGTAATCCCAACACTCAGGAGGCTGAGGCAGAATTGCTGTGAGTTTTAGGCCATCCTGGGCTACCCAGTGAGTTTAGCACCATTCTGAATGACATAATGAGACCCTGTCTCAAATGAACAACAAAACAAAACAAACGAATCCTTCATAATCCTGGGCTTTCCTCCTAGAACTATCAAATCATAATTTGAGGGACAATCTAGGAGTCTAATTTAAAACAAGCTCTCCAAAAGATTCTTTTGCTTTTTAAAAACTTTTTATTTTCATTTTAAACAGAATAAACCCAAGCAAAACAAAACAGAACAAAGCCAACCAAAACAAATCAGTGTGATGCAGGACTTCAAAATAATAGGAAATCAACAAGGGTTACCGTAATGCCTCCTGCTGTCTTCAAAATAGCTGCAGATACCTTCAGACATAGTAAAAATCAAACAGAACAGAACAAAATAGAACCAGTAGAAACCAAATAATAAATGCAATAAAGGACTACAGTATAAGATAAGAGTAAATCCAAAATGGCTACCATAATACAGCTTGCTAGCTTTGAAATAGCTGCCCATGCCATCGGACACAATAAAAGCAAACAAAACAAAATAGAACAAAAGCTAACCCAACAAGACAATGAAAATGATACAAGGCATCAAAATAAGATAATAGGGAATTAACAATGGCCACCACCTACCTTCACAAGAAGGTGGATCCCCCATAGATGCTACACTAAAGTATTTCCATTTCTTTAATAGATGATCTGACCACCAGCTTTAGACTTGCAGTCAGTGAAACACTAAACACCACAACATTAAATTGTATTCCACCTGAATAGCCATCATCACAGTCTGTGTTTCTCTGGATCAGCTGATCACTTATGGCAGGGGTGGGGGGATTGGTTCTTCTTGTTTCCCAGCCCATGTGCCAAAAGGTCTGGCGTCTGACTCTCCCCACAGTGGCCCACTCATAGTGCTGATCACAGGGAGGGCTTGCCTCTTGTTGACTTCTTGTTCTCTCACCTGAAGTCTATGAATGGTGCTGACTCATGGGAAAAAGCTGGCATCTGGCTCTCCCCTCAGCAGTCCGTACATGGCACCAATTCGCAGGGAGGGCTTGCTTCTTGGTGACTTTTTGTTCTCTTCCTCTGCAGTCCATGAATGGCTGACTCTTTCTTTTCTTTTTAAAATACTTATAATGAAAGCCAGGACCTTTGTTCAGAGCTACATACTCAGCTCAATTTTTTATTTTTCATTTTATTTATTTATTTTTTAATCGGTATCAGGGATCGAACTCACGACCACGTACTTGCAAGGCAGGCACTTATGCTGCTGAGCTAAATCCCCAGCCCCCTTATTTTGCATTTTAATTTAATTTTAGTTTTTAATTTTGGTTGTGGTACTGTGGCTTGAACCCAGGTCCTTCACACTGAGCTATAGCCCCACCCTTTTATTTTTTTTTTATTTTAAAGAGAAAAAAACCAATAAAAACAATGGTACAGAATTTCAAATAAGCTAATAGGGGATTAACAATGGTTAATGTATTGTGTATGGTTATTTTCACAGTAGTTGCTCAGATTACAAAGTTATAGGCATGAAAGATTGATCAAACAATATAAGCACAAAAGGTTCTTTTCAATGAAACAATAGAAATTAGTAGTATAATTGTCTTAGGTGATATATATATATATATATATATATATATATATATATTCCTTTCCTTTCCTTCTGTTTTTAAAAACTTTTATTCTGAGAAAGGTTTTATAAAGTTGCTAAATTGCCCAGGCTAGACTTGAACTTGTGATCCTTCCACCTTAGCCTCCCAGAATGCTGGGATTACAAGCATGTGCCACCATGCCCAGCTTCTAGATAATTCTTGTCAAGAACTGGAAAGGTCTGAGATTTGACCTTGCCTGTACTTTGACAAGTTAACCTGCTAGGGTTTCATGGACGTAGAAGACATGAAACTACTGGATCAAACACAGGGGTTATTTATTAGTAGTGTTTATTATTTATAGCAATAACCAGACTGTCATCATGTGTGCCATTTTCTTGTGCTATGATTTGCACAGGATGATATGAAGAGGGCCAAGGAATGCAAGCACATGCAGGGTATTGTGTTATAGAACAAGGACCTCAAACTTGGGAAACATGTATCTTTTGCATTGGCAGCCAGCCTGCCTGACGTTTACCCTTGAAATAATAATTATCATAAAGGACAGAAATAAGCCCACTCTTTATTCTGAAGTGAGATAGTGTTTCTATCTTCTAAGGCTGTTTGCTGTGCAAATATCCTTAAATATATAGTCTGGGATGAAGGGAGTCAGTGCCTCTGCACAGAAGATATGGAGATGCTGTGGACAATTATTACCTACCAACTGTGATTATCCACTTCAGTTTGGGAATCACTGACCGAAGAAGACTTACCCATATGTATGGAGCACTTTCACATATCCAGACTTGTTGGGTACTAGCAACTATTCTTTCTCTGCTCCTCCAAGATTGATCCAGAACTTGTCTTCCAGCCATGATTCTTAATACTAAGCATTCTGATTCCATTGGAAATTGACCCACCAATCAGGTCAGAAGCACTGGAAGCTCCCATTGAAGAACTACTGAGGAAGTAGAAAATTCACAGATGAGCACAGAATAGTTAGAAAAAAGGCTTGGGCATTTATTCATGAAGTGAACAGATGTTTATTGAACACCTATTATATTCTAGCACTGTGCTGGGCACTAGAGGTATTAATTCATCAGCGCATATTTCTGGAATGGTAATTCTGTGCTAGGTACAAGTCAGAGTAAACTCTAAAGAAGTAAAAATCTGACCACTTCTCTCAAGAAGGTTAATAAAGGAGACATCTATATAAAAAGCAGAAGATAAACAAACAAACAAAAAAAACCTCACTTGTGCAATGGTGTGGTAAATGCTGTAATGGAAGTAAGGTACCGACTGCATGAATAAACTTGAGAAAAGAATAACCAACTCTGCTTTGTTATGGTTAGGATCTAAAATGTCTCCCCAAATTCTCATGTATATGGAAGGTGATTGGATCATAGTGATGCCATACTTAGCAGTGGATTCACTCACTAATGTGCTCTTATGAAGTGGGGCTGGGTCAGAATAGTGAGGTCACTTTCTTGTTACTCCTCCATTCTCTCTCTTCTTCCTGCTGCCATGGTTGAGCCGCTTTCCTCTGCCGTGTTGTTTTCTGTCTTTGAGCCAGTTGACATGGACAGAAACCACAAGCCAAAGTAAAATTCTCCTCCATTAAATTGTTAGTGGTGCCAGTTGTTGGGTCCCAACAACAGGAAAGTAACTAAAAAATACTCCAAAGAGGATAAAAGAAGACAGAGACTAACAAGGCACGACAAGGAAGCTTCACTACAAAGATTATTGTACTGAGTCTTCACTTGATCTTAGCTGAAATGCTGGGTACTGATAGCTGTGTAGAAGTCTTCTGGCAGGCAGGGGATTCCGATGAGAAGGAAGACTGGACAAAAGTGTGGAGACATGGTACAGAATGGTGTCTTTGGGAAACTTCAACTGGTTTAGTATGGATGGAGTGTATTATGTAAAGGGAAATATGGAAATATGTTACCTGAGTGATAGGCAGGGCCGTCTTAATTTGTATAACTTTTGCTGGTCCTGGAGGTAGTGACTATCCAAATCAATTATATTTCTTTGCCATCTGAAAAGACCTGTCCTCCAGCATCAAGACTTCAGTACCAAAGGAAAGTTAAGAAAATGTTATCTAAAAAAGAAGAAAGAAAAAAAAAAAAGAGAAAAATTACTCTCTGAGAGTTTCAGGAATGTTGATAACGTAAAACTGACCTACATAATCTTATTTAATCCTGTAACCCCACTACTGTCACAGTTTGCATCTGAAATGTCCCCCTACGGTCCACATGTTCAGGCTTGATCCACAGGTTGGAGTTACTGGGAACTAGTGGAATCTATAAGAAGTGGGGCCCAACCAGGCATGGTAGTGCATGCCTGTTATCTTAGCATTTGCGAGCCTGAGGCTAGCCTGAATTACACAGTGAGACCCTGTCTCAAAACCTGAAAAGAGAAAAAAAGAAATAGGGCCTGGTGGGAGGTCTTTAGGTCATTGTCTTTGGCCATGAGATGAGTGGTTTTTTTCTGCCACATGCTCCTGCTACCATGTGCAGTCCTGTCACAGGTCCAAAAGGAAAAAGGACAACTGTTCATGTTTAGTAATCCAAATCCAAATATTATAAATTATAATCCAAATACTGTACATAATTCAAATATTGTAATCCTTTTTCCAGTCCTTCTCACAATCCAGAAAGTTATGTTTGTAATCCCACTGAAATGTAATTGGAGCCATGCATGGTGGTGCACTCCTGTAATCCCAGCACTCTGGAGGCTGAGGCAGGTGGATTGTTGCAAGGTTAAGACCAGCCTGGGCTACAAAGTGAGCTGAAGGCCAGCCTGAAACACATAGTGAGACCTTGTCTCAGAAAGACAAAAAAGAAAGAAAGAAAGAAAGAAAGAGAGAAAGAAAGAAAGGAAGGAAGGAAGAAAGAAAGAAAGAAATGTAATTGGAATCCCAACAAGGTAATTCCAATCCACCACCTCAATGCAACCCATGGTGAGAGTAAAGATAAAGACATAGTCAAAGTTACAGACATCCAAGGGGGTTCTAAGTTGAATCCAAGTGAGGATATACAGAAAAAGGTCTTGATTTAAGGCCTGTTCCAGAATTTATTATCTCATAAAGAAAAAAGTGGTTCAAGGACAAGTGACAGTGAAGATGGCAGGAACTATATAACTTGAGCTGGCTAGCAGGGGCGGTGGGGGAGAAAAACATCTTTGCAATATGCAGGGAGAATGATATGCAAAAGCACCAGTCTGCATAACTCATTTAGGGAAGCATTTGAATGGTTTTAGGAGGCTGTTGCTTCAGTTTCTGATATGTAAACTTTCATGTACTGGGAAGTCATAACCTCTTTTCATGAGGTTCATACCTGGTTGACATTCCTGGAGCTAGCTGGTTCTGTCATCCCACTGTGCTCAATCTCTTACAGAGAGCACAATGCAAGGAAACAGGAAAATGTCAGGTTGACTTCAAGGATTACACATCAGTACCTCTGCTACCCTTATTTGCATTTCTTATAGCCAATTGAAGGGAAAAGGAAATATCATAGCCAGCTCTGGACATATCAGTGCATGGAAACAAGATTTGATTTAACTAATGCTGAAGCAATTATTCTGCTTTCAAGGGGAACTGCCTTAATTGTCTCCCACATTCATGGACTTGAATTGCCAAAACTGTGAGCCAAAATAAAACTTTTCTCTTTATAAGTTGATTATCTCAGATATTTATTATAGTAGCAGAGAGCTGACTAACACAACTAATAATACCTAATACAATAAATACAAAGAAAATTATGATTAAAAAGACAAACAATTTCATGAGCAACAAGCAAACAAGGAAAAGAGTCAAATACCTAACTGGAAATTTCCAAAAGTACCAGCCAAAGAAGAGAATTAAAGACCTTGTGTGACAAGGCAAAAGGTTCTTAACTCTGTTTGTACACCAAGAAGCAGCACTTAGAGAAAAAGACAAGTCAACAAAATCTTATAAGTTAGGGCTGGGATTTAGCTCAGCAACATAAGAGCCTGCCTGGCAAACACAAAGTTATGAGTTCAATCCCCAGTACCAAAAAAAAAAAAAAATCTTATAAATCATAGGCCAGGGGGTTAGCTAAGTGGCGCAAGTGCCTACCTGACAAGCAGGAGGTTGTGAGTTCAATCCTCAGACCAAAAAAAAAAAAAAAAAAAAAAAAACCAAAACAGAAAAAAACCTAAAAAACAAAAAACCATCCTATAAGTTATCAATCAATGAAACCCATCAGTTTAGAGCATAGCTTGGAGGAATGTGAGATAGTGGTTACAGGTTCAGGGACAAAGTATTTGAAGAAGTGTCCAGAAAGGAGCATGAAATAGAAAATCACTAATATATTACTGCAAGATTACAGCCAAAGAAGGGAAGAGTGTCACTTTCTTGAGGCTCCTTATATCCCTATTTCTTAGAAGTATTGAGTTAAAACTTTGGAAGGAGTTTATGCTCCCAGGAAGTGAAATGGGCCATGAATGGACATTTAACAAAACATCAGATAACAGAATCAGAGGCACTTCAGCAAGGGATTCACACAATTACCTGAGCTTTCCCCTCCCATTATTTATCTGAAGGCTACAAAATAATTGAACTGAATATTCTACTTTCAATTAAGTCCTTGGAGCAGCATATGTAAGGGTCCTGGAAAAACTGGGAAAGGTGTTGTTGCAGGCAGCTGAGTTAGTTAGAAATATTATAGGCAGTGAGACAGGGCTAGGTCCTCAAAGGAGCCAATGCATAAGCTCAGATGGCATTGAGGTAGGTGGGTGGGGGATGGGGACAGGACACAGACATCGCCTGCTGTGGGCTAAGCCTCATGACAAAAGAACAAACAAATGCATCCATGTCCTGAGGATTGATATTCTCAATAGTTCCTTATCACCCTGAGGAAGCCTGGAGTCACCATTCCATCCCTCTAGGGAAAAGTCACTGCTCCTTAAGAAAGCCCACTTTCTACTGTGACTCACTTCCTGATTTGTCACTAATGTAATTAATTTTACCTGAACTATTTATCTTATTGGCTAACTATAGTTATGTCCCATCAGCCCATCTGCTTTCTGAGTTCCTGCTCTTCCCCCACCTTGAACCCAACTTGCCCCATGATTTTCTCTATAAAAGTCCCAGAAAAGACAGAGTCCTTGACAACCCACTCAGGACCCCTTCTGTCTGTCTCTCTTCAGACAGAAGCTTTCTTTTTTTTTTTTTTTTTTTTTTTTAATTTTATTTAAGGAGAAAAGAAAAAAAAAGCAGGGAAAAGGTACAAGTTATACAGATTTACAGAAAAAAAATGAACAGTAGGAAATCACTAGTTAATGGATTACATATTGTCATCTTAGAAATAATTGTTCAAGTCACAAAATTAAAGCTTGTAAAGTGGACATTCCATCAATGATACTGCAAACAGTTCTATTCATTGATCCAATAAAACTCTGTGATATCATTTTCTATCTTATACACTTAAATATACATGCAGTTATATAGTTTGGAGCACTTTCTTTTCCTCTCTTTTGTACCATGACTATTACACATTTTGGGTTTCATTGCTCCCACGGTTCTTATTACTTTTTTGGAAGAGAGTAAAACCAAATGTGACATAACAGAACAGAATCGGTCAAGTCAAAAGGGTGGACATAATAGATAATGTAAAAACATAATACAAGGTGATCAACAATGGTTACCATAATGCCTCCCGCTATCTCTAATAGAATTGCCTATATCGTTAGTTATAATACAATTGAACAAAACAATAAAGAATAAAACCGACAAAACCAAAACATTGGAGACATTGTAGGTCTTCAAAAGTAGATAAAAGTCAACAAGAATGGGCGTCATAATGAATCTCATTATCTTCACAGCTGATGCCTAAACTTTCGAACCTGATACTATCCAGTAAAACAGAATAGGGGAACATCAGTTAAAAACTAGATGGTGAGAGTAATACAGGGCTTTAAATCAAGGTGATGAAAAGTCAAAGTGGGTTACTATAATACATCCTGCTATTTTTTTCCTTTAATTAAAAGGATAAAGATAAAAAAGTAAATAATGGAGTGGAGATTGAGATAAAAGAGGGCATAACAACGAAACAGCGCAGATCAAAACATAACCATTTAAGCAGAATAGTGTTTCACCACCAGATAATCCTAACCTAAAAGTAGTTACCATATTGTCTCTTTCTTTGAAATCCTTGAGTACAACTTCATATATTGTAGCATTAAGTATATCAAAACAATGTAAAACCATTCAAGAGAATGACAGCATTACAGAGTATTTAGAATCGACTAACAGAAAATGAACAATGGTTTCTGTATAATCTCCTTGTCTTTAAAAGGTTTTTGCTTATACTATCGTACATAATAAAATCCAATAAGATGCAGCCTATTTAGACCATTGGAGACAGAAGGACAAAATCTAGATGAGACTTCAAAACAAGATGATACTAAATCAGTATTACCTATTAAGATGTCATTTTCTCCAAAATAGCTGTTCCTATCATCCAATCTTCTCTGCCTCATTTCTGTTGAGCTCTTTTTCTGTCAGTAGCTGTCAGTTTGTCTTCTTCATTTTGTTCTCTGCTCCATTCGTTGTGGCCTCTCTGCCATTATTTCTGGATTCTTTGTATTTTTCTTTTTTTAGAATATCCTGCAATACTCTCTGTAGAGTTGAATTGGTGGTTGCAAATTCCCCCAGTTCCTCTTTATCCTGGAAGCACCTTGTTTTTCCATCAATTTCCAGGGACAGTTGTGCAGGATATCTCAATTTTGGCTGGAGATTATTATCTTTCAAAGCTTGAATTATTTCCCCCCACGCTCTTCGTGATTTGATGGTTTGTGCAGAGAAATCTGCTGTAATTCTGATGGGTGTTCCCTTGTAAGTGGTCTGTTTCTTGTCTCTGACAGCTTTTAATATTCTGTTCTTGTATTGAATTTCTGGAATTTTTATTATTATATGCCTGGGTGTTGCTCTGTTTGGGTTGTAGGTAGCTGGGGTCCTGTATGCCTCATACATCTGAGTATCTTTACCTTTTGCTAAATTAGGAAAATTCTCCTGGATTATTTCTGTGAGTAGCTTTTGTAGTTCACTTGTTTGTGTCCCTACTTCTTCTTTTATGTTCTTAATCCTTAAGTTATGGATCCTCTTATCATCTTCTTGTCTTTGTATTATTGCTGTTTGTTTCTTTGTTATTTTTAAGAAGTTTTTCATTTCATTCTCCCATATTACAAGTCTGCCCTCCAGTTCAGATAGTCTGTCCTTAGTTTCTTTCAAGCTGTTATGCCAGTCTTCTATAGACTTCTTAGTATCTTGGTAGTCTCTTTGAACCTGCTTCATGTATTCTATACTTTCTCTGTTTTCTCCATCAAACAATTCTCCCCTTTTTTTCTGTTCTTCTATTCCACCACCTGTTTTTTCTTGGGTGGTACTTAGCATTTCTCTAACTATTCTGCAAACTTCTAGCTTCAGGTCGTTGATAACTTCATTCCTGAATTGGTCTATGAGGCTCTCTATATGGTGCCTTATGTGTATTGGTGTGGTGTCTGCTATTGCCTGTTTCTCAGAATTGGGGGCCGAGGAGCCTTTCTTGTTGCTGCTTCTTCCCATGCTGCCTCTTCTTCTCTGTTCCTTATATATGCAAGCTTATATAAGAGGCCCAGCTTCTCTCCCAGTAAGCCACAGCCTGATCAAATTGCGCCAGTTAGGTGTTCCCGCTCACCGCTGCGCACCAGGGAGTTACGGACCAGGCAGCCTTCGCGTCTCCCCTCCCGGCCACCGTCAGGCTCTGGGATCTGGGTTGGGACAGCCTACCAGGTCTGCCGGCAGCGTCACGCAGGCCAGGCACTTTTCACCAAGCCCGCCCGAGAGGGGGATGTGTGGCTGGAGTCCTTAATCCGCGCCCTGCTCCCGCAGGACTGCTCGGGCCCAGAAAGTCCTCTGCTGGAGTCAAACTGTGGTAGAGTGTCAGTTTCTCTCACTCACCTCACCACAAGTCAGTGCACGCCTCCCTGCAGTTCGCAGATTGCCGTTCTCAGAGCTTCTGCGCGTCTCTCTCCTTGCCGAGCCACTGTAGAGGCAGCCAGCCGCCGCGCGGCGGGAAACCCAAATCGCGGCTTACAATGGTGCGGGGTCCAGCCTCCACACCGAGGCTTTTCTGTTCCTGTTTTAGCACCAGGACTGCATTCCAAGTTGGTTTCTCTCAGCCCAGTTCGTTCCTGAGTCAGCAGAGCATATCTCCACCTGCTTATGTCTCCTTAGTCCGCACCATTCCTGGCTTCTGAGCCGAGTCTTTCAGAGAGCCTCTGGTAGTTGCTGTTATCTGTCCGCCATGTTCTCCCGGAAGTCCAGACAGAAGCTTTCTTTCTCTCAATAAATATATTCTACTCTTAACCTCTGTTGTTCCTAAAACTCATTCTTTGATTTTAGAGAACAGGAACTTGCAAACATAGTAGGTCAGGAGTTTCATTCCCCTATATCAGTGTCGTGGAGAATTCAATCAAATTATAGTAAAGCAAACAGAAATTGTGGCCAAATCCACCAACCAAAGCAGAAGCAAAGAGGGCAAGAAATTTTATGGCTACCATGCCAGTGTACCAACCACAACAAGAAGCATAAACAAAGAAACACAGCATTCATAGAAGAGATTAAATGCATATGGAGGAGCAATTAGTCTTGGAGAAGTGAAAATTCATATTCACACGGATTTTGTGCACCAATGTTCATAGTAGTTTTCCTTATAATAGTCTCTAACTGACAACAAATCAGATGCACTTCAGTGAGTGAGTGGTTAAATAAACTATGGCACATCTAGACAGTGGAGTATTAACAATAAAAGGAATTAACCATTGATACACAAATTAAATTGGGTAGATATCCAGGAAATTGAATGGAGTGAAAAAAGCTAATCTCTAAAAGTAGCATACAGTATAATTCCATTTATGTAAGGTTCTCAAGTTTACAAAGCTATAGAGAAAGTAAAGTTAGTGGTTATCAGAGATCAGGAACAGTAAAAGATCAGGCAAGAGGTAGGTGGGTGTGATTATAATAGGTCAACACAGTGGATCCTGGGTGTTGGAACTGTTTAGTCTTCTAGTTGGTGTTAGACTGCAAACCTACACTATGTTAGACTGCATTGAGGTAATCACACACACACACACACACACACACACACACACACACACAAATGAGTGCAAGTAAAACTGGAAAAATTTGAACAAGATGGATAAATTATTTTGTTGGATTTTGAGACAGGGTCTTGCTACATAGTCCTTGCCAGCCTTGAACTCATTATGTAGTCTGGACTGGCCTTGAGCTCACGATCCTCCTGCCTTAGCCTCCCAAGTGCTGGCATTATAAGTGTGTGCCACCACATCCTGCAAGATGGATGTATTTTATCAGTGTCAATATCCTTGTTATAACTTTGTACTAGAGTTTGCAAAATGTTCTTTTGGGGGAAATTGAGTATTAAGACCTCTTTGTACAATGTCTTACAACTGCATGTGAAGCTACAATGATTTTTTACACTACTAGGAATTGAACGAGTGCCTCTCATGTGCTAGGCAAGTACTCTACAACTGAACTACATCCCTGCTGGCACTTTTAAAATATTTTATCTTGCAAAGAATTGGATATAGACATTGAATTTAGACCCACATATTTTACATGCATACTCATGGTTATAGCAGCATAGCTCATAATAGCTACATCTTAGAAGTAGCCTATAGGTCCATTAACAGATGAATGGACAAAGAAAATGTGGTATTTATACATAGTAGAGTACCACTGCTTTAAAGAAAGAGAAACATCAGTCATTTAAGAAAACAGATGCAACTTGAGACCATAATGTTAAATGAAATAAATCAGGCACAGAAGCTTAAATATTGCATGTTTCTCTTATGCGAGAAATCCAAAGTATAAATAATTTGAAGAGCAAAGTAAAAGGTAGCTATTAAGAACAGGGAGATACATCTTTTTTAAAAGGAGAAGGGAACCAAGAAATGGAGGAAGACAGAGAGGAGAAAAGAAAGGAGAAGGACATGTAAAAAGAAATTAAGAGGGACCATGAACTTATTCCAATACTCAAGGAGAGATTTAATTATTATGTACTGCAAATATATACTAGTAAAATAAAATAATAAAATTTTTATCTTGAGACAGGATTTCTCAGGCTGATTTTGAAATTGTGATCCTTTTCCCTCTGCCTTTCAAGTATCTAGGCTTACAGGCATGCACCATTGCACCCTAGGTACAATGATTTTAATAAAAGTTTCACTTGAAAACATAATTCAAGAAACACAAGAACATTCTGTGTATTTCATGTTAAAAGTCAATAAAATATGAATTCAGTAAACAACTCAGAGGCAAGATAATAAATAATAGAACAAAGAAATGGCAGAGCTAAAGAATCATAAAACCAAAATAATACCATTTTAGAGCTAATAAACTACAAAGAAACAGCATGGCAAGAATAGTCGTACCTGAAAGCAGAATCACTGACATTAAAGGAATTGTGATAATCATAGTATAAATCATAGATATAAATAGGGATATAAATCATAGAGATATAAATCATAGATGTGAATCATAGATAATCAAGGCATAAATCATAGATGGGATTATATTTGTGGATAACAAACACAATCTAACTAGGCTGGCTAGGGTTCCCAAAGTCTATAGATAAGTCAGCAAAGTGAGTACATAAAAAATATTTAGCAATATAATATAGGAAAATTTATCTGAAATGAAAGAACTGAATCTGTTCACAGAAAGATACATACTGTTCTCCAGAAAAAAAAATTAAAAGACTGAATGACATGAGACCTGAGGTAAAGTAAGTTTTTGAATATCAAGGTTAAAAAAATTCTTCAGATTTGTATACAGACAAAAAGCAAAATGTGAAAGATGAAAATCATGCCTTAGATTTCACAAAAATATCCTATATCAAAAGACAGTAAAGTGAGTCTCTAAAATGTTGAAAGTCTAAGTGTTATGCAAATGTATCATACCTACTCAGTCACCTACTTTTTTAAAGAAAAAAGCCATAAGCATAACTCAGAGAATACAGCATTACCAGATCTTTTAAAAAATTTATTCAAGAGAAAAATCAAATTTAGAAAATGTAAGAATAGAGAAGCTATGATAAAGGATAGAAGTGGAGCATCAAAGTCATTTAAGTAAACAAAACTGTGTACACACCCTAAATAACTGGAGTAAATATCAGTGGAAGAGAAGTACTGTAACAGTTCACAATATTGACTAAGTAGAGCCATCATGAAAGTCTGAAGGCTTTGGGGAGACAAAGGAGAGGAGGATAATCTTATCTTCCATAGGATGGAGTCAATATCTCTTGAGGTGACATAATATTTATCTAAAAGTTGGAAACTCCTATGATTTCATTTCAGCCTTCCATTAAATTCAAGTAAAATTAAATTGAACACTTTTTTTAGATTTTATTTAAGGAGAAAAAGAAAAAAAAACAGAAAAAGAGTACAAGTTATACAGAATTTCAGAAAAATAAACAGTAGGAAATCCCTAGTTAATAGATTACATATTGTCATATTAGAAATTGTTATTCAAGTTACAAAATTAAAGCATATAAAGTGGACTTTCAAACAGTGAGACAGCAAACAGTTCAGTTCAATGATCCAACAAAACTCAGTAATATGGTTATCTATCTTATACACTTAAATATACATGCAGTTATATCCTTTAGAGCACTTTCTTTTCCTCTCTTTTCTACAATGACAATTACACATTTTGGGTATTATTACTCCCACAGTTCTTATTACTTTTTTTTTGAAGAGAGTAAAACCAAATGTGACATAACAGAACAGAGTCAGTCAAATCAAAAGGATGACCATAATACATAATGCAAAAACAAAATACAAGGTAATCAACAATGATTACCATATTGCCTCTTGCTATCTTGAAAAGAATTACCTATATCATCAGTTATAATAAAATTGAACAAAACAGTAAAGAATAAAACCAAAACATTGGAGACATTACAGGACTTTAAAAGAAGATAATAGTCAACCAGAATGGGCGTCATAATGAATCTTATTGCCTTTACAGTTGTTGCCTATACTTTTGAACTTGATACTCTCAAGCAAAGCAGAATAGGGGAAAATCAGTCAAAACAAGATGGTGAGGGAAATGCAGGGTTTCAAATCAAGTTATTAGGAAATCAAAGTGAGTTACTATAATATATCCTGCTATTTTTTATTTATTTTTCCCTTGATTAAAAAGATAAAAATAAAAAATAATTTTAAAAAGGAGATTGAGATAAAAGAGAGCATAACAACAAAATAGCGCAGGTCAAAACATAATCATTTAAGCAAAATAGTGTTTCACCGCAAGATATCCTGACATAAAAGTAGTTACCATAGTGTCTCTCTCCTTGAAATCTTTGAGTATAACTTCATATACTGTAGCACCAAACATATCAAGACAATGTAAAACCATTCAAAAGAATGACAGTATTACAGGGTATTTAGAACCAACTATCAGAAAATGAACAATGGTTTCTGTAAAATCTCCTTGCCTATAAAACTTTTTGTTTATATTATCACATATAATAAAATCCAATAAGATACAACCTGTTAAGAGCGATGGAGACAGAAGAATAAAAGCTTGATGGGACTTTAAAACAAGATGATACTAAATCAGCACTAGTTATAATGATGTCTTGTTTTCTTCAAAATAGCTATTCCTACCATCCAACCTTCTCTGCCTCATTTATGTTGAGCTCTTTTTCTGTCATTAGTTGTCAGTTTGTCTTCTTCATTTCGCTTTCTGCTCCATTCATTGTGGCCTCTCTGCCACTATTTCTGGAATCTTGGTATTTTCCTTTTTTAGAATATCCTGCAGTATTCTCTGTGGAGTTAAGCTGGTGGTTGCAAATTCCCCTAGTTCCTCTTTATCCTGGAAGAACCTTGTTTTTCCATCAATTTCTAGGGACAGTTGTGCAGGATATCTCAATCTTGGCTGGAGGTTATTATCTCTCAAAGCTTGAATTATTTCCCCCCATGCTCTTTGTGATTTGATGGTTTGTGCCAAGAAGTCTGCTGTAATTCTGATGGGTGTTCCCTTGTAAGTGATCTGTTTCGTGTCTCTGACAGCTTTTAATATTCTGTTCTTACATTGGATTTCTGGACTTTTGATTATTATATGCCTGGGTGTAGCTCTGTTTGGGTTGTAAGTGGCTGGGGTCCTGTATGCCTCATACATCTGAGTATCTTTACCTTTTGCTAAATTAGGGAAATTCTGTTGGATTATTTCTGTGAATAGCTTTTGTAGTCCATTTGTTTGTGTCCCTACTTCTTCTTTTATGTTCTTAATTCTTGAGTTATAGATCCTCTTATCGTCTTCTAGCCTTTGTATTATTGCTGTTTGTTTTCTTGTTATTTTTAAGAAGTTTTTCATTTCATGCTCCCACATTACAAATCTGCCCTCCAGTTCAGACAATCTATCCTTAGTTTCTTTCAAGCTGTTATGCCAGCTTCCGATAGAGTTTTTAGTTTCCTGGTAATCTCTTTGAACCTGCTTCACATATTCTATGTTTTCTCTATTTTCTCCATCAAACAATTCTTCCCTTTTTTTCTGTTCTTCCATTCCACCATTTTTATTTCATGGGAGGTGCTTCGCATTTCTCTAACTATTCTACTTATATCTTGCTTTATTTCATTAAGTACTTCACTTTTGAACTTGTCTATGAAGCTCCAGAGATAGCGCTTTATGTCTATTGGTGCTGTGTCTGATATTGCATGTTTTCTGTCCTCCTTTGCATTTAACTTTCCTGGATCAGTGTTCTCAGGATTGGGAACTGAGCACCCTTTCTTGTTGCTCCCTCTTCCCATACTTTTTGTTCTTTCCATACAAGCGTATATAGGAGGCCCAGTTTTTTTCATTGTCGGTTACAGTTTGTTTGAATCTGCCAGCTAGGTTTTTCCACCCACTACAGTGCACTAGGGAGACACAGACCTGGGCAGCCTTTGCTGGGCCTGCCCCTCCAGGTCAGTAAATCCACTGAAAACTTCACTGCTAGGGTGCCCCACCAGGCACTGGGATCTGGTTTGGGCTAGCCTACTGGGTCTTAGTCAGTGGCCGTCACCCAGGCCAAGTGCTTCGCACAAATCCTGCTTGAGAGGGGAATATACAACTAAAGTCCCTGCAGTGTCCTGTTCTGGCTAGTCTGCCCGGTCCCAGAATGTCCTTTGTTCGTGCCTCCTACTCTATGGAAGGGTCCCTGTTCTGCTCACTCACTGCAGGTTAATGCAGGTCTCCCTACCAGTCCCACTCTCAACTCTGCAGATTCCCACTCTCAGAGCTTTCACGCATCTCTCTCCCTGCCATGTTGATTTGGACACAGCAGTGGCAGCAGGAAATTCAAATTGCAGCTTTAAGTGGTGTGGGTTCCAGCTTCTGCACTTAGATTTTTATCTGTTCCTGTTATAGCACTGGGATTTCATTTCCAGTTGGTTTCTCTCAGCTTAGTTTGTTCCTGGGGTGGCAGGGTATATCTCCCCTTGCTTAGGACTCCTCGCACTGCATCATTCCTGGATTCTAAGCGGGGTATCTCAGAGAACCTCTGTAGCTGTTCTTCTCTATCTGCCATGTTCTCCTGGAAATTGAACACTTTTTTAAAATTTGTTTTTTAAGGTAATAAAATACAACAATAAAAGACAAAACAAAGCCAATCAAAACAATGCAGTGAAACTGGTACAGAACTTCAGGGCAGGATACCAGGATAACAGTAATAGAAATGAATGCTTTTTAATAAAACTTGCCTGCAAACCACAATTATATTTTCATAAAATTATTTTTCTCTAGTTATCTATCTCTTTTCTGAACATATGCAAAAAGATGTCTGAAATGATGTCCACTAAATATCAACACTGATGGGATGATCTGTTGCTTTTCAAATTTTTCAAAACAGTAACATTGTTTTCTTTTTTCTGAAGAAAGAAAATGCTACTTTTTTGGTTGTATTGGAATAAAATTTTCTCTGAAATTATATAGAAGTAATGGAGTATATCAGAACATTGTAAATCTTGAGTTCAACAGGAATATTCTTTATGAGATGGAATTGCACCTTTCTATTATAGAAGAATGTGCACAGCCAATCAGTTTGCAATTAGCATCCACTGTGGCTCTCACCCTCCCAGGCCCTATGGCAGAAACACTGCTCACAGCTTCACAAGAACCTCCCATTTAGTTGAAGACACATAATTCCTGTTAGGGAGAAGTTTCTTACCAAAGGTAGACATGTTAAAAGACCTAACTGGTGGAAAATACCAAATGGGTGTGCATATGCCAAGTATTCTTCAAGGTTTAGGAGATGCAAAGCTGCAGGCAACACATTTCCTTGCTCAAGGAATTATGATTCAGTTGGGGAGACAAAATATATATGTATAACTTTCACAGCATGCATAATATGCTAAGGTACAAGTATGGCATTGGTGCAATATGAACAAAAGAGTGAATAAAAGAGGACACTGGCAAAGTTAGCATGGAAGCAGTAAAGACAAGAGTTGATGAGTTGGACCTGGCTTGTATTTAGCTTGTGTTTTCATGCCAGCCTACCCTTTTGCTGTTCCTCATGGCTTATACAATGGCATTGTAGTTCAGCCTAGACCTCAAAGCACTCTTCAAAGTGATGCTAGTTCTTTGACAGTTCAACTTGGCAAACATTTGTAGCCCACTTTGTGCCACATCCTGTGCTGGAAATTAAAAGACAAACAAACAATGCACAGTTCATTCTTCAAAGAAGCGGAAGAGGGAGGCAACTAACTGTATTGAAAGCCCCTTGTGTGCTAGAAGATTGCTACACTACTTCATTTAAACCTTGCAACAAGTGTATGAGATAAACAGTATTTTGTATTTTTTTAAATCAAAATGGGATGCTGAGGCTCAGAGAAGTTAAGTAAATGGCTGAAGGTCACATAGGTCAAGCAGACATTTCTACCTCAAGGTAATATTCAGGGATACCTGCTGTGAAAAGGTATGAACAGAGTATTCATAAGTGCCAAAAGGAGTCCAGAAAAACTCCAAAGTAATGTATCTTTGGGGAATAAAGGCTGAGATGGGGCTTGTGCCTGAGAGAAGTCCCTCAGACAAAGGTGAATGAATTTCTGAGAACACACCACTCCCCTAATGAGCTTAAAATACTGATTTTAAAAATGTGACCCCTCTCCATCAGGAATCTAAGGAGTAAAAATGCAAATATAATTTTACTGGCTTTATTATATCCATTAAATCATTCAAAAATACAATTAGCTATAATTATAAAGTTCTGTTTTCTTGCCTATCTACACCCCTAATTAACAGAATAGTTTCACAAGCTTACTGCACTTTTCCTCAAATAAAGTCTTGAAAACATTAATTTATACTCTGACCTCCCCTGAGGCTGTAGCCAAAGGATAAGAATACCAGTGACTGGCAAAATAAAATGAGTACTTTCTGCACCAGGTCAACCTGACATCCATCATCCCAGTTCACAGGAAACTCCAAGCCAGTCTTAATCAGGCATGTGGCCAAAGGACAGTTTACTACTTAAACTTCCAGAAGAAAGTCCTCTCCCTTCCCTCCTCTGCTGCAGACTTTTTCTGAGTGTTTTGTGGCCTCCAGATATTTCTTCTTCCTTCCTCCAGCATCTGAAAATTTCCCAAACAAGCATATTCACTTCCCCACTCAGTCAACTATTTACTCATCCAAATCCACACCCACATGCACATCTATCTACCAACCTGCTCTCCACAAATATTCTTCAAAAATTTATCATGTGACAGACATAATGTGAATGATGTTAGGTACTCAGGATAGAGATTTTTAAAAAATCTTACTTCAGAATGACTAATTGCCTTGGATTGCTCAGGTGGAGTGGGGAGAGGTCCATGAGTACACAACTTTCATGAGAAAATCAAGAAAGTTCTGGGCAAACCAGCAGGAATAGGCCATCCTGTTCTTCTCTCAAAGCAATCATGATTGAGCAAAGAGACAAAAGTCCAATGTTTTATTCATCAGTAATTGCAGTATGCAAAAGAATACCTAGCACTTAAAGAAGATTAAATATCTGCTTACAAACCAACCACATGAGTGACTGAGAAAAGCCCATAAGAGAAGATACTTTGGGAGGGCATATTCATTCACTCAACAAATACTCATCAAGGATATACCATGCCACAAACACAGTGCCAGTCACTAGAGATACAAAGATGAGTAAAACCAGACATGTTTCTGCCCTTTTGATACTTATTTTAAAATAAGAAACATGAATATTTAGCTTGGCATGGTGGTAGCACTCTGGTAGGCTGAGGCAGGAGTGCAAGTCCAATCCCAGCCTGGGAAATTTAGTGACTTAGCAAAATTAAAAATTAAAAAGAAAGAAACAAAGAAAGAAAGGTTGGAGATGTGGCTTGGTGTGAAGATCCAGGGTTCAATCCCTTTGTACCTTCCCCCACAGAAGGAAGAAAGATGGATATTTAGATACCACCTAGATACTATAGGACTACAGCAGGGTATGATCCTGTAGTCACCTGATGTTGTAAGTCTCTTCTGGACAAAGTGGAATTGTGTTGAGATTTCCAGGATGAGCAGGAAAGAAGAATGTGGATATTGAGTGGAGAGTTAAATGATTTAAATCAAAGTCTGAGAAAATACTCTCTAGATGGGAAAAAAATCGGTGTGTAGCAACTCCTAATTTATTTTCTGGGGCTTCATTTTTCCCACAACATTATTTCATTCAAATATCCAAGGACTGTACCTAAAGTACATCTCTTTCCCTTTCCAGGCATCGTGACTGTTGCATCAGTGGCTGATCTCAATGTTCAACAAAGCTTGCTTCAAACCTCCTCGGAATCTCATTTGATTCTATCTCTCAGCCACTTTCATCTACATGGAGCTACATAATATGTAGCTCTAAATAGTTATATAATGTAGGTAAAAATTGTTATGCCTTTTCTACTCTGGCTCTCTATCCCAAACTCCATAGAGATGGCTCTCTGACTTTTAGTGAAAGATGATGAAACAGGCCCAGATGGCTAAGTGACTGTGGAGTGGAACCCCTTCCCAAGCTGACTTTGATGTGAGCAAGAAACAAATTTTAACTCACTTAGATTTATTTTTTGAGACAGGGACTTGCTATGTAGTTAAGGCTGGCCTTGAACTTTCAATCATCATGCCTCAGTCTCCCAAGTAGCTGAGATTACAGGCATATGCAACCATGCCCAGCTAGTCATTTAGATTCATTTGATAGTGCAATTCTCATAGGAATTAGCCTTACTTACTTCATTATACCATCTTCTATCCTGATTATATTTATATTTCAGTACTTTTCCCCTGCAATGTTAGGCCTCAGTGCCATTTTTAATTATTTAGTTCATTGAGTTGTTGATATAAATATCTCTATTAGAATCTAAGTTTCTTAATGTGCCTTATGCCTCTCTGAATCTTCACTACCTAGTGCGGTCCTTATTAGCACTGGAGATACTTAGCAATTTAATAGATGAATGAATAAATGAATGTGTAGTATTCAATCTTCTGGGTCTTCCTGTTCTCCCTTTAAAATTCAGGCCTACATTGGGAAAAGTCCCATTTTTCTGATTTTCTTTCATACAATTTATACTTTCTAAAGAAATTTTACCAAATCCTAAAGGAAAATAGAAACTTATAGAAAATAGTAACAGGATGAAATCAGGTTTCTACGTTATGAATGTTGAATTCTGCAATCCTAGCACTGAGAAGCTTTTTTAACTGAGTTCCCAAATCTTCTTCCTTGAAATAAATATGCTGTGTAGGCCAGTACTTCTTAGAGAATTTTTCTGTTTTCTCACCTTTCATTCACACAACACTCTCCATTGGATAGCAGCTCTCATTGCACCCAAATGTCTGAGATGCACTCATGAGTGGAAGGGAAATGACAACTTCATTCAGTCTTCCTGCCTCTCCAGCCTGCCCTGAACCCTCCCTGTTGCTTGGTCATAAGGCCCTCAGGATGTCCATAGCCCCAAACCCTCTTATCTCTATCTCCCCATTTCCAATGAGCACCTGCTATAAACTTCACTCTATTGCTTCAAATTTCCCAAGTCTTGAAAGGGCATATTTTCAGCTCCATTGTTGGGCTTACTGTGACTATCTAGTTCATAGCTGGCTTGCTGGAGAGAAATGATTGCTACTATTGAGTCTCTAGAACAGGCCCTATAACATTCTACAAGAGTTCAGGTGAATCCTGCTGTGTTAGTCACCTTTATGTCACTGTTACATAATACACAAATACATCAGCTTAAAAAAGGAAAGATTTATTTTGACTCTCAGTTTCAGTCCACAGTTCTCTGGCTCAATTGCTGTGGATTCATGGTGAGTCAGAACATCATGGTGGTGGGAGGGTGTGTCAGAGAAACTTGCTTACCACATGGCAACCAGGAATCACAGAGAGTGAGAGGAAGGCACAGAGAAGAAAATACATCTTTCAAAGGCACATGTCCAGAGACCCATCTCTTCCAACTAGGTCACAGCTACTAATGTTTCCATCACCTCCCAATAAGGTCATTGAATTATGAATCCACCAGTGGATTGATGAGATCAGAGTGCCCATGATCCAATCACATCCTCAAACCCTTACCTTGAACATTGCAGCATGGAGAGCCAAAGCTTCAACACATGAGCCTTTGGGAGCCATTCCAGATCCAAACTACAATGCCTTCTTATCACAATGTGTGTCCACAGTATAACAAATCTTCACACATAATAGCCACAACAGTCTTGTCCTGAGAATTTGAGCTACATAGAGGTTTTGCAAGAATATAAAGATGAGGAGTGTGATATTAATAAAATGGGGAGTATACAACAAGCTCTATGGTTGTATGATTTACAAGTCTTTGAAAAAACAAACAGCTTTTTTTCTACGTTCACTAGGCCAGTGAGCATCTCATAATCTAAGATAAAAGATAGAATAAGATCAAAATAAACAGATTCTTCACACTAGTGCTTAGAGTTAAACCTGGATTTTACTTATGCTCCAAGAATAAAGACAGGTATGCTTTGTTTCAATATGGAGTCCAAAATTTGAGTTTTATCCTGGATGTGGTGACACATGCCTATAATCCCAGCATTTGGCAGACTGAGGCAGAAAGATACAAATTTGAGTCCTCCCTAGGCAATTTAGTTCCTGTTTTAAAATCAAAAGGGCGATGCTGCTTCCTGCAGATAGCCAGCAGGGGCAGAGAGACCCAGCAAGCAGATCCACCTCTGCCTGCTAGCCACCAACAATAACTCCTGTGGGCAGCCAGTGGAAACAGGGACACACAGCCAGGAAAATACCATGGACCACACCTGTGGGCCACCATTGGAGGCCCTTGCTTCCTTAAGGCAGCCACCTACCAGGAGAATCAGACAAACACATCCCTGTGTGCCTGCCACCATCATGGGAGTCCTAGTGTAGACACACAGGCTGAGAGAAGCAGCCCCATCACCATGCACCCCTGGCCATCGGGGGAGCTCCTGTGTAGCTGCACAGGTCTAGAGAATCCTGCTCCATGCCCTGCTACTTTCCTAATCTGGGGTCAGAGGCACATGGATTCCCCTACACTGTGGAAGGGCAGCCAATGTGGGAAGTGCCTGGGACCCCACAACCAGCTTGTTGGGAGGAACCCAGGATAATGTCAAGGCAAAGGAGGAAAAGGCAGTCTCAGACTTCCAGCCTGCACAGAACAAGTCTGGGAGATACAATCATGGAAGAAGTTGGAAGTCACATACCTGAAAACTTTGAGAGGATAATAATTGAAATAAAGAAACAACTTCATGAAACTGTAAAAAAAATCAAATCTGAAGTAAATGTCTCAGGTAAAAGAATAAATGAAACACATAATGAAAGAATTGCCTAGCATGTCTAAAGAAGACAGATTTTTAAAAAGAGGAGCATAGGAAAATGATGTAAACCCAGGATGAACAATATAGAAAGGAATTACAATGCATGAAAAAAAATTCAAAAACATATCCAGAAAACTAAAAGTCAATCAAAAGTTGACCAAACTGCTTGAAAGAGACTGAAGATAGACTTTCAGGCCTTGAAGACAGGAGTGCAGCTAGCTATCATGAAAAGAAAGACTTTTAAAAAAATAAAAAGGAAGCACCACCATACTTCAGGGGTACACTCTGCCTAGACCACCCGGGTCCCAGAGGTCCTGAACTCCCCCTAGCTAGGTAAAAAGTCCCAGCACCACACTTTAGGGGTTCATCCATGATAGCTTCATAGAAGATCTGAGCTCTGCCCAGCACAGTCCATTAGGGGAATGCCCAGCTAGCCTCACAGATCACAGAGGTACTGAGCCCAGCTCAGCCCAGAGTCCCCAAGCTGCCCATCAAGGAGTGACCAGCCTAGCTTATGGATGGTGAGTATTTGAGCTCCATCCAACAGAGCACAGGGGCCCAGCTCCATAGTTCAGGGGTGCAGCCCAGTTAGCCACACAGTGAGTCCCAGAGGTTCTTAACTCTGCCCAGTCAGGAGCAAGGCCCCAGCACCATACACTGGGTATGTGTTGGAGACCACTACAAAGTGGCTCTGAGCAGGATTTAAATTTTACTAGTTGTCTTTCTATGTTTATCTGTGAGTCTGTCCTAGGCCTCAGCCCCTTGCCTGGCAATGGGAGCTGATTCATAGTAAGTGAATCTCAATGAATCACTGGTCCTGGATGAGGCCTGTAGTGGTCTGCGAGGCCAGAGAGATCTCAAAGAGCAAGATAAGGCCACATCTGAAGAAACCCTGGCTCCAACACTAAGTAAATAGAGACTTCAGCTGTAGGTATCTCACTCCTGCAGCCTCAATTCTACCATAAATTTTATCTTGGAGATAAGATGGTTCTCCTAAATTGGCTTAACCTCCTACTTGGGGAAATCTTTGAAGTGACCCCCAAAGTCCTGCTCATTTCCTGTGCTTTCCTCAGTTTCCCTGCATTTTGT
Source organism: Cavia porcellus (assembly GCF_034190915.1). Lineage (NCBI taxonomy): Eukaryota > Metazoa > Chordata > Mammalia > Rodentia > Caviidae > Cavia > Cavia porcellus. The sequence goes on along the minus strand of NW_026947486.1, from coordinate 35,621,520 downwards.
CTTAGTTCTAATGATAGTGGGCTAATCCAGAGAACCCTTTGTCATAGCCCTTGGAGTCACAAGCTCAACTAAAGGGTTTTGATCCTCCTGTAGCCCTAAAAATCATACAATTTATCTCTTTTTATTTAACCTACAGCATGCACTCATTTGGAAGATCAGGAAACTAGGTCAGGACCTGATAGGTGTGCACTCCAGCTAGCTGCACAATCCAAAGGTTCTGAACTCCTCCCAGCCAGACACAAGGCCTAGGCACTACCACATTTCAGGGGTGCTCTCTGCCTAGCCACTGGTTCCTGGGGATTCTGAACTCTTCCCTGCCAAGCACAACGCCCCAGCATTGCCCTATTCCCAGAGCACACTCTGCTTAGCCACCTGGGCCCTAGAGGTTCTAGACTCCACCCAGCCAGGCTCAAGGACCTAGTGCTACACTCCAGGGGTGCATCCCTGTGAGCTTCCTTGGTCTCAGGGGTTCTAAACTCCATCCAGCCAGGTGCTAGGGCCCAGCAACACACTTTCAGAGTGGGTCCTTGCCAGCCACCTGAGTCATGGAGGTTCTAAGCTCCACTCAGCCAGGTGCCAGGCACTGTCAAGATACTCCAAGGGTGCACCCCTGCTCAATAGAGCTCTGCTGAATCCTGTGTCCCTGAGATACACAGTCCAGATGCTAGAAAGAGTAAAAAGAAAAAAATTAAACAAAAATAAGGCGGTATCTGGCAGCACTTTTGCCTGAAGAAGGATCCATTGTGCAAGAGAAGCTGTTGAAACCTGTGGATGAAAGGTAACTGTGATGGTGGTGGCTGGTGACTACAGAGGCCTCTGCAAAGAGATGCAACAGTGGAGGAGGGTGGCAGATGCAGAGAACTGCACAGGTTAGTGGTGGGTACAGAGGACTTGGTCCTCCCACAGGAGTGATTGGCCGAAAGCCATTTTGGAGCCAAGCCAGATAAACCAAGAACCAGAATTGCTGCTGGCTTCCTCAAGCAGCTGTGAGCTGGGTGCAGATCTGTGGAAATTGCTCAGGCTGAGCCCTGCCCCCACTTGCATTCCAGCAGTCATCACAGAAGTCCTCCACCAATAGCCAGCTTGGTCTGGAGATAGTGGCCAGCTGCACCCCCATGTGCACTCCAACAACCATCTTGGGGGTTCCCTTGTCAGTGATCAGCTTGGTCTAGAGGTGGCAGCTGGCCCAGCACCCACACAAGCACTCTGCCAGCCATCTGGGAACCAGCACAGACTGGGAAAAGCAACAGACAAACCTGCACCACTGCATCCAATGTCCACCATCAGATACCTGTAGCCAGCACTGGCTAGAAGAACCAAACAGTCTCACTCCAGAGAAATTGTAGCCAATGCGAAAAGTGCCTGGGACTCTGGTACCCAATTGTCCAGGAGATCCCAGGAATATGTCAAGACAAAGAAACAAAAGCAGTCTCTAGCCTTCAGTCCAAGCAGAGCAAGCCCAGAAGATATAAATATGGAAGAGATTGGGAGTCCCACTCCTGGAATTTCTGAAGTGATGGCAACTGAAGTAAAGAAACAACTTCATGAGGCTATAAAAGAAATTAGAATACACATATTACCTCAAGTAAAAGAAGAAATGAAAAAATAATTTTAAAATGCTAAGCACCTTTAAAGAAGACATATATAAAAAATAAAGGAGCATACAAAAATGAGAGAAACCTTGAATGAACAATAAAATTTTTTTCTTTTCTTTTAAAAAAATTTATTTAAAGAGAGACTAAACAAAATAGAAAATAAGTAGAAATAATACATATGTTAAGAGAAAAACTAAACAGTAAGAAATCACTAGTTGATGTTTATATATTGTCATTTCACAAATCGTTGTTCAAGGTAAAAAAATGGAACATGTAAGGTGGGAATTCAAACAGTGAGACTGCAAATAGTTCTGTTCACCTGACCAACAAAAACTTAGTAAAATGGTTGTCAATCCTATACACTTAAACATACATGCATGTATCCATATCTTCATTTAAGTTTAGGTTAAAAAAATAAGCAGTTAAAATCATTCTGCAGAAAGAATAATAGAATTGCTGGAGTTGACATCATGACACTCCATGATCAGCACTGGGTAATGTAGTGTCTTTTTTTTTTTAAACTCAATTTAAGGAAAGACTAAACCAAACAGAAAACAAGTAGAAATAATACATAATTTCAAAGAAAAAATAAACAGTAAGAAATCACTAGTTGATGATTACAGATTGCCTTCTAACAAATAGTTATTCAAGATACTAAATTGGAGCATATAAAGTGGGAATTCAAACAGTGAGACTGCAACCAGTTCTGTTCAACTATCCAACAAAAACTTAGAAATATGGTTATCAATCCTATACACTTAAACATACATGCAGTTATCCATATCTTCAATTATGTTGAGATTGAATAAAACCAAGCAGGCTAATATCACTCTGAACAAAGAATAATACTATAGCTGGGTTTCACATTATGACACTTCAGGATAAGCACTGGGTATTTTAGTGCCTCTTTCTTCAAAGTATCTGATCATTTCATCATGTAATAAGATCAGTTCTCACAAACTGTTTATAGATTCTAAACATGCATGAGTGTTAACATGTATTTCTAACCTTTCTGTATTAGAGGGAGAAACAAAACAAAGCAAGACAAAATAAAACATATTCCTATAAACACATGAAATGAAATAAACATATGAGACCATTATACAAAGAATTCTCCCATGATTCCAGTGTTGTTGCTTGTTATCTTCAATAGAATTGGCTATATCATCAGATGTAGTATAATTAAGTATATCAGTGCATAACAGTATTAAGAAAAACACAACTTTGTATATAGTATAGAACTTCAAAAATCAGCAGTTATCAAACCAGAATGTATATCGTAGAGTCTTGTCATCTTCAGTGTAGTTGTCTATACTCTCAGACTTGATACTATGAATCATATCAGTTTTGAATAAAATCTTCTCTGCCTCATTTCTGTTATGCTCTTTTTTTGCCATCAGTTGTCTGCTTATCTTCTTCATTCTGTTTTCTGCTCCATGCATTGAGGCCTCTCTGCCACTGTTCCTGGAATTCTAGCACTTTTCTCTTTCTCTAGAATGCCCTGCAATATTCTCTGTAAAGTTGGATTGGTGATTGCGAATTTCCCAAGTTCCTCTTTGTCTTGGAAGCATCTTGTTTCTCCATCAATTTCTAGAGATAGTTTAGAGATCAATGTGGGTTGGAGGTTATTTTCTTTCAGGGCTTGGAATATTTCACTCCAGGCTCTTCTTGACTTGATGGTTTGTGTCGAGAAGTCTGCCATTATTCTGATGGGCCTTCCTCTATAGGTTACTTGTTTCTTGTCTCTAACAGCTTTTAATATTCTGCTCTTATATTGATTTTCTGGGATCTTGATTATTATATGCATGGGTGTAGCTCTATTTTGGTTGTAGGTGGCTGGAGTTCTGTATGCCTCATATATCAGAATATCATTTCCTTTTCCTATGTTTGGGATGTTTTCCTTAATTATTTCTGTGAATAACCTTCATAGTTCCTTTGCTTGTACCCCAGCTTCTTCATTCACATTCTTCTATAATATTCTCAAGTTATAGATCCTTTTGTCATTTTCTAGCGTTTGTATTGTTATTGCTTGCTTCTTTGTTATTTTTAAAAAGTTTTCCCTTTCATACTCCAACATTGCAAAATTGTCTTCCAGTTTGGATAATCTATCCTTAGTTTCTTTCAAGCTGATTTTCCATTTTTCCATAGAGTTTTAAATTTCCTGGTAATCTCTTTGAATCTGCTTCATGTATTCTATTTTTTCATATTCTTCATCAAATGGTTCTCTCCTTTGTTTGAGTTCCTCCCTTCTTCCGTCTGTGTCTGCTTGGGAGGTGCTTAGTATCTCTTTTTATTAATCTTCTTATATCTTGCTTTATTTGGCTAAATATTTAACTTTTGAACTTGTCTATGAGATCCTGAATATATCTCTTTATGTCCACTGACACTGGTCTGATATTGCATGTTTGCTGTTCTCATTCTCCTTTGTATTTACCTGTCCTGGTTCCATGTTCTCAGGGTTGGAACCTGGGGACGTTTTGTTTTTGGTTCCTCTTCCCATCTTTTTTGCTTCTTCCAGGAGGCACCAGTTTCTTTCTTTGTTGGTTACAATTCTTCTGAAGCGCATTGGCTAGATGACCCTTCACACATCTGTGTGCTAGTGAGTTGCAGACAGGGACAGTGTATGCTGGCTCTTACCCTCCAGATTAGTCAAGCTTCTGTGAACTGCACTGTATTTCTTTGTGCTGCCTCCCCTCCGGGCAGTGGCAGCTTCAGCAGTGGTGACAGACTTTGTGCCGCCTCCCTTCCAAATCAGCAGGGGCAGCAGCGTCTATGGTGGGCACCAAGTCACTCCACTTCTCCAGCCTATGGCGGGCCCATGGCGACAGGTTTTGCTGGTGGCCTGGATGCAGTGACGTGGAGATCAGTCAAGCTGCTGTGGTGTGTACTGTATTTCTTTGCGCCACTCCTCCCCCCCCCCCCCCCCCCCGCAGTCAGTCAAGCTGCTGTGGCCTGCACTGTCAGTCAAAGTTCTGAGGTTTCACTGGGTTAGTGTGGTTAGTGTGCACCACCACTGTAGGGACTTGATTTCAGAAAATCTATTGGGTCTCAGCCAGGTCACGTGACTGAGCCCTAGCTCACTCCACCAATGCCATTCAGGAAGGGAACAATTGACTGAAGTTACTGCTGCCCCTTGTACTTGCCAGTCCTGCCCAGGACAAAATGTCATCCACCAGAGCCCCCCTATTTATAGAATGGCTCCACTCCTGTTACTCACCCCAGGTCAATGTAGGCACCCTGCCAACTCAACTCTACTTTTGGCTTGCTGACCCCCGAACTCAATGTCAAAATGATAGGACTTTGGAAAGCTTGGCAAGTCATGGCAGGACCTCGGATGGTCAGAAAGTTGCCTTAATTTCTTCTTGGGATGAGAGAATTCATCTCCCTGTGTTTGAGACTCCCCACTCTGTATTATGTTGAATTCTAAGTTGACTATCTCAGGGAGCTTCTGTAGCATGTTGTTTAACAATATAAAAAATATTTAGAGTATGTGAAACAGATTCAAAGTGATATCTACCAAATTAAAAACTTCATTGAAAGCTCACAAAGTTGCTTGAAAGAAACTGAAGGTAGACCTTCAAACCTTGAATACAGTTTTTTTTTCAGTTTGTGGTTGCAAAAGGAAAGATCTCTTAAGAATAACAAGGAACCAGGAAGTAACAATTCAATAGCTGCAAGACAACCCAAAGAAACATAACAATAATAGGTGTGGGTGAAAAAGCAAGAGTCAACATAAATGACAATAAAAGTCTATTTACAGAAATAATACCAGAAAACTTCCCAAGCATGGGAAAAAGAGGTGACATTCAGATAAATGAGGCATACAGAACTCCAGATAGCCATAACCAAAATAAATCTACACAGACTTATAATAATCAAGGTCTCAGAAATTCAACACAAGAACAGAATATTAAAAACTGTTAGAGAAAATAAACAGATCACCTTTAAAGAAAATCTGTCCAAATTATGGAAGACTTCTCAACACAAACCATCAAGTCAAGAAGAGCTTGGAGTAATGTATTTCAAGTCCTGAAAGGAAACAGCTTCCAATCCAGACTGATGTACTCTGCAAAACTGTCCTTAAAAATTAATGGAGAAACAAGACAGTTGTGCTAACTCTGGGTGACCATCATAAAATAATATTGTAAATTCTGAGTCCTGATTCTAATTGTTCTCCTCACAACCCTTGAATACAACACTGTGTACTTGGGAAAGTAGAAAGGAAGTAAATGTAAGACTGTCTTAGAACTCAACACTTGGCTCACTGCAACAAAAAAACAAGGTGGACCTAACAGCCTCCAAACTTAAAATAGCTTTCATAGTCTCTAGGTCTACATGATACCATACAGGTTTCTATAACTCCATCAAGATGGCCTGAGTTCTAGTTTGCATTCCAGCCATCCAACAATATCTGCCTTTGACTCTGAAAAACCTGTATCAATAGACAAGTTTTAGTGGCTAGATAGTGGGATCCTGGCCCAATACTGTATCAACATTTGTGGGCATGAAATTCCAGTTCAATACTTTGACAACAGTGGCTGTCCTGGCTTAGGGAATTGCCTAGTGCTGTAAGAGTTATTGCTGTCATAAGTAGGCACAGGGACCACAATGAGTGCTCTGCTAAGAATTAGGCTTTCTATTGGAAATTGTTCCCAAGTAGTCAGACTGAGAAGACTAGGATAAATATCATCTCCTGAAAAGCATAGATATCAACACACATCTGTGTGGATACAGAGAAAAGATGCCAAAAATGGACAAAATTAATTGCAAATGGTTGATCCTATAGAAATATATAAAATGCCTGTGAAAGAATTCAAATTGTCTTTTTTAAGGAAGCTTACTGAATTTTAGGAAAATACTGAGAAGGAAAAAAATGAAGAAAAAGGGAAAGGTATAAGTCATTAGAATTCAAGAAGAATTAGAGAAAAATAAGGAATTTACAATTTAAGTGTGTAAAACCTTATTTCCTATACACTATCTTATACTAATAGTGTGAAGTAATTTTATATAACATTCCTGGTGTGCCTAAATTGTGACTGTGTCTTATCACATGTGGTCAGATATGAAATTTTCCAACAGTGGAATCATGTGGACAAATAGAAAGTTTTTTTTTTTTGGAGAATTTCAGATTTCAGATTTTTGAGGCTAGGATTTTAAAACCTGTATCACTTAAATCATTTACTGGTGTATTCTGTATGACAGAGATTGTGAACCTTTTAGATATTTCAGTGATGTAAACAGCTTGCTTTGGCACATGTTTGAAACTACTGCTTTATGATGTAAAATGCATTCATGTGTTGGTTACTAAAGTTCTAATGTAAAATTAACTGGTATATTAAGTGAGCCTCATTTATTTTGTAAAATGTTTAGTAATTTAATATATTTTTAAGTTTAAGTGAGCGGCAAAGGTTCAAAAGATTCTGATTTTGCAGTAATCAGCAGTTAGGGAAAAATTTAGTGATTTCAAAGATGAACAGTGACCTCAAACAAGGTAACTATTACACTGATTTAACTGAATTACTATGCCTTTAAATTATTTGAAGGATAGTCATTGTAACCAATAAAGTTGACAATTGCAATATACAATATTTAGATTTGAAATAATTTTAGCTATCAATTTAAAAAGTGCTAACACATTTCACGCATAGTTGAATTGTATTCTAACGTAGCTGGTTTTTCTCTGTGCAAATCATTATTTACTGAAATTTTTGGTTGTTATAGGAGGAAGTCATAGTGTAGTAGATGAAACTTTTAGATAGACTCCTTCAATCTAACTTCTGGTTTTAATATTTTCTATCTGTATGAATATTTTATGTATCAGTTTAATCATTGTAAAATCAAAGATTACAATATTCTTTTGTTGATTGGACATTGTGGTCTTTAAATGAGATGATACAAGTAAAAGGCTCATATCTGCCAACACTGAAAATAGTTATTTGTCAGTTAGTGGTAGAGGTCACTACAAAGCTGCTCTGAGCAGGATTTAAAATTAACCAGTTGGCTTTCTATGCTTACTTGTAAGTTTTTCCAAGGCATAAATCCCTTGTCTGGAGATGGGCAGCAGATTAGTAGTAAGTGAAACTCTATGAATCACTAATCCTGAATGAGGCCTATAGTAGCCTTGATGCCATGATGCCTCAAAGGACAAAATAGGGCCACAACTGAGGACATCTGGCTCCAACATAAGTTACCTAAATATAGATTGTAGCCACAGGCTCCGTTCCTGCAACAAATATCAACCTGGAGATAAGATAGTTCTCCTCAATAAGCATAATTTACTATTTGGAAGAGTCTCTAAACTGACTCACAAGGTCCTGTTCAGTTTCCCTGTTTTCCTCAGTACCTCCTCCCCTTTTTTGAAAACCAAATAAATATGGGCTTCCCAGAGAAATTCTTTGTTTTAGCCTCCAGGGAATCTCAAATTCTGGAAGAGGGTTTGATTCTCCTGAATCGCTAATATCATAACACACATTTCTTTTATTTAAGCCTTTGCTATCCACTCATTTGGGAGGTTGTAGGCCTGATCAGTCCACAATAAGTTAACATTAATTATTGATCATAGAATTAGAGAAATAAAGATGATGTGTTTTCTTTCAAAAAATTTGCATCTACTGATCCAGATTACTAATTATATAAAATTTTTGCTACTTTTTAAGAATTTTTCGATAGTACTAATCAAAAATTTTTCTTCCCAGAGTATTATGATTCTTCTATAGTTTAACAAATGAACACATTAGTCATGTTTGTGTGAGACTTACTGTGTATATCTACACAGATGTCTATCTATACTTGTGAACTTTAAAGTGTTTTGAGCTTTTGTTTGCTTGACTTTTTTGTGAAAGAAAGGTATTGAAGTCTTCCACTATGAATGTATTGGTGTGTATCTGTCCTTTAGGGCTTTTATGCCTAGTAGTTTCTGTTTCATTGATTGGGTGCACCAAATTTTGGTACACATATATTTAAAATTACTTCTTCCTCATGAATTATTCTCTTTACCAATCTGTAGTGTGACCTTTGTTGTCTCTTCTGATGATCAGTTTTGACTTGAAGTCTACTTTGTATGAAATTAGGATCTACACTCCATTTTTTTCTGTATTGGTTCCATGGAGAATGTTTTTCAATCATTTCTTTTTTAGCTTATTTTTTTTGCCTTTTTAATGGATGAGGTGTGTCTCTGACATGAGCATACAATTAGTATTTTTGTTCCAGTATGACATTCCTGTTATTGTATTAATTTTTCATGGTTGCTTCCTTTCTCTTTTCCTTTTGTTTAACTACTTTTCCAGTTTGGTGTGTTAATGTTATGTCTTTTGGATTCTGGTGATATGTACTTTGCTGCATCTGTTTAGATTTTTTTATGAGTATTTTCTGTAATGCTGGTTTTGGTGGTTGTAGTAGTCAGGGGATGTGAGGAGAAAAATTAGAACCAGGACATGCAATGTATAACGTTATTTATCATGGTCATCCAGAGTTAACACAAGAAAGTGTAGGACATCAATCCACAACATTGAAGACATAAAATATTTAATCAAGTGCCTGAATCCCACAGCAATGTCCTGTATGAATCTAGATGAAGACCCAGAACTCATGACAATGCCTCCCAAAAGTGCGACTGGAGGTCTAGAGCCCCCAAGAAAGACTCACTGCTGTCTCTTTTATGGATCTGTGCTAGGAAGGCCCAAATGTCCGTAGTAAAAGCTAGAAAGTCCATGCCAGTGAGATGAGGGAGCTGTACTGGTAGGTTGAGGTTTCTATGCTAGAGCCAAGAAGTCACACTCAAAACAAAGATCAGGGCTGTCCTAAAAAGCACCACAGCCATCATCAGCAATACAGAGGTCCTGAGCTCCTCCAATGATAAGCACAGTCGAGTACATGCCAGAAAGCCAACATGATGAGTTCATCTTGGAGATTAAACAGCACACATTTTCCCCTCTGGAGCCAAGAACCATGCTTGATGTAAGAAACAGAGTTTCTCCAGGAGAAACTATGGTTAAAACAGCAACATGTAGGAGAACCCACAATGCCTCAGTGCCTCAGTGCTTCTCTTCTCATTCTCCACATCTCTATTTATACTGACAACTTTCCTCAGGTGGAACATCTACACTCAGCATCATGCTGATGTAATTCTGTTGGCATTAAATTGACCATCCGTTTTTAACCCATAACAATGGTCATGAATTTCTTTAGATTCTCTTTGTTGCAAAAGTTTTCATTTTACCATCAGCTTTTAAAGCTAATTTTTTAGGTTATAATAATATTGACTGAGACCTGGTTTCTTAGTGGGTGGTGATTGAAAAACTTCACTCTAAGATCTCTTGACTTTTAAGGTGTTGAGAAATCTGACATTATTTGGGTAGGCTTGCCTTTATCAGTTATATTTTTCTCTAATGGCTTTCTTTCTTTTTTTTAAGAATGGTTGCTTTATTTTGAACTTTTAAAAGTCATATAATGTTTTACAGTATCTGCTTGACTATAAAAGCTTTATGGAAGGGGATTTGAGCAATGATGGCAGATAGATAACAGCTGGCTACAGAGGCTACCTGAGATAGTCAACTTAGAATTCAACATAATACAGTGTGGGGAGGGGAGCCCCAAACAAAGGGAGATGATTTCTCTCATCCCAAGAAGAAACTAAGGTGAGAAGAACCAATCAAACATACCATCCCAGTGCTATTATTGGAACAGCCAAATGTTCAGTGCTCCCACTGCAGTGGGAGACTTACCAAGCCATCTGAGGTCACCTCGCTTCTACTCACTGGAGGTGCAGTCACATTGAGGTTGCGGGTCGGCTAGATGAGCAGAGAGCTGAGCTGGTGAGGAGCCTGCATCCACCTGTGGTGAGTGACGGGAGTGGAGCCATTCCACAGAAAGGGGGGCTCTGGCAGATGAAATTCTGGGACCAGAGAGGACTGGCAAGTACAAGGGGCAGCAGTGACTTCAGTCAGGTGTTCCCTTCCTGAACGGGATTGTGGAGCTGGACCTGGGTCAAGTGACCTGGCTGAGACCCAATAGGTTAACCAAAATCAATTCCCTATCTGGCAGCACACACTAATGCAGTGAGGGCCTCAAAAGTTTGACCCAGAGGGGAGGCAGCTTACAGTAATACAGTGCAGGCCTCAGCAGCTTGACTGATCTCTAGGGGAAGAACCAGCATATGCTGTCCCTGTCTGCAACTCACTAGCACACAGAAGTGTGAAGGGCCATCTAGCCAGTGCACTTCAGAAGAATTGTAACCAACAAAGAAAGAAACTGGTGCCTCCTGGAAGAAGCAAAAAAGATGGGAAGAGGAACCAAAAACAAAACGTCCCCAGGTTCCAACCCTGAGAACATGGAACCAGGACAGGTAAATACAAAGGAGAATGAGAACAGCAAACATGCAATATCAGACACGGCACAAGTGGACATAAAGAGATATATTCGGGATCTCATAGACAAGTTCAAAAGTTAAATATTTAGCCAAATAAAGCAAGATATAAGAGGATTAATAAAAAGAGATACTAAGCACTCCTCAAGCAGACACAGATGGAAGAAGGGAGGAACTCAAACAAAGGAGAGAACTATTTGATGAAGAATATAAAAAAATAGAATACATGAAGCAGATTCAAAGAGATTACCAGGAAATTTAAAATTCTATGGAAAAATGGAAAATCAGCTTGAAAGAAACTAAGGATAGATTATCCAAACTGGAAGACAATTTTGCAATGTTGGAGTATGAAAGGGAAAACTTTTTAAAAATAACAAAGAAGCAAGCAATAACAATACAAACGCTAGAAAATGACAAAAGGATCTATAACTTGAGAATATTATAGAAGAATGTGAATGAAGAAGCTGGGGTACAAGCAAAGGAACTATGAAGGTTATTCACAGAAATAATTAAGGAAAACATCCCAAACATAGGAAAAGGAAATGATATTCTGATATATGAGGCATACAGAACTCCAGCCACCTACAACCAAAATAGAGCTACACCCAGGCATATAATAATCAAGATCCCAGAAAATCAATATAAGAGCAGAATATTAAAAGCTGTTAGAGACAAGAAACAAGTAACCTATAGAGGAAGGCCCATCAGAATAATGGCAGACTTCTCGACACAAATCATCAAGTCAAGAAGAGCCTGGAGTGAAATATTCCAAGCCCTGAAAGAAAATAACCTCCAACCCAGATTGATATACCCTGATAAAGTGTCTCTAGAAATTGATGGAGAAACAAGATGCTTCCAAGACAAAGAGGAAATTGGAAAATTTGCAACCACTAATCCAACTATTCAGAGAATACTGCAAGGCATTCTAGAGAAACAGAAAAGTACTAGGATTCCAGGAACAGTGGCAGAGAGGCCTCAATGCATGGAGCAGAAAACAGAATGAAGAAGATAAGAAGACAACTGACAAAAAAAAAAAGCGTAACAGAAATGAGGCAGAGAAGATTGATTATAATCTGTAATGTAGATTTTCTTGATATACTAAATTAAAACAAAGAACCACACATGGTGTAGATCAGCAGGTAGGGTCCACCAAGATGCTATATTTAGGAAATATAATTAACATGAAAAAAAGTACATGGACTGGAAATCAAATATGGGAAAACAATGCTCTATGTGACAGAGAACCAGAGAGCAATAGGGGCAACTAGACCTGTATTTGTGGGTAGGTTGGAAAGACAACTTTAATAGGTAAAGGAATACAATTAGAGAGCCAGTCCAGGAGAGAGAAGGTTTGGAACCACTTAGGTGAATAGCAGGTTGCTCCTCCCCCATTTAAAACCAAGGGTCTTGGTCAGACCAAAAAATTCACAGTGTACCCTGGAGAAGTGAAAGGGGAGGAGAAGAACTATGGGAGTAATAAAACCCAAAATGTGTAAATGTTATTGTTAAAAAAGAGAGGAAAAGAAAGTGCTCTAAAGGACACAACTGCAAATGTGTTTAGTTGTGTAAGATAGATGACTATATTACTAAGTTTTTGTTGGATCATTGAACACAACTCTTTGCATTCTCACTGTTTGAATGTCCACTTCATATGCTTAATTTTGTAACTTTATCAACTATTTCTAAGATGATAATATGTAATTTATTAACTATTGATTTCTTACTGTTTATTTTTTTTTGAAATTCTGTATTACTTGTGCTCTTTTACTGTTTTATTTTGTTTTTTTCTTTAAATAAAAAGAAGAAGGGGGAGGGACAGTCTTAAAAAAGATGGCAGAATATAATAGCTTATCAGAATTTAAAACCAACATTACTCGCACCACTCTGCTTAGGTAGATTTTATTCTGTCCCAGTTTGTCTACTTGTATTAGATTTGAGGGCACAGACAGCTATCCCCAGAACATCAGGATGTAGCACAGTAATCATCTTTAATTTCCTATTATCTTAATATGGAGCCCTGTATTACTTATACTGTTTTATCATGACTGATCTTAGTTAAATCTGATTTGTTTGATTGCTGTTTGGTATTGACAGATTTTATTCAAAACTGATATGATTGATAATACCAAGTCTAAAAGTACAGGCAACTACATTGAGGATGACAAGACTCTATGATACACACTGTGATTTGATAACTGCCTGTTTTTGAAGTTTTATACTATATAAAAAGTTGTATTTTTATTAATACTGTCATGTACTGCTATATTCAATTACACTATATCTGATGATATAGCCAATTCTATTGAAGATAACAAGAGGCAACACAGGAACTATGGTAGAACTCCTTGTACAATGGTCTTATATGTTATTTTCATTTCATGTGTTTATAGGAATATGTTTTGTTTTGCCTTGCTTTGTCTTGTTTCTCTCTCTAATATAGAAAGGATAGAAATACATGTTAGGGCTCATGCATGGGTAGAATCTATAAACAGTTTATGAGAATTAATCTTATGACACATGATGAAATGAACAGACACTTTGATGAAAAAGAGACACTAAAGTACCCAGTGGTGATCCTGGAGTGTAAATAGTGTGAAACCCAGCAATAGTATTATTCTTTGTTCAGAGTGGTATTAGCCTGCTTGGGTATGTTCAGTCTCGACATAATTGAAGATATGGATAACTGCATGTATGTTTAAGTGTATAGGATTGATAACCATATTTCTAAGTATTTGTTGGATAGTTGAACAGAACTGGTTGCAGTCTCACTGTTTGAATCCCCTCTTTATATGCTCCACTTTAGTATCTTGAGTAACTATTTGTAAGAGGACAATCTGTAATCATCAACTAGTGATTTTTTACTGTTTATTTTTTTCTTTGAAAGTATGTATTATTTCTACCCATTTTATGTTTTGTTTAGTCTTTCTTTAAATAAGATTTTAAAAAAGACACTACAGTACCCAGTGCTGATCCTGTAGTGTCATGATGTGAAATCCAGCAATATTTTTATTCTTTTTTCAGAATGATTTTAGCCTGCTTTAGTTTGTTTAATCTCAACATAAATGAAGATATAGATTACTGCATGTATGTTTAAGTGTATAGGATTGACAACCATATTACTAAGTTTTTGTTGGATAGTTGAACAGAATTGTTTGCAGTCTCGATGTTTAAATTCCCACTTTGTATGTTCCACTTTTTTTTATCTTAAACAACTATTTGTAAAAGGACAGTATGTAAACATCAACTAGTGACTTCTTACTGTTTAGTTTTTCTCTGAACATTTGTATTATTTCTACCCATTTTCTGTTTTGTTTAGTCTTTCTTTAACTAAAAAATTTTTTAAAATGCTTTATGGAAGACAACGAAATTTTGTCACATCAGTTGGGTATGTACAAAAACAATGTATAATTTGCAAACAAATCTCTTTAGTCAAGAACATTCTACAAAATACATACTCTGTTTCACATCTGAATTTACCTAAAATCAGGTTTTAAAATACATTTTATGTCACCGAAGCCAGGCTGGTTTTTGTTTGCTGTTTGTTTGTTTGTTTGTTTTTTGTTTTTTTTGTTTGTACTGGGGATTAAACTCACAACCTCACACTTGCCAGGCAGGCACTTATGCCACTAAGATCTAGATCTTCAGCCTTTAAAATACATTTTAAAAAATATTAACACTGAGAGGCCTAGAAGAACAATGCTGAAGGAAAGATATAAACAACTTTGCACACTGAGTGTAATTTGAGTGAATAGAAGAAGAAAGTGCCAATTGAACCTACATCTAAATACATGTTAGCAAGAATTTTTAATAAATTTTAAAAAAGAGAGCAATTATTTTACCTTTGGTAGTTTCTCTAGTTTTATTTTTAAACTTGTGCCATCTTGACTAAAGGAACCGAATTCTGGAACTAGAATACTTGTAGACAAAAATCACTGAGGGTACCTTCTAAGGCTTTCTAAAGACTATGTCTATAGTCTTCCATAGGAGGAAGACTATCAGAAATAATATATGGAATTTCACTTGGTTTATGTTTTATAAAAGATAAGTACAACATCTTATTGGAAAAAATAAAAGTTCAAGATAACCTCACTTAGAAAACTTTTAAAAAAATTAAATGTTGCCTTAAATTAGTTTCTAAATTTGTGAAATGGCATAAAACATATTTTGAGGCACAGGATGCATTAAAACTATACTGCTCTTTACACTTTTAATATAATCTTACTGTACTTTGGTGTAGCTCTTTATATAATGTCAAAAGGCCACTAAAAGTGATATCAAAAGAGTGGAAACGGAAAGACAGAAAGATTAAAGTAGAGAAATAATGATAAAATGTGGTTTTTCTAATGCCACAAAATTATATATTTTGGTTCAGTGCCACTGGGTTGCTGGAAGAGACTAGGCAATAGGTGAACTGTCCTAATGATCCTAGTTAAGATTCTTAATTAATCTGTGATTTGATGGCTCACTCATTAAAGACTACTTACCCAGATTGCTTGGAAAGGGGTACTCTGTGGGGCTTATGGTCTATTTTGCTGTGTTTTTCCCCAAGAACACTTAAGAAAGACTAAGTATCTCTCAAAGTTACCAGAACAAAGAACTCACAAGATTAAAAAGCACTCCCCCAAATCTGTAAATGATTTCATTGCAAGCATTGTATTTGCCATGATTTAGGTAGAGAATATGGATTTATAAAAACTAAACCCTAGTACTCATATATTTAAAATTTTTTCCTCAGTTGCTCAAAAAGGTTTTCAAATACTCCTCACTTTCCATCTCAGATTGCTCCTTCTTTTAAGTCTTGTACATGAAACTAAGACATCAGGGCAGTTAAAAGCTTTAGGATTTTAATAGAAGGGACATATTGAGTTCATTTACTAAGAAAAGAGATTTTATTCTGATGTATTTCAGGGATTTTAAGTTCTGTGTTAACACTGAATGAGAATTATTCTCAAAGCAGATATTCTCTAAGATACTAAAGTATTCACTTTATTGTGATAGTGTTTTTTAGCATATCAAAACTCATGAAGCGTAAGACAAGCAAGTAACAAGTTAATAAAAATCACAAATTAAAATTCCAGTATTTCCACATGGCATCACTCACTATGAAATGTAAAAAGACTACCAATGTTTAGGTGGAATGACCTCTAACCTGAAAATTACACTCATGTGGTCAAATGAATCACATGTTTGGGAGATTATGCAACATGAGTAAGTATAGAAAACTGCCCTCCAGAACTACTTCTTCAAAGTATAAACAATTAACTGACCGTCATTTGGAGAATGGAACCATAATATGGATTAGTGGATCTACAATGTAGAAAAAATTCTAATTAAAATATTTTAATGACTGTTGTTAGATGTTTATTTGATATGGAAAACTCAAAGTATTTCTCTTCATTGCAAACAGTCCATATATTAAGGCTTTCAAGATTGCAGGAAAAATATCATTTTATTTCTTCCTGACTACTGTGTCCTCTAAGAAGACTCTCCAAAATCTTGAGAAGCATCATACTCTGCAATGAAGTGCTCGAGTTCTTGAACAAGCTGTTTACCTATTTCTTGTAAATTTTGCCTCAGTGCAAACTGTATAGACTTTTCTAGAGAAGGATCCTTTTGAATCAACATTTTCAGCACCATCCCAAAAATTTTGCCGTATTGTTGGTAAACTTGTTCAATTTCTTTGACTTTCAATGCTATTGATTTGAAGTGACTGCTGAACTATCTTCACATACTTCTGTGCTGTCAGCTGCATCTGTCGCTGGCTCCTTTGGTTGCTTAATGAATAATGGTGTTTAGGTACCACCTTGAATTCAGAGATCCCAGACAAGTCACTTTCCTCTGATTTATCAGACTTCTTGGCAGCCCACTTTCTTACAGCTTCAGCAAGTTCCTTTTCAGTTAGCCTGCAGGGTTTATCTAACGCCTTTGATGAAGGAGCTGCTTCAGAACTTGACAGACTGGGTCTTTCTTTACTTCTGTGCTGAGACTGATGAAAAGAGTAAGTTTTTGCTTGGACTGGAGAATGTCTTCTGCTACTGACAGGAGAATCCTTTTGGCCTAAGAGTGACTCCTCTCCAAAAAGAGTAGGATCCTTTGTATGAGGAGTCTGGTGTTTCATATAATTGGAAGAGTAGAAACTTTTTCTTCTACAGATACCTCTCTTGTCCCTATAACTCTGGAGGCTTGCAGAATGATTGTATCCAGACCATCAATAGCCAGATTCATCTCCTTTATGAGATGGAACACTTCTTTCATCACGAGAAAATGTGCAGCCCTTCTCATATTCTTGGTAACCAGCAAGACTGTAATATTTATTTGTAGCTTCCTTCACCAGGTCTCTCAAGCAGTGGTGGTTTCTTTGCTAGCAGTTGTGGTTTTCTTCCTAGCAGTGGTGGTTTCCTTGGCACAATTCTAAGTACTCTATAGTAACCATCACTGAGATGACTCCGAGGTGGTACTTCATCTCTGGAAAGTCTTTCACAGTCATATTGTCCTTCAGACCACATGTCATATCTTTCAAAATCTTGAGGAGATGTATCATACTCTGAAATGGAATGTTTGAGTTGTTCTCCAACACACTGCACATCTATTTCAGGTGACTTCTGACTCAGTGCAAACTGTATAGATTTGTCTAGGAAAGGATCTTTTTCAATAAACTTTTTCTCTACCATCCCCAAAATTTTATTCTGCTGTTTACTTTTATGCTGAGACTCTTGGAAAGAGGACATTTTGCTTCAAACTGAAGAGTAACTTCTGTTACTAACAATGAGGACAAATCTGTCATGTAGAGAAACCTTTTGGCCTACAGGTGACTCTCCGAAAAAGGTATAATTCCTTATATGAGGAAACTGGTCTCTCGTATAATGGGAAGAATAGAAACATTTTCTTCTAAAGCCATTTCTTATGTCTCTGTAATCAATCTGGTGGTTTGCAGAATGATCGTATCTTGACCATTGATATCCAGATTCATCTCCTCTCTGAGGTGGATCACTTCTTTTATCATGAGAAGCACTACGGCTCTTGTCATATCCTTAGTCACCAGTAAGACTGTAATATCCAATGTAGCTTCCTTCACCAGGTCTGCCTAGCAGTGGTGGTTTCTTTAACAGTGATGGTTTCCTTCCTAGCAGTGATAATCTCCTTCCTAGCAGTGGTTTAAGTACTCTATGGTAGTCATCACTGGAATGACTCCGAAGTGGTCTTCGTTTTCTGGGAAGTCTTTAATCGTCATGTCATCCCTCAGACCACATGTCATGTCTTCTGTGACAACACACTCTGCAGGCCTCTGCCTCTGCTGCCTCCACTGCCTCCACTCCCTAAGAAGGCACTTCCAGTGCCCACGATGACATCAGCCTTTAATGGCTTTCATTCTGTCTTTATTACAACTTTCTAGAATTTTGACTACGAAGTTTCCTGGAGTTCCTTTCTGACCATATTTATTTGGGGTCCAAAATGCCTCATTTACTTGAGTATTGAATTCAGTCTCTAGATTTGGAATATTGTCTGCAGTGATTTTTGCTAATAGATTTTTATAACTTTAGTTTCCAACCCTTCGTTGACACAGTAATTCATTGGTTTGATCTTTTAGTTTCATCTAGCACTCGTATCCACTTTTCATGGATTTTTGTTTTTAGACTACCACTGCTATAGTCATCATTGGTATGCAAGTGCTTTTAAACTTACTGAATTTGGTACTTGACACATTTAGATGCAAAAGTTTATTCCTTTATCCATCATTTGGTCAGTACTTGACACATAAGCTAGGACTTACTGGTGTTAACTGTCTTGTAATTTGCTGCCCCATTTCAACCAAAACAGTTTGTTTTTGATACTTGTGCTTTCCAAAAGCAATTAATGGCAAGCACCAGAGTATCAGTGACACTATTCTTGTCCTCAGATCTTGATACTTTCTCCATGATTGGTACTATCTGCACGTGTGATTTCCATTGTGTTTTGTATCCCCAGGATTTCTGCTTGATTCCTTTCCATAACCACTAATTCTTTTGGTACTAATATGAAAGTCAGGGCCTTCACACTGAGCTTTATATTAGTTTTTCACTTATTATTATTATTTTTTAAAATTGTGTCTTTCTCAGTCATTGTGCTGTCAGGGCTGGATTTGAATTTGCATCTGAGTCCCTCAGCCTCCCCGAAGCTGAATTAGAGGCTTGAGCCACCTCACTTTGCTAGAATCTGTAGCTCTTCTTTTTGTCTGTTTGTTTGTTCTGGCCTTGAACTCACTTATGTAGCCCAGGTTGGCCTTGAATTCATGGCAATCCTTGTGTCTCAGTTCCCCAAGTGCTGGGATTACAAACATGTGCCACCTGCCTGGCTGACTGTAGTTCTTTACTAATGTGGTCATTAATATTCCTCATCACTGTCTTTAATTCAATCAGTATTTGTGTCTTTAATCTCATTGATGATCTTATTAATTAAATCCTTTATGTGCTTATATCCTTTTTGAGCTCATGGAGTATCTTGGTAATTTCTTCATATATTCTTCTCTGATCTCTTCAAATGTTTGGTTTTTGAGGTCTTTGCCTGAGACTTCCCTGCACTATGTTGCTCATGGTATGATCTCTTGGGCACTAAACAATTTTTGAGCATCATTTTGCTTTGTTTTCTCAAGATTCTTGTACTTGGTTAAATGTTGCCTATCAGTAGGGTTTGTAAGCTCTGCCACTATAGTAGAGATCTCTTTTTTAAGTGTGTTTCTCCCTGTGATGTGCCTCCAGCTTTGGGTGAGATTTAGTGCACAGACACCTACTCAGTTTATTCAAAGAATAATGATTAGTTCCTAGCACTGAATTGGAAGGAGAGAACAGCTTCTTGTAATACTTACATCCAGAGAATCAATCATATATTGATACGTAATTTAGAGGTAGTGGAGTGCTAAACTTGTTTAGCAAGTTTTATAACCTTTCAGTAACCCAGAAATACAAAGATTTAGTAAAAGTAGAGAAAGTTCTGGAAAATAAGGGAAGATAACAGAGAAAAGGATTTCAAAAAAGAAAGAAGAAAAAAACGAGAAAAACAGTGAGACTAAAAAGTAGCAAAGTGAATGAAAGAAGAGGAGGTAGTTTTTTATATTATTTTTATACCTGGAAAGATCAAGGGAGTTTGGAAAGATACGTGTGGGGGTAGAGGGAAGGGGTGGAATTTATGAGTAGAAAGTAGGAAAGTCTTTGTGGTGATCATATCTAGTTTATAAACTAGCAGAAACTCTATGTTCAAAGACTAAAGCAATGATTTTTGATGATGGAAAATCTGTTGTTCAACATATAGAAACAAAAGTGATCATTAGCATTCATATAGAATTGCTCATGAAGATATACATGCTAAAATATAAAAGTAGGAAAAATTAAATTTTTATAATAGCTTTCATTTACAAGAAAAGTAATGGAAAGTCGGAAGAATTATTAGTGTTTTTTATTTAAAGAGAAAAAAACAAAACAGTGAAAGGGTACAAGTAATACACAATTTCAAGAAAAAATATACAGTAATAAATCACTAGTTATTATTGTCATCTTAGAAATAGTTGTTCAGATTACAAATTGAAGCATACAATGTGGACATTCAAACAGTGAGATTGCAAACAGTTCTGTTCAATGATCCAACAAAAACTTAGTGATATAGTTTTCTATCTTACAGACTTAAATATACATGCAGTTATATCCTTTAGATCACTTTCTTTTCCTCTCTTTTCTAAAATAACAATTACACATTTTGGGTTTCATTACTCCCACAGTTATTATTACTATTTTTGAAGAGATAAAAACCAAATGTGACAAAGCAAAACAGAGTCAGAACAGAAGGATGGACATAGTACATGATGTAAAAACAGAATACCAGGTGATCAACAATGATTACCATTATGCCACTTGTTATCTTAAAAACAGTTGCCTATATCATCAGGTATAATAGAATTATTAGTGTTTGAAAGGCTAAGTGAGAAAAGATTTGGGTGAGAGGTTTTAAACTGATAGTGAAAGAGATACAGGGAGATTTAGTCCAATCAACACTGTAACAGAAACATTAATTTTAGAAACCCTATGAAGGCATCCCTGGTGAAGGGGAAACCTAAAGTGAAATGGTAACATGCTGTGGCATTTAGATTTATCTTAATAGTTTGCATATAAAAGAAAAGAATACACAGAAATGGATAAGAAAAGACAAGTAATAAAAATAGCATGGACAAGCTAAGAGTTCAGACAAGATGTGAGGGCAAAATAATGCAGGTAAGGGAAAAATGAGATTTGTATATGGGAAGTGAGAGATGAAATGGTAGATTGTATCCAACTATTGAATTAATGATCAGGTAAGGTTAGATAACATTCAGAAACAAGCTTTGAAGTGGGCATATGGAAATTACTTACCTAGAGTGTTTTAAACAAAATGTTAGAAAATGTATACACATTGCTATAGCCATAACACATATACACAAAGGCCTGTAGCCAAAAAATCAAACAATTGAAAAAATACACTCACACATACATATTCACACACACACAAATTCCCCTCACAAAGAAAACATAGAAGAACTCAGTTTTCAGGAGCCTCAAGTGTTCTCAAAATGTGGTGAGTTTCCAGTGTTCTTCCCTCTGACAAAAGCAACCTCAGTTTCCCCACCTGCCACAAGCTCTGGTATTTGATCCACTCAGTTCACCTGTCTCAGCTTCCCATGCTCCTCATGTGCAGTTGTGTCTCAGTTTCACTCAGGGTTTTCCTGGATAGTAAATTCAGTGGTCCCTTGTGATTAAGCAGGAGACAGCATCCCTGCACCTGTACACTGTTCTGATAGTTTTTCTATATCCTCTTTATTCCTTGGTCAAAGCAATATTGCTGCTTACCAAATTTCTCTTTTATTTATTTCTTTTTCTCTTCTCTTCTCTTCTCTTCTCTTCTCTTCTCTTCTCTTCTCTTCTCTTCTCTTCTCTTCTCTTCCCTTCCCTTCCCTTCCCTTCCCTTCCCTTCCCTTCTGTTCCCCTCCCCTCCTCTCCCCTTTCGTCCTCTCCTTTCTCTCTCTCTCGCTCTCTCTCTCTCTCTCTCTCTCTCTCTCTCTCTCTCTCTCTCTGTCTGTCTCTCTCTCTGGAGACAGAGTCTCACTCTATAGTGGAGGCTGGCCTTGAACTCACATATGTATCCCAGGTCGGCTTGAACTCATGATTGTCCTACCTCAGCCTCCTGAATGCTGAGTTTACAGGCATGAGCTGCCATGCCTCTTTTGAATTTCAGTTATACCTGGGGTATTTAGTAATATCTATGGGTCAGCAGGAAATAGCCTCCATGGGCAGTGACATGAAATTTTTTTCTACTCTCGAAGATTCCATGTCCCAGGTGTTTAGTTTCACAAAGGGTTTGCTTCCACCTTGTGAATTCAGTGATGAAATAAGCAGAAAAGACCCCTTCACATAGAATTCAATGTTGTCTGTGGATGGGCAGAAGGGAGTGCACATAGACCCAAAACTCACTAGTCCTGTATCCTTTTTCCACCTCTTGTTCCCACTGGTGACAGTTCCTTGCAGCAACCCTTTGTGATTCTTGCTGTCTTACAGATCCTTCAATGTCTGGTTCCACATCCCTGACCAGGACAGTGTACTTTGTTTCTCTCTGTCCTGAGGACTCACTGGTCCTAACTCAGCCACTGCCTTCTGAGTAATTTTCTGGCTTCCTACGGGATTCTTTTTTCAAACAGAAAAAGTAAAAAATAGCAACAAAACAACACAGTTTCAAAAAAGGCTAGTAGGAGAGTAACAAGAATGAACACATCACATATTGTTATATTCACAGTAGTTGTTCAAAGTACAAGATAGAGGCATGAAACACTGTCCAGAAAATCCCTAGCACGAAACTTTCCCCTCAATAAACCAAAAGAAACTGGCTGTATATCTAGCTTCACTCTCTTGTGTTTGTATATATTTTTTCCTTCCTTCCTTTCACCTTTCTCCCATCACAGTCTTTCTTTCGTTTTGGAGAGTTTCTTCCCTATTCACAATATCTGTTTTACTATTTGGATCTTGTTTACTCTTTGTGATTCTCACAGTACTGATACTGTATGATGTTTACACATGTGGATCAGGTTTATTTCACTTACAATTATGGTCTCAAGTTGCATCCATTTACCTATAAAGTCTCAAGTTTATATTTATAGCCGAGTAATAACCAAACACACACACACACACACACACACACACACACACACACACTTATAATTTTTTTAAACATTCCTCTGTTGATGGGCATTTAGGTTATTTCCAAGATCTAGCTATTACAAACTGTGCTGCTATAAAGTTGGATGCAAATATATTGCTGTTGTTCAGTGTTTTTAATTCTTTTGGGAACATACCCCAAAGGGGAATGGCTGGGTCAAATGGGACCTCCAATCCTAGCTTATTGAGGAATCTCTACCCTGATTTCCAGAGTGGTTGCATTGGTCTACACTGCAACCAAAAGTGGAAAAGAGTTTCTTTTCCCCATTAGTACCACCAACATTTCTTATTAGTGATTTTCTTGCTGGTAGCCTTTCTTTCTGGAGTAAGATGTAATCTCACAGTGATTTTAATTTGCATCTCTTGAGTGACCAATCATGTTGAACAATTTTTCATATATTTATTTACCACTTGCATTCCTTCATCTCAGAAGTGTGTATTCTTCTCAAATGCCCATTTTTGGATTGGGTCTTTGAATGTAGAAGCCTGATTTTTTCAATTCTTTACATGTTCTTGGTATAGGTCCTTTGTCTGAGGAACAACTGGCTATAATTTTTTCCCACTGTAGCTTGGCTTTTCACTTTGCTGGTGATTTCTTTTGTTGTGTAAAAGCTTTTTAACAAGGCAAGATCCTATTTATTGTATTTCACATGTGGTCTGGGTTTCGTTCATGAAGTTTCTGCCTACACTTATGTCTTCAAGATTCCTACCTATTTTCTCTGCCAGTATATTTAGTGTTACAATTTTAATATTTAGATCTTTGATACATTTTGACTTGTTTAGAGCATGGTGACAAACATCTGTCTAGTTTTAGTCTTCACTATGTGAAAAGCCAGTTTTTCCAGCACCATTCCCTCCAGGTTTCTTACTATCTATCTTTTCTTTTGATCTTTAAATTACTTATACTTTGGGCTTCTCGTATAAGAGAAAACGTGTGATACTATACTTAACCTTCTGTGGCTGCTTTATTTCATGTTACCTTATGGTCTCAACTTTCATCCACTTTTCTAAAAATGAGTCTAATTTATCCTTCATAGCTCATTAGCACTCCATCATGTCTAGATTAATGTAATTTAAGTGTATATCTTTGTAGTGTTAACTTAAATTCACTTGTTTTTGCTACTAATCTACAGAACTATTTCATCTTATAAAACTCAAACTCTTTTGTATTTATTAAACAATGTTTTCCATTGTATATTTGCTGTGGTCTCTGCCATCTTTTTGTAAAGATTTTTATTTTATTACTACAGTTTTGGAGTTCCTGTGGTTTACAGTCAACTTGGGGAGTGGATACATAGATATAGCACATCATCTTTCTCTTTTTAATCCCCTTCCCATTCTCTCCTTCTCCCTCCCTTATTTTTCAATTCCTCCATCTCATTTTTTATTCTTGTTGATATTATTAATCTTAACTAGTGCTACAACATATAGTACTTTATTAGATTGTGAGATTCTTGAATATGGCTTATCTTTATTCTACTTATTTCCTCTACCCTTCCTCATCTCTCACTCTTTTATTCCTTTGGACCAAATCTGTACTGCAAGAGATCCACCTCTTTGTCCCTTTCTGTCTATCTTTCTTATTCCCTTTGTTTGTATTTGCAACACTTCAGTGAAAGATATCATATGATATTTAAGCTTGTGTGTCTGAGGTATTTCACTTCACATATTTTCCAGGTGCATGCATATTCCTATTAACTGTCTCAAATCTGTTATAATTTTTATAGCAGGACAGTATCCCATTTATGCAGATACCACATTTTCCTTATCCAATAATCTGTTGTTCAGTATACAGTCTGTTTCCAGGATTATGCTTTTACAAATTTTGCTGCTATAAACATTGATATGCAAGTATTGCTGTAGTATAATGCCTTAAGCTCTGTGAAGAAGATTTTTACTATGAGGATGGTTGGGTCATATAGAATTTCTAATTTCCATTCTTTGAGAAATCTCCATACTCATTTCTGTATGATTGTACTAGTTTACATTCCCTTCATAGTGAAGGAGGATTCCTTTTTCATCACAGCTGCACCAGCATGTGTTGTTTAATTTCTTAATGATTACTGTTCTTTCTGGAGTAAGATGGAATTTTAGCACATTATTAAGTCATATTTCTCTGTTGGCCAGAGATGATGAGCATTTTTTTCACATACTTGTTAACCATCTGTATTTCTTTCTCTGTGAAGTTTCTGTTCATTTTTCTTGTCCATTTCTTGACTGGATCTTTATTTTTGGAGGGTTTAATCTTTATTTAATTCTTTTATATTCTAGATATTAGTCATCTGTCTGAGGAACAATAGGAAAAATTTTTCCGATTCTGTTTTCTCTTCACTCTACTAGGGTTTTTTGTTTGTTTGTTTGTTTTGTTTTGCTTTTTTGCTATACAGAAGCTTGGTGGTCTGATTTAATACCATTTGTTGATTCTTATTGTGATTTCTTGTGCTTGTGACATACTAAGAAGAACACAGAATCAGAGTTTTGTAATTTTTTAAACAATAGTATTTTATAAACATAATGTACACTTCTGTCTCACCTGAAAAACAATTCTGATGCCACTTCATATTTTTTTTTCTTTGATGATTCTGAAGTCCACATTGATCTACATTCCTGGCCCTCTTTTATTTTTTTATTTTGAGACAAATGTTCCCTGTGTTTTCTAGATTGTGCTTGAACTTGCAGTCCTCCTGCCTCAACCTGGCATAATGTTGAGATTACAGGAGCTGGCACTTCCATCTATTTTACTACTCAAACCTCCCCATTGAATACCTTAAAATGTTGGTCCTTCGCATTAAAATTTGAAGGCAGCAGTCTGATAGAATATCAGTATATTTGTCTTTTCATTTCCTCTTTGTTTTTAGATGTGTACAGAAAGTTATGGTTTTTCTAAAATAGTACATAATTTATTGCAGGAAGCTCATCATTATATGTTTTATTTTTCACTGGAATTTTCATGAAGTCTGCAAAGAAAACAGAATTAGAAAAAAGTCAACAGAGTAAAAAACAGAAAAAAGGTAACACACTAAGGTTCAAGAAGATTCTTCTAGTGAAAACAAGGTAACAATATTGGTTGGTTCTTGAATTATTATTATAGTACATCATAATTATATTGTTATCACATACCTATGGAAAGATTAGCTTGTTACATATCTAAATACCTGAAAATTCTATAATATAGAGTGAATAAAATTTAAATTTTAATATAAAACGTGGATACATATGAATATTAAACATACCAATTTTCCTTTAACTTTGCTTTTATTGGAAATTTCAATCATTTTAATTCGTGGTTTTCTATGGATAGGACTGTGGAAATCATGTAAGGTATCATATTTTAGGAGTACATAAAACATTGTGTCCTGAGTAATGAATTACATATAAACACATTTCTTCTTATAATGAGATTAACCAATTTGAGTGTCTTGTTGTTAGGTGCATTTATTTAAAGCAAAAGTTGCTGTAATAGATTTGATTCTGTTAACTGTATTCTGTTTTGGAGGAAGGGTTCAAGTTTTAAAATTACCTTTTAAACATTTTAAGGTACATTGGTTAGTGATCTTTATTATACTCAGAAGCAGAATCATCAAACCCATTAAATATTAACTCTCATTCCTCACCCCCAATTAACCTCTAAATAAAATTTTGTCCACCTGTTTTTAAGTGCCTCCAAAATGTAGGGTCATGTGTGTGTGTGTGTGTGTGTGTGTGTGTGTGTGTGTGTGTGTTTTGTGTGTGTGTTTTATTTCATTGATTTGATGATTTCTGGGTTCATCTATCTTACAGCATGTATCCAAATTTTATTTCTTTTTATTCTGGATAATTCTTTGTATTTGTATATCACATTTTATTTTCATATATTCATCTGTTGATAGAAATATGAGTTGTTTCCTTCTGTTGGCTATGTTGAATAACGATGCCCTGAGCATGACTGTAGAGTATCTGGTAAAGTCCAAGCTTTTCAAACTTTTTGGCATATATGGAATTGCACAAGTGATTTGCCATATAATCCTATGCCTAAATTTTGAAGAAACTTACAAAACTTTGTATTGTTTACTTCCAATGATTAAAATTTCATAGAACAATTCTGAAGAAGCAAAAGAAGAGAAAGAGGAGGAGGAGAAAGAGGAGGAGGAGGAGGAAGATGAAAATGGTAATTCTGAGTCTCCAGGAAAAGGCAGAAAGAAAATGTTTAAGATTCTTAAAGGTGATAAACTAAGAACAGAAATATAAAATGCTTTTAAGAGGAGGAAATGCAAAAACTAATTGCTGAGAGGGAGCGTGAGCAAGAGAAATTGAAGGTAATCAATACCTACTTTGAAAACCTTTACTCTCATAGGTTCAATAACACAGAAGAAATGGACAGATTCATAGAAACATATGAATTACCAAAGCTGGATCAAGAAGATGTAAAACTGCTAAATAACCCAATTTCATTTAATGAAATTTAAAATGTAATTAGAACTTTACTAACAAAGAAAGGCCCACGTCCTGATGGATTCATTGGTGAATTCTACCAAGAAATTTAGGGAAGACTTAATGCAAACACTCCTCAAACTCTTCAATGAAATATAAGGGAATCAAGTCTCCCTAACTCATTTCTAGAAGCAAGTATTACCTTAGCACCAGAACCAGACGAAGACGTAACCAGAATAAAGAGCTACAGGCCAATTTTCCTAATGAACGTAGATGCAAAAATCTTCTTTTTTTTTTTCCTGTTTTTATTGGTACCAGGTATCGAACTCATGACTGCCTACTTGCAAGGCAGGCGCTTATGCCGCTGAGCTAAATCCCCAGACCAAAAATCTTCAATAAAATACTGGTAAACAGAATGGAGCAAGTCATCAAGAAGATTATATACCACAATCAAGTGGAATTCATCTGAGGAGTGCAGGGATTGTTCAATATACACAAATCAATAAACATAGTACATCATATCAATAGAGCCAAAGATAAGAATCACATGATCATTTTAATAGATGCAGAAAAGGCTTTTGATAAAGTCTAACACACATTCATGATAAGAACCCTACAGAAAATCAGAATAGATGGTCTTTACCTCAGTGTGATAAAAACCATCTATTACAAATCAACAGCCAGCATCATATCAAATGGTCAAAAACTGAAACCTTTCACTGTAAAATCAGGAACAAGACAAGGATGTCCATTACTACCACTCCTATTCAATATAGTGCTGAAAAAATTAGCTAGAGAAATTAGACAAGTGAGATAAACAAAAGGAATAAGGATAGGAAAGGAAGAAGTTAAAGTATCATTATTTGCAGATGGCATGATACTCTACATAGAAGATACCCAAAACTCCATTGAAAGACTTCTAGATGTAATAACCAAATTCAGTAATGTATCTGAATACAAAGTCAACCCTCAAAAATTAGTGGCATTCATGTAAATAAACAACAAACTCAATGAGAGAGAAATAAGTGAAACCACACGTTTCACAATAGCATCCAAATCAGGAATCAATCTAACAAAGGAAGAAAAGACCTATACAGTGAAAATTATATTACTCTGAAAAATGAAATTGAAGAGGGTTTCAGAAAATGGAAAGATATTCTCTATTCATGGATAAGAAGAACAAACATTGTGAAAATGACAATTCTTCCAAAATTGTTATACAGATTTAATGCAGTTCCAATTAAAATACCATTTGCATATCTCACAGATGTAGGGAAATCATCCATAAAATTGAACTGGAATCAAAATAGACCTACAATAGCAAAGGCAATTCTGGGCAACCAAAGTAAGGCAGGAGACATCACAAACCGTGGCTTGAAATTATATTATAAAGCTACTGTGATACAATCAGCATTGTACTGGACTAAAAATAGACCTGAATACCAAAGGAATAGGTAGAAGATACAGCCACAACTACAAAGGCACTCAACCTCATCTTTGACAAAGGGGCCAAACATGTACACTGGAACAAAGATAGCCTCTTTAGTAAGTGGTGATGGAAAAACTGGATTTCCATATGCCAAAAACTAAAACTAGAGCCATATCTATCACCATGCATTAATCTAAAATCAAAATGTATCAAAGATCTAAATATTAAAACATAAATCTGCTGGAAGACCAAGTAGGTAGAAATCTTGATGATGTAGAAGTAGATATTGAATTCATGTACAAATATCAAATCGCACAGGAAATACTTCCCAGAATCAAAAACTGGGATCTTGTCGTATTAAAAAGTTTTTTTTCATATCAAAAGAAATCTCCAACAGAGTGGAAAGAAAACCTATGAATTGGTAAAATATCTTAGCCAACTATCCCTCAGTCAAAGAACTTCTATCTAGAATGTATAAAGAGTTAAAAACATCAGGCCCCCAAAATTCAAGGACCCATTCCAAAAATGAGAATCTGAGATGAATACACATTTCTCAGATGAAGAAATGCAAATGGCAGATAAATATATGAAAAAAAGTTAAGTGTTAACTTATTCAGGAAATGCAAATTAAAACAACACTGAGATTGCATCTCACTCCAAAAAGAATGATCAACATCAAGAAATTAACCAACAACAAATGCTGGAGAGGCTGTGGGGAAAAAGGGACTCTCCTGCACTGTTGGTGGGAGTGTAGACTGGTGCAACCACTGTGGAGATCAGTTTGGAGATTCCTCAAAGAGCTGGGATTGGAAGTCCCATTTGACCCAGCTACTCCACTTCTAGGCATATTCCCAGAAGAACTGCAAGCATCATACCATAGTGATATATGTGCACTCATGTTTAGAGTAACAGAATTTGTAGTAGCCAAATCTTGGTAACAACCCAAGTGCCTATCAATCAAGGAATGCATAAAAAGAGTGTAGTATTTTTATACAATGTTGTACTACTCAGTTATAAACAAAGATTACATAGAGACTTCTATAAGCAAATGAACATGAATTGAGACCATATTCATAAGTGAAATAAACTCACATATGTAAATAACATATTGTCTTCCTAGTGTAAGAAACTAAAACAAT
This sequence comes from Cavia porcellus, assembly GCF_034190915.1. Taxonomy (NCBI): domain Eukaryota; kingdom Metazoa; phylum Chordata; class Mammalia; order Rodentia; family Caviidae; genus Cavia; species Cavia porcellus. The sequence continues at coordinate 35,591,374 of NW_026947486.1, read as the reverse complement.
ATATATGTTGCAAAATTTATAATAAATACTGTCTAAGGGTAAGAAACTGCTCAAACAGAAAAAGTAATTGGGATAGGGGAAAAGAGGAAAGAAAGAAGGGAAAAGGAAAATACATAAATTTGCATATATATACATAAGATAGCTACAATGACTATGCTACTAATTGTATTAACTATTAGAAAAGAACAGTTAATATTCATATGATTAAATCAAATTTACATATCTATGTCTGTTATTCTAAGCAATCCTTTTGAAGATAACAATATGCAATATTATAAGGATTGTCAAATTCCTATCATCTTGTTTTGTAAACCTATACTGTTATTGTACTGGGTTTATTGTTCTTCTGTGTTTGACCTTGGAAATGACTTAAATGCCTATCCACTGAGGAAGGGGTAAAAAAGATGTGGTACTTTTATACAATGGAGTATTACTCAGATATAAAGAATGACAACTGTCTTAGTTACTTTTTACTCATTGTAGAGACAAAATACCTGACACTCAAAGTTAGGGAAGGAAAGGTTTATTTCTTACAGTTCTTGGAGGTTTCAGTCCATACTCAGCTGGCTCCAAGACAGGGTGGCATGGCAGGGCTGCCATTCATAGCTGCCACAAACAGCAAGGTGTGAACCAGCAAGAGAGAGACACATCTTCCTCCTGCCCTTACATCATATCCCGTCTCCACCCGTAGGCAGCTGTAGCACTCATACCACCAACTCGATCACTAGACAATGAACCAATCACAAACACATAATTGCATGAGACTTGAGGGCCATTGACATAAACCATGACAGATAACATTGAGACTTTTATAGGTAAATGGATGCAACTTGAGACCATACTCATAAATGAAATAAATCAAACTCACATGTGTAAATAATGTATTGTCTCCCTAGTGTAAGAAAAGGTAAGAGTACATAAGATACAAAATCCTCAATAAATACTGTGAAAGGATAAGAATCTGCTCAAAGGAGAAAAAATAATAACCCAGGGAAAAGGAGAAAAAGGAAGGGAAAAGAGAAAATATATAAATTTGTAAACACACTTAAGATAGCTAAGATGATTGTGCTACAAATTCTATTAGTTCTTGGGACAAAACAGTTAGCATTCATAGGATTGGCTCAATTTTCTATCTTTGTGTCTGATGATCTGAGGAACTCTTTTGAAGATTATTATGTAAAATAACAATTTTAGTTATGTTCTTACCACCTTGTTTTTAAGGCCTATATTATCATTGTTTTGGGCACTTTGCTATTGTTATTTATTTGTCTTTTTTGTTTCTTGTTTTTCTAGTAATTCATTTGTTTTGTTTTGTTTTTGCCTCTAGTGCAGAAAGGATAAATATATATGTAGAGGTTTGTATATGCCTAGAACATCTTATAAACAGTTAAAGAGAATCAATTGTATTATATATGATGATATGAACAGCTACTTTGAAGAAAAAGAGACATTATGGTATCCATTGCTGATTTTCTATTGTCATGCTGTGAAATACAGTAATGATTTTATTCTTTGTTAAGAGTGGTTTTGGTCTGTTTTGTATTATTTAATTTCAACATACATGAAGGTATGGACAGCTGTTAGAAAACAGGAGACATTATGGTAGCCATTGCTGACTTTCTTATTGTCTGGTTTTGAAGGCCTGTAATGCTTGTATTATTCTGTCTTGATCAATTTCATACTTTATTTTATATGAGTTCACTGTATGTGAAGATATAGACAACTATTTACAAGAAAACAAGAGAAATTATGGTAGTCACTGTTGATCTCCTATTGTCTTGCTTTGAAATTCTGTGTCAGTTATATTGTTTTCTTCTGATCTGCTTGGTCCTGTTTTGCTATGTTTTCTTTTACCCTCTGTAAAATAAAAAAAAGGCATGGACAACTATTTTGAAGAAAACAGGAGACATTATGGTAGACATTGTTGATTTCCTGTTGTCTTGTGAAGTCTTATGTAGCTTGCATTGCTCTGTTCTGATTTGCTTCATTCTGTTCTATTTTTTTTATTCTCTTTAAAATAAAAAAAAATTAAAATAAAAAGTGCTGAGAGTCGCTTGTGGTGATGCATGCCTGTGATTCCAGCGCTCAAGAGGCTTAGGCAAGAGGATTGCTGTGCATTTGAGACACCAGTCTTCACCTCATGGAGAGTTCAAGTCAAGCCTGAACTATATAGCAAGACCCTGGCTCAAGAAACAAAATAAAACAAAAAAAGGGGGTGCTTGGGATATAGCTGGTGCAAAGGTTCTGAATTTGGTCTCCAGTATTGCCTAAAAAGAAAAAAGGAAAATATTTTGCCTCACTGGTTTAACACAATAAACTCTGTTATTAAATTCATAATCTTATATTTTATATGGAATCTTTAGGGACTGGTTTTGGTTTGGCTCTTGGCACAGAGAAAACAGTCTAGGTTGATCAGTGAATAAATTCTCAGCAATATTCTCACTTTCATTAAAACCACATATTTTAGGAATGGAGAGTTGCTAATTCATGAATGGTTAAGAAGATCCCAGCCTCACACCATAGTCCAGATGGTTAGGGAAAGAAGAAAGCAAAAGGAGAACGTTTAGGCCAGCATGACAAGCATATGGCACACATATTACAACTCCATTTTCCTTCACCCTTGCCAGATATTACTAATCAATCATGACAGTCTACTACTGAGTCCATGTGTTGCCTCAAAGTTCTCAACACACCACAACAAGCAAACTCTTCTACTTTGTTGAAGCGCAGCATGAAATGTGTAAAACATCTTGAATTTAAGCTTCCTTGGTTTATAGCAACAATGAATAGAGGTGTAAAGAAAAACATCTGTATATTAAGTTGGAAGATCTTTTCTCAGTATATCATGGCTTTTATATTTTTTGGTACTCAAGGTTAAGACTCATTATAGAGATTTACTAAGAATATTAAGATTTATTAAGTATATATAGCTGAAACATACGGAAAAAAGATACATGTGGAGTTTGGATGAATTGATGTACATCAACCATGACTTTTTATGGTTTTGAATCTTAGAACACCCTCATTATTATTGAAATGAAAAACCTTCCCTTGTGTTTCTGGTGAACGCTTAGATAATCCTTCATGACCTATCACAAGTTTGAAGTCCTTTATAAAGCCTTGTCTCTCCTTTTTCTCCATTCTAAATAAGACAATTATTTCTAGCTTATTTTTCTGGTCTCTTTCCAAGAAGCAATGTTTAATGAGTGTTTACTATGAGAGAGATTCCGTGTCCCTATTTCTCACTTCATCCTGTAATGAAAGTTTCCTCAAAGCAGTCTCTTTAGTTCCTTTCATTACTTTTTCTCTAGACACTATTGTGGGGCCACCCTTCCACTCTCATGGCTTTAATAACCAAGCCTACTCAGCTGATGTCTGCATTTTTTTCTTTCTTAATCTTTATGTCTGCATAGCCACATATCTATTTGGTTGTTTCACAGACACTTTAAAGCCAACATTCCCCAAACTCAGTATACTACTTTCCTTCTATTTTGTACTTGCCCTTCTCCAGTGTTCCCTATCCTAATACATGGCATTGCTACCTACCCAGGTGACTAAGAAATCTGGGAACTCTGGCTCCTTCCTTCTCTTTGCTGCCCACATTGAGCTCCTATATCTTCTCCTCCTGGTCCCCACATTACTAATCAAGTCCTGTTAATTCTTCCACCTTTCTTGCATTGTTCTAACTGGTACTATCTCCACTGCCATCATCCTATCCAGAGCACTGCCAGATCTCTCTCTGCAATCCCTGCATGGGTCCTCTACTGACCCTGTATGAAATTCTTGCTGCCCTCCAACCTTTTTCCTAAAAAGTAGTAAAGACCTTTTTTGTGTGATGCCAGAGACAGAACTTAGGGCCTCCTGTACACTAAGCAAATGCTCTGCCACTGAGCTATATTCCCATTCTTGGAAGCATTCTTTCAAATGTAGATGTGATAGATATGATGTATAATTCTTGAAATTCTTCAATGGCTTCCCATTCCCCTGGGGGTAGAATCAAAACATAGCTCAAACCACAGACTTGTACCATCACCTTGTTTTCTACTTCACTTGCCTCATTCTCCATTTCCAAACACTCACAGCCCTCTCCTCAAATGCCTGCCATAGTGAGAGCTCTTTTATTTCTCCCAGGCTAATCTGCTTGGAGAATCTTCATTCTTTCTGCATGAAGAATTTTCCCTACCTCGTTTAAATTCTATTCATCCCTTAATGCTTGATTTAAGGGTCCTGATACTCTCTGGCAATATCATTACTTCTGAGAGGCTTTCTTGACTATACCTACAAACTGAATCTGAGTTCTGCTACCCATTCAATTTGTTCCCACAAAGCTTTGTACTTTCCTGCAATGGTACCCTTACACTAAATTCAAATCACTTGTTCACTTACCTGACTTTATTAGTATGTGAGCTTCCTGAGGACTGAGATCGTGACATCTTACTCTCACTTTTACACCTAGTGCCTATCATAGTACCTGCTGTATAGTAGGTGCCAAGAAAGTAATTTTTATTACACAGTGGTTGAAACTCCATGAAGAACTTTGATCTACACTGAGAAGAATTTTGGCAAGTTGTTAAGCAACTCCCTTTGAAGTAATGCTTGTCTATAAAAGTGGCTATTTATCAATATTGATGCCTGACTGGCAAGAGCTTCACTGGAAAGAGAACAATAGGTAAGAAACAAATTGCTCCCTGGCATCCATAGAACAAGGAGTGAGTCAGGAAACAATGAAAGAATCAGGATTGCATTAGCTAAAACAAAAGACTAGCATGAAATAGCCCATAGGTAGCTGGAGAATAGGCAACTAAGAAAAAGATTGAATGAATGGTGAACTAAGAATGACCACTAGAACAGGTTATGGTGCTTTATGCTTTATAAGACCCTTCACATTCTCTGCTCATGGAGTCCTCACAACCCACTAATATAACTTTTGAACTTAGCATAGAGGAAATAGAGGCTCAAAAGTTAAAGTAACCTCGCACTTGCGCAGAAATCCAATGAGAAAGCCAGGATCACAATCTGAGCACACTAGTTCTTCTACCTATACTCTTATGCCTGAGCATCTTGGGGCAGGAAAAGTTAGGGCAAGGGAAACAGCCATTCTATGCAACAGTTTAGCCTCTCTGATCACCCACACATCTCTCATGTGGACCAGAGGCTCCTCCTCTGTGAACTCCTAGCACTTCAGTAGTCCTAGTATTGTATTCAACATGCTGTTAGAATGATGCTTACCTCTCTCTCCCTGGATATTGCCCTTGCTTTTTAAAAATCTTCCATTATAGCAGCTTTAGTGCATTGCACAGAGTAGATTGTGTCTAAGGAGTGGAAACTAACAGGAAGCAGTTGAATGGAAAAGATAGGGCAGGCAGGGACAGGAAGCTCCAGCCAGCAACTGCTCAGTCTTTCCAGAGAAACAAATCACTCGGCCTTTTCAAAATCTTCTGCTATGAGACCCAGATCCATAGAGCCAAAGACAGAGAATATTTCAGAAGAATGCTAGAATTCCCAGGCCAATGGGTGCTTAGGAGCCTGCAGTGGTCATTCAAATGAGTAACAGCGAAAAGACTATAAATATAGATAGGAAAGACTCTAAAAACTTCCATGAAGCTCAAATGGCCTCATTTCTCAGGCAACGAAGAACAGGGCAGAGAGTCTGAAGTGAATTAAAGGAGAAAACACCTTGCTGCTTGAAAAAAATGACTCTCCAAAATAGATCCACACCACAAGCCACTGAACCTGTAAATATTATTTTATATGCCAGAAAGGAACACTGCAGATGTGATTTAAATTAAGGATCTGCAATTGGGGAATTATCCTGAATTATCTGAGTGAGCCCTACATGTAATCACATTTCTTTATGGGAAAGGAGGGACAGGAAGTTCAACATGCAGTGAACAGGAGCAGACAACGAAATCATGGAGGCAGAGAATGGAATGATGTGGTCACAAGCCAAGGGATGCCAGCAGCCACCAGAAGCTAGAGAAGACAAGAAACGTTTTCTCCTAGAGCTTCTGGAGGGAGTATGGACTTGACAATGCCTTGACTTCAGCACAGTAAAACTGACATTAGATTTCTGCCATTTAGAATTGTGAGAATAAACATGTGCTGCTTTAAACCACTGATTTGTGGTACTTTTAACAGTAACTATATAAAAATAATACAAGTGGTCTTAATTTAGGATGTAGTTACATCCTAATAAACCTGTGGTGAGTTGAAAATACTGTTAAATTGAAAATGCGTTGGGGGCTGGGGATTTAGCTCAGCGGCATAAGCGCCTGCCTTGCAAGCAGGCAGTCGTGAGTTCGATCCCTGGTACCGATAAAAACAAAAAAGACCAAAATAAATAAATAAATAAATAAAATAAAAAAAAAAGAAAATGTGTTTACTCTACCTACCCTAGTCAACATCATAGCTTAGCAGTGTAGCACACTGCAGAGTATCAGTTGTTTGCCCTTGGAGTATTGTGACTGATAGCTGAATCTCAATGCCTCAGCCCAGTATCACCAAAAAATATCATATAACATTTTGTAAATCTAGGAAAAGAGCAGAATTCAAAGTCTTAGGTATGGTTTCTACTAAATGCATATCACTTTCATTCCATCATAAAACTGAAGAACCAAAAGTCAAACTATCTGAAGTCAGGGACCACCTGAGTATAAAACATGTTCAAGAAGTTTTAGTTTGTTTTTTTTTTTGTTTTGGAGACAGAGACTCCTTATGTAGTTCCTCTTGACCTTGAACTCACTGTGTATCCCGGAGTGACCTCAAGCTTGTGGCAGTCCTCCTACCTCAGCTTTCTGAGTACTTATTTATTTATTCATTTTGCCCTTGCATATGCTGTAACCTTTATAGATTATATAGCGTGAAGACAAGTAAAGAACCCAGGAGTTAAGCAGAGTGTATTTGCACTCACCTGTAATTTCTACTCTTGGGAGGCTGAGACAGAAGGACTACAAATTCAAGCCCATCTTGAGCTACATAGAGAGTTGAAGACAAATCTGAATTTGAATGAAAAGAAGGAAGAAAGAAATGAAAGAAAGAGTGAAAGGAAGAAAGAGAAAGAAAGAACTAAGAAATAAAGAGTAAAGAAGGGAGGGAGAGTGAGAAGGAAGGAAGAAAGGAAGAAAGGAAGGAAAGAAAGAAGGAAGGAAGAAAGAAGGAACAAAGGAAGGAATGACGGAAGGAAGGGAGAATCTGGGGTCCCTTGTCTCTGTTTATTGTTCCCAAAATATAGAATGTATAAATTTAAATCTGGTGGGATTCCTTTGCAAAAATAACTTAGAAGCAAGATTTGGATTAGATCAAACCTGACTGCAAGGCTGAAGTGAAAGTGGGCACATGAGAACCAGTCTAACCGACATGTTCTGGTAGCCAATGCTCAAGCACCAATCAAGGCCAGTGCATGGCACACAGTAGGCCTCAATACTAATGAAAGAGAGAAATGGAAGAAAGAAGTAGAATGAGGACTAAGAGATGGAGAAAGAAGGAAGGAGTGTATCCAAAGAGGAATTAAGGAGGGAAAGGTGTCTTAGTTTTCTTGTTGCTGTGAGAAAATACCTGACACCCAAAGTTAAAGAGAGAAATGTTTATTTAGTTCACAATTTGTAGAGGTTTCAATCCATAATCACCTGGTTCCAAGGCAGGGCAGTACTTGGCAGAGGGGCAGCTGTTCATGGAGAAGGAAGACAGCAAAATTAACAAGAGAAAATGAGAGGAGCAAGACTCTTTTCCTCTGTTATATTGTATTCTGGCTACCCACACTAGGGTGGGTATAACATTCACACCTCCAATCCCAGCACTAGACAATGAACCAATTACAAACTCTAGATTCAGCCACCTCTGAAAAGCATGACCTCTACATGACCACATGAGAGTTTGGGGGGGCATTCAGACAAAATCATCACAGAATAGAGTGAAAAAAAGAATGAAGATGTGTTATGTACCAACTCTCCACAATGAATGTGAATATAACCATTACATACTAAAAACATATACCAATAGAAATAGAAAATTAATTAAAAAGAGAGAAATGGGCATGTGAGATCATGAGAGGAAGCTAGATTTTATTGAAGGCCTCAATGTAAAAATCATGTGCCAGGGACCCAACACCAAGGTGTTAGAAAATGTAAAGAGGCCAGACAGAGGGAGCCTAAAACTAGAGTCCGTGCATGAGTGTCTATTAGCCTGACATTATGCTACACCTTCTTTCTTCTGTTAAATCATGTCTTAATTACATTTCTTATTGCCAAGACAAAATACCTGACACCCAAAGTTAAAGGAGGAAATATTTATTTGGTTTACAGTTCATAGAGGTTTCAGTCCATAATTGGCTGGCTCCAAGACTGGGTGGTATATGGTAGAGGGCCAACAGTTCATGATGGATGGAAAACAGGAAAAGCAATAAGGGACCTTAATAGTGTCTTTCTGTTCCTCTTTATCTTATCCAGGCTACTTTGGGTAGGTGGCACTCACAGCCTTAATCCTAGTGCCCTTGAGCCTAGCATTGCACCATGAATCAATCCCAGAGTCACACACTCTATCTACATCCAGCAACCTCTGAAAAATCCCTGCCAAGGACCACATGAGGCATGGTGGAAAGGCACCTATACAGAAGCTGTAACAAGTCAAAATGTGTCCATTGGAATGAAGTTGGAACTAAGCTTTCAGATAACAAAAATAACTAACATTTCATAGCACTTAGTGTGTGCAGCATTGTGTTAAAGTGGTTTCCATCCATCAACTCATTTACTCATCATCGTGCCTCTACTGTTCCTATTTCAAAGACAGGGAAGTGACCTTAGGGAGATTATATAGCTACTCCAAGATCACACACTTAGGAAAGGGAGGAGACAAAATTCAACCTGGAATATAAAGCTAACACTGTCTAGTTGGCCTAAGGGTCCATCTTGCCAGTATATCTCAATCCCAGCTACAAATTGAGAACTTTAAAAAGTACTCCCACCTGCTCTGCATGCCCAGCATGGGCCTAGAGAACCAGGAGATCTGCTTCTGCCTGCTGAGCACCGCCACTGGAAGGCCAATTCCTCTGCACACCCAGCACGGGCCAAGAAAACCAGGAGAGCTACCTCTGCCTGCTGGTCAACACCACCAGAAGACCCTTTCTTCTGCATGCCCAGCACAGGCTGAGAAAACCAGGAGATCAGCCTCTTCCTGCAGAGCCCCACCACTGGAAGGCTCTTTCCTCTGCACAGCCAGCATGGGCCAAGAAAACCAAGAGAGCTGACTACTTGCCAAGCACCACCACTGAAGGCCCCTTCTTCCCTGCACCCAATATGGGTTGAAGAAGACAGACAGATCCAACTGTGCCTGCTATGCACTGCCACCAAAAGGCCACATCCTGCAGGTGGCCAGCATGGGCAGAGAGAACCAGCAGATCTGCCTTCACCCACAGGGAGCTGCCACCAGAAGGCTCCTTCCTGCAGGCAGCCAGCAGGAGCAGGGACACACAGCTAGATAAGCCCTGGGCACCTGAGGCCACCATTTCAGGCCCTTTGTTCCCTCAGGCAGCCATCATCCACTAGCAGAATCAGACAAATACAATCCTATGTGTCAGTCACCACCATGGGAGCTCCATTGTAGACACACAGGCTGAGAGAAGCAGCCCCAACTCCATTCACCCCTCATCATCAGGGAAGCACCAGAGTAGCTACAGAGCTCTGGAGAAGCCCGCTCCACATCCTACCTACTACCTTCATGTAAACCCAGGTGCCTGTCCCATCCCCCTATGCTGCTTAGGGGCAGCCAATGTGGGAATGTGAAGTGACTGGGACCCCACTACCAGCTTGTTGGGAGGAATGCAGGAGAATGTCAAGATGAAAGAGCAAAAGGCAAACTGAGACCTCTATCCCACACAGAATAGGTCTGGGAGATACAGTCATGGAAGAAAATGGAAGTCACACACCTGAAATCTCTGAGAGGATAGCAACTGACATAAGGAAACAACTTCATGTGACTGTAAAGGCAGTCAAATCAGAAATAATGTCTCAAGTAAAATAAATCACAAACATACTGAAAGAATTGTTCAGCAGGTCTAAAGATGACATAGACATTAAAGAGGAGCATAGGAAAATGATGGAAACCTTGAATGGATGTAGAAAGGAATTACAGTGCATGAAACAGATTCAAAGAGAGAAGCCGGAAATTAAAAATTCAACCAAAAGCTGGTAAAACCACTTGAAAGAGACTGAAGATAGGATCAGAACCGAAAGAGTCTTGAAGACAGGATTGCAGCTAGTGATTGTGAAAGGAAAGATCTCTTAAAAATAACACAGAATCAGGAAATAACAACTCAATGGCTGCAACATGAGGCATAGAAGCATAACTTAAGAGTGTTAGGTGTAGGTGAAGAAGCAGGAGTCAACACAAATGAAATTAAAAGGATATTCACAGATATAATAGAAGAAAACTCCCCAAACATGGGAAATGGATCTGGCATGCAAATAAGTGAGGGATATAGGACTCCAACTAGCCATAACCAAAGTAAATCTATGCCCAGACATATAATAATCAATCCCAGAAATTCAGTGCAAGAATAGAATATTAAAAGCTGTTAGAGAAAAGAGATAGATTACCTATAAAGGAAAACCAATAAGAATCGCAGCAGACTTATCAACACAAACCATCAAGTCAAGAAGAGTTTGGAGTAAAGTGTTTCCAACCCTGAAAGAAAGCAACTGCCAACCCATATTGATCTAACCTGAAAAACTATGTTTCAAAATTGATGGAAAAATAAGATACTTCCGTGATAGAGAACAACTGAAGAAATTTGTGACTACCAAACCAACCCTATAGAGAGTGCTAGGGGATATTCTAGAGAGAGATAAATCTGACCATGGTTCTAGTAACAGCAGCAGAGGAGGATCACCAAACAGGACAAGCAATTAAATGAAGGGGAAAAGTGTAGGGCCCACAGCAGGAGGACAGCAGGGCAGAGACAAACCAATGTATGCTGGTTGTAACCATTAACGTAGATGGCCTAAGGTCAGCAGTAAAAAGAAACACAGAGAGAGTGGATCAAGAAACAAGATCCACTGATACACTGTATGCAAGAAACACATTTAACTGGAAAGGAAATTTTTAGACTGAAATTCAAAGGAGAGAAAACAATTTGTTTCATGTGACAGGAGACCAAAAAAAAAAAAAAAAAAAAAAAAGCAAGAGTAATTTGCCCATCAACTGCAGAATGGATAAGAAAGATATGGTATTTTCATGCAGTGGAAAACTACCCAGCTATAAAGTAGAATAATTTTAAGGTTCCTATAGGTAAATGGACACAACTGGAGATCATGTTCATAGCCTAAACAGATTGAACTCATACACATGAACCCTAGCATAAGAAATAGAAGGAGTTCATGGGATCCAAAAGCAAAATAGTTAATGTAAGAGCAAAGGGGAAGAAACACCTTGGGAGGGAAAGGTGGAAACTATTGTCAATGTCTTACTGTCTTATCTTGAACTCTCGCATTGTTTACACAATTTTGTTAGGTTTGGCTTTGTTTTGTCTTGTTTTGTTAGATTTTATGCTGTCAGATGGTAGGGGCAGCTATTTTGAATATAATGGGATATATGATGGCAATCATGGTTTCCTATTATATTGTTTTGAAGTCTTATAATGTTTTCATTCATTGGTTTGATGAGTTTTATTGTTTTGTTTGATTTTATTATGTGTGATGGTATGAACAGCTATTTTGAAGAAAACAAGATATTATGGCAGCCATGGCTGATTTACTATTATCTTGTTTTGAAGTCCTATCATGCTTTTGTTCTTCTCTTTTGATTGGTTCTATCCTGTTGTGTTTTTCTTGATTTTATTATGTGTGATGGTATAGACAAATTTTTGAGGAAAGTGAGATAGTATAGTAGCCATTGTTCATTTCCTGTTATTTAATTTTGAAATCCTATAATGCTTTCATTCTTTTGAACGGTTTTATATGATATTGTTATGTTTGATATTATTGTGACATTATGGTAGCTACTGTTGCTGTCCAGTTGTCTGATTGTGAAGTGCTGTGTTGCTTGGATTGTTCTGTTCTGATTTGCTTTGTTCTGTTCTCTTTTGTTTTATTATCTTTAAAATAAAAATTAAAAAAAAAGTCTAGACTGAAAAAAAAGTACTTCCACCTAAGCCATATGTGCAGAGATTCTGATGTAGTTGGTTAGGGGTGGGGTTTGGTCATCAATTTAGCAAAAATTCTTTCAGTGTTTCCAACAGAAGCCACACTTCAGACCCACTGGACTAGGCTGATATGACTCTTGAAAGACTTAAAATTCTACCTTTGAATTCTTCCAGAGGTGTTTTCTTGTTGAAATAAACCTCTTACAGATGGAATTTCAAAACTCATTGCGAGATATAATATTGATGATAATTATACTAATACCTGGTGTGTGTGTGTGTGTGTGTGTGTGTGTGTGTGTGTGTGTGTGTGTGTGTATGGTACTGAGGATTGAAACTAGGGCCTTCACATTGAGCTACATCCTCTGCCCTTTTTTTCAGTTTTTATTTCGAGACAGTCTTGTTATTTTGCCCAGACTGGCCTCAAATTTGCCATCTTCCCACCTTGGCCTCCTAAGTAGCTGGTATTACAGGCATGTGCCATGATGCCAGACTATTAACATCTGCTTACAACCATATAGCCTTTATCATCTACAAAGTGCTTTAATATACATTCTCTTCCATTTAATTCTTGCAATGGCTCTGTGAAGCAAGCAACATTAGCTCTACTTTCTAGATGACCTCACTGAGTCACAGTGGGGATAATGAACATGCCCAGGAGATCATGAGAGGAGTAAGCTGCAGAAACATTGGTCTTCTATTTCAAATTTCTGACTCTCAGTTATAGCACAGGTACAGTCTGTCCAGGTTATACATTGGCAGAAGTGGCAACAGACAATAGCTGCACACATTTTCTAAAATTATCCCCTTCTTCCCATGCCAGCAGACTTAGATTTCTTCCATTTCAGTAAAATAACTTTGTGGATTCTTCATCTCTGGCACCAGCACACTGTCCAGTTGTAAAGGTCATAGTTCAGATTGGCTTCAAGTTATCAATTTTATTTTCTCCTTTATGATGGCACAAACAACATCATCATGAATATAAAGAAAAAATACCTCACTAACTATTCTTCCACCAAAGTGAGTCATCTTTTCTCATTTTTTATGCTTCCCTCACCAGGGCTTTGGCATATGCATAGATCATCTGTACATAATTGTAATCATGATGCAGATGCAATTTTGTATTCTGCTTGTGTAGCTTGACATTATATCATAATCATTTGTATTTCTAGATTGTCTTCATAACTATTATTTTAATGGCCATACAATATTCCACTGAGTGGATTCACCATCATTTTCTTAAGAATTTCCAATTTTTCATTGTTATAGATAGTGTTGCAATGAACATCCTTACACACAGAGCCTTTTTCCTCTTTTGAATGGTTTCTTATTATGTCTATTATGTTAAATGCACCTATTCTCACTTTGTCCTTTATTCATCTAACCATTGATTCTGTCTACAAATATTGACAGTACACTGGAGTACTTGCACAGAAAAATCAGGCATTTGTTCTACATTCAGCCTAGTGATATGACAGCACTTCAGCAAAAATTAAATTCTAAGTGTTATCAGTGTCCAGTGAGGGGAGTGACAAATCCTTTCCCTATGGTGGTTTTTCATTGTTGTGCTGCATGGACTTTAACTACTACCTGGAAGTTCCACCTAATCTCATTTTCTCATTCTTTTCTTTTTCTCTTGAATTGCTTCTCAGTCTTCTTCACTTAAAGTCTCCTTCCATTGAGCAATCTGTTTCAACTGAATCCCTAGCCACTTACTCTTTAAGAACTCTTCTCAAAGACTGCAAAATATGACCCTTGGGCCAATTTGTTCCTACAGTTTTCCTGGTTGGGAATAGTACTTTCAAATGATGAAACTGAAATGTCTGTGGGCTTAGCAGACCTCTCTGCTTCCCCATAGTCCCCATACTTCCACCATCTCAGAGTAGGACAACTCCTTCAGGCTTTTTTTCTGCCAGGTCTGTACTGGCAACTCAGACCAGGTTCTCTTCATTAAACCCAGAAATAGATTTGTGTTCCATCACTTCCTCCTCTCTCTACATAGGAATTGAATTCCTCTTATAATCCAACATTTACACATGTTGATATTTATTCTCCATACTGACACTGAATCCAGGGCCTCATGCATGCTAGACAAGTGCTCTACCACTGGGCTACATTCCCAGGCCTTTTACTTTTGAGTGTGTATTGCTAAATTGTCCAGGCTGGCCTTGAATTTGTCTTTTTGCCTCAACCTCCCACAATACTGAGTTTGTAGGTGTGCTGTACTACACCTACTTCTATCTTAAATGTATGTTTATTTGTTTCACTCATTTATTCTGTCAATAATTGGCCAGATAAGCGACCATTACTATACTGTGTCAGGTTCCCTGCCTGGATACTGGATATAGAGAAATGAATGGTCTCTCTGGTGGAATTTATGGTCTAATGTTCATGTGTCCTTTATCTATTTAGATTATTAATTCTTTTCAAAGAAGAATTGAAAACAAAGATTCACTTGATTAAGATATTTTATTTAGGATCCTGCATAGAAAATGACATTCAATGCTCTGTAATGAGAAGTTTGCTAAGTTACATGGTATTTTTATTCAAGGGTCATTCCACTTCATCATTTTATGCCCCATTGATATTTAGCCTTGTGAGAGCATCAATTGATAAAGGTTATATTATTTCTAGGATAAAGCTGGTCATCTGGAAGAGACTAAATGATTAGCCTAAAATTTCTCACTAATAAGGACCTTGTGTTTACTTTTCATTTGGTCCCTGTTTCTACCTAAACAAACTTCTGTTTGATTCATTCAGTCCCAGCACGTCTTACTTTTCTTTTTTGGCTGAGAAAAAATAGCTGATGCCCAAAGTGAATCAAGGGAAAGTTGATTTCTTACATTCTTGGAAGTTTCAGTCCATACTCAGCTGGCTCCAAGACAGGATGGTATGGCTGGGCAGCTGTTCATGGCTACTGCAAAAAGCAAGAATGAACTGGGCAAAAAAAGGAAAGACATGCCTTCTTCCCATCTTTACACTGGGTAGGTGCAGCACTCATACCACCAATGCCAGCACCAGATCATGAAACCAGTCATGAACACCAGACTCAACTTTGTCCATGATTGCATGAGGTTGGGGAGGGGCATTTGAACACAAACTATAATACAGGGTTTTGCACCAGCACATGTATTAATTAGCATCCCATTACTGTGTTTAAACACTTGAGGTAATAAATTTAATATGAAAAAAAGTTTATTTTGCATTGCAACTTCAAAGGTTTCAGTCTGTGATTTCTTAGCACCGTTACTTTGGGCCTGTAGCAGCATAGTATATCATGGCAGTGAGAGAACATGGGGGAGGAGGCATGTTCACCTGTGGCAGCTAGGAAGCAAAGAGAAAATCAAGAAAGGGTCAGAGTTTCAATATTCCCATCAAAGGCACACTTCTAATGACCCAACTTCTGCCAACTAGGCCTGTCTTAGTTACTTTCTCATTTCTGGGACAGAATATCTGACACACTCAAGTTAAAGGAGGAATGGTTTATTTTGGCTCACAGCTTGTAGATGATTCAGTCCAGAGTCAATTGGCTTCAAGGCAGGGTGGCATAGGAAGGGGGCATGGCTGAAGAGAAACAGTTCATAGCAGGAAAGAAGCAGAAAGCAGCAGTAGCAAACCTCCTTTCCCCTCTTTATTCCTATTTGTTGGTTCCACTTACATGCTTTTCTGTCTTCAGAAAATCCACTCAGCCACTCCTAAAACTATGCTAAACCAATCAGTGGAGTGATCCATTTATAACACACCCATAATCTACATTCATACACCCTAGATCCAGTCACCTCTGAAAAACCCCACCCATAAGCAGATGAGGTTTCTGGGATACATGTAGAGATAAGTCAAAATGTTCCACCATGCCCCAATAGAGCCAAAGGTTGAGTAGCAAACCATCAACATATGGACCTTTAGGGGACAGTCAGGATCTAAACCAAGCAGTACTGGTTCTTGGGCCTGAGTATGAGAGGACCCAAAATTTTTGTCTTCTATCAGGACTGTACCTGAGATGTATCTTTATCCAGGCAGGAGAAAAAAAGAGGAAGAAAAAATAAAGTAAGTCTAAATCTTACATGACTTGTCCCTGTCTTTCTATGGCTTGGAATTTTCTCTTAATCCACTCGTATTTTTATGTTTCTGCCTCAGTATTTGCTCTTGGTTATACTATCTCTGGGAATTTACAGTTCCTTTTCAGGGCCTTTCTTTTGCTGCCCATTTTTCCCCTACATTTTAATAGCACCTTTATTGAGATAAAATTCAATCCATTTGAACTCATCCCTTTAAAGTGTGTGATTCAGTGGATTCTAGAATTGCATACCCTTCACTACTAATACAAGAAAAATTTAATTACCCTAAATAGAAGCCCTGTACCCCTTAACCATCATCTGCAACACTTCAGTCTCTACCAGTCCTAGCAGCCAAAATCTTTCTGGCTCTCAAGAATTGCCTATTCTGGACAGTTCATATGAATACAATTACATAATATATGATTTTTTGTGTCTGGATTCTTTCACAGCTTAAGTCTTTCTTTCTTTCTCCCTCTTTCTTTTACCATCAGGGATTGAACCCAGGCCCTTTGCACTGATCTATATCTCTAGCTCCTTTTTTGTTTTTTTTGAGACAGACACTTGCTAAGCTGGTAAATTTCCCAGTACATGCTTGAACTTGGAATCTTCCTGGCTCATCCCCTCAGAGTGCTGGGATTACAGACATGCACCATCGTATCTGTTTCAATTTGCACTTTTCAAAGTTCATGTACACCATAGCGTATGTCAGTCTTTCATTCTTCATTATAGCTGAATAATATTGCCTTATGTGAATATACTCCAATTTTTATGTTCAGTCATCTATTGAAAGACACGTAGGTGCTTTCTACCTTTTAGCTATTGGACACAGTGCTGCTATGAGCACTCATGTACAGATTTTTCTGTGGACATGTGTTTTATTTCTCTTGAGTATACTAAGCAGACATGCTGGGTTGAATGGTAACTTTGCATTTAAAATTTTGAAGAATGGCCAGGATGTCTTGTAAAGTGTCTCTATCCACCTTTTAAGTGTTTCTGTTCTTTTTTACTTCTTAACTATCACTGATATTTCCTTTATTTATTTTTTCCAGTACTGAATATTGAACTGAGGGCCTTCACACTAAGCTATATCCTAAGCTTCTTTTTTGATATTTGAGATAAATTCTTGTTAAAAATGCTAAGTTGTCCAGGTTGGTCTTGAACTTGTGATCCATCTGCTTCACCCTTCCAGGTTGCTGGGATTATAGGCATGTGCTACCATGCCCAATTATATTTTCTAAATTCCCATTGCTGCCTATGAACATTTACACATGGATATCTTATACATTCTTTGATCTCACACTTCCAAATGGAAGGCTTCATTTTATCTCTGGTCCTTGCTGCATTACCTCTTCCTCCATGTTTCCTATTCTACTGTGTCTTATGACAATCTACCTACTTGCTTCAGCACCAAACAAGTACTGAATCCTCTCCCCTATATTCTCTGCATTCAATTCTTTTCTAAGTTATAAAACTTTAGTTTCCTAATAACCCTAATCCATCTCCTCCTCTTCATCTCCATTTTCTAATGCTTCAACTGACGTCCCATTTTGCTCAGAATCCTGTCCAGTAGTCTTTCATCTAGGCTCTAATTTCACTGTCTCTCCATGTCAACTCAAATGTTGCTGCTATGTCATAAACCACTTTTCTGATCAAAATTTTTCAATAATATGTTCCAGAATATGGGAACAAATGTATCTTCTTTACCTGATACTGTAGCACGTAGTGCTTCTGAAATATGGAATTTAGTATGCTCTCTCACCCTCTGTGCCTTACACATACTGTTTCATCAAGCTCAAAGCTTCTCCTTGTGCTTGTCAATAATAAAACTCCTATTCAGCCTTCAGAGCCCAGATCCAAAACTATTTGCTCTGTGAAGCCTTCCATGATTCCCTGGACTTTAGTTAGTCCTACTTCCCTAATATTTTCACTGAGTCTATAGATTGTGCACATACACATATGAAGTTTCTCTTTACTAGAGACTCCATTGTGAATGATGTTTCCTTAGCTATTTACTTTTCCAGGGTACAAGACATTTTTGGCCAAGGATTTAGCTCAGTGGCTCAAGAGTTTGCCTGATAACTGGGAGGTCATGAGTTTGATCCCTGGCATAAAAAAAAAACATACTTGAAGTCAGTAATGTCATTGTTTCATCTCTAAATATCCAACCTCTAAGCACAGAATGTGGCAAGGCAAAAAGAAGTAAGCTTTGTTGACTTTTTAATCTAAAACAAAATAAATCCCAACAAAATAAAACAATAAACTCAAAAAAAGCAGTGAAATTTGTACAGAATTTTGAAGTAGGATACTAGAAAAATAATAGCTACCATAGTATATCTTGTTATCTTCATAATAGTTGTCCGTTCCATATGACATAGCAAAATCAAACCAAAACAAAACAGAAGAAAATCAGTCAAACCATAGCATTGAATAAAATAAAACAATTAACCAGAACAAAATAAAACAGTAAGAATAATATTGGATTTCAAACACAAGATAGAAGGAAATCCCCCATGTTTGCTATATTGCATACTGTTATCCTTCCAATAGGTGCTTGGACTGCTGGCCCCAGATCTGCAAAATCAACCACGCAATAGAAGCATTCAGTTGCTTTTTTTTAAAAGAGGGTAAAATTAAACAGAACAAAACAGATCATAAGGAAACAATTTTAAGAACCAGATTTCAAAGCAACACCACTGGAGATCTTCACTGTCTATCATATTGTCTCTTGTTTTCTTCCAAATAGTTGTCCACATCTTTATACAGTGTGACTGAACAATATAGTACCAAACTAATCAAAACAGGATGATGAAGGCATTTTAGGTCTTCAAGACCAGACAATAGGGAAGTCAATAATGGCTGCCATAATGTCTCTTGTTCTCTTTGAAATAGCTGTCCATATCTTTATATATGTTGAAGTTAAACACAAGAGACTAGACTAATATCACTCCGAACAGTGAATAATAGTATTACTCGATTTTATATCATAATGCTACAGAATTAACACTGGGTATTTTTGTGTCTCTTCCATTTCAGAGTATTTGTTCATTACATCGTGCATTATATAATCTGTCCTCGTAAACTGTTTGAAAGTTCTACACATGTGTGAATCTCTACATGTATGTGTATCCTTTCTGTATAATATGGAAAAACAGATCAAAACAAGACAATAAAACCAATTCCTAGAAAAACATGAAATGAAAAAGACTATAAACCATAATACTAGGTCATCTACAGTAGTTACTATGCTGTCTCTTGTTATTTTCAATGGAATTGTGTACATCATCAGGCATAATATAACTGAACATAGCATTACATAACAATTTTAATAAAAACACAACATTGGAGGACTTCGAAAGCAGTTAATAATCAAGCCGGAATGGGTAAACTATTGCACCTTGTTATCTCCAGAGGAGTTGCCTCTACACTTAGAATTGATACTATCAAGCATAAGAAATTCAAATAAAATCAGTCAAGACAAAATAGTGGTCTAACAAACCAGATTCAAATGAGATCAGTCATAGTAATAAAATATAACTAATACAGGGCTTGAGTTTAAGTTAACAGGAAATTAAGGACAATTACTGTAGTATAGCCTGCTATTTTTGAGATAGTTGTCTGTGCCCTCAATTCTAATATGAGTAGACTGACTGGAACAGAATAAAATCAAACTAAACAGAGCATTAAGACTAATGTGGCTTTTAAATCCTGATACACTATTAACAATGTGGTTTGCTTTCTTTTCTTTAGACAATTCTTCCCTTTTCCTTTTCTCAGGGTGCTTTGTATATTTTGGGTCCCACTAACCCTTTTAGTTTTTAGATTAGGGGGGCAACCCATTTTTTTATTTAAGTGGTGCTGAAACTTTTTACCCCTGAGCTTGATCTTTTTTTTATTTAAAGAGAAAAAAGAGGAAAAAAAACAAAGCAGTAAAAGGGTACAAGTAGTACAGAATTTGAAGAAAAAAATATACAGTAAGAAATCACTAGTCAATAGATTACATATTGTCATCTTAGAAACAGTTGTCCAAATTACAAAATTAAAGCATACAAAGTGGATATTCATACAGTGAGATTGCAGGCAGTTCTGTTCAATAATCCAACAAAAAACTCAGTAATATGGTTTTCTATCCTACACACTTAAAATACATGCAGTTATATCATTTAGACCACTTTCTTTTCCTCTCTTTTTTATAATAACAATTACACTTTTTGGGTTTTATTAATCCCATAGTTCTTATTACTCTTTTTTGAAGAGAATAAAACCAAATGTGACAAAACAAAACAGAGTCAGTTAGAACAGAAGGATGGACATAGTATATGATGCATAAATAGAATAACAGGTGATCAAAAATGATTACCATTATACCTCTTGCCATCTTGAAAAGAGCTGCCCATATCATCAGATATAATAGATTTGAACAAAATATCACAGAACAAGACCAATAAAACCTACACTGGAGACCTTACAGGACTTCAAAAGAAGATACTAGTCATACCATAATGGGCATCATAGTAAGTAAATCTTATTGCCTTCAAAGTGGTTGCCTATACCCTCAAACTTGCTACTATCAAACAAAACAGAATATAGTAAAATCAGACAGAACAAGATGAGGAGAGCAATACTGGGGTTCAAATCAGGTTAATAGGAAAACAAAAAAGTTACTGTAATATATCCCACTATTTATTAATTTAATTTTCTCTTAATTAAAAAATAAGAAAAAATAAATTAATTTAAAAAGTGGGAGATTGAAATAAAAGAGGACGTAGTAATAGAACAACACAGGTCAGAACCGAACAACTTAAGCATCATTGTGTTTCACCACCAGATAACCTGACATAATAGTAGTCACCATAGTGTCTCTTTCCTTGTATTATTTGAGTACAACTTCATATACTATAGCATCAAATGACAGTGTGAAGCTATTCAAGAGAAGGTAAGAATTACAGAGTATTTAGAACCAGCCAACAGAAAACGAACAATAGTTACTATATTATCTCTTTGCCTATAAAAAATTTTGTTTATACTATCACATATAGTAAAATATAATAAGATACAACATGTTAAAACCCATGGAAACTGACGAACAACAGCTTGATGGAACTTCAAGAAAAGATGATATTAAATCAGCACTGGCTATATTGATGTCTTGTTTTCTTCAAAATTGCTATTCATACTATCACAGACAATAAAATCAAACAAGCCAGATTAAAACCATTCCAATTAATGAGTGAAAACATAATATGGCTTCAAACCAATATGATTAGAAATCATGATTACCACATACTTTTATGTATTCTTATCATTTCTTATACTAGGGAAACTATTCGGTATTTATACATGTGAGTTTGATTTATCTCACTTATGAGTATGGTCTCAAGCTGTGTCCATTTATTTATAAATATGCCAATGTGATCCTTCTTTATAGCTGAGTAGTACTCCACTGTATAAAAATACAACCACTTTTTTATCCACTCCTCAGTTGATGGACACTTAGGTTGTTTCCAAGATCTGGCTATTACAAATTGCACTGCTATAAACATGGGTGCACATATATCACTGTTGTATGATGCTTTCAGTTCTGGGAATATGCCTAGGAGTGGAATAGCTGGGTCAAATGGGGCTTCCAATCCCAGCCTTCTGAGAAATCTCCAGACTGACCTCCACAATGGTTGCACCAGTCTACCCTCCCACCAGCAGTGCAAGAGAGTTCTTTTTTTTCCCGCAGCCTCTCCAGCATTTGTTGTTGGTGGTTTTCTTGATCTTGCCCATTCTTGCAGGAGTGAGATGATATCTCAGTGTGTTTTTAATTTGCATTTCTCTAGTGACTAGTGATGATGAACATTTTTTCATGTATTTATTTGCCATTTGTATTTCTTCATCTGAGAATTGTGTATTCATCTTAGATGCCCATTTTTTGATTGGATCTTTGAATTTTGGAGGTCTGATTTTTTAAAATTCTTTACATGATTTCGACAAAAGTCCTTTGTCTGAGGGGCAGTTCGCTAAGATTTTTTTCCCAGTTTGTGGGTTTTCTTTTCACTATGATGGAGATTTCTTTCTTTCTTTCTTTCTTTCTTTCTTTCTTTCTTTTTTTTTTTTTTTTGTCATTTTCATTTTTACTGGTACCGGGGATTGAACTCACCACTGCCTGCTTGCAAGGCAGGCACTTATGCCGCTGAGCTAAATCCCCAGCCCCAATGGAAATTTCTTTTGACGTGCAGAAACTTTTTAATAAGAGGTGGTCCCAATTATTGACTGTGGGATGTAGTTCCAGTGCGGTTTGAGTCTTGTTCATGAATTTTCTCCCTAATCTTATGTCTTCAAGGTTTTACCCAATTTGTCTTCCAATAGACTTAGTGTTTCTGTTTTAATATTTAGATCTTTGATCCATTGAGATTTTATTTTAGTACATGGTGATAGGCATGGGTCTAATTTTATTTTATGGCATATGGAGAGCCAGTTTTTCCAATACCGTTTATTAAAGAGACTGTTGTTCTTCCAGTGAACATGATTGGCCCCTTTATCAAAGATAAAGTGGTTGAGTGTGTTTGTAGTTGTGGTTGTATCTTCTAATCTATTCCACTGAACTTCAGCTCTGTTTTGGTTCTGGTACCATGTTGATTTTACTACGGTTGCTTTGTAGTATAACTTCAAGTCAGGGATTGTGATGCCTCCTGCCTTGCCTTTGCTGCTTGGAACTGTCCTTGCTATCCTAGGTCTCTTCTTGCTCCAGATGAATTTTAGGAGTGATTTCTCAAGATCTATGAGGTATGTTGATGGTATTTTTATTGGGATTTCATTGAATCTGTATAACAGTTTTGGGAGAATGGCCATTTTCACAATATTTATTCTTCCTATCCATGAGCAAGGGATGTCTTTCCATTTTCTGAGATCATCTTCTATTTCATTTTTCAGTGTATTATAATTTCCCTGTGTAGGTCTTTCACTTCTTCTGTGAGAGTAATTCCTAAATATTTCATTTTTTTGGTTGCTAGTATGAAGGGTGTGGCTTCCCTTATTTCTCTCCCTGTGATTTTGTTGTTACTGTATAGGAATGCTATTGATTTTTGAGTATAGAGTTTGTATCCAGCCACATTGCTGAATTTATTTATTATATCTAGGAGTATTTCAATAGAGTTTTGGGGGTCCTCTATGTAGAGTATCATGTCATCTGCAAATAATGATAATTTAACTTCTTCTTTTCCTATCTTTGCGCCTTTTATTTCTCTCTCTTGTCTAATTCCTCTGGCTAGTACTTCCAGTACTATGTTAAATAAGAGCAGTGATAAGGGACATCTTTGTCTTGTGCCAGATTTTAAAGTAAAGGCCTTCCATTTTTGGCCATTTAGTATGATACTGGCTGTTGGTTTGTCATAGACGGCCTTTATTATATTGAAGTAAAGACCATCTATTCCAATTTTCTGCAAGGTTCTTATCATAAATGAATATTGGACCTCATCAAAAGCTTTTTCTGCATCGGTAGAAATGATCATATGATTCTTACCTTTGGCTCTATTGATATGGTGGATTACAATTATTGATTTGCATATGTTTAACCATCCCTGCATGCCTGGGATGAATCCCACTTGGTCCTGGTGTATGATCTTCTTGATGATTTGCTGCATCCTATTTGTCAGTATTTCATTGAGGATTTTTGCATCTGTGTTCATTAGGGAGATTGGTCTGTAGTTCCCCTTTTAATTGGGTCTTTCTCAGGTTTTGGTCCTTGAGTAATTTTTGCTTACAGAAATGACTTAGGAAGGATTGCTTCCCTTTCAATTTCATTGAAGAGTTCGAGGAGTGTTGGCATTAATCTTCTTTGTATTTCTTGTAGAATTCCACAGTGAATCCATCTGTGCCTTGGCTCTTCTTGGTAGGTAAGGACTCAATTACAATTTCAATTTCATTAATAGAAAGTGGCTGATTCAGCAGTTTTACATCGTCTTGACCCCGCTTTCGTAGTTCATATGTTTCTAGGAATCTGTCCGTTTCTTCTGTGTTATCAAACCTATGAGAGTAGAGGTTTTTGAAAAGGTGTTGATGATCTTCTGTATTTCTGTAGGGTCTGTAGAGATTTCACCTTTTTCATTCCTTATTGCATGAATTTGAGCTTTTTCTTCCCTTTTGTTAATAAGGTTGACTAGGGACTTATCGATTTTATTTATTTTTTCAAAGAACCAACTCTTTGATTCATTGATTCTTTGGATTGTTTTCTTAGTCTCTATTGCGTTGATTTCTGCTCTGATTTTTATAATTTCTTCTCTTCTTTTGGCTTTGGGCTTGACTTGCTCTTCTTTTTCTAGGCGTTTGAGGTATAACATCAGGTTATTTATTTGTATTCGTTCTGTTT
Organism: Cavia porcellus; assembly: GCF_034190915.1. Classification (NCBI taxonomy): domain Eukaryota; kingdom Metazoa; phylum Chordata; class Mammalia; order Rodentia; family Caviidae; genus Cavia; species Cavia porcellus. The sequence continues at coordinate 35,566,836 of NW_026947486.1, read as the reverse complement.
TCCTGATGTGGGAACTCAGTGCAATAAATTTTCCTCTGAGGACAGGTTTCATTGCATCCCACAGATTCTGGTAAGTTGTATTTGTGTTTTCATTTGTTTGTAGGTATTGTTTAATTTGTTCTTTAATTTCCTCTGTGACTCACTGATTACTCAAGAATGTGTTATTCAGTTTCCAAGTGTTTGTGGGATTTTTGCAGTATCTTTTGTTATTAATTTCTAATTTCATAGCGCTATGATCCAATAGCATACAAGGGATAATTTCAACCCTTTTGCATTTATTTAAATATGTTCTGTGAGTTAATATATGGTCTGTTTTAGAGAATGACCCATATACTGCTGAGAAGAATGTGTATTCTGTTGTTCTTGGGTGGAATACTCTGTATAGGTCTATCAAGTCCATTTGTTCACAGGTGTGATTCAGTTCTTTTATTTCTTTGCTGATTTTCTGTCTGGTTGATCTGTCCATTGGTGTCAATGGTGTGTTAAAATCTCCTGTTAGAATTGTGTTGCTGTTAATTTGGTTTTTCATTTCTGTTAATACTTGTTTTATATAACTGGGTGCTCTGGAATTTGGTGCATATATATTTAAGATCGTTATCTCTTCCTCTTGAAGTTTTCCCCTAATCAGTATGTAGTGACCTTCTTTATCCCTTCTGATCATTATTAGTTTGAAGTTTGCATTGTCTGCAAACAGAATAGCTGCTCCCACTTTCTTTTGGATTCCTGTTGCATGAAGTATTGTTTTCCATCCTTTGACTTCCAGTTTGTGAGTATGCTTTTGGGTTAGATGTGTTTCTTGTAGACAGCATATGGTTGGATTTTGTTTCTTGATCCATTCTGCCAGTCTGCTTCTCTCAATTGGTGCATTGAGACCATTTACATTAATGGTTAGAACTGTTATATATTGGTTTAGTGTTGACGTGTTATCTTTCTGCTGTTGCATCTTTATCTTTCTGTTCTGTTTAATTGTCTGCTTTGTTTAGTGGTTTTTTCCTAAATGTATCTAGGCTGTCTTTCAGTATTCTTTGCAGGGTTGGCTTGGTGATCATGAAGTTCTTCAGATGTTCTTTGTCATGGAAGTATCTTATTTCTCCATCGATTTTGAAGGACAGTTTTGCAGGGTACATCAGTCTAGGTTGCAAATCATTTTTTTTTAGGATCTCAAATACTTCATTCAATGCTCTTCTTCATTTTATTGTTTGTGCTGAGAATTCTGCTGTGATTCTGATAGGTTTTCCTTCATAGGTGATCTGTCTTTCTCTCTGATAGCTTTTAATATTTGATTGTTTTGTTTGATTTCTGGGATGATGATTATTCTATGTTTGGGTGTAGTTTTATTTTGGTTATGGCTATTTGGAGTTCTATATGCTTCATTGATCTTGATGTCAGTTTCTAATCTCATGTTTGGGAAACTTTAACCTATTACTTCTCTAAATATCCTCTTGACATTGTTTATATTGTCCCCTTCTTTTTCATTTATCCCTATCAAACTTGTTGTTTCTCTTTGCGTCATCTTGCAGGTGTTGAATTGTTATTTCCTGATTTCTTGTTGTTTTTAAAAGATCTTTGCTTTTCTGTTCACTGACTGCAATCTTGTCTTCGAGGTCTGAAATTCTATCTTCACATTCATTGACGTGATTTTTACAACTGTGAATAGAATTGTTGATTTCTTGTATTTCTCTTTGCATCTGCTTTATATATTCTGTTTGTTTCTTATATTGTTCATCCAGGGATTCTATCTTTTATTAAATTTCCTCCAGTTTTTTAACTGTGTCTTCTTTATATATGTTCAGCATCTCCTTCATTTCTTTTATCTCTCTTTTACCTGAGAGATTATTTCTAGTTTGAATTCCCTTAAGGCTTCCCAGAGTTGCTTCTTCATTTTGATTACTATTATTTCAGGTATTTCAAGTATGTGGCCTGTATTTTCTTCTATGTATATGGTTCCTAGGCTTTCTTGGGATGGGCTGGATGTTTGAGATTGCATTTTGGTCTTTCATTTTGTCATTTTCCTATATTTTCGAGCTTCACATATTGTTCCATGCTTCCCCTGGGCGTGTTGGAAATTGTCTCTTATGTCCTGGGCTCCTGGGACTCCTCTGGTAGTGTAGCTCCCTCTTAGGGCAGCAAAGCCCCCAGATTAAGAGAAGGTTGCCAGGCTCCTCTCCGGTAGACCTAAAGCCTCCTCAATCTATATAGCTCCCCCTTATGGCAGCAAAGCTTTCCTCCTCATCAGGGCTTCTTCCTCCAGGTGGTGGCAGTAGTGCTGGAGCTCTCCAGGATGAAAGAAGGTCTCAGGTAAGGTTGGAGCAGTTTTCCGCAGCTTGGCCCAGTTCCCTCCTTCAGGTGGGGCATCTGCCGTGTCCCCTCCAGGTGAGAGAGGGTGGTTGGCAAGGCAGTAACGGAGCCCTGTGGTTTGGCCCACCTCACTGTTTCAGGCAGTAAGTTGTGGCATGTCCCCCAGGCGAGAGAGAGAAGTCCGCCTGGCTGGGAACGGGGTCCCGCGGCTAGGCCCACCTCACTGTTCCTGGCAGGAAGCTGTGGCGCCTCCCCCAGGTGAGAGAGAGAGGTCCACCAGGCTGGAAACATGGTCCCATGGTTAGGCCTGCCTTACTGTTCCCAGCAGGAAGCTGTGACATGTCCTCCAGGTGAGAGAAAGTTCCACCAGGCTGGAAACGGGGTCACCTGGTTAGTCCTGCCTCACTGTTCCTGGCAGGAAGCTGCGGTGCATCCCCCAGGCAAGAGAGAGAGAGGTCTGCCAGGATGGAAATGGGGTTCCATGGCTAGGCCCGCCTCACTGTTTCTGGCAGGAAGCTATGGCACGTTGCCCAGGCAAGAGAGAGGTCTGCTATGCTGGAAACGGGGTCCTATGGTTAGCCCTGCCTTACTGTTCCTGGCAGGAAGCCGCAGCATGTCTCCAGGTGAGAGAAAGGTCTGCCAGGCTGGAAACGGGGTCCTGGAGGTAAGCCCTCCTCACTGTTCCAGGCAGGAAGCTGCAGCATGTCCCCCAGGCGAGAGAGAGGTACGCCAGTCTTCCTGAGCTTGATCTTGAGCTGAATTCATTTACCTAGTAAAGCCTCAAGGTTTTCCTTCCTTATAGCTGAGTACTTCTCCACTGCACAAAAGTGTCATGACTTTTCAACTTATCTACAGCTGTTGGATGAGCAGTCCCCATTTCTCTCTGGTTCTGTGTAAACATAGAGCATCATTTTCTCATCTTTGACTTTCAATTTATTAACCCTCTTTCAGGTTTAGTATATTTCCTATTCAGAGCATCTCAATGGACCATATCTCCTGATCTACTCTGCCTGTGTTTCTTTTTGTTAGTGTATCAAGGCCGTCCGTATTAGAGATTACAGCCAACCTTCACTTTCTCATCTCTGCTATTCTATTTTTCTGCTATTATTTGTCCACTTTTCTCCTTCATTTCACCGTCTGCCCCATTCGTTGAGGCCTCTCTGACACTTGCTAAAGGCATGGTATGTTTTTCTATTTCTCTCTAGAATGTCCTTCAGTATTTTTTGTAGGGTTGGATTGGTGCTCATGAACTCCCACAGTTCCTCTTTGTCATGGAAACATCTTGTTTCTCCATTAATTTTAAGAGAGAGTTTTTCAGGGTACACCTATCTGGACTGGAGGTTATTTTCTTTCAGGGCTTGGACTACTTCATTCCAAGCTCTTCTTGATTTGATAGTTTGTGTTGAGAAGTCTGTTGTGATATTGATGAATTTTCCTTTATAGGTAATCTGTTTCTTTTCTCTGACTGCTTTTTTTTATTTAAAGAGATTAAAAAAACAGAAAAAAGGGGTATAAATAATACAGAATTTCAGAAAAGTAAACAGTAATAAATCACTAGTTAATAAGTTACATATTGTCATCTTAGAAATAATTGTTCAAGTTACAAAATTAAAGCAAAGTGACATACAAATAATGACACTGAAAACAGTTCTAATGATCCAACAAAATCTTAGTAATATGGTTATTAGTCCTACATACTTGTTTTTTATCTTAAAGAGGGTAAGATTAAACATGACAATATGGAACAGAACAGTTCATAAGGAAACAATTTTAAGAGACACAGATTTCAAAGCAAGTATACTGGAGAGCTTCACTGTTTATCTTATTGTCTCTAGTTTTCTTCCAAATGGTTGTCCCCATCTTCACACACATTGAATATATACTGAGCATTATAGAACTAATCAGATCATTACAGGATGATGAAGGCTTTTTACGTCTTCAAGACCTGATTTTGGGGAAGTCAATAAAGGCTACCATAATGTCTCTCATTCTCTTCATAGTAGCTGTCTTTATCTTTACCTATGTTGAAATTGAACATAATAGACTAGACTGATATCACTCTGAACAGTGAATAATAGTATTGCTAGATTTTATATCACAGTGCTACAGAGTTAGCATTGGATTTCTTAGTGTCTCTTCTTCAGAGTATCTGTTGATTACATCATGTATTATATAATCTGTTACCATAAATAATTTAGAAATTCTTCCCATGTGTGAATCTCTAAATGCATAACTATCCCTTCTGTATTTTAGGGAAAAACAGATCAAAACAAGACAACAGAACAAATTCCTAGAAAAACATGAAATGAAAAAGATATACAAGATGACAATATTAGGTAATCTACAGTAGTCACTATGCTTTCTCTTGTTATATTCAGTAGAATTGTCCACATAGGCATTATATAGTTAAGCATAGCATTACATAGGTATTTTTATTTTTTTCTAATTTTATTTAAATAAAGACTAAAAAAAACAGAAAATAGGTAGAAATAATACACACATTCAGAGAAAAAAATAGACAGTAAGAAATCACTAGTTGATGTTTACATATTGTCATTTTACAAATAGTTGTTCAAGATACAAAAATGGAACATGTAAAGTGGGAATTCAAACAATGAGAGTGCAAATAGTTCTGTTCAACTGTCCAACAAAAATTTAGTAACATGGTTTTCAATCCTATACACTTCAACGTACATGCAATTATCCATATCTTCATTTATGTTTAGATTAAACAAACTAAAGCAGTTAAAATCATTCTGAACAAAGAATAATAGTATTGCTGGATTTCACATCATGACACTCCATGATCAGCACTGGGTACTGTAGTGTCTCTTTTTAAAAAATGTAATTTAAAGAAAGACTAAACAAAACAGAAAATGGGTAGAAATAAAACATAATTTCAAAGAAAAAATAAACAGTAAGAAAACACTAGTTGATGATTACAGATTGTCTTCTTACAAATAGTTATTCAAGATACTAAATTGGAGCATATAAAGTGGGGATTCAAACAATGAGATTGCAACCAGTTCTGTTCAACTATAGAACAAAAGCTTAGAAATATGCTTATCCATCCTATACACTTTTTTTTTTTTTTGGTCTTTTTCCTTTTTATCGGTACCGGGGATCAAACTCACGACTGCCTGCTTGCAAGGCAGGTGCTTATGCCACTGAGCTAAATCCCCAGCCCCCATCCTATACACTTAAACATACATGCAGTTATCCATATCTTCAATTATGCTGAGATTGAATAAATGCAAGCTGGCTAATATCATTCTTCACAAAGAATAATACTATTGCTTGGTTTCACATTATGACACTCCAGGATCAGTGCTGGGTATTTTAGTGTTTCTTTTCTTCAAAGTATCTGTTCATCTCATCATGTGTTATATTATCAGTTCTCATAAGCTGTTTATAGATTCTACACATCCATGAGTCTTAACATGTATTTCTATCCTTTCTATATAAGAGGGAGAAACAAAACAAAGCAAGGAAAAACAAAACATATTCCTATAAACACATGAAACAAAATAAACATATAAGACCATTGTACAAATTGTTCTACCGTAGTTCCTGTGTTATCTCTTGTTATCTCCAACAGAATTGTCTACATCATCAGACATGGTATAATTCAATATATCAGTGCATAACAGTATTAATAAAAACACAACTTTGTATATAGTATAGAACTTCAAAAACCAGCAGTTATCAAACTAGAATGTGTATTGAAGAGTCTTGTCATCTTCACTGTAGTTGCCTATACTCTCAGTCTTGATACTATCAATCATATCAGTTTTGAATAAAATCTTCTCTGCCTCATTTCTATTATGCTCTTTTTTGCCATCAGTTGTCTGCTTATCTTCTTCATTCTGCTTTGTGCTCCATTCATTGAGGCCTCTCTGCCACTGTTCCTAGAATCCTAGTACTTTTCTCTCTCTCTCTAGAATGCCCTGCAGTATTCTTTGTAGAGTTGGATTGGTGGTTGCAAATTTCCCAAGTTCCTCTTTGTCTTGGAAGCATCTTGTTTCTCCATCAATTTCTAGAGACAGTTTAGCAACATATATCAATCTGAGATGGAGGTTATTTTCTTTCAGGGCTTGGAATATTTCACTCCAATTTCTTCTTGACTTGATGGTTTGTGTTGAGAAGTCTGCCATTATTCTGATGAGCCTTCCTCTGTAGGTTATCTGTTTCTTGTCTCTAACAGCTTTTAATATTCTGTTCTTGGGGCTGGGAGTTTAGCTCAGCGGCATAAGCTCCTGCCTTGCAAGCAGCCAGTCATGAGTTTGATCCCTGGTACCGATAAAAATGAAAAAGACAAAAAAAAAAAAAAAAACAAAAAAAAATTCTGTTCTTATATTGAATTTCTGGGATCTTGATTATTACATGCCTGGGTGTAGCTCTGTTTTGGTTGTAGGTGGCTGGAGTTCTGTATGCCTCATATATCAGAATATCATTTCCTTTTCCTATATTTGGGAAGTTTTCCTTAATTTTTTCTGTGAATAACCTTTGTTGTTCCTTTGTTTGTATCTCAGCTTCTTCATTTACATTCTTTATTCTCAAGTTATAGATCCTTTTGTCATCTTCTAGCCTTTGTATTGTTACTGCTTTGTATTGTATTGTTTCCTTGTTATTTTTATAAAGTTTTTCCCTTTCATACTCCCACATTGCAAAATTGTCCTCCAGTTTGAATAATCTATCCTTAGTTTCTTTCAAGCTTATTTGCAATCTTTCCATACAGCTTTTAATTTCCTGGTAATCTCTTTGAATCTGCTTCATGTATTCTATATTTTTATATTGTTCACCAAATGGTTCTCTCCTGTGTTTGAGTTCCTCCCTTCTTCCATCTGTGTCTGCTTGAGGGGTACTTAGCATCTCTTTTATTAATCTTCTTATATCTTGATTTATTTCACTATTTCACATTTGAACTCATCTATGAGATTCCAAATATATCTCTTTATGTCCACTGGTGCTGTGGCTGATATTGCATGTTTGTTGTTTTCTTTTTTTATGCTTCTATCATTTCTTTATTGAATTGTAGGTTAATTTTTTTATTTTTGTTTTTTTGTCTTTTTGAGACAGGGTCTCACTATGCAATTCAGGCTGGCCTTGAGCTCACTTTGTAGCCCAGGCTGGTCTTGAACTCCATGCTCGCTGTTTTCATTCTCTTTTGTATTAACCTGTCCTGGGTCAATGTTCTCAGGGTTGGGACCTAGGAACTTTTTGTTGTTGCTTCCTCTTCCCATCTTTTTTGCTTCTTCCAGGAGGCCCCAGTTTCTTTCTTTGTTGGTTGCAATTCTTCTGAAGCACACTGGCTAGATGTCTCTTCACACTGCCGTGTGCTAGTGGGTTGCAGACAGGGACAGCATGTGCTGGCCCCTCCCCTCCATATCAGTCAAGCTGCTGTGGCTGCACTACTGTATTACTTTGTGCCGCCTCTTGTCCAGAGCAGCCAAACCTCCGAGACCCCACTGGGCCCGTGTGGTTAGTGTGCACCACTGCTGCTGTGACTTGATCTCAGATAACCTATTGGGTCTCAGCCAGGTCACGTGACCCACGCCTAGCTCACTCCACCAATCCTGTTTGGGAAGGGAACAATTGATTGAAGTCACTGCTGTCCCTTGTACTTTCCAGTCCTCCCGGTCCCAGAATGTCATCCACCAGAGGCCCCCTGTTTGTGGAATGGCTCCACTCCCATCACTCGATGTATGCTCCCCCCATCTCAGCTCTCTGTTTGTCTCACTGACCCCCGAACTCAATGCAACTGTGCTTCCATTGAGTCGAAGCATCAAGACCTTGGATGGCTCAGCAAGTCGTGGTGGGACCCTGGCCAGTTGAGGCGGGACCCCAGGAAGTCATGGTGGCAGCCAGGTGCAGTAGGTCCTCGGATGGTCAGCAAGTCACCTTAATTTCTTCTTGGGGTGAGAGAATTCATCTCCCTTTGTTTGGGGTTCCCCACTCTGTATTATTTTGAGTTCTAAGTTGACTATTTCAGGGAGCCTCTGTAGCCAGTTGTTATCTATCAACCATCTTTGCTCCTCCGTCTACATAGCTATTTTTATAACAACTCAACTTTGAAGTCATTGTAAGACTTGGAAGCAGTTAATAATCAAAACTGGAATGGGTATCTTTTACATCTTATCATCTTCAGAATAGGTGCCTCTACACTTAGACTTGATACTATCAAACATACCAAATTTGAATAAAATCAGTCAAGGCAAAATAGCAGTCTAGCAAACCAGCTTCAATAAGATCAGTCATAGTAAGATAATGTAAATAATACAGAGTTTCAGTGTTAGTTAATAGGGAATTAAGGATAGTTACCATGATATAACCTGCTATTTTTGGGTTAGCTGTCTGTGCCCTCAAATCTCATATGAGTAGACCAACCAGAACAAAATATAATCAAACTAAACAGAGTGATAAAACTGCTGTGGCTTTTAAATCCTGATATACTTTTAACAATGTCTTCTGCCTTCCTTTTTGAGGCAGCTCTTCACCTTTCCCCTTCTCAGGATGCTTTGTATATTTTGGGTCCCACTAGCTCCTATAGTTTTAGACTAGGGGATCAACTTGTTATCTGTCTGATGCTGCTGAACTTTTTTTTTTACCCCTGAGCTTAATCTTGAGCTGTACTCCTTTACTTACTAAAGCCACAAGGTTTTCCTTCCTTCCAGCTGTGTAGTTCTACACTGCACAAAAGTGTCATAACTTTCCAACCTATCTGCAGCTGCTGGATGAATTGTCCCTAATTTCTCTCTGGTTTCCTGTCACATATAGCATTGTTTTCTCATCTTTGACTCTCAGTTTATTAACCCTCTTTCAGGTTGAGTGTATTTCCTATTCAGAGCATCTCAATGGATCCTGCCTCCTAATCTACTCTGCCTGTGTTTCTTTTTGGTTAGTGTATCCAGGCTATCCATATTAAAGATTATAGCTTACTGTCTCTGCCTCATCTCTGCTATTCTATTCTTCTGCTATTATTTGTCCACTTTAATCCTTTATTCTACTGTCTTCCCTGTTCATTGAGGCCTCTCTACCTCTGTTACTGGAATTCTGATATATTTTCCTCTCTGTCTCTGGAATGTCCTCCAGTATTTTTTGTAGGGTTGAGTTGGTGGCCATGAACTCCCACGGTTCCTCCTTGTCTTGGAAATACCTTGTTTCTCCATTAATTTTGAGAGGTAGATTTTCCAGGTACATCAGTCTTGGTTGGGGGTTATTTTCCTTCAGGGTTTGGACTATTTCCCCCAGGCTCTTCTTGATTTGAGAGTTTGTGTTGATAAGTCTGTCATTATTTTCATGATTTGTCCTTTGTTGGTGATCTGCTTCTTTTCTCTGGCCACTTTTAATATTCTGTTCTTGTGGTGGATTTCTAGACTCTTGATTATTATATCTGGGTGTAGATCTATTTGGTTGTAGTTTGCTGGAGTTCTGTATGCCTCATTCATCTGGATATCATTTCTTTTTCCTATGCTTGGGAAGTTTTCCTTAATTATATCTGTGGATAGTCTTTGTAGTTCATTTGTAGTTACTCCTGCTTCCTTGCTTACATTTTTTATTCTTAAGTTATAAATCCTCTTTTCATCTTCTAGCCTTTGAATTGTTTCTTCCTGGTTCCTTGTTATTTTTAAAAGATCTTTTCTTTCATGATCACATATCATAAATTGCTCTTCAAGTTTCAAAAGGCTAACTTTAGTTTCTGTCAAGGCATTTTGCCAGCTTTGAAAGGAGTTTTTAGTTTCCTGGTAATCTCTTTGGATCTGTTTCATGTATTCTAGATTTTGTTTATACTCTTCATCAAAGGTTTCTCTTCCTTTTCTGAGTTCCTCCATTCTTCCATCTGTGTTCCCTTAGGAGGGGCTTATCATTTCTTTAATTAATCTTTTTATATCTTGTGTTACTTAGATCAGAAGCACAGATTTAAATTCATCTATGAGATCATGAAGGTATTTCTTTATGTCTGCTGATGCTATGTGTAATATTGCATTATTACTGTGCTGGTTTTCTTCTGTATATACTTCTCCTGGGCTTATTTTCTCAGGGTCAGTGGCTGGAGGTTTTTTTTTTTTTTTTTTTTTTTATTTCTATCTCTTGTCATGTTTCTGGTTTCTTTCAGACTGGTGTGTCCTGGTGGTATCTGGCCCTCTCAGTATTCTGAAGCATGCTGACTGGGGTTTTGCTGCCCTTCCCAATTTGCTGTTATCTGAGGTACATGCAGGGACATAGGGACGGTGCAGGCTAGCCTCTAGCCTCTGAGGCAGTTGACCTACAATTCCCTTCAGGGTCTTAGACTGTACCTTGTGGACATCACAGAGTTGTGACCTTTTTGCCCCTGGCTAGTGGGTCCCAACCAGAGGTGCAGCTCAGCCCCAGCAGATTACACAAGTCCTCTGTATGCCAGGGGTGGCCGACTGATGCCGCCATGGCACCTGATCTCTGCCCACCTCCATTATGTCCTCCAGCCAGTGATAGCAGCTGCAGTACCCAGTCTCAAGCACTCACCAGGAATCAATGCAGTTCTCCACCTTGGCTCCAGTCCACGCTGCACCGCATCCTCCCACCAAGGACTCAGGACTCAACAATTCCCATTATCGGTGGCTGTGGCTCCAGCTCGACCTTGAATTGCCTGCCTTCATGGCACTCCCAGCACAGTGAGGCCCTCTCTGACCACTTTTAATATTCTGTTCTTTTGGTGGATTTTTAGAATCTTGATTATTATATGTCTGGGTGTAGATCTGTTTTGGTTGTAGTTGGCTGGAGTTCTGTATGCCTCATTTATCTGGATATCCTTTTTTTCTATTCTTGGGAAGTTTTCCTTAATTATTTCTGTGAATAGCCTTTGTAATTCATTTGTGGTTACTCCTGCTCCTTTGGTCACATTTTTTATTCTTAAGTTATCGATCCTCTTGTCATCTTCTAGCATTTGTATTGTTACTTCCTGGTTCCTTGTTATTTTTAAGAGATCTTTTCTTTCATCATCACATATTGCAAATCTATCTTCAAATTTTGAAAGGCTAACTTCAGTTTCTGTCAAGGCACTTTGCCAGCTTTCAATGGAGTTTTTAATTTCCTGGTAATCTCTTTGGATCTGTTTCATGTATTCTAGATTTTGTTTATATTCTTCACCAAAGATTTCTCATCCTTTTCTCATTCTTCCATCTGTGTCTTCCTGAGAATGGCTTAGCATTTCTTTTATTAATCTTTTTATATCTTGCCTCACTTGGATTAGAATTTCAGTTTAAGTTCATCTACAGGTTCACAAAGGTATTTCTTTATGTCTGTTGCTGCTGTGGCTGATACTGCATGATTGCTGCCCTGGATCTCTTCTGTATTTATCTCTCCTGGACTTATTGTCCCAGGGTCAGTAGCTGGAGTTTTTTCTTCTTTCTTTTTCTTGCCACATTTCTGGTTTCTTTCAGACAGGTGTATGGTGGAAGTCTCAGGCCCTTTTTGTATTGCTTATGTTTTTTTTGAAGCATGCTGGGTAGGGGCTTGCTGCCTTCTCCAGTTTACTGTTATCTAAGGTGCATGCAGGGATGATGTGGGCTGGCCCTTCTCCTCTGAGCCAGTCAACCGGTGAGTGCCTTCAGCATGTTAGTCTTTGCTGTGCAGACATCACAGGTTCGGGACAGTTTCATTCATGGTTGTTGGGTCCTGACCAGGGTATTTGACCCAGCCCAAGCAGATCCCACCAGTCCTCTTTGGGCCAGGGGTGGCTGACTGATGCCACTGCAGTTTTGGGGCCAGGCCTCTCCTGCCCAACTTCAATATGTCCTCCAGCTGGTCACACCTGCTGTGGGATGCAATTTCCAGCACTCACCACTAATTAATACAGCTCTCCATGTTGGATCCACTGTACACTGTGCCTCATCCTCCTGCCAAGGCCTCAGGACTCACCAACCTCCAATTTCAGTGGCCATGACTTCAGTGCACCCCCAAATCGTCTGGCTGTAAGGTGTGCCCAGCACAGTGTAGGACCAGTCCCAGTGAGCACATCTGGTTCCAGCCTTTCATCCATGTTTTTCCTTCTTTTCTTTCTTTTTCTTTTTTCTCAGTTTCTTGCTGGGTTGTGAGAATCCCTCTCCTTTCATCTGGTCTTCTCCATGGTGTTAAATTCTAGCGTCTGAGTTGTTTTTCTCAGAGAGGCTCTCTACACTGCTACCTATCAAGCCGCCCTCTTCAGATCTCCTCAGTTGCTTTTTGTACTTCATTATCTATCAACTAAGCCTATCTTCTGAACCAGCCCATTGCTTGGGACAGGGTATTGATTTTCAGCCCACACACCAGTAGGCTGAAGGGAGGTGCTAACTTTTCTCTTCCTGGTCCTCGCATGGCTTGGGCAGCTTACCAGAGGCTTCTTGGTGGGCTCCTCCCAGTCCCAGCATGGCCAGTTTTGGGGAGGAGTTTTCACTTTCTGAACTCTGTATGGCTTGTATGGCTTTCTAGAATGACTGGCTAGTTGGTTTCCAATTTATTGACTTTATTGACAGTTTGACTAACTGCTCTGGGCCAAGAATGGTAAACACTTTGTATATTATCTTACTTAGTCTTCTACCTGGTAATTCTATCTCAAAACTGAGGAAACTGGGGCTCTGTGAGATTAAATCAATTTGCACAATGTCATATAAGTATAAAGGTAAAGGTAATAGACAAGAAAAGTGAACTCCTCTAGGGTAGTCTTTTCCTAGAAAAGCCCACCTGCATCTTCTCCAGTTCCATTTGTCTTCAGGGCCCAAATTCCCAAATAACATCCACACACCACAATCATCTACGTTCCTTTCTTAAGAAGTAGAAGTCCAGGAAAAATCTTTTAGTCTCAAAGGAAGGCCTCACTAGATCTATCTCAACTTCATTTCTTCAACATAAGACTTCAACAGGACTCACTGTAGCCTCCTCCATTTCTTTCCTCCAGGTATTTAATCATATTCCTAACCCTCAACCCTTCTGTGGTTAAATCCTCTCACTTGAATTAATCTAAAACAATATGAGCATTCTCAAAACGAACTTTGTCCAGACGCTAAAAGGAACACAACTATTTTAAAATTTCAAAGCTCTATAAATAAATGAGTTTACAGAACCTTGATTCTTTTTCCTAATCAGTCCAAGCCTTTTCCATGGATAGACTTAACTTACTCAAATTATAGGGCACTCAATCTCCACTTCTATTCCTGACCTCCATCCTGTTAGTGTTGAATGCTTAACCACGCTACTCAGATTCATTGCCTTGAAAGTATGGGTTGGTGCCATCATTAGAGCTGGTGGGGTTCTCTATCCTTCCAAAATGTGCTTTATATAGTTTTGAAGAAGTGCATTATGTGAAAGGAGGGGCATTGCCTCTAGATTGCCTCCTAGCCTTGGAAAAATCTTGTCCTAAGTAGCTTTTCTGTCCCTTGTGAGACCTACCCTGGATCCTGGTCCCATAGGTAAGGAAGCCACACCGTTATCTAGTCTGGACAAGGCCTTTCTTGCACTTCAGGTTGCCTAACAGGCATTTCTGTAACACCTCTTATAGGTCTCTATGGCTCTAGTCTCAAAATAAGTCCTCTTTTGCTCAGCCTATTTCTCTTGGGCCCTTGGATTTTCCTAAGGTACATCTCTTGCAGTGGTGATCTGGCTCACAGCCACACTATTGTGGTTATCACTGCTGATTTCTTATCCAGTAGGCATTCACATGCTCTTAAACAAAATGGTGGAAATATGCCTTTTTTGATGAATTATCCAAACCCAGGACTTATCTCTAGATAGCTTATTGAATATATAATGGATTTTCTCAAAGCCTTATTATGGATAGCTTACTGATGTGTTTTCTATTACTTCAGCTGACATTGTTTTATCCATTCTCAATGGGAATGCCCCCATTAATGGGCCCAGTGGCCAATCTGCCCTACACTATATAACTCTGTCCTTTCTCGATCACTTTCTGTTCTAGAATTTAAAAGTCTATTCGAAGTTGGTCTGATCAACTTCAATCTCCATGGAATCTGAAATTGATACTGAGAGACACAATATGGTTGCCAGTCACTGAAGTCATTCCCAGTTCTATTCAGGTCTGCAGAGGAGTTCAGATTCTTTCCCTTCCTGAGAGCAACTCTTCCTTTTGTTACTTGCACCCAAAAAAGACTTAAGGAATTATATCTAACCACTTAGTAGGATAACAAATGATCTCTGACTTAGATGATAAAACACAGTATGGTTCAACTTATGATCTTCCAGCTTTGAGGTAGTGCAAAAGGGATATGAGCTTAGTAGAAACCATACTTTGAATGTTTAATTTTTATCTTTTCTAGGGATAGTAGTATTATGCTGGATGATGTAATTTTTCTAGTCAGTCACACCACCACAAGGAGAAATACCCATACTCTACCTGTGTTACTAAGCCATTGGTTGGTAGGCATGAAGTATTAAATGAATTTTTGACATATAATATTTTCAATTTATGTTGTGCTTATCAAGATATAAACCCATCCTAAGTTGAACTGTACCTGTAGTCTTACTGTTCTATGGCACACACTTTTTATTCCAGCCCTGAAATTATAGGTTGGTGTCATTTTCTATGCCAATATTGATACTTTGGTCATTTTCTGTTACTTTCTCATTGCTGGGACAAAGTCTCAGCATCCACAAGTTAACTTGCACCAGTTAAAGGAGGAAAGGTTTATTTTAGTTTACAGTTTGTAGAGGTTTTAGTCCACAGTCCACAGTCACAGTGGCATGGCCAAGGAGGAACAGCTCATGGCATGGCAGGCAGGAAGCAAAGAGGAATCAGGGGAGTAGGAAGGATGTATACTTCTAGATCATACCTTCAGTGACCAATTTTTTCCCACCAGGCTTCATCTCCCAGCTTCACATCCAGCTATAAACCTGTTGGACTAATCCAGTATCACACATTCATGATCCAGTAGCACACACATGATCCAGTTATCTCCCCAAAGCCCACCTAAAAAGCATGAGGCTTTGGGGATTACCTAGATATAAGCCGTATCAGTCATATTAGCCCAGCCTAGTCTGTTAAGGATTCTGATGTAGCATCAGCATTCAAAGTCTTCCCAGGGCACAGAAGTGGAAAGTTGGTATTTTGTTTGTTCCGCATTTCCAGGTCTTATCTGAGCTATCTTTGAGACTGACATTTCTAAAAGCCTGTGTGGCCTCTTTCTGAAATCTTTCATTCATCCAGTTTAACTCTATGACCTTGAATAAATTACTTCCCACCTCTGAGTAAAGAGGTTGGATCAGCTGACCTAGTTCTAAAATCCAGGTCAGCAAAGTACAATAGCAGACTTACCCATTTCTTTCTGCTACAAAACTCCTCCCTCCCCTGTTATAGCACTCACTGAGTTCCTAAGCCTTGTCTGAGGGACATCTACAGATCTCACTCCATTGGCAAAGTAGAGAGGATTGACAGATCTTGAGCTTAGTGAATCATCAGATCTTTTCTATTCAGGTTACAAATTTCACCCACTTCCCCAGGTTTCTCTAATAATTCATTCAGGTGCCCCTCTTCTATTCTCGGGAATGACCTTCCAGAATTTGTTCTCTGTTTTGCAATAGAAAACTACTTCACACACCAAGTTATCCATCAACAGCAAGAGCGTTGCTCTCTCATGATCTCCCTTCTCTGCCTCTGTCTTTCGTTCTTTTATAAAGAGAAAAAAGAAAGGGCATAAAAAAACCAAAGCAGTAAAAGGGTACAAGTAATACAGAATTTCAAGAAAAAAATACAATAAGAAATCACTAGTTAATAGGTTACATATTGTCTTCCTAGAAACAGTTGTCCAAATGATAAAATTAAAGCATATAAAGTGGACATTCATACAATGAAATTGGAGACAGTTCCATTCAATGATCAACAAAAGCTCAGTAATACCTTCCATTCTACACACTCAAACATACCTGCAGTTATATCCCTTAGTCCACCTTCCTTTCCTCTCTTTTTTACAATAACAATTATACTTTTTGGGTTTTATTACTCCCACAGTTCTTATTACTTTTTTTGACGCGAATAAAACCAAATGTGACTAAGCAAAACAGAGTCAGTTAGAACAGAAGGGTGGACATAGTACATGATGCAAAAATAGAATACCAGGTGATCAAAAGTGATTACCATTGTGCCTCTTGCTATTTTTAAATTGAGTTGCTTATATCATCAGGTATAATAGAATTAATCAAAACAGTACAGAACAAGACCAATGAAACCTACACTGGAGACCTTACAGGACTTCAAAAAAGGATAATAGCCAAACCACAATGGGCATCATAGTATAACTTATTCCCTTCAAAGTGGTTGCCTATACACTCAAACTTGATACTATCCAACAAAATAGAATATAGACTAATCAGACAGAGCAAGATGGGGAGAGCAATACTGGGGTTCAAATCAGGTTAACAGGAAAACAAAAAAGCTACTATAATATGTCCCGCTATTTTTTAATTTCATTTTCCCTTAATTAAAAATAATGAGAGAAAATAAATTAATTTTTTAAAAAGGGGGGAGATTGAGATAAAAGAGGACATTGTAACAGAACAACGCAGGTCAGAACCGAACACTTCAAGCATCACTGTGCTTCATTTCATCCACAACATCCTGGTTACCACCTCACCCTTCCAGTGCTACTGGCCTTGCTTTTCTCTTTCCCTTCCAGGCACAGTCATGCAATCGCCAAGATTTCCTTCCTTAATCCCCAGTTGCCTACACTGTGCACCATGCTGCTTACTAGACTGTAGGCTTCTGGACTAGAAACCTAGTCTTTACCTTCCTTAATCACTCCAGGCCCACTGCCTAGTGTTATAGGCTTCCCCTTCTTCAGCTGCTGCGGTCTGTATAAGCACCACACACACACACACACACACACACACACACACACACACACAATTACCTGTATTTAAAGTGAAGTTCTTGTTGGAAAACTGCAGATTTCTTTGGGAAGGATTTCAGTTTGGTTTTTTCAAGGTTCCTATTGAGCCTGAGCTCCTACCTAGCTCCACCCTGCCTCCACTCCATGCCAGATGTCTGGGCTTGAAGAAAACCAAAGCCCTTTGGTTTCCCTGGCCAGTCCTGGAGGACCAGCCTCCCACTCTCAGAACTTCTCTGTCTCTCAGTCAGTGGCCTAAGGAACAGAGAAGGGAGAGTAAAGTCAGTCAGATAGGGCAGGGGGATAAGCAGCCCATCTGAGGTAGGAAGGTATGTTAATTCAGAACTGGGGTCCCCCAGGGCAGGGAGCCAAACTTCCCCACATTGAAACAGAAATGAATTTTGCAAATAAACACATAGGCAGATTACCAATAAGTGAGAAAAGACTGCTAAGGGGCTTGAGAGTTGAGCTGTTCCTAGCCCCACCCCTGGGACTTCCCCCAAAGCTTAGCCCCCCCTCCCCCGCAACCCTCACCTATGTTGCCCAGGAAGCCCTGGAAGGTGAATTAGATCTCCTGGTCTTTCTCCCTGGAATCCCAGTCTAATTATTTTGCCTTTGCAAGACTGGGCTGTGTACCTCTGCAATCTCTTGCCAGTCTCTCACTATCCCCAACCACATCTCCAACACCTGCCAAATACATTTGTGACAATGTGTTTCCCCTTCCCAGCTTCATTTCCCAGTGCCCAGCTAGGAACCTTGAAAATGGCCTCAGGTAACACTCATTTCATTCCCCCTACTCTTTCAGAAAACCAGGCAGACCCTTCAATTGAAATTTGTTGGGCCAAGATGCTGAGAGCCCTGCCTAATTCTCATAAGCACTCCCTGAGGAAAAACTATGTCCTGTGAAACAGAATTTTATTAACCAGGTTCATCTGCCCATCTTGCACCTTCCTATCACTACTCCTTTGTGCCATTCCCAGAATAGTGATTAAGGAATGGTACAACATTTTTGGAAACTTAAAAGTTTCAAAGGGATCCTGAGAGTGGGTCAGAATACTTCGCTGGAGGTCAGGCTGCCTACACAGTTCACAGCCTACACAGCTTGGCTAGAGAGAAGAAATACTAACCCCAGCCCTGGGCCAGGCTGGACATTCCATAGACCTATCTGTGCTCCATTTTGAGGCCTAGTACAGTGTCTGACTGATAGGGGACACTCAGAAAATATACTGAATGGATTCATGAAAAAATATCTGAATTAATAAAGCTGATAGCAGCAAATTTTAATGGTCTGGGATGGTGCCATCTTCCATAATTAAAATCCCCAAGCCAACGTGTTAGTTTTCAAGGACAACTTTAATACAAACACCATTGTTTAAAGCAGCACTTGTTGATTAGCTAACAATTCTATAGATTAGAGGTCTGCTTGGGCTTTATTGGGTCTTCTGTACATGGTCTCATAACACTAAGATCAAGGTTTCAGCTGGCCTAGACACTTATCTGGAAACTGAGTGGAAATCTACTTCTAAGTTCATTTTGGTTGTTGGCAGAATCTACTTCCTTGTGACTGGAGGTTGAAGGTCCCATTCCCTTATTGGCTGTCATTGGGGTCAGTTGCTGCTCTGAGAATTTGCCTGCATTTCTTTTCATAGGATCCTGTCCATCTTAAACCAGCAACTGTGCAAGTCTTTTGCATCTCTTTGTCCTTTCACTTCTGCCTTCCTCTTCTGCCACCAGCTGGAGAAACCTCACTACTTTTAGGGGCTAATGTGATTAGATTAGGTGAGTGCAGATTTCTCCATTTATATTTTGGTTAAAGTACATGAAATATACTTTTTCAGATATGCAATTCAGCAGCACTAAATACAGTCATATTGTGCAGCCATCACTGCCATCACTGCTGTAGGTCTTCAGAATTTTTTCATCTTGCCAAAGAGAAACTCTGAACCGATTAAACACTATCTTCCCATTTCTTCTTTCCCTAGTTCCTGGCATCTGCTATTCTACTTTCTGAAAGGATTCTGCCCTAAAATAAGTTACAGCTGCCAGAGAGCGGTGGCACAAAAAGGGTCCCAATCAGTTGCTCACATGTCATCAATGCCTGCCCTAAGCGACACCCCCAGTCAGAGGTTATATATATATATATATATATATCCCATACCCCGTATTCCAGTAGAGAAAGCCAGGCTGCCAGTGGTCATGGACTTCTCTCCATGTCCTTGGAATATAGGCTATTTTACTTTATATTCTTTCTTTTATCACGCCAAAAACTCTTTCATAATGGTGCCATGACTTGCATGGCAGAGTGAGTGGCTCTTAAGGTCCCTCACAGTTTGAGGCCCCCTGCCTAAGAACCACCTTTTTTCTTCCTCTGGGACTCTTTTCTTGCCTCTGCTAAACCACATGCAACAGCGACCTTCCTCACACCACACAAGTCTGGGATATTCTGTTTCCATTCCTTAGCAAGCTTGTGGCAAAGAACCCATCCTGCCATCCCTGAACAGGGATACCAGTTTTCATGCCCCTTAGGCCATAAGGCTTGAGGCAAAACTGATATTTTTGTTCCATGGGACCCTGCCCTACACTCTTAGGTGACAGACCAAGGAGAATGGGTGTTGGGACTTTCTGTGTCACACTTTCTTTTTTTTTTTTTTTTTTTTTTTAATTTTTATTTAAGGAGAAAAGAAAAGAAAGAAAAAAAAACAGTGAAGGGGTACAAGTTATACAGATTTACAGAATAAAAAAATGCGCAGTAGGAAATCACTAGTTAATGGATTACATATTGCCATCTTAGAAATAATTGTTCAAGTCACAAAATTAAAGCTTGCAAAATAGGTGACAATCTCTTTTGTTAAGTGTGACCCAGGACAGCTTCTTCATTCCTTGGGGGGAGCTGAAGCTCTTAAGTCCTGAGACAAAGTTATTCTCTCAGCTCAGTTATAGTTCAGTCATGGGGACCACTTTCTGTCCCCTGAAAAACACATCTCTGGGGTCCCTCGTTCATAATCTTGGTGCTCTTGGCCACTAAAAGGCTATGAAAACCAAAAAGCTGATCTTTTGTTTATGTTTTTGTGATAACGGTGGCAAGTTGGCAGAAATCCCTCACTTTTAGGCCTTTTTCACTTTAAGGATTTGTCTTTCTCTCACTCTGTCTTCTATGATGGTCCAAATACTTGCTGTGCTACACCAGGATCTCTCCCTCCCTCTCCACCAGACCCCTTTAGATGATGCAGCTCCTGTCTTTACAACTTCTCCCCTAATTCTCTCATACCAAATCCCACAGCTTTCTCAGCCAGAGGTTTCTTTGCCCCTTGTGCCATCCTCTCCCCTCCCTCACCCACAGTGGCCTCTAATCCCCTTAGCATCTCTCCCCAGTCTCCAACTTCTCAATCCCCCCACCTGAGCCATCTGTTCTGTCAGAGGGTTCTTTGTCCTATTCCCCTACATTGCCATTTTCTCTGCATGTCTCATGTGTTTCAACCTTCCAGCAGGCCACATGGTTGTCAGCAGCCATCCTGTTGTAGCTCTTATACAAGACGTTCACCATCTTGTGGCCCTCTGCCATGTGACAGGGTGCTACCATCTTGTGATTGGTCTCAGGGTCAATGGCTGCCCCCTTGTGGTCCCTTGTGTGATCAGCAGCAGCCATCCTGCTATGGGTCATACAGTAACCCACCAACAGGCTGTGTTTCCTTGTCATATTGTGAGGAGCGGTCATTTTATAGCTAAGCATTGGGTAATTGCCCACACATGCCTGCTGGACTGTTGGATTCTTGGTGGGCCACCTACTCCACAGCTTGCTCAGCCTCAATCTCTACTCCCACTTTAAAAATTAAGCTGGCCCCAAAGGCTTAGCTAATATTTACGTTCTTTTTTTACTTTCTGAGCTATCTCAGATTAGCCATAAATTAGGTTCCTTTTCTGGTATTCTTATTTCAAGAGAGCTCTATTAATTGATCTACAAAAAGGGTCGCACTAGTGTATTTATTATAGTTCAAATTGGCCAAATATATTTGAATGCCCTCTGATTTTATAAGATGATTGTCAGTCTATGTATCTGTTGTCTGTTCATTTGCCTGCTCTGTAAACAGCTGTTTCTTTTTATTTGAGCTCAACAATTTTTCCTTCTCTTTTATATTTTCAGATCATTTAATCAAGGTTTATTTGGGCTATAGATTTTAAAAACATGCTTCCACCTAGGTTGCCAGCTGGTCAAAATTCCTTGGGGTTAGGAGACATTGGATAACACTCCAAGTGATAAACAATAAAGTGGCCACCTGGTAACTTTAACCAGCTTTGGTTCATTAATTGGAGGTCCCAATAATCTCTATAGCCTTATGGGAGACACCTCAACTAAAGTTCATATGACTAAGACAATTCATTGTTGCTGAGCTGATGGTATAGTCATGACTTCAAATATAAAATTGGGATTGTTTATGATGACAAGTGCTTAAATGTCTGCCTTTTTCTTGTGCTCCAGCCAGGAGATTCAGGTCAGACCAACATGAGGTCACCAGTCAAATGATAATTTTTAAACAAAAAATTATATAATGTGTATGTTATACTTAGAGATGCTTAAATAGTGAGCAGTCCAAACAATGCCACAAATTTCTTCAGTGCTCAAAAGTTAAAGCATTCATGGTTAATAGAAAATAATAGTTCCATTTAATGTTCTATGTTAAGCTTACTGCCTCTACTGCACTGTACTGTTATCAATCTTCTGGATGTTCAACAACTAAAATTAAGTGATAATTATAAACTCTTTTGGATTCCTTTTGCTGGAATCCACCGGATTTTTTCCAAAAAAGGTTATATGATGAATATTGGGGCCATAATTAACTATACCCAGTTGGCATTAAATCATGCCACAGCTGTTCTCTCTCCTAAATAAAAAGGTAAAATTAATAAAACAGGCCATCATCCAAAACTTAGATGGCAGTAGACATTCTAACAGCACAAGAGATACTTATACAATTGTAAAACTTAAATATGTGTAATGACAAATAAAAGACATGTCAGTTTCTAAAATTCCCTGGACTTTCTACTTATCCTCCTTATGGGATGCCATTACTGAAGTTATAATCATAAATACCATGTTGATTGTATTATTTGACTCCTGCATACTTAACTGATTCTTTGACTTTGTCTCCTTTAGACTTAAAGCTATACACCTACCCAAGATAAAAACCAGATGTCCTGTGACTGTGGAAGAGACAGATATCTTTCATTGTGGGCCAGATACCAAGAAAGAAGGCCAAACTTGGCCCTCAAACCTCACAGGCAGACCTTCTTAATATGGCTTTTCATGTTTTCAACAACAGGGATAAAAGTCAAAGGGAAAAATAACTATCTGATCTTTTAGCAGTGACACTTGGAGTTCTAAGACAGATAAACCAAGACAAGGTGGAGCTGCCTGAGCCCCTCCCAGACCACGCTTCAAGTGCAACAAAGAATGACATTGGGCAAGAGAGTGCCCCAACCCTGGCATTCTTTGGGGGCTTTGCCCCTGTTGCACTCTCAAGGGCCATTGGAAGAGTGACTCTCCTAGCCACCAGAGAACAGGTAAACTATTATCTAACTCCTCGCCCTCATACTCATCACCACCATATTCATCACTGACTGATCTACTCATACTTGCTGCTGAAGACTGACAGTGCTCAGGGCCCAGAGCTCCCATTAGGTTATCCCTCTCAGAGCCCCAAGTCCCATTGGAGGTCTCAGGTAAGACAGTCTCTATACTTGTGGACATAGAGGCCATGAATAGTGTTCTTCCTGAGTTTTCAGGCTGCTATATTAAGTCCTCACTCTCTATAGTAGGTGTTGATGGCCAACCTATGCAGCCTTTGCAGACAGGATGTATTCCATGCAGGTTCTAGACTCCCTTCTTCCCTGGTCAATCCCATAATTTGAGATATCTCCAATCCCACCTGTACTACCCATGCCATGCTTATTTTAATACATCTCAGGGATCTTTCAATTTTTCCTTGAATTCCCCAATATTCCATTGCTCCCAAACATTTACAAGGACTTAAACCTATAATTAAGTGCCTTTTAGACAATGATTTTCTTAAACTTACCTTTCACCCTATAATACTCCCATTCTCCCAGTACTCAAGCCTGATTGGTCTTGTCGTCTAGTGCAGGATCTAGGGGCAACCAATAATTCCATTACCCCAATCCACCCAGTGGTGCCAAACCCTTATACCATGGTCTCATATATCCCTCCCTCCACCACTCACTTTACAGTCATAGATCTTAAAAATGCCTTCTTTATTCCATTGTGTTTATGCAGACTGATCCAGACATTCTGAGATCTCAACAACTTACACTTGTCAGCTCTATACTAAAACCTCTCCCTCAGGGCCCCCTTCCTTTCCTATTCATCAATTTTGTGGACACAACCCTGGTCAGGACTGGCAGGTAGATTTTAAACATATGCCCTGCCACAAATCTCTCAAATATCTTCTCACCTTTGTTTGTACTTTTTCAGGGTAGATAAAAACCTTTCCCACAATCAGGGAGATGGCTAATATACTTACTAAAGTCCTGTTATGGGAAATCATCCCAAGCACTACAACCATCATGAAGCAGCCCCTACCTGGCCTTCTTGGCAACTCCAACAGTGGTCAAAGTTTCTGGACTGCCATCCTGGTTCCACATCACTCAAGCTAAGTGATGCCCTCCTAGCCCTAAATCTAACCATCCTGAGTGGTCATCTCATCTTCCATCACCACCCATCTCCATCTCACCAAGCCCTTACAGCCACAGCTCTCAGGCTAAGTCATGTTTTGTTATCCAATTTGGCTCCTAATTCCTTACATTCTATTAATTGTCTTTTTTG
Source organism: Cavia porcellus (assembly GCF_034190915.1). Classification (NCBI taxonomy): domain Eukaryota; kingdom Metazoa; phylum Chordata; class Mammalia; order Rodentia; family Caviidae; genus Cavia; species Cavia porcellus. The sequence continues at coordinate 35,542,851 of NW_026947486.1, read as the reverse complement.
CAGCAGGACTCTTGACAGTCTTTCCTAAAGATTCCCACATCATGCAGAAGATCATCTTCATGTTGTTCTACATGACAACTGTCTTAGTTCTCTCTACCCTCATCTGTTTATAGTCAAAAGTGAGATCCTTGTTGGCCTAGGCTCTTATCTCCCTTATAAGTGACACAGCCATGGCCCTCCCCACCCCTCTTACTCATTCCAGCTCAACTCCTAGGCCAGAGACAAGCCATATCTACCTACACTTTTAACTGTTACCCTTTCAGATGGGGGAATAATCATCTCTCATACTTCACTCCTCCTAAACCCATACTTATTTTTCAGAATTCTACCTCACCATGGTCCTGATGGAATGGAATATTTAAATCAAAGATAGTTTTCCTTCTACCTTCCCTGTGTCCTTAAATATGATTGTGACCGGCCTCCTCATAGCACCTTGTCTCTTTGTTTCTGCAGTATAAGGTGCAGACATCCACCAATGATGAAGTTATCTTGGCTAAAACAGCCGGTAACAGCTTCTGCATGGGCATCAACTGTCATCCTGTCAACCTTCTGAACCCCAGTACAGCACCCCTTTTCAGCAGTAAGTGGTAAAAGAGAGACCTCACCCTTTTCCTAATAATAAAAAAGACAGGAATAAATGTATTTTGCCCTAAAATAAGTTACAGCTGCCAGAGAGTGGTGGCGTGAAAAGGGTCCCAAAAGGCTGCTCCCATGTCATCAATGCCTGCCCTAAGTAACACCCCTGGTCAGAGGTTATGTATATATCCCATACCCTACATTCTGGTAGAGAAAGCCAGGCCACTGGTGGTCATGGACTTCTCTCCATGTCCTTGGAATAAAGGCTATTTTTACCTTATATTCTCTCTTTTGTCACACCAAAACTCTTTTGCTTTCTGTCCCTGTGAGTGTGTCTACTCTAGATATCTCATTTAGGTGGCATTATAAGCATTGCTTCCAAGACTAAACTGACTTATTTAAATGTGTGTGTGTGTGTGTGTGTGTGTGTGTGTGTGTGTGTGTGTACTGGAGATTGAACCCAAGGGTACACCCTTAGCCCTTCTTATTTTACTTTATTTTTACTTTTCTTAGTGTTTATTGTTGTAATTGTTCTTTTAAAATATTAATTGCTATTATGTCTTGTTGCTGTGCCTAATTTATCAATTAAATGTACATCTGGGAAAAAACACAGTCATACAGGTTTTCATAAAATTATACATCTCACTGTTGGTTGTCCATTTTTTATGTTTTGATTTTGTAATTTGAACAACTACTTCTAAGTTAACAATATGCAATTTATCAACTAGTAATTTCTTACTTTTATTTTTTAAAATTCTGTATTATTCTACCCTTTTTTCTACTTTGCTTTTTAAAATAAATATTTTAAGTAAAAAATTATACATCTCACTTTTTCATTCTTATTTTGTTTTGAGACAGAGTCTTGCTAAATGGCCCGTGCAGTCCTCCTGCCTCAGTCTAACAAGTAGCTGAGATTAAAGGCATGGTTCATCAGCTCTTGCTACTTAACATAATATTTTAAATGTTATTCAGGTTGGACTATGTATCACAATGTCTTTTTAAAGGCTGAATAATATTCCAGTGAATCTGCCTTTTATAATATCAAATGGGCCATATCACATAAGAACTATGTGAAAGAGAGCTCATTATAATTCCTAAGAATTAGGATACTGGAATCCTGGGGACATTCTTAGAAATTCTTCTTACTGCAGCTCTGATTCAGGAATATGGAATATTGTAGACTTCCACCCAGAGCAAAGGAGACTAATGAGTGTACTAGCAAGAGCATGCAACTGATGTGGTGAGGGTGATAAGTATGGGGAATATTGGCCTGAGGAGTGAAGCTAGATGGAGGAAGTTAGGCTGATAGGGCAAAGGTCTTAAACAGTTAAAGTAGACGAAGAAAAGTCAGGACTAAGCGAATTAGCATACCAAAATGGACTATCAGGGTCTAATGAAATGCAAGAGACAAAGAATAGATCCTTCACCAAAGGGAACAGGTTTTTGAAAAAGTGAAATGCAAATTAACAGCTTACTTTCCAGGCATTAAAAATCTGCATGCAACCAGGAGTGTCCCTCTTTCTGTCTTGCACACTGGTTCCAAAAACTATAAAAAACCCACTGGGCCTAAACATATACACTGTCCACCTTACAGAACACTCCTCTTTGATCTACAGAGAGCTTTTCTTTTATTCTTTTTAATAAACCTATATTTTACCCTTCAAAATGTCTTGCTGTTTGCTGTTTTACTGGTTTCAATCATTGTTGCCCTCAAACAAGGACCTGAGAGATAGATAGATCCAGTTACAAGAGGACCCGTAGAGTAGAGCAATAATCTTTATTGCATGCCTACTCTTGCAAAATGCAGGTAGGTGATTTTATATAAATACTCCATTTAATCCCTGAAATACTTCTGAGATATATGTTTTATACTCTCCTTCAATGTTTTGATTTGTTTTTGAGAAAGGGTCTTGCTATGTAGTTCAGATTGGTTTTGAACTCACTTATGTATCCCAGGCTGGCCTTGAACTCATGGTAATCTTCCTGCTTCACCTTCCCAAGTGTTGAAATTACAGGTGTGTACCACCATGCCCAATTATGTTCTCCTTTTCTCAGATGAAAAAACGAAGGCTGAAAGACTTACTCAGGCCTAGTAAAAAGAATATAACCAGTAAAAAGATACATAAAGCCGATGCCAAAGTCCATTTGTACACTGTACCACCTTCTAAGACTGGAAATGATGTTTCTAATCCTCTAAGGACATGACCAGGAGGCTGTTGCTCTGCCTCTCACAAACCCTGAATAGAATTTATAAATGCTGGCAGCACAGTGGAGAGTGACTATTATGGAATGAATGTTATGTCTTGTCCAAGCTCAAATGTTGCAGCCCTAATCTATATTTGGAGAGAAAGCCTGTGAAAAGATAATAAAAGTTAAGTGAGGTCACAAAACTGGGGCCCTGACCTGACAGGGCTAGTGCCCTTATTGTAGGAAAGAAACAGTGATCAGAGTAGTATCTTAACCATACCAAGATGTGACAGGAAGATGGCAGCCTCTGAGCCAGAGAGAAAGACTTTGCCAGGAACCAAATCAGCCTGCACCTTGACCTTAGCCTTCCCAGCTCCAAGAACTATAAGAAAAAAAAAATGTCTATTTAAGCTACGCAGTCTGTGATATTTTGTTATGGCAGTCCAAGATGGCAGACTACTACAAAAACTATGCTACACTGCAACAGAAATCAAGGTCATAAGAAAGCTCCCAGTTTCCTTATGTTTTTTTTTTTTTTTTTTTTTTTTTTTTTAGAGGAGGTGCTGGATATTGAATCCAAGGAGTGCTGGGCTACATCCTACACATTTTATTTCTTATTTTGAAATAGGATCTTTATAAACTGCCCAGGCTGGCATCAAACTTGCAATGCTTCTGCCTCAGCTCCCAAGTAGCTGTAATTTAGGTATGAGACACCATGATGGGTCACTTATTCAATTTTATTCCAATGTCTTTAGCCTTTTTGGCATTCACTGAGAACCATCCTGCGTGTCCTGCTGGCTCAGATTCTGGAATCTAGAAGAAAGGCAGCAAGGGCCAGTTTCTGAGGTACAAGCTGGCTTGATGCAGCTGCCTGGAAAGTGGGTGACAGGTGGGGGACCGTTCAATCAGCTGGGGCCCTGGATGCAAGGCCACCTCTACAAGCCAGGCCAAGGAAATTGTGAAGAGAATTAGATCAGCTAAAAATCTGAAGCCAGGAGCAGGGCATGTGCATGGTGCCATCAATGTGCAATTCATTTGTGATTGTGAACAGCATATTTGGGCTGTGACAGCAGACTTCAGGGTCAAGCAGCCAGCAGAGCTGGGTTGGTTTGGAAACAATTCAATTCTCTGAACTGAAAAATCATTTTGTGGGGGGAAGACCAGGAGCATCTGTTTCAACTCTGAGACTGGCTCCTCACTCCTAATGTTGCTGTTTTCTTTTGTCAGAATGTGTAGATCCCAACTGTGGCCTTTGGAAGCAATCTCCCCAGTTGTTCAATGGCATCTTACCCATGAGCTGTGCATTTATCTAATGCTACGCAACACTTTACATCAAATTAATGGGTTAAAACAACACAAATTTATTATCTCATAGTTCCCAGGCACCAGGAGTCTGGGCATGGTTTTGCTGGATCACTCACTCAGGGTCTCACAGTAGGTTAAAACCAAGGTGTCTGTGGGGCTGTGATTCATGCTAAACTTGGAGTCTTGTTCCAAGTTGATTGGTTGCTGGCAGGATTAAGTTTGTTGTGATTGTAGAATTTAAGCCTCCATTTTCTTGCTGGCTACTGAACAGGTTTACTCTCAGATCTCAGAAGCCAAAACCTGAGGTCATTGCCATGTGGTCCCACAAACAATCCCCACATGACTGTGTATGTCAGCAAGGTCAAAAAATCTGTCTATTTCTGTCTCAGTCTCTCTCTCCCTCTCTAATTATGAAATTCTAGTAAGTTGCAAAGATAGTACAGAGGTTCTGACTATCCTTTCCCCAGTGTTTTCCCATAGTTTCATCTTATATAATAATAGTAAAATAGCAACTCTAGAACCTAACATTGGTACAGTGTATGGGTATAGTTCTAGAGCATTTTATCACATGTGTAGAGGCCATTTTTTTTCTTCCTCATGGTCTGGGAAATTTATATTTGTAATCTCATTGAAATATTATTTGAATTTTGCAACCTCCAGTGCATCCCACAATGAGAATATAGACACTAAGATGTATTTATAGTTAAGGGAAGCCAAGGGGTCCTGAGTCAGGTCCAGATGAATGTTCATGGAACAAAGGCCTTGACCCAGAGCCTAACACAGATTTTATTAATTCCAGAAGGGAGTGGCTCGAGGATGAGTGATGGTGAGAATGTTAGGAATTACATGAGTATTGAGATCTGAGTTATCTAGAATGCCAGAAAGTACCTTTGCAATATGCAGAAAGAAGGATATGCAGAAAGGCCACTCTGCATAACACAATTGAGGTGGTATTTAATGTTTAAGGGGCTGGTGCTTCAGTTCTGATGTACAAATATTTTCTGCCCTGCAAAGTCATTGCCTTTTATGTTGAGGCTCAAATCCATTTGACAGTCCTGGAACACTGGCTCTGCCATCCCGCTGGGCTCAACCATTTAGAGGGAGACACTGAGGCCAACTGTCAGCTGGCTTCCAAGATTACACAGCAGTACCTCAGCTAGCCCTATTTACATTGCTTAGAGCCAATTGAAGGAAGAAAGAAATAGCTTAGCCAGCTCTGCATGTATCGATATATGAAGATAGGGCCAAGTTTAGCAAAGGTCAAGGCAAATATCTTTATTTAAGGAGAGCTTTCCTGGTAGATTGGTACATGTGTAGATTCCTAAAACCACTGCATTGAAGATTCAGGACAGTTTCATAGTCAAAAAGGTTCCTTGGTACTGCTGCTTCATAATTACACCTCCCTTCCCTAACCCCTGGCAACTACTCATCTGCTCTTCAACTCCATAATTCTATCATTCTGAAAATATTACATAGGCTGGAGCAAACCATGTGGAGCCAGGGAGGAGAAATGAGCAAATTCGCCCTTCCTATGAGTCAATGGAAACCATTTTGGGCCTTGGAGGAATAACAAGAAGCTAATTTACCTTGCCCATGAGCCAACTGGTGTGCACTTGGGAGTCAAAAACACTACTGCCCCACCCCCTTAAGCACCTGGTTGATTTGGAGGACAGGCTGAATTGATAGCAACTGAGGTACCAAGATACCTTAATACTTGCATTGTTTCATTGACTTTGCAGGCCTAAGGCTGGTGGATTGAGCATCTATTAAGAGGATAACAATATGCAATATAGAAAATATGGGAGATTTCCTTCTGTCATTTTGAAATTTAATATTGTTTTCATTGTTTTATTTTGTTCCACTGTATTATTTTGTTTTATTCAATGTTCTGTTTTGATCGGCTTTACTTTGTTCTGTTTGTTTGATTTTATTATGTCTAAAGGTATGGGCACCAATTTTGAAGATAACAAGAAGCATTATAGTAGCCATTGCTGATTTATTATCTTATTTTGAAGTGCTATACCATTTTCATTATTCTGTTCTGATTAACTTTGCTCTGTTTTGTTTTGGTTAGTTTTGTGTTTTTTAAAATAAAAAAAATGAATATAATAAAAACAAAACCTTAAAAATGTTATATAACATACAGAATGTGATCTTCTGAGATTGGCTCTATTCCATTCAACATAATGCTCTTCAGATCCATCCACATTTTTGAAGGGAAAATATCTTACTCCTTTTTAATTGGCAACTGGTATTCCATGGGATGACAGTACTACAGCTTGTTTAACCACCTAGTAAGAGAAATTTTAGGTGTTTTCAATTCTAGGTACTAGAGATAAAGTTGCTATGAGCAATTGTATGCACATTTTTGTGTCAATATAGATTTTCATGTTTAAAAAAAATTTTTTTTTTCTTACACAGAGTCTCACTGTGTAGTTCAGACTGGTCTTGAACTGGCTATGTGGCCCAGGCTGGCCTTGAACACATAGCAATTCCCCTGCCTCAGCCTCCTGAGTGCTAGGATTACAGACATGAGCCAACATGCTGGCTCAAATTTCAGTTTTCTGGGTGTTATAGATTAAAAACTGGTGATCAATTTAACACCAGTGGAATTAAATCACCATGGTGCTGAATGTAGATGTTTCACATGAGGAAACTTGCCAGCACAAACAGAGACATGGAGAATGAGAAGAGAGGCACTGAGGCATTGTGGGTTCTCTTATGTGTTGCTGCTTGAGCCGCTGGTTCTGGAGAAGCTCTGGTCCTTATATTGAGCATCACTTCATGGCCTCAGAGGGGAAGATGTGTGCTGTTTAGTCTCCAGGATGAACTCATCATGTTGGCTTCCTGGCATGTACTCGACTGTGCTTATCATCGGAGGAGCTCAGGACCTCTGTACTGCTGATGATGGCTGTGGTGCTTTTTAGGACAGCCCTGATCTTTGTTTTGAGTGTGACTTCTTGGCTCTAGCATAGAAACCTCAACTTACCAGTACAGCTCCCTCAAATCACTGGCATGGACTTTCTAGCTTTTACTACTGACATTTGGGCCTTCCTAGCACAGATCCATAAGAGACTGCAGTGAGTCTTTCTTGTGGGCTCTAGACCTCCAGTTGCACTTTTGGGAGGCATTGGTATGAGTTCTGGGTCTTCATCTAGATTCATACAGGACATTGCTGTGGGATTCAGGCACTTGATTAAATATTCTATGTCTTCAGTATTGTGGATAGATGTCCTACACTTTCTTGTGTTAACTCTGGGTGACCATGATAAAATAATGTTATACATTTCATGTTCTGATTCTAATCATTCTCCTTACAACTCTTTGACTAAATACAAATTAGTATCAGGAGAGTGGGGTCATTACTGTATTGTTGCCTGGTCATATGGCTGAAGAGCCTTGGAAATTAATTTAGAAAGATTCTGAGAGACTGGCCAAAAAGATAGTTCCTGTATGCCATGTAATATTTTGGAGACTCTGGTCAGAACCTGGAAAATCACAGTACTGATGGAAATGCTGCTGGTTAAAATGAAGTTTAGGGGGCTTCTGTTGACAGGGACTGCGATGACTGCTAGAGTCCAGGTAGTAATTGTGCTTTGGCTGAAAGTTGGTCTTCATTTTGTTTGTGTTTAGAGATATCACTTGTGGCAGGAAAATTTCAATGCAGTCTACTGTTGGGAGGGTAGCATGGTTACTTTAGAGAGCTTTTGACCAGATCTGTGTTAGAAATTTAGAGCAAAGAGCCAGTAGAGTAATTTAAATTTGGACAGAATGAAGGCTCTAGAGGACTGTGAGTTGTGAAGATAAAACAGAGGAAAATATAATTGTTTAGAAGAACAAGACAGTAGAAAATAAAGAGTATAGTTAAATTGCAGGAGATCCTTATATTTAGTCTTGCTATGCCACATTAAAACTTAATGAAAAACAAGGACTGTGACTGAGATTGTTCTTTTTTTATTTTATTTAAAGGAAAGAAAAAAACAGTATAAGGGTACAAGTAATACAGAATTTCAAAAAAATAAACAGCAGGAAATCACTAGTTAATAGACTACATATTGTCATCTTAGAAATTGTTCAAGTTACAGGATTAACACATACAAGGTGGACATTCAAACTGTGAGACTGCAAACAGTTGTGTTCAATGATCCAACAAAACTTAGTAATGTGGTCATCTATCTTAACACACCTAAACACACTTGCAGTTGTATCCTTTAGAGCACTTTTTCCCCTCTCTTTTTTACAGCAACATTTAAACATTTTGGGTTTTATTACTCCCATAATTCTTATTACTGTTTTTTGGAAGAGAATAAAACCAAATACGACAAAACAAAGCAGTCAGTCAAAACAAAGGATGGACATAGTATATGATGTAAAAACACAATACAAGGTAATCAACAATGGTTATCATAATGCCTCTTTCTACCTTAAAAAGAATTGCCTATATCATTAGGTATAATAAAAGTGAACAAAACAGTACAGAACAATACCAATAAAACCTAAACTTTGGGAGACATTACAGGACTTCAAAAGAAGATAATAGTCAAACCAGAATGGGCGTCATAGTGAATCTTATTACCTTCAAAGTAGTTGCCTATACCCTCAAACTTGATGCTATCAAACAGAACAGAACAGAGGAAAATAAGTCAAAACAAGATGGTGGGAGCAATACAGGGCTTCAAATCAAGTTAATAGGAAATCAAAAAAGTTACTATAATATATCCTGGTAGTTTTTTTGATGTTTTCCCTTAATTAAGCGAATAATAAAAAAATATATTTTTTTAAAAAGGGGGAGATTGAAATAAAAGAGGACATAACAACATAACAATACAGGTCAAAGCATAACAATTTTAGCAACCTAGTGCTTCACCACAAGATAACCCAACTTAATAGTAGTTACCATAGTGTCTCTTTCCTTGAAATATTTGAGTATAACTTCATATAGTATGGCATCAAACATATCAAGGCAGTGTGAAACCATTCAAGAGGACGAAAATATTACAGGGTATTTAGAACCAGCTAGCGGAAAACGAACAATGGTTTCTATATTAACTCTTTGCCTATAAAAATTTTTGTTTATACTATCAATATAATAAAATCCAGTAAGATACAACATGATAAAACCAATGGAGACAGAAGAACAACAGTTTGGTGCAACTTCAAAACAAGATTTTAAATCAGCACTAGCTATTATGATGTCTTGTTTTCTTCAAGATAGCTGTTCATATCATCACAGGCAATAATATCAAACAGCCCAGAATAAAGCCATTCCAATTAATGAGTGAAAACTTTATAAGGCTTCAAAGCCACATAATGGGGAATCATGATTACCACATACTTTTATATATTATTGTTGCTCTTTTAGTTTATGTTAATGTTGTTTTATATGTTTGTAACCAGGTTAATTAATCAAAGAACTGTGTTTTAATGTTGAACTTTGTTCACCCTTTAAAGTTGTTTTTGGTGCAGTAATAACTGTAAAAAGAATTGTTTATATGTAATTGTTATATTAATGTAAATCTCTATAGAACAAGATATATTAACCTAACAAATCTGCCACTAAAAACTATAGTTTAAAGAAATGTGTATCATGATTAAGTTGACAAGGTGTGGATTGTTATAGATTAAAAACTGGTGATCAACTTAATGCCAAATGAATTAAATCACCATGGTGCCAAGTGTAGATGTTCCACCTGAGGAAAGTTGTCAGCATAAATAGAGATGTGGAGAAGAAGAGAGGATTCGAGGTGTTGTGGGTTTCACTAAGAGTTTCTGTTTGAGCCATTGGTTCACCTGGAGAGGCTTTGGTCTTTATGCCGAGCATTTCTTCCTGTCTCTGGAGAAGACATGTGCTGCTTAATCTCCAGAATGAGCTCATCACGCTGGCTTCCTGGCATGTACTCGACTGTACTTATCATCAGAGGAGCTCGAAACCTCTATATCACTGAGGATGGATGTGGTGCTTTTCAGGACAGCCCTGGTCTTTATTTTGAGTGTGACTTCTCGGCTCTAGCATAGAACCCTCAACCTATCAGCACAGCGACTTCACCCCACTGGCATAGACTTTCTAGCCTCCACTGCTGACTGTGGGCCTTCCCAACACAGGTACATAAAACAGACTGGTATGAGTACTTCTTGTGGGCTCTTGCTCTCCAGTTGGACTTGTGGGAGGCACTGTCATGAGTTCTGGGTCTTCATCTGGACTCATGCAGGACATTGCTGTGGAATTTGGGCACTTGATTCAATATTCTGTCTTTGGTTTTGTGGATAGATGTCCCACACTTTCTTGTGTTAACTCTGGGTGACCATCATAAAATAATATTATAAATTTCATGTCCTGATTCTAATTGTTTTCCTTACAACCCCTGACTAGAACACCGGGATGAATGTCATCAGTGCATTCTAGGTTATAGGGAAAGTGGATATACATCTTTAAAGAAACTTTCATACTCTTCTCCAGAACAATTGTACTATGTTACAGTCCTACAACAATGGGTGGTGTAATTTCTCACATCTTCACCAGAATTTGGTGTTGTTGCTATTTTTTTCAGCCCTTTGGTTAGGCTTTTTAGTTAGCAATCTCTAATGACTAATATGTTGAACATCTTTTTATGTACTTACTTACCATCTGTATATTATCTTCAGTGAAATGTCTCTTCATGCTTTTAAATTATTTCCTAACTGCATTGTTTGTTTTCTTATTGTTGAATTTTGAGGGTTCTTTATATAGTCTAAATATGCAATATAAAAATCCAGTAAATATCCAATATCAAATATGTGATTTACAGGTATTTTCTTCCAGTATGTAGCTTATCTTTTCTTTATCTTTTTTGTTCTTGGTTTTTGAGACAAGGTCTCTCTATGCAGTTAACATCTATGTAAAGCAGGTTGGCCTCAAACTCATGGTGATCTTTCTGCCTCAACCTCCACAGTGTTGAAGTTATAGGTTTGGGCCATCATACCTGGCTTCTTTTATTCCTTTTAACAAAATCTTTCACAGAGTAAAAGTTTTTACTTTTGATGAAGTCAAACGTATTACATTTTTCTTTTATGGATCATATTTTTCATGTCAAATCTAAGAACTATTTACCAATTTCTAGATCCCAAAGATCTCCCATGTATTTTTCTAAAATTTTTATAGTTTTAAGTTTTATATTTTAATCTGTGATCCACTTTTAGAGGTGTTTTGTGTGTGTTTATGTGTGTCGGGGTGATACAAAGCATATGCTTTACCACAGAACTACACTCCTAGTCTACCTTCTCCTTTTTGTTTAATTTTTGTATAAAGTGTGAAGTTTACCTGCACCTTTGTTGAAATCTTCAAATCTATTTTAAGAATTCATCTGATTAAATCAGTACCACTCAAGACAATCCCCATTTTGGTTAATTCAAAGTTAATTGGTTATAGATCTTAATGGCATCTGAAAATCCCTTTTTCCATATAGCAGCACAATCACAGGAGTTATAACCTATCATATTTACTGGCTCCACCTGTTCTTAAGGGGTAGGGGTTGAGTGGAAGGTGGCATGGTGAAATCAAGTCACAACAGTGTCTTTTTAAACTAGGGCCCCATCAGGAAGTTTTAAGAAGTGCCTGAGGAAGTTGAAAAAAATTCAAGATAAAAGGTAAACTGAGAAGTGTAAGGGAAAAGGTCCACTTGAAATGACTGAGATCAAACAAGTTGTTAATCGGTCTTTCATGAAGCCAAGAAAAAACTTGAAGCAAGAAGAGTGAAAAGCACAGAAGTCTCATGTAATCAAAAACATTCTCTTATTCTTTTACTATCATACTGCTCTGTTTTTTATTTTTTTTTTCCTCATGTGCCCTGTCATTCCCTATGCAAATGCCATTTCTGGAACAAAGCAGTGTGGCCACTCTCCTTCCAGTGTTTGCTGTGAAAGTGTCACTCTAATGCCATCAAACTTCATTATACTCACAAACTCTTCTCAGAGTACATTTTATACCTCCTGAATTAACTGCTAAAATCAAGCCCTTTGGGCACACAATGCTTCTATAGTCCAGTTTCTCCCTGTACATTCTGCCAGTAAATGGCCTCAAAGGAGCATTTGTATCACCTAAATTCCTGTGCTGATTGTATACCATTACTCTCCAGCCGGGATATAGCTTAGTGGCAAAGTGCCTGCCTGGCAAATGCGAGGTCCTGAGTTTGATTCCTGGTACCAAGAAAAAATTCATTGACCATACCATTACTCTCCAGGACTATGGACAGTTTTTTTCTTTACCACATATTCCATTTGGTGTTGTCCTCTAGTCTCTCCTGTCCACCAACATTGTCAGAAGATTTTACCACCTCCACACATTTAGTTTATATATTTCTCCTCCATTTCAATTTCTGTCAGCACAGTGGATGATTTCTACATCCATGTGGGTGATTCTAGCTGTATTTCTACCTCATTGGTTCTCCACAATAACTTGGAGAAGTACTGATACTTGGGATTAGCTCAAACCAATGGAATCTGAATCTCTAGGGAGGTAGCTTGAGTATATTTTTTAAGTCCCCGGGTGATTATTTGCACTGAGCTACACACCTAGTCCTTTTTATTTTTATTTTGAGGAAGGTTTTTTACTAAGCTATTAAGTTGCCTAGGCTGGGCTCAAATTTGTTATCTTTCTGCCTCAGCCTCTCAGAGTGCTGGTATTAAAGGCACTATGGTGCCTGGCTCAATGAAGGTTTTTTGAGACTTACACAGCTACCTCCAGGCAGGATAGAAGACTGCCGCACGGTTCTCACAGATCCTTAACATTCACAACACTAAAGACTTTCACATCCATCAAACTTCAGACAACCAACTCATTCTCACACCTTGAAATCACCAAGAATCTTGCTACCCAACTTCTAGCATCCCACAAGTAGTAGTACAACCATTCAGCTTTTTCACTTCTCTTCTGTCGCATTATTTTGCATCTTTGATCCTGCCATTTTTCCTTTATTTTATTAGTACGCTCTCAACCTTGTTACTTTCCCTAAACATTCTGACTTCCATGATTGATCGTTTTCACCACTAACTTTATCACTCAACCTTCCTTGGCTGTGTGTTTTGTGACTCTTACCTTACAAACCCCAATCAATAGGAAAATCTACCCTCCCTCCCCTCCTGCTAGACTTTCTGGAGAGGAACTGTGTTCCTTTCAAATGAGATTCATTACTAATACATGGTTTCCAATTTTAGTTTCTAAACACTGTTGACCCTTTGATTTACATTTAACTCTCCTATGCTCCTGAAGTCACTATTCTAAACATTTGCCCTTTCAAAAATATTTCAATGTGATATGAACTTCCCTTCTACAAGTACAGGCCTGTTTGTATCTCTTATAGCTCTTTTTTCTTTCATTCTACTCCTTTCCAGCACAAGGTTAATTATTCTTACTATTTTTTCTATATTCTGGACCCTATTATCCTGCTCCTTTATTGAATTTTCAATTTCTTTCAAGAGAACATGCACACAGAGACACACACAGTCACACACACACACACACACACACACAAACACACACACGAACACACAAACAAAAATGCACATCAAATCTCTCTCATCTCCAAAAAATTTCCTTTTCAGCTACCATTTTCATTAGTTTGATCTCAGGTACACTTCTTGAAAGAATACTCTAATTCATTATCTCAATTTCCTCATCTTCCAGTTATTCCCCAATCCAGTGGTCTTAGATTCTCTCAAATCCACTAACTGCATAGGCAATGGTCAAGGTAAGAATCCATACAGACATTTCCAGATCTTTCTTTTTTTAGAACTCTTTTTACACTATCTCTGCTAACCACTTCTGCCTTTTTAAAATTTGTATTGGCTTTCATGATCTTTGAGTGACTGCTTTTCTTTTTATTAGTGTTTCACACATAGTTTTTAATATACATTATAAATGTTGGCAAATTTGAGGATCCTCTCCTTAGCTCTCATTCTCTCTGTCTCTCTCTCTTTCTCTCATCTCTTATCTATCTATCTATCTATCTATCTATCTATCTATCTATCTATCATCTATCTGCCTGTCCATCTGTCTCAATTATTTTTCTTGTTGCTGAGGCAAAATACCCAACACCCAAAGCTAAAGGAGGAGAGGTTTATTTTGGCTCACAGTTTGAAGAGATTTCAGCCCATAGTCAGATGGCTCCAAGGCAGGTTGTCATGGCAGAGGGGCATTACAGAGCAGACAGGAGGCAGCAATGGTCAAAAAGCAGTAGCAGAACAACAGAAGCAGCGGCAGCAGAAGGCCTGCCTCTCTCTTTTACCCCATCCAGGCTACATGTCTTTTGATTGGTGTCATCCATACCCAGGGTCGGGGCACCTTTAATCCTAGCATAACACCCTTAATTCACATTCACACACCCAAATCTTCACAAAGCCCCACCTTGGGAGAGCCAGATGCCAGCCTCCTCTGGTGCTTGGGCTGGGAAACAGGAAGTGCCATCTCCCTCCCCACAACCCCCACCATAAGAGACTGGCTAATGCAGAATAACATAGACTGCAATGATGGCTATTAAGGCAGAATACAATTAAGTGATGGCTTTTGAGGCAGGATATAATTTAATGCTTATAGTGTTTAGTCTTTCACTGACTTTGCTGGTCTGGAGCTGGTAGTCAGATCATCTATTCAGAGGATAACAATACACAATGTAGCATCTATGGAGGATCTCCTTCTGAATGCGGTAGCCATTGTTGATTCCCCATTGTCTTGTTTTTGAAGCCCTTTATTTCATTCATTGTTTTGTTTTTTATTAGTTCTATTATGTTCTGTTTTGTTTGATTTTCACTATGTCTGAAGGTATCTGCAGCTATTTTGGAGACAACAAGAGGAATTACGGTAACCATTGTTGATTTTCTATTGTTTTGAAGTCCTGTGTCACTTACACTGGTTTGTTTGATTGGCTTTATTGTGTTTTATTTTGCTTGGTTTTACTCTCTTTAAAATGAAAATAAAACATGGGCCAGGGATTTAGCTCAGTGGCATAAGTGCCTGTCTGGCAAGCATGAGGTTGTGAGCTTGATCCCCAGTACTAAAAAATAAATAAATAAAAATGAAGCCAAAAGCCCCACCTATGGCTACATGAGGTTTTGGGGGCATCTCGATACAAGCCACAACACTATCATCTATCTATCTATCTATCTATCTATCTGTCTATCTATCTATCTATGTATCCCTTCTCCCTAGACAGTTCATACTAAGGACTCCCAAAACTCAGAATCCAGTCCAAGCCTCTCAACCAAGCTGTATATCTGCATATCCAGTGTCTATTGGACTCTTTCTCCTCTACCACCTCAAATTTTACATGTTCCAAAGCAAGTTTGTTATTTTACAGAATCTTCTCCCATCGAACCATAAAATCAATATCCTTTGTTCTTTATCTTTTTCTTTTTTGTACCTGGGATCAAACTTATGACCCTGTGCTTGCCAGACAGGCACTGTGTCACTGAGTTATACCCCTGGCCCTTTGTTCCTTATCTTTATTGATGAGTTATTTAGATTGAACTTTTTTCCTCAACCTTCACATCCAATTAATCAAGCATTACCAGCTTCCACTTCCTAAATTGCCTCAAATATGTCTACTTCTCTTCATTGCTATTGCCTTATTCAGCAATTGCCCTCTCACTGTGGCAGTGATATTGTCTCCTAACTTGTGTCCCTGTCTACTGTTTGGTTTCTCAATGATTGCTCCCATTGAACAGCAACCATGATGGAAAACCTTACAATGCTACCTAGCAAGAAGTAAATACTCAGTTAAGTTTTGCTGAATGAGTTGATGTCCAAATACTCTCTGGATTCACATACAAATGCTGTTTCTATTTCTGGTCTCAACCTCCCACTCCCCACCATAAATTTAGATTCTAGCTAATCAGTATAAGGAAAAAATCTCGTAACAAGTTTTCTGATTCCAAGTCGAAGTGTTCCCTTAATTACAACCCTGCTGCTTTCCTTTCAGTCTCATTGTATAGAAATCTTAAAAACTTTTTCTTGGATTATTGCATACAGTCCCAACCAGAGGCCAGTGGTTAGACAATATGATCTCCCTTTTCAAATCTCATAAGAGAATGTTAGATCTACAAGGGGAGAAAGCAGGCAGATTCTGTGAATGTTGAAAGCAGGGGAGAATTCAAACCAGGATACTACATGTACGACTTCTTTGGCTCAGCAGCAGGCATTTCCTTTGTGCCAGGCTCTATGACAGGCCTTGAAGGTATGATGAAGGGCCCTGCTGCTGTCAAAAGATTTGATGGACAGTGATGGAAACTTTTGACATAGTGGGAAGTAGAAGAGGATGAGTCTGTCAAGCATGACCTCAGTAGAAGCAAGGACAGAATGGCACCTATATCCAGTGAAAATGGCCACACACACGCTCCAGGACATGTCTTGGCCCATTGCAGTACTGTGGTGATGGGAAGTTAAGGGATGGTGAGCAGAGAGGCCTAAGTCTGGAGCAAAACATTATTGCTTTAGCCCTTCACTCCTTGGAGCAATAATTATCTCATATCTCTAGAATCCCAGGATATGACCAAATCAACCTTCCTACTAGTGTTCAGGATCCATAGCAGTATAAATTTCTTTGGGAAAATGTTATATGAAGATTGTCCAGTATTCTCTTCCGTCTGAGTTTCCCACCTCCATAAATTCCTATCACTTTGCTGGTGGCACATTGAAAGGATTTGAAAAGTCACTGTATATGCCATACAATTGCTGCCAGCAGGTATTGGGCTCTCACACAGTTGCTGACCTATGAGGACCTGGACAGGCAGCAGTGACCAAGGCAGAAAATCTTGGTAGTGTAAAAAGATTTGTCCTAGGACTCTGAGCCTATTTCCCAGGGGTCTGGTGGCTAGCCTGCACTGGGCCCTGCCCCTCACCTCCTTAATCTTGTGAGCAGGGCCATACCAAACCAAGAAGACACTACCCCAGGGGCTCATAATCTGAGTGAGACAGTCCAATTATCTACAATTTATGGAGCTTAATTGGAGTGAGTTCAGAAAAGAACAACCTGAACAATTAAGGGACCCTGAGGCTTGGCTTCTGGGGCAAGATAAAAGGCAGCCAGTCTTAAAGCAGCAGTAGTGGTTTCATGGGGAGTGGTGACTAAGGGGGAGGACCTGCAAGAATATCTGCCAGCAAAAGAGTGTTAGAGGGGACAACACTTGGGAGGATGGGGGCAGAATGAACAGGAACAGGGTAAAGGGTATGAGCCCTCAAGACAGTGCAGGCAAGAGGCTTGGGGCACTTGTCTCAGGTTCCAGGAGTCAAACCAGGTTGAACAGGTAGTAAATTTCAGCTTTTCTAGAGAACTCCTGGCTTGAGGGAATCTCAGGAAACCCCAGTGATCAGGAAAGGCAGCACAATGATGCCTCTGACAGAAAGAAGCCTTGACCTACAGCATATTGAAAACTCAGGCCCTATAAGAAGGAATTGTGATGGAGAAGATGGTGGTTTAGGTTGAACTCCATAACATCCTGGAATACTCATTCCAGCCCTGCAAAGATCCCACAGAGTTGGGTTGTCCTTCACCCAACTCAGTTCTTAATTCAGACTTCGCTTTCTGTACTTAAGATGTATAATGAAGGGCTGGAGATATATCTCAGTGGGACAGTGCCTGCCTGGCAAGCACAAGGTCGAGTTTGATCCCTGGTACAAAAAAAAAAAAAAAAAAAAAAAAAAAAAAAAACAAAAACAGTGAGAGATGTACACTGGGAGTGGCACTGCTTCTGGGCCAAGATGTTCTTCTGCCAGGCTATGTGACTTTAGGCAAGTTCTTTTCTTTCTCTGGGTCTGTTTGCTCCTCTGTCAAACCGAGGGAATTTTTGGAAGCAGCTGAAGCAGCTGAAACTCCCCCCTCCCTGCTTTTAGTAAAATCTTGCACAGAATCCTACTATGTAAAACAGATTAAAAGAACAGTGCTTTATTGAAAAAATATAGATTTGACCAAAGCAGTAGTTTTGAAATCAAGGTTTTCAGCTCTCAGTTGCTGTCTGAAATCTGTCGCACATCTCACATTTGCAGAATTCTGAAAGCTCCTCTAGAAAGCCTGAGAGCCTCAGAGAACAGGATAAAATCATCACTTTAGTTATCTCTCCAGATTTCTGCAACTCAGACTTTTCCACAATGTACCCCTAAAGGGTAGGCGCTGTGTCTTCTTTCCTTTGTGTCCCTATTGCCTTACAACCTTTTATGTATTTTGGCCTGGGACTTTGCACAGATTGGGTTTTATTTAAAGTCTGTTGAATTGAATTGTGGGCCTTTGGTTAGGTAGAAGACTTGGGCACTGGCTGGGGGGAGGTTTACCCTAATCAGATGTAAGGGCTCTCTGCATATTTCAGAGCAATTTTCCCAGATGAACTGAGAGAAGGGGAAGAAATTAAGGCTTAGTTTCCTTGGGCATGGTAGTGCACCGTGCCTGTAGTCCAGCACTTGGGAGATTTAGGGAGGAGGATTACAAATTCAGGCTCAGCCTGGGCAAATTCGTCTCAAAAGAAAAGAATAAGGGAGGAAAGAAAGAGAAAGAAAGAAAGAAAGAAAGAAAGAAAGAAAGAAAGAAAGAAAGAAAGAAAGAAAGAGAGGAGAAAGAAAAATAGTAAGAGAAAAGAAAATCTCTGCTCTCTGAATATACTGCTCTTGTCAAACTCCTTTCTTTTTTTGACTGCAGTCTCTAGAAGGTGTCACTTCTAGGTGCCAAGAAGTTGTATCAAGCCAGGAGATTTTAGAGGTTGAATTCCTAATCATAGCAAAGGAGATAGCCTAAGCAAGAAAGAGCAGAGTAAACTTGATTTAAATTCCTGTCTTACTTTCTTGTTGCTTGGACACAATACCCAACACCCACAAGTTAAAGGAGGAGAGGTTATTGTAGCTCACTCATTGTAGAGATTTCATTCCATACTTGGCTGGCTTCAAGGCAAGGCAGTACAGCAGAGGGACATCCCAGAGGAGAAACAATGCATGGCATGGAAAGTGAGAAGCATCACGGGATGAAGGGAAGAGGAGAGATATATATACCTTTCCAGGCCACACACACAGTGACCCACCTTTTGCCACCAGGCTTCATCTCCCAATATCACACCTAGCTACAAACCCATTAGTGGATATCATCCAGATCACACACCCATGATCCAGTCACTCCCAAAAGCCCCACCTATGAGCGCATCAAATTTTGAGAGAACATCTGGATATAAACCATAACCATACCTTTAGGCATGGAATGATACTTAAGAAAATGATTTTGCAAAGCAAAGAATTGGTTGCTACATGTGCCATTTGTTCCTTGTGCAGCCTTCCTTGAATGGCTGGTAATTTTAGGATGTTTGGGGAGGGACACAGGGGAAAATATATTAAAAAGAAACTTTTCATTTCATGGTACAAAATTCAAAAGTGATATGAATGTACATAGTGAAACAAAGTATGTCTCCTTTTTTCCCAAGCTGTACAATTTCTTTCCCAGAGGCAAGGGCTACCAGTTATACCCTTTCACAGATATGTTAATTCTATACCCTATTCATATATCCTATCCGAATCACTCTATATACACACAAGTAAATGTGTGTAGTGTGTTTATATTTCCTACTTCTCCTCACAGAAGTTAAACTATCTTGCACACACTGCTTTTCACATTCTTTTAATGGGTGCATAGTATTCCATTTATATCTACATCTAATCAATTTTCTATTGATGACATTTAGGTTCCTTCTAATAGTTTCCATTATACATGATGCCACAATAACTATTAATGCACGTACATATTTTGGCAGAGGTGTATTTCTTACTACAGAGTCCTTTTGTTTTGGCTTTTTTAGACAGGGTCTCACTACATAGTTAAGACTGGCCTTGAACTCATTATGTAGACCAGGCTGGTCTCAAACTCACAGTAATCCTCCTGCCTCAGCTCCCACTACAGTAGAGTCCTTGAGCCAGATTTTAAACCCGGCTATGAGGCTGTAGGAGAGAATACTCTGGAATGTCATCTTTTGCCTCTCTTCACTATTATAACTTCCTTGACCTTCACAAAGGTGCAACTAAATGACATTTTGGTATTTTAAGGAGAAAGCAGGTGAAAGGTTCTGACTAGCCTGGTAGGGGTCTCTAGAGATCATCCCATTGGCTAACAATTCCTGCTTAGTGACATTTCTTGCCCCTTGAACCATTTAAGCAGTGGCTAGAGATGACAGCCTAGTTTTAGAGGCCTGGCAGATATGAAAACCCATCTAGCTGGCTGCATGTAAGATGATAAATGGCAACTGACACCTGGCTTCAGTGTCAGGGACCAAATGAAAATTTGTGAGGGTGGAGCTGATTGGGAGAGAGGATACCCTATCTAAAGAGGGCACATTCAGTTCTAGCTGATGATGCAGGCCCAGTGCTGTAAGATATTAATGGATAAGGCAGAAATTTGGGTTTCATATGAGCTCTACTTAATTTGTGTACAGGAAGAATAATAAAAGCTATATATGGTCACCAGCTTCTATAATCACAGCTACTTGGAAGGCTGAGGCAGGAGGATAATGAATTTAAGGCCAGCTTAGGCTATATGTTTCAAAAAAATTTATAAATGTAGTAAACATCCACAGAGAACTTTATTAAAAAAAACTGTCAGGCACAGTTTGAAAAGCTTGACCTATAACTTAATATTCATTATAACCCAGTGAGACAAAGTACTACTGTCTATCTCCATTTCACAGATGAGCAAGGGGAAGCAGAGTTTAAGTAACTTTCCCAGAGTGATATGAACAAGTGGCAGTGTTGGGATACAAAACTAGCTTGTGCTTTTGATGACTATACCATACAATTACTTATCAAGGAAACCTAACTCAAATTTTACACTGCATAAATTAATGCTACCATACCAAACAAAAAGCTTCTGGCCACCTTTACTGTAGAAGGTATCTGGGATGAGGGTGGCTGTCACACTGATAGTTCTGCAAACATCAATTTTTTTTGAGAAAGGGTTCTGCTATGCAGTTCAGGTTGCCTTGAATTCACTTTGTAGCTCAAGCTGGCTTCAAAATCACAGCAATCCTCCTGTCTCAGCCTCTTGATATGACAGAAAAGTGCCACTACACTACAAATCTCAGTACTTACTGAGCTCCCCTGCCAGCATGTCTATCCAGGCCATGATTGGCAGTGGGATCAGGTGAAGGTCCTTCACTTAGCTTTTGTCATACTGTCTATGTTTTTAATCGCTCTTGAGAACAGGGTAAGATTACAGTGGTAGTGACAACTGGCTAGCTTTAGGTCTTCAAGAGGTCACAAAACTGGGGATGGAAAGGTGCTGGCACTGGTCCTAGAACTAGATTTTTTAGCTTCTTGTTCTAATGAATTTCTTAGTTTATAATTCTGCCTTTGTGCTCTGCAGTTGATTGGTTGGTGTTGGGAAGATGGCTCTTCCAGCCTTTCACAGCCTCAGTGTTTTTATCTGTAAATGCAAACTAATAACCTCTACCACACAGGGTTATTATAAGCATAGCAAGACACTGTGAACATGTACAGCACATTCTTAGCAGTTGGGCTTCTTTGGAGACAGGAAGCTTACTATTTCCCAGGTAAAGTTACACTAAAGTTAAACTAAGGAATATAACCTTTCTTCTCTTGCCATCAAAGCCTTCTCAGGGCTGTATCTTTGATTCCAAGCTCTTCCATTCACCAGGCCACTTCTATGGCCATGCATGGGCCACTTCTGACCATTTAGCATTGATCCCTAGGGCCCAAGAGCCCAAGGTGTCTAGAAATTTACCATAAGCATTTCAATTGCTAAAAAATCTGCCTTTGCCAATTTTCTTATTCACTTGTTTGCTTTTCCATATTAATTGAAAGATTTATGTGTTGGGTTCAACAAGTATATATATATATATATATATACTCATTTTTCTCATGAACAATTAGTTCTAGAATATGTGAATATTATATTTAAGAAAAATGAAAACAAAAGCACCAACTCAATTTCTGAAGGTGATACTAGACATTAGAGAAACCTGGTTATATGTGTCATGACCCATTTTGTTACAAAATGGTGAGTTCTTAAGATGAAATCTCCTGAACAAACAGGAGACTCAAGAGCTGCAAAGAGTTAGGATGCACAGCTAGCCCACAGTCTTGGTGACTGTGGATGTAGAGAGGGAGAGGGAGTAAGGCAATGGCAGGAGAGGACAGATCTAGGGCATAGAGGCCAAAAAGATGAACATAATGTACTCTTTCCATTTTATGATGACAATGCGGTTTAGAGTGAAGGCTTTCAAACAGAACCTTGCAGAGTTCCCTTGAGCTTCCCCATCATGTTTAGTTCCTGTCCTAGTTCCTCTTCTACTCACAGCAGCTGGCCCAAAGGTAGCCCATTGACTCAGGATGGGAGTTGAAGCGAGGTGGCCAAAACGTTGAGGTCAGGGTGTGAATGGCCTCAAATCTCAACTTTTGCTTTTTCCAAGCAATGGGAGTCATTTCAGGTGCAGGATGCCAGGACCTAAACCAGTGTCTGGGTTGCAATGGCAGGAAGCCAGATGCAGGGAATCTTATTCAAAGATATAACTAGGAAGCAACCCAGTATTTGGACAGACGATAGAAGTGATGAGAAAGAGAGACAGAGACTGAGACAGACAGACTGACAGACACACACACACACACACACACAGAGAGAGAGAGAGAGAGAGAGAGAGAGAGAGAGAGAATACAAATATGGATTACAGGGTAGCAGACTGGAAGAAGACAAAGAGGGAGACCTAAATGACCCCAGGAGCTAGGAGAACAGGGCTATTAACATAAACTGTGAATGGGCCCCTTAATGGCTCGAGTACCTGGACACCAAAATGCTTCCTGTCCAGTCCTAAGCTTCCTTTAGTTTTACCCTGCCAGGACAGGGCAGATGGGCCCAGTGCCTGTGGCTGCCAAAGCTCTAGGGAATTTTGTCTAATCCCAGGAGTACAGAGAAGCTGGAGGCCTGAAGGGTCTGAAAAAGGGAGGGTGTTACCGCCCAGCTCAGTCCCTTCTGCGCCTCGCCCAGCCTTTCCCATCTCCCCTCTGGTCTGCCTTTGGCCAGGCTGGTTGGAAAGCCAGAGGCGAAGGCAAGCAGGCAGTCGCGGCCCGGAGTGAGCTGGGGAACGTGCCTGGATGAGGAGAATGGCATGAAGCACAAAAAACAAAACAAAACAAAACAAAACAAAACAAAACAAAAAAAAAAAAAAAAAAAAAAAAAAAAAAAAAAAAACGCTGCAGCAAACCTGGTTTTACTACCGCGCCTCTGCTTCCTCCACACCTTCCATCCCAGGTAGGAGGAGCCACAGCGCCACCCAGCGGCAGGGGTCGAGGAACCGCAGTCAGGGTTTTTACTAGGTAAAATAGGGCTTTGGGTTGGCCTTGGAGGCAAAAGCTAGTGTGAAGATGGGGCCTGCAGTGGTTGATGGGCTTTTACAATAGATCCCTGTCCCTCTTCACTTCACCCGCCAATCCATGTGGCACACGTACAGTACTAGATGACTCTTACTGTAGGTGAGTTGACAGTATTCTGCTCAAGCTCAACAGTCTCTCTTACCTCCCAATGGGTTGCCTAAATATCCTGTTGTGACCCTCAAAGCCATTTATGCTTTGACTTCATACAATCTTTCAAGCTCATCTCTTGATCCCACTTTATAAAACCTAAAACTGCTCTCTCCTATCTAAATGTACAGTCACTACCTCCATATCTACATCCATTCAGCGACACTAAGGCATTGTCTGCTTAGCCTACATTCAAAGGGAGAAAATGGCAATGAACAATAAAGCCAACACAAAAGCAAGATTATTTTACCAGGGTGGTAAGCTAGAGCATCTGGGTTGAGAAGGCACTGCTATATCCAGAGTAGTCAAGAAAAGTCTTTCTGAGAAAGTGACAGGTGACACCTGATAATGAAGACTAGGCCTTGCAAACACCTGAGGGGAAGAACATTTTGGGCTGAAGAAAGTTATATTCAAAGGTCTTGAGAAAAGAGCAAGCTCAGCATTGCAGAGGAAAAGAAGGCAGCTTGGTTGGAGGCAAGTATAGGAAGTACACTAGTGAGGTCAGAGAAGAAGGCAAGTCCCAAGATGTGTAGGGGCCTATAGGCTTTGACAAGGTATTCAGATTTTATTCTGACTGAGATGCAAAACTATGGGAAGGTGTTAGCGGAAGAAATATGTGATCTGGTTTGCATTTTTAAGAAATCACTCTGATTGGAAGCAGGGAAACCAGTTGGGAGTCCACTGCTGTGTGAGAAGTTCTCAGAGGTATTTTGAACAAGTTCTACAGGTATTTTGAACAATTTCTGTTCAGTATTTTCTTCCCAGTCAATGTAGGAGTGTCTTGAGGGCAGATGGCACTTTTGAATGATCTTAGGATTCCCATCCTATACCCCTAAGCAGTTAGCCTTATAGACAGGTACAGTGGTAAATGACTAGCTCTCTGTGACCTGCCATTAAATGTGACAGGAAGCAGAAGTTCTGTGACTTCTAGTTGCTCTGATGGGCTCCTCCCTCTCCTATTCTTCATCCTTTAGTGTCTCCTAAAAGAATCTAAAACATTTGGTAGGGAAGGGGAAGCAGGAGTCATGAGTTTGTTTTGTACTAGCAACTGGTCTTAATACTACTTCATTTGAGTTAGCTTACATAAATTTATAACAATTTCAAACCTATCCCTTTATTTTGGAGATAAACAGATTGAAAGCCCAAAAAGGAAAAAGGACTTTATGAAGTTGGGTGGGAAGGAAAGGATGTCATAGCATGAAACATTCACATTTTGAGTCCCACTTAACACCCAATACTGTTTATCCACATTTATTATGCTGAGGTCTTTTTAGTCTCTTGTTTATTGCTAGTATCACACAACACAGTGAATCTTAGGGCAAACTTGAAGGTTTTGAAAAAGAATCAAGATTTCATGAAGTCAATGAAAGTGATGTTGGAAACTATCTCTAATACCACATAAAGTCCTTGAATAAATGGCAATTTGGCAGAGGCAGGCCAGTTACCCCTGACAGAAGAGAAAATTGACCTGGATCATGACACCATCAAGACTTCAAAGAGAATGATTCAATTCTCAAAAGATTAGAAGAGGTCCTTGGGATAATTGAAGAAGCTCTCTAATTTTGAAAAAACTAAACAAAATTTCTGCTTATGTCTATGCTGCAAAAGTCAGTATTACATTTTCATGTGCTTTGGTCAGGAAAATTACATTATCCTCCAATGTTTGATTCATTCTAAGAATTTGTGTAAATTTGCAACTATTCACACATTTTTAAATGGAAACTAAAATATTTTTCACATTTCCAATTTCACTTCTCAAGATAAAGTTCTCAACAAACCATTTCTCCTTTTACCCCACTCTACAGTGAAATATTATTTCCCATTTCAAGTGGATTCATTCTAAGTGGCATTTTCTCTAGCACCACTTATCCTGAAATAACAAGGACTTCATGGATAAAGGAAGGAGAAGGAAAGCCTTCTATTTATGCCTGGTTTCAGCCTGGTGAGAGGGACTCAGCAAAGCAGTTTCAAGGTGGTCCTAGCTTAGTCCAAGTCAAAGGCTAGAGTAGCTACTGTCTTGACACATCCATTGTGCTCTTTATCTCCTTAGCATTGTAAAAAAGTTAGCTCCCTCTGCTTTCCTATGTAGTAGGTTAGAGACACAGGCTCCCTCCTCACAGAGATGCAGTGAGGCAAAAACATTGTTATAGTGAGCATATTGTGGTTGCCTAACATGTAAGGTTTTGCTATCTGTGTCTGTATTCAGTTGTATTGCCACTACTCAACACAGTGCTTGACATATAAAAATTGCTCAATAGGTGTATTTTGAAGGAGTAAGTTGAACTCCCTTCAGGATGTAATAAGTACCATGATTAAGGCACAAGGCCTTGTCAGAACACATGGTGGGTGGGGTGGCACACTTCTGTAATCCCAGCACTCTGGGAGGTTCAGGAAGGATTGCAAATTCTAACCTAGCCTGGGAAACCTTAGCAAGATCCTATCTCAAAATAAAAAAATAAAGAAGATACTGGGGTTGTAGCCAGGGGTAGAGTGGTGGAGGAGGGATTTGAACCAGACTTAATTGGACAGTAGTTAGTCTATTATAGACCAGGAAAAATCTACTGAGGGCTTTAAGTGGCTTATTGGGATTTAGGAGGGAAAGGAGGTGGAGGCAATGGAATGACTAATGATAACTACTGGCATTTGAGTGGCTTCTGTGAGACAGTTGTCATGCCAAGTGCTTTATGTACATAATCTAATTCTCACAATAACCTTTTTGATTGACGAGGACACTGAGGCTCAAAAAAGTAAAAGAACATATTCAAAATTATATGAGGAGATGGTGATAACTAGACTTTAAACTCAGCTTCACTCTAGAGACTATGCTTCTGGAGAAGTTGAGGGACTTGTGTTTTCTTGGAAAAGTAATTCAGCACCTCAGCCTAAGCATGCTCCCCTTTCTCCCATCATATGAAAGCAGTATAGTGGAAGAATTCTTCAAATGACCCTCATTCCTGTGGTGGGAAGATGGGCCTGGTGAAGGCAGGAGGTGTGGAGATGTATGGCTTGGTGTGGAGATAGGAGGCTGGTAGATTAGAAACAGAGACTACAACAAAGGCAGAGAACTGGTAATCCCTAGGTCACACAGCGCAGACTTATTTAGACCACATGCAGAGAGATAGGCCAGTAGGTTGGTTGGTTGGATTTTAGACTGCAGCCATAATTTAGGAATTAGGTGATTCACACCAAACTCTTGAGCTGAGCCCTGGCTTCCCTTGGAAAAGGAGGTCTTGGCAACTGTGGGCCTACATCCCCATGAAACTTCACTGAGCTTGTGCTGCCCTGTGCCCATACTCTGTTGTAATCACTGTTCATGCGTAAATCAGCACTTTTCTCCAGCTCATCCCACTTCACTAGTTATCTGCCTGAACCCTGCAGGTGGTTGGCTTTGTGATTCCTTGTCAAGAATGGTCTATGGGTTTGTTTATCTTAACATACATGATGATATGGGTAACTGCATGTATGTTTAAGTGTATAGGATTGATAACCATATTACTAAGTTTTGTTGGACAGCTGAAGAGAACTGTTTGCAGTCTTGCTGTTTGAATGTTCACTTTTATGTTTCACTTTTGTAACTTGAATAACTATAAGAGGACAATATGTAATTATTAACTAGAGATTTCTTACTGTTTATTTTTTCTTTGAAATTATGTATTATTTCTACCCTTTTTCTGTTTTGTTTAATCTTTCTTTAAATACAAAAAAAGGTCTATAGTTTCCCATTTAAGATCTGGGCCGACAGGGTGCCTGGCACCAGGTCAGCATCCTTTGTCACCATCCCCTTTCCCAGGTCCTAGATTGTTTCCCGAGCAGCAAGCTGGGCTCCACAGAACAAAGTCAGGGAGGGAGGGTTATCATCAAGTCTTATCATTTATTTCTTTATGGGGTTAAACAAGAGCAGAGAGGCCTCTGCCCCACAATGCGACAAAACAGAAAGCAGTACACATACAGAGACTCTCACTGAGATACAGAGGCAGGGATAAGAGGGAGGGAAGAGACAACTGAATCATAGCCAGGTAAGGGAGGAAGGGATGGGGAACTACTAGGAACCAGCTTGGAGACTCAGTCATAGGAACTAGTGCAAGAAAGTCCTACTCATGGAGCACAGTGTAGAAAATGGCACAAGAAAGCTGCCCAGCTTTGCTGCCTGTGATGGAGGCTAGGGGCAGCTGGAGAGGTGATGGAAGATCAGGGTGATGGGGTTCACGGGGACAGTCATGTGACTCTGAGGTGGAGTGTGGTGCCCCTTTCTCCTGCCACTGGGCAAGGTCTTGGGCTGGTCTGAGCCAGGGGTTTCCTGGGCACTTGGTGAGGGGGAAGAGAGGATGGGAGTCTCCAAAGGTCCATTCTGTGGGGCCACACGTCCCCCTTTACTGCCCAATTTTCTTTCTCTCCCGAGGATGCAGGAGTTGGTTGGCAGTACCTGGGATCTCTCTGGAGCCCAAACACCTGCCCTTTCACTTTAATAGAAGCCAGAACTTCTTCCCCCTCCCAAGCAGAAAAAGAGCACTCTAGGGATGATGCCTGTGGCTGGGCCTGAAGTGCGGAGGGCCAGAGGAGTATGGGCAGGGCCCAGGGGTGGAGATAGGGACAAGTTGTGAAAAATGAGAAAACTGGCAGGGAAGGACTCCCCAGGCTCATGAAGCTGATTTGGGACTTGGCTGAGGTCCTTGAATGTTTTTTTCTGTCCCAGGGAAGCCTCCCATTCATCCCTAAGTGGACCAAGTCCAGATCTCCCTTCCCCATTCTTTTGGGGTTCATTGTAATGCAGCTGTATCCTCCCTCCCCTCAGTCAGCATCACATCTTAGAAGGATTCAGGTCCCCCGGCACTGAAAGCCTCTGGCCTGTCCCACACAGTTCTGGCTCTATTTCTTGTCAGCTTTTATTGGCTTTTAGATGTCTTAGGCAATGTGGCCTCCCCCTCCCAGCACACTAGTATAAGGCTAATAGACCCCAAAGGATACTCGATGTATCTTTCCCATCCAGCTCCCTAGCCTGACCAAGGAGTTCAAGTCTCTCGGCAAAGGGACAAGAGCCCATTCTCTGCAGTCAAAGGATTGGCTTGCCAGTCTCTGGATTTTCTCTGGGAGGGGACAGTGATGACTGGAGCAGGGGACCTGCTACAGGGTGAGGAGTCTGGTTGTTCCACAGTTGGGATAGTAACCCATGGGTCAGAAGTGGGAAGGACTGAATATTCTTTGGTAGGCTGGGGATGGGGACAGGGTAGGGCTGGGGGAAGCTCATCTCTGGAGAGCTCTGGTGCAATGTCACCGTGTTCTCCTTCATGGAGGCCTGGGCTAGGACAAGATGGGAGAGTATGAATACCCAGGCCAGGCCTGACCCACATGGGCTCAAGTCCCTCCTCCCCATAGAGATCAGAAATGAAAGGTCTTTGGCCCCAAGGCCAAGATCTCCAGGGCAAGAATGGCCCTTGGAAGTATGTGCACCTTCTGTAAGATATGGCCCTTCAGACAACGACAGTCCAACCATATGCCCTCAACCTTCTGTTTTTCAGCCCAACAACTCAGCTCCTGTGCTCTTTCCACAGAGGGTTACTTATGCAGCTCTCTCCAATTTGGGAGAGAGTTCTTGAGCCTGTCTCAACACTAAGCACTCACTTCCCCAAAGCCAGGGGCAGTAGCCCATTTGGCCATCTCTCTAGGCCCTCTGTCCATATCTTTCCTTCTCCCCCTTCCCCATCTTCCTTCTCTTTTGCCACTCAGTCTGTAACCCATTCCTATCCCTCAGTGCCTAGGGTGGTGAGGCACAAGTTTACTGGGCCCCTCCTAGCTGCAACTGTGCACACCTCATCTCCCAGCACTTCACCTATGCCAGCCCCATGTTGTGCAAGGCGCTCTGAAGTGGCAGGAGGGCCATTCCACTGTCTGCCGTTGCCTGTAGGGATATGGGCTGGGGGGAATTAAGGATCTTGGCAAAAAAAGGAATGTGGAGGGGGGAAAAGAGCTTCTCCCCTCGGTACCCCCCAACATTCCCTGCAGGGCTGGGGCTGGGTGAGCAG
The DNA here is from genome assembly GCF_034190915.1 of Cavia porcellus. Classification (NCBI taxonomy): domain Eukaryota; kingdom Metazoa; phylum Chordata; class Mammalia; order Rodentia; family Caviidae; genus Cavia; species Cavia porcellus. The sequence goes on along the minus strand of NW_026947486.1, from coordinate 35,513,241 downwards.
ACTCCTACCCTGGGGGCAGGGCTTCCAGTAGGGGTGGGCAATTCTAGCTCCCACTCCCTCGAACTGTTTGCCAAGTCCCACGAATGGGACTTGGGAATGGGTACCTGCTGCTCCTACCTTTTTCTCCTAGATGAGTTTTGCAGCTCTCTAGGGTCCTCTGCCCATTCTGTTGGAGCTGCTTTTGGGGTCGGGGTAGGCTGGGGGATGTGAGGTCCCCTACTTCCCCCCACCCCCCCATCTGGCCCTATACCTCCCATGGGAGGAGCTCCTTCCCCCCCCCGTCCTGGTGGGGGGCTGGAGCTGATGTCAGTGTGTGGTGGAGGTCTGTCCTCCCTTCCTGCTGTCACTCTTCCCGTGTCAGGCCTTCTTCTAGAGCAGGCAGTGTCTCCAGCCCCAGTCCCCCACCACCCTGGTTGCTAGAGAAGGACACCATGGTATGGAGGAGCATGAGAACAAGGACACAGAGCCGGATCCTGCTGGGGCTGAGGTGGGAGCCACCAGAGACTGGCAGCAGGGAGGGCTTGTGGCTGACATGGCCTGGGGGATCATGGTGGGGGTGATAGTGGTGGTAATGTTGGTGGTAGTGGTGAAAATAGGAGTGGTGGAATTGCTGGTGGTGGGTTTTGGGGGCCTCAGACTCCTTGAACTTCTTCTTCTCCGACTCACAGGACACCCACTGCACATCACAGCACTTGGTTTCCGTCCGCTTTGGTGAAGTATCCGGCAACCCTGCCAATGGATAAGGAAGGTGTGGTGGGGTGCTCAGGGGGCTAATCGCTCTGTCTTACCTGGAGAGATTTTTCAAAACTGGGACTGCTCAGCCCTTACCTAAGACTGCTTTCCCCTTGGCCCTCAGTACCTTCCCTTTCTGATCCCTTCTTTCTCAGGGGGCCTTCATTATGGGGGTATCTCTTTAGCTGTGCATATTCTGGGTAGAGATGGCCATTCTGCTCCTTTTTCCTATTATTTGGCCTTATACCATCCTGGGGAACTTGCTGCCCACTCCTCCAGCCACTGACCTTCTACCCTGACTTTGCTGTTGTCCTCCCTGCTCCCACTCCCCTGACCTTGGGTCCCCAACCTCCTCCCTCTTCCCCAGTGCCCTGCCTTTACCTGTACAGATAAAGCCAGGGAGCCCTCCGTACACCATTTCCTCATTGTCAGGGAGGATAAAGGGGCACCGGGTCTGCACCTCCAGGCAGTACTGCTTGCAGGGCACCCAGCGCTGGCATTCCTGCTGGGTCACGCTGAAGTATTCTGAGCACAGCCAGGCCTTGTAGACAGCCTGTGGGGAGAGGAAACAGCATCAGCCCATGTGCCAGTCCTTTCCCACATCAGAGGACAGGGATGGAGAGGGCATATTTGTGGTTTCTCAAAGGGGCCTCATCAACCTAACCCCAGAATCCTGACAAAGAAGAGGAAGAAGGGTTTGGGTCAAAGCCACTACATCCTATGTTAAGATTCTATGTCATAGTCAGGGCTCTGAGTTCCTCAATCTACAGTCAGCAAGACCTATAATTTATTGGCAACTTCTATGTCAGCGTGGAAGGTGGATTACTAATTATTCTACTGAACACCGTCATTTTATACTTGGTCCAAAGAGGTATCTTAACTTGTTCAAGGTTACCTATATATACTATAATGAGGTACACTTCAGTTCCACTCAATTTTGCAAACATTTCCTTGGCTGATGCTGTTAGGTTTCTAAATTGAAAGATATAGGGAGAATAATCCTTGTTCTACCTCATTAAGGTATCATATGAATCAAATAAGATGGCATATATGAAAAGTTTTGTAAATGTTAATGGGCAATGCAAATATGAAAGGTTAGTTTCAATAAAAATAGAAATTTATCTGCCTTATCAGGCACACATGTGCCTTTAAGCTCTACTTAATCTATGCTTTGTTCTGTTGACTTCATTCTTGGTGTACCGCAGAAATCATGAACATTTCCTTTGGAATCCTTACTTTGCAGTTTTCCTTCATGGTCATATTTCTTGTCCCTTATCTAGCTCCACCTCCCACACTGTGTCCTAGCTCGAAAGTCCTCGGTGCCATACTCTGGCTCTCATCAAGTTCAGGGGTTCTCAACGATACTGATATTTGGGGCCAAACAGTTCTTTGTTGTAGGAGTTGTGCTGCACATGCATTGTGGATACTAAGCAGCACTATGTGCTTTGCACTAAGTTCCAGTAGCATTCTCCCTTCTCCCCCATTATGATCACTGAAAAATGCATACAGCCATTGTGGACTTCAGGGTCACACCTTTGTGCATCCACCATCATCTCACCTGGATGTGTCTCCTGTCTGGTCTCCCCACATCCACTCTTGCTCTTATCAACTCACTGGCTTCACAGGAGCTAGAGTGGCCTCAAACTTCAACTGGATTACCTTACTCCCTTGCTTGAAGTGCATTTAGACTAAAACCTCAACATCTGAGCACATAATTCAAATCCTTGTACAATTTTGCCTTTGTCTCTCTTCAGCCTCATTTTCTACTTCTCCATTCAAGCTTATCATGCGCCACAGAGGTTTTCTTTTTCTCTCTTCAACACATCCTACTTCTTCCCATCTTGTGGTCTTAACGTGTTGTTCTCTTGACTTAGAATGCACCACCCCCAACACACACACACACACACACACACACACACACACACACACACTTTGGGCATTTATGGGTCCTTTTCATCTTTGAGATTTAAATGTCATCTTCTTAGACAGGAACACCCTGACCACTGTTTCTTCACCACAAGCATTACATCTTTGTTTTGCTGTTCTATCATATCCACTAAGATATGAATGAAGGCAGACATGGTTTTGTCTTTGCATACTTAGTGCAATATTCATGAAAAATATCTGTTGACTGAATGAAAAGGATAAGCAAACCCAGAGAAGCCGCTACCTTCATAGAAGTTTTGGGTTCATGGGCATAAAAGTTTAACTTGAATCTGTGGCATATGATCTACACCACACAAGGGGTCAAACCAGGGATGATCCTTGGAGTGAAGCAAGTAGAGAAGCTGGGAAAGATTTCAGTGAGGGGAAGGAGAACCAGGAGAAGGCCTGCCTCTGCCTGCCAGGTACAGCTGCCAGAAGGCCCTTTTCTCCACGTGCCCAGCGCAGGCAGAAAGAACCAGGAGCATACCTGCCTACAGATCCACCCTTGCCCGCTGTGCACTGTTACCAAAAGTCCACGTCCTACAGGAGACCAGTGGGGGCAGAGAGAACCAGTAGATGTGCCTTCACCTTCAGGGAGCTGCCACCAGAAGGCTCCTTTCTGCAGGCAGCCAGCAGGAGCAGGGACACACAGCCAGGTAAGCCCTCAGCATCTGAGGCCATCATTTCAGGCCCTTGGTTCCCTCAGACAGCCATCATCCACTAGCAGAATCAGACAAACACACCCCTATGTGTCTGCCATGATAGTGGGAGTCCCATTGTAGACACACAGGCTGAGAGAAGCAGTCCTACCTCCATGCACCCCTGATCATCGGGGAAGCCCTAGAATAGCTACATAGCTCTGCAGAAGCCTGCTCCACATCTTACCTACTACCTCCATGTATATCTGCAATCAGAGAAACCCAGGTGCCTGTCCCATCCCCATACACTGCTTAGGGGCAGCCAATGTGGGAAGTGACTGGGACCCCACTACCAGTTGTTGGGAGGAACCCAGAAAAATGTCAAGACCAGGAGCAAAAGGCAAACTCAGACCTCTATCCCACACAGAATAAGTCTGGGACATACAGTCATGGAAGAAAATGGAAGTTGCACACCTGAAATCTCTGAGAGGATAGCAACTGAAATAAGGAAACAACTTCATGAGATTGTAAAGGCAGTCAAATCAGAAATAATGTCTCAGGTAAAAGAAGAAATCCCAACCATACTGAAAGAATTGTTCAGCAGGTCTAAAGAAGACATAGACAATAAAGAGGAACATACGAAAATGACGGAAATCTTGAATGAATGTAGAAAGGAATTACAGTGCATGAAATAGACTCAAAGAGAGAGGCAGGAAATTAAAAGTTCAATCAAAAGCTGGCAAAATGATTTGAAAGAGACTGAAGATAGACTTTCAAACTTGGAAGACAGGATTGCAGCTAGTGATTGTGAAAGGAAAGAGCTCTTAAAATAACACAGAATCAGGAAATAACAACTCAATGATTGGAAAATGAGGCATAGAAGCATAATTTAAGAGTGATAGGTATCAATGAAGAGACAGGGGTCAACACAAATGAAATTAAAAGGATATTCACAGAAGTAATAGAAGAAAACTTCCCACACATGGGAAATGGATCTGGCATGCAGATAAGTGAGGCATATAGGAATCCAACTAGCCATAACCAAAGTAAATTTACATCCAGACATATAATAATCAAGATCCCAGAAATTCAGCACAAGAATAGAATATTAAAAGCTGTTAAGAAAAGAGACGGATCAGCTATAAAGGAAAACCCATCAGAATCACAGCAGACTTGTCAACACAAACCATCGACTCAAGAAGAGTTTGAAGTGAAGTGTTTCAATCATTGAAAGAAAACAACTTCCAACTCAGATTGATGTACCCAGGAAAACTATCTTTCAAAATTGATGCAAAAATAAGATACTCCCATGATAAAGAACAACTGAAAGAATTCATGACTACCAAACCTATCCTACAGAGTGCTAAAGAATATTCTAGAGAGAGATAAAGATGACCTATGGTTCCAGGAACAGCAGCAGAGGAGGATCACCAAACAGGACAGGCAACTGAATGAAAGAGAAAAGTGGAGGGCCAACAACAGGAGGATGGCAGGGCAGAGACAAACCAATGTATGCTGGCTGTAACCATTAATGTAGATGAGCCCAGGTCAGTAATAAAAAAAACACACACATAGGGAAAGTGCATCAAGAAACAAGATACATCGATACACTATATACAAGAAACACATTTAACTGGAAAGGAGATTCATAGACTGAAAATCAAAGGAGAGAAAACAATTGTTCCATGTGACAGGAGACCAAAACAAACAAACAAACAAACAAAAAGACCCAAAATTGTTAATGTAAGAGCAAAAGGGAAGAAACACCTGGGAGGGAAAGGTAGAAACTACTGTCAATTTCTTATTGTCTTATCTTGAACTTGTGCATTGTTTACACAATTTTGTTAGGTTTGGCTCTGTTCTGTCTTGTTTTGTTAGATTTTATACTGTCAGATGGTAGGGGCAGCTATTTTGAATATAATGGGATATTTTTTGGTAATCATGGTTTTCTATTACATTGCTTTGAAGTCTTATAATGCTTTCATTCATTGGTTTGATGGGTTTTATTGTTTTGTTTGATTTTATTATGTGTGATGGTATAAACAGCTATTTTGAAGAAAACGAGACATTATGGTGGCCATGGCTGATTTACTATCATCTTGTTTTGAAGTCCTACCATGCTTTTGTTCTTCTCTTTTGATTGGTTCTATCTTGTTTTGTTTTACTTGATTTTATTACGTGTGATGGTACAGATACTTTTTTTGAGGAAAATGAGAGAGTATAGTAGCCATTGTTCATTTCCTGTTATTTGGTTTTGAAGCCCTATGATGCTTTCATTCTTTTGAATGGTTTTATACAATATTGCTATGTTTGATATTACTGTGTGTGAAAGTACACTCAACTATTTTGAAGAAAAGAGACATTATGGTAGCTACTGTTGCTGTCCAGTTGTCTGGTTGTGAAGTGCTATGTTGCTTGCATTGCTCTGTTCTGATTTGTTGATTTGTTCTGTTCTCTTTTGTTTTATTCTCCTTAAAAATTTTTTAAAAAAGATTTCACTGAGGGGATTATAGCTGAGCCTGGACTCAAAGTAGGGTTTTATAAATAGGATGGGTAGAGATAACAAAAAAGGGCTTTCAAGGCTGAGGTAGTGATTTAAGAAAAGGCCTGGACATGAATGAATGCATAGTGCTTTAACAAAATAGGGAATATGTTCATGTGAATTGAATAAAAAAGGTACCAATTTCCTGCTTATGGACATTTATTTACAAGTTGTCACTGTGATAAACAATGCTTCATTGAATTTCATACATATATCTCTTGTACAGTTACCTTCAACTTTATACAAATTCCTAAAGATGAAATTTTAGCATAAAAGGTATATGCAAAGGAATGGGAGGGAGTGAGAGGAGGGTAAAGGTAAGAAGTAGGGTAAGAGAGGGCTGGAGAGGTAAAAAGAGAAGTAATAGAGTAGCTTCATAGGTGAGAGAGTGGCTACAGTGTAAGGGGTAAATGAAAAGTGCTTTGTTAGACAGGGTAAAATGGAGTGTGATTTGGAGGGGTAGGACTGGTACTGGTAGTCATCCTAGGTGGGTGGGAAAAAATAGGGTTGGAGAGAAAGCAAGAGAATGAAAGATAGAGGGTGTAAGGAAGGTAAAGTGTAAGAGAATGGGGTGAAGGTAAGAGAAGGGTAAAAAAGCGTAGGGAGATAAAAGCGTGCTGTAGTTGGATATGAATTGTCCTCCAAAGGCTCATGTGTTAAAGGCTAACCCATGACAATACAGGGAAGTGATGGAATGGTTAGGAGGTGGGGCCTAGTGAGAAACAGGTCACTGGAGGCATGTCCTTGAAAGGGATACCATGAGGCCCCTCACTCATGTTTGCTTCCTGGAAACCATGAGGTGAACATGTTTCTTCTACCATGTACTTTTATAGGGGTAGTGTTGGGGATTGTACCCAGGTCCTCTCCTATGCTAGACAAGCACTCTATGACTGTGCTATTCCCATAGTCCTCTCCCATGCATTTCTGCTATGATATACTCTGACATAACACGGCCAAAGCAAGATTGCTTTCAGTCCAACCATGGACTGAAACCACAAGCCAACATAAATCCTGCCTCTTTAAAAGTTGATTATCTCAGGTGTTTTGTTCCATGGAAAGCTAACGCAGGGCAGGAGGGGACATAAAAGGGGGGTAAGATGGAGGTAAGAGAGAGCTTCCAAGAGGACAGATGAGAAAGGAGTAAAAATGATTAGGGTAAGAGTAGGAGATGGATAAGAATGCATAGGGATAGATGAGAAAGATGGAAGTGTAAGCAAGCAGAGATAAGGAAGAGGGATGAGCATAAAAGTACGGTGGGAGAAATAGAAGTAAAGCAAGAAAGAAAGTGAAACCACAAAAGAGAAGGGCCTTGGTACCTTGAGATCCCATCTCTATCTTCTGGGGCCCAAAGTGCCAAGATGGGTCTATTCACAGTCTTTGCCTCATCTCTGCAGCTTGGACCCAGAATCTGCCTCACTCTCACCCCCCACCTTACATCCACTGGTGGGTCTGGGGCTCAGAGGCCCTTGTGAGATTCTTCCTGGGAGCTTATAGTACTGAGGCCCCATTGGTGGTCCTGTCCTCCCCTCAGGCTTCTGCAATTAGCCCAATAACAGGCTAGGCACTCCCTCATGTGCTCCTAGAAGAAAGGGACAAAGGAGAGAGGTGGCCTGACAGTAAGAGTGTGATCTTTCTCCTTAATTATATGACCCCCCTAGTTCCCACCCCCCTAGCTAGAGTCACCATGGCAACAAGTGGGTGAGCAGATTGCCTGGGGAGGACACCAGGTCTGTGGGTGGAGAGGCAGGAACAGGCAAAGAGCTAATGAGGGGAACAGAGGAAGAAGAGCAACTAGGGCTCAGAGGTAATCCTGTTCTTTAGCCTTGCAGCCCACCCACTGAATCATTCCCAACCCACCTGTTCAGAGGCAGTCTCAGGTCTTTTTTAGGTGAAAAGTCTGGTTCTCTGTTCTACCACCTGGACAACAGCCTTGAGACTCTGCAGCACTGTTCCCAAGTCAAGCCTAGGTAGCTTTCCCTGTCTCAACAGTATGTGGCCTGAGCCAAGAAGGGCTGGGAACTCATCTACAATGATTGGGAAGGGCAAGACATGGGAAGGATTTGGACCTTGCTGGAGCTGGACATGCAGAGAGAAGGAAGAAATGTCTCAGAATTAGATAAGAATGAGTCAGGAGAGTTGTGGAGATCATTCACTCTCTGGTTTCTCAGCTATGGCTACATATTACAATCACTCAGACAGTTTTTAAGAAATATTACTGCCTAGCTGGGTGTGGTGGTGCATGTCTATAATTCCAGCACCTAGGAGGCTGAGGCAGAAGGATTGCCAGTTTGACACCAGTCTGGGCTACATAGTGAGTTCAAGGCCGGCCTGAACTACATAGTGAGACCCTGTCTCAAAAACAAAACTATATATATATAATATATATATATATATATATATATATATTCCTGCAGCTTACATCACACCCTAGACCAACAAATTTAGAATTCTTGCAGGTAAGGGCCACACCCTACATGTCTATAGTTTTGCAAAACACCTCAGGTGAACAGTATTGAGAACCATCAGTTTAGTCCCAACTTTATCATTTTTATATGGGAAAATTGAAGTCCAGAAAAGGGGAAGGACTTATCCACAGCCATGTGAAATAGTGGCAAAGGAATTTCTGATTCTTTCTACTGAACAATCCTCCCAGCAACTGAATTCTAAACTAAGGGAGCAACCCTGCTCTGAGGTTTCAAGTGTTTGAAACTAACCTTGCTAGAAAAGGTTTCTCCATCATGCCCTGTCCTCTGAGTTGGACCATTTTAGACCCTTGAGGTAGCAGTGCAGGATTGGTGGGGTGGGAAGCCTTCTCCTGACAGTGTCCTCCTTTCTCTACTTCAGGCCACCACTGGGCTCAATCAAGTTCAGGCTGTTACAGCCCAGTTGCTATGGGAACTGAGAAGAGAAGGAAGAAGTGAGTAACTAGAGGGAACACTGATTAACCCAAAAAGGAAGCTAGAAGGCTATTCCAGTCCTCCTCCTGGCTGGGCAGAGGGAGTACTGAAACAGGAGTGGCAAGGTAAAGGGGATTCCTACCCCTCCTGAGCTCTGCAGTTGCCAGTTTAGGGAGGAGTGGGAGGCCCTGGGCAGCATCACCCCTAGCTCCCTTGCTTGCAGTCCTGTCATGGCATTCTAGTCCCTGAAATCCTTTGGAAAGAAATGCCTGACTTCTCAATGCTGTGTAAATGCACACTCTCACCCCAAAGCCTGGACTCAGGGCCAGAGGCTTTGGAAAGCAGAGGCCATCCTGCACTCTTCAGCTCTGGAGCTGAGGAATCCTCCAAGGGAGGAAAGCTTCAGTTCTTGCCATTTAGGAAGTGAGCAGTTTCGTTTTGGGAGTCTAACCTGCTTCCCTCTCTAGGGTCTGTTTCTCCATCCAAATCCTCCCTACAGATCTTCTCTTCATGGCTACTTGTCTTCTTAATGTTCCCCTGGGACCATTGTCCAGGAGCTGCTGCTTCAGAGCTTGTGGAAGCAAAGCAGCAATGTGGGCTGTGTTTGGAATGAAACTCACTATCTGAAAGTACAGTAGCTGATAAGTAACCAACCAGTCTCCACGTTTTACCCCTGGGGAAAGTGAGACCAGAGAAGGGCCAGGTCTTAGTGAAGTCAAAAACACACAAGAAATCAACTACAAGCTAGGCAAGTACTCCAACTACTAACCCAATGCCTCCTTGCACTGCATCCAACAGCACACTTAGAATGTATGAGGAAGTTGGGCATGGTGGCACATGCCTATAATCTCAGTACTCAGGAGGCTGAAGTAGGGGGGCGTGCCATAAAGTCGAGGTCATCCTGCACTGAATGGTGAGCTCAAGCCCAGCCTGAACTATACAGAAAGATCCTGTCTCAAAAATAAATAAATAAAAAACAAAGAAGTAGCAACAACAAATGTGTGAGGAACTGCATAGGAAAGAGCCAAGGGCTCCTATTTTTGACTCTGGGCATTCAAATAATTGGATCAGAGGTCACCCTCTCCAACAAAAGAAAGGATAGCATGTCTGTAACTCTGGGGATAGTAGTAGTTCACTGGGATTGGCAAAGTCAGAATGGGATTAGAGGATTATAGGGCAAATCCATGTGGATGATAGGGCTTTATTTAAGTGGCTATAAAAATAAACACCAGCTGTCCTGCTTTTCAGAATGAGCAATCATGAGTCAAAGTGGCTTGGCCTGGCCTGAAGCAAAGGCAAGGGAGACAGCTAGAGAAGTAGGTAAAAACCTAGAGTCAGCCCCAGTACCAGAGCACCCATGTAGCACCAAGCTCCTTTATGAGCCTTTTTGGAAGCTCAAATGCCAGGAACTAGGTGGGCCCAGTGTGGCCTAGTTGAGAAGTAGTGTCCCTAATGTAAGGAACATTCTGATGGGGCCTGGTTGATCCAAGTCAATCAGATAAGTAGAAGCAGCAGGTTTATGATGGCTCCAGAACGGGAAGGATTGTGGAATCATCACTCCACTGCACTACTTGGTATTGGAATTGCCACTCCACTATCCTTGCTAAGCAGTATCCAGGTTCTGACTGTAAACTTTGTTACAGGAAGCACTTTCTCTCCATAGGGTGGCCTGTATCTTTAGACAACTCTAGCAGTCAAAGAAGTTCTTCCTTCTTTGGAACTGACACAATGCTTCCCTATGGCATCACTCATGATTTCTACTAGCTCTTCTGGGGCCATACAGAACAGTCATCTTCTGGTCTCCCATGCCAGCCAGCCCTGCAGGTATTTGTAGATTTAGAATCTGGTCTTCTTATTTGTTTTTCTAACAAACATATCCTGAACATCTTCTGTATGCCTTTCATTGTTCTGGGAACTAAAGATTAAATAAGAGATGAGGGAAAACACAATTTTTGCGAGGAAGCAGAGGAGACAACCATGAGAATCAATCATAATAAGCCATTATAAATAGTATATACAATGGTAGCATAAAGAGAGGAATGATCAACTATGTTTTGAAAGCTATAGGATAGGAACAGTCCCCATATGGGGGAGCTTTCACTAGGATTTGGAAAGGAGGAGAAATTCAGTAGGTGGAATAAATGCACTTCAAGTGAAGGAGTCAGCAAGTATAAAGGTCTGGAGGTGTGGACTAAAGGTGTGAAGTGTGGTCATGGTTTCAGACACTGTAGGTAGTTCAGTATAATTAGATGATAAGGGGGAGTCACGATGGGATATGAAGCTGTACAGGAAAGTCATGGCCATATTACTATAACCTGGATGCTGAAGAGGCACTGGACTTAATCCTACAAACAAGGGACTGCCTTTAACAGGTTTTAAGAATTGCTTAAAGAGTGCTCATCATTTCTGTGATTAAAATTTTAAACTTCTGTGTGAAAGTATAAAAGATAGAATGTTGACATCAAGATTGAAAGGCAGAAAATCAGGAGACTATCGAACAATCATAGAGACAATGAGGACCCAAAGGCAGCAGCAGCACAATTAAAAGATGGGAAGGAGGAGGTAGATGTGTAAAGAGATGTACTAAGAGGGTGGAGTCAACAGGATTACCTACAGATGTGGAGAATGATGGAGAGGGAGGAGTCTAGGATAACTACCAGGCTTCAAACTGGGGTGGGTGAATGAGAGTGGTTTCATTTACTAAGGAAGGAAAAATGGGAGTAGATTTGAGAATGAAAAAGATGAGTTCAGTTTTGGGTCTGTTAACTTTGAGATGTATGTGGGTCAGCTGGGTGGAAATATCAACATTCTGAGCTCAAAAGGAGGGTTTGTATGAAAGTTTAAGAGTCATTAGAAGTCAAAGTCCTTAGGAACATGGCAGGACTATGCTATCCCATACTCTTTTAAAATTACACATGGTCATATGACTTAGGTCAATGAAAGGTGAATTGAAGTGACATGGATCAAGGAGAAATTTTAAGAGGTGGTATATGATTTGCCACTTTCGCTTTCCTCTTCTTCTGACTGTGGAAGCAAAGCTGAAATGGGCCCTTTTCTACCCAGAGTATTTTAGTGTCTCTCATTGAACAGATAGATGCATCCTGATGACCTGTTGTGGACAGGTATCATGAGCAAGAAATAATCATTTGTTGTGTTAAGCTTCTTATTATTTGGTGGTTATTTGTTACTATAGCATACGTTAGTTCACTCTGACTGATACAGCAGTAGTGGAAGCCAAGGTAGTGGATGGCTTTGCCTAGCAACAGTAGACAAGGAGAAAAAGATCAATAGTAGATTCCTGAAAAACACTAACAATTAAAGGGCAGGTGAAGGAAGGAAATTAGATGAAGATGGAGAAGTAGCTTAAGAAAATGGAGGAAACAGAAGAGAGTTGGAATTCTGTAATTTAAGGGAGAGAATTTTATTTTTATTATTTATTTATTTATTTATTTATTTGGGGGGGAGGTTACCAGGAATTGAACTCAGGACCTCATGCTTGCCAGGCAGGTGCTGTGCTGCTAAGCCATATTCCCAGCCTCAAAGAATTTTAAAGAATAAGAAGAGGTCAGCAAATAGGATTTACATAGATGAGCACACATTGGGGAATGAAGAGACTGTCTTACCATGGAGAGATTAGTTTCATTGGAGCAAAAGGGGCAGAAACAAAACTATCATAAACTGAAGAGGCAATGTGAGGTGAAAAAAAAAAAAAAACAGAGATAGCTATGTGTAGGCTACTATTACAAGAAGCCAAACATCTTCATTTGGGGTGCTATTTCAAGGACTGTAATTAGTTTCCAATTCTTTTCTTCTATCTGCTTTTTCATATTCAGGAAGGCCTCTGTTTTTTTCTGTCTTTTGCAGCTCTGCACCTGAACACAATCCCCAGATAAGGTCTATCAACACAAAGTTACAATATCAGCTCTTAGAAATTGTTTATGTTAATGGAGCCTATGATCACATTTTCTATCTGGGGGATGTATTTCATACTCTGCTAACAACTCACTGGAGATGGAGAGGGGAAAGCCTGCCTGGGATGTGGGACCAAGGAGACGGCCTACAGTAGTTCAAAATCCCAGGACAGAGCCTTTTGGTGAGATATCTATATAAGCTGAACAGCCATAAGACTGTAGGCTCCCTATGGAGAAAGATATGCTCCAGAGTGTCACAGGGAGTTGGGTAAAGAAGTAAAAGATGTATATTAATGTAGGTACTGGCCAAGGAACTGAAAACCAAGCTTCTAGAACTAGCCTAGAGTGTAGCCAGGTGGAAAGCTCCATGAAAAACTGAAAATAATGGATTATGAATGCAGTTTTGTAGAATTTCATAGCTAATGAAGAAATCTGGGATATTTTAGCAAAAAGTCACAGAAAATTAGGAAATAGGAGAGGTAATTTTTAACTCCAAAAAAACAAGTCGACCAAGGAAGGAAACAGAAACAGAATATTCTACATGACTCAGTTGTGAACACTATTTAGATGCTTCATAGTGTAAACATGGAATACATTTAAACTAGAAACTGTGATATGCCAATATTTGGTGTATAAGAGAGTGGATGCATGTGTGCAAGTATGGTGCTGCTGGTAGGGACAGTTAAATCCTCCCCTAATCAGATAAAAATGTCAATAGATGTTTAAAACATAAAAGTCAAGAAATAGCATATTGACATTCCATTTAAAAATATGAAGGTACATATTAGAAAAACAGCTAAGACAGTTGCAGTGTTTATAAACCTTAGGAGTGAAATATATATCATAATTTAAAAGATATATCACTAGCGAACATATACAAGCTACAAGGATATCTATATGTGAATTTTATACTCAATACATACACAGAAGCACACACACATAGACTTTTCTTGCTAAGGATTAAACCTAGGTCCTTGTATACGCTAGGCAAGTGCTCTACTACTGAGTCACCCCACACACTCCTAAACATTTCTCGACAGGGTCTCTGTAAGTTGCCCAGGCTGGCAACTTTCTATCTTCCTGTCTCACCCTCCTGAGTAGATGGCATTACAAATGAGTGTTACCATGCTCAGCCACATGGAGATTTTTACTTTTTAAAAACAGAAAAATCAAGAAATAGAATATTGGCATTCAGAAATGTAGATATAAACATGCAAAAAACAGCCAAACAGTTTCAAATATTTAACTCTCAAGAGTAAGGCTCAAGAGCACACAACTTTGAAAATTAAGAAAATATATTATTTTGATAAAATGAAAATTAACTAAAAACAAGCTGATCCATACCTGTGAACCTCAACAATAAAACAAATTCTCAAGACTTAACGTGACCAACTTTGCCAGACACAGCTCACGCTGCCCTGCCCTTCCCTGGGTTCTTTACTGCTTCAGCACTGCACAGCCCTGGGTTTGGGCCAGCGGAACTTGAAAGGCCAACACAGCTAAAGAGGGTCCCACAGCCAGAGAAAACTAAGATGAGAGAAGGACAGCTTTGAGGACTTGTGCACAATGGTTCTTCTGCAAGTTGCCCCAGGAACACTGTTAGTGTGACAGTGATAACCATAACTGTTGCACATACTCCTTATTCCCAGGCATACCTGTTTACCCAGGAAGCCATCTCGAGCATTATTCAGGGATCAGCACACCTGATTTCCCTCTTTCCTAGATGTTGTGCTTTGCCAGGTAGAGAGATTGGGGAGAACAGAGACTTAGTCAAAGGTGATGGACAATTGTATTTGATTCCACGTTATGAAGTAAATCAAGGACTCTGAGGTCCTTCTATCTTCCTGTCTCTTCCTTCTCCCATCTAAACATGTCTGTGTACTCATTCAGCAGAATCTCCCCAGCTGTGTCTGGCTGCTAATCCTCCACCCCCACCCCAGACACTTTCTCCCTGTACTCACATCACTTTCTCCTGCCCCTGAGTACCCACCTCAGTTTTGTGAACTTCAATTAGCTATTGAGCAGCCATTTGGATTGACCACATCTAATTAAGATAAAAGTAATAGCTACCACTTACTAAGTGCTTACTATAGGGTAGGCTCTATTCAAAGCATCTGATCTTGATGTTTATTAACCCATTAAATTCTCATAATCATCTCCTAAGATACAGGCAGAGTTTTACAGACAAGGGCAGGGAGTGCCAAAGAGTTTAAATAACTTCCCCAAGGCCCATAGGCTGTAATAATAATTCTTACCATTTCTTGAGCACTCTTGCAGATACTGTGATCGCAGAAGATTAACATAATTTGTGTCATTTAAGCCTCCTAATTACCCTATTTTGTAGTTTTGAAGGTGCAGAAAGTGAAGTTCTTTGATTAAGGAAGGCATTCAAAGTCTCAACAACTATTCTACTGAGAAGACAGATTTCAAACTCTAAAGCCAGGTTTACCTGGACTTTGGTACCCAATTTCTTATATACCTTACTGCCCTTGGGATAGTCCCTTCAATTCATTATTACCATTCAAACATATTATTCAAATAAATTTCTTTTTAATGAAATTCCAAGTCATATTGGAATTTCTAAAATCAAATTGTTTAGCCCCTTCCCTGAGTAAGGTTTTCTAAGTGGGTATGGGAGGAAGAGCATTTGAATACTAGGAATTATACATGATCATTTCCATTCCTCTATCAAAGCACTGCTTTCTTCCTTCTCTCTGTCTCTGTCTCTCCATCTCCCTTTCTCTCTCTCACATGGTGGGCTGGGTGGGGGGTTTGCTTCTTCTACATTCAGAAGTTTCCTGCCCAGAGCCCAAGACTCTATTTGGCAGTTGGTAAAGGGAGGGAATCTGTCTTCAGTAGAAAGGTTTTCTAACCCTGGGACATGGGTTCTGTCCCAAGCATGGTCGCACCATCTGGGGCTTCTGAAATAGCCTTGCTCTGAAGACTCCAATGCCACATTACATTACTTTGGAAAAGTCCTTAGGACAGCCACATACCGTACCCAATTGCTTCTTCTCAAAAGCTTACCCCAGAGATGTTCTTTATCAAGATTTTGCTCCAGTCAGATGGAGTTAGTTTCTGATTCTGTTTCCACCACCAACCAGTTGTGTGAACTTTGACAAGTCATCAGTAAGGAGGCCACTAATTTTCTATGGGACTGTATGTCACATACTTTTCTCTATGAGACTCAGTTTGGATCCAAGAAGATGATGCTAAATGCTAAATATTTTAATGGCTTTAATATTTTAATGCAGTCAAATTCGTTATGTTCTAATTATGAAAACACAGGTAAGTTATCAGCTTTCCTGATCCACACTTTCTTCATCTGCAAAATGGAGATAATAAAAGGAACTACTCTTACTTTTCTGTAAATGTCTGTAAAGCAACTAGCACAAACCTTTACCTGTAAGTATGGGTACCACCATAGATTGCGTAGTACTATACCATTGTCTGCTGGCATATAAATCCCTGGATTTGACCTGGATACCTATCTCAGCTACAATTCTTATTAGCTAGTTGGCCTTCAGCTAGTTATATGACCTCTCTGAGTGTGTCTTCTTCACTACAAAATAGGGATAATATGTATGTGCTTCACAAGTCAGGCATAAGAAATAAGATAAAGGATATGAAATGCCTAAGATAGCTTCCTTCCTTTTCGTTTTTTTTTTTTTTTTCCCTTTCAGCTCTAGGATGCAAATAGTAGTTTTTAAAAATCTGCCATAAATGTGATCAGAAAAAGGTTAACATCATTAATACATTTAAAAGCATACAGTACACCCCTGTGAAGTCATGGTTTAGAGTTTGAGGCCTCAGTCGTTGGCAGATTTTTCCTTAGAACCTAACTAACTATTAGAAGAAAAACTGCAGTTTCTCAGAAATCACAAATATCACCTGCTGGTTTTTTTTTTTTTTTGTGCGGGGGGCGGCCGAGGGGTTTGCAGGTAGCCAATCTGAGAGTGTTACTCAGTTATTCTTGCTGCTGATTGGTTGCTGCCTGTAACCCATCTGGGGCCGATGTACTAGCATCCTGCACTGTAACAGGTTGCTGTACTGCATGTTGACATCTCAAATGTTCTCAGGTTTGTTCTTCAGAAAGCCCTAAGATCACTAAGATGTTGCCAACCCCCTCCCCACACTGTCTGAGGCTTTATTAATACAGTATTTTATTAAATTAAGTTATATAACAGCAGAAGACATAGAATATTTAGGGTTTAAACTATAAAAATAGGCACTTTCTGACCATGTCTGAAGTCTGTTGTTTTTCACAATTCATGGGTGCTGCAGGAAGGTAACTCCTGCAAATTTCAGAAGTCTAATGTATATACAGATCAATAAAAACCATAAAACATGAATAATTTACAAACAGCCAATAAGTAGTCTATAAGAAAAACAAGTGTCTATAAACAAGAAATGCAAATAAAAAGCCTATGCTATACCATTTTTCAAGTAAATTGTCCTCACATTTTTGTTGAATATAAATTTGATTAATCTAGTAATTTGAAAGAAATTTAGTAATTTATGTTAAGAGTATTAAAAAGTTAATATTCTTTGATTCTACTTTCCAAACTTCATCTTGCAGAATTAGTTTTTGTTCCTATTTGTACGCAAAACAAAGGAAAGAAAAAGTCATTTTGTGTGTAGATGTTTATGTAAGACTAGAGAGAGTGGTGGAAGAATACACATAAAATTGGTAACATCAGTATGCTCAGAGCAGTGGGACTGAAGGGAGTAAATAGGAGGATAAACAATGTTTTCTTTATAAACCTCTGTATTGTTAGAGTTGATATATAACCATACACTATTTTGTGATTTAAGGAACTCACCAAAGCAGAGAAATAAGAAAAAAATGACTGATAGTATTTATTAGTAAAAAAGAATCATTGATCTGACACACAAATTTGTGAATAAAGGTATTCATTCATGATAGCACTACTTACAATAGTAAAACATTAGAAGTAATGCAAATATCTAACAGTAGGGGTCAGGTTAAATAAATTTTGTTATATTCACGTGACAATATTGTACACTCATCAAGAATGACGTTTATGACTATTAAATTACATGAGAAGGTACTCACTGTACCAGTAAATTAAAAAAAAAGCAGAAGCTAGGCATGGTGGCACACACCTGTGATCATATCACTCCACAAGGCTGAGGTAGGAGGATCACATTTGAGCCCAGCCTCAGCAACTTACCAATTTAGCGAGACCCTGTCGTAAGATAAAAGATAAAAAGGGTCAGACATAGCTCAACGTGAAGGCTCTGGGTTGAATCCTCAGTACTGAAAAAAAAAAAGAGTAAGGTGAAAAAACTGTATCAACCATGTAAAAATATATAGTCATACTAGGATGACTGTTTTAAAAACCCAGAAAATAAAGAAGTATTGGCCAAGATGTGGAGAGATTTGAACCTCTGTGGGTTGCTGCTATGTAGTATATTATGGAGCAGCAATTATGAGAAAAAGGATGACAGTTTTTCAAAAAGTTAAACATAGAATTACTATATGATCCAAAAATCCATTCCTGAGTATACACAAAAGAATTAAAAGCAGGGACTAAAACAAGTACTTGTACACCATTCATAGAAACATTATTCACAATAGCCAAAGATTCATCAACAAGTGAATGGATAAACAAAATGTGATATATTCACCTAATGGAATATTAGTAGACCATAAAAGGAATGAAATACTGATATAACATGAATGAACCTTAAAAATCATGCTAAATAAGCCAGACCACCTCAAAAAGGCTATGAATCCATTTACATGTTGCACTCAGAACAATCAAAGATACAGGAAGTAGGTGAATGGTTAACAGGAACTAAAGGAAGGGAGGCACCGAGAATTACTCTTAAATGGGTACAGAGTTTCTGTCTGCAGGTTAAAATCATTTTTGAAATGGATAGTTGTGGTATTGTACAACATTGCAAATGTACTTGAGTTGTACATTTAAAATGGTAAATTTTAAGCTATGTATATTTTAACATGAGAAAAATATCCTAAGTATCCCTGGGAATTCTTTCCATTATATTCTATTTTCCACAGTTTCTTAAAGATTATTTTTGTATAATTAGGGAGAAAGATACTTTTAATGATTCAATGTCTATAATAACCTTGAAGGATTAATTTGATGGAAAATTTAGTAGAACTCAACACTAAACAGACATGCTCTGTTTTACAGATCTGCTATACAGCCATGCTATGTTAAAACCAAGTAAGACAGGAAATGTTGGTAATACACCACCTAATGTCCTTCACCACATAGAACTTGATGAGCTGGCAATTCCTTTGATTCCCAAGAAAAGCTTAGACTTCTAAGGCCACGGCTCACTAAAACCCTGGCATGGGAACTAGGTATCTAAATCCCAGGGCCAGGCCTCAGCAGGCTCTGAGGTAATAAGGTCTCACTGTATTTGTTTTCCCCTCCAGCTCAACCAGCACCAGCTGGGTGGGGCTCAGGCCTATGTAGGGCACTTTTTTTCCTTTCAACCCTGGTTGATCTTTTCAGCAGTCTGGGGTTGAAAATATAACAGAGGTATGTTTTCTCCAGGTGAGAGGAGCCCAGAGTCTCCCCTTTCCTCTGCAGAAAAAGCACACTCCCCTTACTTATGCCCACACTCCTGTCACTTTCCCAGGAAGATAGGAGTCATTATTACTGGGTCTCCAGGACAAGAGACTGAGATACTGAACAAAAGGGATGTTAGTGTGTCCTCCCTCTGGATCTGAGCCACTCTGGGAGTTTCCCTGAATTGCTAGTAGGCTCTACTGAGTCTCCCCTCTAGTTAGCCCAGTTTCTCACCCCAGCCTATCCCTGGCCAGCCTGGCATTGGCTCTGACAGCTGGAGAAGGTTATTAACATTTTCTTTATACATCTGTGCACTTGGGGAAAGAACACATAGACCAGGGTTTGTATCCCAGCTCTCCTGCCTTTTAGCTATATGGCCTGAGAGGTCATTTCTCCTCTCTGATTCTCAGTTGTTTCATTTGTAAAATGGGGATAATGATAGTATTGACTGCTAGGATAATTGTATTAATTGAGCTTACAGACATATATAAGGCCCCTGGAATTTCCCAGGAACTCAAAAGTGTGCAGTTTTTTTCCCTTTTGCTTTTTTATCCCTGTCTTCTTTGGAGCTAGTTGGCCTCACCTTCTGGCCTAAAGACCTGTGGCTCAGGTTCTAACTCCTTCCTCCAGAATCTATTCCAGCAAGAGCTTTGGTTCTAGTAATTCCTGTCATTCCAGCTCACCTGGTGCCCTTACTCTCCCATGTTAATGGTTCTAAGTCTCAAAAACTCAGGCTTTCCTGCTTATGCCTAGGCACAACATACCTCTATGTACCTGTAACCATTGGAATGTAAACACAGGCATTATCCAGAGACCTATGAAGACCGTGCTGTAGATAGTACTTCTGGGAGCCCAGATCTGTCCAGGTTTCCAAGAAGCAGATTGATCCTGGTCTTCAACAGACACCTACACTTGGAATTCACATGTATCAAAGAGGAGAGGCCAGGTTACATGCTCAGTATGCAGAAGCACATAGTAAGTAAACAGCTTTAGTGGGTGGGGAGCACAAAATCACTTGCCCTGAGAAAGAAGTTTTTCAGGATAAACTTCCCACCCCCAAGTCTGCGGTGTTGGCCTTCATCTCCACCTACACACAGAAGAGTGAGTGAACCCTTCTCCTAAGGTACTGATGTCTGTGAGGGAACCAACACATACCCACATGGCTTACCACATACCATATGAGCAACGTCTCCTTTTCAGATATCCCTTATTCTCCTTTCATCTCATCCCCACTTCTATCATGTTTAGCAGATTCCCCGTATGACTATAATATTGGGTAGGCTCCCTTCCTTTCCTTATATCCCTATCCCCCCAAATTCAGGAGATACCAGTATCTTCCTGGAGGTTCCCGTTGCTATGGTGACTATAGTAGTCAGGCACCAGCCTTTGGGAAAGATGGGAAGTAACCATGAAGACTAAGGGTATGTTTGTCTATGTGAATGTGCCTATGTGACTAAAGAGTATATACACACACACACATATACACATTTCCACCCTGGTTGGTAAGAAGAGAAGGGAGGTAAGGAGAGCACAGAGAAGAACAGGCAACAGAAGGAGGAAAGGGGCAGATGAGAAGACCAGAAGAGGAAAGGGGGCAGGATGAGATGGAGATGAGGGAGGTTGAGCGTGAGTGGAGTGTAAGGGAAGTGAGGAGTGAGGGAGCATGGAGCTGTCAAGAGCCATGGAGGTGTGAGTGCCAAGGGGATAAGGCAGGAAAGCCAGAGAGGGTGTGGGATTCGGAGTAAAGGTTGGGAGTGGGAAATGGGATGAGAGAAGCCAACTGTTAGAGACGAGCAGGGTGAGAGGGGGATAAAGGACCAGGGTGGGGAGGGGTGGAGGTAAATTTTGGAAGGAATGGAGGAACCTAGGGATTAGAAGGGTTAGAGAATGAGATGTGGGATGTGGTTTGGGAAGGGATCTAGAGCAGTGGTGGTGAACCTATGGCACAGCTGCTACAGCTGGCTGTTACTGAAAGCTCTAAATCACACTGGTCTAGGGAGATAAATCAAAGACTAGGCAGGTTGTGTAAGTCCCTGGTATGCGGACAGGAACAATGGATATGGGCTAAAATGTGGGAGGAATGGGGGGTTAGAGGAAAAGTGGGTAGGGAAGGGGGTCAGGGGTTTGGAGAGATGTGTTTCAGTCTGAGATCAGCTTCCCCACTCCCAGCCTTAAACCACTATGTCCATGCTCTAGCCATGAACATTGCCTCTTCACTGTCCCAGAACCTCATGCTCATATTCCTTGGTGATGAGGAGGATGAGCTTTGTGGAGCAGGAGGCCCCTCCCCCAAGGCCAGCTTTGCCAAGCTATCCAGGGGGCTGCATATTGACTGCCTGCCCTTCCATCCCCAAGCAGGAATCAGTACATCCTTTCTGGCCAGTCAGGGGCTGCAAGGGTCTTGGGTTAGGGAGCACACCATTGGGCGAGGCTCCCTGTCTGTCATCAACAAGGACTACTGGCCAACTTGGGGCTCCTGTTTTTTGCTCACTGCCCCAAGCTCCCTGCTCTCAGAACCCCTCATACCCAGCATTAGCCTTGGAGTCCTGCTTGGCAGGAAAGCTGTAGCAGGTGGGAGGAGAGGAAGGCAGTGAGACAGAAACAGCTGCCAGCTGGGGTGGAGGAAAAGTAGGGCCCTGGCAGATATGGGCAGAAGGCAAGGCATCAGCACTGGCAGCCCCCCACCCTCTCCATGTGTGGGTGTTACGCCTAGCTTCCTTCTCAAGCCCTCTCTATCCAGTGTTGCTGTTCAGAAAACAGGCTTTGACCATGAGCCTAAACCCTGGTCTGAAATAGCCTTCAGAGGTCACTTGATCCAAATCTGGTGCTAGTCACCTCTGTGGAATTTCCACCCAGGGGTCCACTTGAATCAGGCCAGACATTTCTTGGAAGCAAGAGCTTACCTTTGCTAAGGCAGTTTGTTCCTTCTTTGGAAGGAAGAAACTGAAGTGAGTGACTGATGTGCTAGGCCTAGATACTCTACAGCCCTCACATTAACAATAACCTCATAGGGTTGTTCTGATGAATTAGCCCCATTTACAGATGAGAAAAGTGAGACTCAAAGAGTTGAAGTCCCTAGCTCAAAGTCACACAGGTAATAAAGAATTCACATTTGAACCCAGGACTTTCTAACTACCACGTCTGTCTGGAGCTAAGACATGCTTCTTTTGCACCAGGATAACTCTTCTGATGTGTGAAGTCCAAGACCACATCCTCGTGAGTCTCCTCCAGCTTCAGCTCTCTTCAATAGAACTTGATAGTCAGCCTCCTCCTCCTCCTGGTCAGTGTGAGACCCAGGACCAAACATGAAGTCTGTCAGGTGGGTTGGGATCAGTCCAGGATGGAGCAGAACTCTCACATTCTTCATTGGTACTAATCTTGATAAATGTGAACTGATGCCCTGGTAAGAGATAAAGTGTCCTCCCTTTGGGCCCTTAGCTTCTCCTGGATAAAGAGCAATGAAAGAAGAGGTTTCTACCTCCACCTCTCCCCTGGTTGAATGTCCAGAATTGAGAGCAGAAAGAGGCAGAGGAAGATGCAATAGGAACCAGGCAGGGGCATGGCAGGATTAGGAGGATGGAGGGCCCGGCATGAGGTGAGGTGGCATGGGATGAGTTAGGTGGAGGATAGGGATAATTAGGGCTTGAATGTGTACAGGGAGATAAGATAAGGGTGGGGCATGGACCCAGGAGTTGGGAGAGACTAAGGTGGGGATGGACATCAGTCTGCCTTGGTTAACATTGCCCTGCTGTGTGAGAGAAAGTTGGTTGCACTTTAAGGAAATGTTGCAGTTGGTACTAAATTGGGAGGTGTCACAAGCAGCAGTGAGGACTGATATGATTTGCGGGGCTCTGTGTGACCCCAAACAGACAAACATTACAGAAGGACAGAACAGTTTCTGGGGCCACTCATTAATGATTTAAGGCACACAGAATAAGGGCTTTGGGGAAATGGGGTCACCTGGCCCTGGAACTGAGGCCTCAGGTTTAGTTTCCATAACTAGAGGAAGTCTCCTCATCCTGGCCTGGGGTTGTGGGCTTTGCACTCAGAAGAAGCTCGGAGGGAGGAGGCATCATCTCACAGGGATCCCACTTAGGGTACACGCTGGACAGGAGGCTTGGGCCCAGGAAGAAGCTCAGAATTAGAAAGAAGGCCTGAGTAAGAGATGATGGATCAAGGGACTGAGGGGAGAAAGGTGTAGGAAGACGAGGAGCAGAGCTGTGCTTCCCCTTAGAGCTGATAAAACAACTGGACTTGAGAATCTTACTGGTCCTGGCTCCACTTGAGGGAGAGAGCTTTGGGAAGGAACTGTGGAACTGACACTGCCCTTTGTGGGCACAGCAGACAGCGAAAGTGCAGGAGTTTGCTTGCTCAGAGGAAGAGACAAGAAGACAAAAGAGGTGGGGGATATAAGGAACTTGATAGGAGCCTGGGGCAAAAGCATAAGCTTAGAACTGAAACATGCAGGTTGGAGTCCTGAATTTGCTGCTTATTAGCTGAGCAACCTTAGGGCAAACTGCTTAACCTCTCTGCACCTCAATTTCCTCATTCGTACATTGGGCATAATGGTACTAGTATTACCAAATCTTTGAGTGACTGTGAACATCTAACCTATGTGAAAGGGCTTGAAAATCCTAAAACATCAGATATTAAAACCTTACTACAAAATATTATCAGTTATTTCTTTCCACTTAAGTTTCACAAAAGACCCAGGATGTGGGCAGAATAAGGATTATTATTCCTGTTTTACAAATGAGCAAAAGAAACCTCAGAGAAGCGAAATGACTTGCCCAAGGTCACATTGCTAACAAACTGTTGAAGTGATAGACCTCCTGAATCAGAGATATCAGCTGTTTTCCCCTATATCGAACTGCTGGATAAAAACAATCAACATGCATAATTATTATTTAGTGCAGGGCCAAATGGAAATTGGAGGTGATTATGTTAAAATAAAACTCACAGAAAAGTTGTGGCAAGGCTCTCATTCATACTGGTAATTGAGAAAAAAACCAAAACAGTTGGTGGCCTGTCGGGGCTGGAGTGCCACAAAAAAAGACAGGCATCCTTTATTCCCCTTGCTAGCGGACTGTATCCCTCCCTTCCCTGAGTGAATGTGTTTGTGGCAGACACTAAAGGTATGTGTCTCTATATGACAAAAAAAGTATATCCTTCTTCATGCGATAGTACTGCTAGCATGCCTCTGGCAATGTGGAGATGTGTGTGTGTGTGTGTGTGTGTGAAAGAGAGAGAGGAAAGAGGCTGCTTCTTTGGCACTGTTTATAGGTATGACTATCTCCATCACTTTAACTTTGCCCTGGGGTAGTGGCGAGGAATATGTGTGTGTGTGTGTGTGTGTGTGTGTGTGTGTGTGTGTGTGTCTGTCTATACACCTTTAAGAAGTGGAATATCTCATTTGGTAGTGTGAGTGAGGCAGTGAGTCAGCTGAGGCTGAGAGAGGCGGGAGGAGACAGCTAGGTTACGAGAACAGGAAAAGGGAGGAGGAGAAAGTGAAGTCAGGAGCCAGGAGCTATCCCTTTTCTTCCCCAACCTTCTGCTTCAAATCCAAATACAGCCCACTAAGGACACAACCTTGTCCAAGTCCATGGGGACCACGATGGATGAAAAAGTGATACTTTCTGCCCTTCCACAAAGCCTTGGAGGAAGATGAGCTAGACTAGGAGGCAACTGTCTCCTCCAGCTCTCACCCCTCAGTTTGAAAATGTGTAAGGCTGCCACCCCACCTGGTCTCCTTGTCACTTGACTCTTTGACCTTGCTGTTCTCTTTCCTTTGCAAGGCAGGCCACTGGGCCATGGCAAGAGAACAGGGTAGGAGCATCAGGTCCCAAAGATTTACAGGTCCCATCCGCCTACTGTCTAGAATAACCCTGCTAAGGGTCAAGAAATTTCTCACTACTTGGCTTTTCCCTAGGCAGGCCTCTCCTCTCTTCTGGATACCTGTCCCTAGCAGAAGCCAGCTTTCCCTCCACCCCCACCCTGGGGTGCTTGGAAGGCACTGGGAATTTAGTAATGCACCAACCTTCAGTGACCCTTCCACAGGCTGATGTGCTGAGTTCCTAGCTCCTTCCTTTGTCAGGGGACGCAAGCCTGCAGGTTTCCTCCTTGGGAGAAGACAGGTACCCTTGGGTTCCATCTGCCTAGGCTCTGGGGAGCCACATCGGGTCACATAAGGTCAATAGTGTGGTGTGCCCTCCCACCAAGCCTCATCTCACCCATTGGTGTTAGGTAAAGGGTGAGCCATTCTTCCTCTTTGCTTTTGGCCTCCCCACCTTACACCAGCCAGTCCCAGGACTTGCGATTCTGGCCCAGGAAAAAAGATTCATGGCTGGCTGAGCATGGTGGCTAGGAGAGCATAATCTCTCTTTCTAACCCTTTGTCTGCCACTGGGGGCCCATGACTCCTTTCATTCCTCACGTGTGGGCAGTGCTATAGGAAGCCTCGGCTCTAAAATGTCCAAAGTTAATAGAAGTTGGCCAGATTACCTGACCTGAACACAAGAGGCCCCTTCTCTAGGGAGGGGCCTAGGATGACAGTTGCAGTGTTTGGAAATGATAGGAGTAGTGGAGTGGGTAGAGAAGACCGTTTTTCCTCCAAGTCATACTGCTTCTGCTGCCAATGCCCAGGCAGCCCTTACAGCTGTGGACACTAATTCTTACCTTACAGCCTTTCGTGCAGGACCGGATTGAATACTCTTCCGCCTGTAAGTATTTATGTAGCACGAGGTCGAACTCGTCATATTTTTCCTGAGCATGTCGGTCCAGTCGCTGGTATGCCTCAATACAGTTGCTACATGCCTCCCAGGCCCCAGAGCCAGGGCTGGCCACTATGGCCAGCAGGTCCCCCAGCAGGGTGTCCAGACTGCAGTCTAGGCTGTCGGGGCGGTCCATGCCTAGCAGCAAGTCCCAGACCGTGTAGGTGTCACAAAAGGAGAGAGTGAAGTTCCGAAAGTGGCCTTTGAGCAAGTTTTTTTTGGCGGAGGGGAACTGGGCCAGGCCACGGGAAGGGAAGTCAGGGGGTCGAAGAGGCGGGGCCGGGGTGGTCGGTTCGAAAAGTCTCTGCAAAGATTCCAATTTGGTGCAAGCTGCATCCAGCCCCGTGGGCTTGGGAACACCGCCGCAGACCTGCCTGTGGTCGGCGGCGGAGGCGGCTTTGGTCAGGTTGCTATATCGCTGGCCGCAAGTGCCCAGGGACGCGCTGGGCACCCTGGGCGACGGCGGTGGCAGTGGCAGCACCACCCTAGGAGGCACCGGCTGCCGATCACGGCCAGTCCCCCAGGGTGGCCGCGTGGCGCTGCTCAGCTCCCTGGCCCGGGGCCGGGCCCCCGCGCACAGCCACAGATGGTCAGCGAGCAGCACGGTGAAGAAGAGCAGGGACGCCAGGGACAGTCGCCATCGCTGCGCCCGCTCAGAGTCAGCGCAAGGTTTGTCGTTCGGCCTGGGAGCCCAGCAGCAGCAGCAGCAGCAGATAGTCAGCGCGGCGGCGTCTTTCCCGGGCCACATCCAAGCTCCCCTGAACATATTTCAGGGGGGTCCGGGCTGAAGGGAGTAGGTAGACGTGAGGCCGGACGGCAGTCTCGGGCGGGCGGGCGGGCTGCGCGCCGCTCCGCGCTCCTCAGCGCCGTCCAGGCTCTACGTCGGGGGATGCATTGTGAGGCAGGCCGGCTGGCCCCGGGCCCCTCTCAGGCTAGAGTCGCGGGGCGCTCTCGTGCCGTCCCCGCGACCCTCCCGCGCTCCTTCACCCGCAGCCGGGGCCACGCCGCCCGACCCGCTAGGCGCTGCCTGGCGTCCCAGCGGGAGGCAGTGCGGGGCGATGGGGCGGCGGCGGCTGTGGCGGCGGCGCCGCACTCCTCATAGTGTCGGGCCCCTCAGCTGCCCTCCGCTCCTCGCCACTTCACTGCGCGCCGGCGGCTGCCTGGCTGGCACTCTGTTCCGGCCGTCTCGGCTAGGCGCAGCTCTGCGCCCCTCAGCGCCGCCGTGCGGGCCCTGCCACCGCGTTCCGCTCCCTTCCCCTCGCCCGCGCCTCTCCTCTCCCGCCTGTCCGCCTGCTGCTCGCTGCCGGCTCCGCGTTGCTCCCTGCCTGGCTCGCGCACTCCTAGGCCAGCCGGCTGGTGCTCTGCCAAGTCTTCGGGCTTTGCTCGTGCTCCGGCCGTTTGCCTGGGCCGGTCCCGGGCGGGCTCCGCACTGGCTCTGCACCCGCCGTTCCCAGAGTTCCGGCTCAGGCGGGCCACCTTGCTCCTAGGAGCGCCACAGGCGCCGGACGCGGACACTGGGCTTCACTTAGCGCGCCTCTTGCTTCCGCCTCTCGTTCGCACCGCTGTGGCGGCCGCCCAGCAGCACGGCCCCGTGGCTCCTACTGGCCATGCCCCCTCAGTCTGTCGCCATCTTCCGCTGTGCAGAGAACACCTTGAGAGCCCGTGTGCGAGTGTGTTTGGGGGGAGCGGGGCGGAGAAAGAGGCACCAGGAGGAGGAGGGAACGAGACTGGGGCCCCAACTGCGCCTGCGCCTCAGGACTAACCCCCCCCCCCTCCACATACACACACACACTCCCAGTCCCCCGCCGGCCGCAGCCTGTGCTGTTTGAGTATGTTTTCAGTCCACCCCCAACTCCATTCACTTCAGTGCCTTCTTTCGTTTGCCCGCCCCCCGACTTCCCCGCCCTGTGTGCACCCCACATGCTGAGTCCCCTTCCAGGCGCTCCCCCTCCCCCACCAACTCTGGCACCAATCCCCCCCCCCCGAGCCCCCGCCCTCCCCAGGGCTCGCGGACTTCTGAGGCTGATTCTTGGAGGCAGAAGACAGGAGACATCTCCATAGCGTCTCCCTGCGTCCCTGAGTCGCCTCCCCCATTCCCGTGACTCGGAGGCACTGGAGCCGGCTGCGGATCGGACCAGTCCCGAGTCCCTAACTCTGCTGTCGTCTTCAATGTCCTGCCCGAGACCAAGGTGGCCCCTGGTGCTGGAGGATAGCTCTCAGTTTAGCCACAGAAGAGGACCGAGCTTGGAAAGCGTCCTGGAAGGGGCAAGGTAGCGGGCTAAAATGGGTAGTAGTGGTGGGGTATCATTTTTTTGTCCTTAGGAAGATTTTCAGTAGCCTCCCCCTAACCCTGTCATAGCTTCCTGGCTCCCCCTACAGGTTACAGGGAGTAGCTGTGCGAGAGTAAGGGAAGCTGTGCGGCCGGATGGAGACATGTGCTTTGGGCCCTCACAGAGTCACATGGTACTAGAAACTTGGACGTACAAACACCCTGCCGCGCCACTAACCTTATTTAGACTTCACAAAATCTCAGACTACTCCTATTGTTTACTTTCTTTCCTCATTCTTTCTTATTCTCTAAAACTCTCACGTTCTAGTTTTTAGCTAACTATTGCCAGCAAGGATTTGTTAATAATGATAACAATAAAGTAAATAGCTTTTATTGAGCTCATGCTATGTGCTGGGTACTGCTTTACGATCTTCATATACTTTACTTATCTAATCTTCACAACAACCGTGTGAGATCGGTGCTACTGTTACCCTTATTTGTATGTGAGAAAGCTAAGATTTTAGAGTGGTTAAATTGTCTAAAGTGCAGCCAAAATAGAAACCCAGACAGTCTGACTCTAGAGTTTTATAACACTCCAGTAAGACCCTGGAAAGATGAAGGGGTGGAAGACAACTGTCCTGCCTTAAAGGAAATGATAGCCTATTCAAAGAAGCATGGAGTCCTTTTCCCTTTCTGAGTCTTGGCTTTCCCCTAAATAACATGAGGGGATACCAAGAGTTAAATGAGCTGTGTGGGGTTTGGTAATTGAACTACTCAGATATAGACTGGGGTGGCTATTTCTGAGTTCCTAGTACCATGTGACTCTGTGAGGGCCTCAGGTTGTTGAAAGAATACTTGGAGCTGGTTTCTAAAGAATATAGAATTTGGGTGGGCGAGTGGGAAAGGCATTTCAGCTAAGAGGAATGAAGATGATAATTTTCAGGATGGACCACAGCTTTGAATGTTTGTGAAGCTGTGAATGTGACAATTTACTGCTATGGAGCTTTTGATGGAAAGTCTGAGGGATAGTAAAGTCAGATGAGGTAGAACTTTCAAACATTTGAGAGGCCTGTTCATTCACTGTGTTCAAGCACTGTACTAGAGTGTAGGTAGGACACTGAAGTGGGCCAAACATAGCCCTACTCTTGAGATGCTTGACGTTGAGTTGGGGAAGCAGACATAGAAGCACTTGCATCCCAGTGCACTAGGATGATATTGAGGTGCAGTCTCCCTTCCAAAGAGGGAGGGATTAATCAGCTCTGCCAGATTTCCTCAATGATGATTTTGCACACAGTCACTTGAGGTGGAACACTCATTCATCCATTTGTCAAACATCTATTGGGAATCTAATGTCCCATGTGTTATACTAGGCATTAGCAACATAGAATGAGTAAAATATTTTTCTTTGGATTGAGGGAGTTTAGTTGAAGTCTTAAGGGATGATGGGATCTGGCCAGACAGCAGAGAATGTGCTGTGTGAAGAATATCCTAGGCAGAGGGAATTCACGTGAAAAGTCCCTGAAGCAAAGCCAGAAAGGTGCATTTGGAAACCTGAAACGTTCAACATGACTGGCAGTGAAGTGGGAGCACTGTGAAAGAACAGAATGAGGATTTGTCAAGAGACAAACCATGCAGTGTCCTGGGTACCATACTAAGTACTTTGGACTTTGTCCCAGGGGTACTTGGAACCATGAATAGGTTGAAGCATTTTCAGGAGGATGTGGTAACCAAATTTGTATTTTTAGATTGATTTGGTTATACCATATAGATTGGGTTGGAGGGAAAGAGACGAAAAGCAGAAAGACTGGTTAGGAGACTGGTTGGTAACCCAGGTAAAGGTGTTGAGGACAGAAAAAAGGCAGCAACAGAGAGGGTGGAGAAAAGAAATGAACACGGGAGGAAAATTTAAGAAGTAGAATTGAAAGGAACTAGGACTGGCCTAGATGTACGAAATAGAGACAAGCTCTGAAGGAGGGTAAAACCAAAGGATTCTAGTTAGTGACACTGGCACTACTGCCCCTTCCTAGTTAGGGAATATCTTTTCTGAGCCATTCTTTGTTTAGTCCTTGGAGGGTTGGTTCAGTGTCCTATTTAGCAAAGAAGGTGATTGCTTACAGATACCTTAGTTTAGAGCTGATTGGCAGAGCCACAGTGATTGATACCATTGAGTGCCAATGAAAGAGCAGCCTGCCATGCCTAGGCTATCTGCACTAAGTACCTCTGCAGCTTTCTGTGAGAAGTCATTCAGGCAACACTCCCTCCCTGTCCCCCAGCACACACAGGGGAGAAATGTCTCACAAAGGTCCATTTATCACAGGAGCATAATATAGCAGTAACTTACCCACGCATTATGCACTGCACACAAAGAATTGGTAGCACACTAAAGTCAGAGGAGCACAAGAAATTGGGATGGGAGTAGGGAAAGCATTGGCCTCTAATCAGTGCCTGGAACAGAAATCCAAGGTGAGGAGGGGGGCTAAAGTGCGTCACTGCTCCCTAGAGATGGTAGGTCCTCGTCAACCTTCTTCCTAGCTTTTTCTTTTTACCTGCCCTCTCCCTTCTACCCCCAGCAGAGGCTACAGTAAGAGGACAAAAGTGAATCTCTCCCAAGGGGACTCATACTGCTCTGGAAGCTATCTACAATACTCCTAGTAGATAAGTTGGAGTAGTAGGAGGAAGGGAAGGTTTCCCATAGTGAAACACTGAAAATTAGGAGATAACGAAGTGGAACTTGTTTATAGAGACCTAAGCCCCGATCTTTAAAAGTCATGAGCAAAAGATAGAAAAAAGTACATACGATTAAGGGTGAATCTAAAAACCCCTAGGAAAAGTGTTAGGATGGCTAATGCACATCTTGAACTGAAGTCTGTCTGGCTCTGCTTGGATCCCATTCTCTGTCCACTCCCTCTCCCATAGTAAGAGTAATTTTCTCCTATCTGCAGGCTACACCTGTGTTAAAACAAGGAAGGAAGGAAGGACTGAAGTAATTCTAATCTTCCCAATGGAACTCAGCCTCGAGTTGTTTCTTAGCTGTTAGTCAGAGTCTGATCTCAAATTTCCACTGAGCCTCATTCTCCACTTCTGATCTCTACACTTCTGTCTCATGTCCTATATCTGTATCCCTGCCTAAGCATGTCCTCTGTCAAGCCATAGGTTCAATCATGCTCTTTTAGTTTACCATCTAGAAAGGGAGTTCTGACTGTGAACCTCAACCCAATGGCTGAGGCCTTGCAGCCCACTGGCACACTCTTCTGGTCCCAGCTGCTCACTTGTATTTCTAGATGACTCTTATGATTTCTACAGGTGTGTTTGGTCTTTATTTGGATCTCTTGGTTTCCTGTTAGTAATGCTTTTAGCTACAAATAATAGACAACTTGACAATTGTGGCTTAAATAGCTAAAGGTTTATTTACTTTTTATTTTTTGAGACAGAGTCTCACTGTGTAGTCCAGGCTGGTTTTGAACTCAGTATGTAGCCAAGGCTGTTCTCAAACTGGCAGTAATCTTTCTGCTAGCTTCCTGAGTGCTGAAGGTTTATTTATTTTGTTCAAAAAAATCCCCTTTAAAGATAGGCCAGGGCTACAATAGTAGTTCAGTGTTGCCATAAAACCGTGACTTTTCATGTTTGCCATCTTTAAAGTGGGCTTTGGTTCACTTGGTTTTGGTCTGAAGATAGCTGATGATGCTCTGGGCTCCATGTCTGTATTCTAGACAGGAATAAGGGAAAGAATTTGGGGACAAGAAGGCTAAGAGCAAAAGATCTTCTACAGAGGCTTTTCTTTTAATTGAGGATGTAATATTCTCTCCAGTGACATCCACTTATATCTGTTTAACTATAACTTTGTCACGTGGACATTCCTAAGTTCAAAGGAAAATGGGAAATCCAGTACTTTTGGCTGAGAACATTGCTCCTCTGTATAATGTTGTGGTTCTGTAAGTGAGAGGATCAAATTTGTTGTTAGGCAGACAACAACAGTAGCAGCATCTGCTACAAGCTCCCCACCCCGCAACTGTTTCCCTGAGCCATTTGCCTTTATTACTAAACTCTGCAGATATACTGGGCTTTGGTTGCTGGACTGGACTTTCTCTTAGCAACTATGGCTTGGTTTGTTCCTCTAGTGCAGAATAGCAGACACTTGCCTGGCTTAACAACAGTATTATGTGAAATGGACCTTGATTTTATTGTAAAGTCAGTACAAGCCAACAGGGTGCTGCCACCACCAAAAGAGGTAATTGGATTTTAAACTGATTAGTAAGAGTGTAGAATCAGAAAAGAAAAGTGTGCTTTTCTACACTTGTCACATCCCACCTGGAACACTGTACACAACCCATTTAACTGGGATGCAATGATAAATTGCAAGATGTCCAAAGATGAGTTAATATACTGAGCTACCAGCAACCACATCCTATGAGAAACAAGTGAAGGCCCTGAATGTATTTGATGTAGAGGTAAACAGACTCAGAAAAGGGGAAGGTTCAGAACTAGCTATTCAGGTTAGGGTTCAAAGCCAGGACGGGTAGAGCGGGCAGAGTAGTATCAAGTGATTAAGTGGTAGGAAGGGACAGAGAATCAATAACAATCAAAATAGACACATATATGTGCAACATGTACCAGATATTATAGTAAGAGTTTATATATGTTAAGTCACTTAATGTTCTATGATATTTCTATGAGGCAGGAACTATTATTGTCTTTATTTTCTAGATGAAAAGACTGAGTTGCAGGTAAGTTAAGTCACTTAGCAATTAGCAACTGCTAGGAGCAGAATTTGAAAACATGCTCTGGGTTCACAGTTCAAACTTAATTTACTTCCTTCAAGAAGAGGGTTTGTGCTAGGTGTGGTGGTACATGCTTGGAATCCCAGCACTCAGGAGGCTGAGGAAGGAGAGTTGCCATGAATTTAAGACCAGTCTAAATTACACAGTGAGATTCTATCTCAAAAAACTGCAAAAAAAAAAAAAAAAAGAAAAAAGAAGAAGAAGAAGAAGAAGAAGAAGAAGAAGAAGAAGAAGAAGAAGAAGAAGAAGAAGAAGAAGAAGAAGATTTGTGACTCTGAGTAGTTGCCAGGATTCACACACCAGATGACACTGCTCACTTTCTGATTGTTTGGCAGCTGTGAGTGAGTTGGGATTGAGCGATGGAGGGCCCCATTTTAAGACATAGGACCCATGGTATTCTTTCTAGATATTTTGATACTTTCTCAGTGAAAAAAAAAAAAGATAAGTGAATGTCAACATTGTAACCCACATTGAGTTTTCCATTGCATTAATATCAGGAACCCATCTCATCCCTAGGTAGGGGACAGACTGCCTTCACACTAGGATGCATTCTACTCTAGGTCTCAAAAGTACAGAGACAGTTACCTGTAGGGATCACCAGCACTCAAGAGCTTGTAGTATGCACTACTACCAGTTCTGGCCAAGAGAGCCAGTTTTCTGGCCTCTAGGCCCAAGCCCAGATCCAATCTCCTCAAAACTAACTGGACTAAATTCTCCCTGGCCTACATGTCCCATAATCTTCAGTCAGTTCCCACAGTGTAAGCCCATCTCCACCCTCATCCTGATTCTCACATTGCTTTTTTCCCCCCACCCCACGCAGCCCTCCAGTTTTTCTCTACCTCTCCAAGCGTCTACTGGTTCCCTTATACTGCTCCCTAATTAGCATTCTCAGTCTCTTTTTATCCAACAGAAAATTTGCTCTGCCTACAGGGGTCTGATTTCCCTGCTCCTTCTTACATGAAAGCTGCTTGTTGTCTTTTTTGGTACTTTAGGGTCAGAAGGTTGAAGATGTATTTTATTCACCCACCCCATTCCTATTCCCAGTCCATTCGCTTTCTTCCCTCCTGCAAAAAATATAGCTTTTGTTTGTTTCACATTTAAGCCTCAGAAGCTAGGAGAAAGTCTTGGAAAAGATTCTTCCTCAGATTCCCCAGAAAAACCAGTTCTACCGACACATTCATTTAGGACTTCTGGCCTTCAGAACTATGAAAGAATGAACTTCTGTTGTCTTTAAGTTCCCTGGTTGTGATAATTTGTTAGAGCAGCCATAGGAAATTAATACACCTTCTTTCTCAATATGGGTTTTCTTTCACTGGCTTCCCTACCCACCTCACAAGGCCTCTCATCATCTGAGGGGACTTCAGAGTACAAGTTGATTATCCAGCCATCCATGGGGTCTTCTCATTCCTAAACTTCTCTTTCACTGTACTGCAGCCACTTATGCCCATTGACACAAATTGGATCTGGTCCACTATAAATCACCCATCTCCATCAAGTGCTGCATATTGCATGATGATTTTAGTAGGTACTAAATTTCTTTAGTACTGCTCATTTTCTAGGATGACTATTTAGAATCTTTTCCACTCTTCTCTCAAAATTCCAATCCCTGTGTCTACCATCATACTCATGCCACCCTATCTCCACATCACTTCATCTACGTCCTCTGTAGGATTTCCCTCCTCTAACAGCAGAGTAGCTATCCCTTCTTTTCAGGGTATCATGCATTCCACTGGCATTTTGAAGCTTATACCTTTCCACCTTCTCATACTATCTCTTTTCTTTCCAATATAGTCAACATCTTTCCCTCCCTCAACTGGACACTTCTTACTAGTAGGTGAAATAGTCTCTCCTATATTAAAATAATGTCTCTCAACTCCACACCCTCTCTAGTTATCACTCTCTTATCTCATTTGAAAGAAACTCAAAAGGTTGTCTACTTTCATTTCTTAGCTTACTCTAATCACTTCTATCACCAACCTGAAAGCACTTTTACCAGTCACCTATGACCTTCATGTCATTAAATTCAAAGGATGCTTTCAATCCTTATCTTACTTGACTCCTAAGTGACTCTTGATGTTACTGGTCATTTCTTCATTACTGAGACTTTTCTTAGCCTTCTACATATTTTTTCTACTGAGGTGTTTCTGTTAGATAAACATTCTCTCAAGAATTTATTGTTTATCTCCTTTGGGACCTATTTTTCTCTGATTGGCTATTATTATTATTATTATTATTATTATTATTGTTATTATAGCACTGGGGGATTGAAACTAGGGATATTCTACCACTGAGCTATATCCTCAGACTTCAAAATTTGTGTGTGTGTGTGTGTGTGTGTGTGTTGAAACAGGGTCTTGCTAAGTTTCCTGGGCAAGACTCAAACTTATGATTCTCCCTCCTCAACCTCCCTGAGGGCTGGAATTACAGGTGTGCACCATCACACCAAACTTCTGGCTTTTAAATGTTGGTGTTCTGCAAGGCTGCCTTCTCTTCTCATTCTATGCTCTTTCCCTAGTAAATATCATTCTTGTCACAGTTTGTATCCCATGTCTATATCTACTTAGGTGATTGAAGTATAACCCAAATTCGATATATCAAAGGCCAAACCTATGATCTTTTCCCTTAGCTGGTTCTCTGCCAGTTTCCCTATTTTCAGTTAGTACCCCAGGATATATAGTTATGCAATTCAGGAATGTAGCAGCCGTGCTTGACACCCCTCTCTTCTTCATATCCAGTTTGTCACTATTTAACTGTCTCTGTATTTTAATTCTGGCCTTCTTTCTTCATAACACCTCTATATTTTCACCTTTTTTGTATAATTCCTTGAGTAGGTACTGTCTCAGTATATGCAAAACTCCATATGAACAGGATCCATGTCTATTTTTATTTCTCATGCAGTTTTAATTTAATTTACTTTGGAAGTGCTCAGGATTGAACCCAGATCTTTGTGCATGCCAGACAAATGTTGTGTCACTGAGCTACAAACCCAGACTTTGGCTGCTACATAGATATTTAGTATTTGTTGAATGAATGAGTGAATGAGTTAATAAGCAAGTGAGGGAGTTAATGAATAGACACAGGGATATAGCTATGCTCTAAGACATCTGCTAGCATGACTATTGTATAACAAGCACAAAGCACAACATGTCAAAGCAGTATCATTCTCTCATGACTGCCTTCAGAGATATTGAGTTCCCCTCAGTGAAAGCAGATATCTAAGCAGAAGTTGAATGCTTGCTTGGATGATCTCTAAAGATTTTTTCATCTAAAATTTTATCATTCTAGATTTTTGATACATAGTGAGGGTAGCTTGAGTAAAGAGGGTTTAGACCCCCTTATGAGTGAAAAAGCTATGAAAGAGACCACTTTGGTAACCTAACACCATGAAGATCACATCATTAATTTCCTTCCTTCCCTGTAGAGGCTTCTCTTCTAGTCCAAATTTTGGAGAGTCATAATTTTTCCTATATTAAAAATTGCCATGTGGTTAAAGTTCTTCAATTTCAAAGCTCTTATTTCAAGATTCACTGGGAATCTTGTTTCCAATTTTCATCTTTTCTGATTTTAATACTATTTTCTTAAACTTCTCATGGCAAGAATGGGTGTACAATCACCTAGCTGTATACAGATTTTCAAATAAGAGCTATTGTTTGAGGCTGAATGCAAGTACTCACATTTCACAGTACAGAGGAATAGGATTCCAATCTGTGACAGCATTAGCTCCATTATATTGTGTGTGGGTAACTCTTGGTACAGTATTTGTGAATGGAGGATCTTGTATGGCTGAATTGTTGTTAGTCTGTGTGGCCCGTGAGTGTTGTAGCCATGCCTCTTAGTATAGGGATAATAGCTATGGGATGATAAATGATATCCATCACAACAAAGTCCTGACGGTCACCTGAAAAATAAATATATTCCTGAGAGCCAGGCTGGAGTGGGGGACCTAGGAAGTCTGGAACTCTGGTTTCTCTAGTACTAGCTGAGGAAGGAACCCACCCTCAAACCCTTGCTTCACAATGATAATGATGTAAGAAATGCCTGCTCAGTTAGAATGCACCAGGAACAGATTGAGTAGGAACGCTGCCCTTGCTGCTTTGGAGCCCAGATGTAGTGCAGAGAGGGCCTGTTAGCCCTAAAAATAAGCTGACCATGTTTGGCTTGGAGATGTGTGCTGTGGAAGCCAGACTATTTGGGCTTCTGGAATGGCCTTCTGCTTCTCTCAGAGTGCTCCAGGTAATTCTTACTCAGATATTTCCTGCTGTCTCTTCTGTGCCCAGGGAAAAGCAAAGATGGGATGGTTAAAAAGAGAAGAGACTCACATATGCCTGTGGGTGGGTTTATGGTTGCAAAGATCATAAGCAGAGAAGTAGCATGGTGGAGCATGCCTATAATTCTAGCACTTGGGAGATTAAGGCAGCCTGGGCTACACAGTGAGATCCTGTCTTTAAAAAAAGAGACAGAGGGGCTGGGGATTTAGCTCAGCGGCATAAGCACCTGCCTTACAAGCAGGCAGTCGTGAGTTCGATCCCTGGTACCGATAAAAACGAAAAAGGCAAAAAAAAAAAAGAGACAGAGGTAAAACCCTAGCTTTAGTAGGAGCAAGAGCCCCCTTCTTCTATACCTTCCTCCCCAAGATGTTCTCTACTGCAATTTGGAAGCTCTCATGTTCTGTTTTACCAAGGAAGTGACATGGGTAGGATGAGACTGAGACATGTAAAACCCTCTAGGGAAAGGAGAGATTCAGTAAACCCAAGTTGAAGGGTGACCACAGCCTCTTCTCCCTCAGAGATTCTCTCTTTAGTGTTGTATGTTTCTCCTGTTAATAGAAACAGTGTCTTTCTTCACTGGTTTACTGCATCATGGACCAACAACAGACCTACCTGTCTAGGCAGAGGTAGATTTCTCAGCTGGTGGTAGGCAGGTGGGGCCCCTTCAACACTGCTTCTCAGATCCTCTGTAGAGCCAGCCCTGAGGCAGAGCAAGGCCTTAGCAGTAAGACTTATGGCCTAGTACACAGTACAGATTGCTTGTGAAGGCTAGATCATCTCTCTTCATTTCCCTGCTTCATCATGCCCAGGGATGCTGCTTCATGTAAGTGAAATCTAGGCCTAAGGAGCAAGAAAGGAGCTCAGTTTTTCATAATTCAATGCAAAGTCACTGTTTGCACCATCCACTTTACTAGCAGCGCTAAGAACAGAAGTGAGCCTAGCAGAGGTCTTTGGGCAGCAGACGTGTGCTGAGCACTGGAGTCCATGTCACTTTGGATGTAGACCCATGGAACTTTGAGCCCAAAAAGGCTTGTTTTGCTTGGATACAGAGGTTTTTCCTTCAACTCTCCCACAACTTGCTCTTCCACTGTCTCTGTGTTGTTGTTGGTGGAGGCGTATCTTGGCATGTGCTGTACTTTATCTCTGTGGCTGTTCTGTTGTCTTCAGGGTCTGTGGTTCTCCTTCTGCCACTTGGGACATGGGCCATTAATATTGTGATGGCCTTTTTCAGCTGGCCTAGTAGTGCCTGGTCTAAGGCTCTGGGAGTCCAGGACCTCTGCCATCTTCAAGAAGCAGCACACTGGTAGTGGAAATAGCATCCGTTTGGGACTCAGGCAGGCTTGGGTTTGCATTCAAGCCTAGGAGCATAAGCAATCAGCACTTATTTCTCTTTCAGTAAAATGGGAGAAAATAGTTACTTCATAAGATTGTTGTGTAGATAAAATTCCATAATAATTCTTAACATGTCATGTACATGGCCCTTGATATGTATAGTCCACCCTGAACTCTTTGTAGGACAGATAAGCAATCGATTTTTCTTCTTTCCTAGTGACTTTCTATTTTGTTCTGTGGCTGAGACACATTCATGAGCCAGTTATTAAGTCTGGTTCTCTGCTGTGAGGAAACTCCCAGAGGAGATGGTTTCCATGTATAGCAGAAGCTTGTGGGTTGGGTGCTTCTCACCCACTGGAGCAAACATTATCAGAGATACAGATTCCCATGTAGAGAAGAGGGGCTGAATGCCCTTAGTTCAGCATGGTTTGGGAAAGGTAATGTGTGCGTATAGTGGGTATGGAAGAAATCATCCCCACCCCCAGGATAAGAAAAGTGAAGGAAGAAGCCTAATAAAACTTCCAGTCAGACATCTTTGAAAGATAGAATCTGTCATTTTTATTCCCCTGTAACAACTCACCAAATCTAGAATGTACAGTATGTTGCTTTTGGTACCTCTATTTTGTTTTGCTTTTGTACATCAACCCTTTACCTGAAGATTGTCTTTAGATTTATTGGGGAGAGATACTGGGGATAACTTTATCTTACTCTTTTGTGCATCTACCCAAAGGGATAAAATGTTAGTAGCAACTTTAAGGAAGAAAGGAAAGGAGGCTAAGTGCCTAGACTTACAGAAAGGAAACCAGGAGTCTTTTGGAGTTTGTCAGAACCTAGCCCATGTTCCGGAAGTTGAGGAAGAAAACCAAGTGAGATTATTTCCCTAGGACATACTTCAGGGAAGCTGGATATCTTCATTGGTTGATCTGAACTTCTACCTTAAACTGTTTATTATATCAACTATGCAGTCTTCAGCATGGATTGTGCTCAGGCTTGCACACATCAATTAACAATCTCTCTTTTTCTGTTCTGAAGTCTGAGCTCATTTTTGGACTTTACTGGTTCAGCAGTACTTCTGGATTTTGGCTCATCTGCAGAAAACATGGATGGCCAGTCTTCTGAGTTTAGTAACTAAACACGCTTACAGTGGTACCAGCCTTTTCCTTTTCTCCAAGAAGTCACTGATGAATCACCCTTCTGGTGTGCTCAGAGAGAGGAAGCAGCTCTTCCCAGAATCCCTGAATTGCATTTTTACAATATCTACACACCCTAAATTCATAGACCGTAAAAATAAGAAAGTAGCTCATCCAGGCAAGAAGCCAGCATGGCAGACGTGGAAAAAATGTCATTGCTAGGGAGATCTGGGGCAGAAATTGAGACAGCTATTTAAAGCAGGAGTTCAGAGTGGGAACTAATGTATTTATGTGGGAATCAGGATGGAGGTGCTTTCTGTGCACGTGTATAGTAAAGACTGATAGAAATTTTATGCAAATAACTGCACTCCTCGTCATAGATTTCTCCACTGTAGCATTTTGCCTCCTCAAAGCTACCATATTGTCTTAGATCTTTTCCTTTTCTTGGAGTTCTGTGGCTGATTTTTGGATCATACTTCCCTCACTGAGTCAGCTGTACACTGGCCCTCAGGAAGGTGCTGCTGGCCTAGAATCGGCCTTGGATGTAACTTGGGGCACAGACTCAAACATTCTAACCCTGAAGTTCCTAGTCGAGGCTCTCGGTTCAATAATTTGGCCTCTGCTGCCCCTCCCCATGGTAACTGAGGTTACTTTTCCTCACCTGAGGTGTCTTCTGAGGAAATGGTGTCACATTCCCAGATTTCTGGCCAGTTTTCTCAGATCTTTTAACAGCCCCAGCCCTGCTTCCCCTCAGTGCTTCCTAGAATATGGCTCTTTTGGGACAAGGATAGGACACAACTCAGTCAAGTCCTGAAACTGATGAGGTTCGAACCATGTCTAGGAAATGCTGTTTGCTCCCTTTGACCTGAATCCAGATGTCCCATCTTGATGTTTTTCTGGGAATGTAGAGAGTAATGAAAGAGCAGGGAGGGTTTCAAAACACTGGAATCAGGATGATTTCTTTTACACTGTGCTCATGCTCAAACTCTTTAGCGGGAAGTCCCTAAGATACTAAGCACTTACCTCAAATAGAGCATGACTCTTCACAAGTGAAGAAGTTAACCCAAGAACCATGACTCTGGTTCTACTGCTGTTTGCCACTCTCTTGGTGCTGCATACCTGTGGGTATTAGGGCATGGATGGAAGTGAACGGGTAGTAGAATCTTGATCAGATACAAAAGCTCCAGGCTTACCACTCTCTACCCTCCAACCCAGGGAAATGCCCTATTACTACTCTCAGATACAGCACCACTCCACCCATGGAGCCAGAGGAAGGGCATTCAAGGTCAAGTTCAGTGGTTTAGGTAGACATGGTGAAGAAGTTTTGGAGGGTGTATGCCTCTCTGAGCATAAATTGACAGTGAAGACGATACTGATATCCCTCCTTACAATTTGAGGTTCCTGTGAGGAGATGGGTTCTAAGAATAGAGCTAATATCTTTTATCCTGGACTCCAAGTCCAGCCCTCAGCACTGGGAAGCTGTTTGTTGTCACTTCTTTCTTTGTGGAACCCTTGTGCCACTCTCTTCTATATCCAAGTCCCTAGTACTATCTAACAATGCCTGGCTAGGGGCCAAATTAGAAATATAGGAATCATAACTGAATTTCTACAGATGCTTTACTGTATTATTTCATTAATCCTCATGAAAGAGGTTTTGTTATCACTTTTGTAGATGAATAAATCAAGGAAGGCTCTGAGAGGTGAGTCAGTTGCTTACCCAGAGCCCCACAGTTAGGACTTGGGAATATCTCTTATATTTTGAACTTTATTCTCCTTTTTGAATTATTGGGGC
This sequence comes from Cavia porcellus, assembly GCF_034190915.1. Taxonomy (NCBI): domain Eukaryota; kingdom Metazoa; phylum Chordata; class Mammalia; order Rodentia; family Caviidae; genus Cavia; species Cavia porcellus. The sequence continues at coordinate 35,471,691 of NW_026947486.1, read as the reverse complement.
TAGGGATATGGCTTAGCAGCACAGTTCCTGCCTGGCAAGTGCAAGGTTGTGAGTTCAATTCTTAGTGCCAATAAATAAATAAATAAATAGATAAATAAATAAATAAATAAATAACTGAAGACTAACTTATATGATTATGCCACAATTTATTATCAATTCTCCCTTTTAAGGATATTTGGATGTTTCTAATTTATGATTATTATTAATGAAGCTTCTATGAACATTTTTCTCATAGAAAAATGGACATATATGTTTATATCTTTTAGAAAAATATATAAAAGAGAATTGGTAAATCATGAGTAAGTATATATTTAACTTTATAAGAAACTTACACATTGCTTTTTAAGTAGTTGTACCTACCTGCTATTTGTGAAAGACTCAGTTGTTTCATATCCTCCCGTTTGTTTGAATTTATTTATTTATGTATGTATTTATTTTCCCTATCCCCCTATTTGCTGTTATTAAATATTTTTCTTTACTGTTATGATTGATATATAGTGTTGTGATTTTAGTTTGCATTTCCTAAGAGATTAAATTTTGAACACCTTACCTCTAATTATTAGTCATTTTATGATCTTTTGTGACATTTTCATTCAAGTTTTTGCTCATTTAAAAATTGGGTTGAAGCCAGGTTCAGTGGCACACACCTTTAATCCAAACTACTCAGGAGACTGAGGCAGGATGATTGCAAGTTCATATCCAGCTTGGACAACTTAGTGAGAGCCTAGCTCAAAATAAAATTTTAAAAAACACCTGTGTCTGTAAGGTCAGTGGTAGAGCACTTTCCTAATATGTGCAAGACCCTGTCACAATTCCTAGTAACACACACACACACACACACACACATTTTTATTTCCTTTTGTTATTGTTTTTTGTTCAGTAGCAGTACTATTGACATTTTGGGCCATATAATTCTTGATTTTTGGGGGGGGTATCAGGAATTGAACTCAGGACCTTGTGCTTGCCAAGCAGGTGCTTATGCCACTGAGCTTTGTCCCCAATCCTGGGTCATATAATTATTGTGGGGAACCATCCTGTGCATTGTAGGATAGTGTTGTAGTCAGGGGTTGTGAAGAGAACAATTACAATCAAGACACAGAATTTATAATATTATTTTACGATGGTTACCCAGAGTTGAACATCAAAAGTGCAGGAAATATATCCAAAACACTAAAGACCCAGAATATTCAGCCAAGAGCCTAGATCCCACAGAATGTCCTGCGTGAGTCCAGATGAATACCTACAGCCCATAACAATGCCTCCCATGAGCCCAACTGGAGGTCTAGAGCCACAAGAAGGACTCACGCCAGTCTGTTTAATGGATCTGCTCTGGAAAAGCCTAAAGGTCAATGATGGAAGCTAGAAAGTCTATGCCAGCTGGGTGAAGGAGCTGTGATGATAGGTTGGGTGGTTCTACACAAGAGCTGAGAAGTCACACTCAAAATAAGGACCAGGACTATCGTGAAAAGTACCACAGCTATCCTCAGTGACAATGAGGTTCTGAGCCTCCAACCGTAAGAAGAGTCAATTACATGCCAGAAAGCCAGAGTGATGAGTTTCTCCTAGAGATTAAATAGCACATATCTTCCCCTCTGTAGGCAGGAAGAGATGCTCAATGTAAGGACCAGAGCTTCCCCAAAGTGAACCACAGCCATTCTCACCAACAAGGTCCGGAGCTCTTCTGATGATAACGGCCAAACTCATATTTGGGAAGCTAGTCATGATGAGCTCCTCCAGGAGAACCAACAGCTTGAAATAGCAACACTTAGAAGAAACCACAAGATTTAGCTCTGCTTCTTCATATCTCTTTTTATGCTGGCAACTTTCTTCAGGTGGGTCATTACACACAGTACTATGCTGATTTAATTCAGCTGCTAAGTTTACTATCACTTGTTAATCCATAACAATCCACCCCTGGTCAATTTAATAACCATACACATTTCCTTAATCTAAAGTCTTTAGTGGCAGACTTGTAAAAGTTAATATATCTTGGTCTATTTACATTAGTACAACAATTACATATATACAATTCTTTTTACACTTATTCCTGCACCAAAAACAAAATATTCAAAGGATGACCAAGATTCAACATTAAAACACAATAATTAATCTGGTTACAAACGTATAAAAGCAACATTAAAATCAAACTAAAAGAATAATTACAATCACAGTCTTTGCTTCCCATTAACTTTTAATATGGCATGGCAATAATAAAAAAAAGGATCTGCCTGCAATTAAAATATACTCTTATCTTCAGGTGAAAGACTTCAGTTCATTTTCCCATTTTCCTGTTTCTCTAAACAACTATATTCTCATCTCTTTTATTTTTAAAATCCACAGTTCCACTGGAGCCTTCTATCTGGACAAATGTTTTCAATTACTCTAGTGGCTCTTTGCTCTAAATTTTCAACGTAGATCTGGTTGAATGCTCTCACAAGTAGCCATGCTACCATCCCAACTGCACTGAAATTTTTCTGACAACCAGGTAATATCTCTAAACACAAGTAAAATGCAGAACAACTTTCAGCCACAGCACAATATACTACCTGGACTCCAGCAGCAGATGCAGTCCTTTTCAATGGAAGCCTCCTGAGCTTCATCTTAACCAGCAGCATTTCCATCAATCTCTGATTTTTCAGGCTCCCACCAGAGTTTCCAACATAGTTTACAGCATACAGGTGCTCTTTTTGGCCAGTCTCTCAAAATCTTTCCAAATTAATTTCCAAGGCTCTTAAGCCATGTGGCAGGCAGCAACACAGCAATGACCCACTCCTGGTACCTAATTCTATCTTAGTTACTTTTTACTCATTGTTGAAACAAAATATCTGACACTCAAAGCTAGGAAAGGAAAGGTTTATTTTTTACAGTTCTTGGAGGTTTCAGTCCATACTCAGTTGGCTCCAAGACAGTATGACATGGCAGGGCAGCCCTTCATGACTGCTGCAAACAGCAAAGTGAAAGCAAAAGCAAAGGCACTGTCCCACACACCTTACACTGGCCCTGCCCCTCGGTGGGTGAAACACCAATGTAAGTGCTAGACAGTCAACCAATCACAAATGCTAGATTTGGTTGAGTCCAAAATTGCATGAGGCTTGGGGGCCACTGACATAAACCATAACAAATAGTTAACAGCAACCCTGCCTCTACCTACTAGAAACCATAAGAATTCTTCCTGACCACTGTGACATCAAAACTTACCTCCAGACATTGTTAAATGTCCCTGGGGAACAAAAGAAATCCCAGGTGACAACTACTGATTATTAAAGATCATTTATATGAGGATCAAAATCTTTTATAAGACATATTTATTATGAAATTTTAGCTGTTTGTGATTTACTTTTTAATTTTCTCATGATGTCTTTTAATGAGAAGGGATTTTAAATTCAGATTAAGTAAAAGTTATTAGGTTTTTTTCTTTTTAAGTTTAGAATCTACCATGGGACTTTGGCCAAGGTGCTTGTGGTGATAGAATGCCCCATGTTACAAATGCTGCCTGCTACTTGTTGCAGAAAGAAATCTCTGGCTCACTGGCTATGCAGAGTGCATCTGGTTCAGGCAAACTGTGTAACAGAATCTTCCTGTCTGTCAGGCCCAGGCAGCTTGCTGCAGTGGAATTTTCCTTGTTTGTGGCCTTGGGCTTCCTATCCTGCTTCATATTTCTGCATAAGAGGAGTCTTAAGCCCATGAGAACAAAGATATTTCCACACCAAAGCTGTTTGTTATAACATGATCTCCTTTGTTTGTGCTTTCTAGTCACCCATTTTCTCTCCCTGGCAAGGGGAGTCTTTGGACTTCTTGGAAGGAGAGGTTTTCATTAATCACTCACTGTCAGAGGGGATCTTCACTGATTTCTCTTGCCTATGCTGCCAACTTTACTTTGAGTTTTCACTAGAATTCCTCCATCTAGGGTCAATTCTGTTGCATATGATACAGGTCAGTTACTGAGAGGCCTGGATCAACTTATGTTGTGTGGATGATTATTAGATGCTCTTGATGATTTATTTTTCCTCAATTCCTTGGGTTCCTAGCCAGTTCATTTTCATCTTTCTATCTTGCAGTGTTCTCTTTTGGTTGCCTCTTGTGTTATCTAGGATTATGGGTGCATCTATCAGGGAGAGGAGGGATGAATGAGTCTATATTATCACATGTAGGCTGAAAGTTCAGATTTTTTTAAAAAGATTTAAGTAGGTTTTCCACAAATGAAAAAATACAACTATTGATTTTTAAATTTCAATGGACAGATTAAATAGCAAATCAGGCAAAGACAATGATAGAGTTAGCAATCTCACTCAAAAAATTGCTCAGAATTTAGAAAGAGAGAGAGATTGATTATGAATTGGAAACATATGAAAGGTAGTATGAAAAATCTAACTGCATCTGTAGATGGAGAGAATGCAGAAAATGAGAGAGAAGCAATATCCAAAGACTAGTAGAGGATGATTTTCCTTTGTTAATGACAGACATGAATCCTTAGGTTGTTCAAAAACTACAGAAGTTCCAAGAAGGAAAAGTACAAAGAAAGCTCATAGAGACGTATTGTGGTAAAAGGAGAATATCTGAAAAGGTGTTAGGTGAAAATGATTGAATTTCTATTAAAGTGAAGACAAACCTTTCAAGAGCAATACTCAAAAGTCTGAAAATAGAGGAATAGTACTTTCAAAGTGCCAGGGAAAATATCTGTCAAGCTAGTTTAACAGTCCTTTAAAAATTAATATTATGAAATAAATGCTAAATAAAACATTTTAAGGAACATAAAATTAGATCCCCTTTAAAAGATCTTTCAAAAAGAATTACCAGAAGAAATAAATGAGATGAAAAATAATGAGCAAAGAAATTTGTGAAATTTAGATAAACATAAATACTCATTACCTGTATGAAACAATAACAACAATGAAAAAGTTACAAAAAATGGTACAACTAAATTACAGGACAGAAATGACAACTAAGGTGAGAGGTAGTGATCAGCATTAAAGCAGTAGAAAAGCTTTGTATCATTTGGGAGGAAAAGAGGTATTCATTTAATTTATACTTGATTCATTCAAGTGTGACTTTTAAAATTTAAAGGTGAATATAAACAATAAAAACAAACCAGTGGAAGGAAAATGTAAATAATTAAAATTCAATTATTTGTAAGGAAGCTAGAAAATGAGAAAATAAAGATAAAATTCAAGATAAATGTAAAGCATTAAATTAGATTATATTAGTAAACAACTGATCAAAAACATAATTTTATGAAATCCAATTAAAATAGTGAAATTACAAGTGCCGTTTTTAAAAAATCTGTTGTATATTTTCAAGAAGATAATCTAATATTATCACTTGAAATTGAGTTAGAAGTTAGTAGCCCCCCAAAAATAGAAAAAAGAAAGAAAAGTATATTTTTAGATAAAATAGAATTTTAAAAATACAAATTTAGATAACTCATGATTCAAAGAAGGAACTTTACAGTAAATTAGAGAATATTTATAAATGAATACTAATGAAAATACTTCACATCAAATTCTGTAGGGTGAGAGCTGTGGTTTTAGCTCAGGCACATAAGCACCTGCCTGGCAAGCACAAGGTCGTGAGTTCAATCCGTGGTACAAAACAAAAACAAAAACAAAACAAATTCTGTGGGTTTCAGCAAAGACAGTTTACTTAAAAATTTATAGCCTTGAGTACTACTATTAGGAAATTAGAATGAGCATTTATACATGAAATTCTCAATTTAAGAAATTAGAAAACAAACAATAAAAGAAATGCAGAGTAGCATAAAGAAAATAAAAGAGAGTAGAAATTAATAAAATAAAAAAAATGAAGCTACAATTCAGAAGATTAAGAAACTTCCAAGTTGGTATTTGAAAAACTTGATTATTTGAAAATAGATGTCTCTTAACTAATGAATTAATAAACAGCAAAAATCAAAAGTATTCATTACTAGAAACAAAGCTGTATGAAAGAGATTAAAACAAGAAATTGCTACCACAAAATATTTAATGATGATAAATCTGAAATTTAAAAAAATGGACAACAGCACTGGGAAACCAAGCAACTAGTTTACCCCCCTGGTAAGCGGCTGTGGCTTGACAAGCTGCAACTGCCCCAGGGGGAGAACCACCAGCGACTCTTGAGATTTGCAACATGTTGGAACTTAGGGCACTGGGAAACCAAGCAACCAGCTTGCCTCCCTGCTAAGTGGTAGTGAGCCTACCAGCACATGGCCTAAGAATCAAATGTCCCACCTCCCCCTCTTTAGAAAATGGGAGCCAGAGATCTGAGCATCTCTTGGGAGACTGACCATATGCAATGTAGCAAATGGTCATAAGGGAGATTTCCTTGTACCATCTCTTTGAAGGCAAATATTTTTACCACTGTTTTGCTTTATTCTGATTAATTGTATTGCTCCATTCAATATTGTTTTGATAAGTTCAATAATGTTCTGTAGTTTATTTTATTTTGTTATATCAGATTGAAATAACAGCTATTGTTTATGAGATATACTGCAATACCTATTACTGTTATCCCGGTAACCTGCTGTGAAGTTCTGTACCAATTTCACTACACTGTCTAAATTGGCTTTGTTTTATTGTATTTTACTACTGTCTTACTTACTTTTTACTCATTGCTGAGACAAAATACCTGAAGCCCAAAGTTGGAAAAGGCAAGGTTTATTTCTTACAGTTTTTGGAGGTTTCAGTCTGTACTCATTTGGCTCCAAGGCAGGTGGGCATGGTTGGGCCACAGTTCATGGCAGCTGCAAAGAGCAAGCAAGAACCAGCAAAGAGCAAGACACACCTTCTTCCTGCCATTACATCACATCCTGGCTCTACCCCTGTGTGGGTGTAGCACTGACACCATCAATCCAAGCACTAGACAGTGAGCCATCACAAATGCACAATGCAAACTCATGAGGCCTGGGGGCCACAGACATAAACCATGACATTCCACCTCTGGTCCCCAGGACTCATGTACATCCTTTATACAAAAGACATTTAGTCCACCTCCAAGAGTTGCCAAAGTCCTAACAGTTTCAGCACTGCTGAATAGTCCAAGTCCCAAGTCTCCTCCAAGATCTATGGCAAACTCTTAACTGTAACCCCCTGTACAAATGAAACAAGGTTAAACATTTATGAAATGCAAAGGCACAAGATAAATATTGCCATTGCAAAAGTTACAAACAGGGGAATAGAAAGCATTGGAAACAGAGCAAGTCCAACATCCAGCAGGACAAACATTAAGTCCTAGAGTTCCATGCTCAGCATCTGAAGCAATCTGGTTGCAAGCTCCAAAAAGCTTGGGTGATTCCACCCCCATGGCACTTCCAGGGATTTCAGCTCCCACAGCTTCTCTCTTAAATCCTCTCTGCTCACTTTTTGCAGCTTTCCTTGGATCATCCATGTTGCCGTCTTTTCCAAACTTCTGGGGTCTCCACTGCACCTTTGGCTTCACCCTTACATCTTCACAAATTGCCCTCCCAGGGGCACACTGCTTGGCTTCCCAGGCCCTTTGCAACTGAGATGGAAGCTGTCTTACCGTCAGAATTCGTGCATTTTCCTTGCACCTAAAATCAGCACCTTGTGGATGCCGCCAAGGTCTGCTGCCAGCTGAAGCAGTAGCCAGGCTTTTCTCTCTCTTGGCTGTAGGGGTCAGTTGCCTGGATCCCTGGATTGCTCTGTTTACCTGATTGTGAGGAAAAGCTTCTCTATGTTGCCACCATTCTGGAACCTCATTTGGCCTCTGTTGCCATTCTGGAACCTGGTGCTCTGCAGCTTTCTCCTCTGAGCAAATTCTTTTACCTTTGCAGTGAGGCTGCAAAGGGTGGGGACCCACTTCCTGGGATGCCCCAGGGCCACCTTTCTTATCTCTCTGTTTCCCATCAACAATCAAAATCTCAACTCTGTCTTTATAACCCACAGCCTCCCTGGAATTTTCCTTCTGGCCAAACTCACAATATTGTAAATTATCCTGCTGGGCTCTTTGCTCTTGATTTGCAACATAAAGCTGGTTAAAAGCCCCCAACAATATCCATGCCACAGCCTCAAGGTTTGATTGCTTTTTAATTTCTTTTTCAAGATTAATCAGTCCATTGCCCTTTGTCTCAGTCTCAGGCAAAATGGGCAGGAGCAAAATGCAGACAAACTTTCTGCCAAGCCCTTCTTCCCAGCAGAAAACTCCCAAGCCTGGTCTTTACCATCAGGCTTTCTGTCAGCCTTCTGGTCTCCTGAGCTCTACCAGAATCTCTTCTACAGAACAGCCTAAGCTGCTCCAGCTCTATGCATCCAGGTGACATGTCCAAACCTTTCCAAACTTTTCCCACAAGTCATTTCCCAAGCCTCTCAAAAAATACGGTCAGATATAGTCATAGCAAATGACCCCACTCCTCGGTACCAAATTCTGTCTTAGTTACTTTTTACACGTCACTGAGACAAAATACCTGAAGCCCAAAGTTGGGAAAGGAAAGGTTTATTTCTTACAGTTTTTGGAGGTTTCAATCTCAGTTGGCTCCAAGGCAGGCCGGCATGGCTGGGCTGTAATTCATGGCAGCTGCAAACAGCAAGCAGGAACCAGCAAAGAGCAAGACATACTTTCTTCCTGCCATTACATCACATCCTGGCTCCACCCCTTTGTGGGTAGAGCACTGACACCATCAATCCAAGCACTAGACAATGGACCATCACAAATGCACAATGCAAACTCATGAGGCCTGGGGGCCACAGACATAAACCATGACAACAATCTTCAAAATAATAAAAAAAAAATTTAAAAAGAACAACACTTTGGATAAACGTAACATCAAAAATGACTCAAGAAAAACAAGAAATCTGAATAAAAATAAACTTTATTTTTTTATTAACACATATTTGCAGTACATAATGTTCATATTATACATAAAGAATGTGTAGAGGCACATAGTCTTTTTGTCTTCTTCACTTCCACTCCTTTCAACCTATCTTCCCCTCCATATTTATAAAAGCCTTATTTGTAGTTTTTCTTTCAATTTTTTGCCTTTATATCTGTTGTACTCTAAGAAAATAGCTTCGTTATATGTGTATTATGGCAAACCTGTAAAGTGGCTTACTAAATGTGTTTTTTTTATTCTTTTTCCCTAACTGATATGTTAAGTGACCTAATTGATATGTTGAGCAATACTCTCCTCTGTAAAGAATTGCAAGAATCTCACCTAATTGCTATGTTAACAATTGTTGCCCTCTACAAACTGCAGAAGTTGTGCTAAAACAAGCTAACAAGGGTTGTTAATCACTGTTAGGCGCCTGTATTCTCCACTAAAGAGCTAAAGAAAACTAGAATGGCCCATTAATTTACATTTGTTTAAAGTAACCTGCTTGTGTGCAGAGAGATTTGCGTATGAGTTTAACCCTTTACCCTGACCTAACACTAACCATTTTCTGTTCTGTATGGCGCCTTATTGCCTTCCTCTCCCCTCACCTATCTATCTAGGCCATAAAGAATTTGGGTTTCTGGTGACCTCTTCCCGACCCAGTGATGATCTGTCATAAAATGAGCCTGCCCCAAATTTTAAGAACTGTTTAGCTTCAAAGAAATTACCGGGAAATACTATGGCCCAAACCCCAGTTGGTGCTTTCCTTTTGTTCTGTATGCATCAAATGAGTTAGATATCAGATCTTTGTAAAACTTAAGTTTCAGCTTCTTGTAACTCTTGACCCCTTCGCACCCACTAGCGAAAACGAGCTGTCCTGGGATAATTAACTGTCCACTTTCTTCCCCAAATATTGCTGCAGATGTGCCACTCTGAGATAATGTCAGTCTGTAGGATGGGAGTAATTTGAGAAACACCAGGAACTCCCGAGATTGTCAGAGCTAAGTGGACAGCAATACAGTTTCCAGACTCGGGTCAACAAGTTTGATGGCTCTGCAGGTTTCTTTGTCCCCCCCCCCCCTTTTCCTCCAGCCTCTTTTTAAAGTCCTCCCTTCAGTCTCTGGGACACAGTCTCCAAATTGGCTCCTGGAGACTGGTCGCCAGGCCTGGAAATAAAGACTTTGCCACCTAAATTTTCAGCCTCTTGCCTCCTTGGATTTTATACCGGGGCCCAAGTTATAACAATATCCCTTTTCCATTCCTAACCTTCCCTTCCCCCATCTCTTGTTCCCCTTTTCATTTGAACATGTTCTTACAACTCCTTGTCTCTCCCAATTCCACTTTTTCTTTATTCTTTAGACTTCTCACACACGTGAAGGTGAAATTTAAACTTGTGTACCTGATTTATTTCACTTAAGATGATGGTTTTAAGTTGTATCCATTAACTTAAAAATACTTGATTTTTGCTTCTTTCTGGCAGAATAGTACTTCATTGTTTATAAATATCACATTTTCTTTATACATTTATCTGTTGATGAGCATATGGGCTGTTTCCAAAATTTAGCTATTATGAATTATGCTGCTATAGACATGGATATACATGTATCATTGTGATGTCTTCAACTCTTTTGGGAAGCACCTAGGAAAGAAATGGCTAGATCAAATGAAATCTTTAGTTTTAGTTTTTTGAGGAACCTCCACACTGATTTCCATAGTGGTCATTCCCACTAGCAGTGCAGAACAGTTTATTTTTCCTTGAAGCCTCAGCAGCATTTGTCATTGGTTGACTTTCTTTCTTTCTTTCTCTCTCTTTCTTCCTTCCTTTCTTTCTTTCTCCCTTTCTATATTTCTTTGTTTCTTTCTTTCTCCTTCCATTTCTGTCTTCTTTTCTCTCTTTCTTTTTTCTGTTTCTTTCTTTCTTCCTTTCTCTCTTCCTTCCTTCCTTTCTTTCTTTCTTTCTTTCTTTCTTTCTTCCTTTCTTTCCTCCTCCTCCTCCTCCTCCTCCTCTTCTTCTTCTTCTTCCTCTTCTTCCTCTTCCTCTTTTTCCTCTTCTTCTTCTTCTTCTTCCTCTTCTTCTTCTTCCTCTTCTTCTTCCTCTTCTTATTCTTCTTCCTCTTCCTCTTCTCTTCTCTTCTTCTTCTTCTTCTTCTTCTTCTTCTTCTTCTTCTTCTTCTTCTTCTTCTTCTTCTTCTTCTTCTTTCTTCTTCTTCCTCCTCCTCCTGTACCAGAGATTGAACTCATGACCTTGCACTTGCCAGGAAGGCACTTGTGCTGCTGAGCTATATCCCTGGGCCTGATTGATTCCTTGATGATAATCATCCTTTCTGGAGTGAAATGGAGTCTCTGTTTTAGATTTGCATCTCTTGAATGGTCAGTGGTGTCAAGTAGTTTTTCTATATTCTTTGGCTGTTTGCACTTCATTTGGAAGTGTTTATTCATTTCAGATGTCCATGTTTGAACTAGATCTTTACATTTTTTTAGTTACTTATGTATTCTTTTAAAACTTTTTTATTTTAAAGAAGGTAAAGCAAAACAGAACAAAGCAGATCAGAAGAAAACAATGTGAGTTACACAGGATTTCAAAGCAAGACAAAAGGAGATCAACAGTGGCTACCATAATGTCTCTTGCTTTCTTCTATTTCTTCTAAATAGTTGTTGGTATCTTCACACAATGAATTCATACAAAACAAAATAGTATAAAACTGATCAAAACAGTATAATAAAAGCATTACAGACCTTCAAAACTAGGCAAAAGAAAAATCAACATTGGCTACTATGATGTCTCTTGTTCTCTTCAAAATAGCTGTCCATACATTCATATATGTTGAAATCAAATAATACAAAACAGATTAAAACCAATTTTTTTATTTTAAAGAGATTAAGACAAAACAGGGCATAACAGAGCAGATCAGAACAGAAAAATACAAGCAACACAGTATTTCACCAGAAGACAACCCATAATCAACAGTAACTACCACGATGTCTCCTTCCTTGAAATAGTTGAGTATAACTTCATATACAATAGTATCAAACATAACAAAATAGGATAGAAACATTCAAAAGAATGAGAATATTACAGGGCTTTCAGGACTAAGTAACAGAAAACAAACAGTGGCTACTATATTATCTCATTTTCCATAGGAAATTTATTTATACTTTCACATGTAATACAATCCAATAAGGTACAACATGATAGAGCCAACGGAAACAGAAGAGCAGGAGCATGGTAGGAATTCAGAGTAAGATGGTATATCAGTACAGGCAATTATAATGACTTGTTTTCCTCAAATTAGCTGTTCATACCATCACAGATAATAAAATAAAAAAACCAGGACAAACACATTACAACTGTGATCATTATAAGGCTTCCAAAAAGTGTAGTTGGGAATCATGATTACCATAAACTCTTATGTACGCTTACTATTACTTTCACTAGGGAGACTAGATGATATTTATACATGTGAGGTTGATTTATTTCGTTTATGAGTATGGTCTCAAGTTGCACCCATTTATTAGTAAATATCTCAACATGATCATTCATTATAGCTGAGTAGTACTACATTGTATAAAAATACCACATCTTTTTTATCCATTCCTCAGTTGATGGACACTTAGGTTGTTTCTAAGATGTAGTTATTACAAATTGTGCTGCTATAAGCATGGGTCACATATATCACTGTGGTATGATGTTTTCAGTTCTTCTGGGAATATGCCTAGAATTGGAATAAATGGGTCAAATGAGACCTCCAATCCCAGCTTTTTGAGGAATCACCAGACTGACCTCCATAGTGGTTGCATCAGTCTACACTTGCACCAACAGTGCAGGAGAGTTCCTTTTTCCCTATAGCCTCTCCAGCATTTGTTGTTGGTAGTTTTCTTGATCCTGGCCATTCTTTCTAGAGTAAGATGGAATCTCAGTGTTGTTTTAATTTGCATTTCTCTAATGATTAACGATGATGAACATTTTTTCATGTATTTATTTGCCATTAATATTTCTTCATCTGGGAACTGTGTATTTGTCTCAGATGCCCATTTTTGGATTGGGTCCTTGAGTTTCGGGGATCTGATTTTTTACATTCTTTATATGTTTTAGACAGAAGTCCTTTGTCTGAGGAAAAGTTCACTAAGATTTTTTCCCCACTTATGGGTTTTCTTTACACTATGATGGAGATTTCTCTTGATATGCAGAAACTTGTAATAAAAAATAAAAGCATTCCTGGATCTCACAGCATGACAATAATAAATCAGCAATGACTACCATAATGTCTCTTTTCCTTCAAAGTAAATGTTTATATCATCACACATAATATAATCAATTGTTGTAAACTGTTTAGGAGAAGTTATAGGCATGTATAAGCCTCTACAAGTACATCTATCATTTCTGCATTAGAGAGAAAAATAAAACAAAGCAAAATGAATTACTACAAATACAAGAAACAAAAAGACAAAAAAATAACAATAGCAAAGAGCCCAAAAAAGATTATATAGGCCTTAAAAACAAGGTGGTAGGAACATAACTGAGGTTGTTATTTTACGTAGTAATCTTCAAAAGAGTTCCTCAGATCACCAGACACAAACATGGAAAATTGACCCAATCCTATGAATGTTAACTGTTTTGATTCAGGAACTAATAGAATTAGTGACACAATCATCTTAGCTATCTTAAGTGTGCTTATATAAATGTATGTATTTTTTATTTTCCCTTCCTTTTTTTCCTACTTTTTCTATGAGTTACTTTTTTTCCTTTGAGCAGATTCTTACCCTTTCGCAGTATTTATTGAGGATTTTGTATCTTATGTACTCTTACCATTTCTTACACTAGGGAGACAATACAATATTTACACATGTGAGTCTCATTTATTTCACTTATGAATATGGTCTAAAGTTGCCTCCATTTACCTATAAAAGTCTCAAGGTGATCCATTTACTCCATTGTATAAAAATACTACAACTTTTTTATCCACTCCTCAGTTGATGGACACTTAGGTTGTTTCCAAGGTCTGGCTATTACAAATAGTGCTGCTATAAACATGGGTCACATATATCACTGTGGTATGATGTTTTCAGTTCTTCTGGGAATACGCCTATAAGTGGAATAGGTGGGTCGAATGGGACTTCCAATCCCAGCTTTTTGAGGAATCTCCAGACTGATCTTCACAGTGGTTGCACCAGTCTACACTCCCACCAACAGTGCAGGAGAGGTCTTTATTCCCCTCAGTCTCTGCAGCATTTGTTGTTGTTGATTTTCTTAACCCTGACCATTATTTCTGGAGGAAGATAGAGTCTCAGTGTGGTTTTAATTTGCATTACTCTAATGAGTAATGACAATGAACATTTTTTCAAGTATCCTATTTCTCTGTCAATTTTGAAGGACAGTTTTGCAGGGTACATCAATTTGGGTTGGAATTTCTTTTCCTTTAGGGTCTGAAATTGATGTTCTTGACTTCATTGTTTGTGTTGAGAAGTCTACTGTGTGGCCCAGGGATTTAGCTCAGCGGCATAAGCACCAGCCTGGCAAGCCTGAGGTCATGAGTTCGATTCCTGGTATCAAAAAAAAAAAAAAGTCTGCTGTAATTCTGTTGGGCTTTCCTTTATAGGTGATCTGTCTCTTCTCTCTAACCACTTTTAGTATTCTGTTCTTATGTTGAATTTCTGGCATGTTGATTATTATATATCTGGGTGTGGTTTTATTTTGGTTATGGCTATTTGAGTTCTATATGCCTCACTTACCTGTATGTCAGTTTCCATTCCCATGTTTGGGAAATTTTCAGCTATTACTTCTGCAAATAGTCTTTTGATTTCATTTGTGTTGTCATCTTTTTTTTCATTACACCTATCAATCTTATGTTATCTTTCTTTGCATCATCTTGCAGCTGTTGGATTGCTATTTCTTGATTCCTTGTTATTTTAAAAAGATCTTTCCTTTCCTGTTCACTTGCTTCATTGTTGTCTTTGGGGTGTGAAAGTCTATCTTCACTTTCATTGAGGTGATTTGGCCAACTTTTGATGGAATTTTTGATTTCCTGGATATCTCTTTGAATCTGTTTCATGCACTTGGTTTGTTTCTTATGTTGTTCTTTTATGGTTTCTATCTTAGTGCAGTGTTCTTTTATTTTTAAACTATATCTTCTTTAGATGTGTCCAGAATTTCTTTCATTAGGTTTATCATTTCTTCTTTTACTTGGGAGATTATTTCTGATCTGAGTTCCGTTATAGCTTCCTAGAGTTTTTCTTTACTTCTGTTGCTGACATTTCACGAGTTTCAGGTGTATGGCTTATATTTTCTTCTGTCCGTGTCTCTTAGGCTTGCTTGGGATAGGCTGGAGGTTTGAGATTGTATTTCACTATTGTGTTTTTTCATTTTCCTATATTGCCCTAGGGAAGCAGAAGGCAATTTCTCAGTTGTTTCTTGTGTTGAGAATATCTATCCATACTGCAGGGATTTTCCCCATTTGAGTGGAGGTTGTTCATCAGGCCTTACCAGGCAGTCCCCATCCTTTCAAGGTCACTGGACATGGGCCAACTTGGCCTGGAGGGGATTCACCAAGGGCTCTTCAGTGATGGAGTATGCTGGACAGTGCCCTGCAAGGCTGTGAATGGCATACCATGACTGCACAGTTTGATGGAGATTGCTGCCCAGGCTTTCAGCTCATGAGGCAGAGCACAGGTGGCTTCTGGCCACTTAGGGTCACAGGGCAGGACCCAAATAGGCCCCGAGGGACCTTCTCAAGGGTCCTGCCATGATGGGGGATATTGAGTGAGGCCCTACTAAGTTCTAAGTGACATGCAGAGGCTGCACAGCTGGGTGAAGTTTGCTGCACAGGCTTTTGGCTCCCAAGACAGAGCACAGGTGGCTCTGGGCCATTGAGTAGGGCCCAACTAGGACTGGATGTGCCTTCCTGAATGTCCTCCAGTGATGAGGAATGTTGGGTGGGACCCCACCAGGCTCTGAGCAATTTGCAGAAGGCTGCACGGCCTTTTGGTTCATGAGGAAGAGTATAGGTAGTCACTGGATAGGGCCCAAGTATATCCAGAGAGACTTTCCTGAGAGTCCTCCAGTGGTGAAGGATGCTGGTGGGGCCCTAACAGGCTCTGGTTGATATGACAAGGCTGCATAGCTGGATGGAGATCATGGTGCAGGCTTTCAGCTCACAAGGGAGAGTGCCGGTGGCTCTGGGCCCTATATGTATTCTTAATATTAGTCCTCTTAGTCCTCTTAATATTAGTCTGTGGAGAAGCTGGTGAAATTTTTCTCCATTGTATATATTGTCTCTTTATCTGTAGGTGGTTTTTTGTGCAGATGCTTTTAATTTGATGTGATATGGTTATTGATTCTTTGTAATATTTCCTGTGCAACCAGGGTTTTGTTCATGAAGTCTTTGCCTATACCTATGTTTTCAAGTGTTTTACTCCTGAGTAGAAATAAACTTTAAATAAATGAATCAGTAGTAGAAATAAACTTTAAATAAATGAATCAGTAGTCAAATCTTCAGTACCCTACCCCAAATTTCACACCCCATGTGATTTCACAGGTGAAATTTGTTAGTGATTAAGAAATATATTGTTATGACTGTGTCTAGATGTCCCATCCAATCCTCTTTTAGTCATAGGTAGAGATTTTCAAAGGTGGCTTGATCTAGAGTGTGTGATACTGTGATTGAGTGATGCTGGTATCAAGGGTGTATGATTGCTAAATTAGTTCAGTGATTTGTTTGCATAGTTCTGGATATGGATAATGGGAAGGCTCTTCCTAAGTGTATTTCCTGCCCTAAGGGTATGTGGCCTGGATAGAATATAAGGGACAGAAAGAGAGCTACTGTCATCACTTGCTCCTTTGTTACCTCACTTCTTTATGTCTTATGCCTTCTGTTTACCATGAATCATTTCTTTTCTGCAGTGTGCCTCTGCCATGCCACCCTGGCTGGAAGCCAGCCAGCTATGAACTGAAACCTCTACAAACTGTGAGCTATAACAAATCTTTCCTTCTATAACTTTAGGTATTGGGGATTTTGTTTCAGCAACAAGAAAAGTAACCAAGACACAAAACTTGGTCAGAGAATATAAATATCTAAAACAGACCCCAATTTTTTTTATTTAAAGTGAAAAAAAGAAAGGAAATAAAATTATAAAAAAACAAAGCAATAAAAGGGTACAAATAATACAGAATTTCAAGGAAAAATACAGTAAGATATCACTAGTTAATAGGTTACATATTGTCATCTTTGAAATAGTTGTCCAAATTATAAAGTTAAAGCATGTAAAGTGAACAATACAATGAGACTGCAGACAGATCAATGATCCAACAAAAGTTAAGTAATATGGATTTCCATCCTACACACTCAAACATACATGCAGTTATATCCCTTAGACCACCTTCCTTTCTTCTCTTTTTAATAACAATTACACTTTTGGGGTTTTTTTTACTCCCACAATTCTTATTATTTTTTGGAGAAAATAAAACCTAACGTGGCTAAACAAAACAGAGTCGGTTAGAACAAAAGGATGGGCATAGTACATGATGTAAAAATAGAATATTAGGTGATCTAAAATGGTTACCATTGTGCCTCTTGCTATTTTTTTTAAAAAGTTGCCTATATTGTCAGGTATAATAGAATTGATCAAAACAGTACAGAACAAGACCAATAAAACCTACACTGGTGACCTTACAGGATTTCAAAATAAGATAATAATCAAACCATAATGGGCATCTTAGTGAGTCTTATTGCCTTCAAAGTGGTTGCCTATACCCTCAAACTTGATACTATCACACAAAATAGAATATAGTAAAATCTGACAGAACAAGATGGGGAGAAATACTGGGTATCATATCAGGTTAATAGGAAAACAGAAAGTTACTATAATATATCCCACTATTTTTTAATTTAGTTTTCCCTTAATTGAAAAAAATGTAAAAAGGACGGGATTGAGGTAAAACACGATATTGAATTAGAACAACACAGGTCAGAACTGAACAATTTAAGCATCATTGTGTTTTACCCCCAAATAATCTAACATAATAGTAGTCACTGTAGTGCCTCATTCCTTGAATTTATTTGAGTATAACTTCATATACTATAGCATCAAGCATATCAAGTCAGTCTGAAGCTATTCAAGAGAATGCAGCAATTACAGGGTATTTAGAACCAGTTAACAGAAAACAAACAATGGTTTCTATATCATCTCATTGCTATAAAAAATTTTGTTTATACCATCATATATAATAAAATATAGTAAGATACCACATGTTAAAACCAGTGGAAACAGGTGTACAAAAGCATGGTGGAACTTCAAAACAAGATGATATTAAATCAGCACTAGCTTTTATGATGTGTTGTTTTCTTCAGAATAGCTATTTGTACTATCACCGATACTAAAATTGAACAACCCAGGTTAAAACCATTGCAATTAATGAGTGATAACATTATATAGATTCAAACCAATATGATTGTGAATCATGATTACCACATACTTTGATGTATTATTATCATTTCTTACACTAGGGAAACTATTCGGTATTTATACATCTGAGTTTGATTTATTTCACTTATGAGTATGGTCTCAAGCTGCATCCATTTATTTATAAATATCTCAATGTGATCATTTTTTATAGCTGAGTAGTACTCTATTGTATAAAAATACCACATCTTTTTTATCCATTCCTCAGTTGATAGACACTTAGGTTGTTTCCAAGATCTGGCTATTACAAATTGTGCTGCTGTAAACATGGGTGCACATATATCACTGTGGTATGATGTTTTCAGTTCTTCTGGGAATATCCCTAGAAGTGGAATAGCTGGGTCAAATGGGGCTTCCAGTCCCAGCTTTTTGAGAAATCTCCAGACTGACCTCCACAATGGTTGTACTAGTCTACACTTCCATCAACAGTATAGGAGAGTTCCTTTTTCCCCACAGCCTCTCCAGCCTTTGTTGTTGGTGGTTTTCTTGATCTTGGCCATTATTTCAGGAGTGAGATGAAATCTCAGTGTGGTTTTAATTTCTCTAATTACCAGTGATGGTGAACATTTTTTCATGTATTTATTTGCCGTTTGAATTTCTTCATCTGAAAATTGTTTATTCATCTTAGATGCCCATTTTTGGATTGGGTCTTTGAATTTTGGGGGTCTGAGTTTTTTTAATTCTTTATATGTTTTAAGACAGAGATCCTTTGTCTGAGGGGCAGTTCACTAAGATTTTTTCGCAGTTTGTGGGTTTTCTTTTCACTATGCTGGAGATTTCTTTGGACGTGCAGAAACTTTTTAATAAGAGGTGATCCCAGTTATTGACTCTGGGAAGAATTTCCTGTGCAGTTTGAGTAGCACTCCCCATCTTGTTCTGTCAGAATTCATGAAATCTTTACCTACTCCTATGTCTTCAAGGTTTTTACTCAGTTTATCTTCCAATAGATTCAGTGTTTCTGTTTTAATATTAAGATCTCTGATCTATTTAGATTTTATTTTTATTTTAGTACATGGTGATAGGTATGGGTCTAGTTTTAGTTTTTGGTATATGGAGAGCCAGTTTTACCAACACCATTTATTAAAGAGACTGTCGTTCTTCCAGTGAACATGTTTGGCCCCTTTATCAAAGATAAGGTCGTTGAGTGTGTTTGTAGTTGTGGTTGTATCTTCTAATCTATTCCACTGATCTTTGGCTCTGTTTTGGTTCCTGTACCATGTTGATTTTACTACAGTTGCCTTGTAGTGTAACCTCAAGTCAGGGATTGTGATACCTCCTGCCTTGCCTTTGCTGTTTAGAACTGTCTTTGCTATTCTAGGTCTCTTCTCACTCCAGATGAATTTTAGGAGTGATTTCTCAAGTTCTATGAGGTATGTTGATGGTATTTTTATTGGGATTGCATTGAAACTGTATAAAAGTTTTGGGAGGATGGCCATTTTCACAATATTTATTCTTCCTACCCATGAGCAAGGGATGTCTTTCCATTTTCTGAGATCATCTTCAATTTCATTTTTTGGTGTATTATACTTTTCCTTGTGTAGGTCTTTCACTTCTTTCCTGAGAGTAATTCCTAAATATTTCATTTTTTTGGTTGCTAGTAGTGTGAAGGGTTTTGCCTCTCTTATTTCTTTCTCTGTGACTTTGTTGTTAGTGTATAGGAATGCTATTGATTTTTGAGTATTGATTCTGTATCCAGCTACATTACTGGATTTATTTATTATATCTAAGAGTCTTTTAATGGAATTTTGGGGATCTTCTATATAGAGTATCATGTCATCTGCAAATAACGATAATTTAACATCTTCTTTTCCTATCTTTACACCTTTTATTTCTCTCTCTTGTCTAATTGTTCTGGCCAGTATTTCCAGTACTATATTAAACAGGAGTGGTGATAAGAGACATCCTTGTCTTGTGCCTGATTTTAAAGTAAAGGCCTTCAATTTTTGGCCATTTAGTATGATATTGGCTTTTGGTTTTTCATAGATGACCTTAATTATATTGAGGTAAAGGCTATCTATTCCAATTTTCTGTAAAGTTCTTATCATGAATGAATGTTGGACCTTATCAAAGGCTTTTTCTGCATCTATAGAAATGATCATGTGATTCGTACGTTTGGCTTTATTGATATGGTGAATTACATTTATTGGTTTACGTATGTTGAACCATCCCTGCATGCCTGGGATGAATCCCACTTGATTGTGGTGTATGATCTGCTGCATCCTATTTGCCAATATTTTATTGAGGACTTTTTCATCTGTGTTCATTAGGGAGATTGGTCTGTAGCTCTCTTTTTCAGTTGGGTCCTTCTCTGGTTTTGGAAGTAGAGTAATATTTGCTTCTAGGAACGATTTAGGAAGGATTGCTTCCCTTTTAATTTCATTGAAGAGTTTGAGGAGTGTTGGCATTAGGTCATCTTTGTATTTCTTGTAGAATTCTGCAGTGAATCTGTCTGGGCCTGGGATCTTCTTTGTAGGTAAAGATTTAATTACGTTTGCAATTTCATTAATAGAAATTGGGTTATTCAGTAGTTTTACATCTTCATGACCTAGCTGTGGTACTTCATATGCTTCTAGGAATCTGTCTATTTCTTCTGTGTTATTAAACACAGAAGAGAGTAGAGAGTAGAGGTTTTCGAAATAGGTGTTGATAATCTTCTGTATTTCTATAGGATCTGTAGTAATTTTGCCTCTTTCACTCCTTATTGCATGAATTTGAGCTTTTTCTTTGCTTTTTAAAATAAGGTTGGCTAGGGGCTTGTCGGTTTTATTTATTTTTTCAAAGACTCAGCTCTTTGATTCGTTGATTTTTTGGATTTTTTTTTTTTTTGGTCTCTATTGCATTTATTTCTGCTCTGATTTTTATAATTTCTTCTATTCTTTTGGCTTTGGGATTGACTTGCTCTTCTTTTTCTAGATGTTTGAGGTGTAACATCAAGTTATTTATTTGTATTTGTTCTGTTTTCTTGATGTGGGAACTCAGTGCAATAAATTTTCCTCTGAGTACAGCTTTCATTGCATCCAACAGATTCTGGTGAGTTGTATTTGTGTTTTCATTTGTTTGTAGGTGTTGTTTAATTTCCTCTGCAACCCACTGATTATTTAAGAGTGTGTTATTCAGTTTTCATGTGTTTGTGGGATTTTTGTATTATCTTTTAGCATTAATTTCTAATTTCATAGCGCTATCATCCGATAGCATGTAAGGGATAATTTCAACACTTTTGCACTTATTTAAATATGTTCTTTGAATTCATATATGGTCTATTTTAGAGAATTACCCATGTCCTGCTGAGAAGAATGTGTATTCTTTTGTTGTTGAGTGATATACTATGTATATGTCTATTAAGTCCATTTGTTCACAGGTGCGATTCAGTTCCTTTATTTCTTTGTTGATTTTCTGTCTGGTTGATCTGTCCATTGGTGTCAATGGTGTGTTAAGATCTCCTGTTAGAATTGTGTTACTGCTAATTTGGTTTTTCATTTCTGTTAGTACTTGTTTTATATAACAGGGTGCTCTGGAGTTGGTGCATATATATTTAAGATAGTTATCTCTTCCTCTTGAAGTTTTCCCCTAACCAGTATGTAGTGTCCTTCTTTATCCATTTTGATCATTATTGGTTTGAAATTTAGATTATCTGCAAACAGAATAGCTACTCCCACTTCTTTTTGGGTTCCTGTGCAGATTTCTTTTGACATGCAGAAACTTTTTAATAAGACGTGATCCCAGGTATTAATTCTGGAAAGTATTTCCTGTGCAGTTTGATTCCTGTTCATGAATTCTCTATCTACCCATATGTGTTTAAGATTTTTACCTAATTTATTTTCCAACAGATTTAGTGTTTCTGTTTTAATATTCACATCTTTGATCCATTTAGATTTTAGTTTAGTATATGGGGATAGGCATGGGTCTAGTTTTAGTTTTCAGCAAACGGAGAGCCAGTTTTTCCAACACCATTTATTAAAGAGACTGTCATTCTTCCAGTGAACATGTTTGGCCCCTTTATCAAAGCTAAGGTGGTTGAGTGTGTTTGTAGTTGTGGTTGTATCATCTAATCTATTCCATTGATCTTCAGGTCTGTTTTGATTCCAGTACCATATTGATTTTATTACACTTGCTTTGTAGTATAACCTCAAGTCAGGGATTGTGATGCCTTCTGCCTTGCCTTTGATTCTTAGAATTGCCTTTGCTATTCTAGGTCTCTTCTGGTTCCAGCTGAATTTTAGGAATGATTTCTCTAGATCTGTGAGGTATGTTGATGGTATTTTCATTGGAATTGCATTGAAACTGTATAATAGTTTTAGGAGAATGGCCATTTTATGATATTCATTCTTCCTATCCACGAACAAGGGATGTCTTTCCATTTTCTGAGATCCTCTTCAATTTCTTTTTTCAGGGTATTACAATTTTCCTTGTACATATCTTTACTTCTTTTGTGACATTAATTCCTAAGCATTTCATTTTGGGGGGGATGTTAATGTGAAGGGTGTGGCTTCTTTTATTTCTCAGTGAATTCATTGTGAGTGTAGAGAAATTCTATTGATTTTTGAGTATTGATTTGTATCCAGCTACATTACTGATTTTATTATATCTAGAAGTCTTTCAATAAGCTTTGGGGGTCTTCTATGTAGAGTATCATGTCATCCACAAATAATGGTACTTTAATTTCCTCTTTTCCTAACTTTACCCTTTTTATTTCTCTCTCTTGTCTTATTGCTCTGGCTAGTATTTCTAGTAATATGTTAAATAGGAGCAGTGATAAGGTTCATCATTGTCTTATGCCTGATATTAAGGTAGAGACCTTCAGTTTTTGGTCATTTAATATGATGCTGGCTGTTAGTTTGTCATAGATGGCCTTTATCATATTGAAGTAAAGACCGTCTATTCCAATTTTCTGTAAGGTTCTTATCATGAATGAGTGTTGGACCTTATCAAAAGCTTTTTCTGCATCTGTAGAAATGATCATGTGATTCTTACTTTTGGCTTCATTGATATGGTGGATTACATTTATTGACTTACGTATGTTGAATCATCCATGCATGCCTGCGATGAATCCCACTTGGTTGTGGTGTATAATCTTCTTGATGATTTGCTGCATCCTCTTTGCCAATATTTTATTGAGGATTTTTGCATCTGTGTTCATTAGGGACATTGGCCTGTAATTCTCTTTTTTAGTTGGTTTTTTTTTTAAATCAGGTTATGGTACTAGAGTAATATTTGCTTTCAGGAATGACTTAGGAAGAATTGCTTCCCTTTCAATTTCATTGAAGAGTTTCAGGAGTATTGACATTAACCTCCTTTGTGTTTCTTGTAGAATTCTGCAGTAAATCCGTCTGGGCCTGGGGTTTTCTTTGTAGCTAGGGACTTAATTACATTTTCAAATTCATTAATAGAAATTGAGTTATTCAGCAGTTTTACATCTTCTTACCCAGCTTTGGTAGTTCATATGTTTCTAGGAATCTGTCCATTTCTTCTGTGTTATCAAAACTATGAGAGTAGAGGTTTTTGAAATAGGTGTTGATGATCTTTTGTATTTCTACAGAGTCTGTAGTGATTTTGCCTTTTTCATTCCTTATTGCATGAATTTGAGCGGTTTCTTTCCTTTTTTTAAATAAGGTTGGCTAAGGGCTTATCAACTTTATTTATTATTTCAATGAACCAACCCTTTGATTCATTGACTTTTTGGATTGTTTTGTTAGCTTCTGTTGTATAAATTTCTGTTCTGATTTTTATAATTGTCTATCTTCTTTTGGCTTTGTGCTTGACTTGCTCTTCTTTTTCTAGATGTTTGAGATGTATCAACAAGTTGTTTATTTGTATTCATTCTGTTTCCCTGATGTGGGAACTCAGTGCAATAAATTTTTCTCTGAGAACTGCTTTCTTTGCATCCCACAGATTCTGGTAAGTTGTATTTGTATTTTCGTTTGCTTATAGGTATTTTTTAGTTTCTTTAATTTCCCCTGTGACCCACTGATTGCTCAAGAATGCATTATTCAATTTCCATGTGTTTGTGGGGTTTTTCCAGTTCCTTTTATCATTAATTTCTTGTTTCATGGCACTATGATCTGATAACATCCATCGGATAATTTCAATTCTTTTGCATTTATTTAAATATGTCCTATTTGCTAGTATATGCTCTATTTTAGAGACTGTCCCATGTGCTGCTGAGAAGAATGTATATTCTGTTGTTGTTGGATGGAAAATTCTGTATGTGTCTACCAAGTCCATTTGTTCACTGGTGTAATTCAGTTTTGTTATTTCTTTGCTAATTTTCTGTCTAGTTGATCTGTCTCTTGGTGTCAATGGTGTGGTAAGGTCTCCTGTTATAATGGTGTTATTCTTAATTTGACTTTTTCATCTCTGTTAATACTTTCTTTGTATAACTGGATGCTCTGGAATTTGGTGCATATATATTTATGATACTTATCTCTTCCTCTTGTAGTTTTCACCTAACCAGTATGTAGTGACGTTCTTTATCTCTTAGGACCATTCTTGATTTAAAGTTCACATTTTCTGCAAACAGAATAGCTATCCACACTTTTTTTGGTTCCTGTTGCATGAAGTATTGTTTTCCATCCTTTGACTTTCAGTCTGTGAGTATCCTTTTGGGTTAGATGGGTTTCTTGCATACAGGATATGGTTGGATGTTGTTTCTTTCTCTTTTTTTTTTGTCTTTTTCCTTTTTATCAGTACCAGGGATCAAACTCATGACTGCCTGCTTGCAAGGCAGGTGCTTATGCCACTGAGCTAAATCCCCAGCCCTTTGGATGTTGTTTCTTGATCCATTCTGCCAGTCTGTTTCATTCAATTGGTGAATTGGGACTATTTACATTAATGGTCATAACTGTTATATATTGGCTTATTGTTGACATGTTATTTTTCTGCTGTTGTATCTTTATCTTTCCATTCTGTTTAGTTGTCTACCTTGCTAGTGGTGTTTTCCTACATTTATCTAGACTCTCAGTATTCTTTGCAGGGTTGGCTTGGTGTTCATGAAATTCTTCAACTGTTATTTGTCATGGAAGTATCTTATTTCTCCATCCATTTTGAAGAACAGTTTTTCAGGGCACATCAGTCTAGTTGAAAATCATTTTCCTTTAGGATCTAAAATACTTCACTCTACGCTCTTCTTGACTTCATTGTTTGTGTTGAGAAGTCTGCTGTGATTCTGATAGACTTTCCTTTATAGGTGATCTGTCTTTTCTCTCTGACAGCTTTTAGTATTATTTTCTTATATTGGATTTCTGGTATGGTGATTATTATATGCCTAGGTGTAGTTTTATTTAGCTTATGACTATTTGGAGTTCTATATGCTTCACTAATCCTAATGTCAGTTTTCATTCTCACTTTTTGGGGAAATTTTCAGCTATGACTTCTGTGAATATCCTTTTGATATTATTTGTGTTGTTCCGTTCTTTTGCATTTATCCCTATCAATCATATATTGTTTTTCTTAGCGTCATCTTGCAGCTGTTGAATTGTTATTTCCTGATTCCTTGTTATTTTTCAATATCTTTCCTTTTCTGTTCACTAGTTGCAATCTTGTTTTCAAGGTCTGAAATTCTGTCTTCACTTTTGTTGAGGTGGTTTTGACAACGTTCAATGGAATTTTTGATTTCTTGTATCTCTCTTTTAATCTGCTTCATGTATTCTCTTTGTTTCTTAAATTGTTCATCCAGGGATTCTATCTTTTTGTTTTGTTCCTCTAATTTTTTAACTGTGTCTTCTTTAGATATGTTCAGCATCTCTTTCATTACGTTTATCATTTCTTCTCTTACCTGAGAGAGTATTTCTAGTTTGAATTCCTTTAAATTTTCCTGGAGTTGCTTCTTTATTTCAGTTGCATTTATTCCAGGTATTTCAAGTGTATGACCTATAGTTTCTTCTATGTACATGACTTCTGGGCTTTTTTGGGATGGGCTGGAGGTTTGAGATTGCATTTTCGTCTTTTGTTTTGTCATTTTCCTATATTTCTGTGTTTCAAGTATTTTTCTAAGGCTTGCCCTGGATGTGTTGGAAATCGTCTCCTATGCCCTAGGCTCCTGGGACTGAATGGAGATTGCTGAGCATGGTCCAGTCAGGCCCTCAGGCCCTCCCATGCCACCTTCAGTGTTCCAGGTATTTGGGCAGGCATCTGACCACTGTGAATGATGGACTAAAGATCTCTCCGGGCAAAGACCAATGCTCTGGAACTGACTTCACCTCTTCTCAATTCCCATAATTGAAGAAGCTCCCTGGGTGTAATCTACTCAGGCTCAAAACCTCCCAAGGCTAGTCTAGTGTGGCTGGGACCTGGGCAGGTTCTTGAGTTCTGGGAGCAATGAACTTAATAAGTCTCCTGGCACTTGGGATGGCCACCGGTCTCACCACAGCCACCAGCCGAGTTCTGGAGAAGGTTGCTGGGCTTTTCTTGGGGAGGCATGAAACCTGCTGGGCAAGTGCAGCATAGTATGACTAGGCTTCGGGCAGGCCCTTGAGCTCTGGCAGTGATGATCTTAACACAATCTCCCAGGATCAGTATAGGGAGCGGACTCACTCCAGGTGCCAGCTAAGTTTCCCATTATAGTAAGTTCTCAATAAACATTTTTTTTTTTTGAGGAAAGAAAGAAGAAAGAGATGGAGTTTTGAAGTCCTCCGAACTTGGCTCCTTGGCTTCTGCCAAGCATGTTTGTGTAAACTTTGGCCTAATGTCTACATAGGATTGTTACCATTCACTGACAACAGAATAAGAAGACTTTCTGGTCATGAAATTTTGTGGGGTAGACTTACAGTGCTGTGTCAACTCTGGCTTCTAAAAGAAACATCCCTGTCCCTTCCTGCTAGTGATTCTGGTTGTCTGACTGCTAAGAGAAATCAAATAGAGTAAATCATACATTTGGCAGGAGCTAGATTTTTCTTTTTGCCTTAATTATTTTACATTGCTATGCTTTAAAACCGATGTTATATGACTCAATGTATTAACATTTTTTATTGATTCATCTTAATGAAGTGTTTAGAACATGAAAATGGGAGAAAGCCCTAATTCCACAAGTCCTCTTTTTATACTAATTATTAGATACATTTTATTTTTCTCCTTTCTTAGCTTCTGCTTTTTTTTAAAGTCAGTATTGTGTTTGTAATCATAGAATGGTGAACACATATCTAAAAACATAAGCTATATGATCCAAAAATATTTTACTTAGATGCACTTGCAGTAATTTAAAAGGATAGGTGCAAGAACACTTTCAAAATATAAAAGAACCAAATGCTATAAATCCATTTGCTTTCCCTTTTCATTTGGACAGAAATATCAAATGTACTTTATAATCTGGTAACATTTTAGATAAAATTGGCTTTTACTATAAGCTATTACAATGCATGCCAATTGTATATAGAAGCTTGTGCATAGCAAATTAAAGAAAAAAGAAAAACAATTATATTATAAAGTGTGGGTGATGGAGAATTGAGAAGGGGATGCTGAATGTCATTTTAGTAATAGATGGTATGTAGTATTCTAAATTACTGTTTTGAATGCTTTGTCTGTATTAGTTCATGTAATCCTGGGAACAATCTTGTGAAGTAAGCACTGGTATCATTACCTCCATTGTACATATGGGGAAACTGTAGCACAGAGCTGTCAAGTTACTTGTACAATGATAGACATTGGGAAGCGGTATAGTTTGAATTTGTTTCAAAAGCAATTTGACCTCAGGACCCTTTCTCTTAGCCAGTATACTGGTACTGGTGATTACTAATTGTTTTCTTCCTACTTGAGATAATTGCCTTCCACAGAAAAAATATGCTCAAGTGAGAAATCAAGAAGTACATAGGAGCAAAGTAGCTCCTAACTCTTGAAGTTCTATGTTTCAGTGTAATGTGTGTATATATGTGTATTAATGCAAATTTATATATTTACATAAACTTATTTTATCTTTCTCTCAATGATCTCATGCAAAAATCATAAAATATAATGATGAGAAAGTATTCAACTGCCAATAGGAATACCAAGTGCAGATTATATGACTATATAAATTTAATAGAAAAAGAGCAAGACTCAAGAAGAAAAATTTAAATGACTAGGAGTGTAAATTTTAACCCCAAAGTGCAAGACTCATGTGAGGAAAAGCATAAAATTCTACTGAGACACATAAGTTGTGTCTTTTTTCTGGTGCTGGGAATTGAACCCAAGATCTTGTGCATGTGAGGCAAGTACTCTACCACTGAGCTACATCTGTGTCCTTAAAGTAAGACTTTATTATATGGAAAAATAACCTTGTTCTTAGATAGGTTGACTCAATGTTGTAAAAGTTACACATTCTCTCATAATTAGTCTATTGATTAAAGATATTCTTAATAAAATATCTAAGAGCTTTGTGGGTTGTATTTATAGTTTGGAAGTTTGCAGAAGTAGTCTACATTTTATGTGGAAGAATAAAAGAAGAGCAAAGAGATTTTGAAGAACAAAACTAATAAAAGTTGATGTACATTCTCAAGTACAGAAAAATTATTACAAAGTTACAATAATTAAAATACTGTAGTATTATTCTATATGTAGAGCAGTAGCTTGCTAAAGTCAGAATAAGGAATCCAGAAACAAACTTCTACCTGTGGAATTTATTGTGTTATGAAAAGGTCATTGAAACTTACTGGAGAAAGGAAATATTCAATAAACATGTTTGTCATAAATACTTAAATTTTAAGAAAAATTTTAAAAAGTTGGATTAATGTCTCATTTCATATACCATACACATTTATGGTGCAAAAATATAAAATATGAAAAATGGGTCAATAGAACCAGTCAAAGGAAATATGAGTGAATATTTTTATAATCTCAGTGTAACAGAGGCCTCTTTGAGAATGATGTGAAATGTATAAACAATAAAGAGAAGACTGGCTACATAAAAATTCAAAATTTCTACATGGAAGAACATATCATAAACAAGATTGAGAGGCAAATGACAAATTGGGAAACAGCACATAATAGACAGAAATTAATTTCTTTCATTTTACAACCCATTAGCAAAAATACAAATACTCCAATGGAGAAATGGTCAAAAGACATAAACAGAAAAATCACTAAAGATATATGTGCATGGACAGACAGTAAACCTATAAAAAGCTGCTTAATGTCACCTTAAATTAAAAAATGCAAATGATGAGATGGACTTTCACTTTTTGGTTAATCAAATATTTTAAGATAGTCTTTGTTTTTCAGAACAGTTTTAGATTTATTGAAAAATTGAGAAGTTATTACAGAGATCCTATTTGACATGGGGTGTACAGGAACACTCTGTAATATCTTATATATCCTATGTCCAGTATTATTAAGGTATTATATGGATATGATACATTTGTTACAGTTAATGAACAACTGCTAAAACATTATTTTTAACTAAAGTTCATTTCTTCAGATTTCCTTTTTAACCTAATGAACTTTTCTTTTCCAGGTAAGCAACCAAATACAATATGTCATATAGTTGTCATACTACTGAATCTCCTTTTGGCTACAGTGGTTTTTCAGACATTCATTCTTTTACAATTTTGGAGTACTAGCTAGGCATTTTGGAATTCTGTTTTTCTCAGACAAGAGATAATGTAAACTGAGACTATGGACTGTTGGAGGAAAAGCAAGAGTTAAAGTGTCACTTTCATGACATCATATCAAGGATTCATATAATCAACATGATTTATATTGATATAGTTCATTTTGACCTTGCTGAGGTGTGGTAAGATTTTACTACTGTAAAACTACTCTTTTTTCTCCTTTATGCACTGTGCTCTTTGGAAGGAAGTCATTATACATAACTCACACTTAAGGAGCATAGCATTTTCTTTCTTGTCCTTGAAGCCAGAGTACATACAGAAATTATTTTAAATTCTTTTACATAGATTTGTTTTTCTTCAATTTATTAATTTATTCAGTTATTTGTATCAGCATGAAAGCATGGGTATTCATTTTATCCTTTGTGTTATAATCTGATATCCTATTTATTACTTTTGTTGCTCAATTTGTTCAGCTTTGTCCATTGTGAGCTCTTTCAGTTGGCTCCTGTATACCTTTGACACAACCCCATCTTGTGTGTGTGTGTGTGTGTGTGTGTGTGTGTACAGTATTATCACTTCCTTACTTTCTGGCACTACAAGATGCCAGGCTCATCTTGTATGTTTCTTGCCTCAGTCCTAGAATCAGCCATTTTTCCAATGAGCTCTCACTCCTTTTATTGAACAATATTAGAAACCAAGATCTAGATGCTAGTGTGCTTTTTCTCCAGGGGTGCTGATGCTTCTAGACTTCTCAGTTGACAGGCACAGAAATATATATGTACATAATTTTTAATCTTTATTTTTTTATCAGTACCAGTGATCGAACTCATGACTGTGCCGCTTGCAAGGCAGGCGCTTATGCCACTGAGCTGAATCCCCAGTACTTAATCTTTATTTTTATTAGCACACATTTGTCATATATATTAATCTAACTCATCATAGAGAATTTGTACCTGTATGTAATAATTTTAATTATTTTTCTCATTCTCCTCCCCACTTCAGCCCTTCTTCCTCTCCTCATTTACAAAAATTTTGTTTCCAGTGTTTTCTTCCATTCTTTTTGCCATTTCTCCCCTTTCCTCTTGCCCTCCCTTATTCTCCATTCCATTTGAAATTTTTCTTCCTATTTCCCAATGTCTGTCCTCTATTATGCCCCTTATTTGTCCATGTTTCTTATATGAGAGGAAAAATGAAACGTTTGAACTTGTGCATCCCATTTATTTCACTCAAGGTTAGGATCTTGAAGTGCATCCACTTTCCTACAAACTAGGCAAATTTATCATTCTTTGTGGCAGAGTAGTACTTCACTGTTATAACACTACATCTTTCCCATTCATCTTTTGATGAACACATGAACTGTTTCCAAGATTTAGCTATTATAAATTTGTGCTGCTGTAATAATGGATATCCATATAACACATTGGTATGATGTTTTTAACTTTTTCTAGAAGATACCTAGAAAAAGAACAGCTGGGTCAAATGGAACTTCTAGTTTTAGTTTTTTGAGAAATCTCCACACTGATTTCCATAGTGGTTGTACCATTTTACACCCCCATCAGCAATGGAGAAGGATTTCTTTTTCCTTGAAGCCTCACCAGTATTTGTTTTTGTTGATATCTTGATCATAGCTATTTTTTCTAGAGATGGACTCTCAGTGTTGTTTTACTTTGCATTTCTCAAATGACCAGCGATGTTGAACATTTTTCATGCAGTTATTTGCTGTATCTGTTTCTTTATCTGAGAAATGTTTATTCATTTCAGATGGTTCTTTTTGGATTGTGCCTTTAAATTTTGGGAGATCTTTTTTAATTTTTTAGATAGTCTACATGTTAGTCCTTTGGAGAATAGATGCTAAAATAGTTTTCCCACTTGGAGTAGACTTTTGCTTTTATTGGTGGTTTCTTTTGCTGAGCAAAAGCTTTTGAATTTTATTTGATCCCACTTTTGAATGCTTTGTAATATTTCCTGTGAGATTAGGGATTTGTTCATAAAATCTTTATACACACCTATACATTGTAGATTTTTATCTATTTTATCTTCTAACAGACTGTGTTTCTGTTTTTATATTTAGATCTCTCATCCATTTTGATTTTAGTTTAGTTCATGATAAAAGACATAGGTCTAGGTTCAAGTTTCAGCATGTGAAAACTCAGTTTTCTCAGCACTATTTATTAAAAGTCAAAGTGTTTGACTCCATTATCAAAGATACGGTAAAGGAATGTGCTTGGAGTTGTTTCTTTTTTTTAATTTAAAGAGAAAAAACAAATAAAAACAATGATACAGAATTTCAAAACAAGATAATAGGAAATTAACTATAGTTAATATATTACACATTGTAATGATTATTATATTACATATTCAAATTAGTTGCTCAGATTAAAGATATAGGCTTGAATAATTGATCAGTGTAAGCACAAACTTTTTTTAATGAGCTGAAAGAAATCAGTAGTATCTTAGCTATCTTGTGTGTATTTATATATATGTATATATAGTTTTTTAATTTTCCCTTCCTTTTTTCTTTTCACCCATCCCAGTTGTCCCTTCCTTTTAAGCAATTACTTTCCCTTTCACAATATTGATTTGTAGATATTGGATCTTATTTATTTTGTCAGTTTCTAACACTAAGGTGGTAATACAATGTTTACACATGTGAGTTTGATTTATTTTACTTAAGAGTATGCTCTTGAGTTGAATCTATTTACCTATAAAAGCCTTGAGTCCATCCTTTTTGACTGAGTGGTACTCCATTATATAAAAATACCACATCTTTTTTATCCTTTCCTCAGTTCTTGGGCATTTGTTTCCAAGATTTAGCTATTACAAATTTTGCTGCTATAAATATAGGTGCAATTGTGACACTATAGTATGATGTTTTTAATTCTTCTGGGAAAATTCCCAGAGTGGGAATAGCTGGGTGGAATGGGACCTCTAATCCTAATTTTTTGACACTTCATACTGATTTTCATGATGGTTGTACCAGCTACACTCCCACCAACAGTGGAGAAGTGTTCTTTTATGCTTACAACCCCACCAGCATTTGTTATTGGTTGATTTCTTGGATGAGATGAAATCTCAGTGTTGTTTTAATTTGCATTTCTTGAATGATCAATGATGTTGAAAATTTTTTCATATATTTATTTGCCATTTGCCATCTGAGAAGGGTGTATTTATCTCAGATGCTGATTTTTGGATTAGGTCTTTGAATTTATGGGGTGCAATTTTTAAAAATTCTTTATGTTCTAGATAGAAGTCTGAGGAGCAATTAGCTAAAATTTTTCCCACTCTGTCAGTTTTCTTTGCATTCTTTAGGTGATTTCTTTTTAAGTACAAAACTTTTTAATAAGCCAAGGTCCCAGTTATTGATTCTTTGAAGTACTTCCCATGCAGTTTTGTTTTTGTTCACAAACTCTCTGCCTACCCCTATGTCTTCAAGATTTCTACCTACTTTCTTTTCCAGTAGTTTTAGTGTTTCTGTCTTAATATTCAGATCTTTGATCCATTTTGACTTTTGTTTCATGCATGGTGATAGACATGGGTCTGGTTTTAGTCTTTGGCATGTAGAAGACCAGGTTTTCTAGCACTACTTATTAAAGAGGTTATCTTTATTTCAGTGAACCTGTTTGGCTCCTTTGTCAAAAATGAGGTGACTGAGTGTATTTGTAGTTGTGTCTGCATCTTCTAATCTGTCATACTGATCCTCAGATTGGGGGACGGTTGTTGTTTTGGGGGAGGATCTTTTTTTGCTAGTACTATGCTCATTTTATCACCACAGCTTTGTAGTATAATTTCAAGTCAGCAATTGTGAAGCCTCCTGTCTTGCTTTTCTTGCCCAGGATTTGCTATTCTAGGTCTCTTCTGTTTCCAAATGGATTTATGAAAGTTTTCTCTAGATCTATGAGGTATGATAATGGTATTTTGATCAGAAATCCATTAAATCTGTACAACAATTTTGGGAGTATGGCCATTTTTACAATTTTGGTTCTTCCCATCCAAAAGCAAGGGTTACCTTTCCATTTCTTGATATTCTTATCAATTTATTTATTGAGAATGCTGTAATTTTCAATGTATACATCTTTTTATTTCCTTTGTTAGATGGAATCCTAATTATTTCATTTTTTGGATGCTGTTGTGGAAGGTTTGGTTTCATTAATTTCTCTCTCAGTGAGTTTATTGCTTGTTTACAGGAATACTATTGATTTTTGAGAGTTGACCTTGTATCTAGCTACACTACTGAATTTGATTATTAATTCTAGAAGTCTTTTGATGGTGTGTTTGAGGTCTTCTATGTAGCATATCAAGACATCTGTGAATAATGATAATTTAATTTCTTCCTTTTGTATCCTTATTATTTTATTTCTCTCTCTTATCTAATTGGTCTTGCTAATGTTCCCAGAATTATACTGAATAGCAGTGGTGATGGTGGACATCTTTGTCTTGTTTCTGATTTTAGATTGAAAGCTTTCTTTCAGTTGTTTTTTTAGTAAGGTTGTTGTTGGTTTGTCATGGATGGCTTTTATCAGAATGTCAAGATAAAGACCACCTATTCTAATTTTCCAAAGGGTTTTTATCATGAATGCATGTTGGAGTTTATCATAAACTTTTTCTGCATCTATTGAGATCATCATGTGATTTTTGTCTTTGGTAGTGTTGATAAGGTATATTATGTTTACTGATTTGCATATGTTGAACCGTCCATACATTCCTGGGATGAATCCCACTTGATCATTATGTGTAATATTCTTTTTTTCAATTTTATTTAAAGAAAGAAAGAAGAGAAAATTTAAAAAACACAATAGAAAAAAGTATAATGTTCTTGATGATTTGCTGCATTCTGTTTTTAATAGTTTATTGAGAATATTTGAATCTATGTTCATTAGGGCGATTGGTCTACAGTTTTCTTTTTTTGGTTGAGTGTTTCTTTGGTTTTGGTATCAGAGTAATACTTGCCTCCCAGAATGCGTTAGGGAAAATTGCTTCCCTTTAAATTTCATTAAAGAGTCTGAGGGACATTGACATTAAATCTCTAAATTTCTTGCAGAGTTCAACCGTGAATCAATCAGGACCCAGCTATTTCTTTGTTGGTAAGTTTTTAATTATATTTTCAATTTCATTAACTGATACTGGGTTATTAAGAATTTTTATATCTTATTGATTCAGCTTTTGTAATTTGTACCTTTCTAGGTACTACCCATTTCTACTGTGTTTTCTATCCTATGTGAGTAAAAATTTTCAAAGTAGGTATTGATGGTCTTCTGAACTTCCACAGGATTTGTAGTGATTTCATCCTTTTTATTCAACAATGCATGAATTTGAATTTTTCTTTCTTTTTGTTTTGATAAGTTTGGCTAGGGATTTATCAATTTTATTTATTTTTTTAAAAAACCAACTCTATTTGAATTGTTTTGTTGGTCTCAATTGAATTAACTTCTGCTCTAATCTTTATAATTTCCTCCTTTCTATTGACTTTGGGCTTAACTTGCTCTATTTTTTTTTCTACAAGCTGGCGGTGCAGCATTAGGTTGTTTATTTGTGTTCATTCCATTTTCCTGATGTGGGAGTTTACTACTATAAATTTTCCTCTTAAGACTGCTTTCATTGTGTCCCACATGTCCTGGTAAATTATATTTACATTTTCATTTGATTGTAGATATTGTTTAATTTCTTCTTTAATTTCATTTGTGATCCATTGGTTGTTCAAGAGGCTGTTATTTAATTCCCATGTTTTTATGAAGTTTTTGCAATTTCTT
The DNA here is from genome assembly GCF_034190915.1 of Cavia porcellus. Lineage (NCBI taxonomy): Eukaryota > Metazoa > Chordata > Mammalia > Rodentia > Caviidae > Cavia > Cavia porcellus. The sequence continues at coordinate 35,436,151 of NW_026947486.1, read as the reverse complement.
TTGCCATTAATTTTCAATTTTATTGCTCTATGGTCAGATAATATATATGGGATATTTTCAGTTCATTTGTATTTCTCTTAGGATGTTCTACATGCTAGTATATGGTCTATTTTAGAGAGCATCCCATGTGCATAAGAAGTGTATTCTAATGTTGTTGGATGGAATACACTCTTAAATTCTTCTAAGTCCATTTGTTCACAGATTTTGCTAAATTCTGTTTTTTGTCTGCTGATTTTTTGTCTAGTTTATCTCTGTGACAATTAGGTATTAAGGACCCTCATTACAGTTTTGTTATTGTTTACTTGATTTTTCATGTCTATTAATATTTGTCTTATATAGTTGGGTGTTCCCATATTTGGAAATTATATCTTTATGATTTTTATCTTTTCCTCTTGTATTTTTATCCTAACATTTAGTGACTTTATCTCTTATTTTCATTCTTGGTTTGACATTCACATTGTTTGCAAACAGAATAGCTACACTTGTGTTTTTTCTGGGTTCCTGTCACATGGAGTATTGTTTTCCATTCTTTGATTTTTGCTCTATAAAGTTTTTTTTGAGTTAAATGTTTTTCTTGTACATAGCATATTGTTGGACTGTGTTTCTTGATATATTCTGCCAGTCTGTTTCTTTTGATTGGTGAGCTGAGGCCATTAACACTGATGTCAATAACTGATATGCATTGGCTTATCTTTGTCATGCTATTTCCTTGGTGTTGGTTCCCTGCTTTTCTCTTCTGTTTAATTGCCTCCCCTGCTTAGTGGTTTCTTTCTGTTGTTGTTCTGGAATTGTGGCCATTTTTATTTCTGTCTAGAATATCTTTCAGTACCCTTTGTAGTGTTGGTTTGGTGGTCCTGAATTTCTTTAGTTGTTTTTTGTCATGGAAGTATCTTCTCTATTTTGAAAGATAGTTTTACAGAGCATATCAATTTGCATTTGAAATTGCACTTGATGTGCTTGACTCTAATCTGGATTTTCTTTTAACATTTGAAACACTACACTTCAAACTCTTCTTGACTTGTGGGTTTGTGTTGAGAAGTCCACCATGATTCTGATGAGGTTTCCTTTATATCTGATCTGTTTCTTTTCTCTAATGGCTTTTAATATTTTGTTCTTGTGCTGTTCTGGATTCTTGCTTATTATGTATCTAGGTGTAGATTTATTTTAGTTATGGCTATAATGGAATTCTATATGTCTAACTTATCTCTGTGTTAGATGCTTTCCCCATGCTTGGGAATTTTTCTGGTGTTACTTCTGCAAATAATTTTTATGTCATTTGTGTTGACTCTTGCCTTTTCATTGACACCAATTTCTTATATTATTTTTCTATACATTACCTTGAAGTTATTGGATCATTATGTCTTGATATTTTGTTATTTTCAGGAGATTTTTCCTTTCATGTTTGCTGGTCTTGATCCTGTCTTCAGGATCTGAAAGTTTGTCTTTAGTTTGTTCAAGCAGCTTTTCCAGCTTTCAATGGAATGTTTATTTTACTGGATACCTGTTTGAATCCATTTCATATATTCTACTTCTTTCCAATATTGATCATTCTTGGTTTCTCTTCACTTCCTTTCATCATCTATTTTTTAATCTGTCTCTACTTTAGATTTGCTAAAATTCCTTTATAAATGTTTATCCTTCCTTTTTTTATCTGAGAGATTATTTATGTTTTAATTTCTCTATAATTTCATGGATTTTTTTCTTTACTTTAGTTTCTATCTTTTGAGAAGTTTCAGATGTGTGTCTTCCAATTTCTTCTATGTTGATGGCTTCTGAATTTGTTCTGGGTGGGTTGGAGGTCTGGTATTCCATTTTATTTTTTCATCTTGTCATTTTCTATTTTAAAATTTTTTATTTTGTTTTCTTTGATGATCCTTGTGGATTTTTGTAGTAAGTAGCTATATCACTACCATCAAGCCCTAGCTAAGGAAAGTCTGTTCTTCAGGGATGCATTCTGCTGTTATGAGATTCTTGGTTTGGGTCTGTAACAAGATGCTACCTTCCTGATTAATTAAAGGTGGGATGGGAAAAAAGAATGGGATGTTGGTATCATTTTGGCTCAGTTCCTGCTCCTTTGGTGTATGGCTGTGGTGAGGTTGTTGCCCAGAGATTCTCGGTATTGTTACAGAAGGGAGAAAATCTAATCACAACAGATATGACATCCTAGCTAAAGTAGTAAAATTAGCATTAACAGTAGCATCAAACACAATTTAGAACTTAAAAACTGTTTTGACTATTGATTTTGTACTTCAGAGTATAGGCATAAAGTTTATAGTTATATAATAAAACCCATTATAAATTAGGAGTTTGTATGCAAAGTGTTTCCCCTTTGTAGAGGGTTTTTAATTCTGTGATAGAGAAATTTAGGGATGATAGTGTACAATACAAAGATAACTGAAAAGGAAATAGAAGTATGGATGGCAGACCAAGGGTGATCATGCAAGGTTTGAGAAACTAAAGAAGCAAGTAGAAAAGAAAGAGTGAAAAATTATTTGAGCGATTATCTGAACATACTCTGTGGGTTTGGGGGATGGAATTAGTTTTCTGTAATTGGAGTTTTCCCAGCTGCTTAGAAAAAAAGAGAAAAAAGAACAAAAGAAAGGAATAAAGAAATAAAGAAAAGGTATTGGGGATATATCCCAGTGATATAAGCACCTACCTGGCAAACACGAAGTCATGAGTTCAATCTCTGGAACAACAACAACAACAACAACAAAAAGCAAGAAAGAAAAGGAAGATGAAGAAGAAGGAAAAAGAAAAAGAATACAAAAATTGAGAGAAAGGGGCCAGTTACTGAGTCCTAGATTCTTCACAAACTTGTTGCCAGTCCCACAGAGATCTCAGTCACCTGTTGGCTCATATTGATATTGTTACTTTGGACTTTCCACACCACTAGTCTCACCTGTCCACCTATTGCACTTCAGTTGGGGCCCTACTGTGTTACTTGCAGTGCTTCTGGTCTCTGGGCCTTCCAAAGCAATTCACCTCTGTCATGGCAGTAGTGAGGGGTGGAGCCACTCTCCTCCAGCAAGGGTCCAGTGGGTTGCCCTGGTGGCAGAGTTATTGGGAGGGACTGCTTTGAGCTGTTTTTGCATCTTATATTCTATTCCATTCATTTTGGGGGGCTGAATATTTATTTACTTATTTATTTTTGCCATTACTGTACTGTTTTATCATGGTAGCTTTGTAATATAACTTCAAACCAGGAATTGTGATGGCCCTTACCTTGCCCTTGTTGCCAAAAATTGCCTTTCTTCCAAGTCTCCTCTACTCCCATATCAATTTTAGAATTGTTTTCTCTAGTTCTGTAAGGTATTCTATTGGTATTTTGATTGGAATTGCACTAAATTTATATAATAGTTTTGGAAGTATGACCATCTTCACTATATTTGTTCTGCCTATCCAATAACAAGGGATATGTGCTTCCATTTCTGACATATTCTTTGATATCTCTTTTCAGAGTGTTGTAATTTTCAGTGTATATCTGTTTCACTTTCTTTGTTACAACAATTCCTAAATGTTTCATTTTTCTTGATGCTGTTGTGAAAGATGTTTTCCTAATTTTTCTCTTGGTGAGTTTTTTATTCATGTATAGGAATGCTATTGATTTCTGAATATTGACTTTCATCTTTCTTTGTTGCCAAATTTGGTACATCAATCTGGATTTAGGGTTGATTTCTGTAGGGCTTGTAATATTTCACTCCAATCTCTCCTTGACTCAAGAGTTTCAGTTCTCAAGTCTGCTGTAATTCTGATGATTCATTTATAGGTGATTTGTTTCTTTCTCTAACAGGTTTTAACATTTTGTTATTGTATTGAATTTCTGGAATCTTGACTACTGTATGCTTTGGTATAGTTTTTCTCATAATGATTATTTAGCACTCAATATGTCTCACTTATATGTATCTCAAATTCTTTTTTCATGCTTGGAAATTCTGCTGTTACTTCTGTGCACAGAGTTTTTTTTTTTTTTTTTAAATACGCTTTGTGTTATCTTCTGATTCTTTGTTAATCCCAATTAATCTTTTTTTTTATTTAAAAGGAAAAACTGAAAAACAAATCAAATCAAAACAAAACAAAACAAAACAGTGTACAGGTAAAAGTAATACGGAACTACAAAAAAAAAAAAAAAAAAAACTAAAAAAAATCACCAGTTAATAGATTACACATTGTCATCTTAAAAATAGTTGCTCAAGTCACAGGATCAAAGCATACAAAGTAGACACTCAAACAGTGAGACTGAAAACAGTTGTGTTTAATGATCCATCAAAAACTCAGTAATATGTTCATCTATCCTAACACACCTAAACGCACTTGCAGTTGTATCCTTTAGAGCACTTCTTTTTCCTTTCTTTTTTACAACAAAATTTACACATTTTGGGTTTTATTACTCCCATAGTTCTTATTACTTTTTTTGTAAGAGAATGAAACCAAATATGACAAAACAAAGCTATCAGTCAAAACGAAGGATAGACATAGCACGTGATATAAAAACAGAGTACAAGGTTATCAACAATGGTTATCATAATGCCTCTTGCTTCCTTAAAAAGAATTGCCTATATCATTAGGTATTATAAAGTTGAACAAAACAGTACAGAACAAGACCAATAAACCCTAAACATTGTAAACATTACAGGAATTCAAAAGAAGATAATAGTCAAACCAGAATGGGCATCATAGTGAATCTTAATGCCTTCAAAGTAGTTGCCTGTACCCTCAAACTTGATGCTATCAAAAAGAATGCAACAGAGTCTAATCAGTCAAAACAATATAGTGGGAGTAATACAGGACTTCAAATCAAGTTAATACGAAATCAAAAAGTTACTATAATGCATCCTGCTAATTTTTTTGATTTTTCCCCTTAATTAAAAAATAATTTAAAAATAAATATTTTTTTAATGAATAAGGGAGAGATTGAAATAAAAGAGGACATAACAACGTAACAATACAGGTCGAACCAATGACAATTTCAGCAACCCAGTGCCTCACCACCAAATAACCCAACTTAATAGTACTTGCCATAGTGTCTTTTTCCTTGAAATATTTGAATATAACTTCATATACTATAGCATCAAACATATCAAGACAGTGTGAAGCCATTCAAATGGATGGAAGTATTATAGGGTATTTAGAACCAGCTAACAGAAAATGAACAATGGTTTCTATATTATCTCTTTGCCTATAAAAATTTTTGTTTATATTATCACATATAATAAAATCCAGTAAGTTACAACATGATAAAACCAATGGAGACAGAAGAGCAATAGTGTGGTGGGGCTGCAAAACAAGATGATATTAAATCAACACTAGCTATTAAGATGTCTTGTTTTCTTGAAAATAGCTTTTCATTTCATCACAAGCAATAATGTCAAGCAGCCCAGAATAAAGCCATTCAAATTAATGAGTGAAAACTTTGTAAGGCTTCAAGGCCACATAATGGGGAATCATGATTACTACATACTTTTATATATTTGAATCATTTCTTACACTAGAGAAACTATTCGGTATTCACACATGTGAGTTTGATTTATTTCACTTACGAGTATGGTCTCAAGCTGTGCCCATTTATTTATAAATATCTCAATGTGATCCTTCTTTATAGTTGAGTAGTAAAGTACTCCATTGTACAAAAATACCACAACTTTTTATCTATTCCTCAGTTGATGAATACTTGGGTTGTTTCCAAGATCTGGCGATTACAAATTCAGCACAGAAGAGATTTTTTTTTGTCTTTTTCATTTTTATCAGTACCAGGGATCGAACTCACGACTGCCTGCTTGCAAGGCAGGCGCTTATGCTGCTGAGCTAAATTCCCAGCCCCCGGGATTACAACTTGTGCTGCTATAAACATAGGTGCACATATATCACTGTGGTATGATGCTTTCAGTTCTTCTGGGAATATGCCTAGGAGTGGAATAGCTGGAACAAAGGACTTCCAATCCCAGCTTTTTGAGAAATCTTCAGACTGACTTCCTTGAAGGCTGTACCAGTCTACACTCCCACCAACAGTGCAGGAGAGTTCCTTTTCCCCCACAGCCTCTCCAGCATTTGTTGTTGATGGTTTTCTTGATCCTGGCCATTCTTTCAGGAGTGAGATGGAATCTCATAGTGGTTTTAATTTGCATTTCTCTAATGAGTAATGATGAACATTTTTTTCATGTATTTATTTGCCATTTGTATTTTTTGATCTGAGAAGTGTATATTCATCTCAGATGCCAATTTTTGGATTGGGATCTTTGAATTTTGGGGGTCTGAGTTTTTTAATTCTTTATATGTTTTAGACAGAAGTCCCTTTTCTGAGGAGGAGTTCACTAAGAACTTCTCCCAGTTTGTGGGTTTTCTTTTCACTATGCTGGAGAATTTTTTTTTTTTGACATGCAGAAACTTTTTATTAAGAGGTGGTCACAGTTATTGGTTCTGAGAAGTATTTCCCATGCAGTTTGAATCCTGTTCATGAATTTTCTACCTAACCCTATGTCTTCAAGGTTTTACCCAATTTGTCTTCCAATACATTTAGTGTTTGTGTTTTAATATTCAGATCTTTGATCCATTTAAATTTTAATTTGGTACATGGTGATAGGCATGGGTCTAGTTTTAGTTTTTGGCAAAAGGAGAGCTAGTTTTTCCAACGCCATTTATTAAAGAGACTGTCGTTCTTCCAGAGAAACTGCTTGGCTCCTTTACCAAAGATAAGGTGGTTGAGTTGTGTTTGTAGTTGTGGTTGTATCTTCTAATCTATTCCATTGATCTTCAGCTCTGTTTTGATTCCAGTACCATGTTGATTTTACTACAGTTGCTTTGTAGTATAACTTCAAGTCAGGGACTGTGATACCTCCTGCCTTGCCTTTGTTGCTTAGAATTGTCTTTGTTATTCTAGGTCTCTTCTCACTCCAGATAAATTTAAGGAGTGATTTCTCTAGAACTATGAGGTATGTTGATGGTATTTGTATTGGGATTGCATTGAAACTGTGTAAGAGTTTTGGGAGAATGGCCATTTTCACAAAGTTATATTTCCCACCCATGAGCAAGGGATGGCTTTCCATTTTCTGAGATCATCTTCAATTTCTTTTTTCAGTGTATTATAATTTTCCCTGTATAGGTCTTTCACTTCTTTCATAAGAGTAATTCCAAATATTTCATTTTTTTGGTTTCTAGTGTGAAGAGTGTGGCTTCTCTTATTTCCCTCTCTGTGATTTTGTTGTTAGTGGACAGGAATTCTATTGATTTCTGAGTATTGATTTTGTATCCAGCTACATTTCTGAATTTATTTATTATATCTAAGAGTTTTTCAATTGAGTTTAAGGGGGTCTTCTATGTAGAGTATCATGTACCCTGCAAACAATGATAATTTAAATTCTTCTTTTCATATCTTTACCCCTTTTATTTCTCCCTCTTGTCTAATTGCTCTGGCTAATATTTCCAGTACTATATTAAATAGGAGTGGTGATAAAGGGCATCATTGTCTTGTGCCTGATTTTAAAGTAAAGGCCTTCAATTTTTGGCCATTTAGCATACTATGCTTTGTCATAGATGGCCTTTATTATATTGAGGCAAAGACCATCTATTCCAATTTTCTATAAAGTTCTTATCATGAATGAATGTTTGACCTTATTGAAAGCTTTTTCTGCATCTATAGAAATGATCATGTGATTCTTATTTTTGGCTTTATTGATATGGTGGATTACATTTATTGATTTACATATGTTGAACCATCCCTGAATGCTCGGGATGAATCCCACTTGGTCATGGTATATAACCTTCTTGATGAATTGCTGCATCCTATTTGCCAATATTTTATTGAGGACTTTTGCATCTGTGTTCATTAGGGAGATTGGTCTATAGTTGTCTTTTTTAGTTGGGTCTTTCTCAGGTTTTGGTACTAGAGTAATATTTTCTTCCAGGAATGATCTAGGTAGTATTATTTCCCTTTCAATTTCATTGAATAGTTTGAGGAGGGTCGGCAATAAGTCTTCTTTGTATTTCTTGTAGAATTCTGCAGTGAATTCTTCTGGGCCTGGGCTCTTCTTTGTAGGTAAGGACTTAATTACATTTTCAATTTCATTAACTGAGATTGGGTTATTCAGCAGTTTTACATCCTCTTGACCTAGCTTTGGTACTTCATATGTTTTTAGGAATCTGTCTATTTTTTCTGTGTTACCAAACCTTTGAGAGTAGAGTTTTTCGAAATAGATGTTGATGATCTTCTGTATTTCTATAGAGTCTGTAGTGATTTCACCTTTTTCATTTCTTATTGCATGAATTTGAGCTTTTTCTTCCCTTTTTAAAATAAGGTTGGTTAGGGGCTTATCATTTTTATTTATTCCTTCAAAGAACGAACTTTTTGATTCGTTGATTCTTTGGATTGTTTTCTTAGTCTGTATTGTATTAATTTCTGCTCCGATTTTTATAATTTCCTCTCTTCTTTTGGCTTTGGGCTTGACTTGCTCTTCTTTTTCTAGCTGTTTGAGGTGTAGCATCAGGTTAATTATTTGTCTTCATTCTGTTTTCCTGATGTGGCAACTCAGTGCAGTAAATTTTCCTCTGAGGACGGCTTTCATTGCATCCCACAGATTCTGGTAAGTTGTATCTGTATTTTCATTTTCTTGTAGGTGTTGTTTAATTTCATCTTTAAATTCCTCTGTGATCCACTGATTATTCACAAGTGTGTTATTCAGTTTTCATGTGTTTGTGGAGTTTTTGCAGTATCTTTTATCATTAATTTCTAATTTCAAAGCACTATGTTCCGATAACATGCAAGGGATGATTTCAACTCTTTTGCATTCATTTAAACATGTTCTAAAATAGAGAATGACCCATGTACTGCTGAGAAGAATGTGTATTGTAATGTTGTTGGGTGGAACATTCTGTATATGTCTATGAAGTCCATTTGTGCACAGCTGTGATTCAGTTCTGTTATTTCTTTGCTGATTTTCTGTCTGGTTGATCTGTCCCTTGGTGTCAATGGTGTGTTAAGGTCTCCTGTTACAATTGTGTTACTGATAATTTGATTTTTCATTTCTGTTAATAGTTGTTTTATATAACTGGGTTCTCTGGAATTTGGTGCATACATATTTAAGATAGTTATCTCTTCCTCTTGGAGTTTTCCCCTAACGAGTATGTAGTGACCTCCTTTGTCTTTACTGATTATTGTTGGTTTAAAGTTCACATTGTCTGCAAACAGAATGGCTACTCCTACTTGTTTTTTTTTTTTTTTTTTGATTACTGTTGCATCAAGTATTGTTTTCCATCCTTTGACTTTCAGTCTGTGAGTATTCTTCTGGGTTAGATGGGTTTCCTGTAAACAGCATATGGTTGAATTTTGTTTCTTGATCCATTCTGCTAGTCTGTTTCTTTTAATTGGTGCATTAAGACCATTTACATTAATGGTTATAACTGTTATATGTTGGTTTATTGTTGACATGTTATTTTTCTGCTGTTGAATTTTTATCTTTCTATTCTTTTTAATTATCTGCTTTGCTTAGTGGTTTTTTACTTTGTGTATGTAAACTGCTTTTCAATATTTTTTGCAGGGTAGGCTTGGTGATCATGAAGTTCTTCAGCTGTTCTTTGTCGTGGAAGTATTTTATTTCTCCATCAATTTTGAATGATAGTTTTTCAGGGTACATTAGTCTAGGTTGGAAATCCTTTTACTTTAGGATCTGGAATCCTTCACTCCATGCACCTCTTGACTTTATTGTGTGTGCTAAGAAGTCTGTGTGATTCTGATAGGTTTTCCTTTGTAGGTGATCTCTCTTTTCTCTCTGACAGCTTTTGATAATCTATTCTTGTGTTGGAATTCTGGGATGGTGATCATTATATGTCTGGGTGTAGTTTTATTTTGCTTATGATTATTTGGAGTTCTATATGCTTCACTGAACCTAATGTCAGTTTCTGATCTCATGCTTGGGAAATTTTCTGCTATTATTTCTCTAAATATACTCTTGACATCCTTTATGTTGTCCCCTTCTTTTTCATTAATCCGTATCAATCTTATGTTGTTTTTATTTGTGTCACCTTGCAGTTGTTGAATTGTTATTTCCTGATTCTTTGTTGTTTTTAAAAGATCTTTCCTTTCCCTTTCATTAGCTGCAATCCTGTCTTCACGGTCTGAAATTCTATCTTGACTTTCATTGAGGCAGTTTTTACAGCTTTCAGTGGAGTTTTTGATTTCCTGTATATCTCTGTGCATCCGCTTTATGTATTTTGTTTATTTCTTATACTGCTCATCTAGGGATTCTATCTTTTTGTTTAATTCCTCCAATTTTTTAACTGTGTTTTCTTTAGATATGTTCAGCATGTCTTTCATTTCTTTTTTCATTTTTCTTTTACCTGGGAGATTATTTCTAGTTTGAATTCCTTTAAAACTTCCCGGAGTTGCTCATTTATTTCAGTAGCTATTATGTCCGATGTTTGAGGCATATGGCATATATTTTCTTCTGTATACGTCGCTCCTAGGATTTCTTGAGATGGGCTGGAAGTTTGAGTTTGTAATTTGTTCTTTTTTTTGTCATTTTCCTATATTTCTGTGTTTCAAGTGTTATTGAAAAGCTCCCTCAGGGTCTGTTGGAAATCCACTTCTATGTTCACAGCTCCTGGGACTCTGGCACCCAGTTCCCTCAGGCCACTGGGCCTCTGGAACCCATGGTGCTTGCCTGCTTGCCTAGAACTCCACAGTCCCACACAAGCTGGGCTCTGGGGACAGTGGGCGCCCACCTGCTTGCTTGGACCTCCACAGTTCTCTAAATGCAGCCAGAATGGGGAGGCAGATGTAGGCGCCTCCAACCCACCTAGTTGGCTCAATGCACCCGGAAGACTTGAGGGTCCCGAACAAGCTGGGCTCAGGGGAGAGTGTGCGGGCACTTACCCCAGGATGCCAGGCCTTTGGAACTGGTGATGCTTTCCTGCTTGCTTAGAAATCCACATTCCTCCAAACACATGGGAAGGCGGATGCGGGCACCCCAGACCCGCCTAGCTATTCCACTGCACCCAAATGGTGTGAAGGTCCCAAACAGGCTGGACTCCGGAGACAGTGTGCACCCTCCTGCTTGCTTGGAATTCTGAGCGCAGCCGGAACGGTGATCCTAATTAATCTCATATTAATTTTATTTTCATTATCTGGCAGCTGTTGGGTTGATTTTCCATGGCCCAATTCTTATTTTAAGAAGTCTTTCATTTGATGATCTCTAACCACAAAACTGTCTTCTAGCTCTAATACTATATCATCACATTGATTGGCTCTGCTGTGTAAACTTTCAATAGAATTTTTAATCTCCTGGATTTCTATTTGAGTTTGTTTTATGAAATCCAGTTCTCTTCTATATTGGGCATTCTTAGTTTCCCTGTATTTTCTAAGCTCCTCTATTTTTTCTTATCTCCATCTACTCTAGATTCACTAAGCATTTCCTTCATTGTGGTCATACTCTATTTATGTTTTATTTTTGTCAGGAACTTATTGATCTGTATTGTTACTTCCATTGTTATTATTTTGTAAAATTTGTCTAGGACATTTTTTATTTCTTCCAACTTAATACCCTCTGGATTTGTCTTGGGCACATTGGGTTTTATGGGCTGAATCTTGCTTCTGGGTTTTTTAATTTTCTATGTTTTTAAATTTGTTTTCTGTGCTAAGACTTGTAAATTGCTTATGGTGGGTAGCTTTATTGATACTATCAAGATCTCTTTAGGAAATGACTACTTTTCAGAGGTGCCTTCTAAACATAGCTGGCTTTTGGCTCTTGTGTCTTCCCCATTGTCCTACTTCTTCAATGTATTAGGATTGAAATGTTGCTGCTTGTTTGGCTTAGTGCCTAGTCCTTTGGCACTAAACTATAGTATTGTTTGTGATCCCCAGAAAATCTAGGTATTGGCATTAAAAGAGAATCAACTGATCACAACTATGTCATCCTGGCTAAAGTAGTACAATCAGTAATAATACCATCAAGTACAGGTTACAAAATGACAAGCTATGATAGCTAATAATTTGAAACTTTAATCATGGGTACAAGATAAATAGTTATATAACAAAATTTAAGAAAAATCAGAAAATTATGTATAGTAAATATCCACTCAATAGACCAATTTTACCCTAAGGGGAGAAAATTTAAGATAAGAGAAAAAACAGAGAAATAAAAAAGATAAAGAGATTAAATGCAAGTTTGAAGGATAAAGAAAGAATACTCAAGTCTCAGGAAACTGATGAAGAAAGCAGGAAAGAAAGGAAAAAACAAAAAAGAAGAACAAAATAAAATAAAAACCTAAAAGTGCTGTTCACATGCATGAAAAAACAAAACAAAACAAACTAACAACAAAAAAGCAAATTAAAAAAAGAAATTTCTCTGTGCTTTGAAACCTGTGATTATATTCTGAGTCTATACTTTTGTGGTAGTGCAGGGTGTGACTCATTTCTCTCTGGTAGACAGAGCAGGTAGTTGAAGCCCAGATCCATGCTGGCTGATCCCAGCAAGCCTGCAGTAGGATTAAGGAAAAGTTCTGGATAATCACAGCAAATCTATGAAAAAACAAAACAAAACAAACTAACAACAAAAAAGCAAATTAAAAAAAGAAATTTCTCTGTGCTTTGAAACCTGTGATTATATTCTGAGTCTATACTTTTGTGGTAGTGCAGGGTGTGACTCATTTCTCTCTGGTAGACAGAGCAGGTAGTTGAAGCCCAGATCCATGCTGGCTGATCCCAGCAAGCCTGCAGTAGGATTAAGGAAAAGTTCTGGATAATCACAGCAAATCTTCAGTAGAATTAGGGTGGAGATTCCAGTACTTTCAATTCCACAGTAGTTCAGAATGATGTTGGCCTTTGGTCATTGACTTGGGGCCTTTGTTGCTCAGCCTACAACATTCTGGGTTTTTCTTGCTGGCTTGACCATGTCTTTCTGACTCTGACTGCTTCCTGTAGTTGTCTTTTACTCAGTCACTGTGGGATTTCAACATTGCATTCCCTGAGATAAAGCCGTGCTATGGTTTCTGTGAGTCCCAAGTTTAGTTGGCCCTTCCTCAAAATGGCATCCAGCCAAGAATCTTTTCCAGGTGACATAGCAGCTGATTGGACTGGAGTCACTCACAGCTGTTGTACTGTAAAGCATTGATTTCTTCATTGCGTTGGGGCGTTTCTCCCTGGAGGCTTCTGGGTCACCTGCCCTCACTATGTAACAGTAGATTTCATCTTCCCCTCTCATGCCACAGCTAGGAGTTGGACAGAAAGTGTGGGTTGCTCCCTCCTTTTTTGCATTAAGGTCTATCTGTTTATTTTTTCATGTCTGTTTACTTTTACCTTCAGTTGCTTCCTAGATCCCAGGGATCCACCTTCCTCTCTTTTCTTCTTTGAGCTGTTATTTTCCAGTGTCTGGATTCCATGTCTTGGGGAGGTTTACTTGTGACTGCTATCTTCTCAGAAGTCTGTGCATACATATTAACCTATATGTAAACCCATGTCTATAGGCAATTTTATATTTTACCATCTTTATCTATGTTAAGTTAAACATGAATTTATACTCTCTCCAATTCTAATATATTACCATGTGGATACTTTTAGCTTCCTCTTGCTTATCTATAAATTCTTGTGTCAACAGTGAGTAACCTAGTTCCCCCCATCTGCTACCTATTTAGTCAATTGTTCAAACTCAGTGAATAGACATGGTGGTATCATAATTGTTAACACATACTCCCATGAGAAAAAGACTTTATCAACTAGATTACAGTGCTTCTTTAAACTGCTTTTTGTTAATCTTACAGATTCCATATATTTGTGATACACTTAGATTCTCTTGTCACAGTCTACATTCCTTCCTGGGATCTCTAACCTCCTACATTAATCTTTGTGTTGTAAGGTTCTGTGGATTTTGATGTATGTGTATTGTTATATTTCTATCTTTCCATTATCATGCAGATATTTTACTGACCTGAAATCTTCTTTCTATTTTGTCATGCTCTGGGTCACTGGCAACAATTATTCATTATATCTGTAGTTTTGCTTTTTGCATAATCATTGAGGTTATGGCTTACATCTAGACGTACCACCAAAGCTGTATGTGGCCCCCAAAGCCTCAGGTGGTGCTTTTTGGAGATGGTTGGAGCTTGGGTATAGGATGCTGGCAGCAAGGGTGACTCACCCTAGTTGTGAGTCCTACCTGCCCAAGAGGTTGGGAGCCTGAATGGAATATAAGGGATAGAAAGAAGACTTGCTGCTTCTGTTGCTGCTCATTTGCTGCCTTCTGCCCACCAAGAACTATTTCTCCTCTGTGATGTTCTTGTGTCATACCACCTTGCCTTGGAGCTAGCCATCTATGGACTGAAATCCCTATTAACTGTGAGCTGAAATAAACTTTCCTATTTTCACTTGTGGCTGCTGGGGTATTTTGTCTCAGCAACACAAAAAGTAAGTAAGACAATTGGAAAAGACTAGTAACTGATTTGGGCCCTTTTGATTTACTTCTTTCACTAAGCAATATACATCGAGTTTCCTCCATTATTCAATAGCTCATTTCTTTTTAGCACTAATATTCCATTGTGTGGATGTACTATATTTTGGCCATTTTTCTGTTAAAGTACATCTTAGTTGCTTCCAATATTTGATTACTATGAATAATGTTTCTATAAACATGTATGAAGGTTTTGCATTGGTGTATATTTTTATGTTAATTAAATTTCTGAATGTGAAATTACAATATCACATAAGACTATATTTAGCTTTGTAAGAAGCTGTCAAACTGTTTTCTAAAATAACTGTACCTTTTTACATTCCTATCAAAAATAGATGTTCACGTAGCTTGACATCGTTTCTAGCATTGAATATTGTCAATTTTTAAATATTTAATCATTCTCATAGGTGTGTACTGATATCTTACTGTCACTTCAATTTTCACTTATTAATGATATATGATGTTGAACATCTGTCCATCTGCTTATTTGCCATCTTTATATGTTATTAGGATGCACATCTGTCCAGAACTTTTGCCTATTTCTTTTTTACTGATATATGATTATGATACAGAAAAATTATTTTTATTTTGGGGGAATGATAAATTTATCCTGATCATTTTTATCTCCTTTCCACCTTCCTATTTTGCCCATTTCTTTTTTAGAATATTTTTAAAATAATTTTTAAAATATTACAAGTTTATCTAAAATTATTTCTCACCCTGAGTATACAAATAGAAACTCTACAAAGTGTTCATTTCTTTACTTCTTAGTTTACAAATATACAAAATAGAAGTTTGCTTAAATTTATGTAACATATTTATTAAGGCAAGGAGCTATATAGAAAAAACACATTTGTCCTGTTTATTATCCATTGTACAAAGTATTGTACATTTGAAACCACAGTACATAACAGACTGTCTGCATAAAAATGTTAAAGAAGTAAACCAGGTATATTCACCTGACTTAGATGATAAAGGTATATTAGAAGGCAAAAATAGATTTTCCTTGTCAAAATATGCAACCATTTGAGAAGAATTTTGGCTTCCTCATTTGGTACCGGTAGAACCAAGACTCACCAAGCATCATCATGTAGGCTTTTAAAATTCATTTTCTGTACCTGAATTTCTTCCTCTTCTTCTAAATACTATTGGCTTTTAGAAGGCAAAGAGAATACAAGGTGATTTTTATACTTATATTGCATCAAAACACAATTCAAGAAAATCTTGGTCTTTCTGCCCTCCCCATGCATGGATCTAATTTATACTCGTATATACACAACTTCCAGTCTTTACCATGGTGTTTTGTAAGTCCAGTTATGTTCAAATTGGATTTGGAATTGGATTGATACACGATCCAGTCACAGACCCCATTTGTTCTTTGATTTTGTTTTGTTTTGGATTTCTTCTTTCTCCTGTTTACTCACAAGCTGACTTGTTGTGAACTTGACCATGATTGTAGTGCTTGCCAGCTAGACAGTGTAAAAGATTTTTGAAAAAATACTGAATTCTCTCCTGGCAGCACAAATCACGTCCACTCTGGGGTTTAAAAGTGCCTCTTCACGTATAACGCGAGGTGGTCGAACCTGGAAAAGGCCCCGTTGCTCTTCTGGTACTGGAATGGGCGATGGCCAGTGCATTTACGGTAGTGCCTGGTCAGTTCATCTGAGCAGACGAATTTCTATCCACAGCTATCCCAGTCACAGTGGTAAGGTTTCTCATTTGTGTGAGTTTGCAGGTGTGCTTTGAGATGGAGAACTCTTTGTACAGGTTTTGCTGCAGCCAGCATAACCATGTGTGGGTTATTGTCCTTTTCCTGGGCCACGACCTTCTCCCCTCTTTGGTTTGGGATTGTCTGGCAGGCAGGAACTGGGTAGCATGAGCTCTTGGTACTGAATTGGTGGGACCTGCAGCTGCATTTGGTCTGGCAGGAAGGGAGAGTAGGTGGATCCTGGATGGGGATGGAATCCTAGGGGAAGCTACAGGGCATTGTGCCCATTTCTAGAAAATGCATTTTCTTATTGTTGAATTAAGGAAGTTCTTGGAGGGGTTGGGAATTTAGCTCAGTGGCATAAGCACCTGCCTTGCAAGTGTGTGGTCATGAGTTCAATCCCTGATACCAATAAAAAAGAAAAAGACACACACACACACAAAAAGAAATTCTTGGTATATTTTGAATAGAAGTCTTTTTCTCACATATTTGGGTTTGCAAAAGCTTTGTGCTTTGTTAATTTCCTATTTTTATTGATTTTCTGCTCATTTTATATTTATTTATTTATTTATTTATTAGTACTAGGAATTGAACTCAGGACCTTGTCAATGCCAAGCATAGGACCTTGTCCTATGCCACTGAGCTGTATCTCCAGATCTCTCATTTTATTTTTTTACTTGTTTTGAGTTTTCCAACATTGATTTTCTTTTTTTAAATTTTATTTAAAGAAAAACTAAACAAAACAGAAAACTGTTAGAAATAATACATACTTTCAAAGAAAAATTAAACAGTAAGAAATCACTGGTTGATGTTCACATATTGCCCTTTTACATATAGTTGTTCAAGATACAAAAGTGGAACATACAAAGTGGGGATACAAACAGACTGCAAACAGTTCTGTTCAATTATCCAACAAAAACTTAGTAATATGGTTATCAATCCTATACACTTAAACATGCATGGAGTTATCTGTATCTTCATTTGTGTTGAGATTAAGCAAACCAAAGCCAGCTAAAATCACTCTGAACAAAGAATAATAGTATTGCTGGATTTCACATCATCACATTCCAAGATCAGCACTGGGTACTGTACTGTCTATTTTTCTTCAGAGTATTTGGTCATTTCATCATGCATTATGGGATCAGTTCTCATAAACTGTTTATAGGTTCTATGCATGCATGAGTCTTAAACTGTATTTCTATCCTTTCTATATTACAAGGAGAAACAAAACAAAGCAAGACAAAACAAAACATATTCCTATAAACACATGAAATGAAAAAGACATAAAATCACTGTATGAAGAGTTATACAATGGTTACTGTGTTGTCTCTTGTTATCTTCAATAGAATTGTCTACATCATCAGACATAGTATAATTGAATAAAGAAGTATATAATAATATAAATAAAAATGCAACTTTGTAGATAGTTTAAAACTTCAAAAACAGGTTATACTCAAACCAGAATGGGTATCATAGTGAATCTTGTCATCTTCAGTGTAGTTGCCTATATTCACAAACTTGATACTATCAATCATATCAGTTTTGAATAAAATCTGTCAATACAAAACAGCAATCAAACCAAATTTAACTAAGATCAGTCATGATAAAATAGTATATGTTATACAGGGTTCCAGATTAAGTTAATAGGAAATTAAAGATGATTACTGTACTATATCCTGTTATTTTTGGGATAGCTGTCTGTGCCCTCAGATCTAGTGCAAGTAGACAAACTGGGACAGAATAAAATCTATCTAAGCAGAGCAGTGCTAGTAATGTGGATTTTAAATCCTGATACACTATTAACAATATCCTCTGCTGTCTTTTTTAAGACTATTCCTCCCCTTTCACTATCCCAATGTGCACTGTGCATTTTTGGGTCTGACCAACACCCTCAATTTTTAGATTGGGGCGGCAACCTACTATTTACCTAAGTGGTTCCGAACCTTCTCCCTCCTGGACTTGATCTCTAGTTGTATTCCTTTAACTATTAAAACCTTTCTTTCCAACCTATCTACAAATACTGGTCGAGTTGCCCCTGTTACTCTCTGGTTCCCTGTCATATAGAGCATTGTTTTTACATATTTGACTTTTGGTCCCTTCTTCAGGTTAATTATATTTCCTATAAAGATCATCTCAGTGGACCCTACCTCCTGATCTACTCTGACTGTGTTTCTCTCTCTCTTTTATTTAGTGTATCAAGGCCATCTAAGAGATTATAGCAAACCTTCTCTGCGTCATTTCTTTTGTGCTCTTTTTCTGCCATTAGTTGTCTGCTTTTCTTCTTCGTTCCACTTTTTGCTCCATTCATCGAGGTTTTTTCCCACTATTCCTGGAATCCTGGTGCTTTTCTCTGTCTCTAGAATGTCTTGCGGTATTCTCTGTAGAGTTGGATTGGTGGTCATAAATTCCCCCAGTTCCTATTTGTCTTGGAAGCATCTTGTTTCTTCATTAATTTCTAGAGACAGTTTTTCAGGGTACCTCAATGTGGGTGGGAGTTTATTTTCTTTCAGAGCTTGGAATACTTAACTCCAAGCTCTTCTTGATTTGATGATTTGTGTTGAGAAGTCTGCCATGATTTTGATGGGTTTTCCTTTATAGGTGATTTGTTTCTTTTCTCTGACAGCTTTTAACATTCTGTTCTTATATTGAATTTCTGGGATCTTGATTATTGTATACCTGGATGTAGCTCTGTTTCGGTTGTGGTGGCTGGGGTTCTGTATGCCTCATACATCTGAATATCATTTCCCTTTCCTATGCTCGGGAAGTTTTCCTTTATTTCTGTGAATAGCCTTTGTAGTTTCTTTGTTTATACCCCTTCTTCTTCATTCACATTCTTTATTCTTAAGTTATAGATCCTCTTGTTTTCTTGTAGCCTTTGTTTATTACTGCCTGTTTCCTTGTTAGTTTTAATAAATTTTTCCTTTCATGTTCACACATTGCAAACCTGTCTTCTAGTTTGGATAATCTATCCTTTTTCTTTGAAGCAATTTTTCCAGCTTTCAATGTAGTTCTTTATTTCCTCATAATCTCTTTGAACCTGCTTCATGTATTCTATGTTTTCTTTATATTCTTCATCAAACATTTCTCTCCTTTTATTTGTGCTCTTCCATTCTTCCATCTGTGTCTTCTTGAGAGGTGCTTAGCATTTTTCTTTTATTAATTTCCTTGTATCTTGCTTTACTTGGTTAAATATTTCACTTTTGAACTCATGTATGAGGTCCTAAAGATATCTCTTTATGTCCACTGATGCCCTGTCAGATATTGCATGTTTGCTATCCTCAATCTTTTTTGTATTTACCTCTCCTGGATCAATGTTCTCAGGGTTGGGATTTGGGGACTTTTTCTTGTTACTTCCTCTTTTCATGTTTTTGTTTTCTTCCATAAGGGCGTATAGAGGAGGTCACAGTCCCATTCCTTGTTGGTTATGGTTCTGAAGCATGCTAGCTAGGTGATCCTGCCCATTCCAGTGTGTTATTGAAGTGCAAACAGGGGAAGTTTATGCGAGCCCCTCCCCTCCGTGTCAGTCAACCTGTCGAGGTCTTCACTGCATTAGTGTGTATCACGCATAGGGAATTGGTTTGGGACAAATTATTGGGTCTCAGCCAGGGGCATGACCCAGGCCAAGTACACCCCACCAATATCGTTTGGGAAGGGAACAACTGATTGAAATCACTGCTGTTCCTTGTTCTTGCCTGTCCTGCCCGATTCCAAAATGTCATCCCATTGGTGCCCCTTTCCTGTGGAAGTGTTTTATTCCCGGTACTCACTGCAGGTCAATGCAGGTCCCTTGCCAGTTTCATTCCCTGTTGGGCTCTCCAACTTCTGCCTTCATTGCGACTGCACTTCAGTGTGACTACAGTTCCAGTGAGTTGGAGCTGTGGCAATTTGGGTGCATGAGAGCATGGAATCTTAGCTACCTCAATAGTAGCCCTGGGACTACATGTTTGACGGTTCTTTTCTCTTTAATTTCTTCCTCCGTTGAGAGGGTCCATCTCCCTCTGTCCAGGACTCCTCATGATGTGTTATTTCAGCATCTCAGTCGTCTGTCTCAGGAAGCCTCTGTATTCTGCTCTTATCGATCCGCCATCTTTACTGGAAGCCTGATTTTCTTTTTCAAGAATGTTTTATTCAGGATTCCTTGAGACCTCATGAATTTTAGGATGAGTTTTTCTATTTCTGCCAAAAAAATACTTTTGGGATTTTGAAAAAGATTACATTGAGTCTCAAGCTAGCTATGAGTGTTGTTGTCATCTTAATATTAAGATGTCTTTCGATTTGTTAGTGTTTTCTCTCATTTACTCCCATTGTTTAGTGTGCAGACTTTGACTTCTGTTGGGGACCATGAATTGTAAATTGACAATATCCGTCCTAGGCTCTTCTTGCCCTGTCTGCTTTGTGGGCCAGTTTTGGAATGTACAAATCACTTCCCTCTCAGTCAATCAGATTAGCACCCATGTATGGATCTTGGATTGCTTCCTTTATGATGTAGTTGCCCTTTCTACCACAGCCTCTACAC
This sequence comes from Cavia porcellus, assembly GCF_034190915.1. Lineage (NCBI taxonomy): Eukaryota > Metazoa > Chordata > Mammalia > Rodentia > Caviidae > Cavia > Cavia porcellus. The sequence goes on along the minus strand of NW_026947486.1, from coordinate 35,415,495 downwards.
TGTTCTAGGAAAAGCATCCTATTCTCTCTCTGACACTGGTTAATAAAATAGTGGCTAGCTGGGGATTCTGGGCCTTTCATTCCTAGAAAGCAACTGGTGGTCTCAGATCCTACTGCATACCCCTCTACTTTGTCTCTTGCTCTTCCTTTCCTTTCTTGCTGTGAGCCATAACCCAGGCAGTAAACTGGAACTCATTGTAGAGGTCTCCAATAACTAGCACCATGAGAAAGTATGCTAATATATTTCCACGGTTAAATTTATTCTTAAGTATTTTATTCTTTTATTGTTTAAAGAAAAAAAGAGAAAACTAAACAGAAAACGGTAAGAATAATACAGAATTCAAAAAATTTAGCACTAATAAATTGCTAGTTAATACATTACATATTGTCATCTTAGAAATAGTTGTTCAGGTTATAAAATTAAAGCATAAAAAGTGGATATACACTCAAACATTGACAGTGCAAACCATTCTGTCCAATGATCCAACAAAAATTTAGTAATATGGTCATCTATCTTATGCACTCATAGATACAGTTATATCCTTTAGATCAGTTCCCTTTCATTTTTACAATATGTGTTATACATTTTTGATCTTATCACTCTTTCAGTTTTTATTATTTTTTACACTAAAGACAATGTGATATTTACTAATGTGAGTTTTATTTCACTTAGTATTATAGTCTCAAATTACCTCCATTTATCTATAAAGACCTCAAGGTCATCCTTTTTTATCACTGAGTAATAGTCCAATGTATAAAAATACACTTTTTTCATCCACTCTGCAGTTGATGGGCATTTTGGTTGTTTCCAAATTTAACTATTACAAATTGTGTTGCTATAGATATGGGTGCACATATATCACTATGACATGACATTTTCAATTTTTGTGGGAAAATTCCCAGGAGGGGAACAGCTGAAGTGAATGGAACTTCCAATCCTATTTTGTTGAGGAATTTCCATACAGAAATCCACAGTGGCTGCACCAATCTACACTCCTACCAACAGTGGAGAATTGTTTCTTTTTTCCTACAGCCTCACCAACATTTGTTATCAGTTGATTTCTTGATGGCAGCCATTCTTTTCAGGATAACGTGATATCTCAGTGTTGTTTTAATTTACTTTCCTCAAATGACCAGTGATAGCATTTCTTCATGTATTTATATGCCATTTGTATATCTTCATCTGAGAAATGTATGTTCATCTCTGATGCCCATTTTTGGAGGGGGTCTTTCAATTTGGGAGCTTGATGTTTTTCAATTCTTTTTATGTTCTAGATATAAGTCCTTTGTCTGAGGGACTGTTAGCTAAAATTCTTACCCATTCTGTGGGTTTTAATTTCATTTTGTTGGTGATTTCCTTTAAGCACAAAATATTTTAATAATATGAGATCCCTGTTGTTGATTCCTTGAAGTATTTCCCATGAAGTTTGCATTTTGTTCATGAATTCTCTGACTACCACCATGTCTCCAAGATTTAGTGTAGATCTTTGATCCATTTTGATTTTAGTTTAATGCCTGATGATAGGCATGAGTCTAGTTTTAGTCTTCAGCATGTGGAAAGCCAATTTTTCCAACACCATTCATTAAAGAGACTATCTTTTTCCAATGAATATTTTTAGCCCCTTTGTCAAATACAAAGTGGCTGAGTGTCTTTGTAGCTATATTTGCATCTTCTAATCTGTTCCATTGATCCTTAGGTTTATTTCTTTGCCAGTACCATGATGATTTTATCACTGTGGCTTTGTAGTACAGTTTCAAGTCAGCAACTGAGATGCCTTCTGTCTTGCCTTTGTTGCCAAGAATCACCTTTGCTTTTCTAGGTTTCTTCTGATCCAAATGAATTTTAGGAATATTTTCTCTAGATCTTTAAGGTATGTTAATTGTATTTTGATTGGGATTGCTTAAATCTGTATAACAGCATTGGGAATATGGTCATTTTCAAAATGTTGGTTTTTTCTAAGCAAGAGCATGTAATATCCTTCCATTTTCTAATATCCTTTTCAATCTCCTTTTTTTAGAGTAGTATAATTTTCAGCATATAGGTCTTGTACGTTCTCAGGTTGATTCTTTTTAAATTTTTTTTTATTTTAAAGGAATTAATACAAAACAGGACATAACAAAGCAGATCAGAACAGAACAATGTAAGCAACACAGTATTTCACCATAAGACAACCTGTAATTAACAGTAACTACCATAATGTCTCTTTCTTTGAAATAGTTGAGCATAACTTCACGTACAATAGCATCAAACATAACAAAATAGTATAAAACCATTCAAGAGAATGAAAGCATTACAGGGCATTCAGAACCAAATAACAGAAAACAAACAATGGCTACTATATTATCTCATTTTCCATAGAAAATTTGTTTATACTATCACACATAGTACAATCCAATAAGATACAACATGATAGAACCAATGGAAACAAAAGAGCAAAAGCAAGGTAATACTTCAGAGTAAGGTGATATTAAATCAGCACTGGATATTATAATGACTTGTTTTCTTCAAAATAGCTGCTTATACCATCACAGATAATAAAACCAAACAAACCAGGATAAACCCATTCTAACTAATGAATACAATCTTTATAAGGCTTCAAAGCCATGTAATGGGGAATCATGATTAACATAAACTCTTACGTACCCTTACTATTTCTTACACTAGGGAGACTATACGGTATTTATACATGTGAGTTTGGTTTGGTTAGGTTGATTCTTAAGTATATAATTTTTTAGATGCTATTGTGAAAGGTGATATTTCCATAATTTCTCTGTGAGGTTTCTGTTTGTGGACAGGAATGCTATTTGATTTTTGAGTATTGACTTTGTATCCAGCTATGCTGCTGAATTTGTTTATTACTATAGTAGTCTTTTAATGGAGTATTTGGGCCTTCTATCTAAAGTATCATGTCATCTGTAAATAATGATAATTTAAGTTCTTCTTTTGCTATCTTTAGTACTTTTATTTTTTTTTCTTGTCTGATTGATCTGGTTAATATTTCCAGAACTATATTGAATAAGAGTGATGATAGTGGGCATCCTCGTCTTGTTTCTGATTTTAGCATGAAGGCTTTCCATTTATGTCAATTTAGTATAATGCTGGCTGTTGGTTTGTCATAAAAGGCCTTTATGAGATTGAGGTAGAAACCATCTATTCTGAGTCTCTTTAGGGTTTTTATTATGAACAGGTGTAGATTTTATTGAAATCTTTTTCTGCATCTTTTGAGATGATCATGTGATTTTTATTTTTGGCTCTGTTGATGTGGTGCATTACATTTGTTGATTTGTGTATATTAAACCATCCCTGAATTCCTGGAACAAATCCCACTTGCTTGTGATGTATAATCCTCTAGATGATTTGCTGCATTCTATTTGCCAATATTTTATTGAGAATCTTTGCATCAATGTTCTTTAGTGAGATTGGCCTATAGATCTCCTCTTTTGGTAGGGTGTGTCTCTGGTTTTGTTATTAGTGTGATATTTGCCTCCAGGAATGAGTTAGGGAGGATTGCTTTTCTTTCAATTTCATTGAAGATTTTAAGAAGTATTGGCATCAAATCTTCTCTAAATTTCTTATTGAATTCAGCCATGAATCTATCAGGACCTGGGCTTTTCTTTGTTGGTAAGTTTTTAATTATATTTTCAATTTCAGTAGCTGATATTGGGTTATCCAAAATTTTTATATTTTCTTGATTGAGCTTTGGTAGTTCATATGTTTCTAGAAATCTGTCCATTTCCTCTGTGTTTTCCACCCTAAGTGAGTAGAGATTTTCTAAGGAGGTGTTCATGATCTTTTGAATTTCCATGGGATGTGTAGTAATTTCTTTCTTTTCAGTCCTTATGGCATGAATTTGAGTTTTTTCTTTCTTTTTCTTGATAAGGTTGGCTAGAGGTTTATCAGTCTTGTTTATTCTCTCAAAACCCAGCTCTTTTATTTGTTAAATCATTGCACTGTTTTTTTAGTCTCAATTGCATTAATTTCTATTCTGATCTTTACAATTTCCTCTCTTCTTTGAGCTTTGGTTTTGACTTGCTCTTTTTTTTTTCCCTAGAAGCTTGATATATAGCATCAGAATGTTTATTTGTGCTCATGTCATTTTCTTTATGTTACATTTTATTGCTATATATTTCCCTATTAGGACTGCTTTCATTGTGTCCCACAATTTACAATATGTTGTATCTGCATTTTCATTGAATTGTAAGTATTGCTTTATTTTTCCTTTAATTTCACCTGTGACCCAGTGGTTGTTCAGAAGGTTATTATTTAATTTCTATATATTTATGCAGATTTTGAAATTTCTTTTGCCTTTGATTTCCAATTTCAATGCGTTATGGTCAGATTTTATTCATGGGATAGTTTCAATCTCTTTTCATTTACTTAAGAATGTTTTATGGGTTAATATATGGTCTATTTTAGAGAATGTCCCATGTGTAGCTGAGAAGAATGTATATTCTGATTTGCTTGGGTGGAACACTGTAAACATCCAGTAAGTCCATTTGCTCATATAATTCAGTTCTGTTATTTCTTTGCTGACTTATTTTCTACTTGCTCTATCTCTCTATGGCAGTGTGGTGTTAAGGTCCCCTATTACAATTGTGTTCTTATGCATTTGTTTTTCCATGTCCATTAGTATTTGTCTTCCATAGTTGGGTGCTCCTCTATTTGGCACTTATATGTTTATAATTGTTACTTCTTCTACTTTACGTTTTCCACTAACAAGTATGTAGTTGCCTTCTTTAGATCTTTTAATCATTTTAGGTTTGAAGTTCACTTTGTCTGCAAACAGAATAGCTACCCCTGCTTTTTTCTGAGTTCCTGTTTTATGAAATACTGTTTTCCATCCTTTGGCTTTTAATCTCTGATTTTCCTTTTGAGTCAGATATGTTTCTTGTATATAGCATATTGTGGAATCCCATTTCTTGATCCATTCTGTCAATCTGCTTCTTTTGATAGGCAAATTGAGGCCATTTACATTTATGGATATAACTGACAATTTTGTCATGTTATGTTTCTGTTGTTTGTTTTCTGCTTTTCCCCCTTGTTTAATTGCTTTCCTTGCCTGATGGTTTATTTCTGTTGTTGACTTGGAGATTGTGGTCATTTTTATCTCTATCTAGTATGTCTTTCAGTACTCTTTCTACAGTTGGTTTGCTGGACATGAATTTCTTCAGTTGTTCTTTATCATGGAAGTATTTTGTTTATTATATTTGAAAGACAATTTTGTTGGCTACATCAATCTGGGTTGAAAGTTGTTTCCTTTCAGGGCTTGAAACACGCCATTCCAAGCTTATCTTAAGTTGAGGGTTTGTGCTGAAAAGTCTGCTGTGTTTCTAATATATTTTCCTTAATTTGTGCCTTTTCTCTAACAGTTTTTAGTGTTCTGTTTTTATGTCATATGTCTGGGATCTTAATTATTGTATGTCTGTGTGTAGATTTATGTTGGTTGTGATTGTTTGGCATTCTATATGACTCACTTATCTGTATATCAGATCTCCCCCTTGTTTGGGACATTTTCTGCTATTACTTCTGTGAATAGTTTACCAATCTCATTCATGTTGACTCCTGCATCTTCATTGATGCCTATTAGTCTGGCATCATCTTGAGATTGCTGGATTGTTATTTCATGGTGCTTTGTTATTTTTAAAAGTTCTAACATTTCATGATCCCTATCTGTGATCCTGTCCTCAAGATCCAAAATTCTATCCTCAGCTTCATTTAAGTAGTTTTTCCAGCTTTCATTAGAATTTCTTATTTCTGGGAAATCTCTTTTAATCTGTTTCATGGATTCTGCTTATTTACTATATTGTTCATTCAAAGTTTCAATAAATTTCCCATGCTCCTGGTTTTTTTTTTTTACCTATTTCTTCTTTATCTGTGTGGAGCAACTTGTTTCCCAATTGTTATTTCTGTCTTTATTCTAAATTATTTCTAATTTAATTTCCTCTATGGTCTCAGGAATTTGTATCTTTATTTCATTTGCTATCTTTTCAGTGATTTCTGGTGTATGACTTTTAAAGTCCTCTAGTTCACTGTCACCTATTCTTGCTCCTGATGCACTAGATGTTTGAGATTTCTTTTTCATTTTGTCATTTTGACCTTTTGGGCTAATATTTGGTTTTTTAATATCAATAGTCACAAATCTTGGTAGTGTATATCTTAGAGTCCTACTGTGTGGTTGATGTTTGTCTGATTATTGAGTACCAAAATGAGAAGGAGAGCCAGTCACCTGAATTTCTCCTGCAGGTCCTGTTGAGTGTGTCCTGTATTCTTCTTGGGCTGCCTAGCTTAGGATTATTGATGTAAGTTAACCTTTAGTTGCTGCTGTTGCTATGTCCTCAGGTTTTTACAGGTCACCAGATCTCCCTGTCTATAGTGTTTGTCTCAGGTGAGACCCTACTGTGTCATTGAGTGTCTTATAAGCCCTTTTAATTTTCTCCAAGTTGAGGGCAGCCTTATTGGCACACTACTCAACCTTCCTGATATTCCTTGTGTGGAGGAAGGAATCACCTACACTATTGCTAAGCTCTCCAAGGTCTTATAGCCAGAAGGAGTTTTGCTACTGCTCCTATTTAACCTCTGTTTAACCTCTGGAGACCTCTGTTTTAGGAGCAAACTCACCACACTGACTGGAAACTGCTGAAGTCTTCTGTTTGGGTGAGGGATTACTAAGTCTCGCATCAATCCAGCTTGGTTACCACTGACATTCAAGGTTCTGGGAGGGGGAGTGGGAGCCGAATATCAACAGCAGTACTTGGTCCAGGAGATGGGGAAGTCACTGAGGGCAGTGGGCCAGCAGTGCAGAGGACCAGGCTGATGAGGCATGCAAGAAAAGTGTGCTGACAATGTCTGAGGGTGGTGCAGTGGGCTGGGCTGGTGGGGCATGCAGGAAAGCATGCCAGCAAGGTCCGAGGGTGGTGTAGCATGTCTACCAAAAGAGTTTTTGATATTGTTGTAAATAGAACTGTTTATTTATTTCCTTTTTTTTGACTATTCAGTACTTGAATTCTTTATTGTTATAGAATGCAACTGGCGTCTCTGTGTTAATTTTGTATCTTGTATCTTTGTTTACTTTATTTATTAGGTCTAACAAATTGTTTCTAGAAATTTTAGTATTTTTTAGTTTATTAGTATTTAAGAGCATGTCATCTGTGACCAGAGGTAACTTTACTCCTTTCTTTCTGATTTGAATGACTTTTTTTTTTTCCTTACCAACTGATCTGGCTCAAACTTCTGATGTTTTTTATTAGGAGTGGTTAAAAATGAGTATCTTAGTTTTGTTCCTAATCTTAAGGAAAAAGCTTTTAGTGTTTAATCATCTATGACGTTATTCATGAGTTTTTCATATGTTGCCTTTATCATGTTAAACAAGTTAAGATAGGGGGTGGCAGAATAAACTAATACTTATTACACATGTGTTATATGCTAGGTATTCTTCATATATGTATACATCTACCAAAATTCATCAAATCATACTGTAAAATCATACCATCAAATAAAATTATACTATTGAATTGAATTGCTTATTGTTCATAACTTATACCTCAATAAGTTTAATATTTTACTTAGTGGCTACTATGTGAGAAATAGATATTTGTCATATCAGGGACATTTGTTAGAAAGATATTGTGTTCACCTTGACCATAGGAATTTGTATCTTGTTTATTCACCACAGACAGCTTTGGAGGGCAGATTTTTCACTTTATGGTTGGAAAAAACAGAGGCTCAGAGAAGTTAAGTACATTTTTTAAGGTCATCTAACAAGGAAGTGGCAGAAGTACAAATGGAAATAGGCCTATGTAATTCCAAAATCGTGTGTGTTTTACATATCACTATTACTGCCTCTCAAAACTTAAAGAAGATGGCTTTGTGGCTGGGGATTTAGCTCAGCAGCAGAAGTCCCTGACTGGCAAACACAAGGTCATGTGTACCTGGTATTAAAAAAGAATGTGGCTTTAGAGACTCTGAACAGGGTTATCCTAGATACAACAGTATGGTCACAGCTGTCTTCTCTTCTCACTCAGTCACTGTTGTGTTCTTTATAACCTTGATTCTTAAAATGTTGTCCTATGTGACTTGTGATTTCAAGCCATGAACTATTTTCAAGGAACCCAAATCCTCAAAAAAAATCCCCAGAGGATACAAGAGAAGAAAAAGGGAAGTGTCTGCAAGATCTAATCCAAGCAACTCAAGTCTAATCTTTATGATATACCTTTTATCTTTCACAAATTTACATATTGTGATGGACCAGAGAAAGGGCATAAAGTTGTATTTTTCCATAATCATATCTTCATAAATTCCTAACTTCACCTAGCACAAACATGCCTAAACTTCACTGGCCTTTTGACATCAATATCTCCCTAAGGTAAAGTAAGAGAATGATACCAATACTCTCTTGATTACAAGTGACAAAGTCTAACCAAAATTGGAATATGACAAAAGGAAGTATAGGAGTATCATTTAATATAGACACAGCTAGGCTCAAGTATGAAACTATATCACCAATTTGTGTATCTCTATGTTAGCATGCACTAATAAAAAATCAAAAAGAAAAACACATAATGATACCCTTTAATGATCTTTAGTAAAAGAGCCACCTTTTTCAATAACTATCATCCACAGAGAAACCATCCTGGTGTTTCAATAGCTTTCTAAGCTGATATTTTAAAGAATACCATCAGTATTAATTTGGTTCCAGGGATGTATTCTGTTCTGCAAGATATAGTTCTTATGAAAGTGAAACTGAGTCCAGGACTAATTCATGTGTTTTGGTTTATATTTAAAATATAAGCCTCTTGCACTCTAAGACAGGGCTTTAGATAGTGGCTGGGTCATAGATGTATGATGTGGGTTATGGGTACATAATAACTGGATTAGTCAACTGACCGAATTAGCACAGGCATGGGTGTAGGTGAATGGACTTACTGAAGATAGAAGACCCACCCTGAGTGTGAGTGGCACCAACTAGCAGGGTTATAGCCTGAATATAATAAAAAGAGAAAGGGAAACTTGATACCTCCTTCCTTTATTTTCATGGACTCTTTCTCCTCTAGGATGTCCTGCTGCCATGCTCCTCTGCATTGGAGCCAGCTGGTTATAGACTGAAACTTCTATAATCCATGAATTTAAAAAAACCTTTCTTCTTTTAACTTGCCATGTATTTTGTCCTAGTACTCAGAAAGTTACTAAAATGACATGTGAGAGAACTTTCTCACCCAAAAACTGCATTCAAAATCTAAACATGATTTACTGGGGATGTAGCTCAGTAGTAGGCTGCATGTCTAGCATTTACAAGGCCCTCGGTTCTTGCCTAGCACCATACACAAAGCATTCAACATGATTTTGGAAATATTAACCAAGGTCAAGGTATGGTAGCCAGTAGTATGAATTAGAGAAAAAAAGATTATGATGAATATTTAAAACAGTGACAAAATCCAACATATGAAATTGACAATACAGATTATGGAAGAATTGAAAATCCAAATGGAGAATAGAACAGCAAAATGAAGTGGAGCCTTAGCATGAAGGCTTTACCATCCTTGGTGCTGGAAGAACACAAGAGAAGAGAGAAAGTCACGGAAGCTGATTGAATCCAGGCTCATCATGGGGATGACTACTGGGGAGCTGAAATTATGGAGAAAGATGCAGACACTGAAAGAAAATGTCCTTTAAAAGAGAGGAAAGAAAATACCTAGTTTATATTTCTTGTCCTGGGGGTCTGCTATCTCATGTTTGAGCCCTTTTGCAGAGATAAACTACATTGTTGAGACTTCTTGATGCCTAGGTGTTTATTTTCTGCACTGACAATTTCAGTCTGGGGGCTTATTTACAACAAAATAGATCAAAAACCTAAACATTAAAACAGAAAAATTAAGCCTACTGAAAGATAAAATGAGTAAAACACATCAAGTCATAGGTGTAGGAGAGGATTTGCTAAACAGGATTTCAATCACACAAGAGATAGAAGCAAGAATCAACAAACAAGATTATATCAGACTAAAATATTTGTATACAGCAAAAGAATTAGGAGAGAGAGAGAGAGAGAGAGAGAGAGAGAGAGAGAGAGAGAGAGAGAGAGAGAGAGAGAGAGAGGGAGAGAGAGAGAGAGAGAGAGAGAGAAAGTAGGATGAAGAAATAACAACTTACCAAGTGGGAGACATTTCTGCCAACTACTCCTGAGACACAGGACTAATATCTGGAATATACAAAGAACCCAACAAAATCAGATGACCCAAAATTAAAGACCGAGCCAAGAAATGGGAAAAAGAAATGAAGAGACACTTCACAGACAAAGAAATACAAATGCTCAACAGATATTTGAAAAAATTTTCAACGTATCTTGTTAGAGAAATGCAAATTAAAGCAATGCTAAGATTCCATTTTTCTCCAGAAAAAAAAAAATAGCAGTCATTAAGAAATCAAGCTATAACAAATGCTGGCATGACTGTGGTGAAAAAGAAACCTCCCTTCATTATTGGTTGGAATGTAAATTAGTACAACAATTAGGGAAATTGGTATGGGTATTTTTCAAAGAACTGCAATTAGAAATACCATATGACCCAGCTATCCCACTTCTAGGTTTCTTCCCCAAAGAGATCAAGTCACCATACTATAGGGATACATATATGTCAATATTTATAAACCCACAATCCATAATAGCTAAATCCGGAAAACAGCTTGTATACCCATCAACAAATAATAGAATAAAGAAAACATGGTACCTATATATATTGGAATACTACTCAGCTATAAAGAACAACAAATTTGAGATATTTGTAGGAAAGTAGATGCACCTGTTAAATGTCATGTGAAATAAACCAGACACACGAGCTTACATACCATAGGTTATTGCAAATTTGAATGAGGCAAAATACAAACAAAGAAAATGATAAAGGATGGATAGGATGGTACAAGAACATGAATCCCTTTGCAGTAGGGAAGTGGTCCAGGGATAGGGCCAGGGATGGGAATGAGAGGAAGGGGAAATAAGAATAAAGATATGGCATGTACAGGAACTTAACAACCCCAATTAATGTAAACATTATAAGTTATAAAAAGATCTAGGACAAATAATAGCAACAGAAATGAAAAATGACATAGGAGAACTGGAGGAGGAGGGAAGGGAGGGGAGGGAGAGGGAAGAGGATAAAAAAAGAAAAATGTTATAATTTGTACATTTAAAAATTCCTTAAGATGAATATAAAACTATATGAAGTTCAAACGAGTATAAATAGAATGTTTAAAACTTTAAAAATGTTTCTTTCCTTACTCCATCTCCCATTAATGTTTCTCATCAGCTAAAGCTAATTAGTAAGGATGCCTGAATAATATCATTTATAAACAAAGAATATGGAATGAATCTGGCACAAACAGATAATACCCAAGACATCATTCATTATCATTGGATGCTCACTTTCTGTTATTCTCTACTTCCTTTTAAGAGACCAGATCTTAAATTCAGTCTTTTTAATCCAGCCTGAATCCCCAGAAGTTAACATTTTGCCATCAACAAAATTGCCTCATCTTCTTCAAACATTCCATCAACCTCCTGCCATAGTTCCAATCTAGATGGTCCTTTAACAGAGCACTTCTCCTGTGGAAATGTTTACTTTCATATCATGCATATCAGGAATGTGAGGAAGGTATCCTTATTTATTCTACATTTTTGCTTTTAAGCTACTACTTCCAATCTGTGTAAAATCTTGCTAATTAGGCTGATGCCACTAACACTATAACCCACTTCTGCAGTGCCATAATCTGCCAACATCCCAGTAATACTCCCATCCCAGTCATGCTATTTTCCACTTCCCCTCCAACCTTATTCTTAAAGGCTGTGAAATATGCCTCATTCTAAGTTGGGCTGCCTTTGGCAACATACTGCAGAAAAATTGGATGGAAATGACTTAACAATATGTGTCTTCTTATAACAAGAGATGTAGTGACAGGGAAGGTTCTAGGCTGCTTAATTTTGTGGTTCTATAATATTCTGTAGAACCCAAGAACCTACCTTTTCCTCACCATCTTAGCCATCACACCACCCTTAACATGTTCTTTTAGGCTGATTACCCTCATGGTTGCAAGATATACATGTAAACTGTAACTGTAAATTCTCTTACATGAAGGCAAGAAATGAAGTCAAAATTATAATGAGAAGTTGTCAGTAGCCATTAAATAAGGGTGGAAGGAATGAGTTTTATGATCTTAAATATACAAAAATATCTGGTCAGGAAAATTGTAAATCTCCCTCTCCATAATAAATATGCTTAATACGTCCTCAGGCCAAGGTATCATACTCTTGGAAAGTGTCTGGAGAAAGTAGCTCATATTCATCTCTATGTTTTTATCTGTATGTGCATCTATAGCTGGCCACCTGTCTTTCTGTTTGACACCTTATTTCTGTAGATATGCCAATGACTTCTATTAGGTTGTTGTTGAATTTTGCTGGCAAAAAAGTAATTCTCTATTACTAAGATGTCACTGAATATTTTTGTTAATGTTCATCTTATATTAATTCAACAGTTTAACCCTCAAAGGCAATCTTAGCTCTTTCATTTCTACACTTTGCTTGAGTGGGAGACAGTAGAATATGACCTGATTCTAGAATAGTCCTGCCTAGCCATTTAACATCTGTCAGATATAGAATTGTTATCTGTAATTCAAGGATTATAATGGAATCTACCTTGCAAGATTTTTGTGGGGACTAAGTAAAATAATTTGAACACTGCTACTATAGTGCTTGACACATAGAATGCACAGACAATGCAGTTATATCTAGATGTATCCTCAAAGCCTCATGCGATCAGAGGATCTACGGGAGAAACTGGATTATGGGTGTGTGACACTGATGGGTTTAGCAGAGTTTGGGGTGTAGGTTGTGGGCTTGCTGAGAAGGGAAGTCCCACTCTCAGTGTGGGTGACACCAACTAATGGGTTTGTGGTCTGAATGAAATGGAAAGGGAAAGAAGATTGAAGATTTTCTGCTTCCTGCCTGCCATGCCATGGGCTGTTTCTTCTCTGTGGTACCCCTATGCCATACTTCCCTTCCATGGAACCAGTTGACTATGGACTGAAATTTCTACAAACTGTGAGTTAAGACAAACCTTTCCTTCTTTAACTTGTGGGTGTCACATGTTTCATCCCAGCAATGAGAAAGTAACTAAGACTAATTTTGGTACTGAGAGTGGGGTCATTGCTGTGACACTACTTGACCATGTGGAAGCCTTTGAAATTGGCTTGTGAGAAGAGTTTGGAAATAAGAACCATGGGAGCAATGAAACCCAAAATGTGTAATAGTCATTGTACAAAAGAGAGGAAAAGAAAGTGCTCTAAACTATATAACTGCATATATATTTAAATGTATAAGATAGAAAATGATATCACAGAGTTTTATTGGATCATTGAACAGAACTGTTTGCAGTATCGTTGTTGGAATGTCCACTCTACAAGCTTTAATTTTGTGACTTGAACAATTATTTCTAAGATGGCAATATGCAATCCATTAACTAGTGATTTCCTACTGTTCATTTTTTTCTTCTGTAAATCTGTATAACTTGTACCCTTTCACTGTTTTTTTTCTTTTCTCCTTAAATAAAAAAAAGAAGAGCTTGGAAAGGTTTAGAGATGCTGGTTAAGGAAGCAGCACTAAAGTCAAGCTGGAATTGATGGAAAATCTTGGTCATAACTCAGAAGATCAGAATGATGGTAGAAATGCAGCTGGTAAAGAGGAGATTTCAGCTGAGAACTAGGACTGCATTGCCAGTTGGATTCCAGGCCAAGTATGTTATACTTTGGCAGAAAATATGTGTGCATTTCCCTCATGTCCAAGGACATTGTGGTTGTTATTTTGATACTTGAGTAGCTTAGAAGTTTAACTAAGGAACTCACCAGGAGAACAAGGGTGCTTACTTTGCAAATATCCTCATCCTGTGCAAGAGGAGGGCAAGAAGATGGCGTGAGTGCTACACCCACCTTGGAGGGGAGTGCTGGTCTGTGTAGAATACCAGAGAGGAAAAGGAGCTTGCCCTTCCCTCCTTTTGCCTTTCTGTCTTTGCTGTCTTCTGCCACCTTGAAGTATTATCTCTGTGCCATGCCTACCTGCCTTGGGGCCAGCTGATCATGAACTGAAACTTCCACAAACTGTGAACTAAATCAATGTTCCCTTCCTTCATTATGGGCGTCAGGTATTTTTTCCCAGCAATAAGAGAAAAGTAACAAACATAGTAGGCTGAGATAAATGGCAGTGTACTGACTAATTGAACAGAAGAAATTTCAAGACAATATAAGGTTGAGGTAGTGGCATGGCTACTGTTGGGGGTTTTTAGTCAATGCTACTTTGGGAATGAAGAGAAAAAGTTTTGAGTTTGGCCAGAAAGGAAGATTGAGAAAGTTGTGACCTGAAAAGATAGAGCAGAAGAGAACTTGGTTGCTGAAAAGATGAGCATTTAAAAGCTGAGTATATCAGAATAGGATAATGGAAAGAATGGGCTGAAGACATGATAAGAACCAGGAGACCTCTAAACTTTGCAGCCTCAAAATTACAAAGGTGAAAGCTTTGCTTTGAGAAGAGAATCCTAAGGTATTACACTGCAGAATGATGATAGCTTGAAGAATTTTTTCCTTGAGATTGAATTCATAGTGCTCAACAATCCAGGCACTATGCCCTTATACCAAGAGACAAAAAAGCTAGTTACTATTCTAGTTGGTGGCAGACTATGGCATTATTCCCATGATTCTGGTTTTAGGTGCATGCAGAATGCAAGCATTTTTGGCTGTTATGATTTATATCCCCAAAAGCCTCACGTGGTCATAGTGGAAATTTGCAGACATGCTAGATCTAAGGTATGTGCTGATGGAATCAAGGATGTGATGCTGGGATTGATTCATGGTGTGATTCTAGGATTAAGGCTTCTCTGCACTGGGTATAAGTGCTACTTGCTCTAAAGGTGAATAGACAGAATAAGATATAAGGTACAAGAAGAGGGTCACTGCTTGTCACTGTTACTTGTGGCTTGCTACATTGCTGCTTTGCTACCTTCTGCCCACCATGAACTGTTTCTCCTCTGGGATGTTCCTTTGCCACAATATTCTGCTTTGGAATCAGCTGATTAGAGACAGAAATCTCTGCAAATGATGAGCTGAGTCAAGCTTTCCTTACTTAACTTTGAATTTTGGATATTTTGTCTCAAAAATGAGAAAAATTATTAAGACATGGGGTCAGAAAGGCTTCCACCCAGATTTAAGAAGAAGGCTTAGAAAGCCAGATAATGTACCCCTTAACAGTGTATGAAACCAAGAGGGCAATAGCGACCCTAGATGGTTGAAGAATTCATGAATGTGGATCATCTGAGGAAAGCTGTGGGAAGTAAGCAAAGCTATCCCAAGAGAGAATCCATAAGGACTACAACCAGCAGCATATGGGACAACCATCTAAGTCTTCTGAAGTTTAAATGTTGACTTAGATTGCCCAGGATACTGGACATGGAACTACTACATTTAATGTTTTCCCTGCTACATTTTGGTCTTGCTTTGGTGCAATTTTTTTCCTATTCTCCTACTAGTACTTTTTGGAATGGTAATGTTTATCCTGTGCCATTGCATTTTGGAAGTGTTTAACTTTATTTAAATTTTGTAGAGGCTTGAAGCTAAGAGTTTGCCTTAAATTTCAGAGGAGAATTTGGACTTGACTTTTTCAGCAATTTCTAAGGCTGTTGGAAGTTGGCAACTCTTAGAGATGGATTGAATGCATTTCGCCTAAAGAGATGTACATGAGTGTTTTGGGAACCAGATGTAAAATGTTATGGCTATATAGATATAGATATAGATATAGATATATCTCAAAACCTCATGTGAAAGGAAGTCCCATTCTTTTTTTTTTTTTTTTTTTTTTTTTTTTTTTTTTTTTTTGTCTTTTTCCTTTTTATCGGTACCGGGGATCGAACTCACAACTGCCTGCTTGCAAGGCAGGCGCTTATGCTGCTGAGCTAAATCCCCAGCCCCTGGAAGTCCCATTCTTAAGTATGCATGTTCTAACCAATGGGCTTGTAGTCTGGATTGAATGGAAAGAGAAACAATAAAGAAGTCTTGATGCTTCCTGTCTTCCATGCCATGGACTGTTTCTCTCCTGCTATTGCAATTCTGCCATGTCACCTTGCCCTGGAATCAGCCGACTATGGGCTGAAACCTCTATAATTTATGACCTAAAATAAACCTTTCATCCATTAACTTGTGAGTATCTGGTATTTTGTCCCAGCTATGAGAAAGTAACTCAGTATATATGCTCATATTATTGTTTTACCTACTGTTTATCAGCAGAGATAAAATTTAGAATTTGAGTATTGCAAAACAAAATGGGTAAATAATTCATGCTTCCTATTGAAACCCAGAAAGTCCTTGACTTTGAGCAAAAACTAATTCCAAGGATGAAAGAACTTACCTTAAGTCTAAGGACAAATTATTGAAACAGAGCCTTTCCAAAAAAAAGCCCCTATGAATTTATTGTTTTCAAATAGTGATTTATAAATTAATAATCTCTAAAAGGCAGAAGCAAATTTACAGTTTCTACTCTGTATAATCATAAGGACAAATATAAAATTAAAAACCAGTAGTCATGTGAAGAGGAAAATGTGACTAAATATCAAAAAATAAATAATCAATATAAACAACATGAGATAAACCATACCTTGGAACTGAGCAAGATTATTTATTCAGTGATAAGATAAACATAGGGAATAATGTAAGAGAGAATTGAAAGAGAATGCCACAAGATAAAAAGATAAAAGTAAACTCATTAGGGACTCTAGAATTAGAGAAAAACTTAGCCAGATACATAATCTGTGATCTCAACCGAAAAGAAGAAGGCTATATAAACCTAGTGCTCTTGATCTCTTACTAACAATGAAAATCAGCCCAGGTCAACTGCCTCTTACCCTGAATGTTATAGGGATCCTAATGAGACCTCCAAGTAAAAGTAACATCAGCAGACCAACTGAAACATCCATTGATGATCCCCATCAGACCCATAACTCTCACTCCCCAGCAAGCAAAACCAACGGCTGAGTTGTGCCAGCAAGATTGATCCCATCAAAAGTGGGATGTTCTTTATTTTCATGGGATAACCTTGAGAAACTCATTCTTCCCACTAGTATCACTAGCAAAAAGCAATAGGAGCCCCAGCAGCACCATATAAATCAAACTGGTAAAAAATGGCACTTCAAAATCTCTGAACCTTAATTATCTGTGGAATAAAAGTCCATAAAAGTAGGCTGGGGCATAAATGCTACACTAAACAGTATATTTGCCTCCTAAAATTAAAAATGATATAGGACCTCAATCTCCTAAAATAATAGACAAATGTCTAGGAAACAATTAAAAATATCCTAAGAACCAGAAAAACCACAACTTTAATTTAAAAAGATAACAGATTCTAACACTAAGATGAATCAGATGTTGGAAATGTTTGATAAGGATTGTAAAGCAATATGTTTCAATATCAGCTAAAATTATTTTGAAACAAATAAAAATATAAATTCTCCAAAATAAATAGAAGTGATCAAAAGAACCAAACACATATTACAGAATCAAAAAATGCAGTAATAGAAATTAAATACTTGCAGACTGAGTGGATATGACTGAGGAGGACAGATTAATGGGATTTATCCAACCCAAACAACAGAGACAAAATAAACTGAAAACAAAGAAGAGACTAACGTATCTTTGGGATACTAACAAACAGAAAGCATTGATATCATTGAAATCCCAGAATGAGAAGAAAAATAATAATAATAATAAAGAGCATTTAAAGAAATAGTGGCTAAAACATTTCAAAAAATTGAGCAAACCCTAACAGGATAACTCCCAAAACTTTACACGGAGACATATCATAATGAAACTTCTGAAAACAAATGAAAAAAAAAGACTAAAAGGAGACAGACAAAAATGACAGATTACTTCTATGAAAAGACCATTTCAAATCACAAGAGAGTTCTCATCTCAAACTATGATGACCAGAAGAAAGTTGCACATTTTTCAAATGCTAAAAGGAAACAAAAACCTCTCAACCATGAATTATATATCTGGTGAAACTATCCTTTAGGAACACAAGGGAAATAACATTCTCATATAAAAGATAGCCCGCTGCACACACCTCACCTCAGCACTAGGGAAACTGAGGCAGGATGATTTGAAGACCAGCCTGAAGGGGCTGGGGATTTAACTCAGTGGCTTAAATGCTTGATTGGTAAGTGCAAGGTTGTGAGTTTGATCCCCAGTACAAAAAAAGTATTTGAAACAATTGATTAAGTAACACATAGGAAGCAATAAAAAAGAAGAGGAATGGGAAGCAGAGAAAACAGAAAAAAACAATAAATGTCACACTTTAACATAAAATCACCCTAAATGTTAATGCTCTGAATACACTAATTAAAAAATAGAAACTGGTACAAATATTTTTGAAAAATGATGTATTTGCTGATTTTAAGAAACATTTTTAAATTTACCAACATAAGTAGATTGAAATTAAAAGATATGCCATGTGAACATAAAAGGACAGAGGTGGCTATGTTAATAGTCTATAAAATATATGTCATAGCAAAATAAATTACTTGAGACAGGGAAATATATTACATAATCATTAAGGAATAAATGCATCAAAAAGATATAGTGACCCCATATACATACCCACCAAAACACAGCATCAAAACACATGAAGCAAACACTGATAGAGAGGAAAGAAGAAATAGAAAAATCCACACTTTTTGTTGTGGAAATTAACACCAACCACCCTCCTGACAACTGACAGGATATCTAGACAAAGAGTCAGAAAGCAAATAAAAGAATTAGACAACACCATAAGCCCACAGAATAGATATAATAGACATATACTGAGCAATTCATCTACTAAAAGCAGAATACAATTTTTAACTGCTGAGAGAACTTTCCAACATAGACCATATTCTGGATCATAAAACCTCAAAAAATTTAAAGAATTGAAATTATACAGAATACATTCTCTAGCCATAATAGAATCAAATTAGAAATCAACAACAAGGAGGCCGTAATAGTAAAACCTAAATTCATGAAATTATAGGGCACACATCTAAATAATTCATAGCCAAAGGAGGCTTAAAGGAAATTTTAAAATGTGTTGTACTGAGTGAAAATGAAAATACAATATATCAAACTACATGAAGTGTGGATAAAACAGTGTTGAGAGGGACATTTTTTATCACCTAAACTTTACATTAGAAAGAGGAAATGTTTATGATCAAGTATCTAAGTTCCTACTTCAAGAAATTAGAAAAAAGAAGAGCAAAGTAAACCCAAATCAACCAAAAGAAAAGAAAAATAAAGAGCACTAATCAGGTAGTTAGAGCTAGGAAGACAATAGAGAATATCAATAAAATAAGGGCTATTCTTTTGACAAAAATAAAATAAAAGTGACAAACCTTTAGCAAGTCTTATAAATAAAAAGAAAAATTTCAAATCACCAACATCAAGAATGAAACAAAACATCAGCTGGGTTTGGTGGCACATGCCTTTAATCCCAGAACTTGAGAGGCTGAAGCAGGAGGATCACTGGTAGCTTGAAGCCAGCCTGGGTTACATAGTGAGTCCAAAGCCAGCCTGAGCTACATAGCAAGATCCTGTGAGAAGTACCAAAGCAGGAGATAGATCACACATGCTGAGTACCTGAGGTGAACCACATAAATAAGTTGTTCCAGCTGGGAGAACACAGGAAGCCTGAGGCAATCCAAGCAAACAGGTTGCTAGGCAGAGTGAAGTCACATGACATCAAGTTGTCACATATATAAATAAACATGATGAAATTATTGAGCAGTTCCTTTCTCCCATCCAGAGAGAGGGCTCCAATCTGACCTCAGCTTTCTGTTTCCTGACTTTTTTCTTAATCTCTTATCATCTCTCACCTCAATTTGAAAACTGTTGGGCACAGCAAGACCTTGTAGAGAGACAGACTGACATACAGACAGAGACAAAATATCAATACAGCTCTTGAATCAATTAAATGGATAATGTGGGGAGTACTATGAACAACTTTACAGTAACAAATTAATCAATGTAAATTTCAGGATAAAGTCTTTCCCTACTTCCCATCTGGAAGAAAAAACTCAGGATGGAAGTATTGTGGTTGGGGGTACAAATGACAATCAAAAAAAAAGGGAATCAGGTGATCTTCCTCCCACTATCCTCCCACTATAATCCTCCCAAATACCAGGAAACACTGTCCCAGTGGCATCCTATCCACTGCCCATTGCTAGTAAGAGAAGCCCCCATGCTCTAGGCAGAGAGAAGCTCTGTCCTTCAAATTGGGAGCAATACCAAGCCTGCCATTAGGGACCTATGGAGCACATCCCTAGAGAAAATGGAGTAGGAAGACAGATTGAACAGAGTCCAGAGTAGGTGCTTCCTTATTGTTTCTACAAAGACCAGAAAGACCTGAGTCAGCAGAAAATCCTAAACACCAACCACTATTGTGTGAGGGGGGAAAGCCTGGGCACTGCTCCAAGTTCAGCAGGCTGGTAAGTTTGAGAATGGAACAGTTTGGAATTTGAGCACGAAGGAATAGAGGAGCTTGGCTGGGGCACAGTACTTCTGATGACATACTAGACAAAAAGCCTATGGAGGGAGAACGTGAGACAACCGTTGGATTTTCCTAGCAGCAAGAGGAGCAAGAGCAATAGCACATTGATAGGAAGTGAAGAAAAGCTTGGCAACTTATTTTACATCTTGTGATTCTCAAATTAATTGAGGTGGTTGGGTCTTAGAGACAAAAGACTGTAGTTAACTATGTCCAAAATATGTTTTGTAGCAAGAAGGCAGGTTCAAAGGAACTGACAATCTTCACTACTGCCCAGAAGGCAGATAAGCTTACAGGAAGGGTGGAAATTGTCATGACTTCCTGCAAGCAACTATGACTTAAGCGGAAAGAGAGTTGTGTTAATAGTTACATAGCCTAGTGGCCACTTGAGGATTGTATGTTTTCTTGTTGAAGTGTCTGTTCTGGGACTTGCTCTCTCTCTGTCTTTCCTTTTCACTGCTTTTCTCCAATTCTTGCTTCTGTATCAATACTATTTTTTACTTGTTTTTCCTACTTTTTAAATATTTCTTTTTGGGCCAAGGATATTGCCCAGTGTCACAGCGCCTACATCACAAGTGCAAGGTCATGAGTTATTCCTGATACCCACACAAAATTTCCTTTTCAAGCTTTCCCCTTCTAGTGCTTGTATTTGTAAAAAAGGGAGTAAGAATAGACCAGTGCTTTAATTTGAATGGTATCATTCATTATCATGTTATGGTGACCCCTAACAGAATTCTGCTCACAAGACTCAAACAAAATTAATCACAAATATATCAACAGGTTCCAACAACTTCACAGTTTCCCTCAATCTCTAATTATACCTTCTTTTCTATGCATCTTTAGCCCCACCTCCACAAATGATCTCTTAATATCCCTAAACATTAAACCTTTTCTCTGACTATAAAAGGCCTTCAACAGAGTCTGATCCCCTACTTTTTACCTATTAAAATTTCTTTTATTGCCAGTTATGGTGGAATACGTCTGCAATTCCAGTATTTAGGAGGCTGATGCAGGAGGATTGCCATAAGTTCAAGGCCAGCCGGGGCTCCATAGTGAGGTCAAGGCCAGCCTGAGCTACATAGGGAGACTCCCATCTTGAAAAAAATGTATCTACTCCTCATCCTACCAACTTACCACTCTTTTTCCCCCTTCCTCCTCCTCCTTTTCCTTTCCCTTCTCTGTCCACATAGCAGACTCATTGCCAATGACAGTATAGAATAAACTGTAAGGACTACTGCAAAGGGTGAAAGGATAAAAACAAGTTTTAATACATATAATTGATATAAATCAGATATGTTGATGCTACTATAAGCAGTAGAAATTCTGTCCTTACAACATAGTAAGAGTCTAACCCATTAAATTGGATAGAAGGAGTCAACAATATCTCTGGAAAAATAAAGCAAATAATACATTGCTGGAAAACAAAACCTAACTAAAGGTACCCTCATATCAACAACAAACTCTCTTCACTCTATTTGATGTCAACCACTGGGACCAAAAGGAAAAAAAAAACTAAAACATGAAAAAAAAAGCAGAAAAATGTCCCCCAAAATTCCTGACTCCACTAAACAGAAACAGAGGTAACCAATGGTGGAGAGAGCAAACACCAGTTAGCCAAATGAGTGAAATAAAGGGAAGTAATGAAATTTCACAAGTTCAAACTTGAAATAGGATAGAATTAACATAAAAACTGACCAATCCAGATATGAGAGAAGCAAATAAATTATTGGAAAAGTTGACCAAAACAGTTCAAAACATGAATGACAAATTTACCAAAGATATAGACTCAACAAAAAGGTGCCAAGCAGAAATCTCGAGATAAGGAATTCTATAGAATTCATAAACAGTAGAAATGACCAATGTGAAGAGAGACTTTCATAAATTGAGCACAAAATTTATGACGATTTACTTAGAGAAGTGATAGGAGAACAAGAAAAATTTACCCAATAGCTAATAGGTGACTCTAGAAAGACTAACCTAAGTCTGATAAGAGTTAGACATGAGAAGAGAGTACACATAAAATAAAAAAAATCTGTTTACAGAAACAATGAAAAACTTTCCAAATATGAGGAAAGATATCAATATATAGGTAAGTAAAGTTTACAAAGCACCAGACAACTATGTCACAAAAGATTAAGAAGACTCTCCCTACAATGCTAGTATAGTCAAAATTCCAAGTGTTAAACAAAAAGACAGAATTTTAAACGCTGTCAGAGAAAATTTTTTACAATCACATGTAAAGGTAATGGTATTAGGATTAGAAAAGATTTCTCAACGCAAATGTTAAGAACCTGGAGAAGAATATTGGAGTGAAATATTTCAAGCCTGAGAAATAAATGAAAACCACCTTTCAAAATTGAAGGAGAAATAAGGACATTCCATGACAAAGAACACCTTAAGAAATACATGCACACAAAACTAACATTACAAAACAACAAAGATGGAGTGAGAAATAAGTAGAATAAAGATATGCCATGTATAGGAAACCAATAACCTAAATGAGTGTAAACATTATATGACATACAATGAGCTCTCACTCTTTGAATGTCTACTTTGTATGCTTTAATCCTGTAACTTGAACAACTACTTCTAAGATGATAATATGTAATCTATTAATTAGTTATTTCTTACTGCTTTTTTTGAAATTCTGTATTACTTTTACCCTTACACTGTTTTGTTTTTTTCTCCTTTAAATAAAATTTAAAAAAAAATCAACAGGATGAAAATCAGGATATGGGAATTAAAGAGGAGGGAGTGAAGGGAAGGGATTTTTTTTAAAGAACAAGTTGTAGAATATACATGTACTCCCTTACCAAGCTTATTGTAAACTGCATGAACTCTAAACATGTAGTAATAAAAATTTTAAAAACTTACATATAATCAAGAGGGCCACCACCACCAAAAGGTTGCTTTCTGCAGGCAGCCAGCAGGATCAGGGGCAGCCATCAGGATCAAGACAGCCAGCAGGATCAGGGACACCCAGCAAGGTAAGTCCCATGCACCTGTAGGCCACCACTGGAGACCCTTGCTTCCTTTGGTCAGCCATCACCCATCAGAAGAGTTATACACACCCCTGTGTGCCTCCCGCCATCATGGGAGTCCTAATGTAGACATGCAGGCTGAGAGAAGCAGCCCCACCACCAAGCACCCCTAGTAATCATGGAAGCCCCAGTGTAGCTGTACAGGTCTGAAGAAGCCAACCCTATGCCCTGCTACCTCCCAGTAAATCGGGGGTCAGAGGAACCCAGGTGCATGCCCCATTTCCCTACATCATGGAGGAGCTGCCAATGTGGGAAGCACCTGGTACCCCACAATGACCCAGTAGAATGTCAAGATGAAGGAGCAAAAGGCAATCTCAGACCTCCAGCCCACACAGAACAAGTCTGGGAGATACAGTCATGGAAGAAAATGGAAGTCACACATCTGAAATGTCTCAGATAAAAGAAGAAATGTCTCAGATAAAAGAAGAAATCACAAACATAATGAATTGCTCAGCATGTCTAAAGTAGACATAGTTTTTTTTTTAAAAAAATGAGCATAGGAAAATGATGGAAAGCTTGAATGAACAACATAGAAAGGAATTACAATGCATGAAACAGACTCAAAGAGATATTCAGGAAATAAAAAAGTCAATCAAAATCTGGCAAAACTACTTGAAAGAAGGGCTGGGGATTTAGCTCAGCGGCGTAAGTGCCTGCCTTGCAAGCAGGCAGTTGTGAGTTTGATCCCTGGTACTGATAAAAAGGAAAAAGGCAAAAAAAAAAAAAAAACCTGCTTGAAAGACACTAAAGGTAGACTTTTAAACCTTGAAGACAGGATTACAGCTAGTGATCATGAAAGGAAAGATCTCTTAAAAATAATAGGAAACCAGGACATAACATTTCAACAGCTACAAGTTGCAAAGAAAAAAATTTAAGAGTGATAGGCATCAGTGAAGAAGCAGGAGTCAACACAAATGATATAAAAAGACTTTACAGAAGTAATAGCAAAAAACTTTCCAAATGTGGGAAAAGGACCTGGCATATAGATAAGTGAGGCATATAAACCTCCAACTAGCCATAACCAAAGTAAATCTACACCCAGACATATAATAATCAAGATTCCCAAAACTCAGCACAAGAACAGAATATTAAAAACTGTTAGAGAAAGGAAACAGATAACGTATAAAGGAAAACAATAGAATCACAGCATATTTGTCAACACAAATCATCAATAAAGAAAAGTTTGGAGTGAAGTGTTTCAAATCCTGAAAGAAAACAACTTCTAACACAGAGAATGCTAAAGGATATTCTAGAAAGAGATAAAGATGACCATGGTTCCAGGAACAGTGGCAGAGGGTTGGAAAAAAGGACAGGCAATTGAATGAATGGGAAAAGTAGAGGGACAATGGTAGGAGGACAGCATGGCAGAGACAAACCAGTGTATGTTGGTTGTAATCAGTAATGTAGATGGCTTCAATTCAGCAATAAAAAGAAGCACAGGGAAAGTATATAAGAAACACACTTAACTCAAAAGGAAATTCATAGGCTGAAAATCAAAGAAAATAGTTGTTCCATGTGACAGGAGACTAGAAAAAAGCAAGGGTAACTTGGCCATCAACTACAGAATGGATAAAAATGATATGGCATTTTCATACAACGAAAAGTTATCCAGCTATAAAGTAGGATAATCTTGAGACTCTTGTAGGTAAATGCATGCAACCAGAGATCATGTTCATAGGTGAAATAATTTGAACTCATATGAGTGAATCCTAGGATAAAAAACAAAAGGAGTTAGTGGGATCCAAAAAGCAAAATAGATATTGTAAAAATCACAGGGGAAGAAACACCTGGGAGGTTAAGGTGGTAACCACTGTTAATTTCTTATTGTCTTGTGTGAACTCTTATATTGTTTTCACAATTTTGATAGGTTCATTTTTGGCTGACACTTCAGTTCATATTTGTCTGGTTCCAAGGCAGGGTGGTATGGCAGAGGAGCATCACAAAGGAGAAACAAATCATGGTGGGCAGAAGGCAAGAAGACTGAAAAGCAGTAAAGTATGAGGGCAGTATCAAACAATGGCAACAGCCTTCTTTTTGTTTCTTATATTCTATCCAGGTTACCTGCCCTTAGGAGAGGTAGCACTGACAGCCAAAGTGGAGCACCTTGAATCTTAGCATTGCATCCTTAATCCTAGCCTCATATCCTTAATCCCAGCATCACACACCCTAGACCCAGCCATCTCTAAAAGCTCTACCTTTAACCATATGAGACTTTGAGTGGAACATCTAGATATAAGCCACAACAGTGGTGACCTCAGTATCTCAGTTTCACAAAGAGATCAACTACACAAAACATTAACAAGGAAATATCCGACCTAAACCACACCTTTAAACAAATGAATTTAATAGATATCTACAGAGTGTTCTATCCAACTACAACAGAGCATAATTCTTCTCAGCATCACACAGAATTTTATCCAAACTATATCACATGCTTTCCATAAAGCCTGCTTAAATGAATGAAAAAGAACCAAAATCACCCTATGTATACTATCGTATCATTGTGCATTGAACTAGAAGTCAATCACAAACTACAGAAATTTTATAAATATCTAGATGCTAAACAATATACTAGTAAACACTCAATATGTCAGAGAAGAAGTCAAAGAAGAAATTAAACCATTCCTAGTATCAAGCAATAATGCTAGTATAACATATCGGTACCTATGGAACAAAATGAAGGCAATCCTAAGAGGGAATTTTGTTGCTGTGAATGCTCAGATTAGAAAAACCAAGAGGTTTCAATTATATAACTTAATTATACACCTGAAGATACTTGAAAACAAGCATAGTCCAAACCTAATTTAGGAGGAAAGTAATAAAAATCAACATAGAAATTAATTAAATGAGACTCAAATGTGAATACAAAGAATAGATGAATTGATGATCTAATTCTTTAAAAGAATATACAAAATAGAGAAAGTCTCAGCCAAACTTACCAAAAAAAGGACAAAAAGATTCACATCAGTGCAATGAGAAGTGTAAAAGCAGCAATCACAATGGACACCCAGAAATCCAGAAGTTTGTTAGAAACTATGATGAAAAATACTACTTTAACAAATTGGAGAATTTTGAGGAATTAACAGATTACTAAACACTTACAAATTACCAAAAATTAACTAAGAAGACACAAAAGTTCTGAACAATCCAATAACAGGCAATGAAACTAAGGTAGTAATAAAATAATCCCACCAACTAAGGAAAGCGCAGGACCTGATGGAGTCATTGCTGAATTCTACAAGACCTATAGGGAGATTTAACACCACTGCTCCTCAAGTTCTTTAATAAAGTCGAAAGGTGAGGGGTAATTCCAAATGTCCCTGGAAGCCAGCATCCCTCTGATTTCAAATTCAGACAAAGATGCAACTAAACAAGACTATAGTATGATCTCTTCAATGAACAAAGGCACAAAAATCCTTAACAATGTATTATCAAACAGAAGGCAACAAATCTTCAAAGGATCATGCATCATGACCCTGTAGGTTTCATTCTATGTGTGCAAAGTTGGTTCAACATACATGAATCAATAAATGTAGTACACATAAACAGAACCAAGAGTTTTTAAAATTCATGGTTATCTCAATAGATGCAGAGAAAGCATTTGATAAAATCCAACACCTACTCATGATAAAAACCTTGAAGAAAATAAGGTATGCAAAAATCTGATAAAAACAACTTTTGCCAAACCAGCTGCCAACATCATATTATATGAGAAGCAGGAAACTTTCCCTCTAAAATCACGAATAAGACAGAGATGTTTACTGTCACCATTCCTGTTAAATACTGTATTTAAAATATTAGCTAGAGGCAGAAATGGTGGCACATGCCTGTAATTCTAACACTCCAGAGGCCGAGGCAGGAGGATCACTACAAATTTGAGGCCAGCCTGGACAATATAGTGAGTTCAAATCCAGCCTGTACTACATACTGAGATCCCAAGTCAAAAGAATTTAGCTAGATCCATCAAGTAAAAGATAAATGTGACATGTATAGGTAAGGAGTGAGTCAAATTATCATTATTTGCAGATGGCATATCTTTTACATAGACGATGTAAAAATTTCACTGAAAGACTCCTAGCATTAGTAACCAAATATTCAGCAATGTAGTAAGATATAAATTAGCACACAAAAATCAGTAGTTTTTCTACACCAATAATGAACTCACAGAGAAAAAATTAGGAAAACTGTATCATCCTCAAGAGCATGAAGGAAAAATTAAATATGTAGGTATCAACCTAGCCAAATAAGTGAAAAACTTCTACAATGAAAACTACAGTACTCTTGAAAAAAGCAGATTGAAGAGGACATTAGAAAACAGAAATATAGGGCTGGGGATTTAGCTAAGCAGTGTAAGTGCCTGCCTAGCAAACTGTAATGTTGTGAGTTTGATCCCTGGTACAAAAAGAGAATGAAAGAAAGAAGAAAGAAAGAAAGAAAGAAAGAAAGAAAGAAAGAAAGAAAGAAAGAAAGAAAGAAAGAAAGAAAGAAAGAAAAGAAAGAAGGAAAGAAAAGAAGGAAAGAAAGAAGGAAAGAAAAGAAGGAAAGAAAGAAAGAAAGAAAGAAAGAAAGAAAGAAAGAAAGAAAGAAAAATACAAGTTTCCCTGCCAGATGGAAAAGAATGCAGTGAGCATCACATTGTGGGAGCAGTGCTTTGGTCCCCTGCTTCTGTGCCATGGCCTTCAATTTTGGGACTCCTTCAGGTACCTTGGGCACTGCTGCAGTCACTGCAGCACATGCATTTGGGTTTGGGGGATTTGGGACTACATCTACATGTTCTGCATTCAGCTTTTCTGCCCCAGCTAATACAGGCACTACTGGACTGATTCATGGTACTCGGAACAAATATCTTTGAATTGGTACCAGTTTTGGCATAACAACGGAACTAGTACTGGTTTAGCTACTGGCTTGGGAACTTGACTTGGATTTGGAGGATTTAATACACAGCAACAACAAACATTAGGTGGTCTCTTCAGTCAGCCTACACAAGCTCCTTTCCAGTCCAGTCAGCTGATAAATACTGCAAGTGCTCATTCTGCTGCGACATTACTGGGAGATAAAAGAGATGCGCTTTAGCAAAATGTAATCAACTGCAGGTTTTCTGGGGAACAGGGAAAGGATATTTCAACAATAATATTCCACCAGTGGAATTCACAAAAGAAAATCCTTTTTCCCCAGTTTAAGTCTGTAGGTTATAGTTGCATGCCCAATAATAAAGATAAGGATGGGCTAGTGGTTTTAGTTTTCAACAACAACAAAAAAGGAACAGCTATTCAACACCAGCAAGAGCAGTTGGTAAAATCATTGTGTAAAGTTTTGAGAGGAAACCAGACCCTTGCTGTAAATGTCGAGGGTTTTAAAACATTGCTCAAAAAAAAAAAAAAAAAAAACATTGCCAGATGATCCGACAGAAGTTGTCATTTATGTTGTTGAGCATTCTCCATATCATAGCTCAAGAAGGGTTTTAACTACAACACTAAGTGCCCATATTGAACAAGCTGATATAAAAACACAACTGCAGCAACTTGGCGTAACCCTTTATATGACTAGAACAGAACTTTCTCCTACACAGGTTAAGTAGCTTTTACAGAATCCTTCTGCTGGTATTGATCCTGTTACTTGGGAAAAAGCCAAGGCAGATGACCCTGACTCTGAAAAGCGAAATCCTGTAACGATGGTGGGTTTTAAAGAATTTCTTCAAAAACTGAAGTTTCAAGATGAGATGACCTTGTAGCATCAGACCAGATTAGATATCATATCTGAAGATGTTAGTGAGCTACAAAATAATCAGACTACAAGTATGGCCAAAATGGACCACAAATTGCACACGACAAAAAGATTATTCTATAGAACCTTATAGGTCCTAATCAAATAGGAAATTCAAAGGAAGAGTGGTTATGCTATCCAAGCTGATAAAGAGAATTTGAGGGTTCATCTAGATGCAATCCAGTCTGAATTAAATGCACTTACATAGTTCAAGGGCTGACTAAATGAACTGATGTCCCAAATCAGGATGCAAAACCATTTTGGAGCAGTCAGATCTGAAGAGAAAAATTGCACAGAAGCAGATCTGTTATGAGAAATCAAGCAGCATTTGAAATTACAACAGGAAGGCCTTAGTTAGTTGATTAGCATTATAAAAGATTATCTAGAAGACATAAAGTTGATAGAACATGGATTGAATGAAGCCATCCATATTGGAAGTGGTGTCTTTAGTTGACAGTTCACAAACTTGTGTTAAAAGTATGTGTAATTGTCATTGTACAAAAGAAAGGAAAAGAAAGTGCTCTAAAAGATATAACTGCATGTATATTTAAGTGTATAAGATAGATAACCATATTACTGAGTTTTGTTGGATCATTGAACAGAACTGTTTTCAGTCTCATTGTTTGAAAGTCCACTTTATATGCTTTAATTTTATAACTTGAACAACTATTTCTAATATAACAATATGTAATCTATTAACTAGTGATTTCCTACTGTTTATTTTTTTCTGAAATTCTGTATAACTTGTACCATTTTTCGGTTTTTTCTTTTTCTCCTTAAATAAAATTTAAAAAAAGAAAAAAAAGTTTAAAAAAGTTTCTGAAATGCATCTTCTTACTGTGTCAGGCCTTCCTTAAGCATAAATCTGGCCACATGGAGAAAAAATAAAGAAAATGACCCTCTCCTGGCTTGGATTTCTGAGGCTATTACTGACAAGTTACTCTTAACTAAATCTAAAATAACTAGTCACCTCACATTTCTTTAAAAATAATCTGCAAAAGATTTACATTTAAAAAGCTGTATATACTTTACAAAAAGAGAAGAATATAATTAATATTTATACAAGAGAATTTTATTAAGTATCACAGTAATTATTAATCTCCATGTTTTTTCTATGACAAGTAAATATGAAATATATACTTTTTTTTATCAGTACCTGGGATTGAACTCATGACCTCATGCTTGCAAGGAAGGTGTTTATGCCACTGAGCTAAATCCCCAGCCCTTGAAATACATACTTTGTATATAACAATAATTAACTGGTTGTTGAAGATTCAGAGTGTAAAAGAATATCAATTCTTATATGTGAATTAAAGTTGGAGAGGAGTAAAGAAAATCTAGAAGTATTTAATGATTGTGATTTTCTTTTTATTCAATAATATTTGAAAATATATTTTTTATTATTTGACTTACTTGGAATTTATAGAATACATCTAAGCAATTATGGTACAACAGAATCACTGGCTTTGTGACTTTGTTCTTTAAATATTTATTTTTAAAAATGGAAACTTTTAAAATGAATTCTTAATTTGTAATTAAAAAAGAAAATAGAAAGATAAGCTCTGTTCCTTGATAGGCAGAACTAATATAATCAAAATGACCATAATGGCCAAAGTTCCAAAAATGACACACAGATTTAATGAAATTTCAACCAAAATACCAACAGTATTTTTCACAGAATTAGATAAAACATTACTAAAATTCACAAAGAACCAAAAAAGATTCAAAATACAAAAGCAATCCTGGGTAACAAGAGCAAATCAAGAAACATCACAATTCCAGACTTCAGTTATATCACAAAGATGCAGTGATAAAAACAGCATAATACTAGCACAAATTCAGTGAACTAATGGAACAGAATGAAGAATGTAGAAACAATCCCAGATGCCACCTGATTTTTACCCAAGGGGACAAAAGCATACTGAAGGAAATAGTGCTGGAAAAATTCTTGATACACATGCAAAAGATTGACTCTAGAAACATGTCTCTCACTATGTAATAAACTAAAATAAAAATGAATTGAAGGTCTAATTATTAGAAGATATTGCTAAGAGATGAAATAGGTAAAATTCTTGGATTCAGGGGTGTAGCCTGCATTTTCAGAACAGAATCACAAATGCACAGAAGTAACATCAAGAATCAAGGTAAAATTGTATCAAATTTAAAAAACTTTTCCATAGCAAAGGAAACAACCTATGGAATAAATAGCCTACAGAATGGGAAAAGAATTTTGCCAGCTACACTTTGAAAGAGGACCAATATATAGCTACACTACAAAGAATTATAAAAAATTAGATCTCCCAAAATAAAACACTGAATCAAAAAAATGGTAACTAAAATGCATAGGCATTTGTCAGAAGAAGTCCTAATGAGTCAAATACATGAAAAATGTTCCATGTCACTGACCATTAGAGAAATGCAAATTTAAACAATACTGAGATTTTTATCTTACTCCAGAATGAATGGCACTCATTAAGAAATAGTAGTCCAGATTTACAAGGCAAAAGATTTAATATAGGCCACAGAGTGAAGGAAATTTGTCCATACCTTAGAGACTCAAAATACCCAACTGAGAGCCTGGATCCCATGGCAATGTCCTGCACAAGTTCAACTAAAATCCTAGAGTCAATGATAATGTCCACCATGAGTCCAACTGGAGGCCTAGAGCCTATGACAGTGTTGCATGCAAGTCTGTGTCAAAGGTCTGCACTGGGAAGACCCAAAGATCAATGATGGAAGATAGAATATCTCCACCAGTGGGATGAAGCATCTGCACCAGCAGGCTGAGGGGTCTGCACTAAATCCAGGAAGTGATGCTCAAATTAAAGACCAGAGACCCCTTCTACAAAGAGCCACAGACCTCTTCAGTGACAGTGAGGACCTGAGCTCCTTCAACAATGAAAACAATTGAGTTCGTATCAGGAAAACCAGTGTGATAAGCTTCTCCAGGAGAATCAACAGCACACCATATTCTTCTCCAGTATTCTTTTTATAGTGTTGGCAACAATCTTTGGGTGGGCCTTCCACACCCAACACCATGCTGATTCAGATGATGCTGACTACCACCCATGCATCTTTCAAGTCTTTGATGGTAGCACTAATCTCTCCAGGAAGGTAAGACTGCTTTCAGTTTAGTGTTTTGCCAGACAAAGTGTTATGGTTTGTGTCTAGGTGGCCCTCCAAGCCTTGCACAGTCATGAAGGTGGCTAAATCTAGTGATTGTGATTGATTTGTTGTCTAGCGCTGGGATTAGTGGTCTAAATGCTACACTTGCCCAAGGGTAGAGCTGACATACAATATAAAGGGGGAAAGGAGACATGTTTTTCCCCTCTTTTGCTCTGTTCACTCTTGCTGTTTTTGGCTGTCATGAAGGATTGTCCCTCAGACACACCATGTTGCCTTGAAGCCAGATGACTATGGACTGAAAGCTCCAAAACTATTAAATAAATAAATCTTTCCTTGCTTCACTCTGAGTGTCAGATATTTTGTCTCAACAATGAGAGGAAAGTAACCAACACAGAATTTGGTACCAGTGGAGTGGGGCTGTTGCTGTGACAGTATCTGACCATGTGGCTCAGGAGCCTTTGGGAATGTCTTGTGGGAAGCGTTTGGAAAGATTCAGAGATGTTGTCTGAAAGAGTAGTGCTGGAACAACTTAGTCGGTTCTGTATGGGAGATTCTGGTCAGAGCTCAGGAGACCAGAAGGTTGATAGAAAGCCTGCCTATATAGGCCAGGATCAGGAGGTTTCTGCTGGGAAGAAGGACTGCATTGGCTGTTGGACTCCATATGCTGTGTTATGGCTTGGCAGAAAGTTTGTCTGCATTTTGCTTATGTCCAGAGGCTTTGTCTGAGACTGAGATTAAGGGCAACAGACTGATTAATCTGGCAGAAAAAATTTCAAGGCAGTGAAATGTTGAGGTGTTGATATAGCTATTGTTGGGGGATTCTAGCCAGATTTATGTTTGAATCAAGAGCAAGGAGCCCAGAAGGATGATTTAATATATTGTGAGTTTGGCTAGAAAGCTGTGGATTGTAAAAATAAAGCTAAGATCTAGATTGCTGAGAAGGAACAGAAAAATAAAGGTGGCCTGTGAGCATCACAGGAAGTGATATTAGGTCTCCACACTTTGCAGTCTTAAAGACTTTTCTTGGAGGAGAAAGCCACAGAGCGCCATGATCCACAATGGTGGCAGAGGCCACACAAGGTTCCAAAATGGTGATGGCTGCACCAGATTCAGGTTCCAGAATGGTGGTGGCATAGCAAATCTGTTCCTCACAATCAGGTTCACAGTGCTCAGTGATCCCGGCACTCACCCCTATGGTCAAGAGAGAAGAAAGCCTGGCTACTGCTCCAGCTGGTAGCAGACTTTGGCAGCATCCATGTGGTGATAGTTTAGATGCATAGAGAATGCACGAGTTTGAGGTTAAGGCAGCTTCCACCTCTGTTTCAGAGGACCTGGGAGGCCAGGTAGTGTGCTCCTGAAAGAGCAGTGTGTGAAGATGTAAGGGTGAAGCCAAAGGTACAATGGAGAACTCAGAAATTTAAAAAAGCAAAGAGTGTGGTCATCTAAGAAAAGCTACAAGAATTGAGCACAATGGGCCTAAGAGGAAAGCCCTGGGAGCTAAAACCTCTGGACATGCCATGGGGGTGGAGTCACTTAAGACTTTTGGAGCTTGCAGTCAGATTGCTTCAGATGCTAAGTGTGGAGCTCCAGGAATTAATATTCACCCTGCTGGATTTTGGACTTCCTTTGGTTCCAATTCTTTGTATCTCATTTGTACTCTTTGCGATGGTAATGTTTATCTTGTGCCATAGAATGTTGGAAGTGTTTAACTGTTTTCATTTGTATAGGGGGTTACATCTAAAGGTTTGCCTTAGATCTGGGAGGAGACTTATGACTGACTTTTCAGCAACGCTGAAACTGTTAGGATTTTGGCAACTCTTGGAGATGGACTAAGTGTCTTTTGCATAAAGGATACATGAGTCTTGGGGGCCAGGGGTGGAATGTTATGGTTTGTGTCTAGGTGGCCCTTCAAGCCTCATGCAGTCATAGAGGCAGCTGAATCTAGCATTTGTGATTGGTTCATTATCTAGAATTGGAATTAGTAGTGTGAATACTGCACTCATCCGAGGGAGGAGCCAGCATGCAATATAAGGGAGGGAAGAAAGCGTGTTTTTCCCTCTTTTGTCCTGTTCACTCTTGACATTTGCAGCCACCATGAAGTGTTGCCCCTTAGCCACAGCACCCTGCTGTGAAGCCAGCTGACTATGGACTGAAAGCTCTAAAACTGTAAGATAAATAAATCTTTCCTTGCTTCACTTTGGGTGTCAGGTACTTTGTCTCAACAATGAGAGAAAATTAACCAAGACACAAAGATAACTAATGGCTTCTATTTGGCCTTTCCAATCATAATAGCCCTCACACTACAGATTAGGGACTAATGTGAAGATTCTGCCAGTTACTAAGTGCATCTATTCCAATTATACATTCAGGAAAAGGGGAAATAACTACAAGATGGATTTGAGAACTTACTGTATCCACCATAAGGACCTTGCTAAAACTCCATTGATCACCTGTCCTTCATTGGCTCCTACTCTTACTGTAGGGTCACAGTGATATTTTGTATTCCCTGGAATTAGTGTTAGTTCAGAACCAGTGTCCAATAGTCCCTGCAATGTCTCATAATTCCCCCTTTTCCCAATGTGCAGTCACTTGGCCTAAAGGCCTTAGATACCTGTGGGAAAGGGTGGGAGAAATATTGAGTATAACTTTTTGGAACATCAGGATCCTTCCCCAAGGGGACCTGGTCTCCCCTTCAGGCAAGGTGTTCTGGGTCTGTAAACTGGATCAAATCTGGGAACCTATTGAGGGCCATGATTCCCTGTTACCATGATTTGAAGTAGGATTCTGGTAATTTGTCCTTAATATTTTTTGAGATTGGGTCTCTCTATGAAGTTCAGGCTGGCCTTGAGCTCACTTTGTAGCCCAAGCTGGTCTCGAACTTGTACGGATCCTCCTGTCTCAGCCTCCTGAGTCCTGGAATTACAGGTGTGAGCCACCACACCCAGCAACTTTTTTGATTATATAAATGTAATAAATATTTTGTAAGCTTCCTATCTATTTCAGTTTTGGGAACATTGTGACTAATCAGCCAGTGCCATAAGTCTACACATTTCAAATTATTCTTGTCATTGTGCTGCTTCTGCTGTTCATTATGGTAAGTATGTGGGCCCTGCCTTTGGCAATTAAGTACCACCACTTGAGCTCTGCCACTCTGGGATCCAAACAAGTCTATTATCCTTAAATTTCCCAATTGAATAACTGTGGTCCCCACTATCAGGTCTGGCATACAGAGAAGAGCAATGACATGGCTCTCTTCATAAATCTGTTTCTCAAGTTGTTAATGAAGGATGCATTTTCTGGATCCTTCCAATATGGAAGATTAGGTTTAACATGACAGATGCACTCTAGTATTTCCATTTCCCTAAGTTTCTGAATCCCCTCATCAATAGTAAGCCATGGAACACCAGGAATCTCTAGTTTATTCATATCTTTTGATCCATACTTCTGCCAACCAGCCAAATAAACTATTAACACCTTTCTTTACTCCATGAGATGCAACATTAAATTCAAAATCCTTTCTTTATGGGCCTACATCAACAAAATTAGCCCAATCCAGGGTGTATCTTTGCCATCAGTATCCCACACCCATGAAACCCATTCCCATGCTTGCCTTTTAGGCCTCTGCTTATAAGAGTGAGAAAATTCAAGAAGTTCTTTGGGAGGATAGTAGACTTCCTCATGGGTCATACTTATATGTCTCATATAAGTATAGCCTTATAGGTCTCACCTATAAGAGACGTCTATATTTTGAGCCTGATTATAGGTTTAGAAACAAAAATGGGTGGTGAGAGTTGGTCCTAAGGAGGGTCAGAATTATCCTGCTTTATCAACACAGGATTAGTTTCCCCAGGTATACCAGAAAAGGACAACACCACGGGGAACAGAGATGGGGATGCCTCTGCCACGGTAGATGAATAAATCTCTTCTTCTGTCAAAATCTCATTAACATTTAGAAACTTGGTATCCTCACTTCATCAGGATACTCCCATATGTATCCATACTTTATGAGATCTCATTCTTTTCTTATCAGTGCCTTCACCTTTGTATTAGATACCCTTTGAAGCTGAACATTAAACTTACTTTGTAATTCAGCCAATTGAAATATGAGGGATTGTGTTTGGGATTTTACAATCTCAGCATTGCAACTAAGAAGGATTTTCTTGCAGGGCACACTTAGAAACTTAAATTTCTTATCTGTGTCTGGAGCTGTGAATTTGAATCTTTGCCCTCCTTATTTTCCTTTATTCATTTTTCCTCACAGGCAGAAGACTTTTGACTTTGTATTGATGTTTTGAGCTCATGGCTTTCCTTCACTAGTTTTTCCAGGGATGCTAAGACCAACCCACCAGCACTATTATGTTTCCTTCTCTGCCAGACTTTCATGTATGGAGTCACTAAATTCCTGATAACTTACAAGTGCTGAATTAGGATAATGAAATGAATCTATGTGGCATATTAGTTTAAACAGTTCATACCAAGGATTATCAGTATTCCCTAAAGAATTAGAAGGTGAGACTATGGTGCCTTTAGGTCTCATAAAATTAGAAAACCAACTCCAAGAACTCCTAAAGTCATTAAATGATTTCATCATTATAATTCTATTTCTCTAGAACCATTCCCATTACAAAAATATATCACAGTGTTTTACCAGAGAAACAAATGTAACACAAAGTTTACAAATGTATAAGAAATTAGAAGATTAGTTTATGATGGTCAGCCACAGAGTTGGATGAAGAAGTGTGAAGAGGATGTCTGCACACTGGAGATGGAAGATTTCAATCCAAAACCTGTAGCTCACTACAGTGTCCTATTCAAATCCATATCAAGAGGTTGATGGGCCTGTGACAGAAGGCTGAAGAGTATATTCTTTCAGGCTGAAGAAGCTGAAGTGGAAGCCAAAGGACTTGCACTAGAAGCTAGGAGATGGTGTCCAAAATGAAGGTGAAGACTGGAGCTCCTCTGAAGAACAGAAGTTAGTCTCTCCTTCCTCATTTCCCCTTTACACTTTTCAGGCAACAAATCACCCTAGGACAGGTCCTCTATACCCTAGGGTATAGAAATTCTGGGCCAGCTTAGCAAAGCTGGTAAACCTCTCAAATTGACACAATCATTACAGAAATCAAATACTAACAAATGCTGATGAGGCTGTGATGAAAAAAAGAACATTCCTAAATCGTTAGTGGGAGTGTGAGCTAGTAAAAACACTATGAAAATCAGTATGGATATTTCTGAAAAAAAACTTAAAAAATTCCCCTCATACCAGTCATTCTTCTAGTAAGTATCTTCTCAAAAGAGTTAAAGACATCACACTACAGTGATAAATGTATACCTATGTTTATAGCATCATAATTCATAATAGCTAGGTATTAGAAGTTGTTTATGTATCCATCAACAGATGAATGGATATAGAAATATGGTATTTATGCACAAAAGGGTACTACTGTGCCATAAAGAAAGACAAACAAGTTATTTGTAGGAAAATTGATGAATCTTGAAACCACATTAAATGAAAATAAATCAGGCATGCAAGCTTAAATGCCACACATTTCTCTTATGAGAAACCCTAAGTATAAATAAATTAAAGAAAATATAAAAGATAAACAGAAGGAAACAGGGATATAGATTTTCTGTAATTGAAAAGGTACAAATGAGATGTAGGAGTAAAGGGAGAGGCTAAGGGGTCATAAAAAGAATTAAGATGTGTCATGTACATGTACCAAATACCCACAACAAAATAGCTATAATATATGACAAGTATATACTAATAAAAATAATTTAATAATATAGAATAAATAAACCAGTTTCCCAAAGACCACAAATTGTGAAAACCCATCTAATAGGATATACAATTTAAACATCTCTACAACTGTTAAAATATCTCTGTAACTATCAAGGAAATGTAAAAGTCTTTTTAAAAGGTATCTCTAGCCCCAAATGGTTTCACAGAATTAACATCAGTTTTACACAGTTGATTCTATAAAATGAAAGAACAGGGAATTTTCTCCAACTCATTTTATGGGTGTCACCCTAATATCAAAATGAGACAAAGAAAGTATAGGAAAACTATAGAACTGTCATCAAAATCCTTAATAAAATATAAATAATTGAAACACAACTTTTTAAAAAGACGACACACAGTTACTGATAAGCTTCTTTACAGCCTATTTTCATTATTTGAACATCAAAGTAAATCATAGATTAAAGAAGAAAAAGCATATCAATTGATACATAAGTAGAATTTGACAAAATTCATCACCAATTCATGATAAAAATTCACTGCAAGTGAGGAAGGGTGGAATGAGTCTCCACATGAGATCAATAACAATGGTAAAGTCTGACTTCTTTTCTTCAAGTTTAGAGATAAGGCAAGGATATTCACACTTGCTCCTTATTCAGTGGAGTACAATAGCCAACTCAATAAAACAAGAACATAAAATAGAATACATATAGATTGGGAAGGAGTATATAAACTGTCTCTCTTTGGATATGACAGTATTGTATACACAGAAAATCCCAAGGAATCTATTGAAAATAACTCTTAGAACTAACAAGTGAATTCAGTAAGTAACAGAATACAAGAGCAACACAAAATAAATCAATTATATTTCATATACTAAAAACCAACATGTGGAAATAATTTAAACTTAATGCCATGTATAGTAATTCCAAAGAAAGTGAAATCTATAGTTAAATACAGTTTAAAAATGTATGCATGATCTGTATGCTAAAAACTACAAAATAATAGTAAAAGCAACCAAAGATTACCTAAATAATTGGGGAGGCACACCATATTCAGGGATTAAACTACTCAACAGAATAAAGATGTCAATTCTCCTCAAATTGACATACAAATGTAATATATTTATGACCCAAATAGCATTAGAATTTTAAGATATGGAGAAACTTATTTTATAATACATATGAAAAGCCACAGAGCCTAGAATAGTTAGCACTAAAAAGAACAATAAAATGGGAAGAATCATTGTATCCAAATTAAGCTACTGTGGTAATCAAGATGATACAGTATTGACAAAGGTGTAGACACATAGACAAAGGAACTGAATAGAGAATCCAGACAAAAATATACTCACGTTAATAAGACCATCTGATCTTGGCAAAGATGTGAAGCTCAGTGGACAGAGGATGGGAGAAACTTCAACAAATGATGCTGAAACAATTGGACTTCCATAGATAAAACAAAAACAGTGCCCCCCCCAAACAAACCCAGAACCTCAATCTAAACTTCACAATTTATATGTAGATAAAGTCAAAATATCTTACAGGCTTACATGTAAAACATGAATCTAAGAAATGTTTTTTTTTTAAGTAGAAAATCTTCAACATCTAGAGTTAGGCAAAATTGCTTGATTTGATCAAAGGCATGATTGGAGGAAATTTGATAAATTGGTCCTCATCAAAATTAAAAATTTTCACTTTGCAAGGAATCCTGTTAGAATGAAAAGGTGAGGTACATGCTGAGAAAAATATTTACTGACTATATATCCAACACAAGACTGATACTAAAATATATAAATAATTCTTGGCACTGGACCAGTGCGGAGGGACCTGAGCAGGCCTACAATGGCCTCCCTGCTCCTGGCAGTGCTTGGAAGTCTCTGGAGTTCTAAGCAAGTAGGCGCCATCAATTCCAGAGGCAGGGCAGGCTGGGGTGAGTGTCCCCTGTACCATCCCCCAAGCCCAGCTAGTTTGGGACCCTTGCTCTGCCCCAACAGGAATTTTGTGGTGTTCTGTTGCACTGGATCAGCGCACCACAGGCTCTGAGCAGGCCTGCAATGAACTCTCCCGTCAGCAATGCTTGGCAGACTCTGGAGTTCTGAGTGAGCAGGCACCATCCATTCCAGAGGCTGGGTGGCCTGGGTGAGTGACCCCATATTATCCCCAGAGCCCAGCTAGCTGAGACACTCACTCAGCCCCAGATAGGGAACTTTGTGGCTTCCTGTTGCACTGCACCAGCTCGGCAGGTCTTGAGACAGCTAGTCCCACACCCAGTGACCCTCTATCAATCTGAGGAAGTGGGCAGCCAGAGTCCCAGGAGCTGAGGACATAGAAGAGGATTTCCAACAGACCCTGGGAAAGCCTTGGAGTAACACTTGAAACACAGAAATATAGGAAAATGACAAAAGAAAAGACCAAATTACAGTCCCAAACTTCCAGCCCATCCCAAGAAACCACAGGAGCTATGTACATAGGATAAAATATATGTCATACATCTGAAATTTGGACATAATAGCAACTGAAATAAAAAAAGCAACTCTGGAAAGCTTTAAAGGAATTCAAACTAGAAATAATCTCCCAGGTAAAACAAGAAATAATTTTTAAAAAAAGGAGATTCTGAGCATATCTAAAGAAGACACAGTTAAAAAATTGGAGGAACTACACAAAAAGATAGAATCCCTGCATGAATAATATAAGAAACAAACAGAATACATAAGGCAGATGCAAAAAGATATACAGGAAATCAGAAATTCCATTGAAAGTCATAAAAACCGCCTCAATGAAATGGAAGACAGAATTTCAGACCTCGAAGACAAGATTGCAGCTACTGAACAGGAAAGGAAAGATCTTTTAAAAATAACAAGGAAATGATTAACAATTCAACAACTGCAAGATGATGCAAAGAAATACAACATAAGATAGACAGTGATAAATGAAAAAGAAGGGGACAACATAAAGGATGTCAAGAGGATATTTAGAGAAGTAATAGCTGAAAATATCCCAAACATGAGATTGGAAACTGACATCATGATCAGTGAAGCATATAGAACTCCAAATAGTCATAACCAAAATAACTACACCCAGACATATAATAATCACAATCCCAGAAATCCAACATTAGAATAGAATATTAAAAGTTGTCAGAGAGAAAAGACAGATCACCTATAAAGGAAAACCTACCAGAATCACAGCAGACTTCTCAGCACAAACAATAAAGTCAAGAACAGCATGGAGTGAAATATTCCAGATCCTAAAGGAAAATGATT
This sequence comes from Cavia porcellus, assembly GCF_034190915.1. NCBI lineage: Eukaryota > Metazoa > Chordata > Mammalia > Rodentia > Caviidae > Cavia > Cavia porcellus. The sequence continues at coordinate 35,373,973 of NW_026947486.1, read as the reverse complement.
TCCAACTGAGACTGATGCACCCTGAAAAACTATCCTTCAAAATTGATGGAGAAATAAGATACTTCCATGGCAAAGAACAGCTGAAGAAGTTCATGATCACCAAGGCAGCCCTGCAAAGAATACAGAAAGACAGTTTAGATACACTTAGGAAAAAAAAAAAAACACTAAGCAACGGAGACAAACAGAACAGAACAAAAAGATAAAGATGCAACAGCAGAAAGATACCATGTCAACAATAAACCAACATATAACAGTTACAACCATTAATGTAAATGGCCTCAATGCACCAATTAAAAGAAACAGACTGGCAAAATGGATCAAGAAACAAAATCCAACAATATTCTGTATACAAGAAACACATCTAAGGTAAAAGGATACTCACAGACTGGAAGTCAAAGGATGGAAAACAATACTGTTTACAGACAATGTCAACTTCAAACCAATAATGATCAGAAGAGATAGAGGTCACTACATACTGGTTAGGGGAAAACCACAAGAGGAAGAGATAATTACGTTAAATATATAGGCACCAAATTCCAGAGCATCCAGTTATATAAAACAAGTATTAATAGAAATGAAAGACCAAATTAGCAGTAACACAATTATAACAGGAGACCTTAACACACAATTGACACCAAGGGACAGATCAATCAGACAGAAAATCAGCAAACAAATTACAGAACTGAATTATACCCATGAACAAATGGACTTGATAGACATATACAAAGTGTTCCATCCAACAACATCAGAATACACATTCTTCTCAGCAGTACAAGGGGCATTCTACAAAATAGACCATATATTAGCTCACAGACCATATTTAGATAAATGCAAAAGAGCTGAAGTCATCCCTTGCATGTTACCAGATCATAGCACCATGAAATTAGAAATTAATGATAAGGGGCTGGGGATTTAGCTCAGTGGTATTAGCACCTGCCTTGTAAACAGGCGGCGGTCATGAGTTCGATCCCTGGTACCAGTAAAAATGAAAAAGACAAAAAAAAAAAAGAAGTTAATGATAAAAGATACAGAAAAAATCCCACAAACACATGGAAATGGAATAACACACTCTTTAGGAATCAGTGGGCCACAGGGGAAATTAAACAATACCTACAAGCAAATGAAAAGACAAATACAACTTACCAGAATCTATGAGATGCAATGAAAGCTGTCCTCAGAAGAAAATTTATTACACAGAGTTCCCACATCAGGAAAACAGAATGAACACAAATAAATAACCTCATTTTACACCTCAGACATCTAGAAAAAGAAGAGCAAGTCAAGCCCAAATCCAAAAGAAGGGAGGAAATTATAAAAATCAGAGCAGAAATTAATACAATAGAGACTAAGAAAACAATCCAAAAAATCAATAAATAAAAGAGTTGCTTCATTGAAAGAATAAATAAAATTGATAAGCCCCTAGCCAACCTTAGTAAAAAAGGGAAAGAAACAGCTCAAATTCACACAATAAGGAATGAAAAAGGCAAAATCACTAGACTCTGTGGAAATACAGAAGATCATAAACACCTATTTCTAAAACCTCTACTCTCATAGGTTTGATAACATAGAAGAAATGGACAGATTCCTAGAAATATATGAAGTACCAAAGCTGGCTCAAGAAGATGTAAAACTGCTGAATAACCCAATTTCTATTAATGAAATTGAAAATGTAATTGAGTCCTTACTTACAAAGAAGAGCCAAGGCCCAGATGGTTTCACTGCGGAATTCTACAAGAAACACAAAGATTAATGTCAACACTCCTCAGACTCTTCAATGAAACTGAAAGGGAATCAATCCTTTCTAAGTCATTTCTGCTAGCAAAAATTACTCTAGTACCAAAACCTGAGAAAGACCCAATTAAAAAGATAACTACAGACCAATCTCCCTAATAAACACCGAGGCAAAATCCTCAGTGAAATATTGACAAATAGGATGCAGCAAATCATCAAGAAAATTATACACCATGACACAGTGGGATTCATCGAAGGCATACAGGGATGGTTCAACATATGTAAATCAATAAATGTAATCCACCAAATCAATAAAGCCAAAGTAAGAATCACATGATCATTTCCATAGATGCAGTAAAAACCTTTGGTAAGGTCCCACATTCATTTATGATAAGAACCTTACAGAAAATTGGAATAGATGGTCTTTACCTCAATATGATAAAGGTCATCTATGACAAACCAACAGGCAGTATCATACTAAATGGCCAAAAATTGAAGGTCTTTACTTTAAAATCAGGCACAACACAAGGAAGTCCCTTATCACCCTTCCTATTTAATATGGTGCTGGAAATACTGGCCAGAGAAAGTAGACAAGACAGAGAAATAAAAGGGTTAAAGATAGGAAAATAATAAGTTAAAGTATCATTATTTGCATGGGGCATGATACGCTGCATAGAAGACCCCCAAAACTCCATTGAAGGAATCTTAAATATAATAAATAAATTCAGCAATGTAGCTGGATACAAAATCAATATTCAAAAATCAGTAGCATTCCTTTACACTCACAACAAAAACACTGACAGAGAAATAAGCCACACCCTTCATACTAGCAACCAAAAAAATGAAATATTTAGGAATTATTCTCATGAAAGAAGTGAAAGTTCTAAGTAGGGAAAATTATAATACACTGAAAAAAGAAATTGAAGAGGATCTCAGAAAATGGAAAGACATCCCTTGCTCATGGATAGGAAGAATAAATATTGTGAAAATGGCCATTATCCCAAAACTGTTGTGCAGATTCAATGCAATCCCAATGAAAATATCATCAACATACCACATAGATCTAGAGAAATCACTCTTAAAATTCATTTGGAGTGAGAAGAGACCTAGAATTGCAAAGGCAATTCTAAGCATCAAAGTCAAGGCAGGAAGCATCACAATCCCTGACTTGAATTTATACTACAAATCATGTGGTAAAATCAACATGGTACTGGAATCAAAACAGAGCTGAAGATCAATGGAATAGATTAGAACGTACAACCATAACTACAAACACACTCAACCACCTTATCTTTGATAAAGGTGCCAAACAGTTTCACTGGAAGAGTGACAGTTTCTTTAATAAATGGTACTGTTTAAACTGGTTTTCCATATGCTGAAAATTAAAACTAGACCCATGCCTATCACCATGTGCTAAATTAAAATCTAAGTGGATGAAAGATCTGAATATTAAAACAGAAATACTAAATCTATTGGAAGATGAATTGGGTAAAAACCTTGAAGACATAGGAGTAGGTGGAGAATTCCTGAACAGGAATCAACCAGCACGGGAAATATTTCCCAGAATCAATAACTTGGATCACCTCTTATTAAAAAGTTTCTGCATGTCAAAAGAAATTTCTAGCATAGTGAAAAGAAATCCAACAAGCTGGGCAAAATTCTTAGTGAACTGTCCCTCAGACAAAGTACTTATGTCTAAAATATATAAAGAATTTTTAAAAATCAGACCTCCATAAAATCAAAGACCCAATCCAAAAATTGGCATCTGAGATGAATACACAATTCTCCGATGAAGAAATACAAACGGGAAATAAATATATGTAAAAATGTTCATCATCATTACTCATTAGAGAAATGCAGATTAAAACCACACTGAGATTTCATCTCACTCCTGAAAGAATGGCCAGGATCAAGACAACCACCAGTAACAAATGCTGGAAAGGCTGTGGGGAAAAAGGAACTCTCCTGCACTGTTGGTGGGAGTGTGGACTGCTGCAACCATTGTTGATGTCAGTCTGGAGAATTCTCAAAACCTGGGATTGGAAGTCCCATGTGTTCTAGCTATTCCACTTCTAGGCATATTCCCAGAAGAATTGCAATCATCATATCACAGTGATATATGTGCACCTATGTTTATAGCAGCACAATTTGTATAGTCAGCTGTTGGAAACAATCTAAGTGAACATCAATTGAGGAATGGATAAAATTTGTGGTATTTTAATACAATGGAGTACTACTCAGCTATAAAGAAGGATCACATGGAGATATTTAGAAATAAATGGGCACCGCTTGAGAACATACTCACAAGTGAAATAAATCAAACTCACATGTATGAATACCGAATAGTTTCCTTAGTGTAAGAAATGATAAGAAAACTTAAAAGTATATGGTAATAATGATTCCCCATTATATTGCTTTGAAGCCTTATAGTATTTTCACTCATTAATCTGAATGTCTTTATTCTGGGTTGTTTGATTTTATTGTCTGTGATTGTATGAACAGCTATTTTGAAGAAAACAAGACATCATAATAGCTAGTGCCAATTTAATATCATCTTGTTTTGAATTCCCATCAGGTTTTTGTTCTTCTGTTTCCATCTGTTTTATCATGTTGTATTTTATTGGATTTTATTATATGTGATAGTGTAAACAAAAATTTTTGTAAGCAAGGAGATAATGTAGAAACCATTGTTTGTTTTCTGTTAGTTGGTTTTAAATACCCTGTGATACTTTCATTCTCTTGAATGGTTTCACACTGTCTTGATGTGTTAGATGCTATAACATATGAAGTTATACTCAAATATTTCAAGCAAAGAGACACTATGGTAAGTACTATTATGTCGGGTTTTCTTGTGGTGAAACACTATGTTGTTTAAATTGTTCTGTTCTGACCTGTGTTATGTAGTTATGTACTCTTTAACTCAATCTCCTTTTTTTTTAATTAAGGGAAAAATAAATAAAAAATAGCAGGATATATTATAGTAACTTTTGACTTCCTATTAACTTGATTTGAACCCCTGTATTGCTTTCACCATCTTTTTATGACTGATTTTACACTATTCTGTTTTGTTTGATAATATCAAGTTTGAGTGTATAGGCTACTCCTTTGAAGACAATAAGATTCACTATGATGCCCATTGTGGTTTGACTATTATCTTCTTTTGAAGTTGTAATGTCTCCAATGTTTAGATTTTATTGGTTTTTATTCTGTATTCTTTTATTCAATTTTATTATATCTGATGATACAAGCAATTACTTTTAAGGTACCAAGAGGCATTATGGTAACCATTCTTGATCATTCAGACTTGTATTCTGTTTTTACATCATGTACTATGTCCATCCTTTGTTTTGACTGACTCTGCTTTGTTTTGTCACATTTGGTTTTATTCTTTTCAAAAAAAGTAATAATTGTAGGAGTAATAAAACCCAAAATATGTAATTGTTATTGTAAAAATGAGAGGAAAAGAAAGTGCTCTAAAGGATACAACTGCATGTATGTTTAAGTGTGTATGATAGATAACCATATTACTAAGTTATTGTTGGATCACTGAACACAACTGTTTGCAGTGTCACTGTTTGAATGTCCACTTTGTATGCTTTAATTTTGCAACTTAAACAACTATTTCTAAGATGACAGTATGTAATCTATTAATTAGTGATTTCTTAGTGTTTATTTTTTTGAAGTTCTGTATTACTTTACCCTTTTTCTGTTTATTTTTCTTCTTAAATAAAATTTTTAAAAAAGAATTCTCATTAAAAAACTTAAAAAGCAAATGAAACAATCCAAATGGAAAATGGATAAAAGACATAAAGAGATATTTTACTGAAGAGAATATACAGATGGCAAAAAACATACAAAAGATTTTCAACATTATTCGTCATTAGGAAAGTGCAAATTAAAACCAGAAGGTATTGCTACCTGTATATCAGAGTAATTAAAATGAAAACAAAAAAGTGATAACACCAAATGCTGGTGAGGATGCAGATTAATTATGTTCCACATACATTGATGATGGGAGTGTAAAATGGTAGTCATGCTGGAAAACAATTTGGTAGGTTCTTATAAAACTAAACACACAATGACCATGTGACTCAAAAATTGGACTCCTGAGCATTTATTTAAGTACCTTAAAAGTAATTGCTTGTATCATCAGATATAATAAAATTGAATAAAAGAATACATTATTATTATTATGTTCACAAAACCCTTGCACATGATTGTTCATAGAAGCTTCATTCATAATAGCCCCAAACTGGAAATGCCAAAGAAGTCCTTCAGTGGTAAAATGGTTAAGCAACCATTCAGACTCTAGAAAATTAATAAAAGGAACAAACTATTGATGCATACAATCACTTACATGGACCTACAAAGTTGAACCTTAAATACTGTATGAATCAATTTATATAGTATTTTTAAAATAATAAAATTATAGAAATGAAAAACATATTAGTAGATTTTAGTGATGAGATAAAGGCGATAAATGTGCAGAAAAGTATAAATTATAAATATGCGAAATAATGATTCGTGTAGTGATGGAGTTGTTTTTTGTCAACTGGGAGATATATAAAATTCTACATGTGATAAAACCACAAAGATATGTTCAGCCACAAAGATTAGTGAAACTGGGACAGTTTGCATAAAATTAATGTATTGTTTTAATATCCTATTATATTAGATGATATTGTACAATAATTATATTAAATGCTACTACTGGAGGAAAGTGGATAAAAGACACATGTAATCTCCCTGTATTGTTTCTTTCAAGTTTATGTGAATCCATAATTATCTGAAAACTTTTTATTAAAAAACTGAAAATATTGATTCCCATATTCTTATTTAGGGAATAAACAATCTGATAATAACTATCTGGTCTTTCCAAATACTTTATTATTCCTGTTGAATTTCACATTTTTTTATTTCTTTAATCATAGGAGACATGCTTATATATTATGTATCTGAAAATTCAGTTATATGTATTTATTTCTATTTTTATTTTTGGTATCAGGGATCGAACTCAGGACTTTGTGCTTGGCAGGCCTATTATATGGTTTTCACAGACCTATGATTCTGCTGTTATTTCTGCCAATGCTAACTAATGTTGTCATATGTCCCATAACACATGTGCCATGCCCTTTTTAAGTTTTAACGTTATTTAAGGGAAATAAATAAATAATGAAACCCAGTTACAAAATAGGTTTGTAGAACAGTTACAATAGTTGGTGCATTACATATTGTCATCTTTGTAGTAGTTATTCACAGAGTACAGGTTTAGGAATGATATCTTGTCTAAACAATAGTAGCGTAAAACATTCTTTTCAAGAAACAGGGACAAGCTAGCTGTATGGCTATCTTAACTGTCTTGTGTGTATTAGTTTTTCTTTTTCCCTTTCTTCCTTTCCCCATTACAGTTTGCCTTTCCTTTAAACAATTTCTTCCCAATTCACAATATGTATTGTACATTGGATCCTGTTTATTTGTTCAGTTTCTTATACTAGAGAAACAATATGATTTTTTTTTTTTTTTGCCTTTTTCGTTTTTACCGGTACCGGGGATCAAACTCACGACTGCCTGCTTACAAGGCAGGCACTTATGCCGCTGAGCTAAATCTCCAGCCCCGAGAAACAATATGATTTTTACACATATGAATCTGATTTATTTCACTTATGAGTATGGTGTAAAGTTGAATGCATTTACCTATAAAAGTCTAATGTAAAAAAAATTCTAGAGACTGTAAAAGTCTCCAATTTATCCTTCTTTATGGCTGAGTAGTGCTCCATTGTATAAAAAATCTTTCATCCATTCCTTGTTTGATGGGCTCATGGGTTGTTTCCAAATTTAACTATTAGAAATTGTGCTGCTGTAAACATGGCTACACATATATTGCTATGGTATGATGTTTTTAATTCTCCTAGGAAATTTCCCAGAAGGGGAATATCTGGGTGGAATGGAGTCTCTAGTCCTAGTTTTTTGAAGAACCTCTACTCTGATTTCCACAGTGCTTGTACCAGTCTTCATTTCCACCAACAGTAGAGAAGGATTCCTTTTCTTCCAGAGCCCCACCGGCATTTGTTATAATTTGATTTCTTGATAATAGCCATGTTTTATGGAGTGAAATGGAATCTCAGTGTTGTTTTAAAGCACTTCTCAGTGCACTTCTCAAATAACCAATGATGCTGAGCATTTTTTCATATGTTTATTTGTCATTTATATTTCTTCATCTCAGAAATGTGTATTCATCTCATGTGCCCTTTTTTGGATTGGGTCTTTGAATTTGGAGAACCTGAGTTTTTTCAATTCTTTATATGTTCTAGATAGAAGTCTTTCATTGGAGGTACAGTTGACTAATTTTTTCCCAGTCTCTTCACTCTGTTGGTGTTTTCTTTTGATATGCAAAAAGTTTTTAGTAAGACAAGATCCCAGTTGTTGATTCTTTGAAGTATTTGCTATGAAGTTTGGGTTTTGCTCATGAACTCTGCCTACAACTGTATTGTCCAGATTTCTACTTAATTTGTCTTACAGTAGATTGTGTTTCTGTTTTTTTAATATTTAGATCTTTGATCCATTTTGACTTTTATTTAGAACATGGGTCTAGTTTTAGTGTTTTGCATATGTAAAGCCAATTTTTCTAGCACCACTTACTGAAGAAATTATCTATCTTCCAATGAAGTTTTTGGCTCCTTTGACAAAGGTAAGGTGGCTAACTGTGCTTGGTGATGCATCTTTATACTCTGTTCTGTTCCACTGATCCTCAGATCTGGTTTGTTTGTTTGTTTTTTTTTTTTTTTTTTGACAATACCATATTGATTTTATTGAAATAGCTCTGTACTATAATTTCAGGTCTGGGATTGTAATGGATTCTGACTTGCTTTTGTTGCCCAGAATTGCTTTTTCTATTCTAGGTTCAAATGAATTTTAGGAGTATTTTCTTTAGATCTGTGAGGTATGTTAATGTTATTCTGATTTTTATTGCATTAAGTCTGAATAGCAGTTTTGGGAGTATGGACATTTTTGCTATGTTGGTTCTTCCTATCCAAGAGCAAAGGACATATTTCCACTTTCTGATATCCTCATCAATCTCCTTTTTTAGGGTACTGTGATTTTCATTGTAGAAATTTTTACGTCTTTTGTGAGATCAACTCCTAAAAGACTTCTCAAAACAGACCCTAATAGCAAGAAGAGCTTAGAGTGAAGTATGTCAAGCCCTAAGGGAAAATATTCTTCAACCCAGATTAATGAGCCCTGAAATATTATGTTTCAAAATTGACAGAAAAGTGATACTTCCCTGCAAAGAACCCCTGAAGAAATATATGCTCTGAAAGTCATATTAGAGAAAATAATGACCACAAACACAGGAAAACTAATAAAAAGAAGCTAACATACAGGTCAACAGTTATGCAAACCAGAAGACAGGGAAAAAACAAGGAAACAACACATAAAATAAAATCCATTGCATATCAGTTATAACCATCAATGTAAATGGTCTCAACTCACCAATCAAAAGAAACAGGCTGGCAGAATTGATAAAGAAGCAAGATCCTAGAGTACACTGCATTCTAGAAAGACATATAACCCAAAAACAAACTCATAGACTAAAAGTCAAAAGATGGAAAACAATTCTCCATGCCACAGGAACCCAGAAAAAAGTGGAGGTAGTTACTTTATTTGCAGACAATGTGAACTTTAAGCCAAAACTGATCAAAAGAGCCAAAGATTACTACTTACTTATCAAAGAAAAATGCCAAGGAGAAGCAATAAGATTCATAAATATTTATGCACTAAACATAGGCTCACTCTACTACATAAAACAAATACTAACTGACATAAAAAACCAAATAAATACTAACATAATTGTAGTAGGGAACATTAATACCCCATCCTCACAAAGGGGTAGATCAATTAGACAAAAAAACCAACAAAGAAATATTAGAATTAAATCAATATGTGAAAAAATTGACTTGGTAGATGTCTATAAACTATTCAACCAAAACATGAGAATACACAGCTGCACATAGGACATTCTCCATAATAGATCATATATCAGTTGACAGCACATGCTTAAGTAAATGTAGAAGAATCAAATTCATGCCATAATACTATCTGATCACAATAGTAACTTTATTTTGATCATTGTTGGTTTGAAGTTCACATTGTCTGCAAACAAAATAGCTACCTCTGCTTTTTTCTGTGCTCTTGTTGCAGAGTATTGTTTTCCATTCTTTGACTTTCAGTCTATGAATTTCATTTTGAGTTAAATGTGTTTCCAGTGCATAGTATATTGTTGGATTTTGTTTCTTGATTCATTCTGCCACTCCATTTCTTTTGATCGATGAATGGAGACCATTTACATTAATGGTTATAACTGATATATATCATCTTATCATTGTCACTTTCTTAATGTTGGTTCCCTACTTTTCCCCTCTGTTTAATTGCTTGCCCTGCTTGGTGGTTTCTTTCTGTTGTTGTTCTGGAATTGTGGTCATTTTTATTTCTGCATAGAATATCTTCAGTACTCTTTGTAGTGTTGGTTTGGTGGTCATGAAATTCTTCAGTTGTTCTTTGTTGTGGAAGTATCTTATTTCTCTATTAATTTTGAAAGATAGTATTACAGAATACATTGATATGGGCTAGAAATTGTTTTAATTCACTGCAAGCTCTTCTTGATTTGAGGGTTTGTGTTGATAAGTCTGCTGTGATTCTGATGGGCTTTTCTTTATAAGTGATCTATCTCTTTTCTCTAACAGCTTTTAATATTCTGTTCTTATGCTGAATTTCTGAGACCCTGATAATTATATGTGTGGGTATAGATTTATATTGGTTATGGCTAGTTGGAGTTCTATATGCCTCACTTATCTGTGTGTCAGATTCTTTTCCCATGATTGGGAAATTTTTGCTATTATTTCTGCAAATTTTTTATGCCATTTGTGTTGACTCTTGCTTTTTGATTGACACCAGTTATTCTTATATCATTTTTCTTTGCATCATGCTGCAGCTGTTGAATTGTTATTTCCTTATATTTTGTTATTTTCAGAAGATCTTTCCTTTCATGGTTGCTAGCTGAGATCTTATCTTCAGGGTTTGAAAGTCTGTCTGAAATTTTATTCAAGAAGTTTTTCCAGCCTTCAGTGGAATTTTTAATTACCTGGATATCTGTTTGAATTTGTTTCACACATTCTATCTCTTTCCTATATTGATCACACTTGGCTTCTAATCTCTTCTTGTCATCATCTATTTTTTAATTGATTTCTAGTTGAGATTTGCTGAGCAGTTCCTTTATGAATGTTGACATTTATTTTTTAACCTGAGGGATAATTTCTGATATGATTTCCTCTATAACATAATGGACTTGTTTTTTAAAATTTTAGTGTCTTTCTTTCCAGAAATGTAACCTGTGTGTCTTCTATTTTCCTATATTTCATTGTCTCTTGAACTCTTTCTGGGAGGGCTGGAGGTCTGAGGTTGCATTTTGCTTCTATGTCTTGTCATTTTCAATTTTTAAAGTTTTTACTTTGTTTTCTGTGTTGATCTTTGTAAGTTTTTTTAGTTGGAAGCTTTATCACTAGTATCAAGGCCTCTTTAGGTAAGGTTTGTTCTTCAGGGATGTCTTCTGTGTGTAGGAAGTTCTTAGTTTGTGTCTGTCCCAGGATCCTAACTTTCCAATTAGTTAATGAGATGTTGGTATCTGTTTGTCTGTCTCCAAGTTCTTTGGTGCTTGGATGTAATGAGGGTACTACCATAGAACTTCTCAGTGTTGTTATAGAAGTGAGAAAAACTGAATAAAATAGATATGAAATCCTAGCTAAAGTAGTATAATTAGCAATAGCATCAGGCACAGTTTAGAACCTGACAAATTGTGATAACTATTAATTTTGTACCTTTAACCATCAGAGCAAAGTCTACCATTATATTACAGAATCTATAGTAACTTGGGAGCTTATATGTAAGGTGTTTCCCCTTGGTAGAGTTGTTTTACCCTGTGGTGGGAAAATTTTAAAAAGAGTGGATAAAACAAAGATAATTGAAAAGTAGAAGCCAGGCTGGAGAACAATGAATGATCACACAACGTTTGGGAAACTAGAGAAGAGGGTGAAAGAGAAAGAATAAAGGAGTAAGCAAAGGTTATCTGAAGTTAGTTATCTGAATGAGTAAACAACTTCATTATCCGGAGTTGTTCTCTGGGTTTAGGGGATGGGATTAGTATTTTGTGCCTAGATTTCTCCCCAGTAATTTAGAAAAGAAAATCTGAGAGAGGGGGAGAGAGAGAGAGAGCCCACCCATCTGCTTCTATTCTGTGTGTCTTTGTTCCCAAGCACTATGCTGGTTCACCTAACTTACCTCCTGTTGGCTAATTTTGTTACTGTTGTTTCATGTTACTAGTCCTGCCAGTGCATCCTGTGCACCCTGGCTGGGGGCCCTACTGTGTGGCTGACATTCCTATCAGACTCTGTGTCTTTCTGAATAGTTCACCTGGATCTCAGCTGTTGGGAGTGGAAGGACCAGTTTCTGGGCCTTCTTGTGCTATTCATCTGGATCCCAGCAGTTGTGTTGGCATATTTGCTTTTATCCAGTGTTTCTATATGTTATGTTGGAAGAAGTTATTATTTGGATACCTCATATATGCATATAATATTGCCAGACATGTAAGGTGCAGTTCCATTTCTATACTCTGATATTTTCTATACTTCTTTCCCCTCACATCCTCCTAAATTCACCATTGAGATCCTGACTACCATCTGCATATCTCCCATGTTCATGCAGTTAGGCAGAAAGGCAACCTTTTTACTACTGGGTAGCACAAAGCCTATTTGATTTCTATCTTTAGAAGCTATGAATACATTTCAGTTGTGAATCACTTTCCTTTACATCCTAGTGATACCTTTGATTTTCTTCTTTGTGTTCCAAAATTTTGATTTGCTTTGTTTTCTGCTCTTACACATTTTAATGCAGATATATTGATATATTAATATATCTGATATATTGACAGTTTAGGCTAGAAGTACCATACCCAATTTCATTCTCAGTCATTTTCTCCTGCAAATCACTGAGTGTCTCTCTCACTGTTATTCTAATGTTGCTGATATGCCTGCTACTGTCTATAGTATCTGGCCTTATAGTCTGACATGGGCATGTTTTCTAATCCCCCTTGCCAGTTAAAGTCATCTTGATCAGATCTACAAGTCTCCAGGCAACCGCATTCTTCCCTAGTGAGATGTGCTCGATACTTAGCCAAAAGCCTATCATTCCAGTATCTTAAGTCATCATCCAAAAAACAAATCTGCACAGCTTCAACCCTCCTTTGCATCTCCAGTTGTGCTGGCTGCAGCGACCCCCATAGTTAGCCTCAAGGGACCTCTGACCTCCAAGGTAGACCTGCCATGACCAAAATGTGACAAATTCTCTTCCTTTGGTTTAGATGGGACAATATAGGAATTTTTCAAAAGGAAATTTGCTAGAAAACCAAATGAAAAATGAAATCAGAGACAGGGAGGCAAAGAGGGAGAGAGAATACAAAAGCTTAGGGGAGGATGCATTACAGAGTCCTGATTCCTTATCCTGAGATAAGTACACTCTGGCTGAAGCTGGCTTGCTTGGCACAGCTCACAGTGCACACAGGATATGAAAATATAATCCTTCAACCTTTTCATAAAGTAATGAATGGAGATGGGTGGGGGAAGTGCTTACAGAAAGGCCAAAAGAGTCTGTCTGAACTATTTTGTTCCATGGAATTTGTACCCAAGGAAGTGTAAGGGCCACTACAACAGCTTTAGGAGGGACAAGAAACCCTGTCTAACAGCCCTTGCCACTCCAGAAACCTCCCCACAACCTTGGCAAACTAGTTTTTTGTTTTCATAAGTTTTTAGTGGGTTATTTAGCATTTCTATATACAAGATCATATCATCTGCATCAGAGGTAGCTTTATACCTTTTAGTCTAATCTGGATGACTTATTTCATTTTTTTGTCTAATCGCCCTGACTGGAACTTCCAGCATAGTGTTGAACACAGTTGGCAAGAGTGGGCATCTGCATCTTGTTCTATCATAGAGGGAAGCTTTCAGTCTTTTACTATTAAGTATGAGTTAGCCATGGGGTTTATGTAGATGCAGGCTCACTAACTCTCTTTTTAAAAAGAGAATAAAACAAAACAAAACAGAATAAAGCAAATCAGAACAGAACAATGCAAGTAATGCAGGACTTCAAAACAAGACACAGGAAATCAATAGTAGTTATCATAATGTCTCTTGTTTTCTTCAAAATATCTGTCCATACCATCACACATAAGAAAATCAAACAGAACAAAACCAGTCAAAACAAAAGAATGAAAAAGCATTATAGGACTTCAAAACATGATAACAGGAAATCAACAATGACTACCATAGTGTTTCTTGTTTTCTTCAAAATAGCTGTCCATGGCTCACTAACTCTTTCAGTGACTCATGTTTTCTTGAAAAGCCCTGCTGTGGTTTTTGCATTTACTTTTAGTCTCTTTTGCTTTTGCATATTTTATAAAGTCTAGCCTGTCTCTACAACCCTAGAGAAATTGAAGGGAAATCTTTGATCTTTCATTCATCCATTCAGCATACATTTGTTAAATGCCCACCGTATGCCAACACTGACTTGAATTCTTGGGGGTAGAACATTGGATAAAACAAAGACTTTATTTTCTGAAGTGTACATTCTAAGGTTGATAAATAGTCCAGATAGTTAAAAGACAATAAGGTGAGAGAATATAGAAATCTGTTGACAGGGAAGAATATGGTTAGGTACCAGGTAAGGCCTTTTTCTAGGGGTAACATTTTGGCTGGATCTGAACAATAATAAGAAGAGCTGGGAGAAGAGTGTTGCTGCAGAAGGCACATGCAGACAATTGGAGGTGAGAGCATGCCTGGTAACCTCCTCCTTGTTAGTCCAGTGTGGCTGTGGAGAGTAGGAGGTATTGAGGTCACAGCTGGGCATGGATCTTGCTGGCAAGGATATTGGAGTTCACTGAGGTGTTAAACAAGGCATGCTGTAATATAACATATTAGTAAGCCAGCTCTCTGGCTGGACTCTAGGTTTTGTCAAGTCCAGGACTACTTGGCATTGGCAAAGAGAGCCAGGGTGCTTAGCAGGCTTTTGTCAACCTCTGTGACTGCACCTCACACAGCATCCAAAAAGGTTCTTCTGAAACATAAGTCCGATCATGTTTCTCACTTCTGGAAAACCTTCCTATTGCTATTTCTCAGTAAAGTAAATACCCTCTTAGTGGACTTTAAGACTGTCTTTGTCCATTTTCTTCTACTTAACAAGACCACAGAATAGGTAATGTATAAACAATATGAATTTATTCAGCTCCCAGTCCTAGAGGCTGGAAAGTCCAAGACTGTGGGGTTGCATCTGGTGAGAACCTTCTTGCTACATCACAACATGGCAGAAGGCATCACACCAGAGAGAGAAAGCAAGAGCAAGGGGAGAAGAAAAAACACTGGAAGGGTTACAAACTGATCTTTCTGTCTGGAACCAATTCCCACAATAACTGATTGCCTCTTGTGATAATGGCATTAGCTCATTCATGAGGAAAGAGCCCTCATAACCCAATTACATCTTGAAGTTCCCAACTGTCAATATTTTCAACACATCATAAACTTTGGTAGATTCATGCAAACCATAGCAAAGGTGCTGTAATATGCTTTCATTCCCATAACTCTGTCTTCCTTCCTGTCACTCCTACTTTTGCTTTGTCTCTTCCAGCCATATCAGGTCCTTGACTAGTCTTCAAACAAGGCAAGCATGCTCTCACCACAGGACTGCTGTACTGACTCTTCCCTTTATCTGTAATGCTTTATGCTCAAACACTGCCTCTTTAGACAGACATTCCTTCACTAATACCATTTCCTTTGTGACATTGTCTGCCAATTTCTTGTTCTTTTGCTTGCTCTACTCCAGACACATTGATCTACTTGCTGTTGTTTTTGAAGTTCAGCAAACATATTATCCTATAGGTTTTTCTCACCATCTCCCTTGCTCCAGGTATAAAAAATTTCATTAAGTATACTACTGTTGTGACAGAAACGGGGTGATCAGGCATGAGAAAACAATGAATAAGTTGACCAGCTGGCCTGGGAATAAACTAGACAACTAGTAGATGGTGGCTACAGATCTTTTGTGATTTTTCTTGTTTTTTGCAAATTATTTCTCATAAAATTAGTATATATGTATAGTAAGAAGTTTTAAAACTAAGAAATGTAGCAGGCTGACAGTTTCCTAAAATACTAAATTGAGATATGATATAATACAATTATTTCACTCTGTTATCTATCCCAAAAAATAAAAGCTTGTCCAAAGAGTTGTCATATTTATAACAGTAATATTGATAATAACTAAAAAGTATAAACTACCCAAATTCCCACCAACAAATATATGATTAAACAAAATATGGTCGATTCATACAGTGGAACAGTATTCAGCCATAAAAAGGAATAAAGTATTGAGATATGTTACAACATAGACAAATTTTGAAAACATGTTAAGTGAAGGAATCCAGACATGGAAGACCACATGTTTTATGCTTTCATTTATATAGTGTTCAGAATGAGCAAACCTATAGAGACAAGGCAGAAACTTGATTAGTGTTAGCTAAGGGTAGGTGGAAGGAGGAATGGGGAGTGACTGTCAATGGTTCTAGAGTTGCTTTTGGAAGTGAAGAAAACATTTAAAAAAGGATAGCAGTGATAGTTTCACAACTTTTGTGAACATATAAGATGTGATAAATATATGATAAGTATTCAAAAAATTAAAATGTATTGTAGCAAAAAGCATATTATCATTAATTCCCTTCAAAGTACACTTATCCCACCATTCTTATGACTTTCTGAATCAGTTCTAAAGGTTCTCTTCCATGGGTGCTTTTATTTGTGCTGTTATGGTTGCTTCACTATCCTGAAGCTACTGAAAACATTTACCTTGCATGGTCATTTTAACTTTTTTTTGGTCTTTTTCCTTTTTATTGGTACCAGGGATAAAACTCACGACTGCCTGTTTGCAAGGCAGGTGCTTATGCCTCTGAGCTAAATCCCCAGCCCCTTCATGGTCATTTTAACTTGGGAAAAGAGCCAAAAGTTACACAGTGCCAGATCTGATGAATAATATGATGTGGATGAGGAAACATCATGGTGTTTTTATAAGCTTACCTTTCTTTTGGATGGCACTTGTAGCAGCATACCCCAATTTTTTATTATCCCTCATAAAAGCACTTATGAAGGTGGGTTTGCAGAACTGCTTCAGAAAATGTCAAGAATGGTGAAATAAGGGTGTTCAAAGTGAAGGGGAGTAATTTAAAGAGTATTAATAATGATGTGTCTTTTACTTTAACAATTTTTAATTTAACACTTCAGTGTATATTTTGATCACACCTTGTGTGTATGGGAGGTTGGCATATATAACTAGATGCTCAGGTTAACGTCTTTGGGACACCAACACTAGGTTTTTTTTTTTTTTCCTGTTTGGTGCAATTCTGCTTTAGTGGCATTTCTCATATATTGGTTGTTAGAAACATAGCTTGTTCTTTACATATAGGCTGGCATATGCCCTTCCTCCCTGGAAAGATTCTATGAAATTTCTAACCTCATTACATTCATGTCCTGAGAGAAATGAACAATACCACACTTTTTTACTTCTAATATGGGTATAGGTCTATAACCATTCATTTGACTGGATTCTATTGATAGATATCTATACAGGAATACCCCAAGGACATCAAATATTGAGCTCAAGAACTGACTGATCATTTAACTTAAACTCCTGGCCATGCTGATAGGAGCAGACCAGTGTAGAACCCACTTGAGGCAGATCAAGAGGAGCCAATGCATGACAATATGAGTTAGAGAGAGTCCTAGGTAATAAATAGTAGCTCAGTGGGCAGACCACAAGAGCTGCCTGTGCTCAATCCATAATGTGATAATAGCTGGGGATTTACTCAGTGGCATAAATGCCTGCCTTGCAAGCGCGCAGCCGTGAGTTCAATCCCTGGTACTGATAAAAAATAAAATAAAAAAAGAAAGAAACATAATGTGATAATATTGTAGCAGTTAGTGACAGAAAAATGAGATAGGCTCAGCCATAACCTTCATTTTATCTGAGCCCACACTGAGTCAGGAGGTATCCTGGTTATTAGAAATTGGAAACAGAGTAGTAGTACTCAGAAATAAATGCATCAGTTGTTTTTTAGGAAATTGAGGAATTGGGTCTAGTGGGCCCAGATATTACCTAGCCCAAGCCTGGCCCAGTTCTGTGGAATTTATTGCACAGTTCCCTAAGTTTTCCCATGTCATAGCACCACAGAGAATGATAGCATTTGTTTAATACATTGGAATCAACAAGAAATTATTTATGGTTGGAGGTGACTGGTCCAGACTCCAACTGCCTCAGTCTCTGTCCCAACACCTGAAACTGAGGAAGTTAAAAATCTGTGTTATGGCCCACAGGTCAGGAAGCTCTGCTTTATTGAAGAACATATGCTTTGAGGGCACCTTGGAGCCCAGAGACAAGTGAGTCAAATCATTGTTCTCTGGCTGTGTTCCTGCTTAACCTTAGATATATCTATCTAGAGATCCAGAAAGTTATCATCTTCTGGAGACCCTGAAATTCACCATATGATAAGTGCTGTCAGCATTATCTTTGAGTCAGGCTCATGGACAAATTATCCACTTTCCAAGTAAATTGCCATCTACTTAAGAGTATTTTTATGATAGAGGGTTGAAATTGTAGTTCTGTATCAGACATTCAGTTAATTGTTGTATCTTGTAATTGAGATGACCATCCTTGAAAGGAGAAGAATCACATTCTGATTCAGAAGTGCAGATTCCAGGACATTACATATAAAATGTATGCCAGAGGTTTATCAGATCTTCAAATTCCTCTACTTGGGAACTGGCTTTCTTTGTAAAAAAGGAAGAAAGAATATTTCAGGTGTTGGAAAATCTCTGGTGGTGAAAGGCAATGGTGTTTTTAGAGGAATTCAAATATTTTCTCTTTCTTTCTTCTTTTCTTTTCTTTCTTTCCTTTTCTTTCTTTCTTTCCGTACCAGGGAGGAACTCAAATATTTATGAATCTGAACCTGCTTGGAATCTACAAGCCTCATTCAAGTTGAGTGCAAAATGGCATTTCAGTCTTACTCAGGGCTAAAATAAGATGCAAATAATTCTTATTAGGTATGAATTAATCTTTGTCTTGTATGCTACCTAAACAATGAGATCTTTTATTCTGGTTGGCCTCAGGCCCTGAATTTATATTAATTTTCTTCCTAAACCTGGTTTCCTTTTATTTCGCTCTTGTTCTGAATCATAGTAGACCACTACAGCAGCTCCACCTGCAGGTCACACCCCTGAAATGCATATTGATCACTTGAAATTTGAATCTTTAAAAAGATAAATGATAGGAAACAGGAAGATAGACTTTGTGGAGATAAGAAAGGGACCTGGGATTGAGGGAAATGAGAGAAAGGGAAAGGAAAATAAAAGAGGATCAAGATGTAGTATGAATGTTACCAATTCCCCACAAAGAATGTATTTATTATGTACCCAAACACGTACTAATAAAAAAAGAGAAAAAAAAATATGTGTTCTGATTTTAAGAGATCTAGGCTAGTGGTTTGTGGATTTTGCTAGGCATCTGAATGTCAAGAATAAAAAAAAACAAAATCCAAATAAAAAGTATGAAAAGGAAGCAACTGGTCCTCTGGCCTAACCAAGACTATCTAAAGAAAAAATTCTAGCAATGGAAGCCTGGATTATTTTTTCAATACTGTTCTGATACCCTTAACTTTTAGGGGCCACTGGCTTTACTGATACCAGACAAAGTGCTTCAATATTTGAATGGCAACCTCTCACGTTATCAGATTTTGATAAGACTGAGACTTTCACATTCTCACTGAAGTTTTATAACCCATGTCTCAAGCCTAATCCTGACTCTCATTAGCGTCTGCACGAGGCAGTGAAGTGCCATCTAGACTATGGTTACACCTGAGAATTTTTGAAAGTTTTCTATCTTTTAAATGAACACACAGAGCTCTCAGTCTAGAATGTAAGAACCTTAGAATACCAAGCAGGATAAATACAAAACCGTACACCTAGATATATCATACTTAAACTTCAGAAAAATCAAACATAATGAAAAAAATCCAGAAGAATTTTTAAAAATACATTTTCTGTAGAGAAGCAAAGATGAGAACATCATCTGACTTCTCAGAAACCGTGCAAGTAAGAGGAGAGTAAAATGAAACAATGGAAGTATTGAGAGAGAAAAAACTACCAACCTAAAATTCCATACTCTATGAAATTGTACATCAAACATGCTGTTTAGAAGCAAGCATGGTGGTGCATGCCTATAATCCCATGTATCAGTCAGGGTATACTAGAGAAACATATATAATACAAGATATACAACTGTATATGAAATTGCAAGATTGGCTCACAATGGTTAACCACAAAGTTGAATAAGGGAGCATGCAGAGGGTGTCTGTGAACCAAATGTTGAAGGGTCCAACCCAAGGGCTGGAGCTTACTGCAGTGTCCCGTGCAAGTCCATATCAGGAGGCCATGGGTATGCAATGGAATGCTGAAGAGTCTACAAAGAGTCCCAGGCAGAAGCTGAACAGTCTGTTCCAGAAGCCAGGAGAAGACATCCAAGCTGAAGGTGAACACCGGAGCTCCTCCAAAGAAGCAGCAATCAGTCCGTCCTCATTTACCTTTTATTGTGTGCAGGCTGCTCCCCTGGGATGGGTACAACACTCACACCATCTGCATGCTCTCCCCTTGTACAGGCTGAGGATGTTACAGACTAGGGACCCTGGCCCCTTGCTGAATCACTTAGTTAAAGTTCTGACATTCTCAAATTGACACAATGAACAATATCCTTGAATGGTAATTGCTTGTTCTTTCCAATCCAGGATGTAGAGCTGCTGAATCATTTAGTTAAGGTTTTAGACTTCTCAAGTTGACACAATGTACAAACCATAACATCCCAATAATTGGAGAGGCTGAGGTAGGAGGAGGATAACCAGTTAGAGATCAATCTGGGAGATTTTGTAACTTAGTAAGAACCTGTCTCAAAATTTTAAAATAAGGTTGGAGATGTAGCTCATTATGAAGGCTCTGGGTTTGGAACTTCAGTGACACACAACACAAACACACACACACACACAAACACACACACGGTGCTTGGTTACTTTTCCCTCATTGTCGAGACAAAGTACCTGATGCTCAAAGTGAAGTAAGGAGAAGTTTATTGATGTTACAGTTTTTGGAAGATTCAGTCCATACTCAGCTGGCTACAAGGCAGGGTGGCCTGGATGAGGGGCAGTCATTCATGGTGGCCACAAACAACAAGAGCAAAAGGGCAAAAGAGGATGGAAAAACATCTCTCTTTCCCTCCCTTATATTGTATGGCATTTACCCGCCCCCGCTGGTTGGGTGCAGCACTCACACTGCCAATCCCAGCGCTAGACAATGAACCAATCACAAATGCTAGATTCAGCCACCTCCATGACTGCATGAGGCTTGGGGGCCACCCAGACACAAACCATAACATTCCACCACTGGGCCCCAAAGACTCATGCACATACTTTATGCAAAAGATATTTAGTCCATCTCCAAGAGTTGCCAAAATTCTAACAGTTTCAGCATTGCTGAAAAGTCAAAGTCCCAAGTCTCCTCTGAGATCTAAGGCAAACTCTTAGCTATAAGCCCCTGTACAAATGAAAAAAAAAAAAAATTTAAACACTCCCAACATTCAATGGCACAAAATAAACATTATCATTCCAAAGGGTACAAACAGGGAGATACAAAGGAATGGGACCAAAGGAAGTCCAAAATCCAGCAGGGCAAACATTAAGTCCTGGAGTTCCATACTCAGCATCTGAAACAATTCGATTGTGAGCTCCAAAAGACTTGAGTGAATTTACCTCCACCACACTTGCAGGGGTTTTAGCTCTCATGGCTTGTCTCTTTGAGCCACTCTGCTCCCTCCTTGCAGTTTCCTTACATGATTCTCCCTCCTGGCCTTTCCAAATTTTGAGGGTCTCCACTGAACCTTTGGCTTCACACTTACAGCTTCACATGCTACCCTCGCAGGGGCACACTGCCTGACCTCCCAGGTCCTCTGAAATCAGGGTTGAGGCCTTTTTAATCTCAGAACTCATACATTCTCCATGTGCCTAAAGTCAGCACCACGTGGATGCTGCCAAGGTCTGCTGCATCTGGAACACTAGCCAGGATTTTCTCTCTCTTGGCTGTAGGGCTCAAGTATCTGGATTGCTAAACACTCTGAACTTGATTGTGAGGAATGGATTCTATATGTTGCCTCCATTCTGGAACCCGGTGTGGCCACTGCCATTTTGGAATATATTGTAGCTACTGTCAACATTCTGGGTGCATGGTACTATGCAGCTTTCTCTTCTAAGCAAAGTCTTTGATACTGCAAAAGGTAGAGGCCCACCATTGATTCCCATGGTGCCCCCAAGCCATCTTTTTCTATTTTCCTATTTCTTCTCAGCAATAGAGATCTCAATTCTATATTTACAGTCCACAGCTTTAGTGGCGCTTTCTTTCTGGCCAAACTCACAACATTTTAATCACCCTGCTGGGCCGTTTGCTCTTGATTCACAATGTAAATCTGGCTAAAAGCCCCCAACAATGGCCATGTCACCATTTCAACATTTGACTGCCTTGAAACTTCTTCTACCAGATTAATCAGACTGTTACCCTTAATCTCAATCTCAGGCAACATCTCTGGACATGAACAAAATGCAGACAAACTTTCTGCAAAGCCATAACATACATCAACTTGAGTCCAATAACCAATGCAGTCCTTCCCAGCAGAAACCTCTGGATCCTGGTCTTTACTGGTTGTCTGGTCCCTTGAGTTCTAACCAGAATCTCCCATGCAGAACAGCCTAAGATGTTCCTGGGCCACTCTTTCAGGCAACATCATGGAAGCCTTCCAAAATATTCCCAAAGACTCTTGAACCACATGGTCATTTATAGTCACAACAATGACTGCACTTCACTGGTGCCAAATTCTGTCTTGGTTACCTTTTTCTTATTGTTGAGACAAAATATCTGATGCCCAAAGTGAAGCAATGTAAGATTTATTTAGCTCACTGCTTGTGGAAGTTTCAGGTTGTATTCAACTGGCTCCAAGGCAAGGTGGTCTGGCTGAGGGGTAGTCATTAATGGTGGCCATAAGCAACAAGAACAAAAGAGGAAGGAAAAGCAAGCCTCCTCATCTCCCTTATATTGTATGCCAGCTACCCACACCTGGTTGGATACTGCACTCACATCACCAATCTCAGGGCTAGAAAATGAACCAATCACAAATTCTAGACTGAGCCACCTCCATGACTGCGTGAAGCTTGGGGGCCACCCAGATGCAAACTGTAACATGGAATGAAGGATAAACACTCTCTAACAAACTAAAATTGAGAAAATGCTGTCAGAAAGATGGAAGAATAAGATTTTTTGGACACATGTTGTCTTAAGACATCAATTTGAAAATCAAGCCATGTAGAAAAACAGCTTCACAGGATCTATGACAACTAGATGAGAGGTCACAGCACTGGGGTATAATAGAAAAATAAGAAAAGACTCATTGAAGAGCATGGAAAATACAGTTTCCTAACACCAGGTGTGAGAGTAAAAACAAAGGAATGGGAATCAGACTTAGCTTTAAACCTCAAGTTGGCTAACCCCATAAAATCCATCACTAGGCAGGTTCCCATGCCTGAGACTCCAGAGAAGTCCCACAGACTCACTCACTAAGCTTGAACCACAGCCAAGGTAGCTCTCTCAGGCCCACAATCACTGGCAGCAGCTAGTCACATTGGAGGACTCAGTCTCCCTGCTGATCCCAGTTCCAGGTTAGTGTCAGCTTCCCCAGAATTTAAACCTACTCCCATGGACTCAGCCTCCAGGCTCATTTCAGAATTATGTTGGCTCTCAAATACCCAGGATTTATGTCCCCACCTGTGCCAGGTTGGTACTTTGGGACCTTGGGTCCAGGCCTAGCTTCATGGCATCAGACACCAGACTTGCACCTGCAGACTCATCACCTGGGCTAGCCCCTGTGGATAGACACTAGGGCAGACCCTGCACAGTAACCCCACACTTCAGCAGTTCTAGGTCTGCTCTGGTAGACCCAGGCTCTGGGCTAGCCTTCACAGGCCTCCTTCACAAACGTAGAGCCCATGGCCCCAGGCTCCAGGACCACATCTGTGGATCCATGTTTCAATACAGCTAGGTCCAGCAGAACCAGGGGCCAGGCTCTAAAAGTACTCATGAGTAAATTTATATTTTTGTCATTTTTAAAATAATGTGTAGAACATAAAAATATACAGATAATGGAATGTAATATATGTATGATGTAATGTTTAAATTGGGTTTAACATATCTATTTCCTCAATCATCTATAATTTATGCTGAAAACATTCAATATCCTTTCTTCTAGCTTGTGATATTAATTACATTATTATTTATTTGTATATATCCCACTGTGCAACAGCACATCAGAGCTTCTTATGGAAGGAATCTGACCACCACCATCCTGATGAGAGACCCTCTAAACCACCTTCTCCCAGCACAGATACACCTGGCAACTGAAAATGCTATCAGCCCTAGTACTCATAGTAGTCATTAACTCCCTGTCCTTTCTCAAGCTTTGGCCTTACACAATTGTGCCCCTTGGTGCTCTCTAAAGCCTTGTTCTTGGCAGATAGATGAGCCACCCCTCTCACTGAACTCTCCACTCCCCATGAGCATAACTTGTACAAAAGCATCTGGTCTGATCTCTAGTGCCAGAGTGATCCCTCTCAGGTTTGTTCTGCAAGAAATCTGTCCTGTTGAGCTCATACGTCAGATTGTTTTTCAATTCCCTAACACCTACTCTTATCTTCTCATGCAAAAGAGGTGAAATATCTATACACTGAAAATTGTATAACAGCCGTGAGAGATACATTCAAAAGGACCAAATAGTTGAAAAGATATTCCATATTCATGGATTAGAAGAATTAATATTGTTAAAATATCTAATGATCCACAGATTCATTACAACTTCCATCAAAATTCCAATGACATTTTTTCACACAATACACAAAAAAAATCCTAAAATGCATATAAACTCACAAAAGACTTGCTATTGGTTGAGTTTTTTCTTTTCTTTTCTTTTTTGTCTTTTTTCTTTTTTATCGGTACCAGGGATCAAACTCATGACCGCACACTTGCAAGGCAGGCGCTTATGCCACTGAGCTAAAACCCCAGCCCCTGATTTTTTTCTTTCTTCCTTTTTTTTTTGTACTGGGAATTGTAATCAAGTGCTCATACTTGCTAGGCAGGTGCCGTACCACTGAGCTATATCCCTGACCCTTGGTTGATTTCTTGGTGATAACCATTCTTTCTGGGGTGAGACTCTAAGGAATCTCAGGGGTATTTTAAAGAGGATAAAACAAGCCATAACAAAACAGAACAAAGAAGATAAGGAAACAATGTAAGCAACATAGATTTCAAAGCAAGACAAAAGGAGATCAATATTGGCTGCCATCATGGCTCTTTTTTTGTTCTAAATAGTTGTCTATAACTTCACACACAATGAATTCATACAAAACAAAATAGCATAAAACTGATCAAAAACAGAATAATGAAGGCATTACAGACCCTCAAAAACAGATATAGGAAAATCAACAATGGCTACTGTAATGTCTCTTGTTCTCTTCAAGATAGATGTCCATACCTTCATGTATGTTGAAATTAAATAATCCAAAATAGACTAAAGCCACTCTAAACAAAGAATAAAATCACTACTGGATTTCACAGCATGATGATGGGAAATCAGCAATGGATACCATAATGTCTCTTTTTCTTCAGAGTAGCTGTTCATATCATCATGTACAATATAACTGATTCTCGAAAATGTTTTAGGAGAAGTTATAGGCATGTATAAGCCTCAATATGTACATCTATCCTTTCTGTATTAGAGGGAAAAAGAAAACAAATTACTAGAAAAACAAGAAATAAAAAAGACAAATAAATGACAATAGCAAGGAGCCCAAAACAATGATGATATAGGCCTTAAAAATAAGGTGGTAGGAGCATAACTAAGGTTGTTATTTTACATTGTGACCTTTAAAAGAGTTCCTCAGATCACCAGACACAAACATGCAAAATTGATCCAGTCCTATGAATGCTAACCATTTTGTACAAAGAACTAATATCATTTGTAGCACAATCATCTTAGCTATCTTAAGTGTGTTTATAAAAATTTAGACTTTTTCTTTCCCTTCCTTTTTTCCCTCCTTTTTCCTGCCATATTATTTTATACCTTTGAGAATATTCTTACCCTTTCATAGTATTTATGGAGGACTTTGTATCTTATATACTCTTATGATTTCTTACATGAGGGAGACAATACAGTATTTACACATGTGAGTTTATTTATTTCACTTATTAATATGGTCTCAAGTTGCATCCATTTACCTATAAAAAATTATGTGATCATTCTTTATAGCTGAGTAGTTCTCCATTGTATAAAAGTACCACATCTTTTTAATCCATTCCTCAGTTGATGGGCATTTAGGTTGTTTCCAAGATCAGACTATTACAAATTGTGCTGCTATAAACATGGGCACACATGTATCACTGTGGTATGATGTTTTCAGTTCTTCTGTGCATGCCCAGAAGTTGAATAGCTGGGTCAAATGGGATGTCCAATCCCAGATTTTTGAGGAATCTCCAGATTCACCTCCAGAGTAGTTGAAGCAGTCTACAGCTCCACCAACAGTGCAGAAGAGTTCCTTTTTCTCCACAGCCTCTCCAGCATTTATTGTTAGTAGTTTTCTTGATCCTGGCCATTTTTTCTGGAGTGAGATGGCATCCAATGGGGATTTTTAAAAATTTTATTTAAAAAGAAAACAGAAAAATTGTACAAGTAATACAGAATTTAAAAAAAATAAACAGTAAGAAATCACTAGTTAATAGATTACATATTGTCATCTTAGAAATAGTTGTTCAAGTTACAAAATTAAAGCATATAAAGTAGACATTCAAACAGTGAGACTGCAAACAGCTCTGTTCAATGATTCAACAAAAACTCAGTAATATGGTTATCTATCTTATACACTTAAATATACATGCAGTTATATCCTTTAGAGCAATTTCTTTTCCTCTCTTTTTTATAATAAAAAATTATACATTTTGGGTTTTATTACTCCCACAGTTCTTATTACTTTTTTAAAGAGAATAAAATCAAATGTGACAAAACAAAATAGAGTAAGTCAAATCAAAAGGATGGATATAGTACCTGATGTAAAAACAGAACACAAGGTGATCAACAATGGTTGCCATAATACCTCTTGCAATTTTAAAAAGAATTGCCTATATCATGTTATAATAAAATTGAGCAAAACAGTACAGAACAAAGCCAATAAAATCAAAACATTAGAGACAATACAGGACATCGAAAGAAGATAATAGTCCACCAGAATGGGCACCTTAGTGAATCTTATTGTCTTAAAAGTAGTTGCCTATACCCTCAAACTTGATACTCTCAAGCAAAGCAGAAGATAGCAAAATCAGTCAAAACAAGATGGTGAGAGCAATACAGGGCTTCAAATAAAGTTAACAGGAAATCAAAACAGTTACTGTAATATACCCTTTTTTTAATTTTTCCCTTAATTAAAAATAAATAAATAAATAAAAGGAGATTGACATAAAAGAGGCCATAACAATACAACAGCACAGGTCAGAACAGAACAATTTAAGCAACATAGTATTTCACCACAAGATACACCAACATAAAGGTAGTTACCATAGTGTCTCTTTCCTTGAAATATTTGAATATAACTTCGTATACTATAGCACCAAACAAATCAAGAAAATATAAAACCATTCAAGAGAATGAAAGTATTACATGGGCAGAGGAGGAGCTGGGCAGATCTGGGGTGCCCTCAACGGCCTCTCTGCGTGTCTGGAGGACTCTGGATATCTGCGCCCAGACTGCTGGAGTTCCCTCAGGCTTCCAGGTGCAGTGAAGGAGAGAGGTGGGTTTGAGGCTTCCACATCAGCCTCCCCATTCCCGGCTTCACTTGGAGACCTGCTGAGCTCCCCATAGGTGGGCTGGCCCACACTACCAGCCTAGCCCAGCCTGTTTAGCTGCCGCGCCTGGCCATTGGTCTGCAGAGGAGGAGCTGGGCAGATCTGGGGTGCCCTCACCGGCCTCTCTGCGTGTCTGGAGGACTCTGGATATCTGCGCCCAGACTGCTGGAGTTCCCTCAGGCTTCCAGGTGCAGTGAAGGAGAGAGGTGGCTTTGAGGCTTCCAAATCAGCCTCCCCATTCCCGGCTTCACTTGGAGATCTGCTGAGCTCCCCATAGGTGGGCTGGCCCACACTACCAGCCTTGCCCAGCCTGTTTAGCTGCCGCGCCTGGCCATTGGTCTGCAGAGGAGGAGCTGGGCAGATCTGGGGTGCCCTCACCGGCCTCTCTGCGTGTCTGGAGGACTCTGGATATCTGCGCCCAGACTGCTGGAGTTCCCTCAGGCTTCCAGGTGCAGTGAAGGGGAGAGGTGGGTTTGAGGCTTCCACATCAGCCTCCCCATTCCCGGCTTCACTTGGAGACCTGCTGAGCTCCCGATAGGTGGGCTGGCCCACACTACCAGCCTAGCCCAGCCTGTTTAGCTGCCGCGCCTGGACATTGGTCTGCAGAGGAGGAGCTGGGCAGATTTGGGGTGCCTGCATCGGCCTCTCCATGTGTCTGGAGGACTGTGGATATCTCTGCAACCAGGGAGGGTCCACAGGTTCCTGAAGCACTGCAGCCTGTGGTGAGTACCCTAACCCGGCTGCGATTGAAGAATTGTGGAGCTTCCAAGGGGCAGGTGGGCTCACAGTGTCCCTGAGGCCCAGCTTGTCTGGAACTGCGGAGTTCTGAGCAGGCAGAGGAGGGCCACTGGTTCTGTAGGCCTAATGGCTTGGGGTAGCGCGGCGCCAGAGTCTCAGTAGCTCCAAACATAGAAGGGGATTTTCAACAGATCCTGAGGAAGCTTTCAAATAACACTTGAAACACAGAAATATAGCAAAATGACAAAACGAAAGACCAAATTACAACCTCAAACCTCCAGCCCATCTCAAGAAACCCTAGGAGCAATGTATGTAGAAGAAAATATATCCCATCCACCTCATATATCGGACACAATAGCCACTGAAATTGACAAGCAACTCCAGGAAGCTTTAAAGAAATTCAAACTCGAAATAATCTCCCAGATAAAAGAAGAAATGATAAAAGAAATGAAAGAGATTCTAAATATATCTAAAGAAAACAGACAAAAAATTGGAGGAACTAAACAAAAAGATAGAATCCCTAGACGAGCAATATAAGAAACAAACAGAATACATAATGCAGATGCACAGAGATATACAGGAAATAAAAAACTCCACTGAAAGTTGTAAAAACCGCCTTAATGAAAGTGAAGATAGAATTTCAGACCTTGAAGACAGGATTGCAGCTAGTGAACAGGAAAGGAAAGATCTTTTGAAAATAACAAGGAACCAGGAAACAACAATTCAACAACTGCAAGACGATGCAAAGAAGAATAACATAAGAATGATAGGGATTAATGAAAGAGAGGGAGACAACATGAAGGATGTCAGGAGGATATTTAGAGAAGTAATAGCTGAAAATTTCCCAAGCATGAGATCAGAAACTGACATCAGGATCAGTGAAGCATATAGAACTCCAAACAGTCATAACCAAAATAAAACTACACCCAGACATATAATAATCACCATCCCAGAAATCCAACACAAGAATAGATTATTAAAAGCTGTCAGAGAGAAAAGACAAATCACTTATAAAGGAAAACCTATCAGAATCACAGCAGACTTCTCAGCACAAACGATAAAGTCAAGAAGAGCATGGAGTGAAGTATTCCAGATCCTAAAGCAAAATGATTTCCAACCAAGACTGATGTATCCTGAAAAACTATCATTCAAAATAGATGGTGCAATACGATACTTCCATGACAAAGAACAGCTGAAGAACTTCATGAACACCAAACCAACCCTGCAAAAAATATCGAAAGACAGTTTAGATACACAAAGGAAAAAAAGCACTAAGCAAAGCAAATAATTAAACAGAACAGAAAGATAAAGATGCAACAGCAGAGAGATACCATTCCTACAATTACCAGCATTTAACAGTAATAACCATTAATGTAAATGGTCTCAATGCACCAATCAAAAGAAACAGACTAGCAGAATGGATCAAGAAACAAAATCCAACCATATGCTGTTTACAGGAAACCCATCTAACCCAGAAAGATACTCACAGACTGAAAGTCAAAGGATGGAAAACAATTCTTCATGCAGCAGGAATCCAAAAAAAGGCAGGAATAGCCATTCTGTTTGCAGACAACGTGAACTTTAAACCAACAATGACCATAAATGACAAAGAAGGTCACTACATACTCGTAAGGGGAAAACTCCAAGAGGAAGAGATAACTATCTTAAATATATACGCACCAAACTCCAGAGCACCCAGTTATATAAAACAATTATTAACAGAAATGAAAACTCAAATTATCAGTAACACAATTGTAACAGGAGACCTTAATACACCACTGACACCAAGGGACAGATCAACCAGACAGAAAATGAGCAAAGAAATAACAGAACTGAATCACACCTGTGAACAAATGGG
This sequence comes from Cavia porcellus, assembly GCF_034190915.1. Classification (NCBI taxonomy): domain Eukaryota; kingdom Metazoa; phylum Chordata; class Mammalia; order Rodentia; family Caviidae; genus Cavia; species Cavia porcellus. Next base: position 35,343,535 of record NW_026947486.1, on the reverse strand, counting down.
TTTGATAGACATATACAGAATGTTCCACCCAACAACATCAGAATACACATTCTTCTCAGCAGTACATGGATCATTTTCTAAAATAGACCATATATTAGCTCACAGAACATATTTAAGCAAATGCAAAAGAGTTGAAATCATCCCTTGCATATTATCGGATCATAGCGCTCTGAAATTAGAAATTAATGACAAAAGATACTGCAAAAATTCCGCAAACACGTGGAAACTAAATAACACACTCTTGAGTAATCAGTGGGTCACAGAAGAAATTAAAGAAGAAATTAAACAGTACCTAAAAGAAAATGAAAATGCAGATACAACTTACCGGAATCTGTGGGATGCAATGAAAGCCGTTCTGAGAGGAAAATTTATTGCACTGAGTTCCCACATCAGGAAAGCAGAACGAATACAAATAAATAACTTGATGCTACACCTCAAACAGCTAGAAAAAGAAGAGCAAGTCAAGCCCAAAGCCAAAAGAAGAGAGGAAATTATAAAAATCAGAGCAGAAATCAATGCAATAGAGACTAAGAAAACAATCCAAAGAATCAACGAATCAAAGAGTTGGTTCTTTGAAAGAATAAATAAAATCGATAAGCCCCTAGCCAACCTTATTAAGAAAAGGAAAGAAAAAGCTCAAATTCATGCAATAAGAAATGAAAAAGGAGAAATCACTACAGACCCAATAGAAATACAGAGGATCATCAACACCTATTTTGAAAACCTCTACTCTCAAAAGTTTGATAACACAGAAGAAATAGACAGATTCTTAGAAGCATATGAAGTACCAAAGCTAGATCAAGAGGATATAAAACTGTTGAATAACCCAATCTCTGCTAATGAAATTGAGAATGTAATTGGGTCCTTGCCCACCAAGAAGATCCCAGGCCCAGATGGATTCACTGCAGAATTCTACAAGAAATATAAAGAAGACCTAATGCCGACACTCCTCAAACTATTCAATGAAATTGAAAGGGAAGCAATCCTTCCTAAGTCATTCCTGGAAGCAAATATTACTCTAGTACCAAAACCTGAGAAAGACCCAACTATAAAAGAGAACTATAGACCGATCTCCCTAATGAACACAGATGCAAAAATCCTCAATAAAATATTGGCAAATAGGATCCAGCAAATCATCAAGAAGATTATACACCATGACCAAGTGGGATTCATCCCAGGAATGCAAGGATGGTTCAACATACGCAAATCAATAAATGTAATCCACCATATCAATAAAGCCAAAAATAAGAATCACATGATCATCTCTATAGATGCAGAAAAAGCTTTCGATAAGGTCCAACACTTATTCATGATAAGAACTTTACAGAAAATTGGAATAAATGGTCTTTACCTCAATATAATAAAGGCCATTTATGACAAACCAACAGCCAGCATCATACTAAATGGCCAAAAATTGAAAGCCTTTACTTTAAAATCGGGTACAAGACAAGGATGTCCTTTATCACCACTCCTATTTAATATAGTACTGGAAGTACTAGCCAGAGCAATTAGGCAAGAAAGAGAAATAAAAGGGGTAAAGATAGGAAAAGAAGAAGTTAAATTATCATTGTTTGCAGATGACATGATACTCTACATAGAAGACCCCCTAAACTCCATTGAAATACTCTTAGATACAATAAATAAATTCAGTAATGTGGCTGGATACAAAATCAATACTCAGAAATCAATAGCATTCCTATACACGAACAAGAAAAGTACAGAGAGGGAAATAAGAGAAACTGGACTATTCACATTAGCAAGCAAAAAAATGAAATATTTAGGAATTACTCTTACGAAAGAAGTGAAAGACTTATACAGTGAAAATTATAATACACTGAAAAAGGAAATTGAAGATGATCTCAGAAAATGGAAAGACATCCCTTGCTCATGGATAGGAAGAACAAACATTGTGAAAATGGCCATTCTCCCAAAACTGTTATACAGATTCAATGCAATCCCAATTGAAATACCATCAACATACCTTATAGATCTAGAGAAATCACTCCTAAATTTCATCTGGAACCAGAAGAGACCTAGAATCGCAAAGGCAATTCTAAGCAGCAAAGACAAAGCAGGAGGCATCACAATCCCTGACTTGAAGTTATACTACAAAGCAACAGTAGTAAAATCAACATGGTATTGGAATCAAAACAGAGCTGAAGATCAGTGGAATAGATTAGAAGATACAACCACAACTACGAACACACTCAACCACCTTATTTTTGATAAAGGAGCCAAGCAGATTCACTGGAAGAACGACAGTCTCTTTAATAAATGGTGCTGGAAAAACTGGCTCTCCATTTGCCGAAAACTAAAGCTAGACCCATGTCTATCACCATGTACTAAATTAAAATCTAAATGGGTCAAAGATCTGAATATTAAAACAGAAACACTAAATCTATTGGAAGACAAAATAGGTAGAAACCTTGGAGACATAGGAGTAGGTAAAGAATTCATGAACAGGACTCAAACCGCACGGGAAATACTTCCCAGAATCAATAACTGGGACCACTTCTTATTAAAAAGTTTCTGCATGTCAAAAGAAATCTCCAGCATAGTGAAAAGAAAACCCACAAACTGGGAAAAGATTTTAGTGAACTCTCTCTCAGACAAGGGCCTCTTGTCTAAAACATATAAAGAATTAAAGAAACCCAGACCTCCGAAATTCAAAGATCCAATCCAAAAATGGGCATCTGAGATGAATATGCAATTCTCAGATGAAGAAATGCAAATGGCAAATAAATACATGAAAAAATGCTCATCATCATTGGTCATTAGAGAAATGCAAATTAAAACCACACTGAGATACCATCTCACTCCTGAAAGAATGGCCAGGATCAAGAAAACCGACAACAAATGCTGGAGAGGCTGTGGGGAAAAAGGAACTCTCCTGCACTGCTGGTGGGAGTGTAGACTGGTACAGCCTTTGTGGAGATCTGTCTGGAGATTTCTCAAAAAGTTGGGACTGGAAATCCCATTTATTCCAGCTATTCCACTTCTAGGCATATTCCCAGAAGAACTGAAAGCATCATACCACAGTGATATATGTGCACCTATGTTTATAGCAGCACAATTTGTAATCGCCAGATCTTGGAAACAACCCAAGTGCCCATCAACTGAGGAATGGATAAAAAAGTTGTGGTATTTCTGTACAATGGAGTATTATTCAGCTATAAAGAAGGATCACATTGAGATATTTATCAATAAATGGGCGCAGCTTGAGACCATACTCATTAGTGAAATAAATCAATCTCGCATGTGTGAATACCGAATAGTTTCCCTAATGTAAATAATGATTCAAATATATAAAAATATGTGGTAATCATGATTCCCCATTAGGTGGCCTTGAAGCCTTATAAAGTTTTCACTCATTAATTAGAAAGGCTTTATTCTGGGCTTCTTGATATGAAAATATTTGAAGCTAGAGTATATGAAGTTTTATCCAAATATTTCAAGGAAAAAGACACTATGGTAACTACTATTAAGTCAGGTTATAAGGTGGTGAAGTACTAGGTTGTTGAAAGAGTCATGCTGTGACCTCTATTGTTATATTGTTATGTCCTGTTTTATCTCAATCTCCCCCTTATTGTTTCAAAAAAAATTATTTAGTCATTTCTTATGTTTGTCTTAATTAAAGAAAAAATTCAAAAAAATTAGGATATATAAATAGTAACTCTTTTCGATTTCCTATTAACTTGTTTTGAAGTCCTGTAGTACTCCCACGATCTTGTTTTGACTGATTAGACTCTGTTCCATTCTATATGATAGTATCAAGTTTGAAGACATAGGCAACTACTTTGAAGACAATAAGATTCACTAAGATACCCATTCTGGTTTGACTATTGTCTTCTTTGGAAGTCCTGTAATGTTTACAATGCCTAAGTTTTATTGGTCTTGTTCTCTACTGTTTTGTCCAACTTTATAATATCTAATGAGATAGACAATTCTTTTTAAGGAAACAAGGGACAATGTTGATAACCATTGTTGATAAACTTGTACTCTGTTCTACACCATGTGCTATGTCTATCCTTGGTATTGACTGACAGCTTTGTTTTGCCATATTTGACTGTATTCTTCCCCCCCCAAAGAAAGTAATAAGCACTAAGGAGTAATAAAATCCAAGATGTGTAAAAAAAAAAAAAAAAAAAGACAGGCATGTATCCTGGGAGAGGCACTGAATCTGTCATGGGAAAAGTGGATCCCTGGACCTGCCCTTTTTTGAATCCTACTTTCTTGCTAATCTTATTTTTGCATTTAGGAGTTGTTTTTCAGTCCAGGACATACTGTATGTCATATAACTTTAATTATACAGAACTAGTCCAACAGACCTTACTGAGGTTTAACCCCAGACTTATGTTACTAATGTATACTTTCTATGGACAATGTAGCAAAGAAGACCTCAGGCTCCAAGCTTAGTCTGCATGTTGTTGAATTTAAACTCAGTCCCTTAATAGCTAGGAATCCTAGATAAATTATATAGCCTTCCTGAGGTTCAGTTTCTTTCACTGTAAAATGAGGACAATAAGAGAATTTCAGAATGGCTATAATAATTGAATGAAAATTAACATATATATTATATATAACCAGCATAATAACTGACACATAATAACTATTCAATAAATAATAACCATTAGATCATCATTGTGTTCACTATCATTACTATATGGAGCTCTGTAAAGATCCTATTACAACTAAAATCTTCCCCAGAGGTTCTGACTTCTGCTGACTTTTGATAAGTTCCTGACTTGTGGTTACTTATTTCTGTGGTAGGGCAGTGTTTTTCACCTTGATCTAGTGTTGTCAGCACTTAATAGTGACCTCTCGAGTAGCTGGACTGTGCACTGTGCCAGTAGCTGAAATGGCATCCAATTATATGGCTTCTAGGGGTTATATTCTTAGAGCTTAAGTTGAAAAAACATTCTCTGCCCAAGACTGGGAGGAACAGGGCCATCTTTCTTGTGTCCAGGGCCGATAGCTAGTGGAGTACATGGTATGAACTACTATTGTGAGAAATCTCTTGGGGAAATGAAGGGGGTTCCCACTTTTCAAAAACAGTCAGGAACAACACCCTTAGGACATCCAAGGTCTAGACATCTCACCACACAGCATAAATCCTGCTATTCTTTATTCTCTTTCCATTGAGCTAATTCAGAGCAGCCTGCACATTCAAAAAGTTAAGGCCTCAGCTGATGTGTATCTCCATCTGTGACCCTGAAAGAAGCAGATAAGCATAGGAGTGTCTCTCAGTATCTCATTCTGCCTGGCAGAACTCCTAGTATGAGCCATTCCTATTTCCATCTACATTGCTGGAACCCTCCAACAACATAGCTGGAACTGAACTATGACACCCTGAATGACTTGCAGCCTAAACCTTAAATTACTGCACAGTGTGCTTCTCAACTTGTTGGTTTTCTTGGCATCAGCCTTCTGATATGTTTTGCATCCTGCTCCTACCTCTCATGTCATCTTGTAACCTATGTCTGTCCGCAGACAAGTTCTTAGATTCAACTCCAATTTTTCAGCTTGTACTCTTTTTTCCCTCCTTGGCTTACAGCTAGGGGTCATTATGGTTACAGGGCTGTCAACTCATCCAAAAAAGCAGTGATCCTGGGGTCTTCACCCTAGTGTGGGCCTTTGGCAGCAGTGATCTCAGCAAGTGTGCAGTAACCTCATTAGCAGGCTGGACATGACCCTAAAGGATTGGCAATTTTATTTTAGCCATATGACCAGTTCTGGGAGTGTTCTACTACATGGTAGCCAGCATTCTGTACATTCTTTGAAGCTACAAAATGTAGAGACATTTGGGAAGGCATACATATCCATACCTAGTCCAACAGTTTGGGTGGCACAGAGAGCAATCATTCTTGGCTACATCAAGTTAAAGTTTCCTGGAACAATCCTCTTTCATCTTTCCATTTGGATAATGTTGAGAAAGGTGACTATGGTCGTGGAGTATGAGCTCCCTCAGAACCTTGTGATTACAAGGTTTCCTGGTTTTGTGGGCTATTATTACCTTCCTAACTACAGTATCCTGGCTTGTTTTCATATCCAGTGCTCCTGCTCAACTGAATCCTCACCATCTGTCTGTGGAACCACTGCAGTGGCCTAACTGATCTTTTTCCCTGCCACCCTTTAACACCTATAATCTGTTCTTCATAAGTCACCAGAGTGGTCTTTTAAATACAAATCATACACAACACTACCATGTATAAATCCTTTCAATATATTATGGTAATACCTAAAAATCAAAAGACATCATCTTTTGGAGCTATATAATAAAATATTTGTGAGTTAAAGGATATACTGTCTGAATTATGCTTAATTCAGTATATTTGAAGGAGTGGAGGGTGTAGTTGATACAAGATTGATCCTATGTTAATTGTTGCAATCAGGTAAAAAGTACATGAAGATTTATTAGTATGATTTACTCTAATTTGTTATAGATTTGAAAATGACAATGATTAAAACCAAAAAAACAACAACAACAACAACAACAACAAAAATAAGCAGCAGCAACAACAACAACCTAAGGCAATAATGTCTAAACATATTTAGAACAAAATCAAGTCATAACCTTGAACTATAAGACCCTGCTTAATGTTGCTGCTAACCACTTCTCTGAATTTATCTTTCAATGCTTTCCTAGTTAAGCAATTCCCTTTAGCCACACTAATCTTCTTGCTTTACATTAAACACAGTTTAAAATCCACCTCAAGTCCTGTTCCTTTGACCCAGAATATCTATTACTATTGCCACATGGTTTGCTTCAGTTCATTATTCAGCTTCTCAGATCCAATATCCCTTCCTCAGAGAGGGTATCTCTAACCATTTCTTACTGCAGTCTGGCAAAGATCTACTACACATTGCCCCCTATAGATATAGACATATCTTCTTATATAGACATTCTTACCTGACCATCCAACCTAAAATAGTCTCTACCCCTGGTCACAATAAAGTATTCTGCTTTGTTTTCTTGTGAATTTCTTAGTAATTGAAAGTTAATTTTTATTGCTCATTATACGTCTTTCCCCAAAGAATATAAGCTCCAAGAGGACAGAAATAAATGCATAGTATATAATAGGTGTTTCATAAATATTGGTTAATTAAGAGAATGAGTGACTTCCAGGCTGGAGATTGATAGATTACTGGCTTAGTTACTTTTTACTCGTTGCTGAGACAAAATACCTGAAGCGCAAATTTGGGAAAGGAAAGGCTTGTTTCTTACAGTTTTTGGAGGTTTCAGTCCACACTCAGTTGGCTCCAAAGCACGGGCATGGCTGGGCCGCAGTTCATGGCGGTTGCAAACAGCAAACAGGAACCAGCAAAAAGCAAGACACACCTTCTTCCTGCCGTTACATCACATCTTGGCTCCACCCTTTTGTGGGTGGAGCACTGACACCATCAATCCAAGAACTAGACAATGAACCATCAGAAATGCACAATGCAAACTCATGAGGCCTGGGGGCCACAGACATAAACCATGACAATTACTTTGTATATTTGGGAAGACAAGGGCCCACATTGGCCCTTATATCTGACAGAGAGGAGGTGGATGCCTCCAGTAATTTTCAGGGACATCATAACTCATTCATGTGTTATGTTTAATTTCTGCTTGAGCTGATGACAATAAGGTGTAGTAAGTGAAAAGTTTGTTGAAGTGTCTGGCATATAGTCAGCTCTGAATAAAGGCTAGCTGTTATTATCCAAATTACTAAAAGCCTAGAATTTTGACTTGCTTATTTACCTCTGGCCTTATTCTAGAACTTCTTGGACTGCTGACTTTGAAGTAAGTAGAACTGAGTTTTAATCTTGGAAAAATCACTTAAGAATGCCAAGTCACTAAGGTCACACTTACGTGCATAAACTTGAACTAAACACTTCATCTCTCTGAGCCTCTAATCTCTGCTTTTTATCCACTTAGATTTTAAACTGGTAGAGAAAAAATTTAAAAAAGAAAATTGCTTCTCTATTACAGCAGAAACAAAGGAATCAAGATGACAGGAAACACAAAATAAGGAAGACCAAGATATAACTATATTAATTATATATATATATATATATATATATACACACACACACACACACACACACACGTACACACACCCCAAATTTACCTACTAAATCATAGGGTTCTGCTTTATTTTTTTAATTTTTATTTAAAGAAAGACTAAAAAAATAGAACATGGGTAGAAATAATACATACGTTCATAGAAAAAATAAACAGTAAGAAATCACTAGTTAATGTTTACATACTGTCCTTTTACAAATAGTTGTTCAAGATACAGAAGTGGAAAATATAAAGTGGGAATTCAAACAGCAAGACTGCAAACAGTTCTGCTCAACTATCCAACAAAAACTTAGTAATATAGTTGTCAATCCTAAACACTTAAACATACATGCAGTTATCCATATCTTCAAATATGTTGAGACTGAACAAACCCAAGCAGTCTAATATCACTCTGAACAAAGAATAATGCTATTCCTGGGTGTCACATTATGACACTTCTGGATCAGCACTGGGTACTTTAGTATCTCTTTTTCTTCAAAGTATCTATTCATTTCATCATGTGTCATATTATCAGTTCTCATAAACTGTTTATAGATTCTACACATGCATGAGTCTTAACATGTATTTCTATCGTTTCTATATTAGAGGGAGAACCAAAACAAAGCAAGACAAAACAAAACATATTCCTATAAACACATGAAACAAAAGAGTCATATAAGACCATTGTACAAGGAGTTCTACCATAGTTCCTGTGTTGTCTCTTGTTATCTTCAATAGAATTGGCTATATCACCAGATGTAGCAAAATTGAATATATCAGTACATAATAGTATTAATAAAAACACAACTGTATATAGTATAAAACTTCAAAAGCAGGCAGTTATCAAACCAGAATGTGTATCATTGAGTCTTGTCATCTTCAGTGTAGTTGCCTATACTCTCAGACTGATACTATCAATCATATCAGTTTTGAATAAAATCTGTCAATACCAAATAGAAATCAAATAAACCAGATTTAACAAAGATCAGTCATGATAAAACAGTAAAAGTCCTACAGGGCTCTAGATTAAGATAATAGGAAATTAAAGATGATTACTGTGCTATATCCTGATGTCTTAGGGATAGCAGTCTGTATCCTCAAATCTAATGCAAGTATACAAGCTGGGACAGATAAAATCTATCAAAAAAAGAATAAAATCTATCTAAGCAGAGTGGTGTGAGTAATGTGGGTTTTAAATCCTGATACACTATTAACCACATCTTCTGCCATCTTTTTTTGAGACTCTCCCTCCCTTTTCACTTCCCCAGGGTACACTGTACGTTTTTGGGTCTGAACAAGACCCTTGGTTTTAAATTGTGGGGAGGGGCGGCAACCTGCTATTTACCTAAGTGGTTCCTAACCTTCTCCCTCCTGGATTTCATCTCTAGTTGTATTCCTTTACCTATTAAAGCCTGTCTTTCCAACCTGTCCACAAATACTGGTCTAGTTGCCCCTATTGCTCTCTGGTTCTGTCACATAGAGCATTGTTTTCTCATATTTGATTTTCAGTCCATGTACTCTTTTTCATGTTAATTATATTTTCTATAAATAGCATCTCGGTGGACCCTGCCTCCTGATCTACTCACATGTGGTTCTTTTGTTTTAATTTAGTGTATCAAAGCCATCTATATTAGAGATTATAGGCAACCTTCTCTGCCTCATTTCTGTTATGCTCTTTTTTTGCCATCAGTTGTCTGCTTAACTTCTTCATTCTGTTTTCTGCTCCATTCATTGAGGCCTCTCTGCCACTGTTCCTGGAATCCTAGTACTTTTCTCTCTCTCTAGAATGCCCTACAGTATTCTCTGTAGAGTTGGATTGGTGGTTGCAAATTTCCCAAGTTCCTCTTTGTCTTGCAAGCATCTTGTTTCTCCATTAATTTCTACAGCCAGTTTAGCAGGGAATATCAACCTGGGTTGGAGGTTATTTTCTTTCAGGGATTGGAATATTTCACTCCAGGCTCTTCTTGCCTTGATGGTCTGTGCTGAGAAGTCTGCCATTATTCTAATGGGCCTTCCTTTACAGGTTATGTGTTTCTTATCTCTAACAGCTTTTAATATTCTGTTCTTATATTGAATTTCTGGGATCTTGATTATTATATGCCTGGGTGTAGCTCTGTTTTGGTTGTAGGTGGCTGGAGTTCTGTATGCCTCTTACATTAGAATAGCATTTCCTTTTCCTATGTTTGGGATGTTTTCCTTAATTATTTCTGTGAATAGCCTTTGTAGTTCCTTTGTTTGTACCCCTGCTTCTTCATTCACATTCTTTATTCTCAAGTTGTAGATCCTCTTGTCATCTTCTATCCTTTGTATTGTTACTGCTTGTTTCCTTGTTATTTTTAAAAAGTATTTCCTTTCATAATCCCACATTGCAAAACTGTCCTCCAGTTTGGATAATATATCCTTAGTTTCTTTCAAGCAGATTTTCCATCTTTCCATAGAGTCTTTAATTTCCTGGTAATCTCTTTGAATCTGCTTCATGTATTCTATATTTTGTTTATATTCTTCATCAAATGGTTCTCTCCTTTGTTTGAGTCCCTGCCTTCTTCTGTCTGTGACTGCTTCAGGGGTGCTTAGCATCTCTTTTATTAATCTTCTTATTTCTTGCTTTACTTGGTTAAATAGTCCACTTTTGAACTCATCTATGAGTTCACAAAGATATTTCTTTATGTCCACTTGTGCCATGTCTGATATTGCATGTTTGCTGTTCTCATTCTCCTTTGTATTTACCTGTCCTGGGTCAATGTTCTCAGGGTTGGGACCTGGGAACATTTTGTTGTTGCTTCCTCTTCCCATCTTTTTGTTTCTTCCAGGAGGCCCTAGTTTCTTTCCTTGTGGGTTACAATTCTTCTGAAGCATGCTAGCTAGGTGACCCTTCCCACTGCAGTGTGCTAGTGAGTTTCAGACAGGGGAAGCATATGCTGGACCCTCCCCTTTGGATCAGTCAAGCTGCTGAGGCCTGCATTGTGTTACCATGCTCTGCCTCCCTTCCAACTCAGTCAAACTTCTGAGGCTTCACTGCATTAGTGTGTGCCACCATCATAGGGAATTGATTTCAGATAATCAATTGGGTCTCAACCAGGTCAAATGACCCAGGCCTAGCTCACTCCACTGATCCTGTTCAGGAAGGAAATAACTGACTGAAGTCACTGCTGCCCCTTGTACTTGCCTGTCCTGCCCAGTCACAGAATGCCATCCACTCTAGCCCCCCTTTCTGTGGAATGGCTCCACACTCCTCACTACCACAGGTCAGTGCTCGCTCCCCACCAGCTCGGCTCTCCATTTGGCTGGCCAATCCCCGACCTCAGTGTGATTGCACCTCTAGTGAGTCAAAGTGGTGGGATCTCAGAAGGCTCGGTAAGTTGCCCACTATGGCAGGAGCACTGAACCTTTAGCTGTTCCAATAATAGCACTGGAACTGTATGTTTGATTGGTTCTTCTCACCTTAGTTTCTTCTTGGGATGAGAGAATTCATCTCCCTCTGTTCAGATCTCCCCACTCTGTATTATGTTCAATTCTAAGTTAACTATTTCAGGGAACCTCTGTAGCCAGCTGTTATCTATCCACCATCTTTGCTCTGCCTCTTGGGGTTCTATTTTAAGTACTGGTGAGCAATAATAGATAAAACAAAATGGCACAGGAAGGTAAGCAATGCAGAGAGACAGAAAATGGTATGCTGGGCAATACTAGCAAAAAGAAAGCATTATTAGCAGATGAAATAGCATTAAGGGGACAGTGAAAGAAATTTTATATTGATTGAAAGGAGCAATTCTCCTGGAAAATACAATACAGGGAGAAAATTATATGCATCTAAAGCAATAGTTTCAAATATATTCAGCAATAATTACAAAGAGAAAATACCAGAGACTGGGTAGCTTATAGACAAGAGCAATGTATTTCTTATATTTCTGGATACTGCAAAGTCCAAAGTCAAGGTGCTGGGGATTTGCTTTATGGTAAGGGCCCATTTCCTGGTTCATAGATTATACCTTTTCCCTCTTATCTTCACATAGTGGAAGGGAGTAGCTAACCATCTGGAAGGTCCTTTGTTTCTGTTTTCTTTAATGGCGATTGAACCCCGGGTCTTGGGAAAGCTAAGTAAGTGCTCTACCACTGAGCTATGTCTGGCATGTTCAAATTTAATTTGGAGACAATGTATCATTAAGTTGCCTAAGATAACCTGAACCTTGAGACATTTTTGCCTCAGGTTTTTAAGTAGTTGAAATCACAATTGTGTGCCACCAAACCTGGCTTGGGGCATTTTACTCCACAAAGTCTTTGCTCCTAATACCATCACATTAATGATCAGGTTTCAAAATAGGGGATCATGGATATGAACATTCAGGTGATAGCAACATTCATAATTTGGATATTTTAAAATATATTCTAAATTAATAAAGAATATTATACATTTTTAGAAATCAATAGTTATGAAAACATTGCTTATCAAAGCCTAAAGGAAGCACCCAAAGTGATGCTCAGAAATAATATTTTGAGTACATTATTAGAAAACAAAGAGATGGGCTACCTGGGTATAATAATACAGGCCTATAATCCCAGAATTCTGGGAAGCTAAGGCAGGAGAATTGTGAACTCAATTTCAGTTTAAATGACTTATCAAGACCCAATCTCAAAATAAAAAAGAAGGAATGTGAATGTAGCTCAGAGTGAAGGTCCTGGGTTCAATTTCTAGTACGAAAAACAAACAAACAAAGAAAGAGACACTGATTTGCAAGATTGAAACCACTCATATCTCTCAATTTATACAAAAATCCACTCAAAATGAGTCCAAACTTAAATGTGAGACTTGAGGGGAGTCTAAGATCATTGTTTCCACGGACCAAGGAACGTCCCAGCTTCCTGCCACACTCGACTGGATCCACAGGTCTTGGGCCTGCCTGTACCAGCCATAGTAGCCCTCTCTCAATCCAGGGAATGGGGCAGGCAGAAGTGAGTGTCCGTGAGCCATCCCAAGCCCTGGAAATCTATCATTGCTCTCACAGGCCAGGGACCTTCCTACCTTCCTGCCACACTAGACCAGCCCTGCAGGTCTTGAGCCTGCCTGTGCCAACCATAGTGACCTTCTCTCAATCCGGGGAACTAGAACACTGGAGACTCCACAGGTTTCTGGTCTGACTAGGCCATGCAGTGAACTTCTCTCAATCCACAAAACTGAGTGGCTGGAATTCCAGGAGCTGAGGGCATAGAAGATAATTTCAAATAGGTCCAGGGGAAGCCTTGAAACAACACTTGAAGTAGAAATACTGGAAAATGACAAAACAAAAGACCAAAATGCAACCTCAAACCTCCAGCCCATCCCAAAACACCTTAGGAACTATGTACAGAGAAGAAAATATATGCCATAGACCTGAAATACCTGAAATAATAGCAACTGAAATAAAGAAGCAACACTGGGAAGCTTTAAAGGAATTCAAACTAGAAATAATCCCCAGGTAAAAGAAGAAATGATAAAAGAGATGAAGTAGATGCTGAACATATCTAAAGAAGACACAGTTTAAAAAATTGGAGGAACTAAACAAAAAGATAGAATCCCTGGATGAACAATATGAGACACAAACAGAACGCATAAAGCTGGTGCAAAGAGACATACAGGAAATCAAAAATTCCATTGAAAGTTGTCAAAACTGCCACAATGAAAGTGAAGGTAGAATTTCAGACCTTGAAGACAAGATTACAAATAGTGAACAGGAAAGGTAATATATTGAAAAATAACAAGGAATCAGGAAATAACAATTCAACAGCTGCAAGATCATGCAAAGAAAAATAACATAAGATTGATAGTGATAAATGAAAAGTAAGGGGACAACACAAAGGATATTAAGAGGATATTTAGGGAAATAACAGCTGAAAATTTCCCAAACATGAGAATGGAAACTGACATCAGGATCAGTGAAGCATATAGGACTCCAAATAGCCATAATCAAAATAAAATTACACCCAGGCATATAATAATCACCATCCCAGAAATCCAACATAAGTATAGAATATTAAAAGCTGTTAGAGAGAAAAGACAGATCACCTATAAAGGAAAACCCATCAGAATCACAAAAGACTTCTCAACACAAACAATAAAGTCAAGAAGAGCATGGAGTGAAGTATTTCAAATCCTAAAGGAAAATGATTTCCAAGCTAGACTGATGTACCCTGCAAAATTGTCCTTCAAAATGGATGGAGAAATAAGATGCTTCCATGACAAAGAACAGCTGAAGAACTTCATGATCACCAAGGCAACCCTGCAAAGAATACTGAAAGACAGTTTAGATACACTTAGGAAAAAACCACAAAGCAAAGCGGACAATTAAAGAGAATGGAAAGATAATGATGAAACAGCAGAAAGATAACATATCAACAATAAACCAATATATAATGTTATAACCATTAATTTAAATGGTCTCAATTCACCAATTAAAAGAAACAGACTGGCAGAATGGATCAAGCAACAACAACCAACCAAATGCTGTCTACAAGAAACGTATTTAACCCAAAAGGATACACAGACTGAAAGTCAAAGGATGGAAAACAATACTTCATACAACAGGAACCCCCCCAAAAAAAAAAAGCAGAGGTAGCTATTCTGTTTGAAGACAATGTGAACTTCAAACGAATAATGATAAGAAGAGATAAAGAAGGTCATTTCATACTGGATAGGAGAAAACTTCAAAAAGAAGAAATAACAATCTTAAATATACATGCACCAAATTTCAGGGTGCCCAGTTCTACAAAGCAAGTATTAATAGAAATGCAAAATCAAATTAGCAATAACACAGTTATAACAGGAGAACTTAGCACACCATTGACACCAAGGGACAGATCAACCAGACAGAGAATTAGCAAAGAAATAACAGAATTGAATAACACATGTGAACAAATGGACTTGATAGACATATACAGAGTGTTTCATCCAACAACATCAGAATACACATTTTTCTCAACAGTACATGGGACATTCTCTAAAATAGACCATATACTAGCTCACAGAACATATTTAAATAAATGCAAAAGTGTTGAAATTATCCCATGCATGTTATCGGACCATAGCTGCATGAAACTAGAAATTAATGAAAAAAGAAACAGCAAAAATTCCACAAACACGTGGAAATTGAATAACACTCTTGAGCAATCAATGGGTCACAGGGGAAATTAAAGAAGAAATTAAATAATACCTGCATGCAAATGAAAATACAAATACAACCTACAGAAATCTGTGCGATGTAATGAGAGTGGTCCTCAGAGGAAAATTTATTTCACTGAGATCCCACATCAGAAACACAGAATGGATACAAATAAAAAACCCGATGCTACACCTCAAAACATCTAGAAAAAGAAGAGCAAGTCAATCCAAAAGCCAAAAGAAGGGAGGAAATTATAAAAATCAGAGCAGAAATTAATGCAATAGAGACTAAGATAAACAATCCAAAGAATCAGGGAATCAAAGAGTTCTTTGAAAGAATAAATAAAATTGATAAGCCCCTAGCCAACTTTATTTAAAAAAGGGAAGAAAAATCTCAAATTCATGCAATAAGGAATGAAAAAGACAAAATGACTACAGACTCTATAGAAAAACAGAAGATCATCAACACTTATTTTGAAAACCTCTGTCTCATAGGTTTCATAACACAGAAGAAATGGACAGATTCCTAGAAACATATGAAGTACCAAAGCTGGGTCAAGAAGATGTAAAACTGCTGAATAACTCAATTTCTATTGATGAAATTGAAAATGTAATTAAGTCTTTACCTACAAAAAAGAGCCCAGGCCCAGGCAGATTCACTGTGGAACTCTACAAGAAATATAAAGAAGACTTAATGCCAACAATCCTCAAACTCTTCAATGAAATTTGAACGGGCAGCAATTCTTCCTAAGTCATTCCTGGAAGCAAGTATTACTCTGGAACCAAAACCTCAGAAAGACTCAACTAAAAAAGATAACAACCCACCAATCTCCCTAATGAACACAGATACAAAATTCATCAATAAAATACTGACAAGTAGGATGCAGCAAATTATCAAGATTATACATCATGACTAAGTGGGATTCATCCCATACATGCAGGGATGGTTCAACACACGTAAGTGAATAAATGTAATCCACCATATGAATAAAGCCAAAAGTAAGAATCACATGATCATTTCTATAGATGCTGAAAAAGCTTTTAATAAGGTCCAGAATTCATTCATGATAAGAAGCTTATAGAAAATTTTTATAGATGTTCTTTACCTCAATATGATAAAACCCATTTATTACACACCAACAGCCAGTATCATACTAAATGGCCAAAAACTGAAGGCCTTTACCTTAAAATCAGGTACAAGACAAGGATGTTCCTTATCACTGCTCCTATTCAATATAGGACTGGAAATACTAACCAGACCAATTAGACAAGAGAGACAAATAAAGGGGATAAACTTAGGAAAAGAGGAAGTTAAATTAT
This sequence comes from Cavia porcellus, assembly GCF_034190915.1. Lineage (NCBI taxonomy): Eukaryota > Metazoa > Chordata > Mammalia > Rodentia > Caviidae > Cavia > Cavia porcellus. The sequence continues at coordinate 35,327,039 of NW_026947486.1, read as the reverse complement.
CATTATTTGCGGATCACATAATACTCTACATAGAAGACCCACAAAACTCCATTTAAAGACTCACAGATATAATAAATAAATTCAGCAACGTACTCAAAAATCAATAGCATTCTTATACACTAACAACAAAATCACAGAAAGAGAAATAAGAGAAGCCAGACCCTTCACACTAGCAACCAAAAACATGAAATACTTAGGAATTATTCTCATGAAAGAAGTGAAAGTTCCATATAAGGAAAATTATAATACACTGAAAAAAGCAATTGAAGATGATCTCAGAAAATGGAAAGACATCCCTTGCTCACGGATAGGAAGAATAAATATTGTGAAAATGGCCATTCTCCCAAAACTGTTATACAGATTCAATGTAATCCCAATAAAAATACCAACAACATATCTCATCTATCTAGAGAAATCACTCCTCAAATTCATCTGGAACCAGAAGAGATGTAAAATAGCAAAGAAAATTCTAAGCAGCAAAGGCAAGGCAGGAGGCATCACAATCCCTGACTTGAAGTTATACTACAAAGCAACTGTAGTAAAATCAACATGGTACTGGAACCAAAACAGAGCTGAAGATTAATGCAATAGATTAGAAGATATAATCACAACTACGAACACACTCAACCACCTTATCTTTGATAAAGGGGCCAAACACATTCACTGGAAGAACAGCAGTTTCATTATAAATGGTGCTGGGAAAACTGGCTCTCCATATGCCAAAAGATAAAACTGGACCCATGCCTCTCACCATGTACTAAATTAAAATCTAAATGGATCAAAGATCTGAATATTAACACAGAATTCTAAGGCTATTAGAAGAAAAATTGTGTAAAATTCTTGAAGACATAGGGGTAGGCAGAGAACTTATGAACAGAAATCAAACCACATGGGAAATACTTCCTAGAATCAATAACTGGGATCATGTCTTATTAAAAAGTTTCTGCACATCAAAAGAAATCTGCAGCATAATGAAAAGAAAACCCACAAACTGGGAAAAAAATCTTAGTGAACTGTCCCTCAGATAAAGGACTTCTGTCTGAAACATATAAAGAATTAAAAAAAATCAGACCCCTGAAATTCAAAGATCCAATCCAAAAATGGGCATCTGAGATGAGTACACAGTTTTCAGATGAAGAAATGCAAAGGTCAAATAAATACATGAAAAAAGTTCATCATCATTACTCATTAGAGAAATGCAAACTAAAACCACACTGAGATTGCCTCTCACTCCCAAAAGAATGGCCATTATCAAGAAAACTACCAACAACAAGTGCTGGAGAAGCTGTGGGGAAAAGGAACTCTCCTGCAATGTTAGTGGGAGTGTAAACTGACGCAATCATTGTGGTGGTCAGTCTGGAGATTTCTCAAAATGCTGGGATTGGATGTCCCATTTTTTTCAGCTATTCCACTTCTAGACATATTCCCAGAAGAAGTGAAAACATCATACCCCAGTGATATATTTGTGCTCCCATGTTTATAGCAGCACAATTTGTAATAGTGAGGTCTTGGAAACAATCTAAGTGTCCATCAACTGAGGAATGGATAAAAAGTTGTGGCATTTTTATACAATGGAGTACTACTCAGATATAAAGTATAATCACATTGATATATTTATAAATAAATGGATGCAACTTGAGACCATACTCATAAGCAAAATAAATCAAACTCACGTGTATAAATACCATATAGTCTCACGAGTGTAAGAAATGGTAAGAATACATAAAAGTACATGGTAATCATGATTACCCATTATATTGCTTTGAAGCCTTATAACATTTTCTTTCATTAGCTGGAATGTTTTTATTAGGGTTGTTTGATTTTATTGTCTGTGATGGTATGAACAGCTATTTTGAAGAAAACAGGACATTATAATAGCTAGTGCTGATTTAATACCATCTTGTTTTGAAGTTCCACCAAGCTTTTGTTCTTCTGTCTGCATCAGTTTTATCATGTATCTTATTGGATTTTATTATATGTGATAATATAAAAAATATTTTTCTGGACAAGGAGATAATATAGTAACCATTGCTCATTTTCTGATAGTTGGTTATGAATGCCCTGTAATAGTTTCATTCTCTTGAATGGTTTTATACTATCTTATTATGTTTGATACTATAGTTTATGAAAGTATACTGAAATATTTCAAGGAAATTGACACCCTGGTAGCTACTGTTCTGTTGGGTTTTCTTGTGGTGAAACACTATGTTGCTTAAATTGTTCTGTTCTGGTCTGTTTTATTATGTCCTCTTTTATCTTAATCTTTTAAAAATAATAAATAAATAAATAAATGAATGAATAAATAAATAGATAAATGTGAGACTTGAGACTCTGAATGTACTAGAAGCAAAATAGAGGAAATCCTTTAAGAGTTGAGCATTGGGATCAGTGGTTTATCTCAGAGCGGTAAGGGCCTGCGTGGCAAACTCGAGGTCATGAGTTTGCTTCCTGACACACACACATAAAAAAAAAGATGAGCATAACATCAAATTTAAAATGCTGCACAGCAACGGAAGTGGTCAACAAAGTAAAGACACGACTTCCAAAATTTGAGAAAATATTTGTAAACTATTTATTCCTCAGAGAGTTAATGTCCAGGATATTATAAGCAACCAGAAAAAGTTAACAACAAATAATACAATTAAAAATGTGCAAATGATTTGAATAGACACTTCTTAAAAGAAAAAAATACAAATGGTAAAAGGGTGCAAATAGTCAAAATACTTTAATTAGCTATCAAAACTTCAATGAGAAACCATCTCTAACCCATTTAGAACAACCTATTATAAAAAAAACAAAAAAATAAATTAGGAGTTGCAGATATAACTCTGCAGTGCAGTGCCTGCCTGGCAAGCATGAAGTTCTGAATTTGATACCTGGTTCTGGAAAAAAAAATTAATAATTTCTGGTGAAGATTTTGAGAAAAAGGAACTCTTGTACACTATTGTTGAGAATATAAATTAGGACAGCTATTATGGAGGACAGTGTGAAAGTTCCTCAAAAAACTAAAAAGAGTTCCATCATATGATCAAGCAATGCCACTTTGGATATATTCTCAAAGGAAATGAAATCAGCTTACCAAAGACAAACCTGCATACCCATACTTATTGCAGCAATATTCACAATAGCTAACATCTCAAATAGGTTGAGACCCTCATCAGTACATGAATGAAGAAAATGTGGCATATAGAAACAATGGAATATCATTCAACCATAAAGAAGAATGACATAGTGCCACTTGTAGGACACTATGCTAAGTGAAGTAAACAAGATGTAGAAAGATAAATATTGCTTGTTCTTTCTCATATGTTTACTGGAAAGTAGACACTAGGGGTGGTAGAAGAGTGGCTAGATTTGATCAGTATCAACTCTTTAACAAATGGCCTTAACAGTACTAAATTGAATGTTACCTGGTGATTGCCTTGACAGTATTCATTACCAGCTTGCTAAGTAACAGAGACGGAGGAGCTCTTTCCCACAGAGTTCACCTGATAGGCACTGATACCGTATCTAGGCACTGATACCATATCTTTCCCACAGAGTTCACCTGATAGGCACCGATACCATATCTAGTCCCGAAATGGGTACAAACAATCTGCCATAAAAGAGGCTACTTCCCTAAATAAGAAGGGCAAGGCTACATGTCTACACAACTGTAATCTGTGGCCAGGAGAAATAAAGTTGAATTGTATTCATTTAAACCAGTCATACCTCCCCTAAAGGGGAAGAGACACATTTCAGGAGTGTTGCAGTATATTAGGGAGATGCCCATGTGGTGGAGAATGGGAGAGCTACATCCCAAAGCACAAATGTTTGGCTCCAGGAAAACATAAGGGGTGAAAATATTTTAATTAATCCATATTTCATTAACTGCTTTAATAAGCCCTTAGTTTTAGATTTAATTTAGTTGGCTAGCAGACAAAGATACACAGCCTACACAAAGACTCACTCCAGAGATAAAAGTCTTGTCATATCCAGGGAAGCCAATAGGCTAAAAATAACTACAAAGAGGAATACAAAAGGAGGAGGGCATAAAAATGGAAGGTGGCAATAGGTGCGGGATGAAATAGTTTCCTTGGGATAGACTGTGAACCCTGTATCCCAGGCCATGGGAAATGGGGAAGGGACTCTTGTGAGTTAGGAAAAAAATCAGTTTCTCAACTGGAGTATGCCTGTCTCTGTGTAGGCATCACTGTTGCAAGAGTTTGGATGAAAATCTTGCTTTTAGTGCCTCTGGAGTACAATTTGTTTCTCTCTCCTTTCTTTTTTTTCCTTTTGTCTTTCTTTCTTTCTTTCTTTCTTTCTTTCTTTCTTTCTCTTTCTTTGTCTCTTTCTTTCTTTTGTGAGATCATTCCTTACAAAAGGCACAAAGGGCCTCTAATAAGTGAATTATTGTATAAGGTGCTACAATGCACTTGAATGGGTGATAGGGGTAAATACAAGATCGCAGAAATACAGCCCTGTGGTGGTGTGGGTAATACATGATTCTGGATATTTAGTGGTAGGGATCTGATGTGGAGTTAAGTTACTTTGGCCCAAAATAACCAAGGAGATTTAAGGGAAATATGACAACTATATCCCATGCATTCAGTAAAATCACTGCCTGTGTCAATACCCTGTTTGGAAATAAATTACCTCATCAGATACCTGGAAGTGATTTTTTCCCTGTAGGATAAGATAGTCACTACCTGAGCAGCATACTGGCATCATACCACTTGTGCCCAGTAAGCCTTTCCGTGAAATGTATAGGAGTGCTGGGAGGAAGTTTGTGCTTGGATGAATTGTTTCCAAGGAAAAATTATAGTTTGTTGTGAGAACTATCTCAATTGATAGAAATCAAAAGGTACCAGGCATGGTTGCACAGGCCTGTAATCTCAGGACTTTGGGAGGCTGAGGCAAGAGGATTGCCACGAGTTTGAGCCCAGTCTGGGCTACATAGTGAGTTCAAGGGCAGCCTTAATTACATAGTGAGATTCTGTCTCAAAACAAGCAAACAAACAAACAAACAGAAAAGTCAAAAGGTGACAAGTTCTTGTATTAATATTCATAAAACTTCTGAATTGAGATTTAAAGAACTTTAATAAAACATGGTCATGATCCTCTGCCCATAACAGAAGTGGGTAGAAAGAGTATGTGAGCTTTTGAGTCCATCCACATAAAACTATGAGGAATGCCCTGGTCTTGCACTTTCCTTCCTAATATTTGAAGGATGCCCTATTGTGACCATTGGCATCCTTGTCAAGGAACTAGATGGAAAGATAAAGGCCCATTTTGTAGATAAGCTAACAAATATTTAATGCTATTTTCAAATATATTTTGGTTGGTCATAATAAAAGTTTTTAAAATCTTATGATTCACTATACCTTTGTAATAAATCATGGAACATAATTGCAGTGTTATATGAATAAAGTACAGAACCTGGCACAAAACAAAAAAAAACATCAAAACTAATGTTTGTTAAACACATAATCTGTGCCAGCTTAAACACCAAGTACTTCATCTGCATTATCTTAATTCACTCTTCCAACAATCCTATAAGATAGTGTTAATGGATAGTTCTGTCAGAGGTGGCTCACCAATTAAGCATACTCCAGGTCCTTCTTTCCTCGAACAAGGCATTGCACAAAACAAGCAAAAAAGTGTGTCAAAAATGTATTTCAAAAGTGAGGAATAAAAGGATAATGGAAAAGTTAGCTCTTCAGAGCAAACTTGGGCTGAACAAAGAGAATAAGAGCAAAAATAGATGTAAACCCTGGTCTAGAAGACACAAAGCAAACTACTGTGAAGAGTCATGATAGCTGGTTCCACATGATGTTCTGGCTCTTTTATGCCATCAGCTTCTCCTGAGAACCCACGAGAAGTTCTATGTATGAGGCCCTGGGAATTATTTAGTGTTGTCCTGGCATTTTATAATTAACAGTTCTGTTTATTTTCCCAGCCAGCTTTCCAAACCTTACCTCTTATCTCAGTACATCCTAGCATTTTGTATATGAGGAACTAAAGTTCTGAGGGATGAAATAATTTACCCTGGATGACATAACAAGAAAATTCTCAATTTGGCTGAAAAAAGAACAAAGTAAATCTAAAGCAAGCAGAAGGAGGTAAATAATAAAGATTTGAATGGAAATAAATGAAATATGGAGAAAAATAATGAAACAAAATTTTTTTTAAAATATCAACAAAGTTTACAAATTTTTAGATAGATTAACCATAAAATAGAGGGTTCAAATTGCTAAAATCAAGAATGAAAGAAGAGACAACACTACTGACCATATAGATATGCAAATGATTATACAGGTAACTATATGCTAACAACTAACCACTTAGATGAAATGGACACATTCCTAGAAAGGTACTAGTATAGTATGAATGTGTCTGTCTCCTGAGATTCTTGTGTTGGAAACCTAATGTGCAATGCAACAACATTTGGGACTTGGGGCCTTTGAGGAACCATGTAAATCACAAGGGCATAGCTGCTTTAAGCAGCACTTGTGGAATTAAATGTTACTTTTTCCATTCTTCTGCCATATGGAGACACAATGTTCATCCATTTGCCTTTCCACTTTTACCATGTAAGGATGCAGCATGCAGGTCCTCCTTAGATGCTGGTATCTTGACCTTAGATTTCCCAGTCTCCAGAATTGTGAGAAATTAATTTTCTTTTTATGTATTACCCAGCTTTGAGTATTCTTCTATAGCAACACAAATGAGCAAAGGTAGAAAATGTTAGCAAAGGAGTGAAATGTTGCTATAACTAACATGTGGTAGTGGCTTTGGGACTGGGCAATGAGTAGAGGCTGAAACAATTTAGAAATGGTTACTAAAATCAATCTGTATTTCATGATTGGAGCACTAAGGGCAATTCTGGCAAGGGCTCAGAAGAAAAGTAACCAGGTGTGGTGACACATGCCTGTAATCCACACTCTGGGAGACTGAGGCAAGAGGATCACAAGTTCAAGCTCAACCTGAGCAACTTAGTGAGACACCATCTCAAAAATCAATCAATCAGTCAATCAATCAGGCAGGACATGTAGCTCAGTGGGAAGGCCCTGAGTTCAATCCCCAGTGCCACACAAACAAAATTCATAATTAAAAAGGAACAAAAACTTAGTGATTTAGAAAGTGTAGTGGAGTCAGCAGCTCCCAAGATCCAGCCATGTTGGAACTTACAGCATTGAGCAAGAAAGCAACCTGCCCACCTTCCTGGTCAGCAGCCGTGGCTCCAGCAAGCGGCAGGTGAGAAAACCAATCAGCATCTCCCATGAGCCTACCAGTGTGCTGGTTGAGAATCAAACATCCTATCTTCCCCCGCTCCATTAACAACTGGGAACCAGAGGTCTGAGCATCTCTTGGCAGGATGACCAAATGCAATATAGCAAAGATGGATTTCCTTCTATCATCTCTTTGAAGGCAAATATTGTTTTCATTGTTTTTCTTTGTTCTGATTAATTGTTTTGCACTATTCAGTATTCTGTTTTGATAGGTTTTATAATGTTCTGTTTTGGGTTTGATTTTGCTATACCTGATTGAATGGACAACTATTGTGAAGATAATGAGATGTATTATATGGTACCTATTACCGTTATCCCAGTATCCTGATGTTAAGTTCTGTACCAATTTCACTGCATTGTCTCAATTAGCTTTGTTCTATCTTACTAGCTTCAAAACAAAAAAATTAAAAGTGTAGTGATTTGCAACCCCAGTACCAAAGGAAAAGAGTTACAAGCAGCATGTAAAGATTTGGAAAATTTTTAGGCTGGTCATGTAAAGAATAAAAAAAAGTGATTAGAGGAGAAAAAGTGTGGGGCTAAGTGACTGATAAAGATATTAGAATGGATACAAGGAAGTCAGATGCTAGTCATCAAAACAATGGGAGAACAATTTTAAAGGCATTTCAAAGATGTTCAAGGTTCTCTCACCCATCACAGGTTCAGAATACTAGGGCCTTAAGGGCAGAAAGGGTAAAAGGCAGGTATCAAGGCATGTGTGAGATTTCAGGGCTTGCTGCCCAGGCCCACTACAGGTCTCTGCTTCCTGCATTCCAGAGAAGCACTCTTCAGTCACCATTCTTGAGGGTATATGCAGTAGGCTTTGGTGGCATCCAATTGGAGCTAACACTGTAGGTACACAGATTCTAACAGCTATTGAGGCTTAGCAGCCTCAACTTATATTTTTATGGATGTTTCGGAGAGTCTTTTGCAGGGGCAGGGCTAGGACAATGCTCCATGGAGCTGTGGGGCAAGGCCATCCCTGAAATCACAGAATTGTACAACTACCAACACATAGTACCAACCGGTGAAAGAACTAGCCATGTGATCCAATGCATGAGAACTGAAGCATGCTTGTACACAGCAAAGCCATGGGAGTCCTCCTACCCCACTGTGTCTAGGAGATGTAACATGGAGTCAAAGATTACTGTTCATCTTTAAGATTTAATGCTCTTTGCCTTCTTGGCTTTTGGACTTACTTGGGATCTGTTACTTTTTCTTTTTGCTTGCTTATATCTCTTGAAATAGAATATTTGTCCATTATCTATCCTGCTACTACTGTATTTTGGAAGTATGTGGGTTATTGAATGCATGCCTTGAGTCTCATCCTGTCTAATTTAGATGTCACTCTGGGTTTTTGCTTTGTTTTTTTCTGGTGCTGGAGATTGAGTCCATGGCCTTTTCACTGAGCTGTATCCCAAGCCCCTCTTTTATACATTGAGGCAGGATCTTGCTAAATTATTAAGTTGCACAGGCTGATCTAGAACTTGGGATTCTCCTGCTTTGGCCTACAAGGGTGCTGAGATTTACACAGGACAAATATAACTCCCAGCTTGCTAAATGTCTGATGTGCTGAGTTTGTGTCCCCTGAAATTGAAGACTGAATTTTAAAGGATAAAGGAGGTTAAGAGTAGGAAAGTTTTATCAAAAGATTGCTCCTTACAAAGTCCCCTGTGAGGGTTTATTCTCCCAATTGGCAATGTGACAGCTGGCTGAAGAAAGACAAAGACAGATCTGCAATTTCAAGGGCCTTTGGGATGACCAATTGATCTTAGTGGAACAAAAGGCCAATACTCAGAGTAGCCCCAGCGTTTATTAATAACAACAATAACAGAAAGCAGGTAGGGACTATGGCAGACTGCATGGGAATAATAGCTTTTGCAGGCAGATTTTAGATGGTGGTTGAACAAATAACTTGATGTTTGAAGCATCTTTACTCCTAGGAAGGTATTTTTCAATTTGAGTGTCATGGCCTCAACAGAGACACTATCTCATCTTAACCCTGGAATTTTACAGGTTCTTGCTTGAGCCTCCATTCTATCCCAGGGTAAGTTGGCAATTTTGCTCCATGTGCTGCCATTTTGCTGCAGTGAGACATATTGTTGCTTTGGCTGGACTCTGTCACATTCTTTTTAACCAACTAAGGGAATATTTACCTATATATATGGCCAGCTCTGCACATACAGGCAAGCAAGACAAAAATGATGGCTAAGCAGAATGGGGCAAGGGGCTTTATTTCTCGGGGAACATGGGTTGGAGGCCCACTACAGCCCCTGAGAAAAGGGGGGGTCCTTAGTGGGTTGCCACCAAGGCCTTTTGTCAGGGATAATTTACACAGAAAAGTCACAATGTGGATAAGTTGTGGATCAAAATATAACCATCAAATAAGATTACAAGTATAGCTGCTTGACTAATATTGATCCAATAAGTGGCACTTATAACAATTCATATGGCTAGCATTATTAACCTTGGCTTACCTATGACTCCTAAATCAGGAACAATTTTGGGAAGGGATGGGTCTAGCTGTCCAGGTCACCTGATGTATATCTGGACTTAATGAACTAGGAGACATAATCTGAAGTTTGCATTTATCCTTTAGGGAAGTATGTGAGTCTGGCCATTGTGACTCTATTTTGAGGCCTTACCATTCTCAGATGCACTTCTAGCAACAATAATGAAGCCTTTCAACTGACTTCCTTGAGAACACTGTCCCTTTTTGACTGTATAATATTTTCTATCTAATTTAGCTGCCTATAATAAGATCACACCCAGTTGAGACTCTGAATTTTAGACTTTTGAGTGGATGTCTATCTTTGTTAATTTCTTCTTGCTGGGACACAATACAGTGACAATTTAAAGGAGTCGAGTTTTATTTGATCACATTGGTTTATATCTATATACCCCCATCCCACAAAGTCTCATGTACTCAGAGGCAAGATTTTGGAAGACAACTGAGTTTTGGTGCACTATAGTTAGATGTGATGTAGGAGGTCAGACATAATTGGAAGAGGATGTTCACTGAGGTCATGACCTGGCTCCTAGCCACCATGATGTGAGCAATTTTCCTCCATTTGAACCATTCCACCATGCTGCCAGCCATGAAAAGACTGAAACCTCTAAAAATGTGAGCCAAAATATACTTACTGTTAAAGGCCTGGAAGATGGAGAGAGACAACTTGAAAAGCTCTGTATAAGTAGCCATAGCATTTATTCACTTCTGTGGGAGTGGACTGAGTTAAGAGTATAATCAGTAGAAAATGAAGATGAAACAAAGAATTTAAAAGGAAAGTGGAGTTTTCTGCCTTAAGGAACTTGAGGGCAGAGATAGTGTGGTTGCGCTTTTCTGAATGGGCAATAGAGATAGACATGGCTTTGTTCTTCTTCTGTGGTTTCCCACTGTGCCTGCCAGTGTCAGCCTCACCTGTCTGGTGTGAAATTCCTGTACTTTTGTTGCTATAAAGAAAAAAAGAGTAGACTGAGCAACAATATGGCAGCTTGCTAGGTAGCTGCGTAGAGAGCCTCTCTGGGAAAAACAGCTCAGATGCTGGAATTTGACAACATGGAGAGGGCCGAATGAGTGGAGAGGGATTCTCATGACCCCAGGAGGAAACTGAAGGAAAAAAAAATAGGAAGAGGAAGGAAAAATGCACGTGGAGGGCTGGAACCAGATGCGCTCACTGAAAACTGACCTGAACTGTGCTGAGCACACCATGGAGTCAGATGATTCAAGATCACACTGAAGCCACAGCCACTGATAAAGGGAGTTAGTGAGTCCTGGACCCTTGGCAGGAGGAGGCAGCGCAGAGTGGAATGGAGTCAAGGTGGAGAGCTGAATTAATTCTTGGTGAGTGCAGGAAATTGAGTCCTGCAGCAGGTGAGGCCGTCTGGAAGACATCTTGGAGTGGGGCAGAGTCTGGCACAGCAGTGGCGTCAGTCAGTCACCCCTCACCCAGAGAGGACTGGTGGGATCAGCTTGGGCTGAGTCACACCCCCGGTCGGAACCCAATAGCCGGGGATGAAACTGTCCCAAACCTGTGACATCTGCAAAGCAAAGGCTAAGTTGCTGAAGGCACTTGCTGGTTGACTGGCACAGAGTAGAGGGGCCAGCCCACAGTCCCTGCTTGCACCTCAGCAAACTGGAGAGGGCAGCAAAACTCCAGCCAGCATGCTTCGGAAAAACTGTAAGCAATATGGAGAGGGCCTGAGACCTCCACCACACACCTATCTGAAAAAAACTAGAAATATCACAAGAAAAAAAAATAACCTTTGGTTAAGAATATAAACAAAATCTAGAATACATGAAACAGATCCAAAGAGATTACCAGGAAATTAAAAACTCCATTGAAAGTTGGCAAAATGTATTGACAGAAAATAAAGTTAGCCTTTCAAAACTTGAAGAGAGATTTACAATGTGTGATTGTGAAAGAAAAGACCTATTAAAAATAACAAGGAACCAGGAAGTAACAATTCAAAGGCTAGAAGATGACAAGAGGATCTATAACTTAAGAATAAAAAATGTGAGTGAAGAAGCAGGAGTAACCACAAATGAATTACAAAGGCTATTCACAGAAATAATTAAGGAAAACTTCCCAAGCATAGGAAAAAGAAATGATACCCAGATAAATGAGGCATACAGAACTTCAGCCAACTACAACCAAAACAGATCTACACCCAGATATATAATAATCAATACCCCAGAAATCCACCACAAGAACAGAATATTAAAAGTGGTCAGAGAAAAGACGCAGATCACCTACAAAGGAAAATTCATCAAAATAACAACAGATTTATCAACACAAACTGACAAATCTCGAAGAGCCTGGGGGAAATAGTCCAAGCCCTGAAAGAAAATAACCTCCAACCCATATTGATGCACCTTGAAAAGCTCTCTCTCAAAATTAATGGAGAAATAAGATGTTTCCAAGACAAAGAAGAACTGTGGAAGTTCATGGCCACCAATCCAACCCTACAAAAAATACTGAAGAACATTCTAGAGAAAGATAGAAAAAAATACCTGGATTCCAGCAACAGTGGCAGAGAGACCTCAATGAATGGGGCAGACAGTGGAATGAAGGAGAAAAGTGGACAAATAATAGCAGAAAAATAGAATAGCAGAGATGAGGCAGAAAAGGTGGGCTATAATCTCTATTAGAGAATAGATAGCCTTGATACACTAACAAAAAGAAACACAGGCAGAGTAGATTAGGAGGCAGGATCCATCAAGATGCTCTGAATAGGAAATATACTCAATCTGAAAGAGGGTTAATAAACTGGAAGTCAAAGATAAGAAAACTATGCTCTACATAACAGGGAACCAGAGAGAAATAGGGACAACTTGCCCAGCAGCCACAGATAGGTTGGAAAATTATGACACTTTTGTGTAGTGTATAACTACGCAGCTAGAAGCAAAGAAAACCTTGTGGCTTTAGTAAGTAAAGAAATACAGCACAAGATCAAGCTCAGGGGTAAAAACTTTCAGCACCACTCAGATAGATAATGGGTTGACCCCCTAATCTAAAAACTAAAGGAGCTAGTGCGACCCAAAATATACAAAGCATCCTGAGAAAGAGAAAGGTGAAGAATTGCCTAAAATGTAAGGCAGAGGACATTGTTAATAGTGTATCAGGATTTAAAAGCCACAGTAGTCTTACTGCTCTGTTTAGTTTGATTTTATTTTGTTCCAGTCTGTCTACTCTGATTTGAGGGTACAGACAACTATCCCAAAAATAGCAGGTAACTATCCTTAATTTCCTACTAACTTAAACTAAAGCCCTATATAACTTACATTGTCTTACTATGACTGATCTTATTTGAAGCTGGTTTGTTAGACCACTGTTTGGCCTTGACTGATTTTATTTGAATTTGATATGCTTGATAGTATCAAGTCTAAGAGTAGAAGCAACTACTCTGAAGATGACAAGATATAATAAGATACCCATTCCAGTTTGATTATTAACTGCTCTTGAAGTTCTACAACATCTCCAAAGTTGTGTTTTTATTAAAATAGTGATATAATGCTATGTTCAATTATATTCTCTGATGATGTAGAGAATTCTATTGAAAATAACAAGAGAAAGCATAGTAACTACTGTAGATCACCTAATACTATGGTTTTATATGTCTTTTTCATTTCATGTTTTTTCTAGGAAATTGTTTTATTGTCTGGTTTTGGTCTGTTTTTCCATGTAATACAGAAAGGATAGATATACATGTAGAGATTCACACATGGGGAGAATTTCTAAACAGTTTAAAGGAATAGATTATATAATGCGTGATGTAATGAACAGATACTCTGAAGAAGAGACACTAAGATACCCAGTGCTAATTCTGTGCCATTATGATATAAAATCTAAAAATACTATTATTAATTGTTCAGAGTGATATTAGTCTAGTCTCTTATGTTCAATTTCAGCATATGTAAAGATAAGGACAGCTACTTTGAAGAGAATGAGAAACATTATGGCAGTCATTATGATTTCCCCAATGTCAGGTCTTGAAGACCTAAAAAGCCTTCGTCATGTTCTGATTGGATTAGTTCTATAATATTAAGTATGTATTCAATGTGTGTGAAGATGGGGACAACTATTTGGAAGAAAACTAGAGACCAAAAGATAGACAGTGAAGATCTCCTGTGGACTTGCTTTGAGATCTGTGTTTCTTAAAATTGTTTCCTTATCATCTGTTTTGTTCTGTTTAATCTTACTCTGTTTAAAATAAAAAGTAAAAAAAAGAGTGGAGGAATTGGGCCTTGTTTCTCTTTGTGGGGGACATGTTGGAAGAGAGGCCCTGGAGGATGGGATGATATGGAGGTAATATGTGAGGTTAGTAAGGACCCAGACCTGGAGAGGGGTTGGAGTGGCTGTCTAGGTGGCTGAAGATGTGAAGATATAAAACCAGTAATCCTGGCTAATGAAGGTCTGGACTGGGTTAGCAGGGAGTGAGTAAACTGCAGAGTACAGTAGGAATGATCAGGGACCATTGGGAGGAGTGGTGGGGGTACAACTGTTGGGCATGGCAAAAGGAATCAGAGGACTACCAGACAAGAGAGCACAGAGAGGAGGATAATTTGACCCCATCTAAGGACAAGTCACACAAAGTGTTGTGGAAAAAGGAGATTTTTTTCCCCACATAAGGTGAGGGGTCTGAGGGTGGAATCCAGAAAGATCAAGATAGATTAGGTGAAGGAACTGGGTGAAGCAGCAGGGTAGGGAGCAGCAGGGCATTCAGGTGACCTCTGAAATTTGGGTCAGCCTGAGGAAAGTAAGATTGATTTCTATAAGGAGTGTGGTAAGGGGCCAAGGCAGGCTTCCCTGCAGTTAGCCAAACACCAAGGGAAGTTAGTTCTTCCTAGAAGGTGTTTCCATGACCAGTGCTGGGTTTAAATGGCATGGGAAGTTGGGCAAATCTCTCTCTGTTCTAGTGGGCTGAAGGGTGGAATGGGAGGAAAGGGGCAAGGGGAAATTGTGAGACATGAGAAGAAAACATGAGTCCTTCAAGATTATGGGATGAGCAGAAGATGGCTTTTCAGACTGTTAAAGTCTGAAAAAAATAAGTGAGGAATGCTCTTGTAATCTAAGGGCTCAGTTGGATCTCTCTTTTTGAGTTTGCGCAGGAGTTTAGTAAGGAAAACAAAACTGGAAACTCAGAGGTGGAAGTAATCTATTACACAGAGAAAGAAGAGGAGATGTTGTTTGGTTGTGGGGATTAGGCACTATGGCATGCATGGAAAGGACAATCTAGCTGATAGTGTGGTAATCTTGTACCAGCCTATAAGAGTCTTCTGCTTTTCATATCAGGAGAATTGGAGTGCTATAAGGGAAGTCAATGGGGATTTAGAGACTGTGCTGCAATAGGAGAGAAATAAGTTGTAGTCCCCGTAAACCTGGATTTGGGTTGGGATATTGTTACTGGGCAGAGCAGGAGTGGTTAGGCTTAAAAAAGATGGTAAGTTGTTGGAATGAAGTAAGGGATATGGCACAAATAACCCAGACTCTGCAGTTGAAATAAGGAGAGATGATGGGAGGCACAGTGGGGCAGGGAAGGAGTCATTATGGTAATTATAAACACTGGTTGTATCCTGGGGCTGGCCAGAGTAGCAGAAAACTTGGTTAAGATGTCTCACTTTAAAAGGGGAATGGGACATGAAGACATGACTAAAAATCAGTGTGGGAAAAGGTTTTGACCCAATTGACACCAGATTTGGGGAGTTAAGGGTCTGGAGACTTTACCATCAATGCCAATAACACCAATTGCGGCCAAGGAGGTTGGCCTTTGGAAGGATGGCAAAGTACAGTGGCAAGCATCCATATCAATTACAAATTGCGTGGACTTTTATCTCCACTGTAAGAGTTACCCTGAGTTCTAGGAGGCCTCCTTTGGACAACTTCAGTCTTCAGTTTGCAATCCAAGAAGTTTGGGGAAGAAGCTAGTTGGGGGGTACCTGGGGACCTCTAGCGTAATTTATAATTAATTTGGTCTGTAACAGTCATGTTTAAAGAAGGAAGTATTGGTAGAAAGACTAATAATCAAGAGATTTAAACAATTGTTTTTTAACTTTTTGAGAGAGAAGGATAAAATATTAAAGAGCAAGATGGAAAATAGTTGGAGCACTTTTTACACTGTAAAAGAGATCACCTCTAGGGACAGAAGAAACAAATGGCTTGGAGGAATTCTTCCCTGGGCCATAGGGCAAAGAAGCCTACAAGACATGTGTTATCTATCTAATCATCTAGGCAATGCCTTTAGCAGCAAGACAAGGCTACATTTTGTTCGAAGTCCTATCTAAAATTTCTGTGCCTCTGAAGCTCACAGGTTGAATTTAAATTCATTATTTTAACAACTATGATTTACAAGTCAGTTTTTATATGCACATGAAAGAAAAGAAAGATTTAACTGACAGAAAATATTCTGTAATTTATTAATAGGCATGTATATTTTCTAAATATAAACTAGATTTAACAGTAAGACCCATTTTATAGCATTTTCTAAACTTATCCTGTAATTAGTATCAAAGTCTTCCAGATGGAATTTTTAAGCAAATTTAAATGCAGCATATGTAAAGTAGCAATATAAGACCTTCCCTGCAGAAATGAAATGTTTGGGTCATCCCTTGGGGAGCAGGTACGCTGATCCTTTTGTTGTTATCTTGAAGCCTGGCCTTTAATTGACGTATCTCTGGCCATAGTAGTGGTGTGTTTTTACCTTTTGTCTTGCCTTCATGGAGGGCTCAGTCTTACCTGACAGACTATAATATTTTTCTCTAACTTAGCTGTCTGTAATGTTCCCCCTTCTGAAGAGGTATTTGATATAGGGGAATGACACCCCCAACCTACTATGTCCACAAGTTCGTGTTCTCTAAAACCGAAGAATGAATTTTAGGAACAATGGAGGTGAAGAGTAGAATATATTTATTGAGAGAATAAAAGCTTCTGTCTGAAGAGAGACAGAAGGGGTCCTGAGCGGGATACCAAGGACTTTGGCATTTGGTATCCTGAGCGGGATACCAAGGACTTTTGGCAAACAGGAGGGTGAGTTGTAATTACGGCTGAGGAAGAAGCAGGAAGTGGTAGGCATTCCAGCTTTGGTCTTCTGCCTCGTTAGACCACTGCCATAATTTCTACTGAGACAAGAACATTTCACAGAAGGCCCAGGGAGTTTTAGAATCTGACATGACATTAACCTGTCATTCAATATCTTGAATAGTTATCAAGACATTAGCAATAGGAATGTATACACAATATTTAGTCTTTATAATTATACAAGTATCCCCTTGTACTGCTGTCAGGATATATAAGGACATTAAAGTTTGGAGGAAGCTTTGTTTCATTAATTTAGTATTTTTTAAGAGAGAGAGGGACACCAGTCAAGATGTCCTCTACAATGAATGATTGCTACTATTTAGAGCATATTAGACAGATGAAAAAAATTATATATCTTTTTTGTTCATATTTTTGTGCTGGGTGTTCAAAACCAAATTAAAATAAGACCTATGTTAATCAAAATTGACCTCTTGCTGCCTACCAAGGTCAGGGATTACTCTTGGATCCATGTACAGAGCCTCTCAGATCCTCTGTCAGTGTCAGTTGCCAGGATGGATCACGACCTTGCTGAGCCATGTCACTTTCTTTGAAAGCACAGGAGACTTTTTTATCTTGGAGACCCTCCTTTGGCAGACTATACATTTGGAATGTCCTTTGGGTTACAGCAACTTCCTTACTTGGGAGACTAGGGACTCAGCAAAGTTGTAGGATCCTGCAGAAAAGATTGTTTCATGCTCTGGATATCCGCTGACCTTGAAAGACCAGAACTAAAATACTGGCTGTTTTTGTGTTTTTTAGCTCAGTTATCTCTCTAGTTCTGGTCTCTAAACTTTAGCTGTTGAACACTCTTCAGAAGAGAAGAACCAGTTATATCAGCCTTAGCATATGTAAAGCACAAGTGTAAGTTGCTTTTTGATAGCTGTTGTTCTCTGTTAAAGGTAAACAGATGTTGTAAGCTTTATTAATTTAACCTCTTGGAGGGACAGGCAGTCTCAAATAAAGGAGTTTAAAGTTAGCATTTGTGAGTTGAAGGACAATTTAGATTTTGAGTCTGAAAAGAAAGAGCTCAGACCCTGGCTAACCTGGGAGAGGTCTGACAGAGAGAGAGGGGAATATGGGCTCTTGTTCTCACTACTTTGTAGAGTGAGTACAGAGGTGCAAACAACAAGAGAGTAAGGTAAAACTGTAGTCTGGACCAGATGAATGGCAAGGTGGGGTTTGGGAGAGCATATGGTACAAGGTTAGAGGACCAGCGTACAGCCTGGGCAGCCTAAGAACTACAACCTGGGCCCATTGTGTTATGAGTGGTGGTAAGGCCTTTGGAAAGTAGTCCTGGGCCTGTACAGACTAGCTCACTCCTGGAGCCAGGGAGCTATGATGTGTTGACAGCAGGGAGAGTAAGGGTGGTGCATTACAGGCCAGCAGGGTGGTGCCATAGCTGGGCATGCTACGCGGCAGAGGTGAAGCCAGGGTTGTGGCCTGTTTCAGGCACAGGCATTTCTGGTGGCACAAGGCAAGGCAAACATGGCACAGGGTGAGGTAAGGAGAACTCAGGACCACATTTTCCTTACCCAGGCTGGGCTCAGGTGTGCTTGCATGAATGGAAGACTTGATGCAGGTGTTGTGGGTGGCTTCCAGGCACTGAACAGTGGACTATGCATGCAGACACTGTGGAGTACTTCTGGGTACACAAGTACCAGTTGGACCTTGGCCTTTATGGTGATAGATCCCCCATTTGAAAGACAGCACAATCATCATGTTGATGGTTCAAAACTGCCATGATAATGCATAACCCCTTCTTCCCCGAAGCCCCTGTGGCTTCTTCCTCCCAAAAGTATTGGCCAAAGCTCATGCATGTAAAGATTTACCCAATCCCCTGTACTCTCACAAAATAAATCAGCCCACATCTGTACCTGGAGCCCTTCCCCCATCAGAGCCTATATCAAGAACCTGTCCTTTGTCTACAGAGATTTAACACAGCCTTCTTTGTGGCGACTCCCTCTATGCCCTCCTTAAACTCTTTCTTATCTAGTTGCCTTCTCTCTTTTAATATTCTGTGCTGCTCTAAATTGAGTACAAAGTTTCAACTCAATCAGTTGGTGTTGTGACTCCAATGGTCAGAGGCTGTGTGGCTCCTGGTGAGGTCTGCACCCCAGTCTGAGGCCCCCCACTAGCCTACAGACCTTTCATCTCTGCTCCTCCTTCCATTTCTCTGTCTCTGTCTCTGTCTGTCTCTGTCTCTGTCTGTCTGTCTTTTTGAGACTGGGGACAACTCCACCTTGCCATTTCTAGCCAACATCTAACACTAGCCTTCATCTTAGGTCCAAGGTAAGCCTTTCCTCTTCTCTACTTCTGGGATGCCTGTCCCTAAATTGTGGCCACATCAGGACACCCCCCTGTTCTTCTCTACCTCCTTTGGGACCTCCTCTTTGTTTTCTCCAGTGATAACTGGTGATTTCATTGTTGGGACTACTCTACGTCCTTTGGGACCCTTGGTCATGCCTCACTGAAGAGTAATGACTCTTCACTGATTTATGACCTTCCCTTTCCCCGGCTCACCTATCCAATTCAATCATGATTGACAGTTTTCAATCTTTACCCAACAAAACCACTCCTCTGGGCTGCACTTAGATACACTTTGAGCTAAAACAAACTCTTTGGCCAAAGAGACTAACATTAAGAGATTTATATGACTTTTACTACTGAAATGGCAAATGGGGGTAAACACTTTATGTCCGAGCATTCTTAGAGCTGTGGGCATGCCCTAATCTAATCCAAACCTGCAATGCCTCCCAAATTCTTTTGGCTCACACCACAAGTTCTCCTCTTTTATCAGCTAGCCACCATGACTTTCCCCCTTCTTGTTTCTCAGACCCAATAGATGAAATACCTCCACCCCACTATTACCGTAGCTCACATGGGGGCCCCCACCGTGGTCTTATTCCTCCTCTTTATCTCGTCACACTCAGATGACTACACCACTTGGTACATCTGCTCCCTCTCCTACTACTGTGAGCTCCTCCTCCCTTTACCCAACCCTGCCCTCTCCTCTCCCCCTGTCCATCATACTTGATCCCACAGACCCCCTAAACTCTCATTTTATTTCCCAAGCAGCACCAGACATTCAGACTAAATTCAGAACATCAGACCTTGGTCCTCAACACCCCCAGGGAGATATCTTACATATGAATTTCCATGTCTTCAACAATAGACAACAACAAAAATAGGATGACCTTTAAAAGGTTACATTCCAGGACTACCTCAACAAGCTTATATTCCAGGCTAAAACTCCAAGGCAAATTTATGGCCACAGCAGCTGCAGCTGCAGCGGTGGCACTCCAGGCTCCAGATAAAACACAGGACAGAGGAAAAAAATCTAAACCTGAACTCCCCACCCCATCATGCTTCAAGTATGGCAGAAAAACAACACTGGACGTGAGCCTGCCTTGACCTGCAGCTATGACTGGGATCCAGTCCCATCTGCAACCAAGAGGGCCACTGGAAGTGTGACTGCCCTGTCTGCCAGAGAGCAGGTAAGTCATCCCCTTCCCTGCCCTCACAGGATGGGACACTGCCACCTCAGACTCATCACCTGCTGATCTGCTCGGCATCACCACTGAAGGGGATTGATGGGGTTTGGGGCACATGGCCTCACCAAGATATCTCTCTCAGAGCCCTGAGTCTTGATGGACGTCTCGGGTAAAACCTTCTCTTTCCTTGTTGACATGTAAAGCCACCCATAATGTTCTTCCTGAATTTTCAGGCTGATGTTCCCAGTCTGCAGTCTCCATTGTGGGAGTTGATGGCCAAGGTACATGACCTCCGCAAACAAAACCTACTCCCTACAGATTCCAAATCCTCTGTTTAGACACAGCTGTCTTATTATCCCAACATGTCCTATACCTCTTTTTGATAAAAATTCTACTCCAAAAACTCAATTTCTCTTATATTCTCTCCCTCTCCCCATGGCTGTCATACTCCAATCCCAACCATAATATGCAACTGACTCAGCCTCTCCTCTTTCCTCCTCCCTCATTGACCCTACAGTCTGAGACATCCCCCTTCCCACTCATGCCAGCCACATTACTCCACTGCTATAAACAGGGGCTCAAACCTATTACCTGTCACTTGTTAACTAATGGGTTTCTAAAAGTCACTCACTCACCTTACGACACCCCTATTCTCCCTGTCCTCAAATCCAACAGCTTCTATCACCTAATCCAAGATCCCCAAACTATTATCTGTATAATAATGCCAATTCACCCAGTGGTGCCAAACCCTTACACTACACTGTCTTAGTTTCCACGTACCTCTCACTGTCCTATATTAGACTTAAAAATAAAATTTTTCACTGTTCCCTTACATCCACAATGCCAAGACCTTTTCACATTTACATGGACAGATCCAGATACCTTTCAGTTCACTCAACTAACACACACAGTACTACTCCAGGAATTCAGAGACAGCCCTCATTTCTTTAGCCAAGCCTTAGACAATGATCTCACAACTATAAATCTACAACCTAGTACACTCATTCAATACACAGATGACCTTCTACTCTGCTCCTCTTCCTATGCCACAACAACACAACACACGGCTGCCTTACTCAACTTTCTCTATAGTAGAAGATTCAAGGTCTCTTGGTCCAAAGCTCAGATTGCCTCACCAAAAGTCAAATACTTAGGCCTCATGCTTACACTCACCACACAGTCCATAACCTCTGACCTAAGATTCTCCTTTGTGACTCACAGACGTAAGTCACAAAACAACAAATATTATCCTTCTTAGGCCTATCAAACTTTTTTTGCCTCTGGATCCCCAACTTTGATTCCTTAGCTCAACCACTATGCCAAACCTATAAAGGGCCTCTTTCAGAACTGCTAGACCCCACTATGCCAATTGACACTTCCTTCATGAAGTTTAAGGAGGACCTCTTCAGAGCCCATGCACTTACAATTCCTAATCCTACTATACCCTTTATTCTACGCACTACAACAAATAAGAATAATGTGATGGGAGTATTGGGACACAGTAAAGGACTTTCATTCCAGGCCATATCCTACCTCTCAGAACAGCTAGACACTACAGTTAGAGCGTGGCCTCCCCACTTTCAGGTGATAGCAGCGACACCCATCCTGACACAAGAAGCCAAAAAGTTCACTTTAGGACAGACAATCACAGTCTACTCACCACAGGATCTAGTCAATCTAATTTCTCCAAAGACACTCCCCGCTCTTATGAGCCAGCCCATCACAGCTATAACAAGTACGTCTAACTCTAGCATGAGACCCCATTTTGACAGTCTCAACCAGCAACACCTTCAATCCAGCTGTCCTATTGTCCACTCCCACAACAGATACAGATATCATCCCCAGGTTTGGACTTCCACAAAATATATACAATCTGACAATGGCCTGACCTTCATTTCTCAGTATCACCTAAAAACTACACATACCATACTATCTACAGTCCTTAAGAAAAGTCAAAAAAGAGCAACGGGCTCATCAAGACTCACCTAACCAAATTTATTCTAGAACTACATCAGCCATGACCAAAACTCCTAATTCTAGACTCTACAAAACTGTGAGCATTCCCCGGGTCGCCTACTCAGTTAAGTCCCTTTGAGCTTATGTATAGTACACTATTTGTCTTACAAAACTTGCTTTCATGTAATCTTCCTCCCTTAGCTGACTACATTATAGTTCTCTCATTCCTCTGACACCTTCTTCAACAATATGCAGATCTTTTCCTCTCTCAACTCTTCAAGGGACACACACCAGATCCTCCTTTGTCTCCAGAAAACTCAATCTATATTAAAATTCCTAAGCCCACAGGTTCAACTTCAACTCTCCAACCTAAGAAAAATGGACCCCACTTGATATACCTTGTGACTCAAACTGCAGTAAAGGTAGAGGGATTCCCATGCTTGTTTCACACCACTCAGATGAAGAGATGTCATCTGCTGCCTGGTAATCTAAATCCTGAACACACTAAAGGGACTTTATGGACCTCATGTCCAATAGCTCCTACCCATCTCTGATTAACACAACACAAATGCTAATGCTTTGCTACCCTACCTGATTTTGGCCTATATGTGTCTCTATAAATCTCCTCTTCCTCTCAGGTGCTCTAACACTCTACTCCAAAAAAAAAAAAATACACCATTCTCCAAAGGCTTACAGTTATCACAGTCTTCATATTAATAATCTTACTGTTTATATTCCTGAATTGCCATAGTCAGCATAATAAACTCCCTCCTTTACCTCATTCTATTCCTTCACCTAACCCCACAAAACTCAGACACCGCTGTCAGCAACAGGTAGGGTGGGAAATCACAGAATAACATCCCCAACCCTATTTTTATTGTTTAAGACAGAGTTTCACCAAGTTGATGTGTTGCTCCAGTTGGGCTCAAACTTGTGATCCTTTTGCCTCAGTGTCCCAGAATATAGGCATGAGCCACTATGCCCAGCTTCTGAATCTAATTTCTTCTCTCCCAGTGGATTTTGGGTATATTCAACTTCAGTTAATAACAAGTATTCTCCCCCATCACAGGATTAGGAAAATCCTGGGACTTTATGCATGTGAAGCACTTTGGTGAGACCGGTCTCTTCCTCAGCCCCTGCCCTGATTGGCCTTCACTTTGTTCTGGCTGGTAGAAGAGTCTGCCTTTTTGGTTGTTAAATATTTGACCACCACCCTTGGGCTATAAGAGGCACATGACATTATAGCTTCCTTAGTTTGATCCCCAGGTCCTCCTGAATCAACCTCTCAGTCCTGTCTCTTGCTATCCCTATCCCTGAAACACTTTCTGTTTCAGCTACACTAAAATACAAAGTTGCCTGCCTGTCTTCATCCAGAGATTGCCTCGGCCTTCTTTGCCTCTCCTCTTGGCTTTCTTCCTTCATAGCATTAATTGCAGTACATTGTACCTGTTTCCATTCTATGTCATTCCCACAGATCTGGAGGCAATTAGAGTGGGGACTACATCTTTTGTCTCTGCCCCCATCAGCTTGCTAAGGGCCTGGTATAGTGATAAGGAAATAGCCAATCAACCTGAATTGGACTTTTACTGTCATTTCCCATTCATTCATTTTGATGAATGAATGAAACAATGGAATACATGATGGAGATAGGGCAAAACTGACAAGAAATCCATGATAATATCCCATAAGTAGAACTGCCCAATGTGACTAAAAGAGTTTTTCCCTCAGCACCCTTCCTGGGGCCTGTCAGGCTTGGATAATAGAAAAAGACCTTTTGTGATGCAATTGAAAGTGGAGCAAATCAATAGGAGATTCTTTAGTACATACTGGGAGCATGCTAAGAGGTAGTCACTCTTGTCATTGTGAAAGGCCTTATTGTCTTGTAAGCACTTGACCCTGAAGCTTGACTAGTCAGGATTTCTTCATCTCCTTTTCCACCTGCAAGGTCCAAAGCCCTTTCTAGCACCACTCAGGGGCCACCACACTAGCCTGAATAGTATAACTGATGCCAAAAATCTCAGAACAAGAAGCAAAAATGATGGAATCTTAAGGGACAGAGAGCTTAAAAGGCCAAGGAGCCTTGATGGGAAGGAGAGGACAAAGTCTCAGAAGAGAGGCTCCTGGAGACAGGAAGAGAGGGCAACTCTGTGGGTGGCCCTGAAAGTGAAGAACAAAGGCCTGCAGAGGCCATTTATCTGGATAAAGGAGCTAATCTAAGAGAGGGGAGGAGAGGGCAGAAAGAGGACTTTCCACTTCACAATAGGCAACTGGAGCTGAGAGTAAAGATCTGTTCTTTACATGCTCTAGGCTCTGTGTGTGTGACTGATCAGGTAATAGTAAAACGTTTTCCCCAGTAAAGAGCCATACTAGCCAACTCTTCTGATGTTAGAAGGCACAATAAGGAGATTACCTGGGGTGGGGGTAGGGGACAGGGCCCATCTGGATTTCTGGACAGATTCTAGTTGCACTCAAAGGAAATCCTATCAAAGAACTGAGTGCAGGTGGGCCTTTGTGGCCCCTGAATTGTTATCAGGATGAACCCCTGGATGTCTGGGTTGGAGACAAGGTGGAGGAAGCACGGGCAGTATGACTCTGCAGAGTCCTTCTCAGTGGGACAAGGATATGGAGAAGATAGCTGTGGTCTCTACACTAAAGTACCAGGAAGATGGTCATATTCAAGTATTATAGATATCTAAGTTATATAGAAATTAAAATATAGTTAGAGAGGGACTAGGATCTCAAGGAAGCCAGTGAAAAATACACAGGTATCAGAATTGTGGCTGAAGGTAAATCTGATAAAGAACACACCTCAAAATAAAGTCACAATTGCCCAACTTATATACTTCCAAAGGGATAAACAGAACTATACTTAGTACCACCCAGTCCATTAAGTCCGGATATGCATTAGACATCCTTGTGAGTGACCAGGACACCTGGACCCGTCATTTCCCCAAACTGTTACGTTGTAGAAGTCATAGACAATCCAATGTTAATGATATTAGCCATATGCCTTTGCTACATACCCAGCTTTCCTACTGGATCAATACTAGCTAAGCAGCTATACTTGTAATCTTATTGGTTTGACCTACATTGTACCTACATTGTGACTTTGCTGCATAAATTACTCCTGACAAAAGGCCTTGGTGGCAGCCCCACTTGGGAACTCCTCTTGTCCCTCAGGAGTTATTCCCATTTCCCAATAAACCTTTTGTACTCTTAACCTCCTTTGTCCTTTGCATTTCATTGTTCAAATTCGGCCCACTTGACATTTAGCAGGTTGGGAGTTACATTTCTTTTATATCACAGGAACATATGCTTCACTGAAGAGCTGGGACAATTTACACTAGGAATTTTCTGGGTTGGTTCAAGCCTAAGATTTCCCTCAAGAAATCATAGACAAATAATTTTTAAAGTTGAAACCTTCTATATTTTCTGATGGATATGGTAGATTTGACAGAGCCAAATACACATTGAAGCTTGTGGGACACCAGATACTGAAACAGGTGACAGAATAAGAGGCACACTCCAATAATTCCAGAATTCTGTGAGGCTGAGATAGTAGAATCACAAGTTCAAGACCAGCCTGAGCAGTTTAGCAATCTTGTGAGACCTTGTCACACACAATAAAAAAAAAAAAGTTAAAAAGAGCTGATGATATAGTTCAGTGTGCATGCCCTGGATTCAATCTCCAGTATAAAAAAAGAAGCAGTCTGTGTTACATATTATTAGACACCAAAAACTTGGGGGGTTTGTGGTATGTTTGAGTGTGAGTATGCTGCAGGAGACAGGTGGCAGATCATAAAGAACTACTGTAAGTAAACTGAAGAGAAAGTATGGGGAATCATGCATCAGGTTCTAGGCCACCTAGCAGAGAAAAGATGCAAAGCTATCTCCTGAGAAAGGAGAATGAGAAATGTGTCTCAAATAAGCTAACTAATATGTATTTTTTTAAAGTGGGCATGGTGGGGTGACATTCTTTCAATCTGGATAACTGGGCTGCCAGAGGTGAGTTCCAGCACACCAGCTTGGGGTTCAGAAGAGTTGAAGATTATCACTCTCAGTGGTCAAGGACCCGCCCAGCTTCCAGCCACACTAGACTGGGCTCTGCAGGTTTGAAAGTCTGGCTAGGCCACGCCAAGTGACCTTCTTTCAATCCAGGGAATTGGGGCTGCCCAAGGTGAGTTCCAGCACACCAGCACTAGCCCAGGGAGAGTTTAAGATCATCACTCCCAGTGGTTAAGGACCTGCCCAGCTTCCAGCCACAGTAGACTAGGCTTGGGAGGTTTTGCAGCCCAACTAGACCACTCCCATTGACCTTCTTCAATCAGGGAGGTGAGGGCATGTGAAGTGACATCCAGCACATCAGTGATTGCCCAGGGAGAGTTTGAACCATCATCCACAGTGGTTAGGAACTTGCCCAGCTTCCTGGAATATAGAGGTGGCATGGAAGGTCCAGTGGGCCTGACTGGATCATGCTAAGGAACCTCCATTCAGTCCCAAGAGCTGAGGGTATAGGAGGCGATTTACCACATGCCCAGGGGAAGCTTTGGAACATCACTTGAAACACGGAAATACAGGAAAATGACAAAATGAAAGATCAAAATGCAATCTTAAATATTCAGTGCATCCCAAGAAAGGCTAGGTGCCATGTACATAGAAGAAGATATATGCCATAAACCTGAAATACCTGGAATAGTAGCAATTGAAATAAAGAAGTAACTCCTGGAAGCTTTAAAGGAATTCAAAATCGAAATAATCTCTCAGGTAAAAGAAGGAAGGACAAAAGTAATGAAAGAGATGCTGAACACATCTAAAGAAGACACAGTTAAAAAATTAGGGGAACAAAACAAAAATATAGAATCCCTGGATGAACAATATAAGAAACAACAGAATACATGAAAAAGACTCAAAGAGAGATATAGGAAATCAAAAATTCCATTGAAAGTTGTCAAACCTACCTCAACGAAAGTGAAGATACAACTTCAGACCTTGAAAACAAGATTACAGCTAGTGAACAGGAAAGGAAAGACATTGAAAAATAACAAAAAATCAGGAAATAACAATTCAACAGCTGTAAGATGATGCAAAGAAAAACAACATAAGATTGATAGGGATAAATGTAAAAGAAGGGAACAACACAAATGATATCAAGAGGATAGTTACAGAAGTAATAGCTGAAAATTTCCCAACCATGAGAATGGGAACCGACATTAGGATCAGTGGAGCATATAGAACTCCAAATAGCCATAACCAAAATAAAACTATAACCAGATATATACTAATCACCATCCATCCTAGAAATCCAACATAAGAATAGAGTATTAAAAGCTGTTAGAAAAGATAGATCACCTATAAAGGAAAACCCATCAGAACCACAAAAGACTTCTCAACATGAACAATAAAGTCAAGAAGAGCATGGAGTGAAGTATTTCAAATCCTAAAGGAAAATAATTTCCAACCTAGACTGATGTACCCTGCAAAATTGTCCTTCAAAATGGGTGGAGAAATAAGATACTTCCATGACAAAGAACAGCTGAAGAACTTCATGATCTTAGGAAAAAACCACTAAACAGGGCAGACAATTAAACAGAATGAAAAGATAATGATGAAACAGCAGAAAGAATACATCTAAACAATAAACCAATATATAACAGCTATAACCATTAATGTAAATGCTCTCAATGCACCAATTAAAAGAAACAGACTAACAGGATGGATCAAGCAAAAACAACCAACCATATGCTGTCTACAAGAAATCTGTCTAACTGAAAAAGGAAACTCATAGACTGAAAGTCAAAGGATGGAAAACAATGCTTCATGCAACAGGAACCCCCCAAAAAGTGGGGATAGCTATTCTGTTTGCAGACAATGTGAACTTCAAACCAAGAATGATCTGAAGAGATAAAGAAGGTCACTACATATAAGTTAGGGGAAAACTTCAAGAGGAGGGGATAACAATCTTAAATATATATGCACCAAATTCCTGAGCACTCAGCTATGCAAAGCAAGTACTAACAGAAATGAAAAATCAAATAACCAATAGCACAGTTATAACAAGAGATCTTAACACATGATTGACACCAAGGGACACATCAAGCAGACATAAAATCAACAAAGAAATAACAGAAATGAATCACATGTGCGAACAAAAGGACTTGATAGACATATAAAAAATGTCCCATCCAACAACACCAAAACATACATTCTTCTCATCAGTACATGGGACACTCTCTAAAATAGACCATATACTAGCCCACAGATTATATTTAAGTAAATGAAAAAGAGTTGAAATTATCCCAGGCATGTTATCAGATCATAGCACAATGAAACTAGAAGTTAATGATAACACAAACTGCAAAAATCTCACAAACACATGGAAATTGAAAAACACACTCCAGCAATCAGTGGGTCACAGAAGAAATTAAAGAAGCAATTAAACAATACCTACAAGCAAATGAAAATACAAATACAACTTACCAGAATCTGTGGAATGCAATGAAAGCGGTCCTCACAGGAAAATTTATTGCATTGAGTTTCCACATCAGGAAAACAGAACAAATACAAATAAACAACCTGATGCTACACTTCAAACATCTAGATAAAGAAGAGCAAGTCAAGCCCAAAGCCAAAAGAAGGGAGGAAACTATAAAAATCAGAGCAGAAATTTATGCAATAAAGACTAACAAAACAATCAAATGAATCACAGAGTTGGTTCTTTGAAAGAATCAATAAAATTGATAAGTACCTAGGAAAAGGAAAGAAAAAACTCAAATTAATATAATAATGAATGAAAAAGATGAAATCACTACAAACCTGTGGAAATAGAGAAGATCATCAATACCTATTTCAAAAGCCTCTACTTTCATAGGTTTGATAACACAGAAGAAATGAACAGATTCCTAGAAATATATGAAGTATCAAAGCTGGGTCAAGAAGATGTAAAACTGCTAAATAACCTAATGTCTATCAATGAAGTTGAAGATGTAATTAAGCCCTTACCTACAAAGAGGAGCCCAGCCCCAGCGGATTCACGGCAGAATTCTACAAGAAATACAAAGAAGACTTATTGCCGACACTCCTCAAACTATTCAATGAAATTGAAAGGGAAATAATCCTACCTAGATCATTCCTGGAAGAAAATATTACTCTAGTACCAAAACCTGAGAAAGACCCAACTAAAAAAGACAACTATAGACCAATCTCCCTAATTAACGCAGATGCAAAAGTCCTCAATAAAATATTGGCAAATAGGATGCAGCAATTCATCAAGAAGATTATACACCACGACCAAGTGGGATTCATCCCAGGCATGCAGGGATGGTTCAACATACGTAAATCAATAAATGTAATCCACCATATCAATAGAGCCAAAGTAAGAATCACACGAGCATTTCTATAGATGCAGAAAAAGTTTTTGATAAAGTCCAACATTCATTCATGATAAGAACTTTATAGGAAATTGGAATAAATGGTCTTTACCGCAATATGATAAAGACCATCTATGACAAAACAACAGCCATACCAAAAGGCCAAAAACTGAAGGCCTTTACCTTAAAATCAGGCACAAGACAAGGATGCCCCTTATCACCAATCCTATTTAACATAGTGCTGGAAGTACTAGCCAGACCAATTAGACAGGAGAGAGAAATAAAAGGGGTAAAGATATGAAACGAGGAAGTTAAATTATCATTATTTGCAGATGACATGATAGTCTACATAGAAGACCCCCAAAACTCCATTGAAAGACTCCTAGATGTAATAAATAAATTCAGCAATATAGCTGGATACAAAATCAACACAAAAATCAATAGCATTCCTATACACTAACAACAAAATCACAGAAATAGAAATAAGAGAAGCCACACCCTTCACACTAGCATCTCATAAACTGAAATGCTTAGGAATTAATCTAACAAAAGTAGTAAAAGATCTGTACAGGTCCTTTCTGTCTTTTTTTTTTTTTTGTAGTTCTGTATTACGTGTACCCTTACACCGCTTTGTTTTGTTCTGTGTTTTTCTCTTTTTCCTTTTAAATAAAATTTAAAAAAAAATCTGTACAGGGAAAATTATAATGTCCTGAAACAAGAAATTGAAGAGGATCTCAGAAAATGGAAAGACATCCCTTGCTCATGGATAGGAAGAATAAATGTTGTGAAAATGGCCATTATCTCAAAACTGTTGTGTAGATTCAATGCAATCCCAATGAAAATATCATCAACATACCGCATAGATCTAGAGAAATCACTCCTAAAATTCATCTGGAACCAGAAGAGACCTAGAATAACAAAGACAATTCTAAGCATCAAAGGCAAGGCAGGAGGCATCACAATCCCTGACTTAAAGTTATACTATAAAGCAACTGTAATAAAATCAACATGGTACTGGAATCAAAACAGATCTGAAGATCAATGGAATAGATTAGAAGATACAACCACAACTACAAACATACTCAGCCACCTTATCTTTGATAAAAGGGCCAAACATGTTCACTGGAAGAATGGCAGTCTCTTTAATAAATGGTTTTGGAAAAACTGGCTCTCCATATGCTGAAAACTAAAGCTAGATCCATGCCTATATGTACTAAATTGAAATGTAAATGGATGAAAATCTGAATATTAAAACTGAAACACTAAATCTGTTGGAAGACAAATTAGATAAAAAAATCTTGAATACATATGGGTAGGTAGAGAATTCATGAACAGGAATCAAACCACATGGGAAATACTTCTCAGAATCAATAACTAGGATCACATCTTACTAAAATGTTTCTCCATGTCAAAAGAAATCTCCAGCATAGTGAAAAGAAAACCCATGAATTTTTAAGAAATCTTAGTCAACTGTCCCTCGGACAAAGGACTTCTGTCTAAAGCATATAAAGAATTAAACAAAATCAGATCCCCGATATTCAAAAACCCAATCCAAAAATGTGCATCTGAGATGAATACACACTTCTCAGATGAAGAAATACAAATAGAAAATAAATACATGAAAAAATGTCCATCATCAGTAATCATTAGAGGAATGCAAATAAAAACAACACTGAGATTTCATCTCACTCCAGAAAGAATGGCCAGGATCAAGAAAACTACCATCAAGAAATGCTGGAGAGGCTGTGGGGAAAAAGGAACTCTCCTGAACTTTTGATGCGAGTGTAGGCTGGTACAACCACTGTAGAGGTCATTCTGGAGATTCCTCAAAAACCTGGGATTGAAAGTGCCATTTGACCCAGCTATTCCACTTCTAGGCATATTCCTAGAAGAAGTGAAAACATCATACCATAGTGATACATGTGCACCCTTGTTAATAGCAGCACAATTTGTAATAGCCAGCTCTTGGAAAAAACCTAAGTGTCCATCAACTGTAGAACGGACAAAAATTTGTGGTATTTTTATACAATGGAGCACTACCATAGAGAATGGTCACATTGAGATATTTATAAATAAATCGACACAACTTGAGACCATACTTATAAGCGAAATAAATCAAACTCACATGTATAAATACCATATAGTCTCCCTAGTGTAAGAAATGGTAAGAGTACATAAGATATAGTAATCATGATTCCCCATTACATTGCTTTGAAGCCTTATAATGTTTTCATTCAGTAGTTGGAATGGTTTTTATTTTTTTTGTTTGATTTTATTATATGTGAAAATATGAACAGCTATTTTGAAGAAAAGAAGACATAATAGCCAGTGCTGATTTAATACCATCTTATTCTGAAGTCCTACCATGCTTTTGTTCTTCTGTTTGCATTAATTCTATCATATTGTATCTTAATAGATTTTATTATGTGTGATAGTATAAACAAATTTTCTATGGAAAAATGAGATAATATAGTAGTTCATTCTCTGTTATTTGGTTCTGAATGCCTTGTAATACTTTCATTCTTTTGATTGCTTTTGTACTGTTTTGTTATGTTTGATAGTATTGTATATGAAGTTATGCTCAACTATTTCAAAAAGAGACATTATGGTAGTTACTGTTAATTATGGGTTGTCTTGTGAAATACTGTGTTGCTTACAATGTTCTGTTCTGATCTGCTTTGTTATATCCTCTTTTGTCTTAATCTCTTTAAAATAAAATAAAAAACAACTATTTTGAAGAAAACAAGACATTATAATAGCCATTGCTTATTTAATATCATCTTGCTTTGAAGTCCTACCATGCTTTTGTTCTTCTGTTTCCATTGGTTCTGTCATGTTGTATCTTATTGAATTTTGTTGTGTGTGATAGTATAAACAATTTTTTATGGAAATTGAGAAAATGTAGTAGCCATTGTTCATTTTCTGTTATTTGGTTCTGAATGCCCTGTAATGTTTTCATTCTCTTGAATGGTCTTATATTATTTTGTTATTTTTGATACTATTGTATGTGAAGGTATGCTCAACTATTTCAAAGAAAGAGACATTATGAGAGCTACTGTTAATATTGGGTTTTATTGTAATGAAATACTGTGCTGCTTACATTGTTCTGTTCTGGTCTGCTTTGTTTTGTCCTTTTTTGTCTTAATCTCTTTAAAATTAAAAAATTTAAATATGGGCTTGGTATTACATGTCTGTAATCCCTGCACTCTGGAAGGCTGAAGCAGAAGGATTGCAAGTTCAGGCCCAAGCCTAGGCTTTAGCAAGAGATCTTGTTTCAAAAAAAAAATTAAAAAAGAGTGAGGATGCACCCCAGTGAGAAGACCCTGGGCTCAAACTCCAGTACACCTAAAAAAAAAGAGAGAATATGTACTTTTTAAACAGGAATATATGGGATGTATCTATAATCCCAGCTACTCAGGAGGCTGAGGCAAGAGTATTTTTCAAAGAGGGGCAGTGGGATCAAAATCAGCACAGACAATTTAGCAAGACCTTGTCTCAGAGTAAAATGAGAAAAAACAGGCTAAAGATGTAGCTCAATAGAAAAGTACTTGTGTGTAGCCAGGGTGGGAGAAAAATTGATGAGAAGAGAGGAGGGGAAAGGGAATGGGAGGGAAATGAAGGAAAGGTACTTGAGGGAGGGAAGAAGAAAGGCGGGGAGAGAAGGAGGAAGAGAGATAGAGAAATTAAGAAAGAGATTATAATGAAGATTAGAGATTATAATGAAGATTCTAATCTCTTAGAGATTATAATGAAGATGCATGTTAGAGAGTTTCCAGGATGCTTCTGATGTGATACAGTGGTTAAAGGCATGAAATCCTTCAGCTATGATTGGTAATTGATTTTAGTGTACTGTGCTTTCACTTATTATAGTTTTAGTTGCTGGCCTTCAAACTGTGGGCTTTTTGTACTTAATAGAAAACTCTGGAAACAAACAATTCACAAGTTTTAAATTGCTTGACACTTTGATTATGTGATAAAATCTCAAATTGTCCTACTTCATTCTACTTGGGACATGAATCATCCCTTTGTTTCTGTGGTCACTTGTTGCTTATTGTTTCTTCACTCCTTCACTGTTTTGCTGCCTTCTGCCCGCCATGAACTGTTTCTCCTCTGCAGTGCCCCTCTGCCTTAGAGCCAGCCAACTATGACTGAAACTTCTAAACACTGTGAGCTACAATAAACCTTTCCTCCTTTAACTGTGGGTGTCAGGTATTTTGTCTCAGAAACAAGAACAGTAAGTGTAATAAGGATGCTCTACTGATTACTGTCATTCAGAGATCCAGTTTCATCCACCTTGTAGTGCTTCCATCCCCAACAAGGTCCCTGGCGTGTAAGTAAAGGGGAAGAGTGGAGGGAAGGCATAGCTGTACTTAACTAGCTCAGCTTGTGAGTGACATCCGTCATTTCTGCTCATTTACTGTTACCAAAAATCAAGTAATGAGGCCTAACTTTGATGCAAGAACACTGGGAAGTATAGTCCTTGGTTTAGTGGTTGATTCTCAGCAAATGCTCTGTACTATGGAAATATATATCATTGTTGGACAGCTGGTTGTCTCACCTAGAAGTATGCCTGTGACACAATTATTCGGTGCTATGAGATTGAAGTTGAGACTCTTAGGAGTCATTAAAGATAGGTAGGAGTAGCTAAGCCTATGTTTTAGGACCAAACACAAGTCCTGATTTTTGATAGCTGGCAAAAGCCAAACAGAGTGGCTGGCAATGGGTATCAGGAACTCCTAAGCCTTGCTTTAGATGAGGAGAGAAAGCCCAGACAACCTGAAGGAAACCTAGGCTGCCATCAGCTAATTCCTGGACTAACTGCCATCAGTTAAATCCTGACACCACAGAACCAACTGGTGGACAGCTTCTCCAAGATTCTCCCTCTGGAAGAAGTTCCCACCAAGTTCAGGCATTATTCCCCATGGCAAAGGTAAAAATAGAGATTTCTGACAGTCCTCTCACAAACAACATTGAATCTAAGTCAGGCGCGACTGTTGGCCATATACTTGACAACCCCTGCTCTGCTCCCTGTCATTCCTAATAGGTTGCTAGTCTGCACTGGTATTGACATGAAGTGTGGATGTTCCCCTGCATGAAAAATGGAGCCCTGCTGTCGAGTTGAGAGCTCCATAGGTCTAGTGGGAGTGGAATGGCTTGTGACTTGGGGTACCCTACAACAATTTTGTAGGGATAGAGGCAGAAGTCTGTGTGAAGAGGTCACAGGTTGGAAAATAAGAAAGTGTATTTGAGTCAAAGTCTGGGTAAAGTTGGAAACCATGAAGTCTTTAGCTTAGACAGTTGAAAGTAGGTCAGTGTGGAATGTGAAGCCTCGGTGAAGGTGGGTAGCGATAGACTGAGGCTGGGCAGTTTCAACTGTCCCATTTTGGACATTCACATAGAGCTGTTCTGAGATAAGAACCACACCTCTTGGAGAAGCAAGTTAGAGAGGCTGACCATAACAGTGTGCTCTGTGACAGTGGTATAGACTGGAACCTGAGAAGACTCTGAATAGCTCTGTTAATGCCGGAATCAAATACAACCCACAACTTCTGAATGATTGTTATAACATTTATTGGGCAAGAAGGGAGCAGTGATAATTGACCAGCTTGTTTGGGAGCATTCTCAAAAATAGTTAGGAAACAGCAGAGAAGTCAAAAAGGCAATAGCAATCCTCCTTCTGTTACACTCCTGGCAGCTACAGACAGTTCTATGATCTCAGCAAAGCCAGATGCTCTTATTTCATGGCAAGTATTATGGCTTGTATATAGATATCCCCAAAGCCTCAGCTTCTCACAGGTAGGGCTTTTCAGAGGTGGCTGGTTCTAGGATATGTGAATATGGATTAATGATACATGTTAACTGAATTGGTCCACTGATTGATAGTTCTTGGGTGTGGATGATAGGAAGCCCCACTCTGGGTGTGGATGGCCCCAAAAAACAGGCTTGCAGCCTAGATATGGATACAAAGGAAAGGAATTCTTGCTGCTTTCTGCCTGCCCTGCTATGGGCTATTTGTCTTATGTGATGCCCCTCTGCCTTGCCACCCTCCCTTGTAGCCAACTTTCCATGGACTGAAATATCTACAAATTAAAATAAACTTTTTCTTCTTTAACTTGTGGGTATTTTGCCCCACTAATGAGAAAATAAGCTAAGACAGCTAGATATTATGTGTGATATGTGATGGCAGCAACAAGGCCAAAAGTCTGTGGGTACAGCAGCAAGTGTTCAGAGGTGGTAGTGCCAGTGACAGCATATTCCAGTCTGCTGCTAGTGGAGGATCTTGGCTGGGCCTCATTTCTTTGTCCAAGGATTAGATCTCAATTCTGTGAGCTAGATTCTTCCAATATGAGGGGGTAAGTGAACACTGTTTCTAGAGTGTATAGTCCAATATCCTGACTGACCCAATGCCTATCTTGCCCAGAAGCATAAGATCCAGTCTTCCTACCATGAAGCTCACAGTCTTGCTTCTGCTTTGAATATTTTTTGGAACAAAGTGTGTGATGAAGAATTAAGTACAGTCTGGGTGAGGAGGGAGCCAAGCAAACATGAAAACATTTAGATATAGTTCAATATGACATTAGAATAAATAGTAGGTAACTGAATAGTGAATTCTATAAATGCCACCTCCTGCAGGAGCTCAAAGGACAGA
The DNA here is from genome assembly GCF_034190915.1 of Cavia porcellus. Classification (NCBI taxonomy): domain Eukaryota; kingdom Metazoa; phylum Chordata; class Mammalia; order Rodentia; family Caviidae; genus Cavia; species Cavia porcellus. The sequence goes on along the minus strand of NW_026947486.1, from coordinate 35,290,730 downwards.
GCAGTCAGAAGGTTGGTAAAGTCAGGGAAAGCAAATCCTTCAAGACTTAGAGATGAAGTAGACTTTCATCTTGGTCTAGAGGCTGGGAATTTCTGGGGGATACAGAAATGTTGCATGGGGGAGGCAATCTCTTCCAGCAGAGTAGCACCAATCATCTTTGGACTAGAGAAGTGTAACCTGGAATGTCCTAGAAGGACAAACTCTTTTGCTTTGTTCTTCTCACAGCACTCTTATGCATGCAGCATCCTCTTTAGGCACTCAATTCTTTGTGATAGAGGTAGGACAGGGCTTTTTATTGTTCCCTCATCTGGAACTTAAGATCTAGACCAGTGATGGCAAATCTTTTAGAGCTTTCAACAGTAACGAACAGCTGGCTGTGGCATGCAGATCACAGGCTTGCCACCACTGATCTAGATCATCCAAATGATTTGCTTAAGGTCACAGAACCACAGACCCAAAGTGAGAAGAAACTGTCTCTCACTTCCCTATTTTTTCCTGAGTTCTTTTAGCAGCATTCCAATTGATAGGCTAAGCCACAGTTCCCTTAGCACACCTTTCGTGTAAGAGTTCAGGATTTTGCCCTTAGGGACCTCAAACTTGCAAAATGTTCTCCCTCGCTTTTCATACATGTCCTGTTAACCTACCAGCACCATAAAACTGATACACTCCAAAAACAAACCCAAAATTCCCTGTACTCCCAGGCAGGCTCTTTGCTTTGTCTCTCAATGCAAACTATGGGCCTTGTCCTCTGTCTTGTGACCCTTTCTTCTGTGTAAACAGTGAGTAACAGCTGGCTCTTATCAGAGGAAGATAAATGGGAAAGGCCAGAAGTTGGTGAGCTGGGCATGGGGTGGGGCACGAGGTACCCAATATAGTGGCCCAGCATCTGGTTGGCTCCATTTCCCTGAAAACAATTTTCTTGTCTGGTGTACTAATTGGCTTCATGTCTTCTCTTATTAATGACATTGTTTTGCACAGGCCTGTGAGCTTCAAATGTGTTTGTTATGACTACAATTATATGTGACTGACCATGAACTCAGTAGTCTGGAAGTGGGATATACTCCCTCCCTTCTACTCCCTGATTCCAGGGCCTCCCTTACAGCCCCAGCCTGTCCCTCTTTGCAAGGCTGCATACAGTGGTGGGCTTCTTGTAGGCTCATTCCATACCTTTGCCTGTGGTGCCTAAAGCTGCTTCCCTTTAGGTAATTGGATCTCTTTAGGGAAGGCCCATCTTTCTTCCTCTAGTGTGGATACCTGCACCCTCCCAGGAGTATAGTGACAGACATGAGAGGATGAAATGACCAACCTTAAACACATGAGAAAGCAGCCCCCAGACACACTTCCACTTGTCAGCAAAATAACCAGGATTTGCCTGAGAAGTGGAGTGCTTTCCAATTGCAAAAATCTTAATAGGAACCAGCTTGAAATCCTGTGAGCCTACTGAGAGCCTTGTTCCTTTGTAAAATGCCAGATGGGGTCTATTATTTTTATATGTCAACTGGATGGAGGATATGACAGGGAGAAGAATGAAGCTCCTCTTCCTGCAGGTCCAGGGAAAGGGGTCCCACATTCCTAACACTCTGGGCTCTTATTGCTTCTCTACAAGGTGCCCACCAGGAATCCCCCAGCACCCAGAACCAGGTTGAGGCCCTGTCTAGGTGACCTCATGGAGGAGGGCCAGCAGCATATCTGCTTTCTATTAGCCTCTCTGCATCCCTCACCCCTCCATCATTTCCCTCCTGTACTTATTGGTAACTGACTGCTGAAGGTGTCTTGACAGAAACCCTGCCTAGGGACTTTCAGTATGTGTTGCCCCTCTGCTTGATGTGCTGGGGTTCTTCCACACTAGGGGGTCATCAGAGAATTGGTCTATCTGTCAGTTCATCAATCTGTCAGTCAGTCTGTCCATCAACCATCACTCTCCATTAGCCAATAGGGATGTGTCAGTCAACCAGACAGTCAGACAATCCATCTGTCAGTTCACTGTGGCTAGCTAGCTATGAAATCAGCAAGTCAGTTCATCTGTCAGTCAGTCTTTTTAGAGGGGGAGATGGGACACACAACACAGGAAGGACATACCTTATACTGCATGAAAGAGGGGGAGCAGAGGCATCATGTGCTGTGAACATGGCACTAGCATGCAAGATAGACAGAATGGGTCAGGCCTAACTAGGTTGGTATCCTAGAGGAGGCTATCTGAAAGGGCTCCAGTGACCCTTGACTGGGCTAGGGCTTTTCAGTGCTCTCTTTGACGCCAATCAAAGCAGTTGGGGGCAGGGCAGCCCTAAATGAAAGTATTAAGGGCTGGAAATGAGGATTGGTGGTGCCATAGAGGGAGCTCTACTCCCAAGTCTGCATCTGATTAGCTGGAGAACCTGGGAGAAGTTCTCTGGGCTATGGCTCCCAGCAGCACCTCAGGAGCCAGAAGGAGTAAGGAGTGGAGGAATAGAGATGGTAGTGCTTCAGACAAGCCCCAGAGCTACCTACCAGCTCTACTGTGCATTGCTTCTTTTTCTGGTGTGTGTCTGGGAGAATGGACTCCCTCCGTCCTAGCATGTGCACTCAGCTGGGCCTTCTGGTCTGGTCAGCTATCTGTGCACAGTCCCTCCACACAGAGGACAGCAATCTTAACAGAAATAGGGACAGACATACTGACAAACAGATACTAGAGCACAAGTCCCTGGCTGTGGTATCCTTCAGCTTGAGAACAGACTATAGCAGATGATCTTATGAAATGGATGAGCCATTCCTAGCACTAACTTAGAGGCAGGAAAGACTGTTGGGAGGAGGAGAGTTTCCAAGCAAGTTCTGAAGGGTGAGGAAAGAAGGTTGGCAAGGAAAAAGCGAGAAGTGATGGCAGGACTTGGAATCTCTCCCCTCCTGCCTAAGCCCTCTCTTTCCTGAATGTCTCCTCCACCCCAAACTGTTGAGAAGGCCAAAGCCAATCTAGAGCTCACTCAGGTTGTGATCTCTCAGTCATAGGGAAGCAAACTTAAGGGCCTCTCGAAGTCATCCGCCTATTCACTGGGTTCATCAAGGTTCAGAGTGGGGAAGAGACTTGCCCCTTAGAATGCAGTATAAGAAACACAATAATCAATACACAGAAAAATGTTATGGGCACACAGAGATGGAACCTTCTGTCTGAAAATGTCTCTGCAGGTACTAACAGTTGGCATCAGTCTTGAAGAATGTGCAAGAGGGCAGCAATTATATGAAGAGGAGAAATTCCAAGCTGGCAGCTTCATGAAGGACAGACTCGGATTATTGAATGCAAATGAGAGCAAGTAATTAACATGGTCTCAAATGGCTCAAAGGAAGCAAGACAAGGCAAAGGCTAAAATATTGAATCAGAGCTAGGTTATGAAAGACTAGAATAGGGAATTTGAGCTTTATCTTGGAAGTATTGGGGAGCTATCAGTGGTTTTCAAGCTGGGAGATATCAGATCATTTTTTTTCAGTGATAATACAGATTGCATTATATTAGTTTCCATTAATGGAGTCCCTATCTACAGACTCACGTGTCAGTCAGCCTAGGTTCAAAGCCTGGCTTCACTATATTTACTAACCATATGACTTTAAGCATGGCTTGCAACTTTTGAATGGTTAGGTTTCATCGCCCGTGAAACAAAGCTAACAACAACACCTTGCTCATAGTGCTTTTCTGCGAAAAGCATGTAAGATGCTTAACATAGAGCCTGGCTCTTTGTAAGCACTCAATAAATTTCAGCTAGAAACAATGGCGGTGGCATCTTCATTTGTGCAGGAAGAATTTGAAGCTCTGAGGAATGAAATCACTTGCCCAAGACCACACAGCCTGGATGTTGCAGTGCTAAGTTCTAAAACCAAAGACCAGGCAAGATTTGTACCTTAAAGTGCCTCTGGAGGCCCTGCAAGGTATTGCCTAAAGCTAGAGAGAGCAGAGCCCATATTAACTCTTGGGAGGCTGTTACAACCCATGGGACATGAAGATGCAGCTTGAGACCTAGGAGAACTTCTTTTACCTAGTCAGACAATCATTTGGGAGCCTCTGAGGGGCTGTCCCAGACCAGGGAAGACCTGTTCTTTCCATCAGTGGGACTAGAGAGGTTAATGACATTCCCAGGAAGAGCCAGGGATTAGGGGAGCCTGCACTTTGGAGTCAAATTCTTTCACCTCTAGTGAGTTTTCCAGAGTTTCTCTCTCTGCCCCCCACCCCAGTGCCTGGCCCCAGGAAAAAAAGAGGAGGGGATGAGCTGAGACCTCCTGCTCCCCAGCCTAAAGGACCAGGCTGGAAGAGAGTGGGGCCCCCCACCAGGCTGGCCCTGGTCCTGGCTGTGGCTCTTCCGCCCAAAGCTTTGGGAAAGAAAGAGGTTTCAGCAGGCTCACTGGGGTGCAGCAAGGGCAGATGGAGAGGAGGGGGCCAGTACCCTTCAGAGGCTGGACAATTAGAGAGAAGGCACATTCCAGGGGAGTCCACATCTGGGATGAGCCTGAGCTGGGGCCAGCCCTGTAATCCATTGCAGATGTGACGGCCAGCAGCAGATGTGTGCAGGACCTCCCTCATGGGCAACTGGGGGTTGGGGGGTTTCAGGACAGGGGGAGGAGAAACAGCTCCAGACAAGCACCAGGCAGCTCCTTTTGGGCAGCTGCTACCTAGCTACCATTCTGTGCATGACACTTTGCCCATGGTGGCATAGCCAGGCTGAGAGACAGGACTTGCCTGAGACTCTGGCCTCAGCTAAGTGTTTCTGGGAGAGATCTTGAGCCAAGAGGCCACCACCACACAGGCTGGGATCTCTTGCACCCGATGAAGACTTTGTCTTCAAATGCAACTGCTGAAAAGCAGAACTCTCAGTGGCTTCAAAACCTGAGAAGAGAGAAGTTTGGGACTCCGAGGCTAATTGTGCCCAGCTCCAGCATGTTCATCCTGGCCCCAGTTCAAGTCTCTGGGGACCCTGAGTCTGGTATTACTCAGAGGAAGTCTAAAGGGACTTTTAAATGCCAAGAAATGCTGGTCTTCAAGAGCCCAAGTGGGCAAAGCTAGATAACATCTAATCCTCCATATCTGCCATGTGACCTAATGTTTGGCCCCAGAACAGTGGTCTAGAAATGACAGGAAGATTCAGTAAAGGGCATAAGGGTGTGGTGACAGAGGCCATCCAGAGGCATAGGAGGTGGATAGAGGAACTCGGGATGGTACAGGGCAGGATATTCCTGGTCGAGATCAGGTAGGGGTGTTATCACTGATTATCCAGCATGTCTTACAGAGCACCCTCAACTGGTGGATCATCTTAGAATGGCAGGATACCGAAGGGAATTTCCACATCTGTGTCACTGAGGAGGGAGGAGAGCCTCAGGGTGATGGGCATGCTCAGGTTAGGAAGATAAGGAGCCAATGGCACAGCTGAGAGTGAAGATTGAGCTCCTCGTTCTTCGCTGAGTAAGTGCTAATTCACACAGCCCCAGGTGGCTTGGTGTAATGAAGGAGTGAGTAATTAAGTGAATAGGCTTGTAGACACAGTGAATGCCTCCATTTCCAGCTTCTCAGCCATGTACTGCTTGTCTCACAGACAGGAGTCAGTCTCGTCACTCTTCTGTCAACTGTCTCACCATATCATCCATTTCAGGATGATAGGCTCCGAAGAAGGGAAGGATTCTTCCTAGGTCATCCACCAGGCCAAAGGCAAGGGCAGGATTTGAAGCCTTAGGTTCCTTTGAGCTCTTGCTTTCCCTCATCTCTGCCAGAGCTGAAGACAATTTCCATCCATTTCACAGGCAAGGAAACCGGAGACAGGCCCAGAGGGGGTGCAAGATGGATTGCAGGATGAGCTTTAAATCAGGCCTGGCAGGACACTGCATGTAATGGATTCCTGTTGGCGGGAGCAGCATTCCTGGTCCCTGTGAGCCAGGCAGCCTCAAGAGCTATGTGACTCCAGACTAACAACAGGTGGCAGCAGAGGACTATGGTAGGCAGTGTGGGCATTGACTGTCACCCAGCCCTCTTTCTTTAGACCCAAAACTGGCCAGATTGATACTTTGAGTGCAGATGGGGTTGCAGTGGCAAAGAGGCTCCCAGAGCTGGAATAAGGGAGTGTTTACTGAGTACCAGTGACCTAGAGCAAGCAATGGTGAAAGGCGGGAAAGGACATTTGTGGCAGGGAGAGATGAGGGAGCTGGAGAAAGCCTAAGGAGAAGGAACAGGAGAGGGAGAGGAGGAGGGAAAATTCAGAGAAAAACAAAGATGTCCAAAGACTCTGTGATACACACACACACACACACACACTGAAATCATGGAACTTGCCAGCTGCAAAGACTTTTAGGGGATACCTAATTCAAATCTTTCATCTTACAGATGACTACACAGATTCAGAGAAGATGTGATTTGCTTGATGTCACACAGCAGAATTTAGTACCAGTCTGGATCCCTCCCCGAATCTCACACTCCAGCTCTTTTGTGGAAACCCTTCCCCTTGGACAGTATGCATGATAGCTGCTAGGAGAATCTACTCATTATTTGCCACAGAGTTAAAGAGCCTTAAATTTTTCTGCCTCTGCTATCTATTATTTATAAGATCACTGCCTGATTTAGCTACACACAATGGACAGACACATTGTTTTCCTAGGAAGCAAATGCATCCATTTTAAGCTTGATGGTCTAACCTAGGGCATCGATGCTGTGTCATCATCAACATGACCATATTTTTCAAACTAAAAAATTCAGACCAGATTGTCTAATGCATGATCTGATCACAAGGCAGAATATTTAAAATTAAGCTTGTCCCCAGAAATCTGGGCCATCTGGTTACTGTCCTGTCACTCTACAGATTGGCCTCCCCTTTATATATAGGCCTGGGGATGCCCCCAGATGTTAGCCACACTCTGGGACTGAGAATGAAGAAGGATAAAGAGCAAATAAATATTGAGCTCTTGCCATGTACTGCATGTTTTCTGTCTATTATGTCCCTTAACTGCCTTAGCAACCATATGAGGTAGGTCCTTTTATCATCTTCATTGCACAGATGAGGAAACAGATTTAGATAGCTGGACTTCTACCCAAGTGTGAGAGTCAACTCCTTGACTCTAGCATAGTGAAGTGATCTCCCCAACACAGAAAAGTCTTCTAAGCAGAAAAGTCACCCAGAAAATGACTATGGATTTGGAATATATCAATAGATATAGAGAGAACAAATAAAGTAGATCACAGAGTAACCCTTCGCCACCCTCTGGAATATCTTTCCAGCCTAGAGGCCCTGTATGATACAGTGGTGCATGACTTTAGAGGGTTGAGAAGATTGAGAGAGGGACTGGGAACACAAGTTCTATGACCTGGGATCAACAGTTCTATCATGAGTCGTGGCAATTTGGCCTGTGTACGTGACTTCAGAGACACACATGTTCTGTATGACCTCATGGGACCAAGATAATAACTTTAGGGAGCTATAGAGAGATAGATTAGGAATTTTCTCAGAACTCAAACTACACTGTCATGCTACCAACTGCTCTGAGAGACAGTAAGCTCTTCATCACTGGTGGTATGCAAACTGATTCAATCTGAGCACTTGATACAAATGCTACAGAGAAGGCTCAAATGCTGGATCAAAGGTTACACTGGATGTTCTACATTTATTTCGTTACTGTTTTTCTACCATTTTACAACTTCTTAAAGTCAGAATGTCAGCTTAAATTTCACCTAAATTGTTTATACTGAAATCATTCTTATATCCATGAAGGACTGGCTACTGAGGAATAATAGAGAAGGCTGTAAACCAGTGTCACCAGAAACCTAAAGAAGAATCATTATTTTATTTATTTTTTTGAAACAGGGTCTCACAATGCAGTTCATGTTGGCCGTGAACTCACTATGTAGTCTAGGCTGGCCTCAAACTGGCAGTGATTCTCCTGTTTCTGCCTTTGGAGTGCTGGGATTAGATGTGTATGGCACCATGCTAAGCTAGGAGAATAATTCTTATATTTTTATTTTTCTTTTACCTTAAAGAGGATAAAACCAAGGAAAATAAAACTGAATTAAACCAATCAAAAATAAACCAGTATAAGTGATCCGGAACTTCAAAATATTACGAAACCAACAATAGTTACCATAATGCCTTTTGTTGCCCTCAAAACAGCTTTAGGTAATTTCAGGCATAGTAAAAATCAAATGGAACAGAATAGAATAGAAATAATAAAACCAAAACAATGAATGCAATAAAGAACTTCAAAACAAGCCACTAGTAAATCCAAAATGGCTACCATGATATATCTTATCTTTCGAATAGCTGTTCATGCCATCAGATATAACATAATCAAACAAAACAAAAGAGAATAAAACCCAACCCAACAAAACAATAGAAATAATATGGCTTTCCTGCCGGGATGGCTTCATGGTGAGGTCTGGATCTCCCCCAACCCCATGCAGTATGTGAATGGTGCAGACTCACAGAAATAGCCTTGGCTGTAGTTGTTCCCACTCCAGCGGTAGCTGGCATGTGGCACTGGTTTCCAGGCAGGGTGAGAGGCCCCTGGTTCTTTCCCCAAAGAGTCCATGAATGGTCAGGAGTATCAATTCTTAACTAGTAAACATTAAGCAGACAGATGACCAGTGATGAATGAGGGTGAAGCATTTATTTGGGAAATAAAGCTGCTTTTTCTTTAATGATACTATCTTTACAGATTGATTTTGTGAGTCAAGTTGCTAACACTTGGAAAGTGATGAGGGTAGCAAGTTACATCTTCATTATTTGGAATATGACATTAGCTAACCACTCTAAGTAATGCTAATGTCAGAAAATCCTTTCTTAGGGCTAATGTAGATGTCAATTGCACCTCCAACCAACCATTGTTGAATGTTATCTTTGCAAAATGCTATATTGAGTGAGAGGTGCACAGTGTCAGATGGTGGAATGGTTTAAGAGACTGATGATGGCCCTGACAAGACCAGAGGAATGTCATGAACTAAAGAAATTTGACCTAAAGTGGATGGATGGCCCATTTCTGCTGAATCAAATCTTATTTCTCTCTGTTCTGCTGAATCAATATCTATTTACTGGTTATGTGTACAGTACCCAGACAATGGTGGCCTGAAGAGCTACCATCTCTATTCTGGATGCTCTGACTCTCACTAACATTGTTCTTCTCCATTGCCTTCCAAATCTACTTCCTCCATCCCTGCGATCACAGACAGCTGTCCTCATGAGGGAGTACTGGCTTGAGCACATTTGCTGAACAGGTTATCCAACTAGAAAAGCCAAGTGTTATGATTTGGCTCTAAAATGCCTCTTAAAGGCCAGCTTTTGGGCTTGAGGAAGTGTTCAGTTCATGATCAGATGAGAGAACAAACTAATTACTGGATTAATCCATTGATGAGTTCATACATGAAAGAGCTAATAGGAGGTGGAGCTTACTTAAAAAGAATGAGTCATGAGGACTATATCTTGTCCCTGCCCCATGGCTGCTCTTTCTCTCTCCTTTCCTTCCTAGCCACCATGAGATTGGCAACCTTGCTCCACCACACCCTTCTGGCATGATGCTATGTCTTTAGAACAATAAAATCAAGTGACCATGGGCCGAAACCATGAGCCAAATAAATCTTCCTCCTCCAAGTTAATTTTATCAGGTATTTTGTCACAGTGATTGTAAGATAACATACCAGGAGTCTGTGGAGTAGTGTGAAAAATGGCTGCATTCTTGCCTGTGGCTTGAGTATATGTTGGAATTCTGTATGGTTTAGGCCAGCTTCTACTTTCACTCTGGAACTTGTTTATTTTTCCAAGAGACAATCCTCTCACAAGGGAGGTTGAACACCAAGACAAATTCTACCTCTGGTGAGTATCTTAGGTCAAGTTCCTGAAAAGTGAAGCCAGAAGCTTGTATTTAGAGCATGTAATTTATCAAGGGGATGCCCTTCTTTCTGGAAAGGCTTGTGAAAAAGTTGCCCTTCTTTCTGGAAAGACTTGTGAAAAGTTAGGAGACAAGAAAAGGTTGAGTTTCTGGTAAAATGTTGCCTAGACCTGATCCAGAGTGAATATGCGGCCTCTGAGTGTAAGTCACATCATAGAATCACTTCATCTTGAGGAGGGGATTGGACTTTCATACCCCTGTATCAGTCACTTCTCATTCCACATCCAAGTGAGGTCAAGGTGTAGCCTCCCATGCAACTCTGAATGGAATGGTTTCTGTTAGCCAAGGCAGGTCTTGAGGTCCTGCTCCTACCCAAATATTATAGCCTGTATTTAGATGTCCACCCCAAAAGCTTTGTGCAGTCATAAGTGGAGCTTTCTGAAGATGGCTGGATCTAGAGTGCGTAATACTAGGATAAGGATGTGATACTGGAATTGATTTATGGTACGATTCTAGGTTTAAGAGTGCCCCACCCCGGATGTAAGTGCTTCTTTGACATTTTGCTGTTTTGCTGCTTTCTGCCTGCAATGAAGTTTTCCTCCTCTGTAATGCTCCTCTGTCATATCACCCTGCTTTGGAGACAGCCAGTTATGGACTGAACCCTCTACAATGGTGAGCCAAAGTGAACCTTTCCTCCCCTAACTTTGTGTGTCAGGGATTTTGTCTCAGCAGTGACAAATTAACTAAGACACCAATGTAACTTATACAAGCTGAAGGATGGATAAAAAGGGGGATCTAGCCCAACTACCAACATTATCTATGGGTTGCCATCCTACAAAGCCAGAGAATTTCAATCACTATGACTCCACCAATCAGCTATGAGTCAGTTGTGTCTCACTGGCCAGAGCCATTGAGGTGTTGGACATGGAAAAGTGGGGAAGTTGACCCTTGTGTTAGAATGAGGCCAGAGTTAAAATGTCTAGGTCAGGGAGGCCACATGACTGAGAGACAGGGAACTAAGGCAAAGGTACTAAGTCAAGGTACCTCTAGGGCTATGTTAGGCCACAAGGTGTGAGAGTGTTCAAGAGATATACTTTAAGGGTCCTCTATAATTATTAGCTTTTTCATTGGGATTAAACTAGAACAAATTCAAATACATTCTTTTTATGTGCCTAGGTATTTCCTTTTTCTTCTCCCTGTTCATTTTCCTTATGAAAATGTCAGCCTAAACTAATATGGGACCATGGGAGTACCTTGACACCCATCCCAAGCCTGGTACATTGCCTGATAATGATAACAGCTACCACTTGTGGATCATTTAATATGTACCAGGCACCAACTGAGTACTTACTTTCAGCATTATTAGTTCATTCAGTACTCCTAACAGGGCTAGGAGTTGTACTGTGTATGGGCAACGGTGATGAGAGAGGGAGATCTCAAAGTTGAATCCTGGCTTCTGAATGAATGGTGGTGCCATTCTCTGCTTAGACAAAGACACTGGAGAAGAGACTCTGTTCTGTCTCTTCTCAAGGAGGAAATATTCTAGTTTCTGTAAACCTTTTTTTGTGTGTGTGTGAGCACTGTTTTGAAAACTCTAGAAAAACTTATAGATGTATCCAATGATACTGAAAGTTTCGGAATTGCAGAAGACTTGCTAATTCCCTGTTTCTGTAGTTTCTTTTTTTCTGACATAACTGCCAGCTCAAAACATCCAAGTTACACTCAACCCATCTAAGTTTTTAGAGTAACACCAAAGTTTGATTTGTTCTAGAGCAGGACCAAGGTTGGCTCTTTCCCTCTACCTCAGCCCCAGCAAGGTAGTAACCATTAGGATGTATGAGAAGATGTATGTTTACTAACTGTTCCTGCTTTAAAAGAGTGCCACAAGACAGTTCCATATTGGTCACTATGTAGCCCAGGATGGCCTTGAACTCACAGTGATCCCCCTTGCATTTTAATTTCTAAATACTTAAAGGTAATATGTATTGCATACCATGCATTTTACATGGATTATCTTAGTTTATTCTAAAGTCTGTGTGAAAGAGGTACTTGTATCCATTCAAATGCTTTTAGCTGAAATTAAGAGAAATTATGATTCTGACAAGTATAACTAATTAGGAAATTTGTTATTACAAATAACAGGATTCTACTAGAGTTGACTTAGGCATGGCTAAATCAAAGGCTCAGTGAAGTCTTCAGAGAACTCTGATTTTTCCACCTCTCTGTTCTGCAATTTTCAGCATAACTTCGTCTTAAAGCTGGTCCCCTGATAGCTGCAATAGTGTTAAATATAACTTCCATTCCTCATCATTTTTGTCTCTTTAGGTGAACATAATTATTTTCCAGAAGACTCCAGCTGAACTTCCCTTCATGTGTCATTGACCAGGATTGAATCCCATATTCATCCCTGAATCCATTACTAACAAGGTAAATGAAAAGAATGTGGCATAGCTGTCTCCTTTGAAAGGAAAACAAGAATGCTGAAACGCTACCATGTTCCTACTCTATAGAGCAGTTGATTAAATTTTACTGAGCTGAAGTAACAAAGGAACTTGTCCAAGGTAATACACCTAGTAAGTGACAGAACTAAGAAGTAAATGTAGTGCATCTCTATTTTGCTGTACTTATTAATTGATAAATATTTCTTAACTGTCAAGTGCTTACGGAAGCAGGACAACTGATTATTTTCTAAGTCCTTGTAGTCACAGGATTGAGGAGAAAAGCAAGGACCATTAAGATATTCACTAGTGAACAGATCAATTATGAAATTACACTGGCATTCTTCTTAGATTAACCCTAGCATCTGGACCAGTCTTTTCTGATTGTCAGATATTATAAACATCAGAGAATAAAAAACAAATAGAATACCAATCAGTTTGCAAAGTAAACCTGCAAATATGAGAGAAGATTCAGGAGTTCATGAAATCAACAAAGTGATATTTGAAAGTAACTAACATCTCAGGAAAGCCATTGATACACACGAGCCTAGTGGAATTAGACCAGTTAACAGCTGAACAAAAGTAGAATGAGGTAGACTTCCAAAAAGAATGAATTGACATTCCAATTATTAAGCAATATCTTGGAAAAACCCAAAGATCTTGTTGTTTTTTTTTATAAAATGGCTTTCTTTATGCTATGAAAAGCAAAGTAAAAGATGTTATGCTATGTTGTCATGCAGTTTTGTCACAAGTATCATAACACAGAGCACCTAATGTTTGAGTCATTCTTTGCTTTCCTAAGAAGTGGGGCATAACTGTAATTTCAGACTAAATTTGTGAAATACAAGTTAAACTGCCTGTCATAATTTGTGTTCCATTTTTATGATAACTTCAAATTCACTTATTTTTTTTTACTATTTCCTATGATAGTAGAAACAGATTCACTTAAAGTGGGGATTTTCCCCCCAGTACCAATTATCTGCAGATGAAGAGAATCTTTTCTAGAGGAGCTAAGACCAACCTTAGATCAAATCAACTAGGTTCAGTCTTTCACTACGTTTTTGTCTTTGAGCATCTCAGCTATTTTTAGTCTCTGTTTTATCATTTGTAAAGTGACGAGATCTCATAGGGTTGTAGTAAAGGTCAAATTAGATTACTCATATAAAGCATTTGTTATTGCCCTTCATGCATGGTACTCAGTCAATAACTGTTAGCTATGGTTAAAGAGGCTGTGCAGAATCATGGAAAGAGCCAGGGATCCATAATCTGTTATACCTATTTCCTTATTATGTGACCTTAGACAAGCTGCTTCCCCTCTCTGAGCCTTGGTGATCTCATCTAGAAATTGGATCACATGGGATTGCTGTGACAGTCAACATAAGAAAACTGGCACACAGTGGTCACTGTCATTTAAATAATAGTGATTTTCTCATCTCTGTTGACTACTGTGTCAAGTGCTGTGTGCATTAGTATGTGCAAGTGTATGCACAAGCAGTTGTAAGTCCCTTAAGGGACTTACATGTCATGAAGAAAAACACTATTGTGTTGTGTCACCTACAAGCCCTCTCTGGGCCTCAGTTTTCTCTTCTGTAGTATTAAGATCATAAGCAAATAGCTATATAAGGCTCTAAAATTCTGGGCTTCAATATGGTCATGTAGAGTATGAAAACAAGTAGAGAGCAAGCAAAGGTAATTGTGAGGTGCTGTGGGTTGTAAAGAACTTCAGAATCTGGGAGGGAGGGGAGGAGTCCAGGGGAACAAGAACTGGCTTTGGGGCCAAATAGATCTGGGTTTAAAACCAGACTCATGGGCTAGAGTGTAGTTGAGTGGTAGAGCTCCTTCTCCTCCCTGAGCCTCAGTCTCCTCCTCTGTATGATGTGATGAAATATCCTTATAAGTATAGACTGAAAAATAAGCCCAAGTACAGTGATACCTCAGTTATCGAATGGCTTCAAGCTCAAACTTTCCAAGATTCAAACAGCAAAGTTTTAAAAAAAAGATCTGTTCAGTGTTTGTGATGGTATCAACTTTGCTGATAGTCAAATGGAAAATCCAACTTGAAAAAACCTTTACAGTCCTAGAAAGAGGCATGCGTCATATCTCACAGTGGACACAAAGGGGTGATACTTTTTCAGTCTAAGTGCTACTCTTGCCAAGACAGCATATAGTGCTTATGTTAATACATTTGTCATTGTGTGCGTTTTTTGTGCTTTATTTGTATAAAATCATAACCATGGCTCCAAAGAAAGTTAGTGATACCAGCAGTAAAACTACCACGATAGAGTTAAACAAAGAAATTATTCTAAAATTTGTTAAAAGTCCTGGAAAAATGAACTCATAAGTATAACTTTGGGGCTTCAAAACCAGTTATTTGGTTTTCTGTTATTTCTTATGGGAAAAATGTTTTCAGTTCTCAAACTTTTCGGTGTTCAAACACAAATTTGAAATAAATTGGATTCAACAACCAAGGTGTCACTGTATTTGAAAACTCCTCATATGTAGTAGGTGCTCTTCTCTCTGCTGCAGGAGACTCCCTGGGGGTAGGAACCTGAGCCATGAGTCTTTGGTGTGAAGAAAGCTGCTGGACAACTGGGTACAGTTGGGCAGAATAGCAGGAAGTGGCTTTTTGGCAGATGCCTTTATCCGTAGGGCAAAGTGCCAGGATCCAACAGGGCAAGCCCACTACCCCAAGGTCCACAGAAGAATCCACCCCTTGCCAGTGATGCCTGGTATTCTCATCAAGGCTAAGAGTGAAAAAAGAAAGAAACAAAAATGAAATATATATTTATAACAATAATAACTATTCTTTCACCAATTTTCTATTCCTCTGATGGAGTCTGGCAAGGACTACATAGCAGGAAAACTGTTAAAGTTGAGAGTAATGGTGCCCCCAGGACAAATAAAGAGGGAACTTCAAACCAGCAGATGCTGCTGAAAACCCCAACACAGGAAATATCTGCAGAATGAATTGAGAATTTATGGGAGTTTGGGTTTTTCAGGATGTACAAGCAAGTTCCACGCAAAGAAGGAAGATGGAGGAAAGAGAGCAGGACAGTGCAAGAGTACTGAGCTAACAGCAAAGACCACTGTCCTCCCACCCTTTACTCCTCTACGCGATGCTGGCCACAGAGGCAGACCCGGCATCAGTGGGGACCCAGGAGCTATTGTGGCCTGGGTTGTTGTGGCCTGAGCTGAGTTGGAATGGATCCCCATTTTCCTCTGGCACTGGTGTGAACCTCATGGTAGGCACATGAATGGGTAGAGGTGGGCACGTGGAGCTACAGGCAAGTGTGCATGGGAAGGAAATGTGTGTGATAATGATTGTGGGCATCTCTAGGCTTGCTAATAGTGAAGTCTTGCTAGGGTACAAGGCTCTGAGCTTTCCATAGGCCTTCTCCAAAGCCCACCTGCCTGAATTGGGTGAGACAAGGAATGCCCAGATAGTGCAAGGAAGTCAACCTAAGGACTCAGGAGAGGTGGAGTCAATGAAGATGGCATTCCTCCAAGATCAGAGGACTCTTTGTTTTTCCCTCTAATACAGAAAGGATAAATGTACATGTAGAGGCTTACACATGCCTAGAATTTCTCTTAAAAGGTTTATAAAAACTGATTTTATTACATGTGATGGTATCAACAGCTACTTTGAAGAAAATGAGACATTATGGTAGCCATTGCTCATTTCCTATCATCTTGTTGTTAAGTCCAGTAACGCTTTTATTCTTTGTTTTGATCGGTTTTAGTCTGTTTTGTATTTTTTAATTTCAGTATGTGTGAAAGTATGGACAGCTATTTTGAAAAGAACAAGAGACATTATGGTAGCCATTGTTGATTTTCCTATTGTCTAGTTTTAATAGCCTGTGATGCTTTTATTCTTCTGTTTTGATTAGTTTTATACTATTTTGTCTTGTTTGAATTCATTGTGTGTGAAAATATAGACAACTATTTCGAAGAAAACAAGATACATTATGGTAGTCACTGCTAATTTCCTATTGTCTTGTTTTGAAATCCTGTGTTGCTTGCATTATTTTGTTCTGATCTGCTTTGTTTCGCTTTGTTTTAATCTCTTAAAAACATCGGAGGACTCTCAGAGTGCTGAATCTATGCATTTGCAGCAGCCCAAGCCCTTTGGGAACTCTATTTTCTCACCTATAAAATGATGGAGATGTTTAGACTACAGTAGATGATGGACCTTGTTATTAAGGCATCAGTAAGGGAGAAGTGGGAGCATGGCAAGAGGGACATTAAGCTGCCAGAAATGGGGTATGAAGAAAATAGGGAGGGGCCTTTCCCCAAGCAAAGGTGGGCCCTGGAGTTGTTGACAATTTCTAGAGCCACGGGAGCTGGGGAACACCTTTTTCCACCAGCTTAAACATTGGGCTGTGAGTTCAGACTGAATTAGGCCACCCTGAATGGAAGCCCTTCAAATATCCAAAAGGACCCTGAAATTTTTCTGTTTCTGGTCTCTGCCCAAAGTGGGATTTGGGGAGAAAGTCATTCAGCTACATTTAGAGGTTAGTGAAGCTCAGAAATTGTATGTTGAGCCAGACACTGAAAACAGAGACCTTTTGCTTCAGTTCTGCAAACAAACCCCGGCCACAGGCAAAGGAGAAGAGTAGGGTGAGAGGGAAGGCAGAGACAAGACTTTCCTAGGTCTCCCCTATAGGGATTCCATAAGATAGGTCTCACCATGATTCATTCAGGATTTGGTGGACATGAAAGGACTGCACTTTCTCAACTAGCCCACTTGTCCTTAGAAGGCCACAAATGCTAATGTGTATTGGGAGAGAGTAAACACTTTTTTTTTTATTTTGTTGGTTTTTTTTTTTTCTGTTTTTTCAGACAAGGTCTCACTATGTGTAGTGCAGGCTTGTCTTGAACTCACCATATAGCCCAAGCTGGCCTTGAACTCATGGCGATCCTCTTGCCTCATCCTCCAGAGTGCTGAGATTACAAATATGTGCCACCATGCCTGGCTCAGTTTTTTTTTTTTTTTCTTTGCTTTGCTTTTTCTTGTACCATGAATCGAACTCAGGACCTTGTGCTTACCAGGTGCTGGGTCACTGAGCTGTATCCCTGGCCCAGGCTCGGTTTTTAAAGATGTTTAAGCCACATCCTGACAACCATCTGTCATTAAAGACACTGTGGAAAGCATTGGGGGTTGAGTGGAAAAGCTGAGTTATATATGAGATATGTTCCAGCCCAACAGTTCTATGCGCTAATCTCAACTGTTAACTGACTCATCTCCAGATGTCAATCTCCTTCCATTTGTAAAATGAGATTGAGTGGACTTTGTTTTCTAACGGTCTTTCTTGTTATGTCATTTGCTTAGTCTGCAACTGCAGTCTTTGGTGTGTGAGAAGGACAGAGCAATAACACTTGCCCATCCTCATCCCTTGGTTATTTTCTGACTCTAGCCTGCTGCGCCAGCCCAAGTCTCTCTGTGGCCATTTCATTATTTCTTAGTAAAAGGATAGAGCATCAGATTTGCCACCTGGAGGCGAAGTTGTTGCCAGAGTCATCCTAAAAATGCAGGAGTAGAAAGGCACTAGCAAGCCACTCTGAGGGTGAGTCACCTTGTGTGAGTAGGGGAACTGGGACCGATAGTCCTTTGTCCAATCTAAGATACTGCTTCCCCAGTCTAGAGATTACTGTGGCTTTGCAATAAGTTTTGAAATTAGGAAGTGCATATTCTTCCTAAATAACTTTATTCTTTTTTAAAATTTTATTTAAAGAGAAAAAAATGAAAACTGAAAAAAAGGTTAGAAATAATGCAGAATTTCAAAAATTAAACAGTAAGAAATCACTGGTTGATAAATTACAGAGTCATTTTAGAAATAGTTGAAGAACTTTATTCTTTTTCAAGAATTATTCAGCTATTTGGGCTCACTTGCAACTCCCTATACATTTGAGCACTGTCTTTTCAATTTTTGCAAACAAATTACTGTCAGAATTTGATAAGATAGCAGTGAATCTGTAGATTGCTTTGGGTAGGGCTATGGCTTGACATTTTGTGTTTTTTTCAAAATTCATGTTGAAATGTAATACCCAGTGCAATGGTACTAAGCGGTAAGGCCCTTAGAAGGTGATAAAGTCATGAAAGCTCCACCCTCACGGATGATATTAGTGATGATAAAAGGGGTTGAATTCAATCTACCATGCTTTCCACCATGTAAGGACACAACATTCATCCCCTCTGGAGGATGCAGCAACAAGATGGCATCTTCAACATAGAGAACAGCCTTCACCAGGCAACAGTCATGTCGTTACATTGATCTTGGACTTTCCAACCTCCTGAACTGTGAGAGATAATTGTCTATTCTTTATAAGTAACCATCTTTGTGCTATTTCGTTTGAGCAATTCAAACAGACTGAGACAAGTAGTACTGACATTTCAATAATATTAAGTCCTCCTACTCACGAACACAGATTATCTTACCATTTCTTTAGGTCTTCTTTATTGCTTTTCTGCAATGTTTTTGTAAGATTTATCTTGTTTAAATTTATTTGTAGACATTTTATGCTTTTCAGACTGTTTATTGTGAGATATAAAAATACAACAGATTTTTGCCTGCTAAATTTGTACCCTGAAACTTTGCTGAGTGTTTACTAGCTCTATTAACTTGTTGGTGAATTCTATAGAATATAACATTCTACAGAATTCACCAAGTTTATATATATATATATATATATATATATATATATATATATGTGTGTGTGTGTGTGTGTGTGTGTGTGTATTTATGTCATCTATGAATGGAGATAACTATACTTTTTCTTTCTAATTTGGATGCTATTTATTTCTTTTTCTTGTCTAATTGCTCTGGCTAGGACTTGTGATACAATAGAATAGCAGTGAAAGCAAGCATCTTTATTTTATCCCTAATCATAGGCAAAACACTTTTGGAACAGCATCAATGAGTATATTAGTTTTTAAAATTTTTTTCTAACATATATTTGCATACAACAAGATTATATTCATCTTGGGCAGTTGATACATATATTACAACATATTAATTCCATTTGCTTCCCTTTTACTTCCTCTCCCTCCCCTATCCCTCCATCTCTATAATCCCTTTCTCATTTGTAAAAGATATCCCTCCCCATTCCCTGATATCTGTCTTTTGTCTTACTCTTTAAATTATTTATCTTTTGAGTTTTTAATATAAGAGAAACCATGTGATATTTAAGCTTCCATGTCTGATTTTTTTCAACTAACATTATTGTCTTAAGGTGCATCCATTTTCCTACAAACTATTCAAGTTTATCCTTATTATGGTAGAGTAGTACTATATTGTGTATAAACACCACATTTTACTTACCTATCCCTCTGTTGATGGCCATATGAGTTATGTTAGCTGTAACATTCTCATAGATGCTGGTAGCTTTTATGATTTTTAGAAAATTTTCTTCTTTTCTAAGTGTTTCCTTAATCATAAAATGGTGCTGAATTTTGCCAAATTTTTTTTTCTGTATCAACTGAGTTTTTAAATTTGTAGTGTATTTATTGAGGAGGTGTATTACACTGACTGATTTTTTTAAGTTAAATCATCCTTACATTCCACAGGTAAATCATTCTTATTTGTGTGTATAATCATTGTTATATGGATGGATTTAATTTGCTACTATTTTGTGGAGCACTTTTGTGTAGGAGACAGTTTGAATGACTCTCCTTGAATACAAAACAATTGCTGCAACATTAGTCTTGTTTCTTTTTTTCCTTTTTTTAAAATTTTATTTAAAGAAAGACTAAAAACTGAAAATGGGTAGAAATAATACATTCTTTCACAGAAAAAAATAAACAATAAGAAATCACTAGTTGATTATTACAGATTGTCTTCTTACAGATAGTTATTCAAGATACTAAAGTGGAACATATATAGTAGGGATTCAAAAAGTGAGACTGCAACCTGTTCTGTTCAACTATCCAACAAAAACTTAGAAATATGGTTATCAGTCCTATACATGTAAACATACATGCAGTTATCCATATCTTCAATTATGTCGGGATTGAACAAACCCAAGCAGTCTAATATCACTCTGACAAAGAATAATACTATTGCTGGGTTTCACATTATGACACTCCAGGATCAGCACTGGGTACTTTCATTTCTCTTTTTCTTCAAAGTATCTGTTCATTTCATCACATGTCATATGATCAGTTCTCATAAACTGTTTATAGAATCTGCACATGCATGAGTCTTAACATGTATTTCTATCTTTTCTATATTAGAGGGAGAAACAAAATGAAGCAAGATAAAACAAAACATATTCCTATAAACACATGAAACAAAAAGACATATAAGACCATTGTACAAGGAGTTCTACCATATTCCTTGTGTTGTCTCTTGTTATCTTCAATAGAAATTGCTATATCACCAGATGTAGCAAAATTGAATATATCAGTACATAACAGTATTAATAAAAACACAACTTTGTATATAGTATAAAACTTCAAAATCAGGCAGTTATCAAACCAGAATGTGTATCGTAGTGAGTCTTGTCATCTTCAGTGTAGTTGCCTATACTCTCAGACTTGATACTATCAATCATATCAGTTTTGAATAAAATCTGTCAATATCAAATAGCAATCAAACAAACCAGATTTAACTAAGGTCATGATAAAACAGTATAAGTCATACAGGGCTCTAGATTAAGATATAGGAAATTAAAGATGATCACTGTGCTATATCGTGATGTTTTGGGGATAGCTGTCTGTGCCCTCAAATCTAATGCAATAAAACAACTGGGACAGAGTACAATCTATCCAAAAAAGAGAATAAAATCTATCTAAGCAGAGTGGTGCGAGTAATGTGGATTTTAAATCCTGATACACTACTAACAATATCTTCTGCCATCTTTTTTAAGACTCTCCCTCCCCTTTCAATTCCCCAGGGTACACTGTGCATTTTTGGGTCCCATCAAGGATCTTGGTTTTAAATTGGGGGGGGGGGCTGCTATTTACCCAAGTGGTTCCGAACCTTCTCTCTCCTGGACTTGATCTCTAATTGTACTCCCTTACCTATTAAAGCCTGTCTTTCTAACCTATTCACAAATACTGGTCTAGTTGCCCCTATTACTCTCTGGTTCCTGTCACATAGAGCATTATTTTCTCTTTTGATTTTCAGTCCATGTACTCTTTTTCATGTTAATTATATCTCTTATAAACAGCATCTCAGTGGACCCTGTCTCCTGATCTATTCCATGTGTGGTTCTTTTTTTTAATTTAGTGTATCAAAGCCATCTATATTAGAGATTATAACCAACCTTCTCTGCCTCATTTCTGTTATGCTCTTTTTTTGCCATCAGTTTTCTGCTTATCTTCTTCATTCTGTTTTCTGCTCCATTCACTGAGGCTTCTCTGCCACTGTTCCTGGAATCCTAGTACTTTTCTCTCTCTCTAGAATGCCCTACAGTATTCTCTGTAGAGTTGGATTGGTGGTTGCGAATTTCCCAACCTCTTCCTCTTTGTCTTGGAAGCATCTTGTTTCTCCATTAATTTCTACAGACAGTTTAGCAGGGTATATCAATCTGAGTTGGAAGTTATTTTCTTTCAGGGCTTGGAATATTTTGCTCCAGGCTCTTTTTGACTTGATGGTTTGAGTTGAAAAGTCTGCTGTTATTCTGATGGGCCTTCCTTTATAGGTTATTTGTTTCTTGTCTCTAACAGCTTTTAATATTCTGTTCTTATATTGAATTTCTGGGATCTTGATTATTATATGCCTGGGTGTACCTCTTTTGGTTGTAGGTGGCTGGCTTTCTGTATGCCTCATACATCAGAATATCATTTCCTTTTCCTATGTTTGGGAAGTTTTCCTTAATTATTTCTGTGAATAGCCTTTGTAGTTCCTTTGTTTGTACCCCTGCTCCTTCATTCACATTATTTATTCTCAAGTTGTAGATCCTCTTGTCATCTTCTATCCTTTGTATTGTTACTGCTTGTTTCCTTGTTATTTTTAAAAAGTATTTCCTTTCATAATTCCACATTGCAAAACTGTCCTCCAGTTTAGATAATCTATCCTTAGTTTCTTTCAAGCAGATTTGCCATCTTTCTGTAGAGTCTTTAATTTCCTGGTAATCTCTTTGAATCTGCTTCATGTATTCTATATTTTGTTTATATTCTTCATCAAATGGTTCTCTCCTTTGTTTGAGTTCCTCCCTTCTTCTGTCTGTGTCTGCTTGAGGGGTGCTTAGCATCTTTTTTATTAATCTTCTTATATCTTGCTTTACTTGACTAAATATTCCACTTTTGAACTCATCTACAAGGTTGCGAAGATAGCTCTTTATGCCCACTGGTGCTGTGTCTGATATTGCATGCTTACTGTTCTCATTCCCCTTTGTAAATACCTGTCCTGGGTCAATGTTCTCAGGGTTGGGACCTGGGGACTTTTTGTTGTTGCTTCTTCTTCCCATCTTTTTGTTTCTTCCAGGAGGCCCCAGTTTTTTTCTTTGTTGGTTACAATTCTTCTGAAGCATGCTGGCTAGGTGATCCTTCCCACTGCAGTGTGCTAGTGAGTTTCAGACAGGGGAAGCATATGCTGGACCCTCCCCTTTGGTTCAGTCAAGCTGCTGAGGCCTGCACTGTATTACTATGTGCCGCCTCCTCTCCAGATCAAACTTCTGAGACTTCACTGCATTAGTGTGGTTAGTGTACGCTGTCACTGTAGGAAATTCATTTCGAATAACTTATTGGGTCTCAGCCAGATCTTCTGATTGTCTGAGCCAGGCCTAACTCACTCCACCAATCCCATTTGGGAAGGGAATAACTGACTGAAGTTACTGCTGCCTCTTGTACGTGCCAGTCCTGCTGGGTCCAAGAATGTTGTCAGCCAGAGCCCCCCTTCCTGTGCAATGACTCCACTCCATCACTCACCACAGGTCGATGCAGAATCCCCACCTGCTCAGCTCTCTATTTGGCTGGCCAACCCCTGACCTCAGTGTGACTGTGCCTCCAGTGAGTCAAAGTTGCAGGACCTCGGACAGCTCGGTACATCACCTGCTTTGGTAGGAGCACCGAACCTTTAGCTGTTCCAATAATAGCACCAGGACTGTATGTTTGATTGGTTCTTCTCACCTTAGTTTCTTCTTGGGACAAGAGAATTCATCTCCCTCTGTTAGGGGCTCCCCACACTGTGAATTCTAAGTTAACTATCTCAAGAAGTCTCTGTAGCCAGCTGTTATCTATCCACCATCTTTGCTCCGCCCATTATTCTTGTTTCTATATACTGAAACTATATATGTACAGAATGGGCTATGCTGTTCCCTTCTCTCTTCAATTGGCTCTAAGCAACGCAAATAAGGCCAGCTGAAGTGCTGACATGTAATCTTTGGGGTCATTTTGACAGTCTCCTGTTTGCCCACATAGTGTTCTCCATAAAAGATCCAACTGCAGTGGGATGGTAGAGCCAGTCAGCTCCAGGAATGTCAACTGAATATCAGCCTCAAGGTAAAGAGGTTATGAGTCCCCAGCGTGCAATAGTTTACATATCAGAAACTGAAGCAACAGCTTCCAAAAACAAATCAAATGCTTCCTTAATCAAACTACACAATTTGATCCTTCTGCATGTCATTCATTCTTCTTGAATTTTTCAAGGATGCTTTTCTCTTTAACGGGCTAGGCAGCTCAAGTTACTCATGTAGTTCCCACCATCCTTACTGTCACTCTTTCTTGAGCCACCTCCTTTCTAGACAAGATAATAAATTCTGAGAGAGGCCTTCAACCAAGGTCTTTGTCTGCATATATTCATTTGTATCTGGCTTAGGATTCTTTGGCTGCCCTTAATTTTGAATATGTTTTTGTATCTTTACTCTTGCTGTGGGTTGCACTGGAGGTGGTAGCTTGAAATTAATTTGCTGGGATTCCAAGAATGTTTCAATGGGATTACAAATATAACTTTCTGAATTGGGAGGAAGATTACAAAAGGTATTATAATACTTGGATTACAATATTCTATATTTGGATCATAATGTTTTAATATAGAGATGCATATTTATAAAGGATATTAATCTGTAATTTTCTTTTCTTATTGTATCTTTATATGACCTTGCAATGCCACCCACATTGTGTGAGTTTGGTAGTGTTACTTCCTGTTCACTTTTCTGGAAAAGCTTTAGAAGTATTAATGTTAAAAATTTAACTCCTTTATAGAATTTACCAGTCATTTGTTCCTAACTCTTCTTTAATAGGAGTTTGTTTTAAATTTTCTCAATTTTTTGTTATTAAGATTTTTATGTTCTTCTTCAGTCAGTTTTAGTAGTTTGTGTGTTTCTAGGAATATCCCCTTTTCATCAAGATTATCTGGTTCACTGATGTTCATAGTATTCTCTTTTAAATGTTATCTCATTGCCTTCTCATGTGCATGATTTTCACGAGAAATCAACTACCAATCTTAATGATATTCATTGTATATTATGAATTACTTCTGCTTTGTTGCTTTCAAGATCAATTATTTATTTATTTAGAGACAAGGTGTCATTGTGCAGCTCAGGCTGGCATTGAGTTTACTAGATAGCCCAGGCTGGCCTTGAACTCACAGCAATCTTCTTGCCTCAGTCTTCTGAGTGCTGAGATTATAGGCATGGACCACCACGCCTGGCCTCGGGATTCTTTATATTCAAGATTCTCTCTATAAAACTGTCTTTTTAAAGTTTGGAATTTTTTGAAATTTTTAGGTGTATAGACTCGGATTTTTCATCAAGTTTGAGACATCTTCAGCCATTATTTGAATCCCTGTCATCTTCCTCTCTCTTCTCATTTTGAGATTCCTATAATGTATATGGTCCACTTGATAGTGTCCTATAGGTCTCATAAACTTTGTTCACTGTTCTTCATTTTTAAATGCTTCAATGGGTAATTTGTGTGTTCTTGTCTTTTTTATTTTTATTTTAAAAAGAATAAAACAAAGCAAAGCAAAACAAAACAGAAGAAAACAGAGCAGAGTAAAACAATGCAAATAACACAGGATTTTAGAAAAAGATAACAGGAAATCAACAGTGGCAACCATAAGTCTCTTATTTTCTTCAAAATAGTCATCCAAACCTTCACACACAATAAGTTAATACAAATCAAAATAGTATAAAAACAATCAAATCACAAGAATGAGAGCCTTAAGGGCTTTCAAGACCAGACAGTAGCAAATCAATAATGGCTACCATAACATCTCTTGTTTTCTTCAAAATAGCTGTCTGTATCTTCATACATATTGAAATCAAATAATTGAAAACAGACTAAAACCAATCAAAGCCAAGAATAAAAGCATTATTGGCTTTCAAATCAAAATGATAGGAAATCATCTATGGCTAGCATGATGTCTCATTTTCCTCAGTGTAGTTGTTCATACTATCACACTTACTAAAATCAATTCTTGGAAACCCTTTAGGTGAAGTTTTAGGCATATATAAGCTTATGTATGTACATTAATCCTTTCTGTTTTAGAGGGGAAAACAAAACAACAGAAAAATGACTATAACTAATAGCCCAAAATAATAACAATATAGGCTTTCAAAGCAAGGTGGTAGGAACACAACAGTTTTTGTTGTTTTGCATAGTTATCTTCAAAAGTGTTACTCAAATTACCAGATATAGTCATGCAAAATTGATCTAATCCTACTGATATAGTACTAATTCTATTAGTTCTTGGAACAAAATAACGTTCTTGTGTTAAAGTTCACTAATTCTTTCTTCTGTTTGCTCAAATCTATTGGAACCCCTGTAGTAAATTTTTTTAAATTATTATAATTTCAGTTGAATTGTTTAGTTCCTTTTAATAGTTTCTATTTCTTTATTGATATTCTAATTTTATTTCTATATTTTTCCTGATTTTCTCTAGGACTTTGTCCATGCCTATCTATATCTATATTTTTAAGGAGAATAAAGCCAAGCAAAATAAAACAGAATAAAGCAAATCAAAACAAACCAGTGTAAGTGATATAGGACTTCAAAACAATAGGAAATCAACAATGGTTACCATAATGATTCTTGTTGTCTTCAAAAGAGCTGCAGATACTTTCAAACATAGTAAAAATCAAACAAAAGAGAACAGAATAGAACCAACAAAACAAAACAATGAATGCAATAAAGGAATTCAAAACAAGATAAGAGTAAATCCAAAGTGGATACCATAAATATATCTTGTTATCTTTGAAATAGCTGCCCATGCCATGGGATATAGTAAAATCAAACAAAGCAAAACAGAATAAAACACAACCCAATAAAACAATGAAAATGACACAGGACTTCAAAATAAGATAATTGAGAATTAACAATGGCTACTACCTTCAGAAGGAGATCCCCATACATGTTTTTTTTTTTTATCCTCTGAATAAATGATTAGACTACAGGCTTTGGACCTGCAAAGTCAGTGAAACACTAAATACTACCAGCATTAAATTGTCTTTTACCTCACTAGATATCATCATACCCTGTGTTTCTCTGGATCAGCTGGTTGTTTACAGTGGTGCTGCTGGTGGTGGTGGTGGGGTGTTGGCTCTTCTAGGTTCCCAGTCAGAGTGTCAGAAGGAGCTGGTATCTGGCTATTCCCCCTAGGGGCCATGCAAGGCACCAGTTTCTCTTCCCCACAGTCC
Source organism: Cavia porcellus (assembly GCF_034190915.1). Lineage (NCBI taxonomy): Eukaryota > Metazoa > Chordata > Mammalia > Rodentia > Caviidae > Cavia > Cavia porcellus. The sequence goes on along the minus strand of NW_026947486.1, from coordinate 35,263,896 downwards.
ATGAATGGCCTGTCCGTGGCTTTCTTTAGGATTTTGAAGTCTTTATCTGAGCCAGACCCCTTCAATGGGCCACATTTTCCTTGTATACTGTAAAATTTTTGTTGAAAGCTGGACTTTAATAGTATAATGTTGTAACTCTGGAAATCAGACTCTCCCTCTTTTCCCATAGTTTGTCATTCTTGGGTATTAGAAGTTGCACCTGCTTCTTGCATACTAATTTGCCAAGACTAGTTCTTGTCACTTGTGGTCACTGAAGTCTCAGTTCTTTTACCTTATGTTCCACTAGTGTTTTAATAGAAATTTCCTTGAATTCCAGGAGCATTTTAAATTAGTCTTTTTCTCAAGTCAGTGTTTGCTTGGTTGCTGTCAAACTTTTACCTGTTTTCCAGAATTCTCACCAAGTTGATAGTGGCACATTCTGCATTCTTTTGCAATGTTTCTGTGGGAGGATGAGTGTTTGAAGTTGCCTATTCTGATGTCATTCAGATCTTTACTTCTTGCTTATAGGTACCAAACAGTGGAACCTGTGTCTTCAGCTTGTATCTCCTTGGCAAGAGACAAAGCTGGTGATACTTTGCTCTGTGAATGATGAAATCTCTAGTACCAAGTTGGGGTAGTTTCCCTGGAAGGAAGGCGGAATGATCTGGAATGCAGAGCCAGAGCTCAAGGGAATGGTTGGAATGCAGACCTGACTACAGACAGGGATGGCTGAGATCATAATATTAATAATAATAGTTACTATTTAAAGATCCCTGACCACAGACCAGGCACTGGCCTAAGTGCTTTGCACGTGCTTCTCATTTTGTCTTCCGGGAAGACTAATATTACCATTGCTGAAGCCAGAAAGGGTAATTCCCTGCCCAGAATAACTGGGATTGGATTCCATCTCTCTGTGACTTCAAATATTGTGCTCTTAATAACAACAAAATTTTTCTTGGAGTCTCATGTGATTTGTACCTAAAACCCAGAGGCTTTGGCCACCTCTCATGGTCCCTCAGAACAGAAAAGAGGGTATCTAAGGCTCACATTCAGTTTGTATATTTCAGTTCCCAAATTTCTACTTAGTTCTTTTTTATGATTTATATCTCTTTAGTAATATTTTTATTTTAGTCGTACATTGTTTTCCTGATTTATGTTAGTTCATTGTCCCTGGTTTTCTTTCACCCTTTTAGCACGTTTAAGAGAATTGACTTAAAGTCTGTTTGGCTCACTCATCCCCTAAAAGAACTTGAATAACGTGCTCCCTTCTACCTACGTATCCTTTACCACCATATCATATCTAGCATCACAAAAATGAATAAGATTAAGGTTATTCAACCCGGAAAAGGTGACTTGCTGCTCTCTGTTTCTATTGAAGGCAAAACCAGAAAAATTAGGTGAAAACTTTACGGGCTGTTTTAATGACCAATAATTTTTACTGTCAGATACTGCGATAATTATATTTACTATCTCATTTCTTACAGCAGCTCATGTGACATTGTCACAGTTGAGCAGCTGTGTGTTTATGTGTGGCTCCATAATGTAGAACAGTACAGTGCTCAATCAGAACCCAGGATGTCTGGAAGAGGAAAACCAGTGGAGCTGTGGAAGAGACTTCGAGGAAATAAAAAACACTAACCATGGAAGCCAAAGTGAAAATAATTGAGAGACTGGATCAAGCAAAAAGATGATAGACATCATTTATTCTTAAAACAGGAATCATTCAGCCATTGGTACTATTCTAAAGAATAAGGACGACACAGTGGAATGTAAATGTAATTCTGCCCATCATAGAGACAAAGAAACAGAAAAGTCAGAAGGGTTAAATAATTTGCCCCAAAGTTATATAGCCTATAAGCAACAGGGTTTTTTTTTCATACATTTAACACTGCTGGGTATCTACAAAGCATGAGGCACAGCTCTAGGCACTGGGAAATATCAGAGGCAGCTAATGATCAAATATATAAAATCTAATACCAATAAGCTATAATGCTTTGAAGAGAAATAATGGCAAGTTATGAACTACAATGTTGTGGGGCTGAGAGGGAGGCAGGGGCTACCTTTTCTTTTTTCTTTTTTTTTTTTTTTTTTTTTTGCTTTGTTTTGTTTTGTTTGTTTTTCTTGAGACCAGGTCTTGCTATGTAATTTAGGTTAGCATTGGAATGACTGTGTACCCCAGGCTGGCCTTGAACCCAAGGTGATCCTCTTGCCTCAGCCTCCCAAATTTCTGAGATTATAGGCATATACCACCACAACCAGCTCAGCAGGGGCTACTTTAGCTAGGATGGTCAGAGCGTCCCTTGTGGAAAAGGCAACTTTTGACTAGAGATTTGGATTAAGTGAAGGGACACGGAATGTGAAGACCACAGTGCAGAGGTTTGTTTTAGGAATAAGGTACTGGGTAAAACACTAAAAAATCACTGGCCTATTTTCCAGAAAGATGAGAGTACAGCCATTGTCTTGGTTGGCTGAGGCCTGACCTGTTCTGAGGCACAGCTAAGCTAGATGGCCCCTTAAAGTCCCTCCTGGCTGGAGGATTCTCTTTTGTGATCCACAACCCAGAGGCAAGAGCAGGAATTTTCTCTTTCAACTAATATTTTTCTTTTTTCACAGGCTGATCTCTTTTAGATCCAGTCTAATTTCTTATAGGCCTTGGGCCAATTTGCACAGTTGGGTTTTACAGCTGGTCATTGCCATCTGCACCAATTGCTTTGTTGCTTGCAGGCAGGATGAAGCTGCAACCCCAGACAGGCTGTAAGCCCTGGGAGCTGCCTTTGTAAGGGTGCCCTGAGCCCCAGGATAGAGTTGGCCCCCAAGCCCACTACCTGCTGCAGTCTGTTTTGTCCTTCCAATTCTTTGGCAGGGGAGCCGTGAGCCTCAGGTGGGCATGAGAGACACCAGCACTAGGGAGGTCAACAAACAGTTTGGGGGATACATATACATGCCCACACTCATGTGAAATAGAAGAAAACAAATGAACATAGATAGAAAGCAAAAGATAGTGAAAATACAGACACAGGGATGGTTAAAATGATGATTATGGGGCAAAATAATGAGACACCTATAAGAAAGACAGATATGAACAGAAAGAATTAGAAAGAGCAGAGGACAAAGAGAAAGAAATCAGTATTAGGTGGGAAATAGCCACACACAGAATGTACAGTGGAGAGAATGAAACCAAGATATAGAAGAAGTCATGCAGAAGCAGACAGAAAAAGTCCCAAATAGGTGGACAGATCACAGGAGTACAACAGTGAGGAAACTCAGGTGTGATGTGTTTGGGTACATGTGTAAGTATGAGGGCTTCTTAAACTCAGATTTACGAATTACAGTGATACAGTTGTATCTTGGTTCACAAACTCAACTGTCTACACAATTCTGATTACAACCAAATTACAAGCATGTAGTATTATAATAACCATAGGAAATTGGCGTTTTTTGCAGGTCACAAATGAATGTCAGTCATTTCATATGGTTCAGCCTTAGTATGGTTATTTAACTCACTAGGACCCTTACAGATGGTGGAAACATGGTAAGACCCTGAGTGGAAGCATGGCATTATCAGAGCTGAGTGTGGAAAAGGTATGGAAGCCAGTGTAAGTATCAACAGGTAAGAGTGGAAGCCGGGAGGCCAGGGAGAAAGAGATCAGCTGAGGAACCAGGACGGAAATGGGAACAATCTGAAGTCTCACAGGGCCAAGAGGAGTGGAAGCTAGAGAAGGAGCGTGATAAAGGCATGTCCAGTAAAATATCCAGAGAACTCAGAAAGCAGCTGGGTAGAGGGGGTGACAGAAGGGCCATGGAAGACAAGGCCAGGTTTCTAGCCAGGGGAATTTGTCTCAGTTCTCTTTAGATTTCAAGGCCACAGTTGCAACAGGAAGCCTGGCTCAGCTTTGGCTCCTTGCTCTCAGCCCCCCTCCCGCCAGCCTCTAAGCTCCCACTATACTTGGCAGCTTTGGGGTAGAGTTTGCTTAGTACTGTTTTGTGCCCTTAGTGTTTTCAGGGGCTCTCTCTGGAAGAAAGTCACTGTGTAGACAGCAGTTACAGCCAGACCTGAGCTCTCAGTGCCTAATTGCTTCTGTTTGGAATTTCATTCTGTGTACATTTGGGTAAGTTATTTAATATCTTTCTGGAGGCCCCACTTCCTGCCTGCTTCAGAAGCCTGAGCAAGGATGCAATGGGGGGGGGGGCAAAGAGTTGGTGAGTACTAGCTCTTGTTATTATTAGTGGCCCTGAGATCCTTAATTGCTTGTGTTATATATCCAATTACATTTGAATATCCATTGTGCCAGCTCCAGGACTTAGCTCATGATGGGTCACAGAAAGACTGGCCAATTGTCCAATCCTTTATTCAGTCCCCTGTTAGTCAGCAAGGCATGGAAGGACCTCTATCCTGGCCTGTCAATTCATACACAGACCATATACACTGTTCTCTGCCCATGAAACCCTCAAGCTAACAGTGCTAATAAAAACACATTTATTGAGCACTACATCTACTGGAGTGTGAGCAGGGAAGCAGAACTGCTGAGAATGACATGGAATGAGTAAGTTATAATAAGGATTAGAATTCTCACATTTTAGGCACTGATGAAGAAGCCTACGGAAGCCAGTGACCTTGACAGATGGCAGGTAGGACTGAAGTGCTGTAAGTGAACAGGGCTGGCAGTCAGGAAGAAAGCTGGATCTGAAGTGGAAAAGAATGAGGACTAACAGGATGCCCTTCTGTCTTTCTTGGCCTCTGGCATGGGTCCGTGCCTGAGCATCATAGGCAGCTGTTGTCCTGCACCACCATGCTGCTCATTTTTCATCCTAGGGCTCGTGGAAGCTCAAGAGCAGCAGTTAGGGAGAGAGGTGAGTGGTATAACAGGCTATTGTCCCATGCTGGCAAGAGGAGCCAGTGGCTACAGGGCCTAGTGGTCTCTGCTATCTCTCTTCCTTCCAGATCTTGTGCAAGTTTCTCTTGTAACTAAACCCCAACCTGAAATTATCTGGAGAAAAGTAATCTGGGATGAGGTGCTGCTGTTCTAAATGTAGCTCATTCTGGGTTTCCCTCATAGTCTTTTCACATGTAGAAAGCAGAGAGCTCCCTGTCCTCCATAGGATGTGTGACAGTAACCTCATGAATATCCAGTGCTTGTGGGAATAAAGGAAGATGGACAGGCATTGTGGGAGGGCAAGGGAACAGAAGCTCAGGAAGTAATTCCCAAGCGGGTGGATTAATGTCTCTGGATCCCAGCCCCACTGAGGTCAGGGTAGTTTGAGGGTTCATAATCTAGAAAATTGCCTCAATTCTCCATGTCACCTGTGTGCTCTGTACCATGATTTCTGGTACTCTAAGGACTCTCTCTAGTCCCCTCCCCAAGTCAAGGAGGATGTGGTTTCCATTAATGCTTCAGCTAAAAGCAAGTTCAAATCCATTTTGTTTAGAGAATTAGAAGAGAGTTTCATGGCACCTTTGGGCTATCATTGTGTTGTCACCAACCCAAGGTCAGAATAATGAAAAGGAAGGCAAGAAGGCAGGGAATGAGAGGGTGTAGGTGGCAAGACCACCAGTTTTGAATTAGCCCTTGTTTGCTTTCCTTTAGACCTCATTGAGAACTGACTAGAATCATGCCCTCCTCAGGGCCAAGAAAAAGAAAGAAAAAAATTAAATCCCTTTAGGAAACCAGCCAACGTCTTCGTTTAGAAAAAAAAAAGAAGCATCTGTTTGTACCTGGCCCCTTTGATTACAAATTATTTGAGTTTCAAAACAAATCATCTGTATTGGGAATAAATATAGCTCCTCTTGGTGGGGCTAGACTAGGACATACTCTGGAGCAGATATCACTGCTGCCTTGGGTGGGGCCTTGGCCCTGTTCTCCTGGAACCTGGAGGAAAGATGGCAGTGGGGAACAGAGGCAGGAAACTGAAGCTTGGCAGGAGCAGGCAACCTGACTTCAATCCCTGCTTCCTCACTTGCCAGCCATGTGACTCTGAGGAGGTTACTAAACCTCTGGGTTTATATATTAGTCAGCTTTTCATAGCTGAGACAAAGTACCTGAGAAAACACATTAAAGGAAAAATGATTTATTTTTGAATCATTGGTCAGCTGGTTCCACTGTTTTTAGGTCTGTGGTGAAGCAGGAATATCATGGTGGAAAGGTATTCAGAGTAAAGCAGCTCGTATCATGGCAGCCAGGAAGCATAGAGGAAGGGAGCTAACGAGGAAGGGACCACCAGAGGAAGGGACCGCCAGGGACCAGAGGTAATCCCCAAGGTCACAGCCTCTTCACCCACTCTCTTCAGTTAGACTCTACCTCTTAAATTTCCATAGCCTTCTAATAATACCATCAAATTATGATCTTATCAATGAACGAATTTACTGATTAAATTAGAACCTTCACAATCTAATCACATCTCAAAAAACCAACTAGCTGCAGAACCAAGCCCTTAGCATGTGTATTCTGTGAGACATTTCAAATCCAAACCATAGCAGTCTGAGTCTCCATTTGTAAAATGGGAATGACAATGAGAGTACCTGCTTAATATAGGATTGCTGCTCAGATACAGTGGTTCCCCCTTATTCCATGATTTGTTACCCATAGCCTGAAAATACTAAATGGAAAATTCCCAAAATAAATAACTCTTAGATTTTAAATAACTTTCATTATACTGTATTGTAATTGTTTTATTTTTTAGTTATTGCTAATCTCTTACTGTAATTTATAAAATGTAATATAGTTTATAATTATAGTTATAATTACAAAGTACAATTTATAAAATCAATTTATCGCAAGTATGTACATATAGGAAGAAATATAGTATATATAGGGTTCAGCACTACACATGGTTCCAGGCATTTGTAGACTATCTTGACATGAAGGAAGAAAAGTTGAATGAGGGGAGCAGAAAGTGCCAGTGGGGTGAAACAGTAAAGGCATTATTTGGTATAATGTGAATAGGAAGAAGTCTTTTCCAGTAAGGTGGACGTGGAGCAGAGATGAGAGGTAAAGGAGTATAGGTTACGTCAAATTCTGTGCAGAGTGTGCCTGAGACGGAAGAGATAGTACCGAAGCATGGAGGTCAGAGTACACTTGGTGAGATTGCCAGCAGGAGTGCAGGGAACATCTATGCAGAGAATGGCTAGCAGGAGATGACGCAGATCGTGTAGGGCCGTGTGAGTTATTTGGCTCTCAATCTCAATTTAGAGGGTTTTGAGCAGGTGACGGGCTCTGACTCATAACTCGTGCATGTGTGTGTGTGTGTGTGTGTGTGTGTGTGTGTGTGTGTGTGTGTTACTGGGGAGTGAATTCAGGGTTTTTGCACTCAGCTATATCCCTACTCGTTTTGTTTGGTTTTGTTTTTTGAGGCAGAGTCTTTCTGTGTAGTCCAATCTCTCCTTGAAGTCACTATGTAGCCCAGGCGCTTCCCTCAATTTTCCTGCCTCAGTCTCAGCTTACCAAGTGCTAGGATTACAGATATGTGCCACCATAGCTAGCCATAGTCCTTTTAAATTTTTTTATTTTTTATTCTGAGACAGATATTGCTCAGTTACTGAATTACCAGGCTGGGTTCAAACTTATGATCCTCCTGTCTCAGTTTCCCAGAGTACAGGAATTGTAGGGATAGACCACCACGTCCAGCTCAAACTCATTTTGACAGAAATACCATAGGTGCTGTGAGATAACAAGCAACAGTGAACATAGAGGAAGGAAGCTGTAAGGAGACTGTTGGCATCAACTCCATGAGAGATGATGATGACTGGGACCAAAGGGGATGTGGTAAGGTGGTTCAAAAATGGTTCAATTCTGGATTTCTTTTGAAAAGCAGGGCTAATAGTATCAACAGCTGAGCAGCAGGAATGATGAGGGGATTTGGTCTGTATTAAGAGAGGGAGAGTGGCGACAGACTCCTATGGAAAGATTGGTTGTGTCTGGGCCTCCACGTTGCACTTTCCCAGACTCTGTTTAGTACCTCACATCAACACAAAGCATCCAGTAAAGCCACACCTACATGAGCTTTGAATCTCAGGTCAGCCTGTGAGGCAGTTTCAGTGACTCACAGTTATCCTGAAGAATCTATTCAATTGCCATGAAGTTGGAACCAATCACTGTTGCTTCATGAGTCGAGCCCCAGATGAGCTGTTAGGAGCAATGTGACATGAAAAAAATCAAAAAGGCACCATCTGACATTTCACTATGCTCAGTGTGGTGAGATGCTAACCTATGAGAGGCCCACAACTCTTTAAGCCCATGGTGAGAGAAAAGCAGAGCCAGCCACATGCCTAAATACCCATGCAATGGACTGAATCTAGGTGATGGAGCTGGGCATGATAGGGTGGCCAGAGGATGCAAGGGACCACTCCATCTACTCTACATATCCACAAAGTGGCCATCTAGCCATTTTCCACACACCTCCAGTGATGGAGCACTCACTACCTCCCTTACCCTTCAATTTTATGCTTTCTCTTCAATTTCATGTGCTCAATCTCACAACTCTTAAGAAAATTCCATTTTAAATTGAGTCTCCTATCTGGTCCTGGTAATACAAGCCTGTAATCCCCATACTCCAGGAGGTTGAGGCAGGAGGATAGCAAGTTTGAGCACAGCCTGAGCAACTTGGTGAGATCCTGACTCAAAATAAAAATAAAAAGGGCTATGGATTACTAGACTTCACAACATGATGATAGGAAATCAGCAATGGCTACCATAATGTCTTTTTCTTTAAAGTAGCTGTTCGTATCATCATGCATAATACAATCAATTCTTGTAAACTCTTTAGAAGTTCTAGACATGTATAAGCCTCTACGTGTACATCTATCCTTTCGGTATTAGAGGTAAAAGCAAAACAAAAAAGTTACTAGAAAAACAAGAAACAAAAAAGACAAATAACAAAGACCCCAAAACAATGACAATATAACTTTCAAAACAAGGTGGTAGGAACATAATTAAGGTTATTATTTTGCATAGTAATCTTCAAAAGAAAAGGGCTATGGATTTAGCTCAAAATGAAGGCACTGGGTTCAATTCCCATGACTGCAAAAACCAAACAATGACAAGAGAATAAAGATTTAGCTTCTCTGTGGCTTTCCCCCATGGGATCCCTCAGATACCATCTGCTCCCTGTGCTCAGCACAGCCCCTCAGAGATGTGAAAGAAGAGGTGACCACAAAGCTCCCTGGCCTCCTCTGCTCTAGGCCCTGGGGCTCCAGCCACCCCCACCCCCACCACCTCCTCATGGGGCTTGAGTTTAGGCCCCTCAGTTCCCTCATGCAATACTGTAGTCTCCTTCTCTCCTGTTCTCTCATGAAGATCTCTCTCAAGGAAGGTCCACAAGGACTGGCCTCCCCACATGGGGAAGCCCTTGCCATCTACATTGTTTTCAAGCTCTCCTTCAAAGCAGGCACCAGAATCCATCCCCATGCTGGCCTGACCACATACTGCTGCCCCCACCCATTCAAGCAAGAGTTGCACGTAGAGCCCATGAATTTAGGGGGCTGGGGGACTTCCTCACCACCTGCCCTCCAAAATGGTTCTCCCAAAACACTGAATTAAGTCAGCTGAGGATGGTGGCTTCCCTCAAGCTGCCCCTCTTGCCTCTTCGTTCTCCTCAGACTCATACCCCTTCTAAGCTACTATATGCTCCCTGAATCATCTCCACCTGGCTTCTCATCCTCACCCTCAAGGGAGAGCAAGGCCCAAAGCCCTCAATTCTGGGGGTCCTTCCTCCACACCAGGTCATAGAAAACTTGATTGCATGCAGATAGTTTTCCACAGCTGCTTCTGGTCCACAGCCCCTTGAGGCCTGGCACTCTTTGGTTGGTTTCTTCATGGTCCAGGCCCCAATTTCCTGCCCTGCCAATCAGAAGGAAATGGCACCCCCTCCCAGCCTGAAGTGTGTGTCTCAGTTCTCCACTTCCTGCCACACCAGATGCCATGCCAGATGTGACAGATGCTCTTCCAGCAGCCATAGTCTCCCCCGCAACGGATCTCCTTTAGCCAAAGTCCTCTGACTGGTCAGGAAGATGGTGTTAGGGAAGAAGTGGAGGTAGGCACAGGGGAAATGCATGGGTTGGTATTTCCTCAGCACTGCACAGATCCAGGGGCAGGGGAGCTAGGGGTGGCTAGCATCAGGCCAGAAAGCAAGACAGGCCTTTTTATCAGGCCCTTCTGCCTCCTGCCCTCTTGTGATATCAGAAGCTTCTCCTGATCACTCTCAAACCCAGGTGCCATGTGGTGAGCAGCTGCCCAGAGGTGTCTGCAAAGTCGTGCTCTCAGCTCACCAGAGTTAAGCCTGAAAATGAATGGACCTTGGTGTGCAGCTAGCTAAGGAAGGTGAGCCCTCAAGAGTGTTCTCACCCTTCCCTTCTGGGAAAAGCTTACGGGGCTGCAGGAACTTGAAAGCCTGGGGAAAGGACCATTCTTTGACACTTGTTCAAGACATCTTTACTACCTCCCAATAAAAGTCCCTGGCCCCCTGGAAAGCAGAGCACAATGTACAGGGGATTCTGGGACTCTGGGACCAAGGGTGGTCACTTCTCTGCCCAGGCAAAGTCCCCAGAAAGCTGTCTGCCTTTCTCCCAACACCAGGTCTGTCATGATAATAATAATGAGTGATGATAAGAGCCAAGTGTGGCACCTCACACCTGTAATCCCAGTTACTCAGAAAGATTGCTTGAGTCCAGGAATCAGCCTTATCTCAAAGTAAAAATGAAAAGGGATGAGGCTATAGCTCAGTGATACAGCATCCTGAGTTCAATTACCAGAACTGCAAAAGGAAGGGGAAGAGGAGTAGGAAGAAGAGGCAGGGGGTGGAGGGAGAAGGGGAAAGGGGGAGAAGAAGAAAAAAAATTCTATCTGATGAGGAGTACCAATGAGGTAGGTGTTATTATTAAATCCATTTTACATGATCAAACTTCAGTGCAGAAAATTACTTGCCACAGAAGTAAGAAGTCATGAAGGCAAGATTTTAACACAAGTTTGTATTGGTTATGGCGCTAGCATTTCCAGCTTGTCTGCTTTCACAGTTCTGCTCAATCCCCTTTCCACTTCTCCATCTCCTTTCCTCCTTTCCCTTCCCTGCTCTGCTCTTTATACCTACCCCCATCTCTGATTCATGTCCTCTCCCCATCTCCCACCCTGCCCCAACTGAGGCTGAAGCAAGCTCAGAGCTCAGCTGCTCCAGACACATGCTTTTTACCAGCCCAGATAAAGTTTCACCACTGGGGCTGTGAACAATTTATTTCTAAGTCTGAAACTGAAATGGAAGAGTGGGGGAGTCCTAGAATTTAGGCTGCTGAAGCAAAAGGGAATGAAACAGTACTTGTCTGTATGTGTGAGAGTATGTACTTGTATGAATGTGAGAGCTGAGGACCTCCTCATAATGGCAAGTAGTGGAAGCTTACTGGCCCTTCACTCCTGAGCAAAGTAACATGATCAAAGGAACAAGGATATGACAGCTCCTACCTTTTCAACTGCTGCAGTCCAGGCATCATACCCATTGCCCCTGGAACTATTCTATAGAAAGTCATCAAGGACCTCATCACCAACACTGCTGGCACTTGTGCTCCCTCATCATAACTGGCTTTGTAACATTTCAGCCAGCCAATCACCTTCCTCCCTTGGTAATATTCTCCTCTCTTGGCTTTTCCATTTCTCTCCTCCCTAGATGTCCCTCCTTTCTCTCTGAGTCACCCTGCTCAGCATTTTTAACTGACTTTTTCCTGCTCCACTCATTCCTCAAAATGTACCCAGGCCCTACCCTGAGCCTTCACCTCTTCCCTTTCTAATCTCTGGCTATGAGCCAGCTCAGCCAGACCCTTGGCTTCAGTGAACATCTGCCACTTCTTGAGTTGCATTCCAGGCCTCTTTCAGAGCCCCAGGATCCACCCATGCCTGACTTCTGTGTCAGTCTGGATGATCTATGAGCACTGAGAACTCCATGTGGCCAACCTAGATCTCAGCTAGCCTCCAAACAGTTCCTTGGCTTGTGTTTCTTATGCCAGTAATGGTTACCACCAGCCACTGTCTTGTGAAGCCAAAATGTGCTTGAAAACCACCCTCTCTTCCATGCCTACAGCTAATCAGCCACCAAGTCCCATTTCCTGCATCCTAGGTATGCCATAAAAAGTCCATGTCTCCATATCTGCTGCCACTGCTCTGGTCCAAGCCCCATCATCTGTCACCTGGACCACATGAATAGCCTTCTCACTGGGCTCTATGCTTCCAGTCTTGTCCCTCTACAATCCAGTATCTACCCAGGGTCCAGAGGGATTTCATAACTTGCAGATCAGGTAATTTCCCTTCCCCTGCTTAGCAGCCCTTAGTATCTCCCTAGTAGACCCAAGATTAAATTCAGGCTCTACCTGGGTTGGCCCCACACTACCTGTCCAGTCACACTCCTTTGACATCTCCCACCCCACCTGACCTGAGCCCTCTCCTCTTCTCATATCCTGCTTGCTCATGGCCAGTCATGTTATCATTCTACACTCTATATTCCAACAATGCTAAGCTTCTTTCCACCCTTTCAAGGGTAGGCAGCCAGCTCTTTTGGAATAAGGCTACAGTCAGAATGGGACAAAGCACCAGCTGCAAGGAGTTGCCTCCAGATATGGACAAGGGTAGCCATGGTGGAGATGGTCTCAGAGACAAGGCTTCTGAAGTGTCCTTTAAGTTCTGAGCAGACTAGCCATTTCAGCTGGCATCTGACAGAGGCTCAGGGCATCACTTCCTCCATTTGCAAGAGAGGTTGTAGGATGCATGGTTTCCTCTAATTTCTCAGGGGTCAAGGTGATCTTGCTCCAACCCAGCATCAGAAATACTAAGACACAGAAATATCCTTTGTAAGTATCTGAGGAAACAGCCCAGTAAAGCCAAGCAGGCCCTCAGCCAGGGAGGATCTGAAAGTGGGGCTGGGGCAGGAGGGGGACACACCAACAAAGATATGGTGAGGAGGTGGGATAAAGGAAAGCAAGGCGGAGATAGAGACTGTAATGGAGGTAGCAGAAAAGAGACAGAGATGGACCTCACACAATACACAGAGACAGTTAAGGTAAAAATAAAAGAAAAAAGGAGGAGAAAGTCATTGAAAGACAAGGATGTAGAGGGGAGAAAAAGAGGAAGACTGGTGGGGAACAGAGACTGAGAAGTAAGAATGGAAAACAATAGGAGTGATCCCAAAACCTGTGAACATTAGAAGAAGATCTAACATATGAAAATATCTAAGTCAATAAAAATTACTGGAGGGATCTCCGCTCAGACAGTCCCACCTAGTGCCAGGGCCTGAGGAACTGACCCTGCCCATCAGTCTCTGGACAGCTCTGGAAGGAAGGTGGCTTGTCCTTTTGGCCTGAATCTGGAAGCTGGGTGGACAGGATGGGGGCACAGGGAAAGCTACCTGGGCTGGGAGAGGTGTCAAATCACCCTGCAAGGGAAGAGAGTCTGGGGGTAAATGCACTGGAGAGATTCTCAACTCCACCCCACCCCTGCCCCTCGTGAGCAAGAATGCCAGGGGCAGATGCAAAGCTGAGCTTCAGGCCAGAGGCCCAAGGAGGGTGGGGGTGGAAAAGAGCTAAAGTGAAACAGGGAACAGCACCCTGGCAGTTGCTGTGCCCAGCACATGGACATAGGGATGCTTTGGGGAATATCTTAAAAAGGTCACTATCCTGATCCCAATGCTGCATATTTGTTCCCTTTGTGAAGTGGTCTCTGCAGTAACGTGTCAAGTGATCTGGCTTCAAAAGGCTGCTCTACTACTTCCTGAACATGTGGTCCTGGGCCTCTGTTTCCTCATCTAGAGAATGTGGACAATAATCTTGAACTCAAAAAGTTATTGCGATGATTCCATGTGATAACAGAGTGAAACCAACAGGAACATGGCTTAGCTCCATTCTTGAGACCACATGGGACAGAGCTCTTGGCTGCTTCTGCCTGTGACAACCCTTGTGACTGATGGCAAAGACTCAGCTGGGCCTTCTCTTCATCAGTTCCTTTAGCCATTCCTCAGAGGACACAATTTTTGTGTTTGTGCTGAGGATTGAACCCAGGCCTTGTGTGTGCAAGGCAAGTATTCTATAACTGAGATACACTGTAGCACTGTGATGTCTTTTGAACTAGTCATTTAACAGAAGGTATTACAGGGAGAACATTAGAAGGTAGGAAGTGGGAGAACTTGGATAGGTAAAAGCTCAAATTTTTACAGACTCCAGCCCAGAAAGAGACCATTTGGCCCCAACCACTTTCCTTTTGCTAAATTAAAACCTCCCAGAAAGCCATAGGGAAAACTTCCTAGAGCAGGCCCTCCCTGAGCAGGTACTTTATGAGGTAGAGCATAGGGGCCTTCAACAACAGTTGTTCCTCTACTCCTCAGGAAAAATCAGGGGACAGGCCACTTCCAAGAAAGTCCTCACAGAGTTGGGGCAACACTGCCTCAGGGGCAAACCTCAACTCTAGCCCTGAGGGAGGCTGGGGAAGGAGGTTTCTATGGACTGCTAGACAGGGCAGGTGGTGGTAAAGGGAGGAGGTGGAACTCAGGTGTATGCTAAGGGCTGCCTGGCAACTGCCCATATAAATACCCAGGAGCAGAGAAAAGGCTCCTTGCTATGGATGATGGTGGGGGATGAGAGAAGGCTATTCTGCAGCACTAATTTTGCAGCCCACAAGCCCCCTCAGCGAGTCCCCTTATGCCTCACTGCCTGCTAAGGCCAGCTCCAAGTTGCAGCAGATAGAATTCACATTTTCCTGGGAGCTGGGGGCCTGGAGGAGGGGAGAGAAGCAGCAGCTGTGTGGAGAGCTGTCCTGAAGGGGAGGAGGGAGCCAGAGAGGAGAAAGGCAGGCTGGTGTAGCCCTCCCCCCAGCAGGCACTTCAATAATCTGATTTCCATAAAGAGAACTATCCCGGCCATAAAGATTTTATTGAAACTCCCAGCAGCCTGATAAAAGCGTAATTCCACTGACCACAATCTACCTAGGAATAGCTCCAGGATATTAGGCTGAAACACTGCAAAGCTATCCCTTCTGTAAGTCTGCTCCCCTCCCCTCCCCCCTTTCTCCTCCACTCCAAGGCCAGGAGCAGCCTCCATTGGGCTCAACTGTAGACCATTCACACTCTTTAGGGAAAATGATAGTCCAACTCTGAAAATAAGCCCCGCTCTACAGGTCTGGGACAGAGAAAAGGGGGCCCTGGACCAGAAGCACAGCAGTGTGTGGGATTCTTGCAGTTCCTGGGCCAGTCATGGCCTGTTTTAGACCTGCTGCTCCCAGAGCCCCTGGCTGAGACTCCTACCTAGAGCTGAAGTCCCCAGAGAGCTGGCTGGAGTCCTGAACATCAGAGAAAAACTCCTGATCCTGCAGGCCCACAGATTTGGATCCAAAGCCTGGCTCCACCACTTAGTGGCTAATGTGACAAGTCATTTCTCTTCTTAGTGGCTATGTGACGTTACTTCTCTTCTGGTTTTCAGTTTCTGTACTGGTAAAATGGAGGAAGGATTATTTATTCACAATCCTAAGAGTAATGAGAGAGTATGAGACACTTTCTGTAAAGTGTCTAGCATAGTGCCTGGCACAAAGCAGGCATTCCATACAGTTTACTCCTTAGCATCCTGGCTCCTAAACCCCAACAAGCCCGCCCCTCCCCTCCGGCCTAGATGAGGCTTCTTGGTAAGATAGGGCAACTCCTAAGAAAACAGGCATGGGAAGTCTCCTCACTTCTAAGGGTTAAATTGTTGACTTCCAATTAAACTAACCGACTGAGACTTTGGATGAGTTATTTCCCCTCTCTGAGCCACAGCCTCTCCACTTGTCCAATGAGAGCAGGCAGTCAGATGTGGTGATCTAAGTAACTTCCTGGTCCTGACTTTGCATTACTCAAAAACCTGTCCAAAATTCTGATTATCAAAAACTTTTCATTAGACAAATGTGCTTGAAGTACCTACTATGTACTAAGCACCACTCTTAGCACTACGAATAAAGCATTTGGAAAGCCAGACAGAAATTGCTGCTTCATAGAGCTCAGTGAAATCAATAAAGTCAACCAATACCCAATGTGCTATGTTGGAAGATCTGAGAAGAAAAATAAAGTATAAGAGATAGAGATGTTGGGGAGGAGCTGGGGATAAAAGTTTTAAGGCAGTAGCCAGGGAAGACCTCTCCAAGGAAGTACTATTTCATTCAAGACTTGAAGTGTGATGTAGTGACACACATTCATAACCCCAGCTACTGTGGAGACTGGGATAGCAGGATCACAAGCTCAAGGTCAGCATGAGCCATTTAAAGATACTTTGTCTCAAAAAATAATTTTAAGCATACCACACAGATATCTGGGAGACCAATACTCTGGAAGGAGTGAACAATCTGTTGAGCTCTCACAAATTATGGGGTGTGCACGTGGGTGGCTGTGTAGAAAGTCAGGGTGCTAGAGAAGAGCTGAGCTATAACAGGAATTCAGGCCATCTCCCACTATTCATAGTCAATGCCACTGTGTTCTTTGACATTGCTGTCCATGGCAAGCCCTTAGACCACATTTCCTTTGAGCTATTTCCAAAGTTCCAAAAACAGCTGAAAACTTCCATGCTCTGAGCACTGAAGAGAAAGAATTTGGTTACAAGGGTTCTTGCTTTCACAGGATTCCTGGATTTATATGCCAGGGTGCCATAATGACACTCACAACTCCATCTCCAGGAAGAAATTCAATGATAAGAATTTCATCCTGAAGCATATAGGTTGTTATGACTTATATCTAGATGTCCCCCCCAAAGCCTCATGTGGTCATAGGTATGGCTTTTTGAAGGTGACTGTATCTAAAATATGGGATGCTGTAATTAAGAATGTGATGTTAGGATTAAGGGTGTTCCATTCTGGGTGTGAGTGCTATCTGCCCAAAGGACAAGTAGTCTGGATGCAATATAAAAAATGGAAAGAAGGATTGCTTGCTTGCTGCTGCTGCTGCTTCCACTGCTGCCATCACTTGTTACTTGGTGCCTTCTTCCTTTCTTGCCACACTAAGAACAGTTTCTCCTCTGTGATGTCCCTCTGCCATGCTACCTTGCTTTAGAGCCAGCCAATTATGGACTGAAACCTCTACAAACTGTAAGCCAAAATAAAACCTTACTCCTTTAACTTTGGTTGTGGGAATTTTGTTCCAGCAACAAAATCTAGTTCATGGCATATACTGGACCAAATAAAATTGTTCCCAGTTCTTTACCTGAGCTACCAAGACTGAGTGGTTGGATGGCAAGCATGTGGTCTCTGGGAAGGTAAAAGAGGGCACTAACATCATGGAAGCCATGGGATGCTCTGGCTCTCAGAATGGCAATACCAGGCAGAAGTGTACCTTTGCTCATTGCAGACAACTCTAATATATACAACTCATGTGTATCTTAACCATGAGAGCGTTCCTTCAGGAGGGCACCCCTCTGCCCCATCTGCTTGTAATATCCTATGGTCTTTGTGCTGTCACTGTAGTTATTTGGGTTCTATATTTTCTTTTCTCTCTTTCAAACCTAACTGAATTAGTTAAGTTTATGATTATGAATTAAAAAACAAGGATTTAGTTTGTGTATGTCCCATAGACTGTTACAAGGATTTCATATTTTTATTCTGAGTGAGATGAGAAGCTTGTGGGAAGGTTTTCAACAGAGAAGGAATGTAGAGTGACTTCTGTTTTAACCTGATCACTCTAACTTCTTAGTAGAGAATAGACTGATGGTTTCAGGAGAATGAGAAGCAGAGATCAACCAAACTGTAACTTCAGGTGATCCAGGAAAGAGGTGATGGTAGAGGGGTGAGACTTGTGTGAGGCCTCAAGAGAGGGATCAACAGGGAAGCCAATGGAATAGCTTCCAGAAAAGGGGACATTTTTATGGGGCTTCAGGTCAGGACATGCACAGGTGACCTCACTGATGTGTGACCCAGAGAGGTCCCAGCTTGGTGATACATAGAGTGAGGTTACACGGGTGATTCTCAAAGCATTTCTGTGATCTGTTCTATGCCTTTCCCATCCTTTGCACATGCTTATATTTCTGCCTGGAATTTCTCCCCCTTTGTTCACAGATGTCTGCCTAGCCTAAAAGAGTCACTCAAAACAAGATGTCTGGAATGGTGGAGAAAGGAAAGCTGAAAGTCTGCTCCTCCTTAAAAACAATGAGAACTCTGGCACAAATCATCAATATCAACTTTTCCAGATCTCTGGACATTAACCAAAAGCTTACACCAATTCAAAGAATTTTATTAAAAAAACTTACTGACTCTTGGTAAGAACAGTGAACTTTGTGGAATTTAGACCTGCCCTGTTCCTCACTGTCATGTCTCTGAACTAGACCCCCCCCATCCAACTAGGAGAGAAAAACTCCCCCAAACAGATCTGTTATTCACACTTGGGGGAGCATGGCATTCAACAGGAATGCAGCCATTGTCCCCACACAGCTCAGCCTGAAAAAAGCTGGTTCCATGAAAACCACAAGAGACATGCTGTGCCTGCCAGCACCCTCTGTACCCAACACTGCCTTGTCCATCACCTAGTCTTAGGCCTGCACAGAGACCCAAAATTTTGTACCTCCCTCAGCAATATGTCCCTCCCCTACCTAAAATCCCCTGTAAAAACACGTCCTCACCCCTTGCTCAAGGATAACAATCTTTTCACCCTTGACCTAAATGCACCCAGTCAATAATAAAGTCCTCAGAAGTTGCTTCAACTTTGCTTGCCTCAGTGGTCTCAGTTGTGCCTCAGTTTCCCTAACACTCATCTCATTCTTTCAAGTCCCATGGTCACCTTAAAAATCAGCGGCCTAATACTAACCAGAATGACTGATTCCAGGGAACTGTCACTATTTGATCTGTCTAGGAATTTCCTGAAAAAGCATCAGTCACAGAGCTTGTTTCTATTTGACCTGGCTCAGAGCTCACTCAGAAGAATGTATCCCATCCCCCAGACAATTTATAAAAAACACCAATGCCAATCATTTAACCTCATAGCAGCAGTACCAACTGGGGCAAACTAGAGATTATCTGATCAGAAATCTTGAAGAACTGAAAAATGAGGCATTCACATGGGGCTTTGACCTACTCTGACAAACTCTTGGAGTTCTAGAAGGCTACTTGCAGAAGTAAGGCCATGATCACACTCTAGATACACCTGATAAGGATCTAAATTCTCACCTCTTGCTGACACTGAGACTTAGTAGAATTGCCATGGGAGCACTAAGAAGGTGTCCAACACACACACACACACACACAGAACCCTCATCAAGGGGTGGATAATTACTGATTTATTGGTTATCGGCACTTAAGGAAATCTCTGTCCAATCATGAGCTAACCACTAACTAACCAGCATACACATCAATAGCCACATATGACAAGGACTCCATTTATAGAATTAGTTTGGAAATGTTACCAAACAAACAGCTAAAATAAGAAGTCATAGAAACAAACTCTAAGAAGAACTGATTTCTAGAACAGCCAAATTACATTATTTGAAATGTCTTTTTAACAAATAATTATGAGATGCACAGAGAAAAAAGTATGGCCCATATGCAGGAAAAGAGTAATCAATGGAAACTATTCTTGAAGAAGCACAAAGGTTGGATTTACTAAAAGACTCCAACTCATTTATTGTTAATATGTTCATTGAAAATCAATTATCATATCCATCATAACAATATCTTAAAGAAGAAAAATATGACTGTATCAATAGGTACAGACAAATAATTTAACAGAATCCAACTCTGATTCTTGACAAAAGCTCTACAAAAGAACATCTATAAAAAGCTTACACTAACATCACAATGAACAATGAGAAACTAGATGGTTTCTTGCTAAAATCAAGAAGAAGGCAAGAAAGTCTGCTCAGTGTCACTACTCAAAATCATTCTGGCAGGCCTAGTTAATACAATGAGACAAAAAAGGGATAAAAATTTCCTGAATTATGGATGACATAAAATGTATCTATTCACAGATGACATGATCATCTACTATCATATCCTGAAGAATCAACAGAAAACTGCAATTAATAAACAATTATAGTGATGTTATAGGGTAAAATGTTCATAGATAAATAGATATTCTAAAGTTCATGAAAATATTTCTAAATAATTAAAATTCATCCATATTAGAAATGAAAAAGTAAAATTATCTTTATTGCAGATGATATGATCTTATAGATAAAAAAACTTCAGAATCCACAAAAAGCTGTTAGAACTCATAAATTCAGCAGTTTCAGAGTATAAAAGCAACAAAAATAAATTACGTATACATACAATGAACAACCTGAAAAGAACATTAAGAGAGCAAATTTATTTACAGCAGCATCAAAATAGTAAATAAATTTTAAGATAAATTTAACCAAGGTGGCAGAAGAGTTATACATTGAAAGACTACAAAATGTTTCTAAGGAAATTAAGAAGAAACATAAAATAGAGGGACATCTTGTGTCCATGCTTTGAAAGATTTACCATTGTTATGATGACAATATTATCCAAAGAGATCTATAGATTCAATGTAACCCTTATCAAAATACTGAGTTGTTTCATTTGTTTTGTCTTGGTTTGGTTTGGTTTTACTGAAATAGCAAAGTACATCTTAGAATTCATATGAAATCTCAAGGGACCCTAAATAGACAAAATGTTCTTGGAAAAGAACAATATTGGAGAACCCACACTTCTGGATCTCAAACTTTCCTACAAATCTATAATAGTAAAAACAACAGAATAGTACCACAAGGACAGATATATAGAGCAATGGAAGAGAACAGAGAGACCAAAATTAAATCCTCATATAAATGGTTAAATGCTTTTTGACAAGAGTCCCAAAGCATCCAATAGGCAAAGAATCACCTTTCAGTAAATGATTCTGGGAAAACTCGATGTTGACATACAAAATAATGAAGTTGGACCATTACCTCACCATACACAAAAATTAACTGGAATGAGTCAGATGGCACATGACTATAATCCCAGCACTCTAGGAGGCTGACACAGGAGAATCACAAGTTTGAGCACAACCTGGACAACTTAGTGAGTTTGTCTCAAACAAAAACAGTAAAGAACTGTCTCAATGCTTTCCCCAGTTAAACATAAATTAGCAAATGATTGAGCAAATTCACTTTTGGGTGTATAGCTGAAACAATTAAACCAGGTCTGAGAATGTAGTTCTGAGCAAAGGCCTTGGGTCCATTCCCCAACACCGTCAAAAAAAGTTCAAAATGGAACAAAAATAGAAACATGAGTTAAAATTATAAAATTCTTATAAGAAAAGTTGAGGAGAAGATTTCACTTTTTAGTGTTGGGGATTAAATTTGGACCCTTGAGCTTTCTAAACACATGCTCTACTAAGAAGTTGCATCTCCAGCTCCAAGAAAGGATTCTTCATGTCAGTGAATTTGGGAATAATTCCTTAAATATGACACCCAAAAGTGGAAACAACAAAAGAAAAAATAGACAAGTGGGACTTTGTTGACATTAGAAAGTTTTGTATATCAAAAGACACCACAGCACAGTATAATGGTATAGGACAGAATATTTTGCAAATCTATAGGACAGGAAAAAAAATATTTGCAAGTCACATAGCAGATAAAGAGTTAATATCCAGAATATACAAATAACTCCTAAAACTCAGCAATAAAAAGAATCAGCTTGAGTGGTGAGTTTCTGTACTCCGTGGCAGGGCCCCGGGAGAGGTTAAGATCATTGCTCCCCAGTGGTTAAGGACCCACCCAGCTTCCAGCCACACTAGACTAGGCTTGGGAGATTTTGCTGTCAGACTAGATCATGCCCAATGACCTGTATCAATCAGGGGAGTTAAGGGCATGTGAAGTGAGATCCAGAGCATTGGCACTTACCCAAGGAGAACTTTGGACCATCATCCACAGTGGTTAGGTGCTCACCCAGCTTCTTGGAACAATGGAGGTGGCACAGGAGGTCCTGTGGGCCTGATTAGACCATGCTCAGCAACCTGCATTCAGTCCCAGGAGCCAAGCGCATAGGAGATAATTTCCAACACATTCAGGGGAAGCTTTGGGACATCACTTGAAACAAGGAAATATAGGAAAATGACAAAAGGCCAAAATGCAACCTTAAACCTTCAGTCCACCCCAAGAAAGGAGCCATGTACATAGAAGAAAATATATACCATACACCTGAAATACCTGAAATAATAGCAACTGAAAAAAAAAAAGAAGCAACTCCTGGAAGCTTTAAAGGAATTCAAATTAGAAATAATCTCTAAGGTAAAAGAAGTGAAAGAGATGCTGAACAAATCTAAAGAAGAAGTTAAAACATTAGAGGAGCAAACAATAGAATGCATGGCTGAACAATATAAGAAACAAATAGAATACATGAAGCAGAACCAAATGGATATACAGGAAATCAAAAATTCCATTGAAAGTTGTCAAAACTACCTCAACGAAAGTGAAGATAAAATTTCAGACCTTGAAGACAAGATTGCAGCTAGTGAACAGGAAAGGAAATATCCTTTAAAAATAACAAGAAATCAGGACATAACAATTCATCAGCTGAAAAATGATGCAAAGAAAACCAACATAAGATTGAAAGGGATAAATGAGAAAGAAGGGAACAACACAAATAATATCCAGAGACTATTTACAGAAGTAATAGCTGAAAATTTCCCAAATATGAGAATGGGAACTGACATTAGGATTAGTGAAGCATACAGAACTCCAAATAGCCATAAGCAAAATAAAACTACACCCAGACATATAATAGTCACCATCACAGAAATTCAACATAAGAATAGAGTATTAAAAGCTGTTAGAGACAAAAGGAAAACCTATCAGAATCACAGCAGACTTCTCAGCACAAACAATGAAGTCAAGAAGAGCATGGAGAGAAGTATTTCAGATCCCAAA
The DNA here is from genome assembly GCF_034190915.1 of Cavia porcellus. Taxonomy (NCBI): domain Eukaryota; kingdom Metazoa; phylum Chordata; class Mammalia; order Rodentia; family Caviidae; genus Cavia; species Cavia porcellus. The sequence goes on along the minus strand of NW_026947486.1, from coordinate 35,241,083 downwards.
GGAAAATGACCTCCAACCTAGACTGACATACTCTGCAAACTGTCCATAAAAATGGATAGAGAAATAAGATACTTTCATGATAAAGAACAGCTGAAGAACTTCATGATCACCAAACCAACCCTGCAAAGAATACTGAAAGACAGTTTAGATACACATAGGAAAAAGCCACTAAGCAAGGCAGACAATTAAACATAATGGAAAGATAAAGATGCAACAGCAGGAAGATAACATGTCAACAATAAACCAATATACAACAGTTATAATCATTAATTTAAATGGTCTCAATTCACCTATTAAAGAAATAGACTGGCAGAATGGATCAAGAAACAACATCCAAAAATATGCTGTCTACAAGAAACCCATCTAAACCAAAAGGAAACTCAGACTGAAATTCAAAGGACAGAAAATAATTCTTCATGCAACAGGAACCCAGAAAAAGCAAGGGTTACTATTCTGTTTGCAGACAATGTGAACTTCAAACCAAGAAGGATCAGAAGAAATAAAGAAGGTCACTACCTACTAGTAAGGGTAAAACTTCAAGAGAAAGAGATTACAATCTTCAATATATATGCATCAAATTCTAGAGCACCCAGTTATACAAGCAAGTATTAACAGAAATGAAAAATCAAGTAAGCAATAACACAATTATAACAGGAGACCTTGACACACCATTGACACAAAGGGACAGATCAATCAGACAGAAAGTCAGCAAAGAAATAACAGAACTGAATCACACCTGTGAACAAATGGACTTCATAGACATATACCGAGTGCTCCATCCAACAACATCAAAATATACATTCTCAGAAGTACATGGGACATTCTCTAAAATAGGTCATATACTACACCCACAGAAAATTTTTAGATAAATGCAAAAGAATTGAAATTATCCCATGCATGTCATCAGATCATAGCACCATGAAACTAGAAATTAGTGATAACAGAAACTGCAAAAAAGACCACAAACACATGAAAATGGAATAATACACTTGAGCAATCAGTGGGTCACAGGGGAAATTAAAGAAGAAATTAAACAATACCTACAAGCCAATGAAAATACAAATACAACTGAACAGAATGTGTGGGATTCAATGAAAGCAGTCCTCAGAGGAAAATTTATTGCACTGAGTTCCCACATTAGGAAAACAGAATGAATACGAATAAACAACATGATGCTACACCTAAAACATCTAGAAAAAGAAAAGCAAGTCAAGACCAAAGCCAAAAGAAGGGAGGAAATTATAAAAATCAGAGTAGAAAATAATGCAATAGAGACTAAGAAAACAATCCAATGAATCAAAGAGTTGGTTCTTTGAAAGAATAAATAAAATTGATAAACCCCTAGTAAACCTTATTTTTAAAAGGATAGAAAAAGCTCAAAATCATGCAATAAGGAATGAAAAAGATGAAATCACTGCAGATTCTGTGGAAATACATAAGATCATCAATACCTATTTCAAAAACCTCTACTCTCATAGGTTGAACAACACAGAAGACGTGGACAGATTTCTAGAAACATATAAAGTACCAAAGCTGGGTCAAGAAGATTCAAAACTGCTAAATAATCCAATTTCTATTAATGAAATTGGAAATGTAAGTAAGTCCTTACCTACAAAGAAGAGCCCAGGCCCAGATGGATTCACTGTGGAATACTACAAGAAAAGAAACAAGACTTAATGCCGCCATTCCTCAAACTCCTCAAAGAAATTGAAAGGAAAGCAATTCTTCATATGTCATTCCTGGAAACAAATATTATTCTAGTATCAAAACCTGACAAAGACCCAAATAAAAAAGAGAACTACAGGCCAATCCCCCTATTGAACACAGATACAAAAATACTCAACAAAATATTGGCAAAACAAGATGCAGCAAATCATCAAGAAAATTATACACTAGGACCAAGTGGGATTCATCCCAGGCATGCAGGGATGGTTCAACATACGTAAATCAATAAATGTAATCCACCATATCAATAGAGCCAAATGTATGAATCTCAAGATCATTTCTATAGATGCACAAAAAGCTTTTGATAAAGTTTAACATTCATTCATGATAAGAACTTTATAGAAAATTGGAATAGATGGTCTTTACGTCAATATGATAAAGACCATCTATGACAAACCAACCGCTAGCATCATATTAAATGGCCAAAAACTGAAGGCCTTTACCTTGAAATCAGGCACAACACATGGATGTCCCTTATCACTGCTCCTATTCAACATAGTACTGGAAATACTAGCCAGAGAAATTAGACAACAGAGAGAAATGAATGGGGTAAAGATAGGAAAAGAAGAAGCTAAATTATCATTATTTGCAGACGACATGACAGTCTACATAGAAGACCCCCAAAACTCCATGGAAAGATTCCTAGATATAATAAATATTTTCAACAATGTGGCTGGATACAAAATCAATACTCAAAAGTCAAAAGTATTCATATACACTAACAACAAAATCACTGAGGGAGAAATAAGAGAAACCACTCCTTTCACACTAGCATCCCAAAAAATGAAACACTTAAGAATTAATCTCATGAAAGTAGTAAAAGATTTATACAGGGAAAATTATAATACCCTGAAAAAAGAAATTGAAGAGGATCTTAGAAACCGGAAAGACATTCTTTGTTCACGGATAGGAAGAATAAATATTGTGAAAATGGCTATTCTCCCAAAACTGTTATACAACTCAATGCAATCCCAATAAAATATCATCAACATACCTCCCTGATCTAGAGAAATCACTCCTAAGATTCATTTGAAACCAGAAGAAACCTAGAATAGCAAAGACAATTCTGAGCAGCAAAGGCAAGGCTGGAGGCATCACAATCCCTGACTTGAAGTTATACTACAAAGCTACTGTGATAAAAGCAACATGGCACTGCAATAAAAACAGATCTGAAGCTCCATGGAATAGATTAAAAGATACAACCACAACTACAAACACACTCAACCACCTTATCTTTGATAAAGGCACCAAACATATTCACTGGAAGAATGACAGTCTCTTTAATAAATTGTGCTTAAAAAAAAAAAAAAAACTGGCTCTGCATGTACCGAAAACTAAAACTAGACCCATGCCTATCACTATGTACTAAACTGAAATCTAAATGGGTCAAAGATATGAATATTAAAACAGAAACACTAAATCTATTGGAAGACAAATTAGGTAAAAATCTTGAAGATATAGGGGTAGGTAGAGAATTGATAAACAGGAATCAAACTGCACGGGAAATACTTCTCAGAATCAATAACTGGGATCACATCTTATTAAAAAGTTTCTGCATGTTGAAAGCAATCTCCAGCATAGGGAAAACAATATGCACAAACTGGGTAAAATTCTTAGTCAACTGTCTCTCAGCCCAAGGACTTCTGTCTAACACATATAAAGAATTAAACAAAACCAGACCCCCTAAATTCAAAGACCCAATCCAAAAATGGGCATCTGAGATGAATACACACTTCTCAGATGAAGAAATACAAATAGCAAATAAATGCATGAAAAAATGTTCATCATCATTGATCTTTAGAGAAATACAAGTTAAAACAACACTGGGATTCCATCTCACTCCAGAAAGAATGGCCAGCATCAAGAAAATTACCAATAACAAATGCGAGAGAGGCTGTGGGGAAAAGAAACTCTCCTGCACTATTGGTGGGAATCTAGACGGGTGCAACCACTGTGGAGGTCAGTCTGGAGATTCCTCAAAAACCTGGGATTGGAAGTCCCATTTGACCCTGCTATTCCACTTCTAGGCATATTCCCAGAAGAACTGAAAACATCATACCACAGTGATATATGTGAACCCATGTTTATAGCAGCGCAATTTGTAATAGCCAGATCTTGGAAACAACCTAAGTGTCCATCAACTGAGGAATGGATAAAAATGTTGTGGTATTTTTATACAATGGAGTACTACTCAGCCATAAAGAATGATCACATTGAGATATTTATAAATGAATGGATGCAACTTGAGACCATACTTATAAGTGAAATAAATTTACTCATATGTATAAATACTGTATAATCTCCCTAATGTAAGAAATAGTAAGAGTACATAAGAGTTTATGGTAATCATGATTCCCCATTACATTGCTTTGAAGCCTTGAAATGTTTTCATTCATTAGTTGGAATGGTTTTATCCTGCTTTGTTTGGTTTTATTATTTGTGATGGTATGAATAGCTATTTTGAAGAAAAGAAGACATTATAACAGCCAGTGCTGATTTAATGTCATCTTACTCTGGAGTCTTACCATGCTTTTGTTCTTTTGTTTCCACTGGTTCTATCATGTTGTATCTTATTGGATTTTACAATGTGTGATAGCATAAATAAATTTTTATGGAAATTGAGATAGCCATTGTTTGTTTTCTGTTATTTGTTCTCAATGCCCTATAATACTCTCATTCTCTTGAATGTTTTTATACTATTTTGTTATGTTTGATACTATTTGTATAAGAAGTTATATTCAACTATTTCAAAGAAAGAGACATTGTGGTTTTTACTTTTAATTACGGGTTGTCCTGTGGTGAAATACTGTGTTGCTTACATTGTTCTGTTCTGACCTGCTTTGTTATGTCCTCTTTTGTCTTAATCTCTTTAAAATAAAAAAAAATTAAAAACAGCTCAAAAATGAGCCATAGACTTCAATAGACATTCTTCTAAGGGGGGTATACAAATGAGGGGCCAGGTGTATAGCTTAGTGGTGAGGCCCTTTGCTGTGCAGGCACAATGCCTTGGGTTTGACCTCCACTGCCAAAACACAGGAAAAAAGATATTCAAATGACTAATAAGCATATTCAATTATGTTCAACCTCATTAATGATTAAGCAAATGCAAATTAATACCACAAGTGAGAAACCATATCTCATTAGGATAGCTAAAACCAAAAATAGAAGCTGAGGCAGAAAGATCTCAAGTTCAGTGTCAGCCTAAGCTACATCATGAAACACTGCCTCAAAAACAGTTTTTCAAAAAGCAAAAGCAGAGTAACAAGAAAAAGAAGAAATTGGAACCCTTGTGCAATGTTAGTAGGAATGCAGAATGATGCAGTTGTTGAAAACAGTATGACAAAAAATTAAACATAAGCCATGTATGATGGCACATGTCTGTAACCTCAGCACTCAGGAGGCTGAGGCAGGAGGGTTGCCTGTTCTGGGCCAACCTGTACTACAGAGTAAGACCCTGTCTCAAGCTCCCCCCTCCCCCCGTTAAACATAGAATTGGCAAATGAGCAAATTCACTTTGGTGTATATAGTTAAAACAATTTATACCAGGAACTTGAGTAAATATTTTTACACTAATATTCGTAGTGGCATTATTCACAATAGGCAAAGGGTAGAAACATCCCAAATGTTCATTAATGGACAAGTGGATAAGCAAAATGTAGTATATACATACCATGGAATATTATTCAACCTTTAGGAGGAGGGAAGTTCTGACACATTGTGTTACAGGTGTATTAGTTACTTTTTACTCATTGCTGAGACAAAATACCTAATGCCCAAAGTTGGGAAAGGAAAGGATTATTTCTTACACGTTTTGGAGGTTTTAGTCTACACTCAGTTGGTTCCAAGGCAGGGTGGCATGGCAGAGACGCAGTTCATGATGGCTGCAAACAACGAGCCAGAAACCGGCAAAAGAAAGCAAGACATACCTTTTTCCTGCCATTACATTACATCCTGGCTCCACCCCTAGGCCAGTGTAGCACTCACACCTCCAATCCAAGTGCTAGACAATGAACCAATCACAAATACACAATGCAAATGCATGAGGCCTGGGGGCCACCAACATAAACCGTGACAACGGGTAAACTTTGGTAGTGATACTTTTTTTTTTTTTTTTAAATCGGTACCAGGGATCCAACTCACGACCACCTGCTTGCAAGGCAGGTGCTTATGCCACTGAGCTAAATCCCCAGTCCAATAATGGGTAAACTTTGAAGACATTATGCTAAGCATAATATGCCAAAATAAAAGAACAAATATTGTGTTATTGCACTTATACATATTCATTGTACTAGAGTAGTCAAATTCACGGAAACAAAAAGTCAGGAGCTAAAGGGAGGAAGAAAGCGAATGTTATTATTTAAAGGGTTTCAGTTTCAGTTTCAGAAGGTAAAAATGTTATAGTGTTGGATGATGGTGATAGTTGTACAATAATATGAATGTACATAACATATTAATTGTAATCCCCAAGGTGAGCACTAAGAAGCTAACAAATATATATATATATATATAAATTATAAGAGAATTTAGATGATATACTATATAACACCTATTTCATGTGGAAGAAGGCAGTATGGAGACATAGAAAACAAACAGCAAAATGGCAAGTATAATTTCAACTTTACTAGTGATTGCAATAAACATCAATTAAATATTTAAAAAGCAGGGATTAGCAGAATGGATTAGAAAAACATGATCAGCTGTACATTGTATACAAAAGACATATATTAGATTCAGTGGAAAATTTTGTTGAGTATAAAATTATGAGAAAAGATATATCATGCAAATAGGAACCAAAAGAGGGCTGGAGTGACCATAATAGTCTTTATTAAAAAAGTAGACTTTAAGATACACATCATTATTAGATTAGAAGAATGGCATTTTATAATGATGAAAGGATCAATTCAAAAGGAAGACTTAAAAACTATAAAATGCACCTAATAAATGAGCCTCAAATTACATGAAGCAAACACTGACAGAACTGAGGAAAGAAATGAACAATTCTGGATAGAAAAACTAAGAAGATAGTCAACAAATATATAGATGATTTGAACAACTGACCTAATGGGTATACATAGAACACTCCATACAACAATTTAAAATATTTACAAATAAATTTTATGAAAGAAATACAAGACTTGTACACTGAAAAGTATGAAATACTGCTGAAATAAATTTTAAAAGACCTAAATAAATGGAAAAATATTCCATGTTGATGAAGGCTTAATATTGATAAGATAGCAATAAACCCCAAATTGATCCACAGATCAAATGCAATTCCTATTTAAAAAAAAAAAAAAAAAAAAAACTCTAGCTATTTTTTGGGAAATTGGATAAGCTTATTTTAGAATTCATATGGACCAAGAAGAATCCAGAATAGTCTAAACAATCTTGAAAGATGAGAATAATTTCAAATTTTTATACTCTTACTATTCCTAATTTCATATTTACTATGGAACTACTGTAATCAAGACAGCAAGTACTCTCCTAAGGGTAGACATTGAGAAGTGAGAATTGAAAAATATACCTTTGCAGATATGGTACTTTACTTTTCAACAAGAATGCTAGAACAACTCAATAAGGAAAGAATAATATTTTCAACAAGTGGTTTTAGAAAAACTGGATATCAACATTCAAAAGACTGAAGTTGGACCCCTATCTCACATCAATTTTTTTTTGCTTAAAATGTCTTGGAAATTTGTATGTGAGAGCCAAAACTATAAAGCCCTTAGAAAAATTAGCGAGTGTCTTATGAGACTTGATCAAATATATGATGAATGCTGCTGCTGCATACCACCCAACAAAAAGTCGGCTCATAAAAACATTATACTGTGTCCTCATCCAGTTTGTTTACCAGAGATGGCACTGTGAGACTTCTAACTCTTTCCCAAAATAAAAATGACCATGAAAGGTAAATGCATTGAATGGATTCAGCACACTGAGATAGCCAAGACAGTGAAATTAAGATACAAAAGATTTCCAGAACTGCCTCAGAAAGTGACAAAAACAATGGGGTAAGACTGTTCAAAGCAAGAGGGTCTATTTTGAAGGTAATCAATGGCAATGTGTCTTTTACTAAGATTTAAAAATAAATAAACATTCACCCCAGTTTTTGATCATAGCTTCTATATTTGGCAAAGGACTTACATTCGGAATATTATAATGAGCTCTTACAATTCAACAACAAAAGATAAACTAATAAAAATTGACAAAGAATATAAATAGTTTTTTACTCAAGGAAGGTACACAATTGGATAACAACACTTGAATCACAACATGATCAGCTATCAGGAAAATACAATATCAAAACCACAATAGGATGTTAGTTCACTCCCATCGCATGGCTTAAAAGGAAAAATAATAGGTTTTGGTAAGGATGTGGAGAGATTGGAACTAATATACACTAATGGTGGAAATGCAAAATAGCACCACTGCTTTACAAAGCAATTGAGCAATTCCTCAAAATGTTAAACACAGAGTTACTTTATGAATCAACATTTCTACATATGGATATACAGTGGCAACTTAGTTTGTGAATGCATTTGTTTGAAAACAATTTGATTCACAAACAGAGGCATTTGGCAAATTTTGTTTTTTTGGCAAACCCTGCATCAGGTGACAAACATAACCATACCATCTTTCCCATGCAAACAAAAACATGGCCATCTTTTCTAAAATCACAGACACACAGAACAAATTAAGTTTGTGAACTGAGATACCACTATATATGTATGTGTATATGGTATGAAAACATATGTCCAAAGAAAAATTTTGTACATGAAAGTTTACAGCAACATTATATATAATAGCCAAAATGTGGGAACAACCTAAATATCAATAAGTGATAAATGTTACTGACATACTACCATCTTATGTTGAAGTCCTACTATGCTTTTGTTCTTCTGTTTTGATTGGTTCTACCCTGCTGTGTTTTATTTGATTTTATTATGTGTGATGGTATAGACAAATTTTTTGAGGAAAATGAGATATTATAGTAGCCATTGTTCATTTCCTGTTATTTGGTTTTGAAGTATTGTAATGCTTTCATTCTTTTGAATGGTTTTATAGTATTTTGTTATATTTGATATTGTATGTGAAGGTATGTGCAACTATTTCAAAGAAAAGAAACACTATAGTAGCTACTGTTGATATCCAGTTGTCTTGTTGTGAAGTGATGTGTTGCTTGCATTGTTCTGTTCTGATTTGCTTTGTTCTGTTCTCTTTTGTTTTATTCTCCTTAAAATAAAAAAAAGTGGAAGAGGAAAAAAAAGTAAAAGAAAGAAGTATAACATACATGAAGTTTGAAATATTATGCTAAGCTAGACCAAATGGTACATGCCTATAATCCTAGTTATTTAGGAGGTTGAAGCAGGAGGATCTCAAGTTCAAGCTCAATTTGAGGAGATTCTGTCTCAAAATAAAATTTAGAAAAAGTACTGAAGATGTAGCTATGCCCTTCCCAGGTTAATGAGCAAACAAACAAACAAATGTTAAGTGAAAGAAGTCAGACAAAAATGTTGAATATTGTATGAGTCTATTTATATGAAATATCCCATAAAGGCAAATCCATAGAGACAGGAAGTAGATTAGTGAGTACTGAGGACTTGGAATGGAAGGGTTAGAATTGGGAGAGATTGCTAATGGGCATGGAGTTTCTTTTCACATAGAAAAAATGTTCTAAAATTATATGATTGTGATGGTCATATGACTGTGTAAGTCTATGAAAAAAATCACTGGATTGTGCCCTTTAAATAGATGCACCTCATGCAGGGGTTCATTCCTCTGTGAAATGGTCCTGAGTTTTGGTCAAGAGAATTGAAAGGGCACCCAGCACTATTGCCCAAGTACCTCACGTGGGCTGGGATGCTTTCCATACCTTAACCTGATGGAATCTAGGGCTAGTTCTATAAGGAAAGAGTTCTTTTCTCCATTTTACAGCTGGTGAAACTGTGCCACTTTGCAGGAAGCAGCAGAAGTAGGATTCAAACCCAGGTCTTCACTCCTCCTCGGTCCCGGGGCCTGGTGATGGGGCTCCCAGACACCCTTTCCTTTGTATGTCTCCCTGGAGATAGAGTGGCAGAAGTGGGCACTGCCCACTGCCTTGCTCTCAGAGTCTAGTGCACAGTCCTGCTGAGCCTCCCTGGGATGAGGGCTAAGGTGGAGGTTGTATCAATGAGCTCAGCCAGGCTGCTGAAAACCCGCCTCAAGCTGCAGCGTCTCAGGCTTCATGTATTTTTATCACAGGTCATGGGGAATTTCCCGAGCAGGCAATCAATACCAATTCATTATTCACGGTGGCCCAGAGGTGGGGGCAGGCAGCTCCCATGCTGAGCTTCAAGGCTCCTGCATGCATTCCCACCCAGAGACAGCAAAGCAACCTCCTTGTCCCTCACCCTAACTCTGGAGAGCACTGTGGGGTGCTTCATATGAGCAACTTCTTTCTTGCATACTTTCTTATAGGTGACTTGTAAAGGTGATTTCATCTCTGATCTACTCAGTACAGGGGGATCCAGTGACTGACCCAAGGTCATGCAACTACTAAGTGCAGGGCAGAGTTTTCAAACAGGTGGGAGAGGGCATTGTCAGTGAAGATCCTGCTGAAAAGGTAATTCCAGCTCTCCAGACTCAACTGTCCTCTTCCCTGCACAGCTGCAAAGCCCTGCCATTCTAACCTGCTGCTGCAGTCATCCCACCTGCTTGGGCTCGCTGAGGACACTCTTCCAAACTGGCTCAGCAAGCATGCCACAATTCTGATTTGACAGATGAGGAAACTGAGGCTAGGGATGAGAAAAATCATACAGTAGCATAGCAGCGGCAGGGCCACAATCAGAACCCAGTTCCTTGCCCTTCTGGCTGGGCATTTTCTCCACAATACAGTATAAAGACACATAACCCCATTTTACAGGTCATTCTGGAACTTTTAGGAGAAAGACCATTAACCACAAAGCCCAGAGAATAGTGTTAATTCAGCAGCTTTCTCCCCCAACCCACACTGTGCCTGCTGCCAGATGGTCCCTGTAGAAGTATAGAGGAGACACTGAGGAACATCAGTTTCTGGGTAGATGGCAGGAGCAACCTCCAGACTCTGCCCACCCCCCCTCCCCCCTGCTGCCCCGTGCTCCTGCTGTCCTGGGTTTCTCCCACAGTGGCAGGCACTTTGCTCCTCCTCTCCTGGCTTCCCTCAAGACCCAGGCTGCTACCTGGAGCCAGGCAGTCCAAGGAAGCCCCATCTTCTGTCCCCAGAGAGAGCTCAAATGACCATTAAGTCCTGAGCAGATGTAAGCAATGGTAGGCAAGGGCCCAGGGCAGGAAGCATTTTGTTCTCTGCTAATTTGCCTCCCATGGTCACCCGAGAGGGTCTGGAGCCTGGAAGGGAAATAGCCACATCAGTTCTCCATGATGATTTTTCTGTGGTAAGAAACTGAAGCACTTCAGGTCTGGTCTGTGAACAGATTCCTGGACACCTCAGAAGACACAGCAGGGAAGGTGAGAAGGGGCTTTCACACATGACCTCTGCTCCAGAGTCCACCCCTAAGTGCCTCCCAAAGAGTTGAGGGAAGGCCAGGAGCAGGTCGAGGAACAGAGAACACCTTACAGCTCAGCCAGAGCTTTGGGGCCTTATTGCTCTGAGACCATGAGCTCTACAGACCCTTGCATGACTGCTGAGTCTCCTTAGCAGCTCAGACACCTAGGCCTTTAATAAAGCATCTATTTCCCTTCCTTCTCCCATGGTACATATGGGATAGCTGAGGCTCAAGGTAGAAGAAGGCCATATTAATGAAATCAAGGGCAGAGCTGAGATAAAGCTGCATACACACTCTCATGACTTAACTTTCTTGTGCCTTAGATTTCAATTTACAAATACCAACTCATAAGAAGATAAGGCTGATGCTATTTCCCTTTATTTTCCCAGTCACAATACTCGGGATCTCCTAAGTGCTCAATAACTGCTTTTAGACCAGTGATTTCTGATCTGAGCAGCTCCTTAGAGACAAGCTGAGCTTTGGAGAATACCAACAACTCATTTTGGGTACACTGGCCCCTGGTTTCAAGCAACTAGCCTTGGCCTTAAGGTTGTTCCTCTGCTCCTGGAGTGTGCCTGAAACCATCTACTGCCCAGGTTTCCACTCACTCTGTTGCCTTGCTCAGCTCCTGTCCCTTGCTATCTTTCCTTGCTCTTATTTGTCCCTGAAGACCAGGCCTAGTCAGAGCCCAGCACCAGACTGGGAGCACCTAATGAAGGCCTCTCTCACTTGTTCATCACAGGCCATCAGAGCTCAGGGGCCTTGGAGAGCCAGCTTGGGGGAACAGAAGCCAATGACAAGACAGGGAGTAAATGCTTGGATCTCACTTCTTCTCCATGATCAGCTCAGCAGAGCCCACCTCAATACAACAGGTGTCCTGAGGGACTGCCTTCCTTGGTCTAGGGATGAAGATGGACCTGAGAGGAATAGGCTGAATCATAACAGTAAGAGTAATATTAATCCCAGCGGCAGTTGTCTGTCAATCCTGTTCTCATAATGGTCCTACAAGGTCAAAAATATTATTGCTATGTTACAGATGAGGAGACTAAGACACAGAGAGGATGAGTAACATGCCCAAGGTTGCACAAACAGAAAATGAGAAGTCAAACCCAAGCAGTCTAGAGTCCCCAAACCAAGTCCTGCCAACCATAGATTCAGTGCAACTGACAGTGAACCTTAGGCTGCTGGGGTGCATGCTGGGGCACTGGTACTCCTCCCAGGCTTTGCTTTAACTAGATTCCCCACTTGCTAGGTTCTCTCTAGCCTTGGCCTTCTCCTTGTGTCTCATCTTCTTCCAGGTCACCCTGCACATTCCTTAGGACTCTCCTCATGCTGTTCCCACTCCCACCCCAAGGGATAAGAGTGCTGCTGATGGAGCCTGCAGTCTGCAATATTTAGTACAGTATTATAGCTTCTTTTGGACCTAGAAGTCATTTCAAAATTCCTGTCACTGGCTACTGCCTGCATCATGTCTAAGCTTGCTGTGCCCTTTAGGCACTATCTTGGTGAATTTACTTACCCTTACCAGGGCCTCCTTGGCACCCAGGTCAGTTTTCTACCCCTGTACCCTGTTCTACCTCATACTCTGTATGAGGCCAAACTGGCCTCACAGCTGAGCACCATGAATGTGTCAAGGGAAAGGCTCACTTTGTGGCAAACATTGTGATAGGTACTCACATTGCAGCCATTTCATTTGATCAAAGCCTCAATTTACAGAAGATGGAACCGAGTTAGCTCAGAGTTCAGCAAAGGAACCTGAAGTGAAACCAGGTTTGCCTGGTCTCAAAGATAGAATTTGAGCAGTAGGAATAAGATGCACAAGAGCTGAGGCAAAACCTGTGGGCTTGGAGAGAACCTGCTTGAAGCTCTGGGAAGGTTGGGGGTTAATAACAGGTTTGTGATTTGCAGGCCATGGGAGGAGAACAAGAATCCAGCCCCTTCCTGTGAGTTGCCCCCACAAGCCCGCCACAGGGAGAAGAACCAGATGTCAGCCCCTTCCAGTGTGTAGGCTGGGAGACAAGAAGAGCCAAAGTTTCGCACCCCCACCCCCTCACAAAGCAACTGACTGATCCAGAGAAACACAGCTTGAGAAGATAGCTATTAAAGTAAAATACAGGGCTGGGGATTTAGCTCAGTGGCTTAAGTGCCTGCCTGGCAAGTGTGAGGTCATGAGTTTGATCCACAGTAACAAAGAAAAAAAGAAAAGAAACCTAACTTTCAATACAACTTAATTCATGTAGTGTTTAGTGTTTCATTGACTTTGCAGGCCTAAAGCCAGTAGTCTGATCATCTATTTAGAGGATAACAACATACAGTATAGCATCTATGGGGGATCTCCTTCTGAAAGTGGTGGCCATTGTAATTCCCTATTATCTTGTTTTAAAGATAATGTATCGTTTTCATTGTTTTTTTTGGTTTAGTTTTATTCTGTTTTGCCTTGTTTGCTCATTTTGATCAATTCTTTGACATGAGAAGAACCTGGAATCTTACTCTAGAAGAATAGTCGAGTAACCCAGAACCTGGGTTAATATTTAATTGGTGAGCCACCTTAAGAAGGATCTACCAGATAACATTATCTTTTAAATCCACATAAAACCTAAATAGTGTAATGATCCCATGTTACAGAAACAGAGGCACAGAGAGTTTAAATCATTTGCCTATAATCAGCAGCAAATACATAGTGAGGCCTAAACTTGAACATTATCAATTCCACACTCTTGCCACATGTCATAACTGACTCTGAGAAGTCTGGAGCCAAAGTGGCTCACAGAATGCTGGGCAGAGGGAACAAGTGACAAAGTGTGATTTGCAGGCCATGGGGTGGAGTACAAGAAGCCAGTCTTTTCCTGTGAGTTGGCACCAAGAGCAGGCAGAAGCCAAAGAGTGGGGAAGGTGACTTTTGCTGGGAAAGGGGGAGGGGAATGGGAGATGTCCCAAGTGGTGGCCCTGGGAAGACGGTCAGACACAGAGCCCTGTGAAAGGAGGTTGGCTGCCAGCCTAGGCCCTCAGGATTGGCTGAATGAGGAGCCCCAGTAGGAATGATCTTGAGAAACCAGGCCTACTGCAGGATCTAGCAGCAGCCAAGGTAGTTTAAAGGAGGCGAGGGAACAGGATTGTCTCTGGACAGAAGGTCAGGGCCCCCTGGCCTATGAAGGTTGTAAAGACATGAGTGAGGCACAGATGCCCAAAAGTGAGTGCCATTTGAGGCACCAGCCCAAGTTCATGGCCTTGTTCACAGGAAAACAAGTCACAGATGCCAACTCTTCAAGCACAGTTCCACGGCAGGAAGACTGCAGCAGCAGACAGAGGTTGGAGTCATCTAGGACAAGGTAGCTGGCCTTGTACAGTGGCAGGACTTCACAGGCTGATATAGGGAGACATTCCTGAGGAAAAGCATGGTACAAGGTTGCATTTGTAAGTCTCTTTTAAATTGCAACCACATATCCAGCCACAGAGGCATGCAGACTCCCTCTCTCCTTTGTTAGGCTCAAACACCTCCATCATTGTGGCTGGATTTCAACTACTTACACATCTGCCTGCCTCATCCATCAGACCAGGGGCAATACAAGGGCAGGAACCTGTCTTTACAGCCACCGTGTACTTAGGGCTGACAAGTTCCTGCCTCATTACCTACCTTGCTTCTTTCCATTGTCCCACCGCGCCCTGCTGTGTCTGACTGAAGGGCAGATGGCTGGGGGCCTAACTGGATGCTAGGCCCCAGTAGGCTCAATGCAGATGCCTGAGGAAGGAAAAAGTGAAGAATGAGTGTAGGCTTTGGTGACTAATCTTGGCCACCATGGTAGGGCCCAGGCAGTATTCAGAGGTGAGGCATGGAGTATGTGTGTATCTAACTGCCAGGCCCCATGGCAGCTGAATCAGAGCCCTGGGGGCTGTGCAGAGTGCATAATGGGGCCGGGGACTGATCTTCCTGAGTTTCACAAGGACTAGGGAGAGAGACCATAAACTCAGGTCTGCTGCTGTCCCCTAGGATCCCCATGGTGAATCCTATTGCCCCACCCCCACCCCACATCTTCTCAGCTTGTCTTCCTTTTTAGCCCCAAATGAAATCTCATCAGCATATTAATAGGACATTATGGTCTCTAATGAGAATCCAGAAAACATTTATGGAGCAGATTAAAGACAGCTCCACCCCATTAAACAGCCTAGAGTCCCCCTGGGGGAACTTCATGTTGGGGAGGAAGGAGGAGATGGGAGGAGGATACTTCCTACACAGGCCTGGGGAGAGGGGAGGCTTGAAGAGAGCTTCAGGGATAGGGGGCAGCCTTAGACCCCTACCCTGCACATGGGCTCCCATTTTTCCCCTGAATTCCTAATTAAGAGTGGGGCCAGCAGAGACCTGGCTTTCCTACTAACCTAGACACACAAGGCATCTCAGGACAAGATTGAGGCCTGGCACTAACAGGTATATTCCACTCACTAGGACTCCCATCCAGGCCCAGGGCCAGACCTAGCTCTAATCTCACTGAGGTGTGGGGGAGGCCAAGGCTGGCCACACTGCCACCAGGCTCTGCCATTTGACTTCATTCTGAAAGAGTTGCTGGCCCAGACCGGACACTTTAACCAGGAAAAAGCCGCAGCCGCTGCCTCCCCCGCCCCTATAGACTTGCCTGTAACCCTATACCCCCATCCCTGTAATTCTGGCGCCAAAACGTGTGCCAATGAAATACCTGTGCATTTCTAATGGCCTTAGGACACTGCCCTAAGCTTAGGCTATTTATATTCCCCCACGCCACGTGTCCCAGAGAGAGATCGCCAGATTCCAGCGGCCAGTGCGGCCAGTGCGCCAGTCTCCTCTCCCCGTGTTCCTGGAATAACCACAGCCCCGGGTGCAGTAGATATGCTGCGCCCCAGGGCCAGGGGGGGTCTCTCCCCGCATTCCCGAAATAAAGCCACCGACGCCCACTACTTTCACGGCCGTCCACTCCACTCCTTCCACGGACCTCTCCCTCTTCCCATCCTCTTCCCCTTCTCTCAGACCTAACACATTCAAACACACCTCAAGGCACATCTATGAACAAGGGCTTCATTGCCACACACAGGCTGCTGCTGGAGTGGGGACAGCCAGACCTAAGCCTCTCTCCGTGAGTCAACGCCATTCTTGGACTGCAGAGGAAAAGAACCAGGCTTCACCAGGAGTTGATCGCCTCCTGGAAACCACATCATTTTCTTTGTTTTCTTGAGTTGGATTTTATTCTCTTTTGTTTGATTATGTTAAATCTGATGGCATGAGAAACTATTTAAAAGATAGCAAGACATATTATGGACTGTCTGATTTTAAAATCCACATTCCTTCCATTACACCATGTGGCTTCCTTAGCACCTATTCTGTGTAAATGGCTATGAAGTCCAGAGCTTCACTTCTCAACTTCCCACCTCTTCCCTGGAGGGTTGGGTGGTGTGGCAGAAAACATGAGATGGTAAAATAGAAAGATCTGAGCTGGGCCTAGTGGTATGCACATGAAATCCCACCTAGTCAGGAGGCTGAGACAGGAGGATTGTAAGTATGAGGCAGCCTGATCTTGCTTCAAAATAAAACCATAAAACAAGCTAGGGATGTAACTGAGTGGTAGAGTACTTACCTAGCATGTGTGAGGCCTTGGGTTCAATCCCTATCACCACCAAAATAATGAAGAAGGAAAAGGAGGAGGAGGAGAAAGGAGAAAAGAAAAATACTTTAAAAGGTATAAAGAGCTGAATCGTAGTTCCAGCTCTGTTGTGCCTAGTGAAAGTTTCACTTAAGCTCATCGAGTCCACTTCTTCACATCTGTGAAAGAAGGCTGGCATTCCAGTCTTGTGAAGATTCATTGACAACTGCTTTGTAGTTAACCACTCACTTACTCTCTATACTTAATTTTCTCCATCTGTCAAATTTAGTAATTTGTTGTTTAGTAATGTTGTCCACTGTGCTATAGAGTTGATGGAGCAGGAGCATGGCAGGATTAAGGAACACAATGCAAGCAACAAAGTGCTACCAAATATAAGGGTTATTGCCAGCAGCCCTCTTTGTCTTCAGCAAAGATTGTGAGGTGTCCTGCATCTGCAGGCAAGCAGTGTAAACAGGACACCTGTAAAAGCTGGTCAGGTTAGGGCCCTGGATCAGGAGTGGAGAGGCAGGTAGGAGTTTGTCACACGCCTCAAAAGGCATTTCTCAGTGCCAGGCAGTGCCTGATTTCCTGGAAACGGACAGAAATTTTAGGACCCTATAATGGCATACTTCCTTACCATTCCTCTCCCCTTCCAATATTCTGCTCCAGCCTCCTAGCCCTCCTCAGTCCCTCAGGCACCCTCTACTTTAGGGCTTGGCACAGGCCTGAGTTTGTGTGCCTAAAGCACTCTTGCTCTGCTACCCTTAGCCTGCTTCCCTCAGCACCATTAGGTTTCCAGTGAAGTGGCCTCCATGTTTATTTTTCCACAGACAACTGACGCCTCCTGCAGAGTGAGGGGAGTTTCCCTCCCACCACCACCAGCATTCCTCCCCCTTACTACTTTATTTTTCTTGTGTACCTTTTATCCTGTCCTACAATATATTTGTTTGATTTACTGATTGTTATGGCCTCATACTGGAATGTGAGCTCTATGAAGGCAGGGATCCTTGCTTTGTTTACTGCTCTGTCTCCTGTGCCTAGTAATAAGAAAATGTTAACTTAATGAAATAAATAGCCCAAGGACTCCTCCAGTTCAGGCCTGGGCTTGATGTTTCTCTACTCAGCTGGGACCTGTTTTCTGGAAGAGAAATTTGCTCTTTATTTGGTTGCTTTGTGCTCTCTCTCTCTCTCTCTCTCTCTCTCTCTCTCTCTCCCTCCTCTCATTCTCTCTCTGAGTCTATGTGTGTGTGTGTGTATACACACACGCGCACGCGCACATGCATAGAAAGGTGGCACTGGTCTAGGTGCTTAGCTTGGAGTGGGAAACAAGGTTGAACTCAAGGTCTTTGCAATGAGCTACATACCCAGCACTTTCTTATTTTAAGACAGGCCTTCATTAAGTTGCTAAGTTATCCAGGCTGGGCTTGAATTTGAGTGCTAGAATTATAGCCTTGTATGATCTCCCTGCTCTTAATGAGCTTTCAATGAAGGGGTAATAAACAAACAAAATAATTTAGACAAGAGCCCCATGCTATGAAGAACATAAAACAATATGATAAGCCAAGGAGCAACCTGTGGTTAGGAAAAGTTTTTGAAAAGAGTGACACTGGAACATTGGTGAGGACATGAAGCCATCTAGTTCACATTCCCAGATCAAGGGCAAAGGCTTAGAGGCAAGGTCACAGACCACGAACAAGAGTTTTTGAACTTGACCTTCAACTCATGACCACTTCCTTTTGTATAGTAAAGCCAAAATAATATCACACCTGGAACAAGCATACTTATATTTCTGTGATGTAGAGGTATATCTATAGCGTAGATGCAGTGTGTCCCTGGGCAGATGGCAGGAGGCAGTCTGGGTAGCAACTCCCTCATTTCCCAGGGAGAAAAAGGTATAATGGAATGACAAAATTTCCAGTCCACAGGCCCTTGGCTCACTTCCAGGCTGCATGAGTGACTCATAAGAAATTTTAGCCAAGTCCCTTTCGTTGCCTAGCCCATTGTCTCTGCCAATAAGATGAGTGACAGAGGATTGCAGTGGCATTGGACATATGTAAAGTTCCCTTTCACTTTAGACAGCAAGGGCATCCTAGATTATTCAGAAATACTACTTCCCACAGACCACAAATCTCAGTGGACACAGTCAACTCTCCTCAATCCCCAGGATACCAGCCTCTTCTCTAAATTTCCTGATCCCAGGACCTGACCTCTCCTCAGTCACAACCAAAGCAGCAGAGGTGGCAACAGGTAGCATGGCACTGAAGATTGGAAAGGGATTGACCGGGTCCTGTGCTGCCTTCTTCCCTGAGTCCCCCTGGCCTGTAGAGGAGAGGAGCTCCCCTCTCCAGTGCCCCTTCATCTGTCTGGCTCATTTCTTCCATAGCTGGGGAGGCCAATCTCCAAGCGCTGGCACACAGATGCCTCACTTCTCAGGTTCCCTGCTGGGCTGGAGCTTCAGCCCTGGGCTGCCCCCACCCACTCACCCTTCCCCACAGCCCCAGCATGAGCACCAGGCCCCACACCCCATCCCATCATGCTCCCTCCTCTCCTCTGAACTGCCTCCAGCTTGGCTGCTTTGCTGCGATAATGAGGTGTCTGCGACTGAATGCAGTGGGCTCCATGGGGCAGAGCAGCAAGCCAGAGGCCTAAAGACAGGCTGGAGCAAACATGTACACTGCCCCAGCTGGCCCTGGAATCCACCAGGTTTCCCACCCCCATCTGCATCAGCCCCTTAGCACCCTAGACCCTGCTGCCCACAGCGCAGGAGCAAAGTGTAAACAAGAGGTGAGGCCCATTGCAAAAATCCAGATGCTCATGATGGTAAGAATCTTGGATTTCAAAGGGATGGATGCCCCACTGATAAGTCCCCAAATCTGGACACTAAGTCAGTGTTTACAAGGCACTTTCATTCATTTTGTGAACGTTTACTGAGAATAGACTTGGTGCCAGGCCCTGTGCCAGGCAGAGGGGAAACATATGCAACTAGAATCTGGCAAGTCAACTGCCTAGTGGGGAGACCAACCAGGAAAGGAGCCATGATGGTACATGAGTGTGAGCCCATACAGCAGTGCAAGCATGCAGGGCATGGGCACCTGAGCCAGGCAGGGAGGGCAGCTAGGGTTCAGGTAGGCAGAAAGTTTTCTCAGGAGGAATCATTTGAGCAGGCTTGAAGAGTGAGAGGGGACTTAGTGTGTACAGGGAGGGGAAGGATGGATGTGCCTTTCAGGATGAAAGCCCAAGAAGCCAAGGGGACATCTTGCTTAATCTCCACCAAGCAGGCATTCTGGTTTCCACTTTACACATGGTGACACGAATGTGGCCCACGTGATCTCTGGGCCAGTGTTAAGATAGTGATTTGAAAAAGCAGCAAGCAGCTCTTCATCTACCTTTTCAATTCTGTCTTCACGCACAGCCTACAGATGTGGTGATTTTATCCCCACAGATGGGCAAACAGACTCAGAAAAAGAAAATGTCTAGAGAAGCAAGTCCCCTCCTTTCCCCAAGATTATCCAGGTTCCCTAAACTGGAGAGCAGCAACTATGGGGCCAGGGGCCCTACGGCAAGTAGAGTAGTGTAGCTACCTTCCTTCATGCTTCTTTTTACCCCTGGCCCTGCATACATCACCTCAGCCCCCTTTCCCAGCATGGCTGGAGCAGACCCCATGGCAAACCACTTGTCCAGAGCCCCCTTTCAATCACAGTGGATGGCTTGAGAACCGGTATTTTCATGAATTATTCAGAAACTGGCAGGATGGGGGCCAGGAGGAGGGTGGGAGCAGGTAGCTGCCGAGGAAGTGATCCAAGAGGCCTGACCCTCATCAGCTATGTGGCCTCCCTCTCTTTACTCCAAAGAAATCTCAAGCCCCTGGTGGTAGGGAGGAGAGGACCCTGGCTAAGGGTAGATGGAGAGGGAGCAGCTCCTGGCTGACTGATAACTGTAGGTCACAGTCACTGAGTGGTAATAATGCGCTGGACTTCTTTTACTCCCCAAGAATAACCCTATGAACTAACATGCCATTGTTGTTTACAGATGAGGAACATGAGGCTTAGAGAGGTAAAGTGACTTACTTAGGATCAAACAGCAAGTAAATGGCAGTTCTAGGAATAAAATCCATGTTGGCTGTTTTCAGAGCGTATGTGTACTTTTTCTATTGTTCTATGTCTTGCACTTGAGACTCAGGCTTCTGGGGTCTGGGGCCTCAACACTCCTGAGGAAGTAACACCTTTTCTAGCATTCCCTTTTCAGTGACTTCCTGACTGCTCAGGTCCCAGTGGAGCCTGAGGTCCAATCTCCAGACCCTCCACTAAAGCCAACTTCCGAGGAGCTTCACCAAGTGCAGTTACCAGAGAGGAATTGCAGGTGGGTGGGTGAGATTGGAGGCCCAGCCAGGGAAATGTCCTTAGCTTTTTCCTCAGAGGCTTTAGACTATAAGGAGGTATTTTAAGATACTGTAAAGGAGTGCAGTTAGGGTTGCTGCACTGAACAAATAAAATGAGAGCATGTCCAGAATAGTTATGAATTTCAGACAAAGAATCTTTGTAAGCACAAATATGTCCCTTTTACTATAGTAGTCCCTTGCGCCCTTTTATGAAACGGCATTGTAGTTGCCTATAACCTATGCATGTCCTCCTGTATACTTTTGGTCATCTCTAGATGACTTATAATACTTCGTACAAAGGGCCGAGGATTTAGCTAAGTTGCACAGTGCCTCCCTGGCAAGTGCGAGGTTGTTTCACCTGTAAAAAACAAAAGACAAAAAACTCCACCTCATACAATGTAAATGCCATGTAAATAGCTGTGGTACAGTATTGTTTAGGGAATAATGACAAGCAAAAGTCTGTGCATGTTCAGCGCATACTCGACTTCTTTTCAAATATTTTTTATTCCCATTTTGGTGGATCTTTAGATACAGAACTCATGGACACAGAGGACTGTGTATACATTACCAGTTTTCAGTGTTGATCTAAAATTCAAGTTGAACTCAGGTAACTTTTATTTCATCTGACAGACCCAAGTAAAAAGACATCACCTGGACTTAAATATCAGGTCTGCTACTGCCAAGCTGTATGACCTTGGGCAAGTGATAGATAACTTCTTAGTAACTAAGTTTTCTTCCCTGCAAAGAACTATTGAGAAGTTAAAAAGAAGTGATAAAGACTGTAAAGCCAGGCATGCTGGTGCCCACTTGTGATAACAAGGCTCAAAAAAACAAACAAAAAAACAACAACAAGCACCCCTCAAAAACTACAAAGCACTTTGCACAGTATATAACACATATAACACAGTATATAACACTTTGCACAGTATATAACACATGGGCATCCAGTAAACAGGCTGTGTTTTCACTTGCTTTTTTCAGTACTAGGTATGAAACCCAGGGCCTTGCACTGAACTATACCCATAGCCCTTTTTATATTTTTGAGTCTAGATCTCAGTAGCCCACACAGGGGCTTTGACTTGAATTCTCTTACCTCAGCCTTCTGAGTAGCTGAAATTAAAAAGTATGTACAACTGTGCTCAGCTTTTTATTTTTCTATTTATTTATTTCCTACACCAATGATGGAATTCAGGGTCTCGCTCATGACACAAGTGCTCTACCACTGAGCTACACCCCTGACCTCAGGGCTATTTTCACTTTTTTTTCCTATAAACATTTCCTTGATGGTCTTTCTGCTCCATACTTTCCTGTGCTATCCCCCAGGCCATATGCAGGGTAAGTGACTGGTCCACTAGGATGTGGGAAGGAATAAAGCTCACATGGTCTATGTCACTGCCAAGAGCATGTTGCTGCTAGTATCCTTCCTGATTCCTCAAGCCTTCACTGCCCTAGAAGGTAGACACTATTACTCCTTCCCCTCTTTGGGGTGAGGACATGGAAGTGACAAAATCACTAGTCTAAGGTCACTCAGCTAACCTTAGACCCTGGACATATCTGTACTCATCCACCTGGCTCTCCTTCCCTTAAGGTGCAGTCTTGTCATCACCTTAAGGAGCACACATTTTCCCTGTGTGAGCCCTGGATTCTAGCTTGCTGAAAGCAAACTCCTGCTCAGATTTGGGGAACACGGATAGGGAATAGAGCAGCCTGAGAGAGTAGCCTGGGGCCCTCCTGGCCATCAAGCTTCCTTGGTCCAGCAGAAGCACCATTTCTGTGCCTGCCTCCCTCCTTCCTTCCCTCTTCTTCCCTCCCCAGCATGGCCCATGCTGATAGCTCTATCCTGTGAAAAAATGCACTTCTCTTCGATATGCCCAGTTGCACATCCACTATGCATGCTAATCAGCAGCCAGAGTTTGCCAGCAATTTGCTTCAGTTATAGGGCTAATTCTGAGTTTATTTATTCTTTGTATTTGTACCTCATGTGCAGAGATGACCGACTTGGAGTAAGAGCAGGGTCTGGGAAGGAGGCCCAGCAGGAAGGAGAGGGATAAGCGCAGAGAAAGAAGAGAACTTGGGGATCATCTCTGACATTGAAAAACTTTCTGACAAGGCTGCACCTTAAGGAAAGCAATGCTTGCTCTCCCAGAGCATTCACAGCACTCTGGGAGGCAGGCCCAGTGGGGATTGGCAAGCCCAAGTTAGAGTGGAGAAAATCAAGGATGTGGAGGGAATATGTGGATTCTTTCAAGCCGAATCATTTGACTGTAGACAATAAAGAGTGAAGTTTCATCTCACCTCCCTGCCCCATACTAAGGAAAAGCTTAGGTCAGAAAGTGGAGGTCAGCTGGCCAAAGTCACATAATGAATTTCAGTGGGCCCAGGGCTGAGCCCAGAGTCCAAGGACTGTCATCTCCAAGCTTTCACAGTTGGGTTCCATGAGGAGAAAGAAGGTGAGACAGAGAGATCTCCCCAACTCACCTGTCCCAAGGTAGGATGCCATGTGCATCCCCATCTGAAAGCTCTTCCCATAGAGCTCTCCACTCTTAGTCATTGCCTACTTAGTCTCCCAAGTTCTTCCTGGATAACTGAGTCTAACCCTTTTGCTCTGCTTCTCACTTGAAAAGTCACTTGAAAGGAGGCAGTGCCTCCAGCTCTGCTGTCACACTAGGGCCTGGCACTAAGTAAATATTTGCCCTAGGAGGTGTGAATGAGTAAGGCTCCTTGGCAATATACTGTAAGTCAGACATAAACACACATCTTCAGTGAGGCCTCAGAGAACTGCTCACATACATGTTCATCTTCCCTTCCCTTCCCTTCCGTTCTGTTCCCTTCCCTTCCCTTCCCTTCCGTTCTCTTCCCTTCCCTTCCGTTCTCTTCCCTTCCCTTCTGTTCCCTTCCCTTCCCTTCCCTTCCCTTCCCTTCCCTTCCCTCCCCTCACCTCCACTCTCCTCCCCTCCCCTCCCCTCACTTCTCCTTTCCTCTCCTCTCTTCTTTTCTCTCCTCTCCCCTCCCCTACTCTACCTTACCCTTTCCTCTCCTCCCCTCGCCACCTCTTCCCTCCCTTTCTCTTCCCTTCCCCTTTCTCCCCTCCCTTCCCGTCTTTCTCACTCTTTCTTTTTTTTTTTATTTCTGTCACAGTGTTAAGGAGTAAATCCATGACTTACACTAAGCTACATCTCAGGCATTTTTATTTTATGTTTTGAGACAGGGTCTCAGTAAGTCACTAAGTTTCGCAGGCTGGGTTGGAATTTGAGATCTCCCTGTCTCAGCAATGACTTAAAAGTGGTAAGCTTAGTACCACACCAGGCAGCATTCTTCTTTTTTCATGTGGTGTGCAGAGGATAGGGATGTGGCTCAATGATACAGCACTTGCCTAGCATGCATGAGGCTCTGGCTTTAATCTCCAGCACCACAAACAAAACAAAAATCAAGTAAATTACCACCATTAACTATTTTTACAAAATTAAATATGCAAAAACTATCTCAATGTTCACAATCAGGAGATGAGATAAATAAATTACAGTGTGTTTATACAGTGGAATACCATATAGCAGTGAATATGAGTACCAGCTATGTGGCTGCAGACATCTTTTGGACATAATAAGGGGGAATAAGATGAATTGCAAATTGTACCCTGAACACCATTCATACAAATTTCAAACATCAAAATCAGAACAGTGGAGACCTTGAGGAGGAGAAGAGGGGGGAGGTTCAAAGAGTGCATACAATGGCCTCCAATTAGCAGTAATGCTCTAGTTCCGCAGCTGAATGATGGTTAAAGGGGCTGTTGCAACTTCTGAGATGCTTTTGCATGTCTGAACTATTTCGTTCTGAAAACAAGCAACATGACAACACATACCTATAATATCCTGGGGCTCAATCCCTAGTACTGCAAATACATACATACACATATACATACATACAAAAATACATACATGCATGCATACATATAAATGACAAAAAGAAACAGGTGAATGAGTGAATATTGTTTCCCTTCAGCCAGAGAGCTGATTCCTTGCCCTTTCTCTCTTCTCTTCTCTTCTTTTCTTCTCTTCTCTTCTCTTCTTCTCTTCTCTTCTCTTCTCTTCTCTTCTCTTCTCTTCTCTTCTCTTCTCTTCACTTTTTGTTTCATTCTTTTCTGTGCCTGTGTCTGTGTGTACGTGTGTGTGTGTGTGTGTGTGTGTGTGTGTGTGTGTGTGTGTGTCTGTGTGTCGGTGTCTGGAACTTAGGTGAGCTTTGGAGTCAGCCTAATCTGGACTGGAACCCTGGTTCTGTCCCTTGTTGCCTTGAGACTTGGAGATATCTCTACCCATCTCACCAAGTTACTGTGAGCATTTGTTGAGATGATAGCATGTTCCAGAGTTGACCTACTCCAGTTTTCTGTTTCACAAATGGGTTCTGTGGCAGGCATAGAACTGGAGCTTCTACCTGGCCCACAGGTGGTCTGAACCTCTGCTAGGTGGGACTGTGCCCTGTCAGGTGCCCCTGTCTCTGAGCTGTAAGTTCTTTACTAAGAGTGACAGGCCCTGATAAGAAGTGGAACTCAGACCTGCGTAGAAGAGTGCCCTTGATTCATGAGGACAAATTCATATTGAATCAGAATTTCTGACATTCAAAGGCCATAGGAGAAAGGAAATGTACAGAGGAAAAAAGAAGCAAATTGTGTAGACTCTACCTTCTTGAAACTCAGGGACACTGTTAGAGTTTACTGAAAAGTACAGAATGGGCAGAATTGAAATTAATTTTTAAGAGGTGATTCTTAGGATACAAAAGAAACAAGGAATCCAAGGTCTGTCCCAAGTCCCACCCCAGGGAAGGACAGTGTGTGGCACTGTGGGACACTGTGGCAACCTGCTGAACCTTGACAAAACGCTTGTTTCTGCACTCAGCAACCATGCTCTGGCAAGTGTATGACCATCTCTGCTTTCCAAATGAGAAAACTGAGACCCACTGAGACAAAGGTCTCAATCCAAAGCCCAGGCTTTCTATACCCTACAGCAGCTTCATGACACCTTGGCCCCCTCTCTTCTGGTCCCAGTGGAACAGTAGTGTTATGTCCAATTGGTCAATCTCAAAAGAGAGGCCCGAGAGGCTGTTATAGAGCTGCTGCAGCCCAACTGGCCCACCATGTTCCTTTGTTCTTGGGCCCTGGCCAGGGACTCCTCAGGCCAGTGGTGATTCCTTGAAGCTAGAATCTGCAGCAAGCCCAGGTCTCCTTCAGAGAATCCCTTCTAGGGCAGCCCTTGTCCCCACTCTAATTATACAAACAAATTTTCTCAGCTTTTCCAAATAAACAGTGCACAGTCTCTGAGCCACAGCATGCTGGGAACTCTAACATGAGAAGCAGCCACAAATGGGCTCCTTAACTGCAGGGCTGAACAGATTGCTTGAAAGGCCAGGCCTGACCATATCTCTACCATCTTCTTGAGAGACCTCT
The DNA here is from genome assembly GCF_034190915.1 of Cavia porcellus. Lineage (NCBI taxonomy): Eukaryota > Metazoa > Chordata > Mammalia > Rodentia > Caviidae > Cavia > Cavia porcellus. The sequence goes on along the minus strand of NW_026947486.1, from coordinate 35,214,416 downwards.
TCTACACTGTACTTAGCACCCCATGCCACCCCATTCCCACTGATACCCACCCTTCTGCTGACCCCATGAGACAGGACAATCAGCAGGACTGCACAAGAATCATATATCTGAACTTTATAGACAGGACTCTTACAGACAAAATTTCAAGGGACTTGTGAACATAGGCGTAGACATGTGTACAAAGATAGGTCTATACATATGCATAGTGTGGGTCCAGAGAGAGTTGCATATGTGCATGTAGGGATGCCTCTGTGGGGGATTGCTGATGGCTTGGAGCACAGAGATTCAAAGTGACAGTAAGCACACAAGTATATCTATTTGAGGGTAGGGAACTGAATATGATGAGTCATGAGCTGGTGGATATAAAGCACTACTAATGATTCCCAACCTGGGCACAGTGGTACACACCTATAATCCCAGCCCTGTAGTAGGCTGAGGCAGGAGGACTGCAAGATTGAGTCCAGCCTAGGCTACTTAGCAAGACCCTGTCTTTAAAAAGTGGAAGAAGGCTGGGCATATAGTTCAGTGAGAAGGTCCTGGGCTCACTAAAATAAATAGTTCCTTCACCGAACTCTGTATGGTGTATTAAGCACTTTCACACCCAATGAATCATCACACCCAACAACCTTATGTGGAGGAGTTCTGGCTCTCTTCATCTGAGTTCAAGCAGCTTGTTCAAGGTTACATAGCTCAGAACTGGGAGATAATTTCCACATACCTAGAATTGCTTATCAGACATTATTGTTTCTTGTTGTCTGAAGGGCAAATTCTCCAAGACTGACAGTTCTCTGAAAGAAAGTTCTGCTTTGACCTCTGTATGCAGAGATGGCTAAAATTCATTTGAAAAAAGCCAATGCCATGCCAAAACCCATCTCTGTCAGTTACTTGCTATATGATCTTAAACAAGTAATTTATGCGGGGTCCAGAAAGAGAAAAGTCAGAACTTCCAAGAATTGGTCATGCTGGGACTAGGAGGAGCTGAGCAAGAAGCCAACTAGTCAGTCTTTCTGGAAAGCCACGCAAGCTATGCAGTGTCCAGAAAAAGAAAGGTCAGCACCTTCCATGAGCCTACCAGCCTGTGGGCTGAGAATCAACCCCTAACCCTGCCTCCTCCACAGCAACCAGCTGGTTCAGAGGACAGACTGAGTTGATAGCAACTGAGGTATAAAAATCAACTAAATGCTTGTATTGTTTGGTTGATTATGCAGGCCTGGGGCCAGAGGTCTGAGCATCTCTTGGGAGGATGACAGTATGCAATACAGCAAATATGGGCGATTTCCTTCTGTCTTTGAAGTCCAATATTATTCTCACTGTTTTGTTTTGTTCCAATTAATTGTTTTGCTTTATTCAATGTTCTGTTTTGATTGGTTTTATTCTGTTTTGTTTTGGTTTGACTTTGCTATACCTGATGGAATGCACAACTATTGTGAAGATAACAAGATATCCTGTGGTAGCTATTGTTTTCCTAGTATCCTGCCATGAAGTTCTATACCAATATCACTGCTTTGTTTTGATTGGCTTCGTTGTGTTCTGTTTTGTTGGATTTTATTACCTTTTAAAAAAAATTGGGCTGGTGATTTAGCTCAGCAGCACAAGCACCTGCCTGGCAAGCGTGAGATGGTGAGTTCAATCCCCAGTACCAAAAAATAAATAATAATTTTTAAAAAAGTAAAATAAATAAACAAGTAATTTAACCTCTGAGCTTCATTTTCCTCATCTATAAAATGGAGTTTTTAACTTTAACTTCATTGGGTTGTTGAGAAATGTAATGAACTCATGAATGTGAAATATCTAACATAATCTCCAGCACATTGGATCTGCTCAGAAATAATTGGCCACTAGCACTATCATTATTATTTTCCCCTATTTGGCCCACCACAGTGTTAAGGGACTGTAATGGTTATATTCAATGGAGAGGCAACAAACTCTTATGTGTGATGCTACTAATTGGAGCTGATGGGTTAAAAGTTCTCCCTCAAGGTGACGCTTTTACCGTTTGACAGTGTCTTTAGTACCTGACGCTTCCTAAACCCCTTGAGGCAGTCTGGTTTCCAGGTGTGGTGTGTGCATGCATGCCTGTGTGCATGAGTACATGTATATGTGCATTTGATGGGGAAGGAGATGGAATGGTTTGAAGGGCCTTCTGGGCTTCTCCAGCTTGGCTGTTCTGTAACTTCCCAGGTATTGACTCCTCTGAGTCCCCATTGATGGGTCCCCTGTTCAGCTACGGCCAGCAGCACTGTTCCCCAGCCAGCATCCCCAGCCCCCTAACCTTCAGTGCTTACCATAACTTGCAGAAGAATTCTCCTTCAGGATGAACTTTCCATCCTCTCCCATGTAAAGGGGACTATTTGAGGAGAGGTTTATTTAAATCCATTCAGATGGCTTTGATTTACCAGAGGGAATTGAAGAGAGAAAATGGGAAGAGAGAAGAGGCAACAGAGCAAGGGACAGCCAGTTTGAAAGTGCAAGGAAGAAAACAAAAGAGAAATCAAAGAGCTTGAGAACGAGTAAAAATTCCTTTTCTGCTTTTCAGCATGAACACTGCAGGAGAGAAAATTGCCAGTGATCTGACTACATCAGCTTTGAATGTAATTTGTAAATGATGAGAAGTTTATAAGCTATAGGAACATGTGGTAGTGTGGGGCCTCTGGCAGGGGGTGCCTAGGAAACCTGGTTTTGACCAGGGTCAGCTTCTGATCTCTGTGTGACTGTGGATGAGTCTCTAACCATCTCTGGGCTTTAGCTTCCTGACACACATGGAGCAGCTGGTACAGGAGGTAGATGAGGCTAGGGAAGAGAAACCAGTTTAATGAGTACCCATAAGGTGAGTACTATTATTGTCCCCATTCTAAAAGTGAGAAAACTGAGGAACAAAAAGTTTACACAGCTGATAATTGATGGGCCCAGAATTTGAACCAAAAGCAGACTGGCTCTAGAGATTGCACACCTAAAGACTATGCCACCTCCCATTGTGCTAGAATGATCTTTAAGGATCTTTCTAGCTGCATGACCTTGACCAAATCACTTTCCCAAGTGTGAAATTGACCTCATTAACCTCCTCTCCCCCTCTGTGGTGAGGAGTCTTGTGACAGAGAATGGACACTGTCAAACTCCAGTCAAAAATTTGACCACAGAGGCAGGCATTGGCTAGTATAGCCTCTGTGACCCACACTTCTCTGAAGATCTGATCATTTTATCTGCACTATGTCCTTTAATCCCTTCACCTTCTAAACAGGAAATAACTACTGCACAAAGAAGGCACATACCTTGCCCATAGGCACTACTGAGGCAAGCTGGCTGGGCTGCAGCCCAACTCCCAGTCACTACCCTTGATGAGCCTGCATCAAAGGCTGGAGACAGCCCAGGGCCAGAGCCTGGCTTTTCAGCCCAGACTGTACACTAGCTTTCCACTTAGGGAGCTTTGAAAGACGTGGCCCTGGGCCCCATCCCAAATAATTAAGCCAGCATCTCTGAGGTTTGACACTGGTATTTTTTTAAATCTCCCTACGAGAGTCTAATGTGCAGCCAGGGTGGTATAAGGAAATGGGGACAAGGGGAGAAGGGTCAGTTAGGGAGTGGACCAAGTCTAGGCTGGGGTCAGGGCAAGGGGAAGGATCTGGTTGAAAAGATTTTGGAGTCTCAGCATCCCATAATATCCCAGAATGATATTATCCCAGGTGAGCCTTCAAAACCCAACAACTCATTTTACAAGGGGGAGTTTGAGACCTACACAGGAGAAAGTTCTTGCCCAAGGAGACAGAGGGGCACATCTGGAATTTGATTTTCTTTCCCTGCCTCTTCCCTTGCCTTGACGCAATACAAACTCCCCTGCTCTGTGCAGCTATGATCCACCTTGACGGCTCTCCTTGCCTTCATGCTGTAGCTGAGGAAACTGAGGCTCATACAGGGAGTCAAGCTGCCTGATAGCCCAGAACTAATGAGTGCCCGTGCCAGGATTTATTCCATGACTGCTTGGACTAGGACATAGCATGCGTGCTCTCCACTGGCAGTCACCAGCCCCTGGGAGGCTGGCCCCAAGGTGGCCCAGGAAAATGGAAGACAGTAGGATTTGAATCCAAAGCAAGGACCCTGGAACAGTGTTCACTTTTTGCGTTCAACCCAGGCCTTCTGGCCCATATGCCTCCCTCTTGCACAGGGTTCCCACCAGGCTGGTCAACACGGTGGGAAGGAAGGCTTTTGGTACCAGAGTTCTGCTCCAGCCCCCTCCTGGCTCCTCTGGCCTGTAATTCTTTTAATAGAAGGCAAAGCCTTTATTTCTGAGAGATCAGATGAAAGGCTCCAAATGCAAATGTCCAGGCAAGGAAGGGGCTGGTGAGAATAGGCAGCCTTCAAAGTGTAAATGACTAAAGCCTCAGACAGCAGGAGAGGAGAGGTGCTCGCCTTCCCCCTGGCCCCTCAATTGCTTCAAAGCTATAATTGATGGTTCCAAAGCAGCTTAGGAATGGAGCCCCAGGCCCGAAAAGAGTCCCAAAGGCCTGTGCTGGCAGCCAGGCTCAGCCATGTGAGCAGGGACATGGGCCAATTCATGTCATTTCTCTCAAAGCCTCAGTTTATCCATCTCTGAAATGGAATTAGCATAATACCATGATCCTGAATCTGGACAGAAACATGGTCCTAAATAGCTTGAGGGTGCAGTGCCAATCCCATTGGTGACTTTTTTCAGATGCACATCTTGTGCTCCTCCCTGCTGGATAAAGGCTTACTACTAATGTTCCCAGCTTTTATTCATTTACATCTTCCTTATTCCCAAAGTTCCCTGCCATTACACTGAAACACTCCTTCCTCCCCTCTCCTGGACTGTGAGGAAAATGCCAGCTAACTAGTGGGATATGGGTATTGCTGGGCCATCCATTTTGCTGAGCTTAGCAGACTTGTGGGCTTTAGACTGGGAAGAGGGGTGTGGGAGGACAAGAAGGCTCCAGGGAGGGGAGGTGGGGGATGGGGTGCCACAATGGGAGCTGGAGAACCAGACCCTTAGAGCACCTGAGGGGAAAGAAGCAGAAGCTGTCTTCTAAGGACAGAAGAAACCGCTAGAAGTTGGTTGTGCCCCAATGTCATTAACACTTTAGGAGGGCCCTTTTGGCTGTTGCATGGACAATTAACCTTAGGGGCACAGGGCAAAGCCAGTGGGGAGATGTGCTTCCGGCTCAGCTATTGCCCTAGTTTGACAGGAAGTGAAGGCAGTGTGTCCAGTAGGATGGTAGCTTTAGAAGGAATGGGTCAGGGGGTGCCTTACCCTGAACCTGGATAGGAGAGTCTGGGCAGGAGGGCTAATATATTTTCTCTGTGCTCTAGAGGTGTCATTCAAATGGGCTCTCAGGGGCTCTGGCTGAGGGCATGCTGTAGTCCTCTCACCCAAGGTCCCAAACCTTCATTTTGAGTACATTTATCTGCAAACTCCTTTCATGGAGTCTCTTCTCAAAAGTTACTGCTGGATTTTTCTCCTTGCTTCTTTCTCTCTCCCTCAGAGGGTCTGTCCTGTCTCACTCAGGCTAGAAGTGAAAGAGTTTTCAGTGCGATGAAAGGGAGAATATAAAATAAAAAATAGCCTTTATTCTAAGAACGTGGAGAGAACTTTATGACCACCAAGGCCTTGCTTTCTTTGCTGGAAACGTGGGGCATGGGATATACATACAATTTTTGACTGGGGTGGCCCTTAGAGGAGGCATTGCTGATGTGTAAGCAGCCAATTGGAATTTTCTTTGCACACAAACAGGAGCTGGGGAAGAAGCAGGAAGTGGTAGGCATACCTGCTTTGGCCTTCTGCCTCATTAGACCACCACCATAATTTCTACTGAGGCAAGAACCTTTCACTTCCATCTTTGTATTGTTAGGAAAAAGGTGAAGTCTCTTTCTTACTACTTACTGCTGAAAGGGGGCACCATATTGAGGTTTAGGAAGGTTGATGGGATGACGATTGATGCCCATGCAGAAGCTGGTACCAGGTGTTTTAGAGAGGACAATTTTATCATTGGTGAATGCCCACACCTTAGACTGGAAAAACAAAGAGACAAGGTACTATGAGGAGGCAGGCCAATATCATATTTAAGGACCGAGAGGAGGTAGAATGAAGGGTGTCTTTGATTTAAATATGCCATTCCATCAGGACCACAGTGAGGTAGAATTACAAAAAATAAATGTGAAGTTAGGAGGAGTGAAGTTATGAGAGGTAATTCTTTTTATCTGAAAGGGTAAAAGTTAAAAGTGTAGGTAGGTAGGGCTTGTCTCTGGTTTAGGAGTTGAGATGGAAATAATAAGAAGGGTGGGGAGGGCCACGGCTGTGTCACTATAAGGGAGATAAGATCTGAGGCCCACAGGGATCTCACATTTGACTAAACAGCTGAGCATAGAGAGAACTAAGACAGTTGTCATGTAGAACAACATGAAGATGATCTTCTGCATGATGTGGGAGTCTTTACGAAAGACTGTCAAGAGTCCTGCTGCAAAAAAGATAATTAATAGAATGTAAGGAATTAGGAGCCAAATTGGATAACAAAACATGACTTAGCCTAAGAGTTGGGGCTGTGAGGCCTTGGTGAGACAGAGACGGGTGGGCGATAGAAGATGAGATGACCACTCAGGATGGTAAGATTTAGGGCTAGAAGGGCACCACTTAGCTTGAATGATGTGGAACCAGGATGGCAGTCCAACAACTTTGACTGCTGTTGGCGTTGCCAAGAAGACCAGGTAGAGGCCACTCCACCTTGGTTGTAGTGCTTGGAATGATTTCCTGTAACAGGACATTAGTAAGTATATCAGCCATCTCCCAGGTTGCGGAAAAGCCTTTTGTCTATCCTGAAAAAGTACAAACAAACGTGAGAGGATATCTGAGAGATTTGTGGCAGGGCATGTGTGTAAAATTTACCTGCCAGTCCTATCCAGGGTGAAACTGATGAATAGGAAAGGAAGAGGGTGCTATATGTCCCTGAGGAGAGGTTTTACTATAGAGATAATAGGTGTAAGTTGTTGAGACCTCAAAGTACCTGGATTAGTCTGCATAAACACAAAGTAATAAATAGACATTTTTAAGATCTATGACTGTAAAGTGAGTGGTGGAGAGAGGGATATGAGAAAGCATGAGGGTTTGGCACCAGTGGGTAGATTGGGGTAATAGCATTATTTATTACCCCAAGGTCTCGCACTAGATGATTAAGACCCATCAGGCTTGAGTACCAGGAGAATGGAGTATTATAGGGTGAATGTGTAGGTTTAAGAAAATCATTGTCTAAAAGGTGCTTAATTATAGGTTTAAGTCCCTGTAAATGTTTGGGAGCTATGGGATATTGGGGAATGTAAGGAAAATTTGAAGGATCCCTGAGGTGAATTAAAATAAGCATGGCATGGGTAGCGCAGGTGGGATTGGAGGTATCTCAAACTATGGGAACAACCAGAGAAGAAAGGAGTTTGGAACCTGCATGGAATAGGCCCTGTCTGAAAATGTTGCATAGATTGGCTGTCTACACCCACTACAGAGACTGAGAACTTAATATGGCAGCCTGAAAATTCAGGAATAACACTATACGTGGCCTCTATGTCCACAAGTACCGAGAGTGTCTTACTGCGACCTCCAGTGGGACTTGGGGCTCTGAGAAGGACACCTTAATGGAAGGCTGTGCATCCTAAGGCCCATCAGTCTTCAGCAGCAAGTCCAAGTAGATTAGTGAGTGATGAACCCAGTGATGAGATCTTCTATGTGGGCAAGGAGATAGAGGATGGCTTACCTGCTCTCTGGTGGCTAGGACAGTCACTCTTCCAGTGGCCCTTGAGAGTGCAATAAGGGCAAAGCCCCAAAAGATGCCAGAGTTGGGGCACTCTCTTGCCCAATGTCCTTTTGTGTTGTAATTGAAGCATGGTCCGAGAGGGGTTCAGGCAGCTCCACTTTGGTTTACCTGTCTCAGAGCTCCAAATGTCATTGCTAAAAGATCAGATTGTTATTTTTCCTTTTGATTTTTATCTCTGTTGTTGAAAACATGAAAAGCCATATTAAGAAGGTCTCTGTGTGGGGGTTGAGGGCCAAGTTTAGCCTTTTGTCTTGGTATCTGACCCACAGTGGAAGGTATCTGTCTCCTCCACAGTCACAAGACATCTGGTTTTTATCTTGGGTAGGTGTATAGCTTTAAGTCCAAAGGAGACAAAGGCAAAGAATCAATTAAGTATGCAGGAGTCAAATGATAGAATCAACAGAGTATTTATGATTATAACTTTACTAATGGCTCCAATAGGGAGAATGAGGATAAAGTCCAGAGAATTTTAGAAACTGACATGCCATTCATTTCTCATTACATACATTTAGGTTTTATAATTGCATAAGTATCTCTTGCACTGTTAGAATGTTTAATGCCATATGATTTTTGGAGGACAGACTCTTTTATTAATTTTACCTTTTTATTTAGAAGAGAGATCACCTTCAGTGTCATTTAACACCAGTTGAGTAAAGTTAATTATGGCCCCAACATACGTCATATAACCTTTTTCTGGAAAAGATCTGATGGATCCCAGCAAAAGGAATCCAAAACGAATTTAAAATTATCTCTTAATTTTAGTTGTTGAACACCCAGAAGGTTGATAACAGTACAGTGCAGTAGAGACAGTAAGCTTAACATAGAACATTAAATGGAACTATTATTTTCTATTAACCATGGGTGTTTTAACTTTGACACTGAAGAAATTTGTGACATTGCTTGGATTGCTCATTATTTAAGCATCTCTAAGTATAACATACACATTATATAAATTTTTGTTTAAAAATTATCATTTGACTGGTGACCTTGTGTTGGTCTGACCTGAATCTCCTGGCTGGAGCACAAGAAAAAGGCAGATGTCTGGATCTAAAAGAAAGCATTTGTCATCATAAACAATGTCAATTTTATATTTGAAGGCATGAATATACCATCAGATCAGCAACAATGAATTGTCTTAGTCATATAAACTTGAGGTGTCTCCCATAAGGCTATGGAGATTATTGGGGCCTCCAATTAATGAACAAGAGATAGTTAAAGTTACCAGATAGTCACTTCCTTGTTTGTCAGTTGGAGTCCTGTCCAGTGTCTCCTCACCCCAAGGGATTTTGTTTAACTAATTTTAGCATCATTTTGATCAGCTGGCAATCTAGGCGGAAGCATGTTTTTTAAATTTATAACCCAAATAAACCTTGATTAAATGATCTGAAAGTATAAAAGAGGAGGAAAAATTTTTTAGCTCAAATAAAAAGAAACAGCTGTTTACAGAGGTGGCAAATAGAGAAACAGACAACAGATATATAAACTGACAATCATCTTATAAAATTAGAGTGCACTCAAATATATTTGGGCAATTTAAAGTATAATAAATAGACTAGTGTGAACCTTTTTGTAGATCAATTAATAGAGATCTCTTAAAATAAGAATACTAGAAAAAGAACCTAATTTATGGCTAATCTGAGATAGCTCAGAAAGGAAAAAAAGGAATGTAAATATTAGCTAATCTCTTGGGAACAGGGCCAGCCTGTTTCTGAAGCAGAAGCAGAGACTGAGGCTGAGAAGGCTGTGGCTATTGAGTAGCCAACCATCCAGCAGGCATGTGTGGGCAATTATCTGATGATTGGCTATAAAATGGCTGCTTGTCACGATGTGACAAGGAAACCCAGGCTGTTGGCGAGTCACCATGTGACCTGCAGCAGCATAGCTGCTGCTGATCACACAAGGGGCCACAAGAAGCTGTCCATTGACCCTGAGACCTGTTGCAAGATGGCAGTGCCTTGCCACATGGCAGACGACCACAAGATGGCGGCTGTCCTCCACGCGAGCTGCAGGATTGTGGCTTCTGGGAATCATGTGGCCTGCCAGAAAGCTGAAATGCCCGAGACTGCATATGGTGAGCCATAAAGACAGGAGCTATATCATCTAAAGGGGTCCGATGGGGAAGGGGAGAAATCCTGGAGGAGCAGAGTGAGCCAAAAGTATTTGGGCCATCATAGAAGAAAGAGTGAGAGAAGGACATGTCCTTAAAGTGAAAAAGGCCTAAAGATGAAGGTTTTCTGCCAGCTTGCTGCCACTGTGACAAAAGTATAAATAAAAGATCAGGTTTTGGGTTTTTATACCCTTCTAGAGGCCAAAGCACCAAGGTTATGAGCCAGGCACCCCAGACATGTGTTTTTTGGGGGACAGGAAAGTGGTCCCCATGACCGAATTATAAGTGACCTGAGAGAATAACTTTGTCTCAGGACTTAAGAGCTTTAGCCCTCTCCCAAGGAATGTGGAGGCTATCCTGGGTCACACTTAACAAAAGAAATTGTCACCTATTTTGAAAGTGTGACAAGGAAAGTCCTAACACCCATTCTCCTCAATAGGGTCACCGAAGAGTGACCCAGGGAACAAAAATACCAGTTTTGCCTCAAGCTATATGGCCTAAGGAGCATGAAAACTGGTATCCCTGTTTGGGGATGGCAGGATGGGTTTTCTGTCACAAGCTTGCTAAGGAGCACAAACAGAAAACCCCAGACCGTAGCTCACCTGCAGGGAGTGAGGAAGGTCGCTGTTGCATGTGGTTTAGTGGAGGCAAGTAAAGAGTCCCAGGGGAAGAAAAAGGTGGTTCTTAGGCAGGAGGTTCAAACTGGGAGGGGCCCCAGGAGCCAATCACTCTACTATGCGAGTCGCAGCACCGTTATGAAAGAGTTTTTGGCACGATGAAAGGGAGAATATAAAGTAAAAAAATAGCCTTTATTTTAAGGATGCAGAGAGAGCTCCATGACCGCTGGAGCCTGGCTTTCTTTGCCGGAAATGTGGAGCATGGGTTATACATATAATTTTCAAATCATGTGGTGCTTAGGGGGCATTGCTGATGTGCGAGCAGCCGATTGGAATTTTTTTCACACATTAAGCAGAAGCTAGTGAAGAAGCAGGAAGTGGTAGGTGTTCCTGCTTTGGCCTTCTGCCTTGTTAGACCACCGCCATAATTTCTACTGAGGCAAGAAGCATTGTGTGGCATTGGAGGGGGGCTGCAGGGTTGTGTGGACTTCAGTAAATTAGTATCCTTCTCTGGCGTTACTTTTTCCTTTTTTGTAAGGCTGGCAATAATAATAAGAGGAGATGACAGCCTACGGGTACTCTGAGGCAGCATAGTGCTGTGTCTGGGAGTGATGGTAGGGTGGGAGAGAGGACCTGTGCTCTATCATTCTGGAGTTCTGTTGCCATTGCCTGTTGTATTGTCATACTGAAGAGCATTCCACTTCAGTATGAAGTACTAGTCAGTTTGGGGGTCGAAGTCAATTGGCTTCACATCAAGTTGGCTGGCATGGGTCTTACTTGGTCTCAAGATGAGTCCTGGGATGAAGTTTGGGGTACTATTTCAATATCCTATGCTGATGTGTTGGCACACACCTATAATCACACTTCTTAGGGAGGCTGAGGCAGAAATACCACAAGTTGGAGGCCAGTCTGGTCAATTTAGAAGTGAGATCCTGTCTCCAAATTAAACAAACAAACAAAAAAAACTGAGGATATAGCTCAGTGTGAAGGTCCTGGGTTCAATCCCCAGTACCGCAGAACAGAATCTTATGCAAATGAAATCATATAATATAGATTGAGATTTTTAATATCCGCCAAGGGTTTTTTCTTCTTATTCTTTTTAATAAACATTCATAAATTTCTCCTTTTGTTCTCAAATTTATTCTTCAAGTTTGAGAGGCAAAAAACTCAAGTTGACACAAAATGAACTGTTTTATAAAGTGTTTCAGAAGTAGGTTCCCAATATTATGGTTTTTCTTCCCATGAGTGCATCACTATCCACCCAGTGCCATCTAAGCCCAGGCAGCTGCAGGTCCCTCATGCTGTGCTCTGCTTGTTTTTAGTCTCTGGGTGGCTATACTTTTTCTCTTTTATACATTTTACTCTCTTTCCTATTGTCATTCAAAGCCCTAGGCTGAAGCCTGTGCAGCTGAATAGGCTAAGGATTGCTGTGTTCGTCCGGCCAAGACTGGGAGGTCTCATACTGCCCACCAATCTGCCTGCCCGCTCCAGGCTGCCATGAACCTCATGGGGGTGGGAGAACATGGCATCCCACATCTGCTCCCCATATTGCCCATCTCAGCCCTGCTGCCTAGCAAGGAGAGAAAAGAAACAAAGAGTAAAAAGATTTCTAAAAGGACTGGGGATGTAGCTCAGTATGAAATCTCTGGGTTCAATTCCCAGTATGGAGAAAGAGAGGGAAGAAGGAAGTACAGGGGGTGGGGGAGAATAAATTACTCCAAGCAGGGCAGAAGGGGCCAGGAACAAGAATGCACCAGCAAGAAAGGAGTTCTAAGCTGTAGCACCCAAAGCTCCATACTGGGAAAGTCTCTATGCAGGCAGGCAGGGAGAAGAGAGAAAAATCCTGAAGCAGGGAAGCTGGAGAAGAACAAGGTCAGAGATAGTCAGAGATTTCAGAGGTCTGTCCCAAAGCAGAGGGAAGCACTGTGAGACTGAGAAACAAGGAATGAAAAAGAGAGCCTGGGAACATGAAACAGTATGCCAATCAAGAAAAAATTATGCAGGATTTGTAAATTTCATTTTTGTTTTTGCACCCTTGTGCTTTGGTGAGTAGGATTGCCCCATTAACCTTGCAATTAGTGGCTATGCTATCCCAGGGTGGCCTAATGGAAGCCACCCGTTTGGCCACAGACCCTGTCCTTGTCCCAGACCTGAGCCCCAAGGGTTCCCTCAAAAATAATTTTATTTGCAAGTTTACTGTTGAGGACAGACCAAAGATGGAAGACTCACATAGAAATGCCCCCATTTTATCCCCATGTAGGTAGATAATTGAGAAGGGTAGCGGGAGCCCACTGTTATCCTGGTAAAGCCCCTTGGTGGGGATCCTGCAGAAGGTACACTGAGCCCCAAGGATGAAACATTTCTCTTGACTCCAAGTCTCTGCCAGGACTCTGCAACCACATGGCACTGGCTACACTGGCACCCACCTGTGTAGCCCATCTTTCCTCCTCACTATGGCCTGCAATAGAGTCTGGAGCCATGCCGGCAGGTAGGAGGTATGATTACCCTCCTTTCCCAGATGGCTCTGGGAAGGCAGAGACAGAGAGAGGGAAGAAATGTGCTGTCAGGATCACACAGCCAGTCAGGTACAGGGACGAAGGGTATTGGGAGGAGAAATGAGTAATTAGGGATTCGCCTTAGGAAGGGAAAAAAAGGAGAGGGACAGGAGAGTTAAACTGGCTGTGGGTGGGGAGCACTGGGGCTAGGAAAGTATCTGATTCAAAATGTTGAGGGCGAGCAGAAGGGAGCAGGGCCTGGAGTCTGGGAGAAGAGGCCAAGAGGACACACTGCTAGTAGACTGTTCCTTAGACCATTGGTGACAAAAGATAGGTAAGGCCCCAGAAGCCACAGGTTCCTTGTTCTATGGAAGAGAAACTGGCCTGTGTTGAAGAGGTCCCACCTTCCACAACATGAAGATCTAAGCTGGATTCTAGACTGACCTAACCCAACACAAGAAGATAAGTGTCTAGAAATGCAGTATTAAAACTGGAAGGAGCCGATGATCCCTTGGCATCTGAAGATGCCACACAGCCTTTAAAGAATGAAGAAAGTGAAGTGCAACAGGTTGCTCAAGGTCATGCTGAAAGTACATGGGAACTTGGAAGAGCTGGGACAAAATTTGTCCCTCCAGTAACTGGAGAGAGTTGCAGGGTACTCTAGGACCATGCAAGAAATGCTGAGATGAGAAGAGTTAGAGTAAGCTGGATGGGGAATTACTGAAGTTGGTTGACCATTGGTGTGTGCCAGACATGTGCTGTGCTATCATGTGAGGTAGAAAGTGAGGAAACTGAAGAATCAATGAATCAAAGTGTTGGTTCTTTGAAAGAATAAATAAAATTGATAAGCCCCTAGCCAACCTTATTTTAAAAAGGGAAGAAAAAGCTCAAATTCATGGAATAAGGAATGAAAAAGGTAAAATCACTACAGACTGTAGAAATATAGAAGATCATCCACACCTATTTCAAAAACTTCTACTCTCATAGGTTTGATAATACAGAAGAGATTCACAGATTCCTAGAAACATAAGAAGTACCAAAGCTAGGGCAAGAAGATGTAAAACTGCTGAATAACCCAATTTCTATTATTGAAATTGACAATGTAATTAAGTCCTTACCTGCAAAGAAGAGCCCAGTCCCAGACGGATTCAATGTGAAATTCTACAAGAAATACAAAGAAGACTTAATGCCAACACTCCTCAAACTCTTCAATGAAATTGAAAGAGAAACAATCTTTCCTAAGTAATTCCTGGAAGCAAATATTACTCTAGTACCAAAACCAGAGAAAGACCCAAATAAAAAATCTCCCTAATGAGCACAGATATAAAGATACTCAATAAAATATTGGCAAACAGGATGCAGCAAATCATCAAGAAAATTATACACTAGGACCAAGTGGGATTCATCCCAGGCATTCAGGGATGGTTCAACATACATAAATCAATAAATGTAATCCACCATATCAATGAAGCCAAAAGTAAGACTCACATGATGTTTTCTATAGATGCAGAAAAAGCTTTTTTTTTATTTTTATTTTTATTTATTTATTTATTTATTTTTTTTGAGATGGGGTCTCGCTATGCAGTTCAGGCTGGCCTTGAGCTCACTTTGTGGCCCAGGCAGGTCTCGAACTCACAACAATCCTCCCACCTCAGCCTCCTGAGTGCTGAAAAAGCTTTTGATAAGGTCCAACATTCATTCGTGATAAGAACCTTACAGAAAATTGGAATAAAAGGTCTTTACCTCAATAGAATAAAGGCCATCTATAGCAAACCAACAGCCAGCATCATATTAAATGGCCAAAACCTGAAGGCCTTTACCTTGAAATCAGGCACAAGACAAGGATGTCCCTTATCACTTTTCCTATTTAATATAGTACTGGAAATACTAGCCAGAGCAAATAGACAAGAGAGAGAAATAAAAGGGGGAAAGATGGGAAAAGGAGAAGTTAAATTATCATTGTTTGCAGATGACATGATACTCTACATAGAAGACCCCCTAAACTCCATTGAAAGACGCCTAGATATAATAAATAAATTCAGCAATGTAGCTGGATACAAAATCAATACACAAAAATCAACAGTGTTTCTATACACTAACAACAAGATCACAGAGAGGAAAATAGGAGAAGCCACACCCTTCACACTAGCAACCAAAAAATGAAATATTTAGGAATTATCCTCATGAAAGAAGTGAAAGATCTATATAGGGAAAACTATAATACACTGAAAAGAGAAATTGAAGAGGATCTCAGAAGGTAGAAAGACATCCTTTGCTCATGGATAGGAAGAATAAATATTGTGAAAATGGCTATTCTTCCAAAATTGTTATACAGATTCAATGCAATCCCAATCAAAATACCATCAACATATCTCATAGATCTATAAAAATCACTCCTAACATTCATCTGGAACCTGAAGAGACCTAGAATAGCAAAGACAATTCTAAGCAGCAAAGGCAAGGCAGGAGGCATCACAGTCCCTGACTTGAAGTTATACTACTAAGCAACTGCAGTAAAATCAACATGGTACTGGAATCAAAACAGAGCTGAAGATCAATGGAATAGATTAGAAGATACAACCACAACTACAAACACACTTAACCACCTTATCTTTGATAAAGGGGTCAAACATGTTCACTGGAAGAATGACAGTTTCTTTAATAAATGGTGCTGGAAAAACTGGCTAGCCATATGCTGAAAACTAAAACTAAACCCATGCCTATCATCATGTACTAAAATAAAATCTAAATGGATCAAAGATCTGAATATTAAACAGAAACACTAAATCTGCTGGAAGACTCAATAGGTGAAAATCTTGAAGACATAGGGGTAGATAGAGAATTCATGAACAGGAATCAAACCACAAAGGAAATACTTCCCAAAATCAACAACTGGGATCATGTCTTATTAAAAAGTTTCTGCATTGGGGCTGGGGATTTAGCTCAGTGGCATAAGCGCCTGCCTTGCAGGCAGGCAGTCGTGAGTTCGATCCCCGGTACCGATAAAAAGGAAAAAGACCAAAAAAAAAAAGTTTCTGCATATCAAAAGAAATCTCTAGCATAGTGAAAAGAAAACCTACAAACTGGGAAACAATCTTAGTGAACTGTCCCTCAAACAAAGGACTTCTGTCTAAAATATATAAAGAATTTTAAAAAATCAGACCCCCAAAATTTAAAGATCCAATCCAAAAATGGGCATCTGAGATGAATACACAATTCTCAGATAAAGAAATACAAATGGCAAATAAATGCATGAAAAAATGTTCATCATAATTATGCATTAGGGAAATGCAAATTAAAACCACACTGAGATTCCATCTCACTCTAGAAAGAATGGCCAGGATCAAGAAAATTACCAACAACAAATGCGGGAGAGGCTGTGGGGAAAAAGGAACTCTCCTGCACTGTTGGTGGGAGTGTAGACTGGTGCAACCATTGTGGAGGTCAGTCTGGAGATTTCTCAGAAAGCTGGGATTGGAGATCCTATTTGTTCCAGTTATTCTGCTTCTAGGCATACTCCCAGAAGAACTGAAAAAATCATACCACAGTGATATATGTGCACCCATGTTTATAGTGGAACAATTTGTAATAGCCAGATCTTGGAAACAAATTAAGTGTCCATCAACTGAAGAATGGATAAAAACGTTGTGGTATTTTTATACAACAGAGTACTACTCAGCCATAAAGAATGATCACATTGAGATATTTATAAATAAATGGATGAAGCTTGAGACCATACTCATATATGAAATAAATCAAACTCACATGTATAAATACCAAATAGTTTTCCTAGTGTAAGAAATGGTAAGAATGTATAAAAGCATGTGGTAATCATGATTTCCCATTATATTGCTTTGAAGCCTTAAAATGTTTTCATTCATTAATTGGAATGGTTTTATCCTGGGTTGCTTGATTTTATTGTCTGTGTTGGTATGAACAGCTATTTTGAAGGAAACAAGACATTATAATAGCTAGTGAAGATTTAATATCATCTTGTTTTGAAGTCCCACCAATTTTTTGTTCTTCTGTCTCCATTGGTTTTATCATGTTGTATCTTATTGGATTTTATTATATGTGATAGTATAAACAAAATATTTTATAGACAAGGAGATTATATAGTAACCTTTGTTCATTTTCTGTTAGTTGATTCTGAATACCCTTTGATACTTTCATTCTCTTGAATGGTTTTACACTGTATTTTTAAGTTTGATACTACAGTGTATGAAGGTATGCTCAATTATTTCAAGGAAAGAGACATTCTGGTAGCTACTCTTATGTCACATTGTCTTGTGGTGAAATACTATGTTGCTTAAACTATTCTGTTCTGACCTGTTTTGTTATGTCCTCTTTTATCTTAATCTTTTTTAAATAAAAATAAATAAATCAAACATTAATAAACATACACTCACAAAAAAGTGAGGAAACTGAGGTTGGGGGAGGCAAGGGAACAAGGAGGTGGAAGATTCAGGACCATCAGAGCTTAAATTTAAGCTTCAATACTCTCAAGGACTGGGACCCCCTGCTTTTAGAAGGAGGTAAAGTGAATGGGTAGAAAGATTGGGCCTGAGTCCCTGCCCCAACGGCCTCCATTCCTGGGTCCTCATCCCCAGCCCACTGAGGAGGAGTACCTAGGCACCATCTTCCCATACTTCCACCTTGGAAGCCAGACCCTCAGCTGGCTAGGGCTGCTCGCCAGACGGGACAGGAAGTTATCATCTCTTGTGCAGAACATAACTGACCTCACCACAGCCTGGTGGCATGGGCTCCCTAGAGATGTCTGAAGATGCAGTGTCCTGACCCCCAGGCCGGACCAGATTCCTGCCTGCTCCTTCCAGCTAGGTTGAGTGACATTAAGCAAGTTGTTTCCTGAAACAGAGCCTCTTGGTCTAGATTGTCTGAGGATTAGGAATCTATGACATAAACATAAGACAAGAGCTGACCATGCAAGAGAGGCCATGCCAGGCACCAGGTGCAGACTGTGTGGCTTATTTGTGTGGACCGCAGATCAGAGGAAGACAGGTTAGGGGAGGGGCAGCTGGTGAGGTCACATGGGGTTTCATTTATTCCTTCAAATGAGCAAGCATACCCCAGGTGTGGTGCTGCATGCCCGTAAACCCAGCACCCAGGAAGCCAAGGCAGCCAAACTGCCACAAGTTCAAGGCCATCCTGGGCTACGCAGTGAATTCAAGGTTAGCCTAAATTACAAAACAAGATCCTGTCTCAAAAAAACAAAACAAAAATCAAATGAGCAAGCAAGCTTCTCTCCCACAGAACAAGGAACCTGTGACTCCTGGAGACCTATCTACCTGTACAAACAATCTGAGGAGCTTGTTTCTTGTGCCAAAGAAGGCCCACCTGCAGTCCACGAGCAGTATGGCAGGCACTGGGTGCTAGTGTTGCAATAAGGGCCCCTGTGCTCCGAGAACCTCACCTTCCTATCACATCAGTTGATTTGGTCTTTCTGAACAACATCTGCCTTTCTCTTCCTTCTCTGTTGCTCACATTGATCTCTGTCTTTTTCTTCTTCCTTTCCCTCTTCCCCGTCCCCCACTCCCTTGCTCCCCTTTTTCACTGTCACTCCCTCTCCCTCTCTGGATCTGCCCCAGTCCAGCAACAATGATAGAAGGTTGGATATTCTCACTCAAGCTCCCCTCTCAGCCTAGATGAGGACATTTGGGAACTAAGAGGGACTAGGTTAGATAAGAAGGTCAACCAATCCAAGGGTGACCAGCCATCATCCTAGAATCCAAGGGTTGGAGGGGACAGAAGGACTTGTGGTACAGGCTTCAGTCAATAAGAGATTGTCCCAGTACTCAAAGTGACTTCCCTCCTAACCTAGAGATGAGACAGGGTCCGACAGTGAGGACACACCTGCAGGGAATGCAAAGCTGAGGAGTACAGTGTGGAGGACTGGTACTAAGGAAGGGGCTTTTGGACAAATGCCACCTGCTATCATCATGCCAGGACTTCTGATAGGGACTGTAGTTCAGGTGTTGGAAATGAGATGAAAAAATAACCTAGGGAACAGAATCAATCAGATGACTTGGGTTCCAGGCCCTGTGTGAGTAACCTCACTGAACCTCAGTTTCCTCAAGTGTTAAACAGAGATACTGCCAGTCACCAACTGTGCGACCCCATGATTTTACCTAAGTGATAGTGCTTTACAAATCAAGGGGTTGTCAGAGCTTTTTGGAGGGTGAGGGTAACAGGCCACAGTGCTGGGGAGTGGGGTCAGACTTCAGGAAGGACTTCCTGGCATGGGGAAAGTAGAACTAGAGAGGAAAATTCTGTGAGGGTGAAGTAAGGAAGGCTGCACCTACCAGCTGACTCTCAGAGGTGCCCAGTCCTGCAGGCCACAATGAAGCATCACTCCTTTTGGTCCAGTTCCTAGTATATCTTGGTAGACACAGAGACAGAGACTTGGTGGTGGCGAGAACATGTGCTTTTGAGATCACAGTTTCAAATCTTGATTCAGGCCCTTCCCTGTTCCAAGGCCTTGGACAGTTGGTCATCCTTGATAGCTCTCAGTTTGTTCATCTGTATAATAGCTCTCATCAGGCCTTGCTCACTAACTTTACATGGCATTTGGCAAGTGTTGAACACATGAGTTAAAAGTCCCTTGTGTCCTTGGGCCTTAGTTTCCTCAGCTGTCATCCAAAGGAAATTGGACTAAAATCTCCATGAAGTAAATCCCACTCAGGCCTAACACACGGAAACAAAACATGATTATTATTTATATTTTCCAGTTGTGGCCAGTGAGTCAGTCACTAGCAAGAACTTACTTCTGCAAGTGTTCTGTTAGGGAAGACACAGGTAGGTAAAGGAGGGTGTCCTGTGAACAACAGAAAGGAGGGGCCTGCTCCTCAGAGGGAGGTTCTGCTTTCTCTCACAGGAAGCTCTGGTTGCAGCCCAGAACCAACCCCTGATTGTGCCTGTTGCAGGAAGACAGGGTTGGCACTGCTGGAAAACCCCATGGGATTGATCAGACTGGTGGTGAATCTGGAGTGGGACCTGGGCCTGGGCTTGGGAAGCCTGGCTGTGGCCACTGGGAACAAATAGAGGAGCCCCATCTGTCTAGGTCCATGTGTTTCTCTTCCTCAGTAAGCAACAAGAAAGATTTAAAGGATAAATCCTAAAGACCTCGGGGAAAAAAAGAGAAGAGAATTAGAACACAAATCTGCATCTGGTCTGACATAGGTCTAACTTTAAACTCTGCCCACCCAGGAGAGGGATTCAGGGGACAGCTGGTTGCTCCAGATGCTTTTCTGCTGATCTGACAACAGAGTCACCCACTTGGGACAGGTCTGTTGCCCCCATCTGGATCAACCCAAGCTAGCAAGGAAGGACATTTGTGGTTTCTGAAGGGAGTCAAAGTTCCTGCTTTGACTCAGCTAGGAACCTTGTAGGCCTTTATTTTCCCCCTTTGCAAAGTGGGTCCACCCTGCTCCCTTGCATGTAGAATAAAATTATGATTAACCCCCTCTCTGTAGAGAAAGGTGAACAGCAGGCATACTTTCCATGCCCCAGAGCAGATACCACATGCCTTGGAATTCTCAGCATTAGTGTCTCTGAACCTAGAGGGTGGGATGGGCATAGTCCCCCAGCCATGCAGAAGCATTTCCAGTAGGAACTGGCAAGTCTAGAGCTAGCAGAGATTTGCATCTTTCTCTGGAGGGACTGTCCCAAGGTCAGTGAGCCAGGAGCAGTAGTAGGAGTATCCCTTGGGTCTCCCACCTCCCAGTTCTGGCAGAGCCCTTTTTGTTAATATCAGTATCTCCTCTAAGTATTCCAGGGTGCAAGAGATTCAGAGGTAAAATATAACTAACCATTTGCAAGAGAGGAGTAGTTTTCTTAGTCCTTGAACTTGCGGTCCTGTCCCTGTTTTGGACTGGGTCTGTACTCCAGTTCTTGGCACTTAGGGACCCTTCAGACTAGGGCTCCCAAATATAATACAGGGTACCCAGTTAAGTCTGATTTAGAGCCAATCATAGTGGCACATGCCTGTAATCACAGCTACTCTGTAGGCTGAGACAGGAAGACTGCAAATTCAAGGGCAGCCTGTGCAATTTAATAAGACCTTGTTTCAAAAATAAAATAAAAAGGGCTAGGGGCTGGTGTGGCAGCTCAGAGGCAGAGCATTTGCAGAGCATGCAGGAGGTCCCAGGTTCCATCCTCAGCACCATAATTTTTTAAAAATTTGAGATAAGCAATGAATTATTTTTTAGTATAAGTTTGTCCCAAATATTGCAAGAACTATATTTGTACTAAAACATGACTGGGTATCTGAAAATGCAGATTGTATGTAGGTGTCCTATGTTTTTATTTGCTAAATTTGGAAACCCTATTTCAGACAAGCTGCCTTAAGGAACAGGAAAGAGTCCCTGGTTCATGAGGCAGGGACTTCCCACTTTCAAATCCCTAGTCCTCTGCTGACCAACTGGAACATCTTGCTGGCTAAGGGAACATGTTTAATTTGGTTGTTCATTAATTTACACAACTCTCACCTTTCATCCTCCTGGGCCTGGTGAAGCTCTAATGAGTTAGGGTGGTAACAAGCAGGAATCCCTTCATGCAGACTGGCACAGGCCTGTGGGCCTAGAATGGTCCTGGGATGGGTCTGCTTGCTGGTACCTCAGCTAACCCATCTTAGGGTTGGGGATCCAAGAGGAGGTCTGTGTGGGCTGGTCTAAAGGCAAATTAGGTGGATATCCTCTGACTTCTCACCGAGGAATTTTGCAAACATGGGGAGGGTGTAGAGGAGAGGACAGGCTGCAGAGTCAGGAGAGAGGATTGTGTGGCCATGTCTGTGATCCTCAACAGACCTCTATATTGGGACTTCGGAAACTGGACAAGAAGGTGCCAATATATGAGGGTGAATGAAGAAGGCTGAGCTCAGAAAACTCAAGGCCATGTTCCTCAAAATGAACATGTACCCTAAGACATTCTGTGGTGAAAGGCCTTTCTAGTCAAATCAGCATGGGAGAGAAGATAGAGTGCTATAGACGAACACACAGTTTCCAGCCATTGACTGAAGGTTCTGAGAAGTTCCACAGCACAGAAACAAAACACTATATTATGGTTCACTTGCCGCTTCTTGTAGTTATTTAACACAGATTCTTTTTTTTTTAAATCATAGTGCTTCTCATCCACCCCAGTCCCTCACACTCTTTGGAACACTTTGTCACAAGGTGTCTGAGAGACACCTCAGCTTGGGTAGAGGCCACTATGGGGTAGCCAGCTTCCCCTGGGCCCTGGAGTCTATATTTACTGCATTCTATTGCTCTGATCTAGTGTCCATGTCTTAGCTGAGCCCCATGTATCCTTGCTGTGGTTTGGCCCAAAACTATCCTCCAAAATTCTCTTGTGTTAAGAGGTGGGATTTTGAAAGGTGAGTGGAACATGGGGGTGCTATAATGTGCTTTCAGGAGGTGGGACCCAGTCGAGGTAGGCCACTGGGTTTGTGACCTAAAAGGGTACATTCTTGTCCCTAGCCCCTTCCCCTCTCTCTGACTCTTCCTTCCCCCCTGCTTCCAGGCAGCTATGAGGTGAGCAGCTTTACATTGCCAGGATATCTCTGCCTTCAGCCTGGCTGAACATGGACTGAAACTGTGAGCCAAGATAAACCTCTTCTCCTTTAATGTATTTATGTCAGGTAGGTAATCACAACAATGAAAACCTGACTGGCACAACCCCTTTTTTTGTTTCATGTGTACTTTCTTTCTCCAACTCTATAGCCATTGGTGCTCTTGATCGTGTGTTTCTGTGTGCACATAGTACTACATATATCTGCACATAAGTACTATAAAGCCCAAGAATGTCAAAGAAGAACAAGAAGGAGGAGGAGGAGAAGGAGGAGGAGGAGGAGGAGGAGGAGAAGGAGGAGGAGGAGGAGGAGGAGGAGGAGGAGGAGGAGGAGGAGGAGGAGGAGGAGAAATTTGAGACTAGCAGGGCAACACAGGGGTATCTCATCTCAAAAAGAAAGAAAAAATAATTCTTCATATTTTATTTTATTGTGGCACTGGGGACTGAGCCCTCCCCAGCCCTTTTAAAATTTTTGTATTTTAAGATACTCTCCAAAAGTTGTTAAATGGACCAGGCTGGGTTTGATCTCCGGAGCTGAGTAGCTCTCCTTCCTCAGCTCCCCATTAGATGGGACTACAGGCGCATGCCACAACACCTAACTTGTACTACTCATTTTTGATGGAAATGCCAAGGAGCCATATTCCTTGCCTTACTTTCTCTTCTTTCTAAGGCCTGGGGTCATCCTCATCAGTGCCCACTACTGTGGATCTGTGCTATGGTGACCCTCTTAGGTTGTCTCCACTGCGCATAGGACCCAGGCTAGCATGCCTTCTTGAGCACTCCTACCTGGCTAGGCCTGTTCTGTTTTACTGGTTTGCTTGCCTTTGGGCTGTCAGCTATCACTTCTTGACACTTTTAGTGTGCCTGCTTCCAGCAGCCCCTCTGCCCCTTTTCTAATTTACTGCTTCTAATTTGCTCTGGGCTTTGGAACCAGATACCCAGCCTCCTTCGTTTACATAAACAGGTGCAAGGGTCCTCCTACAGGTAATTGACTTGGCAGTGGTCAAGGACTGCCATGCTCAGCCCTGCAGCCTGGGGCTTACACATTCATACTACCAGGTACCTCTTCAGCCTGATTCACAGCAGGGGTGACCTCAAGACTGGTAACTGACTAGCCAAAGAGTGTGGGAGTAGCGCACCCAAGATGTGAGTGGGATGGAATGTAAGGTTGGCCTGAGAGAATGGGCAGGGGGCCTCCAGAGTCCTGAAGAGCCCTCTCGTTCCTGTCTCCCAGGAGCCTTACAGTGCTCTGGGCTGGTGAGGTACTCTCTTTCCTTCTTGTCTTGAGCCCTACTAGGGAGTGGGGCCAATGCTAGGTTCCCTGAAGCAGGGGGATCCTTCCAGGTCTCAGGGCCCATGTCTGCCTACCCCTTACCCTCCCATGGTACTCTCCCATTCCACCAGCTAGGGCAGTGCTGGGTTTAGCAGACCCTTCCCGCTGTGTCTCCCTGGCCTGGGGGAGGAGGCACCATTGAGGGGAAGTACCAAGGCAGATTTAGGAGTTGGGTGGAGTTTGAAGCCCCTCAAAGCCATTTTTCAACCTGAAAACTGAACCAAACTGTTCTGGAATTGTGGCTGGAGGATAAATGTGGACCCCATGGTGTCATTTTATGGTCAATTTTCAGAGTATAACTGCACTTTAAGCACTAACGCTGAGTAGCAGGAAAAAACTTCTTAACCATAAGATCTATTAAGAGTTCAGAGCTGGCTCCCAGGGGCGATGTGGGAATGCATAGACATGAATCATTGGAAACAGGTCTAGCCCAGGCACTAGGGAATAGCTCAGCCAGAGCTGGGGGAGGGAGGGACATTGCTGGAAGGAGGAGGGGGCTCCCCCAGCAACTCAGGCCCTAAGGTGTGGCTGCCCACAGCCTCCTTCCCCAGAGGCCTAGGGCAGGGCATTCCTGCTTGTGACTCA
Organism: Cavia porcellus; assembly: GCF_034190915.1. Taxonomy (NCBI): domain Eukaryota; kingdom Metazoa; phylum Chordata; class Mammalia; order Rodentia; family Caviidae; genus Cavia; species Cavia porcellus. The sequence continues at coordinate 35,189,892 of NW_026947486.1, read as the reverse complement.
ACTACTCAGAGAAGAGCTGAAACTAAAAAGGCCAAACTAGACATAGTGGCTGGCCTGGTGGTTTGGTGCTGGGAAAATCAGCAGGTTAGTGGTTGCACAGAATCGATGACTCTGTTTCCGCTGTTGTCTTTTGGTGTCAATCACCAGGCTAAGAAAGCTTTTCAATCAGACAAAGCCAGACACCAGTGCAGTGGGACAAGCAGCCTTGGATGATCTAAGTAACTTGGGGTTAAACACCTGGACAGGGGGCAGAGTCAGGGGAAGGATAGTTGGAGAGGGGTCAGAGGCTACAGAGGTAAAAGAGTGATCACTATTCTGGTGTTTGCAGATAGAAGGGGATGCTGGGGGACCAAGTGACTTCTAAGGCTCCTTCCAACTAGAAAAACTGCTCCTAAGGACCAAGAGAGAGAAGGTAAGCTGTCATATAGGATATCCAACAAACCAAGGCAAACCCTCCTTACCTCCTTATCTCAGGGCTATGAATCAGCTACCAGGACATGTATGGGATCCCATCTAAGATTCAGGGTGCAAGCTGACAAGAGGCGCTGGAAGACACCTATCAAGGACAAAATGTGAGGGTCAGGCCAGAAATGAAGGAACCCCAGCTGAGCCATGATTTGCAGTGTGATCTTAGGCAAGTCTCTTCCCTTTTCTTAGCTTAAATAATCTCATATTTAGACCAGGGAGACTAGGAGTGGAATTTGAACCTGTTCAGTTCCTCTAAGTCTTAGGCTATAAGGGTTTTGCCAGCTGGAACATTTCAGATTCCTCACTCTGGTAGGTCTGGAACTGGGTTTTCTGCAGTTAAAAACAGAAACACAAATAAAATAAAACAAAACTATTCACCAGATGCCAGGAAATGTCTTAAGTGCTTCCTAGGCATATTAACTCATTTAATCCTCACTAAAGCTCTACTATGTGAGTACTCTTAGCCCATTTGGCAGGTGAGGAAATTAAGGCAGCAGACAGGCCCATTCAGAGGCACTCTCTCTGCCTGTTTTCTGAGTCCTTTTTGTAGCTGGTGACCTTGTCTCTCCCTGCCTCCCAGGACTCTTGTCGTTCACAGTTTCTCCAACACTGGGTCAGGTGTCCCTTGCCTGAGCCAGAGGCCTCCTGGAGGTGCCTTTTACTGCCCTGTGCTCTCTCTTCTCTGCTTTCCTCTCTAGGGACCCCAGCAGGCTCAGGTCTCTCCAAGCTGAGGCTCCCAAAGTTCTTGTTGACCTTGCACTTTCCATCACCCACCCCCAGGGCCTTGGGCTCTGAGTAGAACTGGCCTCTTGCTTGTGAACCCTCCAAAGAAAAAAGGTCCCCTAGAGCCACAGAGTGGGCCTCTCTGGACAGATCTGGGACTGGAGAGTTGCTGAGGGCACTGGAGGAAGAGTCAGGCCTGAGGGCTTTGTGGGACAATCCTGGGATTGTTTGCACAAAGCATGTTTCAGAATCACCATGGGGGACTTACTGGTTCTCTCATGCTGGACACCTTCTTCAAGCCTTCTCTTTTGGAATGATCAAATGACAGCGTCACTCATGTATAGGCCCATAGAAGTTGTTGAGGCCGTTTCCTTCTAGCTCCAGAGAAGGACACTGAAGCTCAGAGAGGGCAATGATATGCTCAAATTTGCATCCCAAGTCAGATGTGGAGGAAGATGGAACCTGCTCTGACTCTCCTCATTCCTCTTGGCAAATGTCTTCGAGCTTTACTCCCTACTGGCTGCAGTCCTACTCCTGACTGTACACACAGGCACACATGTTCCAATACAAGCAAACGCACACACATGCATGCATCCGTGCCACACTAAGGAAGCAGACCCTGGGAGAGGTAGCCAGAAGCTCAGATGAAAGGCAGGGGCCAGGTTGGTAGGGGATTAAGTGGTGCTACTGTGGTAGGAAGGGAAATCGTAGGAGGGTAAACCTTAGCAGGTGAACCTCCAGTGGTGTGAGCTCTCCTTGAAAGGGTGGAAAAGGCCAAGGAGAAGCCCCCACGTGCCTTTCTTTGGCTCTTAATTGATTCTTTGTCGATCTCCAGCAAATTCAGTGGCCCATGCCCTGGGCTACCTGTCATACCTGTCCCCTCAAGGGGTCCAAACACCCGACTGGGATCCCCTTCCCACCTCTTTTGCAGTTGTGGGGCGGGTGAGCAGTGGACTACAGCCACACGGGGGCGCCGGCGTTCCACAGCTCCAGTGTACCGGGAGGCATGCTCTCTCTCTGCTTAGGGTGGGGGGCAGCAGTAGTTTGAGTTCAGCTCCCCCACTCCTGCCACCCTCCCCACTTCCTCTTGGAAGCCTCTTTAATCCTCTTACGCCGAGGGTCATATCCCTGGGCCCCAGGAAGAGGTGTTTCATTTTCAATTCGCCCCCACTACCCCTGGGGGAGCTCTGAGAAGCAAGGGGAGGGGAGACCCCTGGGCCCTGCTGGAGGCCCTCTTTTCTGCCCCTCTAACAACCCCTTTCCTTGTTCTTCTCTTCAGTTTGTCGCTCTTTGGGGTGCCCTACCTACTGGCCCTCTATTCCCAGCCTGGCCAGGCTTCTGCTGGAGTCCTTGGGCTTTTCCTCTCCTTTATCCTCAGTCTTTCCTCTTCTTCCCCCTATCAACTTTCATCTCTCACTCCCTGATTCTCTCAGCTTCTGCACTCCCTAGCGTCCTCCATCCTCCTCTGCCTTCTCTCTCCTCTCCCTCTTACTTTGGGGCTCTACGGGCCCCTCTCACTGGAGGAGTCCACATATCAGGATGCAGAGGCCTGGGCCCTCCCCTGTCTTTACAAGGCTGTGACCCAGGTTCCATCTTTGCCAGCAGGGACCAGGACACTGCAGCACAAGTGTGAGCCTCCATAGGATGAGTCAGGCAGGGCTGGCATCTGGGAGTGGAGGCCACTCTAGATTGAAAACTTTTCCGTTCATTTAGCAAGTGCAGATTCTCCTGGGAGTGGCGGATAACCTAGAATCCAGAGACCTGGGGCTTGATCCCAAGTCTGGCTCTGACTGGTCCTGTTACATTTCCCATTCTGTGCCCAGGCTCCTGTTTACCCTGATGAGGTACATAGAGCGCCAAGGGCGCTCCCAGCCCCTCTATTTCTTCCCCTTTTCTATCCCAGAGGCCCTGAGGACTGCTCTTTTCATATTTGACTTCTGTGTCTTCACTGCTCTCCTTTAACATGCTAAGGGCCCTCATGTGACACAGAGGGGCCTCCCTGTGTCTGTGTGCTGTACTGAGGAGGGGACTAGTATCGTTGTTGGCTGTGATGTAGGTGGACAGAAGGCTCTGGTGTAAGTGCTCGCTACCCCAGCATCTGGTAGCTCTGAGCACATATCACTGCAGAATGGCATTGCTGGAGAGGTCTGGGGCACCCGAGATACAAATGTAAGGTCTGCCTTCTATGTCTTACTTTCCAAAAGAAACTAACTTCTGTGTGGTACAAATGGGAAAGCCAAGGTCAAAGGACAAAGACCTGTCCAGGTGCGTATGGCAGGATGGTGGCCTGCTGTGGGAGCCGTCTGCTGGCTGTGGCCACACCAGACTGCGGGGACACAGGTAAAAAGGAGGAGTTTGGTGAGCAAAGGCAGGGAGGATCTTAAGCAAGGCACTCCTGGGGGCGTGGTGAGAGCAGGAGTCTCCAGAGACAGTTGCCAGCTCCCCACATCTTGTTATGGGCACACACTCATCTAAGAGAAAGGCAGCTCTGAGGCCACAGCTGGAGGGAGGTTAGCATCCTCAACTGACAGTGTGATTTATCACAGTCTCTCTCCCCTTCTCCCTTTAGCCCCCAATCTTCCTGCAGACCCAAGAGGGCTTGGCCTGACTTAGAAGAAATTCACCTGTTTTTGATTTGAGACTCAGGTGGACTTTTCTTTCTTTTCATCAAAGGAGTGGTGAGAGGAAGGCAGGGCCCCATCCATCACCCCAGCCTCTCAGCAGCCTTGCAGCAGGGAGCAGACAGAGGAAGGAAAGGCCCAGGGATCACTCTCCAAGCCTCTTTCACTCCCAAAGGGACTCTCCCAGACAGCCAGCCAGGGCATTACTGGCCCAGACACTGAGGTCTTGGCTATAGTTGCTCCAGAGAAACTGCCTGAGAGTTCTTCCCTGATGCCTGGGCAGGTGGGACTGGGCCCAGGAGGATTTGGGATCCTATGCAAGAGCAAAACAAAGATTTAACAGCCAAGCAAAGAGGGAGAAGGATGGGAGAGAGAATTCATTTTGCGCTCATCACCTGCTCTGTGCTAGACAGTTTTCCATGCTATCTATCTCACTTTAATCCTCCCAGCACAACCCCATTCTTCAGACAAGGAAAGTAAGGCTTGGAGAAGCAAAGCCATTAGTTGAAGGTCAAATTCCAAGATAGTAAGTCATGGGGGCTGGATTCAAGAGCACGTTGACCCAGGCAGGAAGGAGATGAGCTGTGGCTTCCAGTCCCCACTCCACCAACAACACCCACAACTTCAGGTCAAGGCCACCATAAGCACATAGAGTCTTTGCACCATTAGAAAAAGGGCCCTCATCTTCTGGCAACAACCCAGCCCCATGCAAGCAGTGGGGTTTGGTACAAGGACCCACAGCTAAATTTCAGCCTGTGTTACTCACCCCCAACATGGCTTAGCCTGTGCACCATCCCTGTGGTGCCCTTGCACTATCCATTTTTAGGGTGAGCCAAGCAAGTCTTGATCTCAGCGGGAAGGTAAAGAACCTGCTAGGCCATGATTCAGAGTCCTTCCCCTCCTCCTGCTTCCCCTTCCTTGAACATCGTCATCACCATCATCACAACCATCATCTCAGGCATCCTCAAGGTACCACAATTACTGATAACAGAGGCTCCATTGTAGCTCAGTCTTTTTGGAATTCTTCTTCCTGAAGCAACCCATTTTCTCCATGTTGGACTCTTTCCTCCTCATTCTACCCCTCTCAGTTTCCAGCACAAGGAAGCCCATCTCCTGGAGAAATGTGTTCATGGTCAGATCAGCTGGTCCAGACCCTCTTGGAGGGGGCAGGGATGCTGTGTGGGCTCTGGTCCACTGATTTAGTTGCTGTGTGGCTTTGAGCTGGCTGCTTATCTCTCTGGACCCAGCTTCTGATCTCTAATCTGAAAGGGTAGGGTGGATGTTATCCACAGTCATTTCTAGCCTGACCTCTTGGGGTGCTGGGGTCTCTGAGTTCAGAAGTCTTGCTCTCCTGTGAGCATCAAGGATTAAGAATGAAGCACCTCTTCCTCACCAGGGGCTTCCTGCCAGGGAAGACAGCAGGGGTAAGTGGTGGGGGCAGGAAGGATCTGCTGCTTTCTGGCTGTGTGGCATAGGTCAGGCTACTTCACAATTCTGAGCCTGTTTCTTCATCTCAATAATGGAGGTAATCACACCTACCCTGTGAGGAAAGGCTGCTGTGAGGAATCCGTAAAATAGTGTATGTGATTATACCCTCTATGACCACTCACATGGTAGGCAAAATATTCAGTGAATATTCTGAATACACACTAAGGGAGCTAGGACAGTGTGAGGAGAGCATACGAAGCTAGACTGTCTGGGTTAAAAACTAAGTCCTAAACTAGGTATGGTCAGACATGCCTAAAGTCCCACCACATGGAAGGTGGAGGCAGGAGGATGGCATGGTTGAGGCCAGCCTAGGCTACATAGTGAGGTTCAAGTGCAGCCTGGGCTATATTAGGGATGAATTCAGAAAACAAATAGTCAAAAGCAAACAGTTATGCCTTTTATTACCCATGTAACCCTGATTGATTGATTTAACCTCTCTGTTGGCATTTCCTTCTGCCTTCTCCCATCTCTGAAACAAGACACTTAGCTCATAGGGCTGGTGAAAGATCAAGTGACTTAATCTATGTAAAGCATTTGCTACTTGGCACAGAGTAAGAGTTCATTCAGTCATGACACCATTTTAAATGCTGAAAGTAGAGTGGGAACAAGATGGGCAAGGTCCTGGTCTGCATGAGCATTCCATAAACAGTAAGCATGGCTCCTTTCCTTCTTCCCTTGGTTCTCTTCTGTGAGGGGATGAAAAAATATCTTGGCTAGCTCAAATCCAATACTTCCCTTTGCTCCTTCTCCTCTCCCAATCAATTCATAAATATTAGACAAATATGTACACATGAACTGATTTATTGAATACCTTGCCTAGTTAAGTGCTAGCTGCTGAGGCTGTAGACATGAATGTGACTCAGCCTTCATTCACTGGGAATGTTCAATGAGAAGCCAGGAGTGGTGGCATACACCTGCAATGCCAGCTACTTTAGAGAATGAGACAGGAGGATCGCAAGTTTGAAGCTAGCCTATGTAACTCAGTGAGACCAGCCTCAAAGCAAAAAGGGCTAAGGTTGCAGCTCAGTGATAGAGCTCTTGCATAGCCTGAGGAAGGCCGTGATTTCTGTCCTCAATACCACTAGGCAGGGGATGGAGGAGACAACAATGCTCAGTGAGAGGGAGAGAAGACCCAGCCTTGTGTTTGTGACCAGAAGCTCCATAGGGCTGGAGCCCCCACAGGTACAAAGGGTTCTCATATCCTTTCCCTAAAGGAAAGAGGTGGGGAGGAAAGCACTGGCACTGTGTGCAGGGGCTGGATTCTTTCCTACATCTCATGGATAAGAAAATACTCAAGAGGTGAAGTATGTGCTCGGGGACACCTACCTAGCAAGTGGCCAAGTTGAAGCAGGTCCTGAAGTATGTCTGTCCTCCTCAGTTCCTCTGTATGTTCCTTGGTGCTTCTCTGCCTTCTGTGTGCATAGCCTTAGAGGCCATTTGCTCTGTTTTTATGTGTGCCAGGAATGTGGGGGGGGAGTAGGGAGGAGGTGGGTGTCTGGGTGCCTCCTCCTCCTCCTGGTGGGAGAAGGCAGAAGGAAATGCCAACGCCTATTTCTTCCTGTGTCTTCCTTACTCAGGAACATACCATGAGCAGAACTGAGCCTCTGTTCTACCCCTATACGCACACAGCAGCCACACACACACAGACAGAAGTCACACACACACACACACACACACACACACATACACACACACGCGCACACACACACACACGTCTCCATCTTCCCTTGCTCCTAAAAATATCAAACTTGTGGAGCTGCAAGGGAAGTGAATGTTTGGCAGCAGAGCAAGTGGCCTAGGAGTGGTGTGTCGGGCTCTGTAAATATTTACCCGCTGGATTAGAGCAGAAGTTGGAAACATTAGGCAGCTGAAAATTACTGTTTTAATAGCATGGCTGATAAATCCAAACTTGGGAGGTTGTTTGGAAGTCTTGGCTTCTGGGAATTTCAGCATGTAAACTCTGGGCCCATGGTGGTTGGGATGGGACTGAAGAGGTGTGGGCTAGAGGGTGGGTACACCTGGAGGAGCTGGCAGCCAGGCCCTGGCAGTGTGTGCGGCACAGCGTTAGTCTGTCTCCTCACTCACTCATCCAAGTTGTCAGACTGTCAAAGAGAAGAATGATGAATGAAGATTTTCTGAACACCAAAAATGTGCCACATATGTATTTCAAGAGGTGTTTTAGTCTTACATTTAATAGTGGTCATAACTTTAGGTGACAGCAATATTATATATCTTATAAAAGCTTAAAAAAATCAAGTCTCAGAATGAGAAGGTAACTTACTCAAGGGTACCAGCTGGAAAGAACCAGAATAAGAATTTAACCTAAAGTATCTCTGATGTCCAAATCATGCTACTTTTTTGTGTGGGCTCTGAAGTAGATGTAGTGGCTTATGTTGCTGAATAATCTCAACCAAAGTACCAGAAAATCAGAGATGAATCTGGTCTAATGCTTCCCTCAGAGACTGCCTGGTTTAGACAGGATGAAAAAAAAATTCCAGAAAATTCAAGTTCCAGGGAGAAAGTGGAACAGGATAGGGGAAAGGGATCACGGTGGGCAGCTGGGCCCAGAGATAGGACTCATGGGGGAGAAAAAATCAGGATAGGAATCCTTCACAGGACCCTGGAGAAGTCACTTTGTTTCTCTGGGCCTCAGTTTCTATGTCTGCCACCCTTACCTGGAGGTGGTATGCAAGGCTCCAAGAGGGGAAGCAATAGGAAGTGCACTGTGTGACATAGTAAACATCTCCAAATGGCAACCATGTTGCTAGGAATAGATGAGCACTTTTGTATCTCAATAAGATGGGAAAGTTTACAGAAAGCAGACTTAATTCCTGGATTGTTTTCACTCAGAAGCTTAGGATAGTAAAGATCCAGAGAGCCTGAGGTTTCTTTACCCTTTTCTAAACTTACATGTCACAGCTCAGGGAAAAGAACTTGATTTTAGGTTTGGTGAGATAATGACACTGGGACTTCTAACTTCTGCTTCAAGGCCTCAACATCTCACACACACACACACACACACACACACACACACACACACACACACTGTCCCTTGACTCCTCTCCCCCATGCTTTCCTGATCCTTCTTTGGCACTCCTTCTGCCAAATGGGAATAAAACAGGCTTGTGTTGCATTCTGCGGGGTGGGGGAGATGAAGGAGGGAATGTCAGCAAAGAGGAGGTGATAGGCAGGGGTGTGTAAGGGAAACAGCCTGGGAGGGGTTCAGCCAGTCCTGGGAAAGGTGTGAGTGAAATGGAACAAGGATGGAGGGGTTGGGGAATCAGGCCCCAAGGGACTCCAGGCCATCCCCAAATTTGGTAATTAGGCCTCTCTGTGTGGTTTTCCTGCCCCAGAAAATGTTAATTTATTGCAGTTTGAAAAATGATCAAGCCAGGGTTGGGGACTCAGCAGCTGGTGCAAGGAAGAGAGAAATCTCTTTTTGTTTTGCAGGGAATTGGGCAGCAGTCGCCACTCCCAGCCTGCTCCTTCTCTGCCTGTTGTCTCAGAGGGCCATCATTCTCCCCATGTCAAATGTCAGCAGGCTCTTCCCAGGGGTGCCCTGCCTTCCCCAGACACCAACCCTGGTGGCATTTATCAAAAGTTTCCCAGCTTCTGAGGGAAAGAAGTGTGCAGGGAGGTCTAAGATTCAGCCCTGATGGGGCCAGGCTTCCAGAAAGCCTGGAAGAATTTCTCTGCCCCTGGGTATTACCACAGAGGCCACAGAGGAGCTGGCTGTGCAAGGAAGGACAGCCTGGAGTGGGCAGCTGGCTAGAAGTAGTGTGACAGCCTCCCATCTTCTTCCATGGTCCTACAAACAGTGTCCTAACTGCCCGGCTGTCCCTTCACCTTCACTATTCAGTCAGACAAAAGATGATCATAGAAAAGTGCCCTGCACCCAGCAGACTGGCTCAGTGAACCAACACATCCCACCATGGCCTCAGAGTACTATGAGTACTATTGTTGGGCCTGGATAGTTCTTCAGTGGAACCTCTGCCCTGCCCAAGAGTGTTTCCACAAGACTGCTTCTTCCAGCCCTCGAGACCATCCTTGTTCTTTCTCCTTCCTTCATCCCTGACCCTGCACACTCTTCCACTCACACAATGTGCAGAGCACTGTGCTACCTTCCAGAGCACAAAAATAAGCAAGGTACAGGCTCTATCTTTAAGGTTTTAGAAGGGGGGAAACATGAACACCTTGGACCCCTGCCTCTGTCTCCCCCTCACTCACACTGTCTACCTGCATCAGCCTCAGATCTATACACCTCCTTCACTTCTGCTGCTGCCTCTCACTTTCTTGTCCATCCCCACTTCTTTCTCCTCCTTTTCTGTCCTCTACACATTGTGGCCGCCAACATCAACTCCAACACCACTTTAATCATCTCTAGTTTCAGTTCCCTAGCCCTGAAAAATCTATTCCCTGCCTTTTAGGAATTTAGGTCTTGAAACTGACACACCAACAGTGTAGAACAAGGACATACAACATTAAAAAACAAGAAAAGAAAAGAAAAAGAAAAACCTCTCGTCAATGTGTAGGAAAGTATTTGCACTGTAGTCTTCAGCCCAAGCAATCTCTTGGGGACTTATGGAATCTCTCACATCTGGTTGGAGCCTTGCAGTGAGATGCAGATCTGTTCCCAGCCTACAAAATTGTGCTTCCTCCTGTCTCTGTTTCCCAGGGGGCCAGCATTAGCCCTTCTACCAGCTGAGAGCCCAGGAGCCAAAGAAATCCAGGCCAGGGACTAGGAGTGGTGTCTGTTTGCATTTTAGCTGGAACACAAGGCAGCTTGCTAACTTGGAATTCTTAGTATTCTTGCCAGGCCTGGCTCGGCTCAGATGCCACCTGCCCTAGCCTGACAGGCAGCAGGTAAGAAGGCTCAGAAGCTTGGGAGTGCCAGAGAAAGCATCCCTATGTTAAGCCACAATTGTCTCCACACTGTCACACTGCTTCAAGGAAACCCCTGCTCCCAACTAATGCTACAACTTTGGTTTCCCAAGATCTAAAAACCAGCAGCACAACCACCCCATCCCACCCTATACCTACCTTATTAGAAATGTAAGTGCTCAGCTTCACCTAGTGAATCAGAAACGCTGGATTAGGACATAGCGAGCTACACTAAATGAGCCCCCTGGTGATTTTGATGCATGCTTGAGTTTGAGTGCCAGAAGAATAAACTGGACAATGGATTCAGGCCAGCCTGAATTCAAGTCCCAGCTCAGCTATTACCAGCTGTATAACTGAGGGCAAGCCAGTAAGTAAACCTCCTTAATCCTTGGTTTCCTCATCTGCATGAAGGACACCATAACACCTAGCTACCAGAAAATAGCATTAAATTGTTTTCAACGAAAGGAAAAAAAAAAACAAACATGAAACTACCAATACTCAAAATTATTAACAAAGATGCCAGATGACCACACCATGTAGTGACTCCATGATGTGCTTGGCCAGGAGTCCTATGTAGCTGAGAGCTGGGTGTCCACTATGTGTTCCACTTCCTTGGCTATCCCTGCCAACTCTACCATGTGTCACACATTTAAAACCTCTCTGCCTTGCACTGGATGTTTCTCTGCCCAGAATTGCTTATCCCAGGAGCCCATGCAAATTATTCTTTTCCTGTGAATTTTTCTGAGTCAGATAGGAATCAAATTCAGTGCAAGGCACTGACTCCCCACACACACAAAAGAAGCTAGCTAAACACACAAGGGTGTATTTATAATCTTAAGTGCAAAAAGTCTGGAGGGTGGCAGTTCAAGGATGGCACAGAAGCAATGTGGAGACATCAAGGCCCTGCTTTCTGCTCTAATATCTTAATCCCAGCTTTACTGTCAAGGTCTTCTTAGGGTTTGGGATGGTTACTGGAATTTCAGTAATCACATCACCATTCTAGAAAGTAGAAGAGAGAATGAGCACACATTCTAACCAAGTCAGATTCATTTTAAACTCCAACAATCCCACAGGCCATTTCCTTTTATATTTCCCTTGTCAGAATTTGGTTACAGGTAGTTGTAAGAAAGGCTGGGAAATATAGTCTTTTACCTGGGCATTGCCACCATGGGTAAAACTTGGGTTTTGTTACTAGAGAAGGGGAGTGTTTCTTGGGCAGTAACTCCCAGGATACTCTCTCTACCAACTTCCCTTCTCCCCGCGAAATGCTGCTTCTTGGCAGGCTCCCATAGCATTGCATTCCCTCCTTCATGACAGCATTTATCTCACGTGGCCTAAGGAGGTCCACTGGGCAGCAGAGAGTCTCCTGGTGGTGGCTGCTGTGTGCTGCTAAGATAGAGACAGACAGAGACAGAGACAGAGACAGAGAAAAGAGAAGAGAGAGAGAGGTGCTTAATGGTGGAACCAGTGAGAAAAATGACAGCGCAAGGGCATGGAGCCTTGACTTGAAAGTCAGCTTTGAGTTTGAACTGAAGCTCTCCTATACAGTAATTAGTAATTCTGTGTCTTCAGCCCTTAGTGACAATGACCTAGAATTTACTCTGTGCCACCTTGTTGCTTCTGTCTGACATCTCATTTCCTCCTTAGTGATGTCATTTTGTTATTATTTTCACTTTAGAGCAAGGGAACTGGGAGCCAGTCAACTTGTCCAGAGTCCTCCAGCTTCTAAGGTGGAGCCAGGCTGCCAATTTCGAGATCTGAATGAGAGTCCCCACTCTAGTCACTCTGTAAACCTGATGTGCCCCAGGTTCCATTGAGATATTACCAGTTCCACTCACAGGCTCAAGCCATGGATTCATGCCATCATGTTTATGAAAGTGCCTCCCATTGTGCCTGGCACAATCACTGCTCCTTCCTTTCTCTTTGCACTTCATACCAGAGTCAGGGCTGGCAAGACTGCCTTTGGAGGCAGGGCTGCTATCTTCCTACTCCTTTCTTCCTATCAGTATGGTAGTTTTCTGAGCCCAATAACTGGTTCATCTCAGCATGAGGACAGAGCTACTGATACAGGCACACTCCACCCCGGGAACTGTGGTAATTTCTGCTTCCCAGAGCAGCAGTCCTCGATGAGGGCAGGTGAGCACCCCCAGCTGCCAGAAGGGATGGGAGCAAGATGTTGTGGCACATGTCTGTAATCCTATGGATCCTTCACTGGGAGGCTGAGGCAGAAGGATCACAAATTACAATCCAGCCTGAGAAATTTAGCAACTTAACACGAATCTGTCTCAAAACAAAAAATAAATGGCTGAGGATGTAATTCACTGCAAAGGCCCCGGTTTCAGTTAGCAAGAGAGAGGGAGAAAGAAGAGGAGATGGAGGATGAGGACAAGGAGAAGAAACATATGGTAGAGTTAATGGTTCATTTTAGGACAGGTGGAGGCTGTGATACAATCCCAGGACATACAGTAGATCAGCAGTAAGGCAGAGTAAATCACCAGAAAGATAGAGTATCCTGGGCACAGTCCTCCCCTCTCAGAACCATCCATTTCTTGAGAGCTCAGACTGCCTGCCCCCTCAGCTGGAATGTGGTGACCTGTCTGATATTGCTTGAGCTGTGAGATTCAGACTCAGGGTCCTCACCTCTCAGAGTCCCACAGCTCACTTGCCTCTCCTTTCCTTCCTATGTGACTGCTCTTCCATGCTGCCACCATGCTGATCACATTTTCACAAGATAATTTCCCCCCAATACAGGGGGCTCTAGGGTGCCTGGGATTGTGTCCTGGGAAGCTTTGCCTTCATGGGACCCGGCCTTGGGCCTGTTCCATAGTCAGTGCTTGACAGAAAGGCTAAACAGATGAAGAATCAGTGTACCCTTCTTTTCGCCTGGGTCTAGAGTGCTGTGTGGGTGGGAATCACCCAGGACTGGCAGATAAGAAAAGTACTTTTCCTTGGGGTCACAAGAACAGTGAATAGAGAAGGTGACATGGGAAAGCCACTTTTCTGTGGCATTAATAGTTCAAGTTTTGTTGCAGGAAGAGGGGAGAGTGGTGATATTTCCTAATGTTCAATTTGGTGTGCCAGGAGCAGGCAGCAGATTAGAGTCCTGGTGTCTCCCAAAAGTGTTGGTTAAGATTTAGTATAACAAGAAGCACATATTACTATCAGCCAGAGAAACACATGCACACATACATGTTCAAAAGCAAGGCATAACTTATTATTTCTACTGGGATGCAAGAGAAACAAACAATAACAATAAAAATACCAGACAGCCTTGGCAAAGGAGCTTTGTTAATTTCTAGTGTTGGGAAGATAGCTCTTTTGGCGAGAGACTCACTTAGTCTTCATGCATCCAACCCCGCTGAGGTTTTGATGTTCTACTTTCATCAGGAATATTGAGCATGAAATCCTCACATTATATGGGCTGTCTGGCAATAGCTGATGAAGAGATGCAGTGTGCTGCAGAAGCGTGCCAGAGATGCCCGCCTCCACTTGCCCAGGGACAAAGCACTGGCTTAATTGGGCTCTGACAGCCCAAGGGAGCAAAGCAGGGACATCTGGCCCCTCTGTTATCCAGTGGCACACCAGGTCTGACTTGGAAGACACATTGAGGATCTGAGGGAGGCTGAAGAAGCATCATGCCTGAGGGCAATGGAGGGCCAGAGTCTCTGGAGGGAGGGTGGACCAGCACATGTCTAGGCCCTGGGACTCAGTGGGTAAGGATGGCCAGAGTGTAGGAAGTGGGGGGATTTGGCTTCTATATACAAATTCTGAGCTCCACAGAACTGATCACAAAACTTCTTGCACTGGCCATGGGAACCCTCTTTCTGTGGGTTGAGACCAAAGCTAAGGCTTTTATAGATGAGCAGTCACTAAGGTTTGCAGTGTTCTTGGAAGTCTTGGAGTCCACCTCCAAGCTTTCAGGTCCCACTCATCTATCCAGCTCAAGGGTTAGTGGCATCGTTTTTTGTTCTTTTTTTTTTTTTTCCAATACTGAGGACTGAACCCACGGCTTTCACACTAAGCTACATTCTCAAACACCACCACCCCCCCCTTTAAATTTTGAGACCGGGTCTAAGTTGCTCAGGCTGGCCTCAAACTCGTGATCCTCCTGCCTCAGCCTCTCCAAGCTGATTATAGGTGTGCACCACCCCAACTGATTTAGAGGCACTCTTGAAGGGTTTTCAGTTCTTAAAGAAGTCTCAGGGTATTGTTTAGGATTGGTTGGCAGCATGGACATCCCCTGAGAGCTAGTTAGGAATTCAGAATCTTGGACTCCACCACACACTCACTGGAATTGGAATCTTTACTGGAACAAGATCCCTGTGGTGATTTATCTTCACGTTAAAGTTTCAAAAATTATGTTCTAGATTAATGGATTTTGGCCTCTGCTGCACACTAAAATCAGCTCCTAGGAAGCTATTTAAAATGAGGACGCCCAATCCATATCCCAGTAAAATTCAAGTCTTCGAGTATAGGGCCTGAGCTCAGGCATTCTGAAGTGGCTCCCCACATGGATCTAACATGCAGTCAAGCTTAAGCACCCAGAGCCAGAGAGCCTTTCACAGATACCTGTATAGATATGTCCTCAGTTCCAGAGGTGGGCAGTTCTTCCAGATGCCTGACTTCAGGCGTCCTATTGCAATTACAGCCCGCAGGCTCTTCCTCAGTCAGGAGGGAGAGGAAATAAAAATACACCTTCACTCTAAGAACCATCGTGAGGCCACAGACCCCATTCCTTTTGTGGGCTCTTTTTGTTTCTCTCTTTCTTTCCTTTTTTTTAAGACTAGGCCTTGCTATGTCATCCAGCTGGCCTTGAGCTTACTATGCTGCCTAAGCTGGTCTCAAACTCACAAAAATTCTCCTGCCTCAGCCTCCCAAGTGCTGGAATTACAAACATTGCTACCTATGGACTCATTTTTGCAGCAAGCCCTGGCAGACTTAACAGAGAGGCAAGGGAACTAGGATGTTTCATATCCCCAGAGCAAACCTTGATTCTCAGATCAGAAGGGTAGTGACTCTCAGACAGGGACTGCCTACATTCTTTGATACTCCCCAGCTTGGGACACAGAAAGCTAAGTGCTCTCAATTGTCATGCCTCCCCACTGCAGATCCTGATTCCTTAAGTTAATGTGGCTAAAGGTGAACAGGTCACTTCCATTGCCCTCCCCCCTCCAGAGAACCTGCTCTACTGGTCTACAATGTGGGGGTGTCAAGAGGAGATGGTGCTAGTCCAGTGTGGGGGTGCATGCCTATAATCCCAGCTCTCAGAAGGTTGAGGCAGGAATATTGCTGCCAGTTTGAGGCCAGCCCAGACTACATAGTAAGTTCAAGGCCAGCCTAAACCACATAGCGAGCCTCTGTCTCAAAAACAGAAAAAAATCAAAAGGAGGATGAGATGGTACTCACTGAATTCCAGGTGCTCATCAGGAAAATAATCAGGGACAAGCCAAGGGTGGTCACGCATGTCTGTAGCCTCAGCTACTTGAATGCTTTTTAAAAAATACTTAAAGCAATAGCAAGAGTCAAGGGCTAGACATCCAAGGAGTGGAACAAAGAGTAAGGTCCCTATAGAGGGAGCTGGTTTGCACCCCACTCAGGTCCCAGAGGCCAAGGCCAGCACCTTGCAGAAGGAAGCAGAGTTGAGACTTCATCTCGCATCTCTGTGCTTTGACTTAACACCTATGGGTTTCCTTTTGAAAACTGTCCTCTTCTTTCCTAAAGAGAGTTCTAGAAGTTGGAAGTAGGGCTCCTTTTCCAAAATCAACACATAAGTTAAAGGTCTTAAGGCAGCCAGGAAAGGACATCTCACACTCAGGTGTTGTAGTCAGGGGTTGCAAGGAGAACAATTATGTACAGGACACAGAATTTATAATATTATTTTATGATGGTCACCCAGCGTTAAATAAAAAGAAAGTGCAAGAAATCTGTCCACAACAGTAAAGACCTAGAAAATCCAGCCAAGGGTCTAGATCCCACAGTAATATCCTACATGAGTCCAGCTGAAGACCTAGAGCACATGACAATGCCTCCCATGAGTCCAGGTGGAGGTCTAGAGCCCACAACAAGGACTCATGCCAATCTGTTTTACTGATTTGCTTCTGGAGATCAAACAGCACACATCTTCCCCTCTAGAGCCAGGAAGCAATGCTCAGTGTAAGGAGCAGAGCTCCCCCAAAGTGAACCACAGCCACTCTCAGCAACAAGGTCCCAAGCTCCCTCCAATGATAGTGGCAGAATCCATATTGGGGTAGCTGGGCATGACAAGCTCATCCAGGAAAACCAATGGCTCCAAACAACACTTAGGAGAATCCATGACACCTCACTCTTCCTCTCCATGTCTTCTTTTATGCTGGCAACTTTCCTCAGGTGGGCCACCTACACTCAGCACCATGCTGACTTAATTCAGATAGTGTTAAATTGACCACCAGTTTTTAATCCATAACACTCAGGGAAATAGAAAAGGTGACACTGGTGAAGCTGGACAGAAGGAACACTTTTAGTAATGACACCAAACATCGCACTCCAAGGCCACCAGCCTGGGGTACCCCAGCTACTTGAGAGGATAAAACAGGAGGATGGCATGTTTGAAGTCAACCTGGGCAACTGAGTGAGACTGTCTCGAAATAAAAACATAAAAATGACTGGGGATATAAGTCAGTATTCCCTATGTTCAATCTCCAGTGCCAGGAGAGAGAGAGAGAGAGAGAGAGAGAGAGAGAGAGAGAGAGAGAGAGAGAGACAGACAGAGAGAGAGAGAGAGAGAGAGAGAGAGAGACAGAGAGACAGAGAGACAGAGAGACAGAGAGAGACAGAGAGAGAGACAGAGAGAGACAGAGACAGAGACAGACAGAGAGAGAGACACATACACACACACCGACAGACACATGTAATTTTTCTTAAAAATATTTTCTAAATGTTACTGTTATTACAGAATGGTCTACAGGAGAGGTAATGAGCTTTCTGACATTGGAAGTGATCAGTCAGTGGGAAAGTAGTTTGTTTCATCCAACAGGAGTGTATGTGGGGGTGAAGCTTCTCTAAAAGTCCCAGCCCTAAACACTTGTAAGATCAATTGCCACCTAGTGATCTAGTTCAAGGGCTAGTTCTTGGAAGTTTGGAGAAGACTTAATATCTGGAGCAAATCTACAGGAGAGAAAAATGAAAGGCTGTCTGGGGTTTTAATTCTCACAGTGCTCACTGACTGGCCTGTGTGGCCTTGCACAAGTGTACTCCTGTCTCTGGGTATCAATTCAAAACTCTATGGGCTTGAGAGGCTCTGGCAGCCAGGGATGTCATGTTATATGCTGTAGTGGGTGTCATTTACATAGCCTGTGACTACATACTACATAATTGGCAGGCCCAGTGCAAAATTAAACTTAAGGGCTTCTTGACAAAAAAAGAAAGAATTAAAAATTACAATGCAGGAAGAGCAGTGTTAAACCAAGTGTGGTACCTTGAAGGGCAGCAAGCCAGAAGAAAAGACAGCTCATACCTTAGTGCTTCTTCTCATCCTGCCCTGCTGCCCTTGGGCCTAGTAGCCCCTCCAGGAAGCCCTGGACGGTGGAGTTTGAAGGTGGCAGAGAGCCCAGGGAGGATAGGTCCCCACAGACCCTGGAGGACTGAATTAGGGAGAAATTATTTCAGAGGAAATCAATATATTCAATTTCAATTCTGGATTGTGAGGAAAACTAGGAAGAGGATTACAATACTTGGATGACTGAACTCGATATTTGAGTTTACAATAATTATCACCTAATGAGTCCTCTAATCAGCCTTCATTAGGACCTAGCAGACACTGTCATCTCTCCATGCTCCTGATCCTCAGGGCATTTGTTCTCCTTTGGGCAGGTCCCAGGTGCCTGGCAGCGGGAAGTGAGGGTGAGGGTGAGAAGGTGAGACCACTTGGCCACTGTTCAAGTGCTGCAGCTGGAGTGGCTCTCAGGAACTTCTAGCCTAACCCCTTCATTGTGCAGGCAAGGAAACTGAAGCCCAGAAAGGGAAAGGATGCATGCAGAAACCATACAGGTAGTTCAGGTATGAAAACTGAAATTGAAAGCATAGGCCCTTACCTGACTGGGCAGCATGAGCCTCAAGCTCAAATCTGGCTCTCCCGCACACTGGCTGCACCTCTTCTTAGGGGCTGCATTTCCTCATCTGTGAGATGGAGGCGATCCTACCATTCCATAGGGCTCTGTGGTGTGCCTTTTTTTTTTCCTTTTGCAGTGGGATTAAACTCAGAAAGTGTGTGGAGCGAGTGTCTTGTTTACTTTTCTCTCCTTGCTGGACAAAACACCCAAAATAAAGGAAGGAAAGGTTTATTTAGCTCACTGTTTGTAGAGGTTTCTGTCCATAATCAGCTGGCTCCAAGGCAGAGTGGCATGGTACAGGGACAACACTTCAAGGCAGCAGCCAGAGCAAAAAGTAGAAAACAAACCTCTTCTCCTGGCTAATATTGTACACAGGCCACCGATCTCCTTGGGGTTGGGGGGTATAACACTCACAAAATCTCCTTGCCCTCCTTTGCAAAGGATGAGGATATTTAGAAACTAAGAACCCTGGCTCCCTGCTGACTCACTCGGGTCACAAAGCTAGTAGTAATTTGCAGAACTAAGGACTTAAACTCAGAAAGAGCCCACACCTAGAGTCACTACTATGTTGCTTCTGACACAGACTGGAGAATGGCCTTGGTGGGATTTTTTGTTCATTTTGTGATATTTGGGGTTGAATCCAGGGCCTGTCCACTGAGCTACATCCCCAGCCCTGTAGCCCTTTTTATTTTGAAATAGGTTCTTGCTAAATTGCACAGTCGGGGCTCTAACTTTCAAACCTCCTGCCTCAGCCTCCAAGAGTTCTGGAGTTACACATATGCTCCACCATTCCTGGCTCTTGATGATATTTAATTTGAGCTTCTGATGTAGGACCTGCTTTCTTTGTAGACATATCCAGTGAAGTTACATGAGCCAAAGCCCAAATTTAAGGTTAACCTTCACTCAGATTTCCAAGAGTTCAGAGAATCTGTGGCAATGACTGTTTACATCCTTTCAGGGCTCCTTTTCCTTCTTCTTATCTCATAAAAGATTCGGCTTTCTTGGCCACAAAGGTAGGTATGTGATCTAAGCCAGCCAATGCTGCTCCCAGGTTTGTTGCTGTTTCAAGACAAGGGTCTCCCTATGCTGTCTATCCTGACTTTGAGTTCCTGAGCTCAAGAGTTTAAACCTGCTTAAGCCTCCCAAGTAGCCAGGACTAGAGGTACATCACCATGTCCAAGGAAGCCTGCCAAAAGTCTTGCTACAAGCTGTCCTCAGTGGTGATGTTGGGAAACACTTTGCTTTCTTACGGTTAGCAAAGCTGTAGAAACACATGTGCTATTTTCACCCTTCCCTCAGCATGACCTGGGGCCAGGTTTTCTCATTCTCCAGGCCACCTGCCCCACTCATAGGTCCAAGCCTTCCCACGTAAGACCCTTTCCAGGCCATCCCCTCACTCACTCATGTTCAATGTCACAAATCTCTTAGATCCTACCACCTCAGGATCCCTTGTAACCTCTACTCTTTTCTTTCCCCACTGGCAATTCTTACTCTCTTCTTGTAACTCCCTGTAATTTATTCTCCACCCTGTGGTCACAGGGCAGGATAAATCCCAGGGATCTGATCATGATTGACATCTGTGACTTAGCACATTCACCTCCTCACTTCTTGGGCCTTTGCCATACTCTTCCTAGTCCATTGTTTTGTTTGTTTTGCTATTGGAATTGAACCCAGGGTGCTCGTCCACTGATCTACATCTCTAGCCCTTTTTATTTTTGAGACAGCGTCTCACTAAATTGCCCAGGCTGACCTGGAACTTTTGATCCTCTTGCCTCAGCCTCCTGTGTAGCTGGGGTTACAGGTGTGTACCAAACTTCTAATTTTTGATCCTGTCTTGGTTACTTTTCTCTCATTGCTAAGACAAAATACCTGACACCCAAAATGAAGGAAGGTGTATTTAGATTACAGTTTGTGGAGGTTTTGGTCCACATTCAGCTGGCTCCAAGGCAGGGTGAGGTGACTAAGTGGCAACCATTCATGGCAGCCACAAGCAACAAATGTGAAAGGGCAAAAAGGAAAAAAGGGCAAAGCATGCCTCCTTTCCTCCCTTATGTTGTATGCCAGCTACTTGCCCCTGGGCAAGTGCAACACTCATACCACCAATCCCAATGCTAGACAACGAGTGAATCAAACAAACACTAGACTCAGCGGCCTTCCAAAGGCCTCCCCTTCCAAGACTGTCTGAGGCTTTGGGGGGACATTTAAACACAAACTATAACAGGTCCCTACCTTATAAATTTGGCTGCTATACCAAAATAGAAGTAATTAGATAGTATACAAGCCAGAGAAATATCTCTCACAGCTCTAGAGCTGGAAGCTCAAGGTTGGGATAACCATACATAGTAGTCAAATCTATAAGGACCCTCTTAAGGGTTGCAGACTGCCAACTTTGACTTTACGTTGAATTCACACATGGTGGAAAGATGGCTAGAGAGCTCTCTCAGGTCTCTCTTCTAAGGGCACTAATGCCACTTCCTCTCATGATGAAATTTAATTACTGCTTGGCAACTCCACCTCCAACATCACTGAGATCAGGGCTGGGTCAAACTCAACAATTTACTGGGTAGAATATATTAGAGGTCATGGCCGACAGGAGGGGAGGGGAAAGAGGAAAAAAGAAAAATCAAGATACATCATGCATAGGTACAAATTCTCTATGATAAATATGATCATTGTGTATATCTAAAATATACCAATAAACTTAATTTAAAGAAAAGTTCATAACTAACATTTTGAGCGAGAGGTTTTATAAAAAGTAAGAACATGAAAAGAAAACAGGACCCAAAATGACTCCATGAACCTTGAGCACTATACACAAAACCCATCAGAAAGCAATATTCTCAACCTTTCATTTCACTCTAGTGTTCTGTGCAGGACCAATCAGAAGCTTTTATTTTCAGTGTTTCATTTACATGTGGGCACAGTCAATCAAAAGATGCTATTTCTGATCCTTCAGTTACACATGACAGGAAACCAAGTTTTTTGATAGGACAGTTTTTACCTGATGTGATACCAAGTGAGTTTTTGATAGGACAAATGTTCTAATGCCTTATTTGCGTGAGAGGGAAGCCAAATCAAGAATTTTGGATACTAAAGACTTCTTTTCCTTCCTTCTCATGGTCCACTGTAAGCTTTTCACCAGCCCACTGTCATCACCTTGTTACTCATACTTCTTTTCTATCTTCAATAAATATATATACTCTTGCTGCTATTTCTGTGTATCTTGTCCGGTTCTTTGGTTGGGACACCAAGAACCTGGAAAGAAGACCCACAGGACTACTCATCTGGCAACACCACCATCTTAGGATTAGGGCTCCCATATCAGACTTTAGAGGGATATAAACACCCAGTCCATAGTAATCACTGATTCCAACATGGATTTCTGCTGGACTTCTCACTGGCAGACAATGGCTATTCTTGGGGCTTCCACCTCCTGGTGACAAAGTGTTGGCTTACTGACTTTGTATTTTTTTTAATAAAATTGTAGTACAGTATTATAGCTGTTTGTTTGGTTTTTTTTGATAGTTTGTTTTTTGCAGTACTGGGGATAAAATCTAGGGCCTTGTACATGTAAGCCAAATGCTCTACTACTGAGCTACAACCTTAGCCTTGTTTTATTTGGGGGGGGGTGCTGGAAATTGAACCCTGGGTTATGTAGTGAGCCACATCCCTAAGCTGTTTTTGATACACAGTCTCACTAAATCACTAAATTGTTTGGGTGGGACTTGTATTCCTCCTGCCTCAGCCTTCTAGAATGTTGGGACTACAAGCATGTGCCAACACACTTGGCTTCTACCTTTGTAGTTTTGTGTTCTGCTTTTTCAACTTTATGATATCTCATTAGAATTCCTCCATATCATCAGCAATACTTTGAAATCAGAATTTGGAATGTTTGCCAACATATTACTGGGGTTCTTTGGGCTCCTTCTAGAGATTTCAGGTTATTGTCTTGCACAAAGAATTTGACAAAACAGGCACAAAAGGTAGTGCAATTTTAATATTGAAGGTAGGAAAACAAGTTTATGCTGCAGAGTATGAGAGGGCCATTGGGAAAAGAGCACAGTGGACATGAGGTTAATGACTGACATGTTTTATAGTTCCCATTCCTCATGCTGATGTCAGGGCTAAGCCATCCTATCAAAAACCTGCTTGATTATGCACCAGAGGAACTTAAGATAGCACTGTCTGATTGGTCCCAGGTGCAAGGCTTAGGAACTGTTTTTCTGCATATGTGTCCTGGATCTCAGTGATTGACAGATCACACTTACTTGCCCAGCTGGCTGGCCACACCCTAATCTCTTACCTTATAACCATCTGGCTACATGTCCTGAGCATTTAAGACCAGAGCATTTCCAAGTTCTCCAGCCTTCCAAAATTACTGTTAATATCCAAATGACCCAAGTCTTGAGAGCCCACCTGGGTTTCTAAAGAAAATCTAAAACCCACCCTGAGTTTGCAATGCTCCTGCCCCAGGGAATCCATCCTTTTCCTTGTGCTTTGTCACCTGCAAGCCTGAGCCAGTGCTCCAGGTTTCTCTGCTTTTCTTTGGCATCTTCTTTCCTCCTCCCATTGTTTTTCTGTAGCTAGTTCTCTGCTCTTCCTTCCATATGTAGACAGTAGCCTGTCTTATTTTCTCAGCACACAATTGAGCTGGTCTGTCCTAATTTACCATCTTTACTAATGGCTTATTGCTAGCACACAGTGATACTGCCCAAGCCGGGTAATTGCAAACAACCTTCACAAGTCAAGGCATGAACACTGTACCTGTCCTAGTCTTACAGGCAGCTGAATTAGTTAGAAATATTATAGGCAGTGAGGCAGGGCTGAGCCCTCAAAGGAGCCAATGCAAAAGTTCAGATACCTTGCAACCTTGGAGAAGACAAACACCTCCCGCTATGGGCAAAGATCTCAAGACAAAAAGCAAAGCAAATATACCTGAAAGGGCTGCTGGCCCAGACCAGACACTTTAACCAGGAAAAGCCTCAGCCAAATTAGGGAGCTCCTGCCTCCCCCACCCCTTAGAGATTTACCTGTAACCCTATACCCCTGCGATTAGTAACCTGCCTCTGGCGCCAAACGTGTGCCAATGGGCTACCTGTGCATCCCTAATGCCCCTTAGGGTCCACCCCAGACAGAGGCTACTTATGTGACTCACTCCACATGTTCGAGAGAAGGGTGTTCCAGAGAGAAATCCCCAGCCCCGTGGTGGAGATGCTGTGCCCCAGGGGCCGGGGGGGGGGGGGCGGTCTCTCCCCGCATTCCCAAAATAAAGGTTACTTATATTTTATACTTCTTATGTTTGCAGCCACCGCCGGCCACTCCATTCCTTCCCCACTCCTTCCTTCCTTCCTTCTCCATCCCCCCCTTCTCAGACCTAACAGATGGTGCCGGGACTCGACAGCAGGTGAGAGACTCCTGGGATTTTCCCAGTTTTTTAGTCCCCTGCTGTTCAAGATTCTTCACTTCTACACTCACAAATCCTAAGTTCGACTGCTGCTTCTCAACCAACACCCACCAGGTGAGTAACTCCCTGGAGATAGCCACTGGGCCAGGCTCACGTGGATTTTCTCCCCTCTTTGCGTGGGTTCATGACCCTTTTGCGTCTTTTAGACAGCCCATACCTAGGCCCTCACCTTTTTTCCAGAGCTTTTGGGGCTCTCTAGGCAAGCTGATGTGAGCCCACACTGAAAAACCCTCACTTTAAAGCTTTTTACCTTTCCCACCAGCTTCCCTGTCCCTTTGTCTCCTCCAGGGTCCCTCCCTCTCCCCGCACTTAAAGAGATAACAGCCACTGAACCAGGCTCCTTGTTTCCCAGCGCGCGCCTGTCATTCCCGCTCTGGCGGCGCGGCATAGGCAGCGGGCGGGGGGGGGGGGGGGGCCACCGACGGCCCGGGGCGGTCTCCCGTGGGGCCAGCGCGGCGACTCTGGACTCGAGCCGGGCCCTTCCCGTGGATCGCCCCAGCGGCAGCAGGCATCCCACCGCATTAATAGCTCCCTTTGTTTCCCATGCGCGCCAACCCATCCCCCGCCACCACCGCGGAGATTAAAATGAGACTAGACAACAAGAGATTCACATAAAACTGCTCTAGATTTTAAACCTTTTTTTTTTTTTCCTTTTCGCTCTCACATCGCGTTCCAATTCTGTGGGCCCCACAGTTTCAACTTCTCGCCCAGCCCATTCCGTGCTGCACAGGCTCATTCCAGCCGGTCATTTCCGCTGCTGGCGGATGCCCGCGAGACTGTCCACGCTGCAGGTTCCCTCACAGATGCACTGGCTCCTGCGGGCCGCAGCAGGCCGTGCCCCTGACGGCGCCACCATCCGCACCCGCCGCCGCGTCCCCAGCCGTGGCGCCCCCTGCCCGATGTGGCCCGTGAGCCTTCAGATCAGAGCCCGCTCGGCTTCATGCTGTGAGTCTCCCGCCACCACAGGGCCACCCTTGCGGGGCCCCACGCGCAGCGGGCCGTGCCCCTGACCGCGCCCCGCATGCGGCCCTGTCCCCGGCCGTGGCACCCCCACCTGGCCCATGCCATGCCCCCCTCCCCGCCCACACACTCGAGCTACAGCAGCCATCCGTCCATGGGCCGGGCCTCACTTCTGGCCACTACTATGAGCCTCCAAGCCCCACCCCCTTACACGGTCGCAGCTAAAACACGTCATTTCCCTGAGCCATTTAGCGCGTCATAGTAAGTGTCTGGGTGGGACCTCAGCCCGCCCCGCCTACTGTGTCCAGCCGTTCGCCCTGCCCACTCTGCATGTTCCTTGCCAGCCCGCCCCTCTGCGGCACTGGGCACACAGGCTGCCACTGCCGCCCCACGGCACCAGACACGCGCCAGCCGCGTGCCACGGCCACCATACTTCCATGGTGCCAGGCGCCACCTCTGATTACCACTGCAGGCCTCCAAGCCCCACCCCCTTATGCAGTTACACCTCCCTGCGCCCTCTTAGCGCATCACAGTAAGCGTCTGTGTGGGACCTCAGCCTGCCCCTCCTACCGTGTCCGGTGTTCAACCTGCCCACTCTGCATGTTCCATGTCAGCACCCTCCTGCCTGCTGTTTGGTGGTGCTCATCCCGCCCCAGGCACAACTCTACTCTCTTCCTACAGGTGCTATCTCAGCGTCTCAGGCTGCCTTAAACACTTCGCGTTTCCAAAGTCTCGTGGCCCCGCCCAAACTTTTTTTACAATTCAGTTCCCCTCAAGAGAGGCTAATTTTTTCTTACAATTTTTCTACCATTTATTCACTATTACTGGCCACCTGATAATTTTACCAGCCTACCTGCCTTATAATCTTAAATGCCAATATTAAGCTCCTACATACTTACTTAATTCTACAGATAACTTTTACTATAGTCCAGATCTCAAACAACAAGGCAAAACTTGACCTTCAAGCTCCACAGAGACCTTGCTATGGTTGTTCATATTTTAAATAACACAATTCTGAGACAGACAAATCTGCACAAGTTAAAGCTACCTGCCCTCCGCCATGGGCCACACTCAAATTCATCAGAAGACATCAGACAAAATCCCCCATCCTGACATTCTTCGAGACCTTACTCCAGGGCTGTTTAGGCTATCCTGGCCACCAGAGAGTGGCCTGGCCATCCTGCCTTGTATCCCTCACAGGTCACTGCCAAAAGACCTTATTCCAGGGCTGTTGGGTTATCCTGGCCACCAGAGAGTGGCCTGGCCACCCTAACTGGTAACCCTCACAGGTCACAGGGGCCAACCGCCTTGGTGGATATCTGTCTCAGAATCCAAATCACATTAAAACTCTCAAGGTAAGACATTCTCTATATTCGTGGACATAAGGAGACCACATATACAGAGTTCTTACTGAGTTTTTAGGCTAATAAATCCTCAATGTCTCATGGAGTATTAAAGGTCAACCTATGCCAGTTACAAACAGGGCCCATTTTTATACAGGTCCCAGTCCTAAATCTTAAAATGCTTTTATTCCCTTTTAAACTGCCATCCTGGTTTCACATCACTCAGGCCCTAGATCTAACCATCCTTTTGATACTCATCTCTGCCTTACGACTCACAGGTTGTCATGTTTTGTTGTCCAGTTTGATTCTTAATTTCTTACATTCTATTAATGATCATTTCTATAGCAAGACTCTCTAACAGGATTGCCTACAGACTCCAACGTCATCTATACCAGAGACAAGCCTTACCTACCTACCTTTTAACTTTTACGCTTTCATATGGGGGAGTAAGCACCTCTCATAACTTCACTCCTCCTAATCCCATGTTTAATTTTTCAGAATTCTGCCTTGCCACCTCAACGTCATCCTGATAGAATAACAGGTCTAAATCAAAGACACCTTTCCCTCTACCTCACTTGGGTCCATAAATATGACAGTGCCATGTCTCCTCATAACATCTTGTCTCTTTGTTTTTTCCAGTCTAACATACGTGCATTCACCAGTGAAGTTATCCTGGCTAAAACTCCTGGACCAGCTTCTACCTAGACACCAACCGTCATACTGTCGACTCCCCTAGACCCCAATACAGCGCCCTCAGCCAGCAGGAAGTAGTTACAGAGAGAAATCTTTGCCCCTTTTCCTAATAATCATAAGACGGGATATGAAAGGGTTGCTGGCCCAGACCGGACACTTTAACCAGGAAAAGCCTCAGCCAAATTAGGGAGCTCCTGCCTCCCCCACCCCTTAGAGATTTACCTGTAACCCTATACCCCTGCGATTAGTAACCTGCCTCTGGCGCCAAACGTGTGCCAATGGGCTACCTGTGCATCCCTAATGCCCCTTAGGGTCTACCCCAGACAGAGGCTTACTTATGTGACTCACTCCACGTGTTCGAGAAAAGGGTGTTCCAGAGAGAGATCCCCAGCCCCGGGGTGGAGATGCTGCACCCCGGGGGCCGGGGGGGGGTCTCTCCCTGCATTCCCGAAATAAAGGTTACTTATATTTTATACTTCTTATCTTTGCAGCCACCGCTGGCCACTCCACTCCTTCCCCAATCCTTCCTTCCTTCCTTCTTCATCCCTCCCTTCTCAGACCTAACAACACCCACCTCCTAAAGATTGATAGTCTAAATAGTTCTCTGTCACCCTGAAGAAGTCTGGAGTCACCATCCCAATCCCTACACAGAGTCACTGCTCTGTAAGAATGCCCACTTGCTACGTGACCCGCTTCCCCATTTATCCCTGATTTGGTCAATTTTACCTGAACAATTAATCTTATTGGTTAACCATAGTTGTGTCTTACCTTATGCTCATCTTGCGAGTTCCCAGGTTTTCTCCACCTTGGACCTGACTCACCCCATGATTTTACTTTATAAAAGTCCCTAGAAAAGACGAGTCTTTGGCAACCCACTTGGGACCCCTTCTGTCCCTCAGAGAGAAGCTTTTTTTCTCTCAATAAATATATTCTGCTCTTAACTTCTGTTGCTCCTAAAATTCATTCTTCAGTTTTAGAGAACCAGACATCTAGTGGCTGGGAGTTTCATTCTCCTATACCACTAGAACACACTGTTAACAGCACCTTTCTGTCATACTCCCCCTCTCCTTTTTTTAAAACTAGCTTTATTCTAAGAAAGTCTTCAGTTTTTCCTCCACAGACCACCTAAAACCCTCTGGTGTGCACAACTTCTTTTGGGGGCAACAGTGATACAGTCAATTACAATTGATAGCGGCCCCGTTTGCTCTGAGAGTCTCTTGCCCTTTCCCAGGGCTCACTGCTGGCGGTCATGGTCTTTAATCCAGACTGCCGCCTCATTGCTGGGAACCTAGGCTCCTCAAACCCATGGCTCTTTTCTTCTGTCCTTTCTATTCCCATGCCAGGGCTGTCATCGACCCCTGCCCCACCTGCCCCTTGCCATTGCAAAGCCTGGCCAAAGCAAGCTGAAAATCATTTAACATCACAAGAGATTCTGTGGAGATGCCGCCAGCCTACAATGAAGGCAGCCTTTTACATTATTAAACAGAATGCTTAACATCCCTGCTTACAGCATCTGCATATGGAGTCAGGGCCTCCCCAGGACAATGAATAGGTACTTGAGGTACATCTGCATGACCAAGAGTCTTGCCTGTGTGTCCCTAGCCAAACAAAGGCACCGTCTGCCCTCAGGACGAATTTCAGAGGCTCTCCTAAGAAATCTAGGCAACGTACCATTGCAGTTTAAAAAAGAAATATCAGTTTCATCTCTGCCTTCAGCCTTTGAGGATTCAAAAATGTTAATGTCCAGTCTCAGAGGTCTGTGCAACAGTTTTGAACACTTTCCTCATTCTGTGCAGTTATTTGCTTTTATAAGTAACACCCAGGGTGGGGAGACATTCAGGGCATACATTTTTACTCACATCCACAATGATTTCTTTAAGACAAATACCTATAGGTAGGATTTCTGGGTCACACAATGTGTCCTTTAAAAAAGCTTTCCGAATCTCTTGTCAAACTGCCTTTCCAAAGTCCCAGCGATCTGCCTCTACCTCCAAAGCCTACCCCAGTGAACCAGAACCCTCCAGCACATTGTGTTATCATTTTTAATCCCTGCTAATTTGATAGACCAAATATGGTATCTCATTGTTGCTTTAATTTGCATTTCTTTGTGTTCTAGTGAGATTGAACATCTTTTCATATGTTTATTGGCCATTATTTTGCGAATTGCCTGTTCACTAGGGCCTTGTTTTCTTCATCTCCTGTCTCCTTCAAAGCCCAGGGCTAGCAATGAATTAAACACATCATACATTATTTTTAATTAATCTCCCTTAAACACAGCTCTGATCATGTTACTCCCCTAGTTACAAAACCTCGGATGGCTCATTATTGCCTATAGGATTAAGTCCAAATTCTTTCACCTGACTTTCCAGGCGCGTAACAGTCTGGCCCCAATCTATTTTAGCTCCCCTCACCTATACCCAATCCCACTCCCTCATTTGCCACTGCAAACCTCTGGAGGCCTCTCACCTCTCCACTTCTCCCTGCAGCTGCCTTTGTCTCTCATTCACCCCTAGAGACACATTTCGAACATCATTTGCTAT
Organism: Cavia porcellus; assembly: GCF_034190915.1. NCBI lineage: Eukaryota > Metazoa > Chordata > Mammalia > Rodentia > Caviidae > Cavia > Cavia porcellus. The sequence goes on along the minus strand of NW_026947486.1, from coordinate 35,160,624 downwards.
TAGACTATTTCCCCTGGCCCCAGGATAGGTGGTTTTCACTGCACTCTACTCCTGTAGTTGGCAGTTTGTACACCCACTACAGAGCACAGATTTGGTGTTCTTCAGACTATGAGTGAGGTGGGATGAAGAGCTGGGGTTAATTGCAGTACCATTGGGGCTGTGGGGCCAATGCCTGGCCACTAACCTGAACCTGGGAAACTCCCCAGGGTGAACCCCTGGACTCAGCGCCCTGTCAATAAAGCTCTGAAAAATCCAACAGGAGGTGCCCAGTCACCATGAGTTGCTTGCTCCTTTCCATGTCCTCAACTCAATAAACCTGCTCATTTTATACTTTTTGCTTCTCTGGTGCCCCAGAATACTTGAACACTTTTCCATAGCAATATAGAGATTGTCCCCTGCCTCCACCCATGTGAATTTGCATTTAGCAAAGCTCCTCATGATGAGCATGGTGACAAATACCTGTAATCTCAGCATTTTGGGAGGCTGAGGCAGTTGGGCAGTTCAGAGACTTAGCGAGACTGTTTCAAAGTAAGAAACAAAAAAGACTAGGGATGTAGCTCAGTATGAAGGGCCTGGGTTCAATTTCCAAAGGAAGGAGTGGGGGAAGGAGAAGATTCACAGGTAACTATCCATACTATCATCCTATCTTTGGGTTCTGAGACCAGAGAGGAAAGATAAGTTACCATGGGTGCCGGGTTCATGGGACAGGTTTCCTGGTTCTCTTGTGTGATGAACAAAGAACTAGACATTGCCCACAATGGTATGGAAAATGTGGCTGAGGTTAATAAAGTTTAAAGGGAAAGGTATAGCTCAGAGCGAACAGGTAACCCTGCAGAAAGGAAAACGCGATTGACAGAAAAGAAATATGGCGCAGGTGCTGAATGAGCTGAAGGATTTGAAGTGGGCACCAGGCCTAGGGTACCTCCTGTTGGTTTTTCAGAGCTTGATTAAGATTTGAGCTTATAGCTCCTGACCTACTTGCTGGTCAACCACCCAATACAGCTCACTCTTCTTGCAAAAATTTAAGTGCTGTGGGTATTGTTTTCCCTATACCTTGGTAAGTGAGCCATTGCCAGACAGTAATAGGTACTATTTATTGAGAGTTTATTACAAACCAGTGCTATTTCAAATGTTTCTTATAGGTATCCCATTTAATCCTTGTAACAACCCTATAAGAAAGAAACTGGGTTGCAAAGAAGGTAAAAACACTTGCCTAAGGTCACACAGCTAATAAGTAGCTAAGCTGATAGTCAAGTCCGGGCAGCCTAATTAAAATTGCACACTTCTAACCTCAGTGTTCTGCTGCTTCCCGAAGCATCTTAGCTGGGTACCAAGATTAAAAGTCACAGGAAGTTGTAGTGGCAGACCCTCAACTGGGCCTTCAAGACTAGGGAAATTTAGAGCAGGAGGGGAGGAGAGAGGAGTACACTCTAAAAAGGGGTGGGTATTGGTAATGTCTAGATATTGCAAGATTGGAGCCAATCAGCAGTACTTGGTTGCAGATGTGCTTTATGTGCCCAGCTTTTAATTTTATTAAAATCTGAAAAATCTAGAGATTTTATTTTAACTTTGGGTCTCTGGACAAATTGGAATAACTGACCACATTGGGCCTGCTATAGTCTGAATGTTTGTGTCCCCCCAAGTTTATATGTTGAAATCCTACCCCTACCCCCATGGTATTAGAAGGTGGGGCCTTTGGGAGCTAGTTGGGTCTTGGGAATGCAACCCTTCTGAATAAGATTAATACTCTTGTGAGACTCTGGAGAGGCTTTCCTCCCTTCTGCCATAGGAGTCACACAGAAAACAGGCATCTATGAACCAACCTTAGAATCTGCCAACTCCTCTTGGACTTCCCAGCCTCCAGAAGTGTCAGAAATACAGTATTCTGTCCTAGTGGACCAAACAGACTGACATAGGCCCAAGCCATTGCTCCTGCATGATGGTGGGAGTTGAAAGTTACCTGCTTGTCTTAGTTACTTTTTACTCGTTGCTGAGACAAAATACCTGAAGCCCAAAGTTGGGAAAGGAAAAGTTTATTTCTTACAGTTTTTGGAGGTTTTAGTCTACACTTAGTTGGCTCCAAGGCCGCCATTCATGGCAGCTGCAAACAGCAAGTAGGAACCAGCAAAGAGCAAGCCACACCTTCTTCCTGCCATTACATCACATCCTGGCTCCACCCCATGTAGGTGGAACACTGACACCATCAATCCAAGCATGAATGAACCATCACAAATGTATAATGTAAACTCATGAGGCCTGGGGGCCACAGACATAACCATGATACTGCTCCTCTAAACAAGGCATGCCACCCCATTTTCTACCAACCTTTGATTGTATCCCCTAACCAGCCCACTTCCCTCATTTCCCTTCTTTACTTGGCCCCACCAAGCAAGTGACTTGGTGATCTCATAGAGACCAAGACTGTTGGAAGACAGAGAGGAGCTCCGGGTGCTCTAGGAGTGTCAAACTATAGCATCCTGCAAGAGAAGCCAGTGGCCTGCCCTAAGTAACCAAATCAGCATTCCTGGAGATGGAGCCTGCACAGTCACATGTTTTTAAAGCTCCTTGGTGATGCTAATGTGCTGAGGCAGTGTCACAGGCAGGTTGGAAATGTGCTAACCTCAGGCATCGTCAGGAATGAAGCCGAGGCAGAACTGACGGCCAGTCATGAGGTGGTCACTACACAGGTGTGACCCCATAGTCTAGCACCTGGCAACAAGAAGGCAGAGAACAGTCTCATGTGGGCTACCATTTGGTGTTCACTCACTGTCACTACTAATGGTGTATAATCTTTGCCTTCCCTCCACACATCTGTGTGGTGCAAAGCCTATGTCAGAGACAGTATGTGATTTTCAAGACTGGTTTTTGCTGCCCACTTAACGTAAAATGCACGGATTCCCACACACCTCTGCCTCAAGGGCTCCATCACCCAGGAACTTTTTCTCAGGGCTCCTCAGCCTCACTCCTGAAGGAGAGGCCTGGAGGTCAGCCCATTTCCAATTCTGCCTGTGACACTGTCAGTACACATTCATTTTATTCTGAAACATTTCAGACATGTAGGCAGGATTTAAGTGAGAAAACATGTAGAAAACACCTATGTTCCTGTCACCCAGCTTGGTCATTTTCTCATGGTGTTCCACATTTGCTTCCCATTTAGTGTTAGCAATAATCTAGAGAAATAAGGGTCCCTAGGGGCTCTTCTCTTATCCCATTCTCTTTCCTCTCCCACCTCCCCAGGGGAGTTCCTCTTCTGAATCTAGTGTGCCCCATTTCCATGCATGATTTTAGTGAATATATCTTATGAACTCCATTTTATAAAGGAGGAAACCAAGGCTGGAGGAAGTGGAGAGGCTTTGCCCAAAATCAACTCTATGGTAGGTAGCAGAGCCCAGAATCCCTAGGACAAGGTACTAGGTAGTCACCTCCCAGTATGCTGGCCCTGCAGTGCCCCCAGCTGGGAACCTTCCACCCCATCATTCTGTCAACACCTCCTTTACAGGCAGGGCCCGGCCACACCAGGCCCAGCACAGCCCAGGCTTATGTCGAAATTTTGCCCTCCTTTTCACATCCCCCAGTTCCTGCCATGCCTAATGGGCCAGGCTCCCCCAAACCCCTGCCAAGCCCTTCTGTTTCCTATCTGGGCCACTGCCCAGCCCACCTCCACCCTCACTCTCACCCCTACCCCCAAGCAAAGGGCCTGTCTGTGCAGCCCTCTCCCCACTAGGCCACTTGGGGCCAGAGGGAAGCTGGGCCTGCAATCCTTTCTGTGGGTCCCCCTGGCTTAATGAGTGCACTGGTGGAGCTGCTGGCCCGAGGTGCTGGGCAGACACCCAGACACTCTCCCTGGGCCCCAACCCCCTCCTTCCCTCCTTCCTCTCTCCCTCCCCACTGCTTGCCAGCAACAGAGCAGGCCTGTGTGTGGTAGGAAGGCAGGCAGCGGGTGACACCTACACACTGAGGAACTGGGTGGGGAGAGGTAGGTAGCACATGTAGAAACACAGGAAGAATCCCCCCACCCCCGTGCACATGAAGGAAGGGAGGTGGCAGGGGAGGAAATGGCTATTTACAAAGCACTTACATACTGCCACATGTTGGTCTAGCCAATCTTCATAGCCACCCCATGTGGGAGACAGAATGGCTCCTTGGGTATGAAGAAGCAAACTGAGAATGGGGGTGGTGGACTTAGAGGCCCCAGAACCCTAGCTAGCAAGGGGACCAGGAATTGGAATCCAAGCCCATCTTGTTCCAAGTGCCCTTGCAATGAATGAGTGATTTCGCATACCCCTCTCTTCCCTGAAGATCTCTTCTTCCAAGAAGCCCCCCTCTATTGGAGGGAGTCACCAGTGTAGATGGGAAGCAGAAGTGGAGGATGATAAATAGCCAACAGGCACAGTCAAGTCTCGATTACACTTCTTGCTCCCCATCCCAGTCCTCAGCCTCACCCAAGAACCTTCATTCACATTAAGGTACTTCTCACCTTGGTCCCCAAGGAGCCATGTAGCTATAAGAGATGTGGATAACAGCAAAAGCCTTACAGAGAATTTAATAGGTGCCAGGTGCTGGGTGAAGAATTTGGTACACATTAACTGATCTTTGTTTGTTTTGTTTTGGTGCTAGGGATTAAACTCAGGGTCTTCACACAGAGCTGTATTTCCAACCTTTATTTTGAGACAGGGTCTTGCCAAATTGCCCAGTCTGGGCTCAAATTTCCAATCTTCCTGCCTCAGCCTTCCAGAGTATTTGGATTACAGGTAAGCACAATCAGTGCCCTTGGATTTTCTTTGTTTCTGTACTGGGGATCAAACATAAAGCTTTTGCATGAACTACAATCCCACACTTTTTTTTAAAAACTTTTTAATTTGAGTTAGGATCTTTCTAAGTCACCAAGTAGCCCAGACTGGGCTAGAATTTATGAATCTCCTGTTTCATCTTCCCAGAGACATTAACTGATCTGCTCCTCAGCACAACCTCATCATTGGATACTATGACTTCTTGAATCTTGAACCCAGGAGAGGAAGCACAGACACATGAAGGAGACTGCCTTAGGTCTATGAATCAGCCAGTCTCCCAAAACACTGCCCTGATGGGCCCTGGACATGGAGTTGGTTGCTGAGGAAGGAGGAGACATGGCAGCCCAACAAAAGGGAAGGAGGACAGGGATTTCTGTGGAAGAAGACCCCAGCAGCTTCCTAGCTCCAGCTGGAAGCCCTCCAGGCCTTGTGATGGGGCTCCGGCTCTGACCCTGGGGCTTCTGCCAGCTAACTCCTTCCAGAGGCATTGCCAAACCACTCCCTGGGGGCAAGTGTTGCTGGTAGCCATCTGCAGCCCATCCTTGTCAAGGGCAGAATAGAGGCTGTGGGGTGAGCTGCAGTTCAGGCTATAGTGTCCTGCCTGGTAGGGGCAGAGCCTAGGGGATAACCAGCAGGTGGTAAATTTTGAGTGGTTGGACCCTGGCTTGGAGACTCCACCCCTACACCCCCTTCATATCTGGGCCTGAGGCCTATACACATTTAGAGAAAAATTGCTGAAATCAAATTGCAATTAACAGAGGCAATTATCTGCCTATTAGAAAATGTCCCCTGAGCCAGGCCTGTGCCATGAGTTGCCTGGGCCTGACTTAGCAGCTGGACCCCAAGGGAGGCCCCAGAATAGGGCAGCGTCTAGGGGTCAGGGGGAGGCAGCAGCAGCCTAGGCTTGGTGAGAGGGAAGAGGAGGCTTGGGAGGGCCTATATTGGGGTGGAGGGGTCAATAGAAGCTTGGGTCTGCACTGTGCCCTGGAAGGGGGGACCACAGAATCTGAGCACTGGCCCTGAGGCTTGGGATCCTCCTTTCACAGCCTTCTCCGTCCTCTTCTCTTTATTAGGCCTTCCTAGAGGGCAGACCTGGAGCAGTCTGTATGTACCAAAGAACAAAGGAAAGAAAAATTGCTCAGTGACCCTCCAGGGAGTGATGATAACATTTTCACTTGAAAATTACCAGAGAACAGATTGTCTTATGCAAATTATATGCAAATCGCACTCCAGTCAGTCCTCTCCTAACACTACCCAGAGTTGTTTCAGCCCTTTTCTTGGCTGGGTGTGATGGGGGAGGGCTCAGGCTCCCATGGAAATCAGAAGAGTTCTGAGTCTTGTCTGAAACTGGGCTCCATATGGTGACCTCTCAGACTTCTCTCCAGTTTAGTTCTCTGAGTCTTCTGCATTTACACAAATCTTATCGAAATCTCCCTGCCTCCTGGGGGGACTGCTCTTAGACACTAAATCCAGTGGGATTTGGATCTCCTGCATCACTGACCACCCACTTACACAAGCTATTTGAGGTCACTTGGACAGAATAGATGAAGAAGCACAAGACTACAAATCAGGAAACCTGCAGAAGGCTGACAGATGTTGCTGCTGGTCTCCAAATTTAGTCGTCCTCCACAGGGTATCATAAGAGCAAGCCCCAAGTCTTGTCCTCTTTTGTGGTCCCTGCCTCAGGGCCTAGCACTTCATCCACTCACTTGCCCCAGGCAGAACTGAGGAACGGGCCTTGGCCCACCACCCATCCCCTGCATTTATTTCTTACTGGCCACCATCTACCAACCTGGGAAAACTCATCTCTTTCTTCAGGGACACAACTCTTCTCCTTGACCTTTATTACCTTTTCCAAGCTATTTGGTCTGGGCTCTGCTTCCAGGCTGGCTCCTCAGATCTGTACCCCTACGGGGTAGCCTACGGATCTTTCTATAAATCCAAACCTACCTTGCTTGAAACCCTCAGTGATTCCCTAAGCCACCAAGTCCAGTCCAGATGCTTTGGTCTGGAGCACAAGGCCTGTAAGGCACAGGATGCAGGCTCACCTCCCACCCTCTTCCTTACACCCTCTGTGGGCCCCATCACATGCCATTTTGTTCCTTACTATCTATCCAAAACACTACATTCTGCCAGGCCTGCCCAAGCTACCCCCTCTTCTAAAACTTCCTTCCTTTCCCCCTTCTCTACTCCCAGTGAAATTTATTCTTCAAAGAACAGTTTGTCTGGGAGACATTCACTGGCTGCCAGTGCCCCCCCAACACACACTTCACACACACACTCTTCTCAGCTATCATTGTGTTTCTCCTTCCTTGGTTCTCCTCCATCATTTTTTCATAACAAATTGATTCATATGTGTATCCTCAGCACTTAATAGCAATGAATGAATGAATGAGTGAATGAGTGATGAGAGAATGAATGAATGAATGGAGTTGGTAAGTGAATAGGGCCTAGGTTTCATTCGTGGCTTTGAGTTGGGTGAGCCATCTCTCTGAGCTTCAGGTTCTCTGTAAATCAGAGTAGATTCACTAAGACAGGCTCCTAAAGTCAGCTTCTGGGATCCTGTAGATGCTCAGGAAACCCCAGGTAAATTCTCATCTGTGTAAACTGAACAGTGACATCAGGAATGTGTATTTTCTTAGGTAATGTGACTCTGTGGCCACTGCTTCTATAGTCTTTGATCTGGAATCCACTTCACTCTGAGCCTTGGATCCAATCTCCATTCCTTATTTCCTTTTGTTTTTTGAGGCAGGGTCTTGCTATGCAGTTTGGGCTGGCCTTGAACTCACTATGGAGCCCAGGCTGGTGTCAAACTAATGGTGATCTTTCTGCCTCAGCCTCCCAAGTGCTAGGTTTACAAGCATGTACCTAGTTTTTGTTTAATTGATTGATTGATTGATTGATTGATTTTGGCCAGTCTCCATTCCTCAAGTCTGGCTGAATGCCACCTGGCCTCTGGCACAAAGGCATGTCTCCTAGAGTAAAGCTGTCAAAACTCATCAGACCTCATTGGTACCTATGGGAGGCCATGCCTGAAACTTTTGCCTTGCAGCAGGCCAAGTGAAAGAGAGGAGAAGCAGGAACTGCAAGAGCTGGTCCTAGGTCTATCAATAGACAACTGTAGCACTGTAGGTTCTTTCTGGACTAAATTTCTGCACCCTTGCTATGGGAGTGGTAATACATGCACAGCATGGCGTGATCATTGTGAGAGCTGCACAAAATACTATAGGTAACGTGACTACAACAGTGCTAAACACATAAAAATGACAGCAACTAGTATTTAGCATGCCCTCATTGTGGCATAACACAAATGCTTCATGTGTATTAGCTTATTTAATTCTCACAGCCACTCCATGAGACAGATGCTATTATCATCGCCTTTTTCTGACAGTCTGAAAACTAAGGCAAAGTGACTTGCTCCTAATTCTATACCTTATAAACAGTAGAACTTTGTTTTTCTGTAACAGTTTCATTGAGATATAATTTACATATCATGCAATCCATTTAATGTTTACAACTCAGTAATCTTGTTTTTTCATACTGGAGACCAACCCAGAGATACTCTACTATTGAGCTATATCCCAGCCCTTTTTAGTTTTTATTTTGAAACAGAGACATGCTAAATTATCTAGACTGGCCTACCACTTGTGATCCTCCTGCCTCAGCCTCTGAAGTAGCTGGAATTATAGACATGCACCATCACACCAGGCTTTAATAATCTTTAAAACAAGTTGCATTTCCTTTTTCTATAATGCTTAAAACAGAAGTATTTCAGATTCAGATTTTTTTTTTAAAATTTGGAACATTTGCATATATGGAATGAGATATCTTGGGATTGAGACTTAAGTCTAAACATGACCAATTTATATGAAAATACTCCTTTTATACATAGTCTGTAGGCAACTTTGTCCATTATTTTTAGTCTGCCTCCATTCTAATTGCAGCCCATCAATAAGGTCATGTGTAGAATCTTCTACATAGGTCATCATGGCAGTGCTCAAAAAGTTTTCAGATTCTGGAGCATTTTGGATTTGGATTTTCAGACTGGGGATGCTCAACCCTTCTATTCACAGAGTAGAGATAGAGTATGAACTGAGCATTCTGAATGAAGATCCTGACTCCATAACCTCTACGCTGTAATCATTCACAGGCCATTTACTTTCTCTAGGACCTTTATTCTCCTCTGTGCATAGCAGAAACCCCAGCCTTTCTTGGGTTTGGTCCCTACTCTTCTTGCTTTTCCAGGGCAGAACTATTACCTCATGGCCAGGCTTTTGAGCCCTAAGGCAAAGGACTGGAGGAGATGATTTCAGCTGGTGGCCTCTGCTGATCCCAGGTGGCCCTCTACATTTCTTTTGCCCCCTCTCCAATACCCACTATAGTTTGCACTTCAGCTCATCTAAGTTAAATCAACTCAACTGTATTTCTGTGCCTGGCTCTGTGCCTGGCTGGATGCGAATGCAAAACTGACAGGCCTTCCCCTCCAGGGCCTTATATACAGGCAACTGGGCAACATGGACACACAACTGGTAAGTTCTCTCATGCTCAAGCAGGTGGCAACAAAGGATGTTCCAAGCAGGGATTTGAGAACTTCACGGAGGAGGTGTTTCCACTTGGGGGGCTCTAAGAAATTACACCAGTGCTATCTAGTAGAAATGTTGCATAAGGCTGGGTGTGGTAGTACACACCTATAACCTCAGCACTTGGGAAGCTGAGGCAGGAGAGTTACTACAAGTTTCAGACCAGCTTGGGCTACAAAGTGAGTTCTAGGCCAGCCTGAACTGCATAGCAAAACCTTGTCTCAAAAGAAAGAAGGAAGGAAGGAAGGAAGGAAGGAAGGAAGGAAGGAAGGAAGGAAGGAAAGAAAGAAAGAAAGAAAGAAAGAAAGAAAGAAAGAAAGAAAGAGAAAGACCAACTGCATGCCTATAATTCTAACACATTGGTAGGCTGAGGTAGGAGGACCACAACTTTGGGCCCATTCTGGGCAACTTAGTGATTTAGGGAAACCCTGTCTTAAAATGAAAAAAAAAAAAAAATGGGCTCCAAATGTATCTCAGTATTACAATCCTGGGTTAAATTCCCAGTACTTAAAAAAAAAGGGTGGGGGGAAAGCTGTACTGAATGCCTATAATACCGACTACTTGGGAGACAGGGGTAGGAGGATCACAAGTTTGAGGTCAGTCTGGGCAACTTAGCAAAACTCCATCACAAAATAAAATAAAGAAAATAGGGCTGGGATATAGTTCAGTGATAGAGAACTTATTTGGCATGCATAAGGCTCTGATTTTGATCACCAATACAAAAATTATTTTTAAAAGAAAGGGCTAACCTGCACTGAGAGGTGCAAGCTATAGGCCTGCACAGCAGGGAATGGAACAGACTTTGAGCCAGTCTTCGGAGCAGTCACTCTGGTGATCAGTGAGAAAGAAGTGGAAAGGCAGGGAGACAGTACGTAGCATCCAGGGACAAGGCTAACAGAGATTTGTGATTCCATGTGTGGCTCTGGGATCATACTACATACATGGATTTGAATGCCATCAGGCAAGAGACTTTACTCCCCCGGGCCTCAGTTTCCCTCATCTGTACAACTGAGTCAATCAAAATAATACATCTCAGTTGACTGTGGTGGCCTATGCCTGTAATCCTAGCTACTTGGGAGGCTGAGGTAGGAGGATTACAAGTTCAAATCCTGCCTGGGAAACTTAGCAAAACCTTAAAATAATAAATAAATAAATAAATATATATACATACATAGGGCTGAGGATGCATCTCAGTGGTTCAGCACCCCTGGGTTCAATCCTTATTATCACCTCTCTCTCAAAGAGAAAGCATATCTTTCAGAGGGATAGTAGTGGGAAGGTTAAATGAGGTAAATATGTATATATATATATATATATATATATATATATATATAATTAACACAGAATCTAGCTTACCTAAAGAGTTCAGTAAAAGATAGGCAGTATGCTGTTTTGATACTGAGAGGGGTAGCAGTGAAAGGCACATAATGGGGAAAAGTAGAAGAGAGGGTTAGGACTTAAAACAGGCAGTTCCTAGTGATCTGGTGATTGACTGCTTGTAAAGCTGAGGAAGGGACAGTGAAGAGTACAGTCTGACTCTCAGGCTGGCATCTGGGGTGGCGATGACCCATCTAGGCTTCCACCCATCTAGCAACTGCCATTGCCCTAATCCAGACTGCCAGCATCTTTTGCCTCTCAGTTTCTCTATTCAGCAATCAGACCCAGGAATGAGGAAATCTGATGCTCCTGGCAATTACCCGGTGCCTATAGCTTACCTGGAACTTGGAACCTGGGCTAGTGAGAGTCCTCCGATGAGAATCTGAGGGTGGGGACTCTACAGGGAAGGTGAAGTTCAAGCCACGTTCCTGCCAGACTGTGCTGGCAGCTCCTTGCTTTGCACTCAAGTGCTTTTCAGGTATGCCTTGACAAGTGTGAGGGCCCTTAATTGCTAAGGCTGCTGGGAGCTGAGGTATAGTTAAGCAGTTCTATTCTGTCCCACTGGCCCCTTTCTTCCCTGCTCATCTCTTTCCAGCAGCCAACAGAGGCAGCCATGGCATGCCTCTGTTAAGGAAATCCCATCAGAATGTATATGTCACTGTCCATACAGAGCTTCAGGGACACAGTTGGCTCGTGGCTGCCTACTCTGGGGACAGCAGAGCGCGGAGCTGGGATGGGATGGGAAAACACACTCCATTAAGGCTAGTCTGAACCCTGGGGCTAAAGAGCTTTGTACACAGACAGGTTACAGGAGAGAATGACAGAGTGGGGAGCCTTGGGGACAGTAAAGAATCAGTGAAGGAGCTTGAGGAAAGAGGACCAGTGGCAAAGTTACAGAATCCAAGGAGATGGGAAATTTCATCCCAAAGCTTTAGAGGCAGATAAATGACATTTCTAAAAGCCTTGAAGATCACTCCACTCACATTCTGCAAGCCACTCCTGGCTCACCAAGGCTCTGAATCCCCAAGGCATCTTATTCCTTTTGTTGGTCACCTTTTTTTTTTTTTTTTTTGTCTTTTTCCTTTTTTATCGGTACCAGGGATCGAACTCACGACTGCCTGCTTGCAAAGCAGGCGCTTATGCCGCTGAGCTAAATCCCCAGCCCCTGTTGGTCACCTTTTGTTAAAAGCTAGCTGAGGTGCTTCAGGACCTGCGCATGGATTGAAGGGTGCCAAGCCCATGGATAATTACAGGTCACTGGGATCCCGAAGGTCCTAAAGAAGTTAGAGGAACTCAGTGAGCAAGCACTCTTCCAGTTCTCAGTGGCATCTGATGACATGTCCCATGGTCCTCCTGCTCAGTGGAACCCATTGCAGTCCTGACTGGGCTCAGGTCAGAACTGAGCTGCCCCCTTCTCCAAATCAGGCCTCCCTGGGCTCAGCGGCTTTGCCATCAACATGCCATCTAGTGCTGTCCTCTTTCCTCAAGGCAATCTGGGTGCTGGTTCTGAGCCAACTGCCTGAGGAGCTTGGCCAGTCCTCATACACTTGCTGCAGCCATTCTCCATCCTGCTCCACTGTGGGTTTCTAGGTCAAGAAACACTTACCAGAGAGAATTTGCCAGAGCTACCAGCACTTGTAAAGCCAGGCTCTGTACTTTCCTTTCTGCTGAGGGAATATGTTTCTGTGGGCTATGTGGGAAGGAAGGGGACATTTAGCTCTTAGTGCCACTGATGATTCTCTATTCTCCTCTGAACTGCTTTGGAAAATCCCAGAAAGGCTGTGTCCCTTGAAGCACACAGTAAAGTGGATTGTGGACCAGAGTCTCCTGACTCTCCAAGTGGCCTGCATTCTAAAAGACTTCCATTCCCCTTTCCCACCATCCAGGACCAGTGGCCGTGTCTGCTCAGAGCCTGCTCTCCAGATGCTTGTTCTCTTGGTCCTGAGCCTCAGGCAGGACCTCCTAGCAAGCAGGGTCTCCACTTTGGGTCAAGTGGCTCCTACTTCCCACCTGTTTCTTCCTCTAGCCCAGAACCCACTGGCCAGCCTCCTGCCACACACCGACTTCGGGTTCCAGGCCTTCTCCATATCCCACCCCACCTCATTGTGCCCCACCAATGTCCTTAATGCTTTCCAACTGGCTCCAGCCCCATCCTCTCCCTGGGTTCCTAGCATGGAGAGTAGGCCTTCTCCAGTAGGCCCCTGGGAGGGGTAAGCCCTGACTGAGACAGTCCCTGGGTTCCGTGAAGCAGCAAAAATCAGAAATCCTAAGAAAACAATGAGATAAGACCTGACAGAGTAGTCAGCCTTTTCTGAGGGTAGCTCACCCTCCCTCACCCTATCCTTTTTCCAGAGGCCACACTCAGTGGCCAAGGAAGTATCCCCAACTGGCAAGTTCCTCCCATGCTTGCCTACTCCAGTGCCCTTAGCAAGCCATTTCCAGCTAATCCCCACTGTAGACAACTCTTGTCTTCTGACTAATGAGGGGTTAGGAGAAGGAGTTCTGTAAGCAGATGGCTTAGATTTAAATCATTCTGTTGTCCTTTTGCTAACTATGTGATCCTGGATGAAATGGTTTAGCTCTCAATGTCTCTTTTTCCTCCTCTGTGAATAATAGTCTCTATCGTGCCAGGCATGTTGATGCAGTCCTGTAATACCAGCACTTGGGAGCCTGAGGAAGGATGATATTTACTAGTTTGAGGTCAACCTGGGCCAGATAGTATGTTCAAGGCCAGCCTGAACTACATAGGGAGACCTTGGCTAGGAAAAAACAAACAACAACAACAACAACAAAAAAAACAAAAACAAAAAAAGAATAATCTCTATTTCAGATCTTTGTTAAAATGATTATATAAATTAATCCACATGTGTGCCTTAAAACTGGGCCTGATATGGACCATTCCGTGGTAGCCCTTGGTGTATTGCCATTGTGGATGGCTAAAGGTTGTGTCTCACCTTCCTACTGCCAACACTCAGGTATCTAATGTGATGGTACATGGTAGATACATAATGGAGAGAATGAAGAATAGGTAGACAAGACTGTCATGACGTTCCACATGCCCCTTCTCAGCTGAAGAACTGATATTCTCATGATTGGAGTGGGTACTAGTAAGAGCCTACATTGTCTTAATGGAGGCCTGAGCCTGCCCTGGCCTACCCCTCACCTAGCAGTAGCTCACTGGGCAGTACAGTGCAGCCCATCAAGACTCTGCCTAATGTAGCCATCCTCAATCAATTGACAGACCCAGTGGCTTACACAGGCCACATCCTGGGTGGTGACTAGGCAGATGGAAGACAAGGACTCCAGATACAAGATGCAAAATATGGCCTCAAAAGTCAGATGGATCTGGATTTGAATCCCAGTTGTTATTTTCTTACTAGCTGTGTAACCCCAGGGGAGTCATAGATTCCTGTCCTCAGTTTCCTCACTTTATGACATGGTGGTAACAACTCATCCTCTCAGAGCTTGGAAATGGCTTAGTGAGATAATCGTGTCAAGCATACATAATGCTTGGCACAGAAGTGGCATTAAAACAGTCATTAATAGTTTTCTGCCTTACCCTGGGACCCCTAAATTGGGGAGGGTACTGACTGGTGTCAGGGAGAAGCATGTATGGGGAACTTTCTGCCCATAGGGGTTTCCAGATGGTGTTTCTTAGCAAGATCTAGGCCAAGGGGCCACAATAGAGGCTCCCAGCCACCCATTCCCTACGCCTTGGCATGGCAGGGTTCTTGGCTTCCTGCCACAGCCAACTATGTAAATAAACCAGCTTTTTGCTGGCTGAGAGTAAGACTGCCCTAAGTGACATTTCAAATTAGTTCTGCTATATTGGGCCTTAGCTCTGAAGGGCTTGGGCAATTTTTCTCTCTAACTCATCCCTTTCTCTGTGTAGTGAGAGCTCTTAAAGCACAAGCGGTGTGGGCAGAGGGCCAATGGGGGTAGGGGCAGGCTTTATGAAGTGACCTGCCAAAGCTCTCACCAGGCCTGGGGCCACAGCCTCCCCCCCCCCAGGTAGGTCAGGAGCTCTATACCAGGTGGCCCCCCTCCCCAATTGCCTTCTACTGCTGCCATGGCAACCTTGCCTCCTCTCACAAGGCTCATACACCAGCTGGCAGGACTGCTGAATAGAAGGAGAGCTGCGTGGTTGGCTGAGGAAAAGGAGCTGTGCACTGGAGGGGGCACGCGAGGGGTGGGCCAGCTGCAAGTCTGGCTGCACTGTGAGGGAGATGTGCTGGCCACATGACTTGCTCAGCTCAGGCTGCGGCTGGGAACAGGCCAGGAGATGATACCACAGAAGAGAGCCAAGCTTATGGACACATGCCACTGTCTTCCTGGCAAGGCACTCTAGCTTCCCCACAGGGCTGAGGGCAGAGGGCACTGGATTTAACTCCTTTTTTTCTAGGCAAGTGACCTTAAACCACTTGACCTCTGTGGTTTTGGGCCTGAGGCCTGTGAGATTCACAGAACTCAGGCTGTAGAACTGGACATGTCTGAGGTGAGCTTTTGGCTCTTGCCCTTTGGCCAATTCACACTGCTAGGTCTCAGTCACCTCCTTTGTAAGAGCAATAGTAGTAGTTCCTGCTCTGGAGCTCACTGAGAGAAAAGGAGACAGGAAAAGCATGCACCACAGCCCCTGGGACATAGTAGGAGCTCAGTAAGTGGGATCTCTATTACTATTACAGCCTCTGTTTTCAACACATTATAGTAAGTAACATTTTCTGTGCCCATGTCCTCTTTAGACAGGGAGGCCCTGGAGATCATGGACCATTTCTCTCTTCATTCTTCACAGCTCCAGGCTTCAGCCAGGCTCAGAGAAGATTTTAGGATGGGGATGGTAAAGAAAGGATGACAGCTACATACCAGGAATACCTTGAGCTAAATGTCTTCAAAACCTGTGCAATGGTAGGATCCAATAATCCCAGCCACTTGAGAGAGGCTGAGGCAGGAGGATTTTTAGTTTGGGACCAGCTTGGACAATTTAACAAGACCCTGTCCACAAACAAACAAACAAATACTCCTTTACAGCTTGGACACTCTGTATTAATAATTCCATAGGTACCAAAAAGCAACTGCGCCTGAAGTGTCTTGTGCTTCAGTCTTCTTCCTAAAGAAGCAATTTGGTCATCCCCAGTTAGTGTGTTAGTGTCATTCTGGTAACTTCACCTTTTATCTGACAGAAAAGGCATCATGCCGGCCTGCAGGAACAAGTCGCCTGTGAGATAAACTTCCAGAACTGGGCCTGGCCTGCAGCCCCAGGAAGATGCCATAGATGTGAGTTCTAGAACTTCTCAAGTTACTTGATTGGTCCCACACACTCAAGTCAAAGATGGCCCCATTGAAGAGAAACTGGGACCAGGGCTATCACTGAATTCTGAGCATGCCACTCGGGTGAGGGGACACCATTGACCCATTGACTCTAACAGGTACCAACAACTTGAAGAGAGACTGGGACATTCGGGCTGGGGATTTAGCTTAGTGGCATAAGCACTGCTTTGCAAGCAGGCAGTCGTGAGTTCGATCCCTGGTACCCACAAAAAGATTTAAAAAAATACAGAGAGACTGGGACATTTGAAGGAAGGCTTATAAAGCACACACACTTGGAGGCACAGGGTGGCTGGACTCCAGATCAATGGGGCCATGCAGCACATTGCTCCAAGGTGACAGCCACTGAGCCCACTATACATAAATTCTGGCCAAGGGAGTCCTAGACATTCATGCCTGGGAGTTTGATTCTATCTCTGACCTCCACCACACCCCAGCCTTGCCACCTAGCATGGAAGTGCTGGGCCCAGCAGCCTGAGCAAGAAATATTGTGGATGGTGAGGTAAAAGATGGTGGGATGGAACAGTAGTTCTAACACACCAGGATAAGAGTTAGGGCTTTTGTGTGTCTTATGGCCCAGTCACCCACAGATAGGCTCTAGGGTGCACTATGCTAAGTGTGCTGAAGGACCAAGGGCAGTTGTTTCCAGGACACATTGTGGAAACCAAATCAAGGTAGGTTTGTCAAACTGAAAAATCACAGCCAACCAACCAAGGGTCACCCAGAGTCCAAGGAATATGAACATAGCTCCTCCCTGGAGCAACTCCATGTAAGCCTTGGCAACCTGGCACAAGGAGGGAGGAAGGGCTATGAAGGAGCTTGCTATTGAAGTAGAATCTACAGAGAAGCAGGGGGAAGCTGGGATGGTCCATGTGGCAAGGTATTAGAACTAGACCCATCCATACGAGCTCATGTTTAGCTTAATACAGGTATAGATGATTGCACTGAGAAATATTTACAGTTATGTGTATGAGTATATATGCTGGCTACTATCTTCATATACACCTCCAACAGGGCCAGTAGCAATGAAAACCCAGGGTCCAGAGCTTGGAAACTAATGTCATTCCCCAATGCAGGGAACCAGGGTCCTTGCAGAAGTGGTTGATCGCAGGGCTAGAGTAGAGACTATACAAGATGTGCTTGGAATACTTTGGAGTGCCAGAAAGGAAGTACTGAGAAAATAAAAACACAGTGATGGGGATATGTCAAAAGGAAATAGGAGCCAGCTGAAGGAGCTCCCAGTAGCCAAAACTGGAATCATTTGAACAACAAAATAAACAATGTAGTATTGAATAATAACCAAAGTATAAAACAAATGTCCATGAGTCTATAGTGATATAAATAAATGATATAAATAGTGATGTTAAATAAATAAATAGAGGCAAATCTCCCAGTAAAAGAATTGCAAATAATTTATGTAGCTCCTCCTCCCACAAGGAGGGGCATGTATCTCCTCATTCTGGTGGTTTTTTGAGACAGAGTTTCACTATGTGGTTCAAGCTGGCCTTGAATTCATCACGTAGCTCAGGCTGGCCTTAAATTCACCTGCCTCAGCCTCCCAAGTGATGAGATTACAGGTGTGCACTGCCACCCCTGGCTACATTCTGATTTTTAAAGTGTGGGCTGTGCACAGTAAATTCCCTCAATAGGGTATATATGGAAAAGGGAAAATAAAGAGTAACTATGTAGAGAAACCTGACAAAACACTACCTCTGCCAGGTGATCAAAATAAGTGTCAACAGTGATAAGTCATATCAATGTACTCTGATATAATGTGATAAGAATGGCATTTTTTCCCATTGATCTTATTTCCCTAAAATTTATAACTTTGGTCTAATCATGAGGGAACATCAGACAAATTCCAAAAGAAGAACATTCTATAAAATACCTGAGCAGAACTCCTCAAAAACTGTAAGGCCATCAAAAGCAAGGAAAGTCTGAGAAACTGCCACTGTCAAGAGGAGACATGATAACTAAAGGTAATGTGGTATTCTGGATGAATTCAGGAGGAGATAAAGGACATTAGAGTAAAATCCAGGAAAAATCACTTCTTATTTTTCAGTAGTGGAATTTGAACCTGGGGCCTTTGCTCTAAGATGCATCTCCAGCTCTTTTTAAATTATTTTATTTTTGGTACTGGGGATTGAACCTAGGGACTTCATACTGAGCTACATCCCTTTTAAAAATATTTTATTTTGACACAGGGTCCTGTGAAGTCACTAAGTTGCTGAGGCTGGACTCAAATTTGTAGTACTCCTGCCTCAAACTTGCAAGGTAACTGGGATTTTAGGTGCATGCATTGACACCCAACAAAATATGACTTTAATGAATGATAAGGTATAAATTTTGGTTCATTGGTTGTGAAAAATGTACTATTCTAACATAAGACATTAAGAATAAAGGAAATTGACTCCTGGGAAGATGGTGGAACAGTAAATAGCAACAAGTCAACCTGTCTAAAATTCAGAATCCAGACACTGGTAAATAACAACTTGAGGGGAAAAAAGGAGAGAGGTGGATCCCTGGGACCTAGGAAGAATCTGAAGGGAAAATTGGAGCCCACAGAGAAAGTGCAGAGACAGACTTGAATGCAGAAAAAGGAGGGGATGATCTGCACTATTTTCTCAGTTCCCAGATCACACAGTATAAGAGAATCAAATCTATAGAGACACAAAGAAGGTAGATGACTCCAGAGACTTTCAAGGAGAAATACAGTAGAGCAGTGAATGCTGTGTGCTATAACAGCTGGTAAATGACTCCAGTCCAAGCAATTGCCATGTCCCCTAAAAACAGTACTTAGTCAGATGCCATTTCAGGGAGAGGCCAACGGAACCCAGGTCTCAGAGCAGCCATGGGTTGGCCTCATCTAAGGGTTCCCAGTGATGAAATCCCATAGTGAATGGGTGAGAGACAACTGCAGGAGACATCCAGGATCAGGGGGCCAATGTCAGAAGGAAAGAGACACCCAGAGTGTTGTAGACTAAACAGCTCAGGCCCCAAGCACACAACTAGAGACCAGGATCAGCCTGAACATCTGTGGAGTTGAAATCACCAGGATCAGCACTGTGCCTTAATTCTACTGCAGGCTTGGTGGGATCACCCAGCATGGGTCTGGGTTCTGCCTGCTTCCTTTGTCTACCAATGACAGCAAAGATACCCCTTGAATTGGACACTACTGTGAAACAACTGTAGACCCCAAAAGATAATTACAGGCTTGAAATCACAGAGAAAACTTTTTTCCTTCTTTTTTTCTTGATTGTTTTGTTTTTTTCATGATTGCGAACATTGTTTTTAGCTTTTTTGTTTTATTTTCATTTTTACTTTTTCTTTCCTTCTTTACCTTTTGTCTTCTTCACCAGTTTCCTGAAGCTTGAGTAGTTTTCCTTTGTCCTTCAGCTTTGCTTCTATCTCTTTCTCTCCTTGTATTTCTCTATTTTTGCCCTTATTTTAAACCTTTTTCTCCTGAGGGTAAAATCACTACTCAATGGATGTTTACTGTATATAACTTTTTGGGTTTTAAAGATTTCGTTATATAATTATAAAATCTTTCTATAACCTATGGTTAGAGGTGGCAAATTAATAGTATCACAATTTGTCATTTTCTAGACTGTGCTTGATGCTACTGTTACTACTGATTGTAGTATTTTAGTCATGGTGACATAGTTGTTGTGATCAGTTGTTCTTCCTTGTATGTTAATACCAAGATTATCTAGGGATCATAAATGATATCATGGTCCAGTACCAAAAACTGGGTGCTAGTCCAAATAGGCAGCAACTTCTCATCCTTAATAAGTTCAAGAGGCAGAATACTGAGACAGACCCCAAAACCAAAGCTAGCTACTCCTAGAAGACATGTCTGAACCTATAGAGGTATCAGTGCTCTAATAAAGCTAACTACCATAAGCAACTTACAAGCATCAATGCAGAAAACAAGTAAAAAAATAGAAAATGAGAAAACTGAAGCAAGATTCAACCACGGTCTTCCAGTTCACCCAAAGTAATTCCAGGGGGCACTGAGATGGAAGAAATCATGCAACTGAACTTTTTCAAATAGTAGCAGCAGAAACAGAAAGCAAAATAAAAATAAATCAAAAATAATTACACAGATAACTTAAGAGATGAAGACCATAATGAAGGACATGGTTAGTGGATCTAGAGTAGACAAAGGTAAAAATAGAGGATCTTAGGAAAGTGATGGAAACCATGAATGCCCCAAATAGGAAAGAACTGGATTCCATAAAACAGATTTAGACAGATATCCAAGATCTAGAAGACAGCTTTGCAGTTAGTAATCATCAAGTAAAAGATGTCTTAAAAATAGTAAGACACCATGAAAAATCTATCCGACAGTTACTAGATGATGCAAAAAAGAATACCGTAAGATTAATTGGAATAAATGAAAAAATCAGAATATAGTACAAAGGACATACAAAAGTTGTTCAGAGAAGTAATAGCAGAAATCTTTCCAAGCATGGAAAAATAAATTGACATACAGATAAATGAAGTATATAGAACTCCGATTAGCCATGATCAGAAAAAACTATCCCAAGGCATATAATAGTCACAATTTCAGCTGGGTATGATGTCCATGCCTGTGAGGATGAAGGGAAGATGACCCAGGAGGATTGCCAGGAGTTTGAGATCAGCTTGGGATACCTAGTGAATCAAAGTCAGCCAGAACTAAATAGCAAGATCTTGTCTGAAAGAATGAAAATAAAACAACAGTCAAGATTCCAGAAACAAAAACAGAAAATTAAAAGCTGTTAGAGAAGAGAAATAAATCACTTATAAAGGAAAACCCATCAGAATCACAGCAAACTTCTCAATAAAAACCCTTAAATGAAGGAGCCCTTGGAGTAAAGTACTTAAAGCCATAAAAAGAAAACAACTTCTAATCCAGATTAATGCACCTTGCAAAAGTATCATTCAAAATTGATGAAGAAATAAGATACTTTCATGATAAAGAACACCTGAAGAAATTCATGACCACCAAACAAGAACTCCAAAAGAGTCTGAAGTATATTTTAAAAAAAGACAATGAAAACAATAATTCCATTAATTCCAATAGAATGAAGCTGCCAGTCAAGGCAACTAATTAAACAGAGGGGAAAGATAACTGGAACCTATAACAGAAACATAATATGACAAAGATATATATATATATATATATATATATATATATATAATAACAATAATCAATATAAATGTTCTTAATTCACCACTCAAAATAAGCGGATTAGCATAATGGATCAAAAAACAACATTCAACAATATGCTGCATACAAGAAACACATTCAACTCAAAAATAAAGTCATATACTGGCAGCTTCATTCTATTGGAATTAATGGAATTATTGTTTTCATTGTCTTATATTGGAGGACCTCAATACCAAACCGTCACAAATAGATCAACTAGATGAAAAAAATCAGTAAAGAAATATCGGAGCTGAACCAAACTTTGAATAAATGGAATTAATAGATATCTACACAGTGTTCCACAACTCACAAAACTAGAAAGAGCAATCCTAAAATTAATTTGGAACCAAAAGAAAACTAGAATAACAAAAGCAATTCAGGGCAACAGGAGCAAGGCAGGGGACATCACAATTGCCAACTTGAAATTATACTGTATAACCATTGTGATTAAAAAATGAAACAAAAGAATAGCATGGTACTAGCAAAAAATGATCTAAGCATCAATGGACTCGACTAGAACATGAAGAAACAACTCTAAGCATACTCAGGCACCATATCATTTACAAAGGGGCCAAACACCTTCACTAGAAAAAAGATAGCCTCTTTAATAAATGGTGCTAGGAAAGCATGTGGTCATGAGTTTGATCACTGGTACCAAAAAAAAGTAATAAATGTGCTAGGGAAACTGGCTTTCCCCATGCCAAAGATTAATTCATGCATGAAACTAACATCATCCTCTATTTAGATCAAAAAAAGAAATATTAACACAGAAATGTTTAATCTGCTAGAAGATAAAATTGGTGAAAACTTTTGAAGACATAAATGTAGGCCAACTTTCTGAACAAAACCCTGTTTGCATATTACAAAAAATCAACTAGGATCACATAATATTAGAAAGCTTTTGCACAGCAAAGAACACCACCAACAGAGAGAAGAGACAAGTCATAGAATGGGAAAAATTTTTACCATCTGTTTCTCAGACAAAGTACTAATATCTAGAATATTAAGGAACAACAACAACAAAAAACCAAACCCTTCAAATTTAAGGACCCAGTGCAAAAATGAGCACCTCAAATGAATGGACATTTCTCAGATAAAGATGTACAGACAGCAGATAAATATATGAAAGTTGCTCAGTATCACAGGTCATTCAGGGAATAGAAATTAAATCAACAGTGAGATTTTATCTCACTCCAGGAAGAACAGCTATCATCAAGAAATTAACTGATAACAAATACTGGTGACTATACGGGGGAAGAGAAACCCTTCTCTTTTGCTGGTAAGAGTATAAATTGGTGCAACAAATATGGAAATCAGCATGGCAATTCCTCAAAAAGCTAAAGCTAAACATGTCATTTAACCTAGCTATTCCCCTTCTACATGCCTTCTCAAAAGAGTTAAAAGTGTACTACAGTGATATATGCACACCCATATTTATAGCAGAACAATTTGTAATAGCTAAATCTTGGAAACAGCCCAGATGCCCATCAACAGATGAATGGATAAAGAAAATGTACTTATACATAATGGAGTACTACATTCCCCTAAAGAAGGATAAACTTGAGACTTTTCAGGTAAATAGGTGTACTTTGAGAATATAATTTAAGTGAAATAAATTGGACACACATGTTTAAATATCACATTGTTTCTCTTGTATGAAAAACCCAAAGGGTAAATAAGGACCAAAATGGATAATAGATATTTGGAAGTAGGATGAAAATGTTCAAATGGGAAGGGAACAAGGGAGAGGGGAAGAGCAGGGAAGGGTGGGGAAGGGATAAAAATGTAAAAATATAATGCAAGGAAAACAATAGCAACAAAGGTTTTTAAAGAGAGGGGAAGATGGATTGAAGGGATAGGACAGGGGTGGAGAAAAAAAGAATATAGATCATGTCCAGATACAAATTCCCTATGAAGAATGTGACCATTATGTATGTACTAGTAAAATTAATTTTTAAAAAAGAATAAGGGAAATTGGACTGAGCACGGTGGGGCACACCTATAATCCCAACAGTAAGGAGGCTGAGTCAGGAGGATTACTGCAAGTCTGAGGCCAGCCTAGACTACAAAGTAAGATCAAAGCCAGTCATCTGAACTGTATAGTGAGATCCTGTCTCATAGAAAGAAAGAAAGAAAGAATGAAAGAAAGAAAGAAAGAAAGAAAGAAAGAAAGAAAGAGAGGAAGGAAGGAAGGAACTCTGTACGAGGTATATGTGAACTCTGTACAGTAGCCCTCCCTTATCCAAGGTTTCATTTTCTGAGCTTTCAGTTACCTACAGTCATCCCTGGCATGAAAATACTAAATGGAAAACTCTCATAATAAACAGTTTGTAAGCTTTAAATACTGCACTGTTCTGAGGAGCATAATGAAATCTTGAGCTGTTCTACTCTGTCTCACCTGGCACGTGAACCTGACCTTTGTCCTGTGTATCCATGCTTCATATGCTACCCTCCTATTATCCATTTAGTAACTTTCTCATTTATTAGACTGGCTGTGTGGTATCATCGTGCTTGTGTTCAGATCACTCTTATTTTACTTACCAGTGGTCTCAAAGTGCAAGAGCAGAATTTCTGGCAATTCATGAATGCCGAAGAGAAGTGACTGCATTGTTTAAGTGAAAAGGTGAAAAATTCTGAATATATACATAGGGTTCAGTACTGTTGTGCTTTCTGATTTCCACTGGGGTCTTGGTATGTATCCTTTATAGGTAAGGGAGGACTACCTGTACTCCTGTTTTTCTGTGAATTTTAAACTGTTCTAAAATTTTAAACTGTTTAAACAAGAAGAGCATGAAGTCATGGGTTCAAATTCAATTTCTATCCTCTCTTGATTTATGGCTTTAAGGAAGTCATTACCCTCAGTGTATTTTCACTTCTATAAAGTGAAAGAATCAGAGGAGATAATTTAAGGTAATATATGCCTATTCACGCGTAGGTCTTGCTATGTAGTTCAGGCTGGCCTTGAACTCACTTCCATAGCGGAGGCTGGCCTGGAACTCACAGAAATCTTCCTGCCTCAGCCTACCCAGTGCTGGAATTACAGACACGAACCACATGCCTGGCTCCCTTCAAAGTTTTAAAGTAATTTAACATATAAGATTCTCAAATTCCCTTGGAGAAAAAGACCAAATCAATATATAAATGGTGTGGTGGTACACATCTGTAATCCTAGCACTCAGGAGGTTGACACAGATAGATTACTGTTAGTTCAAGGCCAGCCTGGACTATATAGCAAGATCCTTTCTCAAAACAACACCAAGAACAATAAATCAATAAATATATAGTCAGCTATGGTGGTACACATCCATAATCCCAGTATGCTGAGTCTGAGGCAGGAGAATCACAAGATGGAGCCCAGCCTGGGCAATTTATTGACTTAGACTCTACCTCAAAATTTAAAAATAAAAAAAAAATGAACTGTGAATATAGCTAAGTGGAAAAGCCTTGGGTTCAATCTCCAGTACTGTAAAACACAAAGCAAGCAAGCAAACAACAATAGCAAAAACCAGTATGTAGAAATGATGGCTTAGGGAATCTAGATACCTGGTTCACAGACACCTTTGCGGGACTGAGCTCTGGGAGGCCTTTGTGGCATTTGAAGGACTCAGTGTTGGATCTGACCCTCAAGGCTAGAAGCAAACAGAGAACACAAGGTAGGACACTTGGGAGGGAGTCAGCATGGGTAAATCGTAGTGGTGGTACACTGGTAAAATGGCTTTTTGTGGGGCCGGGGAAATGGAAAGCCCTGATTTGTATCATTTGCCAATTTCCCTGGTATAAACACTCCAACCAGAGCTACTCTTAATGTACTGACAGTATAACAACCTTGTAAAATTTCTGGATATCTAGCAACTGGCTCTTAGCTCCAGCACTCTGTGGCCTGTAGTTGAGAACAGATTGTTTCCAGGGCAGTAGGAGCTAGTTGTATTGGGAAGGAGGGTGTCAGGATGCAGGAGGCCAGAGTAAGGTGGCCTCAGGGAGCAACTGGGTGCCACCCAGTGGGTCACATGCAGATTGAGCTATTAGCTATTGGGCTGTGCTCCATGCTAGACATTTAATAGACATTAGCTCATTTAATCCTCACAACAGCCCAAGAAGTATGCATTCCTACTCACCGTTCTAACCATCTACACATCCACTCATCACTCATCTATCCATCTAATAAATCTGTACTGAGGACCTACTATGTGCCAGTCTGAGGCACAGTGGTGTTTAAAACTGAGCCTCTACTCTCATGGTGGTCCTATTTGAGGTGAAGGAAACAGACAACAAGCACATTTTTTCAAATGAATGAAAAACAAATAACAACTGTAGTATCTGAAAGGAAATTACACAAGCACTGAGTTGAGAACAAAAGGCATACTGCTGTTTAAGATAGGGTGGCCAGGAAATACAACTCTGAAGTGGTGATTTTTTCTAAGACAGGGTTTTGCTATGTAGCCCATGCTGGCCATAAGCTCACAGTGATCCTCCTGTCTCAGCCTCCTGAATGTGAGATTACAGATGTGTACTACCATGCCCAGCCAGATGGTGATATTTAATAAGGAGAAGGAGCCAGCAATAAAAATGGCTGGAGTAAGAGCACTAAAATTGTAGGAATGGCAAGTACAACCCACCTAAGTCAGAAATGAGATCCATTTGTCTCAAGCAACACTGGGGAGGCCATGTTAGAACTAAGGGAGTGAGAGAATATGCCTTAAAATGAGGTCAGAAGGGTGAACGGAGGTCCCATTGTGCCAACCTTCATGGAGAGGCTCTGTAGCTCAGCTTCAGGTGTAAGGACTTTGAGGGTTGTAGTATGTGATTATCATATGTACTGTCTCCTGTTTACCCAGCTCACTCTGACTATAGTGTGAAGAGTAGATTACAGAAAAATAGAATAGCAGCTAGTGAAGCCACTGAAGAGATTGCGTCTCTGGGTAAGATTTGTGATATCCAGAATGGTGGTGGTAAAACAGCAAGAGGGAATGAAGAGCATGACCAAGATCACATAATTAATAAATGGCAGAACCTGGATTACAATTCATACTCCTCCCCATGTTCCAAATGGTCTCATGGAAAGAAATCCAAATTTGCTAATTTAAGATCTCAAAATCTAGGAAAATTTTCTAAGCAGAGGATGACAAATGCAAGAATGATAAGTGTTGGTATAGCTTGTGTCTAGATGTTCCCCATGAAGTTATAGGTGGGCCCTTTTCAGAAACAACTGGATCTACAGTATGTGATGCTGGGATTAAGGATGTGTGATTACTAAATCTGATTGGTTTGGCACTCACCATAAACTGGGTAGCCTAGAAAGAAAGAGGCAGACAGAAGCTGTTATTATCATTTGTGTCTTGCTTGTTTTGCTATCTTCTGCCTGCCATGAACAGGTTCTCCTCTGTGATGCCCCTCTGCCATGCTACCCTGCCTTGGAGTCAGCAGATTATGGACCAAAACCTCCACAAGCTATAAGCTAAAGAAACCTTTCCTCCTTTAGCTTTGGGCGTCAAGTATTTTGTCTCAGCAATAAGAAAAGTAACTATGGGATATATTTGGAATACATTTAGCTCTTAAACAATTGGATACTTAAATGTCCACATACTTCCATGGAAACGTGGGTTCCTTGAGGGCAGGGGTCTGAGTCATCCTGGATTTCCAGCCCGGAATCTTGACTCATGGGAGGAGGAGTCCCTTTCCAGTCACTGTGCCAGCTCACCTGTGTCCTCTTTGGGTCATACTGGAAACTCTCTTGGCTGGGTATCCCTAAGCATCACCATAGGATAGAGAAGCCACCACCTATACTTTCCAAGCAGCACAGAATCCCTAAGTCTGCTCCTTGAGGGTCAGCCAAGGCCAAAGACCACAGCCCTGGCTTTGGAATCAGATCCAGCCCAGCTCCTCTGCTCCCCCATCTCAGACAAAGTGCTAGAATTCTGCATATCTCAGTTTCTCTACCTGCAAAATGGGGCAGTTCCTACCTGTGCAGGTTCTTGTGAGAGCCCCATGAGATCAATCAGAGAACATACTCAGCACAGTATCTGGCACACAATAGCTTCTCCAGATACTTCCTTCTGCCATCCCAGATGGGTAAGGAGTTAAAACCCAGTGGTTGAAATGTGTCTGAGTTTGAGGTTCCTGGGGTATGCCAAGGCCAGTCCCAGTGGTCATCATCTGAGAGAGGGGAGTAAACAAGTGAACTCCTTTCCTGCCTCTTCCCCAGCTATCTTCTGCTCCTTGTCACCTCTTCTCCCCAAATCACTCTGTCTTAAACACCTGGGAGTTTTCTAACTAGAACTAATTTACTTCTGCTTTAAAACCCCAAGAATGGAAAGGTTCCATAGCTCAGGCCTCTGACAGTAGTCATGTTAAGAAGATATTTATTTATCCCTTTACTGAGCAAGCAAATTAGCATGAAATATCAGAGGCTGTTTTTCTGGTCTGGGTACTGAGCATGTGCTGTAAAGATTTAAAGGGCTACTTGGAGCGCTTCAGTGTCTTGTCCCTCCTGGCCCCCAGAGAAGCCAGGTCACAAGACAGCAGTGCTGGGAGTGCCTTGGACACATTCATGCAGATTGGAGCTTGAGATAAGGAGTTGTCTAGGATCACAGAACACAGTGCAAACAACTCCCCTAGATACTAAGGAAGCTGGCAAAGGGTGCCCATTGTATGCAGTGATGACTTAGAGCAAGATTAGATCACTTTTAGCTTCAGGGAAGGGAGGCAGTCTGGAAAAATTTCACAAAGGAAGAAGGATGGGCTCTGACAAGAGGACTTCTGGTGGGGAAAGACATTTCTGTCAGAGAAATGCTGAGAGCAGAGGTACAAAAGTAGGAAGTGTACAGCATTTTTGGGAAACTGAGGCATACACCCTGGCAGTGTGAGGGCAGTACAGTAGTGGGAGGACCCAGATCAGCAGAGTGGGACCAGATGCTGCAGACTAAAGGCCAGTTGCTGAGGTTGGCCTGTGACCACAGGAACGGTCACACAGTGGGGTAGCAGTAGGCAACCCATGTAAAAAGTTGGCCTCTGGTCTGGGGAGGGAGGAGAGATCTGCAGGCTGCTGGGAACTCTAACAGAAACAGCAAGTGTCTGAAGGAAAGTTGCTGCGTCATTCATTCATTGAAGCAGTACTCATGAAGGCTATCATGTGGCTGGCTCTGGGCCCTGGAGACGCTCCCAGCTGAATTAGGGAGGGAAACATGCTAAAGAAAGAATTGCAATCCAGGGCAATGAGAACCAGGGTGCAAGAGAAGTCTGAAGGAATGAAGGGACAGGTCCACTTGACCTGTTGCCCTCCTAGATAGATGCTTAAGGATGTGGCCAGAAGCCCAAAGCACTGACAAGGCCTCCAGAGTAACCTCTGGTTCATAGGGTGTGTTCAGCACTTTTTGACTCACACATCACTTTCACACAGAGCATTTATGTGCATAATCATCCCACTACCTCTGGGCCAGAGAGTCTTAGCTCTGTTTCACAGATGGCAGAAACCAAGGCTGAACAGTGGAACAGCAGGTCATATCACAAGCTGGAGAAAGCATCGCCTTTGGAATGTGTCAGCCCTGAGTTCCAGTCCTGAATCTACTACTTCTAGTCAGATGTGAGCAAGGAGCTCAGCCTCTGGAGCCTTACTCATTTTTCCTCTCCATAAAATAAGAATGCTTTTATTGGATTCACCCAACAAGTTGTCACTGAACACCTAGTAATTGCTCCACACATGTCTGTTCACTAAATCCCTACCTGAAAATGACTTGTTCAAGGTTGGATAACTGTTAAAACTCAAACTCTGGCCCTTTGACTAAAAAACACTTTTTACCAGTGAGATATATTCTCTCTCTTCAGCAGTGAGAGGGAGGCCAAGGATAAGGCGGACAGATGAGGGGGCCCATCTGTATATAGATAGCAACCTTTCCCTTCCCATCTCAGAGGGAAGCCGGAAGGAAAAGACCTAGCTTACTCAAGCCAACAGGAAGAAGGATGGAGGCTAGAGTGCAGGATGATTTTGCTGACAAAATTGT
The DNA here is from genome assembly GCF_034190915.1 of Cavia porcellus. Classification (NCBI taxonomy): domain Eukaryota; kingdom Metazoa; phylum Chordata; class Mammalia; order Rodentia; family Caviidae; genus Cavia; species Cavia porcellus. Next base: position 35,131,364 of record NW_026947486.1, on the reverse strand, counting down.
GAATCACCAACTAGAATAATTGTGGCTGTAGGGGCCTGGGATCTCTAATAACAGAAGTAATCCCAGTGAGTCTGATCTGGGTGGGCAAGGCTGCCCCATCCAGAGGAAAAGGAAAAGAGACTGGAAAGAACCCAGATACGTCATCAGACCCAGCCCCCTGCCTCCAGGCAGAAGTGTGCTGGGACAGGACGGATGAGACTCTTCCCTGCTTCCAAGGGCTCCAGGGAAAGAGATTCCTCAGCCTTGCCTCACTATTCTAGAGCTTGTTCTCTCAGCTCACTACCAGAAAGTTATTTCTCTTGTTGTCATTTCAGGCTTTTGTGTCAAAACAGGAAGGCTGCTGGCCCAGAGTCAGTCCATGTCCCTGTAGCAGGGAAGACTAACAACAGCTTCTCTTTGCTGAAGGGCAACTCCCAACTCCTAAGGGTCAATTCCAATGTCAGCCTCTGAGGCCTGTCACCACAGTCATACTGGCCTCTGCAGTGCATCACCTAGGCACCAAATGCCTTTAGCAGCACAGGCCATCCTTGAGTCCTGAAGAGACTCTGCTGACCCCCAGCTCCGTGCCTTCATTTATGCTGTTCATGCCTTCCAGCCTGAAATGCCTTTCTTGTTAGTTTCCACTGCAATTCAAGCCATTCTCCCAGACTTCCCCAATGAAGCATCTAATTCTTCCAGTTGGAAAAAACAATTCCCTACTCCAGTTTTATCTTGTGTTTACTTCACTGTACCTGATGTCAGAATGGTTCTGGGTTGTAGGCCAAAGATGGTTGAATGTTGGTGATTTCATGATTCAGCCCAAATCGTTCCTCTGATTCTGCTTCTAGACTGGAAGGTACTCATCTTTGCATGCCCTCTCCTGCTTCTAGACTGAATTGTACTCATCTTTGCATGCCCTCCACTCCTGCCACTGCCTCCCCTACCCTGCACCTCAGTGCCTGGAGCCCTGCATGGTACACTGAAGGAGCCAAAGAATGTATACTGAATTTGTTGAACAATCATAATATTTGGAAGAGCCTTTACCAAAGTCTGTACACATTTTGCCTCAGTGAACCCTACTAGCCACTGTGTGAGGGAAGGAGGCCCTCTTCTCACTTCATTTGATAAAGGGGAAACTGAAGCACAATGAGGTCACTTGACTAGGATCATGCAATCCTTGTGATCCAGGATACTTCCCCTTCCTGAATGTGCATAGATTTGTTCTGAACCTTGAGAGAATACTAAGGATTCCCCGGAGTTTCTATAGCATGCACTGTTTTTTGCCTGGCATTTTCCTTCTTCAATCTGCCCAAAGATCTTTAAGACTGCTGTGAGGGGAATGACCAACTGATGGTTGAGGGAGTGAGGTCAGGAGAAGGGTTCACTCAGCAGTATGAGGCGCTCTTTCACCATCTGGCCACTTGCTCTTCCTCCTTCCTTCCACCTAGCCTTCCTGGAACTACATACGAGGCTTTGGGAACCTAGTTCAGAGCCAGTTGCCAACCACTCCTAGACAAAGGGAGAATGTGATCTCTACAGTGTTCTTTTCTAAGCACCTAAGGGAGCCATATTTTCTATCTCAGCTGTCCCCAAAATATAGTGCTCAGACTGCTGCTATTGAGAGAATTTTAAGTGACATATTTGCTTTAAGATTTATTAGGGAAAAAATGGAACCAACACATCCCAAATCATTTCATTGCTTAGTGTGACACTAAGGTAAGTATTAAAGGCTTTTTCTCCCCTGCAAAGTCAGTCTATTTAAAGAAAAAACAGCAGCTAAATAATGAAACAAGGATAACAAGACTATGGTGGAAGCTATGATGTTAGAATGTGAACCACTGCCATGTGGGCAGAGCTCTGTACTCTCTCCCAGTTCTGAAGCCCCTCAAATTCCTTCTCTTCCCTTCCCTTCCCTTCCCTTCCCTTCCCTTCCCTTCCCTTCCCTTCCCTTCCCTTCCCTTCTCTTTCCTCTCTCCTTTCCTTCTCTTTCCTCTCTCCTTTCCTTCCTTCCTTCCTTCCTTCCTTCCTTCCTTCCTTCCTTCCTTCCTTCCTTATTTCTTCTGTTTTTGTGATGCTAGAGTTTGAATTCAGGGCCTTTGCACTGAGCAACATTGCCGGCCCTTTTTTGTTTTGAGACAAGTCCTCACTAAATTGCCCAGGCTGGGCAACTCAGCTTTCCAGAGTGCTGGGTTTACAGGAATGTGCCACCACACCAGACTGTGGGAACCTTTCTTGGAGGAGATCTGTACATATGGTGGGGGTACAACAGCTGAGGGAGGAGGATTTGTAAACCCAAGTGCACTTGGCTTGCTATTCCATCCCAGCCTCTTTCTAGAAAGTTCTTTCTTTGCTAGGAGGTAGAATGCCATCTCCAAGAGGGGCTGAACCTTCCACAGTAATGCATTCTCAGTTCCTAGCAGTGTGCCTGGTGCATAAGTGATGGTACTCACCTATAATCCCAGATACTCAAGAATATCTTGAGTTTGAGGCCAATTTGGGCTGATAGTGAGTTCAGAGCTGGTCTGAGACTACATAGCGAGAAGCTATCAAAACAAAACAAGCCATTGTGATGATTAAGAGAAGTTTATCTCCAAGCATGTCACATAGAGCCAGATATATAGCTGGGGCTTAGTCCATAGTGGAGACATTATTACTACTATAGCTATTCTGAGGGAAGAGGGTGATGCAAACCTCAGATGTGGAAAGCTACCAAGTTTTCCCTGGCCTATCTTTGTGGCTGGAGCCAAGAAGCAAGGCCTAGAACTTTGAGAGGCTTGGGAGACAGGAAGCACCCTTCGGCTTGGGCTGGTGGGCCTCACTGGCTCGTCCTGAGGGCCAGGCTTTGATTTCTTGTCTAAGAGCTGCCTTCTCAGAAACTGGACCAGGCGCCAGCCCCCAGCTGCCCAGGCATGGACTTTCCCAGATACCTGAGGGTCATTCTGTGGCCTGTGCCTCTGCCAGATCCCCAGGGGCATTTGAGTTCTTCCACCACATGGCCCATTAGGCATGCCTGGCACAGGAGTAGCCAGCAATGGTGATAGAGCTCAGGCTGTGCTGAGTGAGGAAGGAGGTGGGGGAGGGGCGAAGAGGCCCCCACATCTGGGGAGGCCAACATCAGCAGGCCCTTCAGAGATTGGAAACCCCCACAGCCCCAGGAGTACAAGAGGGGTCTGTTTCTGTGGCGAATGCAACAAGTCCTTCTTGGGGTGTGAGGTCTGGCTGTTTGAGGGCACACAGAGCCTGAGAGGGGCTGGCTCCCACAGAGAAGGGGGCTGTGTGTGACTGTTTACAGGAGCCTCTCATTAGACACACAAGCAGGGCTTGAGAATGAATGGTAGAGCTCATTGAGGTTCCCAAGCATGGCTCCATTTGAATCCCCCCCACCAAGAGGCATGTTAAAAGTATATACTTACAGGCCCAGAATCACCAGGGAGAGGGAGGGGTAGTTTTGGAGGAGTTGCGATTCTTCCAAATTGGTACATTGTTGCATAGTTCACTGTTTAAAAAGACTTGAGATATGATTCACACATAATAAAATTTACCTTTGATAGATCAATTGCTTGATATTTGGTTTTTTGAGAAATGCAGCTCAGCTCAGGCTGGCCTCAAACTTGATATCCTCCTGTCTTGGCCTCAGGAGTGCTGGGATTATAGGTATGTACCACCATGTTCAGTCCAAAATACACCCTTTAAAAATGTACAGTTCCAGCTGGATGTGGTTGTGCATGCCTGTGATTCTAGCATACTGGGAAGCTGAGGCAGGAGGGTCACAAATTCAAGCCCACAAGTTCAAGCAATTTAGCAATTTAATGAGATCCTCTCTCAACAATAAAAAATAAAAATAAAGGGCTAGGAATGTGGCTTAGTGAAAAGGCCCAAGATTCAATGCTCAATATCACTAAAAAATTTAAAAAGTACACAGTTCCATGATTCTTAGTAGGTATAACCATTATCACTATCTAATTCCAGGGTGCCTTTATTACCCCCCAAAAAGATTCCATTTTGCCCTCAGGTCTCATTCACTATTAATCTGTTTTCTATCTTTAAAGATTTGTGTATTCTAGACACTTTATATAAATGGAATCATATAATATGTACCCTTTTGTATCTGATTTCATAGTTCATTGATGTTACATCCTGTATTCATACTCCATTCCTTTCCTGCTGAGTAATATTCCACTTTATGGAGATACAATATTTTGTTGATGAAACTTCTAGGTCATTAGTACCTTTTGATTATTACAAAAAAAGTTTCCCACAAACCTTCACATATACTTTAAAATTTTTTATTATTTTATCACATAACATTTTGACATGGTTGTATGCTTTCTTTTCTCTTGGGTGCATACCTAGCAGCAGGATAATTGAATTGCATGGTATCTGTTTTACATCTAGCAGATGAGGAACTGCCAGACTGTTTTCCACAAAGGCTGCAGCACCAATGCATGAATGCTTTCATTTTCTACAAGTCTGCTGCAACACTTGTTATTTTCTGATTTTTTTTATTCTAGCCTTGGAGCAGTGGGTGTGAGGCACTACCACACTGTGGTTTTGATTTGCATTTCCTTAATGACTGAGATGCTGAGCATCTTTTCATGTGTTAATGAAAATTTGCATATCTTCTGTAGCAAAATGCCTATTTCTCTAAATTTCTCTTGCTCATTTTTATAAGTTGGGTTATTTGTCTTCTTTTTATTTTTTTTTAAGTGCTGGGGATTTGACCCAGGACTTTCATACTGAGCTACATCTTAACCCTCTTTTATTTTCATGTTTTTACTTAGGAACAAGATCTCACTAAATTGCTAAATCACCCAGGCTGGTCTCGAATTTTCTATTTTCACCTCAGCCTGCAACAGTGCTGAGATTATAGGCCTGGTTTTATCTTTTTATTATTGAATTGTAAGAGTACTTCATGATCAAGCCTGGTGGGACACATTTGTAATCTCAACATTCTGGAAGGCTGAAGCACGAGAATTAAAAGTTCAAACCCAGCCTGGGCAACTGAGTGATGTAGTGAGATCCTGTTTCAAAATTTTAAAAAACATCTGGAGATGAGCTCCGTGTGCAAAGGCCCTGGGTTCACTCCTCAGTACCACAAGGGGAAAAATACGTGTTTTTTATATCTCTGGACACTAGACCTTTACCAAATATATGATTGGCAGATGTTCTCTCTCATTTTGTGAGTTGTCCACTTTCTTGATCTTCAGTTCACCCTTTCCTTACCACAGGTACTCAAGGTAGAACTGAGAGGCACTGAACTACAGCCCTTTTTATTTTTTGTTTGGTAATTTTATTTCAAGACAGGGTCTCCCCTGTCTTCAGAGTAGCTAGGATTACAGGCATACACCACTACATCAGACTATCATTCACTCTTTTTTTTAAGGTGAATTTTTTTTTTTTTTTTTTTTTTTTTTTTTTGGTATTGGGAATTGAACTCAGGCAGGCACTTAGGCCGCTGAACTATATTCCCAGCCTTCACTGTTAACTCCCTTTTTATAGATGAAGAAAGTGAGACTAGAGGGATAGGGATTTTCCTGAAGACACATTCAGTGAGAGTCAGTAGCAGAAAGTTTTCCACTCACCCATACTAGGGAAATAGGGAGGAGGACTGGGAGTGCAGGGCAAAGCAGCCAGCATGGATAATTCAAACCAGAGCCTAGCCCAATTATTTCTACTTGCTTTTGGAATGCATGATTCTAGTTTTGTTAGATGATTTCTTTTGATCATTATGTCCTATTCTAGCTGTTCCTAACATTAGGTGATCAGGATTACGTCTTTCTAGAGACAATTTATTTGAGGGGCAACTAGAACCCAAACCGGACTGCATTCACACATCGCTCTGTGGTGCATGATGGCCCACGGAGTGCCTGCATGGAGTCTGGGGACAATGAGGAAACCAGAGTACCGAAACACCCTCTTGAGACATGGATGGACCTTTGTGTTCATAACTGTATCTTGCATGTTTCACCTTCAAAACAACAGACTTCCTTTTTCATTGTTTTATTTTACTTCTTCATGTCAAACATTAGTCATGCTAATATTGAACCCATGGTGGAATTTAACCAAAACTTACACACAAAAATATGTGCATCCTGGGTTGGACAGGAGGCAAAGACAATCTGCTGATTTTATGAACTCCTTTGCTTATACCTCAATTATGAGAGCTTGCTATGATTTTAGGTAATTCCTAACATCAGCAAATTTCACCTTTCTTTGTCCTTGTTGGTGTGACACCTTAGATTCCTTTAGAAAATGGCAGGTTTTGTAGATGGTCATAATAAACTAATGGCAAATTAAATTTATGAAGTGATAAGGTCATATAAAACTTTCATGTCATTCAATTGCTTTTTTTTTCACTACTGGGGACTGAACCCAGGATTTTACAACGAGCTACATCCCCAGTCCTTTGAAATTTTTGAGACAGGGTCTTACTAAGTTGTTGGGATTGAACTTGCAATCCTTGTATCTCAGCTTCCCAAAATATTAGTTACTCTTTTCACAAGTGTTCATTGAAGACTTTGTGGATGCAGAGTCCAATGCTAGCTGCTGGGCCACCTTGAATTACGTTTTTGGGCTTTATCTTCTCTCTTTGTAAAATATATGGATCAGTTAAATCAGTGTCTTTTAAAGTTCACCTTTCTGGTGGCAGAATACTTTCTCTGGGCTAAATCTCATATAAAACTCATCAAAAATAACAACGAATACAGCTTTTCTGGGATGGGGCCTCCACCTGAATACAGTACCCCACGTCTGTACCCAGTGGTCTCAGAGCCCCTCTGAATACCACTGAGCAGAGCAAGAAAGGCTCACAATCAGCTGCAGGTCCAAGTTGCCATTACTGTTTTAGCCCTTTCTGGTAGGCCCTGGAAAGCTGAGTACCCTCGGTTCCCTCCTCTCCCCTTTCTCTCCAGTACTCCAGTATTTCTGAAGACCTAAGCAGACTCCAGAGAAAAAAAGACCCTAAGCCCAGTTACTTCCCCTCTCTCCCCAAGCCAAGAGAACTCAGAGCCCTTTTGCCCCCTCCCACACAGAGGGAGGGCCCACCTGAGGAGGAAGAAGGAGGCCAGGAGCCTGAAGAGGATGTAGGCTGAGTCCTTGAGATTCCTGGGGCTCATTGCTGCTTCCCTCTCTATTTTGCTGGCTTCAACTACAGCAGGTTCAGAAGGGGCCCAGAGGGGAGCAGTGGGTGAAAGGGACTATCTATAACTAGAGACAGGGGTATCCAAGTCTCACTTTGCTCCCTACCCAGCGTGAAAAGAAAGGCAGACAGCTTGGAGCACACAGCAAACAAGCAAAGGGAGAAGGTAAGAGGTACGGAGAGCAGAAAAGCAAGGGTAGAAACCAAAGCAAGTGTAGGGGAGAGGCAGGCCCGTTTTCTTGGTATTCAGAGGGGCTAGTCTGAGGCTCCTCAGTCTCCAGGCTGTGGCTGAAGGAAAGAGATGGGTTCTGGAGTGGACAGATGGGGCTAGAATCTAGTAGTCTTGGCACTCAAGGAACCAAAGGACTGGCCCCCAAATCTACACCCTCCTTCCAGCCCACAAGAAGCAGGGGGGTGGCGACTGAAGAATATTCTGCCATTTTCCAGATTGAGAAAAATGAGGCCTAGAGAAGGGAAAAAGTCTGACCAGTGCCAAGAGAACCTGGCAGCAGGAGCCACAGCCAGCCCCATGGAGGGAGCCCTGGAGGAGGAGTGAGGAGAGGGGACAGTGGGAGGGCAAGCCCAGTGGAGCCGGATGGGACTCAACCCACCAGTTCTTTATCTACCTTTTGCTCTCAAGTGGCCAAACTAACGCAAATGAAGTTCTACAGATGGAGAGTTTTTCTGGTGTGAGTGCTCCTCTGAAGGCCCAAGAAGCCAGGTAGGGCCTAGACCTACCCCAGGGAATATCGGCATAGAGCAGAAGTGGCCACTGGGTGGCGCTATCTCTCCACCCAAGTTGTTAAGCAGGGCTTCAGATGACAGGGCAAAGAAGTCACCCCCATTCATGCCCCATCCTGCCAGGGCCTTAACAAAAGGCCTCTTAGGCTAGGGCAGAGAGAACCAGTTTTCACCAAACTCTGTGTCTTCTCTGGTACGTGGGTGGGAAATGGAGGGTTCAGGCTTGCTGGGCTCAAAAGGTCCAGTAGAAGGAAGAGGCAGATGTATGGGGGCCACAGGGGAACCCCTTTTCTCCACCACTCTTGGAGCTAGGAAGCTCCAGGTGCTCCAAGCCGAGAGATAAACAAGAACCGTTCTTTCCCGCTCAACAACGAACAGACTGAGGCTCAGACTCGGAGCTTTAAGGACCTAAAGCTAAATTGTCCGGGCGGCCTAGGAAGCACCCTTTCCCAAAACTTAGGGTTCAAAGGAGCCCCTTTTTAGCTTGGTAAAAGCGCAGGCTCGGAGACTTGAGCTTTAGAAATGCTAATGAACCGCGTGAGTGACAGGCCGAGGACAAAGCAGGAGAGCGCCGTGAGTGGGTCGGCCTGGCCTGGGAGCCGGGCTCCCCACGTGGGAGCCGAGCCGGGCGGGAGCGAAGGACAGGACGGGAGGGGTGTGTCCTGCAAGCTCAGCTAAAACTGGGGATTCCAGGCCCCGCGATCGCAGGGGGCGGGGCGGGGCTACCTGCGGTGGCGTGGGCGGGGAGGGGCGGGGCTCCGCAGGCGTGTTGGTGGTGTGGGGTGGGGGCGGGGCGGAGTGGGGAGTGGCCTGCCGGTGAGTGGGGAGCCGAAGACTGGGAGATTCATAGAGGCTGGGAAAGCTGAGAGGTTGGCTGAGGGTTAGATTAAGCCCAGAATTATGGAAGCACAGCAGGTGCCTTGGGATAGTGTAAAGGGCAGCTCACTGCATATCACAAGGGGGTGAAGGGGCTAGCCCCAGTCACACTGCTCGAGTTTGGCTGTCTGTATCCCTCCCTCATTAGCAAAGTACTGGCGAGTGAGAGTGAGAGTGTCAGCAGCAGGACGAAAGGTTCAGTGAGGACGCACAAGGGGCATAGCCAGTCAGGCTTATTCATGGTGGAGCATATACTGAGCAAGTGAGCCTGAGGCGGCCCAGAGTTCCATCTCCAGCACCGGAAAACAAACCCTAAACAGCAACAGGTAGATTCGGAGGAAGGTGGAAGAGAAAAACTCCACAGTGGTAAGCTCTTTGCTTCCATTGGACGTGACCCTGTCGCCTGCTCTGTGTTGCAAAGGTTCTCGTCCCACCATGTGAGATGGTTGCCCTGACAAGTGGAAGAAGGGGCTTCACTTGTACCCCAAGCTCTGGTCTGAGAAGAAACCAGATCCCTGGGACATGGGCGGCAGAGCCTGCCCGCCCTTAGAATCTGGGAAGAGAGAGGACGCCTAGGAGTTTCTGCTGCTAGTAATTGCGTGTTGAGGGGCATTCTGCTCAGCTCAGGGCCACTTAGCCTTAAACTAGAGTCTGTCTGGTAGAGGCAGAGGTCAGAGAAAGAGTACTGTCCAAACTTTGGCACTCACTCCCAACTTCAAGGGCACTAAGCAACCCATCTGAGGAGGGGAAAGTATTATAGTATCTATTTTATTTTATTCATTTTTACTTCCTCCTTTAGTAATGTTGAAATTTGACTTTTTTTTTATACTGGGAATGGAACCCAGGGCTTTTACACTGAGCTGCATCCCTAACTCTTTCAAAAAAATTTTTTTTGAGACAGGGCCTCACTAAGTTGCCCAGGCTGGGCTACCATCATGCTCAGCTTCAATGTATCTTTCATGATGTACGTAATCAACCAGCAAAGTAATGCATGACTAGTGACAGCAATACATACATGTATACTCTGTCCTGGACGCCACGTAAATTAACTCACTAAATGTGCACAGCACCTTGTGGTAGTAAGGAGCATCACTTCCTCCACAGTCTATAGGTGCCATTTAAGCACAGTTAAGTCATCTGCCCAATGGAAAAGTCAGTATGTAAATTTACCTAGGCTGGCCCCAGAGCCTGTGTTCAGAATCACTGCGTTCTGTGTGAAAAAATCCCTGTGAGTATATTGCGTTGGTATGCTCAAAATGCTAGTGATTAGTGTGTGATATAGTTTGGCTACTATTGTCTTGTCAGGGCATCAGCTCTAGAAGGCATCTTAAAAACCTCAAGGTTTAGGCAGGAACACTGAAGGCCAGAGGGGCAGGATTTTGTCCTAGATCACACAGCAGGTATATGTAGTGCTGGGCTACTAATCCTCTTATAATTAAAATTCACAGTTTTTCAATTGCTCTCTCATCCCTGTCTTCCACCAATCCCCACCCCTACTTGCTCCCTCTCCCTAATGCTCTTCCTGCTTTCCTGTCTCCCTCACCCCCACAAATGCAGGCAGAGTAGCTGCTTCTGGCTTGCAGAGTAACCTTCCAGACTTTGACCAGGATCTTCCTGATAACCCCTTGGCTCAAACCCTGGGTGGCCACTGTCCTGGGGGGAAAGGAGCTGGGAGTGCAGGTACCAGAGAACTGGCAAGGAGGCCAGCATGGTCAGGGAGAGAGGCAGCTTGGGAAGAAAGGAGCCCCTATGCTCTCCATCAACCACATTTGTAAGGAGATGCAGAGCTACATTGGTGGAGTACCTAGCAGAAAGACACATAAATACATAGATATACAATTACTTAGCCTCTGTGTGTGTGTGTGTGTGTGTGTGTGTGTGTGTGTGTGTGTGCAGTGTTGCGGTGGAACCCAGGACCTTGTGCATGATAAACAAGCAAGTACTTACCACTAAGCTGTACCCCCAACCCAATGAGTAGTTTACTTAAATATAGAGATATAAAGATGCATAGATAGGTACATATGGACCCACAAATCCATAGATTTAAAATTCCAGAGTCATAGATATTACCACATAGATACATAAAAGTTCTATTTTGTTTGAATTTATTACATGTGAAGGCATGGACAACTATTTCAAAGAAAACAAGAGACATTATGCTAACCACTGTTAATTTACTGTTGTGTTGTTTTGAAGTGCTGTGTTTGCCTTGCTTTGTTCTGATCTGCTTTGTTCTCTTTTGCTTTATTCTCTTGTTTTAAAAAAAAAATCTTAGAAATAAAAAAATAAATTCTTCAGATAGAAAGTCTGATGTAAAAGTGTGAATCAAAGCCTTGTTAGAAAGCATGACTATTTAAAGCACCACAGCGGGATTTTCCCCTTTGGGCTGCAAAGATGTGTCACTAAGGACCCAGGAATGAGAAGCAGCTCCTCTGCCAGGCTCTGCAGCTGCCTCAGGTTTCACTCCCACTTGACTGGGTTGTCCCTCTGCCACCCACAGATGCTCAGCTCCTTTCTTCTGCCTCCAGCCACCAGACCTGCTGCAGAGAGGCTCTGCCCACTATCAAGTTCTTCCCTGAATAGGGCTGAATGTGCCCCGGGGGAGAAGGGCTTCAGACACCCCTCCCATCTTCCCATGCCAGAGACAATACTTGAGAGGTGTAAAGGCAAAAATCACCTCCCCCAGAGCCTTCTCCCAGCTTTTCCTGCCCTGATCCCTCAGTGGCCCCAAGGGGAATGGGTCACCTCTGTCTGCCTAGAGGGGAGGCCTGCAGCCTTGGGCTAAGCTCCTCTGGCTTCAGGTTTGTGCCAAGACCCTGATCCATACATCTGGCATGGCTGCCCTAGGGGGCCAGCCCCTTATCATGTTTAGAGCATTGAGTAGAGTTAGCTAGGGAGGAGAGCTCCCCAGAAAGCTCAAGCTGCTGGGGCAGAAACAAAGGAAGGAGGAAGGAGTCAGGCTCCTCTCTCCAGCTTTCTCCCTTCCTCTGGCTTATCTCTGACTCTCTTTTTTCTACCCCCACCCCATCCCTTTCCTCTTGCCTTTGTTCCTTTTTCTGACACTCTGTCCTTGTCTGTTTCTTATTTTTGTTTACGTGTCTTTCCCTTTCTTTGTCTTTCACTGCTCCCGAAAGCCTGTTTTTCTGTGTCTCTCTGCCTCTTTCATTTTTCCCTCTTTCCTACTTCTAACTATGTTTTGGATTTTCTCTAGGCCTTTGTGTTTTTGTCTTTAGCTATGAGAACTTGCGTAGATGTTCTAGTGGGGGAAGGTGGCCAGAGGACAAACATCCTATGGAGTTGTAGTGACTGCAACCGAGAGATAAACAGAGCGAAGCAGAGTAGCCTGCCCCTCTTTCACTTGCTGCCCTTACATGCCGCATCACTCCTGTCTGTGCACCCTCTCTCTATCTACACACTTCTGGGCATGGGCTGTTACTCTTCCTTGAGACAGCTGTGCACTGCAGAACAGCTCAACCCAATAGGAAGCCTTACCCTGAAGTGAACTGAAGAGGATTTCTATCCCTGTGGTTTCCACTCACAGGTCCTAACTGTGGTCCTTGGGTTCACCCAGGTCACTCCAGCTCCCTCTGCCTTTTGACAGTCCTTCAGAGGTCTCCCCAAAGAAGTGAGGCCCTTTTCTGGCTGCACTTCCTCCATGTGGGCTGGCTGTCAGGAGAGAAGTAGAAACCTTCCAGCTTGGAGTGATCATAGTGCCAAAACCAAACTGGGATGGAGCATCAGACATATTCCACGAAGAGACCTCTAGTTACCAGGTTGTGTCTGCACAGTTTAGTCTAATACAGGCTGGAGCGGGAAACTGGCCAAACCTGAAGAAACAAGGAAAGAAGCTGGAAAGTGGGCCAGATCCGAAGCCCTTGACATGAGACCCATATGCCTGAGGAACAAAGATGTGCCAGAGAGCAAAGAGATTGGCCTGGGAGTACATTCAAGACAGGCTGCCTTCTACAAAGAAGCACAAAACATTCAGTCAGCCCCTCAACCTGGGAGTAGCAAGGGTTTGCATCACCTAGACATCCCTTAGGAAGTGGGCATCAGTTCTTAACATTGTAGCAGCCTAGCCTCCTCAGCCTAACTGAAACAGGAAAGGCCCTGGCCTGGCCCGGCCTGCATCTGTCCCTCAGCTGCTGTTAGAGCCAGTATGCCTGTGCGCTCTCTACCTCGTCCTGGCCTCAGGTATTCTCGAACTTCTTAGGGTGACAGGGGAATCTCTTCTATGCTTCAAGTCCTCAAGGAGAGATTACAGGCTTCTCCGGAATGATTCCCAGAAGCCAAAGATCCCAGGATCTTTCATGCTGCACCTGTTGTTCTAACCCTAGCCTCAGTGGATTTTGCTGTTTGCTGCACATTTTGAAAGCACCTTACTCCTCCATGCCAGGCTCCGGGCTTACCTGTTCGCATACACATTGCTGATGAAACAGTACCATGTGCCTCGCTATTAGGCCTACCTCCTTTCTGCATCCCCTTGTACCCTTCAGGGAACAGAAGTCATATTTCCCAAGGCAGCACTTGGCAGAAAGGGAACTACTCTGCCCAGCTGGCCACATGTCCCTTTGCCCCTCCTCTCTGTTCCTCATGCAAGGGTCAGGAAACAGGACCCAGTGGGGAAGCAGCAACTGTTCCTGAAGTCCTTGAAAGCCCCTCTCTCCTACCCCAGCCCTGGCCCCCTTGGTAGCTTTGGGGCCTGACAGAAAAGAATGGCCTCAAAGGCACTGGCCCCCTCCCCCTAGCTGTGTCTTTATTTGACTGGTTACATTTGGCCAGCCCTGTCAACAGAGGGAAAGCAGTAGCAAGCTGCCATTACTACTAGCACAGACTCTAGAGCTAGATGGCTTGGACTGGGCCACCCAGCGGCTTAGCAAGTCTCAGTTTGCCCTATCTGTGAAATGGGTATCACAATATTGTCTACCTCAATTGATCTTTTGCAGGGCTGTCTGACTTACTATGTAAAGTATGCAGATGCATGCCAGAGTAAATGACTCATCATTAACTGAATTCAGCTCCTGTCCCCTACAGTCTCCCTAGCCAACTCCTACCCACCATGTTTCCCTGTTCTGGTTCTGTCTCATTGTTTACCCTGGCCAGGTGTGGGAACTCTTCCTGGTTCCTGTCCTAGCCCTCTCTAGCACTATCCTTTAGTACACTGATGCTGGAGCTTACACCCTGGAGCTCAGAGGCCCTCTGGGGAAGCTTCCTCCACCTGCAGTTCTGTGGGGCCTCCTCTGGGAGGCTGCTGCCTTCTCCTTCCCCAAGTGAGGCAGCTACTCTGCCTCTTTAAGGCCCTAACTAGGTCATCGCCCAGCTGAACATCCCCCTCACATTCCCCTCACACTAAACAATCTGATCTGATCGCTGGTGATGAGGTCAATTTCACATGGCTTTGTTCCTGCAGTGAGCTTGTCACGACCAATCATTTCCAAGCGAGGAGCCCATAATCCCGAACTGGCTCCCTCACCCCCAGAGGCCATGGCCCCTTTCTTGCTCACCAATGTGAGGTCCCTAAGGGCTAGCTCAGCACGAGTTCCTTCGTGGCCTCTGCATGCCCTCACTTTTCCTGGCTGCAGTGGGAGGGAGCCTGGGTTGAGGTCAAAGATGCTGCCAGGAGCGGGTGGAATGGGTGCCCAGTAACCCAGGCCAAAGCCAGTATCCGGAGATCGGGGAGTGGTCAAGGCAAGAGGACCAGGTGGTGTGCATTCCTGGGCCCTAGGCCCATTCAGTGTGGGGAACCAGTCCTTCATTTGGAGTGGCCTATGGTGTCCTGGAAACAGGAACGTGGGTGAGGGGCTGGTGAAAGATTCTGAGCACAAATCCTGCCAAGCTTCCTTGCCTGGGCCCTTGCCTAAAGCTGTGGAGCCTGGTGGGGGGCACAAGCTTTCACGTGCCATGTGCAAGCCGGCTGCAGTGTAGTCACTGCTAGCAGCAAAGTCACGCTTCTGGGCACGAAGGCCAGAATCTCATCTCTGTAAGCCCTTGGCCAAGTCCCTTCTCCCTGAGCTTCAGCCCTTCCAATCACCCCCCACCCCACCCTGCTGAGTATGCTCTGCAAGAGGGAGCCCAAGCCTCCTTGTGGTTTGGAGCATTTCTGAGCCCTATGGGAGGGGACCTGGAGGCTTGGGTGCAGGGAGTCAGGAGGCTGGGATGGATACTTGGCTCTCCCTCTGCATCCCCAGAGGTGCTGGCAGCCACCCCCTCCCTGAAACTATCAGTTATATTTGTTTTGGGTGGGAATAAAAACATCATGCCAGAGGAAATGAGCTTTTCTTCTTCCTCCTGCATCTTTCTTGCATGACAGGACACATCCCATCTGCCTGAGCCCCGAGGAAGGGACAGCAGGGAAGGAGAGGGAGCTAGCCTGACTGGCCCCTATGTAGGGCTGCTGGATTCTGAGGGGTGAGCTGGAGAGGGGAAGGAAGCTCCAGGGTGGCTGGCTGAGGGAAGCTTGCTGGACATGTGGGCCCTAGGTGGTTCCTGCAGCTAGGAGGGAGGACAGGAAGGGAGTTTGGAAGACCTTGTCTCATTGTCTCATTCGGTCCTCACACTAGATATCACTGTGTGGGCAATGGGCCATTCCTGCATTTTACAGATGAATATATTAAGGCTTCAGGGTAGCTGGGCTCAGGAGTGGGGAACAAAAATGAAGCTGTCGTGGCAGGGGGCAAAGCTGGATTTAGAATGTAATAGTGGTGGGATTTTCCTCTTCAGGGAGCTGACCTTTGGGAAAGTGGAACCCAGAGACCTGACTTAGCTCATGGTATAGCTAATGGTGTCAATGAAAGCACATAAGCTTTAGATCACACAGACCCAACTCTTAGTTCTAGTCAGCCACTTTTTTGCAATGTGACTGTGGGCAAGCCACTTGCCCCTCTGAGCCTAAGTTTCCACCTCAATGCAATGACCATAAATGAACTTGATCTCAGAGGGCAGTCAGGAAGATTCAGTGAGATAATGGGTGCATGTATAATAGAGGCCCAAAACATTCTTTCTCATTGCAGTACATTAACCAGTCCCACAATCTTCATGTGTAAATAAATCCCAGATTCCCCACATCTGCATGGCTACTAGCCTAGTCCAAACCTAGAAAGTAAGAACTTTCTGCCTAGGTCAGTAGACCTTGCTTCTAGACGTCCTCTTCCAACTGCTATTCATGTAAAAGAAGAACAATGTGTGACAGGGCCCTCTGTCACATCACTGCACTGCTGAGGGCTTCCCATATCCCTCAGAATAAACTGGCCTTATGAGTCTGCCCATTGTCCAGGGTCTCCTGACTCTTTTCTCCCTTGCTCTGTTCCAATTATGTTCATTTGTCCCTTGAGCCCATGAAAGAGTTCTTATCTCAATGCCTTTATATTTAGTTTCTCCTTTCCCTGGAACACATTTCTCCTAGTCTTCTCATGGTCACTTCCTTCAGGTCATGCAGATCTCAGCATAGATATTAACTCCTCAGGGCATCCTTCCAATCTCAAGATTTCCTAGTTCTAAGTCCTCATCATCTGTGAATTCTTCCTGATATCTAGCTATAGCTCTGCTATAGTTATTTAGCCTCATTGCTTGGATCCCTCTCCTCAGAAGATATCCCTTTAAGAACTTATTGTTCAATTTCAAGGTTTTCAGTACTCAGGAATCTACTTAGGGCCTACAGGATAGTGACCACAGATTAAGAGCTCCCTGGGGGGTGGTCCAGGAAGGGAAAAAAAAGTAGTTTATTTAGATGCCTAAGGACCAAGTACTTGCACACAAATGTTCTCACTTAATCTTCACATTATATCATTTGTTTCTCACAGCAGCCTCATGAGATAGGGGATTGCTGTCTCCACTGTACAGATAAAGAACATGAGGCTGAAAGAGAACAGAAAACCTGGCCAAGATCATGTGGCTGGTTGCATGGTGGTCTTCTGATTCCAGAGCCCACTTTCTACCTCCAACACTGGAACAGATTCCCCTGATATATGCACAATAGAAATATTTGTAGGACACCCACTCTAAGCTTCTTTGAGTGTTTGGTGAATACTCTTTGTCTTCATCCACTTTCTGTTGCTATAATAGAATACCCAAGACTGGGAAATGTATAAGGAAAAGGTTCATTTTGGCTCATCATTCTGGAGGCTGGGAAGTATAAGAACATCTGCTTAGCTTCTGGTGAGGGCCTTGTACTGCTTCAGCTCACAGTGTAGAGTGGAAAGGCAGATGAGAATGCGCAAGAGAGGCAAAACCCCCAGGGGCAGCCCTGCTTCATGACAGCTGGCTCCTCAGTAATTAATTCAGTTTCCTGACTCACTCCCATGAGACAGCCTTAATCTACTTGTGAGGGTAGAGCCCCCACACCTTAACACCTCCCATTAGGTCCTTCTCTTGGTGCTGCCACACTAAGGCCAACACATGAACAGTCTCTTTTGTGGATTCGTTTTCATTGTGATGCTGGAAACAAAACCTGGGGCCTTTCACATGCTTGGCAAATGCTGAAGCACTGAGCTATAGCCCCAGCCTTGGGAGACACTCTCATCACACACAACACCTTTCAAATTGCCTCCTGGCTATCTCTTTTGTTTGCTTGCTGTGAACCATTCTTTCTGGCCAGTTTCTGTCTAACCCTGAGGGAGGAGCTCTACCTATCTCACTGGCCCCTACACTTAGCACTCTCCAGGTTATGTTCCTTCCCATGCAATGAACTGAAACTCTCCAGGATGTAGGACTGTAAAGAGAGAGCACAGATCCTCAGCTCACTGGCACCCCAGGAAGGGAGATGTACTACAGCCCTGTGAGTGCAGGCCTTGGGCAGGATTTCCCGTGCAGAGTAGCCTATGCTTGGACCAGCTCCTGAACAATGCATGGTTACTCATGACATGGAGCTGGGCCAGAGGGTGAAAGGCCTGGTAGCAAGAAGAGCCAAGTAAGTCACTAAGTGTGGCACATGTTGAAGAGGCAGAGGACAATAGAGGTTCTCAGCCACCTCCAATTGCAGTCAGCATCTGTGCCTTCCAGGTCATCAAATTGGCAGGCTGGTTTGATGGGCTGCCCCGTGCTGATTCTGACAGGCAGTACAATGAGCATGGGGCTCCAGGAGCCACCACTTCTATGGCTTTGGGAGAGTTATCTTGGGCATTTGAACAGGCAGAAGATCCTACCATGCTGGCAAAAAGCCAGCATGAGGATCAACTTGAGTCCTGGCATAGGGAATGGCAAGAGGATAGAAAGAGAAGAGAAGCATGAACCTGTGGAGGACTGATTGCTTTCACTCTTGGCAAAAGTCAGTTACACCAATCAGCCCAGTAACAGTCTGATGACTGGGAGATTGAGCACTAGCATTGTGGAAAAGCATGTAGTGTTCAGGAAGAGGAGCTGAGGAAGAGTGGGCTGTGTGAACCAGGGCTGAACTCCTTCCTGACCCTCTTCTTTGTCCACTGGGGACCAATGAAGGGAAAGGGACCATGGGGTCAAACGTGTCTGGAGTAGCTACCATAGGTTGGGCTGGGAATTTTAGTACAGCTTTTCACAGAATTTTCCAGACAGTGTTGAGGGCTCACTTTTGTTCTCCTCCTTAAATAGAAGGCAACCAAAGTTAGGCTTAGTGGTGCATCCCTGCAACTCCAGCACTCAGGGAATGTAAGGCAAGAGGATTACAAGTTTGAAGCCAGCCTGGGTAACTAGGAGACTTGGAAAGACCCTGCCTCAAAATTCAAAAAACTTGGGAATGTAACTCAGTGTGAAGGCCCTGTGTTTGATCTGCAGTATGTTAAACACACACACACACACACACACACACACACACACACACACAACCACATTCAATTTAGTAAAATAAAATAAAACATAAAGAAAGAAACCAGGGCTCAAGATAGCAAGGAGACTTGTCTAAGGCTACTCAGCAAAGCAGCAGGACAGTAAGGCTCCATTCCAGATTTAGGCTCCCAGCACCAGAGTCCCCAAAACTCTTACCATGCTTCTAGACGTTAGCTTTAGTTCCATGTTTGTCCAGAGAGGGGCAGGTGCTTACCTAGGAACCCACAATTGGCTGATATGATGAGGCTCTGAAGGTTCCCAGCCTAACACCCCTGGGCTAGAGGGAGCCCATGGATTGCAGATCAGGGAAAGAAGTAAGGGAGGGGTTTTTCTCTCCTGAAACATTTCATCGATGTCCTGGTAAGCATAAATGTCTGACTCTAAAGCAAGGCTTGCTCGCATGTACGTTTGGGAACTTCAGTGCACAAAGATAGGCAGAAAGCTTGGATCTAATTGCTTATGTAATCTTTATTGAACTGTGTCTATGGGGAAATATCTCTTGGAAGTATTTATCACATCCCATGTTATAAATAGCTGAGCCCTGCTCTCCTCTATATCTTCTTTCACTCTTCTGCAGCAGCTGGGCTGGCAGGGGTCAGGAGGAAGAAGCTGTGGAGGGACAGCAGCCCTCCAGCCAGGCTGCACAGCATTACGGCAGCCTGCTTTTTTCTGGCCCGCCCCCCATACACCGGGGGATGGGTCCTGCATTCCCACTGCCCTCACACCCATTTATTGAAGAGAAGCAGCCTGTTCCAGTCTATGAGCATATATAAATGAAATGAGGTCACAAGTGAAAACTGGAAAATCATAATGTGTCCCTGGATACTTCCCTACTACTAGTGTCTTTGTGTTACTAACTGGAGATCGAGGCTCAAGGAGGGAGCATGCACCAGTGTGTGGTGGTGCTGAGCCTAGCCCAATTTGTCTGACATCTCAGCCTTTTGCAGCATGGCAAAGGGCCACACCCCAATGATACAAGGTGCTGCTGATCTCCCAACCCCCAAGCAAGATGAAGTAGCAGCTTGGTAAGATGTTCCCAATTCTACAGCCCAGAGAGCCTTGCCTCTTCCCTCTGCCTGGCCTCCTCCTCCTACCACACTGTGTCCCCTAGCTCTTCCTGAAGTTGGCAGCTATCAGTTTTCCAGGCTTCCTGGGTTTGAGCTAGGCCTCTCACCCACCTGCTCAACTCTCTCATGTTCTGTGTCAGTTTCCAGTGGCTGCTAAATCCAACTAGACTTGGTGCCTCCACAGAAGAGAAATTGAGCCTCTTGTAGACCTGGATGCTAGAAGTCCACATTCAGTATCACTTATGAAGGTTACAGTATCTGCTGGGCCAGGTACTCTCTGGAAGCTCTAGGAGAAAATTCTGTCCCTGCTTCTTTCAGCTCTGCCACCACAGTCATATGGCCTTCTGTTTTTCTGTCAATGTCAAGTATTCCTTGGCCTCCTTGTCATAAATATACCTGCTTCTTATGTGATCAAATTTAGGGCCTACACAGATAAAATTCAGGACAATCTCTTCACCTTGAAATCCTTATTTAATTACATCTGCAAAGACTCTTTTTTGAGACAGGGTCTCATTATGCAGTTCAGGCTGGCCTTGAGCTCACTTTGTAATCTAGGCTGGCCTTGAACTTGCAATGATCCTGCTGTCTCAACCTCCCAAGTGCTGGGGTTACAGGTGTGCACCACCACGCCCAACTCAAAGACCCTTTTTCAAAAGAGGTAACATTTCTGGTTTTCGGGGATGAGGACCTGATGTCTTTGGTCGGGGGGCATCTTCAGGCTCATATATTCACAAAGAAGCCTCTTTCTCTCTGAAAAATTGGAAGCTCCTAAAGGACAGAGGCCATGGCTGATGTCCTCAGATGTTCCCTGAAGTACCCTCATTTTACTCAGCCTTCAGCATGCTTTGGGAAAGGCTAGTTGTCTGTGTAATTAGCATTTTGTCCCTCTTCCCCATGATCTAACCAGAATCCCCTGAACATACCTGGTGCTTCCTTTAGGAACTGGGGGTCCCATGTAGCATGGAGAAAGCTGACTTTTGACCTCTCACAATGTTAACAAGGTCTCTCAAGATGAACTGGCCGACATAAGTAACTCATGGCATGTGTACAGATATGGTTGCTCATTGACAAAACTATAGCCTTCCTCAAACCAATCTTTTTTTTCTTTTTCTTTTGTTTTCTTTTCTTTTCTTTTTGAGACAAGGTATCACTAATGTAGCCCAGGCTGGCTTTGAGCAATCCTCCTGCCTCAGTCTCCTGAGTGCTAGGAGTATAGGTGCCTGCCACCATACCCATCTCTGAGGATCCAATCTAATTGGCTTTCAGAATGTCATTTCCAGAATACTCCTGCAAATTTAGAATGAGGATCTGAAACTTACAATGTGAACATGGCAAAGAGAAATCTTAGGTCTTCCTCTTAGATCTTAAAATCCAGTCCTCAAATGTGGGTTGGCAATGGGGAGACAAGAGAGTGGTCATGTGATGTATATGTCCTGACCAAACAAGCCAAGTTCTTAAGCTGGATCTGTAGGGTATAAAAGTAGAAGTTTCTAGAACAAAGAGGTAACAAGCTGCCCTGGAATATGGTATTAGCTCTGGGCCCCACATATTAGGGGTATCATAGTCACCATGAAATATGCCCAGGGAGGCAAAAGCAGACTGGGGAGGCAGAGGAACTTTAGTCTCATGAGGAAGAGTGGAAAGTGCCTGACCATGTGGCTTGGAGGAGACTAAGGGGTGATGGTAGTGGTGATGATGATGGTCATACTTCTGACCTCCAAAGGATAGTGTTGAACAGAATGGGAGAGAAGTTAGAATCTGAGTGGTTCTCAAAGGCGGCTTGGGGCCTTGTGGTAGAAGACAAACAGAGACAAGGTTCAGCCCAATTCCAGAAAGAACTATGCCATCCTGAGGCGATCTTTCTCTTGAAAGGAAATGAGGTGTCTGCCTCAGGAAGTAGGAAAAATGCTGGTAAAACACTTCGCTGAAACATGGTAGAAGGACTTAAGCTCTCTAATGGGCTTTTGCTAGCTCAACTCCCTAAAGGCCAGAAAATGCTTTCTTTCCTTTTTCCTCATCTCCATGTCTCCTCTAGGAGTCCTTTCGTGACTCCCCTGCCATGTCCTCTGCCATTCCCTACAGACCTAGTCTGTTTCTCCTTGAAAACCCAAAGCAGCCGAGTATGGTGCTACACACCTACAATTCCAGATACTAGGGAAACTGAGGAAGAAAGATCGAAAGTTTGAGGCCAGCCTGGCCAACTTAGCAAGTCCTTATCTTAAAATAAAAAATAAAAAGGGCTAGGGTTATAGTTCAGCCACTGGAGAGTCCATTCCCAGTGCAAAACATAATAACAATAACAGCAACAAAAATCAAACAAAAATTCCAAGCACTGCCCACAATGTATTAAATTTTAGGTTTGCCCCCCCCCATCCTGCTGCCAGGAGAGCATAAGACTTCAGAGTAAAGAGAAGACTTCTCTAGCTGTGGGTGTACTCTTCATCTTTCCTTGCCCTGACCTGGCCCCGGTAGCCACTAGAGAATAAAGAGAGGGTGCTAAGGACTGGTGGGCAGGGAGGGAGTTCAGTTGCTAGCCCAGAGTCTTTAGAAACTGTAGGTTCACAGAAATTAAAAACTGGTTGAAATGTATCCTGGATGGAGATGGGGACAGCGGATGTGACATCTCAAGGTTCTCTGAGGCCTCTGAAGGCTCTTGTGCATGCCAACCCAGATGTCTGGTTTTTCCTTTCTTTCTTTGCACCATTTTGAGTTCCCTGAGCTCAGGATTCAATTCCCAAGGGACTCTCTCTCCTTGCTGGCCCCTCTGCTCATTCCAGTCCTCGTCCAGATGGGCCCCATCCTCTTTTAAACCCCCAGCTGGGCCTGCCAGCTGGACCTTCTCAGGGAGAGAGGTTTCAGGAAGGTCCAGAGCCCACCCAGCAGGCAAGAAGGAGAACAGCTGCCTATTGGGTGAGAAGGGTGTGGGATAAGGTTCCCCCATAGGCAATCTGGGTTGGAAACAAATGAACTAAAAATGAGGATGGAGGTGGGGCTGGCTTTTCTGGCTTTCAAAAACCATGCCAGGTCCTGAGATCCAAGGCCCAAAACATCATTCTCCTCTGCAGCTCCTTGGATTGGCTGCATGTTCACTTAAACAATAGGTGTGCTGGTGTTCAGTGCCCCCACACTGGGAGCTCTGCAGCCTGGGACTCTGCTTGGGGTCTGATCACAATTGTCTGTATCTTAGGGGAGACCCTTGGGTTTTCACTCAAAAAGTGTTATCAATGCCTATTTATAAAGTCAGTGACAAAGGACTAGATGGAACCTTGGGCCCCAGTATCACTATCTGCTCTTGTGTGTAGATATTATTGGGTGTTTTACTCACTCACAGACTCCCCCTTGGACCTGAAACTCCCTGGAAGCAGGGGTTTTTATTTCACTCATCTCTGTACTCCTGGTATTTGGCTCAGAGTCCTGCAAAGAGTGTATGTTCAATCATTTGCTAAATGAGTAAAACAATAGTAACAGCTCTGGATACCCAGCCCACAAATTGTCACATCCACACATAGTTTGGTCTACACTTTTAGGGATTTCTCAGACCCCAGAAATCCATCTCTCAAGATCCATCATCCCAGGTTAGGAGATTTAGGAAAGATCTAAAACCAGATATCCAAAAATTAGTGCCTGTTCATTGCCATGCATAGCCGTGAGCAGGATCAGGAACACGAATGGTCAGGAAAGGGAATGGCCCTGAACCACATAGAGCTAGCAGAAGCATCTTGGCTGTGGGTTGTCCTGATAGTGAAGAGCCAGTGGGAGCATAGGGTGACCTTGACGGCTTGCCACTCTACCCCAAGTGTAAATGGGCCCTCTACTTGAGACCTCAGCATCTTGGGCTTTGGGCCAGTGGCACTTAGTGGTCCTGGGCCTGCTGGGAGGAGGAATAGCTCATAGGAGCACCCCTTGGGAAAACAGGCCTGGGAATCCAGTGGGTTATCCTTTGCCCTCTAGCCAGCCCCCTTCCCCTCACTCCAACAGCTCTCTTAGGCCTCACCAACTTCATCAAGGATCTAAGTGCCTGCCCTGCCTGATCCTCAGGCTGGCAATGAGCAGGCAAGTACTTTGAACATGAGGATAAAAGACTATGCCCATCCCAGCTATTTGGGAGGCTGAGACAGGAGAAAAGCAAGTTCAAGCCTAATTTTGTGCAACTTTGTGAGACCCTATCTCAGAATAAAATAAAAACAAAAATAAAAAGAGCCGAGGAATATAGCTCAATGTTTAGCTCATGTAAGTCCCTGGGTGTAACCTCAATACTGCCCAATTTTGGCTTTTGCTATAACTTTCAATGCTATATTGCAGTCTTCTCTCACTGAGACCGATTTTCCCTGACGGTTGCTAGACCTTAGGAAGGCCATTTGTCAGAATGGGGAATGATAAGGATTAGGAATTAGCTTAGTCTGCCTCTGCCAAGTTATGCAACCTTGGGAAAGTCAATTGATTTCTCTGAGCCCTAGTTCCCTCATATGTAAAACAGGGAGAGTAGTATGTGAGGCCTTTAGGACTGTGGCAAGGCCCTAAGGAGATAATGCATTTGAAGCACCTGGTATGAAGCTTGATGCTACATTTTCTAGAGATAGTAGCTATTATTAGTTTTAATATTGACAAGAGCTGCTCAATATATGGGTCCCTTACCTGACAGCTTGTTTCCAGTTTACCCCAAATCTGTGAGTTGGAATTTGGATTTTAATAAGATTCAATGCATGATAAAATTTGAAAAGAACTCTTATAATGACTAGCTTCAGACTGGCACATCAGGTCCTATGGTAGAAGATGAAATCTGATGACCTTCAAATCCTTTATTAAAAAGCTGTTATAATTTTTTTTTTGTCTTTTTCCTTTTTATCGGTACCGGGGATCGAACTCATGACTGCCTGCTTGCAAGGCGGGTGCTTATGCCGCTGAGCTAAATTCCCAGCCCCTTAAAAAACTGTTTTGATGGGCGGGGTGGCTCGCGCCTGTAATCCCAGCACTTGGGAGGCTGAGGCAGGAGGGTCATTGCAAGTTTGAGACCAGCCGGTGCTACAAAGTGAGCTCAAGGCCAGCCTGAACTGCATAGAGAGAACCTGAGTCAAAAAGAAAAAAAAAAAAACTGTTTCATTTGCATGTAACCTATACATATCCTCCCATATAAATCATTTTTATATTTATTTATAATACCTAAGACAGTGTGAATGCTATATAAATAGTTGTTACACTGTGTTGTTTAAAGAATTGTGACAAGAAAAAAAAAGTGTCAGTCTGTGTTTAGTATGGACATAGTTTTCTTTTGAATATTTTTGATCTGCTGATGCAGAAGCCTGAATGCAGAATCTGAGGACAGGTGGGGCTGACTGAGGAGTATCTACTTCTGGGAGCCTACCCAAGAAAGATGGCAGCAGCAGTGGTGCAGAGGGGTGGCGGCAGTAGTAATAGCAGCAGTCTTCCCACATATGGACCACTGATTGTGTATGAGATACTATTCAGGACCAGTCACAGCAACCTGTGAAATCAGGACTCTACTCATTTCTGTTTTTCCAATATGATGGTGCAATGCATGGGAAGATGCAATGCATGGGAAGGTGCAACACATAGGCTCAAAGTTGGGGTTGCTGAGAAGCAGAAGCCCAGTGTGAACCCAAGACACCTTGGAAGGAAGTGCTTATAGTGAGCAACACAGGCAATCTCATGCCACAGACTCCAGTCGCTTCTCCAGATCAGCCTGGCCCAGGCTTAGAGGTGGAGAAGACACCAGTTGTGTCCTCAAGCAACCCCCAGTGCAGAGGTAGGCACATCAATGAGTGTTGACTGGGGGACTCAGACCACCCATGATCAAGCAAAATGCTGTACGAGTGCAGAGAAGGGGAGACACGAGTCTTGCTTGTGGGCATCTGGCAGAGGCAGCTTCCAAACAGGCTGGGTCATTCCCAGTTGCAGCTCCCTTTGCCAATCTCTAGACTCCTAGGCATGACAAAAATGTCTTCCAGATCAGATGGCAAGTCTAGTGTTCTAGGGAGAAGATTTGGGGCAGGGGTGGTAATCAAAGGATTAAATTTTGAGCCCTGTGTTAACTTTCAACTTTCTTGTAGCCTTAGACATTGAGGCCCCAAGTTTCTCCAAGTTTGCAGAGAAGAGGACAAATTATGGGTGGAATTTCAAGGCCTAACTGGAGGAAGGAAGGTGCTGCTAAAATTTCTAATGGGTAGGGACCATGTCTACCTTGCCCACAGGTGTATCCTGGAAAAAAAACTCATGGCTTGGTCTCCGGCTACTGCACCATGATTTGTTGGATGAATATTAAATGAACAGCCACAGGAAAAAGGTCCGGGTGACCAGGTCCCAGCCTTAGGCCCTGATGCCTTGTCATTGCTCATTCCTAAGCAGAGCCTAGCCAGAACCCCTCTGTCCTTCAATGTCTCTGCTCTTAATCTTGAGCTGGAGTCAGCCTTGCTTGTCTGTTTGGGCAATGGTCCTCTCCTCCCTGCTGAGGACTACATAGCTGACAAGGCCCTTAGAGATCACCCCATTGGACAGATAAGAGAAAGTAGTCAGAAAGGAGAAGGGGCGGGCCCAGCGACACTCAGGAAATCTGTGGCAGAACCAGGACTGTGAACTGCACATTCTTGTGCTCCTACCTCTTGGTTCCCTTTCTGGTCAGGGACATCCAAGGGCCAGGGAAAGACCCAAGTAATGAGTAAATGAAGGGGAAGACGCTTCAACAGCACTGGGATCACACTGGGGTGGTAGAGGGTCAGAAGTGGCAGAACCAAGGAAAAGGTCCCTCGTGGCAGGAGCTGGTGAGGCAGTAGGGGGAAGGAGCAATGGAGTGGGCATTCAGGAAGCTCAGCGGGAAAGCAGAAGACACATGTTTCCCATTAGCCTCCCCTGGGGGCAGAGACAGAGGGAAAAGAAAGAGAATGTGATGTCTGGAAGAAGCTAATACCTGGGTATGTTTGGCAGGAACTCCCCAGTTAGCCTCTTTCACAGTCCTCCAGGGTAGATCCCCAGCATGCTAGCCAGCTACTCTTGGCACCTCTCTGTGGCGATGGCAGCCTCAGCAGGTCTCCCACAGTGCCGGCAATCCATTCACTGGCTTTGAGTGGAACAGCCCTAGGTTTGACTGTGTCCCATAGGATCTACTATGCTATGTGGTCTTGAGCAACTAACTTACTCCTCCTGGTTTCCCACAGCTATATATCAGGGCATATGACTTCTGATCCACCTCTCCCAGATCAAAGGGCAGGGAAAGCAGAGACCCCACCAATGATGCTCCTGCCTTCATGTGGGCAGTGCCAGGGTTAAGAATCCCTTGCCTCTTTCTGTGTTATCTACATACTGGCTCAGCGTAGAAGAGGAGACACTCAAAACCTTTTTGTGGCAGCTGAAATGTCAGGTACCCTCTGCAGTGGTAGTGTCTCTGGCTTCTCAAAACTCTCCCTCACCACAGCCATTCCCAAAGCAATCTCAGCCTCCTTCTAATTAACAAGAACATAAATACATGGTAAATAAATACATGTCTCCATACACAGGCACGCACTCCACTCTCTCTTCCTGCTTTGCAGAGGCACTGGCTAAGGAAGTGAAGACACACAAAGCATGCAGAGCTCCACTCAGAACCTGCTGTCTGATGTCTGTCCCCAACTCTTTGCATGAAGGAAATTTGGTGTGGTAGCTCACACCTATAGTCCTATTTTGGAGAGTGAGGCAGGAAAATTGTAAGGTCAAGGCCTCCCTGTCTCAAGAAAAAAAAAAAAAGAAAGATAAGAAAAGAAAAGACAAAGACTGGGGATATAGCTCAGTTCACAGACCATGAGTTCAACTGCCAGCACAGAAAAAAAGACAAGGGAGTGCTGTATTCAGATAAGGGAACACCTTCCTGCAGATGTCTCATTACTCTGGCATGCTCCATTTATGTTCTGTATAGATGAAATTCAAGAGTAGGCAGAATGGACCCATGGGAATGGGAGCCAGAGTGGTCATTACCCTTGCAGCACGATGGAGTTACTGATCAGGAACAGCACACAGAAGTCTTCTGGGGTTCAGGGAATGCCTGACGTCTCTGTCTAGGTGGTGCTGACACATGTGTAAAAGTTCATGGAGCTGTGTATTAAGATCAGTGCTCTTGACTGTAATGTAAATTAGATCCTGATAGAAAAAGTGTTATTTTTAAATTTCAAATTATTTTTTTTTTATTTTTGCACAACTGGGGATTGAGCTCATGGCTACAACCTCATCCCTTCTTAAATATTTAATGTGAGACAGAGTCTCATTTATTTTTCCAGGCTGGGTTTGAACTTGCGGTCCTTCTACCCCAGCCTCTCGAATAAGCACATGCCCAGCTAGAAAAAGTGTTTTTAAAAGCCCAAAGTATCAAGAGCTTTGGATGGACATATACATGACTGGCTGCTTAGCATTTAAGTCATCCGCTAAATGTCACATCTTCAAAGAGGCCTTTCCTCATTGCCCCACTTCAGAGAAGATGTTCCTCCTACTCAATTTAGTAACCCCTCTTCTTGGCATCCAAGTTACTCTCTAGTCTACTAATTTGTTTCTGTTTTGCTTTTGGTGTGTACTCGTGCGCTAGAGTTGGTGCTCGTGAGGTTTTCCCCACATTGTATGCAGTGATCTCACGTTGGCAGTTTGAGCTCAGCCAAGATGGGAATATTTCCACCACATAAATCATCAGATGTTGCAGAAACTCCTGTTCCAGAACCAGTGGTTAACTGTTTGCCAGCATACACTGTCCACATCACTATTTGAAATGATCTTAGATGTTTGTTTGTTTTTACTGTCCTAGGGATTGAACCCAGAACCTTTGCAATGAGCTACATTCCCAGCCCTCTTTTTATTTTTTGAGACAGGGTCTTGATAAGTTGCTAAATTTCCCAAGTTGGGCTCAAAATTTGATTCTCTTAATTCAGCCTCCCAGAGTGCTGGGATTACAGGAATGCTCCACCGTGTCTAGCTTGTCTACTCCTTCTCAATCTGTCCCACTGTCATGAAGCTTCATAATGGTGGGGCTGGTGACTTATGGATTTTCTGGTGTATCCCTGGCACCTAGAACAGGGTTCAGTATATAGCAGGTGCTCAACAAATGCTGATTGAATGAATAAAGGTCTGAAGGTAACACTGTGGAAACACAAAGGAGCAAACAATTTTTATCAGAATCGGGACATTTGAACGGGGGCATCAATGATAAGGAAGAGTTTGCTACTGTGGCAAGAGAAAGGATTTCTCAGGCAGAGGCATGAAAGAGCATAGGAGGTCTGGGGGTGACACAGCAGCCAGAGTGGCCTATTATAGGGTTCCTAGTATGGGAGAGGCACTGGGAGGGTGTAGAAAGGTAGGGAACCACATTGTGAAAGGCTTTGGCTTCTTGAATGGGGGTGGGGGCTGGGTTTTTTCCCCTGTAGGTAATAGAGAGCCACTGAAATGTTTGAGTTAAAGAAATAATCTAATCAAGTCTTTGCTGGCAAGGTGTCTCTGGTGGCACTGGGGAAGGCTGTCTGAAGGGGGATGGCTAGAGGTCCAGTTACTTCTGCACAGAGTGCTGAAGGTAGAGGCTGCACTTTTGAAACCCCAGCCCTTCTGGCTTTTTTCCGGCCCGTTTCCTCTCCCTGGGCCCTTAGTGAAGATGGAAAACAGCTGGCCTTTCCCTCGAAGTCCGGTGGTCCTGCAGGCCCTGTGTTGTGGTCTCACTGTCCTACTTTGTCTCAGGCTGAGCCTGTGGGGACAGTCCATGTGGTCTTGCTGTGTGCAAGGGGACTATTTGCACCTTTCAGAGTGTCACTGCATCCCGCTGAGCCACATAGCACAAGCAGTAACTACCTCCCTGATAGCTGCTAGCACAGGGATGAGGAGCCTTTGCTGTCTGTGGTGTTGTTGTGCAGGGATGGCCAGCTCTGCCCTGGGAGTGCTAAGTAAGAGCCTCCAACCTTCTCACTGAGAGGACCAAAATAAATGGGGAATACTTCCTGTCCTGAAGGCAGCAACTAGGCTCTACCATGAAGTCCTAAGCACAGAGGATGCTAGGCAGCCAAGGATGGCAAAGGCTGACCAGAGAGCATTTTTGCCTTTCTATTCATTCTCATTCTCTCTCTCTCTCTCTCTCTCTCTCTCTCTCTCTCTCTCTCTCTCTCTCTCTCTCTCTCTCTCTTTATTCTTCTTCTCCTCCTCCCCCGCCCTCTTCTTCTTTTTCTTTTCTTTTCTTCTTTTGCAGTACTGGGGATGGAATCCAGGGGCGCTCTACCACTAACTATAACTCTAGCAGCCCTTTTTATTTTTTGAGATAGAGTTTTACTAAACTACCCAGGCTAGGCTTAAATTTGCAATCTTCCTGTCTCAGCTTTCCAGATTACAGGCAAGAGACACCAGCCCTAGCCACTGCTTTCTCTTTCTATAGCTTGTGCAAGGCAGAAGCTGTTAGTGCCAGAAATATTCCAAGGGAAGAGTTGGGCCCAGCAACCTAGGCTTCAGCTAAATTTTCTATCAAAGCCCTGGAATTGAAAACTCCAAAGCTCCAGGGAGGAAGTAAAAGGAAGCCGACTTGCTAAGTGGTCTGCCCCCTGCAGCTGCCTGGCTGGCTAGAGAGGAGGAGGGCTTGCTGAGGAATGATAATAACCATCTCTCCCATCTGGATGCCCTTTCACACACCACTAACTGGCTTTCTAACCCTCCTCTTGCCTCAGCCACACAATAGCTTGGGAATTATTCCTCTTGACCATATGGAGGCTCAGAGAGAACCAGGAAGCTCCCTGAGGTTGCCCAGCAAGTCAGTGGTGGTGTTAGATGACAATCTGCAATCTAGGATTCCACATTCCACTCACAAACCCTTGGATTTCTGCCTTGCTTATAAAACCAGGCCCAGGGCTCCTGGACTACTCGGGCATTAGGTATTCAAGTTGGGAAGGACTATGGGCAAAGTTGGAGATGAGGGAGGATGCTTAGGGCCAATCTGACCAAAAGAGGCCAAATCTACACTTGTCCCAGGTTTCCCTCATTGCAGTCTCATCTGAAGACCTTCTTTACTTTTTCTTTTTAAGCAGATCTCCTGGCAACAAATTCTTTTCATTGCGCTTCATCTGAGAATTTCTTTACTTCTACTTCATTACTGAGTGGTATTTTCACTGGATATTGAATTCTGAGTTGATGGTTCTTTTGGGGGGCGATTTCTTTTGAGACAGGGTCTCACTATGTAGTTCAGGCTGGCCTCAAACTGAAAGGCTTCATCCTCTTGAGTGCTGGGATTACAGATATGTGCTACTGTGGCCAACTTTTTATATAGATATATATTTCCTTTTGGCTCCCATGGTGCAAAATCCACTACTACTCACGCCTAGTGTCTTTTGGTTCCAATGTGCCACTCAGAAGTAGGCAGGCTGGGATGTGGAAGGAACTCTGGAGACCTCAAGTTAAGCCACAACTCCATCGTTTCATAGTTGGTAACATAGGATGAGCCCCTCCACTCGTCTGAGCCTCAGCCTCAGGTTTTCCATTGCTGCCTAGAGAGAGTGGGACTGAATAGTCATCCTGGGAACTTTTCTCATAATGCTGACATTCTGTATGTCTCAGATGTCCTGACTCCCCAGGCTTTCCCTGCTCCTGGGGAAGAGGAAAGAGAGCTTCTATGGAGACATCCTCTGGGCTTACTTTCCCTTGGGAGCTATGACTGAAGTTCTGTACACATTGCCCCCTCTATCTTTGACTGCTCTGGCCCGGTAGGACCCTATTGAGGCAGGTAGGGTTCTGAGAGTGACTTCTTTTTTTTTTTTTTTTTAACTTTTTATCGGTACTGGGGATCGAACTCACGACGGCCTGTTTGCAAGGCAGGTGCTTATGCCGCTGAGCTAAATCTCCAGCCCCGAGAGTGACTTCTTAGCAGACTAGTTCTAAGCCCTCATCAACTGGGGGAACTCATAGTTTCTTCTCACAGAGGCCATTGCAAAGTACTCCCTAGGTAGGCAGGGGGCAACCTCCAGGGCCACTCCATGCCTCTCCCTATACTACCATCCTCACATCCTCTCCTGGTGACTGTCATTCTCTACTCTTCCCGTACACTTTGTGCCCATTGTGTTCCCTTTGCCTGGGAAATTTTCTCTCTCTCTCTCTCTCTCTCTCTCTCTCTCTCTCTCTCTCTCTCTCATTTTATTTTGTTTGTTTTGTAGGACTCCAGATTGAACCTAGGACCTTTACACTGGGCTACATTCCCATCTATTTTTTTGTTCATTTTTTTATTTTAAAACAGGATCTCACTAAGTTGCTCAGGCTGGGTTCCGACCTCCAATTTTCCTGCCTCCCAGAATGCTGCAATGACAGGTGAATGCCACCATGCTTGACTTATTTTTCTAATTAGTGAGGCTTTGTAGAAGAAATACTAGCCTTTATTTTACTTTCTTAGCTTTCTCATCTACAAGCTGGAGATGACAATAATATCTACCCTATAAAGCTATTGGGAAAACTAACACAGATGTTCCATATGAAACATTTTGAACAGTGATTGACTCAATGCAAATCCAGTCAGCCCTGTGCATGGGCAGGTTCTGCACCTGAGAACTCAGCCAATCAGAGATCAAAAAGATCCCGGGTCAAACTGAGTTTGTACTGAACATGTGTAGTCTTTTTCCCCATGTCAATCTTCCTTAAACAATATACTATCAGAACTATTTACATTGCATTTATATTGTATTAAATGTTATAAGTCATTTAAGATGATTTAAAAGGGTATGTGTAAATTATATGCAAATAATATGCCATTTTATATAAGGGATGGGAACATCTGCAGAATCTAGAACCTACTGGGGATCTTGGAAATGATCCCTGGAGGACACCGAAGGATGACTATACTCAATAGACATTAGCTCATTATGATAGTTGTCATTAATGCTATTATAATTTAGTGATTAAGTGCACAGACCCTAGGATCAGACTCTCTACGTTCAAATCCCCTGTGTCACCCCAATCAAGTCACTTAACCCCCTCAGTTCTTCAGTCTTCTCATCTTTAAGGTATGCTCAACTATTCCAAGGAAAGAGACATTATGGTAGCTACTGTTACATCAGGTTGTGAAATACTGTGTTGCTTAAATTGTTCTATTCTGACATGCTTTGTTATGTCCTCTTTTGTCTTAATCTCTTTAAAATAAAAAAGAAATTTTTAAAAAGGAAATTAATAACAGGTCCCATCCCATAGGGTTGTCACAGGGTCAAATGAGACAACTCACAGGAACACTTAGCACACAGTGTGGCTGTTGTGAGCTCATTTGTGTTCCTGAGGATGAAGACATTACCAACTACCATCCTGCAACTCCTTCCCCCTGAGAAAGGCAGGCAGCAGAAGCTCTTAGGGGAGATGTCTGCAGGGATTTCTGCTAGGCAGAGACACCCATGCATCCCTGCAGTTCTTGGACCACAGCAGATTCCCGTTTCTAATTTGTGAGATTCCTGATTTGGGCAAATTTGTCTGGTTTCCCTTGGGCTAGTCCATGCTGAGCTCTAAGGCCTCAGCCTTAGGAGGCCATTAAGGTTACCTCAGCTGAGCCCTGGGCTTCTCCATACACCCCTAATGGGTTGGCAGATGTTTCCCCAGCTCTGGCTGGATGGCATTAGTTCTGCACTAGAGCCCTCAAGTTTGTTACCTGCATTGAGTGAGATGTCATAAGTGTTACTAAATGTCCTATGAAGCACATCATGGTCCCTAGTCTTGGCTTTGTACCCTGACTTGTGTGGTAACCTTGAAAGCAGTCTCTTTTCCTTGCAGGCCTCACTTTTCCATCTATAATATGAAGAGTTTGGTCCAGATGATCTCTAAAGCATCTCCTACATGGGTGAATCCTAGACCTTACCACGGCCATTGGAGAGCTCAGTTTAGTCCGTAGCCTAACATTAAACATGTGACAAATCAACTCAGACTGTGCTGAAATGGATTATAGAAATACAACTAAGACAGGCATGGTGGTACACATTTATAATCCCAGCATTTTACAAAATGCTGAGGCTGAGGCAGGACAATCACAAATTGAAGCCTAGTCTAGACAACTTAATGACTTAGAGAGACTCATTTCAAAATATATGTGTTTAAAAAAGAACTGAAGACATAGCTCATTGCGAATGCCCTGGGTTCAATCCCCAGCACCACTTCCACCACACACACACACACACACACACACACACACTTACAAATCAAAATAACCTGGAGATGTAATTCACCAGTAGAGCACTTGCTTAACATGGGTGAGACCCTGAGTTCAATAGCCAATACACACACACACACACACACACACACACACACATACACATACACAGAGAGAGAGAGACAGAGACAGAGAGAGACAGAGAGAGAGAGAGAGAGAGAGAGACTGAGACAGAGAGAATGAAGCTCTGAAGTGGGCTGGCTCCTCCTCTTGGGGTAGCTGTGGGGGCAGTGGCTGATCTGTGTATGCTCTGTACTCAGGCAAAGGGAGGGGTTTCTCCAGCAGAAGACTTACCTTGAATAGAGATACACAGACCTTGAGGCCCAAGAAAAGGGAAGCAGGTAGTTAACAGCTACTATGGCCAATCACAACAGATCACAGGAATTCAGCCAAGCCTGTACCAAAATCTGGCTTTTGCCTTCCAATGTATGTGTGTGTGCATGTATGTGTGTGCGTATGCATGTGTACTCGCATTAAGGAAAGGCTGGACTTCTATAGCTTGAGCTGAGAGAGTCCAGTCCTGCTCAACTTAGGAGCCAAGAGAAGAAAGAGGCCTGAGAGCTATCTGAGGGAGTGAGTATAATATGGTCTTCACTAGAACACTTTGTTTCCGACTGAGGAACTGCAAGTTCCACTTCTGCTCATTGTCATCCACAGAACCTTGTTGTTCTGTGCCAATCACAGAATGTTTTTGATGTCCCCAGGGCAGCTCTGCTTTCCTCAGACTACCACCACCTGGGTAGGACAGTGCTATCTCAGTGGACCTTGTGGAGGATAAGAAAGCTGTTTGTGTCTGATGAGGAGACTCGCATTGGCTGTGAAAGGGGTTAGCATTCATGGATCCCCAGCATGGTTCCCATGCCCAGCCTACCTTACCCCTACACTGCCTGTTCCCTTGCACAACCTGGCTCCTTCATATCAGCTGTGAGCCATGAGTCCCCTCTGACTGAATCTCCTGAGGAAATTGATCCTGAAGTAAGGTCACCGGCTGGTTTCCAGGCTTTGCATTAGGACAGGGACAAGCAGGAGGCTGCCAGGCCCAGTAAAGGAAAGGGCTACACAAGCACCTCCAGTTGTGAGAAAGGGAAGGGTATTGTTTGGAGACAATGTAGCAAGTTCAGAAAGGTCTTGGACATTACTGTTGGGCTGTCTGGAGAGGTCCAAGGGCATGATCATCAGAAAACTATAGAAGCCTATGCCCAGGCTACAATAGCTAGAAGAGTGGCAAGGAGGGAGGAAAGTCTCTGTGAGGAGAGAAGGCTGGCACTTCGCAGAGTTCTCCCATGCTCAGCCTACCTGGATCCCTACACTGCCTGTTCCCTTGCACAACTTGGCTCCTTTATATCAGTTGTGAGCCATGAGTTCCCTTTGACTGATTCTCCTGAGGAAATTGATTCTGAAGGCAGCCCTCTCCCCCGTCCTCTAACAGCCAATCAGTCAGTTGCTTCCCAGGTAAAGATAGATTTATGAAATGATTCTCAGGGCTGGGGTGTAGCTCACAGAGGTAGAAAGCTTACCTAGCATATGTAAGGACATCAGTTCCATTCCCAGCACTGCAAGGAAAAAATAAACAAAAGAAAGAAGGAAATTATTCTGTAAACTTGAGGTGGTAGGGAAAGGTGCCAGAAGTTGTTTACTAACCTAATTGTTCCTAGGCTCTGTGATATGCTTCCTTGCCTTTTCCCTGAGTTGATTCTCTAACTTCCCCAACAAGACTCTGAGCCATGTCAAATCTTTCTAGTAAATCCTCTCTGTTTTAACTTAGCTGGAGTTAGATTCAGTCAAACCCCTGCTGGATATGGATCCTCTGGCTGAAAATTAGAAACCAGCATGCTTACCCTAGCTCTAGGACAGTCAGTGCACAGTGAGGGTTTGGCAGCTCAGAATCAAGGTCCCTGGAGGAGTGGGGCAATACACTAGGGTGTCTTGCTTCCAATTCTGTAGGCTAAGGTATGTGTGAATAGATGAATGAATAAGTGAATTGTCCCTATTCCTAGCCATCCTACGCACCTGCTCTGTTATCAGTGCTGGACAACCACCACCCCTGACCACCAGCCTGTCCTGGGCCTCCCCACCCACCTAGTCCCCAAGAGAAGGAAGAGAAAGTCATAGAGTCATGACATGGCAGAGTTGGCCTGTCCCTTTGCCAAGTCCAATGCCTTTCTAGCCCAGTTGAAGAGACCAAGTCTCAGAGAGGTAAAAAGAACAGCCAGAGGTGGCAGTATGTGGATCTCTTGCCTCCATCATACCACGTCAGGAAGTTTTGTTCAGTTTGTGTTTCAGAAGTCCCATTCCAGAGCCAATCACTTCCCAAAATGCATTAGGACTTCAAAGCATGGCAGGATGGCATCTGGGCTTTCCCTACTCCCCTTCAGTCCCAACACTCCTGGGACCAGGGTGGGAGTTCCTTTGATCAGCCAGGAGTGTTGACTGTCCTTCACTAGAACTGACAGCAGAGATGAGCCAGAGGCTGGCCCATGGCCCCTGGATGCTGGGGGAGCACATAACATCATTAGAGAGAAAGTCCAGCCTCTGGCCTGGGGCCTCCTGCATCTGGAGCATGCCACCCAATGCCTGCACAGCTGGGCAGGAGGGAGGGCTGCAGCTGGGGGATGTTTGTGCTAATCTGCAGCATTAGGAGCACTGTGATACCTAGGCCAGTATCTGCCGGGTGGGCCACCACTCAGCACTGGGGTTTTGCTTTCCAGCTACTTTCCAGTTCCATATTCCTCCTTTCCACTCCCTGTCTCCTGCAGCCCTCACTCTCATGTTCTCTCATAGCTTTCCATCACTTCCTCAGAAAAGGTCCTAGTTGTGAGTCTGGATACCTGGGATCTGCTGATCTTGCTAATCTTGAAGCATTACCTTGCATTCTCTGGGCCTCATTCTGTTCAGCTATGATGTGAAGGGTCTGGTGTAGATGTCACTTTCCTAGCATTGCTGCTCTGAGTCTCTACATGAGGGATGTGATTTGTGATGAATGCTGACTATTAATATCTAAAGGATGCAGATACTTTGTCTTGTGTACAGTCAGGTAGTCTCAGCACTCTAGTCCCCATGGCCATGTTTCCAATCCAGGGTGACCAGAGCAGGGGAAGTAAGGTCCAAGAGTGATGCATATCAACTTGAGAGAGAAGGACAGAGGCAAGTGGAGATTGTGTGTTCAAACCCAGAAATGCTTCATCTGTCCTTGGAAAAGGCCATGAAAGCCTGATGGTTAGTAGCTCCAGGGAAAAATTGCCCAGCTTTCAGCACAAGTTTTCTGTGTCCAGAGTTCATACCTCATTCCCTGTGCTCTGGCCACACATGAAAGCTTTTTCTTAGAGGAGAAGGCCAAACTTGTGAAAACCTCATGCAACAGAGGACAGACTCACACATTGCTCTTGGAGTCGCCATTGCCCAGGAAGCCAGGAATATCTCACCTTCACCTTTACACTATAATGACACAGGCCCTGTAGGAGAAAACCTGGGCAGTTCCCCTTGAATGCAGTACAATTCTTCAGCATTAGTTAAACCAAACCTATCTCCATGTACTGATATGTTCAGAGCTGGCTATGCTATTTTCTTCTTCCTTCAACTGGCTCTAAGCAATGCAAATAAGGCTATCTGAGGTACTTGCTATTTAATCCTTGAAACCAGCAAATGGTTTCCTGTTTCTTCATATTGTATTCCCTATAAATGGCTGAGCTCTATGGAATGGCAGAGTCACATAGCTCCAGGAATGTCAACTGCATTCAAGCCTCAAAATAAGACTCTATGAAAAAAAACAAAAATAAGAACCTATGACTTCCCAGAGCACAAAAGTTTACATATCAGAAACTGCAGCAACAACCTCCTAAGTCATTCAAATGCTACCTTAATAAAGTTACACAGATTAGTCTTTCTACATATTCTTTTCCCTGCATATGGCAGAGGTGCTTCTCTCTAGGTGGTCAGTTCAACTCACGTTACTTAAATAATTTCCACCATAATCACCAACACTCATCCTCGAACCACTCTCTTCTTTACAAGTGCTGGGTGATGCCTTGGATCAGGGTCTTTGTTGTATGTATTCTCACCTGGACCAGACTCAGGACACCTTAGCTGCCTGTAACTTTGAATATGTCTTAGTGTCTTTATTCTCACTGTGGGTTGCACTGGAGGTGATACATTGAAATCAACTCTCTGGGATTCCAATAACATTTCAAAGGGTTTAAAGATATATAATTTCTTAAACCATAAGGAAGACAAACAAGAGATTAAAATATTTGGATTACAGTAAGGCCTCACTTGGTAAGAGTATAGAAAATGTTGACCATGGAGCCCCAGAATGAGGCTGCTCAATAGGGCGTTTCCCTGCCCAGACTCCCTCACTTTAGGGAACAGTTAAACAGTCTTGGGAAGTGTACTATGATCATTACAGATCAGAGGACTATGGGCCCAGAGTGCTACTGGAAGAAGACAACGGCTTTCACGTGGCCTGTCCAATGTGTTCAATCTCTTTTTCTGTTCTCACAACAACCCAAAGGAAGGGTGTTTGTGGCTGGATTTTACAAGTAAGGACACAGAGGCACAGAGCTGTGAAAGGGCCTTCTCAGAGGGTCCATGGTGCCATGAGGAGGCAGAATAACAATGCCAAGCTCACTGGGTCACTGTGAACAAAATGTTTGTGAAGTGCTGTGGACAGTGCCTGGCACAGTTAGCACTTAGTCCATTTGATCACCGCCTATATTCCTCCTCCTATTCCTTTTTCTGCTCCCATCTTCCTCCTCCTTTGTTCTCCTCTTCCTTCTCTCCCTTCCCCTCCTCCCCATCTCCTCTCCTCCTCTTCTTTTTCCTTTCTTCTTCTCTTCCTCCTCCTCCTTTTTCTAATACCAGGATGAAATGCTCAGCCCTTTTCATTTTTTATTTAAGTAAGCTATACACATCCAGCCCTTTTTATTTTATATTTTGAGACAAGTGCTCAGTAAATTGTCATTTGGCCTATAATTTGTAGTTGTCCTGCCTCAGCTTCACAAGTAACTGAGATTATAGGCATGTGCTACCAACTATGCCCAACTCATTTTAGTTCCTCTTGTTATCATTGACACAGGGATGGCGACTGGAATCTGTTAAAGTAGGTAGGTCACACAGGAAGCTTGTGAGGGTGAGAAGAGTTTGAGAGCAGCAACCTGCCAGGAATCAGCCAAGGAATCTGTCAGGAGTGTACCAGTGGTCTGCAGTACTCATCTTAATAGTTCTCAATGTCTGTCTTCTTATGACAGAGACCTTTGGGTTGTTTTCAGCTCCATGTTGCTTTGTTTTATGAGACAATGTCTTGCCAGGTAGCTCAGGCTGGCCTTGAAATCATCATCCTCCTGCCTGAATAGGTGTGGCTACGTGCGTCCACCACTGTACTCTGCTGGGCTCCAGATTTGAAGCCACGACAGCTGCAGGTGTTGGGGGCTCCATGTGTCCTTGTTTAATCTCTGCTCACTGGCACCCCATTCACTACCATTAAGTGACAATTAAACCTGTCTGTGGGTCATAGAACTGAGCAAAAGAAGATTCCACCAGGCCAGGGCTTCCATTCTACGCCACCATGAGACCAACACTGGTCTAGTCAGCTCTCTGTCTGTGGAGTTTGGAACATGCTTCCTTGGTCTTCTCCTCCAGGGCAAGAGAAATAGATGGACTCCTGACCTCGAAGTGCCTGGGGTACCCTCAGAAATTCCCAAGAAGGCCTAGGCCTTAACTGCCTCCAGAGGCTAGGCAGTCTCTGCCAGGGGAGGAAAAGTCAATTCTTGATTTTCGCAACCTTTCAATAGCCCCTGGCAGTGTTGTGAGAGAGCAGCCAGACTTGTAGAGCAGAATCTTTAGCAAGCAACTGGTAGGTTGGAGTCCCAGCAGCAGCCGCAAACTCCTGGTAAGCTTGTCCTTCCCACTCTCCCAGCAAGTGGCATTTTGAGAAGCCACTTCCAGGCTTACACTTGTGATGGGATTCAGGGACACATATAGAGCTTTCCCAGCCTGTATTTGTGTCAGGTAGCCCAATTAGGCCACCTCTGCAAGCACACAGAGGCCAGATTTTCAGCTCCTTGGAATCACTTTCTTTTCGGCAGGAGGAAACATAGTGGACAGAGAAACCAGTGACCAAGAGAGGCTGAGATATTTGCATTAGGAAGAAATTGGAATGTAGAGTCAGGACAATGTGTCTTCCTCAGTGATTGACTGGGTAGGCTCAGATAAGTGACTTTTTACCCTCATAATTGAAACAGGTTTTATTCAAATGTCATCTGCAATGCCAGGCACACGAACTTTTCTTTCATAACCATGTCTCTCTAAGAGATCTTATCATCTCCACTTTACAGATGTAGAAATTGAGAGAGGTGAAGTGACTTGCCCATGGTCAAGCAGCAGGCAAGTGACAGAGGTCTCACTGAATACAGAGCCGGTGTAATATCACTGTCCCCAGCTATACCCTGTTGAGAAACCAGAGGCCAAGGAAGACCCATTGTGGTGTTACTACCTGGAGTGGTAAAGCCAGTGTTCATCCTACTCAGAGCAGAGGTGGCACCAGAGTGCCTAAATTCAGACATCGAAGAGTTGCCCATACCTCTTGCATACCATAGCAGGGTCAAGCTCTTAAACACATAGAATGGAGAAGACCAAACAGCCTTCTTTCTACAGTTCAGTGACCTGAGGAGCACCCAGTTTTCCTTCCCAGCTTCGTGTGGATGACTCCTAGGTGGTCATCTTATCTTTCTGACCAATGCTTTTCTCTTCTGGAAAATGAAGCTAATATCACTCCTACCCAGTGGGGAATTTTAGGAAGATTCACTGAAATAACTTATGGGAAGATGTTGGAGATACAGAACAGGGAACAGGAACAATGTGACCCAAGAATGCCAAATAATGGATACTAAGTTAAAGTTTGCAAGAACAGAGTTGCATTTATTCCAGGTCTTCCCTTGTTCAATAGACCAGATGCTAGTAATGGTGTTGTATTAGTGGTGGTAATGGTAACAGTTTGATACTTATAAAATGCAACATGCATTCTTTGACCTAGAAATTTCTCATTAGGAATCAGACAAGTGCATTAAGGATGTTACTGCTTTCTTGTTTATATTTGCCACAAATGGAAAACAACCTAAAAGTTAAACAGTAGGGAACTAGGCTAAATGTTTTCTGTTATAGTACATAGCCTACATCCAACAGAAGTAAAATACATTTACACCTAAGATAGTAACAGAGCTCCTCTGTATCAAACAGACTGGTAGATGATTCATAGATATACTGTAAAAAGCCTGCCTGGATTAGAGACAACTGACTATGATCTCAGTACTCTAGGAGGCTAAGGCAGGATAATTGCAAATCTGAGCCAAGCCTGGGCAATTTAGTAATTTAGTGAGACCCAGTCTCAAATATTAAATATTAGAATAATTTGGGTGTGTAGCTCAGTGCAAAGGCCTGGAGCTCAATCACCAGTAAGAGGGAGGGAGAGAGACAGAGAGCCAGAGAGAGAGCCTAAAAAGATAAATCTGGGCTCAAAAATGGGATTCACAGCCTGCACAAAAATGTTATGTGATGAACAGAACCCAGGAGTTGTAGTCTGTGTGCCTGAGTCAGGACCCAGAGGAAGTGCCTAAGACCCACTGCAAGGTAGAAAGCCAAAGCCAGGATCTCAGTTTAAAGCCAAGGTGAGAAGAGAGAGGTTTCTCATAGGAGCTGGAGAAGACAACTCTCAGCTTCTCTTGGTAGCTCCAACTCCAAGGCTGCATGACCAGGAAGCAACCTAAGCTCAAGGCTCCAAGCTCAAGCAATAGAAAGCCTCTGACACGCTTCCTCCTGGGAAAGGAGTACTGAACTGCCATTGTGAGATCTAGTCCTGGATTGAAAGGTGTGGTGAGGCCAGTGGGGGCTACTACAAGACCACCAGACAGAGAGGAGTCTGGTGGAGAAAGGAAGAGAAAACAGACAATCAAATACAATCAAAATACCACCAGTCTTCTTAATCTATCACAAATTCCAAAACACATAAAGAAATCTAATACCCAGGAGACACAATGTATCTACCATCAGTCTGTAAATTCAATTTCACATGATAGATTTTAAAAAATAAGCATATCTAGGAAGTGGATAGAATTAATGAAGGAATGATATTCCTTAAATAAACAAGATGTGATTGCCCAAAGGCAAGAAGAGAAATATGGAAAGAAGATCAATTCAGAATCTTAGAAAGTAAAAATATGATCATTGAAGTAAATAAAAAGAAAACCTTGGCTGGGATTGTAGTTCAGTGGTAGACTGTTTGGTTAGCATGCAAAAGGTTCCATCCTTACCATTGCAGAGTGAGGAGTAGAGAGGGAGAAAGGAAAGGAAAGGAAAGGAAAGGAAAGGAAAGGAAAGGAAAGGAAAGGAAAGGAAAGGAAAGTTCAATAAATGGGATTAGCGTTTGCCTTGACACATTCATAGAATTGAATTGAAATTCAATTAGTGAATTGGGAGACAGTATTTAGGGAATTCAAGCTGCATTAGAGACAAGCTGCGGAAGAGCAGTGATAAGGCATGAATGTTGGCACCAAGAGATGCCCACTGAAGTTTAACACAAGTTCCAAACAGATAAAGGGGATGGAGAGGAAGGAAAGAAGGTAACCACTGAGAATGGAAAGATTGGTGTTCTCAGAGAGAACGGACACTCCAAGGACAAAGTAGAATAAATAAAAGTCTATATCGATACTTTGTGTAACACTAGCAGCCTACCAATGTTGCCTCTGGGAAGAGACTTGTTCTGTATAAAGGAACAAGTGGACAGCACCAGGTGGAGCCATGTGGGGGTAGGGGTGGGGTTTGGGGGGTGTAGCTGTTGTTCTATGATGCTAAGGGAGGGTACTGTTGTACCTTGTCCCATGAGCCATGGCTAGAGATGTCCAGAAGCATGGTTTTCAGAGCTTAGAGCTACTCTGCTGCCCACATATCTCTCAGACCCTTGTTCCCTTCCCATTCTTTGCTATGACTATATTTAGCTGCCTCTTCTGAGGTGGACAAGCCATGTTCTCTTCTTCACTGCTGCCATTTCAGGGCAGATTGAGGGGGTGGGGGTGACTCCTCAGGAGGCTGTGACCTTGAGGCAAGTCTCCGTGCACCACTGAGCCTCACATTGGAAGAGGTGATCAGGAGGAGTAGCCCTTTAGTGGAGCACCATCATCATACCAGATCTGATTAATGAGGGCAGAGGCATGTGGCCTTGGGAGAAGGGGCACCCCACACACTTGGAGTCCTTCCAGTTTAAAATCCCTTCCTTTAAACTTCTACACTATATGGCCTGGATTGGCAAGTGATTTCCAAGCTCCAATTTTCTTATCAATGAAGCAGGTATTATAGCTCTACTAAGCAAGATGGTTGGGTAGAATAAAGGGAGCCTAGAAGTGAATGGAAATGTGCAGGGTAAGCTGTCACATGGACTATTCTGACTACCTCTTCCTGTTCCCAGACAGAGAATGACACTGGGATCAGGGAAATGGGTCTTCTTCTCTGAGGTAGGAAGTAAAAGAACCAACACTTAAAACTGATCTGAAAGAGGCTTTAGGGGGACATCTAGGCATAAGCCGTAATAGTCTCTATAGTGAAAACAGATAAGGCTCCTGACCTCATGATCTCACAGTCTACTTGGGGAAGAGGAGTCAGACATTAATCAAACTATCCCTTATATAAATGTGAAATTATAGCTGGGTCTGGGATTATGACAGAGGGGCATATGGTACTCCTGACCTACAACTGAGGGCTTTGGCTCAGCATAGGGGTCAGTGTTCTTCCACAGGAGTAAACAAGGAACCTGA
Organism: Cavia porcellus; assembly: GCF_034190915.1. Taxonomy (NCBI): domain Eukaryota; kingdom Metazoa; phylum Chordata; class Mammalia; order Rodentia; family Caviidae; genus Cavia; species Cavia porcellus. The sequence continues at coordinate 35,087,804 of NW_026947486.1, read as the reverse complement.
GATCAGAAGCACACATAGAAATGAACAAGAAGGTCTCAGCAGGGCAGAGTGTTTTACGCAGAAAGAACAATACAGGCAAAAGAAGCAGCAGCAAAAGCAGTGTTGGAAAGGGGAGGGTGTAGGCCAGGGAAGCAGGGAACAAGGGTGAAGCTAGATGAGGCTTCTTCAGCTATGACCATGACGAGGAGCTTCCTCAGGCCCTGAAAGCAGAGGCAAGCCACAAAGGGGCTGTGAACAGGGGAGTGTCATGGTCACAGTTTTGCTTTGGGAACACCTCTCTGGCTGCTGAGTGGAGTGGGAAAGAGATTGTTTAGGCAGAACATCTAGGAAGCATTTGGGCTAAGTTCAGGAAAAGGCCACAGTAGATTATAGTAGAGCAGGTGTGAAGTGGATACATTAGAAACTGCTTACGTATTTTTAAAACAGCAAAATGGTACATATAACCAGCAAAGGACAGGTAAAATAAATAACGGTGGGTGTACCCAAGAGAATACTCTTGGGCAGAGAGATTGACAAGATACACTGTTGTGGGGGAAAACAGCAAGGTTACCAGTGATTTAGTATCTTGTTTTGTAGAAGGGGAGAAATAAGAATATGTATTGTGCTAGGTGGATGTGGCGGTTCATGACTATGATTCTAGCACTCTTGGAGGGTGAGGCAAGAGGGCTGAAAGCTTGAACCCAGTTGGGGCAACTTAGTGACTTAGAGAGACCCTGTGCAAAGTAAAAATAAATATTTTAAAAAACACTGAAGGGCTGGGAATATAGCTCAGTGCAAAGGCCCTAGGTTCAGTCCCCAGGACCAAATGCGTGCGTGTGTGTGTGTGTGTGTGTGTGTGTTTGTGTGGTGGGAGAGGGTGTGGAAATTAATGGAGACAGAAATTCCTCACTAAATCTTATTATATATATTTTTTTATTTTTGTAGTGTATTACCTATAAGAAATAACTTCTTGAAGTGCTAGGAATGGAACCCAGGGCCCTGTGTTGGAACAGCTTAACCACTGAGCTACATCTTGATCCCAGAAACAATTATTTTCAAGGTCAAAGTTACTTAGGAAGTAAAATGAACATGTCAGTGTATGGAGTTGGCTATCGGAGCTGTTGAGAATGACTGCCTAAGGCTTGTAGCCTTTGCCATGTAAAAGGGCCTTTGCCATGATAAGGGACAGTAGAACATAGCAGGTTTCGGCAGGAGACCGTTTCATTGGTTTAGGGCAGGTTGAATACGAAATGCTGTGCATATCAAAGGATGGTATGGCTGAGAATTCAGAAGAGAGGTGGGCCAGCAGCTGGAGAAGGAAGTGGGGTCCAGAAAGGTTGTTTTTTTGGCTTCAGGAAGAGGCAATTAGTGGAAAGCATCATTGGGAAAGACCCAGTTGGAGAAGTAAGCCTGACTGGCTTTGAGGTATGTTCTCATTAGTGAGGCTCGGGTAGGCCCACAATCAGAGCCAGCAAGGTGCAGAAGCAAAACCAGAAGCCTCATCTTCTGACTCTCAGACCAATGGAGGCTTGAGAGGTACTGGTCTAGATCCCTGTAGGACAGGAGAAGGGCTTAAAGGAACCACCAGGCCCAGAGACTGGCAAGACAGCTGCTGCGTATTCTGAAAACCCTTCAGGAGCAATTTTTCTCCACTTGGGCTGATTTTGCCTCCTGGGTGACATTTGGCAATATCTGCAAACATTTGCTTGTCACAATTTAGGGTGAGGAATGTGTTCCTGGCACCTAACAGGCAAAGGCCGGGGATGTGGCTAAACACCCCTTATCATTCCCCCAGCAATGCACACGACAGACCTCATGACAAAGAAGTATTTGGTCCAAGTGGGAAACCTTGCTACAGAGGCCCCACAGTATTGGACAGTTTATCATAGTCCCTACCCTCCCCACATAGTCAAGTGTCTTCACCGTTTCAACCCACTTTGAGGTCTGTGATTTGTGCATTTCGTACAGCATTCCGACAATGTAGATGTGTTGAAAGTATTAAACAAAAGCCCTGCCTTCTCCCTGCTCTGGAACCAGCCAGAGTTACTGCTTACTGTAACAGTAAACAGGTTGTAACAGTGAACCAGTTGAACTCTGCCAGCAGAAAATAACTTACATTCTCCCTCTTGTTTTTTTCCTATACTGTCTCTGGGACCTTTTTCTCTGCTGATTCTTGGTTACAATCTTATGAGCTACAACTTTTTTAGACTCTTTGAGAGAATCAAACAAAATCCTTCAATTACCTTTAGGAATTAATGTGTCCAGCCCAGTGTTACAGACAAAACCCCAAACTTCATTAAAAGTGAGTCTTTCCTCTGTCTTCCTTGGGGGCCTGTTGGGCTGACAAACAGGTGACCAGGAGTATGGTCAGTGTCTTATCACTTGTCCTGCCCTGCTGGTGGCAGAGTAAGTACTGTATGCGGGTGCCATGTTGAATTTAGGCAGTTCTCTGTTTTCACTTGTACAATGTTGCGACATCCTTATACATAATGTCTCTGCACACAGTTTTGAAATTAGTTCTTTCCTTTCTGTCTCCCTCTCTGTATCTCTCTGTCTCTTTCTCTGTCTCTGTCTATCTCTGTCTCTCTGTCTCTGTCTCTGTCTGTCTGTCTCTCTCTCTCTCTGTCTCTCTGTCTCTCTGTGCTAGGAATTAAATCCAAGGGCTTCACAGTAAAATACACCCCATGCATAATTTTTGTGCTACTTGGGATTGAAACCAGGGTCTTCATACTTTACCACTGAAATACATTCCTAGTCCTCACCCTTTTGAGATAAGGTCTCACTAAGTTGTTTATTTGCCCAGGCTGGGCTTAAACTTTTGACCCCTCTAATTCAGCCTCCCAGAGTGCTGAGATGACAGTTGTGCACCACCATGAAATTATTTCTTTAGGATAAGTTCCTGCAAATCAACTTGCCACGGTAGCTATATTTAAAACAGTGAAATATTTCCAGATCATTCTCCTGTGTCTGCCACTTGCTAGGGCTGGGTTGACATTTATTATGGAACAAAAGATATTGAAAGAGTACTATCCCAGAAGGAAAGCACAACCTCTCTCTTCCAAACTTGCTTCTCCCTGTTGAACATCACCACAGTCACCTCTTTATCTTCCCCCTCCCCCATACTCCCTCAGGCCCTGGATTCTGAATTGCTCCCACATCATTTCTGTGAGGGGAAAAATCATCCTTGCCATTTCATTCATGATGGGTGCTAGAATTCAGGTCTCATCATCTCTTTCTTGCCTAGAAAAGTTCCTTGCTAGTCTCATTTCCAGTTTGGCCACCTCAGTTCATCTTTGTGTCCTCCAGAGGCTGCCCCTCCATGGCTCACCACACAGGACCTGCTGTGATGTGAATTCTTCTGCCCGTCTCATCTGTGGCCTTCACTCTCCCTCCTTTTACTCTCTAGTCACACTGTGCTGTTCCCTTGTCTGGGGCACAGCATGCTGCAGCTCTTTGCTTACTTGCTTCCTTCTGGCTGCAGTGTCCCCATCCTCTTCTCTTCCTGCCACCAGCCAGGATTGCTTGTTAGTGACTCTCCCACATTCTTTAAACACCTGCATTATCTCTGTTCACTAGGGATAAGGCTGGTGAAACAGTAAAGTCATGTGTGCCTCCCACCATAAACATTGAAAGGACTTTACCTTCCTGTCCCCAGACCAGTCTAGCCAGGAAGCAGGCCTGAACCTGAGTTTGGTCATAGGACACTCCCTCTGGACTTTGAATCTGGAGCAAGATCAGGAATAGGGGAAACAGACTTCATCCAGATCTGTAGCACCATCTTGATCCAGCCTCTCCTGCTTCACAGCCCTTCCCTAGCCCTCCTCCTAGAGTTGCTTTGTTTTAGGTCTGTTTCTGGCTGGCTTTCTATCTTTTCCTGGATACTGTGAGTTCCCTGAAGCCTATCTCAAGTTACATGGGGATGGTTTCTATTGCACACAGTGAATGATTTCTGATAGAAACCCCACCTCATACTTCATCTATGAAGCACTCCTACCCCAGTTCTGTACAAGCATACTGCTCTGTACTTTCCCACAGCACCCTCTGCAAAGCCAGACTATAACAGCAGGGGTAGTATGTCTGTGTGTGTATGGTGGTCCTGTCCCTTCCACTAGGGAGGTGCTCATCATGGCCCCATCCCTGTGAGCTCTGTGCCTACTAGCTCAGTGCCTGGCTCACAGTCAAACATATAAGGCAGCCAGTAGTTAAAAAATAAATGAGTTAATTGGGGGGTTTGCCTGGTCCCTGTGTAGGGGTTTCAGTGCCTTAACTGTCACACCACAAAAATGACGTCAGCATTGGTCTTCATTGTGAGTTTAGCTGGGAATAATAACATGAGGTAATTCTGTTTGGGACCCTCATTCTATCTGTACCATGGAAGATGGGGAAGGAGCAGGAAGGAAACGGAGAAAAGCAGGGGCAGAGAGGCAATGTAGGAACAACTGCAGTGGAAGATGGAGAGCTGGATGACTATGATTGTGGTGGGAATGGAGAAGAGAAGGGGCCAACTGTCAGGATTGTGAGCTGAGTGTTAAGAGCTGAATAGAAAACACACTTGTTCCTGGTAATGCTCAAAGTAAAAGATGGCCATCTGAGATGACTTCCATCAGGGGAAGGTAGTAAGGAAGTGTGTGTGTGTGTGTGGTGTGTGTGTGTGTGTGTGTGTGTGTGTGTGTGTGTGTGTGTGTGAATACACGTGCACAGGGGGGATCAGTAGGGGAGGCTGTCCCACCATCTCTAGTATTCACCTCCTGCTAGCAGCCATGCAGGCTGCCTTGCCTGCTTTCTAAAGAGCTTCCCTAGGCAGCAGGGAGAGAGAAGGAGGGGGGCCAGCTACTCACACCAGTCAGCTGAGGTGAGCTGAGGAGCACCATGTCCTTAAGGCTCCCCTCCCCCAGCCTCTACAGCCTGCCAGGTGCCTTGTTTGTGATGAAAGCTTTTAAAAACCCATGTGCATGGATGGTCATGCATTCATTTTTGTTCACTTAACTAATACTCACCAAGCCCGGAGCCATGCAGTGGTGAGCAAAGCCTGCCATGGACTTTGCTCTCAAGAAGCTCTGAGCTGGCAGGGGAGAAGATACGTAATCAGGCAATTAGGAACCAGTGGGAGCTGGAGGTAAGCACTGGTTGCTATGGGAACACAAGTAGAGGCCACAGCTGCTGCTCCTCTCTGAAGAGTGGTGGCAAGCAAAAAAAGGAGGCATGAAGCAAGCAGACCTGCTGCCAGGCCTGACTCTGCACTGGTCCAAGACAAAGATATCCTGGCAGGACAAAAACCTGTCACCTCCTTGCCCCTCCATCTCCACATCTGAAAAATCAGAAAGGGGAAGCAAGATGCTACACTTTGCTATTTGCCTCCCAGGAAATCTATCTGCCTCCCATGATGGCTACTAGGAATCTTTTCAAGAAATGTTTGTTGGTTGAGTTTTGTGGTTGCTGGACAATCAGAAGTAGAGCTATGAGCAAGATAAAGTCCTTGCTCTCATGTGGCAGATAGAATTAGAGAGCGGAAACAGATACATAAATAACAACATGGCACAAGTAGTTACAGTTGGTAATGTCAGATTAGCATGGTTAAGAGAGGATCTGGCCTAGGGTAGGGGGGGCCAAGAAGATTTCCTGGAAGAGAAGCCATTTCAGCTAAGATGAGAAGGGAGAGATAGCTTGAAAAAATGGTGCAAAAACTGCCTTACAAGTATGATGAGCAAACTGTGTGAAGGTGTTAGAGAAAGAGGGTGTCCAGTATGTGGCAGGCAAGGAAAAGAAAATAAACTTAGGAGAGAGAAAAGAGGCCAGGGAACCAATCAAACCAGTCTTCTAGGCCCTAGTGAAGGCCTTGATTATGCATATGGTGTCCCCAGTGCCCCCACTCCCATGCCACTCTGTCTCCAATTGTCCATCAGTACACTGAAACAGTTGTCAGTATCTTAGACAAAACCCAGCTCAAAGGGCTGGGTTCAGAGCAGATTCAAAGAAAATTCTGAAAAATGAAAGCAACCAGAGTTCTTGGAAGGCAAATCCCAGTGCTGCCACCTCTTCCTGAGTAGCCTTTGACAGAACCTTTAGCATTTCTGAGTGTCAGCTCTACATCTCAACATGAGAATCATAACCAGCTTGCTATACAGATCAAACAAGGAAAGATATGTAAAGTATCCACCTACTGGGAGATCATAGGTGTTTGATAAATGTTAGAATGCTCTCCCTTGGCTTCCCTTTCAGTCCCATACACGGCAAGTTTTCATTTCTTCCAAAGTTCCTTGGGGTGAGGCTTGGACCTGATCTTGCCAAGAGCTTACTGGCTCTGGAGAGAAGTGAAGGGAAAGGTGTACCACAGAAGAAAGTCCTAATCCCTGAAACTCAATGGGAGGCACACAATGGGGAGCCATGCCAGGGCAAAGATCAGGGAGGGAAACTAGAGTTAGAGAGGAGTGAGGAGGAGGCAGGTGGCTTTGAGCCTACAGAATGCTAGGACAGCTTGGCAATAGGCCTGGGAGCGTGAAGGCCCATCCTGCTGCTTTCTAGCACTGCCTGGACCTCTCCGTGACAACTCCTATGGTTGGTCCTGGAGGCATGGTACCTCTGTCTCATCAGGACCCACGCTGATTCCAGTAGGGGATTCAGTGCAGCCCTATTCTGGTCTAGACATATAACTCCTTCACATCCCTACTCTGTCTGCACTCATTTCCTTGAGACAAGCCCAGAGCTCACTGCCCTCACTCTAGCCAAACCACCAAGCCTACCCCAACCAGATCATTTTTGATTTATTATTTCCTAACACCTACATGTCTCCCAAACATGTGAAACTTAAGAGTTTATTGGTTTTTCTTTAAATACACTTTCCTCCTGTCTCCAGAAGTCTTTATCAGTCATTGCCAGAAAGAGGCCTTAGCTTATCATGAGTTCAAGCTCAGTCTGGACAACCTACTGAGACTCTGTCTCAAAATGTTAAAAGAAAAATGATAAATTCTGGAGATGTGGCCTAGTGTAAAGATGCTAGGTTCAATCCCCATTACAGAAAAAAAAAGTCTTAAGTTTGGGTGCCAGGTTCTTGGTGCATTTAGCCAAAATATGTTCACTGGTCCACCTGAACCCTCTTGTCACCAGGAATACCCCTCAGAGAGATGCCAAGCAGGGCTCAGTGAAATATGGGACCAGGAACAGTCCTCAACATCTAATATGGGCAAGGACTGAATCTGTGGACCTGATCAGAGTCCAGTTTGTAGAAGGGATCAGGGTTTGGCTTGTGACCAGGTTCAGGGGTCAACCTGTGACCAAAGTTTAAAATTTTGTTCAGTTGCAAGCAACAAAATTCAACTCTGTCTAACTTGGGCAAAAAGCCTGTATTTTCAAGATACTGGGCTGCATTTCAGAGTTGATAAGATACAAACATGACTCAGCTTCAATCTGCTCAATCACCATGTGACTTCTTTGGAGTTTCAAATTCCTAGTAGAGGAATCTCTGCCCAGGACCAACCCAACTAGCCAAAGAAATTAGCCAGGGTACAGGGCTACACATTGACAGTGGGAATGGGAAGCTTCCAGTATTTTGGGAAAGCAATCTGCATGACTTATTACAATTAAAAAGAAGTTGGATATTGTGGTGAATACTCGTGATCCTAGAAACTCATGAAACTAAGGCAAGATGGATACTGAGGCACTTGGTGAGGGTCTTCTTACTGTATTATAACATGGTAGAAAGCATTTCATGATAAGACACAGCTTGCAATCCTCTGCAGTCTTTCTCTCCTTCTGTAGCCACTAATGTTATTGCAGGGCCCCACCCTCACAACCTCTGTCTTAGTCATTTTCCTCATTGGGACACACTATCCAACATCCGAAATTTAAAGGAGGAAATATTTATTTAGTTCACAGTTTTTAAGAGGTTCAGTCCATGGTTGGCTGATTCCATGGTGGGGCAGCATGGTAGAGGGGTATGAAGAAGAGAAACAGTCCATAGCATGGTAAGTAGGAAGGAGAGAGAGAGAGAGAGAGAGAGAGAGAGAGAGAGAGAGTAAGGAGGAGCTGGGGAAGAATATACACTCTTCTAGGCCATGTCCATAACAACCCACTTCCTCCAATCAGATCCCACCACCTAGCAGGAAGTCAGGTATATGGGTCTCAGTAGTCTAATCATCTTTCAAAAGCCCAGCTAAGAATGCATGAGGCTTTGATGAGGGAGATTTTAGATCTAAACCATAACAATTTCATTAATCCCAAGGCTCTACCTCCACAAACCGTTAACATATGAATTTGAAGATGAAGTTTCCAATTTATGAACTTTTTGGAGCTCATTCAAATCATAGCATAGTAGTACCAACCTGTCTACCACTACAGTGTTATCAATTTATCCCCTCCTCCCTCTCCCTCCCAACAATGTTGGAGGATGTCTGTGGCTTCACATCCTCAGCCATACAGTATGCTGTCAATCTATCTCTTATTGATCAGTCTAACAGGTGAAATGATATCTCATTTTCTTTTTATCAGTGAACTTAAACATCTCATTTGTTTAAGGGCTATTTGTATTTCTTTTCCCTTTAAATGTATGTTGGTATCCTGTTCTCATAAAATTGATGTATTGGACTTGTATTGATCTAGGAGCTTTTGATGTAGTTGGCAAACAAGCTCTTCATCTGTGCAATTAGCAGTAAATATTTCCCCCAGGTTTTCACTTGTCAGCTGCTTTACTTACAGCTGTTTATTTATTTTTCATCTTGCAGCTGATTCTATTTTTATGTAGTTGAACTTTTCATCTTTTTTGCTCCTGCATATTTTGTCAAATTTACAAAGGTCTTATTCACTCCAGGATTATGAAAAGCATTCTCCTAGGGTTTATTTTATAAGCTGTTATAATTTTATATTTGCATTTACAGAAAACATCAACTAGAAGATATTTGCATCTATCAAAATGTAACAGACATCTGGTAAGCAATTTCTAGAAATCAATATTAACAAATAAACATTGCCACCCAAAAAGCTGGACAAGCCAGGCATTGTGGAACTTACTTGTAATCCTAGTACTCTGGATACTGAGGCAGGAGGATTGCTGCAAGTTCAAGGCCAGTCTTGTCTACATAGTGAATTCAGGGACAATCTGAACTATATAGCAAGATCCTGTCTCCAAAAAAAAAGCTAAAAAATGAACAACAGATATTAGGACATAATTCAGAGAAAAAGAAATGTAAATGGTCAATAAACATGAAGAGACACCAACATCTCTAATAGCTTAGGGAAAAACAAAGTCAAAGAGTAGCATTCCATCTTCATGAGATTGGTGATAATTTTAAAAGTTTTAGAACCAACAGTCCTAAAGGCAATGCAAAGGTGGGGCTATAAATTGTTACAATCACTTTGAAAAAGAGATTGGCAATATAAAAGTGGAAATGCTCCTATACCCACCTTGTGCTTGCCACTTCTGCTATTCATGTCTTGTATAATCCCTTGTCCTTGTGTGTAAGTTAGACTTAGTAACTCACTTTCAACAAGTAGAATATAACAAAAGTAACTTCTGTCTTGCATGAAATGTTAAAACAAGTTCTTGCTGGGCCCAGTGGTACATACTTGTAATTCCAGCTACTCAGAAGGCTGAGGCAGGAGGATTCCAACTTCAAGGCCATCCTGAGCAACTTTGTGAGATCTTGTCTCAAAATAAAGTTGAAAAAATAGATTGTGATATAGCTCAGTAATAGAGTACTTGCCTAGCATGTATGAGGTCTTGGATTCAATCCTCAGCATCACAAAAAATATAAAAGAATGAAAACAAAAACAAGTTCTTGAGAATGAAGTGATAAGGATATTTTAAACATAACCGTTTTAAATATTCTTTATTAATATACTTATTTGTTCAAAAATAATAGTAACAATATTGGACAAGTGAAATGAGTGAGAAATATAGAGAATAAGAGAGAGGAATCAGAAATACTCTGTTATAAGATAGCTGCACTAAGAGGAATCAGAAATACTCTAAGATAGCTGCACTACTCAAGAATTATCACAGTGTTATTTGAAAGTCGGCTTGAATTAATTATAAATATACATTGCAAGGTCTAGGGCAAGCACTAGAGAAACCAAGACTAAGAATTATAATTGATATGCCTAGTGAAAAAAGAAAATGAAGGAATATAAAATGCTCAATTAAAATCAGAGAAGACAAAAAAAGAATGGACAATGAAAAAAAAAAAAAAAAGAAGAAGAAGAAGAGCCAGAGCAAGAGCAGTGTATGTGGAACAGCTACGATTACGGTAGATAGTACTCTAACTACAGTGTGTCAATAATCACTTTAAATGTGAATGATTTGAATGCATGAATTAATACATAGGCTCTATTAGAATAGACTAACAAGTTCCAGTTATATATCTTCTACATGAAACAGACTTTAATATAAAGACACAGATAGATTAAAAGTAAACAACTGAAGAAAGATATATCATGCTAACACCAATCAAAAGAAAAACAAAATAGCTATGTTAATTTCAGGCACAGCAGATTTCAGGACAAGTGAAACTACCAGGGATAAACAGGGCCATTTCATAATGATAAAAGGTCAATTCTTATATATTCCTAACTATAATGTCAAAATACATGAGGAAAAAACTGATAAGACTACAAGGAGAAAGAAGTGAATCCACTATTATAGTTGGAGATTTCTTTTTTTTTTTTTTTTTTTTTTTATTTTTATTTTTTTTTTATTTAAGAGGAAAAAGAGAAAAACACAAAAGATTTCAACACCTGTCTATCAATAATTGACAGATCCAGCAGGCAGAAAATCAGTAAGAACATAGTTGAACTGAATAACACCATCAATCAACTGTATCTAATTGACATTTATAGACTCCTTCACCCAACAGCGGCAGAATACACATTCTTTCCAAGCTCATTTGGAACATTTACCAAGATAGACCACATCCCAGGTTACAAAACATGCCTTAACAAATTTACAAGAACAGACATCATACAAAGTATGCTCTCAGACCAGAGTAAAATTTAATTAGCAACCAATAACAGACAGCTAGAAAATCCCCAAATATTCGGAGATTAAGCAATATTTCTAAATAATACATAGGTTAAAGAAGTCTCAAGATAAGAAAATATTTTGAAATAAAAAAATACAACTTACTAAAATTTGTAGGTTATAGCAAAAGCAATCCTTAAAAGACATGTGTTGTACTGAATGTATATATTAGAAAATAAGATCTAAAATCAATCATCCAACCTTTCACCCTAGAAACTAGAAAAAAAATTAACTCCAAAGAAAACAGAAAACAATATAATAGAAATTAGAACAGAAATGAATGAAATTTAATACAAAACAACAGTGGAGAAAAATCAACAAAATCAAAACTGATTTTCTTGAAAAGATCAACAAGACTGATAAGCCTCTAGACAGGAGAGTAAACAAAATCACTAATACCAAGAATGGAAGAGGAGCTATCACTACTTATGTCATGAAACTTTAAATATTATTCTATAAAGACATTAAGAACAACTATGGCTACATACTTGATAGATAAAAGAGACAAATTATGTGGCTTGCTGTTAATGAATAGGATATGTTAAAAGTGATAGGATATCTCTTCTGAGAATAAAGCACCATGTCTTGGCCTGCCAACTCCCATTAGATACTATGTTACAAGGAGACTCAGTAAGTCTATGAATAGACCCACATGACAAAGAATCAAACAGCAAGCATGTAAATTAACTTAGAATCAGATCTTGTGGGATGTGATGACACATGCTGAGCACACTTGGAGGCTGAGGCAGAAATATTGCAAGTTTGAGCCTAGCCCACTTTCCTTAGAAACTTACTTAGATGCTGTGGTGGATTAAGAACTGGTGGTCAACTTAACCCCAGCTGACCTGCATCAGCATGGCACTGAGCATAGATGCTCCACCTGAGGAAAGTTGCCTGCATAAATAGAGAGGTGGAGAAGGAGAAAGAGGGCATTAAGGTATTAATGCGTTGTTGCATTGAGACATTGTGGGTACTCCTATGAGTTGTTGCTTGAGTCATTGGTTCTCCTGGAGAAGCTGTGGTCCTCACATCGAGCATTGCTTCCTGGCTCTGGAAGGGAAGATGTGTGTTTCTTGGTCTTCAGGATGAACTCACACTGGCTTCCTGGCATGCACTCGACTGTGCTTGTCATTGGAGGAGCTCGGGGCCTCCGTGTCTCTGAGGATGGCTGTGGGTGCTTTTCAGGACAGCCCTGGTCTTTGTTGTGAGTGTGACTTCTCGGGTCCAGCGTAGAACCCTCATCCCACCAGCACAGCTCCTTCACCCCGCTGGCATGGACTTTCTGGCTTCCACCGCTGACCATTGGGCCTTCCTGGCACAGATCCGTAAAAGAGACTGGTGTGAATCCTTCTTGTGGGCTCTGGACCTCCAGTTGGCCTCGTGGGAGGCATTGTCATGAGCTCTGGGTTTTCATCTGGACTCATGTGAGACATTGCTATGGGATTTAGGCCTTGACTAAATATTCTATATTTTTGGTGTTGTGGATAGATTTCTTGTATTTTCTTGTGTTAACTCCCCCAGTGACCATTATAAAAAAAATAATATTATAAAATCCATGTCCTGATTCTAATTGTTCTCTGCACAACCCCTAACTACAACAGATGCTGTCTCAAAAAAAAATGTTTTTTAAAAAAGGGCGGGAGATGTATCTCAGTACAAAGACCCTGGGTTCAATCTCCAGTACAGAAAACAAAACAAAACAAAGACCCCAAACAAACAAACAAAAAACCCTGGATCTTCAAGGCCTGTCAACAGCTATGTGAAGGAAAGGGCTTGGATGGGGACAAGTGAACATGGACCAAGCTACAGTTATGGTTGGTAGTAATCTAACTATAGTTCAAATGATACCATAAGAATGGGAGACTGAGTGTAACCTTGAACCACCGGTATCTGGCTAAGTTATGTCTGGATGACTGACCTACAGAAGCTGTAACACAATAAATGATCATTTTATTTGTATGTGTTTGGAACAATTTGTTATGCAGCAGTAGATAACTGCTACATATTTTCTGACCAGGAAATCCTACTTCAATGTATCTATACTAAGCAAAGCAGTTTTTTCCCAATCCTTTTACACATCAGAACATATGTTAGAAATGCTAATACAGTGATACATTGATTTATGAATTTGATTCTTTGCACAGTTCTAGTCACAAAACCAAATTATTCGAAAACCAAATCAAATCTAGTGGTTAGGTTCAATGTTGATCTTATGGGGAAATTTGATTTAGTTCTCAAATAATTTGGTTTGTGACCAGAACCATGGAAAGAATTAAGTTCGTGAATCAAGGTATCATTGTACTTCTACCATCTCACTGGGATAAATAGATGTCTGTTATGAGCAAGAGACAATTTTCCTTATGGATAGCAGTTAGGGGAGACAGGCCTGTCTTCCTGGAAGGCTATGGGAATCAATCCACCAAAACACCCACAAGCCAATTGAGAGTCTGTGCCCTAGAGAATTTCCATATGGGCGCAAGGAGCCGTGCAGTGAGATGTCCATTGAATTCTCATAATTGTATGAGACAACCCATCAATAGTGAAAGAAGTGCATTGTATAATTTTTGTAACAGAGTTCCATACAATAGGTATGTTATAGTAATATTGCAGTAAAGAATTATAAAATAGCAGTTGAAATGCATGACCTAGATCTATGAGTATCAAAACCACCAAATTTCCAAAGATGATTTTGAATGAAAATTTAAGCTATGAAAGGATGTATTTATCATTACACAGCCTATATAATTTAAAACATACAGATCAATAACATGAATTGATCATAAAACATAAAAACATTGATCACAGAAACATGAAAACAGGAATAAAAAGGAAACACATCAACTTTCACATGGGGCTTATTTGCAGGAAAGTGGTTAAGGTAAATAGAATAAACTGGGCATGATGGTGCATGACTAATCCCAGCATATTGGGAAACTGAGGCAGAAGTTTTGAAAGTTTGAGCTCAGGCAATTAGCAATTTAGCCAGACTCTGTCTCAAAATAAAATAATAATAAAATGATGATGATGATGAGTGGCTGGACATGTAACTCAGTGTGAAGTCTCTGGGTTCAATCTCTAGTACCAGGGAGGGAAAAAAGGTGAATAGGATCAAGGCATTAGCTGTAATTTTTGTTCTGAAAATGGAATGATCAGAAGATCTGAACCAAATACAATTTGCTCAGTCTATATGACAGATGCATTCATATGTACGCTTTATATTTATTTATGTTTGAAATATTTTAATTTTGGGGAGATTATTTGTTTTCTTTTTTGAGGTAGTGTCTCACTATGTAGTTCACGCTGGCCTTGAATTCACTAAGTAGTCCTGGCTACCCTTGAATTTGTGGTGATCTTCCTGCCTCAGTCTTCCAAGTACTGGGATTCCAGGCATGCACCACCATGTCAGTGTCAGAAATGTTGAAAATGATTTTTATAAAAGAAAATACATTTCTCTCTTGGTACAAAGATGAATATACATTAGGTCAGGCTTATTCATCATATTGTTTGATTTTCCTTTAACCTCATTATTTTGCTCTCTGACCCATGTAGACCAAACAAGTGTGGGTTAAGGCTTCCACCCCAGTTGCAGACTTGATGATCTTTATATGTATAACAGTATTTGTTTCATGTATTTGAAACTGCATTGTTTGGAACATCATTTTCTATGATTATCATATCTTTCCTGGAGAATGAAACAATTTGTTCTTTCTGATGCTTTTTATTTTGACCTCTTTATTTTTGTAGTAGTATTGCTACAAGTCTCTGTCCTCTTTTCTTTCCCTTTCTTCTGTTCTTTTCTTCACCTCCGCTTTCCCTTTCTTTTTTCTGCTAATATTTACCTGACATGTATTTCCATTTCTATTTTTTCTTTATCTGAAACTTGTATAAACTTTTAAAATGGAATGCCTAAAATAAGTTTGATTTTTAATAGGAGGTAATAACCCATATATACACCAATATATTTGGATTTATTCTTGTTCTTGTGTTTTCCTTTTATATCCTTTCTTCTTGCATCCCCACCTCATATTTTGCCCTTCATTAGAATTTTTCTTAGTTCCACGTTTTTTAATGGTTTGAAATTTCTGCACTTAACTTCTATTCTGATGCTATCCTTAAAGGTTTTGATCTATTTTGCTCTTTCCTATAAGAATAAAACTGCTGCTGTTGTGAACAAAAAAACTCTTTCCATTCACTGCAAATAGTAGTGTATTTAAAGAGCTCCATAAAATCGTATTAACCCAAAAGAAACACCTATGAGATTTTTTAAATTGTAGCGCAATTACCAGAATGTAAATCCGTGTTCATGATTGATAGTTCCTTTTGGACAAGCTTGATTTTACAATGAACAGCAACAAATTCCACTCTGGTTTCAATTTGTTTCAACCACCAGGTTAAAAAAAAAAATTAAGCTTACTGCAACACTAAATAGATGCACATTTTTAATACTCCCAGACAAACCATAGTATATAACATAGTATATGATAGTAATATAAGTATTGTCACATTGGAATTAATCAGAAAGGATTTTCACATTTCGTTTTATTGAAGAATAAACCAGAATTGAAAGGAATGTGGCTAAATGTTTTAACATTTGTTAACGCTGGCTGTTTGATACATTTTTTACTGTCCTTTTCTGTATCCTTGATGATTTCATCATTTAAAATGAAAGAGTGTGCTCGGGACCACTAGGGATTAGCGAAAGCAGCCACCGCCCCCCCCCCACGCCGCCACATCAAGTGGGCGGGCTCCAGCTGACGTCACAGTCACTTCCGCCCCCGCAGTCACTGCCAGCCTCTCTGCTGAGTGCAGTGGGAGAAGCTCAGACCCGGAGCAGCGGCTCTGGCGGTCCAGGCGGTCAGAGGTCCAAGAGTCCTGCTCCCTAGAAGAGAGTGTGGCTGTCTCAACTGGGTGAGTGAAAGACTGATTGTTTCAGTGGTTCATCCCTGCGTTGGCGGTGGGGTGAGTGGCCAAGCACGGGCTCGAGGGTCTGGAGGGTGATTTGGGGACTCTCTCTTCAGGTTCGCCCTTTAGGAAGGGGTGGGGCAGAGGGGAAACTGACTGCAGAGTGAGGCAAGTGTCCTCCTTTGACTTAATGGGGCCCAACCTCCTTTGCTGACCTTTCGGCACAGCACTCCTAAGGCAATAGATTTAATGGCTTTCGGAGAGGGGAGTGGTTGGTGGTCGGGCCTTCTGCCACTTCTACCCTCCTCTCTCTACTCCCTCCTAGACCACCTTGCGGGAACATCCCACCCCAGCCCCTACTTTACTGCTGTTTTGCCGAATGGTAAACGGTTAAGATTTTTTAGGTAAAAATAATTTTCCCAGGAGAAAAATTGTGAGGAAAAATAATTTATTCTCATGGAAAAACTATGTTCACATGTCCTTTCTTTTGCCCCCTTCCCGGTCACAATGATGTGAGTCTGCCCTTTGAGTTGATAACAGTTTTGGACTCTTCTTGCACTCCCCCCCCATGTTGTGCCGGACATGGGCTCACGCATGCGCGCGCGCGTACACACACAGACACACGCACACAGCCCCTTTCCCAGCTCCTCCATCCTCCAGGCTTACTGGGTCTCCTCCCCCACGCATGCGCAAACATGCTTGCCCGCACCCTCTCATGCACCTTCCAGTTTCTCCCTGACACACAACACACACGTATTCTCACATGACCTCAGACCCTCTACTGCCCTCCTCCACCCTTCATAACCTACCACATGGACACCTCTAGATCCCATCCCTTCCCTCCTCTTGTATTCCTATCCTCTCGTATGCTCCAGCGTACATACACACATGCATACATCCTCCAGAAGCACCCTCCTCCTTGCCTGCCACATATACACAGAAGGACATCCTTTTGTTATTTGCCACTGAGACACACATCCTCCCTACACACAAACACACACACACACACACACACACGCACACACACACAGGTCAGACACCCTTCTTGTATATGCTCCTGTTTTGCCATGTGCATAAACGTCCCTCCTTTGCTGGTCTGCATGGTGTACACACTCACACTCATAGAAATCCTTCTCTGGGGACACTACCCCCTTCCTGCCTGCTGTGTTCACATATGAGGACAGTCTGGTTCCCGGCCTCTGTGCCACCCCCCCCACATCTCTTTGCAGTATTTCTGCCACCTGTACTTCTTGCATTTGTTTACACTGACATTTCATTTTTACCTTCCATTTTGATGAACATGTACACACACACACACACACACACACAAAAAAAAACTCTCACACACTCTTCTCCATTGCTACAGTAACTATCCCTGCCTGTGATGTACATGTAACACAGGCTTCCCTCCATAATCCCAGCTGCCATACCATACTTATATATACCCCTCTCCTGAAGCCACCCCACTCATGCATGCCATCTTTGTACCTATATTCAGAATAGGTCTCATTCTGGTGCTCACATCTTTCTCTCTGCACACATAGACATCCCTCTATTGCAGAATTTCTGGCTCCCTGTCTACCTGTCTTTCTCCTAACAGACATACAGACACTCCTATATACACAATGATCTATATTTTTCACTCTTCCAATTTGCATTTCTCCTCTAAATCTGCAACGGTCAGAAAAACGCAGACATCCCATAAAATAAACCAAAACACAGCAATCTTTTCTTTTCCTAACTTTGGCACAGTTCCACATTATTTCACCCACATTTCAAGTATCCAATCACTTTTCCACCTTCTGTCAGTCACATTCTCCAAGTCTGGCCTTCCTGCAAGCCCAATTTTGTAATCGTTTTGCCAACATTACAAATGTGTTCCCAGATCTACACATGACAGTCACTGGAATGCTACTCCATGCCTTAGAAGAAATTGAAACTAATTTAAAAGGCCCCTTATCCCATCTGTTACCTGCCTGCTGAAATGAAAATAGGTCTCCCTGCTCCCTGCTTTATTCTAAACTGATTTGACTTTCCCAGCTCAAAAAGGTGTACAGAGAGCAGGAACCCCCAGTTGTATTGGAAGCCCTCCTAAGTCAGAGCCATGGGTCAGGAATCTAGCAAACTTGTATGGCCCAAACCAGGAGGGTACCAGTCTAATACAGGCAGGAGGTATGGAAGAAGGCATGCTTATGTCAGTTTCAGGCCATCCACGAGCCAGCAGGAAAGGATTACCAGCCAGAGAAAGAGCACATCTGAAGTCCCAATGCACAGATCAGCCCCCAGTCAGTCCGCCAGGAGGAGCCGGTCGCCATTTTCCACCACTCGTCGTACTTGGAATGACAGTGAGAGCTCAGGTACCAGCCTGAATGCTGAAAATGAAGACTATTCCAGGTATCTGCCAAGAGAATACAGGGCTTCAGGGAACAGAAGAGGAATGACTTATGGATATATTGATGCTTTTGGGGCAGATGATAGTGAGGAGGAGGGGGCTGGGCCTGTCGAGCGACCACCAGTGAGAGGAAAAACTGGCAAGTTTAAGGAGGATAAGCTGTATGACTTGGGAAAAGGGGCAAGGTCTCTGGCAGGGCTGCCTCCCCAGTTTGCTAATTTCAACCATAATGTGAGAGAGGAGCTTGACAGGTTAGACCCATCCCCTGCAGAAAGACGCTCTGCTACCAGAGCTGAGTTCCTGAGGCAAAATAGTGTGGCCTCTCAGACATCTTCTGTGGAAAGCAAGATGGCTGCCAATGGAGACAGCTTGGACAGGGAGAGCCGGGAGCAGAGTTTCTGTGCACGGGCCAGCAGGGCTTCTGTGAGTATCTGTGGTGGTGGAGAAAATACCCCAAAGAGTGCAGAGGAACCAGTGGTGAGGCCTAAAGTCCGAAATCTGGCAAGCCCAAACTTCGTGAAACCAAAAATATTTTTTGATACTGATGATGATGATGATATGCCACACAGTACTTCCAGGTGGAGAGACACTGCCAACTCTGATGAAGGCTGCTCTGGGGGCCTCACAAGAAGAGGCAAAGGTGAGAGTTCAAGTGGCTACTCTGAGCCGAAGTACCTTGAAGACAAGAGGGAAACCAGGAACAACCAAGTGAAACCAGAGAAAGTGCCCAGGTTGCGACGAACCATGGTTGATCCCGACTTCTGGACATACGATGATGAGAATTGCAAATACTTTGATGACGACTCTGACAGTGACAAAGAATGGATTGCTGCTCTGCGCCGAAAGTATAGAAATCAAGAACGGCCTCTGTCAGCCAGTGGTGAAAGCTGGGAGACTCTGCTGGAAAAGAAAGAGCAAGAACCTTTACAAACTAGAGTGAGCATGAATGCTGCTGGTGTCGACTATGGCCTTGGTGCTGGAGCCAGTGAGGTTGCCAGCATCAATGCTGGGGCCAGTGAAGGTGCTGGTAGCAAGGGTAGTAGCTATCTTGAAGAAGTTCAAGAGCCATCACTTCAGGAAGAAAAGCAGGCACCCCTGGAAGAAAGAGAAAGTCCTTGGCTCCAGTCCAATGAGAATGAGAGCAGCAGCGATGGAGATAATGATTCTGGTCATGAGTTAATGCAGCCTGGGATATTCATGCTGGATGGAAACAACAACCTTGAAGATGACTCCAGTGTCAGTGAAGACCTCGAAGTGGACTGGAGCCTCTTTGATGGCTTTGCTGATGGGCTAGGAGTGGCTGAAGCCATCTCTTATGTGGATCCTCAGTTTCTCACTTACATGGCTCTCGAAGAGCGTCTGGCTCAGGCGATGGAAACTGCCCTTGCACACTTAGAATCCCTTGCGGTGGATGTTGAAGTGGCCAATCCACCAGCAAGCAAAGAGAGCATTGACACTCTTCCCGAGATTCTGGTCACTGAAGATCATGGTGCTGTAGGTCAGGAGATGTGCTGTCCAATTTGCTGCAGTGAATATGTGAAGGGCGAGGTGGCAACTGAGTTACCTTGCCATCACTATTTCCACAAGCCATGCGTGTCCATCTGGCTTCAGAAGTCAGGCACCTGCCCTGTGTGCCGCTGCATGTTCCCTCCCTCACTCTAATGACCAAGGCTGGTTACGGCTGGTCTCATTGTTACCCCCATCTGAAACCTACACTTCTGCAGGATCCTCTCAGAATTAATGAAAATGAAACCAGTTGGTCAATTAAACTAAACCTGTTGATTCCTTGTGATTATTTCTAATGTGAAATGATTGTGTATGATTGCATTAAAAATCACTGTCAGTTAGAGGTTAGAAAGGGAAAACTAATTTTTTAAATGCTACTTGAGATTGAAAGAACATAATTTTCTAACCTGGAAGTTGAAATAACTCACATTTTTTTTTCCTTCAGTAGAATATGTTGCTGTTAATTCTAATGTCAAGTTTTACATGTTAAATATGCCCAAAAAGAAAAATTAGTTTTGTTGCATGTTCTAAGCTAATGTTCCTGTAACTGCAGTGCTATAAAAGCTTATTAAAATCTTTTGGTTTTACTTGATATAACAGGGTTGTTTGGTTTTTGTCTGAAGTAGTGGTACCAACTGACTTTACAATCAGTCCCTTATATTTATATCAAAAGTGAGGGGTGTTTTTTGTTTTGTTTTGTTTTTTTTTTAATGCTCCCAGCAGTAGAAGAACTTTAGTTTTCACTTAAAATGTTGACCCCCAAAACAATGTTTGTGTGTGTGTGCAATTTTTTCATAGCAGGAATAATAGTCTACTATAGAGGAAAGGTAGAATAGGGAAAGATGAAAGGAAAAAAACAAGATAATAGTAGGAATACAAACTGAGTGTAAGAATGAATAAGTTAAAAATCACCTTTGGCAAAATAGGCACTCGCAGAGGAAACAGATATAAATAAATAAAGCTGTATGCTAATTACATACCTTAGCACCACAACAGTTAGGGACACCTGATAGGAACTTCGGGAAAATAGAGGTGCCAGCCTACAGCATGAACAGTTTGTAACGTTAGACCATATTTGCTTTAGATTGTTCTCTACTAAGTAAGAGTTTTCAAGCATCAGTGAAGTTTTTCACTCTACTATAGTTACCTTTACCCTCCCATGGATGTAAGTACTACCCAGAAAATTGTATATTTACTTGTTTGTAGATTTATATAGGATTGTGTGTATAGGTCTGTATCAGTGTGTGTGTCTCTATTAAAGAGAGTACTTACGTTTTAAAACATAGTGGGTAGAATATGTGCTATTATTTTGCAACTTGGTTTTTTTACTCAGCATTTCTAAGACTTAGCCATTTTAGTATGTATAGTTTTAATTGCTGTATACCAAATATCTGGTTGTATGAGTTGGTAGAGTTTCTCTATTACCCTATGGGTGGGCATTCAGGTCCTCACCAGCATTTTGGTGGCAGGGAGTATATTAGAAAGATAGATGAGGTTTTTTGTTTTGTTGTTATTGTTTTGTTTTTTTGTACTGGGAGCGAACTCATGACTTCACGTTTGCCAAGCAGGCACTGTACCACTGAGCTATATGTCCAGCCCCAAGACCCTTTCATACACATGTGAGTTTCTCTAAGGGTAAGTGCACATGAATAAAAAGGTCTGGTTCCCAGAGTCTGAGATTCTCCATCTCAACTGGACATTGCTAATCTGCTGTTCCGAGTAGGTGCACTAATGTATGCTCTTACCAACCATTTATGAGGCCTGTTTCCCCACACCTGAAAAGCCTGGATATTGTTAGCATCCAGTATCACTGGGAATCAGTGATGTGTAAATTAACGCACCAATGAAACATACTATGCCCATAAGAAAACAATAGGTTTTCTAACTCATCACATCTAGTTTGTGCTAAAGAAGATGATTTAAGTAGTTGATGTGCATATAAATTATAGCAGCTCTTTCAGAGAACAGTTTAGACAGTACCTGTTAACAGGTAAAGTGGCCCATATTTTGGATTCTTTGATAGTATGGAATTAATGCTATTCTGAAGTTACAGGTTGTGTCAAATATTGATATGAAAATATCTCCAATATAATGCTTTTCAAAAAGAGCAAAGTGTAGAAAAATATATACCTCATAGAACCAAACTATACATGAAATGCACAAAAATATCTGGAAGGCTGTTAGAGGATACCACTGGGGAGGAATTGAGGATCGGGGCAAAGGAATGAAGAAAGGCTTTTGATTTTCCACTGGAAATAATGCATTTTTTTCTAGTGTCACTGTATTTTTACAAATATTAACAAAATAAGGCTGCTGTATTTTTTTTGGTACTGGGAGTCAGCCTGAAGGCAAACTTCAAAAATTTTCAGCCAAGTATGGTGAGACCAAAACTTGAGAGGCTAAAATAGGATTGCAGGTTTGATCCCATCCTGGGCAATTTAGCCAGACCTGGTCTCAAAATACAAAGCCCTAAGGTATACTGTCTCACATGCACACAGCTCTGGGTTCAACACCAGTACCACAGTACTATTTTAAAAATTAGCATTCTCCCATTGTACATACAGAAACATGGGTAGAAGCCACAGTTCTGTTTTTGCAACTGGTCAAGCTGATCCTATGACTTTATTGCTTGCCAGACACTCCATGTTCCCCCTTGGTCTTCAGCCAGCATCTCAGCCATTAATGGAGACTCTAAATCTGAGTCTTTGCAAGGCCCTTTTTGGTGGGTCATGGTGATTTGTCGTGACGATTTTGTGTGGTCTGAGTAGCATCACACAGGAGATATTTTAGGAGCATCTTTAAAGGAGGTCCTGGTCATCTTCCTCTCTGCTCCCATGGCATAGCAGTGACCCTATTTTCCCATTAGTCAAATTAGTTAATCCAGAGAAGGTAACTATCCAGTGTCCATAGGTCCCTCCTGGTGTTGGAAAAACCTGCCACTGCAGAGTTAGAGGCAGGGCTGCTCTGCCAGGAAGGCCCATGAGGACAAGTCCTGGGTGCTTGGGGCCCTGCACAGCTCAGATGGAGCTGGGACCCCAGATAAGGCCGTTAGAAATCTAAAGGGAGGAAGTCCAAGAAACAGGTGTTCTGAAGCATTTGTTTTTGTGTTGCTATGGTGATGATGGCAGCAGCAGCAGTGGCACTGCAGCCCCACAGTGGTATGAAGCCCCTCCCCAGGCTGTTGGGCCTATAGCTCCTATGGCAGGCTATGGCTGTGTCTTTGGCTGCCCAATTCCCTTGTGCTGCCAGTTTCTCATTTTCTAGTGTCCCTGACAGCTCCCCAGGCTTCTCCTTGGCTTTCCAATACATTTATGATAAAGTTAACTAGAGCTGTTTTCTGTTGTTTGTAACAAAGAACCCCAAATGCCACACATGCTAGCACTGTAACCCACTTTTGTGCCTGTTTTCTTTGTCATCTGAAATATGCCACACGGCCAAGAGTCAAGCAGTTTCTGTTTAAAATGTAATGGACTCATATTTGACACCAGGAGCCATGGTTCTAGAATAGCAGGCTTCAGGGGCCTCTAGGTACAAAGTAGTCATTTCTGAAAGTAGATTTATTTGGTGTGTTCATTGAAAGCACCACCATACTTTGTTTTTGTTGTTGTTGTTGTCATTATTTTCTGGCCATGGGGTAAATAACCCTAAGTTTTGGTCACTAATTTGAAGCATAAACCTTTACTTCTTTCCAGAGAGCACTCTGACTTCCTGAGGTGCCCTGCCCAGCTGGCATCATAGCTGCACCCTTCTAAGACCTCTCCTGGGCTCTAAGTCCCTGCATGCTCTTAGCCCTCTGTTCCTGCAAAACCCTTCCGTATTTGTGCCTCAAGACCCTGAAATGGCCTTCTCAGTCCTGTCTCAATTCTATTCATCCTTTCAAAAGTTCATATGCTAGCTTTTGAAAAAATATTTGGATACTCCATAGCTTCTCCCCTCTGTGTCTCCCATCGTAAGTTTCTGAGATCAAGAGCTCTGCCTGAGTCGTTTTTATAGCCCTGGTATACATGCTTGGCATGTCCAGAAACACTTACTGGTAGGGTGACTAGATTCCTTTCCTCAAGTGGGCTTGGATGTGCTATGAGAACCAGCAGGATCACGGTAGCCTTGTTCAACCAGACTCGAGTCCGGTCTCAGGCCCCCTCCCAACTTCTGGCACCCCTGGCATCCCTGTCCCTTCTCCCCTACCACTGTCTTGTGGCCTCAAACTGTATCCCATTTTCTGTGTGTCCTACCAAATTCCCAGTGTTTTACAGATTGTTCTCAAGCTCAGGACCTGTGGGAATGAAATGGCATCATGTGAAGACATGCTAGATGGAGCCTCTGACTGACATAGAGTTGATAAGGCACTAGCCCACGTAGCCCCTGCCTTGGACAAAGCACTGGCATGGAGCAAGCCAAATTCTGGGTCCCCTGAACCAACCTTTCCACTGCTCCATTGGTGGCTGTAGAAAGGTACTTTGCAATCCCTGTTTTCCTGTTTATTGCCTTCTAGCTTCATTGTCCTGCATGGGTGCATGCATGTGTGTGTGTATGCATGTGTGTGTATGTGTATGAAAGCTCAGTGAGACTTCACAGTCCCTTACATTTGTTCAGCTTTCCTAGACCCCTTGCATTTAGTCAGTTTCACTGGCTCCTTCCAGAAGGTGGGTGACCAAGAGACTGGGCTCAGAAAGTGTTCTGCAAACAGCAGAAATATGTCTACTTGGCAGGGGGTGGTGGGGAGCAGGAATTCTCCACACCAGCAGTAAGTAGTCCCTGGGTGGTGAAGAGCAGGCAGGGCTCTGGACTCTGGACATTGGTGGTGATGGTATAAAAGCCTGAACCAGCCCCAGCTAGGCCCCATTCAGGTACTCTGGTCACAGGCACCAAGTGCAGGACCCTGTAGACGAGCTTCAGGGCACCAAGACAAAAAGACAGCAGGCATTTTGGTGGGAAGAAGAAGAGAAACAAAGCAACTATGTAGGAGGCCTCCTGCCAAGGTGCTGGGGACTAGAGGACTGTTCACAGGGTCAAAGGCTTGAGGCTGACATGAAGCCTGGGAGCCAGCCTGAAGACAAGTAGGGACTGAGGACACAAGCTCATCGAAACTGATTGTCAAGTGCCCAGTCCAAGTCACTGCTCAGTGAGGATCATGCTTACATTTAGCAAATAAGCTGGAGATTCAGCACTGAGTAGTTCACTTCAACAAATACTGATTGAGCTTCTGCATGTGGTATGTTAGACCAGGGTCTAAAAGAAATGAAAAAATCTCAGTCTTTTCCCTCAAAGAGCTCACAGTCTAATGAGGAAAACAGACTGGTGAAGAGGATTGCAGCTGGGTATGGTGGTGCATGCCTGTAATCCTAGCACTAGTAGAGGCTGAGGCCCTAGAATTACAGAAAGTTTGAGGCCAGCCTGGGCTACATTGTGAGTGCAAGGTCAGTCTGAACTACACAGTGATACTCTGTGTCAAAAAACCAAAGGAGAAACAAAAAGCATGTGCGAGAACTACAATGTTTTATAGAAAGCTGAGGCAAATGGGTAAACTGGGAGCAAAAACTGGGCTAACCAAGCTAGGAAGGGGGACTGGTCTTTGGAAGGATCCAGGATGAGGCCACTCACTTCTAAATTTCAGATAAGGAAATGGAGGGAGAGTAGGATTGGCCTTTTCAGTGTTCTTGTATCAATTGGCAGCACTCCTTTGAAGGGCTTCTTAGTGAAACATCACATTTAAAATCTGCACATACACTGATCTGGTGTTTCCACTGGTAGGAATTGATCCTACATGAACAAAAGCTCAAAGTTGCTTGTACATGGATATTTATTGTTGCATTATTTGTAGTTACAGATATGGGAAAGCATGTACATGTCCATCACTGGGTGTCCAGCTAAATTATGGCACAGCTAGCAGATGCTTTTCTAGATGGTCTGTATATAGCATGGGGCAGGTCCTCTGGTACTTACTGCCATGCAACAGTATTTAGAATCAAGAAGTTATGAAAGCCAGGTACAGAACCATTGGCTCACTTACTATTTTTGTGTTTCACAAAATATACATATTCACATGGAGGTGTACATACAATATTCTGCAAAGATAGACAGGAAATGGGAGCCAATGTTGAAGGTGAGAAGGAACCTTGCTTTTCGCTGTTTACTTTTTTTTTTTTGCAGTACTTGGGATGTAACCCATGGCCTCATGCATGCTGAGGAAGTGCTCTCCCACTGATCTATATTCTCAGCTCCATTGTCCATTGTATGCTGTTTTCCTTTTGTGATACTTTGGTTTTGTGGGGATTTTTAAAAAGACTTTATTGGGCCAGGTGTTACCACTTACCCCTTGGGGATGCATTTGGCCGGCTCATTCTGTCTTTATCTTGAGGCCTAGCCTCCAACAGATGTGCCTCTGCCCACAGTTGTACTGTGTCTTCATCTTTTGTATTGATTCTTTTGAGGACCTAACCTCATCTGACTACCTACATTTCTGCTTAACTTAGCTGCCTACAATAAAATGTCTTGTTTCACTTTTGTGTTTGTGTTTTTGGTACTGGGGATTGAACCCAGGGCTCTCACAGTAAGCTACGTCCCTAGCCCCTTTTAAATTTTTTGAGACAGGGTTTTATTAAGTTCCTAAGTTGCCCTGGCTGAGCCCAGATTTACAACTCTCCTGCCTCAACCTCCCAGAGTGCTGGGATCTAGGGAATATACCTGCACCTGGCTGAGAAAGGCTTCTCAAAGGATGTCCTGTATCTGAGTTGGACCTTTCAGAGCCACTTCCTGGTTTTTTATTTGTTTGTTTGTTTTGTTTTGATCATGTATGTGCATGATAGAGAGAAAGCGAAGGAAGAGGGGAAGGAGGAGAGCAGAGATCTCAGGCAAAACAAACCAAATGAACAAAGGTCTAGAAGTATGAAATAAAATGGGGGGTGTGTGTGTGTGTGTGTGTGTGTGTGTGTGTGTGTGTGTTGTCCCTGTACTATGAGACAGACTCTACTAGGTGACTTCCAGTAATACTGTTACTGGAAAAGTCCATTGTCAGGATACAAGTGAGAAAAAGTTAGGACACTCAGCCACAAGGCCAAACCCTATGGAAATCAGAAATGTCAGCCCAAGCAGGGTTTGCAGGGGGAAGATGAACCTAGCTAAGCTGACGTTGGGTAGACAAGATAGTAGGCTGGGAGATAGACCAGCACTCAGGGTAGGGTCACCAGGATTTCCACATTGTGTGTACACAACAAAAAGATCATCGGGAACTCTAGCAGCAAGTCAGCAAACAGTGATTCTCGATGGTGGAATTACAGAAATATACTTACTTATTTTGTGTTTTGGGAGTATTTCTAAAATTGACTTCAATCAGCAGGTGAGGGCCAGGGATTTAGCTCAGCAGCTTAAGTGCTGGCCTGGCAAGCATGAGGTTGCAAGTTCAATTCCCAATTTATATAAAAAAATCAGCAGATGAGCAGGGCGAAAAAGTAAAAGGGCTCTTGGTAAACGCCCCTGGCGCCAGCTGGGAGCAGAACCAGAAGCGGCTACCTGAGACCTGGCCATGTTGGGACTTAGGCAGCTGCATAAGAAGGCAATTTGCTCGCCCTCTTGCTCAGCGCCCATGGTGCTGTCTGGCAGGAGAACCAGTCAGCTGTTCCCATGAGCCTACCATGCTCCGGCTGAGAATCAAACATTCTCCGCCCCCCCCCCCACCTCTGGCCCCTGTCAGCAACTGGGGACAGAGTTCTGAGCATCTCTTGGGAGGATGACCATATGCAATATAGCAAATATGGGGGATTTCCTTCTATGTTCTGTTTCAAGGCAAAGGTTATTTTCACTGTAATGTTTTGTAATGATTGTTATGCTCTATTCAATATTCTCCTTCAATTGGTTTTACAATAGTGTGTTATTGGTTTGATTTCTGTATACCTAATTGACTGGACAACTATTGTGAAGATAATGAGATATACTATAGTACCTATTACTACTATCCCAGTATCCTGCTGTGAAGTTCTGTACCAATGTCACTACATTGTCTCGATTCATTGGCTTTGTTTTATCTTGTTCTGTTGTATTTTTACTACATTCTAAATAAAAAAAAGTAAAAGGAAATTGGACTGTTGCTGGAACACTGACTCAAACCTTGCAAGTAAAGATCTTACTAGAGGGGGCTGGGGATTTAGCTCAGCAGCATAAGTGCCTGCCTTGCAAGTGTGTGGTCATGAGTTTGATCCCTGGTACTGATAAAAAAGAGACAAAAAAAAAAAAAAGATATTACTAGAGAAGCTGAGCAGGCTGAACTGGCCATCCTGATTCTTGTCCAGGTCCTTTTCAGGAGTGAGAAGCTTTGCTCTTAGGCAGTGTTGCCTGGTGGAAAGACCTTGGCATGTTGAGTGAGACTTCAGTCTGAAATAGCTTTCATGCTAATTACCTTGTGAGCACTGAACAAAGCACATGTCTTCTCTCAGTCCTGGTGTACTTACTTACAAAATGGGACAGAAATCCTATCCTATAGGGTGGCTGGAATGAGCAAATGAAAATAACGGATGGACAAAAGCTGCTATAGGCACTGAAAGGTCTTGTTATCATTATCGTTTTTCCCAGCTCTTTTCTTTGGGCTGTAGCAGCAGGATCCTATGGCTTAGAAAAAAGAAATGCTCCCTGCCCCATTTTCCTCTCTGTAGTGACTTTGCAAGGCTGACTCCAGATGCCTGGTCCTGATTTGGAGAGAAATACTTAGCAAGAGTCCAATATTCTCTTTGGAAGTGGAGTGCAGCAAGATAGGAGGAGGAAGAAGCAAAACGTTTGCTATTTTTTCTGTGCAGTTGACTCTGCTGCCCAAGGCCCTTTGCTCACCACTTTCTGCGGGCACAGATAGTAGCTGAGGCCCTCTTGGTGAAGGGCTTGGCTTCCTGTTGAGCATGCTCACCCTGTCCAGGCCCGCTGAGGAATGTGGGCTGATCCAGGCTGGATGACCTCTGTGTCTGTTCTAGCCCCTCCCAGGGCCCCAGTCTGACCCCTCCTCAGGCCTATATGAAGGAGTTTCTGTGTCACAGGGCCCACCTGATTAGAACATGGCTGTCTCAGGGACTCCTGTCTCACAGCTGACAAGACCAAGACTTGCTCAAAGTCCTCCAGGCTGGGGTCTCACCTGGGGCTGTGTGAGTTGGATGTTTTGACCATCTCTGTTCTCAAGTGGAAAAGTCTTAGGTCACCGAATTTTCAGGGAAGCAAGGGTGGGGTTCTATGGCCCAGTCCCCAGGGCTTATCTATGAAGGCATAGGACTTGTATAGGCAAATTTGATGGACTTTAAATCCCAGTCTGATACTGGTTTTCCAAAGATGGAACTTGTCCATTGGCTCATGGTCACCAGACAAGTGTCTAATTGGGACATTAAAATGTACCTTCCAGGCTTTTCTTGAATAGAAGGGGTTCTTTGTTCTTTCTGTTTTTTCTTCTCTTTGGGCCTAAAGAGAACCACTTGGTTACTTTCTAGCACTGGACTCTGAGTGAGTCACCTTACCTCAGTTCTCTCATCAGGAAAATGGGGGTATTAACACTGGAATGGCTGTGCAGAGAATATGAGAGCTTAGTGCAGGGGAAGTCCATAAGAGGCACTCTATAAGTACTGCTTCCTTCCTATATTTATTGAGCATATCCTTTTGGAGCACTAGGGAATCCTGAAGTGACTAAGACAGTCTCTGTCTTCAGTCTCAAGGGCTCAATTGCCTTTGGCTAATAGCCCAGGTTTGACTTTGAGTTCTGCTTCTGACCCGAAGAATTCTGGCCTGTCCAAAAGACTCTGGTGCTGCTTTAAGCTCTAGGCTTTCTGCTCTATATGATGCTTAAGATTCAAGCTTCCTCTTGCTGATCCAACCTCATCTAGTATGTGGAACCCAGTCAGGGGACAGTCCTCCCTGGGCTGAGTGCCAGTCTGCCAAACACTTCTGTAAGTATCATCTCATGGAATTTTCACACAGTTCTAGAATCCAAATCCTGGCAGGCTAGCTCTGTAATCACTGCTCCTAACCAATTGTTACTCTTGTCCCACTCTGTACTCTCGGGGTACACTGGGTGGGGGAGCAGCCCAAGGCATTGAGCACAGCCATGCTTGACATGAATGTTCTTGGGTTTTCTCAGTAGAATCCTCAAGTGACCAGTGCACTGCCAAGTACACAGTAAGTGCGTACTAAATGGTTGCTGAATAAATGAATGAATGAAGTGAACTAAAATAGGGTGAAGGCCATGGGGAGAGATAACACAGATTGGAAAGATAACCAACCAGTTTAGAAGACTGATCCATTTGCAAGTATGAAGTCTTGGATGACTCCCAGGGTTTTGGCTTGGGTGAGTGGATGATGAGGTCATTTACTGAGATAGAAACCCCACAGGAGACAGAGAATGCTAGGGGGTGGAGAGTAGCTCTGGCAAGTCCAGTTTAGGATGTGTGGAGTTTGGGGTGTCTTTGAAACAGCAAAGGGATGACCAGGAAGCTGTGAAATACCTGAAGTGTAAAAAAGAGGGATTTGGAGCTCCTGCTCAGCCCCTTCTCCCTCTTCTCCTCAGATCCCAGCAGCCTTTTTACCCTTCCTACTGGGAAGGAAAGGAAAGAATCTTTGATGGTGGGAATGGGAGGGAATAGACTGTTTAAACCAAACAAACTTATACACAGAGCCTGCTTGTTGCGGATCTGCTGATCTGGCTCTGGGCTCATGTAGGCTGGTTTCCAGTGTAGCCCCCACCCCCCACTGGCCCCTGCCCGCCTGCCGCCTGCTCCCTGCCTAGGTAAGCTCTGACAGGGCGACTTGTCATCTTTTCAACACCTCATTTTTCCCTCCTTACTCACTGCCCTGGGAAAGGTCCTTCCTGTTTGCACACCTCTGAGGCTAGGCCCAAAGGAGGAACAAAAAAAGCCTTCATGGTGGAGGGGAAGGGGGTGCAAAGGGAGAGGCTGAGAGAAAAGGAAGAGAGGGAGGAGTTGGGGTGAGGAGAGGGGGAGAAGGAGACAAGGTGAACGACCTGCTTCTGCCTCTCAGTTCTGCCCCCTCCCCCTCCCCTCACTGTGTCCTAGCACTGGGCTGATAGACACACAGGTCCACACACAGGGTCGGCTCCGAGCTACTGAGCTTAGAAAACAGCTACTACCACGTCTTTCCTCCCGCCAGCGGAGGCTTGGGCCTAGTGTCGCCCATGCTGGAAGCCCCTGCTGTTTCCATCCGAGGTCACCTAGGCCCCGGGGCTTCTTTCTCAGCTTCCCCACTGCCTTTCTCTGGATCTCCGAGTCTGAGGGGGTAACGATGTGTGTCTCTGTGGCTCCTGGCTCCCTAGCAGGACACCCCTCCGTGAAGCCCCGCCCCGTCTTGGCTACATGTAGTCCCGCCCCACCCCGCCCCCTTCGATCGCGGGGCTTGGAATCCAAGGCAGAGCTGAGCTTGCAGGACACGCCCCTCCTGTCCCTTAGCTCCCGCCCCACTCGGCTCCCACGTGGGGACCGGGGCTCCCAAGCGGGGCCTACCCATTAGCCACGCTCTCTGGCATTGTCCTCGGCCTGTCACTCACGCGATCCGTTAACATTTCTAAAGCTCAAGTCTAGCCGCCGCTTTGGCCCAGTCTGAGCGGAGGAACTTAGCCCTATAGAATCGCTAACAATTATAACTAACTTTCAAGAGCACTTTAGAGTATATAATTCACTTTTCTATATAGGCATTTCATTTACTTTTCAAAACAGCCCTTAGTGGTGGGACACTGACATCCAGAGAAGTTCGGTGAGTTGCTCAAGGTCGCTGAGTAATTTCCAAAGCCAAGATTTCAGCTCTGGTTTGTTTGATGCTAGAGGCCAACATTCTTTTCACTACCCCACCTTGCCTCTCGGTAGAGCTGAACTTGCTTGCTTCTGCTTGGCTGGGCTTTCTTAAAAGGTAGGCAGGGTGGTTCCATCTTCCTGGGGAAGGCACACTAGATCTAGATGGCCTAGGAGCTCCTGGGTGGGATCCGTGCCGCTGCTTACCAAGGGGCTCAGCGGTGATGCCTCCCTCCTGCCACAGCCCTGGCAATACAGCTCAGGCCCAAAGCACACGTGCCTGTGCAGAGAGGAGACTTGGTTAAGGGTTCCTGAGCCAGCTGCCTAGGTTCCTTTCCCAGCTTTGCTATTTAGCAATTGGGTGGCTTTAGATAAGTGACTTGTTTTCTCTGTGCCTCAGTGTTTTCTTCTGAGATGAAGAGGGTAGTTTGTCTGACAGGGTGATAATGAGTACTACGGGAGTTACCTTGTACAGAAAACCCTGAACAGTACCTGGACAGTTCTGGGGATGAGGCATCGTGGTGTGAGCACAACATAATTTTTTTTTTCTTCAGTCAGGATTGGATTCAAATCCTAGCTCTTTCACTAACTGGTGGCTTTGATTAAGTGACTTAATCTCTCTAGTCCTCAACTTTCTCAGCAGTAAAATGAAGATAATAATAGTTCTCTCTTCTCAGAATTATTATGCATATTTGTGCATAATGTGTGCACCAGTGTTTTCTCAAAAGGTAGAATGCCATTGAGACTATATACCTTAAAAATGATTTTTACTCATTCTTTTAAAGATCTCATTTGTAATCTTGACAACTTTTATCTCTTTTTGCCTCCCCTCTGACACAGGAATGACTCTTATCCTGGGTGCCAGGTGCTTCCCAGGTCCCACACTAATCTTGGAGCAGAGTAAACATGTTCAGAGCCTCTTCCTATTCAGTCAAGGTGCGGAGGACAGCTTTAAGGCATGTACTTTCCACATTTGTACCTTCTGTGTTCCTCTGGGTGAGGAGGAAATCCCTCACATATGCTTTACACTTGAAGTCTAAGAACTCTGTTTGGCTGTTTACTTATATTAGGGCCACTATTCTGGTTGAGCAACTTAGCAAGACCCTGTCTCAAAATTAAAATTTTTTACAGGGGCTCAAAATTAAACTCTGTCTGGGGCTTACACTGGGGCTCGGTGGGCAGACTCTGTGAATCTCACCTTCCAGAAGGAATGACAAGGTCCACAGATGGGAAGAAACTTGCTCACAGATCTACAGTGAGGAGCTGAGACCAAGTCTTGAAAGAGCACTGTCAGGACCAATAGCTAGTGTATGTTTTCTGTGCCCTGGGACACATTTGCAAGATTTTACCTCTATAGCTATCCCCTCATAAACAAAATTTAGAAGCAAAGAAAACATTGTTTTCATGAACTGCACCTAGTTTATCTATATAAATTTTTTTTCCTTTCAGTACTGAGGACTGAATTCTGGATCTTATACATCTTAGGCAATTGTGTTGCCACTAAGCCACATCCCTAGTGCTTTAGAAAAATTTTAATTTTGATACAAGTCTTGCTAAGGTGCCCAAACTTGTCTCAAACTTGTGCTTCTCCTGCCTTAGCCTCTTGAGTACTTAGAAGTACAGGCATGCCGTACCACATCCAACAAGAATACCTACTTTAATTCTACTGCAACATTTGACTTGTCTCTAATGATGACTTTAAGCAACCTGTAGTTTCTTTAGAATAATAATTCTAATAAGCCAGCATTGCTACAGCTGTATTAAAACTAGCCCAAGTCACTTGAAGACTTCTTTGTCTCTTGAAATCTCCAGGTTAGAACCCTAGTAAAAAACATGTCTATAGTGGAAAACTTTTCTGCTTAAGCCAGTGACTGAGTTGGGCTTGAGGTAGGGATCCCAGAGGAGGAGGTTATAGGATTCTTAAGGGCATGCATAGTTTGTTAAAGCAGACTCAAGATAGCTATTTTTCCCTGTGGTCTAACCTCCAGAAAGCTAAGCTTGTATCCAAAACTTTTTGTTTGCTGTAGGATAACTAGAACACAGAGGTGGATACCCATAAATAAAGACAGAGCAACATAGAGCCCTTGCAGTTCACTAAAACAGGCAAGACCTGGCTGCCTGGTATACCTCTAGGCTTAGTTCTTTTTCTTTTCTTTTCTTTTCTTTTCTTTTCTTTTCTTTTCTTTTCTTTTCTTCTCTTCTCTTCTCTTCTCTTCTCTTCTCTTCTCTTCTCTTCTCTTCTCTTCTCCTTTTTCCTTTCTCTTCTCTTCTATTCTCTTCTCTTCTCCTCTCTCTTTTTTTCTTCCTTTCTTTCTTAGATGTTGGACAGGAAATCCAGTCTTACACATGCTAGATAAGTGTCTACCACTGAGTTATAACCATAGGTCTCCATTTTTATTTTTTGTATTTTGAGACAGGGTCTCACTAAATTGCCAGACTGGCTATGAACTTGTAATCCTACTATATCAGTTTCCTAAATAGCTAGGATTATAGGTGTCTGCCACCAATCCCAGAACCCTAGTCTTATTTATTTCATGGCCTCATGAACCCAGGGCCTCACGCATGGAATTCAGGTGCTGTGCCATGAGCTATATCCCAGCCCTTTTGAATTTTGTTTATGGTACTAGGAGCTGAACCCAGGGCCTTCAGGCTGAGCTATATCCCAGCTCCCCTCCCCTCTTGTTTAAAAGACAGGGTCTCACTAAGTCACTAATTTTCCAGACTGGGCTTGAACTTGTGACCTTTCTGCCTCAGTCTCCCAAATAGTTGGGATTACAGGTGTGTGCCACTATGCCAGGCTGTTCACCATGCTTAAGTACTGCCTCACTTCCTGAACTCCTCTACTATTAGTGATAACTAGAAACCATGAACATGCAGAGAGACAGAAGATGGGTAGTAGATACCACAGAGCTCTAGCCAGGAGGGTCTTTAGGTCATCCTCTCATTGTAATATCATTGTCACATCTAGAGAAGACAAGGATTTGTTGAAACTCCCCAGTGATTTATCATCAACTCAAGAGAGCAGACCCAGGTCTATGAACTCCCAAGTCAGTATCTTTCTGCCTTCCTGGAACAGTGTTGTACTCCTAATTTCATGCGGAGTTGTTTTCCATACCCTGGACTCCTCCAAGTCTGTGCTCTTCCACAAGATCTGTGCTTTTCCACACCATAGCCACACACAACCTGTGACCATTACATACCTGACCATAGGGACGGAAGGAGTGAGGTGTGGTGTGGCTCATTGGTAGAGCACTTGCCTCACATACAGGAGGCACTGTGTTCGATCTCTAGAACCACAAACAGCAATAATAACGGAGGCAATGAAATAGAGATGCACTGGAAACAAATCTATAAAGTAGACTTTGGAGATTTCATGTGGAAACAGGAAAGTCAAATATGCCTTTAATAGTTTTCATATTGGTCCTATAAAATCTCTGCATCCTCCAGCCAGCCATTTTTGGTCACTTGCCTGGGTACTGCATAAAGTTGTTAGTAGAATAAAATAATTTTATGTTGATTACAGACTGAAATAACAATATTTGGATATACTGAGTGAAATAAAATATATTATTACAATTAATTTCACTTTTAAAAAACCTTTGTAAAATTAGCTCCTAGAAAGTTGTACCTGTAGCTTACATTGTATTTCTGTTGGACAGCACAATGCTAAATCTCCCACAGAAATAACATTATTATTAGGTCTGAAGAGATGCCCCATAAAAAGCCGGGCAGATAATAGAAGAATGTCCCAGCAGATGGCAAGAAGCCAAGGCCCAGCCTGACAGCAGTAGGGTCAGTGAGCCCAGGGTCAGAGGGCTGGGCCAGAGTCAGGTGGTGACAACCAATCAAAGCATAACCACAGGGCATAGGATTTGGAGGCCTGTCTACAGTCCTAACAAGACTGAGAAGACTGGGCAACAGCCCTGGAAAGCAATGATTATGTGCTTGAGGACATGCTCTCTGTGCTGGTTGCAGTGCAGTTCTACCATTTGACAGCCATGTGACCTTGAACAAGTTACTTAACCTCTTGGTGCCTTGGTTCTCTCATCTGTGAAGTTGGAGTATTGCTAAGAGTTCCTATGCCGTGGGATACATGTACAGTGCTAGAAGAGTGCGTGGTACACACTAAGTACTCAAAAGGTAATAGTTATCATCATTATTGTCAGGAAAGCAAGCAGTGGGTATGTTCCTCTCATGGCAGGCTGATGGGTTAAGGAGCTAGCTGTTGGATCAGGGGTACAATGCTGAGGAATGAGTTGGTGTGAAACCAGTTAGAGGTGGTCTTGACACTCAAGACAGGGGTCCAGGTAAATCTCCAGCTGAAATGGTGGTGGTATACTCGAGGTCAAAGTGATCATAGCTGTGGCCACAAGAAGCTGCAGGCCCAGGAAACAAGGCATCTCAGTCCAACTAACTCCTTCTATTTCTTTTAGTAATATCTCTAGATATGAGAAGCTTTGTCCCAGCCTTATGCATAGGGATTCCAGGCTTTGGCACAGAGAGGGGAAAATCACATGGAGACATATAAATCCCTTTGTCCAAAACTCAAATAACAAGACCTCACTCTTGCTACAAAGCAAGAAGCAGCACTTGACTGCTTCCACTGCTACTTTTCTGTTTGTACTCTGGGCTTTGAGCTTTGTGTAGGCAGTCTGGGAACTCCATTGATATTCACAGTCATGCTCAGGAGTTTAGCTTTTCTTTCCCCAGGATAATGAGGTTGTAGCCTGGGCCTGGCCCTTCAGATAGCTGAGTCCTAGAAAGTGTGTCCTTGCCTCTTCTCTACTGCTCCTCCTGCTCACTATGTTTGAGGCCCTGCTGAGAAGAAAGCACAAGTGTCAATAGGAGACACAGAACAAAAAAGACTAAGGAAATATATTTTAATATCTGCCCTAATCCAGCGAGGCATGAGACACTGGTAAAGGAGGCCCAGAGAGACTAGCACAGTCCAGTCTGAGGCAGAGAATGATTTCTGGTTCCCCCATGGCTGATATTCCCTCTCAACTTCAGAAGTGGAAGAGAAGACTTGCCCATCTGTTTGGAATTTACTGCAAGAAAAAGAGAAATGAGGAGGGAGGGGGAGAGGGAAACGAGCATAACAGAGGGGGAGAGTAATGAGGCGAGTGTCTCTCTCTCTCTCTCTCTCTCTCTCTCTCTCTCTCTCACACACACACACACAAAATTAATATCTAATGTCCTTGACCACCATTTATTTCCCAAACCTGTCCCTAAGCATCCATCCTTAGCAGTGCTGCTGACATGGACATAATGCACTCATGAGTTTGCAGAACCCCCTGGGACAAGGGCTTTGAGTGGATACCAGGCCATCAGACAGTTCCTTCTAGGCCTGGTAGTCTTAATGTACTGCCACCAGATGCTTCTGGAAATGATACATTAGTGTACACACAAGTATGCATACACATGCATGTATGTGTTGTGGGGCTATCTTCTGCCAACTCCTGGAAACTCCTGCTGTCTGCCACAGTCTAAATCAGATGCTCTCTGCTTCCTCAGTATGGTTTCTGGTGGGCAAGGATAGAGATCAGGATTAGAGTAGACATGAGAGGCAGGCCGGCAGATCTGAGAGGAGGAAGGAGCTGAAATTCTGCTGCCAGAAATAAGGTCTGTGGCCTGTCACCTTAGCCCAGGTGCTCACCATTCAACCATCCAGTCCATAACAAATTGTAGGTGCTTGAGATTGGCCTGGGTGGACAGGCCCTGAAAAAATTCACTCACAGGGAGCCATGGTTACCAATCTAGAAAGCCCTTGGCAGAGATCTCATGAAACAGAATGCTTAGCTCCTTAGTGGGAGCTGTGGGAAAACTGAGGGAAGCCTGGAATCTGTTTTCCTACAGAACCAGAAGGCTGAGAAAAGTAAAAGAGCACTGACCAAGGGCCAGAAGGCCACTGTCTGAGGCTTCATCTGGAGCCTGATCTGCTCTTGAGCAGTGCCTATCCCTCTCTGGACCTCTAAGTGAGGGACCTGGGGCCCCAGGATCTTTATTGCCAGCTCTAAGTCAGGACTCGCTGAATCACGATACATAGATTCTATTCATGTCTGCGGACATATTTGAATCCTTCACATCTGAGACTCAGTGGGATCTCCCAGAGCAATCATCTCTCCAGGCAGCCCCCTCCCTCTAACCACCCAACCCCAGCTAGGAATCTTGAGGAACTTGTCTATCTGGGAAGGGGCGAGCTGCCTGCCCCCCATCTCACCTGCACCTCCGGAAGTCCTTCCTGTATCTCTCTTTCATCCCTTCAGTATATTCGGATTCTCCTGAAAGTAGTGTCTCTGGGGTCCCATTTTTAATTTCTTTTGTTTTCCCCAACTAAGGAGAGGAAGAATCTGACTGCACATCTGTTAGGAATTTGGGGTGGGGGTAGGGAAATGAGGTGGCTCACTTCTCTCCATGAGTTCCAGAGTGGGGAGAACCTGGGAGAGCCAGGGCCTCCTCACCACCCCTATCCTACCCACCATGGTCCTTGTCAGCTGCCTCTTTGGCCTTTTTCATCTTTGAAACAAACAAATAATCAGGAGGCAAACCTGAAACCTTGTGCTGAGACAGTAAACAGAGAGGCCAGGCTCCGGCCTTAATGGGCCCCAGCCCTGGCCTGTCTGCTCCCGCCAGCCTGCCTGCCTCCAATGTGTTTCTGATTAGTACTTCGCTAGCAGCTCTGCCACGCTGAATGTGGCAGCTACCTCAGCACCGCCCCTCCAGAGTCCAAGGATGGGAGAAATGAGAGGAGGGGACTGCACCTCCCCATCCAGCTTGGTGCAGAGGCTGAGACAGGAACTTTGGAAGCAGCCATGACCAGGGAAGGGGACAGGAAGAGGGATGAATTTCATCTGGCTATAAATTGGCATGCTTCTTATTTAAGGACCCAGGTCAGTCACCTGATCCCCCTTACCCATTTTTCCAAAGGACAAGGCAGAGAAAGAGAATTGGAAAGAGAATGCTCTGAGACTAGGATGGATTCTTTTCAAGGACTCTAAGTGCTGTCTGTGCTCAATCCCCAGTACCACATACAAAAAAGAAAGAAAGAAAAAGGAAAAGGAAAAGAAAAAAAGGAAAGAAGGAAAGGAAAGGAAAGAAGAAAGGAAAAGAAAAAAGAAAAGAAAAGTCTTCATGTAGCTTGGTCCCAGCCACTGCGGAAGGGCATCATTCCATTTCTGCTCACTGGCCTGGCATGGCTCCTCTCACATCATGAGGGGTGTCTTCTTGCAAGTCTGGTGCATTTTCCTTGGTCACTTTTTCCGGGTCCTCTGTTTAATGATAACACCTATACATTCTAAAGTGCTGAGCAGGCCAGCAGAGGAGAAAGAATTGGCCACTTTGGGCCAAAGAGGTTTTCCCAAATCATTTGATAAAATCAATTTTGCATCACTTCCTCCCACATCTTTCCTAAATCCTTAAACCACTGCTTACCAATCTCTCTATGGCTGGAATTAGAGCTAAAACTGGGACTGGGATCAAGGCTGAGCAGAAACCCTCTGTGACCCTAAGTAGAAGGTACAGAGACAGCCCTTATGCTCTGTCCTTGATGGTTGTCCAACCACTGTTCGCCCAGCCCGAACCCAGCCTAGTCCTTGGATCTGACTATAACCCAAGCTCTGAGCAGAATGGGCCATGGAGAACCTCAGTTTCTGTTAGAAGAACAAGCCCTGCACACCCAGTGGGTCATTTGGAGCTGGGAGAGTGGGGAGCTTCTCCATCTTGGCAGCTTTTCTAGTCCCCCATCCATGGGAATGTGGGAGGTGAGGGAGGCAGGACTTCCTTGAGTAGGCAGCCCCTGAGACCCTGTGGCTTTGTGGCTGTTTATTCCTTCCCCTGCTTTTTCTTAAGACCTAAACATTTATCATAGTGCCTAGCCAGTTCCAGTTATGCAAGCAGCATTGTGTGTTAACAAGAAAAATATCCATCAGTGGCGTGTGCAATCCAAGGGCCTTTGTCCTCTAAGCCACCCAGTACTTCCCTTCTAGCAGCCATGCCAGGCCCTGCTGTGAGGTAAAAGGACGAAGACTGTCTGTGTAACCATCACTGCTGCCACACAATGGAACAGAAACCCGGGGGCTGTGTGTTTGTGTGTGTGTGTGTGTGTGTGTGTGTGTGTACTTGGTATGGTGTGTGGGAAGCACAAACTTTGCCCTGTGGACTTTCTGAGAGTGAGGGGCAGCTGACTTGAATCAGCAGCATCAGAGTGGGCAGAAGAGGGCTATGACTCACATCTGCCCCCTAGATGTGTTGCTTCTCTGTGTGAGTGGCAGTTCATCTCTTCCTTTGTACTTTCTCCCAGGCCCAG
This sequence comes from Cavia porcellus, assembly GCF_034190915.1. NCBI lineage: Eukaryota > Metazoa > Chordata > Mammalia > Rodentia > Caviidae > Cavia > Cavia porcellus. The sequence goes on along the minus strand of NW_026947486.1, from coordinate 35,047,950 downwards.
GAGTCAAGGCTCCCAAGTCTCTGCCTGCAGACTTGGGGGGTAGGTGTGCAAAGACAGCAGAATTGCAGCTAGGGGCAATAACATGCTGCCTAAGCCAGGAGGAAAAAAACAGCCCTAGACTGTGCGCTGCCACTGATGGACTGCTCCATTTCCTCATCTAATACATGGTGGGGGGAGGGTTGGATGAGATGACCATGGAGGCTCCACATGTGCCCACTGTGCCCAGCTGTCTAGCTGGCACTACTTGCTGTACCCTAGGGCTCTACTGCTTTTCTGGAAGCTGCTCTTTTTTCCACCCTTCCTCCTGTAGTCAGCTGTATCATGCTGGCCCTGTCAGGAGAGGGCAGAGGCTCTGGCTCCATCATCATGAGATGGAGTCACAGAGCTTATTCAGTCATCCATCTGTCATATACCAGCATCCACAGGATGTCAGGCACTGTCCACACTCATCCAGTGCAAGGGACTCATATCCCTTATACCTCTCTGGTCAAGACCTCTGCCTGCTATATCCCTGTTCAACAACTTTGGCCTCTGACTCTAAAGTTTCTTCCTCCACCATGCTACCACCCCTCCCTTTCCTGCAGCTGGGGCTGATACCTAGTAGTCCCTGATGGCCCAGGACCTCGTCCCACCTCTGAGGAACATCCTTCAGGTCCTTCATTCTGGTGCTCATCTTGCTTAGGCTATTCAGCCTTGGTTTCTTTTACACTGATGTCCTCTCTACTAGAGGCTAAACACTAGAGATTCCTTCCCTTGCTTCACCTTATCCAAGATGTGGTTGAACCCCAGACCTCCTAGCCAGAGCTTTCTGGATCCTGCCCGTATTCACCACTTCCCCATATCCTAGCTCTGTGACACACAGTGCTCCCTCCCAGCACCTCTGAACTCTGCTCTGCTGTAGGGAGTCTCATCAACAAAGGGAAACCCTGTGACAGCCAGCAGGATGGGACCTGTGAATCAGTGTGGGGGCACTTGTGCAAGGCCAGTGGAGGGGGTGAGGAGGGGCCATTGAATGGGGATGGAGAGTGTGTCTCGGGGGACAGCTAGCTGGGGTATGTGTCAGAGTGAATGGGCCAGTGTGTGGCTCCATGTGTGACCCTCCTAGAAGCTGTCAACCTGAATTAGCACATATGTGGGTGAACCTGTACGTGTACACAGGAGGCAGTGGGGGCTGAGGGAGGGTAGGACAAAATATTGGCTTCAGAAGCACAAGAGGTTTCTGGTCCAAACCCTGATGCCAGGGTTTTAACCTACTTCCCCAACTCTGGGCCTTAGTTTCTCCATCTGTAACAACTTATAAGAGTTGAACTGTAGATCTCCAAGGGTATATGGCAGCTCCAACATGCTCTAGTTCCTTGATGCTCTGTGTGCTAAGGCAGGATCCGAAAGGCTTGCTTCCTGCAAAAGGAGGACACCAGGGAAAGATATGCCAAGTCACTTCTGAAATATGAATAAAACATCCTTTTCTCATCTGTAACTCACAGTCCTGCGTCTTACTACAATCAATGTAAAGGCAAAGGCAAGGGCAGTGGGCTGTGGCTGTGAATTCTCTGCCAGTTAAGAAAGGGGCAGGCAACCCAGAATATCAGCCCTGAGTTCCCCAGGGATGCCACATGTTCACAAATGCAAAGAGGAGGCTCCTGGGAGGAGACTAGGGAACACTTGCCTGCATGTCACCCTAGGATTTTTCTCTAAGAGGGCCTTAAAGGCAGCAGTCTAATGGAAGGTTGGACATCCCTGGAGGCTGCATTAACAAACATTGTGCTTAGATGATGTGTACTATAGTACTTAAAAATCACCATATCACACTTGTTACCATCACTGCTGAGTTAGATTTTAATCCTGATTTTGCAGTTTGCTTCACTGGACCACCTTGGGTAAGTCACTCCTCTTTCCCATGCCTTAATTTGTCTGTCTGTACAATGTTGGAGGTGGGGAATGGTGTGCCATGTTTCCAAGGACTTATCTAGTCAGTTCTCATGTACAATAACTGCATGACTCTCACAAGCAAGACCTTGAGCTGTGGAGCTGTGGAAGGGGAGGTCAGTTTTGTTCATATTCCAGTGAAAACAAGAGCACTTGAAATCTCTGGTAGGAAACATACTTCCTATGCTTTGATTTGAAGTTAGGCAGGCAAAGGGACTTGTCCAAGGTCACAGAAAAAATGAGTGGCAGAACAAGGCCTAGACCAAGTCTTTAGGATTCAAGGCCACTGTCCTTTACTCATGTACAAGTAATGGACTTCAGGAGGTTCTAGGAAAATGGGTGGGAACTAAGACAGTCTCCGAGATTCACAGCTGGGTCCGAGAAGGTTAAATTCCCAGCTGGAAGCATTCAGTGTGGCTTCCAGAAACCAGGCAGTCCTTACAACTTGCAAATACTACTTTAGGCCACAGGAAATGATCCCAGACCACAAGGCCCAGGGATTGCACCAGAAGAGTCCTGCCTGCATGTCAGCCAGCATGTGGGAGCAGCAGCCTGGGTTGGGAGTAAACCAGAGGCAGGCGGCCTACAAATCTGGAGTTTAGGCCCAGTTCCCTTATTCTGTTAGTCTGCTAGCAGAGGACCCTTGGGCAAATCTGTCCCTTTCCCCAGTGTCATTGTGAACTGATGACAATAGACAGTAACTCCTCATGGCGTTGCCATGAGGGATAACTGTGCAGCCAAAACTGTAAAATGCTGCTCACGCATAAGGAGCTGCTGCTTATATACATGACCTCCGGCTAAACTGGGCGGGGTAACTCTGGATGTGCCCAGTTCCAGGGCCAGGGGCTCCTTTTTGGAAAAAGCCAGAGGAAAGGAGCCTGTGCTGGGGGCCCTTGCTATGAGAGGAGGGGCAAGGGGGCATCCTTGGTCTGTGAGCAGTGGGAGTTGGGGGCCCTGTAGCAGCCTTTCATGTAGGGACTAAACCGCGCTGTCCTGAGGCAGAGCAGGAATGCCATTCCACAAAGCCACCCCACATCGCCGAGATCACCGAGCCTGCCATGACCACAGTGAGCTGGCCTTGACCACAGTGTTGGGGGGGGGGGAGGCCCAAAGAGGGGGAAGGGCTTCTGGCCTTTTCTCTGGGAAGAATCTCCTTCCAATAGGGTCCGGGCTAGAACACAGTAGAACACAGGATTTCCATTTCAATACTCCCTGGCAATCTGCCCTCCCCAGAAATCTGCTAAAGGCTCGCCAAAAAGCCTTTTAAAACACACTAATTACAAACAATTCCTCAGCTTCTCCTGATTTCCCTCTGTGCGGCAGTGTGTGTGTGTGTGTGTGTGTGTGTGTGTGTGTATGTGTGAAAGCCTAGGGCCCAGTCAGCCCCAAAGACTGACTCAAGTGGCCCAAGACTTGGGCCCTGCTTTCTTCCCATTGCCTGCAGGCCTAGCTGGGCTCCAGTGGTAGCAAAAGTTATAAAAGCCTGGAGCAGGCATCTGGGAAAATGCGCCATGATTCCAGGAAGCCTACTGTAAATGGGGCCAGAGCAGAATCATCAGGGAGCACTGCCTGCTCTCCAAAGCCCGTACCTGGGCCTGAGCTTCAACTGCTGGCCCTCAACCCTGCTTTGTCTTTCTGCTGCCACTGGGCACAGAAAGCCCTAACATTGTTGATTTCCCTAATGTCTGATTTTGAAGACCTAAAATGCCTTCATCATCCTGTTCTGATCAGTTTAATACTATTTTGTTTTGTATGAATTCATTGTGTGTGAAGATATGGACAACTATTTAAAAGAAAATAAGAGACAATATGATAGACAGTGAAGATCTCTGGTTGTCTTCCTTTGAAATCTGTGTCTCTTACATTGTTTTCTTCTGATCTGTTTTGTTCTGTTTAATTTCACCCTCTTTGAAATAAAATTTTTTAAAAAATGAAAGAAAGCCACAACAGACACTGTCACAGGGCCAGAGTTGAGTGCATGAAAGATGGATTCATTCCCCACCTCTGGCCTCCAGGGAAACAATGGGATTGTATGTAATGAAATGAGTTCCTGGAGCCCAACAAAACTCTGCTCTGGCCAGTTTGATCTAATCTGGGGAAGACCTTGGGGCAGCTTAGCTGAAGTCTGGCTTGTTCACAGCAGCCCCTTGAAGCAAGGCCCCAGGTCTAGGGCAGTCATTTTATGACTTCAGGTGGCTGAGTGAAAGGAACCCCATAACTGGTTCCAATTGGCCTCAGCTCATGTCTTGTTCATCATGGGGATGATGCAGCACCTGGGAAAAAAAGGGAAACTACTTTCTGCCTCTCACAGCTTTGTCTGATGCCAACAATCCTCACCAACACTCATAGAACATGTGCTGTATGCCAGTATGTTATGTGTATTTGCTCATTTAATTTTCTCAAGCAGCCTTGTGATGAAGAAACAGATGCACAGAGAAGTTGAGTGACTTGCCAACAGTCACACAGGTAGTAGGTATAGAAACTGGTCTTGGGACTCATTATGGCCCTAGAGTCTTTATCATGGTGTTCTAAGGTCTACTCAGAGAGAACAGTCATAACTACTGCCATTTGTTAGTGCCTACTGTGTCAGCCACTTTACATGGGTACTCACAATTACTGTTCACAATTCCATTAGACAGACCTTATTGTCTCCATCCTATAAATGAGGCCACAGACTCAGAGGATCTTTGTGACTTTCTCAAAGCCCTAAATTGGTAAGGGGCAGATAGGAGATTTCAAAACCCAGCTCTGGAGCAGAGGGTGTGGTAGAGTGCTTGCCTAGCACACGCAAATCCCCGAGTTCCATCCTCAGTACCACAAAGTAATAATAATACTAATAGCAATAAGAATGATAACATGGTTCTCCCTGGTTCTTGCAGACTTACTTTTTCTAAACACTTATGTCACTGTTACAAGCTCTACATGAGTTCAGATACATTGTTGTATCTATTTGGTGCTTAGGAAACATATCATCTTTTTTGAGGCTCACATCTACTGCTTACATCTACTGTGTCTGGAGGGATGCTGCATCCCTTCTTAAGAAGAACACTGAATTTGATGAGCCTTTTCTGTGGTCTTCTAGCCCTCTTCTTGGGCCCCACACAGCCACCTGAGCATTCCTATCCCTCTGTCTTTAGGGAGGAATCTCCCTAGTCACAGTCTCATTCTCCTCAGACCCCCAGCTGGAAAGAATAGGGCTTATTACAGAGTTTCTGTGTTGATTAAATGTTGGAGTCCCAGCTTTGCCTCCGAGTTGAATGACTTGCCGTAAGTCACTGCCCTCTCTGAACCATGGCTACCTCATCTCAGGTGTGTGAGGCTGATCAAATGATAAAACAAGATTGGAAAGCGTTTTGTAAGCTGCAGAGCACTGTACAGAGGTGAATGGGGGCTCTGGTAGGAAGGCCTTCATCCCTAGTATTCTGGCATGACCTCACTGCACATGTGTCCAACACATGTGTTGGCACCACTCTTTGAAACACTTTTCAGCCTCAGTAGGCTTCAAACAGATGGGTGAGAGGGAATCACCCTTGCCCCTGAGTTGTCTCTCCTCGAAGCACAACCTCGGCTGGAGTGGTCCCTTAGTCCTTTCTTCTAGGACAAGATTTCAAGACCACCTTGCCCCCAAGGCAGTCAGGTAAAGTAGACCAATCGTGATCTGGAATCCTGAAGATTTGGATTTAACTCAGATTTTTGTCAGTTGTTAAACTGTGATCTTGGCAAATTCCCTTTACCACTCTGAGTCTTGGTTTTTTTTTTTTTTACCTGCAAAATGAAAAGGATAATAGTACCATGAGGTTGGTCTGAGGCCCATAAGAAAAACTATGGGCTAGGTGCTAAAGATGCAAAAATATGTTGAATCACTCTTGCTCTCACTCTAGCTGCTTTTCTATATCTCTGCTCTGTTTTTTTTTTATAATGCTGAGGATTGATCCCAAGGTCTTGCACAAGCTAAAAGCTCACACCGTTCACTGAGCTACACTCACAACCTGGTACACCCTTGATAACAAGTAGCAGGGGAGGAAGGGCAAGCAATAGGCAAATGGTGTCAAGTGTCATGATGGAAGTTAGGGTTTTAGGGGCCCAGAAGGGGAGCACTTAGCTTAATCTCAGAGGAAAACTGCCTTCACAGAGATGGTACTTAAAGGGGAAAGAATAACTAATAACAGCTAACCCCTATGCAGTGCTTATTATGCAGCAGAAGCTGTTGTATAGCATGCACGATCTAATTTCTTCCTCATGAGAGAAATTCAAACTTAGGAGATAAAAACTGTTTCTAGCCCCATTTGGAGGACTGAGGCGGGCTAGGCCTGAGCCCGTGCTCTTGACTTCTCCACCCTAAGCTGCCTGTGTGAGTAGAAGTTTGCCAAGTGAGGAGGAGGCCAGCCATAAAAGCAGAAGTCCTGCCCAGGCTGAGGGATAGGACAGGTGAGTAGAGGGCAGGTGCATGAGGCTCAGGAACTCTGGACGTCTTGAGGAGTCCATGGCAGATTTTCATCAAGGAAGGACGTGTTCCCATGTGACTGTGAAAGGACCTCATAGGCTGTAGTATGGAGTCTGGTCAGAGCAGGACGCACTCTGGTGGCAGAGAAATGATACAGGCCTGAACTAGGTCCTGGTTTGTAGGGATGGAATGCTTGAGATGGATCCCAGAGCTATTAAGGAGGTAAAATTGGCAGGTCATGGTAATTAATTAGGTGTAAAGGGTGAGGAAGAGGAAGGAGCAAAAGTTTCTAGCTGGGCACCTGGGTAGATGGAGTGGCTGCCCCTTGAAAAGTGGAGTGAGCAAAAGTGTGATCTAGGGGTCTAATGAGTTGGGTTTGGGGTACAGTAGGTTTGCGATGTCTATGAAGATGACCACTGGGTACATGTCTATACTGGCTGAAGCTGGAGGAAGTGGTCTAGGCTGTGGTTACACGGAATTCACTTGCTTTCAGCAGTGGCTAAGAGGCCTCAATGAATGACTCTGGGGTGGAGAGGTGTGAGAACAATTCTTTGGGGAAACCCAATATTTAAAAGAAGACCTAGGAAAATGACTTAAGAATGTTCTAAGAAGTGAGAGATTCAAGGAACCCATGTCTGAGGAGCAAGAGGAGATTTTTCCAAAGCAAGTGATAGTCCAACCTATCCAAGGGTCCAGGGCTTGCTATGTTCAGGAGAGAGCAGTACAGCACTGGTTGACTTTTGTAATTCAGTCTTTGCAGGCCTGGGTGAGAGCTGAAGTAGGGATGGTAGCCTGGCAGTGGTGGTCTGAGCTGTGGTAGGCAAGTGGGGGAGAGGAGCCAGCCCAGTAAGAACCATGGAAAAGGAGAGACAGAGCAGCAGCTAGGGGGAGACACCAGGTGTATGGGGGATGCAAGAATGCAGGTGAAAATGTTAGTCTCTTCCCTCCTGGCTATTTTGCTCTCTGCCTCTCTTCCAAACCCCCGTGACTTGAGTCTCTATCCTGGGCATGCTTGGGTTTGTCAGTGTGTTTCAAAGTGCCAGGCCCTCCACCTCTCTTCAGGCTCCCTCAAGTCTCACAGCAGAAACCTCCCTTTGCTTGGCTCTAGTATAAGCCTCCGGGAGAGCTGATGAGACAGCAATTAGACCAATTGCAACGGCCATGTGCTCACATCTCTGTGCCAGGGCAGGCCTGTAGGCTTCCGGCCAAACTCTTCTGGGCCAGCCCTGTGCCTGGTCTTCCTCCTGTGTGACCTCACAGCAGCCCTCCTTTCCCTCCATTATAAGGTAATGGGAGGTTGGGAGATGGACTTGCTTGGGACTTCGGCCTCTGCTGGAGCTGGGCATCCCAGCATGTAGAAGCCAGGTACAACCCTGCCAGGCTCAGCACCTAGCCAGTATCCATCAATTGAAGAGCAGTTGAGGGGAAGGAAAAGAGCAGAGGCAGGCTTTCCTCCCATGTTCCTATCCTTCAGGTCTGTGCGACTCAAGATGTCACCCCCTTTTCAGGCTCCTGTGTCTCCGTCTCCCCAGAAATAATTCTAGGGGAACCAGACCCTATGAAGAAGTTTGCCTTTTCTGTTGGACTGGTTCTTTCAGGCCTATAACATGTACCTGCTGTGCTTGTGGCCATTGGGGTCTGATTCTTACAGACTTTTAGCCTGATAGGAAGACTTCCCAGTCCTGGGAGTTATCATAGAACATCACTACTCCAGCTGTAGCACATTCTCCCTTCCTGTTTCAAACTTACACTCCACGGATGAATGGCAGCCCCCTGGCTTTGCCCTTACCCTCTCAAAGCTGATATGTCTTCAAACCATCATAAAATGGTCCATCTGTTGTAGCAGTGTTTGGTAGAATGATGGCTGCAATACCTCTTTTGATTCTGCATTGAACCCACACTCCCCCATTCTTCTGCAGCATCTCAGTGACTGCTCCTGTGTTGGGCCCTGGAGGAACAGAAATGCCTCCAAGATCACCCCTGCTCTCCTGGGTGCATTGTGTGCAGAGGTATCCAGAGATTATTCACGTGTCTTGTGGGGGTCATGCTGGGAGACCATGTGGAGCACAGGATGGAAAGGCAAAGAAGGCAGTAACGCAATGGTACTGAGGAGTGGGGAGACTTGAAGCGTAAATAAGGGGTTGGGAAATGGGCAAGAAGGCAGAAGCAGCAGCATGGGAAGAAAACCCAAAGCATACAATTGGTCTTGGTGTTTTGTTTTCTGGGGAATACTGGGGGTTGAATACTAGGCCTTTGCACTGAGTTAAAAATCCCAGCCTTTGTTTTTCCTCCTCTACTCCAATCCCCGACTTTTTGAAAAAAAAATTTTTTTTGAGAAAAAAGTCTCACCAAGTTATTAAGCTTCTCAGGCTGGATAATTCTCCTGCCTTAGCCTCCTAGAGTGCTAGAACATGGTTGTATGCTACCATGTCAGCTGGTCTGGTGTTTTTGAAGGCTGTGGGTTGGGTTCTGGGCACCCAGCATGGTACAGATGGGGACACTGAGGCATGGAAAGGCTATCCTTGGGAAGTGGTGATGAAAAAGTAGAGAAAAGCTACACAAGGTACAACTGGAAGACTAGAATCACCATGTTGTTTGTGGCTTGGCCTGGCAGAGACAGAATGTCTAATGCACTGGAGCTGCGTTTTGTCTATAAACTGGTAACAGAGACTCACAACCCTCAGTCTTCTCATCTCCAAAGTGGGAATAATAATGCATACTTTATAGGCTTGATGTATGGTAGAAGTGACATCATGCCTATAAAAGGGCCTTAGAAATGTCAAGTTCTGTGTCCATAGGAAAGATAGTTATTATTGGGACCATTCTTTCTGGTCCTTTAGTTACTACCCGCAGGAAGCCTCAGTTTCTCCAAACTGGCAGCTGTCAGCACTCTTCTGATTGTTCCTTGTACAGCATGTGGAAGGCAAAGCCCATGTCTGATCCTTCTCTGCAAGTGCCAGGAATAGCCCCTGGGAATGTTCTCAGCTGGTCAAGATGCTCATGCACTTGGGCTCCTGTTGTGCACACACAGAAGGCTTACCAAGCAACACAAACACACGTCTAGGCAGCCACACTTGGAGATGTCCCTGTGGGTAGGTGTGTGCTCAGGTATACCCGCCAATACATCCAACTATCTCTTTCCTCTGCACACCCCCACAGGAATAGCCTCCTTCACGTTCCCCTTATGAGTTCGTTGAATTCAATCCCACTCACTCCAGTTTACAGATGAATAAAGTGAGGCTTGGATTCATGTTGTGCAGACAGCAAAGCTTACATGGAAGCCCTGGCTCTCCCATGGCATGCTCCCAGTCCCTCTTCCCCACTCTGGCTGATTTCTGTTCCACGTCAGACACCACAAGCATCAGTTTAACCTTGGGAAGGGCTCACAGAACCAATCACTGGCAGAAAGCAGAGACTGGGGGGAGCTGAGGGTTTGGCATTGAAGAGGGAGGGAAAATTGATCAAAACCCTGTCACAAAGGAGAGGAGATGAAAGAGAGACAGAGGGAGGGGGTGAGAGAGAGAGAGAGAGAGAGAGAGAGAGAGAGACAGAGAGAGAGAGAGAGAGAGAGAGAGAGAGAGAGAGGGTTTCCATTCACAAAGAAATCATTATGGTTAATTTAATTCATTGTAGCATTTAATACAGAAAAGCTTTTCTACAGAGACTGGGCATCAGGCCAAGATTTATATATAAATGGGTTTTATTTTAAAAGTGAATGCAGTGAGGGGGATAGGCTGGGGTTAGCCCTCTCACTTCTTCTCTCCTTGCCTCCCCTCTTTCTTTATCTACCTTGCTGGTGCTGTGTAGACCAGGAATTAGGCCCCCCACAAAGCAGCATCTCCCTACTTCCCATTCCTACGTCCCAATATTTTACTTTCCAATACCTTGCTGCCTTCATTTTCTCAGGGCCACAGGGAGATCCTGAGTGGGGCCCAGCTCAGAGCTGCTTGGAAATAAAAATTCTTGGATGTTCTTAAGAGAACATTTAGAGATCACTCTACTTTTCTTGTCTCCATTCAGGCAGTCTTGCCCAGGTGAGAATACTGGGATGCAGTAAAGGAGACTAACCTAACTATGGGCATACAACTTGGCCATTGATGATGGTGGAACTTGAAACTGTGTCTTCTGTTTTTTAGTCCAGTGCTCCAGAAGGAGTAGTGTCTCTGCCTTATTAGCTCCTTAATTGTGGGGGACTAGCTCTGCTCTCCTGTACCTGAGTCAAGCTCAGTTCTGCCCTGCCAGGCTGCACCCCCGCACCCCAGCTCTCAGTCCTCCAGCAAGCTAATCAGTTAATTCACACTGTGGTGTCAATGACAAATAATAGCTTACTGTAAAGTACTAATGGTGCAATTTCAGGCTCTCTGGGCTTGTTGGAGGCTGGAAAAGAGCTGTGGGGACAGGGAGACGTTTTTTAGAGTCCAGTGTATTATATTACAAATCATGTATCCTGCACCCTATGTTGCCACACATGCGAGCAATTGTCCATTGGTCTGGGATCACAGCCTGCTGATGAATACACTGCCATGGGTTGAGTAGCTCCTGCTCTTAAAGAGACATTTCTGAGGTGACACTCAGATTTGCCTGTCTTCATTTTTTCCCCAGCTTCTGGTTCCAGCAGCAGAGACCTAGAGACACATGACCCGGCCCTATGGGAGCAGAAGAAAGCATGTACAAGTGGTAGCCCTGGCACCAACCTGAGGTCTCTGGAATGCTGGCTTCCCTTTCCTCTGTGCCACCAGGGCCTGGGGTCAGCTTTCAGAACCAGGTTTACCGTTTCCTCACATGCTCCCATAGCAAGGATAAGGTAACTAAGCTTTAGAAAAACAATGTGACAGGCCCAAGGCCAAACTTTTAGGACACAGGAACTGGGTCTGGAGCGGAGCTGGAGTTAGTATTCAAAATCTTGGGATCCTTGGCCTTATGGCTGACCAAGGCAGACTACCTCAGACTGGGTACTTAGGAGGGGACAGAACCGTGGTGGAGGGTCAACTATGGGAATTCTGGCTCCAACAGGACACAGAATCTCCAGGGAAGGGGCTGGTGAGCCTCTTCATGCTGTGCACTGGGATGAAGCAGTCTACAGAGCACAGGTCTGGGTCCCACCCCCCACACATAGAGAAAAACTAAAGGGCTGGAGGCTAGGGGCCCGGGGCCCCCAAGGAGTCCATGAGTCCCCAGCATCCCTCCTGTACATTTCCAGGTCTCTCAGTGGCCTGGCTGGTATTTGGGGTACTTGGGGTTCAAGCCCAGTCAAGTCCCACATCTGGATCGTGTTAGTTCGCTGCGTTCCTTTTCAGCCGGGAAAAATGTGTGCAACGCCGGAGGAGCCGCTGGACTGCGGATTTGCCCGCCTGGGCTATCAAAGCGGAGTGGCAGGCAGCTGGCCTCTGGGCAGGGGCTTCTTGGGCGCCACATCATCACCCGCCGCCGCCCCCGCTCCCGCCCCTGGCTCCACCACCACCACCACCACCGCCAGTGCCACTGCCACCGGTAGCTCCCAGTTGGAGCAGAGGCTTTTAGGCAGGCATTTGCTCACCCAGGCGGCGGCAGCGTCAAAGCTAGCTCAGTGGTCGGGGCGCAGCCCGGGCAGGCCCACTGCTTTTGATTAGCGGCTTGCCTGCTGCTCTTGCCCACCAACCTGCCCCTGCAGCCAGAACTGCTGGAGCCACCCTGTGGATACTCCTCAAATCCAAGGCTGTGGGTGCAGAGGGCAGTCTCGTGGCCCCTAGGCCTGAACAGGCATGAGCTGACCTTTGCAGACTGCTTCAAAACACAGGCTTCTTGCCTTTTCCTCTCCAAGTCCTTACTTTTCTCCCTTAGAGATCCCTCTCCGAAGTGTTCCAACCACACCCAGACTCAGTGAAAGGCAATTATTAAAAAATAATACTGAGGCATGTGCAGTGCTTTATAGTACAACATAGTGGTAAAGGGGGAAGGTTCTGGAACCAGGCCACCTGGGTTAAAATCCTAGTTCTGTTAGCTCTGTGACTTAGGGCAAGTTACAATCTCTGTGTCCCTCAGGTTTTCCCCAGGCCCCATATAAAAATGTCCATACAATGGGTGTCTGGGTCACAGTGTTTCTGTGAGATTTCAAGAAATTAATACTGTAAAGTGCTTTCAGTGGTGCCTGCCACATAGTGAGCACCCAGCAAATTATTATTATGAAGTTTGTTTACATCCATTGACTCATTTGAGCCTCCAGCAAGCCTGTGCAATAGGGATTATAACAGGAAGCAGACTCACACAGTTAATAAAAGCAAGATTGGGACTCATCCTTTTGTTTCTATTCCCTGGCACCTTCCTGCCATTGGCTATTGTGCCCTAGTCAAGCAGCTTTGGGAAACAACTTTTCTTTAGGATGTAGTTCTTCTACCACATGACTAATGGTCCAAGGAGGTCAGGGGAAGAATTTCAAAGTTGGAGTGTGAACTGCTAATCTCTCCAAGCCATGGCTGAAATGGGTCGTTAGAGCCATGCATGGTGGTGTATGCCTATACTCCCAGCTACTCAAAAAGCTGAGGCAAGTGGATCACAAGTTCAAGCCCAGCCTGTGACACTTAGCTATTTATCAAGACTTTGTCTCAAAATAAAATAAAAAGGGCTGGGGATTTAACTCAGTAGAAGGCTCAGAGATTTGCTGAGGATTCAGTTCTAGAGGTGGGAGAGAAAAGATAGGGCCCAAAAGAGTGCTGCTGAGATCCTAAGGGGCCCGGGGTGGGGGGGACAGGGGATAGCATAAGCTTGAATCCCAGGTTCAAGTCCAGATTTATCTGCTTGGTAGGTAATGACATTGAGCGAGTCACTCCCTGTCTCTGAGTCTCCAGCTTCTCTTTTGCATATTGAGGTATGACTGTCCGTGTCTCAGAGCTGAGGTGAGAGTAAAAAAACATGCTTCACAGAGAGCCTGGTACAGGACCAGCACTAAGAAGGTAGTCAACACTGTCTGCCACCAGGCCCTGGGCAACCATTATCCAGGTCCTCACCACAGAAGGCTTTGTTGATCTGGGACAGCTATCTCTGATCCTTGTGTCTTAGCTTCTCTTGTCATGGCCATTTGTCATTTTAGGAGCTTACTAATCCTTGACTCCTAACCTGGCAAAAGAGACACACTTTCTCAAGGCCAGGTAAAGCTTTCACTGCAGCAGAGTCCCTGGTTTGACTGGTATGGGAAGGAACGATCTGGTGTGAAGGCAGGGATTATGACACGGTAGCTTCTGAAATATCTTGGGTCCTAGTTTTGACCTTATAAAGAAAGGAGGCTCTAAATCAAGAGCCATCTTTCTGGCCCTCTGAATCAGTCCCATTGCAGAGGAGCCCTGGCACGGTCAAGCCAAGGCCAAGGTCTGCAGTCTTGCTTGGTACCAAATCCAGCTGAGACACGCTCAGTGACAAACATAATATTTGGATAACATCTCCGCCATTCCGCCATGTGGCCCTGGGACTTATGTTGCCTCTAGCCTGAGGTCCCTCCTCTTTCTCCCCACTTGTGCATCAGAGACCAGGGGCTCAACTCCTATCCATCAGGGGTGTGCATCTGCAGAAGGCACATCCAGGAAAGACAGGGTATGTTGTCCAGAGAGCTTGCAAAGTGCAGAGCCCACTGTGGCACCTGGCAGAGGATGGATGGAGTGAAGTTTAGAAGCTGGGGATTTTTCCTTAATAACAAGTTGGCACCCCAATTCATTGACAGCTCTGTCTGCCTGCAAGCTAGTCTGCCCCCACCTTTGGAGGAGCCTTCATCTTCAAAGCTTTTGAGAAGCAGTTAATTAACCCTCCCAGCCCTACTGCCTGCCCAAGAGGTTGCTGATTCCCTCAGTTCCTCTGGGCAAGGAAAGGGGAGGGCCATGAAACCAAAGTCTAGAGAAAGGGTGTGGAACTTGGACCCAAGTGATCACAGACTCCCAGACAAAAAGTGCCCCCCCCCCACCTTTTAATCCTTCTCCCACTCCTCCCATGGCTGCTGGAAACTCTAGAGGCCAAGCCATACAGAGGGTCTAGGGAAGGAAGAGCTTGTCTTCAAACATACTTTTGGAGAGTTAAATCACATTTGCTTTGTACCTCAATTTCCTAATTTGTAAAAAAATTTTTAGATAGTGTCTTGCTAAGTGGCCCAGGCTGGCCTCAAACTTGTGTGTGTTACTGTGCCCTGCTTTTCTCATCTTTTAAAACAAAGATATCAATAGCACGGAGACTATGGCACTGATGGTCCAAATAACAATGGGAAGGAATGAAGAGTACTAGGGATCTATCTCAGGGATGAGAGGCCTCAGCAGAAGAGAAGGGCCTGGGGGCAGTGGACAGCAGGTCCCTTGAACTCTGTAAACAGGGAATGCTATCCATGAAAAGGTGAGAAAAGCAGGCAGAGGGTAGGTGTTCTCTGACACCTTCTTTTGCCTTCTCTTCACATATTCTTTTTCTTCTCCAACAGTCTTCTGCACATGTCCACCTGCATATATACATAGCACATTCATCTTTATATATGCATGTGCATATGTGTATGCAGACAAGCACACACAAAGACACCCAAATGAGTCAGAACTGACCTGGAGGGGGTAACTTCCTATGTGACTATGCCATACAAAGATGCTCCTTGGGGAATGCAGGGAGAGACAAAGGGGAATTAGGTGGTAAGTTGAATACAAAATGCTACAGGCTCTCCAATAATCCTACCTTTCCTACTTTTGTTTTCCTAACTACCCTAACACTTTGTGTGTTGCCTTCTTAGAGAAAACACCACAATTCTTTTGTTTCTGTGATTTTCACACATGTTCTGTCTCCTCTAAAAGAGTAGGAACTTCCTAAAAGTGGTGACAGGGTCCTGTTTCTCTGTGTCCCCTGTGTCAAGCACATTGAGAGTTATTACTATATAATTGATGTCTTTTCTGTGCTTAGGAATTTAATTTTCACACTGACATATGAAGTCAATATCCTCTTCCTCATTTACAGATATAGAAACTGAGGCTTAGTGTATGGAAGTGACATATCCAAGGTTATATGGCTAAGGTTAAACAGAACCAGGATTCTAACCATAGCCATAATATGTCTCTTTCAGCACCTTTTCTATTTCAGCAGAAACTAGCCCACCTCATTTCTGGCCCACTGTATAGCACTGGGAAGAAAAGAGATCCAGAAAGGGGATGTTCTGACCACACACAGCAGAACTGGGAATAAGATTACAATGGAGCCAGGCCTGTGAGAGTAAGTCCAGTGGGCTGGGCTGGGACCTACTTGTATTCCAACCACCACACTCACTACCCTCTCCACTTAGGTGTTGGACCTGAGGTTTGCAAGCAGGTCTTGGAGGCCAGTGGGAAACTGAGCACCTCTAAAACCAAGCCAAAAGTCTGGCCACTGTGCCGGGGTCCTGTGGACAGAAGAGGGCACTGTGTGGAGCCTGGGAGAAGAGACCGCAAGGTGAGCAATCCTCCTTGAGAGGAGGAAGGGATTGGAAGTCCAGAGGTGGGAGGGGGGGCTTGTTTCTCTCTAAGGGAAACCTTCAAATGCTAATTGGTAGTTGCAAATAATTAAAGTAATTTACTGAGATTATAAAGAAATTTCTTAAGAGTGATTAAGCAACTCTGGCTATGTATGGTTATTGGTAATCACTTCCCCCGGGGGAAAAGTGCACTTGGCAGGGTGTTACAGGGATGCTCACTCCTGATGGGTCCTGATTCCTCAATGGGGCTGGGCTACAGGGACTACAGGAGATGTCAGATTACTTGGACTCATTGATGGAGACAGAGATGGGTCTGAGTATACATGGAGGTCCACATGTTCAAGACCCTTGAGAGGCTCAGGTGCAACCAGGCTCAAACGCATGTGAGGACACACTCATGTGTGTGTTCTGTATATGCATCCCATCCCAGATATCCCTAGACCTGGAAATGGGTGGTGGAGATTCTTCTCCAGATTCACAGGCAGAAAGAGACCTTGACGAGTATATCCCTCTCACACAGCAACTGGATACAGGCAAAAGGAACCCCAAATCTTAGACTCAGACACCTGGACAGAGCCAGTGTGTCATGCGCAATCACAAGTTGACTTAGATATCTAGCTATTGTGTACATATCATGCATGCACATTCAGGACCACACTCAGGAAAGACTTGTGTGTACTGCTCTGTCCCCCATACCTGCTTGATCCACAGCCTGCTGAGAGCTGCCTCCTAACTCTTCAGAATCCTCAGTGGTGGCCAAGTCAGAGCCTATGTGTTCCCTGGAGCACTATCCTCTGGATCCCTCATGGTCTGCTCCTACTCAGGCTAAACTTGGTGAAGCAAAAGTGGGCTGGAGAGGAAGGGCCCTGCACCAGAGCTGGGGCCTAGCCAGGACAGCTCTGTGTAGCCCTTTGTGGTAGGAGTACTATGTAGGTCCCAGGATACAGGCTCCAATCCCAGAGCATAACTTCCTAGCTAGGTGACTTTTTCTAAGTTCCCTAATTGCTCTGAAACAGTTTCTGCAAAATTAGGATAATTATACTACTTTCTTCCTAGATGGTATTGTCATGAAGATGAAATAAAATAACTGATGTGAGAATCTTCCACATAGTAGGTCATCAGAGGAGGGGGATTTCCTTCTTTGGAGACTGGAGGGACTATGTAAGCTACTCCTTAGCTTGGGGCAACCTTTCTCAGAAACTTCCTACGTAAAGCAGATGGAGTTGGCTCTAATGACCCTAGATGGCTTGCTTTCAGAAGCCCAGACTGTTGGTCCTCAAAATTGGAAATAAAAAGTGAAATTGGCTAGAGGTTTTGGAACTATCAGGATATGTGGCCTCTGGTCCTGGCTCAGCACTTTACCCACTATATAACTGTTCCCTTCTCTGGGCTTCATTTCCCTTTCCCATTTTCCTAAAAGGCAGGGATAAGGATGATCTAGATCAGTGATGTCAAATCTTTTAGAGCTTTCAGTGATGCACACAGCCCACTGTCACTGTAGCAGGAGTACTGTAGGTTTGCCACCACTCACCTAGATGATCCATGAGCTTCCCCCCAGTACTGACATTCCAGGGTTTGTAAAATGACCTCTGATCCAACCTGAATAATGTTAATCATGATGCCTAATAATTTTGCCCTGAGAGGGTCTCTGTTCCCCTTAGGGGATGATCAATGATGATCAAGGTTGGGAGCAGGAGCTTGGTCATGAGGGTGCCTTACTGAGGAATACAGAATCTCAAACTCAGGTGTAAAAGAAAGAATAAAGTTATAAGCAATGTTAGGATCCTGGAAGAAAAGGAGTCTAAGCCAGGGTTGGTGGTTCACCCCTGTAATCCCAGCACTCGGGATGCTGAGGTGGGAGGATCGCTGCGAGTTTGAGACCAGCCTGGGCTACAAAATGAGCTCAAGGCCAGTCTGAACTGCATAGCGAGACCCTGTCTCAAAAAAAAAAAAAAAAAAAAAAAAAAAAAAGAAAGGGAGTCTGGGAAAGGCCTATGAAAGTGGCTTCCTCCACCCCATTTTTATGTCAATGAATGCCAAAGGCAACTGGAACTCCACTTGCCTGACTTTTGAGGCTTCATCTTGGTTATTATTCTAATAAAAGTCCCTCCACTTGTCACTTACTTCTCTGTTCAGAGTAACTTTAAGCTCTTTAGCTCACAAAAGGAACATAGATCTGTTGTAGAGAGAGCTGGGAGGAAGGGGAGATACTGGGAACAACTTAACTTCCCAGGTGGGCAGGAGTAGAGCAGGTGGAGCAGTTGAGAAGTAGGAAGAGATCTGAGGCCACTGTTTGAAGCTTCTGGAAGGAAACAGAGGCCACTCAAAGAAAAAGTGGGTTCCAGACCATGTTAGGTCAGGCCCTCTGGATTTCTACAGTTACAACCCAAATTCCTGAGAGTGAAGATCACCTCTCCATATTGACCTTCATTTGGTCATGGAGACCATAATGTTTACTGACTACCTAGGAGTATGGTACCTTGGGCACTAGGTCACACATTCTGTGTCAATAGCTTGGAGAGGGTAGGCAGGTACTCCCTTAGTACTGGCAGAGTGGCTGGGTAGAGTTTCACCTTCAATAAGAACAGACCCACTTTCACTAAGTCCTGATCCCAGGGCCCTGACATCTGCTTTCTTAGGAGCTGAAAAGGGCTCTATCACAGAGGCTACCCACAGCCAGCCTGATGTCCAGGTGTGGGCATCAAGGGTTAAGCATTCTTTGGTTCTGAGCAACTTCACTCGTGATGGACTTGCCTGATTTATCAGCCTTGCTCTCTGGCCCTGCCATTTTCTGTGAGTCTGTAACCTTGGACAAACATTTCACTTTTCTGAAAGAGCCTCAAGTTCCTTAACAATAACTCCTTTGCCTCAAAGTCTTGCCTTGAGGGGATGAATGAGATGAATAGATTCAGAAGCACAAGGCAGGTCCTGATGTATGGTTAGTCATTGATTAGAAACAGTTCACCCTATGGCCACCTACAGTCTCTTAGATAGAGCCTATATCTATTCTCTTAGAATCTAGTCTTAGATAGAGACTGAATCTAGTCTCTTAGATTCCAAGGAATCCTGATTCTCTGTCCTAGGACTTCATGAGACACTTCTACTTCCTGCTTTCTGTCCAGGTCTTGCCCAGTACTGCTTATCTTGGGGTTTCTTGTTCTGTGAGTCTCTTAAAGTCACTGTGTCCATTCTCTTGATTTAAGGGAAAAGAAGTCTTTGTCCAGATCAAGCTGGAATGGAGGGTGACCCACTCTTACTGCTCTCTAGCAAGAATGCTGCATCCCCAAATCTAGGCCTCAGGTCCCTGCGTCATAGGCCTCACTAGATCAGAAACCTTTGTCTCTCCAACTGTAGTTCTGGTCTGTTCCTTCTTATCCTGCTGTCAGGGAGAAGGGGAACAGCTGGTTCCCATCCTCTGAATAATAAGCCTGCCATGCAAATCATTTTCCAAAATTATTAGGCCACAAAGATTCTATTCAGCTGTAATGTTTGTATTGGCCCCACCCTCATTTCCCTGAGACTGGAAGACAACCACTTACAGAGACAGTAGTACAGAGATGTACCTAAGAGACCCAGAAACTCAGTTCAGGGACCTGGGAAGATTTTCTGAGGGAAAGATATAACCAGGGAGATAGTTGTGAAAGGGTTGAGAAGGTTCCCTGACCTCGAGACCCAGAGACTACGAGGCATTTGGAAACTATCCCTTTTCAAAATATCCCAAGCAGCTGCTCAACCATGAAAGCAAGAACCAGGTGGGCCTGAGGCCTTCCAGGTGCGTGTCCCTGTGCTCAGAGGGGACAGAATGAATGAAGGGGTATGCCCTGCTTTGGCGGTATTGTAGTCTAATTGAAAAACCAACATATACTCAGACACACGTGATAATCTGCATGCCAAGTTAAATAACAGGCATTTTCAATGATAGTACAAGAAACATCCCCAGATAGCAGGTTCTCTGTATCCATTGGAGGTGCTTGTTAGAAGACTGTAGAGTAGGGAGACACTAACTGGTGTCCTTTCCTTGGCCACTCCTGCCAGGTTTGCTTAAGGCTATGGGGGAGAGCCATTTTGCTCCCCCTTAGACACAGGGATCACTTGCTTTTGGCATTCTGGAGACATCCCTATTGTCCAGAGCCTACCCTGGATATTTCCCAAAGAACTGGATAAATTGGGAGTAAGATGAGGCCTTTGGCCACCCCATGTCCTACTCAAGAATATTTTTTTTTGAGACGGGGTCTCCCAATGCAGTTCAGGCTGGCCTTGAGCTTACTTTGTAGCCCAGGCTGGTCTCGAACTGGCAATGATCCTCCCACCTCAGCCTCCCAAGTGCTGGGATTACAGGCACGAGCCACCATGCCTGGCTTACTCAAGAATATTTTGATGCACAGAGTGTGTAAGGTGTTGGGGAAAACTGAAGTTGCTGGTGAGGTTTAAAGAAAAGAACTACTAGTAATAATGGGAATTGTGAGAAGCATGGTAGAGAAATAATGTCAGAATCTTCTGTAAAACACAAATTATTAGCCCATTTTCCTAATGAGAAAATAAGGGTGCAACAAAGTTCAGGGACTTGAGGAAGGGCACAAAGTCAGGAAGTGACTATCCTCATTGTCACCACTGCTATCTCCATCATCACTATCACCAACCTAATAAAAACCATTGTCATTGTCATCATGTGTGACAATTTTAAAATTCATTTTATCAACAACTACTGTCAATATTGCCATTCATATAATTTCTGCTCATTGTCATCAGCAGTACCATTTCTCAAATGTATTTACTTATTCAATAGCCTAATTGTGCCAGTCACAGTGGTGTATGCATGAGTAGCCTAGCTGCTCAAGAAGCTGAGGCAGGCTCATGAGTATGAGGCGAGCCTGGCCAACTTAGCGAGACTCTATCTCAAACTAAAAAAAAAAAAAAAATAGAAAGGGCTTGGAATATAGTTCAGCATTCCCTGTGTGCAGCCCCCAGTACCACAACAACACAGAACTAAGTTAAGTGCCATGGGTTCCCCTCTGAAAAAGAGATCTAGAGACTGATCCCTGTCTTTAAGTCAATGGCTGATAAACTAACATAGACAGACATGTGCATTTGAGACCCACTTCAAACAGCCTATATATCTGGAGCTGTTGCTATGTGTGAGGGCCTCTATTCAAGTCAGGGCCAGGACCTTGCCAAGGTTGAGGGCATCCTGGGCCTGAAATAGGTCAAGTGCTGTTACACTGGTTGGTGTGAATACTGTGCCTATTGCGTCTCTGCCTCTAGCTGTCCCTACTGAAGGCCATGAGAGGGATTGCTAAACAAGGGGCACTCAGAAAGAGCATCAGGAGGTCGTAGGCAGGGCTGGGGGTGATATCTGTTAGAAGAGTGGCTGAGGCCTAGGGGCTTAGTGGTTCCTGAAGCCTTGAAGTCTGCTTGCTCTCACGGCTCCCATCAAGACCTGTACCTACATGTCTCCAGTAAGGGGGTGATTCATTTCATGCTCCAGGGCAAGGTGTGAAAGGCGGCCTAGGACATGTCTTCCAAAGATTCAAACAGGGTGGGTGAGCATGTGTGTGTTTGCGGCTGAGTGAGTGTGATTGTGTGTTTTTTGGGGTGGAGAAATATGTGCCTCTTTCTTTCTGAGCAAACCTTGGGTACTAGAGGTAGGGCAATGCTGGTTCCAGGCTAAGGAGCATAGAAAGCTCCCTAATGTTTACCTCTGGGCAAAATCTTGGGCCCTTTAGAGTCTTCTTTGTCCAGATAGTAGCACTGGCTTCTGCGCCTTGACCTGTGCCCCATCCATTCAGTTACTTTCTAAAGAAGCAGGAAATGGCTTGGCCATTCCCTAGTTCTGTAATGGAGAAGAGCCTCAGGGATACTTCTTGCTTTCTGATGACAGGGAGGTCCCTCACTCCTCTCCTGGGTGTTCATTCTAGCTCAGGACAGGGCTGTCGAAATTACCATCTGTATATGTACTGATGAGATTCCTGGAATTTGCTTCACAATAATCCTTGGACAGGCAGTAGGTAGGAGGAGGGAGTGAAATAAGATTGGCCATGGGTTCATAAGTGTTGAAGCTTGGTAACGAATACACACATCTGGGTGGGGGAGGCTCCTGAAACTATTCTGTCTATATATACTTGAGATTTTCTGTAATGAAAAGTTAAAGCAAAGCAAAATAAAACAAAGCCAAACCCCACAAAACCCGTGTATATATTGAGCTGAAATCATACTTTCCAGTGGTTTCCACCCACAGATCCCAGATATGCCTTCTTGGACTGCGTAGACCACCCTTGTTCCCTCTGCCCCATGTTGGCCCCCAGCTATTTGGACAAAAGTATTAACTTTGGAGCCAAAAGATCTGGGCTAGGGTATTGGTGCTGCCACTAGCTAGAGGTATGGCCATGTAAGTCATTTCTTCTCTGAGTCAAATGAGAATGAGAATGCCTTCCATTAGGGGACCTGTGGAGATTCCATATGGGCAAAGCCCTCCACACAGTGCTAGCACAGAGTAAGCACTCAGTGTGTTGCGTCTTTGCAGAATGTGACTATTTTAGGGTAAGGCTCTCAAGGCCCATGAATGGGGCAAATGACCCCTGTTCCCCATACTGTTTTCCTCAATGTGGGTGACTTTCCATAACTATTTACCGATGTGCTTTGGAAATTGTGGGACCTACAACTGGGCCTCCTATTCCAGATGTTATGGATGGGCAAGACTACAGTAGAACTATTACTTTCCTGCATCTGGGAACTGTATACAGGATGGAGTCAAGACCCAGGGCCTTCTGGTAGTTGCTAAATAATTCTTTCCTGGCTGGCATCAGTCAGAGCTCTTTAAGTTCAATTATTCAGTGACTAACTCACCTCGTCTGATCTTCTCTAGCTCATAGCTCTTCATCTTAGTCACAAGGACAGTGCAGGTGTTCTTGTTAGAAGCTCTGGTGAACTCTAGGGACCACTACAATTACAAAATAAAAAGAGGCCTAACCTGCCCCAACCCATTCTTAGTTCATATACTGCTTCCTGGTGCTTCCAGCTTCCCTTGGAAGCCAGCAACTTTTAATGTTTCTTTTGAAAATCTGGTCAAGGTACCAGACTTAGGAAAATGGCCTATTATCACCAAATTACTTTTCCTCATTTTGGAAAAATAGATGCTTTACTTGTCAACCTCTCAGCTTCCATGAATTTCAGAGTTGTGGCAATGGTTTTGACCTCATATCTGCAATTGCTATTGGTACTCTAGGCTGGGAGATGAAGTCATTTAAAACAAGAAGTTCATTTAACATCCTAGCTGGACCCTATGGTGAGCTGGGATAGATGTGATTCATTTATTCAGCAAGCTGCCTGCCCATCTAGTCAGAGAGGTAAAGGCATGCCATTAATCAGTCCTAAGAAGAGGCAGAAGGTGGCAATGCTGGGAAAAGGGACAGATACAGTGTTAGGAGGTGAGGGAGTTGAGCTGAGAGGCAATCAGGGAAGGCTTCATTGCAGAGGAGTTCACATTCCCACTGGGCCTTAGGGCATAGGCAGAATTTGGATATGTGCAATGGGAGGAAGTTGCTCTAGGCAGGTGGAAGAGACTGAGTAATGTAGCACGAACAAGGAATAATATCACAATTTTGTTACTATTTATTAAACACTTACTATGTGCCAGAAATTGCATTAAGCAATTTTCATGCATCGTCAGTGAATCACAATGTTCCTTATAAGGTAGGTACTATAATTATCTCTGTGTAATACATCAGGAAACAGAGGCTCAGCAAGGTCAAACAACAGTGAGGAAGTGGCAGTCAGGCCTTTGAGCCAGAGCAGGGCTGTCACACTCCAGAAGCTCTGTTCTTCATTCAAAAGTCACTCAGATCTCAATCTCAGTGCCCTCTTGCTGGATGGAGCAGCCAGAAGGTGGGGGAACCAGACTGTGGATTTCCTGCCTGTTGTTGCCAAGCATTTGGTTTCTCTTGGTCTTTATGTAGAAATATTGCTGTCCGCCCTTGCTCCTTTTCTGATCCTATTTTCCCATGCACCATTCTTTGTCTCACTTCATAACTGTGGTGTGTAACCTTACTATTTCTGTATTCCTTTGTCAAAATACTTCTGTGGTTCTTCTTATTTCTAATACCTGATCCATTTTGTTTGGGATGTGGACCATTCTTCCACTCAGGTCTAATATCTAGGTGCTCCCTTCCTCCAGAGCCTTTGGACCATCTTTCTTTTGAAGTGGCTGGGCTATGACTTCCTCTTCCTTAATCTGCCATCCCTAATCTTTGCTTGGGCTTCTCTGAACACTCCATTGCAGGTGACCAGAGCCCATGCCCAGGCCAGTGGGCAGACCTAGCTCTTCCCAACCCCCATAGTGAGGACCAGCTCTGAGAGACCTGGGGTCTGTCAGACCTTTGCCTGTGGTGTCCTGCACTTCCTCCTCCTCAGCCAGGTCCTTCTTATGGGCCAGGATTAGGTTCTGAGAAGTC
Organism: Cavia porcellus; assembly: GCF_034190915.1. NCBI lineage: Eukaryota > Metazoa > Chordata > Mammalia > Rodentia > Caviidae > Cavia > Cavia porcellus. The sequence goes on along the minus strand of NW_026947486.1, from coordinate 35,023,697 downwards.
ATTGGCTTCCTGTATCCTCTGAAAAGCTTGAGGTCACTGAGGGCCATCAAGGATAGGATGGACATTCCCCATCTAGAAGCAGAGGTCTGATGCCTACAGCAGTCTGGATTGGGAATACCCATTCACCTTGGCCCACTGTTGCTGTTGTGTTTTCATAAGAAATGGCTTTTTCCTGAAGGGAATGAGATACACAGCCTATGTGTTTAGAGAGAGAAGGTCCACCATGCTTTTTCTCCATATTCCCCACCAGAAAGCCATCCGCCTGCTGCCTCAGGCTGGCTGGGAAGCCTGTAGCACATTCACAGCTCCCCTCTACCTGTGGGGTTTGTGTGTGTGTGTGTGTGTGTGTGTGTGTGTGTGTGTGTGTGTGTGGTATGAGGATATGTGAGAGAACATGCACATAAGTGTTTGCATCTGCAGGGGGAGGGCATATATGGGCAGGAGGGGCTGTGGTGGAAAATGGGCCTACATTCAAGTGGGCATGCGTCGGTGCATGTGTGTGAGCATGTGTAGGAGGACATGCGCAGGGGTGCCTGTGTGTCTCACAGATGATTCTTGCTGTCTTGTCTGAGCCTTCCCTTTTTTGCATGTCCTATCCCATCAGCCTCAGTATTTAGCATCCTGGCTGTGTGATTGTTCAGAGCCTAGCATTTTGAGAGATTTTCTGGTTTTTACTGTGCTCCATGCTTGTTTAGGAGTAGCAAGAAACCCTAACCAAGAGGCCCCCTTCTGGTCCCATATACTAGCAATATACGTATCCATTCTCCTTGTTTCAAGATGAGGCAGCAGAGCAAAGGCAAAGGACCCTCTTTGGCTTAGAGTCTGTGCCCCACTCACTTCAGTCTTTCTCAAACTGCAGTATCCAACCTATGTAATTCATTCAAGAAGTCTTGACCAGATCTTAAAAAAGATAAGAATATATCCCATGTAGTAAGGATAGTTTCATGAAACTTTGTTTCCATTTTATATATGTACTAGATCTTGATATAAAAATGATTTTGCACACATATATGTTATTTCATCATGAGTTGAAATTTTTAAGAAATGCTCAATGTACATGCCTGTAATCCTAGCCTTCTAGAGACAGAGGCAGGAGGATTGTAAGTGTGAGCACAACCTTGACAACTTAGTTTTGTTTCAAAAAACAAAACAAAACAAAAAGGGCTGAACATGTAGCTTAGTTTCCAGCCATACCACCCTAAGCACACCCTATCTCATCTGAAGATACACACACACACGAAGTGGTTTGATGGTGGAGAGGAAGCAATATTTCTAACCTCTCAAGAAGCGTGGGTCTGTCCCCCCACTTTCTGTCATTTTTCCAGGCAGCATTTCATCTCCAACCCAGGAACATTATTTCTCTCCTTGAGCCTCAGTTTCCACAACTGCTTAAAGTAGGATCAATGTCCTGGGGCACATCAGGATGCTGGGCAAACTCAGAAAAGTGTGCAGATGCGGAGCTGAGGCACTGGCCCCTACCCCTCTATAGATGGCATCTCTGAGTGACCTCTTAGCAAAGGAGGCTAAACCTTGCTCAGGCAAGCTAGACCTCCCAGCATCTGAGGCCTAGGGGTGGTGGTGTTACACAGAAGTTGGTCAAGGAAAGTGAGATCCTGCTCCTACCCTTGGGCTGTTCCCCTCTACAAAATGCAGATGGATAATCAGGTCCAGGCTTAGGAGTATGTAGCCTATGCTCAAAGACTCAATCCTATCAGAGATGGAAGAGACTCCACGGTGGGAGAAAAAATGACCAGTGGTCTGTCTGCTCCTTGAGAGGGGTTGGGGTGGGAAGTCAATATCCCCTCCTGATGGGGGCTCAAAACAGCCTTCTGCAGCTTGCCAGGGCAGCCCTCTATAGCCCTGCCCCTCACCCAGCCTGCATCTTGCAGCTCAGTTCCCAAGGTAGGTGTTTTTGTGCTGACTGGCCCCATTCTTCCTCTTTCTGCCCCTGTTCCTCTTGCTCCTCCTTGAAGCCTACTTGGTTGTTTACACCTCAAAGATATTTGTAGATCACTATCGGAAGACTGTTGGCCTACCTCATCTGAGCCAAGCCCTGTCTGTTGGCTCTATTAATCTTCCTCCTTCAGCCAATCCCTCTTTTCCCTTAATCGTTTTCTCTCTCCTTCTAAATACCCTCCAGCGAGTCTGGATCTCTGCTTCTCTACCTCCCTCTCTGCTGAGAATTCTTCATGGAAACATACAGGCTTGTCTCTCAGAGCAGGAGCACGGAAAAGTGGCAAAGGCCACTGGAAGCTTACTGAAGGCCTGAGATCACCAGCTCTTAGTTTCCTCTTTAGGCAGATGGGCAACAAAGTCCCATCTCTGCCAACTTCACAGGTCTGAGCTGAGGAGCAAAATGAGATCATGCCTGTGAACAGCCCTTTGGACACCTTCAGAGTGGTGCTGGGGCGGGACCAGAGTTGCTGCGACCTGAGAGGAAGCAGTGGATCCTTTCATCAGTGTCTCTGGGGTGCCACACATCCCTGGCCCAAATTCTTGCTCATACTTTCTGCCTCTCCTTCTCTGGCTCCGTCTTTCTTGGTCATCTCACTTGCTCTGATCACCCTGTGTGCCTCCATCTGTCTCTGATCCTCTCAACTGCACTGAAGGCTCAGGCTACTACCCTCACCTTATAAAGGAAGGCATAGGCAAACCCAGGGCCCCAAACCACGAGGCCCAGTGGACAGTCTGGCCCCATACCCAGCAAACCCCAGAGAAGAGAAGAGACAGGCATAAGGACTTGCCCCATGCTTTCCTCCAAATGCCTGGTCCAGAGATGGCAGGCGTATGGCTTGGTGGCAGTGACAGAGTAGTAATGATGGTGGTGCTTCATGTATGTGAGTGGGAGGAAGATTGGCTTGCGTCATCTAATATAGAACTTTCATAGTATCTTTGTAAACCAAACTAGGCCCTGACAATTTTCCCCTTCAGATGTGGTCCTCGTTCCCCTGAAGGTTATGTCTTGACATGGCCTAGGCTCATTCCGCTTCGTTGGGCCTTGTTGGTTCCATCTGTGCCATAAGAAAGGTTTGGACTATGTGGTCCCAGAGTCCTTCCAGCTGGGATACTCTGTGTGACCCTAACAGATGCCATCTTCCCTGCCATGTGTTCCCAGGTGGTCTTCTCCTGGGGCGTCAGCTCTGGGCAATATCATTGTGAAACCTTGGACCACACCAGCCATGCATCCTAAGAAGTTTTTCCAAGGTCCCTTGCTAGGAAATCCCAAGCCTAGTGTCTCAGAGCAACAGCTGTGAGGTGGAGACAGGCACAGGCTTAGGGAGGATGGCCCTATAACCTTCTAGTCCTTTCCCAGTGGGCCATGAGGGCAGAAAGTCCTGGGCTCAAATCCCAGAAGCCTGTCTCTGACTCACTTTGTGACTTTGGACAAGTCACTGACTCCTTTAAGGGTCCTAATTTGAAAAATGGGAAAGAAAAATCTTTGCATCACAGGTTAAAGATGGTGGTTTCTCAAAGAACTACAGAAGGTGGCTCCTTCTCTTCTTAGTCTTCACTGGTATACAGTAGCTGGTCCTGTTCTTCTTGCTCCTGTGCTGGGAAGGCCACACTGGACCTGGCCCATCTGGAGGAAGGCCAGCTGGGGGGAGGAGGGGGCTCTTCACACTTGACATGTCAGCAGTTACTGAATGCCTCCTGGGAGCAGCAGGGAAAAGAAAGGGAGATGTCAGTGGAGGGAGGGGGCAGCACAGGGACAGAAAGAGAAAGAGAAAGAAATAGGCAGGAAGGAAGAGGGAGAGAGAGAGAAGCAGAGAGGCAGAGAGACAGTATGGAGGGGAGAAAGGGAAACAAGATAAATGCACACTCAGGACACAGAGGGACAGGTGGTTCTAGAGAAGGAGACACATTGGGGAAAAGGCAAAGGGAGAGAAAGGGACAGGGTGAGAAGTAAAGCAGACAGGGCAACAGACACCGTAGGGAAAATGGAGCAGAGAGACAGACAAAGGCGAGACAGTCTGACAGAAGGTGAGACTGGGCCCAAAGAACTGTGAGAAACAGACCAAATGAGGCAGGTGGAAAGAGAGACAAAGAGAAGGAAACAAAGAATTGGCGACAGAAGGAAAAGCTGATGGAGACCCAGAATGGGAAGAAGGAAGACAGAAGAGAATGGAAAGGAAGGAGGGAGAGAAAGAGGAACGCAGACAGAGGGAGGGACAGGGCAAGGTGGAGGGAGTTGTTAGTTCAGGGCCACCAAGCCAAGCAGCACAGCAGGCACAGGAAGCGCTGGGTGCAAAGATCGGTAGCTGACTCAGCACATTCTTCCTAGCTTCCTGCCCCTCCCACTGCTGCCTTCCAGCTGCCTCCACCCCCTTCCCTTATCACTAGGCCCTTGGCTGAAAAAGGAGCCCGGTGGCTCTTCAGTTCTGCACATTCCTCCAAGCCAAGGTTAGCCAATGCTCCCAGCCCCTTCCAGCCCTCCTCCACCTACAGAGCAGCCTCAACACTCAGGTGGGGAGGAAGCAGGTGAGCACTCCAGGGAAAAGGGCCACATTCCAGCATCTCAGCAGGAAGGGGAGGAAAAAGAGGGGAAGAGGCAGCCTGCTTCCTTCACTTTCAAGCTCCTGCTCTCACTGCCCATGCTGTCATCTCCTAGAGGGCTTGCCAGGGTCCCAGGGGCTTGAGGTTTTGAGCCAGGCCTCAGGTTTTGGACCAAGATCACTGTGGGACTAGCCCCACCTCTGAGGTTGCAGCAGCTCCAGGAGGCTCAAGGTGGCCAGCTCTTACTCCCTAAATGAGAACGGATCTCATTTTCCCCAGAGCAGCCTCAACAGAGCTCCCTAGGCCCAATATCTGCAGGAACTGGGAGTAGTCCAGAAAGAAGGGCAAGAGTAATGAGCAACATCTGGGGAGTGAGTAGGGGCTGCTCTCTTGTCACTTGACAGACCTCAGGACAAAGGGAGAGAGTGTGAGGAGGGGACTTAGATGTGGCAGAGGCTCCAGGTCTTACCTCTTGGGGCTTTAGGAATAAGGGCAAAGGAATGTTCCCAAGGCAGAGAGAAGATAGAGCACAGATTAAGAAGGAGAGAGTTCACAGTAGCCTACCTCCCTCATTCCTCTGTTCCATATCTGAGTGGAGATCGCTCTGGATTTGTGTCTCTGCTGAGGCTGGGTGGGGAGCTGGCTGGGGAGGAGTCAACCCACATTCTAGGAGGAGTCGCCAAAACAACTGGGGTTGTTGATCCTGGAAGAGAAAATCTATGAGGAAGGGTGGGAAGCATGGACTCCAGCTCCAGAAATTTTGAAGTCTTGTCAGGGAGCAGAGTATTTAGAAAATACTTTAAGTGGATTAATTTTTGTACAGGTCCAACTGGAGGGAGACAGGTCACCAAACACTAGGGAAAAGTGGAGAACAGTTCTCCAATCATTCATAGCACTGTTTCCTCCACCCCAGGGGCTTCCCAATCCTGGGAGTTTCCAGAGACTACTAGACACAAGGAGAAGGCACAAGGAGTTGAATTCAGACTGTTAATAGACATTCACTTTCTGACAATCAGAACTGGCCAGAAGGGAAAGGTACGGAGCCCTCTTACCAACTGCAAGGATACAAGAAGTTCCCTGGCAAAGCATGAGGTGGGAGTGGGAAGAGATTACCTACCTTCAAGGTTTCTGCCAGGTTTAACACCTTTAAAAATGTTAAAGTGAGACAGGCAGAGAAATAAACCAATGAGAGTGTTAACAGTTCACTGGCTTACAGAAGAGCTGCATGCCAAGGACAACTCCCTCTGTCTCTGGATTTCTATTTCCTCAATATCTTAAGGCCCATTTCTTCTCTCCAAGATCTCCCCTCACCAGGATATGCTTGCATCAAAGCTGCTGGGAGCCTAGAATATCATGGAGGCCATGAATTGCTTACCAGTTTTTTGTCTGCTGCCTGAATTTTTGTGGGCTCATAGCAGAATCTTTCTCTCGATTAGCCTGGAAGCCTGAGAATTGGAAGGCTTGAGGATCTGTCTGGGCTACACCAAGCATGTATCTTCTGGTCTGAGGCCAACTGGAGAACTTGTCCCTGGTCCCTAGTTGAACCTCTGATCTTAGCACTGGCAGACCTAGGAAGCCCCTGCCCTGATTAACCTGCCCAGGCTGACTTAATTCTGAGCCCAACTCTCACATCTGCAGGGTGGAGCACAGATGTGCAGAGCTGAAGGCAGGTCACTTGTTGAGCTGCACGTTAACCACTCATAAGGGGACTGGATGTGTCCAGCAGGGTTTCTCTTGCCTTGGCGAGGGAGGGAGGGGCCAGACAGCCATTAAGCAGGCCTTCTGCTAGCTTAGTCTGTTTTCTCTTTCTTCATTTGAGCCCTGGCATGGTGGTCCAGGCCCTTTCTGCTTGGCTGGACCCATCTTGTCTTATCTCCTCCCTCATCAACATTCCTCATTCCAGCTACCCTATCCCAAGCTGGGACATATACCTGAAGGAAGGGCAGATCAAAGGCCCAGAGCTCTTCTTGTCTACTTCCATTAGACCTCAGCTGAAAAAATGAGTCCACCCTGGCAGGCTGCCCTGGCCCCTTCACCCTGCCTTCACCATCCTGTGCTCCTCCCAGTGTGGTGCTTCCAGATGCAGAGGGGGCCCCTGGCCTTAGGCACTGCTCCCTACCCCTAGAAGGAAAGAATGCCTCAGATGCCTGAGCCCTGGGCCAGGACCTGGGCAGACAGAGACAGACAGCTACCTGGAGAGTAAGCACAGACATTGGTGCCTAGGGAGGGCCCATCCTGGTCCGGGCTGCCCTCTTGGGGAGCCACCATGAGAAACTAGATCTACAACTTGAGCACAGTGCTTGCTGGACCCTGAAGATGGCCTGTGCTTTCTTCCAGCACTGCATGGGAAGGGAGGTTTGGCCAGGGACGTAGCTTAGCAGCACAGCACATGCCTGGCAAGTGCAAGGTCGTGAGTCCTACCAAGGTACAAAAAAAAAAAAAAAAAAAAAAAAAAAAAAACAAAAAAAAAAAAAGAGGAAAGGGAGGCTTTAAGACCTTGATCTATGTCTCTAGCAGCAGGGGCCCTTTCTGAACTTCCTCAAGCACACATATACAGTGTTCTCTACCTCCAGGATCCTGCACTCATTTTCTTACCGGCTCAGGATGCTCGTCTTTACTGAGAAAAGCACATTAGCACATTCCAAAGGAGGAAATAGGAGTGTCAAGCTACATAGAACATTCAGGTCTACTTTTTTATATATAGAAAACAGATACAATAATGACTTGTGCTTGCTGAGCACTGTGTTCCACACACTATTCTAAGTACTTTGTAACTGACTTAATTTTCATAATGGCTTTGTGAATTAGATACCATAAGTACCACCCCCATTCTACAGATAAAGAAACTGAGGCCCAGAGAGGTAGAACATCTTGCTCAGTGACACACAGCTATTAAGTGGAAGGACTGGTACTTACCCTAAGCAAACTGACTTCAAACTCTTTGTTCTGAGCCATCATGTTCTGCTGCCTTTTATTTGTGGAATAACAGCAAGAGAAAAGGCCTGGAAACATATATAATTTGTCCTCTATATCTGTGGGTCCCACATCAGTGGATTCAACCAACTGGGGTTGAAAGTATTTTGGAAAAAAATGTATCTGTACCAAATATGTATAGATTTCCACTCCCAAAACAGTACAGTACAACAAGTATTTACAAAGCAGCTACTACATTGTACTACTACTAATCTAGAGGTGATTTAAAGTATATAGGAGGAGACATACTTTTTAAAGTATATAGGTTCTATGCAAATACAATATCATTTTACATAAGGGACCTGAGAATCCACAATTTTGGTATCCATAGTAGTGTGTGCATGTATGTGCGTGTGCGTGTGTGTGTGCATGTGTGTCCTGGAATGAATCCCTTGCAGAGCATGTTAGAAATTTTTAGGAGATGGCATGTTTTGAAATGTCCTACAGTATATATAGAGGTAGTAGAATGTAATAATATGTATGTAAACTCTGGAGACAGTGAAATTTGGTACCATATTACGACTCTTCTACTCACTATATGAATGTTCCAAAGTACCTCCACTTCATCATTGGTAAACTAAGGATGATGACAAAACTTATTTTTAAGATTAGTACTTGGATTAGATAAGATATTGAGTGAACAGCACTTAGCTCTTCTAGATTAAAAAGATACAATTTCATAACCAAAAATAAAGACTAGAAGAGTCTTCCACCTTCAAAAATCCTCTGGGCAAAAGTTCCTTCCACTGGGCAGTTTTCCATCTGCCCCCTCCCCCCAAGCAAAGCTTGGACCATTCTTTTACCCTTGGGGCCCAGGCTGGAGTTTCTAGTCTCTCAGGAGCAGGAGCCAGGGAAATCACTGCTTGCTTCCTCAGGTCATAGGTCAGGACCAGGCACATGCAGCTGGGAAGCTCTTTCACTCATATTATATACACCCTGCTAGTATATACTGAGGCTGCATACAAATAGCCAGAGAAGTAATAGTCCACCCCACCTCTGGGAGAGCTCAAAACCCAGGGCAGTGGAGGGGGCACAGGCTTGAAACTGTGTATCGTACCCGAATATGTTGGTATAGGGAGGCTAGAGGAACACATTCACTCAGTCATTAGCACGTATTTGTCAGGTGCCTGTTATGTATGAGGCACTCTTCTTAGACGCTTCTGTATGATCATAGGCATATTGACAATCCAGAGGAAATAAAATCTGGCCTGGTGCATCCTTGGAAGAGGGAAAACCAACAATGATATTACTAGGGTGAATGGTATTAGGGAAATATGTCTCTATCCCCTTTGTCTCCACATGCTTGCTAAGGACATTAAACTGGAATCTCAGCAGCATCCCCACACATCTGGGCAAGACAGATGTCCCCTTTGGCCTCCCTCTCTCTATATCCTTGTGTTCCAGGAAGTGGGAGTAACACATGCAGGGCCAAGGGTGAGGGGTGCCTGGTGCATTTCTAGAACTGTGAGTCATTCAATTGAACTGATCTGGAACAGAGCAGTCAGGGGTGGGGGTCCCAGAGAGAAGAATGGGGAATGAGCAAGCTGGAGAGGTAAACAGGGCCCAGGTCCTGGGTTTTGGCTAGAGTGTAGAGTTGAACTTGTAGGTCAAGGAGAGTCCCGGGAGGTTTCCCAGTGAGGTCATCAGATGTATGCTTCAGAAAGTTCACTGAGTGGGTGAAGAGGATGAACTCAGGCTGGGTCCTTGTTGAGTTGGAGGGACCTGGAGGATATTCAAAATGGCATGGGGCCAAGACTCAAGGGAGAAGGCTGGGCAGGAGGCCTAGGGTGGGGACATCAGCATACGGATAGTATCTGGAGCTGAGAGAAGATGAGCTCAAATAGGGAGTCTGGGGAAGAGAGAGAAGTTCAGGGTAGGACTGAGCCCTGCAGCTTTCCAGCATTCAAGGACCAGGAGACAGAGGAACTGGCAAAGGAAACAGCCAGAGTAACAAGAGAGAGGGGAGAAAAACTAAGCAAGTGTTGGACACTCTGTAAATATTTCTTAAATGAAGTTGACCTAGGAATGACCAAGTTCATCTATCAAACCACTTGCCAGTGACCAGCTAAAGGCAAAGAATCAAGCAGAATCTCTATTTATTGACTAATTAATTGATGGATTATAGTACTGGGGATTGAATCTAGGGGCTTCATACTGAGCTACATACTCAGCCCTTTTTAAGTTTTTTGAGACAAAGTCTTGTTATGTTGTTCAGGTTGGGCTCAAACTTTTGATCCTCCTGCCTCAACCTCCCAGAGTGCTGGGATTATAGTTGTGTGCCACCAAACCAGATTTCAAATAGAATCTTTATGAATGAAACACTGGTGGTCATGTAGATTCCTGGGCCCTACCAGGGGACTTCTGACTCAGTAGGTCCAGGTGAGGCCTGGGAGTTTTCATTTCTAACCAGCATTGAAGCATTTCAGGAACAAGGGTCTGTGTCTCAAAGTAGAACTTTCTTGGAGGCAGATAGTAAAAAGCAGAGGGTAGAGAATATGTTCTACCAACCTGTCCCCAGGGCAGAAAGAAAAAAATGGATGGTTAGTAGCACTGCCCCACACAACACTTTCATTCTCTCTCTCTCTCTCTCTCTCTCTCTCTCTCTCTCATATCCCCAACCTTTCTCTTAGAACCCAGGTGCAGGCCCGGAGCCCAGCCAGGAGTAAACTGAGCCTCAGCGTGGAAAATATGGAACCAAGATATAGCAGGGAAGTGGGAAGGGGAATAATGCAAACCATGCAAATCTGCCCAGGAAAGAGCAAGGGGAGGGGGGCCAGGGATTGGTGAATAGCAAATGAGATATGAGATGGCAATGTGATATGGTAGCCCACTGGAGTCAGGCCCTCTCCCTCTCCCTTTCCTTTTCTCTCTCCCTCTCCCTCTTCCTCTATCTCCTTCTCCCTTCTTCCTACATGGGGCCAGGGCATGGAGTAAAAACAGAAGATACCCCATTTCCAGGCCCAGCCTCCATAAGTACAAGGTCTAGAAATGTCATTGTCACATCTGGTTCAACAGAGAGGTAGCAAACACCACTCAATTTTGCTTCAGGGACTGAATCACAGCCCTCCAGTGTGCTATGATGCAGGCAGATAATCTGGACTCTAGTCCCAGCTCTGCTACTGATGGGCCATATGGTCTTGGAGGAGTCACCTGACCTTCTGAGTCAGCAGGATGGAAAAGGTAGGACCCAGAAGATGACCATGAGCCCTCAAAGTTCTAATATGTGGTAGCTTGTTGGACTGGCAGACTTTCACCTGTTTCATCCTGACACTCTCTGCAGGGACAAAAAGTGGGTTGGGTTGGCCTAGCACTCACTATTTACTTCAAGATGAGGAAGTTTTGTGCCTAGTCTCTTGTTTCAGCTTCATAACAATCCACGAAGAAGGAGTTATATCTATTTTACAGAGGAGTACATTGAGACTTTGGGGAACTGGCCACAGCCCCTGTATATGCATGCTTCACCAGGGCTATGAATCCTGGGAATTTCTAGATACCACATTCTTGCTATGTAGAATTCTCGTTGCAGCTTTTGTTTAACTATGTGGCCCATTGCTTTAAGAAGCATTCCTACTAAGTCCATGCCATAGCACCCACACTTCCCATACAATGCCTACCTCAAGAAATGGAGGCAGGGCATACAGATCTGGCCCAACCAGTTCTTTGAAATCTTTTCAATATCCTCTCAAGGGAGCCAGCAGCCATGGGGGGCCCTCAGTGTGCGGTCTGGGCACAGGGGTCCTCCTGCCAGCCCCTTCCCTTCACCGTGATGCATCCCAGAGTCTAACTCTCTTAACAGGGATCCTCTGAGCAGACCTAATGATTGCCAGCTGGGAGTGGAGGACCCAGGACAGAGATAGGCAGGACCCCACCTCACCCTGGCTCTAGTTGGCTCCTTGGCTAGCTGAGGATAGTTGTTTGCTCTGTGTTAGGTCTGGCTTCTCTCAAACTAGGACATTTACCTGGTCCAGTAGGTCCAGCCAGTCCTTCTACTCCTTTGACAAATGCTTCCCTGTGGATTGCCTGCAGAAGAAAAGGAGACCATGACTTGCCTCTTCAGTCTCCCCTGAGACATGGATCCTGGCCCAGAGCTGGGGGCCAACAAGATTATAGGGGCTTATCTGCCCACTTAGGGATCCTCCCCCTCAAAGCCACATCTGACAGCCTGGTTGGGTTTAGGGATGAAATGTAGGACCACCTCAAGCCAGGTCCTTTTCTCCTCCCCAGATTCCCTGCTTTTGTGGTCCTTCCTCTGTCCTATTTGTACAAATCGTTAAGCTCTGCCAAGACTCAGATGAAGACCCGATTCTTACAAGCCTAATATTTGACTTTGCCCAAGTCATCGGCCCCTTTTGGGACCTCAGTGTCCTTTCTAGCTAGGTCATATCAAGGATTCTCCACCATCTGTTTTCTTTGAATTGTTCCTTGGCTGTGACTTCTCTCTCTGCAACTAGAGTAAGTGGATACCCTGTCACCTGCACAAATCAAGTCCTAAGTCCCTAGCCTGGCATACAAGTCCCTGCTTCTCTTCCATAAAATCTTGCAGTTGCAAGCTGGGCATGGTGGGACACACTTGTAATTCTAGTACTCAAGGAGGCTGAGGCAGTGGTATCACAGGTTTGAGTCCAGTCTTGGCAATTCAGTGATTTGGTAAGAGGTTGTCTCAAAAGAAAAAAATAAAAATATGGCTGGGGATGTAGCTCAGTGCAAAGGCCCTGGGTTCAGTTGCTAATACAGGGGGAAAAAATCTTATTGCCTAGCATTTTTCACTGTTTTCGGACATATCAGGCCTTTATTTTGCCTAGCAGTTCCCTTGCTAGAAATGCTTCTTTGTTCTCTTCCTTTCTGCACCCTTTCCACCTTCCCAGTTCTAGCCAAAGGGAGAAAATGAAAGGTTCCTTCCTTTGTTTCCAGGGCCATTGTTAATTCCTGGGTTACTCTTCAGTTCTGGAGTTATATATTAGAATTAGTTTCCTTGAGGGCAAAGATAAGTGTTTCTCTGAACTGTCAACGTAAGAAGTATCTATAATTGGCTCTCCTCACATAAAGTCTCCCCAGAGGTCCCTCAACCACATCCACAGGACACAAATATCCATTTAGGAATCATTGACTAGTTAACAAAAAGGCCAGGTTGTAGAAAGCCCTATAGATCTGAGTTAGAGGGCCCAGGTAATGACACTAACTTACTGTATGGGTGAATTTAGATGAGTCATTTCTCTTTAAGCCTCTCTTTAACCCTTATTGTCTGGTATATAATGTAGCAAAGTGATTAAACTCGACTCAGATGGATGTGGTGGCCCACACCTATAAACCTAGCACCTTGAAGGCTGGAACAAGAGGATCATGAATTTGATCTTCACCTGGGCAATTTAGTAATTTAGTGAGACTCTATTTCAAAAAAATGTTTAAAGGGCTAGAATACAGCTCACTGCAAAGGCCCTGGGTTCAATCCTCAGTATTGTAGGGAAAAAAGAAAACTCAAGAAACCTAATGTACTCTAGAGCTAGAACACTTATGGTCATTACATTTTCTGTGTACTGGTCCCATGATTTAGGGCAAGTTACTTAACCTCTTTGACTTTTCACTTTCTAGCTCTAAAAATGGGGAAAAATAAAGGTACCTGTTAGTATTGCAAGAATTAAGTGAGTTAATAAACGCAAAAATTTGGAGCTACATACAGTAAGTTTATGAAAAAAGCTAGTTGCCTTTGTTGTTAATCGTATTAGTGACTGCCAAATGAAGCTCAGGTTGGCTGGCAAGTGAGATGAGGACTGAAAGGACACAGAGAACCCTCTGGATTTTATCCTCTGGACTGTGCATTACCAATGTGAGTCCTTATCTGATCAATTTGAATCTTGTGTTTCCTCTACCAGGGAAGGGCTTAACAGGCAAGGTGTGAGCGGATGCTATCCACCTGTCTGCATGTTCCCAGGGAATCTGCAGTCTCCACCTGGCAGTAAATTCAGGAATTCCCAATACAGATTGGAGAGTGTAACACCGGTCAGCAGTTCATGTGGTTTACTGTATTTTCATTCTCTTGTTTGGTCTCCCTTGATCTCCTCCTTTGCAGGAGGCAGGACAGGCATTGACATTCTTATTCTTGAGGTAATAAATATGGGGCTCATACCAGGTATGGTGGCACACACCTGTAATTCCAGCAATAGGGAGGCTAAGGCAGGAGGATTGCAAGTTAAAGCCCAACCTCGACTACATATTGAAACCCTGTCACAAACAAAAAGAAAGAAAGAAAGAAGAAAGAAATAAAGAAGAAAGGAAAGAAGGAAGAAAGGAAGAAACAAAGAAAATGGTGCTCACAGGAATAGAAAATGACTTGTTTAAGGTCACACTGCTACAAAGATTAAGCACAGGTCTTCTGAGTCCTGGTGCCCCAAATTGGAAGTACAAACCCTAAGGTACAGAATTCCTCTTAGTTTTCTCCCTGACCTCCTCCACCTACATTGTTTTGTTCTATTGGTAGACACACTCTGTGCAAAGCTCTGTGTAGAGCCCCAAAGATCCAAAGACTAAACTGCACTGAATTTGTCTTTGAGGCCACTTAAGGGATACAGTCTAGAGAACCAGAAATGCTAGGCCAAGCAGCAGAGAGCCACTAAGGACTGCAGTGGGGCTGTATGCTGCAAAAGCATGAAGGAAGGAGGGCCTCTGTGTGTGTGTATGTGTGTGTGTGTGTGTGTGTGTGTGAGAGAGAGAGAGAGAGAGAGAGAGAGAGAGAGAGAGAGAGAGAGAGAGAGAGAGAGGTGGGGCACTGAGGGAGAAAGGGTCATGACACAGGAGAGATGGCATTCAAAAGAGTGAGCAAAATGCCTCCTGAGCTGGTAGCTAGGTGTTTGGTCCAGAAAGTGGGTGGCCCAGCTGTAGACAGTGGATTAGTCCGAATGCTGGTCTGTCATTGATGAGCAGGCATCATGCCACCAGCCTCTTGCTTGGGCTTGTCCATTCCTGCATAAGAGACAGCAATAAGTAGGACAGAGACCTCCTGGCAGAACTGGATCCTCGCTGGGTCTTGGCATGGAAGAGGTGAGGAGGAGAGAACTGGAGCTAGCAAAAGCAGGGACTTCTACAGTAGGTGAAGAGGATGTCCATCTTAGCTCTTAGACAGCTGGCAGCTATAGTGGAGTCTCTGTTACCAGCCCCTACGTTTACTAGTGATTCCTTGGCACTTGTCAAGAGAGAGGCTTAACTTAGCCACGTTGTCAGACTGTCTTGGGCACAGAGCTGGAGTATCAGAGATCCTGCAGAGCAGGCAGGCATCTTGGGGTAGGAGGTCTGAGTCACCAAATCTCAGTAACTGAGAAGCAAATCCACTCTCAAACCTGAAGTTTTAACTGAACCAGGGTTAGATTCTCTCCACCTGATGTCCATTTCCTCAGTGCATCTCACACTAATCCCTGACTGACCCCTGGGCCTCATATTTGAGGCTCAGCAGGAAGGGACCTGCCCAGGTCATGGAGAAGTAAGTGGTGGTCGGTGTGCTTCCCACCACTGTCTGCAGTGAGGTGGCCTCCCATTGTGAGCCCACCTGAAGCACAGGCTTCTGCTGCTTTTGTAGTCAGAGAGTAAGAAGCTAACAGGTCCTCAAAGGACCTCCAGTTCATGCTGGTGCTAAATTAGGAGACAAATACCTTCTGCGAGCCCTTACCCTGGGGCACAGAGAAGCCCAATGGCCAGTGTCCTAGGCAATAGCTTGACAAGTCTACCGATGCTGTTTACACATGGCTGTATGCTTCTCGCTTTTTGTCAGGTAATGTTTATTTCTATTCTTGATTATGAAAGGTACACAGGCAGGACTGTTTCTGGAAAGGGCCTTTGATATGGGCTGAGGGCAGTACATGAAAGGGCTGCCTCATAAGGGCCCTTCTGCCAGTGCCTGCACGCATGTGACCAGGGCAGGGTTTTTGTTTTGTTTTGTCTTTTAGGAGATGAGGGGAGCAACCCAAGGAGCAGTGCCTGGCATGGCCCATGGTCCCTTCCCAAATATTCTCATTGCTTCCTCACGAGACCCTCATTCCTCCTGCCACTTAGGGCACGATCAAATCTAGACCTCCTAAGACCCTGGTGCTTTTTCTGTTGTAGGCTTCGTCCCACAGCTTGTCACATATATGAAAATGCACCCACATCTGATATTAAGTGTAATTTTTGCCATAAAAATTTTCAAGGGATTTTTATAATTCCACTTTCAAAATTATTTGCCTATGAGTAACTTGTTTCATTCCCAATTGGCTGATTTCTTTGTAATCATGGTGCATACTTGGGAATTCTTGCAACGTGAGGAAATCTAACCAACAAATTATTTTCAAATGTAATGCAGTTTTTAGGAGTACTAAATTTGACAATCAGTGAGGCTGATATTATATTTGGTAGACATATAACAGAATGCTTATTAATTCCAATTTTGCTGTTTTCCTTTCATATTTTAGAGCTAATAAACTTCCTTTTTCTTGGGGCTTAAATGTTTTCTTTTGCCTCTAAAACATGTGGAGGCCCTGATTCCTGTGCCTTTGGTGCCATGTGAACAGAATGGCCTCTAAACCTCAGGTGATTTCATCGGCCCATGGAAAGAATGAAACAAAGAAGCCCAGGTGTTGTTTGGAAGGCAGATCAGGGTAGTGTGAGCTCATTTGTGCTAAGTACATTCCTTACATGGTTGTCTGCTATGCCTTGCACTATTCTATGACCAGCTGTTATCTATTTTATAGATGAGAAAATTAAAGAAATTCAGAAAGGGGAATGTACTTGCTCAAGACACACAGGATTTAACCCTTGTTTAGCTTTAGGCTCTTTCAACTGACCCTGTCCTCAGGGCTGGTGCTCAGAACCAGTTTCTCAGAAACTCAGGGAAGCCCAGTGCAGTGAAGATGAATGAATAGTAACTATTAGTATCATTGTTATCAGAATTTTTCTCTTCCTGAAGAAATTCACAACTAAAAGGATAAAAATGACCCACATGTAATCACTAACTAGGTGTATAATTTCAAGGATTTAAGCTGTCTGTGCCTCAGTTTCTTCACTTGTAAAATGGAACTAACATTACCTTCGTCAAAGGATTATTGTGAAGAGTACTGAGTTAACACATGCAAAGCCCTTGGCAAAGTGCATGACACACAGTAAATGCTCAGTAGAAATTAACTATAATAATGTTTATATCACCATCATCATCATTATTATCACTCTCTGAGCACCAGAACCCAAGCTACCCATCATGTTAACTGAGTTGCTGGGATACTGAGTGACAAAGAGAGCAGTATATGGGGCCCCAAGTTTGGGCTGCAAATGGGGCTTGTGTTTGGTAAGGAGAATCTGATCTCTCAGGCTTGGAGCGACTATAGATACCAACTGCCACCTGCCAGGCCTCTGGGATCCTGCAAATAAGAGGGGGCTCCTTCACAACCAAGGCTGGGTAGGCTATTTTTAGTGATGATAGCAGCTGGTCCCAAGGCCCTTGACAAAGCCTGGAGGAGAAAGGTGAGAAGAGTGGAAGAGGAGGACCAGAGAGAATATAAAGGATTATGTCTGGCTGCCTGTCACTCCCCTCTAGGACCTGCTTTAATCCTTGGTGCTCAATACGCAGGCCAGCCCAGCATAGAAAGATCTTCCCAGGCCAAGAGAGCCAGAGATATTCTCCATTTCTCCCAGCCTGGCCCTTCTTCTTGTAGGCACCCCACACATCTCTTTCCTTTGCCTCCTTCTTGCTGCTCATAACCAACAGTGCTAGATGAATACTTGGGGCCAGATGAGAAAGACCCCCCACCCCCCAGATCTCCCCTCAGGCTACAGAGACCCAAAAGAGGGGGGGATATGGCCTTAGTCAGGCAGCCTGTGAGTGACTGACTGGGACTTGAGGTGAGGGGCACTGTCTTCTAATGCAGCACATTGGCCTCCTTACCCCTAAGCCCAACTCAGCTGGCTTTGTGGTCTTGGACAAGTCTTGCCTCCTCTGGGTCTCACTTCATTCTCACATGTGTTTGAGGTGGCAGCCCTGAGTCAGGTGAGAGGTCCAGCCTTAAGGCGGGGAGCTGCAAGATAAGTTGGGGGTTGTTATGCCTTGTATCTAGATGTTCCCCCAGAGCCTCATGCAGTCAGAAGTGGGGCTTTTCAAAGGCAGCTGGACTTAAGAGTATGTGATTCTGGGATCGATTCATGGTATGATGCTAAAATTAAGGCTGCCTCACCCTGAATGTGAATGCTACCCACCCTAAGGGTGGGTAGCCTGATAGGATAGAGGGGATAAAAAGAAGACTGCTGTTGCTGCTTGTCACTTGCTGCTTCTTTGTTATTCTGCTGCTTTGCTGCCTTCTGTCTGCCATGAACTGTTTCTCCTCTGCAATGCCACTTTGCCATGCCACCTTGCCTTAGATCCAGGCAACTATGGACTGCAACTTCTACAAACTGTGCACTACAATGAACCTTTCCTCTTTTAACTTTGGCTGTTGGGTATTTTGTACTCGCAACAAGACAGGGGTACAGGGGAGGTGGTGGCGGTTGACACTGTTTTCCCTAGGGCACTATGCCATGTGGTCAAGTGCATTTTTCACATCCCTTGTATGCTCCTATGAGTGCACACACAGACACTTACACACATGCACAGGCACACAAGCTTTGTTGACATTATTTAGGCTGGAGATCGCCATGCTGCATGTGCAACCAGTTTGCCTATCCTCAGTGAATCTAGAGACAGTTGAAGTGATTCTAATTACAGCCTGCATTCCTGCTCTGTCTGAAGACTTTCCCTTTTTCAAATGTTCTAGGTTTTTTTTTCCCTCATCACTTGGCTCCTTTGCTCTTCACTGCCTAACTCCCCCAACACACACCTCATTTCCAAACCCCTGCCTCTCCTCCCCCTTTTCTGGGTTCAATTGTTCAACTTCAGCTTGATTTTCTGCTGTCTGGGACTTGGCAAGACTTAAGAAAACCAGTTTGGGTTGCCTCTGTGTGTGTGTGTGTGTGTGTGTGTGTGTGTGTGTGTGCGCATGTGCATATATGTATGTACAGGATAGTATGGGATGTGACAGGCATGCTTGTGCTATTTCTGTGGGTATATGCAAAAGTATGTATGGTTGCATATGTACATGTTACATATGTACAGTTTTGCTCACATGGTTATTCTGGGTGTGTGGGGATATTTGTTCTGTGTCCATGCAAGTATGTATATGGTCATGGTTCCTGGTTGGACATACACTTCCATACTTTGCCTGTTTGGAGTTCCATTCTTTCTTTCTTGGCAGAGACACCACCCCTCAAATTTGTATGGGGAGGTGTGGGGGCCTTCCAGCTCATAGCTACTAGCTCACCCTGGGCCATGCCACCACCAGCCCCCAGCAACATCCAGTGCCTTGGATTCCTGACATAGTGAACAAACTTTCTGTAAGAAACTCTGCTGTATCTCATAAGGACTTTCCTATTTACCTAAACCACCACAGAGGGCAAGGTCTTCTTTCTGCTATCACCCATCAATTCTAACCCCTGCATTGCACTACCCAATCCCTACTTGAGAACACATCTTTTATTCCTCTTGAGCTCCTGACACCCCTCCACCCTGCCTTCTGCTATCCATGGTCCACTGCCTGCAATTGCTCCCCCTTCTTTGCATCCTAATCTCTTAGGGCCATTTCTTTTATTCTTATGCCCCAAGGACACAGCACTCTTGCTATATTTGGGGTACTGTGGTTTTCTCCCACACCTCACATACAGGCAGAGGTGGGGATGATATCGTCCTTGCTTCCCATTGCTGCTTCTAGACCATTTATCTTCGTTCCTTTTGAAATAATGGCTCTTCCCCAGACTGTCTCATCTCTAACCCTGCCTGGAAGCTGACTCTTTGAGTACTTTTGTAAGTGTCTTCCCTTCACTGAAGATGGTAGTAGGTGTCTTATTACGTCCTCTTCACTCCCTAATCCTGCAGTGTTCTTGACAACTTCTTTATAACATAGAGCCACCACACTAGCTTCTCTGTTCTCAAGAATCTGGTCTTGCATCCCAGCTCAGTCTCTCATTCTCATATGCACTTTACCTTGCCATCACAATTAACTACATAAGTTTCAATATCTTAATTTTAGTCATCTCACTCTTTGACTTGTACTGAATTTTGTTATCATGTTCTTTCTAGAACCCTTACTCTAACAATGTTCTGTGCTCACTTAGACTTTCAATTCATTTGCCTTACCACTTCTCTCATTTTCTGTGTTTTCCTTCATAGGAACCTCTCTAAAATAACGTGCCATGGTGATACATACCTGTTATCCCTGCATTTTGAGAAGCCGAGACAAGAGGATCACAAGTTTGAGCTCAGCCTACACAACTTAGCAAGACCCTGTCTCAAAATAAAAGATAAAAAAGGACTGGAGATATAGCTCAGTGTGAGTGCCCTAAGTTCAATCCTAAGTACTGAAAAAATTTCTATACTCAATGTCTCTGCTTCTTCATAACTCATTCTTACTTCTAACTACTTCAGTGGGCTTCTATCCCTATTGAAACAGATACTGCAAAATGTCACCAGGGACCTCACATTGCCAAGTCCAGTGACCCATGTAGCCTTTCTGGACCCCACTCCCACAAGCATCTACTATTATAGTTGACCATGTCCTTCCAGTTTCTGGTTTTGCTTTAGTTTCATGGATTGCTCCTTCTCTGGTTATTAGCAGGTTCATCCAGATGTCTAGGCTCAGTCTCAGGTACTCTCACTTTTCCTACTTATACCTCCTTAGTAAATGATCTTGTCAAATGCATGGCCTTAAATAGCATCTTCATGGTAACATCCCTCACCCCCATTTGTAGCTCTGGTCCTGATCTTTCCCATAAACTCTTTGCTTATTTACCTAACAGCCTGGTTTGGTGGTGGTGTGTGGGAGGATTCAAGGATTTTTTTGTAACCAGAATATATTTGAGATGCCTTACTGGATAACCAAGTGGAGGTATGGAGAATCCATCATTGGGAGCCCAACCCACCCCCACTGAAGTCCAGATATCCTACTTGATATCCACTTCTCTGTGGCCACCAGCCTAGCTCCGGTCACCATCTGCTCTCATCTGGGAGCATTTTCCTAATTCCCTTGCCCCTCAAGAATCCCTTCTCTTTGATCCACCAGAAACATCTTTGTCAAACACAATTTCAGTTCTGTTCCTAAGCACACTGAAAGTCCTTTACTGGATTCTCATCACACTTGGAATAAAACTCAGTCTTTCCCAGACTTATAAGACTTTACATGATGTGTACCCTTTTTGTCTCCTGACAGAATGCTCACTTCTACCTCTGTACCTTTGTGTTCATTGCTCTTACTCCCTCAAACCCTTCTGCCAGATTCTCACATAACTGGCTCTTCATGTCAATGAGGTCTCAGTCCAGTCATTACTGCTTCCTCATGGAAGTCTCCCCTGACCACTAGTTCTAAAACAGCCTCTCCAACAGTACATTTCATAGCCTGATGTTTTTCTTCATCACTCCCACAACAATTGGGGCATCTTGTTAATTCAGAGTTTACTTGCTGACTGTCCACCTCTCCCACTTGGTAAACTACAAGGTCCACAGAAGCAAGGACTTTGCGTAGTTCATTGCTCTGTCTGCAGAGGCTCAAGACAGTACTCAGTGGTTAGTTGGTGTCCCATGAAGTTCACGAGATCGAATACACATGTGTCTTCATTCAATTCGATTTTCAGGAGGGCCTCCTCTGTGGGTAGAAGACCTGTTCCATTTTGACAGGCACATGTGTAAATGGTGTGTGGAGCCTGTGCACGTGCAAGGAGAAAGAGGGGCTGAACCAATCACTAGGAAGCCAGGGTTGGGCAGCCAGACAGGCTGCTGAAGGGAGCCTACTTCCCCTCCATTGATTGCATTAATATGAGGGATTTAGAATGAGGAAGGTTAGGTAATGGGTGGTAATTCAGTCCAGCTTTCCAACAAATTCATTGCTAAAAAGCAGAATGAGAAAGGATGAGAAAGACAGATGGGGAGAGAGACAGGCAAACTCTGGAGCCTTGCAGGGTGTGCTCCAGTTGGCAGGACTGAGGGTGAACCATGGATAAAAGCTGCAGCCCTGCTCCCTGCCAGATAGGTTCTCTGGGATCATAGCACTCATTTCTGGGTCCAGGGAATTTGCAGAGGAACTTCTCCCTGCAGATATCACCTTTCATCCCCTGGGAATAGACTTGAGGTATATGTGTGGGGGTGGGGTGGGGGAAGTCTGTGCCACTCATGGTGTGACTTTGGCACATTACTTCCCATCTGAAGTCTCAGTCTCCCAATCTGTAAAATGGCCTAGAGAGCTGCTAATCCATAGAGTTATTGTATTTAAACAAGGGAAAGTGTGTGAAAGTGGCTACCAGTGGCCAACACTTACTGAGTATTCTTTTGGGTTGGGGAACTTGAGACCCATGAGACCATTCTCCTTTCCTAAGTATTTTCTCCTTGGGTCATACTTTTACTCCTCACGGTAGCATTAGGATAATATAATTTTAAGAAAAGAGAACCAAGATGGAGCCTCAAGTCAAAATGAGTCACAAGTTGCCTCTGTGTCAGCAGAGAGATTCATTGTCTTAAACATGCTAAGTGTCTCCACTCACCTACCTAGGTACAAGCTGTGGCTCCATTTCCTGGCTGGGACTATGACTTATCTCTCCTTTTTAAGCCTCAGTTTCCTTAGACTGGACTTAGATAATACCAAAAGGAGGTACAAGACATGCCATGGTGCTCAGTGGGCAGTGGTGACCTTCCATTTTTCCACCATCAGAGGGCCTGTGGGATGAAGGATGAAGTTTGTAGGAGGACATGAAAGTGTTTCAGACTCTAGGAAAAAAGGTACAAGACCTAAGATGGGCCATCCC
The DNA here is from genome assembly GCF_034190915.1 of Cavia porcellus. NCBI lineage: Eukaryota > Metazoa > Chordata > Mammalia > Rodentia > Caviidae > Cavia > Cavia porcellus. The sequence continues at coordinate 35,001,398 of NW_026947486.1, read as the reverse complement.
AGGAAAGCAGAGGGCAAGGTTTAATTGAGGAAATAGGTAGATGTCAAGACTGTGTGGGGAAGAGCATGAGGGACTCAGAAATTTAAGGAGAGGACAAGACTGGTATAAGGTTACAAATTCTAGCTGGGGTAGGATTGGAACCCAGACTACATGCTTTCATAGCTATGCCAGAAGGATAATCAGGTCACTGTCCGGCATCTCTACCAGCAGCATGGCCAAGGGTCATGAGGGCCATAAGGGCCATGAAGGTATGACCTAGGGAGAATGCCTTGGTAGCTTTAGAATTTCAAGGAGGTGGCCTCTGTTCCTGGTGGGCTGGAAGAAGGGGCAGCAGGCACTCAGTTCTCCCTGTTAGTCTAAGCCACTACTGCTTCTGGGGCCCAAGCACCTCCTCCAGGTGGCCCCTTCTTGGCCCCAGAATCCTGGGAAGGGGGAGATCAGGGTAACAGCTGCTAGGCCATGGGCCGGCAGACGCCAGTATGAGGATAAGAAGGGGGAGTCAGGCTAGAAGAGGGCCAGCGGGCAGGCGCATGGAGAGGAAGTTCACAGTCTGCGGCAAATGGATTTCAAGGCCCTGTTAAGTGGAAAAGCCTCCAGGAACGTGGCAGAGAAAGGCCCCTGTCTTTGGAGAGGGGCTGCGGGGCCAGGCTGGGGGGTGTCTTGGCAAGGGGAAGCTGAGCTGCATGCCTTGTGTGTGATGGGGGAGTAGGGAGAGGGTGGGTTAGGGCAGCCTAGTGAAGCTGGGGCTTTGGAATTGGTGTCAGGTTGGGAGAGGGCTCCAGTCACAGCTCCAGCTCCAGAATTTAGGGACCCCAGGATTCACTATTGGTCCTTAGAGGCTGGGTGAACTTAAGGCTGACTTGTGTCTTTTGGTCACTTGGCACTCAGTGTTTGGATCATGGAGAAGGCGAAGGTTAGCTCAGCTATGGTTCCTTCTCCACCAGAGCTTATGATCTTGTAGAATGATCATTCTTATGGATATAACACTCTACATTTTAAAAGACATTACCTATCTATTTCCATATCACAAATCTGTGAAGTAATCATGGCAAGCTGGAGAAACTGAGGGTCAGAGAAAAAAAATGTTTACTCAGTCACATAATGGCAGAGCTGAGAAGTCTTAGCTTCTCTTTGCTTTTGCCTTCCAGGACAGTCCCTAAACCTTCAGCCCTCCCCAAGCCCTATATCTTCCCTTCTCCCCTCCTCCCCTTCCCTTCCCCCTTTGCTTCCTTTCTCCTCTCTCTCTTCTTCCCCTTTCTCCTCCCTCTCCCCTCCTCCTCTAACTCCTCCTCCTTCTTTTCCTTAATACTAGAGATTAAGCCCAGAGAGTGCTGAGCTACATCGCCCAGCCCTTTCAAAATTTCATTTTCAGCCCAGGCTGAGTTCAAATTTGTGATCCTCCTAACTCAGCCTTCCAAGTAGCTGAGATTGCAGGTGTGTGCCACCACACCTGGCTAGATTTTCCATTTTTATAGTGGCTCTTCTCAGAGGGAGATGTTATGTGGGATGGTTTGCATCAAAATATCCCTTAGCCCAAATAGGTCAAGTATTCTCTGAATCAAAGAACACATCTAGTTGTGCTGTTCTTGAGTAGACACTGTACAGTCTGCCATGTAGCCCTTGCTTTTTATCAGTTTCTCTGGCATGCATCTTAGCCCTCAAAGGAGAGTAGAGGGTTATGGAGCCAGCAAGGCAGCAAACAGGGTTGTGCAGGCAGATGAGCAGCAGAGGAGGAATCTCGGGCCCTTTTCCCAGCCAGGCCCCCTACCCTTTGCCTGGCCTGGACCCAGGCACTCGGCCCAGCCAGCTGTCCCAGGGCAGGCAGGCTTGCTGCATTAGTAAATGTGTTTGCGGTTACGGGTTATAGGCTGCTCCCGAAAGCAGAGAAGCATTGCTCTGGGGGTAGGGATTGAGGACAGAGCAGGCTCTGGTTCCAAGCCCTAGCCAGGGAAATCAGAACCAGGCAGGACTTCTGCTCCTACCTCCCTCACTGACCCATCCGGCCTCCCTGGCCTGGGAGAGGCTGGGGAAGATCAGGCCCCAGAAGTCTTGTGAGCTCGGGTAGGGTTACATTTAGGGGTCAGTGGTAGAGGTCTAGAGTAATTGTGTGTGTGGGGGGGGGGTGGAGGTGGACAGTATTGCTAGATTTATTCTGTCCTTCTAAATCACTCTCCCTTTCCCTCCTCTGAAGTAGTTAAAGCCCAGATCACGCAATCTTTGCTGCAAAATTCATCCAAAGTGCAACATGAAGGGAGAATCTTCCCATTCCACCTTACTTTCCCTGAAAGTGGTGGAGAACTATAAGGAAGGGTGCCAATCACCCTAAAGTCTGCCAGGAGCCTGCTGGGGCCTGAACTTTCACACTTCCTCCAGAGTCTGCTAGTCTGAGTCTGTCTCTGTCTCAGCAGAGGTAGGGGTGGAGGTGGGGTAGTGGAGGGAAGGAAGGAAATTTGGAGGGGGAAGGGAAGGCAGAACAAGGCAGGATGGGTTCGGCATGCTGCAGTATGGACCGTTCTGAGATGATGGTTTCCATGAATATAATGAAAACAATACTGATAGCTACCTATGGTCTAACACAGCATCTCCATTGCATAATGGGAGGCTCCCTACAGGTGATGAAGTCTTTATCAAAGGCCATATAATTGGTAAAGAGCAAAGCAGAGAGAAGAGCCTAGGCTTTTTGAACTACGGCCTCCCTCCAGTGCAGGGGACTGCATAGGGCTGACAAGAGGGAAGGTGGGTCTTACAGTCACAGAGTTTCTGGCACTAACTCAAATGTCTTTTTGGCCAGATTGTCATTTCCTCCCTTGTCAGTTCAGTCAACAATTCTGTATCCTTTAAGAGTAAGCTTAAAAGTCCTGGCTCAAGTCTTGCCCCTGCCTGGGGATGTGCCTGGCTCTGTCGCACCCCTACTGCTCCATTTCTGTCCTTGCTATGTCCTAGGAGGAGTTCTCTGTTCCTGTAGATTTTTAGCAACTAAAAGGTTCAGAACCCTCTAGGTCACCATCACTGTTAATCATCTCCTTTGTCTTACAACTAGGATGGTTTGATTTCTATTATGTCTTTCTACTTCTTTTTCTCTCTTCAAAGGATTGAAGGATTGAACCTGGGGCTTTTCTTAGCCTTTTTATTTATTTGTTTGTTTATTTATTCTTTACTTTGAGATAGTCTCACTAAGTTGCTTAGTTCACCAGGCTGGACTTGAACTTGCAATATTTCTGCCTCAGCCTCTCAGAGTAGTCTCACTAATCAGGAGTCTATGCACTATAGGCATGCACTACCATACCCAGCTTAGTCTTTTCTTTGCCTGAAAAATGGAATATCTCACAGTACTGGTTGTAAACCCAGGCATCGGCATTAGACAGATTAGGGCTCAAAACCTGTCTGATCCACTTTCTAAATGGTAAGTTCTGTGGTAGGCATCACATTCAATGGTTCCTTGCTACTAACTCTACCAACACTGGCATGAAAGAGGCAATTGGACAGGTTCTAGAGATGAGATCCTCTCAGTGGGGCTTATACAACTGAGAAAGTTCAAAGCAGGTGCTGCACAAAGCCAGCCTGCTCTGTCTTCCTGAAGCCCATACAGCTGGGCAGAGTGATTGTTTTTCACAGGGTGTCTAGAAGGTGACATGGAGGGAGATCTCTAGTGCTTTGGCTGTGGCTTTGAATTTGGTTCCCAAAGGCCTCATCCGCTACCACCTGGAGTCCCTGTCTGCCACTGTTTCAGTCCTGACCTTCTTCCTGTGGCAAGGAACCCCCTAGCTCCCCTGAAGGAAGCTGTCGGCAACCTGAGGAATGAAGCCTTTGCTTGTGGCCACAGTGGGCTCTGGGGCCTGTGGTCCATAGGCTGTGTTCTGGTACTGTAGGGTTGGGGGCCACATGAGAAGAGGACAGAGAGGCCAAGGGGGAGGCTGACGAGGGAGCTCTGTCCTCTTCTGATGCAAACAGAGTAACCTAAATATGCCCATCCCTGAAACAAACTGTTGCTTTCACACCTGCATCCCATCCAGTGCTCCATTCTACAGCTGGAGAGGACATGGCCCAGAGGGGTAGAGGGACTTTGCTGGGACTACTGTCCCACAGGCCCCTATGTCACTTGCTGGTTCTGAGGAGCCCACGGGAAAGGATGCCAGACCTACATGGCCCTGAAAGCTGGCCCTCTCTCTTGGGCATGGCAATTTGGTGATGGAGGCAACAGCAGACACGGGGGCCTGTCTCTGCAGCAGCAGCCAGAGGGGCAGGCTGAGGGAGGAGAAGAGGATGAAAAGGAGAAGTTGCTGGAGCAGTAGACAGATTGGACTGGGTTCAGAGGCCGGCAATGAAAATGATTAAGGGAAGAGAGGTTTAATTTATAAAATGAGATTAGAAGAGCAGTGCTGCCCTGCTTGGCTAAGGGACAGCTCACAGATGGGTGTCGAGGGGGGAGGGGATGACCATGAAGGCTGGGGGAGCCCACTGAGTCAGAGTCCCTCCAGCCTGGAGCCTGCAGCGCTCACTGAGCTGGATAGGTGCCTACCAGGATGACTGCAAAGGTCCATGAGGACCCAGCAGCCCAACAACCAGGGCAGCCCCAGAAAGCCCCTCTGGCCTTCCTCGCCAGCACTGTGGAATGACAAAGAAGATTCGTTGAAGACTGGCCCACAGAAGCCCATAAAGATACTTTACAACCACTTTGAGAGGTAAGCGTCTTTCTTTTCGGGCAGACAGACTTAATGCAACTCCCAGAGGGGAGTGACTTTCCTGAGGCTACACAGGGAATGGTAGAAAGAAATGCAGGGCTCTGTCCCAACACAATCATGGGTTTCCCCTGCGGTAATAGCCATCTTCTGGTTTCCAGGGAGGGCAGCTCTCCTCCACTGGAAGGCATGGACATGCTGGAAGGCATGTCTACTCATTCCAGTGGGCACTTCTTTCCAGTCCTAATCCCTGCACCCAGGAAGTCCTTATGTCTAAACACCATCCTTCCCTCTACCATTCTGTCTCTATTTTCTGTCAGGAGGGAGGGAGGGAGGGACAAGAATAGAGGTTGTAGAAGTTACTCCTTCAGTTACTACACTTGTAAGTATCAGGAAATCTGCTAGTTGCTTTTACCCTTTCACCTATTTCAAGAGGTCAAAATGGATTTCAATGTCATATAAACCTCAAGACAATTCTCTCTCTCCTTTTCTTCTTCACCTTCTTCATTTGGCAGTACTAGGGATTGAACATGGTATCTTCACACTGAGCTAATCTCCTGCTCTTTTTTATTTTGAGACAAGGTCTTGCTAAATTGTTAAACTGACCACGCTGGGCTTGACGTTTTAGTCCTCTTGCGTCAACCCTAGAATGCTGGCTTTATAGACATGTGCTGTGAAGCCCAGCTATCCCATGATAATTTTATTATGTAGATTTTATTATCCTCAATTTACAGACAAGAAATTGAGACTCCGTGTGTGTGTGTGTGTGTGTGTGTGTGTGTGTGTGTGTGTAATAATTAGACAGACCCCTGACAAGTGAATGATGATCTGAGGGATTCCAACTCAGCCCAGCCCCCCATGGCCAATCTCATAGTCCCTGACAGAAAATAAAGGTGGAACGGCAGCAGGAAGCATGGTGTTTAGACATAAGAACTTCCTGGGGTGCAGTGATTAGGACTGGAAAGAAGTGCCCACTGGAATGTGTAGACATGCCTTCCAGCATACCATGGAGGAGAGTTGCCCACCCTGACAATCTGTGAAGACAGAAATGAGGAGCTTCAGTGATCTGGTTAGCATTTTCAGGAGGGAATTCACTGCTAGAGTATCCTAGTGATGGGGCTTGGTGACAGCTATCCAGGAATATATATGAAAGAGAAAAAAGAAGACCAGGAAGGTGAGAGAATTCCGGGTAGCCTTAGGGCCTGGATGCTGTATATAGTGCTGCCCACGCCTGGCCTACCCTGGCATAGCTCACCATGCCTACTTACCTTTAGGATCACAAGCATTTCCATTATAGATCTGCCCCCCTTTCTATTTCTAGCAAGACCATGGGCAGGGGCCTATAACTGCAAGACCATACAAACAGTGTGCCTTCTAGAGTTGGGCTCCTGCGTAGCATAGGGTTTAGAGATGCTGTCTGGGGAGCCCTGCAGGCCTGCCCTTCCCCCACCTAGAGCAGAGGTGGGTGAGGCTGGGAAGGAGGGAAGGGGAGTGGTGTTCTTTCTTCTTTCTCAGGCAGAAATGAGCTCATGTTTTGTCTAATCTAAATTCTGTCAAGCAAGCGAAAAAGAAAGAGAGAGTCACACAGAGAGAGACGGGGAGAAAGAGAAAAGGGAGAGAGAGAGACCACTAGGAGTTAATAAAAAATCTGCCAAGCACATGTTCTTTCCAGCTCAGAGACAAACTAAAAGAAAAAAAAATATCAAGAGAGCTGAAAGAACAGACCAGTCGGGAATGTGTTCTCAACTCACAAAACTTCCTCTTTACTTCAACCAGAGAAAATGCTACCTCAAGTCAAACTCTCTGTTTATCCCACTGGTCATCTTGCTGCTGGAGGCCTGTGGGAGGGTCCCAGGACCTGAACAGGACAGAGTCCTTTTCCCCTCCCAGTCTTCTTGCCTTTTCAGTGATTGGGTTGGGCGAATCAGTATACCAGAACAGAGACCTATCCTTGCTGGCCTCTGGTTGCAGGAAACAGAAAAGCCACACTGCTTTGTGGCTAGTGTGATGCCTTCTGGGGCCACCAAGGAAAACCCAGGCAGCCCCCCACTCCCACCAAAAAGATATCAAAAATCAAAAAACATCAATGTTCCTAGAAGTGGGCTGTGATATCAGAGAAACAGGAGGTTAGTTAGACCTGACAAAGAATAGCTTCTGTGGAGCCATTGGTTCTCTAAGCAGTTTCAGCTCAGAGAGGTGGTTTCCCATGGGCTGGCCTTCCCCTCCTCGGCCCTCCCTTCATGCCCGCCTCCACCCACCTCACCATGGTTGAAAAGGGTTGGTTGTGAAGGGCTGGAATGTGGAGCTATTTCTAGGGGGAGACAGGGAAGTGAGGGGAGCTGAATTGCCCAGGCAGAGTAGGACGTTTAGCTACTGGAGCAATAATAGGGCTTTCATGGAGATGGCCAACCTTGGGTTCCAAAGCTATTTTCCACCCACAACCCTCCTTCCTCCCACCCCTAGTCACCCGGCTGAGAATCCTTCTTTGTTGGATTGAACCCTGCAGGGAGAGGGGCTGGGCTTTGTGGAGGGAGCCCTCAGGCCAAGCTGACTGGGCTCCCTGTTGTCTGGGGTGAGCACAACTGAGCACTGGAAGGGAACCAAGGCCAAGGCCGGGGCTAAGAGCACTAGGCCTTCCTTCCCAGCAACCCACAGGGCACAGGACCTGCCTCTGGTCCTGGGTGTGAGTTGTATTTGTGGGCTGATATTTTCCATATTTCCCAGTGGGAGGGTTCTTGAGAGGACAGAAGGATAAATGGTCACTTTTTGTCAAGCATTCTTTGGCCAGAGACGAATACTCCAGAGTTAACTTTTGCTACAGAGCAGGCACACATGGAGGGATGTCTAGGGAAGGTCCCAGGTCCTGACTTTGAGGATTCTAATCTAGGGGCCCACAAACACTATGTAAAGGAACAGAAGCCAATCAGGTGGAGTGAGGCTGGGGTTGGGGCCAGGGGCTTGTCCTGGCCAGGCAGCTTAATGAGATCCAGTTGGAAAGGAGGAGGGGAGAGCAGGAGGGGGAGAGGAGGGGAAGAAGGAGGAGGTTCCTTTATCTCTTGCTCCATGTTCTCAGGGCCCACGTTTTTTAATTTGTGTTGGATAAACAATATGGGTTTGTGTACGCAAAGAAGCTCTAATTATCCCCTGAGGTTGTGTTTCCTTAGAGGAAATGAACTGGGCATGGCATTTGTGGTGGATCACAGAAATGCACCAGCCCAATAGCTTCCAGATTGTTGCTCAGGCGTGCCATGCTGGGAGCCCCCTACAGAGGGTCTGCTTTCTCCATACCTCAATCTGGGTCTGGAGCCCAGCCTGTGCCCTGCCTGACCTAGCCCTGGGAGGGCAGATGAATGGCTGTGTGTCCTGAAGACTCCCTTCTTTCCTGAGCAATGAACTATCCCCAACCCCCATCAGCCTCACTTCTATCCTACTGGGGACAGTTAAGGGTCTGGAACATGGATCTCTGAAATAAAAGCTGGATATAGATGTGGCCCCTGCTAGTTCTGGTCCTCACTGAATAGCATCATGGAGCAGTCCTCATGGGGAGTCTTGGGTCCCTCTTCTTTCTCCTCCTTTGGGGGTGGGAGAGTGCAAGAAGAGAAAGAGGTCCCAATGAGGGCTCTATTCTGGGAGCTGGGTCTTCTGGGAGCAGCTCTCCTATCTTCTCCAGCACATTGAGACTTAGGCACCATTCATCTTATGATTTGCCATCTCTCCACCCACCACAAAACTCTCTACCTTCCTCTGAGATCAAAAGAGAGGCAAAAGGAATGGCCTGTCCCAAGGCCACATGCAGGTGGTGACTAACCAGTTGAGTCAGACTTGTGAGAGAAAGGCATGTCAGAGAATAAGTGATGACTGAGTGGTGACGGAGAAGATAGAGGCATCAATTCACAGATAAATACAATCAAGTGAGCACCCCACTAGTTCTCCTTTGTCCTTATTGAAGAGTGCAATAAAGCAGGTGAGGACTTGGAGTGTCAGAAATGGATGCAGCGAGTTTTACTGCCTCTTACTGCCTCTTGCTGTATGCCCAGCCAAAGGCCAGCTCTTGCCTCTGAAGAACTGAGCATCTTGGGTATATGGAGTCCCACAAACCCACATTTGCAATCTGGGTGCTGCTGGATTTATGCAGGGTAATCTTTGTCCTCTATCAAAGGTGAGGTAGAGAGAAGAACAAGCAGGTCCAGGAAGCTTCCACATGGGAGTGCAGGGATAACTGGGTTGGGCTGGGCCCCAGATGATAGCTTCTGCTCAGAAGTGGGAATGGACAAGGCAGTGGTAAAGGTGGAGGTGGGGAGGCAACTGGTGGCCTGGACCAGCACTGCTCCTACTTCAATGGAAGGTTCACCCCCATGTCTCCCTTTTATCTTTTCATTACATACAAATTAGGAGCGCGATTAACTTTATTAAAAGCAAACAAAGCTGGTCAGAGAATAGGGCCTCCAGACAGGGCTATGGGGTCTTGGGGAGGAGAAATCAAACCAGAGAGAGAAGGGGAGGCTTGTGGTTGCAGCAGTTAAAAGGGCAGGAGGTAGAGGGCTGGAGGAGGGGCTTCTCTATCCCCAGTGATCCCACCACTTTTATGACTTTCTGCAGCCGTCTGAAGTTATGCCAGCTTGGCCCAACCTCCAGATAAAATTCCAGACTTTAAGAACTGCAAAGAATCATAGACTGAAGTTTACCACTGTTTCTCATCTCCCACTACAGATGGGGAAAACTGAGGCCCAGAGAAGAGAAGCGATTAGCCTAAGGCCCCACTGCTAGGGAGAATCTGGGATTTATGATGAAAGCCAAAGCTTTCTGTCTTAAAAGGTATCTAGGGAAGGTATCTCCACAATCCCTCACCTCTTCACAGTGTCCAAAAGGGATGACCTAAATCCCTTTTGCTATAGATAAAACCAAATTTTTGGTCATCCCTCAGTGAAGCTACTGACCTTGGAATGGATTCCTTTTCTGGAGTCCAAAGTGTCTGGGCCTTACTCCCTTGGTTTCTCTTTGTATGTGGCTTTTGTCATTCTGAGAACTCAGGGTTCAACTGCTTTTGGGAGATTTGACCAGTCATGATGGTCACAGGACTGTGACATCCCCAGGCGTTTGTATAGCACATTAAGTTCTTGGAAAGGATTTTCATAGGACTTCATTATTTCCTCCTAGAAAGCATGACTGCCAGGCCAGATGGAATACACTTACTTCATTGTTTTACTAATTACTTTGTTCAGAAAACATTTATTGGGTGCTTACTTTGTGCTCAGCGATGTACTAAATGCTGGGGATTTAATGATGACAAGCCAGACGTGGTCTGTGACTTCAGGGAGCTCACAGAGGAGAAACCAATGTCCATAGGGATCAGAGCATGCCATCTATAGCCTTAGAAAGGAAGAACCCTGATTTGATCATTACATGAGGTATACATGTTGAATTATCACATTATAGCCCATAAATGTATACAATTAAAATAATAATTAATAAAAACTAAAAAAAATAGTAACAAGATACAGATTGAAGAGGAAGATGCATACACACCTCACATAAGGACACAGACTTCTGCTATGAGCCATTTTTTTTCAAATCTGGAGTCATCAAAGAGCAGATATGATAGTGGTCTTCTTTTATTTCATTTCCACAAGACTGGGAAGGATCCCAGTGTCCCAAACACCATCTTTAGGGACTCTTGATACCTTTTAGCACCTCCAGTGATGCCACTGATACTGATAATTACTCAGCACTCATCTTTAGATACTCAGACACCTGAAACAAAATAGGTGAAAGCCTGTCAGTTTTCATAATGCAACTGGTTCCAGGAGGAAACATTCAACATCTCAAAGAAAGTACACTTCCTAAACTCTTTAAAAATATCTAGTACCTGCAAGAGACCAACTATTCACTCTTTCCAGAAATTTATCAGATATTCTTAGTATGTCCCTCAGCAGATGTAAGAAGTAAGTAGAGGCTGAACCAGCCATGGTATACTCCCAAAATGGGCTCTGTTGAGAAGTCCAACCATCTGAAATTGCCACTTTTATAGATTAACAATAATCAAGTACTGGCAACTTCATATGGTTCAACCTGGTAATTAGCAATTGTTCTGGAGGATTAAATGAAGTAGATTCTTCCAGGACAGTTCCTGGTCAAGAGTCAACCTTGTCTCATTAGAATGGCCACCCTAATTTTTACTACTGGATAATACTAGTACTTGTTGCACCATTACAATAGGTCCCCTGAGGCCTCCTGGGCATTTTTTTAGACAGTGTCTTACTATGTAGCTCAGGCTAACTTGTCATCATTCTGCCTCTGTATCCTGAGTGTTGGGTTGTTAGGCTTGTACCACCACACATGACTTTCCATGTACTTTTTCTTGTTGGCAGTGTTCCTTGTGAAACTGAACAATGAAGAGAGCCAAAACTTGTAGTGCTATCTTGGTTCACAAACTTAATTCTTTCTGTGATTCTGGTTGTAAATCAAATTGAATGAGAACCAAATCAAATTCAATGATTAGGTACAATGTTGACCTTAGGAAGAAAGTTGATTCAGTTCTTGTCCAATTCAGTTTGCAACTAGAATCATGGAAAGAATTAAGTTTGTGAACTGAGGTACTGTTGTATTTATGTGACACTTCCTGTGTGCTAGACTCTGTTTTAAGCATGTTTCTAGTCTTAGCACATATGATGCTCATAACTACTCTATAGGGCAGGGGATACGATCTCAATTTTATAAGGTATAAAACTCTGATGGGAATTAAATAATTTGCCCAAGGTCTCAATGGGCAGTGCATTAAGCTGGAATTTGAACTCTAATTGGCTAAAATACTGGACTGTGTCTATATTTCCAACTTGCTTCTGTGTCAGAGTCAGAGGCCATGTTTCTTCCTGGGCCAAGGGCTTAGGATATATACAGATCTACTTACTTCTGTAACCAACAAGAGGGAGACCAGGTGCTTTCCAGGAACTGAGATGTAAGGAGAGGGGCAGCAAAGGACAGATGGAAGAGGTCAAGGCCTGGGGACCCCAGCACTTATTTGTGATCAGGAAGGGATGCTTCCTTTGCTTCTTGCTTCTCATTGATGCTGTCTCAAAGACACCATCAGATATTGTAGGGTATGGTGGAAGCCTGGGAAATATTGCCCAATAATTGTGCTCCACCATATCTTAGCAGCATTGTGGCCTTTGTCATGCTGTTAAACCTCTCTGAGTCATAATTGTCTCATCAGCAAAATGAGGCCAATGATCCAAACTACAAAGGGATGTTGTGGGGTTTCAGTGAGAGAAGCAGAGCATAGTGCCTGGCAAATTTCCCAGCAGACCAGCAGTGTCTGCTGAGGTTCGCTCCCTTTCCTTCACCCTGGAGCAGAACCCTAGTTGAGCCTCTGAATCCTTCCTACTCCTTATTATTACCAGCCTCTCAGAGACCATGATTGGTGGGTGGGAGTAGATTCTGGCAATAAAGTGAGAGCCAGGCAGTTTTATTAAAATTCCTATTTGATTTTATTCTCCAGTGATAGACTGAATGATAATTTCCTCTTTGCACCCAGATTTTCTAATCCTTCCAATTCCAGGGCCTTAGGGACAGCTCTCCACTCATGGCACTCATTTTCAGGCTTTCAGGATTCTCATGTGGATTCAGCAGAGAATGTGAACCTGTATTTTGTGGCCCTTGTCCTTTGTAGAAGGACAAGAGAATAAAAACTCTGAGGAAGAAATATGAGGGTGCAGATCCACCCCCCAATGCCTGCCTCTGCCTCTGCTCCTGCCCTTGGTCATGGTGCAGTAGGTCTGGAATCAACACTAATTGGTGTGGTTTCTCTCCCGGCCCCAAGTTTATCCTTGTGTAATTTAGCATAGGAAAAGCTAATACCAATGTGTCAAGTTGGGTTAATGGAGTTTTTTCGAGTTGAGTAAAGGCCCTTTCTCCTCCTTGTCCCTACCCTTGATCCTAAAGGCAACAAGCACCCTACTCATGAACTCCATGCAATGCTATTAAAAAGGGACAAGGGCTTCTTAGCCAGCGCCCTATTCTATTCTCTTGCCCCTGTATACTATGGCCACAGACCAGCCTTGGCCAAGTTCTTCTCTTGCAGAGATCTCTGGGGAAAGAGATATCCTAGCTAATTTGTTACCCATTTCCATTTGCACACAAAGCCTGCTGACAGGAAATACTTCCATGTCAAATATGACACTTTCCTAGTCCTCCTGTTGCTCAGTTCTGTTGGACTACTTCCAAGCCTACCCTGGGGCTATGTAGCTTGGAGTGGAAGACCTTTCTGGAACTGTTCATCTGTTTCTCTCTCTGGATCACAAGGGTTAACTACATGGCTTCAGTGGATACTGTGGCCTCTGGTAGCCTCTAGTTATAGTATTTTCAAGGAACAGAGGAACTGAATTAGGTGTCAATCTGTGCCGTACCTTATGGTTGGAGTCATGGCCCAGAGGCTGCAAGTCCCTGCTACTTCCTCCAGCAGTCACGATCTCATGCCATTGATGCCTCTGAGATCTTGCTTTGGCACCTGGAATTCTATTACTGGCTCTGTTATAAGAGTGTGATCACCTCTTCATCCCTTATCTTTGCCTTAATTTTCCCACTTATATAAATGGGAGGGTAGGGCCAACTGGTCTGTAAGGCTACCTCTAGAGGGAGGGAGGTTCTTTGCATGACACTTAAGTATCTCTGGTCTTTGCGGAGGAGAAAGAGGCCAGCTGGCTAGCCTGGAACAGGGCTGGGGCTGGGAACCAAGCAAGTGAGTGTGGAGAGCAGCTAGCAATAGGCAGACTGGAGACAAGAGAGAAAGTGGAAACGCAGACAGGGAGGCAGAAGGAGAGAGGAGAAGGATGTGGGAGGAAGCAAGCAGGAGGCAGAGAAGAGAGAGAATAAACACACAGTCATTCGTACTGAGTTACCTGTGCAGGTGGAGCCATCTTTTGCTCTTTGTAAACTCAGCTGCATGTACACTGCCCGCTCCAGCTGGGTGGCTTCTGTTCCCAGTGCTGCCTGCAGTCTCCATAGGACAGGAGGTAGGGGGTTTCAGGCCTCGTACTAGAGGCCTTTTCTCACAATGTCAGCAATAGGACAAGGGCGAGCTCAGTGGCTTGGTGGGAAGGAGAGGGAAAAGGTTCTGGAGTGAGACAGGCTTGGGGTCCTTTTTAGCCAAGCTGTTCCTGGACATCACACTTGCTTCCCTCTCAGTCTGCTCTTTTACCTGAAAAAGGTAATAAGATCTCCTGAAACACACACAGTCTGACATCCACAGTGAAGGAAAAGATTGTTGTGAGCCCTTGCTTGTGCCTGAGTGGCTGTTTAACAGCTGGCACCTTTTTTGTCCCCTGATTCCTGTCCTGTCTCCACTGTGCAAATTGGCCTAAACCCAGTAGCCTCTCCAGTCTCACCTAACTGGTTGCTACACTCTGGAAGGAGGGACAGAGAGGGTGGAGGAGCCAAATAGGTTCAAGATAGCAATGACTGTGGTGGGTTGTGGCCAGGAACCCCTTGCCTTGTCTCTAGTCCTCCTTCTCAAAGTGCCTACTCCCAGTGAGGAAGTGTGGGTAAAAGGGGTAAGTGGAGGGGAGGTCAAATACCACCCTGCTCCCCAACATAATTCTTTTGAGGGCATCTTGAGCCAAAGTCTTATATATGAGTTTCAGTCTTTACAGGTTCCCTAAATTCCTTATTTTATGTGAAAAATTGGGCAACTTGGTGTGTTATTCTGGAAGACAGTTCCAAGTATTTATTAGGTTATCAGAGAAGATTATGGAGAGTCAACATGAGCTTCTAGTTGTAAATAAATTCCCTGTACACCAGGGACCATCCTAAGCCCTTCATAGACCATATCTTAACCCTTCAAACAGTTCTTAGGGACAGGTAGAGGAACATAGGTACAGAGTTGGTCGCCTAGCTGGTAACTGATCAAGCCAGGATTTGAACCCAGGCTTTTCTGACACAGAAGTCCATGCTTCATCTACTGTCTCCCAAGAGTGACTGAGAGGGCAGTTTCACTTGCTTTATTTGTTCATTCATTTATTTATTTAACCTCCAACTTTCTATTGAATACCCTGTTTTGTGCCAAGAACTGTGCTAGGCATGGGAATAGCATACATTCTACTTGCATTCCTCCAACTTGTCCCAAATGGGCTCAACGACAAGTCATAGAGGGTAAGGGTGCTAGACAGGACTGTCATGATTGTTGGACTCAAAAGTGTCTCATGTGGCCCAGGCCTAAAATTACTAAAACATCAGCCAGCCTTGTACCAATGGGGAATCTTCCCACTCAACAGGACACAGCCCAAGTTCAAAATGAAGTTGGATAGCAAGGTACATGCCCCAATTCCCAGAATTCTTGGAGGTTGAGTCTGGAGGAACACATTTGAGCCTAGCCTGAGAAACTTAATGACACTCTGTCTCAAAATAAAAATAAAAATAAGAAAAGACTGCAGATGTAGCTCAGTGTAAAAGGTCCTAGGTTTAATTCTCAGTACCATAGACAAACAAATAGTTAGATAATTCATACCTTCCTGGAAGTACAGAAATTGAGGCAATACCCCCAACAATTTTCCTTCAAGACTATGAGTCTTGAAGTTAAGTATTTCGTAAAGCAGTACAGCATAGGTCTTAACAATGTGAAGTTCCCAGGATCAAATCCTGGTTCTGTCACTTGAGCCTTAGTTTCCTTATCTGTACAATGGGGATAATGATTTTGCCTACCTAAGAGGCAGTTATGAGGATTTAATAAGTTAATGTCTTTGCAAAGCATAGAAGAAGACACCCAACAGATGTTCACCACACCTAGCTCTCAACTTGAAAAGGGTCAAGAGAAAGAAGCACTAGGATGAGGCAGTGACCGCCTTGTTCTACAGTTACAAATAACAGCTCTACTGAAGGTTCCAATGGCTCCCTCACCTCCTCAAGGTAAATCTGAACCTCCCTGACATCCTCAAGGTAAATCTGAACAAGGCCTATATGTACCCAACCCCAGCTAGTAGACCATACCTAGATCTCATCTTTTAATACTTTCAATTTTGATACCAAAGTTTTGGCCACAAAAACATCAGTGTTGAAATAAAGTCTTCTCATTCTCACCCACTTGACCCTGAAGCTTCATGGACATAGGGTACCTTTTGGCTCATGAGGCAGCTGGGTTTCCATCCAACTGCAGCATAAAGAAGGATATAGAGAAAGCCATGTTTTCCTCCAGCACAGGGATGATGGGAGCTACGTTTACACCACTACCTGGCATCCCTTTTGTCCTTGCACCTGAGTGGGTCTCAGCCAGCCAGGCCCCTCTCTTGGTCCAGTCAGAGCCAGTCAGTCTGTCTTTTCAGCAGGCCTGAGACTAGATGGTAAGAATCATCCCCAAGCCAAAGGGCATAGTGCCAACACTGGGGTTCTTGGGGTCTACCTGGACTGCGTGGTGAACACTGCCTAGATATCAGCATCAGTAGCCTGGGGAACTGAAAGGGACCTGGTCTTAGGACAAGAAGTATATGTTTCTAGATGCTAGACCCCCTGGGGAGCACTTAAAAGGGACTTTTCTACCTCATCCTCCCAACAACTGTGGGAGGTGGATAGTATCATTCCTATTATATGGATAAGGAAACTGAGGCTCCTAGGAGGCAAAGTGCCTGGCCCAAGGTCACATGGCCATCAGTTGCCATTCAGTACCAAAGGGACTAAAGCTAAATGCCCAAGGTCACAGTCCCTTCTCTGTCACTGATTCTCTGGGGATGTTACACCAGTCTAGCCTGTTCTTTGGGCCACCATTTCTTGTCTGTGAGCCATAGATGGGGTGTCAGTAACTGAGATGGATGATTTCTGAGGATTTTCCCAGCTCCAAAAGATGCAGTGTCTAAGAATCTCTGATGAGGCAAACAAACCCACTGTTCTCAGCCTCCATACTTGGGGGCAACAAGTTTGCTTGGGATACCATCCACGGGCTCAGAGAAACACCTGCCTCCCACCTGTGGCATTGGAAACAGCCAGTCTTTCTGTCCACTCTTCAGTGTTCTGTACAGTTAGGAGCACTGTGCAAACCAATCTGCTTAATCTTTGCAAAAACCTCTGATCTAGATACAAACACCATTGACCTCATTTATATAGCTGAAGCAATGGTGCCTAGAATGGTTAAGCAAAGTTGGTCAAGGCTACACAGCTAATAAGTGGCATAGCCACAATTCTAACCTCAGTCACCCATTACAGATACCTGTCTTGTTACCCATTATATGATATTGCTTATTTCTATGTCAGGCACTGTGCTCAGTATTTTTTTATGAGGGATGGATGGATGGATGAAAGGATGGATGGGTGGAAGAGTGGAGGAAAAGGCCTCATTTTGCCACTTGGGATTTCAAAAGTGAATCAGTTCTGGCCCTGGATACTAACCTTTTGGCTTCTCTTTCCCCAGTATCACCTGAAACAGGGTGAAGGCCAACCTCCTCTGCCAAGTGCAGGAGCATTTACTTAGGTATGTAATATAGAGAAAAGGCCCCAGACAGGGCAGAAACTGACTGTGAGGCTCCAGGCCACATAGGCTGGGCTGACAGGAGAGCCTGAGTGTGAGCTGGCCCTGGCCCCTGGGTATGTAATTAGGTGACATTTGACAAGAGCAGTTCATGTTTGGTGGCCACCCAGCAGGGTCATTCAAATTCTCTGCAACTGGCTGTAAGACATGGCAAATGAGCAGGGCTAAGCCTTCCTGCCAGTAATGCCTGTGAAAGAGAGAAAAGGAAAAAGTCACCCAGTTTGGCTGGGGCCAGGTTGAGGGCTGTCAGCCAGCACATTCTGACTCTTTAAAGTAATTTGAAATGAATAGGAGCTGTGCCTGCCCTTCCCATCACTCTTTTCCCACCACATGCTGGACAGGAGGCAGGCCAAGTTCTTAGCGGTCCTCCTTCCCAACCCAGGCCTGACCTTCTGACTAGGTTGCAAATCTGTCATATGCCCTCTTAGTAGCTTGTGTCTGTCTTCTACATATTCATGCCAACCACTATGAAATCATCATTTGGGTGTTAACTATTGGATACCTACCCACCCCCTAGAGCCAACCCCCTATGAGAGTAGCAATGGTGTGTCTCTTCTGGTACTGTGCCTCTGGACACAGCACTATGAATTGCATGCAGTGACATGCTGAAGGAAAGTTGGAATGAATGCTGTCTAATTGGGATGAGGATGCTTAGTATCTAGTTCTGGGGTTTGAAGGGCACATCCACCCCTCACCCGAACCATGAAGCTATGTTTGAGAAAATAGCTACCTGGCCATCACCTGTCAGTGTCATACAGGGGCCCAGTGAACTTAAGCCACCTTCTGTCTTTTCCTCCTTCCTCTTCCTTGCTGTCCTCCCCCATCTGCCAGGAAGATAGGACAATAGGCACCAATAAGAGAAATGGCACGCTTGTAGCTGATGGTACATGATGCCAGGAGAGGCAGACAGTAGATAGGACCACACACCAATCCCAGTCAACCAGTCTTTGTGTGTCCCAGGGCCCATCCTGCCAGGGAGAAGCACACCCCAGTGCCTCATCAAGAGTCCCTGGCAGACAAAGCTCTCAGTGGATCTGGATGACCCAGGAGGAGGGAGCCTCATTATTAGACAGTAATGAGCCACATCATTTCAGAGTTTGGAGTGACACAGGGACATGTGCCTGATAGCTTGTGAAGCAGAAAGAAAAGAAGCACATGAATGCTGATGCTCTGTTTCCTAAGCTGGGTAGTAAATCCCAGATACTCACTTCATTGCTTTACTTTAAACTGGGCACACATAATAGACTCCTTTGTACCTATAATTTTATAATTAAAAAATGTTAAAGCAGTCTAGTATTGTCATAAAACACTTAGTTTCCAGGACCCTCAGATGTCAAGTGAGGTTAGTAATTGGCCCTGTGTCCTTGGTTTGTTGGAAAGAACACTTCTGTTAATGCATGCGAGAACAGGGTCTGGTATACAGTAGGCATACGCTAAACATTAGCTACTTGTTATGGTTTGTATCTAGATATCCCCCTAGATCCTCATGAAGTCTTAGGCTTTTTCTGAGGTGGCTGAATATAAAATTTATGATTGATTCAAGGTCCAATTCTGGGATTATGGGTGTGAGTGCTATATTCTTCCTAGAACAGATAGCCTGCATACAATAGAAGACACTGGAAGAGTCTCTCTCTCTCTCTCTCTCTCTCTCTCTCTCTCTCTCTCTGGCTCTCTCTCTCTCTCTCTCTCTCTCTCTCTCTCTCTCTGGCTCTCTCTCTCTCTCTCTCTCTCTCTCTCTCTCTCTCTCTCTCACACACACACACACACACACACACTCTTTCTTTCTCCACCCCCCATCATTGCCTATGCTGCCTTTCATTGCCATGAACTGTTGCCCCTCTACCATTGCCACCCCGCCTTGGAGCCAGCCAATTACAGACTAAAACCTCTACAAACTGTGAACTAAATAAACCTTTCTTCCCTTAACTTTGGGTATCAGGTATTTTGTCTCAGCTATAAGAACAAAGTAACTAAGACAGTACTGTTAGTGTACATGTTCTCAAAGATATTGCAATATCTTTCTGGGTGTAGGTGTTCAGATCGGTCTACAAGGCACAAAAGCCAGACACAGAAAAATGACAGCAAAGAATAAGCCAAAATGTATACAGGGATTATATCAGGATAGCAGGTATGGGAAATGTAGTGTTGTTTTCTTTGTATGTTCCTGTGCTTCATAAGTTTTCTATCATGAACCTGATTAATTTCTGCAAATAGAAAAAAATCACTCTCATAAGTTTCATCTGGGGGTTGGGAATGTAGCTCTATGATAAAGTGCTTGCTTAGCATGTATGTGCCCCTGGGTTCAGTGCCCAGCACTCCAAAACAGTTCTCCAAATTTTCATCTGTATCTAGTTCATTCATCAATGTAAATATAATAGAAAGGAGTGACAAGATTTATTCTAAGTCACATCTGCTGAGGGGAGGCCCTGAGGGGTGCAGAGCTCCTAGGGGGAAAATCCCTCCTCAAAGTGTGAGGACACTCACTGTCCCTCTGTTCCCTTGCCACCCCCCCCCCCGCAATCCACCCTCTGCCAGGCCTGTGGCACTCTGGCAAGGAAGCTGGTAGAAGAGGAGCTGAGCCCTGCAGGGCTTGCAAGAAGCCAGGGCCAGTTTGCTCCTCCTTGCTCTCCTATCAGGCTGAAGGAGATGGCATTAGTACCAGCTCAGTGAAGCCCCAGCTGCTTCAGAGCTGCTATCTTATCAGTTGTGGGTGGAGGAGGGTAGCAGCCTCAGTTTTACTGCCTACCTAGAATAGGAGATGGCTGTGAGGCTGGGGAGGCATCTACATGAAGGAGTCAGGCCAGAAGGGGTGGCCAGGCAGGCAGCCAGGTGGTGGCCAGGACTGGCTAGAAGAAAAAGCAGAGATGGGTTTCTGTCCAACTTGTGACTTGGAGCTGAGGAAGCAAGGAAGACTGGGATCTACTGGAGCAGCTCCAGGGCCCTGGGACGGAAATAGGTCAGGCCACTGGGTTTTCAGATCAGTCCTGCTTGCCTGTGTTGCTGGGCCACTCATGCACAAGGAGCCACGTGAATGCTAGAGGGGGTAGCTCTGCACGCCTGGTTGGGCAGGAAGGTGAAGCCAACAGAACAGAGCACTGCTGCCATTGCTGTGTTCTCTTGCTCAGCCCTCTTTGTAGATCTTCCCAGCACTTGATGTTAAATTAAGTACTTGTTCATTGACATTCTCCCCCATATAGAAAGGAAACTCTGCAAAGGCCGGGACACTGCCCCTTCTGTTCATTGCAGAAGGCATCTCAAGGCCCCAGATCAGTGCCTGGCACTTAGCAGGTACTGGATAATGTTTTTTTTTGAGTGGATGAATACCTGGCTTAGATCTTCCCCAACCTCAGCCTGTGGAGTAGGCAAGGTAGGCAGACCCCAGTAACTAGCCTCATTTTGATAGATATGGAGGTCCAGAAGGTTAAAGGATTTGCTTAATATCACACAGCTAGGAAATGGCAGGTCTTAGACTTTAACTCAGGGAGACAAACTTGAATTTTTCCCCCAATATTACACTGCTTGTTTAAAAGGAAGCAAGTGAAATGGCTGTCTAGCAACAGCCACTGGGCAAATTTATGCAGGTACATATACAAAGATAAAGAGCTGGCCTCAAAGGAACCATGCTGAGTGAGTGTCCTGGGATGGGATAGCAAGACTTCTCCTTGCTGCAGATGACACTGAATACACTTAAGACTTTGGTCATTTGGGGCCTTGGAAAGCCCTGGCTCTACTGAGGGAGATTTGACCTAGCCAGTCCTACTGACTGGTACTCAGTCTTCCATGGTAGGAAATGGGTAGAGGAATGGGAATTTTTTTTGTCTTAGGCTGAGTGACCACACAGCATGGGCCTCATTTGGTAACTGGTTTACAGCTCAAATGGGAAAAAAATATGCAGGCAAGGGCTTGCCTATGAGGTAGCAGGAGATGGAAAGCAGGAAGAACGTTTGACCTTTTGGAAAGAAGCTGACGTGGGTCATTGCCAGGCTCCTTTACAACCTTCTTTCCAAGCAGCCCTGAGTGACCTAACCATCTGAGAGGGCCACCATGCCAGCCTGTGCAGAGTAGGGTGGAACAGAAGGGACCTGTCCATTTTCCCCTGGCACAAAGAACACTCTGGTCTCACTATCCTCCCAGAAAATGAATAAGTGGTTCTTGAACATCTCACATCCACAACTTCTAGACAGAGACATTTTGGCTGACATAGAGAATTTTTTTTCTTTGCACTGAAGCAGCTGTTCTAGACAACCAGGTCAAGTATGGTCCTCAGACCCTCAGAGGATAGAAACTGTCATCTTCCTGGGCTTCTTGCTCAGTGGACACCTATGGTTCTCTGGGAGCATACTATTGCTAGGGCCTGGGGGGTACATGCCTGCACGCATGCACACACACACACACACACACACACACACACACACACCCATTAGCCTGCAGTTCCGGAGTCTTGTAGGGCTCTGAGGATCTGATCTGGTGAGGGAAGGGCTGTGGGCTGGTGGCTGAGTGGGCATTGCTCCACCTTGCAGGGCCTTGATGAGAGGAGACAGCCACTGTTTCCAAAGCTGCTGGGTGACCCGAGAGAGGAATGCTGGCTGGGAGGGAGCTCCTTCAAGTGGTGGCTACCTGATCCAGGCCTGAGGGAGAGCAGAGCAGGCATGGTTTGCCAGACTCACTCAGCTGCCTGGCGAGGTGAGGATTGGAACTTAGAAATGATGACCAGGTGGCGGCCTGAAGGACACAGAATGTCAGGATGGTACAGACCTTAGTCCAGAAGGCAGAGGCTAAGGGAAGCTAGCACACAAAGGGGCCAGAGTGGGGAGGGGAAGCAGCAGTGTCTAGGACAGATTCTAGAGTCTCTGTGGGCCCCACAAGACTCTTGGGCCCTTTCCCCTGTGACTCTTCAGCCTAGCTCCCAGGCTAGTCATACTGGGTCATCCATAAGGCCAGGGATTCTGAAAATCCAAGGAGAGAGAGAGAGAGAGAGAAGTGGCCCAATCTCAGCTCTGGAGTCTTCTCTGGCAGCTGCAGATGTGCTCTGACACTGTGCTAGGAGTCCTTGAGAAGCAATGTTTGTGGACAAATCTTCCCAACTGTTGTGCCAAACAGTTGTAGGCTTACTAGAGTGTTCATCCTCTTACCTTCAGGCAAGCCAATGAGTCGCAAGTCTCCAGCCCCCTCCACCCCAATATGCTTTCTCCTCTGTGTGCCTTTAATGAGAAAGGGTGGGAAGAGGCCAAACGGGGAGGTGGGTGTAGCCACAGCTGGGCCTCTTCCACTTGGCTCCCTCCTTTGGCTCCCAGCAGATAGGATCCAGCTTTGATACCTCTCCCTGCCACCTAATCTCTTGCTCTGCTGGTCCTGCTGGCCCTTCTGTCCCCTGTCCGCTGCCCTTTGTTTTCTGCTTTCTGCCTTCTATTAGTTTTCCAGTCTTTCCCCTGTGTTTCTTGTTTTTGTTTTTAAGAGGAGGGGATCAATCCCAAACCCAGAGAGTGGTAAGTGACATCCCCAGCCTTTATTATTGTTGTTGTTGTTGTTATTTTAATTTTTGGGGTTATACCTGTCTGTTCCTATGTCCTCTGCCCTTCCCCTAGTAGAGGTGGCAGGCACTGGGTCCCAGCCTGGTCTGAGTCACTCTGTGGGCCCTTCAGTTTGGGTTGCTATTTGCTCCTGGAAGCTGGAAGGCAAGGGACACAGGGACAGAGAGGTGTAACCCCATAGCATATCACCACACAGTGCTCCTAAGGTCTCCCCAGCCACCTCCTTCCCCTCAGCTTTCCCCATAAGCTATTCAGATTACAGCTGGGGATGAGATTCATGGGACCACACACTGCCAGTCAGAGTGACAAAGCCTAACTGTCAAGGAAGCTAACTGCTGCAACCAAGCCAGGATCCTTGAGCACTGGCAGGAATCTGGTATCTGGGTTTTAAATTCTAACTTGACACCCATGGGGACTCAGGCAGCAAATGACCTGACAGCTGGATTTGGGATGATTTGAAGATGGCAGAGAGTGATGTCTGGGGAGGTGTGAGCACTAAGTTAGGTATAAGAGGGACCAAATAGGTGGGTTGTTCTTCCCTTCTCCTGCTTCCTTCACTTTCCTGCCACTTGGGTTGGTGATATTAAGACTGGCCTCCAGACTGGTGGATGTCTGCAGGCAGGTTCCTGTGTCTCTCTGGGCCATGGCTTTATTGCTGATTCTTCAAGAAAAGGTCAGCAGAGAGGAGGGATGTGAGGTAGAGATGATGGGAGGGCCAAGGCCCCATTGAGGTCCACCTGGGTGGCAGTCCTACTTCAGAGAACATGCATTCTTCCCCCAAGAGGCTTGAGTCATGGACAAATAGTTCTGCAGCTCTGCCTCCCTAACTCCCTAGCCCCAGGCTCACTTGACACTTTAAAAGTTTGGTTTTTGCTATTTTTCATCCCTGCAAGTTGCAGAAATTCACTCTTCCAGAGCTAATCTAAGAAAGGTAACAGGTCTCTTGTGTGAGTTGAGGTCAGTACTTTTGGGACCTTAGAGGGTGCCTAGGCCAGTCCTTCCCTAATCCCTTATAGTCTGACAAATGGCACCCAGAGGACTAGAGAGAGGGTTTGAAAAGTCATAGGACCTGCTGCAAGTCAGTGATAGCTGAGCCCAGAATTCAGGGCTCCTGACTCAGGCTCCCCTGCTGTTTGTTTAGCCCTGTCAATTTCTGTCTGTCCTTCTCTCTCCCTCCTTCACTGTGCAATGCATTCTTCATTTCTCAGCAAACAAGAGCAACTGGAACTTCTTCCAGTTCCTTTTTCTCTGTGTCACCAAAGGTGAGCAGCATGCAGCCACCACCTGCTCCAGGGACTCTGCATGGCAGCATCCTCAGCCAGGTGGTGTCTATGTTGGATCAAACCCAGCCTCAGGTCCAGCCTCACTTGGCTAAAGGATAGTCCTGAGAAATGGTGTCAGCTCTCCTTCTTCTTGTATGCCCATCTGCCTCACTGAGCAAATCATAGAACAGAACTGGAACAGAAGAACTAGGATTTGGCTGAAGGGACAGGAGCTGAGGATGTCCCTACCCAGTAAATTCCTGCCCAGGGAACAGACTGAAATTTATACTTTCAGGGCCTGAATCCGGAGTATACTCCTTGACCTTTGTCTGCAAGCTGAGCAGGCCCTCTCCTCTAGAAGTGCTGCCATAACTCTATATGGCAGGACCAGTGGGTGGGACAAAAGTCCATCTGTCCTCTACTAAGAAGCCAAGTGGAACTTCTGCCTCGAGCCACACAGGTGGCACATATAGTACACAGCCAGACATTCTGATGTCCTCCTGACACAGATGCCACATCCCAAAGAGGGTGGAGAAGGCTCTGCCATGAGGTACTTTTCCAGTGGAGCTGTGCTGCACTGAGCAAAGCATTATCCTTGAAGTAGACAGATCTCGGTCTAAATCCAAGCTGAGATCCTTGCTGAGTAACCTTGACCAAGCTACTCAACCTCTCTGAGCCTCATTTTCCCCATCTATAAGAAAGCCTGCCCCTACCCTCTAAGGTTCTTGGGTGGAGAAGTCTCCATTAAGCATACTTCATCAGGGAATATGTCAGATAAAGAACTCCTAGAGGGGTGTGCAGTGAGCAAGACAGTAAGGAAACAAATAGCAAAGCACTGGGGGGTCCAGCTGAACAGAAATTGTGGGAGTCAGCAGTGGATGTGGTGACCTTGAGATAGGGACTGATTGCCAGGGGTCACCAGAAGGATACATCTCTCCTGCACACGTTGGGGTTCCTCAGGAGGTGGGCTTAAGGGGCCTTGGCCAAATATTTAGAGAAGAGAGATCAGGCTACAGAAGAGACAGAGTCTTTGGACCTCCGATGACTCCAGTGTTGTTACCAGCCTATAGAGAATCATACTGTTAGTTGGCCAAAAAGCACCTCTTTGGGGCATATGTCACCTTGCAGAGAGCACATGACTTGGGAATGTAGCATGGGCTTGATTTCAGCTCCAACTGGCCCCCTCAGCTGGGTGCCTTTGTGACTGCCCTAAAGTTCCCACTATTTGATGACTCAAAAATTCATTCATTCATTCATTTGTTTGTTCATTCATTCATTCATTCAATGAATACTTACTGAGCACTTATTATGTGCTGTACAGAGGCACTAATGTATTGAGGAGCACCTCAGGGGCTGCCAGGCTTGCCTTAAGAGGAGAGGGGCTTATAGGACATGTGCAGTGCTCTCTAACTGCAGGCTATCTGGACTCTTAAACAGAACCAGGTTTCAAGTCAACAGTATCTACTGACTGTCCACCAAAAGTCTGCCCCAGGTTGCAGCGGATCAGCTCTGTGCCCTTGCATGAATCCCTTTCTCTGGGGCTCAGTTTCTTCACCTGAAAATGGATGCATGAGAATAGATGAGATGAAAGTGCTATTTGAGGTTCTGCAACCCTGCAGGTTGGTAGAGGGAAAGGGGAGTAGATATTTAGGGTGAGGGACTGGCTTAGAGAATTTTGGCTGTCTTTGCAGCCAGAGACTCATCTGGTTTCCCACTGTTCTATCCAGTTCTCCTAATAGTCTTGCTCTGACCACTCCTGCACCTGGCACGGTCTCTCTGGACACTGATCATTCAGGCTGAGTGCCTGGCTTGGAGTGCCATGCCCCATTTCTGCCTGGTGAAATTTCCTTATCATGGAAATTGAAGAGAAGACTTAAATCTAAGATGGATGGAGGAAGTGTTCAGACTAGACACTCCTACCCTTCCAGCCCAGAGTGTCTTGCATTCTCCAGAAGACTGAAGAAAGGATTACTACTGTACAAGCAAGGCTGAGGGTGACTACATGCCACATAGCATTATACATGGGTCCCGGGGTCACTCAGCTCTGGTCTCTGGAGACCTTTCTGCTATCACTCCCCAGGGCTTTTTTCCCCCAGAGCTTGCCTTGGGGACTCTTTCAGAGCATAGGATCTGCTTTGGTTCTTAATGTATTATGTCTTTCCAAATTCATAATGTTAAAAGCTAGCCCCTAATGCAATAGTACTAGGAGGCAGACTTTTAGAAGGTGCTTCAGTCATGAGGGTCCTGAGTGGGACTAGTGGCCTTAGAAAAAGGGTTTGAGGGAGGTATTTTGCCCTTCTTCTATGTGAGGACATAAGTAGAAAACTCCATGTTGGAACCAGAGAGTAACTTTCGCTAAACATAGAATCTGTGGCTACCATCTTGATCTCAGACTTCATGAGAAATAAACTTCTATTATAAATCACTCTAACTTATTTTGTTGTAGCAGCTTGAACTAGGAGAGGCTCTGGAATCAGACTGACCAATGTTCATAACCCAAATCTGCCTTCTTCTTAACTCTGTGACCAGGAACCCTCAGGCCTCACTTGGGGGCTTCAGATTTACCCGCCTCTCAGAGCTCTGATTGGTTGAAAAGAGCGCATGTGTGGAAGCTGCCTGATAAAGATGTGCTCTGGCTGCCTTTGTCTGCAGCATTCTGCTGAGCTCAGTGCTAACACTCTAGTCTGCACATCCTCAAACTCCTCCCAGTTTCCAAAGTACAAAGAGTCATCCTTTGCTTTGGAAACTTTTGCAGTGATTTCTAACCCAGGATTTCTCTAAAAGTCCCTCCTTTTTAACCCTGCCTCTTTGCTGTCTTCAAACACTTGGCTTTGTCATTCATGTGCCCAAGTTCCCCCAGTTCCATGCAGGCAGCACAGCAGGGCCCTGACATACCCCAAAAGCCTATCCCAGCCAAACTCAGTGTCTCAGGTTTGATATTGGGTTGCAGTGTTGGAAGGAGTCACTCTAACCTTTCTCAGACCCTTGTGTCCCTAGCCAGTGAGCTGGCATGTTGCTGGAGCACACTTTCTCACTCCTCTTTACCCTTCTTGTTAGTGCATATGGCTCTTATCTCTACTTTCTGAGCAGGAGGTTCCCCTTGAGGGAGAGCAGGCACAGGGTTTAAGAACATAAGACATTTTGGTCTGTAGGCTTAGACTCTAATCCCAGCCCTGCTACTTCCTACCTGGGAGACCTTGGACATGTGGTTTGGCTTCTCTGACCCTCACTTCATCTATCTGCAAAATGGGAGTGATGATTATAGTCCTTTTCAGGACCCTGTGAACTCACAGGGATTGTGCATGATGCCTGCATGCCACATAGCAAGTGCTTGTGTCACTAATTTGTGACAATAGCTTGTTTACAAAAGCATTTTAATGAATTATGTTTGGGTTTCATCAAAAGTTGAGACACTGCCATCTTTGGCCAGAAAACTTTGTAGATGATCCTAGGA
Source organism: Cavia porcellus (assembly GCF_034190915.1). Classification (NCBI taxonomy): domain Eukaryota; kingdom Metazoa; phylum Chordata; class Mammalia; order Rodentia; family Caviidae; genus Cavia; species Cavia porcellus. Next base: position 34,973,967 of record NW_026947486.1, on the reverse strand, counting down.
CCTCAAAGTTTGACTTCTTGTCTGTCCCATGGTAACCTGACCACTCTCTGCCTACTCAATAAAGTCCCAAGAGGAGTCATGGAAAGGTCCTTGTAGAGTAAAAGGAACAGACTCTGCCCAGTGCTGGAATTTGTGGCAATAGTGGTAATGAATGCAAGCTATGAGAGAGCAGTCCTGGGCCAGTGCATGGAGTCTTAAGGCTCCAGCCCAGCCTGGCCAAGGGTAAAAGATGAAGTTTGATTCTATAGCTTCTAGCCTGTGTGACTTTGAGCAAGTCACTAAACCTCTCTGAGTCTCTCTCTCTCCTCATTTTAATGAGAATAATAAAACATAAGATTCACCCTATTGTTTCAAGAGAGCAATGAAATGATGCAGAAAGCATAGCCAGCCTGTTGGGAGATGGGAGAGCCCACATAGGAAAGTGTCAGGAAGTCCCAGACACGAAGCTGGGAGGTGCTAAGGCATTCAGCAAATGGCAAGTTATGAATTGTCTTTTAACAGCTGCCCAAGTCCTTCGCCAGGTCCTGAGATTGGCATTGGGACTTCTGGAGGGGTCACAGGGTCTAGTCCTTGAGACTGAATTAGTCTCTGATGGGTCTTGTGTCCTGGCTGCTCTCAGGCTGGGGGCCCTTTCTCAAGGGACTTCATTCAGCCTTTTACTTTCTGATGCCCTCCTTACCCCTGCAGCCCACTAAACTCCAGTAGAAAATTCTCCTTTTCAAATAACTGTCACCCCCAGAACATGGTTCCTCCTTCCCTGGCTCTAACCCAGACTCTGACTTGAAACAAATGGCGTGAGAATGCCTAGCTGTGAAGATCCTGAAAAGCCCTTACCCTGGATGTGCAGATAGCAGTGACAGTGGAGACAAGGCCCCACTCACCCTCATGGAGACTGTGCCTCAGTGGAAGAGACTAAGCCCCCCAGACTGTGACTGGAGCTATGACATGTAACAGACATGGGAGGAAAAAGAACAATAGGGTGGAAAAAGCAAGCTGTTTTTATTCCATTGGCAAAGAACTTGTCCCACTTGGTAGTTGTGATGAGAGAGGAATAGACTGACCCAGGGTTACCCAGAAAGAGTCTACGCGTCCTAGAGGTCTGTAGCCTCACACTCCTCCCTGCACCAGCATGCCTCCAGGGCTCCTCTGAGTTGGCCTTGGCTTGTCTTCCTCATGCCCATGCTTTCCAGGGGTTCGTTGGCCTCCCAAATATTTCCTCTCTAGGGCAGAAGAGGCTACTGGGATGACCTCAAGCCCAGCCAGCCTTGGGCTCACTCAAGGTCCCATGCAGTGTGGGACAGAGACTTGGGGCCTTTTCCACAGTGGGAGAGTGCTGGAGGCCAAGAACTCACACAGGAAAATGGTGTGTATGAAAACACTGGTTGCTAACAGCTCCAGCTGTGGGGGCCAACAATACCCCATGGTCCAGCTGTTGGCCTCACCCACATTGTTTCTGCAGCAACAGATTGACAAAGAACCTCAAAGTCCATCAATGGCAGGAAAAGTTTACAGGGCTGGAAAAGGGCAGGCGGGGTAATCCAGTGCTAGTGACAGTGAGCTAGCAGACTCAGTTCTCAGTTCTCTGCCTCCGAGGTTGTCTGGACAGCAGGGGTCACTCCTGGGCTGAGAGTGTCTCATGGAAGGTGGGGCCACAGTCTCCTTGGTCAAATGTCCCAGATTTTCTGCCCAAGAATGAGAATTGAATCCAAAAGTGGAACTGGAACCACACTATACAGCTGTCTCAACATGAAATGAGCACCTTATCCCTGAAGGTATGTAAGTAGGGCCTGAACACCCACTCAGAGCTCCTGAGATGCATGCTATGTAGAACATTCTAGCATTTTATAGGTGTAGGGCTGGAGGCCTTCAGTCTGATTCCTGCCAAGTCCCTAACCCCAGGTCCCAAAGGCTGTCCTTGCTCCAAGATGCAGGATTCCCAGTCTGCCCCCACTCCCAGTACCAGGAGGAACTGGAACTTGCTTCTTCTATCCCCCTCTTAGCTGAGTGAGCCCAGCCCAGGGTCTTAATGGGACACCCTCTCCCCAACCAACACTTCTAATGCAGCCTCACTGGCTGGCTGGGAACTGCAGCAGACTTCGCTGTGACATGAGGGGAGATAAGGGGGCTCTCACATTTCCCCCGGCTGGGCTCCTGGGCCGCCAGCATTCATGCTGGTTGATTTCAACATGAAAGGGCCCCTTGAGAAGGAGAGCCCCCCCCCCCGCCTTCTTTTCCCCCTTCCCTTTGCTGAGCCCCACTCTGCAGCCAACCACTGTCTGAGTGGCCCTCCCTCTGGAGCACCCCATACTCGCTTGCCAAGCCTTTCCATAGCTGTTTGAACTTCCCTTCACTGTCTTCCCATCCAGGATGGGGATCCAGAAGTCGGGGGTGGGGCACAGGGCTACCCCTCCCAGCACCATACTGAAGAGGAGAAATGGTGGAGACAGAGAATGCTGGGATGTGGTCTGGACATCTAAGCCAAGTATGATTGAACAAATCTTTGTGGCAGAATGCGCGTAGGAAAGGTGGTCTCCCAGTCCCAAAATGAAAGAGAGATGGAGCATCCTCAGAATTGCCAAGCCCTGAGACCTCAACCCTCAGCTCTCTTCCTGGCCAGCTCTTCTCCATAACTGTTTGAGATAAGCACCTTTCAAAAGCCCACCAGCACATTTCATGTCTGCCACCAGAGGCCTTCTATGGATTTGCTCCAAATTTTTTATCTGACAAATTTTTAAATCTTTGAGATAATTTTAGATTCATAGTAATGTTACAAAAAGTAGAACAGATTGTTCCTGTACCCCCCTACTTAGCTTCCCCTAATATTTTTTATTTTGTATCAGGGATTGAACTTTCAATTGTATACTTGCAAGTCAGGTACTTATGCTGCTGAGCTAAATCTCCAGCCCTTTCCCCTAATATTAAAATTTTATATATCATAATCAATGATCATAATACAATGATCAAAGCGAGAGCTTCACATTGGTTCAATACTATCACTTGGAACACCGATCTTACTGGGATCTCCTCAGTTTTTTCACTACTTCCCTGTCTTCCTCTCTAGGAGTCTATCCTAGATCCCACACTGCATTTAGTTGTCATGTCTCCTAAATCACATCCAATCTGTGACAGTGCCTTGGTCCTTCTTGGCCATTCAATGTTAATTTTTTTTTTGACTGTACTGGGAATTGAGTCCTGACCTTTTTAAATATTTTCCATTTTTGATGCAGGGCCTCACTAAATTGCCCAGGATGTCTTTGAATTTGCAATCCTCCTGCCTCAGTTTCTGGAGTGGCTGGGACTATAGGTATGCATGGCCATGCTGGGCTGATCTTGACATTTTTGAGGAGCAGATGTTTTGTCGACTACCCCTTAATTCAAATTTCTTTGCTTTCTCATAATTAACCATGTATTTTGGGCAAGAATGCCAGAGAAGTGACTTTGGCTCCTTCTCAGCTTACCATATCAATACGTATCAATATATTTTATGATTGGTGTTATCTTGATCACTTAGTAAAGTTGACAACTGAAGGTTTTATCACCATAAGTTACTCAACTTCTCCTTTTAGTTGACAAATATCTTGGGGAAGATATTTTGAGATGCAAGTCTTGTTTCTTCTTAAATGTTTATCAGCTAGCTAATTATCATATCTGTCAGTGGAACACCATTCACTATGGTACTGTGTGATTTTTTTTAGCAGGGATGTTCTGGTTTCCTCTTCCTTTTTGTGTGTAGTAACTATAAGGGAAAATCATCCCTTCTCCATTTATTCATGTACTCAATTATTTATGTTAGTGTGGGCCAACAGGTATTTACTACTGTATATTCTATAGTTGAAAATTCAATATTGTCTTCCTCCCTGCAAAGAGACAGAGTATGATTCTCTGTTTTTAAAGTATTTGCTGCATGTAGTGATATCCGTCCAAACAGAACCACATGGAAAGAAGAAATAAGTAACATGAAAAAACTGACAGACTCCTCCCTCAACTGGATGGTCAACTGTATGTAGCACGGATCTGATAAATGGAGGAGGGCACTTCACCTTTGTGGTATTCCTCTCCAAACCCACTCCCTCCTTTAACCATGAGAAAACCACTGTGGTTTTTCAAATCCAAATTGAGGGATAATCTGCAAGATACCCAGCCAATACTCCTCAAAACTGTCAAAGTCATCAAAGCAAGGGAAATTTGAATAACCATCATAGCCCAGAGGATCCTAAGGGGACATGATAACTAAATGTCATATAGTGTCCTGGGTGGGATGCTGGAACAATAACTCATGAAATCTGAAGAAAGTATGGGCTTTGTGTTAATGATAAAGTATCAGTATTGGTTCATTAATTGGAACATCTGTATTCTACTGATACAACACATTGGCAGTATAAGAAACTAGTTATACGGTACATAGGAACACTCTCTACGATCTTTGCAACTTCCATAAAAGGAAACCTGGGTTAAAAGAAAAAAAAAGTAATGAAAATTCAAGACTATCATTACTTGTTGTCTGCCCAAATCACCCTTTGGCTATGAGGTCAGCCCTTCTGGCTGGTTTCTGTACCTTTTGTCAAGCCCCTATCCATTTATGCACATGGCCTCACTTTCCCATGCCACCAGATAGTCCACGCTTGTGCTTGATTTTGCCTAATCTGGCCCTAATTCAGCCATCTATCTGAGGAGCCCTGATTCCTCTGGCTGGCAAATGGTACTAGAAGCCAAGATTTGGATGCAGATATGTTCACCATTATAGGAATGCCTTTGCTTCTAGTTCCCCTCAACTGACAAAGGCAGGAAACATGTAGTGTGCATACTAGCCCAATTTAGTGTAATCAAAATATTACTGACTCTTTTTCCTTTAAGAGATCTACTTCATTTTCTGTAACTGTCTCATGGTATTCCTTAGCGGGAATGGAACAAATCTTACTGAACTAGTCCCTTACTTGTAGCCACTTATAGCGCTATGCACCTTCCTTTTACATTATAAAAATTCTGTAATCCATGTGCATCCCCATGTGTGAAGTGTTTCTTCAGGGCAGACACCAAGGTATGAAACTGCCCTGGCAGAAGATCTGGGTATATGAAATGTTGATGGTTGCTGCCAATGTGTTCTCCAAGGTAGCTGTACTATTTAACTATCTATCACTCAAGTCCACTCCTGTGCCAATAGGGCCAAGTTTTCTCCAGCTTCCATTTCCACCCCTCCTGTTCTCTTCCACTTTTCCACTATCAGTCCCAGTGAGCTACTTGCCATTTTCTCTCATGCTTCCAGGTCTCTTCCTATGTTGTTCTTTCTATCTTTCTAAGGAATGGTATCCTTACTGTCTTAGGAGTACAGTGAACTTCTACTCAGACATCAAAACTCATCTTGGAGGGCATAACCTATGTGAAGTCTTTCTGAATTTGCCACCAGGCAGGCAATGGGTGATTCCTTCCTCATTGTTGCTGCAGTGACCTCTTGTATCACAGCCTAGCAGTTTGGGGAAGTGGGAAGCATTTCCTGTAGCTTCCTTGTAATCTTTAACAAGTGCCTTCCCTAGGCTGGGCATAGAGGAGGCTTCTACAAGTACAGAAGCTGTTGGACAAATTAATGAGCTTCCCATGGGTTCCAGACAGCAAATTTTTTATACTTTTTCTATTTTTGATGTGTGTGTGGGGTGAGCCTAGGACTTTTGCACTGAGCCTCATCCCTCAGTCCATATGTATGTATATATACACACATATATGTTTGTTTGTTTAGGTTTTTGAGTTTTGGTCCTGTTAAGTATATAAGTTGGCCTGGCTGGGATTGAATTTTCAATCTTTTTGCCTCAGACTCCCAGAGTTCTGGGATAATAGGAATGTACCACCATGCTCAGCTAGATAGAATATTTTCCATGAGTTTCCTTTTTGGTTGTTAAATAAGAGTCTGATTTGAGAACTAAAATTTTAGAAGTTCACAATTCAAGTTTCCATTCACCCTCATAACCTATCCCTGTATGCATACAGAGACAGGCTCATACAAATATATATTCAGATGTCCTCCCAATTCTGGGAGGAGTGTGTGTGTGAGTGTGTATAAGTGTGGCCATGAGAATATCTGTGTACGTGAAAGAGAGGAGAGAGAATAGAGGAAGAAGGAAAAAGAAGAGAGCAAAAGAAAAGATGGGGGAGAGGGAAAAGAGGAGAAGAGACTGTGGGGAGTAAGGATTTCCCAGGTTGGCAAGGGACTAATGAGTCCCTTTAAAGGAAGATATGTACTGGGCACAGTGGAGCACACCTATAATTCCGGCACTTTGAGAGGTTGAGGCAAAAGGATCATAAGTTTGAACCAAGCCTGGACTATTTAGCAAAAGCTTGTCCCAAAATAAAAAAATAAGGAGGGGCTGAGGATGTATGTAGTTCAGCATGAATGCCTTGGGTTAAATGCTCACTATCACAAAAATGAGAGATGTGGCAACAACTGGCACTAGTCAGTGTGCTATTACCAAGCAGCACGGAGCCGAGGTGCCACAGGTCCAAGGAAAGAAGAGTATCTGCTGATGCTTGACACCACTGCCAAGCAAGTTTCTGTGGGAAGGCCAAAGTCACTGAGTTTGTACCCACCTCCTTTTCCCTAGTCCAAGCCCCTACAGCATGACATTTGGAATCTTCCAACTAGATCTCCATCTGTCCATCTTTTGTATCTCTATACCTCACTCCTGTAGTAATCCTTTGAATTACTACAATGAAATGAGTCTAACTCATAAATATCTCAAAAATACTTCTACTTGTCTTCAGCTCTGTGACTGTCACTGAGGTGAGTGGTCCCTCATCTCCTCCTACTGCTAGTGCAACAGCCTCCTCCTTGGTCTCTGTTTCCAATTCTGTTCCTTCTAACCCAGAAGATCTAGATATCAGAAAGGTCATTCCAGAAAGCAAATATGAGCTTGTCATACCCCTGCTGTGTGCCACATATTCAAGGTAGTGTGCATACCTCAGAAGTAAGTTGCTGTCTGTTGGATATTGAGGGTAAAAGGGCAGCCAACAGAATTTCAGCCTCAGAAGTACTTGCTGCAGCCTTCAGGTCAACTAGCTCAGATTTGCTCAATAGGCAGCACTACCTTCCCACTGCCCATGCTACCACAGGAAATAATAGAGCCCTCAACTACTCTTGGAACACTTAGACTACAAGTTTTGTTAATATGGTTTGGATGTGGTTTGTCCTTGCCAAAATCCAGGTTGAAATTTTGTTGTCAATATAATGGTATTGAGAAGTAGAGCCTTTAAGAGGAATTAATGTCTTTCTTGTGGGATTAGATTAGTTCTCATGGGAATGGATTAGTTCTATGCAGAACAGATTTTTATAATGCATCTTGTCCCTCTTTTTTCTGCACATGCCTGTTTGCCCTTCCATTTTTTTGCAAAATTCACAAAATGGCATATGACCCTTTCAAGATGTGGCTGTCTGCTCACAAACTTCTCTGTCTCTAAAATCATGGGTAAATAAACCTCTTTTCATTATAAATCTCAGATATTCTGTTATACAAACAGAAAACTAAGATAGCATTCTACTCTCCTCTGGAGCTCACAGCCTATCAGTGAATTGGATAAGTGGATGGATAATGAATGGATGAATGGGTGGATGGAGAAGGGATAGGTGCATATATATATATATATATATATATATATATATATATATATATGAGTAGAAGACTGAAAGGTAGATGGATAGTCAGACAGACATGTTTAATGGAGTAATAAGCTACAGTAGGGTAGATTGAGATGAATGATGGAACATCATTTAATTAGAGAACATAGAGGAAGAAACAGACTTGGAAGCTTATTTAAAGTCATACTTCTCACAGCAATCATAAAGTTTGTTTTTAAGTTTTGGTCTATTTTATAGAAAAACAAACAGTAGTTCAGAGATGTGAAGCGAGATGCATGAAGTCTCACAAGGATCAATAAAGCAGGGATTAGAAGCTGGCTGGCCTGGCTGGTTCCAAAGCATTATTACTTACATCTAGAAGTCCTTTCCAAAGCCTTAAGCACTTTTAGAGGGGGCTTTTTGGAACTGGTTGCATCTAGGTTGTGCAATACTGGGATTAAGGGTGTGTGATACTAAATTAGTCCACTGATTGGTTTAGCACAGTTCTAAGTGTGGATAATAGGAAGGTCCACCAGGAGTACAAGTGGCACCACCCAAAAGGCTGGTAGTGTGGACAGGTAAAAGGGAAAGGTTTGCATGTTGCTTGCTGCCTTCTGCCTGCCACGCCATGGACTGTTTCTCCTCTTCCATTCCCCTCTGCCAGGCACACTGTCTTAGAGCCAGCCAAATATGGACTGAAACCTCTAGAAAATGTGATAAACCTTTCCTCCTTTAAATTTGGGTATCAGGTATTTTGTCTCAGTAATGAGAAAAGTAACCAAGACACAAAACTTATATTCTTTCCATAATTTCATGTGAAAAATAGTATGGGCTGCCCCATTATGTCAACCTAAGAAGTGGAGGTTGAATGTGTATTTTATGTCCAACGGGCCTGAATTTAAGCCTAACTTGTATAATGTACATGTTCTGTTTGGTGCTGGGAATTGAATCCATGGTCTTTGCAATGAACTATATTTCCAACACTGTAAAAAATATTTTTGAGATAGGGTCTCTGTCTTAGTTTTTCTCTCATGTCTGGAAAAATACCCAATACCCACAAGTTAAAGGGAGAAAGGTTTATTTTAGCTCACAGTTTATAGAGGATTTAGTCCATTGTCGGATGGTTCCAAGGCAGGCTACGATGGCAGAGGGGTATTTTAGAGGAGAAACAGTCCATGGTAGAACAGACAGAAGAAAACGATACTTTCTTCTTTCTCTTTTCATTATGTCCAGGCCACAAGCCCATTTGTTGATGCTACCCACACCCAGGGTGGGTCTTCCCTCTTTAATAAATCCAGAACTATGCTAAACCAATCAGTGGACTAATTCAGGATCACACAAGTCATGATTCAGTCACTAACAAAAGTCGCACCTATGAGTGCAAGAGACTATGGGGAGACAGCTAGGTATAAGGTATAACAGTCTCACTAAGTCTTTGCATTGCCCAGCTTGGGATCAAACTTGTATTCTTCCTGCCCCGACCTCCTGGAGTGTTGAGAGTATAGGTGTGTGCCACCACATCTTATTTAAACTTCACTTTTAAATATATTGAATCTTTATTTATGTATTTCAAAAGTGCTTTCTCTTCCTCTTTTCAAATCTCATTAACTTTCATTCCCTCAGTGTCTTCACCTATAATATGGGAAAGACTTCCCTGTAGATATTGAATTAGCACAGGTCTGTAAATCACTTAGCACACTAACACACTGAGTTTCTGTTTTGACATTAGGCATTGTGATGCAGGGGTGTGCTGAGCCTATGTCATCCCTGCCTTCACTCTTAGGAAGCTGAATGAAGGAGACCAAAATCACAGAAATCACAGAATTCAGGGAATGTGTTTTTAATGAAATGAAACAAAAACAAGACAGTACCAAGAATGATGAATGTAGTTTAAATTGGGTGGTGGTGAAGGCTATGATCTTTCTAAGGTAGTGACATGTCAGTTGGCCTTGAAGCATGAGAAGTAACTCACTGTGCAGATTAGAGAAAGAACATTGTAAGCAGGGAAAGTAGCAAATGCAAAGATCCTAAGGTAGGAATGAGCTCAGTGAGTCCATAGGATAGCAGAGCAGAGGTTGGGTAGAGGCTGGAAGAAGCACTGGAACAGCAGATGGGAGCCAGTACACATGAGCCCTGATCTTTTCTCTGTATGTCATAGGAAGCTGCTGGAGAGTTTTAAGGAGGAAAGTGACATGACCTGATTTATGTTTTAAAAGGTTTCCTCAAACTTCTGGATGGGGAATAGAATGTATGGGGCAGGGGTGGGAGCAAGGAGCCCCTAAAAAAGAGACCATTTGCTGAAGTTTAAGCACGGGGTAGGAGTGGTACACCTCTTAGGCCAGGGTGGTGACAGCAGTAGACAGCAGACTTCACATCATCTGAGGTACTATTCCTTGACTCCTTTCCTTCAGTGCCCCACCTCTCCTCTGCCAGCAAGCCTCTTGTCTCTATCTTCAGAGCTCATCTCCAAACCAGCCTCTGCTCACCACCTCACCCTCTGCCTGGAAGCTCCCCTCCTGCCCTAGTTTTCACAGCATCCTCTTCACGCTGGAAAACTCCAAGCCTGAGGAATCCTGCTTAATTCCACTTAGATCATTCCCATCCTCCCTATATCTCAGATAAAGCCACAGCAGAAGGCCTTTCAAGAGGCCTGGAGTGTAAATCAAGTGGTAAAGCACTTGCCTAGCACATGTGAGGGAGGTCCTGGGTTCCATTCCCAGCACTAGGAAAAAAGCCCCTTCAAGATCTGATCCTTCATTCCGTTCTGCCTTCCTATCCTATACCTCTCCTTTTTGCACAGAGTTCTTGCACAGACCTCCTTCCTTACAAGGCTTTTCTCCAGATATCTGCAAGGTTTTCTTCCATCTTTCCTTCACAGTTTTCTTATGTCTCACCTTCTCAGTGTGACTGCAGTGTTGTAAGTTTCCCTTAGACAACCCAACCTTCTTTCTTCCCACTGTATTTTTCCATTGCCATCGACCTATATGTTTTATTTATTGTTTATGTTCTGCCTCCACCACTCCCGCGTTGTGAGCTGCATAGGGAAGGGGCTCTTCATCAGTCCTCTTCACTGAAGGATCTCAAGCACCTCAAACATGGTAGGTCCTCCATAGATATTTGGTGAGTGAACTCATCATTGGAGAGATTTGAGATAAGAGAAAGTTTTGTATGTGTTGTAAAAAGCTAGATGCACACAAGGGCTCATGATTGCGTGTGTGTGTGTGTGTGTGTGTGTGTGTGAGAGAGAGAGAGAGAGAGAGAGAGAGAGAGAGAGAGAGAGAGAGAGAGAAGCTATCAGTTTGCTCAGGGTGTGGTGGCCTCATTTATCATTTCCATGAATACCCTATGCAACAAATGTTCCTTTGTCCCCCTCCTGTGCTGGCTGGTGTGGAGAGCCTGCTTCACACTTTACAGTCCATCTAGCACTATAATGATAGTTGTAGTAGTCCATTCCCTGTCCCTGCTGTGTGCATGCTCCCTTGGTCCCACAAACATCTTTGATGGGCAAGTGAGCACTAATGCCAACCATGTCAAGTAGACAGAGCCTTCCCTGATCTTGGATTCTAGAACCAAGCATTTCTTGGTTCAAATCCTAGAGCTACCATTCTAAACCAAGTAGCTTTGGGCAATTAACTGAAGCTCCTTACACTCCAGAATCATCACCTATACAGAGGGGATAATAACAATCTTTTCCCCACAGGCTTGTCTGAAGGAAAGTGGCATGAACAAGTGAAAATGGACACACATCCTGAACTAGGAAACAGTGAACACAGGAAGATGTGTACAGCTCTGGCTTAGAACAGGACCTGAGTCACAGTGATGAATGTTTCCAGTGACAGAAAGTGAGTTTCTCCAAGAATTCCCTGAGGGAGACAGGAGCCAGGCCAACCCAGGGGCTGACAGGGGTGTCAGAATGGGGGAGTGTCCATCCCCTTAGTGCTCCCTTGGGCTTGACACAAAATAAGCATTAGCTCAGTGAATCTTCACAGTAGTGCCGTAGTGCTGTAAGCAAAGTACCATTAGTACCCACCCTACCAGTGAGAAAATAAAGCCTTCAAGAGGTGAACTGGTTCACAGAACAAGCCAGGATGAGGCAGGGTCTTCACCAGAGACTGCTATAATCTCAGGGCTTGCATTGTTTCCCTGTCACATGGAATCAGCTGGATTGGAGAGGGGTTTAGGGTGTCAGGGAGACAGGAAGCAGGGTAATATGGATAGGCAGCCTCCTACCACAGAAGCAGTGTCCCCAGTACTAATTCACACAATGCCAATGTTCTAAGCCCAAAGCAATGTTCTAACCCTGGGAAAATGCCCTAGAATCTGGCTTCTATGTTCAGTGCAGAGACTATAGGAAGAGGCCAGGAGGCCTCTCCTCCAAACCCACACCCCTATAGTGGGTCACACAATTTCAGCAGAAGTCAGGTAGAAGAGTCCCAAGAACTCTCCCGGATCCCATTTACTCATTGGAATACTCTGGGGACTGGCGGCTCCCTCCCTCCTGCATTTGGAAGTGTGAAAGGAGATTGGGTTTAGGTCCCACATCTGCCTCTAACTTCTTTTTGAGACAGGGTCTCATTTTTATGGCTCAGGGTTGACTTAAACTCACTATGTAGCCCAGGCTGGTTGAAAATGCACTGGTATAACAAGCATGAACCACCACAACCAGCTTGCCACTGTTATTTTTCAGTACCAAGGATTGAACCCAAAGGTCCTCTAGCCCTGAGCTACATCCCCAGCACTTTTTATTGTTTATTTTAAGACAAGGTCTTGCTAAATTGCTCTGGCTGACCTTAAACTTGGAATCATCCTGCTTTAGTTTATCAAAAGGCTGGGATTACAGGCGTATTTTACCATATCTGATCCACTAACTTACTTTTGGACCTTGGGCAGATCCCTTTTCCTTGCTGGGCTGTGCTGTTACTCATGTACAAAATGGAATGAGACTCAGCTGTTCCCTACACTGAGCTCTTTCCCAATTTTGATACATTTTGGTTCTACAAAAGATAGCATTGAAGAGGACTGGGTTGTGATCCTAACTTTGCATACATGTCTGAACTGTACTTTCCTACTCTGTGGAATAGAAATCATTACTCTATGACTTTGGCTGCCTTCTTTGCTCTTTCCAGGTCTATGTTCCCTCTCTCTTAAACTCAGCTGGTGGGGACACAGAGTGGGCTGCTGCAGTTAACTTTAATTCTCATTCTAGCTAACTGCTCTCCTCCATGGAGCCCCAGGCCAGGGTCAGACAGAGGTGAGGCTTTGGGGAAACTGTTCCATGCCAGGGAAGAGGAAGAGGGCCTCTCTTTCTACTTCTTGCAGCCATTAGGAGGTATTCCGGGGCCTTCAGCCAGCTCCCTCCCTGCCTCAAAGCTGTTTTCCCAGCCCTCAGTGCTGTGTGGGAGAATGTAGGTTGTCAGGTCAGTAAGCCAGTTTGGAGTCAGGAACAGAGAGGCTGCAAGGCCTGAAACTTAGTTGGCTGGAGCTCCTGCCCAGGTTGCAGTTTGGTTAGGGATAAGAAATAGGCTATCTTTAGGAGTGTGAAGGACTGGAATCATGAAAGGTGCCTTTCTTTCCCTCCATCTAGTCTCAACAGCACCCCTTCTTTAAAATCTTCTGTGAGCCATGAAATTTTGCACATGTTAGTGTTGAATTCCATTAACAGCCTCTGAATGAGTCTTATTTGGTCAGGTTATACCTGCAGATGAGGCTTCTGGGGCTCAGAGAGGGAAGGGACTTTTTTGCAAAAGTCACACAACCACTGTGGCAGGGTCTGAATTGGAATCAGGGCAGGTGACCCTTGAGCCTCTGTCCATTTTATCCCAGCCAATGGCCTCCGGTAAAAATAGCACTTAGACAGTGCTTCTTCTGTGCCAGACATTGTGCAATTCCCTACAGATTTACTTATTTAACCTGAACAATATTATAAAGTGGTTGCTACCATGAGGTGTCCATGAAGAAGCTGAAGTCCTGAGCATTCAAATAACTTCATCCTAAAAGCAGGAGCTCATACATGGAGTCCAGCCTCAGAGTCCACATCCACCCCATCCCGGTATACAGCAGGCACTACAGGAGTACCAGACTTAGGGAAGGAGGAAGCCTGATCCATGCTTACACACCTGCTATGTGCCTCACACGCACAAAGCTCTCCCCTAGTGTTGTGTGGCCATGGGCAAATCCATCACTTTATCTTCTCTCTTCTAGGTTTCAGTTTCTTCTTAGATAATGACGTTATTGAACCAAGTTATCTATGAGGACACTCTGCACGTCTGGCATATTAACTCAGTCTATTGCCCATTTAAGGCTTCTGGTTGAGGACTAGGCCCTCAGGGCTCCTCTCCTTCCCCACTGACCCCATTCCCAGGAGTTAGTGGGGGCTGAAGTTTTGGATGTGAGGGAGCAGAGGAAATTCCTCCTGGCCAAGCCTAGCCTAGGAAGCTGTTTCCTATTCAGGAAGTGAGCACTACGGCCTTCCAATGTTCAACCTCCCATTACCTCCCTTTTGTTGAGCATACCTGCTAGTTTGTGTGTGTGTGTGGGGGGGTTATATGGGATGCCACCTTTAAGTCTTCTGGACTTAAGGCTGAACTTCCTGAACCTTTTATTTCCAGGCTCCTGCCTACATCTGTCTTAAGCTTTCTTTGTTGTACCTGGAGTCTGAGACCTGTGACTATCCTGAGCATTACAGTTCTTTCCTTTTTCCTGAGCTGCTGATAATGGCAGCAGACACTAACACAAAAGAATGCTCTGACTACCACAAGAGGAACATTCTGGCCAAAGCACACATTCCAGCTGAAGAATGGCAAAATATCACCCTGGAGATCAGTGTGGAAATATCTTGGATGTTTAATTTTGGAGAAGTTCTTCAACCCCTTGACTTCAGTTTCCTCATTTCCACAAGAAAAAACAAAACCACGATTGCTATCTTACTAAGCTGCTGAAAGCATTCAGAGCTATGGAAGACAACCACCTTGGAGTACAATGTCTGGTGTATAGAAGGAAATAAATAAGACTTAGCTTAGGTCAGAAGTGGTGGTGCTCTCCTATCATCTCAGCACTCAGAGAGGCTGAGGCAAAAAGATCATAAGTTTGAGCCTAGCTTGGTCAACTTAGTGAGACTTAAAAGGCCTGGGATACAACTCAGTGTAAAGGCCTTAGCTTCAATCACCAGCATCGTGAGGAAGGATGGTGAAAAATACTTAAGAAGAATTCCCACATCTTTGTGATCTTAGGCAAGTCAGTGAATCTCAATTCTATGAGCTAAGAAACAGATATAAAAATACTCCTCCAATGAGGTTTTTTTAAAAATAAGAAAACAATGAGAAAATAATATAAAATTCTTACCATTAATGTCTGGAAGATGGTAGGAAATAAAAAAAATATGTTTTCCTGCCTCATCTAGCTCTATACATAGAAAAGAAACTATTTGCCCCCAAATATATCTAAGTACATAAAACTCTATGTGCATAGTTTATAACATCAGCATTGTATAGATCCTTTCAGAGACAGAAAAAGAGAACATTTCTCAACTCTTTCTGCTACTAGTTAAATATTTAGACAATTTTTTTCCAGAGTGGCTACACCACTGTTTTTTTATTGAAAAAATTAAAAGAAAGAAGGAGATTAAGATAAAAGAGGATATAACAACATAAGAACACAGGTCACAACAGAACAATTTAAGCAACATAGTGTTTCACCACAAGATAACCTGACATAACAGTAGCTACCATAGTGTCTCTTTCCTTGAAATATTTGAGTATAACTTCGTATATTATAGCATCAAACATAACATGACAGTATAAAACCATTCAAGAGAATGAAAGTATTACAGGGTATTTAGAACCAACTAACAGAAAACGAACAATGGTTTCTATGTTATAATCTCCTTGTCTATAAAAAATTTTGTTTATACTGTCACATATAATAAAACTCAATAAGATACAACATGATAAACTGATGGAGACAGAAGAGCAAAAGCTTCATGGAATAAGATGATATTATATCAGCACTAGCTATTATATTGACTTAGACAATTCTTGATACTAAAATAAGACAAGGACATTCTAAGAAAGGAACATTTCAGACTAATCTGTCCTGTAGAAGTGGATGCAAAATCCAAAAAAAACCTAAATATTACAAAATTGAATTGGAAAACATATTAAAAGAATAGTTCATCATGACCAAATGGGATATAGTCCAGGAAAATCAATAAAACAAGAGAACTGGTTCTTTGAAAAGATCAATGAAATTGACAAATCTCTAGAAAAAATGACAAAAGAGAAAAGAAAGAAGACACAAATTACCAATATTAGGAATGTAGCAAGATGTATTTATATAGACCCTATAGGTACTGTAAAAAACTAAGCATCTATTATGAATAACTCTACACATATAAAATTGATAACTTAGATGAAATGGATTCAAAACCACAAACCACTACAACTCATGAAATATGAAGTAAATAATTTGGCTAGTTCTGTAACTATCAGAGAAATTGAATTTGAAATTAAAAACCTCCTTAGAAATAAATCAGAAAGCCAGTCGGTGTCCCTGGATAATATTGCTAAGAATTTAAAGAACAATTAATATAATCTCTCCTAGAAAATGAAACATGAGGGATACTTAACTCATTGAATAAAGCGACTGTTACACAAAAACTAGACAAAAGACTACACATGAAGATAATTATAGACCAATATTCCTCATCAAAAAAGTTTTCAATAAAGGATAATTTAGCAATATATACAAAGACCAAGAGGGTTTTATTTCAGGAATGTAAGGCTGGTTCAACCTGGAAATCAATCAATGTAATGTTCTATATTAATAGCCTAATAAAATCACACAAATTTTTCAGTTGATGCATAGAATGTACTCCAACAATTTTTCCTAATAAAAACACTCAAAAAAGAAAAGAAAAAAACTAAGACAGTGAGCTTTTTCAGTTGGATAAAAACCATCTACAAAATCTTACAGCTGACATTATACTTAATGGTGAAACACTGAGTGCTTTTAACCTTAGACTGGGAAGAAAGAAATGACATCTGGTCTCATCACTTTGCTTCAAAATCATCTTGAAAGATCTAGTCAATGAGGTAAGCAAATCAAAACATAAAGAAAAGGCATATAGATTGGAAAGGAAAAAATTGGCTCTTATTTGCAAAAGACATGACTGTAAAGTGAAGGAAACTACAAAAACATCTAGAACTAAGCAGTAACATTAGCAAGGTCACTGTATACAGGATAAACATAAAAATCAATTACGTTTCTAGCAATGAAGATGTGACCACTAAAATTAAAAAATTCATGTCTTTTAAAATCAATTCTAAAATAAAATGAAATTGGATGCCAGTGTAACAGTCATGCAGGACTGGAATGCTGACAATCACAAGATACTAAGAAATCAAACATCTAAATAACTGAAGAGGCATATCAGGTGTTCATAAATTGGAAGATTCAGTTCAGTTAATGGAAATTCTCTCAGATTTATATATAGGTTTAATGTTATTGCTGTAGTCAGGGTTTGCAAGGAAAACAATTTAATACAGGACAAATAATTTATAGGATTATTTTATAATTGTCATCCAAAGAATCAAATACAAAAGAGTGCAGGAAATCTGTCCACACTAAAGACCCAAAGAATTCAGCTAAGGGCCTGGATCTGATGGCAATGTCTTGCATGAGTCCAGTTGAAGACCTAGAGCCCATGAAAATGCCCCCCACAAGTCTAACTGGAGGCGTAGAGCCCACAAAAATGACTCATGCAAGTCTGTTTCAGAAATCTGTGCTGGAAAGGCACAAAGGTCAGTGATGGAAGCTAGAAAGTCTGTGCCAGTGGGATAAAGGATCTGTGCCAGCCAGGCTGAGGCATCTAAACTGGAGCCAGGAAGCAACACTCAAAGATCAGAGCTACCCTGAAAAGTTTCATAGCCATCCTCAGCAACAACAAGGTCCCGAGATCCTTCAAAAATGAGAACAGCTGAGTTCATACCAGGAAAGCCAGCATGACAAGCTCCTCCAGGAGAACCAACAGCACCAGGAGAACCACCCACAACTGCACTTCCTCGTCAGTTCTCCTTTCCTTATGTTTTTGGCAACAATCCTTGGGTGGGTCCTCCACATCCAGTACCATGTTGATTCAATTCAGCTGGGTGTTATAAATTGCTCACCAGTTGTCAATACACTAAAACCCAGTCCTGGTCAACTTGATAACCATATACATTTCCTTAAACCACAGTCTCTAGTGGTAGATTTGTGAAAAAGTAACATGTCTTGATCTATTCAGATTTACATTAATATAACAATTACATATATACAATTTTTATTGTATTCATCCCCACACCAAAAGCAAAATATTCAAAACTCGAGGTTAAACCACAATACTTTGACTAGTTAACCTGATTACAGTCACATATCTAAAAATGGTATTAAAATCATATTTAAAAAATTATTACAATCACAGTCCTTGCTTCCCATTGGTTTTTAACAGAGCATAGCAAGACTATAAAACAAGAATCTCTTGCAACTCAAATACATTCTTCAGGTGAAAAGCTTCAGTTTGTTTTTCCACTATCCTATTTCTTCTCAACAACCACATTGTCCTCTGTCATCCTTGCAATCCGTAGCTACACTGTTTCAAATGCTCCAAATCACTTTACTGACTCTTTACGCTTAATCTCCAACGTAGATCTGGCCAAAAGTACTAACTAGTAACCATACTACCATCCCAACAGTAGACTGCACTGAAATTTTTCCGCCACTCGGGTAATATCTCTAACAAACACAAAATGCAGACCATTTTCCTGCCAAAGCACAACATAGTACCTAGGATCCAGCAGCCAATGCAGTCCTCAATAGAAGCCACCTGAGCTTCCTCTTAACTGGCAGCATTTCCATCAGTCTCTGATTTTCCAGGCTCTGATCAGAGTCTCCAATATAGTTTATAGCATATAAGGGCTACCTCTTTGGCTAGTCTCAAAACCTTTCCAAATTAATTCCTAAGATTTTTAAGCTATGTGGTCATCACAACAATGACTCCATTCCCTTGGTACCAATTTCTGTACTAGAGTTTTACTAGACAAACAGATATAACATAAGACATACAACTGTATATGAAATTACAAGATTGGCTTATGATGGTCACCCACACAGTAGGATAAGGAAATGTGCAGGGAGTGTCTGCAAGCTGGAGGCTGAAGGATTCAATCCAAGGTCTGGAGTTCACTGCAGTGTCCTATGCAAGTCTGTATCAGGAGACCAATTGGTCTGTGATGGAAGGCTGAAAAGTCTATGCCCAAAGGCTAACAGACTCACAGCAGAAGCCAAAGAGTCTGCACCGGAAGCCAGGAAACAACATCCAAACTGAAGGTGAAGACTGGAGCTCCTCCAAAGAATGGAAGCCCATCCTTCATTCCTCATTTTTCTTTTATACCATCCGGGCAGTGAGCCACCCTAAAGTGTGTAATTGCTAAGCTGATTTAGTTACGCTTCTAAAATTCTCAAGTTGACACAATCAATCAACCACTGCAGTTATTATTACCAAAATTTCAAAAAGCTCCTTTTGTAGCTATAGACAAGATTATTCTAAAATTTACATGAAAAGGCAAATTAGAATGACTCAGACAATTTTCAAAAAGAAGAACACAGTGGGAGGAATCACTTTACCTGATTTTATAACTTGTTTTATAGCTACTGTAATTAAGACTGTGTGGTTCTAGAAGAAAGATAGATCAGTGGAACAAATCTTGTATGTCCAACCGATTTTTGACAAAGGTGTAGAAGCATCTCAGTGGAGGAAAGATGTTTTCAATAAATGAAGCTGAAGCAATTGAACATTCATCAGCAAAAAAGATGACTCTCAACCAAGACCACATAAAAAAGTGAATAACAGATTTAAGCAGAAAGCATAAAACTATAAATTGTTTAAAAGACAAATTCTTCAGGTCATAACCATTGGTTACAAAGTTCTTAGGACATTGAAAACATTATTCATGAAAGAAAAAAATGGATAAATTGGACTTCATCAAGTTAAATAAACTCTGCAATAAAAATGGTAGAAAAGACAAACTCTGGACTGGGAAAATATTTGCCAACCATGTATGTGACATACAGCTCATATCTAGAATATGTAAAGAATTCTTAAGACTAAAGAGTAAAACAAAACCAGATAAAACAAAACAAACAATCCAGTTAGAAAGTGGGCAAAAGATATAAAGAGACTTTTCACCAAAGAGGATATATAGATGGCAAAAAAGCACAACAAAAGTTAGTCAGCATTATCAATGCAAATTAATGCAAATAACAACCACAATGTTATATCACTACATAGCTCTCCAATGGCTATTTTTTTAATGTAACAAAGCCAAATGCAGAAAAAATGATGCAGTCATACATTTCTATTGCTGTGGATCTCTTCATTACTTCCTACAGCTAACTGCATATGAATCTCAAATATCACAAAGTAAAAAGGTGCAATTCAAAATTTTATCAAATGGAGCCAATCAATATATTGAAAGAATACTTCATCGTGATCAAGTAACTATTACTCCAGAAAGTCAAAAATAGTTATACAATCAAAAGCCACCCACTAGCCAGTCATGGTGACATATATCTACAATCCCAGCAACCTGGGAAGGTAAGGCAGGTGGAACACTAGTTCAGGTACAGCCTGGGCAGTTTAGTTACTTAGCCAGATCCTGTCACAAAATCAAAAATAAAACAGGGCTAAGGATATATAGCTCAGTGTGAAGGCCCTAAATTCAATCTCCAATACCAGAGGTGGGAAGTAGGGGACAACCACAAAAGCAATAACAAAAGTTGACCATGGTCATTCAACTAATAGGAAATAAAAGGAGACAAGTCATGACAAATGTATAAAAACCCTTTTACAGAAGTCAACACCTATTCATGATTTTAATAAAAGTCTCAGCACAGTAGAAACAGAAAACATCTCTAACTCGAAAAGAGTACCTACAGAAAATTTCCACTAAACATTCTTAATGGTGAAACTGAACACTTTCATACAATAAGAATAGATGTTCACTTACATGGTTTCTACTTAACACTGAACTGGAAGTCCTAGTCGCTATACCAAGGAAATAGAATACTTGAAATGAAGAAGTACATTTGTCAGTATGTGCATTTAATGTGACCGTGCACTAGAAAATCCAAGATTCTACAGATATCTATTAGAATTGATAAGTGAATCTAGAAAGACCATTGGATAGGTCAATATGCAAAAAGCAATTGTATTTATGCACACCAGCAAAAAATAGAAAAAAAGAGGTTTTTAAAACTCTGCCATTTGCAGTAGCATAAATACCAAATACTTAGGAATAAAGCTAATGAAGGATGCAGAAAAATCTCTATACCACAAACCACCATACAATGTGGAGAAAAATTTTAAAGGTCTTAAATAAAGGAACCAACTGTACTAATGGATTAGAAAATTTAATATTGTAAAGATGCCAGTTCTTTTCTAATTAATACATAGAGTCAATGTAATCTCATTCATAAATCACAGCAAATGCTTTTATTTATTGGGGGGAAGGGAGTGAAATTGACAAATTGGTACTAAAATTCAGAGAGAAATACACAAGGCCACGAATTGGCCAGGTAATCTTAAAGGAAGAGAACACATTCAGATGACTTTTACTATCAGCTATCAAGACAGAAACAGCTATAGTAATTAAGACATTGTGATGTTGGCACTGGAATACAAAAACTGACAAAAGAAAGACTAGGAGGGCATGCATGAAGCCCTAGATTCATCCAAAATCAGAACCACAAATATGTACCCACCTAATTTATGATAAATGAATGACAATGCAGTACGTTGCAGATCCTTTCCTTTTTCTCTTTCTTTCCTCTCTGTCAATTGAATCCAAGAGAACTCTTTTACTGAGCTATATCTTCAGAACATTTTATTTTTTATTTTGAGACATGGTGTCATGGTTTATGTCAGTGGAGCCCAAGCCTCATTCAATTATGCATTTGTGATTGGTTCATTGTCTAGTACTTGGATTGGTGGTGTGAGTGCTACGCCCACCTAGTGGTGGAGCCAGGATATGATGTAATGGCGGGAAGAAGGTGTTTCTCTTTTGCCAGTTTCTGCCTTGCTGTTTGCACTGCCTTGAACTGTGGCCCTGCCATGCCACCCTGCCTTGGAGCCAACTGAGTATGGACTGAAACCTCCAAGAACTGTCAGAAATAAACCCTTCCTTCCTTAATTTTGGGTGTCAAGTATTTTGTCCCAACAATGAGTAAAAAGTAACTAAGACACCTGATCTCACTAGGTTTCCCAGGCTGGCTTTAAACTTGTGATGTTGTCTGCCTTAGCTTCCAGAGTAGCTGGGATTACAGGGTATCATACTCATTTTTTAAAATGATACTGGATCAGTCAGATAGCCATGTGGAAATGATCTTTATCTTGACCCTTGCCTTACATTACACAGAAAAATCAGTTCAGAAAATTACAAGTATAAATACAAAAGGCAACACAAAAATGCTTTCATCAGAACTTGTTGGGGAGTGTAGAGGGGTTCAAAGGTGCAGATGGGGGAAGTTCTTTGTACTGTGATACAAGGAGGTGACTATAGTCAATAATACATATTGCATATAACAAAATAGCTAGAAGAAAAGATTTTGAATGTTTCACCACAAGGAAGGCTAACTATTTGAGATAGTGGGTATGCTAGTTACACTGATTTGAGTAGTATTGAATGTATATTACACATAAAAATTTAACATTATATTCCTTAAATTTATACAATAATTTTCTGTCAGTTAAAAATAGACTAGTGAAAATAGACAAATGTAGGAGAACAACTTTGTATCTTTGGGATAGAAAAAGAGTTAAATAAAATGAGAAAATACTAGACATGAAGGAAAAATTTGATAATTTGGACTACATTACAATGAAAAATTTCTGTTCATGAGAAGACTATGTTGAGAGTAAAAAGACAACCAACAGAATAGGCTAGAATATTTGCAATTGAAATATCTGGAAAAAGATTGATAATGCAGAATACAACCCAAGATAAAAAAGTCCAAAACATACACAAACCAAAAAACATATCAAAATGTCCAATAAATATATGAAATATATGAAATATGTGAAAAAGTACTTAATTTAATTAGTAAAAGAGAAAATACAAATTGAAACTATAATGAAATGCCACTATAAGTCCACTATAATGAGGATGGGGAGAATGGGAAGCAACCAAAGAGCAGCAGTATACATTGGTAGAACTCTTCGTAAAGCTATGAGGCATATCTGTTAAGGCTGAGTACAATCATTCCCCTATATCCATGCATCCTGCATCTCTAGATTCAACCAACTGTAGATCGAAAATATTTGGGGAAAAATTGCTTCTGTTCTGCACATGTACAGACTTTTTCTAGTCCTTACTCCTAAACAATACAGAATAACTATTATATAGCATTTACAATTATCAGTTATTGTAAATAACCTAGAAATGACTTAAAGTATTCAGGAGGATGTGTGTAGGTTATATGCAATTGCAGTGGCACTTTGTATTAGAGACTTGAGCATCTCCCCAATTTGGCATCAATAGGGTCCTGAAGCCAATCCCCCATGGATTCTAAGGAACAACTGTATATGTTTATCCATGACCCAACAATTCCATTCCAAAGGACATATATAGGAATGTTTCTGGGTGTTTTATATGTAATAACAAAAAACTCTGAAATTACCCCTAAGCCCCCAAATTGTGGTTACCTTGGCAACTGTGTGGAAACAGAATTGGAGATGGTGAGATAGCAAAGTGAGAGCTCAGGAAAAACATGGTAGTGACAGAGTTTGGGGCTGTGGTAGTGTCTGTGGGGGTGGGCAGGAGAGGCCTGAAGTGAGAGAAGTAGAAGGTAGAGCCCATGATTCAGAGCTGGGTTGGAACTGAAGAGAGACAGGGACATCGGAGCCTGGGCCCAAGCTCCTGGGAGGATGGCTGTGCATTCACTTAGGAAAGAAAGCCAGACAAGGTCGAAGAGATAGAGGTGGAAGTGGAGGATGTTTGGTGTGGTCTGCTGGAAGTCTGAGGTGTCAGGGGGACCAGGTAAGAAGGGAGTGTGGAGTTGTGAATACTCCTTAGCCCTGACTCATATCCTCAAGTCACCAGAAGGTAGTGAGAAAATGCTATAATGAAATGAGAGGCAAGGCTGAGGGTGGAGGACATTTGGCCTTTCGCCAAATCCAAGGTGGTGTGGAAAGCAGATGAACTGCCATAGCCAAGACCAGGTGCTCTGTTCTGTAATCTCATTATCTGCCATTGCTGTATTAGTACCTCTGCCTTCCCAGACTCCAAGCTTTAGCTCCTTTCCTTGGGTTCTCAGGACTGGGTTTAGATATTAGCTGGGGTGGTTGCCTGGATCTCCATTCTTTCCCATAGTCCCTTACTTCCCCCACTGACCTCTTATTCTCTTCCCTTAAAGCTGTATGATGGGCCTTGCCCCCTGCAGAGAATGGTATTTGTTTCCTCTCACTTATTCCCTGCTAGGTAGGAATATATACTCAAAAGGTATCTTGGTTTAGAGACCTCAATGTGCAGGTGGGGCAAGTGAAGCCTAGAAATGGGAAAGAATTTTTTAAGTTTACTAAGAGAGAGAGAATGGCAGCCTGGGCCAGAACTTGGGCCTCCTGTGCTTGATTTAACATGGCAAGACTACCAATGAATGAAAGAAGTGCAGGCAGGCAGAAAAGATAAGCACAGACTGAGAGAGAAAGGAGAGACAGAAAAAATTGAATGAGACTAGGGAAGGGATAGACAGAGAAAGAAGCAAAAAGAGAAAAGAGTGAGAAAAGGAAGGGTGCCAAAAAGCAACTGGAGTAGGCTGGCTTCCTGTTCCTGGCGGGACTAGCAGGAACCAATCCCACAGCCCTGCAGAAGGCAGAGATGGGTAGCCCAGAAATCCTTACCTGTGAAACAAACCCCTTCATACCTCAAAGGCCCAAACCAGAACTGAGCAGTTAACCTAAACAGAAAACAGAGAAAATGAAAATACTGTGGGGCCCCCACTCCCAGCCACTGTGGAAGCAAGGCATAGCATTTTCAACCCTCCTGTCTTGGGGCTCTACCAACAGTCACTCCCCATTAACAGCCATAGACTCAGCTCTGTTTAAGACACCATGGCAAAAGGTGGAATCAGGGCTTCAGGGCCTGGGAGGTGGTGGTGGAAGTGGCATATTCCCTGACCTTTTCCTGGAAGAGATACAGCAAAGCTGGTGGGGGTGGGGGCTCATGAGAAGAGGAAGGGGGTGACACAGTTCTGCCCCTCCTCCACTCAGGGCCTGGGATTCTTAAGCAACCCCAAACTTGCCTTGGGTGTGGCAGAAATGAGAAGGCAGGCAACCAAGCCAGGGTCAGGGAGTGGGGCACATGGAGTACCTACTATTAATAGGCTGTTTCTTTCTGTCTCTGCGGCAATAAGTGATGGAGAACTTCAGATTACATTGTTACTAACAATGATACAAGTGATAACTCACACTGCTTTTAGGCTTTGCAGATGGGAAACACCCACAGAAAAACTCATTGAATCCTCCTAACCCTGTTGTGTGGTGCTATAGTTAGCTCTGTCTCACAGAAAGGGTTGAGGAGGTGAAGTTGCTTGGTACATGGCTGGGACGTGGTTAAGCTGGGTAGGTGAGTGGACTCTAGCTGAGATGTAATGACCAGTGGACAAGTGTCTCTAGGCATAGGGGCACTTCCCAGCCCTAGAAATTTTTTGTCTCATCCAAGGAGACAGAAAAGACAATCAGTGCATGTGGAAGAGGCCAGAGAAAGGACCCAGGAATGACTCCAGAGAGGTACTCACAGGCTGGCACACCTCAAACTGAGGAGACTTAGACAAGAGCATGTAGTCAACAATTATTTATTATTAAGTGTTTCTATTGGTAAAGGTTAAACACACAGGCTTGGGAAAGGGGAAGAGTGTGCCTGGGTTCAAATCCCAGCCTCACTACTTATTGTGTGACCTTGGTATAGTTATTTTAACTCCTCGGGGTCCCAGTTTCCTCATCTGCATAATGGGGATAATGACTGTAACCACTTCAAAGAGTCTGTGAAGATTAGATCTGATATTCTAAGCACATGGCAAGCCTCAGATAGTAACTCCCGATGTGCTTGTCAGTGTTGTGGTTTGCCAGGCCTATGATGAGCACTAGAACTGTATCAGTGAGCAGAAGAAAACAGTATCAGTGAGCAAAAACAGCTGTGGTCCCTGTCCACAGCTGCTTGAGTAGGCACAGAAGGTGTCATTAATCACAAAGGAACTCAAAGTAAAACTGTAACAGTGAGAAGTGCTCTGGGGGAGAGGTCCACTGGGCCATAAGAGTGAAAAATTGGGAAACAAGTCATGGCCAAGAAGATTCAGGGAGATTTTCCTGAGGCAGAGATACTTGAGCTGGTTCTAGGAAGTGGATGTGAAACAACAGAAAAAGAACAAAGATCATCACAGACAGAGGGAAAAACACATGCAAAGGCCTAGTAGTAGAAGGGAACTTGGAAGCCTGGTGCAAGATATGGACAGAGAGGTAGGCAAGAACCTTGTAGTCTATGCCTGAGAACCTTGTCTTTATCTTAAGAATAAATCATTTAAAGAGCACAGCCAACTCCTAGGTTGGGATGAAAGCCACCGCTAAGAAGGTGGGCAGATACCAGATTTGTCTTGGGCTTGCCATTGACCCCCTCAGTTTCCCAAATGGCCCTGACAACTATTTTAGGGGTTATCTTGACATTTTCTGATGTGCCCTTGCCTTTAATTTCCCCTCTCCCCATTAAGAGTAGGAGAGGGCAAGGAGGAGATGCTGAATGGGGCACAACCCCTCTCTTGTTCTCCTTTTCTCCTCATCTGTCCCCAGTGCCCCCAACCACACCACAATAGCCAGGCTTTCTGGAAAAGGGGGCTACTATTTTGGAGTCGAGTTCTCTTTCTCCTCACCTCCCACCTTTGCATGCAGCATCCCTGTCATCCTGTCCTCAGGGTGGTGGGGGGTAAGATCCAGTCAAACCTGGGACTAGGAGAGACTCAAGGGACCCCTATCATACTTGCTGGTTGTGCTGAAAAAGCCCAAAACCACAGGCAGCTGGGAGAAGCTGCCCCCACCAGGATGATGGAGTGGGTGTGACATAAATTTCTCAGGACAGGCAGCAAAAAAACATTTACAGCCCCTCCTTGCTGAGTCTGGTTCCAATCAAGCCCCTGGCTGGACTGCTCCCTACACCCACCACACCAGGCTGGCTCCTCCAAAAGCCAGAGTCATTTAGGGCTTTTGTCTTCTTCCTCTCCCTACTGTGTAAGAAACATACACAAAGACATGCACACCCACCCATCTGCCTTTTTCTGGGTCTTTGTTTATCCACATAAGCATACATATACACACTTCTCTACACCCATATACATGCCCTCGCACACGCACGTACACACACACACACACACACACACACACACACACACACACACGAGCCCCAGGGTTCTGTGTATATGCACGTGTGCACACCTACACACAGACACACACATACACATACAGAGATACATATATACTTTCCATACTAGCACAGGAGACTGGCCCTGTGTGGGCTGAGGAAGGCCTTAGCCTCAATTATCAGCCATTTGCAACAAATATGACAGCAACATCCCCTCAGGTTAGGCAACAAAGGACCCAGGAAGTGCTTTCCTTCAGGAACTGTACTGAGCCACTTTCAGTCTGCTTCACCTCTCAGTCCCAGCTACCACAAAAACAGCCTGCAGCCAGGTCTGTTCCGGGCAGAGTGGGACTGTCTTCCTGAGATCTAGCAAGACTCTGAACGGGCTGGGGAGGCTGAGGCTTTTCCTTGGAAGGCAGCCCCATCTCCCTCACAGGGCAGGGACCCAGAGGCCTCAGGCAAGCCCAAAACAGCTCAGTGTTGCACTGTTTTCTAGGCTTCTTTGATATTCCACCCAGTTCCTGCCCTTAACCCAGGCCACCAAATATCTCTATTTCTATTGATCTGAGATGAACAAATTTTTTCTTTCAAGGGTCTCACTGGCCTACTTGAATGCTCCAGCCGTTTGGTTTCTTCTAAAGAAACCCAAAGTTTATTTATTCAAAAAGTGTGGATGCATTCACTTCATACCAGGTCCTGAAGTCAAGCCCATTTCTCTTCCATAGCCACGGTCTCCACGTATGGGAAGCCAGGCTCCAACAGGAAGAGATGGTTCTCCCAACACAACTTGATGAGGATTTGGGCACTAGGGGAACTCAGTGGCACTTTTGCTCCTTTTAAAACTTAGAACATCCTTTTTGAACTTAGAACATCATGATGGTAGCCTTTGAAGGGCCTTAAAGGGAAAGTTGCTTTATGTGCAAAGGAAAGGTATCATCCTCCCTCCCCAGCAGTGAAGAGAATGTGTGTACATGGGCTTGGAGAAGCTAGACTGGATTCAAGTTCCTCCTCACTCTTTATTAGCTGTGAGCACGTGGGCAATCAAGTTTAATTGTTGAGTTTATTCTCAGAATCTAACGTGTCCCAACCACAATCCATAGGAAATCATAAATACTCATATTCTAGGTGTTTCACACAAACCCAGTTTTGCTGAAAATGGACAGTCCTATGGTTCTAGGAGTACAAGAGGAGGGCAACTGGTGCTTGTTACAGTCCAGGTTTTTTACATTCATTATTTCATTTAACACCCCTTTCCCCCTGTATGAGGTAGTTACTGTTAGGATTCCTGACTTGGAACATATTCTGTCTGGCTCCTGAGTTCATATAGGGACATTATCCCATGCTGTGGAGTGGGCAGGAGTGGGGGTGGAGGTAGGAGGTGTTTGAGAGTGTTATAGCCTAGAGAAAGAGGGGCTGTCATGCTCCCCCAGCTGCTCTCTTCCTCAGGGGGAAGCCAAGCACACCAGCTGGCTGCCAGGAGCAGGCCACATGCTGGCTCCAGAGTGACTTAGAGGACAACTTTATGAGGCAGAAAATCTAGCATCCACCCCTGGGAACAACCATAGAAAAGTAGCTGGCTTGGTTTTGAGTAGAGGAAACTATCATCATGCTCTGATAATCCAGAAATCTGAACATCTGACCCTAGGTATTTCTTAGGTTCTATAGGCAAGGAAATTTCCAGGTAGCACTCCAGTGCAGCAGGTTTTAGATGAGCATAAGGAAAGTCAGAGTTTTACAAAAGTGGAACCAGTTGCTAGCAGGGGAGTGAGCTCCCTGTAAGTGGAAGTATGCAAGTAGAGCCTGCCTACTACCAAGAATGTGAGCTAGGGAAGAAGTTAAACCTTCACTTAGAATGGGGTTCTTAGCTGAAGATATCCCAAGAAAGGGACTAATGGCCAGGCATGGTGGTGCACACCTGTAATCCCAGCTCTCCTGCAGACCGGAGCACAAGGATCACAAGTTCGAGCCCAGCCTTTAGCAACATGAGTAAGACTCCGTCTCAAAATAAAACATGAAAAAAAGGACTCGAGATGTAGTTTAATGCAAATGCTCTGAGTTCAAGCCACAGTAGCACAAAAAATGGGAACTCACAATCCTAAAGACCTTCCTAAATTGGTATGTGACACTTGGTGTTTTGTATCCTTATATAGGAAATGGGTTCAGGCCTCTTAGCAAGTTCAGAGCATGCAACTCTCAGAGTCACACAGGTAAAGGAAAAAAGTGTTGGTCAGGCTCCCAGTCTCAGCTTCCACAGCAGACCACACTGTTTTCTACTATGGCAAGTGCAGTTCCCATCTAATGTAGGGGCCCCTTGATTCTCAGGAACCCCATGAAATGGGTCATGGTCATGCTACTTTTCAGAGAAAAATTCTGGGGTCAGAGCAAGGAAAAGCCTTGTTTAGTTCTATAGCCAGTTAGCCGGTAAGTCAGGACTAGACTGCAAACCTGCTATTGATTGTTTTTCCAAACTCATTTTTTTTGTTTTTGTTTATTTGAGACAGGGTCTTTCTATGTAGCCCAGGCTGGCTTTGAGCTCACAGTTCTTGGTTTCTTTTTGGTTCTTGCTTCCTAGAGGGCTAACAATCAGAGCTGCCGCAAGTGGGATCTGATGGTTCTGCTCCAGCCTGCAGGAAATCTCATGGTACCCCCATATCATTTTACTTTGTCTACATTCAGGAGGCAGCCTCTGCATCTCATCCTGAAGCTCTCTCCTTATATTCCTAGGAGCCAGATTTGGAGCAGTGGTTAGGGCATGGTATGGGGAAGGCGTGGGCAGAGAGGGTAAAGCAACCATAACCTATCCCTCCCACCTCCCATTGAATTCCTAATCCTACTTACTTTCTGCAGTTAGCCATGACCCCAGGGAAGCTGGTAACTGATGTTCAGATCCACATGGCAGTGCTGATGACCTTCTTAAGCAGTTATCAAGCAGTAGGAGGTTGAGGTAGGCCAGGGAAGAGATGAGGTAGTAACCTCTCCAGGGTACAAGGGCTCAGGGCTAGAGTCAGGAGTTTGTCTCTCTCTCCCTATATACTGCCACCTCTCAGAATTGAAAAAAAAAACTATACAATCACTCTTCAGTATCGATGAGGGACACACTCAGTATAAGATGGCTCAATATCTGCATATAATATATGCACATCCTCCTGTACATTTTAAACATGCCCAGATTACTTCTAGTACCCATATCAGTATAAATGCTAGTAAATATTAGGCTGTATTTTTTTAAGAAACAATGTTCAGGGGGAAAAAGTCCATCTTGAATACATATGCAATTTTTTCCCAAGGATTTCAACCTGCACTTGGTTGAATCCATGGATGTGGAACCTGTAGATACAGAGGACTGACTATAGCTTTGTGGAAATCCACATAAAGATACCTGAGGACATGTTCTCCTCTACCTCTATCCATACCCCTACTACTGTATTCCTGAGCCAGTGAAGCCAGCCCACTGTCAGCCTCTGCCATTGCAGGGCTAAACAGTGGAACTGCGTGACCAGAAAGAACCTCAAAGTAAGGCCTTCTATGCAAGGGGCAAGGCCGCTAGTTTAGGTAGTGAACCAGTAGCCAAGAGCCTCACTGAGCAGTGGTGGGAGTACAGGGAGGCTCTGAGTGGTGAGCCATAGCCAGACAGGATGTACCTGTGTCTGTCTGTGAACGCGGGGAAGACCACAGAGACCAGGATCTGTTCCTATCACTTGGAATTGCTAAGACAGGCTGCCAGGTATGGCATGTGCAGTTGATCCAGGGAGGTGCTGTGAGCCATCAGAGGACTCTGATCTTTCTGCACAAAGTTTATCCCTATATACTTTCGTTCTGTTTATAAAAGTCCAGCATATTCATAGTAAAGATATTGGAAAATACTAAGTGCAAGAATGAAATTACTAATTGTGTGACCTTGAGCAAGTCACTGCACCCCCTCTGTACATCAGACTCCTTACTGTGTAATGGGGAAAATATGGTAGTTATAAGGAATAAATACATACCATATATATATATATATATATATATATATATATATATATATATATAGCTAAGAAAAGTGGCTGGCCCATCATAAGTGCTATGCAAGTTTTGGCTGTTGTTATTAAAAATCTCCTATCACCTCATCTAGAAACAGTGTTAGCACTGCTTGATTTCCTTCTATTTGAACTTTTTAAATTTTTCTTTGTAAAAAACAGTCAGGATCTCTCTCTCTCTCTCTCTCTCTCTCTATCTCTATCTATCTCTCTCTGTCTATCTCTTTCTGTCTCTCTCTTTATCTCTCTTCATATATATTATATATATGTATATATACATATATGGAGACTAAGATATAGACTATAATACTAAGATATATACCATAGTATTCTGCATATTTTAATTTAACATTATAGCATAACCCTTTTCCATATCATTATATGTCCTTTAAAACATCCCTACAAATTGTACATAATACTATTTTTTTGGTGTTATGAGGTGAACACCTAACTTACATCTTTTTCCCGGTGGTACCTGGAATTAAACCCAGTGCTTGCTCATGCTAGGCAAGTGATCTAACCTTGAATCATATCCCCATCCCAAAGGAATCCCCAGGCTCTCTCAGTGCTGAGGGTCAAATCTGGGACCTTTTGCATGCTATGCCTCCTACCATTGAGCTACATCCCCAGACTTTATCTTATTGCTCTATTATGAACAGTTTTTATATACATTTTAATTCAAATTTGCAAGTAGTTCTTAGCATAAATTCCTGAAAGGGTAATTATTGGGTCAAAGTGTATACCTGTTTTTAAGGGACTTGATAAGTTCAAATTGCTTGCTAAAAAGGCTATACTAATTTACACTTCTACCAGCAGTATGTGATATTGCTTATCTCATGGCAACCTTCATGATCATTGTCATTATCATCATCTCATCATAATTTATTATTTAGTAGTACTACAGATCAAAGCCAAAAAGCACTGAACTATATTCCCCAGCGCTTTTGCTCACAATGTCTTAAAAGTCTAGGCTGGGCTTAAATTTGTAATCCTCTTACCTCAGCCTTGAGTAGCTGGTGTGTACCATCATGCTTGGCTTGACAATTATTTTTAAAATTTGATAAACTTATGGACAGAAATTTATATTTTTATACAGTATTTAGCTGGAGTCAGAGTGGAGTGGAATATCAGGGCCAGGATTATTTAGTGAGTTGAGCCTTATAGATTAGACAGCAGTCCAAATACACTTCTTACCTGGGGAAGGAGCAAGAACAAAAAGAAAGGTCATGTGGTCAATCTAAGGCAGATTAAAATAAAACCCAGTGCTGGGGGAATGAGGCCCCAGGGATGTGATTGTCAGTCTTTGGAGTTCTCCCCCAAATATGTGTGGAGTCTCCCTGGCTGGCCAGACAGGAATAATTCTAATGTAAATTGGGCTTTGGAAATGCAAATGTAAATATGGAGCTGGCAGGATTGACATGGCTTCTGAACACTGAAGGTCTGGGTGTCTGGCTTTCTGGGGAACCTGGTTGAAAAGAAATCCCAGGAGCTTTGAGAGAAACAGAAGCCAGGGTATCCATACATCCCAAAGAGTAGCTTCATAAGCTGTGGAAGCTGGGCAGCCTCTTAGAAAGAATGTGGTGCTGGGAAGCTGGAAAAGGATGCTGTTTGGGTTAGGTGGCTACTGGCTGGGGGGCTAGGATAGAACACTTCTTTCAGGCCTACCAGGTCTGCAAAGGTACAATTTCAGGGCTAGACTGGGAAGTGCAGAGTCCCAGTCCTGGCAAATTGAAGGCAAAATAGCTGGACTCTGTGTGTGTGTGTGTGTGTGTGTGTGTGTGTGTGTGTTTGTGTGTAGGAGGGTGTACATCAGTGAGTTCAGGGCCATCAAGTTGTAGATCAAGATATCTCTCTCAGGTGCTGAACACTTGCCTAGTATGCAAGAGGCCCTGACTTCCATGCCCATACTGCAAAATAAACAAATAAGTAGATGCAGATTAATGTTATCAATAGACTAGAGTTTTGTGAATTGAGTACACCTGTATTGCCACATAGTAGGCCTTAAGAGCACCTATTCTACTTGGGGAAATTGGAGCATGGAACAAAGTTCTATGTCCAAAGTAACATGTCCAAAGTTATGTAGACAATGACTGACATAGCCAGAAGCTGACTCCAGGGTACTTGGGTCTGAGTTCCTCTTAATGATTTCCTTGGGTAGAGTTGGTGGCAAGTTTTTGTCACTCGAGTCTAGGAGCTTTGGCAGGTAGGGCCCCTGAAAGAATGTTATCTGAAGGATTGTGAGAAATTCTTTTTATGAAAACACAGAGGCAACAAAACTAGAAAAAAATAAGTTTATACACAGTAAGAAAGAGTTAGGACTGAGTTACAAGAAAGAATTTCCTATGAATAAGAATCTTTAGATACAAGGGGCAACAAGAAAGGGCAGGGTGTCTTTCTCTATTATTCTCAGCAATTACTCTTTCCTTCTCCCAACATCTCCTCATTCAGGTTTTAAAAACCAAAATCACCTATGGACAGCAGAACAGTTGGAATCCTGTTCAAGCCACATATTAACTCCAACTCAAGCCAGGAGTGGCCTCAATTTTTCTCACCCACACTGTCCCCAATCTCTGTCTGGACTGCCTTTTCCATCAGCCAAAGAACTGATCATGGAAGTGTCACAGTGAGAGTTAGACAGGGGTTAAAAAAAAAAAAAAAGCGGGAGTGGGGGTGGGGTTTCAACAGGACAAAAATGAATCTGGACCTGGAAGTGGGGCTCAAGTGTTTCTGCCCTGCTAAGCTCTGTTAAATCAGGTATTAAGCAAGGGTGGGCAGGCAGTAACTCAGTGGGCGATCCAGTCCCTGGTGTTGAAGCATTTCCAGTCCAGCAGTCCTGGGTACATGCATGTGTGGAATGGCACACCTAGCACACGAGGGGTACAAAAGCAGAAGCTCTGCAGTACTAGGTTCCTTGATTTGTCTCATGTCTAGGTAGCATTCATGGTCTGTGGAACACTTGCAGCACAGCATGTCACATTGCACAGTGGCTGCAGACAGTCTGACACAGTGGTCCAGATACTTCACGTTGCAGATGGGGAGATAGAGGCCCCAAAATGTTAAATGCTTTGTCCACAGTCATGCAGATGGTTGGCTGCCAAGGCAGGACTCGAGTCCCTGAAGCTCACTGGGACTCTTCCTACTGAGGCCTTCCCTTAGTCCCACCACTCTGTCTTTAGGCACAGTGCTGTCCACTTCTGTGTTAAATATTTCAAGGGGCCCCTATCACTCCTGGCCAGTCATCTGATTCATCCCTTACTGTGTTTTTAAGAAATCATCCAATCCCATATGTATTGTAGGACAAAATGCCTCTAACGTTAGGAGGCTTGGAGGAGGAATGAAATCCTGAAAGCCAGCCTTTCTATGTGCCCTACTTCAATGCACAAGCATGTAGACATATACGAGGCAATGTCTTAGGCTTTTTTGGCAGGACATGCTGGGTATATTTTTGAAAACCCAGGATTGCCAAAGAGTCGTCTATGTCCATAGAGTATTTTCTGGGCATATAGACAAGAAGTGCCAGGTTAACCTGAGCTAGCAGGTGTGAAGAAGGAGGGCAGTTATTCAGTCATGGGTTTGGGGGCCTGTCAGTCATCTGACATGTAAATCAAGGGAGATCAGCAAAGACTTCTCTGGGGCTAGAGGACCCTGGGAGAGGAAGACCAGCTGGATCTCTAGATTCTTGACTTGAAAGGAGGTTGCTTTCTGTGTCTGGCTCCAAAGAAGGGGGAAAGCGCAAGTAACAGATACTAAGGAGTGTGCTGGGTGCTGTCACATATGTGATCCTCTTTATCTTTTACAACCATTCTGGGGGCAGGTAGATGTCACCCGTATGTTATAGATGTAGAAACAGTGAGGTTAGAGAGATAGCTTGGGGTCCAGAGCAGGAACTTGGGGGAAACAAGGATTAAAATCCAGGTTTCAACAGACTGCGAAGGCCTTCCTTCTTCGTCTACACTGCCTGGTTGGAAAGGAGCTGGGATGCTGGGGTTGCTCCAGAGGTCACAGGCAACCATAGGAACAGCCAAGACCAACACTCTCACCCTCCATATTTCCTCACAGGCTTTCCTCAGTCATCCATCCTTTCCTTTCTCGGAGCAAAGAATAAAGAAATGCCTCACTATTCTCTAGGCATTTGCTAAGGCTTAGGCCTTATGTCTAGTAGAGGGTGGCAGAGGGCAGGTGGCCTGGGCTTGGAGAAAAGCCCCTCCTAGAGGAAGTCTGGCCCCTCAGTACACTTTCTGGGTTTTCCAGAGCCCTTGCCAAGCCTCCCTCTACTGGGGGTTTACAAAGGTCTAGGGAAATTCCAGGAGTCAAAGACATTTAAATTTCTCACACATCTAATCACAGCTTCCCACACATGTACTGACTGATCACACTCAATTACAGTATGGCCAGATCTACACACACACACACACACACACACACACACACACACACACACATCCCACACCACAAGTGACCAGCTAATTCTATCAGCCACCCATGGGAGCTCATAACCTCTCATCCTGTTTACACATCAGCAAGTCACGCCTCACACTGCCCTGCGTATGTGCAGGGGTCACAGTCATGCTGAGAGGAGCAAGGGACAAGTCCCTTTTCTGATTTTGCTCTCTTCCTTTTCTTCTCTCTTTTTCTTTCTCTCAGAGAGTTGCCTCCCTCTACCAAGAGACCACCCAAGCTCACATACCTCTTTCCTGAAGACACACATCATCATTGTTCTGGGTTTCAATGTCTTAAGAACAAAGCCAAGAACAGAGTTTGCTGGGGTGCAAAGAGGCCACCAGTTGGCACATGTGCTCAAGAGAAATGGTGGAAGGAAGCATTTTATGGGCAGTAGGCCAGGCAAGAGAGCTCTGTTGGATACTTATGGGCACAGGCAAGAGGTCTACTTCAAAAATATTCTATCAGGGAAGAACAGCTAGAGGCAGCACAATGCAGTAGTTGAGAGCAAACTAGATTCAGACTGTTATGTGACATGGGAAAGTTACATAATCTGTCAATGCATCATTTTCCTCATCTGTAAAATTGGGATATTATACTAACTTGCCTCAAATGGATGAATACATGTAAAAAACTGTATAGGGCCTGGCACAGAGAAGGCAGCACATAAAATCAAGCTATAATTTTAAGGATCAGATATATCAGCACCTCTCCACAACCTCCATACGTATATGCACACACACACACACACACACACACACACACACCCCATTCATATTCTCTTGCCTCTGCAGATGTCAAGTCAGCCAATAGCTCTCCAAGTCAGTGCTGGCAGAGGCCCTATGACATAAGCAGTATCAGTCACTTCTCACCTTCTGTTTACTAGTCAGTGTGTCTGTAAGAGCTAAACTCCTGATCCTGACTCCCAGCCACATGCTACTGTGTATATATCTTCCCAAATCTGCATTTAGTGATGTCATGACCATAACTTGAATTTAGCTACAGTGGAAGTATTTATGCCATCATAATTGGCAAACACTACAAATCAGGGCTTCTTAATCCCGGTGAGCAAGTTATTAAGCACTGTAAAAGCACATAACTATACTAACTAATTTATGCCTTCACATTACTCTCTGTGCCCTTTCCTAGGTGACCATTGCTTCCTCCAGACACTAGATACACTTGTAGCAGGCTCCATCCAACAGCAGTGCCCCACCTGATTAATATCCAGTGACTACTTTTTGGAACTCAGGACCTACTGTTGACTGAGTTTCTGTCCCCGTCTCTCTTTTGTTGTAGAACTGAGGATTAAACTCAGGACCTTGTGCATGCTAAGTAATCACTCTATTGCTGAACTACATTCCAAATCCTTTTTTAAAAAAGTGTTACTTTGGGACAGGATCTTGCTAAGTAGCTCAGGCTAGCCTTGAATTTGAAATCCTCCTGCCTCTGCTTCCCAAGTAACTGGGACAACAGGTATGCAACACCATGACTGATGTGTCCCTGCTCTTTGACACAAAACTTTGCTCAGCAGGAAGCTCCTCTCACTGTTGGCTAGACCAACTCCCTAGTCACAATCCTTAATGAGTATTAAGTCTCACATCAGTCTCATGGAGTCTCATGTACCTGTACTTTCTCTCTCTATGTAGTTTTGCCCCAAGAATGCAGCCATGAGGAGGTAGCTGCTAGCACACCAAAGAGCATGTCATCTAAGATTGAGGAAGTGTTTTCGTGTACTGTATTGGAGAGTAAGAGATCTGGAGGGAAATTGTGATCCAGAGCACCAGGGCTGCCTTCTCTCACTGACTGAGTTGGCCACTTTTATTTACACATTAGAATACCAGCTGCAAGAAGATAGGATTTAAAGTTTGTTGGATTTTTGCTGTGTTTCTGGTGCTTAAATCAGTGCTGTGTACATACTAAGTGTTTCATAGATACAAGTTGAATGAACAATTTAACAAATGTGCTCATTCTATCAACATTTCTCTGAGCCCTTGCTCTTGACCATGCTGTTTTGAATCCTGGTGATACAAAGAATATATGGACTCTGTGAACAAGTTGCTTCTGGTCCCCTGGACCATAGGAATCTGGGAATAGGGACAGGATGGCTCATGAGCCCTAGTGCTGATGGAAGCCAACAAAGATCTGTGTGGGGCAGAGGAGCCTCAGCCTGTGTCTGTACTTGCTTGCCGAGTACCAGCACAGCTCTCAAAGTTCCCAGTGTAATAACAACTGCAAGAGGATGCGAAAATAAAGAAAAGAGACAAAGGCTGAGGTCAAGGGGAGCCATCTCATCTGATGGAAGAAAAGGGACTGCTCAACCTTCTCTGCACCTTTATCTACACACTCAGGAGGATGATGTCAATTTCAAACCCTCTGCCTAGCAACTTGTTTGCCTGACTTGCCTGGGCACCTTGCCTTTTCTGAGCTGGACGGCTTGTTTATGTGGTTTGCTTTGGGCTTTCCCTGTTCTCAGGGCTGGCCTTGCTTTAGCCCCACATGTGTGATTGCTTTCCAGTTTCAGTAGATCCCTACACTTGCTCAGTGGACTGTGCTGTCTGCTGGACTGCTATACCCTTTTCAAAGGTCTCTTGGCCATAACAAAGCTCCCATTCCATGCTGTGGCCCCATCCATATAAGGAAGCTAAACTGTTGGCCAAGAAAGAGGAATCAGGCAGGGAATCCCAGCCCCTCCCCAGCCCAGACTGGGCCCAGAAGGGTCTGGCATGCTTCTAATATCTAGCAGCAAATTCAGTCAGGCAGATGAGAATTCCTATTATTTTAAAATATTTAGAAGAGAGTTTAAGGTGGATTTTGTTCCATTCTGTATATTTTTATAACATGAGGTCAGGTCACTTTGATAAATGTTATAATGGAAGCATGAGGAGGCCTTGGGAAAGGGTAAGTGAAAGAATGGGTAGAAAGAGGGGAGAAAGAGACAGAGACTTGAGAAAGTCATAGAGAAGAAGAAAGAAATGGAGGGAGGGAGGGAGGGAAGAGAGAAGAAGAGAGAGAGAGAAAGAGAAAGGAAGAGAGGTTGTATGTGTATCGATGGATCTGTCTTTGCACATATATCTAGAACACCATGTATGTTTCTGTGTCTGTTTGTTGTTTGAATAGACAAATTCATTTGGGGATAAATAGGATGATTTTTCCACCTGCAGGAAGCAAGGCAGCCAAAGGCTGACTGGAGCTGCTTTATTTTGCTGCTCTCAGAAGGCCCAGGCCTGGGACTTGTGTTGCTCCTGAGGCCGGCCCTAGGCTCTGCTTAGAGGTGGAGAAGCAGGCAGCCTGCCAGATGGGCAGGGTTAGTCCAAGAGCCTTAAAGGACCTCCGCTGAAGTGATCTTCAGCAAGAGAGAGCCCTAGGGCCCCCAGATGCCTGCTGGCCCACTGGCTATTCCCTGTGGCTCTTTATTCACCTTTGCTGAAACACTCCAATGCTGCTCTCAGAAGCTGGCAAACAGAACTTCCAGGGACCCAAGATCTATGTCACCAGAGCACATGGACCCTCAAGGCCTTTCACAAACCTCGAATGCCTGAGCATGCATGGAGGGATTTGCTTATGGGGTTGAGAGAAAATTATTTAAGCCTGGAAGCAAGGGGATTGATAAAATGACCTTTAAAGGACTTCTTCAGCACAGAAAAACTTAGCTAAAGCTTTGGGTAAGCAAATGAGATGAGAGTGGAGTGTAGTGCCACATATCTATAATACCAGAACTCTCGGAGGTTGAGGCATCAGGGTCACAAGTTTGAGCCCCATCTGGGTAACTTAGCAACTTAGTGAGAATCTGTTTCAAAAAAAGGACTACACATGTAGCTCAGTGTAACATCCCTAGTACTCAGTCAGTGAATCAATCAATAGAAAAGGATGAGATGGGATTCTCAGTTTCTAAAGAACTTCCCTGGTTCAGAGTTTTGGGGTAGTGCCCAAGTTGTTGAAGTTGGTGACAAATGGCCCCTTGTCTAGCCTGAGCTTGTCAGGTACAGGTGGGCACTCATAGAAAAAACCAGTGTGGGGAGCTGGGCACTGTAATGTATACTTGTAGTCTCAGCTACTCTGAGAAGATCAAACTTTCCAAGCCAGCCTGGGGAATTTTTTGAGACACTGTTTTGAAATAAAGTAATACTGCTGCTGCTGCTACTACTACTACTACTACTACTACTAATAATAATAATAATAATAATAATAATAAAGTTGGGGTTGTAGCTTAGAGGCATATCACTTGCTTCGCATACACAAGGGCCTGGGATTAATCACTGGTATGGCAAAAACAAAACAAAACAAAAACCAGTCAAAACAAACCTAGCATGATGTTCAGCTTCCCACTAGAGCACTCCCCAGGATCCAGGTTTTGGGTCAGTGGTATCTGCTTTTGTTATCGTCCTGCAGTAGGTACACCTAAGGCACTTGAGAGAGGGTCAGCTTTTATCCTTTTCTTCTATGAAGGAGCAAGCAGAGGGACCCCTATCTACCACTTCTGTTTCACTCCTGGGCCCCAATAAGGCAGTCAGCTCACAAGAGGGACAAGTCTGCCCCAATGATGTCCCTAGACTAGCTTGGTGGCCTTTATTTTTACTTTGATGTTTTTCTCTACCAGATAGGGAAAGTGAGAATGAGAAGAGGAAAAAGACAAAGGCCATATCATTATCTCATCCAAAAGAATATGTAGATATTTCTTCAAAGCAAGATGACTGGCCTGGTTTGCCATGGCCTCTATCTAAGAGTATAACCTTGGGCTAGAATTGACAGCCTGGGGAGAAAGCCTTAGTGTATTTGCTCCTATTCTTCATCAAAAGACAGCAAGTTGTACTCTAAATTATCCTCTCCCTAGTGTCCCCTATGTGCCATTATCCCCCAATCTGGCTTAACCACTATCATGCCCAAGGGCAGCACACTTATATATGCTAA
Organism: Cavia porcellus; assembly: GCF_034190915.1. Classification (NCBI taxonomy): domain Eukaryota; kingdom Metazoa; phylum Chordata; class Mammalia; order Rodentia; family Caviidae; genus Cavia; species Cavia porcellus. The sequence continues at coordinate 34,933,564 of NW_026947486.1, read as the reverse complement.
GACCAAGACCAGGCAATACAGCCAGGGCAAGTTTCTCTGGAGAATTCAGGGGCTTAGGACGGGCAGATACTGAGACTTACCAATTTCTGTCTCGATTATGCCATCAACAAGCTTCCATCAATTGCCTATTGTATATCTGAAAGGGGTGCTTTGGTAGAGAAGGGAAGAAATACTTAAGAACCAGGAATTCTAAGGGAACCATTTCCAGGTAGAGAAAAGATCTTCAGGTGGTAGTCTTATTGCAAGACCTGGAGCCAAGTCCAGGGCAAAACAGAAAAGGACCACATAAAGATATGGGTGGTCATGTCAATGTGGTTGTGGGCTACATCACAAAGCTTGATCTAGTAGCCAACAAAATTATCCACAGGGTCCCCTGAGCAGGGACCACTGGGGGAGAGCAGCAGAGGAGGCTGGGATACTACTTGGCTTGGGCTATTGGTGAGGCAGATAAGAAGCTCTCCTTGCCCTCTGCCAGTGGGTATGAACATCAAAAATTGTGTCTAGTATTCCAGGTCAGTGAGGCACCTGTGGTTGGCCCAGGCCAAGACCCGGGGCTCCTGCTTAGGAGTGCCCTAGAGGAATGCCAGCCTCTTACACCAATGCCTAGGGTGCTTTCTCTCCGGAGAGAAGATGAGCATATGTACATGAGAGGGAGTGGGTGTTCCACTTGTGTACCAATTTCCTGTCCACATACCAAAAATATCCAGGGTAGCCAAGCTTTGCCTGCAGCTTTCACAGTCGTACATGACAAAGAAGATGGACAGGGGCTGTTCCCTGCTCATCCAGCCCAAGTCTAAGCTTACCTCTTCTCAGAAACCTTCATTCTAAATATGATCACTAATGTGCCATGGCCAAATAGCTCTCCCACCTTCCCAGCTCTGAGGAAGCCTGAGTTATTCTGACTACATCTCCAGACAGAATTTCAGACTAGATCACAGCTACACCCCCACTTTGCCCCAACAAGAGTCTTTCTTCCCAGGGATCCTTAGTCCTGTTGCCCTCCCCCACGCATCTCTGCCCCTCCTCCTTTTCTTCTTCACTCAGCAACCATTCAGCCTATAGCTAAACATGCTGCTTCTTCCTGCCTGGCACTCTCATTGCTCTAAGTGGGTCCCACCACTTTCTTCCAAGCTCCTCAGAATGCTTTCCTGGCCTTTCGTCTCACTCCAGGTTTGTCAAGTGCAATTTCTCCAAAGATCACCAAAATCTAATTGCTCTAATCATGACTGCTACTGCAATCTGCCTTCAGTCCTCTCCCAGGCCAGTATATTAGGGAGGGAAAGAGTTCTCTCCAGATAATGATAGATGAATCCCAAGATATCTACATCTCTCTTGTCACGTACTCTCTTTAGGGGCAGAACTTTGTTCCAGAAAGTGGTGTTAAGGCCTGGCTTGCTGCTCTTGCCCTGCCACTGCTTTGCTCTGAAGCTTGCAGCAGCTGCTCCCCCTCTCTGAGTTCCCTGCTTCCCCAGCTATTATGTGTTGGAATTAGATCTGGGCATTTGCCAAAGTCCTTCCAGCTCTGAACCCATTTCAGTCAGCCTATGTGTTCATGGAGGTTGTGCTGGCCATCCGGCAGTTCTACACCTCCCTGTTCCCAACACCAGTGCATCCTTGTGACCAGCTCCACAGCCCCTGAAAAAGGTCGCTGCCTGAAGTTTCAGGCCAGAGGAAGCAGTTCTTGGCCACTTTTGTTGCAGATTCCCAGCCCCATTCCTCCAGTGCATCCCTTCCTAGCCATGCTCCCGACCCAGTCTCCTTCCTTTCCAGGAACCCCTCCCTCCATCTGGCTCCATCTCTTCTCCCTGGCCCTTCACCTCACCATGCCTCCTTTAAATGCTGGGCCCTGTTCTGGGATGGATGGGCTCTTTATCCCCCTCCTTTCTGGTGTTTCACCAGCCGGGAATTCCTTTGGAAATGGAGCCTGGAAACCCTCCCATCTTTGAGAAATGCTGGCCCCTACCCTGGCGGCCCAGCTGTTGAGCCCAAGCTGGGGCAGGTGTGTGTGTCCTTGTCTGGCTCTGGAGATTTATAAATCTCCAGATTTATAAATCCATGTGGCAGGAGGGAGGTGCCACCTTTGGAAGCATTTCTTCTGTCCTCCAACAAAGGCCTGTGACCAAGGCCCCCAGGGAGCAAACAAGCCAGAGGAAGCCACAAGCCTCAGGCCTGCTCCCCCCACTCCATCACTGGCAGTCTCATCTCTCTTTAAGGATGTGGCTGCAGGCTGCAGGCTGCAGGGGGCAGTCACCTTGGAGCTGGCTGTTTTTCACCTCACTTTCCCTTTCTTTCCCTGTGTCAACCTTTCTGCTGTCAAAATCTCTCCTAGTCTTCTCTTCATGCCCATCCTCACTGTCTCCCCTCGGGTTGCCTCACTGAGCAGCTTGTTCTTCACAGTATCGCTAAAGTGACTTTCTCAAAGACACAAATTGGATTACATTGTGACCCCCACTCAAGAGCCCTGTAAAGGGGCTCTGTGGCCTATGGAATTAATTTCTGACTAATTAACTTGCTACTTATGGCTCTAGTTACCCTTCTGGCATTACCTCCTACCATTCAAACACAGGAACCCTACACTTGAAGCATGTAGGGCTCCACTTCTCCAAAATAGGTCCTTTCTGTATGCCCCTCAGACACGCCAAGCTCTATGTCTCCACCCACCTTGCTCTCCCCCACACTGTCCTAGTGCCAGGAATGGTGTCCCTACTCACTCAGTAGGCTCCTTACTCTCCCTCACACCAAGCCATCTCCTGACTCTTCCTACAGTCTTCTCTGCCACCACCCTAGAACAGAACAGGCTCTTGTCTGGCCTGACAGTTCCAGAAACCTCTTAGCACACACTCACGAAGGATCAAACTGAGCTCTATTTAGACTCAGGTCCTCTCACAACAGATCACCCAGAACACCCACTCCCTGCCTAGCCTCACCTGACAAGCCCAATACTGCATGCCCAGCTCTATGCATTCTTGATACCTGACTTACAAAGTCCTAGTCCTTGCTCATTGCTTTTGCTCTGGCATTCACCTGCAATGTGCCTGCAAGGCCTATCACAACTGCTGTTTTCTCCAGGACGCCTTCCTGGAACTTTCCATTGGACACAAATTGTTTTTCTTCTAAACATTCTGTGAATTTGCGTTCAGGTTTCATTCAGGGTCAGAAGCAAAAGATGTGTACTCAGCCTCTTTGGGCATAGACTGCCAATTCTCATACTTTCTGATTTCAAGGACAATGAACATAACCATTTTAAGCCTCAGTTTCCTCACCTGTAAAATGAAGATAGTTATGGTTACTGCCTCATAGAGCCCTTGTGAGAATGAAATGGCAAATCTGGATGCAGAGTTTAGACGATTTTAGGATCATGCCTGTCACAGGAAAGTGCTGTACTGGCCTTGTCAGTACTATTATTAGTAACATGACCTCTTTTATTGGTGTCTTAGTCTATTTTTCTCTTGCTATAACAAAACAGCTGAGACTGAGTAATTTATAAAGAAAGGAGGTTTGTTTTGGCACATGGTTCTGGAGGTTGGGAAATCCAAGAGCATAGAATTAGTGAGAAACTTGTGCTATTTGGACTCATGGCAGAAAGTAGGAGGGCAAGTAGGCACATGCCAAAGATGGAGAGCACAAGGAGTAGCCTTGCTTTGCAGTAACCTGCTCTTGTGGTAGTTAATCCGGTCCCACAAGAGTGAGAACTCACTCATGTCCAGAGACCTCCCTGTAGGCTCCATCTCCCAACACTGCAACATCAAGGCCAGCACATGTATTCTGGGGACATATTCAAACATAGTCACTGCCTCACAAATACTCATGGGAAGAAAGCAAATCTGACCTCTTCTGTCACTCATGTTGGAGGTGCTCAGAGATATTCTCTGACTAAACTGAGGCCACCTTTTCCCTGATCCCTCAGACCCCTGCAGAGCCCAGAAGGAAGGAAAGAAGCTAAGAAACAGAGGAAATGTCTCCCTTTCTTGATGTCTATCAGGCCTAGGGAAAGGTCAGCTTGCTGCCACCTTCAAAGCCTCTTGCCTCTCCTGAGACCACCATGCAGCTGAACCTCCTTAAGCATGGGAGTGATGGAGACAAGTTGGAGGAAATTCAGAGGAGTGAAGTCCCTGAGCCCTTGGGAAAGGCAAGCCTAGCTGAGGAGGAAGATAAAAGGAGTTCCATGTGTTTGGCTTGGCTAAACAACAACACTGGGTGTGGTGGGGCACATGATAACTAGAGACAGATATTGCAGCAGTGAAAACAAGTGAAGGAGAGGAAGAATGGGGAGCTCCGTGGTGGAGCAGTTCTCCCCAGGTGAATGGACTCTCAAGGTGCAAGTCTGGAGCTTCCTGGACTTTGCAGCAGAAGGCAAATCCCCTCTTCTTACTGGCCTAAACAGAGGACTCTCCATATGGCTGTGCAATCAGGGCCCTGGGCTGGGGGTGGGGAACCAGGGATGTTTCTTTTCCCATCTATCCACAGCTTTATGAGGCTGGTCTGCGGTGGGCTTAGCTGAAGCTTTGAGGCTCACCAGTTTGCACAGTCTACCAAAGAGTGCTGTGCACTACCTGAAATTCCATGACAGGGCTTCTGAATTCTGGGCCTTCCCCTCCACACTCCCTCCCCTCCCCACCAGTTTTGAGCCATTGTTTTTAGATTGTGGACCTCTGCCCTTTCCTCTTGGGTACGAAGGGGTGACTCAGGAGCATGGAGAGGCTGGGAGGAAATATTGGAAATGGCCTCTATCCTCCCCTCAGATCCAGGCTTCTCCACTCTTGGGCCAAGGTAAATAAAGCAAACAAGGGGGAGGCCTCAGCATGCTCCTGCTGATGGATGTGCACAGTCTGTATTGTGGGGGTGGTGGGTTAAGGTTGATGTACAAAGACTGTTTTGAGAGCTTTGTAGCCCTCCTCCCAGAGAGACATGGTACAAGGGTGTCCAGGGCAGGTATCCCAGAGACTGGAATACCTGGGGCTGAGGAAGCAGAACCTCCTTCTCTCAGGGGGTTAAATCTATGAGAGCTCTAGAGGGAGAGCTAGGGAAATTGGAGGAGGGGGAAATCTGGAGAATCAGGGGTGGCAGGAGACTCTCCCCAGTTAGTTTTCCTCCTGCAAGTTTACCATCTTTGGCTTGCCCAGGGCCGTGGAGGTCTACTTCCTGAGGTTGGAGACTCAGAGTTCCTCAGAGTATTGAAGAATATAGAAGTTGGAAGCCCCAGAAATATCCAGTCAAAGGCTCTCTGGGGGGCTCTACTGACACCTTCCCCTGATCCAGTGGTCAGGCTATGCCCTGGGGAACATGACTTAACAGAAAGAGTAAAAGTCCAGAGCAAGACTGACTCAAGTTCCAGTCCACTGTATTGCTCCTTTCCATACTGCACCATTTTCAAGTCCCAAATTAGTCCCTTCCTTTTTCTAAGCCTTGTTTTTCCACCCTAAAATGGAAAGAACCTTCACTTCACAGGGTACAAATTGAAATAATGATGTGTGTCAGGCATGGTCATGCACACCTGTAATTCTAGCACTTGGGGAGGCCGAGGCAGGAGGATTGCAAGTTCAAACCCACAATTTAGTGACTCAGTGAGATCCGGTCTCAAAATAAAAAATAAAAAGGGGCTGATGATGTAGCTTAGTGCAAATGCCCAGGGTTCCACTTAATGTGTGAGGGGAGAGACTGGTGCTTGGTAGCTGTGAGCTTTTCCTTCCCTTGTTCTGGATGAAGGTGCCAGATGGCTGAGTGAGACAATGAGGCAAGAATTGCTGAGCTCTGGAGGGAGGAGCTCTTGGCAGGGTCTTAGTCCTGGCTTGACTTCAAGGAGCCCTACTCCCCACCTCCATAACTACAGAGGTAGCAAGGAGCTTGGCACCTGGGTCAGGTAGGAGAGGTTCTCTGTTGCTTCCTAAGCAGAACACCAGCCTCAGGGATATCCCTTTGTCTCCAGCCGTTTCTGCACAGGCAGGCTCCTCTGCCAGATTCCTGACTGAGTTCCAGCCTGGCCTGTGAGCCTGCCTTTGAACTCCATATTGTTAAGGCAATTCGTTGCCTTTTGAGCTATCTTACCACCTGCCCCTCAAAGTCAATAACCCACTCTTGTGCCTTCATTGTCACTTGCTTCATTTCAAGGGTTGTAAGGCCTACAATCACAGTGGCTAACACCAAAAAACAAACAAACAAACAAAAAAAAAAAAAAAAAGGAGAAGAGACTGGAGGTGAAGACCAGGAACATCAGGTATAGTCCCAGTTTCTCAGGTCCTACCTTCCATGGTCTTGGGAGTTTCTTTCTCTTTGAATCCATTTTCCTGGAGGCCCCCTTTTTTTTCCACCCCAGAACTTTTGCGAAATGTACAAATGCTAACAGAAATAGGATTCTAGAAAGACTGTTTGGGCCTAAGGACCTGTAATTTAACCTAAAACTTGGCTCAGTTCTTGGCAGTGGAGGACACATCGAACATTCAGGGAACCCAATCCTGATTGCTGTCACTCAGTTGTTTTTATTTGGTGAGATGCCACGAATGCCTACTCTTTATAGCTCACTACTTTCCCTCAGTTCTTTGTGAGAGAAAACTGCTTCATGGGATCTGAATATCCAGTTTGGAAATCCCTTGTGTCTATCCTCTGCAGTTCCAGCTTAGGTCGATGCATCATCAGATTGGTCTCTGCCTCAATTCCTGCTCTGTCTTCAGAGGAGACAGTGGGGAGGACAAAGGATGGTCTGATTTTGGCCAAATAAGACAGACTGCACGGTAGTGTCACTCTTCCAAAAACCTTCTGCTTCTCTACACCCTTGGCTTCACTCTCATCTCACCCTGACTGCCTCACCCCAGCTGATACTTGTGGTCTCTCACTGAGTGATGGAACTAGGGCATCAGTTCTGACTTTAATCTCCCCAGCAGCTCCATGGCATCTATAAGCCCCAAGTTTATAGTAGGAGAAAAGTGAAACCCACATTCCCCTACCAGGACAGCAGAGTCAAAGATGTCAGATGTTGTCCTGCACCCTCGGGATGTTGTGCGGGTGCAGCATGGTGCTAGTACCCCCCCCTCCCCGACATAGCAGCTCCCACCTCACCCCTGTGCTGCTCTCCTCTCAGCTTCCTCCAGAGTCTGAGGTGAAAGGGGACGCCTTCTCCAGGAATCTGCAGCCAAATCGCTGAGTTGTTCTCAGTGACCTGGAGATGATGTTTAGAAATCTGATTTGTGATAACATAATGTTCCTTTTAAGTAATGCTGGCTGGAGGAGGAAGGAGGAAAAAACGACCAAGAAAAACAACCTTATTGAGGTTTAAAAGGGGATACTGTCGTGGCCGCCTCCTTAATCTCCCAAATCATTTTCCTCTCTTCCCCCTCCCCCTCCTGCCCCAAACCTGCTTTTGTTTATAACAATCTCTTGGAAAGAAGATTGAAAGTGAAATCTGTTTCCTTGCTTAAATATATATATATATATATATATATATATATATATATATATATATATATATTTAAAAGGGGAAGAAAGTGCTCTTTCCCTACCCCTACCTGCCTCTCCCCTGAGATTGTGGGTAATTGGAAGGCTGCATGCTCTGGGCTGGTGGGTCAGCATGGGCTCTCCAGTGCCCACTCATCATCCCGCCTGGAAGGATCATTAAGGCAAGAAAATAGGCTGGGGTGGGATGGGAAACTGGAAGAGGGGCAGCAAGGGCACCACTGATTCTCTGACTCCAGCCACTATTTATATAGTGGCTGGTGGCCAGCAGTTCATTATCTCCAGCACAGGACAAATACAGTACTGTCGATGTCGCTCCCGGCCGGCAGGAAGGACACACGACAAAGTCTGGCAGTGGACAACCTTTTCTTTTATTTTTCTTCTCCGTACAGCCTGCCCTGGGATCGCTCCCAGCCGAAGCCTCCTTTGGTCCGCTCCCCGCGGCTCCTTCTGGGCTTCTACTTCCGGGCTTTTTCTTCCCCCCCAGGGGTGGCACCAGTATATATACGGATACAGTGTCCAATCATGTTAAAGTGAGCAAGGCAAGCTGATTGGCTAACATCATCAGTTGCCAGGCAGACTATATTGTTGAGCGGGTTGCTTACGCGGTAAGCAGGAAACTAACGTGCTCGATGGGAGGGGTAATCTACCTCAGGCTTTACTCTTTACTACAGGCCTCACGTCCACCAAGTGAGGCGACCGGGCTCGGGGCTGCCGCTCCCAACACAGTACGAGAGGACAAAGTCAGACATCAGGCAAGACTTCTGCAGTCACAGTCTGGTCTGACAGACACTGCACTTGGCCTGATAGGGAAAGTAGTTGAGAACTTAGACCTATATCTGCAATGAATGGGTGACCCAGCTCCCCCACACCTATCTAGGTTAGGGCTTACTTTTTGACAGAGGTATGGTTAAGAGGAAATATCTGTGTCACAGCAGGACAGATTGGGGTGGCAGCTAAGTGAACCTTCCATTGAGGAAGAGATGCTTGTACAGAGAGATGGACTCAGTGGGGCAGAATGATGAGGGTGACCCTCCAGTGGCCACCATGGCAGTTTTGACACCCTGTCCCTGCTTTTCCAGGGTATGTGCCTACTATTTTATGTGGCACCTCACAAACTATCTGCCTTCTGGCCCTCTAGCTGGCATTTTTATAGCTCTTAGCCCAGCCTGAAGCAGCCAGCAGGCCTCTCATGGCAGGATGGTGGGGCAGGCTGGGGAAACAAGGTATAGTGTGGCTGCCTGCCAGCCCGAGGTGGATTCCTCCAACACTGCCTTCTCAAGAACCCCTGATTCCCTGGGCTTTGGTGCCAGGACTCCCACCTGCTAGGGACTGTGCTTCAGGAGAAGGAATAGAGAAGATTTTTGGTGTTCTTTTCAGGGGTTCTTGCTCCCTCTGCCCCATCTAGGGCATGTTATTACTATTAGAAATATCAGATGTTTCAACTCAAATTAAAGTCAAGTTAAACTTCTCCACTGTAGAAATTCCACATGGATTCAGATGGAAAGGAAGAACTCCCTCTCTGCCTCCTGACTTCTCTCCCTCCTTCCTCTCTCACTCCCCAAGAATATATATATATATATATATATATATATATATATATATATGTGTGTGTGTGTGTGTGTGTGTGTGTGTGTGTGTGTGTATGTATATAAAATTCAATCCTACCTCTCAGTTTATAGATGGGGAAACTAAGTCCCGGGGGAAGCACCTTGCCAAATTTTGGGGCTGAGCCTAAGTGTCCTGATCTCCATCCCACAGTGTTTTATTCATAGCATGCATCTATACTTCTAGCAGACCCGGATCATCTCTTGGCTTTGAAAATGTAAAACTTGCCATACAGAAGTCCTAACATCTCTAATGTTAGGACAAAAGCCAGAGGCAGCTTCTGCTAATGCCTGGACTACAAAAGTCAATATTACTTGATATAAAGGCCACGTAATCCTGAGCTATCCCCCATACTTCTCTGCATCTCAGTTTCCATGTCTGTGAACTGAGAAATGCAGGAGACCATTGTTTGTGTTTGGTTAGCATCCCTGCCTTCTTTTCAGTAACAAAAGGCAGAATTTTCTCAGAAAACTATGTATCTCCGCATTCCTTGCCAACCAAAGCATCTTATTATAGCAGATAAATGATTGGTTTATGTGGAGTCATATGACCCTAGCTGAGCCAACACAAACCCTCCCTAGAACTTTCCATGAAAGTGTATAAAAAGACCCTGGTGTGATGGGGCATATCTATAGTCCCAGCACCTGAGAGGTTGATGCAAGAGGATCAAAAGATTGAGCCCAGCCTGAGCAACCTACTGAGATCTTGTCTTAAATAAAACCAAAACAAGTTTAAAGGGTCTGAGGAGAATAGCTCAGTACAGAAATTCTGGATTCAATCTCCAGTGCCCACCCCCCCCAAAAAAGGATAAAAGTCACATTGGCTACAGGATCAGCTAGAATATGTATGTTTAGAATTTCAGAAGCCCTTTGAGAATAGCTTGCCTGAAAAAGAGGTAAGAGGGCCAGGGATAAAGCTCAGTGGCATAGCTCAGTGCTTTCCTGGCAAGTGCAAGGTCGTGAGTTTGATTCCTAGTGTAAAAACAAACAAATAACAACAAAATAAAAACAAAAAAAAAAAACCCCAAAGAGACACCAAAAAGACTCACTGGAACCTGGATCTTAGCACTGCATGACCAGAATTCCTACACAGTCTCAGGTCATTAACAATAAGGATGAATGAACTATTAGGTGATTTCTTTGTTGAGCAAAAATCATAGTGTACTTACACAGAGATGGTCCTGGTGTTATCCTATGGTACCAACCATTGTATATGCTCTCTGTCCTTCACCAAAATATCTTTATGTAGCACATGACTACTTATTATTTATACAAACTAATAAGATCCCCTTTTGACTTAGACCGGTTTGAGTTGGATTTTCAACTATTTGTAACTGAAGGAGGCCTCCTTGATACATGAAAGACTGGAGATATCCTGTATCACTGACAGTGACTGTCCAGTAAACTTAGAGAAATGAATGAATGAATGAATGAATGTCTGAGGTAACCACACCCCTCATGGACTGGCACAAAACCTCAAACATTTGCCTGCTGAGTTTTCCAGCTATTTTGCTTCCAGTAGAAAGTATATGAGCTTTGAAATCAGATAAGCTTAACTTCGAAAACTAGTTTCTTCTTTTACCATCTAATTCAGGGGTCCCTTCTAAGCCTCAAATTTAACCCAAACAGGTGTAAAAAGGTAACAGCTTTAACCCAAGAGAATGGGATAAGACATCACTACAAGACTTTGAATATATTTTTTTTTTTTTTTTTGTCTTTTTCGTTTTTACCGGTACCAGGGATCGAACTCACGACTGTCTGCTTGCAAGGCAGGCATTTATGCCGCTGAGCTAAATCCCCAGCCCCCAAGACTTTGAATATTAGGACTGTAGACATTCACAAGATCATTTGCTAAGGGCAAAGAGATTCACAAGTATCCTTAGAGGGAGCAGGGACAGGACAGGAAGGGCTGTAGAGATTGTGCATGAGTCCAAGGGAGCTGTTTACTGAGTGTGTGATGGGAAAGGTGCATACTGGAGCTGTGTAATCAGTCGCTAGCCTCTGCCAACTTACATGGCGCCTTAGGTCCACAGCATATTGAAACTGACATCTATGTCTTCTTCATTGAAGGCATATTCCATTTTATACTTTGTACCTTTAAAGAATTGGAACTACAAGAATAATTATGACCCTGAAGCAGTTGTTGTAAATATAGGGCAATTAGTGTTCTTTTGTGGCCAGGGGACCTGGAATTCTAAAATATTGCTCCAAACTAAAGCCAGTCCTCCCCACAAAGTTCCCAGGAGAGACATATGCACATAGAACAATGGCAAAAGAAAGTGAAGTAACACTTCCTTGTTTGCTGAGCTTTAGGCCTCACTCCTCAATGTGTGTTCTAGTGCACTGGATAGGATTTGCTTAGCCTAGTCATGAGGGTCACAGGCCAAACCTGAATCTCAGTTGCTAGCTCATTCCTATTGACTGCATGGAAGAAATAAAAAGAAAAATCTCAGATGCTACCTCACTCCTGCTGATTATATAGAATGAGCAAAAAGAGAAATGGCTAGTTCAAATCTGTCTCCAAGTTAGCATCCAGCTCCAACTGCATGGGTGAAAGAGAAAAAAAGAAGCAATCCCTACCCTTAGCCACCTGACATATCTGACACTCACTCTCACCTGACACACAGTGACTTGACCCAGTTGAAGGCTGTCACATCAATATTCTGATAGATGACCTATTTTCTTGATGGGGACAAGGAAACAAAGGAAAGGATGCAAAAAGAAGGTTTTCTAAGCCCTCGGTAACAGTGAGCCCTAGGTTAAGAAACATATGGGGAGAGTGAAGCAGTGGTCTAACTATGCACAATAGATTCCATTCTCTTGGAATCTCTGGAAATGGTACATACCATATATTTTTAAAAATGTATAATCATTCCAAAGTAGACCTGGGACTAATGTAAAAACAACAGAGAGGATGAACAAAAGGCATTTTTCAGATGTTCAAACATCTAGAGATTTGATCAGTTACAAATTCTCTCTGAAATAACTGATAGTAGCTCTATTACACAAAGAAGCAGAGTAAATTCAGGCCCAAGAAGTGGGATATGAAAAGTAATGAGCAAAGCATGAGTAAACCTGTTAAGAGAATGCATCAACACAATAAGTGATTGAAGTGGCACAATTAGGCAGGGGCAGGAGTGTGAAGTGGCAAAGAGAGAGAGTGATGCAAGAATGAGTATACTAACAATCAAACTTGTTTGGAGAGAGAAAAAACATACTGATTTACTCTAACTATTGGAAGAGAATGTATCTGTATAGATAAACTTTGACCCTTAGAAATGAAATGTATGCTTCTCAAGCTCTTAGGGTTTTTGTTTGTTTGTTTGTTTGTTTGTTTGTTTTGTACCAGACAAGCGCTTATGCCACTGAGCTAAATCCCTGGCCCTTCTCAAACTAACTTCCCTTCATTAATGTGAAAATGAAATTGAACAAAAAAATATTCTGTATCTAACAAAAGACAGCAAAGGTAAGAAATGAAGCAGGCTAAATTAAAAATTATAAGCGAGATGGCAGGAAGTTGTCCAAGTAATCACAATAAGCGTGAATGTTTAATTGCCCTATCAAAAAAGATTAGATAAAAAACCAATATGTCTATATGCCGTTTATAAGACACATATGTAAAACAAAATAACAGAAAAAGATTGAAAATAAGAGAATTGAAAAAACATACTTACATGCAAACAAAAAGAAAGAAGATATTGCAATATTAGTGCCAGACAAAACAAAATTCAAAGCAAAATAAAATTCAGAAGAATAAGGAATATTTAGTTGCTAGTAAGTACAGACAACACCAAAGATAGAACTGCAATGAATGTTTACAATACAAGTTTAACATAATGATCGATAGGTTCACAGTTGCCTTCCTCAGAAATGGACACATCAGGTGCTAAGTATACTGAACAAGGTCATTGAGATTGAAATGAAACAATTAGTAAACTTGAACACACATATGTTTGTATAACAGAAAAGGTATATTTTTTCAAATACACATTGAATACTTAGAATAATCAAGGATGTAGTAAGTTGCAATGGGGATTTCAATTCCAAATAGTAAATGCTATATAAGATCACATAATAACCATGGAGTCAATAATATAATAATTTAACAACAAATTAATGGCCTGAAATCTATGCTCCCAAGAATAATAAGAAAACACACTTTTAATCTGGCTAAAGAAGAATCAAAATGGAAATTATGAATCAATAAAAGATGAAAAATATCAAATATTTGCATACCAAAGCCAGTGGGATGTAGCCAAACCAGTACTCAGAGGAAAATATGTGGTTATAAATGCATTTATTAAAAAGGATGAGTAAAAACTTATAAATTATTTTTTCAAGAAAAAAACAAATAAGTAGAAATGAAAATAGAAGGAAGCGATTAATAAATATAAAAGCATAAATCAATAAGACAAAATACAAAAAACAAGAATTGAGTGAACAATAAAAAACTGGTTCTTTGAAATTACCAGTGTAATAGACCAGTTTTCTTTCTGACAAGGCAAAAGAGAGGAGATATTTTAATTTGATAAATAGATCTGAAAACTTAGATGAATTTATTTTCTAAGAAGTCATTAATTACCTAAATTCTTAAAGAAGTAGTATAAAATTGGTAAGACCAACAGCCATAGATGGAACTGGAAATCTAATCAAAGGTCTACAATTAAAAAATTGTGCCAGGCCAGCTAGCCCTGCCTGGGCAACTTAGCAGAACTGTCGCAAAATAAAAAATAAAAAGGAGTATGGGTGTGGCTTATGGTAGAGCCATTGTCTGGTATGCACAAGGCCCGAGGTTCAAACCACAGTATTGGAAAGGAAGAGAGGATGGAAAGAGAATGGGATGAAAGGAAGGAAGAGAAGGAGGGAAGAAGGAAAGAAGGAAGAACTGTGGTACACAGAGAATAATCCCTACTGCTTCATACTCACATTTTTGCTTAGTTTCTTCTGCTTGGTTGTGGACTAGACTTTGTGACTTGCCTTTAGTGAGTGGTGGTGAATCCATGGCACACGTGCTTCAGCAGCTGTTTGTATTACTGAAAGCTCTAAAAGGTTTGTCATCAATGCTTCAGTGAGTAGAATGCAACAAAAGTGATGGCATGAGCCTTTCAAGATCAGGCTACTAAAAGACAGTGACTTGCATCTTACAGCACACTGGTTCTCCCATGTTGGCTTTGACAAAGAAAGCTACTGTATGTCATGAGCTAATCTATGGAATTGTTAAAATTGCAAGGAACCAAGAGAGTGTTCTGGCCAATAACCAGTGAGAAAATGAAGTCCTAACTCCAAAAACACACAAGGGACTGAATCATGCCAACAACCACATGAGTGATAAGGGAAGTGGGCCCACCCTCAGTTAAGCCTCATGACTGCAGCCCCACCACCACCTTAGCCAATAACTACAGAAACTGTGAGATTATAAATGTCTATTGTTCTAATCCTCTGTGTTTCAGGGTAATTTGTTACAAAGCAATATATAGCTAATAAAAATATAGGCAACAGGTGCAGAAGATTTTCTTTATTACATCAATGGTTCCTGAACATCGAAAAAGATGGGCAGTTTCTAACTCATGTTAAAGTTAGATAACCTTGATGGCAGACAACAGGTTACATAAAAGGTGTTAAATAAATATTTAGCAAGCACAGTTTAATAATATGCTAAAAGAATGTAGAATTTTCCTCCAAAAAGCAGCAGTTTTTAAACTAGTGAAAATTCAGTTTTACTACACATACCAGGATTCAAAATTAATGGAAAAACTAAGGAAAGTTCAGGTTCTTGATGTATTTACTGCCAAATTCTATAAGAACTTCAGGGAATATCTAACATTCATAATCATTAAACTGTTTAATGAAATTAAAAAGGAAGCAGTACTTCTGAAGTTATTTCTGGAAGCTAGCATTACTTCGATTCCAAAATCAGACAAGGATTCAACCAAACAAGAGGACTATAGCTCAATCTCTGTAAGGAATAGAAATGCAAAGATTTTCAGCAAGATACCAGCAAAAAATATGTAATAAATCTTCAAAAAGACTATATATCATGACCAAGTAGGTTTCATCCCAAGGATGCAAAGATGGTTCAACATACTCAATATACTCAACAAATGTAATACATCACATACACAGATGCAAGGATAAAAATCAATCATCCTTAATAGCTGCAGAAAAAGCCTTTGACAATCAAACATTCATTCATGATAAAAAACCTAGAAACATAGGTACATAAGGACCTTATCTCAATCTGCTAAACAAGTATTTATGGCAAACTTACTGCCAACATCATTCTAAAATGGGGAAAAACTGAAAGCTTTCCCTCTGAAATCAAGAATGAAACAAGAATGTCTACCATCACCACTCCTGTTCAATGTAGTACTCAAAACATTAGCCAGAGCAATCAGGCGAGAGAAAGAAATTAAAGGGATATATACAGAAAAGAAGTTAACGTATTATTTGCTGATGACATGATCCTCTAAATAGAAGACACAAAGAAAAGATTCCTATAATTAGTAACCAAATTCAGCAAAGTATTAAGATACAAAATCAACACATAAAAAATATTTTTTTGGTGCTGGAGATCAAACTCATGACCTCATGCTTGCCATGCAGGCACTTATGCTGCTGAATTAAATCCCTGGCCCATAATACATAAGCATTAATAACACTCCTGGATAATAATAATGAACTCACTGAGAAAAAATTAGAGAAACAGTATCATTCAAAGTAGCATCAAGAAAAATTAGATACTTAGGAATTACCCTAACCAAGAAAGTGAAAGATCTCTACAACGAAAACTACAGTACTTTGTAAAAAGAGATACAAAAGGACGTTAGAAAATAGAAAGACATTTCCTATTCCTGAGAGGCAGAACCAAATAGTGAAAATAACCACATTTCCAAAACTGATATATAGATTTAACACAATCCTAATCAAAATACCAAGAGCATTCCTCACAGAACTAGAGAAAATAATCCTAAAATTAGTATGGAACCAACAGAGACCCAAAATAGCAAAAGGAATCCTGGCTAACAAGAGCAAAGCAAAAGGCGTCACAATCCCAGATTTGAAGTTATATAACAATGTTATTGTGATAAAAACAGCGCGATACAGGCACAAAAACTTGTGGATGAATGGAACAGACCAGAGGTACATCAGTCTTCTGACCTTTGGGAAGGGTCAAAAGCATTTGTTGAAGGAAAGCTGGCATCTTTAATAAATGGTATTGGGAAAATTTGTTATCCACATGCAGAAAATTGAATCTAGGCCCATATCTCACCATGTGGTAAACTAAAATTAAAATGGATCAAATATATAAATATTAAAGTAGAAATCCTTAATCTGCTGGAAGATAAAATAGGCAAAACTTTTGAAGACAGAGGTGTAGACAAGGACTTTCTGAACAGAACTCTGGTAGTACTAGAAATATTACCATGAATCAACAAAAAGGAACATGTCAAATTAAAAATCTTGGACCTGGGATTTAGCTCAGCTGCTCAATTACTTACCTGGTAAGCACGAGGTTGTGAGTTCAATCCATGGTACAAAAAACAAAATCTTTTGCTTGGCAAAGGAAACAACCAATGGAATGAAGAGACAATATACAGGATGGGAAAAAATTTGCCAACTGTTACTCAGAGGACAAATATTTAGAATATATAAAGAACTTTTCAAAAAGGAGACTTCCCTAGGATATTACATTGATCTCTTTAAACATTACAAAATGTCAAATAATGAGAACTGACACAACTTTGCCTTAAAGACTCCCAGACTAGAATTTGTCACATCATGTTAAAGGGAGACTCGGAGCACTCATTGATGTTTATGATTTTAACATTTCTGAAGGCCATTACAGTGGCCTAGATATATGCTGAACTCCAAAATTTAAAGTTTTTTAGTCTTTAAACAAAAATTTTAAAAATAAATCCTACTTCAACAGAGTGAAAAAAATTAGACCCCCTGAAATAAAAGACCCAATGAAAAATACAAAAAAGAGCAATTGAAATGAATAGACACTTGTCAGAAGAAGTACAAATAGTCAATAAATGCATGAAAAAATGTTTATTAGAGAAATAATTAAGTCAACACCAAGATTCCATCTGACTCCTGAAGGAAGGGCTATCATTAAGAAATCAAATAATAACAAATATTGGTGAGGTTACAGGTAAAAAGGAACCATTCTACATCTCTGATGAGGAACTAGTACAAATACTATGAAAATCAGTGTGAAGATTACTCAGAAATCTAAAACTAGAGATTCCATTGCTTCAGTTGATCTCCTTCTAGATATTTTCCTAAAAGAGTTAAAAATACTATATTACAGTGATACATGCATACCTGTGCTTATAGAAGCATGATTCATAATATCTAAATCTTGGGAGTGGACTTTGTATTCATTTACAGATGAATGGACAAAGAAAATGGATAAAGAAAAACAGATGAATACTATTTACACACAATGGAGCATTACTCTACCATAAAAAAGAATAAAGTTCAGTCATTTGTAGGAAAATGGATGCACCTTGAGACCATAATACTAAGTGAAATAATCAGAAACATAAGCTTAAATATCTCATGGTTTCTCTTACATGAGAATCCTAAAATATAAATAAGAGCAAAGTAAAAGATATAGCAAGTAGGGACATAGATCTTTTCAAACAGGAAAAGGATCAAAGATGAAGTGGGAGGGAAGGGAAATGGGATGTAAAAAATTGAGATGTGTTTTGTACATGTACTTACTCCCCATAAGAAATATAATCATTATATAATCCAAATATGTACTCAAAAATAAAGTCAGAAAAAAATCAGTGAACAGTCCTTAAAATTTTTGGTATTAACACATTTCTAAATAACACAAATAACTCTCAAGAGAAATTTAAAAAGTGTTTTGAACTTAATGAAAAAATACACAAATAAAATCTGTAGGATAGTAAAACAGTAGTTAGGAGGAGATTTACGGTATTCAATAGTTATTTTTAAGGAAAAACTCATAGACTCTAAGCTTCAATAAGGAAAAGAAGAGTAATTTAAGGTTAACAAAAGTATAAGAACAGAAACAATGAAAATTGGAACAGAAATCAAGAAAATTGGAAAAAGAAAAACAGTAGAGAAAGTCCACAAAGCCAAAAGCTCGTTCCTTGAAAAAAATGCATAAAACCAATAAGTCTCTATCGAGAATAACAAGAAAAAAGAAGATGTAAATTGCACTTTTCAGAAATGAGAGGTGCCATCTCTCTACTGATCTCTTTAACATGATACGTATAATCATGAAAATCTATGAACTATTCTATGCCTACTATTGTGATTACCTGAGTGAAATGGTCAATTCCCTCAAAATCACAAATTACCAAAACTCACACAAGGAGAATTAGATAATCATAGGTCTATATCTATCAAGGAAATTAGACATTTAATTAGTAAACTTCCACAAAAGAAGGCACTGGACCCAGATGATTTCTCTGATAAATGCTACCAAACATTTAAGGATGAGATGATGTTAATGTTCTATAATTCCCTTGACAAAATAGAAACAGAAGATAAATTTCTTGAGTCATTCTATGAGGGGAGCATTACACCAATGCCAAAGTCAACAGAGAAGGATATGGCGAGAAAGGGAAACTACAGATCAATATGTCTTACGAACACAGATGCAAAAATTCTCAACAAAATATAGCAAATTGAATCCAATAATGTTTAAAAGAAATTGTATACCATGAGCAACTGGGATTTATTCCAGATATGCAAGGCTGGTCCTAAGTAGTAAAATCAATGTAATCTACCATATCATGTTAATGAAAAATCACAGATTATATCAATTGATGAGAAAACTCTTATTCAACATTACATTACAAGTATTAGCAAGTGCAGTAACAAATAGAAAGGAAATGAAAAGTATAGAGATTGGGAAGGTAGAAAAACTATCTGTTTTTTATAGATGACATGATTGTCTGTGTAAAAGTTATCAAAGAAGGAACAACAACAATAATCTTGTGAAACTAATAAGTATAACAAGGTCATACAAAACAAAGTTATTATACAGCTGTCAATTGGTTTCCTGTAATTAACAACTAGAATTTGACATGAAATGTACCATTTGCAGTAGTAGCAAAAATGAAACACTTAGCTATAAATCTAACAAAATATGGATAGAATCCATATGTGAAAAACTATAAAAGTAACATAAGAGATATTCTGTGTTCATTGATTAGAAGACTCATTTGTTAAGATGTCTGCTCTTCCCAGTTTTCATCTATAGGTTTAAAACAATCACAATCTGAATCCCAGTAAATTATTTTGCATCGGTAAGCTGACCTTAAGGTTTATATGGAAAAGCAAAAGATCTACAGTGACCAAAACAATACTGAAGAACAAAGTTGAGGATACACATGATCCAATTTCGTGACAGACTATAAAGCTACAGTAATCAAGGTAATGTGGTATTGGTGAAAGAACACATATCTATATTAATAGACACACAAATCAATAGAATGCAATAGGGAGCCCAGAAGAAGATTTACATGGGTAGAGCCAATTGACATTTAATAAAAGAGCAAAGGCAATTCAATGGAAATAGGATAGTTTCTATTCAACAAGTGGTGCTAGAACAAGTGGATGTTCATAAGTAAAACTAAACAAGCCAACCCAAAACAAATGAAAAATCCTAAAACCTAAACACACGTTATATCTTTCCCAAAAAATAACTGAATTTGATCATGAACATAAATGTAAAACACAAAACTGCAAGACTTCTATTTGAAGGCAATAAGATTCACTAAGATGCCCATTCTGGTTTGACTATTATCTGCTTTTGAAGTTCAGTAATGTCTCCAATATTGAGGTTTTATTGGTTTTGTTCTGTACTGTTTTGTTCAATTTTATTATACTTGATGATATATGCAATTCTTTTTAAGGTAGCAAGAGGCATTATGGTAACCATTGTTGATCACCTTTTATTCTGTTTTTACATCATGTACTATATCTATCCTTTGTTTTGACTGACTGCTTTGTTTTGTCACATTTGGATTTATTGTCTTCCAAAAAAAGTAATAAGAACTGTAGGAGTAATAAAACCCAAAATGTGTAAATGTTATTGTAAAAAAGAGAGGAAAGTGCTCTAAAGGACACAACTGCAAGTGTGTTTAGGTGTGTAAGATAGATAACCATATTACTAAGTTTTTGTTGGATCATTGAACACAACTCTTTGCACTCTCACTGTTTGAATGTCCACTTTGTATGCTTTAATTTTATAACTTGAACAACTATTTCTAAGATGACAATATGTAATCTATTAACTAGTGATTTCTTACTGTTTATTTTCTTTTGAAATTCTGTATTACTTGTACTCTTTAAGGTTTTGTTTTGTTTTGCTTTAAATAAAAAAAGTACTTCTAGCAAAAAACATAAGATAAAATCAAGGTAACTTGGATCATGGTTTAAAATGATCAAAAATATAATCAATTGAAGAAAACTGATGTTATACTTTATTGAAGTGTAAAATATCTACTTTGTGCAAGACCCTGGAGAATTAAAAGACAAGCCACCGAATGAAAGAATATAATCTGCCAAAGGACTTATATCCAAATATAGAAAGAATATTTTAAGCGCAAACACAGGAAAATAACCCATTTAACAAATGAGTGAAAGATTTGAGCAGATACTGCATTAAAGAAGACATAAAGATGGTAAACAAGCATGAAAAAACCCTAAATTTAAATAATGCCAAACAACTTATTTAGAATGACTAAGATTCCAAAACTGATAATATCAAATGTTAGTGCCTATGTAGAGCAATGGGAACTCATTCATTGCTAGTGGGAACAATATCACAAGCACTTTAGGAGACAGTTTGGAAATTTGTACAAAGCTATACATTGTGTAAAAGTGAAATCTATCAATTGTACTCCTAGGAACTTACTTAACTGATCTAATCGCATTGCAAATGTATAAGACAATCTGCTCAAGGGCAGTAAAGGGGAAAGAATTCACTTAAGTAGCTTTGAAATTCAAAATCCTGTAAGACTAAAAGTAAAACTACATAAGTGAATTCTCACTTATAAATTTTTTCCTACAGAAAGTTAACAACTTTGATGCCACTCTACATGTATACTGCAATTGAACAATTAAGTGAATGGATGTTGGATAGTGGGAACCTGGTTTCCTACGGTTGGAGTTACAGTTTATAGATGAGTGAAGGAAAGAAATTGAAATTCTCCACATGGCAACAGATTAGATTTGAAACAGTAGTATTAACTCATGTTTAGCTTAATATATAGATACAGATGATTACATATAGAAATATTTATAGATATATGCATATACATAGGTTAGTACACAGATTTTATTATTCTGTAGCCTGAGAGTCCATAGCAATGGCACCCCAGCTGCAATAGCACACTGTAGTGCACTGATTTTGCTATCTAATACTGTTCTCCAATAAAAAGAACCAGAGTTCCTTGAAGTAATGGCTGCTTTTAGAAATGGAGCAGGAAATACGTAAGATATTCCTGGAATATTTTGTAGTATTAGAAAGTAAGACAGTACTAAAACAAAAACAAAACAAACAAAAATAAGCAGCACCTTTTGAGACATGTCAAAGCACAGAAGCTAATTAATTGAGCTCCTTATAGCCAAAGCTAAAATCTGAGTTACACAAAATTTATAGCATTACATTATAACCCCAAATATAAATATACATAAATCCATACTGAATAAGGAGAGATGACCCTCCACAAAAATTCCAAATAACGTATGTAGATTCTCTGTTCACAAGGAGATGAAACCTCAGTCCCCACTCTTTCACTCTGGTTGGCTCATAGGAATTCTTTCCAAGGAGAATGCTATGGAAGAAGGGAAATAACTTTACAGTAGAGAAATGTGACAATTACCTAATTACTCAGTTAGGTAATTACAGTAACATCAACAGTGATGAGCCATGTTGATCATCTGTGCCCTTCATGTGACATGACAGAAGATGGCACTTTACTTCTGTGGTCTTCCTTCCCAAAACCCACAACCTCAATCTAATCAGGAGAAAAATATTTGACAAATCCCAGTTGGGACATATTCTACAGAATACATGAGCAGTACTCTTCGTAACTGTCGAAGTCATGAAAAGCAAGGAAACTCTAAGAAACTGCCACAGCTGAGAGGAGCTTCAAGAGACATGATGACTAAAGTAGCTGTAATCTGATGTCCTGGATGGGATCCTGGGAAAGAAAAAGAACATTAGGTAAAATTTGAATAAACAATGGACTTTACTTAATAATAATATATGGGTAGTTCATTCATTATAGCCAATGTATCACAGTAATGTAACTTGTTCCTAAAATGAAAATGATGTATGGGGGATATGAGCATTCTATCTTATCTAAGGAATTTTTCCATAAATCTGTAACTTCTAAAATGAAGTTTCTTTAAAAAAAAAAAACAGTAGAAGCCACCCATGAGCAACTAGAAAATAAAACAGATAAATGGGTTCCTTTCACAAAAGCAACAAAACTTTTAAATATCTAAAGAAAAACCAAACAAGAAGTTTGCCAGATTTATAAAAATAAGACTGTAAAATTTTACTGAAGAACATTAAAGAGAGCTAAATAAATGGGGACACATACATGTTCCTGGATGAAAAAACTGAATATTGTAAATATATCAGTTCTCAAACTAATCCATAAATTTAATTCAATCACAGTCAAA
Organism: Cavia porcellus; assembly: GCF_034190915.1. Lineage (NCBI taxonomy): Eukaryota > Metazoa > Chordata > Mammalia > Rodentia > Caviidae > Cavia > Cavia porcellus. The sequence continues at coordinate 34,910,828 of NW_026947486.1, read as the reverse complement.
TTCCCAGCAGAAGTTTTCACAGAACTTGACAAATTGATTAGAAAATTCACGTGTGGGAGAAAATGAACAAGAATAGCTAAGACAATTTTGAAAGGTAAGAACAATGAAAAGGGAGACTTGTTTTACCATACATCAAAATATTTTATACATTCCTAGGAATGAAAACTGTGTGCTAGAGCTCTATTCAAAGTAGGTAACAATGAATAAGTATGGCATAAGCTCAGGCCAATCAGAATGGGCAAGGGCCATAAATAGCTCATTTGGCCTGCGGGAGGATTACAGACCTAATCATCAGACCTAGCACAGGGATAGAGATATAGAACAATGGCACTGAATAGAGACCCGAAACACATCCATGTGTATGTGGTAATCTGGTATTTAATGAACACGAGCTTTTCAAATCAGTAGGGAAAGAATGGTCTATTCAATAAATGGTATTGTGGCAATTGGCTATCCATTTGGGAAAAAAATTTAGATCCTTTCTTTACATCATTTAAAAATAAAATTACATACATTAAAAGCAGAAAATGCAAAATACAAACTATGATACTATTTTAAGAAAATATTGAGAAGTATAGTTATAATATTGATGTGGGGGAAACTTTCTTTGAATGAAACTACAAAAAACAAAAGCTTTCAATAAAAAGACTGGTACATGGTGGCATCAAAATCCTGAAATGTCTGCATGACAATAGGCACCATAAATAAAGTTTAAACACAAATGACAGATTGGGAGAAATGACTGGCGATTTTTATCCATGGTCAGTCTTCCTCTGTTTCTCTATCACTCCTCCTTTTAAAAATTTTTTTGCTTTAGCAAATGTACAGCTACTCTTCCTAGTGTCTGAAATTCTGCATCTGTCCACAAATCCTCATGAGATGTGACGGCTTGAATTTCACCTCCTCAGAGAGATGTTCCACACCCTTCATAACCCATCCTGTCATTCTCCTTTTTCCTCAGAGCACTGACTGCTACAGAAAGTGTGTATTTGTTTCCTGCCTATCAGACTCCACTAACATGTGCTCCTTGTGAACAAGTACTTTGTCTTTTGCTGTATCCACAGCACTTAGCATAGTGTCTGGCATACCACAGGTACTCAATAAATATCTGTGGAAAGAATGAATGTATGAAAGTATAATTTATGATGGCCTCTGGTACTGAGGCAAACTACCTCAAAGAAAATTAGAAGGGTATGAACAGGGCAGTTGCAGAGGAAGAACTGCATTTATGGTCAATGAACATGTTAAGAGATACTATTCAGTCTCACATTTTAAAAAAAATTTTATTTAAAGAAAAAAAAACAGTAAAAGGCTACAAGTAATACAGAATTTCAAAAAAAATAATCAGTAAGAAATCACTAAATAGATAACATATTGTCTGTCATCTTAGAAATAGTTGTTCAAGTTACAAAATTAAAGCATACAAAGTGGACATTCAAATAGTTAGACTGCAAACAGTTGTATTCAATGACCCAACAAAAACTCAGTAATATGGTCATCACTTGCAGTTGTATTAACTAGGAAAATAAAATGAACAGGTATTTGGGTTTTATCAATGTACATAGTCTGTAAGCATTATGACAAAAAACAGAAGGTCCCCACCTTAGCACTTGTGCCATCTAAATCCTACTCTGTATAGTTAAATATTCTCATCCCTTTTAGCTGAAGAATATTTTTTCTAATATTTCCCTCTCTACTTTTAAATTGTATACTAATATGGATTGGTTTTTTCAATTTTATATATTATTCATTGACATTCTGTTCTAGATAACAAGGATTTGGCTCTCTTCTCATTCACTTGAAAATGCTTGACCTTCCTTCTTCCCATCATTTTGGGATGATTACATGCCTTTTCCTGAGTACTTTTTGTGTCCCAGAATTACGAATAGTGTCACTTTTTTGTGCTTGCTTCTGTGTCCCTGTAACTCATTCATCCCTAAACTGTCTTCCAGAGAATAATTTTCATGTCAATAGTTTCCAAACATTTTTTTTTTTCTCAGAAACATCTTTCCTGAAATCCTCCATGATGTTGACCCAGGTTCCTAGTTTGGGCTCAGATTGCTGGTGGACTGGCTACTCTCTGGCACTTCCCTTTGGCTGTGCTCTTGGACATTGCCTCCACCTTTCTCTAACGTTAGATTTCCTAGTTCTCAACCTTTATAACTACATCTTTTTTGGTTCACTCTTCGTCACCAGTTTCTCCTTCTTCCACTCTCCATCAGTCAGTCCTTTTTCTATCTTTAATTTCAAGTCAGGGTCTCACCTAGTCAAAAAACTGCCCATGCTGGGTTTGGACTGTGATCCTCTTGCTTCAGATTCCCAGAGCTCTGGGATTACAGGCCTTGTTCCAGTAGCTTCTTGAGAAGGGATGCATACAAAATATATGGTTTAGCAACTTTTTAGTATGAACATGTCTTCATTTTATCCTCACATTTGATTGATCTAAAAGTCCAAGTTGCAAACCTTTTCTCCAAAAAGGTTTTGAAGACATTGTTCCACTGTCTTCTAGCTTCCAATATATTGTTGAGGAGTTTGATGTTGTTCTCATTCTTGAGTATTTGTATGCACCTGTTTATCTTCTTGGAACCTTTTGGAATTTCTTTGCAAAATTCACTGAAATTTCATTGAATATTCTTTGTTCTTTATCTTTTGGAATCTAGTGTGCTGGATGCTTGATTCCTTCTCAATTCAGAAATGTGTGCACTTCCACTCTAACAAATGTTATAGAATTACTTCTTTAATAGTTTTATCTTTTGTCTGTTCTTTTTTTCTGGTACTCTTATGCAGGTCCCTTGGGGCATTCGAAATTTCTGTCTCTTCCACTCTTTTTCTGTTCATTTGCTCTCAACTTTATCTTTTTAATAGTTTATTTAATTTTGCATTTATGATGCCGTACTGGCAATTTAGAAACTTTCCTCTTTTATTTTTTCTTGACTGCTTCTTGTTTTTGTTTTATAGATTCTGGTTGGTTGTGTGTTGCCAGAATATTTGCTGTCCTTTCTATTAGACTGACCTATGAAGCAGACAAATATTTCCTGCCTTGTGGCCCAGGGATGTGTTACTTGTTTGCGTCATATGAACACATGTGACACGTTTCACATTTGAGCAGAAGTGTCAAGAGTCGTTGCATAATCCCACCATCTTGCCTCCCCTCTGCTATGAGTCCAGAATATAATCCAAAGAAAAGTTGCTTCATCAGCTTGGATCCTAGAGTAAAGACAACAAACAGCAGAGCCATAATCAACATGCAGATAATATATGGCACATGTCAAAGTACTCCTTCGTGTTGAAAGCCACTGAGATGGCACAGTTATTTGTATTTAGTTTTCTTCTGTTCCCTGCTCTATGTTTATTTCTTCTGAAATCATTTTTCTCTTTATTTTGTCCTGTATTTCACATTAAAGGATTTCCTCAATTGCCTGGCTATTCTGGGCTGTCTACTCATTTCTAAAAATAAGGAACTAGAAAGCTTTTTGTAATGCCATGTGCAGATTGTAGTCTTTCAAGTGGCCAGAGTACTGTGAGTTTTCTGGACTTTTTAGGGGACTCCCAAACATCATCCCCAGAGGAAGCCTGTAGTCTCTTGCCTCAGAAGGGAGAGTCATGACCTGTATTCTTGGAGCTGAGTAGGGGAAGAGGACACCAGCATCCTACTGTTTAGTACATAGATTACCATTTCTGCTGCAGTGATGTATGGGCCATGCCTGGTGTCTCCCAGTTTAGACGCACTGGGAAGGAAACTCAGTGTCAATACAGAGAAGAGATTTAGAAGTTTAATTTTTCTCACACAAACTTTCACTACACAATTTTTTCAGCATAAATATATCCTTACTTTCAGAGGCAGCTGAAGAACCTCAGATCTGCCTGCTTCTTGGGTTTGCAGAATGAATCGGGTTACTTATGGGCTCCTCCAACTGCCAGTTTGGGTGTCTCCTTTCTATAATTCTTTTCTATCTACTTTGCAGTGCCCAATATTTTGGTAAAGTTGCCTCTTATCCACCCTCAACTCTTTTACTTAATGACTTTTTAAAATCCTTTTTCTGTCATTTTAGTAGGACCTGTATAAAGGGAGAACAACACTAAATATATTTGCTCAGTCTTCAGGTTTAAACTTAAAGTCTTTTTTTTTTTTTTTGGTAGTACCAGGGATCGAACTGACGACCTCGTGCTTGCCAGGCAGGCACTTATGCCGAAACTTAAAGTCTTAAAATGCAAAATACAACAGGACTGAGACACTGCTTTTTACTTGTGTTATTAGCAGTATTCTTGCTAAGCCTTTGTAAGATCACACAAATACTGGTTTATGGTATATCTATGGATGACAGAGAAGGAAAATGGTGCATTTGTGATCTGAGTCATCCAAAGGGAGGGAAAGTGGAATTTCTGTAGCATATTATCAAAATGAGGGAGATGGTATTTACACAGAATCTGTGTACCAATAAAAAAGGTTAGAGACATTTCAACATTAATCTCAGGTCTGATGTAGACCATGACACCATGAGCACATAGTAAGTGCCTAGTAAATATTTGCTGCATGCATGTATAAATGATCATGGCAGGTCACATTGGCCTGTGCTTTGAGGGTCTGCTTTAGCTTCATATTACAGGCTCTTCTGACCCCACTAGGTCCTGTCATATACTTCTCCCACCTCCATCCCTGCTTTTGAGCAGGCAGTATTCCCCGGCCTACTCTCCGGATACGAAGGACTTACTCCTGCAGCACTGTGAAATAATCTTCCAAAGTTCCAGATGCCTCATGCCAATGTGTACTTCCCAAGTGGAACTCTGAACCTTTGAGGTTATTTTTTTTAACCAAAATGGAAACCATTTCATTGTTTCTTTTCTTCTATTATAGAAGTAATAAATGCATTTAGAAAACTATTTTTTCAGGACTCCATAAGTAAGAATGATTTCTCTTCCTGAACCCCAACTGTCCAAATCATTCTTTCCTGAATTGTGCTTACCTGCTTTTATTCCCTTAACAACTGTATCAGGAATCTCTTTCTGTAGCAATGCTTAAAGAGTGACATCATTGTTCTGAATGGCTGCTGTGTATGAATATGCCATAATTCATTTAACCAAGCCCTGGTTTCCCCTATAATAAATAAACTGGTGATGAACATCCTGGTATGGAGATCTTTGCTCTCTTGACCCATTATTTCCCTAGGATGAATTCCCAGAAGTGCATTTTCTGGGTCACATAGACTGCTATTAGAAGGCTCCTGATACCACTGTCCAGATGTGGTAGAACTCTAGTTCTGCAGGGACTGGAGTGACCCTGTGCCCTCTTTTACCCAGACAACTTTCATGCCTCTTGCATTCTTTCCTCTAAGGACACCTATGAGGGACAGTGGTAAAATATTCCCATCACACTTCTCAACAGTAGATTATTGTATATCAGACACTTTACACATATTAACCAGATGCTTTAAACATTGAATTCATTTACTCCTCATATCATAAGAACTGTACACTGTTATTAACTCCATTTTACAAATGAGGAAACTGAGGATAAGATATAAAATGACTTGCTTAAGGTCACGCAGCTGGCAGAGAACAAGTAGCAAATGTGAAAGCTAGGTAGTCCCAGACCACAGTCTAGAGTCTTTACACTCAATTTAGTGGCGATTGAACCTTGGGCCTCATGCACACTAGGCAAGTGCTTTTTCACTCAGCTACACATGCAGCACTTTACATTTTGTTTTATTGTGAGTCAGGGTCTCCCTAAGTTGAACAAGTTGGCCCTGAGCTCATGATGCTCCTGTTTCAGGAGTAGTTGGGATGACAAATATGCATCCCCACACCTGGCCTAACCCTTCAACTTGGTAATGTTGCTTTCCAAAGCCAGGGTTTGGAGCATGACAAACAGGTTCAGTGATTTTCTGTCTCTCTGTAGCTGTGTGAAGTTAAGCAAAGCCTTTCATCTCTCTGAGCCTCGGTTTCTGCGATGTACATCAAGTCTGATCACTCTCACCTCATATAGGTCTCACTGTGCTCATGTCTAGCAAGCAGCCCAGAAGAGTTGTACTCCTTTGCCTATTTGAGCTCTCTGACTCTCCTGGTGCTCTGACTCTCATATACTCCCTCTCCAGACCCCATGATTGAAATCCCGTGGGAAAGAAAATGAAGGCTTGTTTTTTTTTTCCCCCTGAGATTTCCAAGCCACGTGTGTCTGGCTCTTTCTCACGCCATCTCTCTCACAGGCCAGAGCCCAGGAAGTGTGGATTTCGGAAACTCTGCCCCCGCACACAGCCAGATAACCTTGTGGTGGCAGGCAGATGGCAGGGCAGGCCAGCTCACATGCCCCTCCCAGCCTCCTTGCTGGAGGTGGGGGAGGGAGGGTGGCTGGCTTTCCCTCCCTACTCCCACCTTCCCTGCTCCTTAGTCCTTGGGGACCCAGCTAGCCTCAGATTCCGGGCCTCTGAAATCATTGCTCCAGCCCACTGGACTGGGCCTTCAGCCAGCTCCTCCAACCCCGTGCTCGCCAGCAAAGTCTTCGCCTTTGCTCCCTGAAGACTAATCACTGTCCTGTCAGCTTGGCCCTCTTCCCCTGTATTATTGTACAGAAATAGCTATGAGCCTGGCTTCCCCTCATTTCCCCTCCCCCGTGCACTCTGCCAGAGAAACTCCACTGGCTACTGGACTCTGATCTCTCATTGTGCATCGTGTTTCCTCATCCTCCCTCTTCTCTCCCTCCTTTTGTGGCTAAGACTTGACCTCTACCTCCTGGAGCCAGGCACAAGCTAGATGGAGCCAGGCTGTCAAGGCCGGGAAGCAGCCTCCCAATACTCCTCCCCACAACTCCCAGAGAGAGGAATTGAAGCAATGACAGTTGTGGGCAAAGTGCTCTTCTGGAAGGCCGAATGCATGCAGAGCTCGGCCTAAGCACAGAGCCAGCATACTGTGGCTATGAGGAAACTTCTGCTTCCTTTGGCTTGTGGAGTGCTGCCTGACCCACTCCTAAGAGACAGCACAAGATGGGAACCAATGGTTCTGCACCACAGGTTCCCTGGAAAGTTGAGGCTTTGGCTGTCAGAAGTGGGGGTGAGGGCGCAAGGAGCTGCTAGAGGTCTGCAGCCCCACAGAAACTCCTAACAACTGGCAAGGAGCCCAAGAGCAGGTGATACCCAGCAGTAGAGGAGGGCAGGTGTGAAAGTGATGGCAGTGGGGGATCTGTCTGCAGGCAGCAGGATCCTTATAAGGGCTGGAGGAACTTGGTTGAAATCTAATTCCAGAGAACTAGTGAGAACAAGAGTCTTGAAGGGCTTTTGGAATTGAATGGGTCATCAAGATGTTAGGAAGTTCACCCATTGCCTAGAGCAAGGATAGGCAAGGAGATCAAGGTCAAATTACAGCAAGTAGGGATGAGGTTGTGGGAAGGGCGTGGAGATAATTCAAATGTTGGGACTATCAGAGTGAACTTGAGGTTGCCCAGGGTCAGAATGGGTGGCAGGCACAAGGCTGAGCCTTAAGGTGGGGGCAGGGAAATGTTATCAAACTGAATGTTTCTCATGTGTCATTGTCCTAAGTGCTTTTTATGTATTTATTTCCTTCCCACAAAAGCCTCATGAGGTAGGTACTATCACTGTCTCTTTTAAAAATCAGGAAAGTAAGGCACATGATGTTAAGAAGGTCGCCCAGAGTCACACAGTAAGTGAAAGAGTCTGGAACTGGACCAGGACATAGTTTTTTCTATAGCTTCTGTCTAAATCTCTGCTTAAGGCCGCGGTAGGTATGGAGCAAGTTTGCCTGAGGATCTCATGAGCTAGTTCCCCTGGGTTCTTCCCCTGCTAGACAAGGGCATGGGACAGATTTCCAGAAAGTCACCTGTACCAGTCCCTCTCTGTGTTTATGACCGTGGGGAAGCCACTGTCTCTTTCTGAGCCTTACTTTCCTCATACATAAAATGGGCAGATAAGATGACTTCAGCAAGTCTGTACCGGAAAGAACCTTTTTCCAGCTTTCCCCCCAAAATAGCCTCAGTTCAGCCCTACATTGTTGGTTTCCAGCTGGCCTGACTCTGGGAGCTACTTTTTGAAATCCTCTTTTCTATCACCTTGAGCCGCTGGCATATGCTACCCTTCTGTGGTAGTGCTGAGGAAGATAAGATTAGCAGGGGTAGAAATAGGGTTGCAGAATGGAGGTTGGGACATTTGAGGAGACCTCCTAACTCCCCAAACCTGCATGTGGATGAGAAAATTCATTGTTTCTCCCAGTGTTTCCAGGAATTTCTCAAATTCATCATTCCTTGCTTACAAAAAGGTTCCAGACCACAGTGGTTTGGAGCCAGGTCAGACTCTTACTACAGCTTTAGGGGTTTTCCCCCAAGCCTATAGCAGGATCCCTCTTCCCCAGGACACTCCCTGTATCTGATTCTTCTCTTGCCTGGATGTTCAATCCAAATCATTTCCTTCTTGGGTCCCCCAGTCCCAGCCTTATATCTCTGGATCTGGCAGATGGAAAGTCTCTTGTAGCAGCCCTTATAACATAAGTAGACCCAGCAAGAGATAGGAGAAAACCAGAGAGAAGGCAGGACAGAATGGACTGGGGTGGGATGAGGTGGAAGGGAGGGAAGAAAAGTCCCAGGAAGAGATATTCGTCTCTCATTCACCCTTTTCTACTGGAAGCAACCAAAGACCTTGGTTTTGTGACTCTGAGCTTACAGTCAATTTACCTTTGACCGAAATTGACATGTGTCCTTAATGAGTTCAAACCCCTACTCTGCTTCTTTCAAGCTGTATTGGGTGGGGAAGTCAACATTGTTAGTTCAAGTTTCCTTACCTCTAAAATAATAATATACACTTCTTTGGGTTGCATATAAGCTTTAAATGAGCTTCTGGCGTAGTGCCTGCATACAGAAAGGCTCAAGAAGTGCAAGCTGCTCTTGCTGTCCTTGTTGTAAATGGTACTGGGTCTTTCAGTATCTAGAACTTCTAATACAATTTCTAACACCTGTATGAAGCAAAATGGTCATAGGTTGTAATGAACAGTGCCAGATGGGCCCTTTGCCCTGCACTAGTAGATTAAATGATGTGTGATCCATGAATCCTACATATCTGTCTGAATTGAGGAGCATAGAGTTAAGGTTCTACATAAGCCATCAACCAAAGGACATTGGCTTCTTCCTCTTCCAGGGCTAAGGGGCTATGTCTCTCAGCTATAGGCAGCCCTGCTTTGGCCCAGGTCTGCATGCCATAACCTGCCCTCTCGAGGACTAGGAACTGGGAATGGCACAAGTACCTGGAGATGGCTGGAGTAAAGGGAAGGGAAATCTGAGCTGGAAGATGGACTTCATGGTGAAACTAGCCAAGCCCTGAGTGGCAGCCCAGTCTCTGAGCCCTGGGCTCAGTGACTATTCTCTTCCTGACCAGGAAGCCCACAGGAGTGGAGACACTGACTGGCCCCTCTTAGGAGGTGTTTTACTCATGCTTCCTGACCAACTCAAAAATAAGGCAGGGACCAAGGAACTGTGGCAAAAGCATTCCCTGAGGGAACCAGCTCTGATGGCTTCATCTTTCACCAGCCCTGAGAGAGGAGTGATCTTCTACTCAGGCAGAAACCCAGCTGCCCTCCGTGGCCTATGTACATGGTCCCTCTTTGCTTTTTGCCAGGGTTTTTCAGAATTATTTGACCACGTTTTGGTTGACTACTCAGCCCTATAGATGGTTTTTTCCTCTGCCTCTTTAGGATATCAGGTTCTGAGTCTCACCTTACCTTTCACAGTTCCCTGGACTGTGGGCACAGAAGCACATCTTATTGGATCTGCAGGCCCAGCTGCACTGTGTGTTCCTGGTGCTCAGGTCCACCTCACTCAGCTTTAGCATTGTGCTTGACTGAGTCTGTTGTACACAGCTGTGTCTAGCACTTTTGCTTTCCATCCCACACACTTCATATCCCTTAGCTCTGTGCTCAGTGGGTATCTAGATGCTCCCAGTATACCTCAACTGGATCAATGCAGGAGCCTCCCTAAAGTCTATCTTCAACTCAGCAGCCAGAGTAATATCTAAAGATGACTCAGTCAAATCACATTCTTTATCTGCCTCCAAACCCTGTCCCCATGTCTTTCCTACTCAGAATAGAAGCAGAAGTTCTTTAAATGACCTAAAGAACCTAGTTCTCTTCTTTAACTCGCAGTCCTCATTTCTAGTCTTATGACTGCTCGGCCCAACCAGACTGATATCTTCACTGTCAACACACCATCATATTCTTACCTCAGGGTCTTTGCACTTGCCATGGCTTCCTCTCAAAAGATTCTTCACTTGGATATCTACATAAGTCACTCCCTCACCTCCTCTCAGTGCTCACTTAGCTGCTGCCTTCTCAGTGAGCCCTTCTGACCACCTTATTTAAAATGGCCATCCTCCTTCTCCATTACCCTTCCTTACTTTTATTTTCCACTGTCTTAACCATTTTACTGTCACCCCTACTTGGCTGTCAACAGCACAAGCAACAGCAGAGATTTGTGCTTATGTGTTTGCAACTGTATCCCCTGTGTCAAGCACTATGCCTGGCACATAGCAGCTACCCAAAAGAAGCAGTTCAGGTGACCAGAGCCCTGCTGGGGGCACAGAAGCCAGGGCAGGGCTTCTGGCTCTGACTTCAGCACTGGGTTGCTCACTGTCCTTGCTTTGTGTCAGAACAGATGCTTTTCATGGGTCCTCTCTAGAGGGTTCCATTGAAAGATGGCCTTCTGTTAGCAGGATTCCAACCCAGAGCTTCCTTGACTGTCTTTTCCCACACCCTACAGCAGGAGGGGAAGGCCAAGGGTGTGTCTGCACCTGACAGTGTTCTTGACCTTCCCTAGTCCCTCCAGACAACAACAAAAAGACTCTAGCTCCCTTTTGGAGTTGATGCCACCGCCCCCGCTTTGATTACAGTTTAAAGAGCTGGGCGGGAATGCCTGACTCCAGGGCCTTTGCTCATGTGACTGGCAAGCACTATCTGGCCAAGCTATGGACCCAAAATTACAACCCAGTGCTGGCATGAGGCCCCTGCCCACTCACCCTAGGGGAGAAAAAGCCAAGACAGACCGGACCTTGGGCTCCATAAACAGGCCCACAGACTCTGAGGAGGAAGACGAGAAAGAAAGGGCATATATGTTAAGAGGAAGCAGGGTATCTCTTCATAGACTACTGTGAGGGTTGACAATACCAGTGGCTTTCAAACTTATTCTTTGGAGTCTCCAAGATGTCCTTGGGCCTCTGCAGCACCAGTGGGAGTCCCATGGATGGGACTGTGGGTTCCATTGCCTCTCAACCAGAACAAGACCTCGCGATCTGATTCAGCACTGGACTTTCACACAAGGTTTTGCTTGCTGGAAGGATGAAGAGAAACAGAAGGGGGAAGAAGGGATGGAAGAAATAAGGGGAGGTCCCTTTCCTTTTAGCGCCTGCGCGCCAGGTCGGACATGCGCGCTGGCTCTCGGGTCTGGGCTTGAGGGACCCGGAAGCAGTTGTGCGCATCTGCTTTTACTTTAGCCCGTCTAAAATAACAATCGGCTTCTAGTTCCTCATTTTGATATAAGGGGAAATAAGGGGAGGAAATGGATGGGGAGAACAAAGGGGAGGAGGAACAGAAATATGGGAGCCATACTATGGCTCATCTTTTCCCCCAAACCAGGAGAGGAATGAGGGGCTACAGAAGCCATGTTGGCTGCCCTGCATTCTAGGCTGGGCCTTTGTGCAGGAACTGTGGGTATCCAGAGGAAGAGAAGAAAACAAGGAAGGTGCATGACATTGCCTGGAGATGGGGGTGGGAGGATGTGTTACATTATTTTTTGAGGAATTGGAGAGTCTATGGAGTTGCTGCAAAGATTACACAAATAATGAAGTGTTTTTTTCCTTTTTCTTTTTTTACCATATTACAAAGACAGAGAAAATCTGAAGAACTTATCACTTGTTTTCTGCGCTGTTTAACTCACTGAGGTCCTAATGAAGAGCTATGTTTTCTGAGAGAGAGAGAGAGAGAGAGAGAGAGAGAGAGAGAGAGAGAGAGAGCTCTCAAGCTGCAGGCCTGGTCCACACTCTGGGTGGGAGCTAAGGAGAGGCAGCAGTGAGGCCGCTTTGTAGGTTCCCTGCCCTCCTTTGCCATATCTTATACCTGAGCCCAAAATATCTAGCCTTGGGAAGTAGCTTTGGAAGAAGATAGAGGCCTCCTTGGTGGGGCATGGGGAGTTGGGCATTGGAGAAAATGCATCAAGCCCTGTGACCGGAACAGGATGTGTGGGTTTGGCTGGAGATACAGGGCTGAGGAGGGCTGTGGCAATAGCACTCTGGACAGGGTTGGGGCTGGCTGGTGATGGCGGGGCTGAGGAATCCAGGCTGGCTGAGAAGGGAGGTTCCCTAGTTCTGTTGCTTGCAGCTGGCCAACAGGCCTGGCCCCTCCGGCGTTGCCATAGTGCTCTGTGGGCCTTCCCAGCAGCCTGCCAGGGGGAATGTGGCCTGGACAGTTTCCCAAGGAATGTAATCAAGATGTAAATGGGGGACGGGAGGAGCTGGTCCATAGGGTTGTCACCTCCTCAGGACTGTATGGAGTTGGTGTAGACTGGCCTAACCAGGACAATCTTCTGGTTGGGCTCTGCTGCCAAGGAAGAGTGACTTTTGAGTGCCAGCTTCTCTGCCTGATGGGTCTTGAGAGATGGGAAATGCTTTCTGGGGCAGTAAGTACTGGGATCCTTGACTGGTCCTCTTGCACACCTCTTCCCCTTTTGCCCAGGGGGCAGATGTGTCTCTCAGTATGAGAATTGGGCTGGGGACATCTGGCAGAGATTTGCAGGACAGCTTTGCCTGACTAGCAATATTCAAAGAGAAGCTCCCAGGAAGCCCAACTCTCACAAATCTAGAGGTATAGGCAAGGGTTGCCTCAGACAGCACTGACACCTTGGTCCTCAGGTACCAAGCCATTGGACCATCCTCCCAGGCTAAGGGAGACACAGGTAGCTCTTTCCCCTTCTGGGAGTCATACTGCAGCACTCCAGTCATGCCTACTTCCCTCTGAGCCATTAATCTTTGATGAAAGTTTAGGGCTCACCTTCAGCCTAACATATTAGGAACCAGCCTAACATATTAAGTATCCATCTCCTTTCACACCCAGGTTCTAGGACTAGAAGGATTCTAAGGTAAGTGTTATGTAATACAAATGTTCTAGGACTGCCCCATGTCTCAGTATGGAATCCCTTAGCGCCACAAAAACATGCCAATGAGCCTCAAGTAACAACATTTTGGTATGTAAATGTCAAAGATCTTTCTGGCACTGCACTCTTACATCATGCTGAGTTATTTCTGTGTTCCTGTCTGTGTCTCAGAACTTGATAGGTTTTGTGGCCCTAGGCAAGTCAAGTCTTTCTTCCTTTTGACTTTCATTTCCCATTGAGGAAGGAGATTAAACCCTGGAGACCACTTCTGATGACACCACTTGTCACACGTGACATGAGGCCTTTCCAGGCATGAACTTTTGCTCTAACCATTGATTGGAGCCACAGCTCTGCATGCAGAGTGTGACAGAAATCCCTGACCTGTTGTTTCCTGGATGAGTGACTGTGGCAAAGACACTTTTCCTCTCAGAGCATTATTCCTCCAGTCTAAAATAAAGCTATTGGGCTTGGGGATGGAGTTCAGTGGAAGAAGGCTTGCCTAGCATGCACTAGGCCCAGGGTTCCATCCCCAGTACTGCAACAGATAAATAAATTGTCACATACAAAAATAATAAAATAAAATAAAATGAAGCTACAGAGATGTCGCTTGTTAGTGGTCCTAAGAAAGGAATGAGGGTCACGTGCAGGTGTGAATCAGTGTCTGGCCAGGGAAGAAGGAAAAACTGCAAGGTGTACAAACGACCCAGAACCCTCATCACTGAATGCTCTGTATCCCCTGGAGACATGAGGCATGAGCTTAGAGGACATTGAACAGTACCCTCTACTGGCCTGAGGAATAGAGGAAGCACTGGGCCAAGACTGGGAAAGAGCTCCTTTTCGCAGGAGTGCTGAGGCAGAGGAGCCTTCCCCAGGCAACAGTGTGCTAGCCGAGCACTAGCACCTGCCACCCAGTAGCCTGCAGCCAGTGCCCACAATCTTGCCTCCCCAGGCCCGAGACCAAAAAGGAAAGGACTGGCTTCAGGTCTCAGGTTCTTGACTCTCATCTCTCTCTGCATGCAGATTGGCCCACAGCTGAAAAGAAGCTGCTCCAGAATATTTATTCAGTGTTTGCATTCTATTGCCAGCATGGGCACTACCAGACAAAGAGCCAGAAAGTACCAGCCACATGTTGATTCTTGAGTTTACCTCCTTTGTCCACTTTTTCTCCCCTCACCTTTCTTACTCTCTCTTCATCTCAAATCTGTCTTGCTTCTCCACACTCTGCAAGATCTACCACCCAGTCTCTGTCTCAATTTTTGTTTATTTGGGTTTTCTTCTGCCACTGGACTTCTGCATCTGTACCTAGCCTTTCTTTTAAGTAAGTGCATGGGAAGTAGTAGCCAATACTGCTTTTGCGGACTGGTACCAGTGCCAGATTCCTGACAATCAGCCTGAGATAGCATGAATTTTCATGGCACATTGACTCTGAAGAATGACATGAGAAAAATACAAACAACATTCTTCCTGGCATAAAGCAGGTGTAGCAGAAATGCTCTGCTCCTATATTCCTCTGGAAGCCTTTCTTTCCTGGGATTTTGGCTCCTGAACTAGGCCCAGACTCAATAAACTGAGGACTCAAGTTTAGTAAAAAAATCTAAGCTCTAGAGCTGAGAGTGAAGCTTCATAATAGTACTTGCCAGCATGCACAAGTCCATAGTTTCAGTCTCCAGCATTGAAAACAAAAACAAAAAACAAATAAGCAAACAAAAAACCAAAAGGAACAACAAAAATCTAAGCCCTAAGCCAAGGCAAGGAGCACAGTCTCCCTCACTGTTTCTCTACTAAACTTCTAGGGCCTCTTTCTTTATATGGCCAACAGCCAGACACAGGGCCCCAGCCTCTTCCACTCACATCCACTTTTCTTCCACAGAAACTCTTGCCCTTACTAGGGGTACAGGACATATACTAAAAAGTCTGCCCTTCCAAAAAGGGTTTGGGGGTCCTGGGCTCTACTATATGCCATCCCTATGCATATAGTAAACAGTGGACAAGAAGCACGGTGGGAGGAGCACCGATAGAATGAGCCTACAGTGCTTACCTGAGGGCCTGACTCAGGTGGGCATTCCAGAAGAGAGGCCTTCTAGAGGAATGGCTGCTCTACCTGAAGTCTGAAGAGTCAAGAGAAGAGGAGAAGGCTGTCAGAAGATGCCCAGAAAGAATCAGTTGTGTATTCTAGTCATAATAGTCATGCTGCAACCGTATTTTAGTGTATAAAATATCAGCTCAACTAAAGCCCATTTGAGTTATAGGTATCAGCTCAAGTAATGTTCCCAATCACCTTATAGACAAAGCCTATTAGCTTAATTTCTCAAAGGAGGACCCTGAGGCTCAGAGGTAAGAGGATTTGTACATTATCACAGTGCAAAGTCCCATTAGGCAGCAGAAGTATAATCTCTAGGCTAAACACCTCCTGAAACACCAGGGAACTAGAAACAATGAAAATACCAAGGGTTTGGGCAGAGGAAGGGTCTCATGGGTGGTGTAGCTACCAAAGCTCATACTAGAAGGGTGGACAGTAGTCTGTATAGTTGCAGAAGTGGAAACAGGGGACCCAGATAGGAGGCGACTACAGGGGCCCAGTCGTGGCATCTTGGGCTAGAATAGTGGCTCTGGAATATAAGGGATGGATTTGGGAATTATTTTGGAGTCTGAGTCAATAGCACATTAGTGCTGCATGTTACCATTTGGTAATGTTTGCACAGAATTTTCCAGTTTATTGCACACTTCCACAGGCAATATCTAGTGTGATTTATCCAAGCCCCAATGTCAAGAACTAAAGCAAAGATCAATGCCATCCTTGTTCTATAAGTAAGCAAACTGAGCTCTAGAGAACGCCAGTAACTTGAGCACTCCAGCTAGTGCTTGTGCTCCTGAGAGCACTATGGGCATCTGCTTCCATGTGATCATGATGGACATGCATTCAGATTCTCAGGTCTGTTCATGTAGGTACGTGAAGACATTTGTGGGAACACTTTGAATGCATTATGCTAATGTGTACTTGCATGCTACATGCGTGTTATCTTAGGTAGATTCTTGTGCTGAAAACTGGGCCTATGGTGGGTGGCTGAATTTGAAAAGGCCTTAGCACTGAAGCCTGGAGACTCAGCCATGCTCACTGATGAAGACATAAGATCATGAAGGTGCTCTGGGAGTGATAACTACCCCACTGGAACCAGTGAATCCACTGTCCCTTCCAACTGAGTTTAATGTTGATGAGTTCAACATAAAAGTAGTAACTTAGTACTGACTGTGCATCAGGCCCTATATTCAGGCAACCAACATGCATTTAATCAGTCCATCCTTACAGCCCACAAGGTAGCAATAATTATCTTTTTCTAGATGAAGATACACAGAATCAGGGAGGGTGCATAACATATCCAAGGTCATAATGCTATCAAGCTACAGAGTCAGACTTGGGCACTCATTCTTAAGACACTCTACTTCTTCACTGCACACACAGACACATGGATGGATACATGAGTGCCCACATCAGCCGACAGGCACAGACTGGCCCTCCAGGGTCACCTGGGGAGCAGGGTGCCATCCTAAAATCCATGCTTGAGGCAGAGACCTGGGCCCCCAAATCTGCCGCTCCTGAGATTGGCTGCCTCAGGATTTGGTCAGGTTTCTAGTCTCTGGCCTCCAGGCTTCAGGCTCCAGGCTTCAGGCAACCAGTGAAAATTTATGGCTTGAGAAAGTTCTTGTAAGTCCAATCCCCATATCCACCCCCTCAGCCTTGCATGGTTTATCAAAAACAGGGCTCTCCCTCCTCCCTCTGCTCCTTCTCCTGCTGCCACAGCCTCCCTCTCCCAAGCCCTTTGTTTCTGGTCACAGCTATTCCCTCCCTCAATTCTGTCCCCCTCCTCCTTGCTGACCTTGCCCAGCACACAGCCCGGCCTCAAATTGCAGATAACATTCCTTCTCTTTTCTTCCCTCTCATCTTGGCCATGAAAGCTGAGGAAGGAGTGCACATGTGAGAGACTGCGTGCATGCACATTCTTGTGTCCAGCAGGCATGGGGATAGGCCTATACAGCTGCGGGTCTAGTGGGAAAAGCCACTGTGAATACATGCAGGGTATACCATTTCACTGTTGTGGGAGTGGTACAGGGCCTGGGCCACTGGACATGAGAGAAAATATTTGCAGTATAAATGTGAGTAAGCATGATATGTATATCTTTTCACATCCATTTCTTTTGTAGCTATGGGGTCATGGGTCTGCCCTAATCACAGAAAAAGCTGTAAGCTATAGGCAGAGACCCTATGTGTTAAAGTGGTTAAGACCATTGACTAGCATTGACTTTGGCCCAGCCTGTCATTTACCTTGAATTTTGAACCAATTGTGTCACCTTTCTGTGCCTCAGTTTTCACATTTGTGAAGTGGGGGTGATAATCATATGTGCTACTTCAAAAAATTATAAAGAATATAACAGCTGGATATTTAGATCAGTGGCATAAGCACCTGCCTGGAAAGCGCAAGGTCACAAGTTTGATCCCTAGTACAAAAAAAGAAAAAAAATAATATAAGAATAAAATACAGCAGTGCATAGCGCATAGTAGGTGATCAGTAGATATTAGCTGACATGATGTGGATGAAGAAGAAAGAAATCATATTGTCTGGGCTCTTGCCACATGTCCAGTGTAGGACTTAACACTTTACATGTATTATTTCATTTAATTCTAATGCTTGGAATAGTGCCTGGCCACAGTAAATATTCCATTCATATTTTCCAAATGAATGCATGATGGCTCATAAAACCCCATGAAGTAAGGATTTTTACAGATAGGAAAAATAAGAAAGGCTAAGTCTCACACAACATTTCCCTGATAACTGATCTCCCTGATAACTATGGATTTGGGTCTCAGGAATATGTTTTCAGCCATTTTTGGGAAACCAAGTATGTGGAAGGAGGTCAAGAAGTGTTTGCATGTTTCCTTCTGTAAGCACAGATATAAATACGGGTAGAGGCAGAGACACACTCCGGTGTGAGCTGAATGCATGCTTGAATACTATTCCCAGCGGTCCAGGTTCACATAGTATTAGAAGAGGTTTAGGCAGAGTGAAGGCAGGTTTGAACTGGGAAAAGACATAGGGTAGTTGGAAGGCACTCCTCCCAGCACAGCCTACAAGTCAGGATTAATGTTCTCCCAGAACCCAAGTAAAAGAAAGCCAGAATATTGAATACAACCTCTAGCTCTGGGGAATTACACAATTGGAAGGGGCCATGGAGCTCAGCAAGGCCCTACTCCACCAAACAAGTTTTCTTATTCTTTGCAGTGTCTTGTATTAAATCAAGGGCATTACACTTGCTAAACAAGTGCTTTACCACTGAGCTATGTCCCTAACCCTTAATTTTTTTTTTAAATTGAGACAAGGTCCTCCTGAGTTGCCCAGGAATGGACTCTAATTATGATCCTTTTGCCTTAGCCTCCTGAGTAGCTAGGATTTTAAGTGTGAGCCATCACCTGCCTAGTAAGTCATTGATGAGGAAACTGAGGCTTGAATAAGTCAAGAAGGTAACAGTATACTAGTACCAGATGTGGAACATTCATTACTGAGTGGAGTCAGCCAGACCCAGAAATGTCAAAAAGCCACCTTTTGGTACCTAGGACCATTTGAGGGGTAGTAGTCAAGAACTGGGCCCTGTCTACACTGGCTGGAGATAGGCTTTGTCCCCAGACCTGGTACAGAGACCAGCCATAGACCTCAGTGTAGCTTTTTCTAAGTTTAGTTATGGCTAAAGGAGAGTAAAGGCAGAGAACATACCTAAGCTAGCCAGGGTCCCCAGGGGGTACTACTTGGCCCTGGCAGGCTGCACAGGACTGGGCTTCCCTGGCCCTTGTTTGTTGACTCTCACTCCTGCCAAGGGGAAGCTGTTCTGGATGGAGACCCAGAGAGTGATTTGTCACTGGTTGCCCCTGGCTCCAGTTCTGATATGCCAGCCAACAGGGTAGCTTCCTACTAAACACTCCAACTGCAAGGGCCCTGTGGTGACTCAGTCCTCAGAGGGCCTGGAGCCAGGCCCTGGCTACATTGCCCCCTGCTGGAGTGTCAAAGCTGGAGACTTCTGCTCCCCCAGCTCTTTCTTCTCAGTCTGTTCTTTTCCAGGGAGTGGCCAAGCAGGTGGAACCACTGACTGGTAAGCTCCTTCACACATTCATGTCACAGATAGGACCAGAGACTCAGGCAAGGACACAGGAAGTCACCAGAAATCTGAAACTGGCAACCAGACCTCCAGAACCTGGCCACACCCTTCCTGCTCCTATATCTTTTCCCTGTGTTGAAGAAACTGTCCCTGATCACACTGCCTGGGCCAGCCTGAGACCCCATAATCCTAGCACTACCCCTAGACTCACCAGAGAGCCCAAGAAGAATCCCTGGGCCACTGTAGACTCCTGCAGTCCTGGCCCTGCTTCCCCTGAGCAGGGCCTTCCCTCATCCCATTTTCTTGCCAGCAATGGGGCACCTGAGCTGCTCTGAAGGGATTGAGTTTGGCCTGGGCCTGATGGAGCAGAGATGATGTGGGGAAATGGAGGCAGGAGACATAATAATAACAGTCTGATGTATTGAGCATCTACTGCATGCTAGACACAGCATTAACATGATCTTATATCAAAGTTCCTAGAGGTCAATGAACATGAGCAAGTAGGCTGAGGACTAAGTCTGATCAGGTCTGCCCAACTCCCTGTCCTGTGTTCACCAATAGCAGATATTCTGATGACTCTGGCTGATGGGAAACTTAAAACATCAAGTATTTCATGCCCCTGACCTCCAGGTGGCATTTATCTAAGTCACATGAGGCCATAAAGCCTGGAATCTGCCATTCTCTGAAGCTTGGACCAGATCATCACAATTTCCAGGCACAATGATATTGCTGTCTTTGTGGGAATCTCTTGGGAGCCAGACAATTTCCATTCTTCAGGGAACTCACATTCTGCAACAAGCCACCCTTGAAAAAGAGGGCAACAGTCAAATGCTGCTGAAGCCCTCGGTGGGTCATTCTTTGACTATGGGGATAGCTCCCTACCAATCAAGGAAGATGACAATGCCTTTGAAATCATCCTATGTTCTACCCTCTTGATCTTGATAATCTACCTGAAACAGGCTTCAACTAAGAAAGTTAGGTAGAGGGGAGGATGGAACTTAATCATGAGAGAGTAGAGATGTGAAACTTAGAGAATACAAGGAGAGTGGGGGGGGTAATTGTCATTCCAACAAAAGGATGTTGGGAGAGGGCTGAAACTGAATCTGGCTGAAGGCCACCTAAACAGAGTGAATTACAGTTCAAGAAGGAGAGAGGAATGTGGGCGTGGTGAGGAAGAGGCTGAGAGGATGAATGTAATTTGGAACCCAAGGTGATGCTTCATGTTAGACCATTGGCACCCATCCTGGTGACTTCTGTTGAGACAACAAATCCCCCCTAGGGTGCAAGACAAAGATGACAAAAGGAGGAGCTAGAGAGAGTGAAGCACTCCTGGTAGAGCTCAGATCTATCTCTAACAAAAGTCCAGGGAACTAACATGCTACCTGTGTCTCTGCATGTGTGTATGTATGTGTTGGGGTGCGGTAGGATAAAATGATGTGAAATCTTACCACAGCTTAATGATACCATAGCAGCCACACTTGCCTAGCTGCTTTTTTAGATTCAGTATTTTCCCATCTATGAGTATTTACCAAACTGCTTTGGTCAGATTAAGTCTCCCAACTATCCTAGGAGGTCATTGTCATGTAACATATAAGGACATTTTGGTCATGAGAGACCACATATGCAGCAGTGGTCCCATAAGATTAGAAAGGAGCTGAAAAATTTCTGTCATTTAGTGACATTAAAGCCTTCATAATATTGTACATGGTGTGATATATTTGTGGTGATACTAGTGTGTACAAACCACTGAGCTATCAGATATAGAAAGTATAACACAATTAGGTACAGTGTATACAACCTGATCATGGTAACAAATGAATGTATTTCTGGCTTGCTTACTTACTATACTATACTTTTAATAACTACTTTATAGTGTATTCCTCCTTAAAATGAATTTCACTATAAGATAGATGGTCTGCTGTGTTACACTGGCAGCAATCTCGTATATACTTTTTAAATTTTTTTCAGTACTAGGGATTGAACCTAGGGCCTTAACACTGAGCTACATCCCCAGCCCCTTCATTATTTTTTGAGTCAAGGGCTCGATAAATATGCCAGGCTAGGCTGCAACTTGTGTTCCTTCTGCCTCAGCCTCTCAGTGCTAGGATTACAGGGCTGGTATTATAGGTATGTGCCACCACACCCAGCTTTGTGCCATCTCCTGATTTCATCAAGAGGCGACTGACTGAAAACCATGATGGCGAGCCTTTTAGAGTCTTCAGTGATATGAGCATCCCACCACATCATGTGTGCTAGAGGATCATTATCACTGATAGACCATCTAGGTTTGTGTAAATATACATTGTGATGTTCACACAAGGACAAAATCACCGAAGGATGCATTTTTTCAGTCCTTAAGCAACGCATAACTATACTAGTATCGTTATGCAAATGGGGACACTGAGATTCAAAGATGTAAAGTCAGTTTACCTGCAATCACCTGGCTAGTAGTTGTTTGAGGCTGACATTTGGTGTCTGATTCTGGAGTCCTTGTCCTTATCTACCACTCTACAGAGCTTTTTCTAGTGACTTGGTGAGGAGCAAAGCACCTAACAAATATGTAGCGCTAGCTTAGCTCCATGCTGACTTACCAGAGGCCTTGGTAAATGGTTGACAGCTGTCCCACTAAGGTACTCAGTAACCATTGCCTAACTAGACCTAGCATACTCCAAGGTGAAAGGGAAGCCATGGATGACACAGGGAGACATGGCCCCTCTTATAGAGCAGAAAGGAAATTACAGGAGAAGGGTCATCCTCAGAAGGTTAGGGTAGAATTCTAGAAAAACCAAGATTTTCTGAGGTCCAAGCTCCCAGCACAGGTACCCAGAGGTGTCAGAGGCTGAGGAGGGCAGCTGGAATTAATGAAAGCCACCCTATTACCTGCAATATGTATGGGCCAGCACCAGGTCCAATTCACCCAGAGGTATCAGGCAGAACTCCAAGCTGCTGCATGAAGAAGAGGACAACATGAAAGGGAATGGAATCCACACCCCTGGAGCAGGATCTAAGACAATCAGGGACAGGCATAGGCCTGTAGAGATCTGCTAATGAAGCCTGCGGTGAGGAAAACTATGGCTGCTTCTCTCTGAGCAGATGATCAAAAGACAGAGATAGTACCAAGCAGGGAGCCAGGGTTTGGTGTTGTCCTATCCCCAAAGCCCAGCTCTAGAGTACTGCCTAGTTTGCCTCTCACATTATCTCTTCCTTGAGTTAGTTCATGTCTATGTATTTGTACTTCCCAGCCACGGGATGTGAGCTGTTATCTTCATTTTTCAGAATAGAAAGCTGAGGCACAAATTCACATAACAAGGTGGTAGCCAGAGCAAGAACTAAACTGAAACTCTCTGCCTTCTAGGCTGCCATTTACCCACTGTCCACTACTGTCTCCTATGTATAAACTCAATCAGAGACAATGTGGATCACTGGCTCCTAAACACCACTACCTGCCACCTTTGTTGCACAATGTGGAGAAGTTCTTTTTGCTCTTGGGCCACTGTTTTCCAGCTGTGCTATAAAGAAGTTGATGTGCTTTTCTGTAGCTTCTAGAGGCACCCCCAACTCTCTTCCCCATAGTCTCGTGATCATATCTTTTCCTATTATTGCCCTGAAGCTTCTTGAGTACACATACCATGCTTCCATGAAATGGAAGCAAGCTTGGATCACTCCTCCTCATGAAGTTTAATAAATCAGGTCATTGTCCCTTGAGGGTGTTGCCCTTTATGTATGGCTGTGGCAAGTCTTATTTTAACTGTATTCTTAGGAACAATGTGAGTTCCACTGACAGTGGTGGATATAGTCCTATGCACTGTGAACCACCATGCCAGGCAAGGCACTGGACCAGGGCAGGTGTTGTCAATTGTTCTGTCCACATCATGCCTCATCCATGAGGCACTGTTGGTTTTCAGATGCTTTATCCCTGCCTTTTTTGAGGCTGTGTCCCCTCTCAGCTGTCCCTAGAAGTCCCTGGGCCTAGCTCACATTGTCTTACTGTGCAATCAGTTTCAGTCAGGGGTAAGTAGGATACCTGACATCTTTGCACAAGATGACACAAAAGTCTGGGAATAGGGCATGGCAAATTCTGCCAGGACCAAGCCTAGGGACTGAACCAGTACTGTCAGAGAATCTTCCATGACCTTGCACATTCTGACCCCTCTGCTGAGACCACTGTCACTGTCTTCCCCAGGATAATTCCACCTCACCTTTTAGGTACCAATTTAGACTCACCCCCTTTGGGGAGTCTTCCCTGAGCTCACAACTGGGTTGGGTCTCCTCTCTGGGTTCCCCAAATTGTCTGATCAAACTATATTACAATTGTCTATTTGTCTTTCTTACTAGATTGATAATTCCTTGAGGTTGGGCCTGTCTAGCTTATAGCTGTATCCCTGACACCTACCAGAGGGCTCAGCATATAATAAATGTTGGGTAAATTCTTGGTGGATGAACGAATGGTGTCTCTTTGGGCAGCCCACGCTTCCTTTAAAGAGTTGGAATGCCCAACTCAGGCATTTTCTGGGTTGCCCACAAAAACTTTGATTACTAGGTATCTGTCCCATGGGCAATTGGCAGTGGGACTTGATTTCCCACCGGAAGTTTCATTCCTTTGAGAGTCATCCCTTGAGCTGGCTAATCTGGTGGTCTCATTTCTGCTGCTACTTCTGCCTTCTTTCACCTAGGGTTTGGCCTCCATGCAGTGATGCCTGCCTACTTCCCAACAGGTTTATCCAAGCAGACATAATGGCTGCTGTCCACCCCTGCTGGAATTCCACTGCTTGCCACCCTGAAAAACCTCCTGGTCTCAGGAAAATTCTCCCCCAAGTCATCTCCCCAAGCCACAGGTTAGTCTCAAAGCCCCATTCACAGGTTTCTTTTGAGACAGTGGCTCTCCAGTGGTGGTCCAGGGAATGGTGATGGTCTGCAGAACCTTCAAGTGTCCATGGGAAGGTCCAAAATTCAAGGTGTGCAAAAATGTGTACTAGAGGTTAAGTATTTTTTAAAGTATATTTCTATAGCAGATTTAAGGCTGCATTTAAAAACTTAAGTATGGCTAGCTTTTCAGCATAGTAATAATAGTGGTTAATTATCTATTCAAAAGGCTATCTGACTATATCAGATTTGAGAATGTGCCAGGATAGGATAGATAGTCTCCAAAGAAGTTCCTGAAACTAGGTTATGGAGGTTCTAGAATATAGCCTCCATTTGGCAAGTGGAAAATTGAGGCTATAGTGTGGGTGAGAAGGTTCCTGGGGAGCTTTGTCAATGAAACCCAATGGCAGGATGGACCATAAAAATCATCTGACAAACACTCCCCAGAAAGAGACCACTGTGGTCTCAGTAATCCCAGAACTGCAGTCACTCCATCCCAGGCTGAGCCTCTAGGAGCAGGGCTATAATTGCTGCTGCCTCTCTTAGGGATGCCTCAGCCTGCATCTCCCAACAGCTCTCAAAAATGTGACCCTTTGGGCATACCCCCACCCCCAGGCTCTAGGCCAGCCAGGCAGGCAGCCCCTCCCCTATACACACAAACACAACCTGCATTCTTGAACAGCTGCCACAGCTTCATTGGCCTCAGCCCCAAGAAGGAGTGTGGAATGTATTTTCCTGAACCATTAGGGAGCCTGCTAGTATGGGGGGGGGGCTGTACAGGGGAGGGGCTGAGAATAAAAAGATACACTGAGAAGGAAGAGAGGAGTGATTCTCGGGGGCCAAAGCTGCGGGGGGGTAGAAGCACTCAGGCAGTAGCCCTGGAGGCAAGGTCAACAAGGAGGCATTGGAATGGGATTTTCTAGTCTGCCCTTATATGCTAGCACTCACAGGACACAAGAAACTTGGCACAGAGGCTCTGTGCACACACCCTTAAGACTCCTCCACCTACAGATGGCATAGGTAAGAGGAAAGGCTGGAATCAACTTAAATTTAGAAAGTGGGAAGGGTATTGAAATAAAATCATCACCCCAGCCTCCTCTTGTGAGTACTGACATCCTCCAGCCCTGCTCAAACTCATTGGCAAGCTATATCAAGTGCTATGAGCTATTTGTCACTCATTAACTACAACTGAAGAGTTAAGGACTATGAATTATTTACTATATTTTCTCCATTGTAAAAATCAATGATAGAAGAGTCTTTCCTTCTTATATGGGAGAAAAAGGTAACGAGACCTGGTTCCATATGAGGAGTAGATATACTTCTTTCTGATACTGAGGATTAAATCTTGCAAGGCCTTTGTACTGAACTATTTATTCCCAGACATTTTTAAAATTTTTATATTTTAGATAGGATGTCACGAAGTTGCTAACTTCGCCTAGACTGGACTTGAACTTGTTATCCTTCTACTTCAGTTTTCCAGGGTGTTAGGATAACAGGCACACCCCATCATGCCCAGCAGTTATATTTCTCTTGATTTTTCCTGCTAGGTACAGCAAAAATATTGGAACATCTGTGTCTGTATCTATATCTGTATCTGCATCCGTACCTAAATCTATATGATTTGAAAGGTGGACTTCTGCTAAGGATCTTGGAACCCAAGGAGCACTATAGTGGTAAGCAAACAGAAACATCAATGGAAACAGACAAAAAGCCAAACAAAACAAACATACCAACCTTCGTGAAGCATGCTTTTTATAGGCAAAAGACTAGAAAAGAGGCACATAGCAAGATAGAAAACTATTAAACACTATTACTGCACTCCATTCTATCATCACAAGGAAGAAAAAAAAAAAAAAACAAAAAAAACAAAAAACGTGGCTCCGTACCCTACCCATGATAGCAAAGACTGAGTGAGGAGCCTAGACTTTCACTCCCAAGAGACTGTACTAGGTTCCCAATTCACCTCACCTTGTCACCCCCTGGACACTGGGATGGCATTAGGGAAGACTAAGATACCTTAGTGGTAATGAGATCTTCCCTGATCCCACTGTCGAAGTTCTATAGGGAGCCAGAAATCCTGTATATACCCAGTAGTAATAAAGTACTTCTTCACCTAGGGGTATCAAAGTTAAAGTCAGGAATCTAAACTTTTACCCCAACCTGGCAGAAAGGAAGTGGTATCTTCCTTCCTCTGTGTTGTAATCAGGGCTTATGAGGATGAGGAGAAAAATTACAACTAGGACACAGAATTTATAATAGTATAGATAGTCACCCAGAGTTAAACACAAAAAAGTGTAAAGACCCAGAATATTCAGTCAAGGATCTGGATCCCATAGCAATGCCCTGCATGAGTCCAGCTGAAGATCTAGAGCCCATGACAATGCCTCCCATGAGTTCAGCTGGAGGTCTAGAGCCCACGACAAGGACTCATGCCAGTCTGTGTTATGGATCTGTGCTGGGAAGGCCCATAGGTCAGTGGTGGAAGCTAGATTGTCTATGCCAATGGGGTGCAGGAGCTATGCTGGTAGTTGAGAGTTCTACACTAGAGCCAAGAAGTCATGCTCAAAATAAGAACCAGGGCCGCCTGAAAAGTATTCTCAGCAACAAAGAGGTCCCAACCTCCTCCAACTATGAGAACAGATGAGTACATGCCAGGAAGCCAACATGACAAGCTTCTCCTGGAGATTAAACAGTGTACATCTTCAGCTCTGGAGCGAGGAAGTTATGTACAACGTAAGGAGCAGAGCTCCCGCAAAATGAACCACAGCCACTCTCAGAGGCAAGGTTCCGAGCTCCTCTGATGATAATTGGCCAAACTTATATTGGGGAAGCTGGCCATGATGAGCTACTCCAGGAGAATCAACTGCCCAAAACAGAAATATTTAAGAGAACCCACAACACCTAACTCTTCTCCACATCTCTATTTATCCTGGCAACTTTTCTCAGGTTAGCCATCTACACACAGCACCATGCTGATTTAGTTCAGTGGGTGTCAAGTTGATCACAAGTTTTTAATCCAAAAATCCTGCCAGCAAACTGGTAGAAGATTTCTGCCAAAAATGAAAGCTTAAATAAGATAATAGTCTACTTAGATAGTAATGCACTAAATGACCATGTTTCAATAAAAGTAATCATGCATTATACTAAGAACCAGAAAAACTTCAACTTGAAAAGAAAGTCAATATACTGTATACTAAAACCAAGTTAACATAGGTATTAAAATTACTTGATTGATTTTAAAGAAGCCATCATGAAAATCATTCAACAAGGAATCACAAACACACTTGAAATTTTAAAAACCAAGATATTAGTATAGAAACAGAAAAATATACTGAAGAACAAAATGGAAAATTTTAAGCAGAAAGATACAATGGCAAATGAAAAACTCATTAGATGAGCTTTAAAGGAATAAAGGAAACAAAAGAAATAATCAGTGAATTTAGGAGAACAAATAATATCCAATGTGAAAAGCAGAGATAAACTGGAAAAAAAACTGAGAGGCTCAGAGCATAAATTCAACATTTATGTCATTGGAGTTCATGTCACAAAAGCAGAAAAGAATGTAGGAAAGTTGAACATCTATTCAAAGATATAATAAATTCTCCAAGTTCAGTAAAAGTCACAAACTTACAGATCCAAAAGATGAGCAAACACCACACAGGATAAACTCAAAGAAATCCACACTAAGACACATCTAGCCAACTTTAAAATCTGAAAACAAAAAAAAAATATTGAAAGCAGCAAGAGAAATTATGCTTTATTATGAGGGTGAGACAACACAAATTGTAGCATATTTCTCATTAGGAACCATGGACCTTAGAAGGAACTGATACAACATTTTCAACAAACAGCATAACTGACAACTCTAAGTCCTGTATCCATCACAAATATTCTGCAAGTATGAAGGGCACTTTATACCAAAAAGAGTACCCTAACTAATAGCTAAAGAAGGCTCTTAAAATAAAAGGAACCCATAAAAGAAAGAATAATGGAGTACCAGTAAACAAGAAAGATTGCTTAGAAAAATAAAAATATGAATTAAAATATGGACATTCCATCTCTTTAATTTTCTAAATTATGTTTTATAGCTGAAAAAATTATAATAATATTGAATGTACTTCTCAGTGTAGGCAGAAAAAAACATACACTGGAAAAGGAGTACAGAAACACTTGCAAGTAGAGTTTTTATATTTCCCTATAAGTGGTTGACACTAGCACATGGTAGCAACTGAATGAAAATACAACATATCCAAATCTATGAAATGCAGTTAATGTAGTGCTAGAAGAGAAATTTATAGCACTAAATGCTTATATTAGAAAACAGGGGCAGGGGGTGTAACCCAGTGGTAGAGTGCTCACCTAGAAGGTGCCAGGCCCTGAGTTTCATCCCCATCACTTCTAAAACAGCAAACAGGAAATCAGTAAACTAAATGCTGCCAAAAAATTCGAAAAGAAGAGCAAAATGAACTCAAAAGCAAGAAGAAAGAAGGACATAACAAAATAAGAGCAGACAAACTAAAAAGCTGAATAAACTTAAAAAATGAACAGCTCTTGCAAGATACATAGGAGAAGGTCACTGGGCAAACCACGGCCTCCAAATTGGAGAGACCAAGAGACAAAACACCAAGAATCACAACTCAATGGAGCAGAAATCCACAGGCAGAAACCTGGCTGGAACCCAGGGCCCATGTAGAGGAATCTAAATTTTAACTGACAAATTGCTAAAAGCTCAGTGTGGAAAAATCTGACAGGTAAATTTTCATGGGTATCTAATCATGGGGTGAGAAGGAGTATACTTTTGTGAATTTTACCACCTGGAGTTCTACCAGATTACAATTAGAATAATTGTGTAATATAGCCTAGCCAAGTTGACTATCATATATTTTAAGAGTTATTTATATATTCTACATATATTACCCTTATCAGATTTATGCCTTGCAAAAATTTTCTTCTATTCTGTGACTTGTCTTTTCATTCTTTTGATAGTGTCCTTTGATGTACACATTTTTATTATTTAAGAAGGCAAGTGTATTATTTTTTCATTGTTGTTGTATTCTTGGTGTCATGTCTAGTAATCCATTTCCAAATCTAAAGTCATTGAGATTTATTCGTATGTTTTCTTCAAAATTGTTTAGCTTCAGATCTTCTATTTAGACCTTCTTTGCATTTTAGTTAATTTTTATATATGGTATGAGGTAAAGGTCTGAGTTCATTCTTTTACTTGTGAATATATAGTTACACCAGTGTCACTTGCTGAAAGCATCCCACCCCCCTTTTTTTTTTGAACCAGGGGTTGAACTCACGATCTTGTGCTTGCCAAGCAGACATTTGTGCCGCTGAGCTATATCCCTGGCCCTGCAAGTCCATTTTTGAACCCACAGTAAATGGTACTCTGATTTTGATATTCCTATAAAAACTCAATTGATCATAGATACACAGTTATTTTTGAATTTTTAGTTCTATTCCATTGATCTATAGGCCCATACTATATTATTTTGAGTACTGTATCTTCATAATATATTTTGAAATTATGATGTTTTATTTTTTCTTATTCAAAATTGTATTAGATATCCATAATCACTGAAATTTCATATGAACTTTATGGTCAACTTTTTCATTTCTGAAGCAACGAAAGACTTTGGAATTTTGATAAAATGTGTGCCTTAAATCTGTAGATTCCTTTAGAGAATATTGCCTTATTATCAACACTAAGTTTCCCAATCCATGAATATGTGGTATCTTTCCATTTTTCTAGGTCTTTAATTCAGAAACGTCTTATAGGTTTCAAAGAACAAATACAGCACCTGATTAGTTAAGTGTATTAAGTATTTTATTCTTTTCTGTGCTATTGCATGTAGAATTGTTTTCTTTACCTTCTCAGTTTTCTGAGGTATGATTTACTGATAATAACTGTATGTATTTAAATTGTACAACATGATTTGATATATGTATACATTATAAGATAGTTACAATCAAATTAATTAACATATCTATACACATAGTTATCTTGTGATGAGAATACTTAAGATCTACTCTCAGCAAATTTCAAGTATACTAGACGGAATTATTAAATTAGAGTCACTATTTTGTATATTATATCCCCACTACTCATTTATCTTTTCACTTAAGATCAATATCTGCCCATTTCCCCCCACCCCCTAGCTTTTAACAACCAACACTGTGTTTTCTGTTTTCATGATTTTGACTTTTAGATTTTCCATATGTATGGTACTATGCCATATTTTACTTTCTGTACTTGATTTAGTTTCACTTAGAATAATATTCTCCAAATTTATCTATGTTGTCACAAAGGCAGGGCTTCCTTCTTTTTAGAGACTAAACTATTCCACGATATACATGTAAACACACCTATGTTTTATTCATTCATCTATCAATGACTATGTCCATATCTTAGCCATTTAAAATAATACTGCAATGAACATGAAAGTACAGATATCTCTTCAAGAATGATTTTGTTTCCTTTGGATATGTGGCCTAAAGTGAGATTAATGGAGTGCATAGTAGTCTAATTTTAACTTAATGAGGTACCTCCAACTAGCTTTCTATAATGTCTATCAATTTACATCCTCACCAACAATGCACAAGGGTTCCTGTTTCCTTGCCAACACTTGCTATTCTTTAAACATTTGATAAAAGCTATCTCAATAGGTGTGAGGCGATATCTCATTGTAGTTTTGACTAATATTTCCTTGAGGATTTGTAATTTGTTGGGCACATTTCATGTGGCCATTGGTCACTAGAGGAAAAAGATGTCTTTTCAGGTCTTCTGTCCATTGCTATAGCCTAAATAATTGTTTTCTTCCCAAATTCATATGCTGATAACTAATCCTCAAAGGTGAGGATTAAGGGTTGGGGTTATTAGGAAGTGATGAGATTATACCTTGATAAAAGAGACCAAAAGGAGCGTTTGCTTGAACTTGCCTGCATTCAGAACTGTTAGTAA
Source organism: Cavia porcellus (assembly GCF_034190915.1). Classification (NCBI taxonomy): domain Eukaryota; kingdom Metazoa; phylum Chordata; class Mammalia; order Rodentia; family Caviidae; genus Cavia; species Cavia porcellus. The sequence goes on along the minus strand of NW_026947486.1, from coordinate 34,879,725 downwards.
TAAATTCCTGCTGATTGCTTAGTTTAGGATATTGTTAAAGCAACCTGAACTAAGATACCCGTTTAAAAATACAGTTATGGGGCTGGGGGTTTAGCTCAGCGGCATAAGTGCCTGCCTTGCAAGCAGGCAGTCATAAGTTCAATCCCTGGTACCGATAAAAACGAAAAAGACCAAAAAAAAATACAGTTATTTGTTTTCTTCTTTATAAATGTTGGATATTAATCCCTCACCAGATATATGATTTGCAAATTCTTTTCTAAGTCTATAGTTTGATTTTTCTTTTTGTTGATTGCTTCTAGGAGTTTTGCGTTTTTAGGTCATATATTTCAGTCTTTAATCCACTTTGCATTGATTTTTGTGCATGTTTTAAAATAAAGAGCCAATTTCATCATTTTGCATATGGTTATCCAGATTTCTCAACATTGCCTATTAAAGAAACTATTATATTCTAAGTACCTTTGTTGAAAATTAATTGGGTATATATGTGTGAGTTATCTGTAAACTTTTTGCTCTACTCCATTGTTCCATTTTTTTTACACATGTACCATGATGCTTTTATTTCCATGCTTTTGCAATATAATTTAAAATCAGGAGACATGTGATGTCTCCAGCTTTGTGCTCTTTCTTTGGTTGCTTTAACTACTCATGGCCTTTTGTAGTTTCATATTAACTTTAGAATAGCCATTTCTATTTATGTGAGAAGTGACATTGGAATGCTATGGAATGCATTGAACCTATAGATTGTTTTGGGTATTATGGACATTTTAACAATATCAATTCTTCCAGTATATGAACGCAAGATATCTTTCCAAATATTTGTGTTCGCTTCCATTTATTCCATCGGTGTTTAGTAGGTTTCAGTGTACAGCACTTTCCTTTCTCTGGTTAAATTTATTCCTAAGTATTTTATTCTTTTTGATGTTATTGTAAATGAGAGTATCCTCTTTATTTCTTTTTTGAATAGCGTTTTGTTAATGTATAGAAACACAGCAGACTTTTGTATGTGGATTTTTTGTGCCTCATATTGAATTGAAAGTCTTCATACTCAGTCACATTCCCTAGAACTGTTTTTTCATGTATGGTATTTGTTATTTGGAATTACATTCTTTCTATACTTAATTGTTGAGAGATTTATCATGACAGAATGGTGATCTTTTTCAAATGCTTATGCTCTGGTGTATTTAGATGACCAGAGTATTTTTATTTTTTATTCTGTCAATGCAGGGTATCATTTTTATTGATTTCCATATGTTGAATCATCTTTGAATCTCAGGAATAAATCTAACTTCATCACCATGTATGATACTTCCAATGTGATGATGAATTTGATTTACTAGTATTTTTTGAGAATGTTTTATCTACGTTGATCAGAAATAATAGCTTGTAATTTGTGTTTTTGTGAAGTGCTCTTGTCTGGCTTTCATGGCAAGGTAGTGCTGGTCTCATAAAATGAGTTTAGAAATGTTCCCTGCCTTCAATTTTTTGGAAGGTTTTGAGGATTTATATTTATTCTTCCTTAAATATTTGTTAAAATTAATCAATGAATACATCTTATATGGGGCTCTTCTTTGTTAAATTTTTTATTATTTATTCACTTAAGTTTTATTTGTTTGAATTTTCCCACTTTTTATTATTTTGTTTAACTAAACAAAAATTATTTATTTATTTATTTTTATCAGTACTGGGGATGTAACTCACGACCATGTGCTTATTTATTTATTTATTTATTTATTTATATTTGTATTGTCTTTTTCCTTCTGCTAAATTTGGACTGAGTTTGCCTTTTTGTCTAATCCCTTGAGGTGTAAATATAAATTATTTGTTATTTTCTTCTTGGTGTTTATCACTGTAAATTTTTCTCTTAGAGCTCTTTTCTTGAATCATGTAAGTTTTAGCACATTGTGTTTCAATTTTCATTTGTCTCAAGATATTTTTTATTCCCACTTGTTTTCTTCTTTGACCCACTGATTCTTCAGAAGTGTGTTTAATTTCCACATTTTAAAAAATTTTTCAGTTTTCCTCCTGTTACGGATTTCTAGTTTCATATCATTGTGGTTGGAAAAGATACTTGATATGATTCGAGTCTCTTAAACTTGTTAAGGCTTGCTTTGTGACCTAACACATGATCTACCCCAGAGAATGTTTTGTGTAAGCTTTAAAAGAATATATATTCTCTTGAATGCTCTGTATCTGTCTGTTATATCCATTTTATCTCACATGTAGTTCCAGTCCAATATTTTCATGTTGATTTTATGTATGGATGATCTATTCATTATTATAAATAGAGTATTTAAATAACCAACTATTATTATATTGCTGTTTATTTCTCCTTTCAGATCTATTAATATTTATCTTATATATTTACATGTTTTGACACTGACTGCTTATATATTTATGATAATTTTATATTCTTGGTGAATTGAGTCTTTTATCACTTTATAATGACCTTACCTCTTGTTATCATTTTTTGTAGTCTGTGGTGTCATAAGAAAAACTATTCCTGTTCTCTTTTTGTTTATTTGCATAGAATATCTTTTTCTATCCCTTCATTTTCTTCTTACACGTACTCTTACAGCTTCAGTTTTTAAAGTAGTCTTCTTTTTAGCCTTTGGCATTTTTAGTATATCATCGATTTCCTGGCTTACAGAATTTCTACTGAAAAGATCTGCCTGTAGGGTAATGAAGTTCCCCTCATATATGACAAGCCTCTTTCTCTGCTAATACATGTCTCTATTCATCTTTGATGTTTTTACAGTTTTCTTGTAATGGATTTTTGTGAAATCCTCTTTGAATTAGGCTCACATAGAGATGTTTTGAGCTTAATTTACCGGGATGTCCATATTTGTCCTCAGAGTGGGAAAGTTATACAGTATCTATAATACTATAGTATTATTTAAGGTAAACTTGGATTATTTGTAAATATACATTGTGAACTCTAGACAACCACTGAAAAAAATACAGCTAATATATTTAGAGACAAGAAGAATTTGAATCAAAATGTTCAATTAAATCACAGAAGACAGGAAATGAATGAAAGACAAAAATAGGAACAAATTACAAGGGCAAAAAATAGGGACTAGTAGCAAATATGTTAGCTATCCACTCAACTATATCAATTATAATCTCAATGAGTCAATTAAAATCAGTGGTTCTGAGAGTGAATAAAAAAATAAGACTCAAATCTGTATTGTTTATACAGAACCCATTTTAATATATGGACACATTTAGGTTAAAATTAAATGGATGTAGAAAGAGATATTGTGCTACCCCTAATCAAAAGGGCAAGAGTAGGAAATTAATTTTAAGGGAAACAAATTTAAAAGCAAAGAAAATTATTAAGGATAGTGATAGGCATTGCATGATAATAAGAATATGGCTTAGTTCATTTTTGTGTCACTATAACAGAATCTTTAAGACTGGATAATTTATAAAGAAAAGAGGCTTATTTATGTCATGGTTCTGGGAGTACAAAACTATGGCATCAACATCACCTCAGTTTCTGGTAAGAGCCACATAGCAGAAGAAAGCAAGTTTGTACAGAAGAGTATATGTGAAAGTGTGAGGGGAGGTTCTCTCATTTTATAATAAAGTGCTTTCACAATGACTAACCCATTCTTGTAGAAACTATATTCATCCCTTTGTGAGAGTTGCACCCTTATGATTTAATTACCTCTTAAAGGCCCCACCATCTCTTTACATCATAACACTGGTAATTAAATTTCAGCATGAGTGTGGGTTGTGATAAACTACACCCAAACCATAACGGAGGGTCAATACTCCAAGACCCTTAGCGTGTCATCAGTGTGATATAAAAATATGTTGAATATTTAGTTTCTTTTTAAAAATTATTACAATGTAAGGTACATGGCTATTAAATCCATTCAAAAGAATTCTCCTTCACTTCAAATATATTTATAATTCTTCCTGAAGCAGTTCTGGAAGTCCTCTTTCTTAAGTATGTTTCATTACATTTCTATGTTTGCCTCAATGTCTTGAATCTATTTAGAACAATTACCTTTCATGACCATTTTAACTTTGTTGGAAAGCCAGAAGAAGCACAGTGCAAGATTCCTGAATAAGGTGGGTGAGGACACATCATAAAGTTTTACAAACTTGCCTTTCCATTGGATGGCACTTAGTAGCAGCATTCACTGTATTTTTACTCACACCTTATAAAGACATGCCACAAAAGAGGACTCTCAGAACTGCTTCAGAAAGTGGCAAGAACAATGGCATGTGTGTTTGATATGAAAGGAATATTTTGAGGGAGATTAACAACCAGGTGTCTTTTATTGTGATACATTTTTAAAATTTAAACATTCAAAATTTACTCCATTATAGGGGTGGGCATGCAGCTTAGCAGCACAGTGACTGCCTGTCAAGTTCGAGGCCCTGAGTTAAATTCCTGGTACCAAAAAAGAAAAAAGAAAACTATTTACTCCATCATAAAGCTAAAAATACATGCAGATTGTTTAAATAACTACCTAGTAGACACAAGACTAGGTTTAAGTATGTTACTGTTGCCACACAGATGATGCTATATTAATTCAATACACTCCCCTTTGGGTTCTGACATTTTCAGACCACCAGCAGCCCTATCCCTGGTAGGAAGGTGTGTTGGACTAGGTATGATGTCATTACATTTGTGACATTACTGAATTGCTTACATTAATTTCCTCAACTTGAAGGGCAGATATGTTAATGGTAATAAAGCTCGAGACCCAGAGGAGGAAAACATTTGTTTTTATTTCCTCCATTTTCTTAGGTTCCTCCTCCAATGACTCACAGAGAAAAAAAATTTAACTGTGGTGTTTAATCTAGTTCCTAAATTGGTCCAGGACTGTGGCTCAACTGGCTTACCTAAACTTGTTTCCCATGGATGTTTGCATGTATGCATGCGCACGCATGAGTGCGTATGTGTGTGCAATTTGTGTAGTGTATATTTAGGCTCATTTATGTAAAACTTATCCCTTGTTTTATATCTTCATGTCATGCCCCCTTGAATCAAAGCCTACAAGTAAATTTAATCCTTTTAAAATTGAAAAAAAATAAGCATTCACCACATATGTTTCTGGTCATGAACTGAACTAGATGACACCAGAATAAAATCAAGTTCAACATTGAACTAACCACTGAATTTGATTCTATTATCATCCAATTAGTTTGTGACCAGAATCATGGAAAGAATCAAGTTTATGAACTGAGATATCACTGTATTCTAATCATTCCTTGTATGTGTCAAACCACAGAGTACCAAAATATGTGAGGTAAAAATCTGGTAAACTGTGTGGATAAATAGATTAATTCATGATTGTAGTTGCAAGCTTTAGCACTCCCTTATCACAAATGAACAGATTAGTCAAGCAACAAATTATTAAGGATAGCTTAATTCAACAGCACCATCAATCAACTGATATAATGGACATCTGTAGACTACTTCATCTTATGAAAGTGACACATATATTCTTCTCAGGCTCACATTGAACATATAACGAAATAGACCACATTCTGAGCCATAAACACACTGAAATGAATTTAAAAGAATACAAGTTATTTGAATAATGTTTGCTCTCACATTGCAAGGAAATTAAGTTAGAAGTCTGTAACAGAGCCAGGCATGATAGGGCATATATTCCCAGAACTGGGGAGGCTGAGACAGGAGGATCACTGGGAGTTCGAGCCCAGCCTGGGCTACAAAATGTGTCCATGTTCAGCCTAAACTGTATAGTGAAACTCTGTCTCAGAAATACCAAAAAAGAAGAAGAAGAAGAAGAAGAAGAAAGAAAGAAAGAAAGAAAGAAAGAAAGAAAAGAAGTCTATAACAAAAGGATAGCTAAAAACTTAAAAAATACTTGGAGATTAAACTATTAAATAAAACATGAGTCAGAGACAAAAAAACTCAACAATATTACAAAATATTTTAAACTAAATGAAAGATATTTTAAAACTTACCAAAATTCATGAGATACAGCAAAAGCAGTGCTGATAGGGAAATTTATAAAATTGAATGCACATTTTAGATAAGAAGAAAGATTTAAAAACCAAGCATCTAAGCTTCTATCTTAGAAATCCAGAAAAAGAAGAGCAAATTAACCTCAAAGTAAGTAGAATAGAAATAAAATTAGAGCAGAGATCTGTTAAATTGATTCACAAGAATGACAAACACAGGGGCTGGGGATTTAGCTCAGTGGCATAAGCGCCTGCCTTGCAAGCAGGCAGTCATGAGTTCGATCCCTGGTGCCAATAAAAACGAAAAAGACCAAAAAAAAAAAAAAATGACAAACACATCAATGAAACTGATAGAATTCAAAAGCTATTTCTTTGACGAGATTAATAAAACTGATAAGCTCCTAAACAAGCTCAGAAAAAAGAGAGAACACAATTACTAATATCAAGAATGGAAAAGGAACATCACTGAAGATCATATGAACTTTAAAAGTGCAATAAAGAAATATTATGAACATTGTATGTCCATATGTTTGAGAACCTAGATGACATGAACTAATCCCTTAAAGACACAGTGCTGCAGTGCTGGTCAGAATGAACATAAATTAAATCTCATACATGTTGGTACGATATATATGTATACACACACACACACACACACACACATATAGTTACAGTCACTCTGGAAAATAGTATGGATGGTTACTTAAAAACTAAACATACACTTTTCTATGAAACTCATCAATTACAATCTTGGGCATTTATCCCAGAGAAATGAAAAGTTGTCTACCCAAAACCTGTGCATACTTGTTCATTTATAGCAACATTATTTGTAAAAGCCAAAACCCAAAAACAAACCAAATGACCCTAAACAGGTGAGTGGTTGAACAAACTAGTATATTCATTCCATAGACTACTGTTCAGCAATAAAAAGAAACAAACTCTTGATACATGCATGGATGATTCTCCAGAGAATTATGCTCAGGGATAAAAGCCAGCCTCAAAGATCATACACTATACTATTCCTTTTATATAACTTTCTCAAAATGACAAAATTATATAGTTAGGGAGTAGATCAGTCATTATCATGGTTTAGGGACAGTGGAGGGTGAAAAGGAATGGGTATGACTATAAAGAATTAGCATGCAAAAGATCTTTGTAGTGACAGAAGAATTTTGTGTTTTATACAAATTTCCATTTGAAAAAATGGTATAGGGCTATGTTTGCCCAGTGTTAGTTTCCTCAAGTTGCTATTTATTATTATTATGAAAGATGTATCTATTAGGGAACACTGAGTAAATAATACATGGAACCACCATGTGCTTTCCCTTTTTTACTCACACATTTTAAATTGAGAAATGATGTTGATACATTGAAATTCAGCCTTTAAACATATAATTTAGTATATTTACTTTCATCCAAATATCATTACTAATTTCAGAATACTTTCATCACTCTAAAGGAAACTCAGTATTAGCAGTTGCATTCTGTTTCTTCCACCATCTCCTAGGCCCTGGCAATCACTAATTTACTTTATTTTTATTTAAAGAGAAAAAAAAAACAGAAAAAGGGGTAGAAATACTATAGAATTTCAGAAAAATAAACAATAAGAAATCACTAGTTGATAAGTTACATATTGTCATCTTAGAAATAGTAGTTCAAATTATAAAATTAAAGCATACAAAGTGATATTCAAATAATTACATTGCAAACAGTTCTGCTCAATGATTCAACAAAAACTTAGTAATATGATTATCAGTCCTACATACTTGATTTTTATCTTAAAGAGGGTAAGATTTAACATGTCAAAACAGAACAAAAGAGTTCATAAGGAAACAATTTAAAGAAACAGATTTCAAGGCAAGTCCACTGGAGATCTTCACTGTCTATCGTCTCTAGTTTTCTTCCAAATAGTTGTCTCCATCTTCACACACATTGAATATATACTGGACATTATAGAACTAATCAGATCATTACAGGATGATGAAGGTTTTTTAGGTCTTCAAGACCTGATTTTGGGGAAATCAAAAATGTCTACCATAATGTTTCTCAGTTTCTTCATACTAGCTGTCTTTATCTTATTAGGCTGAAATTGAACATAAGAAATTAGACTAATATCATTCTGAACAGTGAATGATAGTATTGCTAGATTTCATATCATAATGCTACAGAATTAGCACTGGGTTTCTTAGTGTCTCTTCTTCGGAGCATCCGTTCATTACATCATGTATTATATAATCGTTCCCGTAAAGAGTTTAGAAATTCTTCCCATGTTTGACTCTCTACATGTATATCTATCCTTTCTGTATTATAGGGAAAAATAGATCAAAACAAGACAAAAAATAAATTCCTAGAAAAACATGAAAAAAACAAAAGGACCACAATATTAGGTGATCTACAGTAGTTACTATGCTTTCTCTTGTTATTTTCAATAGAATTGTCCACATCATCAGGTATTACATAGTTAAGCATAGCATTACATAGCTATTTTTATAAAAACACAACTTTGAAGACATTGTAGGACTTGAAAGCAGTTAATAATAAAAACTGGAATGGATATCTTTTACATCTTCTCAGGATGCTTTATATATTTTGGGTCCCTAGCTCCTATAGTTTTTAGACTAAGGGGTCAACCTGTTATCTATCTGAGTGTTGCTGAACCTTTTTACCCCTGAGCTTAATCTTGATCTGTACTCCTTTGCTTACTAAAGTCATAAAGGTTTTCCTTACTTCCAGCTGTGTAGTTCTACACTGCACAAAAGTGTCATAACTTTCCAACCTATCTGTGGCTGCTCGATGAGTTGTCCCTATTTCTCTCTGGTTTCCTGTCACATATAGCATTGTTTTCTCATCTTTGACTTTCAGCTTATTAACCCTCTTTCAGGTTGAGTGCATCTCTTGTTTAGAGCCTCTTGATGGACCCTGCCTCCTAATCTAATCTGCCTGTGTTTCTTTTTTGTTAGTGTATCAAGGCTATCTATATTAAAGATTATAGCTTACCATCTCTGCCTCATCTCTGCTATTCTATTCTTCTGCTATTACTTGTCTACTTTACTCCTTCATTCCACTGTCTGCCCCATTCTTTGAGGCCTCTCTGCCACTGTTGCTGGAATCCTGGTATTTTTTCCTCTCTCTCTCTGGAATGTCCTTCAGTATTTTTTGTAGGGTTGGGTTGGTGGCCATGAATTTCCACAGTTCCTCCTTGTCTTGGAAATATCTTGTTTCTCCATTAATTTTGAGAGAGAGTTTTTCTGGGTACATCAGTCTTGGTTGGAAGTTATTTTCTTTCAGTGCTTGGGCTATTTCCCCCCATGTTCTTCTCAATTTGAGAGTTTGTGTTGATAAGTCTGTCATTATTTTGATGTTTTGTCCTTTGTAGGTGATCTGCTTCTTTTCTCTGGCCGCTTTTAATATTCTGTTCTTGTGGTGGATTTCTGATATCTTGATTGTTATATGTCTGGGTGTAGATCTGTTTTGGTTGTAGGTGGCTAGAGTTCTGTATGCCTCATTTATCTGGATATCATTTCTTTTTCCTATGCTTGAGAAGTTTTCCTTAATTATATCTGTGAATAGTCTTTGTAGTTCATTTGTAGTTACTCCTGCTTCTTTGTTCATGTTTTTTATTCTTAAGTTATAAATCCTCTTGTCGTCTTCTAGGCTTTGAATTGTTTCTTCCTGGTTCCTTGTTATTTTTAAGATATCTTTTCTTTCACAATCACATATCATAAATCTCTCTCTTCAAGTTTTGAAAGGCTAACTTTAGTTTCTATCTTGGCATTTTGCAAACTTTCAATGGAGTTTTTAGTTTCCTGGTAATCTCTTTGGATCTGTTTCATGTATTCTAGATTTTGTTTATATTCTTCATCAAAGGTTTCTCTTCCTTTTCTGAGTTCCTCCATTCTTTTATCTGTGTTCTCTTGGGAGGGTCTTAGGGTTTCTTTAATTAATCTTTTTATATCTTACCTCACTTGGATCAGAAGTACAGTTTTAAATTCATCTATAAGGTGACGAAGGTATTTCTTTATGTCTGCTGATGCTGTGTCTAATATTGCATGATTACTGCTGTGGTTATCTTCTGTGTTTACCTCTCTTGGGCTTATTTTCCCAGGGTCAGTGGCTGGAGGGTTTTTTTTTTTTTTTAATTTCTATCTCTTGTCATGTTTCTTGTTTCTTTCAGACAGGTGTGTCCTGGGGGGTCTCTGGCCCTCTCCGTGTTGCTTAGGGTCTTTCCGAAGCATGCTGACTGGGGTTTTGTTGCTCTCCCCAATTTGCTGTTATCTGAGGTACACGCAGGGATGTAGGGATGCTGCAGGCTAGCCTTGAGCCTCTGAGCCAGTCCACCCGCAATTTCCTTCAGCAACTCAAGTTGTACCTTGTGGGTGTCACAGAGTCGTGATCTTTTTATCCCTGGCTATTGGGTGTCCACCAGAGGCGTAGCTCAGCCCCAGCAGAGCCCACCATTCTTTTCTGTGCCAGGGGTGGCTGACTGACACTGCTGCAGCACCAGGATCTGTCCAACTCCAAGATGTTCTCCAGACAGTGACAGCAGCCATGGGACCCAATGCACAGCACTCACCAAGAATAAATGCAGTTTTTCCTCTTGACTACTCCATGCTCCACCGTGTCCTCATGATGAGGCCTTGGGACTCAACAGTTCCCATTATCAGCAGCCATGGCTTCAGCTCAACCTTGAATTGCCTGACTTCATGGCACTCCCAGTACAGTGCGGGCTCGTCTTAGTGACCTTGCAGGGCTCCAGCTCTCCACTCACGTTTTTCCTTCCTCCACAGAGGTATATTCTAGCTTGTGTTTTTTGCATGTCTAGTTCAGCATCCTGCCTTTTCAGAAAACTCTGTGGCACCCAGCTTTGGCACCCAGGTGCATGGTTCTCTCTGTGGCCTCCTCTGGCATGGGGCCCTGGGACCCAACTTCCAGTACTCACAGAGAGCCAGTAAAGCTTTCCCCATTGGCTCCACTCTAGACTGTGCCAGGGACTGATTCATTGAATCCCATTATCGGCAGCTGTGGTTTCAGCACAACTTTGGATTGTTGTCTAGGGTGCACCCAGCACAGCACGGAACAGGTCTCAGTGAGGGTGTTGGGCTACAGCCCTCCACCCGTGCATTTCATTCCTCTTCCTAATTTTATTTTTCCCTTTGGTTTCCTCCTGGCTTAGTAAAAATCATCCTCCAATCGTCTGGCCCTCTCCATGCTGTCAAATTCTAGCATCTGAGCGGCCTTCCCCACAGAGGCTCTCAATCCAGCCCCTATCAAGCCGCCATTTTTTCACCCTCACTAATTTACTTTTTAACTCCATATTTTCTTATTTCAAACTTTTCACATAAATGGAATCATATAATTTGTGATTCTCTTAAATGTCTTCTTTCACTTAGCATAATGTTGTCAAGGTTCATCCATGTTTTTAGCATGTATTCATGAATGTTTTTCCTGTTTTGATTTTTTTTTTTGTACTGGGGATCAAATCCAGGACCTTCACATTAAGCTACATCCTCAGCCCATTTTATTTGTTTATTTTTAGATAAGGTCTCTCTAAGTCACTAAGTTGCCCACACTAGGCTCAAACTTTGGATCCTCCTGTCTCAGAGTGCTGGTTTACAAGTGTGCACCATAATGCCCAGTAGTACTTTATTTTTTGATGGAATATTTCATTGTACATATATACTTCATTTTGTCTATGTATTTATCAGCTGATTGACATAGAAGTTATTCTTACTTTTTGAATATCATGAGTAATGTTGTTGTGAATATTTATGTATAAGTTTTTGTGTGAATATGTTTCCAATTATCTTGCTTGTATACACAGTACTAAGAATGGAATTGTTGGGTAGTATGCTATGTTTAACATTTTGAGGAATAGCCAGGTCATTTTCCAAAGAGAATGCACTACTTTACATTCCCACCAGCAGAGTGTAATGGCTCAGATTTCTACTTATCACTGTCAACATTTGTTTTGGCCTTACATTTTGATTATAGCCTTCTTTGTAGGTATGAGGGGTATCTTGTTGTTTTAAACTTGTGTTTCACAGAAGATTAATGATTTTGAGCATTCTTTCCTGTGCTTGTTGGCCATTTGTGTATCTTCTTTTGGACAAACATCTATTTAAATCTTTTATTCATTTAAAAGTTGAGCAAAACACATTGAGCATCATTATAAATATTGTCTTTTTATCATCAATTTCTCTCTCTCTCTCTCTCTGTCTCTCTCTCTCTCTGTCTGTCTCTCTCTCTGTCTCTCTCTCTCTCTCTCTCTCTGGACTTGATATGTAGCACAGGCTGGACTTGAACTGATTTATGTAGCCCAGGCTGGCCTCAAACTCACTGTGACCCTCCTATCTCAGCCTCCCAAGTGCATGTGCCACCATACCCAGTTTATCATAGATTTTTTGCGTGCAATTTAGTATTTTTTATTTTTTAAAATTTTTTGTTAGTACATGTATGTAGTGTATGCATTTTGCAGTCATTTTGGGGAGTAGGTACTTGTCACTTATTAATCAACTTTCCTTTCCTCCTCTAATTCCACTTTCTCCTTTTTCATTTTTGTTGATAATTATTAAACTTAATTCATATTTATGGTATATAATATTTACATTCATTGAGGTTATTAGGATTCTGTATCATCAATTTTTAAATGTTATTTATGTAGTCTGGATAGTAGTCCCTTATCAGATATATGGTTTGAAAACATTTTCTCACACTCTGTGGGTTGTCTTTTCACTTGCCTGACAGCCTCCTTTGAAGCACAGAATGATTTATTTGGAGGAAGTTCAATTTACCTGGTTTTTATTTCTTTTGTTGTTTGCCCTTTCGGGGTCTTATCTAAGAAACCATCATCTAACTCAAGGTCAAAAATCTTTATATCTATGTTGCCTTTTAAAAGTTTTATAATTTTAGCTGTTAAATTTTGTTCCTTGAGACCCAACCCAAAAATGGGCATGTGGGATAAATACGCATTTCTCTGATGAAGAAGTACAAACAGCAAATAAATATATGAGAAAATATTCAACATCATTGGTCAATTGAGAGACGTAAATCAAAACAATGCTGAGATTACATTTCACCCCCGGAAGAACGACTATTACCAAGAAATTAACCAATAACAAATGCTGGTGGGACTATAGGGGAAAAGGAACCCTTCTCTACTGTTGGTTGGGAATGCAGACTGGTGCAACCACTTGGAAGTCAGTATGGAAATTCCTCAAAAAACTAGGACTACAGGTTCCATTTGACCCAGCTATTCTTTTTCTTTATATTTTACCCGAAGAATTAAGATATCACAGCACAGTGACCCAGCTATTCCCTTTCTGGATATTTTCCCAGAAGAATTAAAATCAACCTAACATCTTATTAAGATTAAGTAAGGAGGAGAAGAGGGATTGAAAGAAAGGGAGGGGAATGGGGAAAAAAGAAGACCTAAGGCATATGATGTACAGATTCCATATGATGGGTGTGATCATTATGTATATCTAAATTGAACCAGTATATTTAATAAAAAGAGAAATGGTTAAAGGTTTAGTTTTTTGATACATTTTGAGTCATTTTTTCATATAGTATAAGTTAGGTGTCTAAGTCTATTCTTTTGCATGTATCTACAGATACATGCAAAAGAATGTGTATCTATAGATATTATTCATTGATAACTGACTTGTTTAACAACCGTTTGGATTTACAACCCAGACATGCTGCTCTGGCTTCTTGGATTTAAGACACATCATTTTTTTGGTACAGATCTGTACAGCTTGTTCATAGAGCCTCAGTGTCTTTTTTGTACAGTAACCTTATACATACACTATTGTAATTTTTGCTGATCATTCTGTATAGTACCGTACCATAGTTTTACATTATGTTATACATCACACTACTGTATGTAAGAGTTATGCAAATAAAATCAAAGTCATCAAGTTGGTGTTTCCTTTGACTATGTCTTTGTTCTGAATATTGCAATGTATATACTACATACAATTCCTCATTTAGAGACCAATTCAGCTACGAATCTAGTCACAGGCTTGAAGTCAATTGTTAAACAACAGATGTCTGTAATGATGTCAGGATTAATCATTGAAAAGACTATTTCTATTGAATAGTCTTGTCACACTTGCCTCAAGTCATATAAGTATATGTGTTTATTTCTAGATTCTCAGTTATATTTGGTTCATGTATATGTCTTATATTTTTTTTTTTGGTTTGTTTTTGGTTTTTTTGTCTTTTTCTTTTTTTTTTTACTGGTACCAGGGATCGAACTCACGACCACACACTTGCAAGGTAGGTGCTTATGCCACTGAGCTAAATCCCCAGCCCCGTATATGTCTATCTTTATGGTAGTACAGTACCACATAGTCTTTATTTACTGTAGTTGTATGCAAATTTTGAAATCAAGAAGTTTTTAAAAGTTGACTTACTTTTGTAGTTTCATTTAAGTGTTAAAATCACCTTGTCAATTTATGGGGGAGTAGCTAGGATTTTGATAAGGAATTTTTTTTCTAATCTGTAGATCAGTTTGGTAAGTATTGATATCTTAACAGCATTCTCTTCCCATTTGTGATAACGGGGTGTGTCTTTTTATTTTAGTCTTGTTTTATCTCATCCAGTGTTTTATAGTGTGCAGTCTTGTTGATTTGTAATTATTTCATTCTTTCTTTTGATGCTATTGCAAATTGAATTTTACTTTTCTCTTTTTCTGTCTCTCTGTTTCTGTTTCTGTCTCTGTCTCTCTCTCTCTCTCATGCATGCGCGCGCGTGCGCGCGCGCGCACACACACACACACACACACACACACACACACACACTCACACACACACACACACTCACACACTGGAGTCTTTATGTTGCCTGAACTGGCCTCAAACTCCTGGATTTAAGTGACTCCTGTCTTAGTCTCCCAAGTAGCTGGGACAATAGGCATGTGCAGGGACAGTAGCTATTGGAATTGTTTTCTGCATTCTGTTTATGGATTGTTACTGTAAATGCATAAAGATAAATTTTTTATATTCATCTTGTATTCAATGATCTTATTAAATTGTTTTATTGGTTCTAACAATTATTTTTTGTGGCTTTCTAAGGATTTTCTTAAGCCAATTTCAGTAGTGTGCATCTTTGTAGAAATTTTGTTCAATTTGACTTCTGGGCTTTCTCATTTGTTAACTTGCAGTTTTATTACTGTATAATTGTTTTCGTTTGTGTAAAGTTGATAGCAATGTATTCTCTTTTATTCCTGACTTTAGTAATTAGAAATTACTTTTATTGTTTAGCATAGCTAAATGTTAGACCATTTTCTTGATCTTTTTGAACTATCACTTTTAGGGATCTTCAATTTTTCTTTACACTTAACCCCCCTTTTATTTATTTATTCTCTAGCATTTAGTATGTCTTTCTTTAGCTTCATTTGTCTTTAGTCTGTTCTCATTCTAGTTATCTAAGTTGAAAATTAGATTATTGGCATGAGATCTTTTTTCATTTTTTAACACAGGCAATTTCTGTTATATGCTTTTCTTTAAGTAATGTGTCTGCTGCACTCTATAAATTTTGACATGTTGTACTTCATTCATCACAGATTATTTTCTAACTCCCATTGTTATTTGACTCATTGGTTTTTCAGGACTGTGCTCTTTCATTTCCATATATTTGTGGTGTCATCAACTTTCTTTCCATTATTTATTTCTAATTTCACTCCAGTGTGGTTGTAGAATATACTTTACATTACTTCATTTTAAATGTATTAAGATTCATCTTATGGACTAAAATATAGTATAATTAGATAACATTTCATGTGCATTTGAGAAGACCATGTATTCTTTTGTTCAGTGTTCATTAGGACTCAAAATGTTCAAGTCTTTTATTTCCATGTTGATTTTCCATTTTGTTCTATTTATGTATGTTGGGTATCTGTGGTTGGATGTTTATATATTTATAATTGTTATATCTCTTTGACACGTTGCCATTTTTATCAATATATTACTTTTTATCTCTAGACAAATTTTGTCTTAAATTCTATGTTGTATTTTATTCATATAACCACTCCAGTTCTTTTTTAGTTACTATTTGCTTATCTTTCTCCATCCTTGTACTTTCAAGCTATTTATGTTGGAATCTAAAGTGTGTCTCTTCTGGTAAAGGGTGGGGGTAGAAAAAGGCAGTAAGGAGAGGGTATCAGGGAGGATAAATATGGTCAAGGAAAATACATGTGTGTATGGAAATGTTACATTAAGTCACATAACTTTGTACAATTAATGAATCAATAATCATAATCAGTCATAGTCTCTTATAGAAAGCATACAACAGGATCACATTTCTAATTTCTATTTTCCCTCTCTCTTTCTTTAAATTGGAATATGTAATCCATACACCATTAATATAATGTCTAATAAGGTAGAATTTATATCTGCCATTTATTTTACATATATCTTATGCCTTTGTTCCTCCTTTCTTCCATTACTGCTTCTTTTGTGTCAAATAAGTATTTTTCTTGTATACCATATTAATCCCTATGTCATTTTTCTTTGCTTGTTTCCAGTTACTTGCTTTTTGATTACCCTGGGGGTTATAATTAACTTTTTAGTATAAATAACCCAGCTCATTTTAATGTAATTTGAATGCTATACAAAAACTTTGTTGCTCCACAGTTGCATTTCCCTCCCATTTCTTTATACTTTCATTAGCATATAAATATCTTTATACATTGGATCCAAATCAACACAAATTTTAAATTTTTATGCAATTATCTTTTAGATATGTTAATGAAATATTGTTGTTCTTTTTCTATGGATCCATGTTACTGTTTTTTCTCCCTGTGTCACTATTAAGTGTTTCTTGCAGGGCAGGGCAGGTTAGGTAATAATGGATTCTCAACCAATAATAGATTTTTGCTTATACTGAAATGTTTTAATTTCTCCATCATTTTTTTGAGGGGGAGTTTGGCTGGATATAAAAATCTTCATTGAATGCCTTTCAAATATGTTATCTCACACCATTCTGTCTCCACTATTTCGAATGGAATATAAACCATTAATTTTTATTGGAGATTCTTTTTATGTAGAATCTCCTTTTTATCCTTTTCCACTTTTGTGATCCTGTTTGACTTTTGATTGTTTGATTATAATATGTCTGGATGTAGAACTCTTTGAGTTTATCTTACTTTGAGCTCACTGAGCTCTTTGGCTATGTACCGTATCATTTCTAATTAATTGTGTAACATTTCAGCCATTATTTTTTCAAACATCTTTTATGATATTTTTTTGTTTGTATTTCTACGATTCCCATCATGGGTATGATAGTATGTTTGTTAATTTTTCATGATTCTCTGAGTTTCTTTTTATTATTCTTCATTATTTTATTTTTATCTTTCATTCTTCAAACTGTATATTAATTGATCTATATTCAAGCCTAAAGTTTTTTTTGCACTACACATATCTGCTGCTAACTTATTTTAATGAATTTTTTCATTCTACTTATTATACTTTTCATCTCCAAAATTTATATTTGGAACTTTAAATATTATATTTGTAAGTTTTAAATTTTCCCTGCTTGGTGAAACAGTGCTATTAAATTTTTCTCTATTTAGACTTTCTTTCCCTTAATGGCTTGAGCATATTTTAAAAATCTCTGTCTAGTAAGTCCAATGTCTGGCCTTTATCAGGGACAATTACTTCTTAAGACCTTTTTTATTTTTTTTATTTTTTATTTTATTTATTTATTTATTTATTTATTTTTTGTCTTTTTCATTTTTATCGGTACCAGGGATCGAACTCATGACTGCCTGCTTGCAAGGCAGGTGCTTATGCCGCTGAGCTAAATCCCCAGCCCCCAACCTTTTTTATTTTAAAGAGAATAAAACAAAACAAAATAAAGCAAATCAGAACAGAACAATGCAAGTGATACAAGACTTTAAAACAAGACAACAGGAAATCAACAATGACTACCATAATATCTCTTGTTTTCTTCAAAATAGTTGTCCAAACCTTCACACATAATAAAATCAACCAAAATAAAATAGAATAAAATCAGTCAAAACAAAAGAATGAATGCATTACAGGACTTCAAAACAAGATAATAGGGACTGGGAAATGGCTAACATAGTGTCTGTTTTCTTCAAAATATCTGTCCATACTATCACACATAAAATCAAATAAAATAAAGCAGAATAAACACAATCAAAATAAAACAATGAAATCATCATAGAACTTCAAAACAAGATGATAGGAAATCAACAATGGCTACCATAATGTAGCTTGTTTTCTTCAAAATATCTGTCCATACTATCACACATAATAAATTCAAATAAGGGCTGGGGGCTTAGCTCAATTGCATAAATGTTGGCCTGACAAGTGTAAGGTTGTGAGTTTGATCCCAGGTACCAATAAATAAATAAATAAAATGAAACCAATCAAAACAAGAGAATGAAATCATTATAAGAC
Organism: Cavia porcellus; assembly: GCF_034190915.1. Taxonomy (NCBI): domain Eukaryota; kingdom Metazoa; phylum Chordata; class Mammalia; order Rodentia; family Caviidae; genus Cavia; species Cavia porcellus. Next base: position 34,861,351 of record NW_026947486.1, on the reverse strand, counting down.
TGCAAAACAAGGTAATTGAAAATCATCAATGGTTTCCATAATACATCCCATTATCTTCAAAATAGCTGCCAATACCATCAGACACAGTAAAATCTAACAAAACAAAGCAGAATAAAACCAAACCTAACAAAATTATGAAAATGATACAATAATTTAAAACAAGATATATAGGAAATTAACAGTACTTACCAATGTTCTTTTTTAGATGTTTCCTCCCCTATCACTTTCATAATATATTCTGTGCATTTTGGATTCCACTAATACCTTCAAAGTTTTTATACTAGGGAGATAACTTCTTGTTTACCCATATGAGTCCAAACCGTTTCACTCATGAGCATGATCTCCCGTTGCATCCATTTACCTAGAAGAGCCTCAAGATCATCCTACTTTATAGCTGAATAGCTTTCCGTTGTATGACAATACCAGATCTTTCTTATCCACTCTGCAGTTGGTGGGCAAATTACTCTTGCTTTTTTCTGGTCTTCTGTGACATGGAACAATTTTTTTCTGTTCTTTGATTTTCAGCCTATGAATTTCCTTTCAAGTTAAATGTATTTCTTGTATACAGTATATTGATAGATCTTTTTTCTTGATCCACTCTTCCTGTGTTCCTTTATTTGGTGAATTTAGACCATCTACATTAATAGTTATAACCAGCATGCACTGGTTCATCTTTGCCATGCTATCCTCCTGTTGTTGGTCCTCCACTTTTCCACTTCATTCAATTGCCTGTCTTGTTGGTGATTCCCCTCTGCTGCTGTTCCTGGAACCATGGACATCTTTATATTTCTCTAGAATATCCTTCAGCACTCTCTGTAGGGTTGGTTTGGTGGTCATGAATTCCTTCAGTTTTATTATTATTGTTATTATTATTATTATTATTATCATTATCATTATCATTATTATTATTATTATTATTTGTGCTGAGGATCAAACTCAGGACCTTGCTCTCACTAAGTAAGAACTTTTGCTCCTAAGCTAAACCCTTGGCCCCATCTTCAGTTGTTCTTTATCATGAAAGTATCTTAGCTTTCCATCAAGTTTAAAAGATGTTTTTGTAGAGTATGTCAATCTGGGTTGGAAGTTGTTTTCTTTCAGGATTTGAAACTCTTCACTTTAAAATCTTGACTTTATAATTTCTGTTAATAGTCTGCCATGATTCTGATTGGTTTTCCTTTATATGTTGTCATGGTTTATGTCTGTAGCTCCCAGGCCTCATGAATTTGCATTGTGCATTTGTGATGGTTCATTGTCTAGTGCTTGGATTGATGGTGTCAGTGCTCCACCCACATAGAGGTGGAGCCAGGATGTGATATAATGGCAGGAAGAAGGTGTGTTTTGCTCTGTGCTGGTTCCTGCTTGCTGTTTGCAGCAGCCATGAACTGCACCCCAGCCATGCCTGCCTGCCTTGGAGCCAACTGAGTGTGGACTGAAACCTCCAAAAACTGCAGGAAATAAACCTTTCCTTTCCCAACTTTGGGCTTCAGGTATTTTATCTCAGTGATGAGTAAAAAGTAATTAAGACATATGTGATGTTTCTTTTCTCTAACAACCTTTAATACTCTGTTCTTGTGCTGAATTTATGAGATCTTGGTTATTATATGTCTGGGTATAGATTTATTTCAGTTATGCCTAGTTGAAGTTGTATATGTCTCGCTTATCTGCATTCTAGATCCTATTTCCATATTTGGGAAGCTTTCTGCTATTACTTTGGTAAATAATCTTTTTTTTTTTCATTTGTGTTGACACCTGCTTCTTTGCTAATACCTATCACTGTTAAATTATTTCTATTTGCATCATCTTGCAGCTGTTGAATTGTTATTTCCTGGTTTCTTGTTATTTTTAAGAGATCTTTACTTTCACAATCACTAGCTGTGATCCTGTCTTCAAGGTCTGAAATCCTATTTTCAGTCTCTTTCAAGTGGTTTTACCAGCTTTCAATGGAGTTTTTAATTTCCTGTATATTTCCTTGAATCTGTTTCATGAATTGAAATTCCTTCCTATGTTGTTCATTCAAAGTTTCCATCATTTTCCTATACTCTTCTTTTTTTAAAAATCTATGTCTTCTTTAGATATGCTCAGCAATTCTTTCATTATGTTTATGATTTTTTCTTTACCTGAAGCATTATTTCTCATCTAATTACTTTTACAATCTCATTAAGTTGTTTATTTACCTAAGTTGCTATTCTCTCAGATTTCAGGTGTATGAATTCCATTGTCTTCCATGACTATATCTCCCAGGCCTGTTCTGTGTGGGCTGGAGGTCTGCGACTGCCTTTTGCTCTTTTACCTTGACATTCTCCTGGTTTCCTCTCAATAAGCTGGCTGTGAGGGTCCCAAGCACTTCCAACATTGACTGCCCCTCCATGGAATGGGACAAGCAACTGGGTTTCTCTGAACCCAGGTTCCTAGGCAGGTAGCAGGACATGGGGTGGGCTTCTCCAGACCCATGCAGCTACACTGAAGCTTTCCTGATAGCCAGGGGTACATGGTAGTGGGCCTGCTTCTTCTCTCAGCCTGTGTATCTGCACTGGGACTCCTGCAATGGTAACAGGCACACAGAGGTGTGTTTATCTGATTCTCCCAGTGGGCAGTGGCTGCTCAAAGGAAGCAAGGTTCTCCAGTGGTGGTCTGAAGGTTCCTGGGGCATACCTGGCTGCATCTCCCTATGCACACTGGCAGCCTAAGGGAAGCAAGCCTTTTGAAGGCAGAGGCAGAGAACTGGTTGTATATCCCTGTCCACACTCTACTAGGGACAATTTCTATAGACTGTTTTTTCCTCTATATATAGGCTATACTTTGATGTTTCTTTGTATACTCACATTTTTGTTGAAAAGCAAACATTTTATGTAGCATGATATTGCAATTATGAAAATCATATACCCCTTTTGTCAAGGTTGGTTGTTGCTGCTGTTCATGTGTTTAGTGAGTTTTCTAAACTAATTTTATAAAGTCTATATTCTTTGTCTTGTGTGGCCACTGAAGTCTCTGCTCAGTTAGCTTGTTGGTCAGCTAATGATTGGAAAGAAATTTTCTTAAATGACTAGATCTCATAAGTCTCTTATTCCTTGCCAAAGGGCTTCATATGCATGCATGTTGAAGGCATACCTTCAGGACTTAATCTGATAGTTTACAACTCCATTTTAGCCTTCCTACTACAACAAAACCTCAAAATCAACAAATTGAGAGCATTGGGTTTTTTCATTTTTGGGGGGAACATGTGCCCAGCCTTGTGTGGTCTCTTAGTACTATTACCCAGTTTTTCCAAGCCCTCTTGGGGACATAGTCTCTAACTTATCCCTTTAAGACTTCTGGTTAGCCCATATAACTTTAGCTATAGCCAGTACAACAGACAGCCGTGATATCAAATAATTGCCACTGATTATTTTCAACAAAAAAGTGTTTCCACTGGGTGAGCCCTAAGCCTGGTTAAAGACAAACCTTATGACCAGTGTCTTTATAGAGTCCAACAGACAGGTTAAGTAATGCCAATTCTCTGGGAATGAGAAGGACCTCTGATCCTATGATTCTTCCTCCAGTGGTTACCAGTCACAGGTTTCCATTGTGATTTCAGGATGTCCATTTTCAAAGCTATTGAGGAGCGGTAGAAGGTGGGTGAGGATCAGATGAGATAAAATGCCACAAAGATCACTATTCTTGCCATGATTCAGCCTCTTTTCTTGAATAGACTCCTTGGGTTCCTAAGATGCAGGGTTCTGACAATTATTCTGGCCATTTTTATCAGTGTTCTGTTCATTTTTATGGATAGTACTGTGTAGATCTTTTACTCTGCCATTTGTGTTGACATCTCTCTACCATCTTTTCAATTTCTTATGACTAAATAATGACAAAGCAAAAAAAAAACAGTTTAAAAATATTAAGGGGGAACTAGGGTATGAATTAACTACCAAATGACCTGGTCTGTTCACCCTACAAAACTTTGGTTTTATTTGCCCAACAAGCCTTTATTAAATATCTGCTCTTTGCTAGCCTCTGTGTTAGACAATAGGGTATATACCAATGAACCAAACAAAGCCCCTTCCCTCATGAAACTGACTTCCCAGTAGATGGAGACAGCCAAATATTCATAAAGTTAATAAACAATATGTTTGGCAGTTCTTAGTACTTTAAAGAAAATGAGGAGAGCAATCAGAGAATAATGGAAGTGATGGGAAGTACTACTTTAGCTGGAATGATTAGAAAAGGCTTCTCTGAGAAGGTGACACCTGAGGAGGAATCTGAATAAAGTAAGAGAGGTAGGCAGGAGGAAAAGTATCCCAAGGAATGGGGACAATACATGCTTGAAGTGTCTGAGAAAGAGCAAGGGGAGTGGCTTGAGCAGGGTGGTCAGGGAGGGAAGGGAGAGAGCAGGTAATGAAGCCAGAGAGGTAAGAGTAGGGGTAGAGTCAGATTCCATAGGCAGTGATTCTCAACCCTGGTTACACTTGCCCTTGCCTGGAGAGCTTACCAAATTCCTCTAGTTTACTAGAGCCTCTGGGCCTGAGACCCAGGCACCAGTATTGTTTTTCAAACTTCCTAAGTGACTCCAACATTCAACCAAGTTTGAGAATTTACAATATAATGTCTTTTAAGACATTCCAAGGTCTTTGGCATTTACTATTTTGCTGAGGGGCCAAGAGATGATTTTGAGCAGAGGCATAATACATATGATGTGGTATGCTTTAATGGAATTCTCGTTGCTTCTGTTTTGGGGTAGATCATAAGGAGAAAGAATGGAAGTTGGGAGATCAGGTAAGGGTCACTGTAAGCATCCAAGTAGAGATAAGGAAACCTAGATGATGTCATTTTAAAAATTGAAAATCTAAAGGTCAAAGTGAAGAAAGGACTGGGCCAAAGATCACCGCTAGTCATTGGTTTTCAAAGGTAGTATGAGGCTCAGAGCCGGGCATTCTGCCTTCTTGTGCAGCCTGTACTGACCCAACTATGCCCTCTTGGCAGTCATTGGAAAGTGAGGCCAGCCACAATGTCGCTCTCAAACTCCCACTGGGAGGGGTTGGGAGCTGATGCTTACACCCACAGTGGGAATGAAGCAGCAGCCTGCCAACTGCCATGGCAAGATGGCAGCTTGACTAGAACCCATGGGAATTCCTGAGCTTTTGCTCTCTGATTTCTGTGGAAGTGACTAGAAGGAACATACCAGAATTTACTGACTCAAGAGAAGCCATTCCTCCTTGGTGTACAGCAAATTTCATCTTATAAAGCATAAGGGCACCTGGTTCTTGTTGATCAGCTCTGGTCACTTCTGTAAGTGCTGGAGGCTGCAGCAGGGAAGGACAGGAAAAGGACATCATCACCTGGTTGCCAGGATATGGGATTGAGTCAAGTCACCTATGAAATAGCTCTCAGGCTAGTAGTCTAGGGCTTAGCCTGTGATCACACAGACTCTTTTTCAGTTTTTAGCACAAATATGTAGGAGATGAGAGCTCGCATTGTTTGCCACATCAGTCTCTGCCTTCTCAGGACAAATCCTCCAAGAATCTCTGTCTCCTAAGGAGGATATTATAGAGAGGTCTGGTCACTTGCCAAAGATCATGCAGCTGGAAAGTGGCAGGGCCAAGGCTTCAGTTGAAGTCAGTCTGATGGCTATGCCTGTGTACTTTCCTCTCTTACACACTGTCTTCCTTCAAGGAGCTTCTGGTCCACTTGAGAATATCTACATATTCTCATTGGGGATGAGGAACTCATGAAGCAGTCACAAGAAGGACCAACTTAGACCAATGGTGGGAATCCAAGGCCAGGAATATCAAGTCACATCCTTTCTGGACAGGTTGAAGAGGGAGAGCTAAAAGCTTTAAAGGCTGGACAGGACTTGGGCTGAAGAGAGAGTGGCAGAAAGGGCACTGCAGGCCAAAAAATCTGGAGATGACCAGAGAGAAGACAGGCCCACATATCTGTTCTTGCACATGTTTAACAAACAGTAGCATGTCATGTGCTTTGTACCAGGCCCTATTCTAAGGGATTTATGGTAACTAATTTAATCTTTACCACAGCACCCTGGAACCAGAAATCAATCTCTGGTGAGTCCAGCTTGACTGAGACACATGATCTACAAGCAGGAAAATGGAATGCAAGCTAGATTGATCCTTGTGTAGAATGACATGGATGTCAGGCTAACAAGTTTATATTCAACTCAGCAGGAGTAGAGAGTCACTGAATGTTTCTGAGAAAACATGAGAGAATATCAGAAGTGGGAGATTCATCCAGATGCCTCTGAAGAGGCTGAGGCAGCATCACAGGAGCAGTAGGAGAGGACTAGACCATGGGAAGGTATGAGGTAGATCAGTGACATATTTAAAAGATGGAAACAACAAGGAGAAGGAGGTTCTCAAATGGCTGGGATTTCACTGGTGTGAACATAGTGGGCCTAAGGGTAGGTAACCCAGGTCCTGAGCCCAGACCTGCTAGTAATATGCTACATGGTCTTGAATACATCCCTGGCCATCTCTGGGACTCATTCTCCCCATGTGCACAATGAGAAGGCTGAATAGGTTTATTAATATGACTCAGCCAGGGCTGCTGTTCTTGTTTGTACTTCTAAATGTCAGAGGAGGGTGTTATACTGATAACCAAGATGGAGCCTCCCAAATAAAAAGAAGCTGGCCCCTGGCAATAGTTCAGAGTGTAAGCGCCAGAGTCGAGACTCTTAGGGCCGTTATTCCTTAGTAAGCTGCTCAGTGGCTCACTTTCTTCTTTTGTGAGCTGGGGAGGATAAGCAGCATACCTTGTTGGCCTCTATGAAGACTCTCCACAATATGCACAAATAAGATGTGCTGCTCTCAATGCAAATGGCAGCCTCTATCTTTAACTCCTCCTCTTCTGATTGGTGGGTATAGAGGGTGAGAGAACCAGGCTTAGAGGCACTCAGATTCTGCGACTCACTTTATGGCACAACTTCCCAGCTCAAGCTCCAGCTGCTAAACACAGCACTTCAATTTACATAACTCTTTCCCACCCCAACAAGTAGAGGGCGTTGAAATGATTATCACCATTTACAAACAAGGTCCAGCCAGGATGTCAAGGAAGTGTTGCCCCCTAAAGCTAACTTTCCCACTAAGTCATATGTCTCTGGGAACTGTGAGTGCCTTTTCATGATGCACCAGGAAAAACTGAGGCCCTGAGAAGATATCTTCTTGGCCATCCCCAGATCCAGTGGAGACACTAGAGCCATGCAATAACAGGTGCCACCAGGAGCCTAGGCCTGGCTTTTATTTGTCACTGGGCTGGGCGCCATGCAGCTTGCCCAGGGCCATGATTCAGGCCCAAATTGGGGTGATTGGTTCCCTTCTTTATGTCTTCTCTTGTAACTCCAGCTTAACACTCCCCAGATGGCCATTCCTGCCGGCTCCCTGCCCACGCCGCCATTCAGACGGGAAAGCAATCATTTCACAGCCCTATTAATTAAAGACTAATTGCTGATTGGAAACACATTGACTGGGCCCTCCTACCCTGGGGATGGCCTGGCCCTACGAGACTCTGGCCCCTCAGCAGCTTGCTCCCTCACCATGCAGCAATGCAATTGGACCTGGACTTAGGCTAATGAGGTGTCAGCTGACTATTAGAACCACATTGATGGGGGAAGGCTGGTGACTGAACCATATAGGGGCTGCCACATGCAGTGGCCATTAGCTCTGAAGTTGCTGTACTTCCAATAATAGCTCCCTTGGGGCTCCCCAGTCCTTTCCCATCCAGTTAGAGAGGTGCTTATTTTCCAGTTAGGCCTCCTCTAGGAAGCCCTGTCTCCTCTGACCCAAGATGCTCCAGGCGTCCAACTGGGCACCTTCTCTGTGTTAGGTCCTGGAGCTACATAAATGAATAATGAGAGGAGTGTGTGTTGAATAGTTACTGCAAATCTATTGCTGCTCTGCATGCTTTATTCAAATCCATATTTCTTTCTCACAAAATCCCTTGTAATCCACATTCCATAGAATAAAACTGAGGCCTACAGGTGCAAAAAGGATCTCACACCTACTACGTGGCAGTACCCAGAGTTAGAGGCAAGCAAGGTAAGTTCAGAGTTCATTGTACAACCACTGAGACCTACTTTCCCTGCCCTGCCCTCCCCTACACTGCTTTGCCCAAGAAGAAGTCCTCTCCTTGTAGTAGCAACCATTGAGGAAGTTGCTTTAGTTCCAGGGACAGGGACAGGGTCAAGCAGAGCCCAGAAGGCTCTGGGGGCCCAGGGTAGGACACTTAACCCAGACACGGGAGAAGTCAAGACCTACCAAATGTGCTCAATGTTGAAAGGACAATTTGAGAAGAGAGAGACACTGGCAGGAGAGGAGGTGACAGGAGAAGTTTGAAGAGTTCCTAGCTCACAGGTGGCTATAACCTTGGCTTTGGGGTGATGCTATCAACTTTGGCCTTTTGGAAATTCAATCAGGCTGGAGCTAGAGGCAGAGAAGTTTGGAAAGAAGAATGGAGCTGAGTAGCTCAGTTGTTGGATTCCTGTGTGGTTCAGATGAGAGGTGAGTGGGCCTGAATTAGGGACAAGGCAGTGACTGTAGAGAGCTATGTAAAAGGTGGAGTCTGAGCTAGGAGGCAGGAGAGGCTGGAGTTCCTCTTTCATATCCCCTGTACAGAAGGCATAGCAGACCCAACCACTCTCCTGATCTAAGATTCCCATGGCCCTCCAGCACTATTTCTCTTAATATGGTGACTGGTGTTGGGGGAATTGCAGCTCTTCCACTTCCTAGCTGTTTGGCTTTGAGCAAGCCTCTCAACATCTGAGCTCCAGTGAATTCATTAATGACAAGTGATTCTATGGTCTTTGGCTTGCTGTATTGCCATGAGATCTAAATGAGCTCTTTGACACGATTCTACCATGAAATGCCAGCCAGGGCTTAGGAGTCTTCAGAGATATGGGATCCGCACTGTTAGTTCGCAACCCTCTTCTCCCTCACTGTCTTCCATCATCCCTAGATCCAGTCATGCAAATTCATTCAAGAATCCCATACACAACCCAGACAGGGCCACCTCCCTGTCTCTTTTGCTCTTGCTGCTACTTTGCTCTTCCCTCTGCTTCCATTTCCACCCACCCCAGTCCTGTCCATCCTTCCAAGCTCAAATGCAGCTTTTTTTCCTGGAAGCTTCTTTGGATTTCTTTCTGGCTAGAAGAAATGCCCCTTCTTATACCACCCCACTCTGTTTATTGGGCAAAAAAACTGTCTCGTTTCAGGCTATGTCCTCTAGAGCTACTTTAGAGAACAACAGGCTTGGATGACTGAGTAGGGAAATAAATGAATGAGATTGCTAATATTGACAAGCTTGTACTGGTGTGGAGAACTTCCTGGACTTCTGAGACATCTTTTTGACACATATTCTGTCCAGGGGCAGAAGTCTGGATGCCTGTACAGGCCCAACAAGGAATGGAAGTGAATGAATAGAACAAGTGACAAGAAACAGCAGTATCTGTGGGTTGAAGAGTGGCTAGGCAACAATAGGGAGCAATGGGGCCTGTGGTAAAGTGGTCAGCATACACCCCATCTCCATTACCAATAGCACTATTAATTGTCGTCATGTTGGAATGCAAGCCTAAGGTTGTCAAAGCTACTGAGTTTCTTGAAGAGTGCAGGAAATCCCAAAGTTTATAAAATTGCCCTATTTTGCAATCCTGGTGACTAATCTTAAGCTTCCTGGAAACATTCTAAACTCAACGAATTCTACCTCTCTGCTGAGATTGGCCTGTAGGCTAAAAGCTCACCATCATTCACATTTGGCACACAGTCATCAAGTACCCTAGTGAGCACATCAGTTTGGTGTCAGGCACTATTGGGCACTGTCTGGCAAAGGGACACAGTGGTTTCCAGGGGGTTCAGTTCCTCTAAAGGAGTCAGACGTAACCAGACCCACATGGCCCATGGCTAGTATGATTATGAATGTGGACTAGAATCAGACAGATGTTAATTTATTGTCTGGCTCTGACACATACTAACAGTGTGCCCCTGAGCATGAGCATGAGCATGTTAACCTCTCAGAGCTTCTATATGCAGCCAAAAAAAGTTCAAAAACCCCAGTCTCCCAGGATTGTCATACCTGCTAAATGAGCTAATAACTTCTGAGCCCTTTGTGAATCAGAGGCTGTTCATCTGTGTAGGGATGTTCCAAGGAGCTGAGATTATAGAGTCAGGGCCACACCCTGGAAAGGGCTGTGTCTCTAGTGTACATCCAAATGTGCAAGTGCTCCTAGAAGGTGAATAGTCAAGAGCAGAAAATGGTGATGGACCTTGGTTCAGAGTCACCCTGAATACTCTGTGTTTCTATGTGCATACTGTCAGCACAACTAGGGCCTACCTGCTTCCTGCCAGGACTGCCTAACTAGATGCTGGGGCAGGTGGTGATCCAGAGAGCAGAAAGTTCCTTCCAACAGCAGGAAAGACCTTGGAAACACAGAAATTCCATCTGTATACCACAGTCACCATCCCACTTGGAAGCCCCTTATCCTGCACTTATCCTGCACTTCCTAGGTGTCAGGTGCTGTTCTCATCTTTTACAAGTGTTGGCACATTTAGCCTTCCTCACAAGCCTGTGAGTTGTACCTTGTTGCTGTATCTTTGGTTTCCTGATGAGGACACTGAGGCACAGAGAGGTTAAGTAACTTACGCAAGGCATGTAGTGAGTGAATAGCAGAGCCAGGCCATGACACCAAGCTGTCTGGCTCAGAGTGTATGCTACCTGAATTAAATCCCCTGTATGTAATTCCCTCTGTTGAAAGATTTACCATGGTTTCTCTTTGCCTGCCAACACTCTGAGAGATGCAGTCTCCATCTGTGCCTTAGGAGAGAACAAAAGATTTGTCAGACTCCTTCGACATTAATAATCCTCTCCATTTTTGTTTTCTTTTTCTTGGGGTATGGGGGAGTTGTACTAGGGGTTGAATCTAGGCCCTGAAAACTGGGCTATATCTCTCAGGACTTTTTATATTTTAATTTCTGATACAGGGTGTTTGTAGCCCTATGTATGCTGGGTTTGAACTTGCAAGCTTCCTGCCTCAGCCTCCCAGAGTGCTAGGAGCAGAGGGCTGTGCTACCACACTTAAATCACCCTCCCCATTCAGCCTCTGCTTGAGCCTAGGCCCCAGGAACACCAGGCTCAGCTCTTTTGCCATATGTTCTGTGCTCACCTCTCACCATACTTTCTGTTTCTGTGGGATGAGGCCTGAAAGTTTGAGGGAAACTGTACACCAAGATGGAGTGACAATATGGCTGAAAGGGAAGCAGAGGCAGGTGGACTTTGGAATGGGCTGCAGAACTGGGCTATCGGACATGCTCTGGATGGGCAGAGCAGCTGAGACCAACCTGATCAGCAGAGGGTCCCAGCAGTTAGTACTATGCTTCAGTGCCCCCGTGCCATCTACACATGCAGACATGTGCCATACTCCCTTACACACATACTCAGGCAGACACACATTCATAACACTCACCCAAACATAGTTATATACAGAGCCACCAATAAATCCACACATAGCCATAGGCACACACAGTGCCCTGATGCCCCAATGCCCTCATTCACAGAGACACATGTGTACACAGGCACACCAATGTGTGAGCATGTACAGACATGTGTGCCTTGCCAAGGAAGTTGGGGAGGGGCCATCCCAAGCTATCCCATAGAATTGCTCCCTCACATGGTTCCTCTAGTCATTGGGGGATGGAGACACTTATTGAATGGAAGAATACCTCCAGCAAATGCCACCCACTTGGTGGCAGTTTGGCTTTTTTTCCTGGTCTCTGCCATTCAGGACACAGCCCCATGTGACAGCTCCAAGTTTCTGCTAGGAACCATGCAAGCAAGGGAGGGAACAAAGCAAAAGGCAATATTTTAAAACAAAGATCAAGTCCAAAGATGGCAGATGACCTTCAGAGTCTGTGTGAGCTTGGAGTGTTAGAGGAGAGGCTGTGGAAACAGAGGGGCACTTGGAAGAGTCACTGGACTGTGAGTCAGGTGTGCCTGTGCAAAGAACTTCACCACAGATTTGCTGTGTAACATTGGGTAAGTCATTCTTGTTTCCCAGCTGTAGTTTTCCTATTAGCATAGGAGTTAAGAGCACATGGCTGGAGGAAAAAAATGCCTGTTTGAATGCTGGCTCCATTTGTTTTTACCAATTGTGTGACCTTAGGCAAGTTATTTAACCTCTCTGCTTTAATTTCATTATGTGTATAATTGGGTTGATAGCAGTATCTAGCTCATATTGTGGCTATGAGGATTGAATGGCTTGATGTACATAAAGCTCTTAGAATAGATAAATAAATAAATTATTGGGTTAGGGTAAGCACCACGTAAGTGGAAGCTATTACCACTGTTGTAAAGTAGGGATACAAGTGCCTAACTGCCCAGGACTGTGGAGGGTATGTGTGAGACAGTGCCTGGGTGAGGGCTCCAAAGACAAATGTAACAAATGCGTGCCACCAGCAATGCACCGCTGGGTGTTTTCTGAGTCTGAGCTATGACTCAAGGCATGCCTTGAGCAGAATGGGCTCTAGACACCATCTTTGGCTGCATCTGCCCCTTAAGTTGCTCTCCAACTACATTCATCTTTTTCCTGCCATGCTGCCTTTGCATTGCCTGTCCCTTCTGCCCTGAAAGATCTTTCCTCAGGTATCTGAATTGCTAGTTCTCTTATGTCTTTAAAGTTTCTGTTCAGATGTCACTTTCTCAATGATATGTACCCAAGCCATCTTAGGCAATTTCATTTCATTTCATTTCTTTCTTTTTATATTTTTTTGAGACAGGGTTTCACTATATGGTTCAAGCTGGCCTTGAACTCTCTTTGTAGCCCAGCCAGGCCTTGAACTCGAAAAGATCCTCCTGCCACGGCCTCCTGAGGCAGGGATTACAGGTGTTCACCACCATGCCTGGCCATCTTTGGTAATTCTGTATCCTGCCTCTAACTCTAGCATCCCCATTACGTTTCTCTTATTTTTCTAAAGCACATAGCACCTTCTCATATACAAAATACCTTATTAATTATATTATTGTTGCTATTCATATCTTCCTGCTTCACATCTTGCTCACTGAGGATGTAAAACCATACCTGACCTACAGTAGGATTGCAATGTTTTTTACTAAAAAGTACAACTTTCAGAACTCCTTGAGCTTCAGTTAGATGAAGGACTGGAGGAATGAGCCTGGAGGTGAGGAGAGCACCAAGGAGGTGACTGGAGGTCTCTATGGACAAGGCCTAAAGGGACAATTCAGAGCAGAGGAAACAGGAAGGTAGCACTGAGGCACAGGTGGAACCCAGGCAGACAGAAGCCTAGTCGGGCCCACTTGCCCATGGAGGAATTCCCAGGGCCTGGCATGGCCCGGGCACAAGGATTATTTGTTGACTGAATGCTGAACTAAGCAAGCCATCACAATGTCTGCCAAGTTGATTGAATGTGAGAGAAGAGAAAAAATTCAAACCTAACAACCTTGGCTTGAGTCTGGGCAACTAAGAAAGTAAGTGGAAATGGTTCCAAGTGCTAGATTCAGAAACCCAGAGATTTCACACAAATCATAGCTTTGGGTATCAGCTTAAGCACCGCTTCCTCTAGAAGGTCTTTTCTGCTTCTCCAGATGGAACCAGACCCACCTGACTGGGCCTCTCGTGGCCCTGAAATTGGCTACTAATTTCACTTGTATTTACTGTAGCTCCAGAGCCTACAATATTGTCTCCAGATTTTACACACCCTCTAATTGGCTTGCTATACTCCATTTTTTCTCTTTCCTCTCCTTTCTCTACCTCTCCTCTCCTATTTTGATTCCTGCTGCCTCTTTTCTGTCTCCCTCACTGATTATCACCAGTAGATTATTCTGGGCATGTCAGTCAGTGGTTTGAATTAATCCATGGGAACCAAAGGTGACTTGACTTGCAGGCTGGAGGTAAATGGTAAGTATAACAACTTATACAAAAATGTGGCCACAGTTCACCTGAAATTGGAAACTTAGGGTTTGAGCTGCTGGGGTTGGGAACTGTTAGGGGTTCATGAACCTTGAGTCACACAGGTCACAGCTTGCAACAGCCATATATCTAGTGACAAACAGCATGTGCCCACCACACACACAAGCACGATGGCACCAATATCACACTTGCATCAATGTGACATGTTTCTACCACAGCACTGCCACCTCAGTGAGGATAGCACTAGACCCCAGACCACTGACATATACATATATACCATAGCATAACTCTACCCCAAAGCATGGCAATAGTGCGTAACTCAAAACCTGTACTATACAATACATGACACTAAGTGCATTGTATCCTCAAGACGTGGTAACAGCCTAACCAGTACACTTGTGGCACTAGCACTTTCCATACAGTGCCACAACACACTCATCCCCACCTCCTGTGCTCATCCCTCACTGGCCATGTGAGCATGTTCACAAGCATAGACACACACACACACACACACACACACACACACACACACGTGCATACACACATATGAACACGTGCACGTGCACACACATGCAGAGAAACACAGAGAGAAGTGCTCCCCAACTCCCATTTCTGTGTCTTGGCTGCTGGTGGTGCCAGTCTGGGCTTGACTCCAAGCTCCAGAGCATAGTTGAGCTGGTAGGCACCATTTCTTAGAAGACTGTGGATTTGGCCTCAGCTGATCAAACATATACTAGGAGGTCCATGTTTAAACTCTGGCTCCAAGGGTGACTACTATGTGGTCCTCACCAAAGAACTGCAGGCAGCAGCTGGCTGCTGTGAGGCATCCACAGAGAAGGGCTGATAGGACAGAGCTTGGTGGGTGAGGAGGAGCCATCCAGAGTTCAGGTTGCTGGTGGTGACAGGGGGGAGGGAGCCCAAGAATGCTTCAGCATCAGGGGTCTGAGAGACATGCTGAGTCATGAGGTAAAAGGAGATGCTGTGGTTGAAAGATGGGAAGACAGGGAGGAAGGAGACTCACCAGGCTCTTCTGACAGGAAAGTGATAGGCAAAGATTGGAAGCAGAGGCACAGGGAGCGAGAGGTAGGGGCTGGCATGGGACAGAAGCTGGAAATTAGCCTTTAAAAGAGGAGTGAAACATAGGGGCAGATGACGAAGAATTTCACAACATGAATACTGAGCCAGGTATATGAATGCCATGGAGAAAAGCATGATATGGAGACACATGGCAGGGGTGTGGCACCCTGGCTGCCCAGATGTGCTGGTGGAAAATTAAACATTGGTTGGGAAGAAGGAAGACCAGTGGTAAGAACTTATATTGTGAAGAAGTTGGCCAATACCAGAAGAAAAGGGCCATCAGTGAGGAAACAGGGAGAGGGACACTTGGGAGTACTCACGACTCTCAGTAAGGATGTTCAGAGCTCAGACAGGGGGCTTACATCCTGTAGTGGGAAGGTCACATAAGGATCTGTAGCCCAGCAGGAGGATTAGAAGTTCAAGCCCATCCTGGGAAAAATAAAGACTTATCAAGACCCCGACTCAAAAAAAAAATCTGTGCCCATCAGAACTCTCAACTCTGCAGTAACTCTCCTCTGACTTCAGGTCAACCAGAAGGACACAGCCACAGTTTCCTGTGGCAGGTGGGGAAGGACTGGCCAAGTTTGGACAGACACTAGTCAACTCAAGTTCTGATCTCAGGAGGACTGGAAAATAGAATAGATAAAAGTTGGAGTGGCTCAGTCTTTGGAGACTCTGATTCAAGAAGTCCCCAGGCAGTTGACTCAAACATTATAATTGAAATATTTACATGTGACTTATGCTAAGTGACATAAGTGAGCTCTCCCTGTCCTACCATACTCAAGCCAGACATAGATAGATAGTCTCATTGCTAGGCTCCAATTCTATGTTCCCAGAAACCCCTGAACCTTTGCTTACTTTGGCCCTAATATCGCCAAGGCAAAAACCCATTGAGTTGGGTGTTAAACCAGTCTCCACAGACTAAACCTCCCCTCCTTCCTTCCCTCCTGGACTGAGCTAATAACAACCACAGGTGTCCAGCACTTTGCACTTCTCAAAGCATGATCTCATTTGAGTCTCCTAACAACCCTGCGAGGCTGGCAGAGCAGGGATTATTATCCTTATTTTAAGATGAGAAAACTGAGGCCCAGAGAAGTAATTATGACAGTCATACTGCTGGTGAGTCCACTCACCAGTTTCAAATCCAGCACCCACATTAGAAGGCAAGCCTGGGCCCCTTAGTCTGTGGTGTGTGTGTGTGTGTGTGTGTGTGTGTGTGTGTGTGCTTGTGCACACGAGTGTGTGTGTGTTACTGGGATTGAACCCAGGGCCTTCACACTGAGCTGCACCCATAGCCCTTTTTGTTTTATTTTGAGACAGTGACTCATTAAGTTGCCCAGGGTGGACTCAAACGTGTGATTTTCCTGCCTTAGGTTCTCAGAGTGCTAAGATTTTATGTGTGCACTGCCACATTGGGCTTTCTTTAATCTTAAAATGTACACTTTCTTGGGCCTGTGGGCAGCAGGCTCAGATGGCATAGTGACATTGAAAGGGTCTGTAACAAGGCAGGAGCCTGGTAAGGGGACTAAGCCATATCAATTCTCTTCTGAAAAGGGCAGCAACAGGGGAAAGTAAATAAATTATTCTCGAACATCTCATAGGTGACAAGCACTGCATTAGGTACCTTACATATTCTGTTTCATGTAATCCTTATGAAATCTCAGTGAGGTGGGTCTTCATTTTAGCAAGGGAGAAACTGAGCTTCAGAGAGTGCTCTGAGGTCACACAATGAGTAAGTTATGGAGTTAAGACCTTGCTTCTAACTCTAAGATCCATGTTATTTGGGCAAGATTCTGTGTCCCTTTCCCTAGTCATGTGATCAGCTGCCTTGGTGCCAATCCAGTTGCTATAAGAAACTTGCTACTGACAGAACTTTAGTAAGTAGCTTTCATAAATCAGCAAACAGAGCTGAGAGAGTAGAAAGAATGGTGCGGGGGAGGTAAGAGCTCCAAGAGAATGTGGGAAAGACCAGATTCCTCTCAGGAATTGTGAGCAGTGTCCCCTCTCTTTTTTCATCTTCTTGCCCTCCTCTGACCACAGCCTGCCTGGGCCATGGAAGAAATGTCCCTGATGGGCGGCCTCTTGGCAGATGCAAGGTTGGAGGGAGTGCCATAGAGGCCTACATCCTGGGTCACCTCCCACTCAGAACCACAAGGAATCTGGACAAGAGCTCCAGCATTTCTCTAAACCACCAGCTCATGTTGCCTCTTTCCTGTCTTTTTCTTCTCATCTTTCTGTTAGCCTGAGAGATGGAACCCCCAGGTTTCTACAGACAAATGTGTTTACTTCCCCTGCCTGGCACACTAGAGAAGTAGACTCTAAGAGCTGTTCATTTTCTTGCCTTCTTTCTTCTTTTTCTTGTTTTGGTACCTGGAATCAAACTCATGACCACATGCCCACGAGGTAGGTGCTTATGCCATTGAGCTAAATCCCCAGCCCCTCTCCTGCCTTCTTTACATGTGTTCTGAGGCATCTCAGAGCCTTCCTCAGGTAACTAACCAGAGCCACATTTGTCACCATCCAGGCACCTCTCATAATCCCTAACTCTATTCCCTGATGCCAATGCTTTTCTATTTTGACTTTAGTAGAAATGAGGGAGTAGACTACCTAAATTAAGACTCCCCCAATAACAAAGCAAAGCGGGGACCCCACTGCTTTTCTGTAAACAGAACTGCACAGTTGCACAGCAGCACACCAAAATAGCTGCACAGTATCTTTATTGGTTTTGTCTCATTTTCAAATTCCCCAGAAACAGTAAAAGATAGAAAATAAGATAAAACAAAGATGGAAGGTATTAAAAGAAAAGTATTGGAATAAAAAAATATCTAAGAGAATGAACCTAATGAGATTTATTGGATTCTTGGGTATTATGATTGCCTTTACCCTTGTTATTTTTAATTGCTCCTGTCTTCATCTTCACTATTACTATCACAACTGCCACTGCCATCTGTATTCCCAACACCATATTCATTGCTACCACAAGCATCAGCATCACCATCCTCACCATCATCTCTACTCCCACTATCTCCATCACTGCTCCATCATTATGCTCAATACCAACACCTTCATCGGTTACCACAATCACCACTTCTACCATCATAAGTACTACAACTACCATCTCAATTACTTTTCTCATTGTTGAGACAAAATACTCAGTGCCCAAAATTAAGGAAAGAAAGTTTATTTAGCTCATAATTTGTGGAAGTTTCAGTCCATAATCAGCTGGCTCCAAGGCAAGGTGATGTGGTAGAAGGGCAACTATTCATGGCAGTGTAAGATACCAAAAACAATGAGGGAGGAGGAGGAGGGGAGGAGAGAGATAGATCTCTTTCTGTCCCTTATATTGTACACAGACTAGGGCAGGTGTAGCACTCGCACCCTTAATACCAGCATTGGATCATGAATCAATCACAAACTAGATTCAACTGCCTCTGAGAAAGACTAAAACTGCATGAGGTTTTGGGGGGGGACATCTAGACACAAATTATAACACCTATCATCATCACTTCCTGTGTTGTCATCATCACTACTTCATTACTATCCTTGCTTCTATCAATATCACTGTCGTTACCACCTCAATCATCATCACCACCATCATCCTCTTCTTGCCATCATTTCTACCTCTAACATAACCATTATCACCTCCATTGTCATGACTTTCATCATTATCACGATCTCTATGGTCATTACCAAGTCACCAAGTTAATGCCATTGCCATCATCATATGTGCTGGAACCATTATCACATATCATCATCACATTATTTTTCTTTTGGTGGTGCTGAGGACAGAACAAAGGGCATGGCACACTACTGACCTAAATCCCCAGCACCACATTTGTTGACATCTACACCCTTACTTTCATCACCACCATCACTGTCAATGCTATTATTATATCATTATTGTATCATGACCACTGACACTGACACCCACCTCACTGACAGTAATATGATCTTCAGCACCATTCTTATCATTAGTTGCATATGTCGTTGTGGTTCCCCAAAAAGCCTCATATGCTCATAGATGGGGCTATTTGGAGGTAGCTGCATCTAGGATATGTGAATATAGATTATGGGTGTATGATAACTGGGTTAGTCCACAGACTGGTTTAGTACTCTTCTGGGTGTGGATTCTGAATGGATTTACAGAAGCTGCACCTTGCATGTGAGTGGCACCAAACAACAGGCTTGTAGTCTAGATGAAATTAAAGGGAAAAGGAGACTCACTGTTGCTGCTTCTTGTTTTCTTCCTGTTCTATGGACTGTTTTTCATTGACCACACCTCTCTGCCATGCCACCTTGCCAGGGAGCCAGCTGACTATGGACTGAAACCCACTACAGACTATGAGCTAAAATAAGCCTTTCTATTTAACTTGTGGGTATTGGGTGTTTTGTTCCAGCAAAAAGAAAGGTAACTAAGACAAGGTCCTTGCATTTAAGAGCCCACAGACAATCGATAGGTCCTTGGACAAAAAATACACAGACCCAAAATGTAGGAAGTCTCTGATGCCTATTTTAAAGCCAAAGAAGTCATTCCACTCAGGGGCATGGTCTATCTTGGAGAGTTCAGTAGGGTGGAATAAGACCCCAAACTTACAATGGCAGATGGTAAGGGCAGCTGGCCACCAACCCACAGAGCACATATGACCAAAATTCACCCTCAGTTGATCCTCAGAAGTGACTAGGAGCCATAGCCAAGTTAAATGCTGCCCTGAGAGACAGAAGCCAAAGGAGAGGGCGTGCAAATAGTCTGGAAATGCCCTGGAGGAGAACAGGGGTCCTATAGGATGTTTGGCTCTTAGATTCCGTCTGTTTTAGGAGAATTTTTCTCACATATCTAAGTGACTGAAATCCCCCTGGAGTTGGGGTCATCTTCCATGTTACCAATTACAAATCCAGTCAGTGGAGCATGGATAGCCATAATATTGACCATGATGACACTACAAGGTGCACAAGGAGAAGGTAGCTTTCCCAGTGCTATTTCCTTCTTCTCCCTTTCTGTCTCCTCAAGCCTCCTACTCCATTTTTCCTTCTCTGATCTCTCTCTTCTTCCACTTTTTCTCCCAGCACCCCTGAAAATTTCATATGCTGCCAGTCTCTCCTCCAGCCTGCCTCCAAGCCTTGGCTCCCTCACATCTCCCCCTCCATTCCTAGCTCCTTCTTCTTTCTCTTGGGCATTAAGGGCTTCACAATGCTTGGGTGAGAGTCACAGAGGCCCAGGAAGAAACCCCCTCATTCAGCTTTGGCTCTTGTCAGGGGCTGTTTCCTGAATCTCTAGCTAAATTGTCCTTTGCCCATTTTATCCCATTAGTCCTGTCATCAGATCCTTCCAGTCAAGTCTAGGCTTCTCTCAGCAAGCCCTGTGCAGAAGTGTGGCCTATGTCCGTACCATTTGTCCTTCCCATTCAAAGCATTCTCAGAGTCTGCCAATACCTACAGTCACCCCATTAGGTCTCCCTTCACCTGTCACTGCATGCCAGCATGCACATGTGAACATTCCCTCCCCACATGCTCTTGACAGCCAAGCTCTTTCTATCATCATTGCCATTAGGCAGTCACCACACATTGATTCATGTGATGGGAGTTTTACTGATTTCGGAGTACCGAATGCTCCTTGTGTTCCTGTGAGCTGGCCTTTGTAACCCTTTATCCTTTTTGATGGGCTAGGAAACTAAGACTCAGAAAACTGAAGAGCAAAGGTAACAGTTCCAGAAATTGCAGAACCAGGTTTCAAACTCAGGTTCATCTGACTTCACGCCTCTGCCCTGAACTCTAAATTTCTGTATTCTCCTCCTTGTACCCAAAAGAACAGACACAGTAGCATATGCAACACGCCCTACACACCTATAGAACACAACTCTATGGCTAAGAAACACTCATTTCACACACTCACATACTTGTGCATATACACATACCTGGAACATACTCCCAGAAAAACACACTACTCCATCTAGTCAATTGATAAACTCTGCTAGAATAGCTCTGCTCAGCATTAGGCATTATGGTCACCCAGAGAAAAAAGAAATAACCATATCCTGAATATCCACCATATGCCATACTGTACACCAAAGGGAGTTTATATCATCATAAGCATAAATATGAGACTGTACATAAATGTACATATACTTACACATGCACATGTGTGGATGTACATTCTTGGTGGAATTGGTCTTGGCCCTGTCACTCCTGAGTCCATGGTAGGGACAATTGGACAATTATTTGATAGCATATTATCTGATATAGGTAGCTAGGGGAGGTGGAATGGCTGGAGGTTACTGAGCATAGTGAAAGTAGGTCTCAAAAGTTGTGGACTGAGTCAAATGTGATGGTGTACACCTGTAATTCCAGCACTCTGTGAGGCTGACCCAGGAGGATCACAAGTTTGAGCCCACTTGACAACTTGGCAGTATAGTACTTTGTTTCAAAAAAAAAAAAATCCCAAAACAAAAAAACAAAAAAAAAAAAAAAAAAAAAGACCTGTGGCTGTAGCTTATTGCAAAGGCCTTCAGTTCAATCTTCAGTATCATAGGGGAAAAATAAAAAGAATCCTAGACTGACCAAGCTGAGAGGAGAGGCAGAAATCTCAGAGATCTCCTTCCATGTTCCTTACCAATGATTTATGTTTATTAACTGAGGAGGTCCAGCTTGGGATGGGGCTACCTCCTGCTACCTGCACAGAGGCACAAGCTACCTCTCTGGACTCCAGCACCCAGGGCAAGCCTCTATGAGCTTTCCCACGGTACTCCATCACTTTGGACCTAACTTAGCTTCACTTACGTCTCTACTATGGGAAATAGACAGGCAGTGAAAGATAAGTAGGCAGTTTGAGAGGATTTTAAGGATAACAGAGAGCAACACAATTATGTCATAATCGCTACTGAGCAGGAGAACACACTAAAGGAAATATAAAGGGCCCCAAACTAGTCCATTACAAAACAAGAGCAAGGTCAGCAGGCAGATAAGACAGTCTTGAGTCTGGGACAGAAACATTAATCATGCAGCAAGGCACTTCCGTGCCCCTGAGACCAGCCTAGCAAGGCTCTGGGGCCAAGGAAAGGAAGGCCAATGGGGTGCCCAAAGGCCTATACGGAGCAACACAGTTGCTTTATGCCCATAGACACGGGAGAGCTCCTGGCACAGGTTAGGAGGAGGTATCTTCCTAGCTTGACAGCTGGGATCCCTTGGCTAGGGAGCTAAGCTCTTTCCTTTTTAGCCCTAAGGAGGAATTTAGAGCCCTAGTATGGGGGAATCCCTGGTCAGTGTCATGTACTTGAAAGGTCCTGTGCCATCATAGCTGTGGGGCCTTGGGCAAATCATTTCCTCTCTCTCGACTTGAGTCCTCACATTTGCAATGAAGGAGCTTTCAGAAGATTCAAATGAAGTGAAATAATAGCACCTAATATTTACAGAGCAATTCCTCTATGAAATAACCCAAAGGTTAACAAATGTCTTTTTTTTTTCCTGCAAGGGACCAGAAAGTAAGTTAAGGCTGTTGTAGCACCAACAACCATGGACAATAGACAAACAAATTAACATGGCTGTATTCCATAAAACTTTATTGACAAAAATAGGCAGTGATCCAGACTTATCTGAAGTTTATAGTGTATTGACTTTGAACTAGACACTGTGCTAAGTACTTTAGATTCATTATCTCATTTTATCCTCAGATGGCAAACAGATGCTAATTACTATTATTTTTGCCATATTTGATAGTTAAAGAAACTGAGGTACCAAGCAATCAAGTAACTGGTCCAATGTCATACAGTTGGGAAATGGTAGAGGCAGTGTTTGAGACCAGTTAGGCTCCTGAGCCTTCTGTCTTAGCCTTTATGCTACATACCCGCCCCCCCAGAGTAAAACAATGATAATTATTAGAACAATAGTAGCCATTGCTTGCATTCCCAAAAGAGCTATCAGGAATAGCAGCAGTTCTCCCCTTAGGAGTCATGACCCACTGGTGTGTCACAATCAGTTACACAGTGTGTCAAAAGTCATTTGCTGCTAATAATAGTTTTAAAAAGTGATTTACTACTCTTTTAATAAATGAGAGTTGACCCGGTGTTATCCTTCTAATAATGCCCCTCTCACTCACTCGCATGCAGATATGCTTCCTGGAAAGAGCAAGAAGGGGTTTCAGCTGACTTGTCAGGAATGCTAGGGAGGGTAGTATTTGGAGGCACATCATCTGTCAGTTACTCAGAGGCAGGGGGACAGCAAAGAATGACTGACACCCCTCCCCCACTATGCACTGACTGCCATCAAGCCTGGGAGAGCTGGGATAACTATACTCTATGGACAGCAGAAGAAAGTGAGGTTTATTGATGTAGTGAGGTGCACAAGGACCCACGGCTAGTGTCAGACATGAGCTTTTACCAACTGGAAGGGGCAAACTGCTTCAGAGAAAAAGGCAAAGGGCCAGACAGAATATTACTTGAACCTTGACTCCAATATTTTCTCCACACCAGAGTGATTCATCAGCCTCACTTTCTATGCCTGTAAGATGGGGAACTTGACAGCACTACACCTAATAGCACCTGTCATGAGGATCAAAGGAAATAATAAGAAATATCTAAGGTGGTTTAGCACAAAAGCAGAAGATTCATTGAGAGGGAAAGGGGAGAGAGTTAATGATTGAAGCTGTATGCCAAGCTGGCTGTGGTGGCACAGGTCTGTAATCTCAGCAATCTGGGAGGCTAAGACATGAGGATCAAAAGTTCAAGCCTAACCTGGGCAACTTGTGAGTTAAAAATCAATAGCGTTATAGTTGTGGCTTGGTGCTAAAGTCCTGGGTTCAAGCCCCAGCCTTGGGAAAAAAAGATATGTATGCCAAGAAATTTTTGAAGGTATTTCAGAAAAAATTCTCCCAACAACTTGGCAATGGGAATAATTATCTCCATTTTGAGGTAAGGAAACAGTCCTGCTCAAAAGTGACATGGACAGAATTGGAACCCAGGCTTCTTGGTGAGTTCAGATCACTATGAGTATTAGTAAACTCCAGTGATATCAGTGAAACATCAGATGAAAAAACAGAAGGGGTCACAGGCCTGACAAATATTTTATTGTGCACCTACTATGGTGAAACTCTAGAGAGCAACTAAATAGGGGCAATTCTGTGGTCCCTTCCAATTTGCAGTGCTATTTCAACTCTGCCATGATCCTAAGCCAAACAGCTTGCTCCTTAGCTCAGTTTACCCCCAACAAAAACCCTTCCCAAAGGAAATAAAAAGGAAAACTTCCTATCCCAATGTTTGCCACCCCACCCCCCCGACCATCTTGGGCTTATTGGCTTCCTGCCTAACCAAGAACAAAGGCTAAAGGAACTGGTTCTCGAGGACATCATGTGCCTCCTTCCAGGGTGTGGGGGCTGAGGACCCTGGCTTGGCCTAGCCCTAACCCTGGTGAGATGTCTCTGAGAACAATGGCCATAGGCGTTTCCCCTAGGACTCCCATCAAGGATGAGAAATCAGACTCATAAGGGACTAGCCTGTGCATTGTTATAGGGCTAGTTTCCTGGCTGAGTTGGCAGCCAGAGACCCTGGACACTGGAGTGGCCCCAGAAAAGCCAGTATCTTTCTTCTTCTTCTCCAGAACAAAGCAACTGTTTCTGCTCCCATCTTCCTTTGGAGAAGGACCACAGAGCCGTACAGCTGAGTGATCCCTCACCAGCTTCAGCCCACACACAGACACGTGCACCACTGCACTGCCATACAGGAGTTGTTACCCTGTGCCAGGAGTCTCTGACCCACACACTACTTCTGGCTGCTCCTCACATACACATAGCAGGGCCATGGAAATCCAGGGAGAGGGTTAGTTTCTCAGTCAGGCAGTAGCAGGTCACTTGCAGCGGAGTCCTCCAGTAATCACTCCAGCAAGCCAGCAGCCCCACAGAAGCAATAGAAACCTCAAGTAAGGTGGACTCAGCTAGGTAGGGTCTCAGTCAACTGGCCCAGTAGGTGACCTGCTAACCCCTCTCCTGCCATCCAGGTAAGTAGCTTGTTTCCTTCATTCACATGGGTCTATGTGGGGGCTTCAGGCACATCTCTGTAGTAAACACAAGGGAGGGATGAATATCAAGGCATCCAGGCAACCAGGAGATAAGGTAACACCCTCAGCAATGCAGGAAAGCCACCCCCCAGCCCCTGCCCAGCCCCACACTTTTGATCACACACACACACACACACACACACACACACACACACACAGAGAGAGAGAGAGAGAGAGAGAGAGAGAGACAGACAGACAGACAGACAGAGAGAGACAGAGAGAGAGAGACAGACAGACAGAGAGAGACAGAGAGAGAGAGAGAGAGACAGAGAGAGAGAGACAGAGAGAGACAGAGAGACAGAGAGAGACAGAGAGACAGACAGACAGAGAGAGAGAGAGAGAGAGAGAGAGAGAGAGAGAGCGAGAGAGAGCAGCTCCAGCCCCAGCCAGGCCCTCCACATAGCCACACCCCCAACCCTCCACATCTGGAAAGGGCGCTGCTGGGCCTTTGGGCCTCACCTCTGTGTGAACCTCTCCTTTGATCATACAAGCCACAGGGAGGGAGAGAAGGTGGGAAGAGAGAGCCAGGAGGAGAAAATCTCCCTTTCTTTGCTGCTCAGAAGAGTCAAGGCAGTTCCTGTAGGTCTTCCAGCAAAACCTGAAACCAGCATTCTGGGCCTTGACCTTCAGGAGGCCAAGGCCTCTAGAAATCCCACTGCTCTGAGTGGAAAGAACCCAGGAATGTGCCCCCATTCAACAGAGAAGCAGAGCACCACCTGTTTCTCCTCTATCCAAGTCATGCAGATAAATATAACTCTCCTATTACAACCCTAGAGTCTTTTCAGAGCACTTCCCATGTGTGCCTTCATTTCACATATCCAACAATCCCAGGAGGAAGCATTAACCCCATCATACAAATGAGCAGACTGAGACAAAGTGAGTTATCTGTCCGGGTCACCCAGCAAGGAAGAGGTAGCATCAGAATTTGGTGGCAGGCCTGTTGCTCCTCGAAGTGTTGAGTGATTCCTTCATTTTTTGTGGAGAACTTTGAGCCTAGACAGGACAAGCTTGAAAATGGGGCTTGAGCTCACAACTTAATAGGTATGGACCAGCTAGAGTAGCATCATGGCAGACTGCTAATGCAATCTCCAGAGCAGATGCTTTGTCTATAGTACTCCTAGCCCCTGTCCCTGTCCCTACCCCTGTGCTCCCTGGTGGAATGCTACTCAGCTGGACCTACCCCCAGAACCCTGGCTCTTGGAATCCGACTGCCCCACAGCTCCTTGCACTGCTCTCAACTCATGGTACGAGTGGGGAGGGGGTCCTGGGGAGGGAAGCCTGGGGAGGGAAGCCTGAGTCATCCCCCAGCTAGGGAGCACAATATTTGGCAGGGTTCCTGGGCCTAGCTAAGGAAGGAGCACAAGCATTGAGTTACAGTATCCAGCCTGGGGCAAGGAAGAGACAGTGGGAAAAGTGGTGCCCATGAATCCACAGAGACGTGAGACTCCCAGCTAGCCAGGGTCCAGGGTAAGGGCGAACTGAGGCTACCTAGCAGAGGAAGGGGGCCATAAAGAAGCCAGTGGCACCTTTATTCTGCCTACTCCTCCTTCCCATGCCACACTGCCATCCAGGACCCTCTCTCCCCACAGAGGTGCATGACAGTTGGGGCAGTTCCAGAGGAGGGACTCTCTTCTGCCCCACAGCAGGAGAGTGCCTTCTCCTACCACCTCCCTCTACCTCTTCCTGTCACGTCTTGGTGACCCGTGTTTCAAAATACACTGGTGGTTGGCTGGAATTTTATACTATGGGATCAAAAACATCAAGTTTCAAATTCATTCCCACAGCTTTAGCTTTCCCCTCTCAGCAGAGCATTCCAGTCCAAACTGCTCCTCTGTACTCTGAGAGTTGATAGGCTACTCTCTCTCTCTCTCTCTCTCTCTCTCTATATATATATATATATATATATATATATATATATCTTCTCAGGTGTATGGGGGGGTCCTCAGGTCCTCCAGCTTAACTGGGTCTAAACCCAAATTGTCTCCATACCCCCACTTTCTATTGCTAAGATAATGCCAGCACCCAGCAGTGGGGCAACATTTTTGCTGCAACCTTCTCCCTCCTTCCTCCCCTCAACATTTAAGAGCATGTTCCTGGCACTGCTCAAGCAAGTCAGTCCCCATCCTTGTCTGCTTTCGGCTTACAGCCTTGCCAGATAAGCAACCTGAATATCACTTGGCAGGTGACTAAGTGCTGCCATGGGGTCAAGGAAGCCCATCAGAGAAGAATCTGATCCTGGCTTTGGGTAGGGGACAACTCTATACCTCTCATAAAGCCAAGGCCTAAACAAGAAATAGGACAGAGCCTAGTGTGATGTGGGTTGGGGGATGTTGAGTTAGGATTACCGTAGTACTGGGAGAAGACTGGAGAATTTTGAGTAGAGAAGAGTGTAGGCAAAGGCCAAGGAGGGACAAAGAGATCTTGCAGCAATTGAGAAACTTGATTAAGTAAGCTAAGGCTGCGATTGAGAGGCAGGCTGAAGAACTGACAGCCAGGCACCTGAGTACCTGGGCCTTGCAGGCTAATTGGAAGGGGCTTAGCCTTTATCCCATGACTGCCTGGAGCCATTAGAATTCTTGAAGGCAGAGAAACCCTGGTGTGAGTTTCCAAACAATTACCTGGCTTGCCTCATCTCAACATTCAAATTATCTAGCTCCACCTTGGTGCACTACCACCTTTGTCATCCACTTCCTGATTCAGAGCATTGCACCAGCCTCCAGAAGGCCCCTCCATTTCACATTTTGGATGCTTCCATCCCCAAGCCAGCGGGGCAACCCTGACGGGCAAAAATGTTATATATGTAGAGAGAAAGATTCAATCTGATTACCTTACTTACCCCGTTCAACTTGTGATTTTCGATGTTATGATGATGCAAAAGCAATACCTTCTCAGTATAACCTGTACCTCAAATTTTGAATTCCACTCCATTCCTGGGCTAGCGATACACAGTGCAATACTCTCATGGTGTTCAGCAGGGGCAGCAGCCAACCTCCCCTGCCCCCCAGTCAGCCACATGACACGAGGGGAAACAACTGATTGTGTTGCTAAGCTAGGGTGTCCTAGAGGTTAGATGCAGTTGATGCATTTTTTACTTAAAATATTTTCAACTTACAATGGTTTTACCGGGATGTACTTCCACTGTCAAGTCTAGGAGCACCTCCCCATGACTTTCAGGATAAAGTTGGGCTTCCCATCAGGACAGACAGACAGACCTTGCCCTCTTTGGCCTCAGCTACATCTTTGGCCTGTTCACCTCAGATGTTCTCTCTACTAGGTCCAAAGCAGCATGTACCAGACACAGCACACCTCTGGGCAATGGCCTCTGCCTCTGTGTCCTCCTGCTCCAAGATTCTTTGCCTTCTGCAGTTTCTCCCTCATGCTTCCAGGTTTGACTCTACTGGCACCTGCATGCTACTTCCCAACCCAGTCTCTCCCCTCACCATATCAGGACAACTAGCATCCTATTCCTGGTACTCTCTGGAGCTTTTCTATCATGTTTATGTAACCCCCACCAGGGATAGAAATGCATGGCTTCATTCTGCCTCTGCCCGTTTTGCCCCTTGACAAGAGCTTGCCCACCTAGACTCCAAGAATTTGCCCCGAAGTATGAGTCTGGTTTACTCGATGTACTTCCTTGCAAGCTCCTGGGCAAACTCTGCTTGGATGGTAGCCTCTCCAGTCTGCAAATTCCAGCAGTCCGTGGACTTGTGAAGTCTTCCTGATCTGAGAGGTCCACTCAAGCCTGGTCCAACTTTCTCAGGCCTCTCTCCCACCACCCTCAGTAGTCTCTGAGCAGCAGCAGTATTGAATGCAATTTCCTAGCCTGTGACAGGGCTTTGTTATCCCAAGGGAAGAAAGAAGTGGTGGAGGGCTTTCCCTCCCTCATGGAGCAGGTCCACCCTCTGCAATGGCTACTTAACTCCATTTTGGCAAGAGGAGGTAGAGCAGCTGGACCTGTTTCTGGGGAGTCAGTGTTTTACAGGAAGGGAAAAGAAACCCACCTTCCCCTCACCCACCCAGAGCAGCTTTCCTTTCCCTGGCCAAGAAGCCTGCATAGTCTCAGGGGCTGGTCAGATCTGAGAGGCACAGAGGGTTTCACATGCATCCAGTAGAGTAGGGACAGTTCAGGGAGCTGATGCACCCACTCCTCCTCCCCACCATCTGAACTGCTGCGCTGTCTTCCTAGCTCAGCTTGGGGCTCTGAGATGTGTTCAAGAAGCAGGGTACTTCTGTATAGCCAGTTTGGAATAAGGAG
Organism: Cavia porcellus; assembly: GCF_034190915.1. Lineage (NCBI taxonomy): Eukaryota > Metazoa > Chordata > Mammalia > Rodentia > Caviidae > Cavia > Cavia porcellus. The sequence goes on along the minus strand of NW_026947486.1, from coordinate 34,832,078 downwards.
GAGGGGGTAGATAGTTTGATATGGATTTTTGTGGTCAGAGGTGATTACAATCCCAGCTGTGTCACCCAGCCCCCTCTCCTCTTATCCATCAGCATTCCTCTTCCTTCAGAGATGGGCAGGGGAGAAGGCAGGGAAAGCAGAGGGACTCTACTGTCCTCTTAGGTCTTGGAGGTAACCTCCCCTATCCCTGTGCACCCGCAGGATCTGCCAAAATGACCAGCAGGCCCCAGGGCCTGAGAGGAGGCCAGACATTTGAGGCAAAGACTACCCTGGGTGACTTGGGAATGTCTTCAGGATCCATTCTTTCAAACTTTCTCCAGAGAGAAAGTTTCCAGTCTCGGATTCCCATTTGAATGACCAAAAAAATCCTAAATATGCCAATGCCTGAGCCTCAGGCCTAGAGGCTTTGTTCTAATTGATCAGCCTGTTGTAAAAGCACGTCAGTTGTTTCCCATGTGCACTTGGGGCTGAGCTGAGGGCCCTAGCTCCAGAGCAGCACTTCCTACTTTGGCATGATGAACATTTAAGACCCTATCTCTTCTGTGTACTGCCATCCTGTGCATTGTGATATGCTTAGCAACATCCTTGAACTCTACTCATTATGTCTCTAGCAGGCCCCTCCCATAATATGACAATCAAAAATGTCTTCAGACAATGCCAAATGTCCCTGTAGGACAAATTGTCCCTGATTGAGAACCACTACTTCAGTGTTTGCGATAGCTTTGAGGTGGGAAAGTACCTCTGAGAAAGGGGCAGAGTCCTTTCAAAGCAGCCCCATTGCCCTGCTTTCCTTCCTCAGCTCCTCCAAAAAGTCATTCAATCAGTCTGCAAACACTGTCCTCTAGGCCTGACCCAGTGTGAGGAAGTTTGGAAGCACACAAGAAGTCCAACCTCATTCTTGTCCGTGGTGGTGGGGGAAGGATGCTGAAAAAACAAAGATTAGAGCCCTTCTAAGGGTACAAAGACCCTGGGGCTACCTCAGACTTAACCTGTGACCTTGTGCCATACAATGATAATTTAAATGTTTCTTAGTCACCTGTCAACTCTTACCCATTGTTCTGGATGCTGAGGGTGCACCAATGAAACAGATAGCCACTGTCCCTGCCCTCATGAGGCAGACAGTATAGTGTGACGGTAAGCAAACTTTTCTGTAAAGGGCCAAACAGGAATTTTTTGAGGCTTCATAGATTTTCTCACAACTATTTACCTCTGCTATTGTAGCAATGATTGCAGCCATAGGCATTATGTAAATTAATAAACACAACCATGTTCCAATAAAACTTTATTTACAAAAACAGATTTGGCTAGTGGACTGTAGTTTTCTGGTTCCTGGTCAAGTGAATAACAGAACTGATAAGAAAGCCACAGTTAATATAACATTTGGATCAATGAATGAAGGTACTTGAAGAAACAAAGAAACACTGAAGCATTTATCACCCATTATGTGCCATATTGTGATAGGAGGTCAGACTTGACTATAGATGGATATGATGATGAGGCATGGGGAGGTGACTCCAGAATTTGTTGGGGGGGGTAATGATGATGCCAACCATTGAGGTGGTGGTGCACAGGAAGAAGAGTAGGTTTGGAGAGGATAGCAGCTGATGGATTTAGCTGAGACATGCTAAACTGGAGGTGATCTGGGGACACCCTAATAGAGATCACTCACTCAGAGGCATACTGTCAAATATCTCAGAGAAAATCATTAAATTTGCTCTTGGCTTTGAAATATGAGATGAAATTGCTATTCCAATAACTAAGGTATAATATCTTTTTTCTTCCTTTCTCTTCCTTTTCCTCCTCCTCCTGTCTCTTCTTTGTTGCATGTTTTTCTTTTCTGAGATGGAGTTTTACCATGTTGCTCAGGCTGTTTCAAATTCAGAATTTTCCTGTTTCAGTCTCCCAAGTAGATGGGATTATCAGCATGTACCATGGCAATCAGCTTGTATCACTCTTTTTAAGAAGACTAGAGTGCAAATTTTGTGTTTTCTTAATTCAAATATTTATTGTTTTAAAGATAGTCAGCCATAACTTGCTGGTTAGTTATAAAACCAGCAGTTAAAAAATAAACATTTTTTTGTACCAGGGATCAAATCCACAACCTTGCACTTGCCAGGCACCAGGCAGGTGCTTTTGCTGCTGAGCTAAACCCCCATTCCAAAATAAACATTTTTGACTAAAAAAATACTGCCCTTAAGGCTACTATCATAAATGAGCTCCCCCAGGGAGAGAAAGAAAAGGTTAGGGGAGAAAAGGAGAGGAGGAGAGGGAGAGAAGAAAAGGAGAGATGAGGGGAGGGCCAACAGGAGACTGTGAAGCACTGGCTGGAGGGAGAGTGGGGAAGAAAGTGGAGAGCATTTGAGTCCCATTCTCTCTCTGGCTCTCCTCGGTTCCTTCTATGAACGTCAAGGAGATGTGGCTCAATGAGCTCCAATATCCATCTTGTTCTGTGGGCATAGCATCTCTTGACACGAGATGACAGTAACCAAGTCTGGGACAGGTGGGGAGAGGAACACTCCAGGCTAAAGGAGCCAGGTGAGAGAAAAGAAAAACACAAGGAGTGTTTTGGAAATCATGAGTAGTTTGTCTGTTGTGGCCCAGGCCTAGAATGCTGGAGGTGGGATAGAGGAAGTAGGTAATGATATATAAGATTAAAGGGACAATGAGTATGGTCAGGTGTATTTGAATCCTGTGTCAATTCTACAGCTGTGTGACCTGAGAGAAGGCACTGAACAGAGAGCCTCCTTTTCCTCATCTGAACAATCAGGGGTCCTCTCCACTGCAGAGGAGATGGAAGAAGAGCCTTTTAGGCAGTGGAGTTGGTAAGTCTTCAGCCCCTGGCTGGGTTTCTAGAAAAATTCCACAGGTGGGGATTGCCAGGAATCCCCAGGTGGCAGCCAGAGCTGACCAAGGAGTCACTCCCAGGGACTCTAGCCCCTTGCTTTCATCTCCACCAATGACAGTGACTCTTTTAGAGCTTTCAATGATAACAAACAGCCTGCTGTGGCACATATGCCACAGCATCACTGCTCTATAGCAACTAAGATTTCAGGTCAATGGAATGGAGCTAATAGAAAAGATACTCTGGGCGGAGCCCTCCAGATAAGCTTGGTAGAGGTACCTATGAGGCAGTTCTCTTCCAGCTCTTTCCAGTTGCTGTCTGGCTGGCTCAGGCAAGCTCAGAGAGACAGGAAAGCAAGAAATGACTGTGCAAGTCCTGGGTAGTTACTGTGGACCTGACCTAAGGCTTCTCCCAAAATCCTTATCTCACAGATGAGAAAATGGCCAAGCACCCAGGCAGCAACAAACCACGGTCAGAACTAGGCCCACCTGACTCCTAAACCCACACTTGCCCCTGCCATGCTAGCAACTGTACCAATGGGCTGTGAAAAATGCTCCATCTGTGGCTATGTGTCTGGAGAGGCTTCTGTTGGCTTTTTCTGCTCAAGATGGCCTACGTGCCCTTTCAGCCCTCCCTCTCCTTCCCTTCATTTGCCTTGTCCTTCCCTGGCATGTGTTCTCTCCAACCAGCCCTGAAGCTGGTGGCTGTTCTTTCCCCTGGGGACCCAGACAAATGACATTGGAATAATTGAAATGTCCTTTCTGTGACCTTGAGCTTTGGCAAGGCTGACTTCCTTTGTGGTGATCAGTGCTGATGACAGCTGAGTGGCAAGAGGACACACACACAGAGGCACAGATAAGCCACATCAGAGGGGGCATGGCCAGGATACCCCAGCTGCCTGCTAAAACAGCTGCCTCCCCTCCTCAGGCAGACAGCTGGGAATACCCCTGTCAAGTGACAGGGCTCTGCCCCGTCCTACCTCCCCTTGAGCCAGCCAGAAACACCCTGCTAACTGATGGAGCAGTGTCACTTCCTGCATCTTCAGATGGGTCCTCTGGTCACCCTTTCCACAGTCACCTCCTCCTGCCTCTGTCATCACCAAGGGACACAATATTGGCAAATTGTACGTAGAACTGCCAGGCACACAGGGTCTCCTGGAGCCCAGGGAGGCTGCAAATATAAGATACTTGCTTCTCCGGGGCTTGGGCTCTGAGGAATGGCTATACCACCAGGCCCCCACATCAGGCCCTCACTGTGTGCAAAGTAAAGGCATGGAGGGCTGCCTTTTTCAAGTCAGGCTGCTTTCAGAGCGAGCGAGCGAGAGAGAGAGAGAGAGAGGGAGAGAGAGAGAGAGAGAGAGAAAGAGAGAGAGAGAGAGAGAGAGAGAGAGAGAGAGAGAGAAAGCTGCTGGTTCTCAGCCCTCTCTCCATGTGAGCTCTGATGCCAGTTCTGATCCAGGCTCTGAGCTGGGCACTGAAATAGCAAACAGGAATTGGCATGAAACCTGTGGTCTGGTTGGTAAGACCAGTGAGAATTTAGGTTCAACTGCAGGAATTCCTATTTTGTCTGGACAGCAAGGTGATATTTTGGCCCACTGCAGCCTTGTCAAAGCTGGAGAACTTTATCCAGTGATGGGTGCCTGGCTCTGTGAAAACAGCCAGACCAAAAGGGGCCACTTGCCTCAAGAAGAGTAAATTCAGGATTCAGAGCTGAATAAATTCTGGATTCAGATCTTGGGAAGTTTGTTACGTCACAGATGCCTCATGTGACCACAGCAGACAGAGCTAGATAGGACCCACAGAAAGCCACAGGAAGGCCACTTGAGATGAAACTTCTAACTAACAGCTCTGCTGAGATAAATCAGGAGGCCCTTGGACATGTACAAGCAGATCACTAGGCAGGAAGCTGCAGAGAGAACTCAGGCACCTGAGGGGGGCTGGGATTAGACAGCCCTTGAAGGTACTTCCAACCCCAAGATTCCATGACTCTAGCATTGGCATTCACCTCTCCAGGCTGCAGATGAGGAAATTGAGGCCCAGAGAGTGACAAGGACATTCTGGAGGTCATACAAAGTGTTGGTACTCTGAGGACTAGATTTGGAACTCTGCCTTCCCTGTCTTAGATCTTCCCTCTCCTCAGGCTATCTTGGCCAGAACAAACCTCCTCAGCTGTAGGCAGTGTGTGCAGAAGCTCCCCTCTCCAGCCTTCATCCTGGGTGGTCTGACACTCCATGGTCTTTTCCAGTCCCAGCCCAGGCCCAGCTGATGGATGAGCTCCTTGTTGCCCTGTTCTGGCTCGGGCTCCACAGATGGATGCTCTCCGGCATGCCGGCTGAAAGGAGATACACATTTGACCCAGAGCCAGATGTGGAGCAGAGGGAAGTCAGGAAATGAGAGATCTAGGGCCTGGAGAGGGCTGCAGAGCATGGGGCTCTGGGGCACAGCACACCTCACAAACCCCTCAAGGTCCAGCACATAGTAGGTGTTTAATAGATCATGCAGAAAGCGGGAGGGAGCCAGGCTCCTTTGGAGCAGGAGCAGTGGGAACACCAGAGAGTGAGCTCAGGGCCTCACCACCCCCTGCAGGCGCCAGATGTAGGTGTTTGGAGATCTTTCTCATTCCTTGGGTTTCCCTTAGACCTCATTCTGGGGCCCTGCTCTCAATCCAGCCATTCTTCAGAGAAGAAAGTCCCTGAGTCCTGCCCCTTCCCTCTGCCCTCACTCTGTCACACTCATAGGACTTCTGTCCTACCCACAAGAATGGCCAGGCAACTTGCTCGCGTGGGAAATGACCTCTGCAGAAGAGGTTCTTTTCGTGACCACTAAGAATGCTACAAAAGGGGCCAAGAGTGGAGCTCAGTGCTACAGCACCTGCCTAACACGAACAAGACCCCAGGTTTAATCCCTAATATTACAAAACACACACACACACACACACACACACACACACACACACACACAGAGAGACAGAGACAGAGACAGACAGAGAGAGAGAGAGAGAGAGAGAGAGACAGAGAGAGAGAGAGAGAGAATATCACAGAAGATAATATTGTATCCATGTACGCAAGCACCCCTTCACAGGTAACAAATGATCAAATGGTAGGTTCAAAGGGCAGAGAAGGCTGTCCCAGTGTGACTGAGTCACAGGACTGGAACAGTGCCCTCCAGTCTTCCAGCATATCAATTATTTTCACAACATCTCCTCCACGTGTTTTGGTGACAAACTGCTTTCTGTTGTCTCACAGGTCCTTTCCAATTACAAATGAGTTAAGCATTATTATCTTCATTTTAAGAAAAAGGAAACCAAAGCCAAGAGATGCTCAGTGACTTCCTTGCTTCCTCTCCTCAAAAGTCAAGAATGTAAGTCAAGTATGGTGGTGCATGCCTATAACCCTAATATCTTAGGAGGCTGAAGCAGAAAGATCTCAAGTTTAAGCCTAGCCTGGGAGAATTAGTGAGACTTTGTCTCAAAATAAAAACTTTAAAAAATAGCAGGGATGTAGCTCATTATGAAGGTTCTGAGTTCAAATCTCACTACTGCAAAAATGTAAAAAATACAAAAAACGAAAGCTCTAGAATGTAACATGTTCATTGGGAGAGGGTAACTACAGATGATGACTAGACTTAGGAAAGTATCCCTGGTGGTGAAGAATTCCCAGATCCATAAAGGACAAATGTGGAGCAGTCATTCCAATACATTGCTGAGTGGACAAGCTGCCACCCAAAGAATTAACAACTGTGTGTTCATGTGTTTGCTCATGTGTGCATGTGGGGGAGGGCTTTACTCTAAAAAATTCTGCTTCCGTGGCCATGAGGTAGGCCTAGAAACACTATTTTCATCAGAATCTCAGGAGATTCCTACAGGCAGCCAGGTTTGAAGGCAGCTGGCTAAGGGAATTCACTAAATTTCCCTGATTGAGTCTTGGTTAGTCTACACCACTGGTCCAAAACGCTGCATATCTGACTCACCTGGAGGAGATTTTTAAAATACTGATAATTGGGCCCTACCTCCAGAGATTAAATTGGTCTGGTAGTTCAGTCTAGGCACTGGTATCTTTGAAAAGCACTCCAGACAATTCTAATGTGTAGCTGGGGTTCAGAGTACTAATCTAAGTCAGTCATAATAATTATAACTTCTTTGCCACATGATTGGATTCAGCTTGGCAGGAGACACAGTTCTGTGTTGTTCTGGGGAAGGCTGCTTTGTTCTTAAAAAGCAACACAAAGCAAATTTGTTACTTCTTTCAGTCTTTCAATTTTGTTGAGTTATAGTGTGATACTTGGAGCTGTTGCAGCTATCTTATGACAGTGAGGGGACAGGTCTGAGAACAAAAGTCAAGAGTTGTGAATGGTAGAATAGAAAGATGGAAGGAACTGGAGTCCTTGATGTTGAATAAACCAATTATTAAAACACCCTTCTTTAGGATTTCTTCTATTGGAATAAACAATGTGCTTATTGTTGAAGCCCTTTTGAGTTTAAGATTTCTGTTACTTGCTGTCAAATGCTATTATTTGATGGAAGAAGAAATCAAAGCTCAGATTATAAACCAAGATGACACACCTAGTTAGTAGCAGGCTATACCCTTTATCACCATCACACACACACACACACACACACACACACACACACACACACACATACACACACAGTCACTCCAGCCCTAAATCCCTAGGTGATATAGTGTAGTGCAAAAATTTTTGAGTGGCAAGAGTCCTGAGGTGGAAAGATGGGGATATGGGGATAGAGGCCACTTAGTGGTGATTATCAGGTCAAGCAGCCTATGGGTGTTCCCTGCCTCCCAGCAGGGGAGCAACAGCTGGGACCTACTCTGGCTCCACCAGCCATTAATTAAAATTTGACAAGAAGATGAATGCACAGGGGAAGCTTTTATTAGAGACTCCTGGAATGCTGGTGCTGGCATGGTCCTAACAGACCATGCCCACCAGTCTTCTTGTTATATAAGTGGGGAAACTGAGGCCTAGGGACAGACAAGGTTTGGACTAAAATTCTTCAAGCGAGCCTGTAGCTTAGGAATCAAGGTGTCCATGTGACTCCCTGGCCAAGTCTCTTTTCTCTGCCCTGAGATCTCTCACATATGGGACAGCTTTAATTAATTTGTTATCCCATTCAGCCTGTCACTGATTTCCAGGCCCTCAACAAAGGCCTACAACTAAAGCTCCTTTTTGGGGAACCACTGCCTGGCTCCAGGGGGCTTATGGGATAAGAGCAAAGACTGGGGAGCCAAGGGCAGCTGAGTTTGACCACCACCTTCCCAGGATCCAAGCTAGACAGGAATATGAGACTGGGAACATGCAGCTCCAGACATCCTGCCTGTTACAGCTATATCTAAATGTCCCCCCAAAGCTTCATGTGGTCATTGGCATTTTTCAGAGGTGGCCGGATTTAGAGTGTGTGACCCTGGGATTGATTTATGATGCAATGTGAGGCTCAAGGACTAGAATTAAGACTGCGAGTGCCAACTGCCCTAAGTAGCTTGGATAAGATAAAAGGGGCAGAAAGACACTGTTAAAGACCCTTGTTGCTTTTGCTACCTTGTGGGCACCATGAACTGTTCTCTGCAATGCCCCTCTGCCAAACAACCCTGCCTTGGAACCAGTTGATTGTGGACTGAAACCTCTACAAACTGTGAGCCAAATAAACTTTTCCTGCTTTAATATGTAGTTGTTAAGTACTTTGTCTCAGCAACATGAAAAGTAATTAAGACACTGCCTTTGCCTTTTTCATGGGAAAGAGTGGGAATATCACTCATTAGTGATCCCAACCCCTCAATTTCCAAAGTATGATCTGAGATCTCAACTGTGATTTCCATCCACCCCAATACGACCCAAATAGCAGGGGTCTATTCTGATGAAAAAATACTTCTCTTTTTCTTTAAACTAAGCCTGGTTCCTTGTGAGAAAATTCACATAATGTCTCAATGCACAGGGCCAAAATGAAGTTCTCATCCTCTCTCCCTCTGGAGCTGCAGCCACCCATAGTTAACTGTTTGCTGTCAAGCCTGTGAGACTCCTCCTCCCAAGCACACTTGAGCCTGTGGCATTTGTCCTGTGGTCACCATTTATCTCCCTTCTGAAGGAGCTTCAGGACACCAAGGGAGTAGGAGGGAAAAGGTCAGCACAGGATCCTCCACTCTGCAGCTTGTTTCAGGCAGCCAGTCAATTAGGGTCTGTAGCTCATTGGTTGGTTGCCTGACACCAATTAGAAAAATATGTCCCGCCAGGCAGACAATATAGTGTCCTGTACTCTTCCCTTGGGGCAGCATGAGGAGCCTGAGCAGCCTTCCTTAACATTCAAAGGGTCTCCCTTCTCAGTCCCTGTGTCCCACTTGTCCACAGTGCTGTCACTGCTTCAGCCAGGCTCCACCACCCCACCTTGGGAGTCCAGCTGCCCCAGCCTTCTCACCAGTCTCCCTGCTCTTTGTGTGTCCCTCTGACACTCCTCCCTGCTGCTAGATGGATTGTTGTTTTAGGCAAAGTAGATTCTATCCCTCCTGTGCCAAGCCCTTTAACTACTTCCTCTTGCTTGCTGTCAAGGCCATGCTCAGTGAGGTTTTAAGGACTTTTACCTGTCCGCATGGGCTCCACCTCAGTAGATTTGGGCATGAATCCTGGTCTGCCACTTATCAGTTGTGTGCCCTTAAGCAATCCAGTTAGTCTCCCCACCTCTAAATTTCCTTATTGAAAAAATGTGGATGATGATAATAATAACAGTATCTACCTACTGGATTGTAGTGAGGAGTAAATGAGGCAATTCAGGTCAAAGAACTAAGGCCCCTGGCAGGCAGGAGAGCACTTGAAGGAAGAACATTTAGGGGCTCCTTGGGAGCTCCTGAGTCTCCATTCACTCTTCTGCAAAATGAGGGCTCAGATAACTCCACAGCAGGCCACAGCTAAAGAAGAGTGCATAGAAAATCTTGCCCAATTCCTGGAGTATCTTAACTACTTGATAAACCTTAGAGAAGGAAGAAAAGGGGAGAGAGCTCCTGCTTGCCCACCTCCCAGGTGGGTAACACTTCCCAGGTCCTATAGAACTACTGCTGGCTTTTTGTTGGAGCCAGAGTGGGACAAGATGAGGGAAAAGTGGGGCGTGGCTACAATCTGATGCACACTGGGTGTGGGAAGGAGGCTGGTTAGGCCTCACTCTGACACTCCATCTCCTTACCTATAAGGTGAAGATAATATTAGTACATCATAAGACTATTGTGAAGCTGAAATAACATCACATATGTACAACCCATTACACAGAATGTGGCACTTACAGTTCTTCATCTGCAGTAAAAGCAATTTAGAATTGTGGGTTAGGTCACTGACTTTAGACTACAACTGATCTAGGTCATATCCGGATTCTCCTCTCAACAAGCCCACTTAAGTCCAGTCACTCAACATTGCTTAGTCTTAGTTTCTTCCTCTATAAAATGGAGATCATAATCCTCCTACTTCACAGGATTTGGTTAGAAATTCAGCCCATGTGAATAGTCAATACATATTTTTAAAGATAATATTATTCCTTGAGGAGAGAGCCTAGGTTTTAAACTTCCAAATTTTTTCTCTCAATCCCACTGCTTAGATCAGATGGTATATACAGCTGGCACCCAACAAACCTTTCTCAATGAAGAAATCCTTAGTTCTCAGCAACTTTACAACATTATGGACAATCAGTCCCAGAGGGACTGTTGAAGCTCATTTATTTCAACCATCCTATTATACAGATGGAAAAATCAAGACTGAGAACATGGAAGGCACAGTGAAAGTTAGCAACCATGCCTACCCGGTAGCCCCTTCCTGGAGCTGCTTCAAAATGCAAGTGATTTCTCCCAAGACAGGGACACCTGCTATGGCTTTCCCAGAATCTCCACAGCCTCGAACATGTCCCTCCTGCCTCCCTGGACTTGTCTCAGGCTGTACCTAGCTAGCTGCCCAGTGTGGCCCACCCTGCCTCTGCACTCCCCCTCCCCACTGCTCAGCAGCCTAGGCCGGGTGGTCTGTAATTGCTTCCTGTCCTCACAGGCTCTGTTTGTTTGCTCTGTGGCTGCTTCCTCACACCCCAGCACACCGGAGGTGCTGACCAGCAGCAAGGGACTACTCTCAGATGTTGGGCCAGCCCTCCCCAGACCCACCACCTGGAGTCCAGGAACCCAGAAAGACCCTAGAGACAACCCTCTTCAGTGATTCCATTTCCCTAGCTTCCGCTTCCCTCGCCACCCCCCCCCCAATCCACCCCAGCAGCTGGTCTTGTCCGAAGCTGAGAGAAAAGCCAAAAAATCAACAGGTGGCAGTCCACAGTGAAGCCCTAGTAGGCCTTGGACTTAAGGGGACGTGAAGGATCCCTCCCCAGCCCACTCCTTTTCCCGGCCACAGCCCAGTCAAACCTAGGCAGAAAGCCCAAATGATAAGGCTTCATGCCAGGACTTTGAAACTTTTGAGGCTGAAACGTATGAGTAGAAGGGAGGGAGTTACTAAGTTCTTTCCTGAAGATCTCTGAGACAAGGATGAAAACTCAATGCAGTGAAACAAAAGACCTGGGGTTCCAATCAGCCACTCATGATAGAATATTAAAGCAAGCGTTTTATGGTTTCATGGCTTCCATTTTCTTATCTGTAAAACGGCTGGCACATTAACACCCATCTTAGAGTTGCCTTGAGGTTAAAATGAGCCCTCAGCACACACTAACTATAGGTCGGCTGGGTGAGATAGATCAGGTGACCAGCCCACCAACCTGGTTTGCCTGGGCCTAAGGACTTTCTCAGAATGTGGGAATTTCAATGCCCACACCTGAACAGTCTCAAGAAAACTGAGGTGAATTTGTCACATTAAGAATTGGTGTCATGCCAGGTGTGATACCATAGGCCTGTAAGCCCAGATACTGGGAAGACAGAGGGAGGAGGATCACAAGTTCAAGGTTAGCCTCCTCAAAACAAAAAATAAAATGGGAAGTAGCTCAGTGTGAAGGCCTAGGATTCAATCTCTATTATGGCAGAAGAAAAAACCCAAGTAAATAAAAGAGTTTGAGTCAGATGTTAGATGCATGTTGTTCCTGGAAGACGGTGCCACAGCCAACCCCTAAGACTCTCTTGAATCTCCACTTAACTTCATAGCCCATATTCCTATAAGATAGGGAATGGACACTGCTCTCTCCTTGGAGCCCCTGGCCTCGGGCTTACACTGCCCCTCCTCAGCCCCAGAGGAAAGCGCTGTCAGCAGAATTCCTCATGTCCTGCTGCTGGGGCCATGTTTATCCAGCCCAGCAAACCTCCTCAGAAGCGCCTTGCAGCAGCCTCGGCAACACACTTGAAGCAGGAGAAGGATAGCCACTTGACTGGAACCATCCCGTCTCTAGTGCAGAAGACCTGAGGGACAGTCAGAGCTGGTGACAGGGAGGAAAAGGTGTGACCTCAGAGGAGGAGGGTGATGGAGTAGAAGCTAGGAGGGTACCACTTGAGAGAAACGAGATGATAATGGATCAAAGAGTCAGAGGAAAGCAGGCCAGACCTGAGACCAAGATGGGAAACCAGATCATGAAGAGCAGGGCCACATGAGAAATGACAAATCAAGACAGAAAGGAGACAGAAATGAGAGAAAAGGAGGAGGAGCAGAGGGGGCAAGCTACGTGGGTGGGGGCAAGTGCAGCAGTGGGGAGACAGAAGCAAGAGTGGGATGAAGGGGGAGGAAGCCAGAGGCAGGAGGCGGAAGGCTGAAGGGCTGGCGGGATGAAGGCGGCCCCAGCGCGCGCGCGCGCACACACACACACACACACACACACACACACACACACACACACGTACAGGGCCAGCCTATTCCAGCCTGGCTGTTTGCATAAGGAAGCCAGCTCTGTGGTCAGGGCGCCCCAGGCCCAGAGGCGACCACCCCCTGCACTTAATGAGATTCTTGTTCAGAGCTGCGGGAGATGGGGCCAGTCTGTGGAGGCCCCACAGTGCCTCTGCTCTCACCCGAAGGGGGCCTGGGCCAAAGCTGGGGCCCAGGCTGCTGAAGGGGCTTCACAGGAAGACAACTAGACAAAGACTGTGGACAAAAAAGTGTCCATGGACACTGCCAGGCTTTGAGAACAGAGGAGATGGTGGTGGCAGAGGGGCCTTATGACCTCTGGCAAAATTCTAGGGAGGAGGGTGAAAAGAAAAGAGTTGGGGTCTGCTGGCAGGCTAGGACTCTAGTCTTGGTTCTGTCTCACACCTTGGTGGGTGACCTCAGATAAGTGATCTCCTTTCTGTCTAGATCTCAGTTTCCCCATTTGCTCCAGCAAGAGTGAACTCAGGCAGGTGGGGACTACGAAGAAGCCAAGAGTATGGCCTGGCTCAGGGGACAGTTGCCATTGAGCTCCAGCTGTCTATAGCCCTGTAAATGTGAGCTGAGGATTATAAGATCTTCAGAGTTCTTTTAGAAGTTATAATTCTGGATTTTTATGTAAAAGTCTCCTGAACTTTTAAATCATGGAAGCTAATTTATTCTTATGTAGTCACTGTGTGAGCCAAAGAAAATACTTTGAAGGTTTTAAGTGGCCCATAAGGTATCTGTTTATGGAGGTCTCTAAGGCCCACATCAGCTCTGACAATCGCCACATGTGTAGCTCCACCATCATCCTGAACTGAATCCAAGCCTCACCCAGATGCCAGGCCCTTGGAGAATGGGCAGCATGCTTCCTCAGTACACTGCTGTTTCACTTAGGCACTGGAGGGAAGTGACATATGGTCCAAGATGTTAACCTTCCTGATGGCCTGCTTATTGACTGGTGGTCATGCTCTTGCCTTCAACTTGCTTCCAAAGTCTCCACCTCGCCCTATCTTGACCCTGAAGTCTTTCTTTGGGAAATATTTTCTGCCTAGAACTGGACCAAGGCCCATGCAATACCATGCAAAGTCACAGGGAACTGTGTAATTTGTCACCAGGACCTGGCCAATGAGAAGCAATACCCCAGAGCCAGATCCACCCTGAGTAGTATCCTTCCTCTGGCACTCCCATTCCAGGACACCACCCTGTATGGCAGGGAGGAGAAGGGGAAGAGGAATGAAGAGGGAGGGGTTGGAGTGTCCTGGTGAGTGCTGAGAATGGGCCTTACCCAGACCTTTTCATCTCTACCCTTCCCACTCCATAGCCCATGAAGGCCAGCCAAGCATGACAAGGGTTAATTGGATACCCCCAGCTGGAATCATAGAATCATGGGGCTGGAACAGATCTCAGAGGTAATCCATCAGGAGTAGAGGAGAGATTTTAATTACCCAATTCAGCTGGATTGGAAGCACACCAGCTCCCACCCCTGACCCAGTTGGAGGAGGAGGTAAGGCCAGAAGGGCTGCCAGGCTGAGAGCCCTGAAGTAAAGGGTCTGGTTGTGTGGGTCACACTACCAACAGCACCACCCCCAATTTACAAAGCCTGGCTGTGGGATAGTTACATAGCTTTCAGTTGAGTAATTGACTAATAGGCAAAACTAATAGGACCAGGAGAGACTGTAAGTGACAGGACCCTGAACCTGGAGGGAAATGATCAGGATCCTATGATGAGCTCCATTCAAGGTCACATTAGCTAGGTAGAGCCTGCACCAAGGCCTTTCCTGTAGGGCTCAAGCTGGAACTTCAAGCACAGCCAAGAGAGAGAAGCCAACCACCTGGGTTTTCCCACCAGGAGACCTTGAGCCTCTTGACTTCCTAGTCCAGTCTGTACTGTCCAGTCTACTGAGCTCCATTCATGGTATGACATTAAACAAGAAAGCTTCACCTGGCTATTTGGAAAGGAAAGGCAGTAAGAAAAGTTAAGGTCAGACCCAGGAAGGACTTGCTGGAAGTGAGACTCCCCAGAAAGCCAGGTAGATTCTGGACTCTCCTACCCTGAAGACCTGGAAGCCTCGTGGGAGATGAAGAAGTCATTTTGGAGCTGGACAAGGACAAGCTGGTTGATATTTCCACCTGTATCCCTAACTCCAGAGTTCATTATTGGGAAAAGGTGATTCCCAAGATTGGAAGAGTATCAATTCATCAATTTCCTGTCTGCTAATCAGGAGCTAATGGAACCGGAATGCTCCCAGTCCAGGTGGGAGGCTGCTGTTAGAGCAGCTCAGGATCACTGCAGCCTCTTTCTCCTGAGCAGCCACTCCAGGGATAGAACCCAGAGGAGACCCATGTCCTATTTTCATTCCGCAGTGCCCCCCCCCAATTAATGCTATCTCCTCAGCTCATAGTCTAAGATGGGTAGGGGGCTAGCACAAAGGACAAAGAAGGTGCTGGAGGTGGGATGGGGACATTAGGGTAGCCACATGTTTTAATGCTCAGGCAGAGGGACGTGAGAAAGAGAAGTCTCTTCGTAACTCTCAATATCACTTTAAAGGGTATTCATGGTTACTTTACTCTTTGCTTTTAAAGTCTTGAGGGTATAATAATATTTTTAAGTGGCATCTTCTATGGGGAAGTTCTATTGGCTATGGGCCCAGCCAGTGCCTTTCCCACAGCCCAGCAGTGCATTTATTCCAGCTCAGAAAGCAAAGCAACTCCAGACTGAATGGACAGACTGCCCCTACCTGGTGCAGCCTGCGGCCTAAGGACAAAGGAGGTGCATAGAAAATCTCACTGGAAGTTCCCTTTGATATCCATCCTCCATCCTTCCTGCTGTAGCACCAGCTTTCTTTCCTCCTGCCCTGTCCCCAATGGAAATGAATTCTTCTTTGGCTCCTCAAATGAACAAAGCTCAAATCAAAAAAATGAGTCTGCTGTTCAGGAGGTAATCCTGGCACCCTGCAAGCTGTCATTCCCTGCCATCACTGTCCCCATCATGTTCCTTCCTGGGAACTGGCCTGGGGTATGGGGATTAAAAGAAAGACCTAGGATGAGTCAGGCTGAGTGGACCTGAGGAAAAGGAAAGAATGAGGGAGGGGTGGAACTGGGTGGCCTTTGGGATGAGTCATAGGAAACCTAAACCACTGGCCCTTTGATCCTAAAGTATAAATCATTAATCAGTTTGGGGCTTACATATCCACTAATGAATTTCTCTCTATTCCCAGAAGGTCTGTCTGTCCAGAGCCACAACCCTCCCTGGCAGGGGGCCAAGCAAGGAGCTCCTGAGGCTGGGGGCAGCTCTCTGGATCCTCCAGGTCTGCCCCTCCTAGTTCCATTTCTTCCATGTCACATGCAGGGTCTAACATCGTACAGCAGAAGGGGAATGGAGTGCTTTGGGTCAGTTGGGAGGTCCTAGGGGCCCCATGGGTTAAGGATTCAGTAAAAGAATGGGAGAGAAATGCCTAGCCTAGCCTGATGCCTGGCACACAGTAGGTGATCAATTCATGAACCTAATTCTCCTTCTCTGCCTCTCTTATTGCCCGGAGAAATAGGCCTAGCCACTCTTAGGATCCAAGAAAGAATGATAAAAGATGGCAGCTGAGGTCTAAGAATGTTGGGCAGTGATCAAGTACTTGTCTAGCATGCACCAGAACCTGGGTTCCATCCTCACACTGAAGAAAGAAAGGGCAGTCGAATGAATTTGGATAAGAAATGAAAGCTTCCTTCTTAGGCCTGTGAACCTAGAAGACCATAGAAACTCTCACCCCCAAGTTTGGTTTTTAATATTAATAGTTCCTGCTGCCACCTGCCTGCAGCCCCAGAATCAGAGGCTGAATGGACAGACTTCCCCTACCTGGTGCAGCTTGTGGCCTAAGGACAATGGAGTTGCATAGTAAAGGAGGCCCCATGTCACTACCACTGGAGGTAGGCCTATCCCAGTATCTATAGATGGATGGCCATAGCTGCCAGGCCCTTGGGCCATGGCCTCGCCAGCTACTGTGCCATTGTCCCCCTTCTCACCTGCCACCATACAGAGTTGTGGCCCTAGTGTTAAATGTACAGGGCATAGGAAGAGACTTCAGCAAAACTAAGATAGAGGCCACAGGGAGCTTGCATGTCAGCAGAAGAAGGCCAATGATGATCAACTTTAGGGCAGAGTGCATTCTAGAAAGGACACTTAAATAGGCCAGTGAGTGCTTCCTTGTGGGACCTCAAACCAAAGCCACAACTCCAGAGGTTTTTCAGGTTCACCTGTCAGTGCTATGGATATTGGGCTCCCAACCAAATCTTTAAGTTACACACTGGCTAAAATAATTTTCAAACCTGCAGATCTAGCAGTTGGTATCAAGGATTGGACCCCATTACTTGGAGGAGCTATGGTTATTTTTTGAAACCTGTCACTGACTAGCTATGTGACAGTAGTGGCTTTCCCTCCCTGAACTCAGTCTCTCCATCTATAATATGGGAGAAGAGTTGGCAGGAAGCCACGTGAGAGATAGTCTGTATTTATAAAGCCAGTCCGGGTGTTGCTTCTGAGCCAGAGTAAGATGAGTCAAGTTCTGCTCAATCCCATCCTCCGGGAGCTTGACTACTCCTCTCCGTTAGTCTCACAACAGGTGCCAAACTCAAATGTTCACATTCTTCAGGACATGGATGTATGCAGCTCATGCCTATAGGTGGGCTCTTTTGGAACAGTGCCCTTGCCAGAGGCCTCACCAATCCAGGACTAGACAATAACCTATGGGCCATCCACCTCAGAGAGAAGCAGGTACACTGGAGGCAAAAGCTGCCTGTCACCCAGTAGCAGAGGTCAGAAGAGGAGCTGGTGGTGGCTCCTCCATTAGGGTTGCTGCAAAACAACAGCATTGACTGGTAACTTCAGTGACAGACATTTATTTCTCGTAGTTCTAGAGGGTGGAAAGTCCAAAACTACAGAGTTGACAGTTCTGGTGTCGGGTGAAGTTCCTCACATGGAGCAAGACAGAAAGTCAGCCCTCTGATGTCTCTTCTTAATAAGGGTATTAATCCTGTTATGAGGGCCACATTCTCATCACCTGTTGCACACCCTACCCCCAAATGCCATCATATGAGGGGTTAAGGTTTCAACATATGAATTTGGAGACATGGTGGGACAAAAACATTCAGTGCATAAATAGCGGTGACCTTTCTTCCACTTCCATTGAGACATCAAGAAAATAAGAGCTGAATGATAACATCTACTACAATATTCCATAGTACAGATGAAGAAACTAAGTCCAGAGAGAGGGGAAATATTTTGCTTGGCCTCCTGACATTCCCACAGTAAGAAGAGCTAATATTTATGGTGGATCCCTGTGGCTCAAGTCCTGACAAATGTCAGCAAGTGAGGTGACACAAAAGGGTCTTGAAGCAGATTGTACCATTTATATCCATTTTACAGATGTGGAAACCCACTGGCCTAACATCTAACAGCAAGAAAGTGGCAAAATCTGCACTTGAACCTGCCATCAAAGTTTGTCCCCCCAGTATTTAGTGCCTCCAGGCCTGTCCCAATTTATTTCCACCTCTACCCCTGCCAGTTCAGGTGACCTGCTGCCATGTTAGAAATTAACAGAGGCCTGACAGGATTTAAGGCTTGCCAAATTCAGGTTCCTCCCTCCAGGAAGAAGGAAGAACAGTGCAGAAAATATTTGATGATATGGAGAAGTGTCAGTGGTACAGACACAGGGGAACCTCAGGATATACTACAGAAGTATGCAAATGGACTGTGGGTTTGTGAACAGGTGTTTGGCCTCATTTATCACCAGGTTTCTGTAAGTCAAAGCCACAGGAGCTACCATCTCACATTGGGTAGGGTGGCAATCCTCAGAAAATGGAAAGATAACAAGTGCTGCCAAGCATGTGGAGGTAAGGAATGCTACACACACTGCTAGTGGGAATGGACAATGGTGAGTCCACTACAGAAAATACTCCAGAGTTTCTTCAAAAAAAGTAACAATGGAAGCAGCATGTGATCCAACAATCGCATTTCTGGGTGTTTCTCCAGAGGAATTGAAATCATGATCTGAAAGCAGTATTTGCATGCCCATGTTCATAGCAGAACTATTCATAATAGCTAAGAGTTAGAAATAGCTAACCATTGGTGGATGAATAGATAAAGGAAAAATATATATGCATATATGAAGAATATTATTTAGCCTCAAAAGAGAGGAAAATCCTGTCATATGGATGAGCCTTGAAGACATTACGTTAATTAAAATGAGCCAGAGTCAGAGCAACAGTTACGTGATTGCACTTACATAAAGTCTCTGAAATAGTCAAACTCATAGAAGAAGAAAAAATGGTGGCTACTAGGGGCTGAGGGTTGGGTAAATAAGGACACTGCTGTGAAATGGGTATAGAGTTTCAGTCATGTAAGATGGAAAATTCTAGAGTCCTACTGTCTTAACATTTTGCTTGTAGTTAACAACACTATCTTGTACACTTAAAATGTTGTTATGAGCAGATCTCATATAATGTGTTTTTTCATCACAATAAAAAATTTACAATGAGGTCACTATGATCTCACGTGAAAAAGGATATATAGGTGGATTGGATGGGGGCTTGCCTGGGTATTTGTATGTAGAGAGAAAATAATGACTAGAAAGAAAGGCGTCAAAAAGTTAACAGTGGTTTTCTCTGGCTAGTGGGATTATAGGTTCTCTAGGTTCTATGTTTGCTTTCTTTGGTTTTTTGTTTTTGTTTTGTTTTGTTTTGTTTTTTGGTATCAGGAATCAAACTCAGAACTTCATGCTTTCCAGATATGTGCTGTGCCACTGAGCTATATCCTCAGCCTAGGCTCTGTGTCCTTAGTAATATTTTCTGTGGTTTTCTAACCTTCTATAGAGAGTGTGCATTTCTTTAATCACTTTACCTCACCTCTCAAAACATGAGAAAGGAAAAAAAAACGAAAAGGAATAAACCAACTAATCAAGGACATTGGCAGATTTGGAGCCATTCTATCCCAGCTGTGCCTCTGCCAGCTGTGTGACCATGGACAAGTCACCCAGGCCTTCGGGGTTGCAAATTTCTCACCTCTGCGGCCAGTGTTATAGTATCACATTTCTTTGTCATTCCTGCCAAACAATTTATGTGCTTTTTTTCCTGCTCCTTTGATGGAGATGCAGAACTGAAGAAACTGGCATCTTTCTGCCTAGTCAAGCCTCCAAGAGGACGCAAGCATGAGCTGAGTGAGACCTTCGTCTCCACCAGAGCCCTCTGTCAAATTCAGAGAAAGAGGAGGGTGTGGCTATGATCTCTGTGTGCCTGAATTTATCAATCTGGAAATGTGAGCATGTGATTAGGCCAGACCACTGTGCCACGGAGCTAGAGAGGAGTGAAGGGTTAAGTCCAGGGTTAGGTCCTGACAAGGTCTGCTGCCAGGTCACAGCAGTGGGTATACTGTGGACTAGATACTGGCAACTGTGGAGCAAGAGTGGAGGGCAGGCCTGCCACCTGAGAACAGGTTAGTAAGGCCAGGATATATTCCCTTTGTTTTGTACTCCTACCCAAGGCCCCCCAGCTT
This sequence comes from Cavia porcellus, assembly GCF_034190915.1. Classification (NCBI taxonomy): domain Eukaryota; kingdom Metazoa; phylum Chordata; class Mammalia; order Rodentia; family Caviidae; genus Cavia; species Cavia porcellus. Next base: position 34,811,893 of record NW_026947486.1, on the reverse strand, counting down.
GGCAAGTGCTCTGTCATGTTTGTTGCTACACTTCAACTCTTCAGTACTTGGAGCAGTGACTGGATCATTTCTGTAGGTCCCAACTCCAGTAGTGTGGCAAGACAATGGAGCTCAGGGAAAGCTGTCACCCTCTCCCCATATGGCCCACTCCTGGCAATCAACACTAGCCCTGACTATCTTCTTGGATCCTGTTGACTGACATCACAATTTCTAGGGCAAGTGATTGATTAGGGCAGCCAAGAGCAAGAGGCCCAACTGTGACCCACAGCTGCTGGGTCCTAGGCCTAGAAGAAACTCTCCAGGTTGTCCAGGGACTGCACAGTCTCTGGGTTATCCAAGTCATATCCACTAACCCTTTAAAAAGCCTGGAAACAGACTTGGTGGAGGGAAGTCCATGAAATTAATCCTGCAGATCCTTTGCTACAGATGAGCTCCATCTTTCTCTAGCCCTGGGACGCCAGAGAGCCTTCTGATACCCCTTCTTCAGAGCTATTTTATATCTCTTTTCTAGACACCCCTGAGTGTCATCCTCAGGAAGTGGATTTAGCTCCTTAGTTTTCTCACAGAGCCTGATAATTCTCAGGCTCTGAGAATCCTAAAACATCTGAGTTAGAAAATAATATTAAATCCAACTCCAGCCCACCCTTCCAGCCACACCTATTATACAGAAAGGTCTACTGAGACCCCCAAAAGGAAAGGCCTAACCACAAGTGCAAAGTTAACCAGGCGACCCCCCCACCTGCCCTTAGGGTCTTCTAGTACACTCAGCCTCCACCTCAGAAGCAGCAGGAGGCTGAAGCAACATACCTCAGGGGCTTCTCTTGACTAGGAGAGTTGGAAACTTCAAGGTGCCCACTACACAACTCCCCAAAGTCAAGGGCCTCGGCCTTACACAGCCCAGCCCTGAACTGTTCTCCTCTACCTTTGCAGAAGACAGCAGAGGAAAAACTATCTTCATAGCTTCAGAAGACAGCAGAGGAAAAACTATCTTCATAGCTTCACAGTTTGCTGCCTTTGGCCTAGAATATCTCTCTCTCTCTCTCTCTCTCTCTCTCTCTCTCTCTCTCTCTCTCTCTCTCTCCCTCTCTCCTCTCTTTCTCTCACGCATGTGTGCACACGCATGCACAAACACACACACACACACACACACACACACACACACACACACACTGCCAGTCTTTCCCAATTCCCTTGGTCCCTCTGATTTCATTTCCTCTGCTTCTGTCTTTCTCCTTACTTGTTCTTTTGTTTCTCTCCACCTGTTCTGGTGCACTTTCTGCCTCTCTTCCTGTGGTTTCCTCTCTCATGTTTTCTGCATCTTGAACCTTCTCAGAATTTTGCTCTGTCCTATGAATGCTGAAACTGATTCTTTCAGAGCCCCCCAGACTGTGTCCAGGAGCCAAGATGAACCAAGGCAGGGTGAGTCAGGGACAGGGGGCGCCAAGCCTGGCTCTTCTTGGGAAGCGTCCCTTTTCATGCCAGGCCCTTCCTGAGTCTGGTCCTGGTAATACCCAAAGCAATGAACCTACTGGGAAAAAGGAATGATCCTGGCTCTCTGTAGGTTCTATGGGCCTGAGAGTCAGATCCATTTGCTTCCCAACACTAGCCAAAAGTATTCCTCACTAGAAACCTTCAAGATAGGCAGAGTGGCAGTGTCTTCCTGCCTTATAGACAATGTCTTGAGCTTCAGAAGCTAAAGGACTGATTTAGGACATATAGGCAGTTACAGATCCAGGAAAAGGGTGAAAACCACTGAGCAAACATCAACTGTTTTAAACTGTCCCCACCCCAGCTCTGCTTCTTGAACCATGGGTACACTGAGTGAAGAGGCAGGGAGGGTGCTCCCTGATGTGAAGACTCAGTCCACAACCACTGTGAGCAAGGCCCTGAAGGAAATACAAAAAAAGAGTCCAAGAAATGCTAGTATCCCTCCTAAGAGAGCTAGAATTAGAGCTAGAGCTCTCTGTTCCAATGTACTCTTTCACACTGACATCTTTCTGAGGAAAAGAGCAGTCTCTCTCATGTCCATATCTACTAAGAAGTTCACGCCAGGCAGGGAAGAGGATTAAAGTGGATCATCTGAGACCTCATGCACAGCCCTTCTGGTCATGCCTCCAGGCACCAGGGTCCTAAGGCACTCTGTCCCAAGGCAGGGTCCAGGCACTCTGTTGGCCTTCCATCTTCCATCAGCAACAGCTGAGGCCTTACTCAAAAGGCAAAATCTCTGTTCCAAGCAGGTGAGGTCCAGTGGGCAGGGTAAAAGGGTGTTCCTTGGCTGGCTGTTCCTCTAGAATCCAGGGATTGGTCATTGTATTTTCACCTTAAATGCTCTCCCCCTACAATTCTGAACTTGGTCCACATTAACCTTATGCTGGCTCCCAGGCTTTTGTGGGAGAAGGCCCCAGCACTCCCCTTTGACAGCAATCCAGGAGGGGAAGTTCCCTGGCCTAGCTTCTTGTCCCCATTGCAAATTCTGGCTTGCAGAGAGGAGATATCAGCACCATGATGCAGGCATTCTTGCATTTTTCTCCCTACTCTATCTGAAGTGTCTCCAACAGTGGCCAGCACACAGAAGGCACCCAGGAAATAATTTTTGAATTGAATAAATGAACTAGGGTTATATCAGAAGCCCCATAAGGAGGGAAAAGAAGGCTTTAGAGGCTCAGGTTTGTCACTTCCAGTTCCTGTGCAGAATGGGAGAAGGCATACCTTTGTAGAACTCACACTCAGTGCCAATCTTAGTGCGCCTGGCACATAGTACTGGAAGATCCTATCTTCTCCAGAGGGCCTTGCTAGGCTCAAGAGCAAAAGAACAATGGGGCTTCCTATGTGTTCCACAAAGGACAGCCCACAACACACCCTGGTCCTGAGTCAAACACTTGCAGTGTTTTCCAGGCAGAGTACATGGAGTCTATTCTGCAGCAGAGAAACCTGAGGCCTGGAGAAAAGATTCCAGTAGTCAAATTAAGGTCACTTAGCAGGTCTGGTCATGTGGAGCTTGGAGACCAGGGCTCCTGATTTCTTGCTGGGCTTGGGGAGGGATCAGGGAAGGAAGGGTAAGCCAGAAAACATGCCCTAAGGACTGCCCAATATCAATGTCCACACCAAGCCTACCATCTTGGCACACTTGGTATTTTTTAACCTGCATATTTGCTACCCTCTGTTTCTTAATCTTATTGTCCTTGTCCCTGCCTGAGGAGATAGTGTAGGGGCCCAAGTGGCGGTGACCCAGCCAAGTGGCCCAGCCTCAGTCCACTCTTGTCTCAGTCCTGTCTGTAGCCAACCATCTCCACTCCTCTCATCAGCTAGAAACTCTATCCACACTCACATTTGCTCCTTTATATCTCTCTCCTTTGTTTTATGGGGCGGCTGTGGCAAGAATGGAATGGTGGGGGGTGTACAGCTCAGAGACTGTCGTTTATTAGTTCTCTCTTCCCCGAGAAATGAGGGGCTGCAGCTGGCCGGCGATATGGGTGGGGTGAGCTGGCCTCTGGCTGCTGCGAAGGCTGCACATCTGGGGGTGGGGGCCTGGAAGCGAAGCTGAGATGAATTACCTGTGTGTGCTGGGAGAATCAATTGGGCATGCGGGCACGGTGCCTGCTCCGCTGGAATTAGGGAGCAGGGCTGGGGGCTCCAGCTGGGGACCTGGGAGCAGCAGAGTCCCCATATGGGGGCAGGCAGTGGCAGTGCCTTGGAAAACCCAGCCTCCCTGAAAAAGAAGAAAGAGCAATTTTCTAATTCAGGGTAAAAGTCTTGCTAAAAAGAGCCTGCTCTTCTCCATGGCATCCCCTTCTAACCACATACTAGCCACCCTCCACACCCAAGCCAAAGTCTCTTCCAGCTGGGATTTCATGTTCTGTCCTCTACCCATTTGGCATGTCCTGGGACTCCATGATGTAAACACACACAGTTTTCCCCATCTTTCTCTCAACATCCTCCCTACCCATTCCCAAGGCTGGTATTGGTGACAGTACTACTTCTCAGCTATGTACAGCCTCACTTTTCCTCATCTGGAAAATGGAGTTGATCATTCCAAACCAGAATGTTTTGAGGTTTCAAAGTCATTAACAGGTAACACCTGGCCTTTGAGCATGTTCATGGTGGAATTTAGTGGAGTGGGACTCTGCAACTGACTAGCTAAGTGACCTTAAGGAGCTCTCTGCTTAGTTCCCTGAGCCTCAATTTACTCATCTGTAAAGTAGGAATAATAATCTCCACCTTAAAAAGCAGTTGGGAGACTTTAGGATAGACCCATTGGGAGGTGCAACTTCAGCTAGCTGGGATATATGCAGTCAGGAGGCCAGAGCTGTCCTCATGCCCTTCCCCTCCTAGGCTTCATCCCAAGGCCCTTCACAGGAATGTGCCTCCTATGCTTCCCAGGCACTTCCGGGACAGCTAGCTGGCAGCTTGGGGTCAGAGAGCCCAGTGGGCCTCTGGAGCATGAAGGTACTGCTTGCCTGGCTGCTGGGGATAGTGGAGATAGACGCTCCTTCCCATACTTCCCTGCCCCCTATCCCCACAGCCATACAGGTCCCTTGCTCTCCAAGAGGCAGCCTCCTCTCTGACATCAGCTGTAGTCAATTCCCCTGAGAGCCATCCCCAATTTTCATTTCCTCTCACTAATCCTCACACGAAGTCCCTTTGCACAGCCCGGAACAGCCTCTGTCCCGGAGCTGGCTCTACTCACCAGATATGTGTTGCAGTTCACAAGCCCAGGTTTTTCAGCTGAGAGGGCTTTGTGGAGTTCATCTTCAGTCCCCTTCCTCCAGGGCTCTGTGTGGGAATGGGGGAAAGGGGAAGGCCCCACCCAATCACTCAGTACCTTTGCTCTAATTCCAAAAGGGCACTCTCTATAGGCAGCGGCAGTTTATACTAGTTTGTACAAGATTAGAAAGCTAAATGTGGGCTAAATTTCAGCCCCTACTCACACTCTTGGCCAGACACCCTTATGCAGTTCTCATCCTGATCCAGTATCCATGGTGGCCCTGGGAGACATATTGAGCTTTGAAAGGCATGTTCAGAAAGTTTGGAGCGGGTTTCAGTTAGAGCACTGCAAGAAAAGCCAAAAAGGTACTAGTAAGCCCTACAGTAAACCCTACAGTAAGCTCAGAAGGTAGCAAAGCACCAAAGAAAAGTGATCTCTGTGGCAGATTGCATCTGAACAAAAGTATGAATAAGGGCCATCTATCTCTGGATTACCATGGTTAGAGAGCAGGGCCAGGTTAGGTAGCAATGGGGCAGAGAGGATGTTCATGACGAAAATTAGAGGACTAGAGCAGGTGTTCTGTTTGTAGAACAAGAGGCCAGGGCTGAGGTTCAGCTTACATCAGTATACTCAGGGCTGAAGACTGACAAAGGGAGAGGGAGGTTAGTATTGCAGGTCTGAGAGGGCGATGGTCCTGCCTTAGATCTGATCACTGCCACTTGTGGAGCCAATGGGGGGATAGATGATCAGGTACGTTTACAAGTCTGACTCCTTCCCAGTCTGGCAGCTCCGGGTCTTCTCCCTCCTTTTAGCCCTGGGACCCTAAATTCGCAAATCACCAGTAGATCAGCAGATGACATTTATTTAGTGTTTTTACATTCCAGCTCTCTTGTGCCTTGAAGGGAGCCAATCTCCAGCCTCTTTCAATCTTTACCCTGGCAGAGTCTTATTTACCTTTCAAGCCTAATTCAATGTCACCTCCTCTGTGAGGCCTTCCTTGATACTTTGCCTTGACATCCTCTCAATTCCCGTGGCTTCTTGGACTTAAACTGTCACCACACAGACCACACTGTACTGGATCTTTGTTTCTCTGCCAACCCAACTAGACAAGACCCTTGAGCCTGGCTCTCAGAGGAACTTAAGAAATGGCTATAAAGTAGATGCCTGAAGCAAAACAGATACATGTTTACTCAGAGGTTGCTGGTTGCTGGGTCTGAGCAGGGCTGTGAACTTGACAGGTGGGGTTGGGCATAAAGGTCCATGACTGCTCTTATTGCCAGGTTCCAGGCTGTATCTAGCATCAGAATGCAGTCATGGTAGCAGGGTTAGGGAGGTAAGACAAGAGCAGTGGTTTGTGGAGTGGGATTCCCATTTATCCTAGGCCCACACTCCTGACTGGCATCAAGCTCTGGACGAGCTCCAGGAAGCCAAGCCAGAGGATATCCAAGTGACATCTGACCCATCCCTCTGATTGGCACCATGCCAATATTCTGTCTTGCTTGGTATGCCAGCAGTGTCAGCTGCCCCCTCACTGGCCATCCTGGAGCCTCTATCTTCCTAGACAAGCCTGGTTGGGGGCCCCAAACCCTGCTCCATATCATCCGTCCAATTCCTCTTCCACTGATTCAAGCCAGCAACAGCACCGCCGAGCAAGTAGAATTGAAGCCAGAGAGCTTAGCCCCTTGGATTCTGGACTCAGCTTCCCATTAACCCATCAAGCGACTATGGTTGAGGGTCTGATCTTCACTGACCTTTTCATGTCTTGGGTCTGATAGCCTCTGGATAGCATAATGGCTCCTAGGAAAGTCATAAGAGAACTGACTTAGGTGCCTTCACTACCCTGGTAAGTGACCTCTGGCACTCACCCGTCCACCCGCCACTGGCCTGTCTGCCTGAGCCTGCACCCGGCTGGCTACAGGCTGAGGAAGCATAATCATGCTGGGCTATTTCAGACCCATTATCTCAGCTCAGCTCCTGCTTCCTGAGCAGGCCCCAAATTAGCCCGTGCTTTGTTCTCAAGTGCATTTGTCAGATCCCTTGGCTTGTACCTCTGGGAGGAGAGAGAAGAGGGAGGGAAGGCAGGGGCGGGGAGGGGGAGGAGAGGGAGTGGGAGGAGGAACCCAACGCTAATTAAGTCTCGTTAAAAACAGACAATGACAATGAGGAATAAGGAAAAGAAAGAAAACCCGAAGTGAAAGGGGGGAGGGAAAGGCTTGCTGAGGAAGCAGAACAGCCGCTGGGAGACACACACAGAAACGCGAAGGCACACACACACCCACAAAAAGACACGCAAACTCACAGAGCGCTCCAGCCTGGCAGCCTGAGCCTGCTCTGCCCGCATTGGGCCCTGCCTGCTGTACTCTGGCTGGGTCCCACTTAGGCTAAGACCCTGCACATGCCTTCTGGGGCTAAGGGCTTCCCAGCTCCTCAGGAGCTTGAGGTCTCTCAGGACTTCAGTTTCCACATTTGTTATAGGAGAAAACCCAGGCCCACAGAACAAAGCTGGTGGGAAAAATCAAAGCTCTGTACTGTTCAGACATTCAGTTCAGGAGTGGCCCAGCCCAGCAGCAAGTCTCTCCCTGGGCTGTGTCTTTCCTGGGTCAGGCCTGGTTATATGTCCACCTCGGAGCTGTTCTCAGAGCTGGGGGTGGTCCAGTACCAGGGCTTGGGCTCTGCCAGTCTCCTGCCCCTCCTGCTGCTGTTGGCCTGTGCCCCACTACCACCAGCCCAGGCTGTTTTCATGGACAATTGCTTGGGCAACAAACAAAGCTGCCCAGGGGCAAGGAGACCTCTGCATCTCCACAAAGGTCCCAAGTATCCCTAATGAACTAACTCTAGCTCTCTTTCTCCCTCAGAATTCTTGGTTTCTTAGTAACTCACATCTCCCCAGGCAGGAGCCCAGCTCAGTGCCAAGCCTTCCTTTCACACCACTTCATCCAGGCCCCTGGGAGATGAGAAGATGTAGGCTGAGAATATTCACTCCATACCTCCTACCTGGGTGTCAGGCCTTCCCATCTACGTGAAACAGTGACCTCTACTTATCCTGCTCACCCCAGACAGAGTCACCACCCCTGGGAAGGATAGTGCCCCATGCCACCCAGAGAGACCGCCTTGTTGAGCTCCTGAGAGGTCTTTTGAAGATGGAAGCTCACTCTTTGCCTCATGGCTGGTATCGATGCTCCTGCTAGAGTTCAGAGCCCTTTCAGAAGTTTTTCTAGCCCAAAGCATTCCTACAAGAATCTTAGCAGCAAGAATACTCAACTAGAGGTCAGACTGTTCTGGATTCAAATCTCTGCTCTGAAAATTACCGGCCATGAGAACTTGAGCAAGTCAACTCTCCTTCTTAGGGCTTCAGTTTCCTCCACTGTATGATGGGGTTATGACTGTCCCTATTCCAGAGTGCTGGTGAGGATTACATGGGATCCTGTGTGCATAGTGCTTAACACTGTGCCTAGCATAGAGTAGATGCTCAATACAGCAGACTATTAGTACTGCTCTCAAGAGAAGCAGGGCCAAGACTGCAGGTGTTCATTTAGCCTCTGGACTCTTTTTATGTTCTCTGTTGGGCCAAGAAGTCATGAAGTCCAGAATGATGGGGCCTCTGGCTGACCCAGGCCGTGAGATAAAGGATAAGGACTTCAGCACAGAGAGTATTTGAGTCTAAGAACAGGAGGGGTGTGGCCTAGGGTCGGGAAGCCTGGCTACGAGCCCCAGATTTCCAGAGACTGTATCTTCGGCTGATTCCCTGCGCCTGCATTGGTAACAGCTGACACCCCTCCCCCAGTGACAAGGTTGCAAGGGCTCTAGGCTACAAAACTGGAAGACAGTGCTGTGATGGGGGTCATAGCTCAGTAAGGTCAGCAGGTAGACCTCACCCACATTTCTTTGCTACCCACTCTGGCAAGGCTGTCTTGCAGCCTCTTCCACAGCTCACCCTATGAGTCTTTCCACCCCACATTCCTGCACAAACCTTCAAGCAGTCCCAAACTGAGCTGGGGCTCTGATGGGATACACAGCTAGCAAGTTCCCATTGTCCGCAAATCGGGACCAGCTGTGAGCAGCCTGATGCCTCAGGCTTGTTGCCGTTCCCACTCCTGCTGTAGTTTGAGAAGGGGGAAAAGGGAACTCGCTGCCTGCCTGCCTGTCTGCCCAGGGATCCCCCAGTGTGCACTCCTACATACCCATACACACACGCACACACACACACACACACACACACACACACACACACACACACACACAGACTGGCCAGGAACAATCAAGTATTATGAATAAAGATGTGCAGCTGGACATAGAATTCTTGCATACCCACCTGACCCACCTGGGAGCATAATCTTTCTCCCCAGCCAGCCCCATACACTGGTGTGGGACATGCAGAAGCCAGTGTCAAGGAGTCATAGGACTCCTTCAGTCTGGTACTGCCCTCAACAGAGCTCCTTAGTCCTCTGAGAAAAGATTGCTTAAACCCATCGTCATAATTTCAGGGGCTTTGTGAACGAGGCTATGACTTTAGCCACCGGGACTAGTAGAGAAGGAGAAAGCCAGACACTAGGGAGACTGGGGCTGGACCTGATTCCAGGGCAGGAAACTTGGTCCAGCAAAGTGTAGAACCTGACCTGCTCAGGTTTTGCATTGAGTCAGGAATGATAAGACACCAAAGGGTAAGTGACTGTTGGCAGCAGAGAAGTAAGTCTAGAGAATCCAAATTTGACAACAGCATTCTAGCCAGATCCTGAGCATACAGGAAAGAGCATCCAGATCCAGGTGAGACGTGGGTGGGGGCCTTTAGACAGAGTGCCAGGCCATCCTGCAGCCTATTGAAAAATTCTACCCTTTCTATAGCACCCCTTGCCAAACCTGCCCCTGGGTCCTGCCTCTCTCTCCAGCTCCACTTATACCCTTATCCCTTAAACCTGCTCAGTTCAGCATGAGCTTGATTTGAGAGCTGGACCTTTAGGCCAGCAAATGTCATGCCTGCCTGCCCAATGGAATCCCCTAGGAAACTTTAGGGAAAAAAATCTCCACGGACCAGGCCACACCCCAGACCAACTGACTCAGGTGTCTGAGGCTGAGATTCAGCAAACAATAATTAGTAAAGCTCCTCAAGTGAGTCTATTGTGCAGCCAAAGCAAACAGCACAGTGGTCAGCCTCCAGAAGAGGGTCTCAGAACATGAACTCTGAAAGTAGAGAGGCCTGAATGAGAAACCACACTCTGCCACTGACTTAATTGTGTTGCATTGGGCAGATTACCTAACCTCTCCAAACCTCAGTTTCTCTACCTGTAAAACCCAACCTCTATACTTGTTGGGAGGCTTTGATGTAAAAATGCCTGATGCACAGTGAGTGACCAACAAATATGAAAAGTATTGTTAGCTGGAGAAATGGACAGGGGCCAAGTCTGACATATCAGTTGAAAGCCATCTCTTTGCATCTAGAAACTTGGAAACTCAGGCCAATGACTTCCCAGAAGAGTCAGGTCATTTCATTAATGGTGGAAGTGTAAAGTGTCCAAGCCAAGAAACCATCAGGTCCCACCCACACGTTCAAAAATGGAAACTGGGGACAGAAAGGAAAGACAAAACAAGTTCACATCTTGCCACCTACTATATGCCAAGCACTGCGTTGGTATAGAAGGGGGCACAGAAGTGAATATGACAAGTCCCTGCTCTCAGAGGGTTCAAGGTCTGGTGTGGAGATCACAAAGGAGGGCAAGTGATTGGTTTCCCTGGATGGAAAGTTAGGTCCACTTGGAAAACGTCAGAGGAGGCTTCAAGAGACAGAAATGGGTCTGGCAGAAGGTGCTCCAGGCAGAGAAGACATGGGAAGATCACTGAAGGTTGTAGAGCAAGACTAACCTTTGTATTCTTTGTATGGAAGGGTGTCTGGTTTGGGCATAGAGGATTGAGGGAAAGGTAGAAGCAGGGAAGCCTGCTGGGGACTACTTTACTGCTCAGGAAACACCTGATGCGGACTTGACTCTCTCAGCACTCTGCTCCTTCCCCACTTCTCACCACACATCACCTCTGTTCTAGGTAAGACATTATATGCTGCTCATCAGACAGGAACTTCTGTTTATTGCAACACATTCTACAGTCCTACTGCCAGCTGTCTCATAGGCCCTCTTACTGTGATAAAGGATGAGACCTTTCTTGTAGCTCAGACCAGTCCTTCAAATTGTACTTCAGGCCCACCCTTCTCACCTTCTCTGGACTTTTTATCCTGATTCTTTCTATCGGCTCATTCCTTTTAACAAAAACCACAAGTTTGATAATTTCCTCTATTTACAGGGCAAGAAAGAACAGGAAAAACAGGATAGCTCAATATAGAAATGACATGAAAAGAAGAAACAAAAAAATAGCCCAGTGTGGTGGTACACAGCTATAATTCCAAGAGGAACACAAGTTCAAGGCCAGTCCAGGCACTTTAGTTAGACTGTCCCAGAAAAAGAAAAAAGAGGGGAGAGGAAAAGGAAAGAAGAAAAGAAAAAGCCCACGCCTTTCTTTTGAACAATATCTCCTTCCAGCTATGGCTTCATTTCTATGCCTTTCTTCACAGGGAGACTTCTTGAAAGAACCATAGATACTTTATCTCCACTTCTTTGCCTCCCATTCAACCATCAATCACTGATTTCTTGCTTTGACCCTTACTTCTCCACTCAAATCACTCTTGTCAAGATCACCAACAACTACTGCATTGCCAATCCAGCAGGCACTTCTAAGAGCTGACATTATAAGAGGAGAGCCAGGATGGTGGCTGAGAGCAGGGCATCTGGAGCCAACCTACCTCACTCAGTTTGAACCTTGATTCTACCACAAAAAAAAAAAAAAAAAAAAAAACGGTGTAACCTTAATATAAACTTCTCTGAGACTCAATTTCCTAATCTTTAACATAGACATGATGACAGTAGCGCCCACACTGGAGTCTTGATGTAAAGCTTAAATGAATTCACACATGCTAAGCTCTTCAGCACCACATTTGGCTCATGGCATACTTCATTTGGGTAGCTCTGGTCATTGGCAACTACCTGGCTTGAATTCTTAGCAGAATTCATCCATGTTGACCAACCTTCTCCTTCTGTAGAAAGTCCTTTCTCACATCCCCAAGACAACATGCTCTCCTACTTTTTTTCCTACTTTACTAGGTCCTCAACTCCTTATCTATGCAATGTCTTTGTACTAGAATGCCTTACAAACATGTCCTGGGCTCTCTCCTCTCCTCTCTGCACTCTTTCTCTCAGGCTCTTAGCCATTCCCAAATGTCGTTGATATGCTTGCAACCCAAATGTCCAAGGCCATCCTAGCCATGCCTTTCTGACCTCCAGGCTCATTTAACCAACCACCTACTTTGATATCATTACTTAAATTCTTTGACAATAGTCCAAACTTCACATATCCAAAGAGGGAGTATGCATTCATACAAAAGCCTAGGCTTCCCCAATGTTTCTTATCCTCTTATCCTCGTAAATGGCATCACTTACTAGTTGCTCAAGTTAAAGCCCAAGAATCATCATGGATTCTTTCCTTTCCCTCACTTCTCACATTAACTGATCTGTAGATTGTATCATTCTACCTTGAGGAGACCCCATCTATCCATCTCCCTCTGCCTGCAGGGCCACTGCCATCTTCTTTTTCAGGGACAACTGTGTAGGATACCTCAGTCTTGTCTCTACTTCCTCTCTTACCCAGTTACAGTCTGACATCTGCAAAATCATCAGCCTAACTGGTTTGCAAAATGCATATCTGACCACTCTTTTTCCTAACTTTAAATCTTACAGTGATGTCTGACTGTTCTTAGAATCAAACGCAAGCTTCCTAAGCTGTGTGCCTACAAGTCTTAGTTTGTGTGTCACCTCCCTACAAAGGCTTCCCTGGACACCATACATCCATACATAAAATATATCTCCTCTATTATTTTCTAGTATCTCAATCTTCTTTTGTTGTTGTTGTTACTGGGAATTGAACCCAGGGACTTCTTAATGAGCTATATCGCCAGTCCTTTTTTACATTTCAAGAGAGGGCCTCACTAACCTGCTGAGTTATCTAGGCTGTGCTTCAGCTTTCAATGCTTCTGTCTCAGTTCCTCAGAGTTCTGGGATTACAGGCCTGCTCCACCACACACAGCCTGATCTATTTATTTCCGGTGTGTCTTTTCATGTATTTATTTGTTTCTTATGCAATTCCTTTACTAGGATGGTAGTATAATGAAGACAAACACCTTGACCATCTTATTCACCAGGATTGCCCCTAAGTCTGGCAGCTGACTATTACAAAAGAACTCATTTGCCTTTGTTGAATGAGAGATTTCAGTGAATTAAAGAGAATGGTACTGGAGAGAAGGGGACAGATTGGAGAGAGACTGAGAGAGCAGACATGACAAGACTTGGCCATGAAAGGCATGTGGGAGTGAGAGGAAGGAAAGAGGCAGTGATGGTTACCAGTTTTCTGCTTTTATTAGCTGAAAGGATGATTGTACCATTTATTAAACTGAACAGTATGAGAAGAGACCAGTTATGGGAGAAAAGTTCCTGTCGTATTGAATTTGAAGTCTCTGACTGACATAAAATGGACATGTCTAGCAGGTCTGGAACCAAAGAATGATCAGTGCTAGTAATAGAAAATAAGATGTATCACAGTGACTGAACACCAGAGAGGGGACATTACTGTTCTGCAAAGAGCATAGGGAGAAAATATTATTATTGCCAGATGCTAGCATCGAGCAAGACTCACACTTATGTGGCAAGAGAAGAGAGGAAAGGGGACATGGTGCAGTAAGAGCAGCATGAGAATATTGAATAACTATTAATTCAGGAGAGGAAAGAATGGCAATAAAGAAGGGACAGTTAGTGGGGTCAGATATGAGGACAGGAAAAGGACACTCCATCTGGGAACAAGGGAGTTATTGTGACCTTTAAAAGAGCAATTTTGAGCAAGAGGAAAAGAGTACATATGGAGTTGACTGGAGAGAGATTGAGAGGCCAAGAAGCAGTGAGAATCCCTTCCAAGAAGTTTGAGTGAGAAAAGAAGGAAAGAGAGAAGGCAATCACTGAAGGGGAGGTAGGATCAAGGGAGAATTTCTTTGAAGGATGAGGGAGAGCTGCAAATCATTTTAGGTTGAGGAGGAAATTACTCAAAGAAGAGGGAGAGATAGAGATACAAAAGAAGGGATAATTTATGGAGTTATAGGTTAGGTGTGGAGAGGAGGGTGGACATGTTTTCCTAGGAGGCAAAAGGGAGAGAGGGATATAGGAAAGGAGGGAAGATAGAAGGAGGGAGAAATAACATACAGAGACATTCTCAGATGAACAAGCTTAATCTTAGCAAAAATGAAAGCCAAATATTAGCAGGATGTCACTGTGGGGCTAGAATGTGAAAGACAACGGAAGATGGAAGGGCAAGTTCCTTGAGATGATTCAAAGGATGTTGGAACATGAGTGAGGACCTTCTGTGGAACCTGGCATACTTATAAGTGCCAGAAACTAATTGGTTAGGACTGAGACAGCAGAAGGCAACGTCAGCAGAAGATGCAAAAAGCTTGCTTCAAGTTATGAAGGTCATGGCTAGTGCCAGAATCTAGAGTGGGATGAAACAGGAATGTGGGGAATACCTGAAGTGGCCTAAGAGCTGGAAAAATAGAGTTGAGGTGCAGAGGAAGGATTGGAATGCTAGAGAAGGGGATCAATAATTGTTTCATTCATTCAACAGAGTGGCAAGCACTGAGACGAACACCAGGTTCAGGAACAGTGAAGAAGCCAGTCACATGAAGAAGAGAGGGAGCTGAGGATTGAAAAATCACAGTGCCAAAACCACAAGCCATCCCATGTCATAATTCAAGATCTGGCCACGCTAGTGAGGAGCTCCAATACAGAGGATATGCAAGCCATGGAGGTCACTGTATGAGTGGGGGCCAGGCTTAGGGGAAACCCAGGGGGATGCTGAAGCCAGTGAGGAAGATAGCAGGAATCAAGCTGGAAAGAAAGATCTGGGGCATGGTGCTACAGGGACTGAAGAAGATGGCTCATGTTCTGGAGGGCAGTGAGGTTGAGAATGGGGAGGGAGCTTCAAGTCAATAGTATGACTCTCTCTAGAAGAGGAGGCACTGGACATGGACACAAGAGCCAAGCTGGGCATGGGTAAACAAACAGAAAACATCTATTATTAAGGACTCTAGATTCTAGTTCTCATCTTGGGCTACAGGGAAGATGCTTCTTAAGAAAAGAGAAATTGGTGACTTTGCTTCCAATAGAGAAGACTTCCACAGAGTACAGCCAGGGTGGTGACAAGGTAAGACCAGACCTGATAGATAAGAACGAGTGTCTGGGTGGTGCCTGAGAAAGCCCTTGTCCTTGGAGTAGCCACTGCAGTTGTCAGTGACAGTTGAGGGACAGGCCCATCAAGAGGTAAGATCCATATCTGGGACTACAACAACCACTGCTCATTCACCTTCTTCCCATCAGATCAAATCCAAGAGAAACACAAGCATGTTGGGAAGTGTGCCTAGAACCCTGTATCTGACTAGATAAAGCTTTGCTGGCATCTAACTTCCTTATCCTGGAGAATTCTCAGCTCTACCAGCTACTTCATTTCATCTGCCAAGAAATTGGTCCTGATATCGCCCAAACAGAACTGAGTTTGGGTTTTTGATAACATTGACAGAACACTGGCTTGGCAAAGGGCAGAATAAGACTTTGTCTTTTTTCCAGTGATTTTGCCTCTCTGAACCTCTTTAGTTTCTTTACCTCCAAAAGACTGCATAAACATGCATCCCTCACTGATTGGTGGTGGTAAGAATTCACCGAAAGCACATGCTGAGAAGTCTTTAGAAATTGTCAATCACTGCCACAGGCAGTCAGCTGGGAACATATCATTACTTCTGGGAGGAGAGCCATAGTCCTGAGACATCTAATGAGGGCCAAATGACCTATCAGCTTGTCCAGCTGTCTGGCAGCCCATCTTTCCACCTGTCAGTAC
The DNA here is from genome assembly GCF_034190915.1 of Cavia porcellus. NCBI lineage: Eukaryota > Metazoa > Chordata > Mammalia > Rodentia > Caviidae > Cavia > Cavia porcellus. The sequence continues at coordinate 34,796,220 of NW_026947486.1, read as the reverse complement.
AGGAATCTGGCAGCCAAGGACCCATGCCAGGTTGGGACCTCACTGGCTCGACTAGAGTCCATGAAGGAAGGACTAGGAAACCTGACCTCTGAGAGAGGGAAGTTGGGGAGGATCCAAAAGGAGATACCCAGCTTGATCCCACCTCATTCAGCCCTAGGGCCTCCAGGCTGGTGGAGGGACACAAGCTGACCAACAGGGCACTACTCGAGAAACCCAGAGAACCAACATAAGCTAAGGATGACTGCCACCTGGAACCTTAAGGGACTAGAGAGTAGGGTGAGAGAAACCCAGGACTGAACAGGAGAGAGCTCCAAAGCCCAGGCTCATGCTGCTTGGAAGGATAGGGGAGGAAAGAGGAGAAGACAGGAGAGAGAAAGGAGAGAGGAAGCGGGAGGGAGAGAGATGAGGGAAGGGGGTGGGGGAGGGAAGAGAGATGAGAGGAGGGGACCGAGAGGTTACACAGCTGAGCTGCACAAAAGAATAAAGCTCAGTGCACCTGACTGAGCCAGAAAGGCAGCAAACTCCTGTCATTCCTGTTGTCTGACTTGTGCTTCACATCTAAAGGGACAGCAAATAAACTCTGCTTTGTAGGCAAGGCCTCAGTTTCACTCAGCCTGGGTTGGAATCTCAACCCTGCCACTGATTAGGTAAGAAATCTTGCACAGGCAAATTAACATCTCTATGCCTTAACGTCCTTAATAAAATGGAATTGCTGTGGCTTTAAATGACTGAATATTACCAAACCAGTTAGAACAGTGTGGTATGTAATGAGAATTCTTGTTTTTGGAGCACCACATCTTGGATAGCAGAAGTTCTATGAAAAGGCACTGAGCTTGGATTCTGGTAGATCTGGCATAAATCCGCCATTTCTCACTTTACCTCTCTGAGCCTGATTCCTCAACTTTAAAGTAGTTGGCAAGACTGACTCTTAGCCCAGAGGTGACCCATAAGAAGAAATGTCTGTGAATATATCTGGCCCTCCTTTGCATATAGTAGGTGTTCACTGAAGGACAGGCTAAGGAAATATCTTCCCCAGTCTCTGGTACTGTTTCCCAGAGATTGCTGCAATCATTAGACCAACCACATCTCAAAACTTTCAGTGGGCCTGATGTCCCCCGTCTGAGTGAAAGTAGGGTCTGAGACTTTGCTGGTAGAGGTACTTGCTTGATGTATCTTAGAGCCCATCAAATTCTGAGCCCATCAAAATTCCCTCGAGAGATTATTAAAACTGATTGCTGGACCACATCCTTAGAGTTTCTAATTAGATAGGACAAGGTAGGAGGAGTCTGAGAATTTACGTTTCTTTTCTTTGTGATGCTGAGTAGTGCGGAGGATGGAACCCAGGGCCTCAGGCACACTAGACAAGTGCTCTACCACTGAAGTGCATCCCTAGCCCAAAGCAATTTCTTAATAAAGCAATTTCCCAGTGCATTGGAATCTCTATGATGCTATTTCTTTTTCTTTCAAATTGCAGTGCTGGGGATAGACGGATCCAGCATATGCTAGACAAGTTCTCTACCACCAAGCTGAGCCGCAAAATCAGCCATGGGAATTTACTTTTCTCTTTTCTTTTCTTTTCTTTTCTTTTCTTTTCTTTTCTTTTCTTTTCTTTTCTTTTCTCTTCTCTTCTCTTCTCTTCTCTTCTCTTCTCTTCTCTTCTCTTCTCTTCTTCTCTTCCCTTCCCTTCCCTTCCCTTCCCTTCCCTTCCCTTCCCTTCCCTTCCCTTCCCTTCCCTTTCCTTTCCTCTTTCTTTCTTTCTTTTTTGCGACAGGGTCTCACTGTAGCTCAGGATGGCCTCGAACTAACTATGTAGCTCAAATTGAACTCACTTTGATCCTCCTGTGGAGGGCTGGGATTACAGGCTTGCAGAGCAACACCTAGCTGGTAATTTTCATTTCTAATAAGTTCCCAGAGGCTACTGATGTTGCTGGTCCAAGGACTACACTTTAAGAACCACTATCTCAGAATAGCAACATTAAATGTGTATGTGAAATACCTGAAGGAGGTGTTAGGTAAACTATGGACTCTGATTAAGTTTTGAGGTGAGGCCTGGGATCCTATGTTTGTAATAAATTCCCAGGTAATTCCAGGGCTACTACCTTAACCACACTTTGGATAGCAAGGCTTAGAGGAGTAGTTTACATGATAGTTCATTACCAACACTTCCCTACATGTTGGCAGATTAATGAGTAAGCAGATCAGGGGAGAGAAGTGCAGAATTCAGGAGGCAGCAGTTTGGCAAAAAAGCAGCAATGGATAGGATGTGAGGATACAGCACCATGCCAGTAAAGTGAAGACAGTGACACGTGGAGACACTAACTTTGGGCCTGACAATCTGCAGTTAAGGAACAGCACAGCAGCTGTGAGAGAGAACACCATTCTGAAAAAATGTAACCTATTTTTTTCAAGCATCAAAGCAGTATCTTGGGGAAAATCAAAACTCTTTTGGACTTGCTTACATGTATTTTATGAGTTGGCGTTGTTTTAGTTTTAATTATAAGTGTATGACTGGGTGGTAAGTAAGGCTGTATGTTCTATGGAAAGCTAAGTTCTCTAAAGGTCTTAAAACCTAACTTTGATGAGTCCCAGAGTTCTTACCACAGTATAGAAGAGCACAGAGGTTCTAAAAGACTGAGGAAGTACCCCTGTGAGTGTCACAGAATCTAGGAACAAAGGAAGGGTGCATGCTCTCCGTGATGCTCCCTGATCAGCTCACCTCAGAACCAGCAGCTCTCATTTCCTTCCCAGTGAGGGGAGCAGGCTTGTTACTCCCAAAGATGGAAGAACAAGATCTTAAGATATGACATGAACAGTGGTGCACATCTGTAATTCCAGCACTGTGGGAGAGTGAGGCAGGAAGATCACAAGTTCAAGGCTAGCATGAACAATTTAGCCACTGAAGGAGACCCTGTCTCAAAGTTAAAGACAAAAACAAACGGCTAAGAGAGTAGCTCAGTGTAAAGGCCCTGAGTTTCACCTCCAGTACAACATGAAAGAAGTCACACAGATATCCTGGCCATTGGTACCCATCTCTCCTTCTTCTTAGCTGTATGGCCCAGGACCAATCGCTTTATGTTCCAAGCCTTAATTTCTTTACCCGTAAAAAGAAAACAATAATAGTTCCCACCTTATAGAGTTGTTGTGAGAACTAAATTAGTTAACATAAATAAAGTTTTTAGAATCATGCCTGGAACATGGCATATCCTCAAAAATGGCAGTTGTAGCAGTCTATGAACCAAAGTGTTGGCACCATCTCAGTAGGGCCCAGCATATGAGTTGGGGCCCTAAGAAGCATGTGCTCAGGGAGAAAAAGGGACACAGATGACAGGTAGGTGAGTTGTGTTCCAGATGTTTCAGACAGGAGCCTATCCTCAGTCCTCAACACTACCCACCCACACCTATCCAGTCTTTCCAAGTCATTTGGGGCCAATGAAACTATCAGACACAAACCAGAATGAGTCCCCAAGTACTTGAGAAATCCCAGTGATGGTATTGCACATCTCGGGAATGCAGGCACTGTTAGTATTTTTCCTTCCAGGGGAAAGCCATCCCTTGTGAAAACAGAGTAGCAGTAGTATGCCGAGGTGGGGCATTCTGCTGTGGGCATTGGAGCTCTGCCACAAGAAGAGGAATGCTTGTCCCATCCTTGGTGGCCTTCAGTGACTGTAAGCCTCTTAACAGAAAGAGGGCAGGGGAGGCCAATTGCTCCTTGGAATATAATTCTGATCCAGAAAAAGGACCCAGCTGGGGAGAAGAAATTGTGGGTTGCTCTAGGGGGAAGTGAGAAGGTCAGCCGGGGCTGGTTTCTCACCATGAGGGAGGGCCTGGCTTGCTTACTGGTCCAGCCATGAGCCCTAGACATCTGAAACAGATTTTAGAGAAGCCAAGACAAAGATAAGAGACAGTACCACTAGGGCAAAGGTGGAACCATGGCTCTAACAATGTGTGGCCTGAAAGAGGGGCAAACAAAATGGGAGTCAGCATTTTCTTAAAAAGCAAGAAGGAAGAGGCAGAGAAGCTAGTGTGGAAGCAGTAGACGATGTATGCCTGGAAGCTCTGACAGTCTCATTGGCACCAAAACCCTAGCACAGATCTGAAATGTACAAGGCCTTCTTTTCAGAAAGGGTACATCTAAATCTCAGGAGCCCCAGAGCCCAGATATACCAGTCTTGAAGGTGGCTTCAGAGGGTGAGAAGAGAAAGCCCTTGTCTTTTCCACAATCTTTGCCAGCCTGTTCAGGTCACTGGCCTTTTCTTTATATCATCAGGGAGCTTTTTTTTTTTTTTTGTCAGCCTCTTCTAGACTACCCCAAACATACAGAATCCATGGGGTAGCAATTCATTTGTCCTCCTAGTTTTGGTGCACAGACACCTCAGGCTGCCAATCAAAGCTTGGGCCCATGTGAGGTTGGCACACAGAGCTGCCATTGGCAGGATGGCCTAAACAGGCTTTCGGAAGTGATGCAGTCTACCTGCCCATGCCTCTTGGGTTATTTTCCTGATGAACTCTGGCTCAATGTGCACAGGCGCCATGGACCTTGCCCTACACTTCTAGAAATAGCCAGTGGCTGATCCAAGGACACTCAAGGAGGTATGGGAAGCAAAACCAGGTCTTCAGCCTCCCAGCTCTGGCCTGGAGCCATGTGACTGGATAGCCTCAAAGTTTTACAAATCTTCCTCCAAGTGTGCACACAGTGCCTATTAAATCAGTCTTCTTGGCCTGGCCAAAGCCCTTTTCCCCTTCCCCCACCACCCTACATCCTGCATCTCGCAGACCCCCTCCCATCCAATTTGGGGCCTAATTCCAAGTGTCCTTTTCACATCCGTACCCCTCCCCTCCTCCAGCCCATTCTCCATAGGAATGGGCCTCCCCTAGCCTTCCCATCTCCTGCTTTCCACCCCCCTCACCCCTGTCCCTATAGAGTGTCATAAATTCTAACGAAACCGCCATCAGGGGAAGAAAAGGAGCAAAACGTGCCTAATTGGCAGGGGCCTTGAAGCTCTTGGTCCCTGTGGTGGAATTGATAAGATTCCTGGGAAGCAGTAGGGGTTTGGAGAAAGGAGGGAGAGGCTGGGGGCCTGCCTGCCAAATGTAGCCAATTAATGTCAGTGCTGCCTTTCATGCCAACCAATTAAGTCCCACATACTTGTCACCAGCCCTGGGAAGGGGGGGAACAGGGAGGGTGGGGCCGAGGGTTTCAAGGGAACAACTAATTTTCCTGCCACCGATAATGCAACCTTTAAAATGGGGAGAGGGTTGAGGGAGAGCTAGAAGGTGGCTGGGGGTCACAGAGGGCAGGCAGCAGGGAGGGGCAAGGTACCAAACACTGGAGCTCTGTGGGGACTTTGTTCAGAGCCCTGAGAAAAGTGCAAGATAGGATTGGCTTCAGAGGCCAGGAATTGCTGGGAATTACAACTTTCTTACTTTCTGTCCCACAGGAGCAGAACCAAGCACTTACCAGAGTTATGGTGTTCAATGTGCACAACTCCTCAGAGCAGTTAGGGAAACTGCTCAAGGTCACCCAGCTCAAAACGGACAGTCAAGGTCTGGTCCCAAGGCATTTTGAGGCAGGCTAAAACACGCCAGAAGCATTTGTCCCATCTCTCCCACCTCCAGACCAGGGATCATAACAGAGGCATAGTGCAGGTCTCAAGGCAGTTGATTAGGTAGGTAATGTAAATGGCCTTTTTGGACATGAGTAAGGCAGTTTGGAAGAAGGATCCTGTAGGGCAGAAGAGGACAGCATCTTCATAAAGGAATATCTCTGTGAAGCCAGAGATGCCCCTGCTGGCCCTTCAAGGATGCAATGGCTAGATGAAAGGGTCCAGCCATGAGCCCTAGACATCTGAAACAGATTTTAAAGAAGCCAAGACAAAGATAAGAGACAGTACCACTAGGGAAAAGGTGGAACCATGGCTGTCTGCCATAACCCCTCCTGGTCCTGCCCCATATACTCTGCTTGAGAGTATTTTCAAGCAGGCAGAGATGCCAAAGTGTCTTGGCAGCATTTCCCTTGGAAGTCCAGAAGCTTAGAGGAGCACTTGTCCATATTTCTGGCTTAAGGAGAATTCTGAGGTCCCTTGAAAGGGGAGGTTGAGAAGATTCTGGGTGATGGCCTGGAACAGGCTGGCAGAGGGCCTCAGGGCCAGGAAGAAGGACTTTGGGAGGGCGCAAGGGTCCTCCAGGCAAACCCAGCTCAACACCAAACCCTCACTCTCATGTATCACTATCTCTAGGCTCACTACAGGCATAAAGTGACCAAGTGAGACAAATCCGTTTGGCAGTTCTGGCTCCTATCGCTTCTGAGGTGAATTATTTTAGGGGAGTCCTGTCCTCTTCATGAAAACTCAGTTGCCTCATCTGTGAAATGGGGATGAGCAGAGTACGTATTGCCAGAGTCACAGTAAAAGAGGGTGGCAAAGGATTTGTAACCTGTGATCGACTGGCTAGAGTGGGGGTTGGTACAGGGCAGATGTGCCTAGGAACTGGGCCATACAATGGTACCAGCTGCCCCTGTGCCCTGGGTGCAGGCAAAGGCACCACAATGTATACATTGTCATGCAGATGCTTTGCCCGCCCACCCACCCTAGTAGGCCCACTAATGACCCTGAGAGCTGGTTGGAGGCTGGGGCAGGCTAATTATATGGCCCCAAGCCCGCCAAGACCCAATAATTACACAGCAACTTGTACAGAGAGGGTGGCTAATTGTGTGACAAGCTGTAAGGGGAGGGCTAGGGCTCCCCTCAAGCTAATGAGCTTCCCCCAGAGTATATGGGGCAGGACCAGGAGGGGCTATGGCAGACAGACTTTTCCCATTCCCAGCCCCCCATGGTTCCCAGCTCCTGGGAGGGTGGCAGGGTGTGCAGGAGGGAGGGAGCAGTGATTAAGAGCCAAAGCTCGCTCGCCTCAGACCTGTCTCCTCTTGCCAAGTCTTGCTCAAAACTGCACCTGGTCAGGTATCATGGGCCTGACTCCCTCAGGAACAATCCCCCAACACACCTCAGTCATCCTGGGGTATCTTCAGATCTCCCAGGCATGCCTCTCCCCTGGCCCCTGTCCTGGCTGGCAGGCAGACTGTCCACAGCAAGGAGGAGACATAGATTTGAGTAATCCTCCACCATCAGAGCAAGTAGGATCCTCCAGTTCAGCTCCTGCCTCTTATAGGGGCAAGAAATCAAGACCCAGTGGCCTGGAGAGTAGTTGAGATGCTTTCTCACCTGCTTGTCCCATGGAGCCTTTTCTACTTTTTTGTTGTTACTGGGAATTGAACTCATGACATTCTGCTTTACAGCAGGTACTGTGCCACTGAGCTGTATTCCCAGCAACCCCCTCCTGTGGAGCTTCTTGTTTCTTCTTTATTCAAAACAGTTGTAGTTACTCTGAAGGCCTTGGAGTTGGCAAGATTGATGCTTGAATTCAGCCTTTCCATTTCCATTTCCTGTGTGTGATTTTGAGCAAGTCATTTTACTTCTCTGAACCTACATTTTTCTACCTGTAGTATGACATAGTTTAATAGGATGAATGGAGCTAGTGCCCGTGAAAGCTAACACTCAGTGTCTGACATGTCAGGACCCACTGACTGCATATTTGGGTCCCTATATACTTTTTCCTGCACATGATCTGTAAAGAACACTGAGAGGCCCAAATATCCCACCACCCAACCCCCACATGCAGACCATCTCCATCTCTTTTCTCCAGCCAATGCCCACCTGTATCCATCAGCCACCCTAACTGCCTGTACCCATCGAGCCACCAATTCCTCCGTGAGCCTGGAGTAAAACTGGAAGGCAGGGCTCAGAGTGTAGGCAGGTAGGCAGACTTGCCTAAAGAATAGCCCATTGCACTGCATGGGCCCAGACAGAGGTGCTGCTTTGGGAGCAGGCTGGCTTCCGGTTCCCCCTCTTCTCCCCTCAAGTAGTTTATTAAAAGTAATTTGTTAAGCTGTTCCGACTTGTCAGCAGCCACTTCAATGCCTCTGCCTCCTGCTTGCTTTTATTTGGGGAGGGGTCCAAAATGTCTGAAACTGAGAGGTGAGCTAGAGGGGAATCTTAGCAAACAGCCTCTTTCTACCTTGAAACCTTACCTCCACAGGTACCATATCTGAAGGGAGAAGTGGGCCCATGCTTGGGCTGTTCTTTTGGTCAGACTGCCTACTGCCTATTCCCAGGATAGCCCAAGCCCTATCCCACCTGCAGGGAGACTTGTGTGGGTACAGCTCAGGCTGCACCCAGCCCCAGCCCTGGGGCCTGAGGTTCCTGGGCCTCAGAATCATGGTACTTAGGGCAGAGATCTTACCTTCATTGAACCCAGGACCATAGTCCAGCTCAGCCTAGCATGGTCTCTGCAGGAAGAAGGAGGAGCAACCCTGAGTACTCCCTCTGACTCTGGGAGCCTGGGGGCCTACAACTCAGTCTGGAGGCTCCCAGCTTACTTAGTACCTACCCATCCGCAAGCATTGGAATGGACAGGATTCCTTCTGTAGGCACAGTTCAGGTCATAGGCCAAGATCAACCTCTTCTCCCATTGCCTTACTTATCTTCACCTACTGCTCACCCATATCTGCCTGCCACTGGGGCTGCCTTCAGTGTGAAATAAGCTCCCAGAATAGAAAGTGCTTCCTTCATTTTCAAGTGCCACACACAGAGTGGTTGTCGAAATGGCTGCTAGTTATTGCCGCCACTGTTGTTTTTCATTTTTTTTTTCTGAGTTCTTCACCTCTGGCCCCAGCCAGAAGAAGAAAGGGTTGACTGACTCCACCAGCAATAAGGAACACTTACAAAGCATTTTCACTCAACACATTTTTCCATTTTACCACTGCTTCAAGGGTGGTGTTACCGTTCCCTTTTACAAATGAGAAAACTGAGATTCAGAGAGGCCTCATGACTTGCCCTTGGCTACGAGCTAAAGTAGTGCTGGAGTTTAGCTTTGAACCTGTTTTGTCTCCACTGCACATTTCATGACCTCCAAGGGAGCTCATTCAGTGTATCTGGCCTCTGCTTGACTAGCTAGGCAGAAGGTTTCCACAGTGAAGATTCAACATGCTGGGTTTCAGAGTGGGTTCTGATCACAGGACATGGGTTCCATTCCAGAGAACTCTGGCACTGAATCACCCTGGAGGCTGAGCTGGATGCTGCTGAGATCCACCATGTGCTGAAGCCTGTAATCTGATTAAACCATTAGAACCACTGCCTGTAGCACGTGCCACCTGGCCAACAAGTCCTTCAATTAATCCCTACATTAATCTATTCATTCTCCCATCCCCTTCTCTCCAGAGCCCCCACCATCAGCCCCAAGAAGTGCCCCCAGATCTGGGGAGAGAGAGAGGCCAACCCCCAGGCATCACAGAGCTATAGGGGCTCCAAGTGGTCCAGGGGTACCATCACTGCCACCATGTAGAGCAGGAGGCACAAGCTGCTCAAGCCACCTTACCTTGAGTCTGTCTTTCCTTCAGCCCTTGGACCCTCTACTCCTTAAAGGTCTGAATTTTCATTCCCACAATTTATCAAGCACTTAGTATATGCCAGGCTCTGATCTATGGGACAAGTCAGACAAGCCCCAAGGAGTTTCCAGTACAAAGAGGAAAGGGACAGATACAGATAATAACCATTCAATGTGCTCAGGGCCACATCAGGAGAGCACTAACTGGCAGAGGAGAAGACCATTGCTGGTAGAGAGAACCTGAGCAAAAACCGAAGTCCAGAATATGAAAACTCACAGTGAATTTGAGGAATGTGGCTTGGTTGTTGTGGGGATGGTGAGAATGGGGCTCCTAGAAGATGAAGGTGGGACTAAAGAATGTATGGGGAACAAGGCAATGCAGTGCATGTGCATGTCTTGGTGAGCACAACACTTGAGTGTCAGTGTAAGCATACCATGTGGTTGTGAATATCCATGTCAACTTGTGTGCACATGTGGCACTGTGTGCTTCTGGGCATGTGTGTGTTGACCAGTGTGTCCTAAAGCCCATCATCCAGAAAGTCTTCCTGTGTTCCAAGTCACCTTCAAAATCCCTTTGCCTCCATGCCCTCTTTATAGCAGCTGACTCCAGGGCCAGGGACAGGCTCTTCCTTAGATGGCCTGTCCTTGTGTCTCTTTAGTGTTTCCAACCACTCTACCACCACTACAAGGACAAGAACTGAAGGTGCTATTTCTCTTGTAAAGTGCTTGCTCACAAAGTGACAAGGCTCACATCGTGGACACACGCAACTTCCCATAGAGCAGCACTGGACATAGCCTTTAAGCAAAGAGGCTAGAGTCCTGATGAACCTCAACTCCTGGAATGGACTATGTTTTCTACTTAGATAAGGCTTTCATTCTACCCTGAGGAGCCCTATTGAGAGCCAGACAAACATAAGAAGCTGGCAATGGTGGGTCCTGCTGAATACCTCTCCATACCCACCCATGCTAAATCCTCTTCCTGTTTCACCCAGATTCCCACCAGGCCTCCTCACTGTCCTCTGGCTTACATCTTGATTTCACATAACAGTCAGAGGAGCTATTAAAACAAAATCAGGTCCTGTCATTCCACCCTGCAGCAGCTTCTATCTCACTCAGTAAAAAGCACTGTCCTTTCCACAGTCCCTTACCTTAGCAGTATAGGATACGCTCTTCACCCCACAACATCTTCTAACATTACTTCTCTGGCCTCCTCTCCTATAGCTCTCCACTTGCCCACTGCCCTTGAGCTGTGCAGGCCACCTTGCCGTTCCTGCAGCACACCAGATACTTTTCTGCCTCAGGGCTTCGTACTTGCTGCACTTTCTGTCTGAGGGGCTTTTTCACCACATAAACACTTGACTCCTTTCATTTTATCCTGCAGGTATTTCCTCATAGGTCTCGTATTACCTTCTCACTGAGCCTCATCAAGACCTGTGCCTATTACTACCTACTACACTGTGGCACTCATTGTTCTTCCCAACCTTCTCTCCATAGCATTTCTCAGATTTCAACACCCTACATAACTGATTGGTGATTATCTCTCCACACTCAACTTTAGCTTCATGAGGGCTTCTGTCAGATCTAATCACTGCTGTGTCCCAGCTTCTAAAATATATCCTGACATCTCGTAGGCACACAAGGAACATTTGTTGAAAAAATGCATCCTGGAGAAGAAGCCCCAAGAGACAAGTTCTTTGGGATACAAGAGTTCCAGTCCCCATTACTAAAGCTACCCAGCCACCTCTCCTGCCTTCAAGACACTGTTAGGCTACTCACAGTCCCAAATGGTTTTAGACTGACCATGCACACACACACACACACACACACACACACACACGTGTACGCACACCATGCAGATGTGGGCACTAGGGCCATGTTCTTTGGTTCTATCACTGACCTAGAGCTCCAGAGAACCCCCAGCCTCTGGTCTGCCTTTCCCTTCCCAAGTTTCACTCAGCTGCTGTCCCATTACCCTAACAATTCCCTTTCCCTCACCAGAACCCCCAGCCTCTGTCTCTCTGCCCTAATGGTCTTTTCCAACCCTTTTCTAACCTTCCACACTGTGTCCCAAGGAGTCATTTCCTCCTCACAAGTCCCCCTAGGCCCTGCTCCTCTCCCTGCCATGTTCCCAGATCTTGGCCCTTCCCCTCATAAGCCCTCAGCCAATATTCTTCTTTCCTTAATGTCTCTTCTGACCCCCCTCTCCCTTTAGTGACGTCCATCAACCCTACTCCTCTCTGTTTGGTGTCCCCAAGTCCTGCCTCTCTCCCTGTCTTTCCTCCCTGCCCCCTTTGCTGGCAGATAACCAGGTTTCAGTTCTCATGGCCTCTATGCATTTCTGTCTGGCCTTTCTGCCACCTGCAGGCCCAGTGTCCCCAAGGGCTCTCCACACAGCCACTCACTAATTAGGTCAATTATGAGGTCAATTATCTAATCCTCTCCAATGCATCTCTGAGTTGCTCCACACACGCAAGTCCTTAGGCACTTCGAGGGGCTGCTGAGCAGCAGACGCTGCCACTCTTGCTCCCTCCCCACAGAAGCCTCCAGCCTGGCTTCCAGCTGAGCAACTTCTGCTCAGCTCAGAGAACTTTGAAAGGGGCAGAAAGCACTGATCAGTGATTTGCAGGACAGTGGTTCCTAAAGCAGTATCCCAAGAGCACATCCTTGAGTTTTACTAGTGTTACCTTCGCAGCCACGCAACATCATTACATTATTGGTCATTTCCCAGCATCTGGGGACTGGTGTGTGTGTGTGTGTGTGTGTGTGTGTGTGTGTGTGTGTGTGTGTGAGAGAGAGAGAGAGAGAGAGAGAGAGAGAGAGAGAGAGAGAGGTTGGGGGATGAGTCCTGCCTGAAACAAGAGGAGAGACCAGATGCCCTCCAGAACAAGCCTTCTTTGTCTTTTTTTGAAGTCACAACCTTGTTCATCTTGAGGAACAAAATGTGCTATGGAAACACATACTCACCTTAGTTTGTATTTCATTTAGAATAATTGGAAGCTGTCCAGAGATCCTGGCCTGAACTTAGATCCAGACTCTCTGATCCAATGGCTCTTCTCTATATGAGCCACCCCTTCTTGAGAAAGTTCAACTCTTCAGGATGAACCCAAGAAATACTCAACCTACTCTGTCCTTTCCTAGATCCTCAGTTTCCAACTAATGACCTGCCCAGTTGTCTACATCTGGTACCAGGAAAACCTTGTGTTACTGTAGCCATAGGGTACCAGAACTACCGTGGGGCTCTCACATCCTGGGCAGGTCTCTATTGGAGTTCCTCACCCCTGCCACGCAGAACAAGTGTGAGACAGAAGGCCCAGGCCAACTGAGAAATGCTCAAGGTCCACTGACTGCCTGATCCATAGCAGTGCCAAGGTGAAGAGGACCAGAGGAGGCAGGGAACAGAAGAGGTATGGTGGGGAGCTCTAGAGGAAAATAGGAAAGAAAGGAGATTGGAGTCAGAGAGACACTGAAGGGCATGAAAGCAAAGAACACACAGTGGAGAGAGTACTGATACTGCCGTGAAAAAGCCACTGGCACCAGGGCCCATTTCCCCCACTGCATGGAGAGGGAGATGATGATACCCTCTTTCTCTGACAAAGTTTCCAACACCGAAGCCCAGGAAGTGCCCCAAGAGGGAAGGTGGCCCAGAGAGACAGATAGCCTCTAAATCTTTATCTCACTGGCCATAAAGGTACTCATTATAACAATAGGGAGTAGAGTAAATAAGTAAATTCTAGTTTGCCCATCATGCTGAATACTTTTGATGAAAAGAACTTGTGGGTTACATTTCATGTCAGAAAAAATTGCTATATACATTAATGAAAGCCTTGTAAAACTCAGACAGTAAACACATAAAGGAAAAAGGACCAGAAGGAGGAAATATACCAAAATGTTAATAACGGTTATCTTTGGCAGAGCTATGCAAATTATTGCTGTCATCTTTTTGTATGTATACATTTTCCATGTTTTATTTATTAAGCATGAATTGCTTTTGTAGTAGGTAAAAATTATGTGAAGAAGGAAAAAAATAAAAATACTGACTCCAGCTCACAAGTTTCTTCTAACTCCAGGCTCCAAAATCCATTGTTGGATGTTCCCAGTAAGGACCAAGAGGCAGAAAACCAGGCCACTGGCTCCTGTTGCTCCTGTGGGCCCTGCAATTTTCACTCTGTGGTCACTGTCTCTAGATATCAGGCTCTTCTCTCCTTTCCTACAAATAGCCACGCCCCAGCCAAGGGTACTGTATGATCTCTGACCAAGGCCCTGCAGCCTACCTACTGACCTCCTCCATACCCAGTCTGGCCTGCCCCTCCTTCCTCTTCCTCACACTAGAGACTGAGCCACTCTTGTGACAATTTCATGCAATCAGGTGTCTCTGACCTACAGAATGAGTCTGCAGTACCTCAGTTGCCCTTAAGAAAAGGCCATTAAGGCTTCAGCCCCCTTTTCAAACTTTGTTATCCAGCTTCCCCTCTCCTAGGGAGAAGGAAGACACACACACACACACACACACACACACACACACACACACACACAGAGAGATACACAGCATCTTTGCTCCTACTTGGTAGAAGCCCTACAAATTAAGATATACCTCTTCTGCCACCTTCCTACACACCTGCCCTTTATTCTCACCCCACTCTTTTCTCCCCTGTTAGACCCTACTGGGTGTTGAGGTTACCTTCTTCCCTGGTAGTCAAGGCTTATTCTTGTGGTTTGGGAGTAGACTCTGATAGAAGATAAGCTTCTAATAGGGACAACTCCTAAAGGCAGTAGGCCAAGTCCCAAAGTAGCAAGAACAGTGGGACTTCAGTATATGATGAGCATGTACACACACAGATTCTAGCACACCACCAGGTCTGCATCAGTCCCCATGGTATCTGGCTACACCCCTATCAAAGATCCTCCCACAACCTACAGCAGACCCACAGTCTCACTCACATGCATACCAGTCACAGAATGCTCCACCCCTTGTACCAAATTCTGCCCCAAAAGGACTCTGTCTGGCCCTGGAGTTTGAGTCTGCAAACAAAAACACTCCTGCACACCACAAGACACTTCTGTGCCACCATGAATGGTCCAAGTGTATATATGACCAGGTGAGGAATGGGCAAGATATCTAAAGAGCCTGACTCCAATGTATGCCAGCTGTGTGGCTGGTCTTGAGTCTTTTCATCTCTCTGAGTCTTGGACCTTTCAATTGTAAAATCGAAATAATACTAGTACCTATTGTACAAGGTTGTTAAGAAGATGGAATTAAGTTAAAGTATGTAAAATGTTTAGAACAGTGCCTGTCACTGCAGTTCTATGTGTTTATTGTTATCATTGTACATCACAAAAATGTATACCTGTATAGACACAATTCAGAAACTTTTTGCAAAAGTGATATGTGTGTGTGTATGTTTAGGTGTGAGCATGTGCATGCATGTTTGTGTGTGTGTGTGACATTATGAACAAGTGATTACTTAAATGGCATGATTTAGAGGAGACTCCCCACACCTCCAGCTATAGTCAACACCATTGCTGAAATTCCACCAGTATAGCATATGTCATTTGAATCTTGAAAGCCATTCCTTTTCAACAATCTCCTATTAAAATTCACATATCATTGGGGAGTATTAAACTTTATCAACTAACACCTTAGTTGTCAGCTAACACCTTAGTTATCAGCTAACACCTTAGATATCAGTTAACACCTTAGTTGACAGCTAACACCTTAGTTGACAGTCAGCTGAAAGCAAGACCCTGCAAAACTGGCTTTTGGAAGAAGGATGACAGAAATGGTAGAAATAGAGGGGCTTTGATACAGTCAAGAGGACATAAGAGGTGTACCCCACCAACTTCCCAAGGCTACAAATCCACTGCCCTGTGGAGTATAGAAGGCATACAGTCCTTCTGAACAGCTGCTGTCACCAGATGTGGGTGAGGGAGAGGCACAAGGACAGAGAGATCATGTGCCAGGTATTCCTAACAGCCAAACTGAGCCTTCCTGAGGAGGTGGGTATCTGTGGGGACTGCAGTGTCAGTCCCCTGCTTTCCTTCTGCAGTTCCTACCACTGCTTCATCCAACCTCCCCCACACTCAGCCAGGGGTTAAGCTCATGGAGCAGAGGGGAGAAAGCACAGGTAGATGATCTTGGTGACTTCCCCACCTCTAATTCCCACCACCCAGAACTGCTGCTCTGGAGGCCTAGAGCTGGTCTCTGATTGGGCCCTAAGGCCACTTCCCTCCCATTGACCTTAGAGGTCAGCATTGCCAGCTCCTGCCTCAGAGCCATCCGTGTCTCTGGCATTTATCATTTCATCCAAAACCATTCCTGTTTCCTGCCTGCACCACTCCTGTGTGTAATGAAAGCCATAAGCTCATTAAGTTGGGGTGAAGAAGGACTTCCTTTCATTTGTCCCCAATTTACCTCCCTCAAGCTTCAAAGAGGCCTCCCACATCCACAGAGCTGGAGCTTTGATGACCAAAGCAGAGCCCCCTGTGTTCACAATCCTCACAATTTGGAACATTTAAACTCAATTTAGCCTTACCAACATTGGAAGTCAAGGATTCTTGGAATGAGATAGCTGGAAAGACAGTCTAGAAAAGTGTTCTACATTCTTCACCCTCCCCAATCCCTGCCCATCATTCAGATAAAAAGACTGAGGCCCAAAGAGTTTATTAGTCCCTTAGGCATGTATACAGTGACAGTGCAGATGAAGCTCTTTGCCTGGGTCTCCACATGGAATCCTCAGAACAGTCCTCTAAGGGATAATTATTATCCCCAGTTTTGAGTGAGAAAAGTGCTGAAGAACGTTTGAAAGGTCTCAGCAAGGATGTGGCACAGTTGATCTCCAGCGCTACCACTTCGTAGCAGAGTCAAATGGTTAGTGGTATGGGTTTTGGAACTAAATAAACCCAGTATTAATTCTTAGCTACATTGCTCCTTAACCATGTGGCCTTGGACTTTCAGCAAGTTCCCAAAACTTCAATTTCTTATTCTGAAGACCAAGAGTAATAGTGACCACTCCCATGAAATCATTGCCAACATTAAGGAAACTAATACATTGTTCAGTGCTCAATCATTAGGCCCACACAGATTCAATGAGCATCTCCTGTGTGCCAGGTCTTATTGTAGGTCCTAGGGATACAGCAATGATCAGAAACTAAAACAATGACTGCCTCCAAGGAACTTGTAATATAGTGAAAGAATGTAATTGACTAAGTGAATAAGATGACTTTAGCTAATGATGAGCAGTGAGATGGAAGTAAAGCAGGAGTACAGGGATATAGGGTGCCAGTGCAGGAGGTAGAAGGTATATTTAGATTGAGATCATATGTGAGCTTCAACTTGCATGAAGACAAGGAGCCAGCTGCCTGAAATTCAGAAGATAGAGTGTTGGGCAGAGGGAAGAGCAAGTTTAAAGGCCCTAAAGTGAAAACTAAAGGCAATACCAGCCACCTTTTTATCTCTTGCCTTGCACATCCCACTGAGCTCCAGACAACATAATAACACCAAAGGGATACCTAATGGCTCTCAGATTTACTATAGCCAAAGCTGCGTTATAGGCCCACCCCCAGCCTTTTTTCCCCCAGGGCTCCCCAGCTCAGTAAATGGGATCACTATGCATCCTGTTGCTGCAGCCCCAAATCTAGGAATTTTCTTTAAATCTTTATTTTTTCATCTTTTATGTCTAATCCAGCAGCAAGTCCAGCTTCTCTACCCGCAAAATATATTGAATACACACACTCTCCACAGCCTTCTCCATCATCCTGTCCAAGCTGCCATACCTCCCCACTTGCTCTTCTGGATTATCAAGGAGACTCCTAAACGGTATCCTATTGCAGCTCCCCCTCTGCCACAGCCTACTGTTAACTAGAAAACTAGAAAATTTTTCTTTTAAAAATACAAATATGATCCAGTTACTTGCTTGCTTTAAAACCTCATCAGCTTCTTACCTTACTCAGAAGGAAACCCTGCATCCTGCCCATGGCTCCCAGGGTCCAGCATTGTCCTGCCTGTTTCTCCCATCCATGCCTTTCTGAGTCCATCTTGCTTGCAAAGCTCCCATTTCACTTGACTCCTCCTTGCTGGACTGTGCAGCATAACAAAATGCTTAACAGTAAGCATTCAAAGATAATTGGCAGGTAAAAACCAAGGAGAAGGGATACCTAAAAGGGGAGGGGGCAGACAAGAAAAAGGGGTGCTGAAAACTCCAACAGAGAGGTTGACTGAAGGTGTTTCCTCTGGAATATTCAGCCCTCATTTCTCTGGACAGGAGAAAGAAGCCCCCTTCCCCGGTCAAGCCTCATCTTCCCATTCTTCCTTCACACACAGAGCAGGCAGAGGCCACAAGAAGAGAAGTTTCCCAGTAGGAAACATGGCAAGGGTAAGGGAAGGGTACAAAGGAAAGCCTGAAGAAGCCAGAGGAAAACTAGCTGAGAGACAGGTGGTCTGGGTGCCTGGCACTGAGGAAGTCCAGAAAGGGGCCCTCAAGGAGAGGCTGAGAAGAGGCCAGGAATGTGTGTCAGGACACCAGGAGGGGGTTGTCAAGGTCTACAGCCAGAGGGGAGGAGATGACGTTCAGCCACCCAGACATCACTGCGTTTGGAAGTGACAGCAGGGTGTGGGAAGCAGGCTAGGTCAGGAGACAGATAGTACAGATGACTGGTTTGAGGATGACACTAGCCCTGGGAGAGCGGGCAAAGCAGGAGGTGGGAGCTGAAGGGCTAGCAGGGTAGAGGAGAAGGATTTTTCAGATGGGAAAAACCAGAGAAATTATTTGTAGGCTGAGGGCAGGGAGCCAGTAGAGGGTGATCCAGGGGATGGGCTGGTTGGATTTAAGAGAAAGAGGTCACTCTTTTCTCTGAGCTTGGAGGTGGCATGAGAGCAGGAAGGTTGAGGAATGAGGAAGGAATTAAAGCTCCTGGCTGTCAGCCTCTTGGCATACCCCTTCACTCCCCAACAGCGTGCCACACTTTACCACAAAGGCCAAAGGCCTGCAGCTAGTCTCTAGCTCTGGCATTTCACTGTAGTCATCTCTGGGAGGGCCAATGGAGTAGGAATGATGCAAACACCCCATTGCCTTGACCTGAGGTTTCCGACATAGGACTGAGGTGGCAGTGAGAAGATAAGCAGGGGCCATGCCTGACATGATCTCTCTCTCTCTCTCTCTGACTCCTTTACTTGATTTCCTCAAGACCTAGACCAGAGCCCTCAATCACAAATACCTCTGGCCATAACATTAACTCAGTCTCCTGCCTCAGTGTGCCAAGGAACTAAGCCTATCCTTGGGACTGGGGACACTGTCAGGGATCCTATCACTAACCTAAGCCCTGCTATGGTGTGAATGTGTCCCCAAAGTTTATGTGTTGAAAACAATCCCTAATGCAACAGTGTCCAGGGGTGGGATTTTAAAAGGTGATCAGACCATGTGTGCTTTCTGTTCCTGTGAATGGGCAAATACTGTTATCAGGTTGGCTTAGTTATCCTTAGAGAAGATTCCTGATATGAGTTCAGTCTCCTCTCTCAGTTTCTCTCACATGCCATCTTGCCTTTCTACCTTCTGGTTTGGCATGGAACAATAAGAAGACCCTCATCGAGGGCAGGCCCCTGGATCTTAAACTTCCTAGCCTCCAGAACTATAGGAAATAAATCACTGGTTTCTTTGCAAACTTCCCAGGCTTGGTATCCTGTTATAGCAGCACAAAACAGACTAAGATGGCCCCATCCTGTTTGAGACCCTCAGACACTGTGCCAGAACTTATGTATACATGAGAGCCTGCAATAATGCTCCCAAAGAGCTAAAGAATAACATTTGCTTTTTCTTTTCCTTTTCTTGTATCTCTTTTCCTTCTTCTTCTCCCGTTTGTCTTCCTTTTCCTTCCCTTCTCCTTCTCTTCCTTCTCTCTCTCTCTCTCTCTCTCTCCCTCCCTCCCTCCCTCCCTCTCTCAGTACTAGCTAGGGTCAAGCTCTTTACTACTGCGCTATAACATCAGCTACACGGAAATTTTCTAATGCTTTTTTTATTTTATGGAAAAAAGATAAAATTTCCTATCAAAATAATAAGAGGATAGCAATAGTTGATACATCACATGTTGTCATCTTTAAAGTAGTTGCTCAGGGTGAAGAAACTGACCTTAAAGAGATGCCATCAGTTATCCAAAGTCCCCCAAGAGCCACTGACCAAAGGAAAAGCTGGTCTCCGCTGATGTGTTCAGAGGGAGCAGCCATTTGAAGAAAACAGGGCCCCTAAGCCCCTCTCAATGCAATCTCTCCCAATAGAACTAGGAAAACATAAGGCCTGGCAGGGATGGTAAGTTTCCCCTGGCCACAGGTGAAAGAAAGCCAGGATCTGCATCTCCTGACTCCTTGGCCTATGGAGCTACCACCTGCCTTACAGGGTCCTGGAAAAGTCTGGATTGTGAGGTCCTAAAGAAGGGAAGCCATGAATACACTATGGTCAGCAGCCTTAAGAATCACTGCTTGTCCAGTGTACTAAGAAAATCTCTGGTGCAAAACTCCAGGTTCAGGAAACATAGGTTGGATAGATGGACAAATGGATGGACAGCTGAATGAAAGAACAATGAGAAAGGACACAGTTTTGGAGCACACTTAGGAGCAAAGCCCAGTCAGAATCCCCAAGTCTAGTCCAAAATCCTCCACCAGAGTTAGGACCGCTATCACCATTCCAACTATCTGGAGCCTGATCTCTGGGGACTTAACATCCCCCATGGCTGGAGAGGGGTGGGGAAGATACTCTATTGACACTCAGTTAGGGATTTGATTGAAAGCTAGTCTCCCAAATCAGGAGAATCTCTATCAATGAGCCTCCCAGCCTTCTCCCTGTGACCACCCCAGAAATGTCCCCCAAAGCCTCTCTTGACCATGAGAAGCTCACCACTCCTATATACATATGCATGCACCCTACTACCTTCCTCAGTTTTGGGCACCATGAAGCAAATTCCACTCCCTAAAGCCCTCATGGAGCAGCCCTGTGCTAGGGCAGACCCATTCAGAACTGCCTGGCTTCTGGACTCAAGATTGGCTCAGTTCTCTGGGTCCTGCTCTGCATTTCCTTTCCCCTCACAACTCACCTCCTTACCTACTCCATCTGCACTCTGGCATGTGCCCAGGGAGAGACAGAGAGTGGCAGGAACATGTACTGTTGAGCAGGGGCCCCCATCCACATCCTGCCTCATACACACATATACACACACATGCACACACACATGCATGCATGCACGTACACACATTGGCACATGTAGACAACCATGTGCACAAACAGCTCTGTGACAGAGATGGAACCATTCTGTTAGACCTAGGCACAAGTCTCACCTGCCAGGGCCAGTATGTGGCATCTCTTTCCTGGATGGATCTATCTTTATAGCAGTGGGGAACATAAAGAATGGAGTGAATATAATTGTATCCTGTGATTAGAAAAGACTTCAGAGTCCAGAGAACACGAGCCAGGGTCTATGTTCTTTTTCTTTTCTTTTCTTTTCTTTTCTTTTCTTTTCTTTTCTTTTCTTTTCTTTTCTTTTCTTTTCTTTTCTTTCTTTCCTTTCTTTCATTCTTTCCTCTTTATTTCTTTCTTCCCTTCTTTTTTGTTTTTTTGAGACAGGTCTCACTATGCAGCCCATGCTGGCCTTGAACTCACAAGTATCCTCTTGCCTCAGCCTCCTCAGTGTTGGGATTACTTGTGCACTCCCGCGCCCTGTCTGAGCCAGGATTTGGAACTTAGTCCTTTTGGGTCCCTCATGTTCCAATCTCCCTGTGAGACTTTCTCCAGAAGCTCAGCTCCCTGTTGAGTGTCCAGGCCAAGGTTCTGGCTAGGTACTGCCCCTCCCAATCTCAGTGAGGGCCAAACAGATAGCCAGGGCTCAAATGACAGGCCTCATCTGCTTTGGTGTAGTTTTTCCTTCCTCTGAAGGAGTGAAGCCCAGCTCATCTGAGGCCTTCCCTGCAGAGAAAGTGGAGGTTGTCTCAAACAAGAAGCCTCCTCTCTTGCCTGACTGCCCCAGCCTGGTTCCTGCTAACAGGAAGTAAGAAAAGAAGAGGTCTGTGGGGCCATTGGAGCTGCAGGTAAAGGAGGAGTAGCAGTTGCTGGCTCTTCTTCCTCTGAGCCCCCACCAGGGAATCCCCAAGACCCTTACTGCTCACTTCACTAACTTGTCTCCCCATCCTGCCTCTCCTCTCTTCACCATCCCTCTCCTGATTCTTTTATGAAAAATGGATAGAGCTTTTATTAAGGTATTTTCTCTTCAAAGGAGGTTTCAATTTTTAATGCCTTGCGAGGGAGAGTGAGACGCACTGGCCCAGACAGCCTATAAGGAAGGGGCAAAAGAGGTGTTCCCTGAACTGAGAGAGGGGCAGAGAAGCAGGATTCTTGGCCTGCTTGAGGGGAAGAGAATTGGGAGGCAGAGAAGGTGATCCCTGACAGAGAGATGTTTAGGTTTGGGGGTGGGAACACTTTCTAGGGCTGAACACAGCCCCTCCCTTGTCTGCTACTCTTCTCCCTGAACTGGCATACCTTTAAGTGACTGGGAAGCTGGTTTTGAGCAGGTATTGTGTGCTAGGTCTGGTACTGAGTAGACCAATATAGACACTCCACTGACTGATCACACCAGCTCATGGGTGAGAGCTTCTATGTTATGGTTTGTGTCTAGATGTCACCTCAGAGCCTCATGTGGCCATAGGGTTTTATGGAGATTGCTGAATCTAGAGTGTATGATTGATTCATGGTGCAATGCTGGAATTAAGGGTGCTGGGATTAAGAATGGGTGAATGCTAGATCAGTCCACTGACTGGATTGGCACCACCATAATCCCTGTGGACTATACAATATAAAGGGCAGAAAGATGCTTGTCTCTCTCTCCCCACTTTGGTGTTTCCACCTCCATGTGCCACCCTGCCTTGGAGCTAGCCAATTATGGACTGAAACCTCTACAAACTGTAAGATAGATAAAATTTTCCTACCTTAATTTTGGGTATTAGATATTTTGTCTCAGCAACAAGTAACTAAGACACCCTATAAAAGAGCATTATAGAGGAAAGATACAAGGACTATACTGCCTATCCTCAAATTCTTATATCATTGTTTGATTGCTGTGAGTTTCTGGGAAAATTGTTAAGTGGAACTTCTATTTTCCCATTTATTGAGTGGGTCTAGAAGTACTCACCTCATAGGGTTGCTATGAAGGTGCAGTGAGAATCTGTATGTCAAGCACACATATATGTTTGACACCTTAGCAGATTCTCAATACATAGTATAGTGATAGTGTAATAAACCATGTCTACATCTTATAGATGATGAGGCTGAGTCTCCAGGAAGTTAAAAGTTGACATTCAAAGTCACAGGGTCACTAAGTGGTGGAGTCATAATTTGAACTGATTCTTTCTGGCTCAAATGCCTTGACTCATGCCTATATGTCTCCCTGCCTCTCAAGGGACGTAATTCTCCCTTACTGAGCCCCCCCCCCCCCACATCTGGCACATAGCTGGTACTCAGAAAACAAGTACTGAGTAATTGTTCTTACTGTCTTATTCCAAACCTAGTCTCAATTTACTATATGTGCTGCTAGAGTAATTATTCCTCTGAGACTGAGATGGATCCTACACCTTCTTCCTTGGTGTTCTTGGCAAACAAATCCAGCATGGGAAAGTGGGGGAAGCCCAGAAGCTAGATGAAAGCATAAATCTTAATAGCACCAGACAGCTCAGCACAGGGATCTACAGACCCAACCTCAAAGTGCTCTTCAGGGTTTGGTTCTGTATTTTGAGTATATGTGTTCATACTGATTATCATAGGGTTCATGTTTGTTCATCACAAAAATGGTACAGTCATCCATCACTATCCATGGAGGATTATTGTAGGACAGCCCCATGGATATCAAACTCTGCAGACGCTCTTGTCAGTTCTATAAAATAGTATAATATTTGCATAGAGCCTATACACATCCTCTTATCTACTTGAAATCATCTCTAAGTTACTTATACCTAATACAATGTAAACACTCTGTAAATAGTTGTTATACTCTAGTGTTTAGGAAATGACAAGAAGAACAAACCTGTATGTGTTCAGTACAGATGCAGTTCTTTTTCAAACATTTTCAGTTTGTGGTTGTTTGAATCCTCAGGCACAATACCGCTGAATAGCTACAAAAACCCAACTGCGTAAAGTGATTGTGCAAATTTTGGAAAATCCAGAAAAAGCCATACAAGAAGAACTCTACTTTGGATCTGCAATGGCTTTAGGATTGATTTGACCTTGGCTGATCCAAGAGTGACTCTTTTCTGAATTCTGAAACCAGAGGCTCTCATCGGAGAAGGGTATTGCAGTGCACACATGTGAAGGAAGGAAGAATGAGGCTTGGATGAATTAAATTCTGTCATGGAAACAGCAGAGGTTCTGGCACCTCTAGGGAGAAGAGACAGGAATCTAGGTTTCACAACTGTTCTATTTGACTTTAACTGAAGTGATGCAAGAAAAAGTTTGTTCTGAATGAAGCACTAGAGAGGAAGTATTCCTGATAGATATCGGTGATTTTAGTGCATCAACTGTATCAAATAAGATGTTTCAGCAAATTTGTCACATTCAAGCATTTTCAGTACCTTGTGCATATCAAAAGTTTGTTTTTTAATTTGGGGAGATTCTCTTTAACTTATCAAAAGCCCTCTCCTGCCTGTTTAGATTTATTTGGGAAAGTCATTTAGATTTTATTGGGTCATTGTGTGCCAGGCCAGGGAGCAACTACTTTGGGTCTGGAATTCTTACTACTGCCACCAACAAAAGAGGCCAACATCAGTCTGGAAGAGAGGCAGGGTTGGAAGTCCCAACCCTCAGACCACACGAACAAACACTGGGGTGGCAGTAAGTGAGATGTAATGAATACAATGCCTACACTTTTTTCAGTGACCTCAGAGGCTTCCCTCACCTCTCACTCAACCTAGTGTTCTTTGTATATGGAAGTTACATCAACTGGCATTTTCTTCACCAGCATTTCAAATACTTCTCCACCTCCTCAGAAGCTCACTCTAAGCCTGTCTCCAGCACTAAGACAGGGCACTTGCAATAGCAGCAAGTGTTTACCACAACACAATTGGAAAGATACTAAACATAAAACTGTTTCCATCAGAAAATGATATAATTGAAAGTAGTAAGAACATGGGCTTAAGTTGACATCACTGGCAAAAAACAGTTTAAACAATTTAAAAGTAAATTGGCTGTGGTGTGGCACACCTATAATCTTAGCACTCTGGGAGGCTGAGGCAAGACCATCACAAGTTTGAGCACAGCCTAGGCAATTGAGTGACTTGACAAGACCCTGGCTCAAAATTTAAACTAAAAGGGTAGGGCTGGGGACGCAGCTCAGTGTGAAGCTGAGAAGGCCCTGAGTTCAATCCCAGTACCAATAAATAAATATCTAAATAACTGCCAGACAGGGAATAACCAGACCCAAGCTCTCCCCAAGAGTCAGTGCCATTAGCAGACTGGGGAGAAAGAGAAGGCCACATCAGGAAGCAAGCCCAGTCAGGGAACCAGTGCCATGTACAGGCCACCACTGGACTAGGGATAGCCGGACTTCAGCCCCCTTGGGCATGCTGGCTGGCAAACAAGAAGTATCATCCTTCCCCCGCCATACACACAAGTGGCTGGTTTATCTGCAGAAACACAGGCTGTGATGGTAGCTATGGAGGTGAAATGCAATTGGATGCCTGTGGTGATTAGGAATTTCACTAACATTGCAGGTCTATGGCCAGTGATATGATCACAGGTTCAGAGGATAGTGGTACACAGTATGATATCTAGGGGAGAGCTCCTTCTGAGGGTTGCAGCCGTTGTTGATTCTCTATGGTCTTGTTTTGAAGTCCTATATCATTTTCATTGTTTTGTTAGGTTGACTTTTATTCTCTTTTGTTTTGTTTGATTATGTTAAATCTGATGGCAGGAACAAAAGATAGCAAGATATATTATGGTAGCAATTTTGGATTTACTATAGGCTTGTTTTGAAGTCCTTTATTGTATACATTGTCTTGTTTTTATTATTTCTGTTCTACTCTGTTCTGTTTGATTTTTACTATGTCTGAAGTTATCTGCAACTATTTTGAAAACATCAAGCTATTGTTGATTCCATAATGTTTTGAAGTCTTGTATCATTTATACTTGCTTGTTGTGATTGGTTTTATTCTGTTTTATCCTCTTTAAAATAAAATAATGAAAATAAATAAAGTACAGGTAAATAAGTTGAAAAGCAGATTATATTGTACTTAAAAATTATACATTCATCTTGGGTTGCACAAACTTATGGAAGCTGAAGCCAGCAGATAGAAACATCTTAGTATCAGTTTACTTGCTTCTTAGGGTAATTTACTTGGAATGACAGATGGATTAAAAATTCAAACTTCATAACAACATTACTGAGAAAACAGTGTGGGGAGAATAAAATGGATTCTCATTTGTAAATCTAGAAAATAGACAAAAATGTTCAAAGGCTGCAAAACATTTCCCCACAGTTGATGGAAATTACTATTACATGGAAAACCACTGACTGGAAATATTCATTTGTGTTTTTGTTTGTTTGTTTGTGTGATGGCACTGGGGATTGAACCCAGGGCCTTCACACTGAGCTACATCACCATTTTTTTTTTCATTTTGAGACAGAATCTTGCTAAGTAATTAAATTTCGCAGGTTGGACTTGAACTTGTCATCCTTCTGCCTCAGCCTTCCTGAGTGATGGGATTACAAGCACGTACCACCATAACCAACTGCCACTGATTTTTGACAAATTTCTTCCTGGCATGATCCCAAGTCCTCATATATCTTCTAGACTTGGGCCTTTGATGGGATGTTACGGGGCTAGCGAACAGACACCCTGTCCAGAAGCAAATAGGTGCTTCCTAGCTTTGTACCCTATGGTCCAAATACTCCCCCTCTCTGAGCAGCAGCTTCCTGTCCCGTGAAAAGGTTGTGTGGGTGGAGTGTGTGTGTGTGTTTGTGTGACCTATCCTGCCTCTTTCCTAGGGTTACTGTTAGGACCAACAGAAACCAGGGAGTAGGAAGAAAAAGTATATTCAAGAACCAGGAATCCACATACTGGGCTTTGCCACCCAGAATCATTTTACTGGGTATCATTTTCCCCATGGTCATAAAATGTGACCATGCCTTCCTCAATGCCATCTTGATATCTCATGTGTAAAATGATTGGCATATAGTAAATCTTCAGTAAATGTTGGCTGTCCTTAGGGATATAAAAGTCCATTGTAGAGAATGGGGAAGTATTGTCATTATTTTTTTATATCTGCTCCTCACCTCAGACAGTCTGGGAGCTTGGACAAGTCAGAGACTGGACCTTACTCATCTGTGAATCTGTCACAGACTGGAGACAGTATCATCACCAAGACATGAAGCTTTTGATTCTTCCTCCCTGATTTACCCTTTGGATGCCTAGTTTTCTTTAGAGCCAGATGAGTCCATGCAGTCTCAATAAACAGGAAGAAGACAGACAAATTGATACATCAGAGGCACACATCTCTGCTACCCTACTGCCTCTGGGCTGGCCTGAACCTGGCTCTTTCAATGGTTTGAGCATCTGTTAAAGTTTATGTGTTCCAAACAGTCCCCAGTGCATCAGTGCTGGGAAGTGGGACCCAATGGGAAGTGACTAGATGACGTGCAACTGCCCTCATGAGTGGATTTACAAGTTATCATGGGAGCAGGTTATTTTAGTGAGAGTGGGTTCCTACAAAAGCAAGTTTGGCCCCTCTTTTGCTCTCTCACTGTCACCATTTCTTGTCCTTTACCTTCCACTATGGTATGTGATAACACAAAGCCCCTTGCCAGGTGCGGTACTGTGCTTGTAGTTTTCTCAGCTTCTAAGCCAAGATCCAGGTAAATTTCTCTTTTTGTTTTCATTTTGTTGTGGTACTGGTGACTGAGCCCAAGGCCTTCACACTGAGCTAAACCCTTTACCTTTTGTACTTTTTCTTTTGAGAAAAGGTCTCACTAAGTCACCAAGTTGTCCAGGCTGGGCGAAAACTTTCAATCCTTTGGGCTCAGGCTTTCAGAGTTCTAGGATTACAGGCATGTCCCACAATATCCAGCTTCTTCTGTTCATTTAAAT
Organism: Cavia porcellus; assembly: GCF_034190915.1. Taxonomy (NCBI): domain Eukaryota; kingdom Metazoa; phylum Chordata; class Mammalia; order Rodentia; family Caviidae; genus Cavia; species Cavia porcellus. The sequence continues at coordinate 34,768,679 of NW_026947486.1, read as the reverse complement.
CACTTAGTCTCATCTATTCTGTTATAGCACCAGAAAACAGAGTAAAACGCCTTGCAGAGTATGACAGAGGAGCCTGCACCAGGCTGCAAGAGCTCAGCCTCTCAGTATCAGCTCTTCTCTGCACTTGCTGGAAAACCTTGAGCAAGTTCCTGGCCTTCTCTGGGCCTCCATGTTGTCTGGGAAAACCTAAAAGGGATGAATGAGTCCTTCCCAAGTTTAGGGAAGACTACATAGATTTTCCCTTTATAGGACAGAAATACTTATAGAAGCCAGCCTCTGAAAAATACTATGGATGAGCACAACCACCCCCAAATCTCCCCTACTTAAGAAACACCCCCAATCTACAAGCTATAAAAATGACTTCAATTAAGAATTACTGCTATTTTATACGTGTAAAAACATTGTATTTGCCACTGAAATAAGAACATAAAAAGTTCAACTTTCAAATAACTCATGGCTCCTGGTAATACTCCAGCAGATTCACCCAAATTCCACAAAGTTCAGTGTTGGGATCGCTAGACCAGATGTGTGCCAAGATGGTCTTATCTTTATAGTCTGTTGGATGTGTGTATGTCTTATGTCTGGAGGTGGTGTAGCTATAAGGACAGTCCCCTCACTTCCTTAGCAGGGGCCTGAGAGGAGGCCTTGAGGCTGGGTTAGAAGACAGACCTGAGCAAGAGTCAGGAGTCAGCCTGAAGGCCCCTCCAGTGTGGCTGGCTCATATGTCCTGGATCAGCCACAGAGGAGGTTCTATAACAAATTGAGAAGGCAGAGAGGGGACTCTAATCCTGCATATTCTGCTGCTCTGCCTCTGCTTGGAGGTATGTCCTAAGAAAGAATCCTTGGGCTCCTAGCACACCTTCCTTCCTTAGATGCCGCTCTTCTCCCTTACCAGGGGAACTCACCTGGAGAAGATAGAACTTGTTCTACAGGTGTTGCTGATGGGAGTGGGATGGGAACTGAGGCTGGTCACTTCTCTAGCCCATCTCCTTGCTGAGAGGTTGCTATGGATTAGGGGTTAAGGGGAATCTAGGTCAGGCATTATGTGCCAGAGAATATGGTTACACTTGGCATTCATCAGGAAGGAGCTTATGAATGACCTCACCTCTCTGGCTGTCAGTTTATTCACTGAGAAGTGGGTGGAATCTCTTTTGTCAGGTGCACTGGAGAAAGTGCCAAATGAGAAAACCCTTTGGAAACTGTGAAGTACTATGCTCTTAGCACATGCACACACACACACACACACACACACACACACACACAGAAGCATATGCTCCAGCATATTAAGAGACTTTCCTGGATGTGTCTCACATTCACACTTGAGCATGCATTGGACACCCATGAAGGGCTTGCTGAAGTACCAATTGTTGGGCTCCATCCCAGATCCCTGATTCAACAGTACTGGGGTGAGGCCCAAGAATGTGCATTTTTGACAAGTTCCTAGGTGATTTTAATGCTACTGGCCCAGAGATCACAGCTGGAGAACCGCCACCTGTCAGCAAGCTGAGGGGTTCACATCCTTGTTGGACCTGTGTATGCTCTTGCTCAATGTGGTCTTCTTCCTGTATGGAAGGACAAAGGCATCTGGGCACAGCTATTCTGAACCACAGGCATCCAGATATCCAAAAGGGGCCTACCGAGTGATCATGTAGGTAGCTTGTCTTTTCCCCTGGCATCCTGTATGTACAGAATGAAAGAGCAGTTGAGAGATAGCCAGGAGCTACCCAAGATAGACACAGCCATGCACACACTTATACTTACCCATTTGACACCTGTAAAACCTATCAGCTAAATACAAAGACAAATGAATAAAAGTACCAAGAGTGGTCAGCTGACTAATGTGGGAGCTTGGACAGATATCCTGATCATTCTGTGATTCAGTTTCTATAGCAATGTGATTTGTGGTAGTTCTAATACTTCACAGGCTTGCTGAGCAGTCCAAGGAGGTAACAAATGAAAATTCTGTGGAAGAACACAAAATTTTACCGATTATTGCAGTTTTGAGCAGTGCACTCTACTTTGGTGGAGAAAAAGACCAAGGTGGGGTATAACTATTAATAAATTCATCTGGGTAGCTAGATGCAGTGGCATACATCTGTAATCCTAGCACTCTAGGAGGATGAGGCAAGAGGACAACAAGTTAGAACCCAGCCTATGTAACTTGGTGACTTGGCTGGACCCTGTCTCAAAATGAAAATACTGAAGTGTGGGCCGGGTATTTAGCTCAATATGAAGACTCTGGGTTCTCTCTCCAGTGCTACAAATAATAAATAAATACTAAATAAATAAATAAATAAATAAGTCAAATTAGTCACTCCAGGTCAATTCTGCCTCTGTACTCAACTGTGACATACTTGAGAGGCAGAATACCTAGACTTCAGTGCTAGATGCATTTCTCTGGACCTCAGCATCCCCATCTGTTGCAGAGGGATTGAACTGAAGCCTTTACCAGGGTTCCCTTCTAGCTCTGCTACACTGTGGGTTCATGACCAGTGGTACGCATGACAAAGGTGATGGTCATAAGGCCACAAGTCCAACTTGTGGTCTAGTCGAGACTATCAGCAACTCTCCCACTGCCTTCCCTGCTTGCCCCTCAACTACAAAGAGCCTTGAGGCTGCAAGAGGCCCAGGAAGAGATGCCAGAGAGAAGATGCATGATAATTGCTCCAACTCGCTGCCCTGTCTGTCCTCCTACAAAGTACTGTCATGTTCATCATCTCACTGCAGCCCTGAGCAGTAGGGAGCGCAGAAGAAAGGGGAGGCTCCCAGAGGCGGTTTCTTGCCCAAGGTACCAAAGCGCGAACCCAGGAGGGTCAGATCCTCTCTGCTGCTTTAGACTGTGAAAATCTAGAAGTCAAACATGAGTCCCTACAGCATCTCTGCTTTCTATCGTCAAGTTTTTGCTTCAAGGTCACCATTTCTATAACATCTCAAGCCAGTTCCACTCTTATAATCCCAATTCTTCTTATTGTACTTGATTTTCTCTTCAGCTGTAGCTCTTGTAACCTTTTAATATAATATATAAATTATTAATTACGTTTCCTGTTCATTGTGAATCTACCTCTACTAGACTATTAGCTCTTCATGGGCAGGCAACTCTGCTTGTATTACTTATTGCACTATCTCTAGCACCTAACACAGTGCCTTAAACTTAATAGGTGCTTGCTAAGTGTGCTCTGAATGCCTAACCCTTTTCAAAATTCATACACTGCATTCCTAACCTACAAAGTAATGGTATTAAGAGGTAGGGTTGTTGAGACCTGATAAATGTTGGTGCCCTTAAAAAGAGGGATACCAGAGACCAATGTGAGGAATTAGGAAGGAGACCACCTTCATCAGATATTGAACTCACCAACATCTCCATCTTGAACTTCCACTCTTCACAACTGAAAGAAATAAATTTCTGTTTTTATAAGCCCCTAATTCATGGTATTTTTTAATATGTTGAAATTCTTTTTTAAATTTTTATTTTAAAGAGAATAAAACAAAAGAGGACAGAAAAATCAGATCAGAACATAACAATGTAAGCAACATAGCATTTCACCACAAAACAACTGGATATTAACAGTAGCTACCATAATGTCTCTTTCTTTGAAATAGTTAAGCATACCTTCACATACAATAGTATCAAACATAACAAAGTAGTATAAAACCATTCAAGAGAATGAAAGTATTACAGGGCATTCAGAACCAAATAACACAAAATGAACAATGGCTACTCTATTATCTCCTTTTCCATAAAAAAATTTGTTTATACTATCACACATATTAAAATCCAATAAGACACAACATGGTAGAACCTATGGAAGTAGAAGAACAAAAGCACAGTAGGACTTCAAAGCAAGATGATATTAAATCAGCACTGGCTATTATAATGTCTTGTTTTCTTCAAAATAGCTGCTGATACCATCATACATAATAAAATCAAACAAAACAGAATAAAACCATTCCAACTAACGAATGAAAACTTTATAAGGGTTCAAAGCAATGTAATGGGGAATCATGATTACCATAAAATCTCATATACTCTTACCATTTCTTACACTAGGGAGACTATACAGTATTTATACATGTGAGTTTGATTTATTTTGCTTATAAGTATGGTCTCAGGTTGCATCCATTTATTTATAAATATCTCAATTTGATAATTCTTTATTTTATTTATTCTTTCAAAGAACCAACTCTCTGATTCATTGATTCATTGGATTGTTTTCTTAGTCTCTATTTGCTTTATTTTCTGCTCTGACTTTTATAATTTCGTACCTTCTTTCGGCTTTGGGCTTTACTTGCTCTTCTTTTTCTAGATGCTTGAGGTATAGGATCAGGCTGTTTATTTATATTAATTCTGTTTTCCTGGTGTGGGAACTCAGTGCAATAAATTTTCCTCTGAGAACAGCTTTCATTGCATCCCACAGATTGTGGTCAGTTGTATTTGTATTTTCGTTGGCTTGTAGGTATTGTTTAATTTCTTCTTTAATTTCCCCCTGTGACCCACTGATTGCTCAAGAGTGTATTAATCAATTTCCATGTGCTTATGAGGTTTTTGCAGTTTCTTTTATCATTAATTTCTAGTTTCATGATCTGATAGCATGCATGAGATAATTTCAATTCTTTTGTATTTATTTAAATATGTTCTGTGGGCTAGTATATAGTGTATTTTAGAGAATGTCCCATGTACTGCTGAGAAGAATGTATTTTCTGATGTTGTTGGATGGAACACTCTGTTATTTGTCTATCAAGTCCATTTGTTCACAGGTGTGATTCAGTTCTGTTATTTCTTTGCTGATTTTCTGTCTGATTGATTTGTCCCTTGCTGTCAATGGTGTTTTAAGTTATAATTATGTTATTGCTAATTCTGTTTTTCATTTCTATTAATACTTTGTATAACTGGGTGCTCTGAAATTTGGTGCCTATATATTTAAGATTGTTATCTCTTCCTGTTGAAGTTTTCCCCTAACCAGTATGTAGTGACCTTCTTTATCTCTTAGGATCATTCTTGTTTTGGACTTCACATTGTCTGCAAACAGAATAGCTACCCGTCTTTTTTTTTTTTTTTTTCAGTTCCTGTTGCATGAAGTATTGTTTTCCATCCTTTGACTTTCAGTCTGTGAGTATCCTTTTGGGTTAGATGAGTTTTTGTAGACAGCATATGGTTGGATGTTGTTTCTTGATTCATTCTTCCAGTCTATTTCTTTAATTGGTGAAGTGAGGCCATTTACATTAATGGTTATAACTGTTACATATTGGTTTCTTGTTGACATGTTATCTTTCTGCTGTTGCATCTTTACCTTTCCAGTCTGTTTAATTGTCTGCCTTGCTTAGTGGTTTTTTTCCTATGTGTATCCAGAATGTCTTTCAGTATTCTTTGCAGGGTTGGTTTGGTGATCATGAAGTTCTTCAGCTATTCTTTGTCATGGAAGTATCTTATTTCTCCATCCATTTTGAAGGGCAGTTTTGCAGGGTTCATCAGTCTGGGTTGGAAGTTCTTTTCCTTTAGGATCTGAAATACTTCCCTCTACACTCTTCTTGACTTCATTGTTTGTGTTAAGAAGACTGCTGTGATTCTGATAGGTTTTCCTTTACAGGTGATCTGTCTTTTCTCTCTAACAGCTTTTAATATTCTATTCTTATATTGAATTTCTGGGAAGGTGATTATTATATGTCTGGGTGTAGTTTTATTTTGGTTACATATATTTGGAATTCTATATGCTTCACTGATCTGTATGTCAGTTTCCATTCCCATGTTTGGGAAATTTTCAGCTATTACTCCTGTAAATCACCTCTCGTTATCATTTGTGCTGTCCCCTTCTTTTTCATTTATCCCTATGAGTATAATGTTGTTTTTCTTTGTATCATTTTGCAACTGCTGAATTGTTTTTTCTTGATTTCTTGTTATTTTTAAAAGATCTTTCCTTTCCTGTTCACTAGCTGCAGTCTTTTCTTCGGGGTCTGAAATTCTATGTTTGCTTTCACTGAGGTGGTTTTGCCAATTTTCAATGGAATTTTTGATTTCCTGTATAGCTCTCTGAATCTGCTTCATGCATTCTGTTTGTTTCTTATACTGTTCATTCAGGGATTCCGTCTTTTTGCATTGTTCCTCTAATTTTTAAACTGTGTCTTCTTTAGATGCGCTCAGCATTTCTTTCATTACTTTTATCATTTCTTCTTTTACCTGGGAGATTATTTCTGATTTGAGTTCTTTTATAGCTTCCTGGAGTTGCTTCTTTATTTCAGTTGATATTATTTCAGACATTTCAGGTGTATGGCTTATATTTTCTTCTATGTACATGGCTCCTAGGCTTTCTTGGGATAGGCTTGAGTTTTGAGATCGCATTTTGGTCTTTTGTCTTGTCACTTTCCTATATTTCCATGTTTCAAGTGATGTTCCAAAGCATCCCTTGGGTGTGCTGGAAATCACCTCCTGCACCCTCAACTCCTGGGACTGAATGGAAGTTGCTGAGCATGGCCCAGTCAGATCCACAGGACTTCCTGGGCTACCACTGGCATTTCAGGAATCTGGACAGGCTTCTGAACATTGGTGGTGATGATGGTCCAAAGCTGTCCCCGAGCTAGGGTTGGCATGCTGGAACTCACCTCATGTGGCCTCAGCTCCCTGGATTGAAAGAAGGTCACTGGGCATGGTCCAATCAGTCTCGAAAAATCTCCCACCAAGCCTAGTTCAGTGTTTCAGGAAGCTGGGCAGTCACCTAACCACTGAGAAGAATGGTCTTAAGCTCTCCACTGGCTAGTGCTGGTGGGCTGGACCTCACCTCACATGGTTTCAGCTCCCCAGATTCTCATGGTATTTTGTTATAGCAAAACCAACTAAGATGGCGCACAATAGATATTTGTTAAAGGAGCAACATGTATGATAGTAGCTTAGACAGGGCAGGAGCATTATGGGGGTGGAAACTGCCTCCTGACTGCTCTCCTTTCCTCCACCCTCCACAGTGCCCTGACAGTGTAGAGAACTTTCCCAAATTCACAGTGAACCAGGTCTCACCCTGCTCAGGCATTTCTGGGGCCCAATCGGCTGTGTAATACACTCCCAGTGCCTTGGGCTTTCGTGATTTGGCCTCCTCACCCCAACACCCAACTTCATCTCTTAGGCCACCAACACACTCTTTGTCCTCTACTCTCAAGGGGCTACTTGTAGCTTCTTCTCCCACATGCCGGGCTTGGTGCCTCTGTCCCTTTGCCTGTGTGGTTCTCTCTGCTCCCCAACATCTTGGCATTGCAGCAAACTCTTCAGCAGCCTCTAATCTCTGCTCAGTTCCCTTTTGGAAACCTTTCCCAATAAGGCAAAGACATAAAGTACTTCCTGGCTGCCTCTGACTTGCTTCCCACCCTTGACTGCTTTGGTGCTCTGCCCTCCCCAAACACACAAGACCTGGATTCTAGCACATCTGTATCTTGATTCGCAGTCTTCTTGTCTGCCTCACACAGGAAGGCAGAGTTCCTTGAAGGCAAACTCACACCATCTTAGTTATCTCTGTGTTCCCAGTGCCCAGACACATAATAGTTGTACAACGGATGCCCAAGTGAAGGAATACGGGTCCACAGAAGTATGAATAAATAGCTTCTGAATATCTCCATTTGCAAAAGCCTTGTGGCACAAAGAATATTTCCTGGCAGAAGAGTTGCACAGTTAAGACACCAATTTGGCCTTGGGCTACAATTATATCATCTCCATGAGGCAACTGTGGTTATCATATGGAAAAATCAACCATGTCTTCATTGTCTGTCATCTAGACTTATTGTGCCTGCTTATATCTGTCTCATTTGTTGTCAGGACACATGCATTCTAGATACCTTCTTAGATCCTTACTTATTCTATAGCCATTCAAGGCAGTGCAGCTGAGGGAGGTGCATTCCAGATCTACCAAGCTGCATGGCCTGACACATGTGACTTAACCCTACTGAACCTCAACTCTCTGACCTGAAAAAGAGAGATGATAATACTGGTCCCTTCTTCATACAGTTGTTGTGAGAGTAAATCAACTAGTCTTTGGTAGGCACTGATGATGGTAAACATTTGCTAGGTGATTGTGGCTCTTACAGCACTCTTTCATGTCACATGTTATTCATCATCAAAGGATTTGGGACAACTGAACAAATGCTATAAAATCTAAAATTATAAAATGTGTACTTGAGAGAAATCGAAATAAAAGTAAGGCAGAAAAATAATAAATCTGGGGGTACTATACACACACAACACACACACACACACACACACACACACACACACACACACACACACACGCTGTCTGCAAAATTCCATGGTTAGGAGAGCCTGCATTTGGCTTTCAGCTCCCCTGGTAGCCACATAAAACAGGGAAACACCATCAATTATAAGCTTCAAGATATCTGTAACAAAAAAAAGACATATATAACATAAAAATAAGCCAATGAGTGCAGAGAAGCATAGCTTCCACTAGTCAGAAAAGGAATTACACCTCTTTTTTGTCCTTCACAAAAAGAACCCCAGGTGAAGCAGTCACTGTGTTCCTAATGTAATGACATCCCTGTAATGAGATTGACTTTCTTATGATGCTTCCTCCAACCCATCTACTATAAGGACCTATGGCTACCTTCCAAAAAAAACAATACATCATGTACAGAATGCAAGGGACTGAATCCCCCAAATAAACCCAGGATGTAAGCACTGTTGTTATCACCATTTTATAGATGAGCAAACTGAGATCAGGTAAAAATCTTTGCCCAAGGCCACAGAGGCTGTAAGTTGTTAGACACAAACCTAAGTATCTCTGTTACCAGAGCCCAAATTTATAACCACTATGCTCTCCTGCCTGCCAAAAGGCCATGGGGTAGCTTTCTGGTGCCCAGCCCTCTAATGAGCTTCTGTCAACTAAGGATTATAGGAGAATTGAGGAGATAGACCAGAAAGTCTGCTTGGAAGATAGTTCATCTCCAACACTATTTCTCCCAACTGAGCTATCAGTAAGGCTGGGCCAATGGGCATTTGAGGGCTTAGTTTTCTGGAGCAAGAACCCAGGCTGTCTAAATTCAGAGTTGGTTATCCAGTACAGATCCCTTTGCTTAGCGAGCCAGCCAGACAGACAAAAGGAGGTCTGAACGGGATCAAGAAGGCCTAAGAGTGATTCTCACAGAGGAGACTGGAGGGGCACCTACAGTCAAGGAAGTCTGTCCCCTGAAAATAGTTGTGACTCACCTTTGTGTGCAAAGTTCTCCTCCATGAAGCCAGGCCTGCATTTCTGTCTGGAATACTTTCAAAGCAGGCGTTACCAATTGCCACTGTGGCTATTTAAAAACTCTCAATAAAACACCCCTAGAACATCTAATTTAGACAATATAGCTTCCTGGTGAACCCTCCAAGATGAATTAGTGGCAAATTGTACCCGTAGGTAACTGAATGATTTGACCTGCTGTATTAAATTGTTGGAGAAAAACCAGCTGAATGATGGGGGCTGTCTGCCAATGCTGATGATCTGGGTAGTTGATCTTAAATTCTGCTTTCTGACAATAATTGGGCAGTTGGATCAATTGTCTGTTGCAGTCAATCCTCCAGCATGACAATGAAACTATATCAACAGCAGCGTGAAAAATACTGATTTTACTATTCTCACTTGTGAGGAGCCCAGGCATGCAATCTTCTCAGGGGTCACATGGAGCTATTCAAACTCAAGTTCAGAAGACATGGGGTGAGGAGAGGGTAGAAAGCAAAATCTACATACCTCTCACATGTGTCTGATTTTCCAGGAAAGCAGCCTTTCTTGCTAACTCTACTTTATATTTTTAAATGCAAAGTGTTTAGAGACAAGATCTTTCAGGGCCTTGGTGTCAGGGCAGGAGAAATTGAGGCGCAGAGAAGAGTAAGGGGCTGGGGATTTAGCTCAGTGGCATAAGCGCCTGCCTTGCAAGCAGGCAGTCCTGAGTTCGATCCCTGGTACCGATAAAAATGAAAAAGACAAAAAAAAAAATAAAGTAAAAAAGGACAGTTGTAGGTGGAGAAATGGATAAAAACTGCAGGCCCAGGGATCAAGAATATATCGAGCTTCACAAGGCTGGCCACATTTGAAGTGACCCTCTAAACCTGTCCCCAAAGGTCCCACACTTACACCTACAAACCTTGCCTCTCTAATGACTTCCTTTGAACCCATCAGTTTTGGAGATAAATACGAAACAATCACCAGGAGAGGCAGGCTTTGTGTGTGGGTGTGTCAGGGCCTTTTAAGGGGGAGATCACTCCAAGCAGAAGGAACTGCTTAATCATTGTATCAGAAGCAAGCAAGCACCCTTGGTATCCTAGAAGTACTGAGTTCTCCACATGCATTGTAGTGTGAGGAATAAGGTGGGGGAGCCTTGAGTGGCAATTTATAAAATGTTCACTTTATCTTATAAATACTGGGCTGTTAGAGATTGTTTCTAGAGTGATTGAGAGGCCACATCTGAAGTCCAACAATGTGAGGTCAGTACTTGCTCTGCAACTTATTAGGAAAGCAAGTTTGGCAAGTTGCAAAATATCATTGTGCCTCAGATAGTCATCTATGAAATGAAAACCAAAGCAGTGATACCACATAAAATTTCCAGGGAATTTAAGTTAACTACTGCTCATCTGAGGTGCTTAGCACAGTCACTACTGCCTTGTTGTCTGCCTGTTTCATTAGTACTAGGTTAGAGGAGAATATTGAACACCTACTCCAGGCCTAAGTCTAAGTGCTTCACATGCATGCTCTCTGTGAACACTTGTAAACTATTAGCTGGCTATGGCTTTTATCCTACACTTTGCAGATGAGGAAGCTGAGGTCCAAAAAAGTTAAGTAACTTACCAGGATGCAGAGTTGAGTTGAAGCAGGTCAGCAGAGCTTTGTTGTGTAGAAGATTAACTAGAGGGGCAACCAGGAGTAATGGCAGGACTAGGGGGCAGAGGTAGGGGTTAGAATGAGAGGCTGTGAGGACCCAGAGAACAAGAGCAACAACAGGAAGAAAATGAGACAGAAGGTGTGGGAGAGACATGGGCCTCTGCTTCCCTCTACAGAGCTGGAGGTCTTGCAAGGCCTGTGTGGACCTCTACCAATGCTGACAAAATTGTGCCTCCTGACTCTGTATGAAATGTAGTGGGAAGCAGACCTTACCAAGAGGTGGACCATGAGGCCTGATCAGCTCCATGTTATAGCCAGAAATATGTTTGGAGCCAGGAGCCATGGACTGAGTCAAGCCTTAGCCTCCTCTCTCATAGCCCTCAGTTTACCTAGCTATGAGTAAGGAGATGGCTACAGAATGCTTCTTGCTTGCTTCCTTGTTTTCTTGCTTTCTTGCTTTCTTTTTGAGACAGGGTCTCACTATGTAGTCCAGGCTGGTCTTGAACTCATTGTATAGCCCAGGCTGACCTTGAATTCACAGCAGTCCTCCTGCCTCAGCCTCTTGAGTTCCAGGATCATAGATGTGTGCCACCACTACTGGCAGATGTATTTCTGACTAGAACTCAGCAAAGGGGCATACCAGGGAGGCAGGTGAGAGGCTGAGGAACATACCAGGTGGTGGAGTTAAGGAGGTGGACACTTCACTGCCTCTCAGTAAACCAAATGGTGTCTAACTAAGTTGCTGGCCTTGATGGAGTCTGAGTCCCATGCTGTTATGGAGGAAAGGAGCTGTGGAGGACTGTGTCCCTGAAGCTCAAGGTCCCAACCTCTTCCACTGCTGAGATGCATGGTGAGGGAAGGGAATTTGGCCACAAGGCTGAGAAGCACAGGGTGGGACTGACCGAAGACAAATTTTTCTGGCCACCACCAGCAGCCCCACAACCCCTCTTTGCCATCCTCACCTCTACCCAAGCAGGTTCCCGGCTGAAGACCGAATGAACACAGGCAGCAGGCCCTGCTGGAGTGTCTTCTGGTTAAGCCAAAGGAGAGCATGGATGGAAGCTCCCTGCATTGTATGCAGGTGTGAGGGAGACTTCTCTCACTTAGTGCCATCCACATGATGGTCAATGGAAGATTTTGCCTGAGCATCAGAAGACCTGGGGCCAAGTCCTTATTTAGTACTGCCTCCCCTGGGGAATGCCACAATGTCTTGTATCCTCTCTGGGCTATGGGAAAAGGTTTCCATTCTTGCCTAAAAACCTACCTATAATACAATTGCAGCCTGGAAGTCTGGGTGTTTCAGGCTCTGACTTTGTGCCATATCATGGATCCCATCTTAATTCAAGCATACAGGACCAAAGTGATCCTCTGCAAATCAGGGTGGGAAGACAAGTCTTGGAAGCAAAAAGTATTGTGTTTAAAATCTTAGCTCTGTCACTGAAAGACTGAGGCCCTCAGGAAGCCCTGTGCCTTCTCAGAAGCACCAGATCCACTTGATCAGCAGAGACACTCCCACCTCCTTGTGGGAGGAGGAGGAGAAAGAGAAGGAGGATTTGTTGAGATGATACATTTACAGCACCCAAAATCACTCAGAAATTTCCTTTCCTGTTCAGCCCCCCATTTCCCAGTATAAAATACTCCCATACCAAGAAGTCAGTTTGTCAAAGAAGGGGACAATAGTGACTAAGGGGTTGACCAAGGGATTAGAGGGGTGGCATCCTCAACAGAGGGCAGAGTGCAAGGTGCTGGATGGAGTACAGAGGGGCAGATGCAGGGCTGGCAAAGGGGAGGTGGAAGAAATTGGGAAGAAATGTAGGGGTGCGGGAGAAAGGAAGTTTATTATTCTTCCTGCAGACCAATCATGGGGCTCCTGGAGTGTCAAATTCCAGCTCCTGCAGCCAGATGTGACCTGTTCCTGTTATCATGGAATATTAATCAGAGGGGCCCTTGGGTAATTGGGGAGTTTTGATTAGAGAAATAGCCCTTATAATAATAAGCAGGCAGGGGCTGGATAAACTCACCCCCACCTCAGGCCGCCCACTCTTTGGGTCTGGACTTCTGAAGCTTAAGGACTCAGACTGAGGAGTCAGAGATTTCAGAGAGGGGTATGGAACTATGGCTGATGTGAGGATCAGAGCTGACCTTTGTGGAGGGAAGCACAGTGATCGTTGACTAAGAATAGGACTAAAGATGGGGGTTCAGAGAGCTTGGGGCTGGCCTGGCTTCACTCACCTCCCTATCAATCATCACATTAGCTGTTCCCTGAGCTCTCCCCTCTCCAGGCCCCCTTCCAACCAGCCGTTAGCCGGCACCACTGCCTCAGGCTCTGGCCCTGCTGAGACCCCAGCTCAATTGCGTGCTGCACATGGGCCCTGGGCTCTGTATATTTATATGGTTAATGAATCTTCCTGTTTGGCTGGGCCAGGCTAGAGTCCAAGATAGAGGGGGTGAGGGCAAGAATAGTGAGATGGGTCTGCATAACTGTTCCAGTCTGGAATTCTGCTCACAGGAATCCCAGACTCAAATCCTGGACAGAGCCCCGGCAGCCCAGCCTCAGGAATCTAGGAAGTTGCTTCCAATTCCACACTTACTCCCATACTCCTAAGGAAGTCATAAGTTGACACTTGAAACCTGAGTTCTAGTCCCACTCTTGACTCATCCTTTCTTGAACTTCATCTGCCTCTTCTCTGCATTGAGGGTATTGGATGAAGTTTTTATTCTTTTACAAAATTCATCCAGCTCTTAGTATGTGCCAAGCTTTGTACAGGGCATTGGAAATTCAAAGTGAAAAAATAGAATGTTGCCCCTAACCATGAAGAGATCATATTTTAATTGCAGAGGCAAACAAGTTACTATCTCATGTTCAGTCAGTACTTGTAAAAATAAGATTGGTTGTGACTGCCTGGCTTTTGGCCAAGGGTTTTACATAGTCTCATGGGTTCATTTTAACACCCCACCACTATAAGTGGTATCAACATCCTTATTTTACAGATGAAGAAACTGAGTCACTGAGAGGAGAAAATCTCACAGTTGTAATCCAGTGTGCTAAATCAAAAGACACACACTCGGAACTCAGAAGGGGAATTAAGAAGGACTTTTTTTGAGATAGACTCTCACTATATAGTCCAAGCTAGCCTCAAACTTGTGATCCTCCTGCCTCAGGTTTCCAAATGCAGGAAGGGTCTTCAAGGAAGAGGCAGTAAATAGATGCTACATCAAAAAATCTTCATTGTTACTGGAGGGGTGTGTGTGTGTGTGTGTGTGTGTGTGTGTGTGTGTTATAGATTATAAAAACTATCCATGGGTTCAGGCCTGGTGGCACATACTTCTAATCCCAGCACTCTGGGAGGCTGCGACAGGAGGATTGTAAGTATGATCTCAGCCTGGGCAACTCAGCAAGACCCTGTCTCAAAAATAAGAAAAAAAAAGATAACTATCTAGGGGCAGTGGCTTTCAAAGTATGTTTCAACTTTTTGAAAATTGAAAAAAAAAAAAACTGTCACTCCCTAAGATGGTGATTAAAGTCTCTTGTCCAGGGCTGCATCCACAGTACAACTGCTGGCTCCAAGGATCTCCACTTTTAAGCTGTTGATGTATCTTACTGCCTATGTGGCCTTCACCAGTTTAATTTTTACCAGCATGACTGAGTATAAACAGGAGCTGCTCAATGTAGTATTTTTCTTTCAAATAGCACCTGAAGCTCCAGCAACCCCACTAGAAAGGAATGGACAGTATCTGGATACCAGGTTTGTTAGTGGCCTTCTTCTGAACATGGCAGCATGTCCTTAGTGTCCTCTCAGAAGTTTTCCAGGCACTGTTAGACTAAGTGTGCACAGATCTCTAGCTGTAGGAGTCTAGCTGGGAGGAGCATAGGCTGTGAGTGGGAGAAACATTTGCTTATTCATTATTCTTGGGCTGTTCACCAAGGCCCCATTTCACTGCCCTGAAGGAACATGCATTCTGATGGGAAATGGTGGCTCCTTATGTGAAAGTACCTTTGCTTCTTTTTACAAAGTCTTGGCTAATATTATTCTATCTACATTTAATAGATGAGGAAGAAAACCAAGCCTCCAGAGAAGAGATGACATATTTGAGTATTAATGGTAGGTATGAGCTTCAAATCTGGACCCTGATTCTAAGCCCATGCAAGGGTCATATGGGCCTAGTATTCCTCCCCTCAGGCCAGAAGCACATGCTACTTACCACCCACGCCTACCACCCACTGGGCCGTCCTTAAGCCATAGCAACAGTGCTGAGGCTGAGGGGCAGAAAGAGAATCTTGATGGTTCAGCCTTCCCATTCAAGTGACCATATAGAGCCCAGCCTGGGAAGCACTTGGGATGCTAAGGTTGAGTGATGAGAACCAAAGGCTGCCTCAGAACTGAAAGGGTAGAAAATGATATTTACTGCATAGTTACCAGAACCAGGTGCTTTTCTAAGGGCTTGGTGTGTGTTCATGTACTTAACCATCACTGTTATTTCATGAAATGGCTGCTACTCAATGTCATCTTTTGGATGAAAAACAGGCAGACGGGTTGCTTGTTCATGTGTGTGTGTGTGTGTGTGTGTGTAAGAGCACATGTGCACACACATGTATGAACATGGTCCTGGGGATGGAATCCATGGCTTCACTTGGGCAAAGTCTCAACCACTGAGCCATATCCCTAACTCAACACAGAGGTATCTAAGTAACTTGCTTGAGAATTCCTAACTAGGAACTGGTAAAGCAGGGCTAGAAATACTGATAGCCTCACCCATTCTCTGGGCTCTTAGCCACTAGTCCACTTCTGTGGCCACATGGCTAACCTCAAGGGCACAGGCTAAAAGGCCATATCCCCATCACTTTCCAGGTTGGCACTCCCTGTATTCCTCACTAGCATTTGGACCCTGGATTCAGGCTTCCTGAGTTCAAATCCTTGCTCTACAACTTCCTAGTCACATTCCTGTGGGCAGGGTATTTTTTTCCTCTCTGAGCCTCCATTTCCTTCTCTGTAAAACAGTCCTAGCTCAGATAGGTAGCTAAGTGAAATATCACTGCAACAGGAGGCGTCAATGAAGTCACACACATGAAATGCTGAGCAAGGTGCCTGGACCATAATAAGTACTCAATAAACATCAGTGTTTATTGAAGGGCAGCATAACAAGACATTGACATTCCAGAGTGCCTGGAGAGTAAAGTGAGCAAGCAGAGGAAGGCAGGGAGGGAGCCAGGGAGGATGGGCTCTGCACAGCCAAGCCCCTTTGACAAGAGCAACATTTTGAAGATTTATTGACACTGTCCTGTACTAGGCTTTGTGCTGGGAGTCCCTCTAGATGAGGCACAGAAAGGAAGCCCAGTCCCTACTGTCCAGAGGTTCAGTCTGGTGAGGAAAACAGACTGAGGCATATAGAATGGGAGTGGAGCTGCATGCACTGGGGTCACATGCATCCCTGAAGGATCAATAGTTTTCCAGGTTAGTGAGAAGGGGACATTCCCAGTTGATGACAGTGTACCCAGAAAGGCACAGAGACTTATGGGCGTCTATTTCAGTTTGGCACTGTGCTAAGTTGGTAGTGTTAGAGTGTTACGGTAGAGAGGTGAGAGATGAAAGAGCTAGGTAAGGGCCAGATCATGCAGGACCCTCCAGGCCATGCCTAACAGTCAAAGAATTATTGACAAATTTGACTCTGTGTGTGTGTGTGTGCGCGTGCACGCGCATTATGTGTGTATGGTGCTGGGGACAGAGCCTATGGCCTTGTGAATGCTAGGCAAGCGCTGTGCCACTGACCTACATCCACAGCCCAAGATTGAGAAATTTAGAAGGTAAACATAAGTGGATAGGATCAGGTTTGAATTATGGAAGGATGGTTTTGGCTGTATTTTGCAAAGAGGCAGGATAGGAGCAGAGGAAGGAGTTAGGAGGCTACTACCATCATTCAGGGAAGAGATGAAGGTGGCTTCAATCAGAGTTGGCACCACTGGGAGTGGTCAGAAGTGGAAAGAGTCAAGTGCTGTTTCCAGAGCACAACTGAAGGCAGATTTTAAGGCTAACTCAGAAGTTTTGAGTTTGAGCCCAGCTGTGGCAAGACCTCAGCTAGCTGGGAGCAGACACCTGTGCTCTGTAATCTGGTCTCCTTTTCCCTTTTTGTTGTTTATTTTCATTTCCTTTCTTTTCCTTGTAAAGTTCATTTTAGAAAATTCCCCCATTTTGTTAAACCGAACTGAAGGTACAGGAGATGCTTTTCATGCTCCATCTAGGGCCAGGGTTCCCAAAGCCTCCTTGGACCCAGACTTTGCTGGTGGTGGCCCGCAGCAGAGCAATGCACAAACTTGGGGAGATTTGATCAGGCTGGGACTCAGGGGAAGCTTGGCAGAGTGCAGTAGTCTTGCTGGGCTATGGAGAGGAGAAGTTTGGCCAGTGTCAGGGGATGAGTGCAGCGAAAGACGCGAGTACTGCCTGTTGCATGTTTCAAAGGGGAACGGCTTCCTTTCCTGGTCAAAGCCCCTAAGTCATGGACACCTCTGGCCTTTTCTTCTCTGGATTTCACACTCACAGACCCCACTGAGGGTTGCCTGGGAGGAGCATCTGTGTCAGAAGAACAAATCCTGGATTCCATAGTAAAGAACTGTGATAGGGTAGGTGGGGGTGGGGAGGCTGTGAGAGAGTTTGAAGAAGCAATGGGCTGGAAGTCAGAAGACCTGGGTAGGGGCCAGTCCCAGTGAACTCTCCGTGCCAGTTGGGCAGTTCCTTTCTTCCTTCTCTGGGCCTCAGTTTTCCCATCCATCCACCAAGGGGGCTGGACTCCAAGGTCTTTAAACGCCCTAACAGCTTGAAAGATTCCATTCTCTTCTCTGAATCTGCCCAGGGGGAGGCCTTGGGGGCTGGGGCACAGGCAGGGGCTGAAAATTCCATAGCAATTTGCATGTGAAAGCATGTTACTGCCATGGCTATTAGCGTTTGCAGAGGGACTGAAGACAGGGCAAGGACAGCTAGCTGTCAGGCTTGCTGGAAGGGCCCAGGCAGTCTGGGTTGGCGGTAGCCCTGAGGCATCTCAGGGAGGCTGGCCAGCCACACACAGTAGAGACTGAAACTCTTGAACCTTTCAGCCACCACTAAGCTTTGAGGTGCCCAGTTCTGGGCCCAGACCTTGCAGATGCCACCAAGCTGTTGTATGGGATAAGTGGCTTCAGAGCTATTTGAGATGTGCAGGAAAAGGGCCCCCAGGAAGGGGGCAGACTGTTAGGACATTTTCCATGTCTGCTTTGCACCAGGTCTAAATCTCCCAGGATGATAGTTTCCTCAGGGTTATACTATGTGGTTTTAGTAACTGCCTTGTCTAAACATACAGTTTGTCAATATAAATATGGCATGTGTGTATGTGTGTGTGTGTGTGTGTGTGTGTGTGTGTGTGTGCATGTTACACACACATTCTTCTAGAGATTCTGAAAGAACAAAGCCATTGTGTATGAGAAAGGCAACCTGCACTGGCCTGTCAGGAAGCTGATTCCTGGGCCTGGCTCTGTGTATCCTTGGGTAAATCCTTTCTAGTCCCTGAGCCTCATTTTCCTCATAAGCACTTTGGTCTGAAAAGGAGTTCTCAGGCAAGTCCCAGCTGTGCCATTTTTGGTCTCTAATTCTTGGATTCTACTAAGCAGGTAGGGAAGCCAGGGAAACCAGGCCACCAGCCAGCTTTTCCCCCAAGAAAGACCTCCAGAATGCAGCCAGAGTGCAGGAACAGATTTCAAGATTTCCATGGGTTTCTCCTGGAACTTGGAACTGAAAAGCCACATACAGCCTTTTCCTGGGAATTGGCCAGAGAAAGGGAAAGTCCTTTCCCTCAGAAGCCAGGTCCTTACCCACCTCTAGATAGGCTGTGAGAGCCTAACCATGGGGCCACAGAGACAGCCTAGGGCTATCTCTATTAGCACTGGCAGCTTCCACCTGCAGGCTTTGCAAAGTGTTGATCTTGGGTATATGGTGCCCAGGAACCTGGGCCAGGTCCAGAGCTGCCAGATAACTTTTTTATGCAGATGTTTAGAAACCTTGCAAAAGGTCAGTTTTGGGCAGTGATGACAGGAACAGTTAGATCTTGGGGTCCATTCTTTAAAGCAAGAAGAACTGCCAAGAAGCTCTAAAGCCACCCCACACATCATTATTCACAGGAGAAAAAAAACAGGTGCTTACTGTGTGCTGGCATTCAATGTCTTTTGAAAAAAATTAATGAATAAATGAAGACTAACTTTAGAATCCAAGTTTTTAATCTGTGTATCTTCCATTCTGCCTCTCACAATCCCACCACCCAGTCATCACAGAACTGAGTTAGCCACGCACTCAAGACTTCTAGAATAGGAGGTTTCTGGGACCTCACCTATGCTAATACTCTAGCATCCGGATCACAGATCATAGCAAATGTGTGGTAAATATTTTCCGAATAATACCACTCTCTCAACCAACCAGTCAGGGAAATCAAGGCTCAATGAGGCAGGGACCTGCTTGCCTCTATCAAAAGGGGAGTCATGACAGAGCAAAGACAGGCCCTCAGCATGTAGCCTCTTGGCCCAGGTCTTTTCCCCTGAATTAAGGAAAAGATCTTTACCTTCCTGTCTCCTTTTACAAATTTCTCATTTTTCCCAATCCCCAGCTTGCCCTTCTTTCCTTTCCATTTGCCTGCTGGATAATTAGCCTCTGGAAACAGATCCTATAATCACTGTCTCCCCCATGCCCTTGAATTGTTTTCATTTTGGGCTCTGTGACCCCTGTTCTGGGTGGAGCTTGGTCTCCCCCTCAGCAGTCTCTCAAATGGGGAGCCAACCTAACAAGCATCAGCTGGGGATCCAGCCTTCCAGACCCAATGCCCAGCTTTACAGGAGGCAAGCAGCAGATGGATAAGAACCCTCCTCCAGGAGGGTTCTCATCCATCTGCTCACCCAACAGGCTGGGGCTGATTCAGCTAGGGTGTCGGGAACTGTGACATGCTTAGGCCAAACAGAAGAGACCAGGAAGGCAGGCAAGCTGGATTTCTGAGAGTGATTGATACTAGGTGGCCAGAGGGCCACTTGCTCAGCGGGCCAACCTAGGATGGCCTCAGTTGGGTTACCTGAGTTCTTCAACCCACCTTTATGACTCTGTATTGATGGTGCTAGACCATCCATATCCCTTGTACCTCAGGGGGATCTTCTGGGAGTTTAAAATCAACTGGTACTAGGTTACATGACCCTTGGCTTTCTAGCCTTATAAAGCCTGTACCTCCAGGAAAACTGAGGCCTGGCTAGCATATGCTCAATTTGGCTGTATGGGCAAACTGCTTTCAGAGGAAGCCAGGCAGCCCCACCCTCACCCTGGGAAGCTCTATCCCTGAGTCACTAGGACCTTGGGCCCAGTGAGAACAGGAAGGTGAGTGAGGGTGGGGCAGATCTGGGACCATACCACTAGAGGTGCACACACCTGCTACCAGCTAGCTAAACCTGCTTCCTCCCTGACCCAGACAGATGGAAAGGAAATGGAGCTGGGAGTTGGGAGGGCTCCTGTTCCTCCAGATCTGCAAGGAAGCAAGAGGTAAGTGGGGGAATAAAAAGAGGGAGAGTCATGCCTCTTGCTCTCAAGAAACTGCTATTTGTTCATGGTTCAAAAGGCCTGGGGTGGAATCCTAGAGTACCTGCTCACCCATGCACTTAGGCAAGCTACCGGTGGGGTCTCAGTCCCCTCAATTCAAATGAGGCAAGTAATTCCTACCTGCGACCCTCTCAGGACATTTAACAAAGCTTGATGAGACAACATGTCTAAAAATGTTTAATAAAAGTGGCAAGCACTAGCACAGTGAGGGACACTTTCCAAAAGGAGTTACTAAGCACCACAGTGTGATCAGTATAGTGTGGGTAGCCAGAGGGCCTCTGCTGAACACAGATCTCTGGTCTCTCCGGTGAACTGCCTCATTCTTCTTTCAGCTTTCTCCTTCCAATTTTACCTTACATTCCATAGCTTAATTCCAGGGCCCCCAGGAATTCCCGACCTAGCCTAAACCTGGTGGGAAACACTGAAAGGCATTCAGTTGGGGAAGTGTAGGAGGGGCTCACTCAGCCTCGCTCCAGCTCTACCTCGGTTGGAGGCACTCATCTGGTCCAAAGCAGCCCTGGTTAGAGACCCCAGCCTGAAGCCCTCACTTTGGGCAGGCAGTCAAACAGCAGAGGCCCCATCTGATCCAGGCACTTCCTTTGGTTAATGAGAAACCAAATAAACAGCCTCTGCCCCAGCTGGCTCCAGGAGCACCCCAGCCCAACCTTGCTTTCACTCAGTCTCCCTTCTTTCTGCCTGCAAATCCCATAGTTCTCCTCTCTTCCTTTTCCATGTGTTTCCCACTTCCCACAAAGCCCAGCCTGATCTGTGGCTGATTTGCTAGGGCTTCCTGCTCTGGATTCCTTACTTACCCTCCCCTTCCTTCCTCCTCCTCCTTTCCTCTATGGCCTTCTTACTCAGTTTTAGCTGATGAGATTTCACTTGTCTTCCTTCCTCCCCTGACATCTGTCTTCACCATCTCCATAGGGAGTCCTCCTACAAGACCCACAGGCTGCTCCTGGCTGAATCAAGGAAGCCATAACACTGCCAGTCTGTAGCTTTACCATGGGATCAAGGCCAACCCCTCTTCAAGGCCCTCACCAACCAAGTTATTTGTTAGCCTGTGGAAGAGGTGCTTAGGGCTGCCCCAACCTGAGGGCTTCCACTGCAAGTTAGCTCTGGTGTGGCCAGCTCTGAACACAGGAGAGGGAAGATGATTCTATTTGAAAGATGAATTAGGCAGCCTGAAGCCAACCCAGTGCCTGGTAGGCCAAGGCTGGTACTCAGCTCTTAGGAAGTTATTTCTATGGACTTCCAGCATCTTCAGGCAAGGCAGAGCAGGGCTGGTCCTCAAGAAGGCTCCAGATCTAGCCCCAGCCAAGTGGTGGCAGTATATGTAGACACACTCAAGTGCTCACAGACATCCCCTCCCCCATCAACTCTTTCTAGCTGAGCCTACTGCCAAGTTAGGCTGCCTATGGCCTGTGATTACAGAGATGACAGGATGGATGAGGGAGAATGGTCCTAAGCTCCAAGATAGTGGAAAAAGGACAGAAAAACCTAGGCAGGGAGGGGAACAGCAGGAGGAGTATGGGGCACTTGAAAATCTTACTCTGTTAGGACAGCCACCCTCTTCCCATGCCTGCCCCAATCACCTGTCATTTGTGCACATATCACACAGTCCTGTGCACACACACGCATGCATGCATACAAACACATTTTTTATACTCCCCCAACATCATGACACCATTTTACACCCATGTCTCCATGTGGTTAATTTTTTTTAGTTCTCATTTTTTTCTAAGAAAAAAGCAACAAGAAAATAATTCAGAGTTTATACAAAACATCTTTACATTATTTTTTTCCAAAAAGACTAGTATTTACACAAATGGCAACAGAAACAAAACAAAACAAAAACCCCTTCCGACTGCCACCTGGAAGGGGCTGGCTGTTCTGCTCTCTTTCCCACCTGGCACCAGGGTGGGCAGCTGGCCAGGAGGCAGTGCGGAGATGGATGGTTGTAAGGCCCAGCTCCTTCCATGGCTGCTCTGGGAGTGCCTCAGGGTACACTCCAGGGGCAGTCTGTTAGCAGCTGTGCTGGCAAGGAGCCGGGGTCAAAGTGCACAGCGGGCAATCCTGGGCAGTCTCTTCCTCTTTCCAGGCCCCAGCCCATGACTCGGGTTGAGGAGTGATAGTGGGGGTCAGGTGGGCATGGGAGGGCACTCATCTGTGCTAAAGCCCAGAAAAGGAACAGGCCACCTGGCCTTGCACCCGCTTACATCTCCATCTTGGGCCCCTGTTTTCCCACCAGGCCAAACGATGCCAAAGGTAAAGAGAGAACAGGGCGGTGGTGGGGAACTCCCAGCTCTGCAGGGCAAATAGCCACCTGGGCACCTCACTTTCCTCCACCCTACATGAGGTCATCTGCCTGCAGCAGCTCTCCTGTTCCCCAGGCAACAGCCAATTAAGACATTAATTACCGTGAGAGTGAGGGAGGCAGGAGATGCCCAAGAATTCCATAAGGAAGGAATTTTTTTCTTTTTGGTGGAAAGGTGGCAGCCACTACCCAATAACCGAGATCAGCTCTGTAGAAAGAGGGAGGGTGGTACACCTTGCCTAGTGGCACTCTCCCTTTTGAGCCTGGCCTACCCACCCCCACTATCTGAAATACCAAGGAGTCTATAAAAGCAGTGCCATCCACTGCTTCCTAGCTGGCCACATCCTGCCCCAGGCCCTCTTATACTGAGTCAAGCCAGGCTTAAAAAGCCTAGGGAGGGGCTGCCTTGTATATTTTTCCATTTTTCTTCAAAAAACAGATAAAAATGAGTTGACAGCTAAAAAAATGAACACAAAAGCATTAAAAACAGTGATGATAGCAGATGAGCAGTCCTGGTAAAGAGGAAAGGGAATGAGGGAGGGGGCAGGGCCAGGGGGCCATCTCCCTGCCTGCTGTCTATCAGCATCCAACCCTGCCCTCCAAGAAAGGGTGCCCCCACAGAGCTCAGAGGCCTGGCCAGAGGGGGAAGGCACAAGAGCATGGGGATTGGGGGGTATAAGCACCCCCTCTGAAGCCCAGGGGGCAGGGAAAAGAGGGATTATAAAAGCCAAGAAACTACAAAACTAAATACAAAGGTGGGCACAGCTGGCAGGGGGGGGAATGGGGGAAAAAGGAGAGGTCCAGTCCAGGCCGTTTGTCCCTCAGGCCCAAGGCTGCGCTGGGCACTCAGACTTTGTAGTAGATGTTCGCTGGGCTCTGGGGTGGCATCTCCTGGACGATGTAGACAGGGTGCCCATAGTCCCCACTCACCTTCTCATAATGGGGGCAGTAGTTGTTCTCTGTAGTCCGTAAGGGGATGATGATGTCACTGGGCTCAGTGCCTGTGGTGCCACTACCCCCCTTGGGACTGGCCAGGGTACTCAGTGAGAGGGCAGCTGCCCGCTGCTGTGTGTGCTTGCGATGCCGCTTACGCAGCTTTAGTAGTAGAACCGTCAGGAAGATGATGATGAGCAGGAAGATGACGCAGCCAGCACCCACAGCTGCAAACAATGCCACCTTAGAGTTGAAAAAGCTGTCAGGGTCACTGCTGCTGCCCCCACTTGCACCTGGGCCACTCTTCTCTTCCTGGTTCACAGTCTCTGAGAAAGGGGAAGGTCAAAATAATCATCCAGCCAACACTGAGAGCCAAAAACAACATCATTTTGGAGTAGAAGATGCTGTCAGGGTCCCTGCTGCCACCCATATTTTCTAGGGATATATGGCAGACCTTAGGTCCAGCCCAGCCTGCATTTCTTCAGAGACACAAGTAAGCAATGGCTTCTTCTTTCTATGAAACACCTGTATATGCTCACCATGTTTGCCGTCAGAGTCACCCTGGGAGCCCCGACCAGGGGCCTGTGTTGCTGTCTTGACAGTGTTGTCCACCTCCTTGCTGGGCTGGCTGGTAGTCAGCTGTTCAGGCATCACAGCATTAGGATCTGCAGGCAGGAAGAGGACAGGTGAGAGGGATGAACACTGCTGAAATGGGTGGCCAAGAATGGCTTGCACATCAGTCTCCAGCTATTCTAATCATACAGCCCCTCTTCTGCTCCCAGGACCCACTGTCAGGCCTAACAGGATGCTCAAACTAAGTACTCACCTTGTCCAACCTTCATGATGATCTTCATGGTGCGTGTACGGCAAACACCACCCTCCCGGTTCTCTAGTCCCTCCAGGCTCCCATTGGATGTTGCTGTAGGAGGAGGCCAGAGCAGTCAGAGAAGTTGGGAAGGTAGAATGGTCTGCAGCATTATCCAGAAGCCCCAGAGCTTCCCTCAGACACCAGAGACAGAACTCGGGCAAAGAGTGGCAAGCAGTTCCTACCTATCCATGAACCTTTCTACTTCCCTCCTTCCTGCTCAGAAGAGAGCAGCCCAGCTCAGCCAGGCCAAGGGCAAGTCCTTCATCCAGAGGCACTGCTCTCCTTCCATGATCAGGGCTTGGCCCCTCTTTTCCCTGGGGCAATGCTAAGGTGCACCTTCTCACTGAGACATGCTGCTCAGAGCTAAAGCAATGGGAACAGGCATCGTGAGACAGGCTTTTAAACACACTGGAAGGAAATCTAGATTAGGAGTCAAAAGAACTGGGTTAGAGTCCCAATCCTATCTCCAACTTCCTGTGTAGTAAGGCAAGAAGCCTGGACCCTCAGTTTCCCAAGAAGAAAAAGGCACAACAAATCCTAATGGCTCTGCCAAGTCTTCCATTCTCAAGATTAGCTCTTAGGTGGGCAAACAAAAGGAGAGAAAACAACATGAATTGGAGGACTCTCCCACCCAACCCTTGCAGCCAAGGCAAGCAGGGGGCGGTTCATGCAGTGAATTCTGGGGCCAGAATTCCAAGGCCATGTGGAGTGAGAGCATGCCAGTCAAATGGCATGGACCTTAATTGTGTGTAGTATCACTACACCACTCCACCTCTACACCACTCAGAAGCTTCCACTGCTGCAGGAGGGGAGAGAGCTAAGCACTGAAAGAGAGTGTCACATGATGAAAGGGGACTCACAGGTAATGTAGTAATCATGGTACTTTTTGAACTCCAGGCCCATGTAGTTGGGGCTGAACTCCTGGAACTTGATGGTAAAGCGGATTTCCTGCTCTGGTCTGTTGCAGGTGACCAGCACATTAGGGTCGAGCACAGTACTGCAGGCAGCTGCCTGCTCTGGCCGCACCAGGTATAGCTTGTAGTACTCGTAGGGCCTCCCTGCTTCTGCTCGGGGGCAGATGATGTCCAACTTGTCTCCAATCTTCGGATAGATCACCAAGCCCTTCCCACTCAGAAACCTGCCCAGATGGGAGGAGATGGTCAGTCTCAGAATTGAGGGGTCCCAGGCCATCCCAGAACCAGGGGAGTGGACAGTAAGGGCCAGGCTGGGCCTATTGGGTGGAGATGGCAGGAGCAGGCTGTGTGCCCTTCCTCCATCCTCAAGATGAGGGTGGAGAGAGAGAACCATGCTGCCAGCAGGGTGTGGAAGGGGTGGCCCATAGACAAGGTTGCCAGGCTCTAAGTGCTTGACAGGGTGGGGCACTGCCTACTTGGGGGAGCCCTTTGTCCTAATGTGGCATTTCCGCAGGGAGCTGACGTGGCCAGATGAGTTGAGTAACAAGGTGTAATGCCCAGGCTGCTTGGAGGTGGTGGCCCTGTCCCCATACCCCCCAACACACTCACATTCTTTTATGGGCATTGCTACCTACCTACATGTAGACACACACACACACACACACACACACACACACACACACACACGCATGCACACACAGAACAAGCCTACACATGCTTTAGCCACCACCCCCGCAACTCCCAGTTAAAGCCTGGGAGCTCAATCTGCCTGGGACCTGTGCCTTTTCCCCCCCATTCTTGCTAATCTTGCACATGATTGGGAGATAGGAACAAGCACTGCCTAAAGCTAAACGGATGATGGCCATAGTCTCTGGCTAGGTACAACTCCATACTCCTGGCAACCCACTTCACCACCATAATGCAACAGTTGGAATTCCTAAACAAACAGTTTCACTCCTAAGAAAGGGAAAGAGGAAAGCAGCCCAACCAGAGATAATAGATCATATAAGACAAAACCTCAGCTACTCTTCTTATTCATGTTCCACCCCCTGACCTCCATACAACTCCTATTGCTAATCATGAGAGCAGATGGACAAATGCTTTTTGAATCAGATCTAATCTAGAAGTCCAGGCACCGGGGAAAAGCAGGGAAGGAGTAGCTGCCTTGAGCCACCCATTCACTAGACACTGTCCTTGCCTAATCAAACAGTAAGAAAGTGAAGGTATGGTCACTATTTCAGAGCTTGGTCTGCCTAAAGCTGACAGTAAGGCAGTAGTGTGTAGGAGGAAGAACATAAGTTTGGAAATCAGACTCTTAGACTATGCCCTCACTAGCACTGTGGCGTTTGAACTGCCTGACTCCTCTGGGAATTAGTTTGCTCACTTATCAACTGGGGTGGTGAGAGCCCCTACTGCCAGGGTTGTGAAAGGGAGGTAAGGTAGCATGTGCAGAGCACCTAGCACACATTAAGTGCTCAACATGTCTGAATCCTTCTTAGAAACAGTTTGTTAAGAGGCTGAATGTCAGGTACTAACACTAAGTTCCTATAATCTCAGTCTTGCTTTTTTGAAGGGAAATAAAAAGTGAAGATATAGTCTCATTTCCAAGGATTTTATGGTCTGATCTGACTGAGAAAAGGACCACATTCTAGTGACAGACAGCTCCAGGCAATCTGTATGAGGATGATGTTTCAAACAGTAGGGGTTGGAGGCAGGGAGAGGAAGGTGATGGTCTATCTGACCAGGATGGTCAGAGATGGTTCCATAGAAAGAGCAGGATATAGCCAGGCATGGGGGTGCATGCACGTCTGTAATCTCAGCATTCTGGGAGGCAGAGGCAGGAGGATCACAGGTTCAAGCCAAGCCTGGGTAATTCAGCAAGACTCTGTCTCAAAATAAAAAAATAGCTTAGAGTATAGCTCATTACAAAGATCCTTGGCTCAATTCCCAGTGCTGAAAAAGAAGAGAAAAAGAAGAGGGCAATACTGGGCCTTGGGTGAAAAATAAGATGTTAACACAGTATAAGAGTAAAGAGCAGTGGCTGGTCTAGCTTGGCTAGGAGAGGAAGAAAAGAGGTGGAGATCAGGTAGGGCTAGATGAAGGTGTCAAGGACCACGGTAAGCAGTTTCATTTCAGACCGTCTAGCAAGAAGGACAATGGAACGGTAAAGGCAGTGCTTACAGACAGTGAAGTTGACAGCACTGCACAGCTATGTTGGTAAAAAATACCAGTTCATAGGCTATTACCATCATCTGGGAAGAGGGCCAACGAGACAGTGGGGACAAGCAATGAGAGCCCACTAAGAGCTTTGGGCAAATGCCTTCATCAGGATCCTCACCAAAAGAAGGGAACTGACAACCCCACTAGGCAAGGAGAAATCACCATGTGGGTGAAGCACATGAAGAAAACCAGCCCTCCTTCCATGTTGAGTGACACTCTATGAAGCTGAGTGTTATCATTTTGAGGTGCAGGAAAGTAAAAGCCAGAATGGGATGACCTATCTTTTAGTACATAACTTTACATCTCTATAGGAACCAGAAAGGAAGCAGGCACAGGATAGTTGTCCAAATAAACATTTGAGAAGGAATACTCCCACCCTATGCACCATACAAAGCCCACAAATGTCACCAAAGCTTTCATTTTCCATTTCTCCCATTGATTCTGTACAGATGGCAGGAAGAATATTGTAAAGCCCAAAGGAACGTAGAGCTCTATTAAGTCTAGGTCATTTAGATGAGGGAATGAATGTTCAGATGGATTCTCCCATTTAAGAGAGGTGCTCAAAGCCAATGCTAAGGGTCTAAATCTTATAATAACTCCCTAGGGATCTAAGGAAGCATAAACCATTGGTTGATCCTTACATACACTCCATACAAGACATGTAGCTACAGAGAAACACTGCAAGAGGAACAGGCCAGCTGACCTTTCTAACCACTTGGCCCAGTGCACAAGGATTGGTACATGTTTTTTAGTCAGGGTTCTTTTACCTTGAACCCAGAGACACTAAAGAACCAGATGTCTACATGATGAGGGGGAAGAAAAAAAGACAATGGCCCCCACACCCCTCAGAGTCTCTTCAACCATGGTGAACAGACTTCATAAATATGCATCAGTTTATTTGTATAGCAGCTGGCAAAGGGAAACTCACCTTCCCCTAAAGTGTGGAAAGGAGAGGAGCCTGATGAGACACGTAATCCCTGACCCTGATCCTTCACACTAGTACCTTCTTAGCATTTCTGCCCAAATGGGCAAACTTTATCTTGGCCCATGGTAAGTCCAAGAAAGTGAGGGATCACAAGGGGTGGGCATGTAGCACGTAAGAGTGAAGCCCCCAAACAGGTACAGTACCAGTTATACTTTATAGGGGGATCCTAAGTCTCCTTTTTCTTATCAGGTTAAGAGTAGAGGGTAGGAAAGGAGGAAGAAGGAATGTCTTTAAGTTAAACTCTTGGAGACCTCTAAAAAAGCCGCTATCCCCCGCATTATCAAGCTAAGGTTTTCTCTCTGGAGCCATCCCCCCCCACAAAGTTCTTTTAAGGAAAATAAGGGGATTTACATGGCCCAGCAGGAATCCCCCCCCCCAGCAAACTGCCATGGTAACCCCTGAAGCCTTCCCTCCCTAACCTCTGATAGACCTGGGCCCCTAGGTAACCACCCCAGGGAGTAAAAGGCCTTGGCGGAGGCCCTATGAGCTATTCTAGCTCCTTTTTTATGGTCTGCTGCTTCCTCTCCACCCTGAGATTACAAGTGCCACCTTGACTGCTCAAAAGGATCCTGAGATAGAAAAGCCTACAGGATCTGGGGATGGTAGCCAATGGGCCTCTGTCAGTGTCCTCACCTTTGGCATCCTTTGTCCAGATGAGCTCATCTCTGGCCTTACACATACTATCTACAGTGGCAAGAGCTTGCAGGTAGAACAACCATGCACCAAAAGCCCAAAAAGCTACACATGACCCACCAGGTCTACACTACCTTTCTTCCACCCCTTCCTCTTAGGCCCTAACAAATTGTGGTCAGACAGTGGCTGAAAGGGGAGCCTAATCTCAGGTCAGGCAAATCCAAGTTTGTGGAAGACTCTAGCCACAGCCTTGTTTTGGTGACTTCCTCACTTCTGTGCCTAAACCCTCAGGGTGGTAAGACGAGAGGCTAGACCCCAAGCCAGAGCTCAAGCTTGCTCTCAGTTCAGTTTGGGTGGGGAGCCCCCAAATTAAAGGCTCCTCTTTTACTCCCCCAGCTCCACCCAGCCCCTGAGGCAACAGGAGCAGGCCTGGCGTGTCCCAGCAGTGCCCGCCCAGGCGTGGGTGGGCAGGTACAGCAGCTGGGGCCTGGCACACACACAGCTCTGTTGGAGGCAGCAAAGCCAGGAGAGTCCCAGAGGAAGTCGCCCTCCCCACCTAGGTGAACTCACCTAGTGTCCGCTCAGGGGTTAACACTTTTCATGAGGTAGGTGCCTGAGAGGGAAAGATTCCTGACCCAGACAGACACCAAAGTAGCTACTCAGAGCTCAGAGGAGAGTGCCAGGCAGTGAGTTAGCTGCCTCTGGCTCAAGTCACTGGATATGGGTCTAAGAAAGTTAAATGAGGAAGCCAGAACATGGCTCACCTCACTCCATCAGGACCTGAGTCACAAAGACAAATCCACATACACCTGTGAGATGAGAGGGAAACCCAAGGGTAGCAGAGGCCAGCACCTCTTCTCAAATACCACCTTGACTTCCTGCCTTTCCTAAATTACTAGGCAGCAGGATACTATACAAAAAATGACACAAAGAACAGTTTTGCTCCCTTAAACAAGTTACAGACTGACCTCAGACAAGTCACTTCCCTTTTTTGGGTATATGCCTCAGTATCTGGAAAATGGAAAAAATACCTACTTCCCAGGACTGTTGGGGACATCCAATGAGATCATATGAGAATGCATTGTAAGTAACAAGGTGCTGCCTGCTTATTAGCATACTAACCACAGTATCACTTAAAAGTAGAAGCTGAAAGTACTTACACCTCTGGCTGCAGCACCCTAATCCAAAACCACCATCATAAAAACACACCCAGGAGGGGCTTCTATCATCCATGGGGCAAGGATCCCAAAATGTGACCCCATCTCAGCTCCCCTAACAACCACAGGGTGGACTCTCCCCCAAATTTCATATTCCCATGGCAACCAGCAGCCTTCTGGTTGGCCCACTCTCCCCACAGTACTAACTCCCAAGAAAACAGTGACAAACAATAGTATCCAAGGCCCACTCATCCCTTTACCTGAGCTGGTAAGGCAACAAAAAGCCCAAGGGAAGAAAAGGAACATTCAATTCAGTCCCCTCCTCAGCCTGGAAGGCCCTTCTTATTTTGGCCTGGCTGCCCTGGGTAGGGGCATGAAAGCAGGGGAAGCGGGAATGGCTGGGTTCCCATTACTCTCAGGCTCCTACGTGTGGCCAGTCAGCCACAGAGTAGATGGGGTCATGTCCCTAGCCACCCCAGGAAAGGGTCCCTTGAGCTGGTCTCCCCAGGATTGTGAGCTAGAACAGCTGTGAGGGGGCTGGGACCAACCCTTTTGCTTGTAACAGGCAAGTATGAGTTGGGGTCAGCAGCTGCCCCCACCCATGCTTCAGTCAAGGATCCCAAATGCTGAGCTGAACCCCTACCCATCCCAGGGAAGGTAAGTAATGTGATCACAGGCCTATTCCCACTCACTTGGAGGTGGGGGGGGACACCTGTGTGGGGGGCAGAAAGAGGTCAGAACAGGACTAAGAGACTAAACTACAGCAGCTGGACTTGCTAAGGACTCAAGTGTGAGGCCTGCTGGCTGCCCTAAGCTCCCAAGGGATGGGGGGAAGGCTAGGAGAGGAGGCCACCCTGGGACCATTTAATCCACAGTTCCCCATCCAGTTGTGTAGGCACATACTCTGATGCCACCAAACTGTATTTGGACAAACTTATCTTCCCACCCCAGGTTTTTGGGGCACATTTGACAGGAGGGGCTCAGCAGGCAGAGACTCTTGCCACCTAGGGATGACCACAGCAGAAGGCTCCTGCACCAATTTGGGGGAGAGCCAGGAGACCTGAGCTGGCCCTTCTGGCTTCCCTTCCCAGTTAGGGCTGGGGCTGAGTGTCCTGGAACCTGGAAGCAGACTCCCAGTCCCAATTCTTTATTTTGATTTTTTTTCCTAAGGCGGAAGTAATTAAGCAAGGTTTATAGGTACTGGGAGATGTTTTTTTGGGGGGTGGGGGGGGTGGAGTGCCAGCTCCTGAAAGGGCTGAGCAGAGACCAAAAGCCAGGAGAGAATGAAGGGAGGGAAGACAGAAAATGAGCCTGTGAGGGAGACTACAGGCATGTGCGAGAAACAAAAGGACTTGAGAAAAAGAGGCAGAGAGAGAGAGAGAGAGAGAGAGAGAGAGAGAGAGAGAGACAGACAGAGACAGAATAAGAGTGAGAGAGTGTGAGAAAGCAAGAGAGAAGGTGAGCATAGCAGGCAGAGGGGGGAGGTGAACATAGTTCATGGAGGCTAGGAGAAGGCAAGAGGGTGAGCGACAGGGTCCTGAGAGGGGTCTCTCAGGCAGGACAGAGGCAGACAGGCAGAGAGAAGGTTTAGTTGAAAGGCTGTGTCAGACTGCAGGTTGGGTGTGGTGGTAGAGACAGCCCCCAGAGCTCCAGAAGAGCTCTGGGAAGTACTTCTCTCCTGTCCTCCTGTCCTCTACTCCAAGCCTAGCCAACACACACACACACACACACACACACACACAACGGCTACATTCCAGACCCCTGAGAGTACAAGGAACTTGGGGTGGTACCAGGATAGATCCCAGACCATTCCCAGGATCTGCTTGATTACAGGATGGAATTTGGGCTTGAAAAGGACAGGCAAAGAAGATACAACCTCCCCAAATATGTAAACTAGTCCAGAACACTAAAGGCTCAGAACACAAAAAGGAGGAGGCTTAGATAGATCTTGTTTCTCTCAGTGCCCTCAACTCTGCAGGAAGGCTCCTTTCCAGCTGTGGAATTGTATGCTATGGCTGGTTAGAGACCAGAGAGAGCAATTAGGTCACTCCCATGAGCCCCTAGGATGGGCTACTCCAGGCAGATTCCAACTCTACTGGCTCAAAAAAGCATTTCCAGCCTTTACTCTTACAGGGGAGAACGGGGCATTTCACTACCTGCCCCCCAACACCGGCTCATTTGTGCAAGGGCCTCAGATCATTTTGAGACCCTACAGTTAGGAGTGCTGCACCCAATTTAGCTTCTTGGTAGGGGAGAAATTCCTGCTAGTCCCTTTCTTGGCAGGAGGCAGAGCCATCCACTCTGATCCTGGTTTAGCCATTCCACTCACCTGTAATAGCACCCTATATCCACCCAAAGAGGGTTTTAAAAGCTGCCTTCTCCTACTCCAGGGCCAAGAGATGCACCACCTTCGGGACCCAAGAGGCCTAAGCAGGCAGGACCCTGGGAAGTTATGAAGATCCCCACAAGGGTGGCCAAGAAGAAATTTCAGTTATGGGAATTGGATAGCATGCATGGGGCAGGTCAGGGATCCCCAGTAGGGTTGTCTGCATACTCCTAGGACCTCCAGAAAAGAGTAAAGAAAGACTTTTAGCCAGGGTTCCAACCCAACTCCCAGCTGCCAAAAAAGGAAAAGGTCCAGAGGTCACAACAGGCCCAGCGACTCCCCACTAACAGCCCACAAACCACTGAGCCACCGCCCTAAAAGGTGTATGTGTTGTTTGGAGACGGGAGGGGGAGTGGGAAGAATCTTCTTTGTATCGCTGTCCCCTCTCTCCCCCAAAAAAACCTCTCAGAGAAAGCTAAGCACTACCGTCCAATCTGAGGGACACAGAGTGGGGGACCAACGGAACCTGCCTAGGCAGGAATCCTTAGTTCTCCACCCTCTTCTCTCACGGGCTCTGCCGCCACTCTTTGCCTTGGCGTGCCCCCGAAGAAGCTCAGCTGCAGGTTCCATTGGACCCCCGACGGGCGCTGGAAACACTCCCCCCACCCCACCCCCGCCTCAGCACACAACCCTTCTCCCACTCCGCCCCTCTCCACCCGCCGCCTTTGTGAGCCTGGGAGCGGCGCCCGCCTTTCCACCGCCCCGGCAAGGAGGGGGGTGGTGGCAAGAAGAGACAGCAAAGCCAGGGAAGCAAACAGGGAAGAAAGAAATGAAAATAGGAGAAGCAGAAGTAAAGATGCAGGCTCTGCTACTCGCCCAAAGGCGTCGGGTCCCGCGCCACGTTCCCCGCACAGTTAAGCAAATGAAGAACCAGTTTTCCGACCTCGTCCCCCACCCAGGTCAAGCTCGACCCCTGAGCTGCTTCAGACCAAAACCACCACGTTCCTGGGGGCCCGGGAGGGGGCTGTGTTCTCGACCCCGCCCAGTATTTGGGTGGGCTCTGGAGCACCCGGACTCCCTAGCTCTGCCTGGTGCGACCATCTCGAGTTGATCTGAGACGTGCAGAGGCTAGGGCCGGGAAGCTAAGGGGTCACAACCCAGCCAAGTACTCCCACCGACCCCGCCGCACCCTACCTCGCCTGCCTAGAAGAAAACAGTAGAAAAAGCAGGAGACAAAATGGGGCGCCGCTCCTTCGACACCTCCCCACTCGCACTTGGGGGGCGCACAGCCTCACCCCAAGAAGTGGCTCCCACCCCTAGGGACCGGAACAGATAAGTTACTCACTTCGGGTTGAGGGAGCTCCAGGACACGGGCTCCAGGTTCTTGGCCAGCGGCGTGGCGAGCCGGCACAGCGCCAACACGACCATCGCCACAAACCACTTGCCAAGCCAACGTTGCCCAGGCCGGGCCATCTTCCTGGGGGCTGGCTGCACTTAGGGATCCCCTGGCGCCTACTCAGCAAAGCTCGCCTCGCCTTCCAGTGCCGCGCTGCGCTCGGAGCCACTCAGGCGCCCATCCTCCGCAGCTGCTGGCCTTGAAGTGCTCCCCTCCAGCCGGCTTCGGTGTCGTTCTTCTCCGCCCGGCCGGCCAGGAGGATTCACTGGGCAGGCGCCCCCAACCTGGGCATGGGCTGCGGCCTCCGAGGGCTCGCTCCTCTGGCCTCACCGCTGCACGAAGCGTGACGGGGGCTCTGCGCCCCCGGGTGACCTGCCTGATTCCGTTCGGCTCACCAGACTGCTTGGGACTGCGCGCCCTCTCCCCAACAGGGTCTCCTCTCGGGGGACACGATGGCTGCCCCGACGCCTCAACCGTCCTGGGACTGGCGCCCCTGAGAAGAAGTGGGGGTCTCCCCACAATGCGAGCTCGGTCCCCAGGCTCCCGATTGGATCTCCCTGGCACGGGCTCTGTTCCTTCGGACCACACTGGCACTTCGGGCTGCGTGCCCCCCGCCCCCCCTCTCCCCGGCAGCTTCTACTTCAGCGCGGGCCCCGTTCAGTGTACTTAAAAGAGGGGTGAGGCGCTGCTGAACGAGCCAGTCCCATTCGTTTGCGAAGTCTCTGAAGTCTCGGCCCGGTAGCCTGGCAGTCACGTCGCCGAGTCTCGGCTCCCTGGCGGTTGAGCCCCAGGGTCTGTGGCCAGCACAAACCTCACACACCTCCCACTGCTGTCCAGCACGCATAGACTCCCTCTGATACCTCTAAGCTATCTACTCCCCTGTTCAGGCGAACGCAAAGCCAACCCTGCTTCTCCTAGCCAATAGCGAGCTCCGTGACGGGGTCCTTGCCCCGTACCACTCCCCCACAGCAGGAAGGAGGAGGAGTTTCAGGGAGCTCTTAAGGACGCCGCTCTTGCAAGGGAACCAATCTGAGAGTGCGGCTCCTGCGGTTAGGATTGGATCCCGCTTGGTGCTGCTCCCAGAGCGCTCATCCCGTGGGAAGTTGGCATTTCTGAAGAGATGCCTCCTCTCCTCCCCGAACGCCTGGTCAGCACCCTGGTCCAGTGACCTGGGCCAGACTAGCCTTGTCCCAAGTATCTCCAAGAAAGCACAGTACTTCCATTCTCTTACACATAAGCGCCGATACAAAGAGCAGCTCTGAAGTCCTGCTCTATGCCCACCTCCATGGCAAGGGCAGCCTTTTTTTAGTCCAGTCACTTAGGGCTTTGATGGACTTTTCTTCTTTGGGTGTCAAAACGCTCTGTCGATTTGCACTGAACAGAACAGGAGTAGCAGTGGGTGGCTATGACTCAGAAGGCTTATGCTGGATGGATAAGGGCAACCTGCCTGCTCCTTGTCCCATCACAAGTAGGCCTCTGATGGGCTTTTTGTCTTTCGCTTTCGAAATGCGTTTTCTACATTTCAGAATAAATATGGTTAGCAGTGTGTGGTTGGGGCTCAGCAGCCTCCAGAACTGGGTGGGTAAGGAAAGCCTGTTTGCTCCCTGTCTTGCCTCACTAGGACCCTGCTGAGATTTCCTCTTTTCACCTTCAAAATGAGCCTTCAGTATTTCAAAACCAAAGCGGTAACAGTGGATGGTGGAGACTCAGGAGAAGTACTCCTCCAAAGGGGAAGTGAGTTGCACCAGAGACCGAAGCCTTCAGCATCTCATCTTTGAGCTTTATGGTACCCCTGGGAACACAGATTTAGTCTTTTCCTGTGCAGGGCCCCGGGATAGGCAAATGGGTATGAGAGAACACAGGTAGGAAAAGGTGCAGCACAGGAGCCTTTCGAAAAAATAAAAAAACGGGCATCCTGGCCCTACATTGCCCGATTCCAGCCTCTCTTGGCCTCTCCATCTGGGTCTTTGTCTTTCAGCCTTAGCCCATTCTCTTTGCCCTTCCTTCCTTTCCTCTTTGCTTATAATTTGCTCTACCCCACAGCACAGACCCATACTCTCCGTGGTCCAATGTACACATGTGCTAATGTCTCCCTCTGCTGGTGCTTCATAACATTACGAGAGCCTGGGACAAATCCGGAGCTCCTATTGGAAGGCATGGCCCACGCAAACCTGGCACAAACCTTTGACCCTGAGAGTTGGAGCAGGCATAGCCTTGCCCGTTGTGCAGAGGATAGGAAATAACTAAGAGACAAAACTGGGTTTTGGATTGACTTTGGAATGACCAAGCTTAGAAAGTTTTCCTGTTGCTTCTTTATGATGATAATTAGGTGAGCAACCTTCCCTAAGTGATCTACTATATGTGCAGTTTCATATCCATTCTATCATTTAGTGGGGAGGTTGCACTACTGAGTTTCCACTGCTTCTTCTAATGATCTCTGTGATTGTATTTGGGAGAAAGTAGACAGGAATATGCTGAGTCACTCCTACTTCAAAGACAGGGGTTTGAGAATGAGGTGGCTTTGTGTAGATAGGGAGGAACAAGACCTGTGCAGGCCTCTCTGCTCCCAGCTGCACTTGCTCTGGGGGCTATGCAAGGAGATATAAGAACAAGGTACAAGGGTGCTTTGAGTGTAGCTTGGTAGCACAGTGAACTCCTGCCATGCAAGATGCCCTGAGTTAAATCTGTAGCATCACAGAAGAAAAGTAAAAGGCTGCTTGAGTAGTTCAGTTAGCAGACTGGAATCCCTGACATGCATGCCAGAATATCAAAACCTGAATATCTGCTGCTTATTGAAATCTAGTATGTGTCGAGGACCATGTTAGACGTTTTTCTTTGCACCACTATTTAAGATGAGTTCTTCTATGCCCATTTTACTTAAGGAGGA
Organism: Cavia porcellus; assembly: GCF_034190915.1. Taxonomy (NCBI): domain Eukaryota; kingdom Metazoa; phylum Chordata; class Mammalia; order Rodentia; family Caviidae; genus Cavia; species Cavia porcellus. Next base: position 34,731,606 of record NW_026947486.1, on the reverse strand, counting down.
AACTAAGGCTCAGAGGGAAGAAATGACATATGTGAGGTCACTGAGCTGTTTAATTTGAGACGCAGGATCTTACATCTGTTGTGTCTGTCCTCAAAGTATTTGCTCATTCCCCATATTATACCAATTTGTAACATTTCCAGTCCCTACTATTTACCTGCTTATTTGATTCATTCCTGGTTAAAACCTGGCTCATGCCTAGAAAGTAGCAGCTTTCAGAGTGGCCAGGACTCTGCTTCATTCAGTCCTTCAAGAAGCTACTAGATCTAGAAGAGGTCATCTGTGCTCCTGGCTATAGCCCAAAGTCCTTACCAGCGAGGGCCATTCTTGCCAACTGCATATTCAGCCTCAGATTCTCCCTCTTCATGGCCAACATGTCCATTGTCCTTGGGGAGGACAGCCCCAGCCCAGATGAAGGAGAAGAGGCTTGGAACCTGGGAAGACAGTAGTAATTCCTGAATGTGCCAAAAGCTCAAACTAGGAAGGGGTGTTAGGTAGCAGAGGAAAGGAAGAGGGGACTTACTATGTCCAGACCTACGACACATGCTGGTTACCCCAGTCAGTCCTGGCACAGCCTCTGTCTCAGTTTTCCCACATTAGATACAGGACGCTTAGGAACAAGGCCAGCCCTACTTCCTGCCACAGCCAGGCCCATAAGTCTAAATTCCCACCTCCTGACCCACCCTAGCCAGGCCTCAGGTGTAGTAAGTTAGGCCTCCAAGGTAGGGAAAAATAATCTTCCAAGGGACATCCTGAGAGGATGGCAGGATCAGTGGGAGGAGATGGAAACCTCTCTTATTCAAGCTTTTCCTACCCTACTGGCTGTTACTCCTGCCCTCTAAGACTCTCAAGTCACTGTTATCACCACATACTACCCTCCTCAAAATTCAAGTCCATGAACATTTCCTGAGCTCTGCCTCTCTGCTGGCCTATGAGCTGGATCAGTGTTGGTGATCTAATGAGAAGCCCCAACAAGCCTTGCCTGCAGGAAAACCAACTGCAAAATTAGTATTTTGGACCTTGTGGGCCCAGGAATGTAGAACATCTGTAGCTTGCAAGAAGCAATACCCCACCCCACCCCTAGCTACAAGTAGCTCCTTCCCAGCTCAGCTGCCCACACTAAGGGGGAATAAAGGTATATTAAACTTCAGAACCAGCGTGTCACTAATGCCCAGCTGAGTCTTCTAGGGTGAGTCATTTCATCTCAGTGTGTATCGGTAACTTTTCTGTAAGCTAGAGATGCTCCTTGTCCACAGAGCTGTGGTGAGGGGGAAATGAGCTAATGCCCATAAAGGGCCTGCCATCATACCTAGCCCACAGCAGAGCTTACTACATGGAAACCCTTATTCTTCCACAGTGCCTCATACAGAGCGCTCTTTTCCCCAGTCACACATGTTTTTACCTGTTCCTACAAGCTTTGTGTGCCACACACATATTCCTCAGCTCCTCTTGTATATTCCCACACACATGTGTGAATACACACTGAACTCTCATTCTTTTTCACTTCCAAGTAGTAAACCTGGGTTTGCCCTCTTGGAATTCAGAGATTCATCCCCCACATTCTGTTATGTGCACTGTCATCCATGCAGGTGCCTGAATATATATGCACACTTCCTTTCTATTCTGGTGGCTTTTGTCCTTGACCTCTCCTGCTTCATCCTCTGAGACACAGAGTGGTAAGGTAATACACCCAAGTTTACACAGCTAGGAAGTTTTAGTTCTAACTCTACACTGAAGAGTCAGGGAGCAAGAATCCTAACTCAAAACAAAACAAAAACAATCCTAACCCAAGGGGTAGGGTAATGCCAGCTGGAACCACCCAAAAAAGCCTAGCAACATTCATCTCTGGTCACCCCATGCCTTTTGTCTGTCTCCTAGAATACCTACTGCCTTTGCCTGTATGTGCCTCATAGATATACGCATTCATTCCCATTAGGGAGAGGAAGAGCTTCCACATCTTGAACCCAGAGTCAGACATTGTGATTGGGTGATTTTACCTGAAGCTATGTTACCTTTGCTTAATCTTCACAGCATCCTTGAGGTTATTATTGATAGACCAACTTTAGAGATGAGAAATGCCAGGCTCTAGGCACAGTATGGTTGCGTCCCACACCCACCAACCTCAGCTTGCAAATGCCTATTACCCAGTTAGCTTCTCACCCCATCCCACACCCTATCTGAATCCCTGTTTCCCTCTTATTCTACCCTCTACCCCAACTTGCCTCCTAGCTGTGACCAGCCGGGCTCCCTGTTGGGACCAGGCTGCCTACCTCCTTTCATAAATACCTTGCTTTCCTCAAATAGCTCGATCTCCAGGTCAGTCCCAGGGCAAGCTCAGGGAGGGGGCAACACTTTCTACTCTTCATGCTGACTGTGCTGTGCCCCTAGAACTAGGTCTAATCAACCCAGGTTGGTAAGGTCTGTAAATCTGGTTCCATTACCATGACTGGGGAAATAAGGGATGGTCCTAAAGGTCAAAGGTCCAAGCACATACTACCCCGCCCCTGCCTGTCTCTGCCCCAGCTGCATTCCTGCTTTATGGGTGTTTGCCCTGAGATCATCTTAATCTTCCAGGTGCCAGCCTGGCTCTGGATCAGATTGATGGCAAGGAAATGCCAGTAATGCAGAGGAGGCCCTGCTCTTTAAGATGTGCCTAGTCTGTCTGTTTCTATCTCTGTCTCTCTCAACAGGGTCTTGATAGAATCTCAGGCTGGCCTTGAACTCACTGTGTAATCCAGGCTGGCCTCAAACTTGTGGCAATCTTCCTGCCTCAGCTTCCTAAGTGCTGGGACTATAGGTGTGCCTCTTTTATCCCTACCTCATGCTCCTGTACCCTATCTCTGGACTGCTAGACATCTGTCCAAAGCCTGCAGGCTCTGTACAGGTGAATGACCTACCCCTACCCTTGAAAAGTGCCTGTAACAGCATCTTGAGAGCCAGAGAATGGCTCCCTGGATATAGTAGGTGGACAAGGCTTGAACTGACACTGGACCCTAGACTTATCATCAGACAGCCCTGTCCTCCTGTGTTTCACTGATAGGGGCTCAAGCTCATCTAGCAGTTCCCCATCTGGTCTCTGTGGCCCAGCAAAAGGGAAGGCTGCTGCATCTGACTCAGTCCACCTGTTGCTCCCTCACTCTGATTATCTGCGGGAATGTGCAAGGAGGCACCTGGCCATTCATCACTGCCAGGTGCTTAGGAATTTGAGTGTGAGGAGCAGCAGCTGGGCCCATCGGTCACTGACCTTAGCCTAGCTCCCTGTCTCAGAAGTCTGGTAGATCTGAGGGAGGATGATGACAATGGGGAAAAGTATCGTTTTCTAGACCTACTTGTGGCTCCTTAGTGAACACACTGGACACCACAGGCAATCCTAAACACCAGGAATACATGGAGGAGAAGCACTACCCTTCTAAGGCTAAAGGGTCAGGTTCTGGGTATTTTCCACTGATAACCCCAATCTGTTGGGAGAGGGCTGGAGAGCCCTTGGGGATATCCTGAAGATAAGGGGCTGGATCCAGCTGGAAGGATAACTACTGGCAGATTCTGTGTACAGCACCCAGGCACACCATCTTCCCACTGCCTTGAGCCAACTCAGCTGAGATCACTGACATCAAGACCTCCCCCAGGGCTCACCCTCACAACTTCCTTCATTTTGGTGTGGCAATCTGCCTTTCCACCTACATCAGCAAGGCCCCAGGGCCTAGGCTCAGAGCACTTCCCTGCAACAGCCTGATTTCTTCGTTTCTTCCTAAACCCTTAGTCTGCCTTTCCAGGCCCTGCCCAGACCTTCACATTTGTCTCTCGCAGCACCTCTCCAGTACACAAAGTAGAAGCCATGGCCCTCTCTGCCTCACTTAGAAGTGTGAGAGTGTAGAAAATGGACTTTCTTCTCAAGATTGATGTCCTGGCCAGGGCAGAGGTAAGGCAAGAAGTTTTGGAGTTTCTGAGGAAGGCTTAGGGTTTGGGAGCAGAGGTTATAGGGTCTTGAGGTGGAGAAAAGAAGGGTTCAGGGAACTTTTCTTTAGGTTTTTTGAGACAAACTCTCATTATATATTTCAGGCTGGCTTTGAACTCACTATGGAGCGCTGGCTGGTCTCAAGCTCATTGCAATCCTCCTGCCTGCCTGAGCTGGGAATGCAGGTGTGCACCACCAGGGCCAGTTTGTGCTCTCTCTCTCTCTCTCTCTCTCTCTTAATATTTTTATTAGTACATGTTTGCAGTGCATAATGATTGTATTTCTCATAGGGAATTAGTACTTGCACATAACACATCTTAATTCTTTTGCTTTCTCTTCTCTTTCCCTCCCTTTCTTCCCTCCTCCCTTTAGGTCTTGGAACAGTCCAGGAAGTCGGTTCCTTTCTCTAGTGGCTTCTCTATTTCTCAAGCTCTGTTGCCCTCCAGTGGCTAACTCAGGACCTGCAGCCCCTAAACTGATTTGACTGAGCCTGCTTCATCCCAGAGTCCAACAAGAGGCCAGGATATCCACAGTTTCCAGTGCTGACTTGGGCTGAACACAGCCAGGAAAGTTCTCCTTTTTCTCCACCCTCTCTCCTCAAACTGGAATCAGTCTTTCCAGGCAATATTTAAGCACCTATTTCTGGGTGGCTTTCCTCGAAAGCCCTAGACCACAGGTTCTGTTCCCTCCTTTGAGCTCCATATTCCGACAGTACTGCCTGTCACTTGCATTTTTTATTATTTGTGTGCACCTTAACTCTCTCATGATATACTAACCTAGAGCAGAAAGCACTACTCCAGGAGATGAAAGCCCCAGGAGATGAAGGAGATTTCATCTTCTGTATACCAGCCAAGCATGGGAAAAGGAATACAGGAGGTACTCAACAAATGCTAAGGTTGACGGCAGTGATGGCTACCATTTATTAGGCACCTACTACTGTCCAAGTGCATTCTCTTGGACAAAGTTAATTTTATATATACATGAGAAAACTAGAGCTCTCAGAAGTTATGGAACTTAAATGACCTCTCCTGTCCAGGAAAAGCCAGAACCTGAGATTTAATACAGATCTTTTCGTATTCAACCACAAGTATCTCATTACCTACAGTATGTACCAGAAAGGCAGTGGCCTTTCTCAAACGTGACATCACAAGGATGATTATAATACAGATTTTGACAAATGGGTTTGATTTGAGTTGCATCAGAAACACATGTGGTCCATAGAATGAGGAGGAACTTGCGATGCATCCTGCCTCCTCTTCTTATCCCACAGCAAGTCTTCTCTAGTTTAATCACTCTGCAGGACAGATTGCCTCTCCTAACTGGGCACATTCCCAGGTCCTGTCCCATAAGTGGCCAAGCAGAAGACTCCTACGGGCAATGGACTCATGTGAAAGTCAAGAATCTGGGGCTAAAGAAGGATATTCCATCAGAAATCCCCCCCAGTCTCTCCCAGGAAATAATGTTCACAAATGCTGTGGGACCTCCCCTGGGAGCCGGGCATGTTCTTGGTCCAGAGGTTTAAAGAGGCAACAGAGACAGCTGCACAACTTCTCTCACACCATGCATGTCCAGTTAGCCATCATACCCAGGCCAGCAAGCACCTATGAAAGGAGAGTACCCCAATCAGATCCTAACGCTGGTCTTTTCCTTGTCTGAGAAATTTCCCCTCTCTATAACCTGGTAACCTTGGAACTCTTGCCCTCTCTTCTTCCCCAAGGAAGCCACTCACCTGAGACTTTTTCAGTCACTCAACGTTAATGTGAAGAGTGTGTGCTCAGGTTGGCTAAGAGCCCAGGGTGAGGCCCCAGGTGGTGGACCTGCCCTCTGCTTTCCTTGCCTGCCCTTTCCCCTGAAGTTTAATATGGTTCTACTTAAAACTCTGAAAAAGCCCTGAAAAAGCACAGCCAAGTCTATGTCCCAGGCATATTCCACAAGGCAAGTAGCTCACAGGTTTGCCTTTGGATTCTCCACAGTTACTTTATTAAGGAGTTTTATGACCAAAATGAATGATTAGTGAAATTTGCTTTTTAAAATTTCCAAGCTGAAATTATCACCACCAGCCACTAAGGCCCAAGACTGTGCCTGTGATTCCTTACTTTTCCTTTGCTCAATGCAGAACAAACTTGCTCTCTTAGAGGAATCATGACCCCAGCAGAAGGGCTTCCCAGGGCCACTGATGGTGAGGGATGCAGTGGTCTTCCTCCTACAAGCCTTTAAGCCCACATTGGGTGACTCGGTTCCCAGTACCTGAGACTCCCTCCCAGGTAAGCTGATTGCTAAAGCTGACCACTGTGCACATACTTGCCACACAAGAGTATCTGTACTCTGGGAGCTCATTAGAGATGTTGGGTTCTCATGCTGCCACCCTGCATACAGCAAAATCTGCCCTTGAACAGGAATGTTCCCAGCAGCTGTGCTAGGAGACATATAGGCCAGCAAGCTCTCCTGACACCTTCATGACTCCCTTGGGTAAAGTCAGACAACTGTAGTCACTGTACCCAGATGGGTATTGTGGGGGTCATGCCAGCTCACACAGGTCAGCAGAGATGAATGGAGCAGGGGTGTCACCCAGGCCTGGAAAGCCAGTGGTGTCCACTGTGAAGGCTGGGAGCCAACTTCCTAGAGACACTGTGCAAGTAAAATGAGTTATATGAATAATTTGTATACTGTAATAATTGCCAGAAGAGTGTTAGTGGTCTTTTTTTCTTATTCTTTTTAAAAATTATATTGGGGACTCATACTCAGGGCCTTCGTACATTCCCCAATCATTTCATTTCATTTCATTATAGGATCTAATTCACCTAGGCTAGGCTTGAATTTTTGTAACTGAGAATCAAACTCAGGGCCTTGCACTTGCCAGGCAGGTGCTTGTGCCACTGAGCTACATCCCCAGCCCATTAGGCTCGCTTTTCTGATCCTTCTAATTCAATCACTCAGAGTGCTGACATGCCTCACCATATCCACTTTGATTTTTAAAGCTTCCCTAATGCCCAAACTGGTCTTGAACTTGTAATCCTCCTGCCTCTGCCTCCTAAGTAACTGGGATTATAAGTATGTGACACCAAGGTCTGCCACCAGCTTAAGCAGGATCCTCCTTGAGGATCCTGGCTGAAGAGGTCTCTAAGTGTCTGGGTAGCTTAACACTGTGAACCAAATCATGAGGAATCAATGCCCAAGTTGGCCCTTTGGGAGCATGGTGCCCTGGGGCTCTCTCCTCAAAGGAAAATCTTTTATTTTTGAAACTTTGGGTCTGTGAAGAGTGAGGGGTCTTACTGGTGCTAGCCATGCAGATGCTTACAAGACATTTGTTTTCTATCCTCTTGTGTGATGGTTAACTGTCAATTTAAATGATAAAAGCCTATTCAGTTGGTTCACCCACAGTCTGGGTATGTCTGAATGATGAACTTAATGATGAAGGAAGACTCACACTGAGCGTGGGTGGCACCAACCAACAGGCTTTTAGCCTGGATGGAATAAAAAGGAAAAGAAAAAAGTCTTTTTTTCTGCTTCTTCAGAGGAAGCCAGTCCTCACCATTACCTTTGGACCTCTGTCTCCAAGCTTCTAGTGTAGACTGTCAGCCTTCCAGTACTGACCCTCTGACTCCCTAATATAGACTTGCATGGGACTCCAAAGTGAGCTCCAGGTCTTCAACCTTTGCCTGGATCCTCCAACTCTCCAGCATGCAGGCTGTCCTTTTTGCATTCTGCCACCCCTAACTCTGCAGGCAGCCATTGAAGGCTACTTTGTGAACCCTAACATGCATCTTGATACAGAATACTTGCCTTCTTTTTAATGCTAATCTTTTTAGGAACCAAGCTCTCCTATGCTCCAACCTTTAGGCCTTTTCTTGCTGGAAAAGCTAAAAAAAAAATTAAATGGGCTTTTTGTTCCTCTCAGTGTAAATCTTGCTGAAAATAATGAACAGTATGCATGCTACAACATAGACATTAGGCAACCTTGAAATTCCTTCATGAGATTAATTTGTCTGCTATCCTTAATCTAAGTCATCTTGAAGTCTCAGGCATGAGCAAAATGCAGATGATTCTTCTGTTAGAGCAAAACACATTTGACCTGGAGTCTAGTTGCCAATAGTCCTGTTCCCAAATATAACCTCTTAGCCTGTTCTTTTCTGTCTGCCTTTTTATTGGCATTCTGGTCTCCTGAGATCTGATTTTCCCATCATGCTTGGCTGACAGCATTCTTGGGCTACTTCTCTAGCTGATATCTCTGAAGCTTCCCAGACTCCTCCATGAATCCGTTCCAAAGGCTTCTGAATCACTTAGTCAGATAGCATCAGTGCAATGATCGTTCGTCTTCGATATCAAAATCTATCTTAGGCAATTTCTCATTACTGGGACATGATATGCAACACCCACAATTTAGAGGAGAGATTTATTTTGGCTCACCTTTTCAGTCCATAGTCTGCTGGCTGCAAGGCAGGCTGAATGGCAGAGGGAAATAGCAGAGAAAGAGCTGCTCACAGTGTGGTGACCAGAAAGCAGGGAGAGAAGGGAGGAATTGGGAAGGGAGATCTACCCTTCCAGGTCATGCTTCCTGCTTCTTCTGACCAGAATTAGCTCCTACAACAAGTTAGCTACAGTGCTACCATGGTGTATTTGCCTTCCAAATGGAAGTTTATAGATTCATGAGGCTCTAAAGGGACATTCATATATAAACCATAACACTACCCATTCCATTCATTCCTCCCCCATTCCCTGCTGACTACAAATCTACTTTCTTTCTCAAGGGATTTACCTATTCTGAGCATACCATATAAGTAGAATTAGACAATATTTAGTGTCCTAGTGACTAGTTTCTATCATATAGTGTTTATTTGTGAGTTTCATCCACATTGTAGTGTGTGTCAGTAGTTTCTTCCTTTTTATTGCTGCATAATATTCTATTGTATAGACATATATACCACATAGTTTTATGCATTTATCTTTTTGATGAACATTTTGTAATCATCTATTTTTGCTATTTTGAATGAGATTGCTATGAAAATTCATGAAACAATTTTTGTGTAGAGATGTTTACATTTCTCTTGATTTTCTATTTTTATAACTATGATTATAGTTATTCTAGTGGATGTCAACTGGTATTGCACTATGGTGTAGGTTTGTATTTCCTTGTGGTTGATGATGTTAAGAGAATTTTCATATGCCTAGTGGCCATTTGTATATCTTCCTTAAAAAAAGTGTCTACTCAGATAATTCACTCATTTTTAATTGAGATAGTTGTTATGTTGTTGACTTATACATATTCTGAATAAATTATGTATAGAAGTCTTTTATAAGGTATATGAGCTTTTTGATACTGAGAATCAAACTCAGGACCTTGCACTTGCCAGGCAGTCACTGTGCCACTGAGCTATATCCCTGACCCAAAGTGAATGACTTGCAAATACTTTTTCTCATTCTCTGGGTCCTATTTACAGTTTCTTGATAGTGTCATTTTGAAGCAGAAATCCTGACCTAACTGAAGGTATTTTGTTCATTAAAATTGTGGTCATTCTGCTCTCTGCCATCGAACTCAGCTAAAACATATGATTTGTCATCAAACTGAAACTTCTGTGAATATGCTAACAAAACTTGCTAAATACAACTATGCCCACCAGAAGATACCCATTGTACTACACCCTTCAGCTAAAAGCTTATCACATTCTTGTAATTTCTGTTTACCATTCTAGACATAAGACAAGTTCTGTAATCACTGGCTCAGACTGGATATTACTCCTCTGTGGTCTGCTAATGTCAAAAAATTCACTTTCTTCTCCTGAGCTCCTGGGTACTGTTGACACAATTTTTCCCCTACCAGTTTAAGGAAGTTTTTAATTTGATTAATCAAATTTATTTATTTATTGCACTTTGGGGTTGTATATACATCTATTGCCAAATCTGAGGTCATATGAATTTATGTATATTTTTGTCTAAGGATTTTATATTTTAAACTCTTACATTTATGGATTTGATCCATTTTTAGTTGATTTTTTGTATCTGGAGTGAGAGGGAGGTCTAATGTCATTTTTTCCCACATGGACAGACAGATGTCTCATAGCTTTTTTTTTTTTTTTTTTTTTTTTAAGAGGAAAAAGAGAAAAACACAAAACAAACCAAAGCGGCGTAAGGGTACACGCAATACAGAACTACAAAACAAAACAAAACAAAACAAAAAAACATAACAGTAAGAAATCACCTGCTAGTAGATTACACACTATCTTCTTGAAAATAGTTCCTCAAATCACAGTATCAAAGAACACAAGGTGGACATTCAAACAGGGAGACTGCAAACAGCTGTGTTCAATGTTCCAAAAACATTGATAAAGTCAGCTATTTAACACCCCCAAACACACTTGCTGTTATATCCGTTAGAGCTCTTTTTCTTTTTTTTTTCCCTCTCTTTTTTACAACAGAATTTACACATTTTGGATTTTATTACTCCTTAGTGTTTATTACTTTCTTTGGGGGGGGGGAAGAATACAGTCAAATATGGCAAAACAAAGCTGTCAGTCAATACCAAGGATAGACATAGCACATGGTGTAGAACAGAGTACAAGTTTATCAACAATGGTTATCAACGTTGTCCCTTGTTTCCTTAAAAAGAATTGTCTATCTTATTAGATATTATAAAGTTGAACAAAACAGTAGAGAACAAGACCAATAAAACTTAGGCATTGTAAACATTACAGGACTTCCAAAGAAGACAATAGTCAAACCAGAATGGGTATCTTAGTGAATCTTATTGTCTTCAAAGTAGTTGCCTATTTCTTCAAACTTGATACTATCATATAGAATGGAACAGAGTCTAATCAGTCAAAACAAGATCGTGGGAGTACTACAGGACTTCAAAACAAGTTAATAGGAAATCGAAAAGAGTTACTATTTATATATCCTAATTTTTTTGAATTTTTTCTTTAATTAAGACAAACATAAGAAATGCAGATGTCTCATAGCTTTGTTGAAAAGACTTTTATTTCCCTTTGAATTGTCTTGCATCCTTGTTAAAAATCAATTGCTCATAAATACAAAGGTTTGTTTCTGGAATCTCAGTTGTATTCCATTGAACTATATAACTATCTTTATGCTTATGTGACACTATTTTGATTCTTGTGTCTTTGAAGTAAATTTTGAATTTAGGATATATTAATTCTAATGTTTTTTTATCTCAAAGTTTGTCTGCTCATGATCCCCTGTGATTTCATATGCATTTTAGAATATAAAATCTTCCTTTTAAAAACTAATTGTAATTTTGATGAGGGATTATATTAAATCCATAGACCAATTTTGAGATTAAATTTAAAGACATTTTCAATAAGTGGAGCAATAAGCAGCAGCGACAGCAGCCTTCATTCAAACACTAGAATATAGCATCATGAGGAAAACAAGAAGGAGAGAAGTGGGCCCACTGGACCCAGGGAGAATCTGAAGTGTGAATTGAAGCCCATAGAGTAAAGAGAGAAGCTCCAACAAAAAAAGGAGGTACCTGGTGGTACCTTCTCTCTGACAGAGGACTTACTATATGAGAGGAGCTGTTCAAACCTGCAGACTCAGAGAGACAGTGATGGCTAGAGACTCTAGAGGTCTCTGCAAAGAGACCTGGTAGTGGAAGGGAGCAGCAGATAGGAGGGACTACACCGGTAGGTGCTGTTTGTCCTATCCTGGTTAATCTCCATGATTGAGATTACCCAAAGTTCACAGAAAATATCGTGGTACAGTACAAAAGAACCAAGGACTGGGCCAAACAAGCAACAACTTCTCATTTGCAACAAACTGAAGAGGTAAGATCTTCCAACAGACTCAAACCCAACAACCAATTACACCTGGATGATACCTCAGAGAAGTATCCATCACCTCAGGATCCTAAATACTAGCAGTAAAGCAACGCACCATAAGCAATTTACAAGCATAACCCTAGGAATTAAATTTTAAAAAGAAAGAAAAAATGAAAAGATACTTAAACAAAATGTTACCCCAGACATCAAGTTCTTCAAAGTCAAATACAGGGGTCAATGAGGTGGAACAATCCAAAAACCTCCCATCTGGTCTCCCTGAAGTGGTAACAGCAAAACAACTGAATGAGGCTCTGGAAAAAATGAAATCATAAATAATCTCTCAGATGAAGACCATGTTTAGTGATGCTAGAGCAAATACAGACAAAAAAATAGATGAGCTTAAGAAAATTATGGAAACTACCTGAGACCCCTCCATGTTCGGACATAGGTGGCTGCACAAGAAGGCTATTGGCCCACACTCTTGGTAAGCACCCCTGACACTGGCTGGGAGGAGAACAAATCACTGTTCCTGTGAGCCTACCAGTGCATGGGCTGAGAATCAAACATCCCCCCCACTCCTGTCAGCAACTGGGGACAGAGGTCTGAGCATCTCTTGGGAGGATGACCATATGCAATATAGCAAATAAGGGGGATTTCCTTTTATGTTCTGTTTCAAGGCAAAGGTTATTTTCATTGTTATGTTTTGTAATGATTGTTATGTTCTATTCAGTATTCTCCTTCAGTTGGTTTTACAATGCTCTGTTATTGGCTTGATTTCTCTATATGTAAATGACTGCACAAATATTGTGAAGATAATGAGATATACTATAGTACCTATTACTACTATCCCAGTATCCTGCTTTGAAGTTTTGTACCAATGTCACTACATTATCTCATTTATTGGCTTTATCTTTTTCTGTTGTATTTTTACTATGTTCTAAATAAAATTAAAAAGACAAAAGAAAAGAAAATTATGGAAACTCAGCAAATAAAAGAAATGGAACCCATAATGCATATTCAGGAAGATATCCAGGAGAATAAAAATTCCATTGAAAATAGTCGGCTGATGACTTAGCTCAGCAGCATAAGTGCTCCCTGGGAAGTGCAAGGTTGCAAGTAAAATCCCCAGTACCTAAATAAATAAATAAAAATATTCAAAGCAGATTAGGCCAATGCTAGAACAGGAACTCAAATATTGAATAAAAGCTTCCAGTTAGTGATCAGGAAAAGAAAAATTTCTCAAAATGACCAAGGGGCTATGAGAAATCAATCAAGCAGCTGCTAGATGAGACAAAGAAGAAAAACTGAAGATTAACTAGAGTCAATGAAAAAGGAGATACCACAAATATTATTTTTAAAATTCACAGATATCATGGCAGAAAACTTTCCTGGTAGAGAAAAAGAATTTGACATTCAGATAGAGAAGCAAGACATATACATCTCTGACTAGCCATGATCAAAAAAAAATTCTACAGCCAGGAATATCATAGTCAAGATTCCAGAAATTAAACACAAGAATGAAAACTTAAAAGCTGCTAGAGAAATGAAACAAATCTCCTATATGGGAAAGCCCACCAGAATCACAGTTGATATCTCAGCACAAACTCTCAAGTCAAGGAGAGCTTGAAGTGAAGTAATCCAAGCCCTAAGGAAAACAACTTTCAACCCAAATTAATATACCCCACAAAACTATCTTTCAAACTTGATGGAGAAATAAGATACTTTCATGGCAAAGAGTATCTGAGGAAATTTATAATCACCAAACCAGCACTCTAAAATGTTCTGAAGGACATTCTATAAAGATATATCAAAGAATACAGTTCCATGAACCATAAGAAAGAATCCACCAGGTAAAGCAAACAATTAGAAAGGGGAGAAAATGAGGGGGGGGAGCAACAACAGGAAAATAACATAACAAAGATAAGTCAATACATATCAGTTCTAACCATTAATGTTAATGGTCACCAATTCACCAATCAAAAGACACAAACTGGCGGAATGGATCAAGAAATAAGATCCAACAATATACTGCTTACAAGAAGCACATTTAATTAAAAAAGAAATTGATAGACTGAAAATCAAAGGATGAGAAACAATACTCCTTGCAACAGAAATCCAGAAAAAAGAAGGAGTAGCTATTCAACTTGCAGACAAATTGAATTTCAAGCCAAGACTAAGAGAGATAATGAAGGTCATGACATCCTCTTAAAGAGGACAATCCGAGAGGAAGAGATAAGAGTCATAAATATATCTACAAGAAATACCAGTACACCCAACTATGCAGAAAAATACTAACGCACTGAAAAATCAAATATACCCTAATATGACTATATTGGGAGATCTCAATTCTCCACTGTCACACACACAAAAAAATCAACTAGACAAAAAATTAATAATGAAATATTAGAACTGAATCAACATTTTGAACAAATGGGGTTAGTAGACGTCTAGAGTGTTCCACCCCATGGCATAAGAATACAGATTATTCTTGGCTGCACATGGGAGTTCTCCAAAACAGACCACATACTGACCCATAGAACAATCTTAAGTAAATGAAAATGAATTCAATTTATCAAATGCATATTACCAGATCACAGTGCAATGAAATTGGAAATCCGTGGCAAAAGAAACCACAAGATCGTTCATAAACACCTGGAAAATAAACAACACCATGCTGAACAACCAATGGGTCACAGATGAAATTAAAGAAGAAATTAAATAATTTTTACAGGTGTATGATAATAATAATACAATACACCAGAACATATGAGACACAATGAAAGCAGTCTTAAGAGGAAAATTTATAGCAGTAAATACCCATATCAGGAAAACAGAGCAAGTGCATACAAATAACTTAGAAGAGCAGACTAAGCCAAAAGCTCATAAAAGGGAGGAAACTATAAAGATCAGAGCAGAAATTAATGCATTGGAGACTGAAAAAAAATACAAAGAATCCATGAATTGAAGAGTTTTTTTCTTTGAAATAGTAAATAAAATTGACAAACCCTTAACCAACGTTATCAAGAAAAAAAGAGTCAAGTACATGCAATTAATAATAAAAAGGATGAAATCATGCAAACACTGCAGAAATTTAGAAGGTCATCTCTGTTTACTTTGAAAACTTGTAATAAGGCAGAAAATATAGATGAAATGGACAGATTCTTAGATACATATGAATTACCAAAGCTGAATCAAGAACTTATAAAATATTAAATAACCCAGTGTCAATAAATGAAATTGAAGATGTAATTAAAAACCTCTCACCAAAGAAAAGTCCAGGCCCTGACAGATTCACTGCTGAATTCTACAAGAAATTTAGAGAAGACCACTACTTCTCAAACTGTTCAATGAAATTAAGGGAAACAATACACCCCAAAACATTCCTGTGAAGGAAGCATTATCCTGATACAAAAACCAGAGAAGGACCCAACTAAGAAAGAGAATTACAAGCCAAATTCTCAAATGAAGACAGAGGCAAAGATCCTTAACATGATACTGGCAAATAGAATGCAGCAAATCATTAAGAAGATTATACACCGTGATCCAGTGAGATTCATCCCAGGGATGCAGGAATCATTCAACAGGCTAAGTCAATAAATTATTATATTATATTCAGTCAATAAATTAATATATTAACAGAGCCAAAGACAAATGATCATCTCAACAGATATAGAAAAAGGGTTTGACAAAGTTCAGCATCCATTTATGATAAAAACTACAGAAAATTGGAATAGATTTATCTCAATCTGATAAAAAGCCATCTGTGATAAACCAACAGCCAAAATCATGCTAAATGGACAGAAACTGAAAACTATCTCTCTAAAATGAGGAACAAGACAATGATGTCCAGTCTCTACTCTTATTCAATGTAGTCCTGGATACTTTAACCTGGGAACCTGCACAAGAGAAAGAAATAAAAGGAATAAGGATAGGAAAGAAAGAAGCAAAATATCATTATTTGCAAATGACCTGACACTCCACATAGAAGAACCCCAAAATTCCACTAAAAACTGGTAGATTGAATAAGCAAATCCAGTAGCATAGCTGGGTAGAAAGTCAAAACTAAAACATCAATAGCCTTCCTGTACATGAATAACAAATGCACCAAGAGATAAATCAGGGAAACCCCTTTCACAATATCATGAAAAAAATGAAATACCTGGGAATCAATCTAATGAAATTTGTAAAAGACCTCTATTACAGTACTTTGAAAAAGATTGAAGAAGATATTAGAAAATAGATATCCAATGCTCCAGGATAGGTAGAACCAATATAGTGAAAATGGTCATACTTTCAAACTGTTATATAAATTCAATGCAATTCCAATGCGTATCTCACAGAATTAGAGAAAACAATCCTAAAATTCATCTGGAACCAGAAGAGACCTAGAATAGCAAAGGCAATACTGGACAATAGAGGCTAGGCAAGGGGCATCACAATTCCTGATTTGAAATTATACTATAAAACTACTGTGATAAAAACAGAATGGTACTGGCAAAAAAAAAAAAAAAGACCCAAAGATTAATGCAACACATTAGAAGATGCAGAAACAACTCCAGACACACTAAGCTACCTTACCTTTGACAAAGGTGCCAAACACATTCCCTGGAAGAAAGACAACCTCTTTAATAAATAGTGCTGGAAAAACTGGCTCTGTATATGCTGAAGATTAAAGTTGGACCTATATATTTCACTGTGCACTAAAATAGGTTCAGAATAGATCAAAGATCTAAATATTAAGACATAAACGTTAAATCTGCTGGAAGATAGAGTAGGTAAAACTCTTGAAGACATTGGTGAAGAAACAGACTTTAGGAACAAAATCCTGATTGCACAGAAGCTACCACAAAGAATCAAGAACTGGGATCTCACACTAATAGAGTGAAGAGGCAATCCACAATGTGGAAGAAAATGATTTCTATCTGTTTCTCAGTCAAAGGATTACTATAAAAAACATAAAGAACTGAGCAAAATCAGTCCTCCTAGATTAAAAACCCCAATCTAAAGAGGGGTATGAGATGAATACACACTTCCCAGATGAATAAGTACAAATAACAAGTAAATATATGAAAAGCTGTTCAATACCACTGGTCATTTGAGAGATGCAAATTGAAACAACAGTGAGACGGCATCTCACCCTAGAGCAAATGGCTATTATCAGGAAATCAACCAATAACAAATGCTGATGGGGCTGTGTGAAAAGGAACCCTTCTTCACTGTTGGTGGGAGTGAGGATTGGTGCAACTACTGTGGAAATCAGTGTGTTGTTCTCAAAAAACCTCGATTGGAGGTCCCATTTGACCCAAATATTCTCTGGGCATCTTCCCAGAAGAATTAAAAATGTCTTATCATAGCTATATATGTGCACCCATGTTTACAGCAGCACGATTTGTAATAGCCAGACCTTGGAAACAGCCTAAATGCCCATCAACTGAGGAAAGGATAAAAAAGATGTGGTACTTTTATACAATGGAGTACTACTCAGCTATAAAGGACAGATTTTATACTTATAGGTAAATGGATGCCACTTGAGACCATACTCATAAGGGAAATAAATCAGACACACATGTATAAACATCATATTGTCTCACTAGTATGAGAAGCTGAAATAAACAATATCCGTATATGTATATGTGTGTGTGTATATATACACACACATTTATACTGCTGATTTCTTAAGAAAAAAGTTTGCACTGGTACTGTTCAGATGAATGCAGATGTTTTGTGCTCTAGGTGACTGATTTGGGGAAGGCAATGCTCAGTGTTTTTACCATTGTTGTTCCCTGATTCTTGTGTTTTGAAATTTTGTTTTGTTTTTTTTTTTCTTTGAAATAAAATGGATTTGAAAAGAATAAAAATAAAATAAAATGAATGATAGACAATAGGAAAAAATAAAGACATTTTCATTTCATGAATATATAGGGTGAGTTTTCAAATACTTATGCTCCCTTTAATTTCTGTTAAAAATATTCTGCAAATCTGCTGCAGTAGTGCATGTTTATATTCCCAGCAACCTGGGAGGCCAAAGCAGGAAGATTTTTATCTTAAATCCAGTGTGGACAACTTTGTAACTTAATGAGACCCTTTCTCATAATTTTAAAAATTTTACAAAGGACTATGGATGTTGTTCAGTGGGAAGATTCTTGATTTAGTTCTCAATATTTAAGAAGATTTTAGTTTTCAGAGTATAAATTCTGAGTCATTTTTCTTATCACTGGAACAAACAAACACAACTTAAAGGAGGAAAGATTTGTTTGGGTTCATATTTCATAAGTTTCAGTAGACTCAAACATAGAAACTGTATGGTAGAGAAGATTGGGCAAAGAAAAACTGGTCACCTTATGGCATTTGGGAAGCAGAGAGAGCAAAGGGAGGAAAAGGGGAGGGGAGAAGGAAGATATGTCCTTCTAGGTCACGCTCCCAGTGATGGGCCTCTAACTACCTCAATCACCTTTCAAAAGCACCACCTATAAGCACATGAGGTTCTTGAGGATCATCTAGATATAAACCACAATGTCATCTGTACAGATTTGCCAAGTTAACATGGTATGAACTTTTGATGGTTAATTCTGTGTGTCAGCTTGACTGGGCCATATGGCATCCTTTACCTGTCATGGTGCTGTGCAGATAGAATGATCTAAAGTATACAATTCTCCTGTCATGTACTACATTCTTGGCAAAAGCAGCTATTATCATTATGTGGTTGGAGAGAAGGAGGAAGGGAGGGGAAGAGAGGCAGAGAGAGAGAGAGAGAGAGAGAGAGAGAGAGAGAGAGAGAAAGAAAGAGAGAGAGAATGGAAGGAAGCAAGGAAGGAGAAGAAGGAGAGGAAAAAGATAGAGGGGAAATGACCAGAAGAAGTTATGTCTGGAGGAAAATCAAGAAGTTCCCAAATGGGAAACTGACTCCAATTAAAGAGATCCAGTTACAAAGGGAGGCAAAATGTGAGGTGTGGTGGTGCACATCTGGAATCTTAGCACTCTGGAAGCTGAGGCAGCAAGATCACTATGAGTTCCAGGCCATCATGAACTACAAGGTATAGTGGGAACCTGTCTAAAAAAAGAAAGAAAGGAAGGAAGGAAGGAAGGAAGGAAGGAAGGAAGGAAGGAAGGAAGGACATTCTTAGGTAGTGGAAGGTGACTAGAGAACAAGGCCTTGGGCACTAATCTCAGCATGAATTTACACCAGGCAAACACATGAGGACATGTGGCCTTCACAAGAGATTGGCTCAGAACCTCCCCTGCTCCCTACTCTTCTTTTGGCAGTGAATTCAAACTGTGAAGTAGCCTGTGAGAGGGAGAAGGTACAAGATATTAACAAGAGTCTCCCTGGGACATAGAAGAACAGATACCTTGTATTGACCTATGGGAAATATTACAGGGCACTTTAAAAGACCTAGAAGATTTGACAGTAGATGGCTGAGGGAAGAAGTCATACTGCAGGGGATTAAAATAACCTCCTAGTGTGGAGACCAGGTTAAGTCTCTGTATCACCAGTGTATCATCTCTGTGTCTCTGTATCATCTCTGTGTGTACACATGTACACACACACACACACAAAGTGGAAATATGGGGAAGTCTCATATCTGAAGGAGGGAACATGAGTGAAGTGCCATGTCAAGTGAATGTACAGCCGGGGGTATTTTGGGTCATACAAGATCCTAGTTTTCCAAAGGGACAGTGCAATCCCTTGACACTATAGGATCACTATATGAGATAAGCTGAGATGATATCTTCAGTGAGAAAGAATCAAGCCAGTCCTGAGAGTAAGACGCTAAAGAACTTTGAAAAGCCTGAAAAAGCAGTTTAAAGAAGAACTAGTAGCAAAATTCAGCAGTTTATAGCCCATTTTAGTGCTGTACACCTGGAATCCCAGCACTCTTAGGGGCTAAGGCAAAAGGATTTCAAGTCTGCACCAAGCCTGGACAATTCAGTGACACAGCAAGACCCTATTTCAAAACAAAAAATAAACAAACAGCCAGGGATGCAGCTCAGTGTGAAGGCCCCTGGTACCCTCACAAAGTACCACTTTAAAAAAGGCAACTTTGAAGTGAAGCACATTCATCACTTGCCTGCTAGCAGTGTAGCATTGGAGCAAGTTATCTGAACACTGAGAGTTTACCTCATCTTTCATATGCAAATAATAGGATTACTAGGTAAGAGTTAAGTGTGACACAGTATGAAAGTTTTTAGCACAGGGAATTTTCATACTCTCCTTCAATGGGAAACTGTGGTACCTGGAGACAGGTTTTCCTGCTTGAGGGCAGTAGCCTTCTGTTAGGAGATTAAATTTATGTAGAATTGGACTTAGATTAGATAAACTTTAAGGAACCTTCCTTTCCTGAGACTCCATAATCAGTTTAACAGCAGATATGGTAGTATCATCAAAATCTACAATGAATGTTTAAATATAAAATTCATTACAGTAAAAGAACATTGCCATTAACCTCCACTCACTGTCCTTTGTTTTGTGCACACATCCCATTATTCTTGCCATGTTCTGAATCAGTTCTGCAATTCCTCTTTTGTGAGTACCTTTATGAGATATGGATGCTGCCACCAAATGACAGCCAATGAAAAAGAGCAGGCTTATAAAACACTGTGAGAGGTACAGAAAGAAATTGATATCTCAACATTTCACTCTCAGTTTAGTTGCTACCTCCTCAGGGAAATTTCTCTAACTTTCCATGTTGAATTGGTGCCACTGCCTCAACTTTAGTCCTTGTTTATGCCACTATTTTGTTTTATTTTCTCCATAATATATAACCCAACCCAATAATGCCATTTTCTTTATGTGTTTACTTTCCGTTACACATGCAAGCACACACATAGGAAAACACTGACACAAAAGCTCTGAAAAAAACTTGTTGAAGCCTAAAAAAAAAACTCAAAAAAGGGCTGGGGATTTAGCTCAGAGGTTTAAGCACCTGCCTGGAAAGCATGAAGTCGTGAGTTCGATCCCCAGTACCAAAAAAAAAAAACAAAAAAAACCACAAAAAAACAACAACAACAACAAAAAAAACAAAACAAAACAAAAAAAAACCCACTAAAAAACAAAAAACAAAAACAAAACTTGTTAAAGCCTACCTTCTATATAAGAAATAGGCTTTGGTATCAAAGAACTTATGCAGAGAGGTGGGGTAGTGTCACAAGCTGAGAGTGTTCTGGGTCCAGGTCAGGAGCACATGTTCATCCAGGAGATGTGAGTTCTACAATTGCTGGGTCTCAAATGAAGTTTTGAAAGATGAATGATTTTTGAGAAAGGGGAGACAGTGAGGGGAGGAGAGCAAAAGAATGACCACAGCAATAGTAGTCACTTGAATGCCTTCACATCACTGGACTTGCTTCTCACCCAAGAGTGTAACACTGAACACACCAGAGAAAGTCCTGGTTGTGGAATGTGATTTTGTCCTTTGGCACAAGAGAGAGGAGGAAAGACAA
This sequence comes from Cavia porcellus, assembly GCF_034190915.1. Taxonomy (NCBI): domain Eukaryota; kingdom Metazoa; phylum Chordata; class Mammalia; order Rodentia; family Caviidae; genus Cavia; species Cavia porcellus. The sequence goes on along the minus strand of NW_026947486.1, from coordinate 34,710,444 downwards.
AGAAGGAGTAAAAGAGATCTTTATTGTGAACATGGGAGGACTGCAAAAGAGATGCAAGCACCTTCTGCTGGAACAAAGGAACACAAGGACTATTTTTAGGTCGGGTTAGGGGAGGCGCTGGATGGGGGAGTCATATTAACATCAGATTGGGCATTACTTTGGTGTGTATGGGACCAGAGGAAGGAAGTTTAACTTGAGATGAGGGGAAAAAAAAGAAGGAAGTTAGTCAAGACGTTGTTGGCTCCTGTGCCCATTTTGGAACAGGGCCATGGGAAAACCTGTCATTCTCCTCTTTTGGTTGTTAGGCAAGTGGGATATGTCTCTCTGGCTACTTACTGCTGAATGAGAGCATCATGCTAGGGGCTATGTTATGATGCAGAATGATGAGTATCTCCCACATGAGGCCAGTCTCAGGGGGTTCTGTCATGATTAGAAGTTCTTTAACAGTGAAAGTGTGTATGCTGGAGTAGATAAATCTCAAGGAGAGTTTAAGGACACAGGGTACTATGAGAAGGAAAAACACAACTGTGATTAGTGGACCTATCATAGATACTACTATAGGTACCCATGAATCTAGGGAGAATCAAGGGGTTGTATTATATCCCTGTGAGTCTTTTTTATATGTTTGCTGTCAACTCTTGTAGCTTGTGAAATGGCCCCAGACTATATCTGACTAGTTCACAAAGAAACAAACCACCTCTTTTAGCAGTCAGTACATGGAGGACTGAATGGTTCTGGAGAGCAACTGCTGCTAGAGAAGTAATCTGATCTTGAAGTGAGTTCATGGGTTTTTATACTTCATAAATAGAGGTTTTTAAATCATAAGACAACTAAGTATAGAAGTGAGCACCCATTCCAATTTCCCCAGCTCCTACACTGATAGCGAGAAGATACAAATCCCTGCAAGGATTGGGACTATAGCCCTGGGTGATCTATGGTACATGAGATGAGAATTAATCTGTGGTCTTTGCATGACTTCAGATTTTGTTTGTAGTGTCACCTGTGGAGACACCACTGACAACCTGCAGGAGCCCTACCATATAGAAGGGAGACAGGTGAATGCTCCAAGCCCACAGACAAAAAAATTGTCCAAAGGGAGGGCAGATGGGAACTGAAGTGTCTAAAATAGGCTTGAGATGCATGCAAGGGATTAGGGTTCCAATCTCCAAGGCACACTTGGAGAGATTAGGGTGATAGATACAAGAGAGGTTTTCTGGTCATAATTACCATGGAGCTAGACTCAGACTACTCACAGTGTTGGCTTTGGGCTTCATTTGGAGTGTGGAGGTGTTTAGCATGACAGGATAGGCCATGTATAGGTCTTGCTGAAAGGGAAGGCAGAACCAGCAATTGGAAAGATCTGCAGTGCTAGGTGTCTGAGCAATGCTTTTTGGAACTTGAAGATGTGATACGGTGAGTTAGACCAGAATGTGATGAAAAGGTGATAAGGGAGGTAGAAAGTCAAGAGAGGAAGAGTCTTTGAGTTTCCTTTTGGGTTAGGTGGGTTTCTTGTAGACAGCATATGATTGGATGTTGTTTTTGATCAATTCTTCCAGTCTGCTTCTTTAATTGGTGAATTGAGGCCATTTACATTAATGGTTATAATTGTTACATATTGATTTCTTGTTGACATGTTATCTTTCTGCTGTTGCATCTTTACCTTTCCAGTCTGTTTAATTGTCTGCCTTGCTTAGTGGTTTTTTCCTATGTGTATCTAGAATGTCTTTCAGTATTCCTTGCAGGGTTGGTTTGGTGATCATGAAGTTCTTCAGCTATTCTTTGTCATGGAAGTATCTTATTTCTCCATCCATTTTGAAGGACAGTTTTTCAGGGTACATCAGTCTGGGTTGGAAGTTGTTTTCCTTTAGGATCTGAAATACTTCCCTCTACACTCTTCTTGACTTCATTGTTTGTGTTGAGAAGTCTGCTGTGATTCTGATAGGTTTTCCTTTATAGATGATCTGTCTTTTCTCACTAACAGCTTTTAATATTCTATTCTTATATTGGATTTCTGGGAAGGTGATTATTGTATGTCTGGGTGTAGTTTTATTTTGGTTATGTGTATTTGGAATTCTAAATGCTTCACTGATCTGTATGTCAGTTTCCATTCCCATGTTTGTGAAATTTTCATCTATTACTTCTGTAAAAAGCCTCTTTATATCATTTGTGCTGTTGCCTTCTTTTTCATTTATCCCTATGTGTATTATGTTGTTTTTCTTTGCATCATCTTGAAGCTGATGAATTGTTAATTCTTGATTCCTTTTTATTTTTAAACAATCTTTCCTTTCCTGTTAACTAGCTGTAATCTTGTCTTCAAGGTCTGAAATTCTTTCTTCACTTTCATTGAGGCAGTTTTTACAACTTTCAATGGAGTTTTTGACTTCCTGTATCTGTCTTTGAATCTGCTTCATATATTCTGTTTGTTTCTTTGATTGTTCATTCAGGGATTCTATCTTTTTGCATTGTTCCTCTAATTTTTTATCTGTGTCTTCTTTAGGTTTATTCAGCATTTCTTTTCATTACTTTTATCATTTCTTCTTTTACCTGGGAGATTATTTCTAATTTGAGTTCCCTTATAGCTTCCTGGAGTTGCTTCTTTATTTCATTTGCTATCATTTCTGGCATTTCAGGTTTATGGCTTATATTTTCTTCTATGTATTCTTTATATATTCTTTATATTTGATATTCTTTTATATTTCTATATTCTTTTATGTCTATATTCTATATTTCTATATTCTTTTATATTCTTTCTGTATTCTTTATATTCTTCTATATATTCTTCCCAAGGATTCTTGGCTGAAGGTTTGAGATCACATTTTGGTCCTTCATCTTGTCATTTTCCTATATTTCCATGTTTCCAACCATGTTCCAAAGCTTCCCCTGGGCATGTTGGAAATCACCTCCTATGCCCTAGGCTCCTGGGATTGATGGAGGTTTGCTGAGTGTGGTCCAGTCAGGCCTGCAGGACCTCCTGTGCCAACTCCAATGTTCCAGGAAGCTGGATGGGCCCCTAACCAATGTGAGTGATGGTCCAAAAATCTCCCTGGGCTAGCGCCATTGTGCTGAAACTCACCTCATGTAGCCTCAGCTCCCGTGGTTGAAAGAAGGTCACTGATGAGGTGTGTTTTTAAAAAAGCCAGTTGTCGGGGCTGGGGATTTAGCTCAGTGGCATAAGCACCTGCCTTGCAAGCAGGCGGTCCTGAGTTCAATCCCCGGTACCGATAAAAGTGAAAAAGACAAAAAAAAAAAAAATGTGAAAAAAAACCAGTTGTCATTTCTACTTTTCTTGAGTTTGAGTATTGTGGGTGATATGGTAAGTGTAAATGCTTAGTGATGTTTAGACCCAAGAATACTTGTTGAGTAATATGGGAAGTGAAAGTAGGGCAATTGTCTGATTGCATAGTTTGAGGTAAGACAAATATAGGAATGATCTCCTGTATATGAGTTTTGGAAACTCTGTCTGTAGTCTCTTGGGCCATGGGAAAGGTCTCTACCATCCTGAGAAAGTACAGACAAAGGTGAGGAGGTACCTAATGGTTTTGTGTTTAGGCATGTGTGTAAAATCTCTGCAAATCTTCACCTGGAGTGTGTCCCTGAAGTTGCTGAGTTGGGAAATAAAAGGGAGGTAGGTGTCCCTGAGGAGAGGTTTTGGTGGAAAAATGGCAGCTGTGAGTGACCTGATAAATAATGCTTCTTAGAAAGGGATGAGTCATGACTGGAGTGAGAAGTTTATTAAAGCTTGAGTTCATACATGAAACTTGTGTAACTTGTGTAAGTTAGTGATGCTGTTTGTGGCCTGATTCTGGGAGAAGAAGTTTTGATCCTTGGAAGACTCATTCTTGAGTGGTTTTTTTTTTTTTTTTGTCTTTTATTGGTACCGGGGATCGAACTCACGACTGCCTGCTTTCAAGGCAGGTGCTTATGCCACTGAGCTAAATCCCTAGCCCCCTGAGTGTTTTGATTATAGGTAGGCTTGTGTATTAGTTGTAATTATGTGGGTAAATATTGACGTGGGGCAGGTTGGGATTATGAGAAAATCATGAGCGAAGAAAAGAGTTTTAAATCTAAAACAGATGAATCCTGTCTGGAGGGGTTCTGTAGGTTGGCTGTCAACTCCCATGACAGAGACTGTGGATTAGTACATTGACGTGAGAACTCAGGAAGAACACTATAGGTGGCTCTCATGTCAATGAGGAAAGAGAATGTCCTACCTGAAATACCCCACAAGACTTGGGGCTCTGAGAGAGATACCTTTATGGGGGCCTTGGACTCTGAGCCCCATCAATCCTCTTTAGCAGCAATGCTGAGCAGGTTGGCTAACAATGAGTCTGACAGTAGTGATGGTATTTCCTGTGAATCAGGGAGTTTGTTGACTTACCCACTCTCTGGTAGGCAGGGCAGTTGCACTTCCAGTGTCCCTTTTGTTTGCAGGTGGGACAGAGTCCCAGTGGTGGCTTCAGACTAGGGCAGACTTGTGCCCAGTGTCCTTTGTTGCACTTGAAACATGGTTCTGGAGGGGCTCAAGTTTTAGATTCTCCTTTGGCCTGTATTTTATTTTAAGCTTCAAGTATCACAGTCAAAAACAGGCAGTTAAGGCTGGCTTGGAGTTTAGCTTTTGTAGATCATTTTGTTTTTGTTGTTCCTCTTTATTATTGAAGACATGGAAAGCTACATCTAGGAGATCTCCCTGTGGGGACTGGAGGCCAAGATCTGACTTTGAAAATTTGGCCCTGATGTCAGGTTCTGCTTGGGACATAAGGTGAGGATTTTAGCAAAAAAGTCATGACATTTTGTAATGTACTTAAGTTTCCATCTTGGTATAGATAGTCATTGTAGCTAATCATCTATATATAGTACATAAGAAGTTTTTCATTTAATTTGTTGTCCTTTAAATAGGATGTCATTGAAGAAATTTGTAACATTGATTGTTCAATGTTTAAGCATCTCTAAGTATAGTGGCACGTATGTAATACATACATTACATAAATTTTTCTTTAAAAATTATCATTTGACTGTTGGCTTGACCTAAAACTACTATCACAAGTAGCTGTAACACAATAGAAAGGCAGATGTATGGATTTAAAATGTATATCATCATAAACAACCACAATTTTACATTTTAGACAATTTGTATGCTTGAAGGCATGAATACATTTACTATATCATATGATCATCAATAATAAATTATCTTAGCCATATGAAATATTTGTATCAGAACATCTTTAAATCCTAAATTCTTATTGTATTTTTTTACTATGACCAATGTGAACATATTAAAATAACATATTTTATAACTTTAGTTGGGGTGTCTCCCATAAGGCTATGGAGATCACTGGGTCCTCTGATCAATAAACAAGAACTGGTAAAATGTTATCAGCCATCCACTTTCTTATTTATTAATTGAAGTCCTACCCAATCATCTCTTCCTATCCTAAGGGATTTTATTTAATTATCTTAATAATTTTAAGTTTTTGTAAGTAACTTATGAAAAACCAAATCACAACATTTAACATATTATTTTTGAACAATGAGAGATTCTCTGTGGGAAGCCCTGTAATTGGCTGTCACCTTATATCTGCAGCCTGCACCACCTTAATCCCTCTAGGAGTTAAGTTTGGTAGTTAAGCAACTCCTTGCCTAGCTTTTTTGGCTCATTAAGGGATTATGCTAATCAGCCCACCTTATGAGCCCATGCAGGAAATTTGAAAATTTGAATTAACCTATAACCCTCAGTCTTGCCACTGTAGCTAAGTTACCTGCTGACATCTCAGAACCCAACTCCCTCCTCCCGCAATACCCTATATATTTGTTACTCTTTCCTTGGATAAACGAGACCTGATCAGACTTCTATCTTGTCTCCATTCTTCGCGTCTCTTGTCCCCTTTCATCCCCACTCCCCCTCTAGGGTCTCTGTGGACTTACCTGCAGGCGGAGACAATTCTCAAGTCATAAGACATAAATGACAGTATATATTAAATTTGCATAACAAATTATAACATCATTTAGGCCAGCTGGAAATTTAGGTGAAAGCATGCTTTTAGATGCATAACCCATATTAAATTTTGAACAAAGGGTCCAAAAATGGGAAAAGAAAAAATTGTTGAGCTCAAATGAAAAACAGATGTTCATGGATATGACAAACAAAGAAACATAAATAGATGATTTGTACATATTGGACATAGAAACATACAGTTTAGCAGACAAGCCACCTTATACAATCATAGTGCACTCAAATATATTTGGCTAATTTGAAGTATAATAACTGTTTTATAGTATTTATATTTTTAAGTATAAATAGACCAATGAAAACCTTTTTTGTAGATCCATTAATAGAGATATCTCGAAATAAGAATCAAAGGAATAAAACTTTTTATACCTAGAAAACAGAGACATTGTTATTAAATATTAAAGCAAAGACAGCTATTAGGAAGTCATAGAAATTAATCACAAGTTAGAGGTCTTTGGCATAATTACATGGGTTGGCAGTGAAGAACCCTAAGTACTGTGAAATATAGTAAAGTTCAGAGAGGGAAAAAAGGAAGGAGAGTTTGGGGTGAGTGACATTTTGAGGAAGGTTAGGGTAGTGATAGCAGCAGCTATGGGTGCTGGAAGATGTCAGCAAGCAGGACGGGGTATAGGATGGAGGAGGCTGGGAGAAGCATCCTTTCTCTCTGCTCTTCAGCTGCTAAGGATGTGAGCTGCTTTTTGCCCCTAGGCCATTTCGCCAAGCCATTTCTTCTTTGGGTTCAGCTGATTATGGGATAAATTCTAAAAAAAACTATGAGCCAAAGTAAACCTCTCTTCCTTTAAGTTGTTAGTGTCTGGTGTTTGGTCCCAAGGATGGGAAAGTGACTAAGGCAGTGCAGATGCATGGAGGATAAGATAATTCATCCAAGAAGACACTGCCAATAGATTAGTGTGGCCAGAGTTCCAGGAACTTTAGAAAAAGGCCAGTTATGATGCTCATTATATATATAGGCACATGAAGAATTTGTAGTTTAACCTTTATCATTGAGGGCTCTTAGCAAGATTTAAAGCCAGGAATGGACATTGTTAGAATACATGTGTATGGTTAAAAATCAAAGAGCAAAAGTGTTTATTTTGGCAACTAACAGCTTCTTGCCCCATCATTTCCCAAGCCAGAACCTTTCTTCTCTTTTAGCTGCTGCTTCTTTTAGTAGTTTCTTCCTTCCTTTACCCCTAATAATATGTATAAGCTGCCATTTCTTGATCCATCAATTCAAGACATAAACTTCTCATACCAACAGAGTGAAAAGAAAATCCACAGAATGGGAAAGAATTTTAGCCAGCAACCCCTCAGAGAAAGGACTTATATCCAGAACATATAAAGAATTCAAAAACATCAAGCCCCCCAAATTCAAAGACACTCTCCAACAATGGGCATCTGAGATGAACACACATTTCTCAGATGAAGATATACAAATGGCAAACAAATACATGAAGAAATGTTCAACATCACAGGTCATTCAAGAAATGCAAATTAAAACAGCATTGAGATTTCATCTCACCCTGGAAAGAATGACTGCCATCAAGAAATTAACTGATAACAAATGTTGATGAGGCTACTAGAAAAAAGGAACACTGCTCTGCTGTTGGTGGGTGGGTAGACTGGTGAAGCCATTATGGAAATCACTATGGAGATTTCTCAGAAGACTAGGATTGGAAGTTCCATTCAATCCAGCTATTCTGCTCCTGGGTTTTTTCCTAGAAAAACTGAAAATGTCCTGTCACAGTGATACATGGTCACCCATGTTCATAGCAGCACAATTTGTAATAGCTAAATATTGGAAACAACCAAAATGCCCATCAACCACAGAATGGATAAAAAAGTTGTGGTATTTTTATATAATGGAATATTATTCAGCTATAAAAAGGATGATATTGAGGCCTTCATTGATAAATGGAGGCAACTTGAGGCTATAATCATAAGTGAAATAAATAAGAATCATATTTATAAATATGACATTGTATCTCTATTGTAAAAAGAAATAACTGAACTGTAGGAGTAATAAAACCCAAAACGTGTAATTGCTATTGTAAAAAAGAGAGGTAAAGAAAGTGCTCTAAAGGATATAACTGCATGTATGTTTAAGTGTGTTAGATAACCATATTACTAAGTTTTTGTTGGAGCACTGAACAGAACTGTTTGCAGTCTCACTGTTTGAAGGTCCACTTTATATGCTTTAATTTTGTAACTTGAACAACTATTTCTAAGATAACGGTATGTAATTTATCAACGTGATTTTTTAGTGTTTATTTTTTGAAATTATGCATTATTTCTACCTTTTTGGTTTTGCTTTTTTTCCTCTTTAAATAAAAAGTTAATCTTTTTCTTCTAGATACATTATTCAGAAGGTAAAGAAAATTCTTTTATAAACTGTTATTAAGACCAGAGAAAAACTCCTGGAAAAATGTAAACATGCTCTTTTTCTGAAATTTTTTTCTTCTGAAATTCTTATAACTAAATCTTTCATACTTAAATACGTAGCCTTCTCTATTTTTAGCTCCCTAAAATTACCTTATCTTTAGTTCCTTCCTTGCTTTTCTGTTTGGCTGGATATGTTTGTGCCTGTATTTGTTGTTTGTCAAGTCAAGACAGTATCTCTTGACTCCTTGTTCTATGAGATAAGATAAGGACACTAGTGGCCCTGCTTATATCCTTAGGTTCTCTCTCCTTTTCTACAGCCCATCTTTTATTACATGTGTTTTTAATCTTACATTACAATACCTTAATTTCATATTCATAGTTAAATCTTCCATGGTTTCTCTATAAGTTGATTTTAAAATTTGATGAAGGGACAGAGAGGAAAGGGAGGGAAAGGGGATCAAGAAAGAATTAAGATGTTTTATGTACCTGCACCAACTCCAAACAAGGTGTAAACATTATATACTGCAGATATGTACTAATAATTTTGAAAAATCTAAAAATAAACAATAGTTGTATTATTATAGCTAGGTAGATATTTCCCTTCACAGCCAAGTAGTCCATTATGCAACCATTTTCTTTTTTTTTCTTTTTCTTTTTTTGGTATTACTGGAAATTGAACCCAGTGCCTATTTATTTATCCATTTATACCTATCTATCTATTCATCCATCCATCAATCCATTCATTTATTTGTTTTGTAGTACTGAGTATTAGCATTAAGCTACATCTCCAGCCAATTTTATTTTATTTTATTTTATTTTATTTTATTTTATTTTATTTTATTTTTAAGATAGGATCTCACTAAGTCATTATGTTTCCCAGACTGGGCTGAAACTTAAAATATTTCTGCCTTATCCTCCTAGATTTCTAGGATTACTGCCATGCTCAGATTTCTTTTATTTTTAGTTTTTAGCTTTTTTTTTTTTTTACAGAGGCCCTCTGTGTGTGTAGTTCAATGTAGCCTAGAGCTCACTATATAGCCCTGGAAGTCATCCTTTTGCCTCTGCCTCCCTAGTGCTGCGATGACAGGCACACATCCTCATACCTGGCATCAGCTCCTTTTCTTATACAGCTATTATACTTACATATACTTTTTATTTTCATTAAAAACAAGACAAAATATACATAAATGTACTATTTAAACCATTTTAATGTACAATTTATTGGTGATTGGTACATACAAAAGCTATCTCCATTATTTAGTTTCAAAATATTTTCATCTGCAGAGTGGAAGCACTGTATAATTCCCCACCACCACTATCACCTGGTAATCACTAATCTATTTTCTATCTGTGAATTCATCTATTGTGGATCTCTCTCAATCTCTCTCTCTCTCTCTCTCTCTCTCTCTCTCTCTCTCTCTCTCTCTCTCTGTCTGTCTCCCCCCCCCCAGCACCTTGACATGTAATTCAGACTGGGTTTGAACTTACTGTGTAACCCAGGCTGGCTTCAGATTCATGGTGATCCTCCTAACTCAGCTTCCTGCATATTAGGATTTTAGGAATTTGCTACCATTTGCAGCCTTATTCTAGATATTTCTTGTAAATGAATTTATATAACATGACTTTTTTTTACTTCTTTCACTTAGCATAATTATTTTAAGGTTCATCAATTTTATAACACGCATCAACACCTCATCTCTTTTTATGTCTAAATAACATTTTATTCAGAGATGTCACACATTTTGTTTATTCATTCATCCATTGATGATGGACATTTGACTTGCTTCTACTTTTTGGCTATTGTAAATAATGCTGCTGTGAACATTCATGTACAAATATTTCTTGGAGCACCAATTTTTACTTCTTTGGGATACATTCCTAGGACTAGAATTGTTGGGTCATATCGTAATTCTATGTTAAATATATGGAGTGAAATCATTTTTCACTATGGCTGCATCATTTTACATTTCCATCAATGAGAGACACAGATTCCAAATTCTTCACATCCCTACCAGCTCTTATTCTTTTCTGTTTTTTCAAAGTATGGCTAATATAAGAGAGATGGAATAATATCTCTTTAGCTTTGATTTGAATCATGCCAATGGCTAATTATGCTGAGCATCTTTTCATGTGCTTGTTGGCTATTTGTATATCCTCTTTGGAGAAATAACCACTCAAGTCCTTTGCCCATTTTTACATTGGGTTTTTTTCCTTGAGCTTTATGGGTTGTTTATAACATACATGATTTCCAAATATTTTTCTCACTCTTTGGGTTGTCTTCAATATTTTGACAGTATTGTTTGATGCACAAAAATTTTAAATTGTGGTAAATCCAATTTATCTACTCTTTCTTTTGTTGTTTATACTTTCAGTGTCTCATCTAAGAAACCATTGCCAAGCTTGGAATCATAAAGACTTACCTCTATGCTTTCTTCTAAGAATTTTATTACTGTAGATTTTTCTCAATATAACTTACTCTAGTGAGCCTTCTTTGACAAACTATAAGAAGAAAAATTGACAGATTTAAAAGAGGAATAAGTCATTCTACAATAATATTTCAAGAACCCAATATCCTACTTTTAATAATGAATATGGTGATCAAACAGAAGATCCATAAGGAAATAAGAAACTTATGTAATGCTATAAACCAAGTAGACCTGGCAGTCATATACATAATCCTCTACCCTACAACAGCACAATATACATTTTGTTTTCAAGAGAACATGCAGCATTTTCCAAAATAGACCGTATATTACCCCCAAAAAATAAATCTTCAATTTAAAGCAATTGAAATAATATGAAGAACACTCTTTGAACACAGTGAAATAAAACTAGAAGTTAATAACAAAATGAAAATTGGAAAATTTCTAATTTGCCAAAATTAACACACTTTGGACAACTAATGGGTTTGAAAACAAGACCTTAGAGTCAACATCTCCCAAGATCCAGCCATGTTGGAACTTAAGGAGCCAAGCAAGAAAGCAGCACGTCATCCTTCCTGGTAAGTGGCCATGGTGTGAATGAGTGGCAGGTGATCCAGAAAGAGAACCAGTCACCATCTCCTGAGATCCAGCCATGTTGGAACTTAGGGCACTGAGCAATAAAGCAACATGCCCTCCTTCCTGGTAAGTGGCTGTGGCGCAAGTGAGCTGAGGGTGAGCCATGAAGAGATCCAGTCAGCATTTCCTGCGAGCTTACCAGCGAGCAGGCTGAGAATCAAACATCCCATCCCCCCTATTAGCACCCGGGAGCCAGAAGTCTGAGCATCTCTTGGGAGGATGACCATGTGCAATATAGCAGATATGGAGGATTTCCTTCTATCTTCTCTTTGAAGGCAAATACTATTTTCACTGTTTTGCTTTGTTCTGAGTAATTGCTTTGCTCTATTTAATATTATGTTTTGACAAGTTTTGAAATGTTCTGCTTTTGTTTGATTTTGCTGTACCTGATTAAATGGTTAACTATTGTAAAGATAAGGAGACATACTATGGGACCTATTATTGTTATCCCAGTATCCTGCTATGAAGATCTATACCAATTTCACTGCATTGTCTCAATTGGCTTTGTTCTGTCTTGTTTGGTTGTGTTTTACCACCTTCAAAAAAAAAAAAAAAAACAAGAAATTATACTTTGAGAGAAATGAAAATGAAAATATAACTCATGGGATGCAGTAAAAGCAGTGCTCTGAGGGAAATTTATAGCTGTAAATAGCTGTAATATGGAAGAAGAAAGATCTTAAATCAACAACCTAACACTACACTTTAAGGAAATATTAAAAAGAACAAAATAAGCCAAAATTATCAGAAATAAAGATTGGAGCTGAGATAAAAAAAATAGAGAATAAATCATAATAGAGATAGTGAAATAAAAAATTGACTCTTTAAATAGACTAACAATATTTACAAATTATTAACTAGTGTAAAAAAGAAAGTAATTAAATTTCTAAAATCAGAAATGAAAGTGAGACTATCAGTGCTTACCTTACAGAAATAAGAAAGACTAAAGAAAATACTATGGAAAGTTTTACCGTGCAACAATAGATTACATAATTTATACTAAGCATGTCCATCACACAGCCTGAGAAACACATGCAGCCCTCGAGAGTAGTAATGTGACCTCACGAGATTTTAAACTTTTTACATTATTATGTGTTTCTTTAGAGATAGTTTTCATGACTTGATTGTGAAGTGCTGATGTGTAAACAGTGTAGGCAACAAGAGAAATTTGAGAACAGGTGAGTACAGCACAGTGCTAATTCAGCCTTCCTAACCTGCCACACACAGTCAAATTGAAACCTGTAAACTCACTCTATTAACTCACTCTGTGGGTTGACTTTTCATTCTTTTTGTGATTTCTTTTGTTGTGCAAAAGCTTTCTAATAAGATGAGATCCCAGTTGTTGATTCTTTCTAGTATTTCTTGCGCAATCTGGCTTTTGCTTATGAAGTCTCTGTCTACACTTATATCTTCAAGATTTCTACCTATTTTCTTTTCTAGTAGATTTAGTGTTTTTGTTTTAATATTTAGATCTTTGATGCATTTTGACTTTAGTCATGGTGATAGACATGAGTCTAGTTTTAGTCTTCATCATATGGAAAGCCAGTTTTTTCAGAACCACTTGTTAAAGAGGTTATCTCTCTTTCAGTGAACATGTCTGGCTCCTTTGTCAAAGATAAGGTGGTTGAGTGTGTCTGGAATTGTGTCTGCATCTTCTAATCTGTTCCACTGATCCTCAGGTCTGTTTTTTTCTTTTTGCCAGTAACATGTTGATTTGATCACATTAGCTTTGTAGTATAATTTCAAGTCAGGGATTTTGATGCCTCCTGTGACTTGCCTTTATTGCCCAGAATTGCTTTCACTATTCTAGATTTATTTTCTTTCCAAATGAATTTTAGGAATGTTTTCTCTGGCTCTGTGAGGTATGCTAATGGTATTTTGATTGCAATTGCATTAAATATGTAGAACAATTTTGGGAGTAAGGCCAATTTCACTGTTGTTTCTTCCAATCCACATGCAAGAGATATCTTTCTATTTTGTGGTATGTTCTTAGAGCTCCTTTGTCAGAATACTGTATTTTTCAATGTGTAGATGTTTTACTTATTTGTTACGTTGATTCCTATTTCTCTTTTTGGATGCTATTGTGAAACATGTGGTTTCCCTAATTTCTCTCTCAGTGATTTTGTTCTTTGTGTGCAGGAATGATATTGATTTTTGAGTGTTGACTTTTTATCTAGCTACACTACTGAATTTGGTGATTAAATCTTCAAATATTTTGGTAGAGATTTTGCGTTCTTCAGTGTAGAGTATCATGTCATCCATACATAATGATAATTCCATGCCTTCTTTTCCTATCCTTATTCCTTTTATTTATCTCTTGTCTCATTGCTCCGTGTTAATGTTTCCAGAACTATATAAAATAGGAGTGATAACAGTGAATATCCTTGTCTTGTTCCTGATTTTAGAGTGAAAGTTTTCAGCTTTTGATTATTTAGTATATTAGCTGTTGGTTTGTCATAGGTGGCTTTTATCAGATTGAGATAAACACTATCTATTCCAATTTTCTGTGTTTTTAAAATCATGAATGTATGTTGGGCTTTGTCAAATGCCTTTTCTGTATCTATTGAGATGATCATGTGATTTTTGTCATTGGCTCTGTTGATATAATGTATTACAATTATTGATTTATATATGTTGAACCATCTTTGCATGCCAGGGATGAATCTGTCTTGGTCCTGGTGTATAATCTACTTTATGACTTGCTGTATTCTGTTTTCTAGTATCTTATTGAAGATTTTTGCATCTGTGTTCATTAGGGAGATTGGCTGATAGTTTTCATTTTTGGTTGGGGCCTTCTGTGGTTTTGATATCAGAGTAATACTTTCTTCCAGGAATGATTTTGCAAGTATCACTTACTTTTCAATTTCCTCAAAGAGTTTCAGCATTAGTGTCATTAATTCTTCTTTAAATCTCTTGTAGAATTTAACAGTGAAATCATCAGAACCTGAGCTTTTCTCTGTTGGTACATTTTTAATTACATTGACTGATATTAAATTATTCAGAATTTTTTTATCTCCTTGATTCACTTTTGGAAACTAATGTGTATGTAGGGATCTGTCAATTTCTTCTGTGCTTTCCATTTTATTAGAGTACAGGCCCTCAAATAGCTATTGATGGTCTTCTGGATTTCTGAAGGAACAAGTTTGATTTCTCCCTTTTCATATATAATTTCCTGGATTCTAGTCTTTTCTTTCCTCTTTTTGATGGGGATGGCTAGGAACTTATTAATTTTAATTAATCTTTAAAAAAAACAACTCCTTAATTCATGTATTCTTCATATTGTTTTCTTATTCTCAATTGAATTAATTTATGCTCTTGTCTTTATAATTTCTTCTCTTGTACCAGCTTTGGGTTTGACTAGTTATTTTTTCCAGAAATTTGAGATTTGACATTAGGTTGTTTATTTGAGTTCATTCTGTCTTCCTGGTGTGAGACTTCATTGCTATAAATTTCCCTCATAGGACTACATTCATTGCATCCCATAAATTCCAGTATGTCATACTGGCATTTTCATTTAATTGTAGATACTATTTAATTTCTTTTTTAATTTCCTCTGTGACCCACTGGCTGTACAAGAGGTGTTATTTAAATTCCATGTGTCTATGAATTTTTTTAGTTAAATGTGTTTCTTGAATGCAGCGTATGTTTGGATCTTGCTTCTTGACTCATTTTGTCAGCCTGTTTCTTATAATTGGTGATTTGAGACCATTTACATTGATGACTATAGCTGATATGTATTCGCATATCTTTTTATTTTCCTGTTGTTGATTCATTATTTTTCCTCTGCTCAATTGCTTTCCCTGTTTGGTGATTTCTATTGCTGTTCTTGTGCTTGTGTTCTTTATTTTCTTTTTGCAATATATCCTTCAGTGAATTCTTTAGAGCTGGTTCAGTGGTCATGAATTTCTTCAGTTGTGGTTTGCTATGGAAATATCTTATTTTTCCATTGATTTTGAAAGATAGTTTTGTGGCATACATCAATGTCAGTTGGAGGTTGCTTTCTTTTAGGGCTTGAAATACCTCATTCCAAGTTCTCCTTGATTTGAGAGTTTGCATTGAGAAGTCTGCTGTGATTCTGCTGGGCTTTCCTTTATAAGGGATGTATTTCTTTTCACTAGCCACTTTTAATACCCTGTTCTTGTGTTGAATTTCTGGAATCTTGATTGTTATATGCCTTGGTATAGATTTATCTTGGTCATGGTTATTTTGAGTTCTATATACTTCTTCTATTTGTATGTCAAATTGTTTATTCATGTTAAGGAAGTTTTCTGCTATTAATTACATGAAGATTTTTAATGGCTGTTGTCCTGTCTCCAGGTTTCTCACTGACTCCAATCAATCTTATATTGTTCTTCTTTGGTTCATCTTGTAGCTGTTGAGTTGACTTTTTTATGATCTCTTGCTATTTTTGAAATATCTTTTCATGGTTACTAGCTGTAATCTTGTCTTGTAGATCTGATACTTTATCCTTGCCTTCAATGAATCTCTTGCATACATTTTCAATGAAGTTTTAAATTTCCTGGATTTTTGTTTCAATCTGTTTCACGGATTTATTTCTTTTGTACGTTGGATATTCATGGTTTCCATCATTTTCCTGAGATCCTATTTTTTTTAAAAAAATCTGTGTCTGCTTTAATGTCTTTCATTTAGATCATCATTCCTTTTTCCACCTGAGGTTACTTTTTATATAGCTTATTCTATTTGTATTTTTTATTTCTGTTGTTATAATTTCAGAAAGTTCCAGTGTTGGCTTCTGATTTTCACTATCTCATTGTGCTCTGGACTGCTTCCATGATTTAGCTGTTATGAATTTTGCTGCTAAAAAAAGTTTTTTTCAGCAACTGTGATATGAGTTTTAAAATGTATCAAATGGTTTGTTGCTCATGATATAGACAGATTTATACATACAACATTGATAATGCTAGAAAAATAAATGGTTGCTTACTTACTAATTTTTTTCTCAGCATGTCTTCAAAATTATATTAAAAGAAAACTACAAAAAATTGTGGGTGAAGGAAGAGCATTCAACGAAAAAGGAATAGATGCACATTTTTTGTCAAGAGAAACAATAAGACAGTATGGTCAATTTGTAGGGAAATTGTGTCAGTTTTCAAAGATTATTCTTTGAAGACATTACATTAAAAAACAAGATACCAAATTCAGTGCCTACTAAGGAATGTTTCTTAAAAACAAAACACAACTGAAAAAGTCTGTCAGCTCCAAAATTTTTAAAAAGTTACCATTCAAATAGACTCTTTTATAAAAGCTAGTAATGTGGTAACAAGTATGACTGCAAAAAATTCACAACAATTTGCTGATAATGAGTTTATTAAGCAATGTGTAAAGAATTGAGGCAGATATAATTTGAAATCAGTTGTCTCACCAGATTATAGCCAAGGTGAATAGAAGAAAAAGAGAAATCTATCAAAAGAGATTTGGAAAGTAATTTACAATTTTCAAATTTTATGCTGTGGTGATAGATGAAAGCACTGATGCAACAGATTATTACCCAACTTGCCATTTTATTAAAGGTATTAGTAACAAATATAATGTTACTGAAGAAATGACTACTTTGGTGCCACTAAAGGACACAAATAAACTGAGCATGGTGGTACACACCTGTAAACCTAGTGCTCTGGTGGAATGAAGCAAGAAGATCCAAAGTTCAAGCTCAGCCTAGAAACTTAGCAACTTAGCAAGATCTTGTCTCCGAATGAAAAACAAAAAGAGCTGAGGACATATTTCAGTGAAAGACCATGGATTCAATCTCCAGTATCCACCCTACAAATATTATAATAAAGGCCACAACTAAATCTCTTGATTTGCATGAAACAAAAAATTAAAGGAATTTTAAAAACTTTTGTCAACATATCTGGTGTAGCTACTCAAGATATTCTAGCAATGATTGATTAAAAAAGAGAAACTTATAAAGTAATAGGTGATATGGATGCCACTGACAACTCGTATTTGGTGAAATATCACTACATCATACATAAAAATGTACAAAGGCTTTAAATGTGTAATGTTATGCAAATCATCATGAAAGCTATAAATTCGGGCCAGGGATTTAGCCCAGTGGCATAAACACCTACCTACCTGACAGGTGCAAGGTCTGATTTCGATCCCCAGTAACAACAACAACAACAACAACAACAACAACAAAACAACCCACAAACCAAACCAAAACAAAAAAAAGACAAAAAAGAGAAAGCTATGGATTTCATAGAGCCCAAGAGATTGCATCATTGCCAGTTTCAGACATTCCTTAGTAATATGGATCCAAATTATGGGGAAATCATTTACTTTCCTGGAGTAAATTGATTAAATTAGGGTAAAACACTAAAAGAGTTTAAGATTTTCAAAATGAAATCAACTCATTTATGGAATTTGTGCAAGAACTTGAAGATACAAAATGGCGCAAATGTTTAGCATTCTTGGTGGATATGACCACTCATTTAAATGAGTGAAACATGTGTCTTCAAGGTAAAAATAATTTTTTTACCTGTGGTATGAATCTTACCTGTGGTATGATTCAAGACTTAATAGCATTTAAAATTCAACTTAAATCATGACAAACTCAAGCTATGGCAAATAATTTAATACTATCTTATGTAGAGTGGAAAGTGTGCAGGCTTGCTTTCCAATTTGACACAGGAATTTGAGAATAGTTTTCAAGAGTTAGAAAAAACATCAGTACTAGGGTATATTTGTAACTCCATTTTTAATCAAAAATTTCAAATGAAATATATGATGTTGCAATCAT
The DNA here is from genome assembly GCF_034190915.1 of Cavia porcellus. NCBI lineage: Eukaryota > Metazoa > Chordata > Mammalia > Rodentia > Caviidae > Cavia > Cavia porcellus. Next base: position 34,692,236 of record NW_026947486.1, on the reverse strand, counting down.
ATATTCATTTCAAAGAAATATTTTATCATGCTTGTTTTTAAAAACAGAGCTATATATGATCTATTTTCCCAGAGAAAAATATCACTTGCTTTGCAATCATACCTTAGTTATGTTAACACTTTTTGGCAACACGTATATTTGTGAACACCATTTTCAAGGATAAAAAACACAGAGTAAAATTAGATAAAAATTTCTAAGAATCATCTTGAGAACTCACTAAGAGCTCTAACCACTTCCATTTAGACAGACACTGATACACAGGTTTCACAAACATAAGATCAAGTATCCCACTAGTTTTATTCTTATGTTGCCCTGTTTTTAAAATGTTGTAATACAAATGAAGGAAGTTTTGTTATTTGTATAAATTAACTATATTACATATTTTATATGGAGCCTGAAATAATTCCTCTTCACCTTTGGCCAGGAAGGCCAAGAGGTTAGACATGACATGAAAAAAATCGCACAGACCACCAAAATTGTCTCGACAAGAAAAAGAAAGTTAACATTTTAAATTTATAACACCTTAAGATTTATAACTTTAAAATCTAGTTTGAATTAATAATAACTTAGCTTTAGTAATGTCCAAAAAATTCTGCTGTTGCACACCTCCATCCCACCCCATGTTATTTTCACAAATTATATCTATATATTGTACTCTATCAACATATTTGTGGTTATTATTTTATTAGTCTTTCAAAATACCTAGAAATAAAAGAGAGCTTATAAACCAGATGTATAAAATCAGATTTTATATTTACACATGTGGCTATCATTTCTTTTTTCTTTATTATTTCACTGCCTTCTGTCCTTTTTTAGCCTGAAAAACCTTCATTGGCATTTTTTGTTGAACAGGTCTACTAGTACAAAGCACCTTAGCTTTTGATTATCTAAGAATGTCTTTATTTATTCTTTATATCTGAAACATCTCTCTCTTTTTTGGTCTTTTTCCTTTTTTATCGGTACCAGGGATTGAACTCACGACTGCCTGCTTACAAGGCAGGCGCTTATGCCACTGAGCTAAATCCCCAGCCCCCCTGAAACATATCTTATTGAACATATATGTGGTTGGTAATTTTTTCATCCTACTCCTTCTGTCGTTCATAATATATGAAGAGAATACACATTTTTAACTGAGTTCACATAAAACTATCTCCAAAGCAGAAAAATGCTGTACTATAATCAAACCTCAGTGAGTTTAAAAGAGTGTAAATAATAGAAACTATGTTCTCAGCCACTGACAAAATGAATTTAGAAAACAAAAATAGAAGAAGCTTAGGAAACTTACAAATATGTGGAAATCAAACAACAAACACTTATATAACCAATGAAGAAATTAAACAACAGATTCCTAAATAACAAATGAGTCAAAGAGGCTATAAAAAGTGAATTGATCACTAATATGAAGATACAACAAAACTTACAAAATGAGGCTTAGCAGTGGTTGAAAGGAAATTTATAGCTGTAAATGTCTATGTTAAAAAGAGGGCAGATTTCAAATTAAACTTTCATTTTAAGACACTGTAAAAAGAAGAGCAAATCAAACATAAAGCAAGGTGAGAGAAAGAAACAATAAAGGCTAGAGTCGAAATAGATGAAATAGAGTAGAAGACAGTGCAGAAAAATCCATGGAGTCTAACCTGTTCTTAAAGAAGATTAGCAAAGGTTAAAAACTTATAGATTAACCAATAAAAAATAGAAGTAAATCCAATTACTAAGTCAGAAATGGAGATGAGGACATCAGTGCAGATCTTACAGAACTAAAAGGATTACAAAAGAGAACTATGAACTATTTTGTGTCAATAATGAGGTAACAATTTAAATGAGAAAAAATTCCTAGAAAGAAAAAAGGACTGAGATTGGCTAAGATATAGAAATTGTGAATGGACCTACGGGAAGTAAAATGACTGAATTAGTAGTTATTAAAACTACCTACAAAGAAAAATCCAAGCACGGTTATATTAACTTGTGCAGTCTACCAAACATCAAAAGAAGAATCTCAATTTTTACAATGACATCCAAATAATTAAAAGAGGAGTAAATACTCACCAATTCATTCTATGAGGACAATATTTCCCTATTACCAAAGTCAGATAAACAGAAACATCTCAAGGAAAGAAAACTGTAAACCAGTATCTCATATAAATGTAGTTGCAAAAATCACTAACAAACACTAGCAAATATGTTTAGAATGCTCCATCAAACAACAGAACATACATTCTTCTCAGTAGCTGATGGAATACTCCCTAGGATAGACTAGATCATAAAAAAATCTAATGAGCCAAATTCAGTAACACAGAAATGATTTATCTACCACAGATGAGTGTAATTTTTCACAGGAAAGTAAAGATGATTTAACATCTGAAAATTAATTAGTATGCTGTATCAATAAAATAAAAGATAAGAAGTATGTATTCATCTCAATAGACCTAGAAGGGAGCATTTCTGATAATACAAAACTATTTAATGATAGATACATTTGCTAAACAAGGTATATAAAGGAACTTCCTCAATGAGGTATGAGTAATCATGAACAAGATAAAGGTGTTTGTTCTTACTGCTTCTATTGAACATAGTTCTAGAAGTTCTAGTTTGAACAATTAAGCAAGAAAGATTATAAAGGCATCCACATGGAAAAGAAGTGAAACAACTCACAGATGACAAAATCTCATAATCAAAAATTCTGAAGAATCCACTAAAACTACTAGAACTAATAAAAGTCCAATGTTTTAGGATACAAGGTAAATATGCAAAATTAAGCTGTACTTCTATGTACTTTCACAGAATAATAAAAAATGAAATGAAAGAAAGAGTTGCACTTATGAAAATATCAAAAAGTACAAAATATTTAGTACTAATTTTACTATCTTAGTAAGTGTTCCTCTTGTTGGAACAAGCTACCTGTTGCCAAAACTTAATGGAGAAGAGATTTACTGTAATTTGCCTAATGATATTTAGAGGATTCAGTCCATGGTTGGTTGAATCCAAGACAGAAATGGCATGCTGGAAGGGCATAGCAGAGAAAAAGATGCTCCACTCATGGCATCCAGGTAGCAGAGAGAGAAGCAAAGAGCCAGGAACAAGAATATATTCTTCCAGATCATACCCCTAGTGACCCTCTTCCAACTATGCCCCACCTCCTAACAAGACATTCAGTTACTGAATTTATCAATTAATGAATCCACTGATGAGCGTAGTGCTCCCATGATCCACTCACCATCTATATCAATGAGAATTCGGGGGGACATTTTAGATCTAAACCATAATATTCATATGTCCGCACCTCATCTTCTCTATGCAACTAATCTATCAAATTTTTCCACTGGCCCCACTTAATGAGACTCAGTGGGCAAGGCACTACTGTAGATGCCAAGCATAGAGCTGGGCCATCAGGAACATAGAGCAGGGTGGAAAAGAGTGGTAAAGTGTTTGGTGGGGGATGCAAACAGAAAGTGTCCAGAGCAACTTGTGAGAGCAGACACTGGTGCACACTTTCAGGAGGAAACACTACAAAATATTAAGTAGTGGGGTTTTTTTTCATGATGAGATTATTGATGATTTCTTTTTGTGAACTTTATCCCTTAATTACTTTCATACACACACACAAATGCTGTGCACACACAAAGAAATGCTGTGAACTGCCTTTTTCAGTTCACATCCTTTCCTACGTGCCTTCCATCTGTCATTTCAGAGGGAGTAGCTCACATTTACATTCCTCAGAAACCCTTACAACTATGGTTCCAGATGGGATTTTATACTGGAACACTGCCAAACACAAATAGTTGCTAAAAACTTCATTGAGCAATAATGATAGCATCTATCAAGTATTTTCAATGCAGCAAGTGCCAATCTTTTTCATTCACACATTCATTTCATCCTCACATCAGTCCTGTGGGATAGGTACTACTGGTATTCTCATTTTCCTGATGAGGAAACTGGCCTAAGAGAAATTAGGTAGCTTACCCAAGATCATATAGATATAGGAAAGGTAGAACTATAAATTAAATGCAAGGCTGACTTTTAGGAGCTTACATATTACATGAAAACCAATAGACTATCAGACTCATAGAGTGACAATGAATGAAGTGCCAAAGTCCTCTGCATACTAGGGTGATTTGTGAAAGTCGACCAGGTAGAATTTTACAGCTCCAAATGTCATCTGAGTTAGCTCTTCTACTCCCAATCAAACTGTAGAAATCTAGGAAGTGGAAAGATGGTGCTTATTAGCAAGTTTGGAACCTCATAACTTTTCCATTTCTCTTATTCCTTGTAGCTCATGATTTACCAAGTGAAGCCATTATATTTTTTTCACTCATTCTGTCCTCTCCATTCTTATGCAGTTTTCCCTAACCCAGTACATCACCATCTCTTCCCTAGTCCACAATAAAAGCCTGTTTGATGACCTTTCTTATGGCCACCTCTGGAGTGGTCATCTTAAAACCCTACTTGACATGCCCCTCTTCCACTCCCTTTTTCTGAGCATGGCATTGAAAGCTCTACCCAATCTGTTCACAGCCTTCAGTTTTTAGCCTCACCTTTTATTCCACACTTCTTTCAGTATACCTGCACTTGAGTCCTGGTTAGCTCCCTGAGGTTTCATGTGCCATGGCTTATGCTGTCCTCACTGAAAGTTAGGAATTTCCTGTCTTTCAATGTTCTCCCAATGTCAACAGCCTTGCTTGATTTCATCATCGGAATCGAGCTCTCCCTCTCTTCTATCTACTGCATTTAGTTTATTCCTTGGATTATGACTAGTTTTCTAGATATAACTTCCTTTACTATCCTTACTAAACTGTGAGCCCTTTAGGTAGAGGGCAGACCTTGTTTATCTTCATGTTTCTCCTGACCACCGCTAAAATTAAATGTTTGTGTGTGTATGCAGTGCAGTGCATGGTGTGATGAATGCTTCTGAAATTTCTTGAGTAGATTTACATTTCTTCATGGAGAATGGTAAACAAGTGAGGAGAAGGGTTGCACCCCTCCATCCTTCCATGTCCCCAGCATATCACGACCTTTAACAGACTGATGAGGCAGTGTCCTTGCCGTGAGTCACTAGCAACTCCATTTGACAACACAAAAATTCAGCTCATCACCAGTGAAGTGAAAGCACCCTGGGAAATATCTAAGAGCTAGACCCAAGCCAACAGCAAGAAGAGCTGGGTCATTCCTACCTCTCAGGAAAGACTACACTAGGTAGCATCCAAAGAAGGCCTTTATATCCCATTTTAAACTCTTACACCATTTTAATCCTTTTGTACTCTGAAAGGGAAATAAGGCAGGCCTTTCATCTAACACATGGGAATCCTGAGGTTCAAAGAGGGAACAAGAACCTCCCAAAGTGGGTGAGCCCACCTGTGGAACCCCCAAGGCCCACAAATAGATTCAGTCCCTGGAGCACTTTGGATACATTTGTGGCAATACTGTATTCATCCTCTTTGCCACCTTGCTGATAAATTTTGGAATATAAGATAGCAGATACAATCTGTTGTGGTTTGTCAGCTTGTGACTTGTACCCAGGAATAAACACCAGGCACAATACAGGAGCCCCCAAGAAGCAGTTATCAACTGTGTGTGCCTTAAGGATAGAGGTGGAGTGAGGGACTGGAGAAGGCCTGCAGCACAGATGAAACTCCAGAATCAGTCCTGTACCTGGGGTTTCTGTTTAAGTTACTTGCACATCCCTGTAGCTTTCACTTGCAGACCTAATAGGAAACCTCACCTTTCCTGGCTCCGTCAGTCCTTCCTACTAGCATTCTCTGCAAGGGCTGCTGCTGCTTCCTGTGGAGCTGGGTTTCCTTGTCACTTTCCCAACAAGATTTTCCTCAACCTCTCCCTTCATTAGCTCACAAGTGCACTTGGTGGCTTCTTGATTCTCTTTCCTATTCAGTTTTTCTCCTTCTTTGTGCTGGAGATTAGACCTCAGGTTTAACATGTGCTAAAGTAGTCTACCACAAAGCCCAACACCATCCTCCCTTTTAACATAATTTAATTTAATTTAAAATTATTTTGAGACAGGCTCTTGTTAAATTGCCTAGGCTGGTCTCAAAATCATTATCTTTTTGCCTCAGCCTCTCAAGTAGCTGAAATCACAGGCATACACCACCACATCCAGCTACAACCACCTAAAATTTAATGTTCTATAAAGTTTATTTATTTTTTATATTGCTTCCTTCCAGTAGAATGTGAACTCTATGAAAGAAAGGTTTTGTGTAAATTTTTGTCTCACATATATAATTTCTATGTTGCTCAGTGTCCAGAACAGCACTTGGCACATACCAGGTGATTCATAAATGCTATGGAGTGGATGAGATCTCATTGTCCAAATCTCCCACTGCCAGCCATCTTGCTTGCAGAGTTCCACTCTGTACTGCCAAACATGCATAATCCTGGATGGATGAATGTAAAGTGTGGCTGTAGAGCCACCAGGTCCACTTGAAGCATGAATGTTGGTATCATTTTCTAAGGATTTCCATGCCATGATCTGCTAGTTCCATCCATTCCTGCAGGCCAGGCAGATTTTCTGTCTCTCAGTTCATATTTCTAACACTGACTTAAGCTCCCACTGAAAACTGTTCTTTTGCCTGAAACTCTTCACATCTTTATCTACCACCTCTTTCTTGGATATTCAACCTTATAAATGTTGGCATACTGTGCACAAGATTCCAGACTGTTCCTAGAATGTTCATTCATCATGCAGGTATTAGGCATCTACAAGTTGCTGGTGTGATAGTTAACTGTGTCACCTTGAGTAGGAAACACCCAGCTAAATCGCATAAGTGTAGCTCTTGGTGTGGCTGAAGGGATTTACTGAGGACAGAGGATCCATCATAAGTTTGAACAACAGTAACCAACATGTTTGTAGCCTGAATGGAAAAAAAAAACAGGAAAGCTCACTTCTCTTTCTTGGAGGAGGGCCAGTCTTCACCTTTATTTAAATGTCATCTTGCACTTCTAGCACAGACTTTTCAGATTCACAGCACAGACCCTTCAGGCTTCCATTGCAGACCCTTAGGATTCCTGATAAGGATAAACATGGGAACTACAAATATCTCCAGGCCTTTGACTGGATTTTTTGCATCTCCAGTATACAGAGAGCCCATTTGCACTTTTCCATATCTGACATTTCAGGGGCAATTTAAAGCCATCTTATAAATCCTTATATACTTGTGTATATTGCATTAAATGTGTTTCTCTAGTAAGCACCGACTGACACAGATTTTGGTACCATGAGTGCGGTGACCTATATCTTCATTCCTGAAGATTCTGAACCATTTGTCATCCTGACTGGATTAGATTATTTTAGTTTGCCATTGACTTTAATAACAGGGAATGGTAACACTAGGAGGCACCCTAAGGAATCTCTTGAACTCCAAGTATATTCTTCCTTTCCTGTATTGTAGAATAAAGGTGCAATTTCCCCTTGATTGTCTGGTCAATCACCCTTTCAATTCTGTGACTTCCTTTTTAGCTCATTTCCTCAGACACATGAGGAATCCAAAACTACCAGGGGAGAATCATAGTTTTGAGTTCAATGATACTGTTATACTTCCTGGTACAAGCCTTCCCCATTGTAGTGGTTAATTGTGTCAACTTGAGAAGTTTAGCATCTTAACTAAGTTGGCTCAGCAATTCTGCACTCTAGAGAATAGAGGACTTGCCCTAGGGTGACTGTCTGTATCCTAGGGTGTAGAGGAGCCATCCTGGCCTGGATAGTATAAAGGAAAAGTGAGGAATAACGGACTGGTTTCTGGTCATTGGATGAGTTCCAGTCTTTGCCTTCAGCTTGGACATCATCTCCTGGTTTCTAGTACAGAGTCTTCAGCTTCTTCCTCAGATTACTTACTTTTCTGGCACAGACTCTTCAGCCTTCCAATGTAGACTGTTCAGCCTTCCATCACAGACCCATTTGCCTTCTGATATAGAAATGCATGGGGCACTGCAGTGAGCTCCAGCCTCAGACTGACACCTTCAGCCTTCAGTGTGAAGACACCCTCTGGATGCTTCCTCATTCAACTCTGTGACTGACAATCATAAGCTAATTTTATATTTTTTTGTTATTTTAAAGAGGGTAAAACAAAACATGACAAAGCAGAACAAAGCAGATCAGAACAAAACAATGCAAGTGACACAGTATTTCAAAGCAAGGCAACAGGAGATCAACAGTGGCTACCATAATGTTTCTTGCTTTCTTCAAAATAGTTGTCTATATCTTCACAAACAATGAATTAAAAAACAAAATAGTATAAGATGGATCAAAACAGAACAATGAAAGCTTTACAGGCCTTAAAAACCAGACGATAGCAAAGTCAACAATGGCTACTCTAATATCTCTTGTTTTTTTCAAATTAGCTGTCTATACATTCATATATATTGAAATTAAATAACACAAAACAGACTAAAACCACTCTAAACCAATAATAAAAGCATTACTGGATTTCATAGCATGACAATAAGAAATCAAGAATGGCTACTATAATGTCTTTCTTCAAAGTAGCTGTTCATATCATCACACATAATCAATTCTTCTAAATCATTTAGGAGAAGGTCTAGACGTACATAAACCTCTACATGTACATCTATCATCTTTGTGTTAGAGGGAAAAACAAAACAAAACAATACAAATCACTAGAAAAACATGAAACAGGGCCTGGAATCACCTGCACACTGCCTCTTGAGCCAAAAAGTGCTTGAAGTGATTTGCATCCCATGAGGAGGCCTCAGTGTATTGCTCAGAGATTGGTAAGGCCCTGACCAGAGTCCTCCATCACTGGAGGACCCACAGAGAGGTCCCTCTGTGCCTGTTTGGGTCCCAGCAAATGACCCTTGAGTGACCCGGAGCCACCTGCAATCTGCCTTGTAGTCAAAAGTGCTTGCAGCAATTAACATCCAATAGGGAAGCCTAAGCACATTGCTGAGAGACTGGCAGAGCCTAACCCAGCATCCCCCATCACCAGAAAACCCACAGGAAGGTCCCTCGAGGCCTATTTGGGCCCCACCCAGTTATACTGAGTGGCTGAGAGCCACCTAGTATGGCATGTCTAAAGACCTCCATTTAACTGGGGAAATTCCCTGCAGTAGGGATAGATATTCTCAACCCAAGAAACAAACTGAAACCTCAGCTTCCCTAAGGCAATAAAGCAAAAGGACAAACAAAAGAGCAAAATTCAATCTCAAACTTCCAGCCTATCCAAAGCAAGCCTAGTGACACATGGACATAGAAGAAAATGTACACCGGAAACTCCTGAAATGATAACAACTGGAGTAAAAAAACAACTCAGGGAAGCTATAAAAGAACTGAGATAAAAAATAACCTCCCAGGTAAAAGAAGAAATGATAAATGTAATGAAAAAATGCTAAACACATCTAAAGAAGACATAGTTAAAAAATCAGAGGAATAATGCAAAAAGCTGAAAACCTTGAATGAACAATATAAGAAACAAATATAATGTGGGAAACAGATTCAAAGAGATATACAGGAAGTAGAAATTCCACCAAAAGTTGGCAAAAATGCCTCAATGAAAGTGAAGACAGACTTTCAGACTTGAAAGAGAAGATTGCAGCCAGTGAACAGGAAAGGAAAGACTTTTTAAGAATAACAAGAAATCAGGAAATATTTCAACCGTTGCAAGATGATGCAAATAAAAACAACAAGATTGATAGGTATAAATGAGAAAAGGTGACAACACAAATGATAACAAAAGGCTATTTAGAGAAGTAATAGCTGAAAATTTCCCAAACATGAGAATGGGAACTAAAATACAGGTAAGTGAAGCACATAGAATTTGAAATAGCCAAAATAAACAATAAAATAACCAAAATAACCTAATAAAATAACCAAAATAAAACTATACAAAGACATAATCAACATCCCAGAAATCCAACATAAGAACAGAATATCAAAAGCTGTTAGAGAGAAGAGACAGATTACCAATAAACAAAAACCTATCAGAACCACAGCAGACTTCTCAACAAAAGCAAGGAAGTCAAGAAGAGCAAGGAGTGAAGTTTTTCAGATACTAAAGAAAAATGACTTCCAATTCACATTGATGTACCCTGAAAAACTGTCCTTCAAAAGTAATAGAGGGGGCTGGGGATTTAGCTCAGCAGCATAAGCGCCTGCCTGGCAATTGCAAGGTTGTAAGTTCAATCCATGGTACCCTCCCAAAAAATTGAGGGAGAAATAAGATACTTCCATGAAACAAAACAACCAAAGAACTTCATGACCACCAAACCAACTCTGAAAAGAATGTTGAAAGATATTCTAAATAGACATAGGAAAAAATCGTTAAGCAAGGCAAACAATTAAACAGAGTGAAAAGGTAGAGAATCAACAACAGGAAGACAATATGTCAAAAATAACCAATATATATGAGTTATATCCATTAAGGTAAATGGCCTCAATTCACAAATTAAAAGAAACAGACTGGTAAAATGAATCAAGAAACAACATCCAACCATATGCTGTATATAAGAACCACATCTAAGCCAAAAGCAAACTCATAGACTGAAAGTCAAAGAATGGAAAACAATACTTCATGAGACAGGAACCCCCCAAAAAGCAGGGGTAACTATTCTGTTGGCAGACTATGTGAATTTCAAGGCAAGAATGATCAAAATAGATAAAGAAGATCACTGCATACTATTTAGAGGAAAACTTCGAGAGGAAGAGATAACAATCTTAAATATATATGCACTGCATGTATATTTATGCACAGGAGTACTGAGCTATACCAAACAAATATTAACAGAAATGAAAAATCAAACAAGCAATAACATAATTATAATGGGAGACTTTAAAACCCCATTGACATAAAGACACTGATCAACTAGACAGAAAATCAGAAACCAAATGACACAACTGAATGACACCTGTGAACAAATGGACCTAGTGGATGTGTACAGAGTGTTCCACCCAACAACTTCTGAATATACATTCTTCTCAGCAGCACATGGGACATTCTCTAAAATAGATCATACACTAGCCCACAGAATATGCTTAAGTAAATGCAAAACAATTGAAATTATCCCATGGAGTATATTGGATCATACTGTCTTGAAACTAGAAATTAATGACAAAAGAAACTTCAAAAATCCCACAAACACATGTTAATTGAATAATACACTCCTGAGCAATCAGCGGGTCAAGAGAAATTAAAGAAGAAGTTAAACAATATCTAAAAGTAAATGAAAATACAAATAAAAATTACCAGAACCTGTGGGATGCAATGAAAGCAATCCACAGAGGAAAATTTATTGCAGTGAATATCCACATCAGGAAAGCCAGAATGAACACAAATAATCAGATGCTACACCTCAAACATCTAGAAAAAGAATGATGATATAGGTCTTCAAAATAAGGTGGTAGGAACATAACTAAGGTTGTTGTTTTACATAGCGATCTTCAAAACAGTTCCTCAGATCACCAGACACACATATGAAAAAATTGTTCCAATCCTATGGATGTTAACTTTTTTTGTTCCAAGAACTAATAGAATTTGTAGCACCATCATCTTAGCTATCTTAAGAGTGTTTATGCAAATTTAGATATTGTTTCTTTTCCATTCCTTTTTTCCCTCCTTTTCCCTCAGATATTATTTTCCCCCTTTGAGCAGATTCTTACCCTTTCACCATATTTATTGAGGATTTTGTACCTTATGTACCCTTACTATTTCTTACATTAGGGAGAGAATATGGCATGTACACATGTGAGTTTGATTTATTTCACTTAGGGGTAGGGTCTCAAGTTGCATCCATTTACTTATATATATCTCTCAATGTGATCTTTATAGCTGAGTAGTATTCCATTGTATAAAGGTACCACATCTGTTTTATCCATTCTTCAGTTGATGAGAATTTGGGTGATATGAGTCCTATGGTTTCCAATATCTGGCTGTTACAAATTGTGCTGCTATAAACATGGGTGCAAATACATCGCTGTGATATGATATTTGCAGTTCTTCTAGGACTATCTCCAGAAATGGAATAGCTGGGTGAAATGGAACTTCCTATCCCAGGTTTTTGAGGAATCTTCAGACTGATTTCCACAGTGATTGCACCAGTCTACATTCCCAGCAACAGTGCAGAAGAGTTCCTTTTTCCCTGTAGCCTCTCCAACATTTATTGTTTATAGTTTTCTTTATCTTGGCCATTCTTTCAGAAATGAGATGGAATCTCAGTGTGGTTTCAATTTGCATTTCACTAATGACCAATTATGCTGAGCATTTTTTCATGCATTTATTTGCAATTTGTATTTCTTCATCTGAGAAGAGTATATGCATTTCAGATGCCCATTTTTGGATTGGGTCTTTGAATTTTGGAGGTCTTATTTTTTAATACTTAATATATTATAGACAGAGCTCCTTTGTCTGAGGGGCGGTTGTCTCAGATTTTTTCAAAATTCATGAGTTCTTTTTTTACTCTGCTGGAGATTTCTTTTGACCTGCAAAATCTTTTTAATTAGACAAGGTCCCAGTTACTGATTCTGGAAAGTATTTCCCATGTGGTTTGATTTTTGTTCATGAATTCTTTGCCTATTGCTATATCTTCAAGTTTTCTACCTAATTTGCCTTCCAACAGACTTAGTGTTTCTGTTTTAATATTTAGATCTTTGATCCATTTTGACTTTAGTTTAGTGCATGGTTATAGGCATGAGTCTAGTTTTAGTTTTTGGCATATGGAGAACCAGTTTTGCCAGCACCACTTATTAAAGAGAATTTCTTTCTTTCAGTGACCTTGTTTGATCCCTATATCCAAGATAAGATGGCTGAGTGTGTTTATAGTTATAGTTGTGTATTGTAATCTATTCCTTTTATCTTCAGGTCTGATTTTATTCCAATACCATGTTGATTTTTATTACAGTAGCTTTGTAGTATAACTTCAAGTCAAGGATTATGATGACACCTGCCTTGCCTTTGTTGCTCAGAATTGCCTTTGATATTCTCAGTCTTTTTGGGTTCCAGATGAATTTTAGAAGGGATTTTTCTAGATCTGTGAGGTATGCTGATGGGATTTGGTTGGAATTCCATTAAATCTCTATAACAATTTGGGAGAATGGTTATTTTCGCAATATGTGTTGTTCCTACCCATGAACAAGGAATATATTTCTATTTTCTGAGATCCTCTTCAAGTTTTTTCAGGATGTTATAATTTTCCTTAAATAAATATTTTATTCTGTTGCTAGATTGATTGCTAAATATTTCATTTTTGGATTCTATTACAAATGGTGTGGCTTTTCTTATTTTTCTCTCAGTAAGACTGTTATTTTTGTATAGGAATGCTATTGATTTTTGAGTGTAGACTTTGTATCCTGCTAAATTACTGAATTTAGTAATTATACCTAGGAGTCTTTCAATGGAGTTTTGGGGGTCTACTATGTAGAGTATCATGTCATTTGCCAATAATGATAATTTAACTTCTTCTTTTCCTATCCTTATTCCTTATATTTCTCTCTCTTGTCTGATTGCTCTGGCTAGTCTTTCTAGCACTATATTAAGTGGGAGTGGTGAAAATGGACATTCTTGTCTTGTTTCTGCTTTTAAGGCAAAGGCTTTAAGTTATGGCCATTTAATATGATGCTGGCTGTTGGTTTATCATAGATAATTTTTATCATATTGAGGTAAAGATCATCTATTCCAATTTTCTGTAAAGTTCTTATCATGAATAAGTGTTAGACTTTGTCAAAATATTTATCTGCATCTGTAGAAATGATCTTGTGATTCTTATTTTTTGCTCTGTTGATGTGGTGAATTACATTCATTGATTGTTGTGTGTTGAACCATACCTACATTCGTGGTATGAATCCCATTTAGTCATGGTGTATAATCTTCTTGATGATTTGGTGCATTCTGTTTGCCAGTATTTTATTGAGAATTTTTGCATCTAAGTTTGTTAGGGAAATTGGCCCATAGTTCTCTTTCTTGGTTGGGTCTTTCTCTGGTTTTGGTATTGGAGTAATAATTGCTTCCAGGAATGAGTGAGGGAGAATTGTTTCCCTTTGGATTACATCGAAGAGTTTAAGGAGCTTTGGCATTAAGTCTTCTTTCAATTTCTTGTAGAATTCCACAGTGAATCAGTTGGACCTTTCTTTCCTTTGTTGGTAAGGTTCAAATTAACTTTTACATTTCATTAATTGAAATTGGGTTCTTCAGTAGTTTTATATCTTCTTGATCCAGTTTTGGTAATTCATATGTTTCTTGGAATCTGTCCATTTCTTCTGTTATCAAACCTATGAGAGTAGAGGTTTACAAAATAAGTATTGATGATCTTCTGTATTTCCACAGAGTCTGTAGTGATTTCACTCTTTTTATTCCTTATTGCATGAATTTGACTTTTTCCTTTTCAAAATAAGTCTGGCTGCTAAGGGCTTATCAATTTTATTTATTCTTTCAAAGAAGAAGCTAATTGATTTATTGATTCTTTGTATTGTTTTCTCAGTCTTTATTGCATTGATTTCTGCTTGGATCTTTATAATTTCCTCCCTTCTTTTGGTTTGGGCTTGACTTTCTCTTTTTTACTAGATATTTGATGTGTACCATCAGGTTGCTTATTTGTGCTCATTCTGTTTTCTAAATGTGGGAATTCACTGTAATAAATTTTCATCCTCAGACGGCTTTCATTGCGTGCCACAGGTTCTGGTAATTTTTATTTGTATTTTCATTTACTTTTAGATATTGTTTAATTTCTTCTTTAATTTTCTCTGTGACCTGCTGATTGCTCAGGAGTGTATTATTCAATTAACATGTGTTTGTGGGATTTTTGAAGTTTCTTTTGTCATTAATTTCTAGTTTCAAGACAATATTCTTCGTTTTTCGTTTTTTCATTTTTATCGGTACCAGGGATCGAACTCACGACTGCCTGCTTGCAAGGCAGGCGCTTATGCCGCTGAGCTAAATCCCCAGCCCATAAGACAATATTCTTTTCAGGGTTAGTTTGGTGATCATCAAGTTGTTCAGCTGTTCTTCATCATAGAATTGTCTTATTTTTCCATCACTTTTGAAGCACAGTTTTTCAGGGTACATCAATGTGGGTTGGAAGTCATTTTCCTTTAGTATCTGAAATACTTCACTCCATGCTCTTCTTGACATCCTTGTTTTTTATTGAGAAGTCTGCTGTGATTTTTATGGGCTTTCTTTTATAGGTCTCTTCTCTCTAGCAGTTTTTAATATTCTGTTGCTATGTTGAATTTCTGGGATGTTGATTATTATATATCTGTGTGTACTTTAACTTTGGTTATTTTTGGCTATTTCAAGTTCTATATATCTCACTTCTCTGAATATCAGTTTCCATTCCCATATTTGGGAAATTTTTGGCTATTACTTCTGTAAATAATCTTTTGATATTATTGTTTTCTCATCTTTTTTTTATTTACACATATCAACCCAATGTTGTTTCTCTTTGCATCCTCTTGCAGCTTTTGAATTGTTATTTCCTGATTTTTGTTATTTTTCAAAGTTCTTTCCTTTCCTGTTCACTACCTGTAATCTTTTTTTTTTTATTTTAAAGAGATTAAGATAAAAAAGGACATAACAAAGCAGATCAGACCAGAACAATTTAAGCAACACAGTATTTCACCACAAGACAGCCCGGTATATCAGTACTAGCTGCAATACTGTCTGATAAATCTATCTTTATTTTATTGAGGTGGCTTTGTGAACTTCCAAGTGAATTTTTGATTTCCTGTATATCTATTTGAATCTGTTTCTTACATTGTTCATTCAAGGTTTCAATCTTTCTGCAGTGTTCATCACTTTTTCTAACTATGTCTTCTTTAGATATGTTCAGCATTTCTTTCATTACATTTATGAATTCTTTTGCCTGGGAGATTGTTATCTGAATTTCTTTACAGTCTTCTGGAGTTGTTTCATTATTTCTGTTGCTATCTTTTCAGGAATTTCAGGTGTATGGCTTGTACTTTATTCTATGTCCATGTCTCCAAGGTTTGTTTAGGATGGGATGGAGGTGTGAGATTATATTTTGATCTTTTGTTTTGTCATTGTCCTCTATTCCCCTGGGGAAGCTGAATGCAAGGTCTCAGTTGTTTCTTGAGTTGATAATATCTGTCTCTACCGCAGAGAGTTTCACCATTTGAGTAGAGGTCATTAGTCAGGCCTTACCAGTTGATTCCTGGCCCACAGGGTTCACTGGGTATGGCCCAGACAGGCCCCGAGTGACCTTTCCACAGGTCCTCCAGTGTCTGAGGACACTGGGCAGGGCTCTACCTGGTTCTGAGCCATGTGCAGAGTCTGCACGGCTGGATGGAGATTGCTGCATGGGCTTTTGGCTCATGACACAATGGGCAGATGGCTCTTGGCTACTCAGGGTGGCTTTGCAAGACCCTACTAGGCCCTGAAGGACCTTCCCAATAGCCCTTAGGTGATAACAGATGCTGAAGTGCCCACTAGGCCTTAAGGGACCTTCCTGAAGGTCTTCTGGTTATCAGGGATGCTGCGCAGGGCCCTACCAAGACCTGAGCATTGTAACCAAATGATAAAGCTGGATGGAGATCCCTTGTGGGCTTTTGCCTCTGGACATGGAGTGAAGACAGGTTTCAATCAGTGGGGGTCATGTGGTGGGGCCCAACTAGTCCCTGAGGAACCTTCCCAAAGGTCCTCCAGTGCTCAGGAGTACCAAGTGGGCCCCTAGTAGGCTCTGAGGGATGTGACAAGGCTGCATGACTGGATGAAGATTGCTACATGGGATTTCAGCTTGTGACACAGACCATAGGCTACTCCTGGACACTCAGGGTAGCTGGGTGGGGCTGAACTAGTCCCTTAGGGGCCCTCTTGATCATCCTCTGGTGATTGGCTCCCTTCCCAGGGCTCTACCAGGCACTAAATTGCCCAAAGGTCCTCCAGTGATAGGGGATGCTAGGCTGGGCCCTACAAGCCTCTGAGTGATGTGCCGAGGCTGCATGGCTGGATGGAGATTGCTGCATGGGCTGTCCACTCACAACAGGGAGTGCAGGAGGCTCCTGGCTACTCAGGGTCACTGAAGCCAGGAGTCCAATTAGGCCTTGGGGATCCTTTCCATAGGTCAGTGATAGAGGATTCTGGACAGGTCCTTACCAGGCTCTGAGCAATGTGTTGAGGCTGCATGGTTAGATAGAGATCACTGCATGGGCTTTCACCTCTGGACATGGGGCACAGGTGGCCCCTGACCACTCAGAGTCACTGGGTAGGGGCCAACTAGGCACTAAAGGAACTTCCTGAAGGTCCTCCAATGATCGGGGATGCTGGGAGGTGCTCTTCCCAGCTCTGAGGGATGTGCTGAGGCTGAACAGGTGGATGGAGTTTGCTGTGTGGAAATTTGGCTTGTGACATGGAGCACAGGTGGCTCCTGGGCACTTGGGATCTCTGGGTGGGACCAAACTAGGTCCTTTGGTTATCAGGGATGTTGGGCATGTCCCTACCAGACTCCAAGTGACATGCTGAGCCTGCACATCTGGATGGAGATGGCTATGGCTGGGTGGAGATTGCCATGTGGGCTTTCAGCTCAAAACATGGAACATAAGCAGATCCTGGCTACTTGGGGTTGCTAGGTCAGGTCCAACTAGGGCCTGAGGGATCTTTCTGCAAGTCCTCCAGTGACTGGGGACACTAGGTGGAGCCTACCAGGTTCTGAGCAACATGATGAGACTGCACAGCTGGATGGAGATAGCTGTGTGGGCTTTTAGCCTGTAATTTCTTATGTATTTGTATATTTTGTGTTATATCTGTCTCTCTAGTAAAACACTGACTGATACACCCACTCTGAAACTAAGTCTTCTAAGCCATCAAAGAATAAGCTCATGGGAATGGGAAGCAAAAACTTTGCTAATGAGTCACTGGGGTGGGTAATATTCAGTGGCACCCTTCCCACTTTTACCCTTTGATTCTTGGTTCCATGAATCTTGGCTATGGGGAACACAATATCATATAGTGCACACTGATTCATAGCATATACTGCCTTTTGGAGAACTTTGCCCCGGCACTACAATCTATTGTCACCTCACTAGCAACTCAACTGTGTCTTCAAGACCTTTCCACCTTTTTATCAATCCAGCTGCTTCTGAATGGTGAGGAACATAGTAAGACCAGTGAATTCCATCAGCATGAGTCCATTGTCTCACTTCTTTGGAAGGAACAAATATGTCCCTTGATTAGAGGCAATGTTGGAAGGAATTCTATGATGGGAGATAAGCCATTTTTGAGTCTATGGATGTAGTTTCAGCAGAAGTGTTATGTGTGGGGCGTGGAGAAAATCCACATTCATAATACTTGTCTATGCTAGTAAGGACAAAGTGAGGTCATGTTCACAATGGAAGTAATCTGATATAATCAACCTGCCACTGGTCACACTGGTGGACCACCTTAGGGAATGGTGTCATATAGGGGACTCAGAGTTGGTATCTGTTACTGGTATATTGAGCATTCAGCAGTAGTTCTAAACAGATAAGTCATGGTGAGTGCGAGTTTATTTTTCTGAGCCCCTGACCATCCCTGCCCTCATAGCTACTGTGTTCATGAGTGCATTAGGAAATGATAGGAGTAATTAAAGAAAGACATTTGCTGTTATCTACAGAATGGATCATTCTATTCACTTTTAAAGTTTTATTCTGCTGAGACCAATTTTTGGTGAGCATTTACATGAGATACAAATAGTTTTACACCCCTTATGTATGTGGAGAGTTCTATTCACATGTTTCTTCTACAAGTACCTTTGTTCCCTATTTTCTAGTCATGTTTCTAAGCATTCATCCAGACCATTGGCTACAGCACATGAATCAGTGTATAGTTGCATGCCTGGCCATTTTTAGTTCCTGGAAAAATATACTACTAAGTAGACTGCCTGAAGTTCTGCACACTGAAGATTCCCTTCCACCAGTCTTTCAAGAATTTCCTGAAAAAAAGGTTATAATGCTGGGGATGTCGACTTATGCATGGTGCCTGCATAATGTGTGAAACCTACCATAAAACAGACCCTATCCTTCTTTTTCTATGACAGCTGTTCATATTCTGGGAGCCACCTTTTGGATCTGCTATGGTTCAGTCACATATGCACCACTTCAATTTAATTATGGACAAAAATGCTTAGCTCCTGACTTTGAGGAGATTCTAGTCCATTGAGGGTATCTAAAATGTAACCAAATCAATGCTAGGAAATAAGACAAAGAAAGCACATGGTCTATGGGAACCAACAAAACACTGAGTCTCAACCAGACTAACTTCTTATGGAGAGATTGTATGGGCTAAAGCTCAAAGGATGAAAAGGACTTGGAAAATGAAGTAAGGAGAGAAGATATTTCATGTAGAGGAAGCAACATGTGTCAAAGTCTGGGAATGAACATCTTATGGTTTAGACATCAAATGTCCCCCCAAAGTCTCATGTATTCAGAGATGAGGCTTTCAGAAGTTATCAGATTATAGGGATGCCATACTATTCAGTGAGCTAATCCACTTATGGGTTCATAGATTTCATAGCTGAATGTGATGTTGAGGATTGCTTTTTGAAAGAGGTGGGTCACTGGGACCATGACCTGGAAGAGTTCACTCTTTGCGTATCTCTTTCATCTCTCTCTGCTTGTTGGATGCCATGAAGTAAGCATCTTTCCTTTGCAGGCCCTAGAACCATGCCATTTCTGTTTTGGGATCAGTTGACCTTAGGTTACCTCTGAAACCATGAGTCAAAATAAACCTTTTTTTTCTTTAAATTGCATATGTCATATATTTTGTACCACTGTTGAAAAGGTAGCTAATGCAGAGCAGGGTTTGTTTGTGAGGCTGGAGTGTTGCTACATGCATGGGCAGTGACAAGAGATGAGGAAGGAGCAGAAGCTAGGAATCATACCATTGCAACCCTACATAAGAAAGCATTAGAATGCTACCAGAAGAGCAATAGGGAACCACCAAAAGGCATTTCAGTGGTTTTCAGCATGGACTGGTGGGACATGCTCAGAGAAACCAGTCAGGAGGCATTTCAGTATTCCAGGTTAGTGGAAAAAGATGATGATGATCTGATGGAGTAGTGTGGATATGGGGCAAAACTCCAGAGAGACAAGAGAAAAATCAGTGCACTTGGGAACTGGTCAGGTAGAGGAGCTGGATCAGGAAAAGAGAGAGGCAAAACTGAGAAGAGATCATAGTGACTTTGAAGTGCTAGTGAGACATCCAATAATGGATGTCCAGCAGGCAGGGGGACTCTTGAGTGGCAATGTGTTTCTCAAGAAGTTAGCACTGTACATCTTTAAGTTCTCCCTTCTTTTCGCCATTCCTTCCTCCACCTCCATCATGTTTACCAGATCTCTGCTCCTATGTCTCTTTCCTCTTATCAGAGGCTGTCAGCTTGTCTGCCCACATCCTTCCTATTCTCTGGTCTATCACAACTGAAGATCCCTAAGTATGTCTGAGTACAACTGTGTTCAGATGCTCCTTGACTTATGATGGGGTGTGTCATAAGGGAAAATATCGTAAGTTGAGAGTGCTCTTAATACTCGTAGTTTACCAAACATCCAAGTTTAGCCTGCCCTACTGATGCAGGACATTAGGGCATGGCAAACCAACTGTGCAAGCAGTTATGACCTATCAGTCACAGATATTTAAGGCACGCATGGGATAGCTTCTTAACCCTACACTTGATATTAATCAAAAGAATGCAAGCAGGGTTTTGATAGGACAGCCTAGATCTGATGTCAGAATAGGAGTTTAAAAGATGGCAGCTGTTGACCTTGTGATCCCTGCTTCGTTCTACCACAGTGGCCAACTCTGTGTGCAGGGCATACTTTGGCTTCTCACACATACTCTGCAAAGTACTTCTTTTCAGAGCACTTCTTTTATCCCTATTTTTACCGCTAATAAATGCAAAACACTTCGCTACTTCGTTCTGTCCAGTTGTTTGTTTAGGACAACAAGAGCAACAGTGAGTTTCCAAGGTCACATGAAAGTTAAATGCCGAGAGGGAAGTAGAATGTTGTTTTCCTGCTTCACAGGTTGAGCCCAAGTATATAAACTGGGTTCTTTGTAACACAAAAAGGGGTGCTTGAAATACTAAGCAAACAAAAGGTGTGGTCACTTGACCTGAAGATATACAGGCATCTACAAAATCTCAACTCCTTCAGCGGAGAGTCACTGTGCAGTTAACTAGCTTTCTTGCCTCATGATCAAGGCTGTGTGTGCTGACCTCTACTCCCTTTTCATTCTTATAGAAGAAAATATAACTTTACAAGTGGTGAACCCTTCAGATTTTCACCTTTCCTAATAGCCATTGAGACCAGCCCAGCTTGGAGCTGAGATATGGCTCCCTTATTAGCCAGCACAGAAATCTTCAGGGTAGGACACACTTGTTCAAACGGTGGCTGCTGATAACTGGGATCCAAGTAGAGAGCAATAAAGATTAATTACCCAGGAGGACCATCCCATACAGTCTCTACCTGTAGAGGAGCAAGTATCATGATGGGGATGGGGGAACTTCTGGGGTCCTCAACCTGCTTGATGCCCTCTCTTGGGCATAAAATCTGTGCCACATTCATCCAACAGTCACAGAACCACCCATAACTATCACAGGGATAGGACACATAGTTCAGAGCTCTTCTCATTAAGTAACTGTGTGATCTCAGGCAAGCTACTTAACCCTCTGTTCACCAGTTTCCAATTTTGTTAAACAGACACAATTAGTTCTAACTTATGGTGTTGTGTGAGAAGCTTAAAGAAGACTGTGAACACGGAAGTGTTATATCAACCATAAGTCACTGAGAAAATAAGAGGAGGTTTTATTGTCAGGAACTCTTATATCTGAGCAGCAGTCCTAGCTCTACTATGGACTACTTTGTTACAGTTTACACCATATCTTCCATTAGTTTGTGTCCTTTGAGATTGCACATGTGTCCCACAAACACTATAACTACCTTCATGAATCAAGTGGAGTCCTACTCTGTTTTTACTTACAAGTAGAGGTTTAGGGGAACATAGTCTCTGACATCAGACCTCTTCAGTTTTATCATGGGCAATGGCTATAGATAAGACATTCATGGTCCCATCCTTGAGCAGAAAGAAGGGTGGGGAAATAGGAACTTGTGCTCAGACTTTGTTTCTTCCCACCCCCAGCACCCCTTCTGCCAATATAGCAGAACACAGCTCTGAAGCCCCCTAGAAATATGCATTTTTAATATAGTTCCCAGATGATTCCACTGAGAAATTCCTTAGACAAGACTGTATCTGCACAATCAGAAACAATAGCCTTCCTGTGTTCTCTGAAATTTCACCTCAAATGGTGACAGTGCACATACTGTGAGTGGAAGGTGGAAGTGATATTTGGGAACTAGCCTCTCCATCTTTCAGATGATACCTCATGCAGGTAACCATGGAAGTCATCAAATCGCATCCATTTGCTAATGTCTGAGCCACATGAACTTGGTTTGCTCATGTAGCTAACTTCTGGAATGACCAGATCAGTGAAAGCAGAAATTGGTATCTCATAGCTGCTGTGGTGGCACACCCCTTTAATCACAGCATGTGGGATTGTGAAGCAGGAGGATCATGAGTTTGAGGCCAGTCTTGGCTACATAGTGAATTCAAGCACAGCCTCAACTACACAACAAAACTCTGTCTTTAAAAATGCCACAATAAAAGAAAGTGATGCACTGTACAGTGTCCATGTCAGCAGATGCCCATCTGACAAGGAGCTGGGCAGCTCAGATTTGAGCTCCACCCCTACTATAGATGAAGTGCAAGTGGGGAAAGAAAGAGTTCCTTGCAACCAGGGTGCAGCTCCATCTTTGAACAAGTTCAGGGACCTTCCAAAGAGCTAGAGATAAGAATGCTACCCAAATGAGCCACCACAAAGATGGCACCAGAGAACGAGTATCTCTCCCTTACCTAAGTATCTGTGTTGATCTATCTCTATACTTAATCGAATAAAGTTTGAGATTTTCCAGGCAGGGAGGAAAAACTAGTAATCAATCCAACACTGACTAAATGCTTCATTATATGCACCAGACAATTCCAAGCTCCTTCTACACTGACCCATTTAATACTTGTAGCTGAATGTACCTTGAAATCATAATGTTAAGTAAAATAAATCAGATACAGGTTAAATATCATGTGGTTACCCTAATATAAGAAACCCAAAGTATAAATAATCTAAAGAGCAAAATAAAAGATGAATAATAGGAAGCCCTGAGGTAGATGCTTTGCAGATGAGAAAGACAGCTAAAGATGGAGGGGAAAGGCTGAGGAAGGGGAAGTAAAAAGAATCAAGATGTTGCATGTGTATGTACCAACTCCCCACAATAAATGCATTTGTTATGCATCACAAACATGTATTAATCAAAATAAAATTTTAAAAGTACTTGTAGCTATAAGAAGTTAGTACTTCTTTGACCTATTTTATAGGTAAGAAAAGCAGGGCACAGGGTGAAGTAACTTGGTGGAGATTTAGATAGCTCAGGTTATGGTGCAACCATCATCATTCAGATCTCATGAGAGTTAAAGAGCCTCGTTCACCTATGACTTGTATTGAGTAGCATTGTGGCCATTCCTTGAAGATCATGGTACATAATATATTGGTTATTGTTATTGTCTAATTATTTTGTTGCTTTTTTGATAGAAGAGTGCTTTTATATTTATTTTTTATTATTTTTAAAATTTTATTTAAAGAAAGACTAAACAAAACAGAAAAAGGGTATAAATAATACATACCTTCAAAGAAAAAAATAAACTGTAAGAAATCACTAGTTTATGATTACATATTGTCCTTTTACAAATAGTTATTCAAGTTACAAAAATGAAGCATACATCAGAAAGACACTTAGCAATATGGAGAGGGCCAGAGACCCCAGGGACACACCTGTCTGAAAGAAACCAGAAACATGACAAGAGATAGAAATAAAAAAAACCTCCAGCCACTGACCCTCAAAAAATAAACACACAAGAGGTAAATACAGAAGAGAAACAGTGCAGTAATCATGCAATATTAGATACAGCATCAGCTGACATAAAGAAATACTTTCATGACCTCATAGATGAATTTAAAACTATACTTCTGATCCAAGTGAGGCAAGATATAAAATGATTAATTAAAAGAAATGATAAGCCCCTCCCAAGAGAACACAGGTGGAAGAACGGAGGAACTCAGAAAAGGAATACAAACCTTTCATGAAGAATATAAACAAAATCTAGAATACATGAAACAGATCCAAAGACACTATCAGGAAACTAAAAACTTCATTGAAAGCTGGCAAAATGCCTTGACAGAAACTAAAGGTAGCCCTTTGAAACTTGAAGAGAGATTTATGGTGTGTGATCACAAAAGAAAAGATCTCTGAAAAATAACAAGGAACCAGGAAGAAACAATACAAAGGCTAGAAGGTGACAAGAGGATTTATAACTTCAGAATAAAAAATGTGAGCAAAGAAGCAGGAGTAACTACAAATGAACTACAAAGAATATTCACAGATATAATTAAGGAAAACTTCCCAAGCATAGGAAAAAGAAATGATATCCAGATAAAAGAGGCATACAGAACTCCAGCCACCTACAGCCAAAACAGATCTACACCCAGACATATAATAATCAAGATTCCAGAAATCCACCACAAGAACAGAATATTAAAAGCAGCCAGAGAAAAGAAGCAGATTACCTACAATGAAAAAATTATCAAAATAACAACAGATTTATCAACACAAACTCTCAAATTGAGAAGAGCCGGGGGGGGGGGATAGTCCAAGCTCTGAAAGAAAATAACCTCCAACCAAGACTGATGTACCCAAAAAAACTCTCTCTCAAAATTAATGGAGAAATAAGATATTCCAAACACAAGGAGGAACCGTGGGAGTTCATGGCCACCATCACAACCCTACAAAAAATACTGAAGGACATTCCAGAGAGAGAGAGGAAAAAACAAGAGGATTCCAGCAACAGTGACAGAGAGGCCTCAGTGAATGGGCCAGACAGTGGAATGAAGGAATAAAGTGGACAAATAATGACAGAAGAATAAAATAACAGAAATGAGGCAGAGACAGTAAGCTATAATCTTTAATATAGATAGCCTTGATACACTAACAAAAAAAGAAACACAGGTAGAGTAGGCTAAGAGGCAGGATCCATCGAGATGCTCTGAATAAAAGATACACTCAACCTGAAAGAGGGTTAATAAACTGAGAGTCAAAGATGAGAAAACAATGCTATATGTGACAGGAAACCAGAGAGAAATTAGGGACAACTCGTCCAGCAGCCACAGATAGACTGGAAAGTTATGACACTTTAGGGCAGTGTAGAACTACACAGCTAGAAGAAGGACGACCTTGTCACTTTAGTGAGTAAAGGAGTACAGCTCAAGATCAAGTTCAGGGATAAAAAGGTTTAGCAACACTCAGATAGATAACAGATTGGCCTCCTAATCTAAAAACTAAAAGAGCTAGTGGGACCCAAAATATACAAAGCACCCTGAGAAAGGGTAAAGGGAGAAATTGTCTAAAAAAGGAAGGCAGAGGACATTGTTAATAGTGTATCAGGATTTAAAAGCCACAGTTGTCTTATTGCTCTGTTTAGTTTGATTATATTTTGTTGTGGTCTGTTCACCAATTTTAGATTTGAGGACACAGACAGCTAACCCAAAAATAGCAGGTTATACCATGGTAACTATCCTTAATTTCCTATTAAGTTACACTGAAACCCTGTATTACCTACATTGTCTTACTATGACTGATCTTATTTGAAGCTGGTTCGCTAGACCAATGTTTAGCCTTAACTGATTTCATTCGAATATGGTATCCTTGATAATATTAAGTCTAGGAATGGAGACAACTACTCTGAAGATGACAAGATGTAAAAGATATCCATTCTGGTTTTGATTATTAACTGCTTTCAAGCCCTACAATATCTTCAAAGTTGTGTTTTGAATAAAATAGCTATGTAATATTATGTTCAATTATATTATGCCTGATGATGTGGACAATTCTATTGAAAATAACAAGAGAAAGCGTAGTAACTACTGTAGATCACATAATATTGTAGTCCTATATGTCTCTTCCTTTTTATGTTTGTCTAGGAATTTATTTTGTTGTCTTGTCTTGATCTGTTTTTCCCTATAATACAGAAATGATAGATATGCATGTAGAGAGTCAAACATGGGAAGAATTTCTAAACTATTTACAGGAACAGATTATAAAATGCACAATGTAATGAATGGATGCTCTGAAGAAGAAGAGACACTAAGAAACCCAGTGCTAATTCTGTAGTGTTATGATATTAAATCTAGCAAAACTAACATTCACTGTTCAGAGTGATATTAGTCTAGTCTCTTATGTTCAATTTCAGCATACATAAAGACAAAGACAGCTAGTACAAAGAGACTGAGAAACATTATTGTAGACATTATTGATTTTCCCAAAATCATGTCTTGAAGACCTAAAAAGCCTTCATCATCCTGTAATGATGTGATTAGTTCTATAATGTCCAGTATATATTCAATGTGTGGGAATATGAGGACAACTATTTGGAAGAAATCTAGAGACAATAAGATAGACAGTGAAGATCTTCAGTGGGCTTGCTTTGAAATCTGTTTCTTTAAATTGCTTCCTTATAAACTGTTTTGTTCTATTTTGCTATGTTTAATCTTACCCTCTTTAAGATTAAAAAAAAACAAGTGTGTAGAACTGATAACCATATTACTAAGTTCTTGTTGGGTCATGGAGCAGAACTGTTTGCAGTCTCATTGTTTGACTATCACTTTGTATGCTTTAATTTTGTAACTCAAGCAACTATTTCTAAGATGACAGTATGTAACTTATCGACTGGTGATTTCTTACTGTTTATTTTTCTGAAATTCTGTATTGTTTCTATACTTTTTATCTGTTTTATTTTCTTTAGATTAAAAAAAGCTAAAGAAAAAATACATGTAGTAAAAAAAGTGAAGCATACAAATTGGAGATTCAAACAGCGAGATTTCAAATAGTTCTGTTCAACTATCCAACAAAAACTTAGTGATACGGTTTTCAATTCTATACACTTAAACATACATGCAGTTATCCATACCTTCACTTATGTTAGCATTAAACAAACCAAAGGAGACTAAAATTTCTCTAACAAAGAATAATAGTATCGCTGGATTTCACATCATGACACTATGGGATCAGCACTGGGTACTGTAGTGTCTGTTTTCCTTCAAAGTAATTGTTCATTTCATCATGAGTTATAAGATCAGTTTTCATAAACTGTTTATAGATTCTACACATGCATGAGTCTCAACATGTATTTCCATCCTTTCTGTGTTAGAGGGAAAAACAAAACAAAGCAAGACAAAACAAAACATATTCCTATAAACACATGAAATGAAGAACTCATATAAAACCACTGTACAAGGTGTTCTACAGTGGTTACTGTGTGGTTTCTTGTTATCTTCAATAGAATTGTCTATATCATCAGACATAGTATAATTGAATTTAGAAGTACATAACAATATTAATAAAAACAAAACTTTGTAGCTAGTGTAAAACTTCAAAAACAGATAATAATCAAGCCAGAATGGGTATTGTAGTGAATCTTGTCATCTTCAGTGTAGTTGCCTATACTCTCAGACTTGATACGATCAATCATAACAGTTTTGAATAAAATCTGTCAAAACCAAACAGCAATCAAACAAACCAGATTTAACTAAGATTAGTCACAGTAAAACAGTATACAGGCCTCCAGATTAAGTTAATAGAAAGTTGAGGATGATTACTGTACTATATCCTGTTATTTTTGGGATATCTGTCTGTGTCCTCAGATCTAGTGCAAGTAGGCTAACTGAGACAGAATATAATCTAAGCAGAGTGGTGTGAGTAATGTGGATTTTAAATCCTGATACACTACTAACAATATCGTCTGCTTCTTTTTAAAGATGATTCCTCGCCTTTCAATCCCCCAGAGTGAACTGTGCATTTTAGGGTCTCATCAACTCCCTCCATTTTTAGATTGGTCATGGGGGAAACCTGCTCTTTACCTAAGTGGTTCTGAACCATCTCTCTCCTGGACTTGATCTCTGGTTGTATTCCTTTACCTATTAAAGCCTGTCTGTTCAACCTATCTGCAGGGGTAGTTGAGTTGCTCCTATTATTCTCTGGTTCCCTGTCACATAGAGCATTGTTTTCTCATATTTGATTTTTGGTCCATAAACCCTATTTCAGATTAATTATATTTCCTATAAAGAGCATCTTGGTGGACACTACCTCATGATCTACTCTGCCTGTGTTTCTCTCTCTCTCTTTCTTTTTAGTTTATCAAGGCCATCTCTATTAGAGATTATAGCCAGCCTTTTCTGTCTCATTTCTGTTGTGCTCTTTTTCTGCCATTAGTTGTATGCTTTTCTCTTTCATTCCACTTTCTACTCCATTCATTGAGGCCTCTCTGCCACTGTTCCTGAAATCCTGGTACTTTTTCTCTCTCTAGAATGTCCTTCAGTATTCTCTGTAGGGTTGTATTGGTGGTCACAAATTCCCCCAGTTCCTCTTTGTCTTGGAAGCATCTTGTTTCTCAATTAATTTTTAGAGGCAGTTTTTCAGGGTATATCAATCTGGGCTGGAGGTTATTTTCTTTCACGGCTTGGAATACTTCACTCCAAGCTCTTCTTGATTTGATGGTCTGTGTCAAGAAGTCTGCTGTGATTTTGATGGGTTTTCCTTTATATGTGATCTGTTTCTTTTCTTTGATGGCTTTTAATATTATGTTCCTATATTGTATTTCTGAGACCTTGATTATTACATGTCTGGGTAAGGCTCTGTTTTGGTTGTAGGTGGCTGGAGTTCTGTATGCCTCATACATCTGAATATGATTTCCCTTTCCTATGCTTGGGAAGTTTTCCTTAATTATTTCTGTGAATAGCCTTTGTAGTTCCTTTGTTTGTACCCCTGCTTCTTCATTCACATTCTTTATTCTTAAGTTATAGATCCTCTTGTCATCTTCTAGCTTTTGTATTGTTACTGCCTATTGCCTTGTTATTTTTAAGAAAAATTTCCTTTCATGATCACATATTGCAAACCTGTCTTCAAGTTTTGATAGTCTATCCTTAGTTTATTTCAAACAGTTTTGCCAGCTTTCAATGGAGTTTTTATTTCCTGATAGTCTCTTTGTACATGCTTTGTATATTCTAGGTTTTCCTTATATTCTTAATTGAACATTTCTCTCCTTTTTTTGTGTTCCTCCATTCTTCTGTGTCTTCTTGAGAGGTGCTTAGCATTTCTTTTATTAATCTACTTATATCTTACTTTATTTGATTAACTATTTCACTTTTGAGCTCATCTATGAGGTCCCGAAGATATCTCTTTATGCCCACTGGTGCCATGTCTGGTATTGAATGTTTGCTGCCCTCAGTCTCTTTTGTATTTACCTGTCTTGGATCAATATTCTCAGGGCTCTGGGCGGGGGACTTTTTCTTGTTTCTTCCTCTTGTCATGTTTTTGGTTTCTTCTATACAGGTGTATACAGGAGGTCCCAGTCCCTTTCCTTGTTGGTTATGGTTCTTCTGAAGCAGCTGGCTAGGTATTTCTGCCCACTCCAGTGTGCTATTGAGGTGTAAACAGGGGCCGCATATGCTGGCCCCTCCTCTCCAGGTCAGTCAACCTGCTGAGACCTTCTCCTTATTAGTGTGCACTGCATGTAGAGAATTGGTTTGGGACAACTTATTGGGTCCCAGCCAGAGGTGTGACCCAAGCCAGGCATACCCCACCAATCTGGTCTGGGAAGGGAACAACTGACTGAAGTCACTGCTGTTCTTTGTTCCTGCCAGGCCTGCCCAATTCTAAAATATTTTTTCATTGGTGCCCCTTTCCTGTGGAAGGGTCTTATTCCCAGCACTAACTTCAGGTTAATGCAGGTCCCTTGCCAGCTCCATTCTCCATTGGACTTGGGGACTTCTGACTTCAGTGCGACTGCACTTCCAGCGAGTTGAAGTGGCCAGAATTCAGGCGACTCAATGAGTTGTGGCCATGTGAGTTTGGGTACTGCAGCAAGAGCACCGAATCTTAGCTGCTCCAGTAATAGCCCCAGGACTGCATGTTTGACTGGTTCTTCTTCCTTTAGTTTCTACTGGGTCAAGAGGATCCATCTCCCTCTGTCTGGGCCTTACCATGATGTTTTATTTCAGCATCTGAGTTGACTGTCTCAGGGAGCCTATGTATTCTGTTCTTACCTATCCACAATCTTTTTATCTATATTTGATTTATTAATATCTACTTGTTTTATATTAAAATGAAAAATAAAGATTTAATAAAAAAAGTATTTGTTGTCATTCACACTGACATTCATTATGGGTAAGCAGCTGAGTTCCAGGATCCAGGCTGGGGAAGCAGCTATCATCTTATGATGATGATGCTACCATCTTCCACTTCAGTGAAATTCCATCTTATGATGACGATGCTATCATCTTCCATATCACTAAAACTGTGAAAGAAAAAGCTAGATATTCAAAGAACTTCAGTGAAATGCTTAAGTCCACATGTGACCTCTGTCACTTCTTTGGCCAGAAGATAGACACATCTACCCTCAAGGGAGTAGGGGCATATAATCTTCTGTGAAGCCAGCAGTGCCAAAACCTTGTCTCTCACTTTCCCAGAGCCTGTAAAGAGTCAACAGTACGTTTCTGGGTTTGCAGGCTGACACTGTTCATCACTGTGTTCCACTGAATCTTCTATTTCCCTCAAGAGAAATGACTGGAAAGCCACTCCTATGAGACAGCTAGTAGCTGGCATGGTTTGGAGAAGGTAGAAAATATATGGAGCAGAGGTCTTTCCTTGCCTGTCTGTGTCGCTCATGTGACTCTTGCTGCTTAATCTCTTGGCATCTCGGTTAAGTCCAAGTCCAGAGGCTCCTTCTGACCTCTGATTTCACCAACGTCAAACTACATATGATTCTAGTGAACTGCACTTCATCCCAGCCCTGTCACTAGCTCAGGCTCATGGGAAAACTTTTCTATGCAGTTTCAAGTGCTGAGACACACAGTAGAGGAAACAGAAAAGCAAAAGATAAATTAGAACTCCTTTGTTCTAATGAACAGAGAACAATGTCAGATGGTCAGTTTTGTATGTAAAGCCCCCACAACAATACTACCAAGATGATGTCAGGAAACTGAGGAAGAGCTGATGGCCAGAATTCTGGGAGGCACCGTCCTTGGCTACAGTGGGAGAGTTGAAAGTGAAATGCTCTGCCAAGTGTTGTCTCCACCAAAACTAATATTTTTAAATTATTTTTTAAAGAGAATAAAACAAAAGAGAAGAGAACAAAGCAAATCAGAAAGGAGCAATTCGAGCAACACAGCACTTCACAACAAGACAACCAGACAGCAACCATAATGTCTCTTTTCTTCAAATTAGTTGAAAATATCTTCACACACAATAATATCAAACTTAACAATATAGTATAAAACCATTCAAAAGAATGAAAGCATAATAGGAATTCAAGACCAAAAAACAGGAAATGAACAATGACTACTATAATGTCTCATTTTCCTCAAAGAATTTGAGAAAATATGTGTGAGTATATCATACATATTAAAATCCAATAAGATAAAACATGGTAGAACCAATGGAAACAGAAGAACCAAAACATATTTAAGACTTCAAAGCAAGATGACATTAAATCAGCAATGGCTACCATAATGTCTTGTTTTCTTCAAAATAGCTTTTCATACCATCATACATAATAAAGTCAAACAAAACAGAATAAAACCAATCAACTAATTAATGAAAGCATTATAAGACTTCAAAGCAATATAATAGGAAACCATGATTACCATAAAATATTCCATTATATTCAATATAGCTGCACCTACCATCTGAAAATGTAAAATATAACAAAACAAGACAGAACAAAGCCAAACCTAACAAAATTATGTAAACAATGCAAAAGTTCAAGAGAATACAATAAGAACTTGATAGTAGTTTCCACCTCCCCCTCCCCTCAGGTGTTTCCTCCCCTTTGCTCTTACATTAACTATTTTGCTTTTGGATCACATTAACTCTTTCTGTTTCTTATGCTAGGGTTCGCATATATGAGTTTGAACTGTTTCAGCCATGAACATGATCTCCAGTTGCGTCTATTTACCTACAGGAACCTTGAGATTATTCTACTTTATAGCTGGGTAGCTTTCCACTGTATGAAAATACATATCTTTCTTATCCATTCTGCAGTTGATAGGCAAGTAACTCTTGTTTTTTTTTTTTTTTTTTTTTTTTTTTTTGGATTTTTTTGTTTGGCCTCCTGTCACATGGAACAATTGTTTTCTCTCCTTTGATTTTCAATCTATGAATTTCCTTTCCAGTTAGGTGTGTCTTGTATACAGTATAACGATGGATCTTGTTTCTTGATCCACTCTCCCTGTGTTTCTTTTTATTGCTGACCTGAGGCCATCTACATTAATGGTTACAACCACCATACGTTGGTTTGTCTCTGCCCTGTTATCCTACTGATGTTGGCCTTCCACTTTCTCCCTTCATTCAATTGCCTGTGTTGTTTGGTGATCCTCCTCTGTTGTTGTTCCTGAAACCATGATCACATTTATCTCTCTCTAGAATATCCTTTAGCACTCTCTGCAGGGTTTGGTAGTCAGTTGTTATTTATCATGGAAGCATCTTATTTTCCCATCAATTTTGAAAGATAGCTTTGTTGGGTAGATCAATCTGAGTTAGAAGTTGTTTTCTTTCAAGATTTGAAACAGTTCATTCTAAACTCTTCTTGACTTGATGGTTTGTGCTGACAAGTCTGCTGTGATTCTGATTCATTTTCCTTTATAGGTAATCTGTCTCTTCCCTCTAACAGCTTTTGATATTCTTTTCTTGTGCTGAATTTCTGGGATCTTGATTGTTATATGTCTGGGTATAGATTTACTTTGGTTATGGCTAGTTGGAGTCCTATATCCCTCACTTATCTGCATGCCAGATCCATTTCTCATGTCTGGGAATTTTTCTTCTATTACTTCTGTGAATATCCTTTTAATATCATTTGTAATGACCCATGCTTCTTCATTTATACCTATCACTCTTAAATTATGCTTCTTTGCATCATCTTGCAGTTGTTGAGTTGTTATTTCATGATTCTGTGTTATTTTTAAGAGATCTTTTCTTTCACAATCACTAGCTGCAATTCTGTCTTCAAGATTTGAAAGTCTATCAGTATCTTTCAAGAAGTTTTGCCAGATTTTATTGAATTTTTAATTTCCTGCACCTCTCTTTGCATCGTAATTCCTTTCTACATTCATTCAAGATTTCCATCATTTTCCTATGCTCCTCTTTATTGTCTATGTCTTCTTTAGACCTGCTGAACAATTCTTTCAGTATGTTTGTGATTTCTTCTTTTATCTGAGATGTTATTTCTGATTTGACTGCTTTTACAATCTCATAAAGTTGTTTCCTTACATCATTTGCTATCCTCTCAGAGATTTCAGGTGTGTGACTATTGTTTTCTTCCATGACCATGTCTCCCAGACTCATTGTGTGTGGGCTAGGAGCCCAACTTTGCCTTTTTCTCCTTCATCTTGATATTCTCCTGGGTTCCTCCCAGCAAGCTGGTTGTAAGGTCCCAGGCACTTCCCACGTTGGCTGCCCCTAGGCAGTTTAGGGGAATGGGACAGGCACCTGGGTTCCTCTAATTCCAGATTTACAAGCACATAGCTGGGTGTGCAGGGGGGCTTCTTCAGTGCTATGTAGTTATGATGGGGCTTCACTGATGACCAGGAGTGCATGTAGGTGGGGCTGCTTCTCTAAGCCTCTGTGTCTACACTGGAAATCCCATGATGGTGAGAGAAACACAGGGTTACGTTTGTCTAATTCTGCTATTGGATGGTGGCTGTCTGAGGGGAACAAGGGCCTTGAAAGGTGGCCTATGGATGCCCAGGTCTTACCTGGCTGTGTGTCCCTGCTCTTGCTGCTTGCCTGCAACTCTGATGGCAGTTCCCTGAAGGTGAAGGTGGATCTGCTGGCTTTTTCTGCCCACAGTAGCCACCTGTAGGATGTGAGCTTTTGATGGCAGTGCACAGCAGACAGAGGTGGATCTGTCTGCTTCCTTCCATCTCTGCTGGGCATGTGGAGGAAAGGGACTTCCAGTGGCAGTTCCCAGCAGGCAGAGGCAGGTCTTCTGGTTCTCTCTGCCCAAGCTAGGTGTGCATAGGAAATGGCCTTCTGGTGCTGGTGCCCGGCAGGCAGAGGTAGATTTCCTAGTTCTCTCTGCCCATGCTGGGCATGTGGAGGATAAGGCCTTCCAGTGGTGGCATCTGGCAGGCAGAGGCCCACCAAAACTAATGTTAAAGTTTGTTCCTCCATACAGCAGTGCCAGGAGTAGGGCCTGGTGGGAGGTATGTAATTCATGGCTGTGCAGTACACATAAATTGATCAACACCCTTTCTAATGGGAATATATTAACTACTGTGGAGCTGGGCCCCTCACTTTTTCTCTTCCACACAAGCTCAGTTCCACTTCTACTTTCTTCTATGAATTGAAGCAACATGATGCCCTCACAAGAAGCCAAGTAAATGTCAGTGATATGCTTTAGATTTTTCTAGCCTTTGGAACCATGAGCCAAAATAAACCTCTTTCCTTTATGAATTGTCCAATCACAGATATTATAGTATAGAAACAGAAAAAAGAGTAAGACAGAATTCTTACTCTTCCTGCTGCTAACAAGTCACTGTCTCTTCAGCCTGTCTTCTCCACTGGACTCTGAGCTCATTGAAGGAAAAAGTATCAGAGTCATCTCTATATTCTCTGCACCTGACATGGGTTTGGAATGGAAAGGCACATCAAGAATATTTTGGGGTTGGGCTAGTAGCAGAGTTTTCAGAACATGGTGGATATGACTAGGCTGGTTTAGGCCCCTCTCACTATAGGTTCCTATCTCATGCTGAGTCAGGTATATCTGTGGTTCCCTCAACTGAGCCTCACTCTCTCCTTTTCAAATGTGACACCAAGTCCTGGACTTTGGTTCCATGAAAGGTGATTAAAAAGGAACAAATCCTGTGGGTGGCCAATGTTTTTGCCTCAGGCACACTCCTATGGTATTCCTTTGACATTCTATACTATTTTCCTTTAGGTACTAGCTTTGAACTTATCCGAAACATTCTTATCTTCACCCTTGATTTGACTATGTCCAATCCATGCTGAGGGCCTTTTCCTTATAAAGGATTTTACTGAAATCCCTCTGCCCACAATTTGAATTAAGATCCCACTGCTATATACTCTTTTTAAAAAGTATTTTAAAGAGAAGAAAACAAAAAAATCAAGAAGCAAAAAAACAACTAAAAAACAGGAGAACCAGTGCTCCCAAGATCCAGCCATGTGGAACTTAGGTAGCTTATTTGCCTGCCCTCTTGTTAAGTGCCCCTGGCATGGGCCAGGAGGAGGGCAAGCACTCCTGAGATCCGGCCATGGTGGAACTTAGTCAGCTTATTCACCTGCCATCTAAGTAAGTGCACCTGGTGTGGGCCAGGAGGAGAACCAGTGCTCCCAAGATCCAGCCATGATGGAATGTAGGCAGCCTATTTGTCCGCCTTCTTGGTATGCACCCCTGGCATGGGCCAAGAGGAGAACCAGTGGCTCCCACAAGGCTACCAGCATGCAGGCTGAGAATCAAACACTCCCCTCCCAGCAACTGGGGATAGATGTCTCAGCATATCTTGGGAGGACCACCATATGCAATACAGCAAGTATGGGGGATTTCCTTCTTTCTTCTCTTTGAAGGCAAAGGTTGTCTTCACTGTTTTGTTTTGCTATGTTTATTTACTCTATTCAATACTCTCTTTCAATTGGTTTTATAATGTTCTGTTTTTGGCTTGATTTTGCTATATCTAACTGACTGGATAACTATTGTGAAGATAATGAGACATACTATAGTATCTATTACTACTTTCCCAGTATCCTGCTGTGAAGTTCTGTACCAATTTCACTGCATTGTCTTGATTGTCTTCGTTCTGTTGTATTTTTACTACTTTCAAAATAAAATTTTAAAAACAACAACAACAAAAGCAAAGTGGCAATTATCATTATTAACAGATACCATGATACTCCACATTATAAGACCCCAAAAACTTCACCAATAGACTTCTAGACTTAATAAGCAAATTCAGTGGTGTAGCTGGGTGGAAAGTCAATGGCATTCCTGTACACAATCAAAAACTCACTGAGAGAGAAATTAGGGAAACCACACCTTTCACAATAACATGCTATGTACTCTTAAAGCCTCTGTTATTTTTATTTAGAGCATTTATCACACTTCATATTTAGCGAGTATTCTGATGAATGGTTTGTTTAATATTTGTCTCTCCCAATAGACCATAATTTTGTGAGGTCAGGGAGAAATATCCTCATATCTAACACAATGCTTGACACATTGGAGGCTCATCAAGTGTATATTTAAAAAATAGATAAATCCTTGAGTGGCCGAGGAAATGTCTAACTCTAAAGGTGCCATTATTCCTTTGGTGCTTAATGCTTCAAGTGAAACTCAATGATATTCTTTTCTCTCTCCCAGTGACTCACACACCCACTTATTCATCTTCTTTCTTTTTCCTCTCCACCTTTTTCCTTTCTTCCTCCCTTCTACATAAAGCAATCTCTAGGAAACAACCGAGTAGAACCTTCAAATCTCAGATCCAAAAGAGCAGAGAATATGGAAGTTTATCTAGCTCTACTTCATTTCCACTGCTACCAGTATCTGATGTCCTTAAGCCTCTCTTCAGCATCTTTAACAGTTGTTTTCAAGGTTTCTGTTTGCACACCCCCAGTCACAGAGAGATCACTATTCCCAAAGAAGGAAAAGTCTGAGCTTTCTCCAATATTATTTGATATCTGAATTTTTTTATTTTTAAATTTTTTATTATCTAGAGAATAATTTATTAGTTTAAATAAGCACAACCATATAGAGAAGATTTTATGTTATTTTATACAGTATGTTACCTCTGTACAAATGGGAAAAAAGTTAAATGTAATGTTTCTAGACCAATATGTCTGTTAATTTCTGTACAATGCCAACTCAACACAATAAATTGGTCTAGTTTTTCCAGAGTTGTCAACACAGTTAAAACTACCAAAAATTCAAATTATGTATATAGTATGTATATATTTATATAAGAAATCCAGTAACAGTAGTGCGTTATGCTTCAATAGCAGCAACAGATTTTCCAGGTTCTTCAATCATCTGAACAAAGTTATACAGATACCTAATGCACTGCATTAAAAAGAAAGGAAAAGAAAAGAAAAGACCTGGCGCCATTTTGTATTAGCTTCTTAATCATTATCTGGAAGGAAAAAATTCTAGAATAGCAACACTAAAACAACTCTAATAAAGTGCAGTCACCACCGCATAAGATATTTTATATTCTCAGAGATATGATATATTACTGTCCTACATTTATAATACTAGAGGATACAATTTAAAAATAATTATTTCAGACTTGATTCTACTTTTTCAGCAGAGGACCCAAGGTATGGTATGACACAGCTCTCTAAAGAAATGTACTGTCTTGGATAGGATTTTTTTCTTTAATGGCACAGTTTAAGTACTCACTTTCTGCATGAACAATAGCTTCTCCTATATGTTTTGGACTGTGCTGTCAAAATTCAAGTCCCATCTCAGGAGAATGGCATAGGTCCAGGGAAAAGCTCTGTCCCTCAGTGGCCCCATTGGACAAAAGTGTGAGGAGCTCCAATGTGTGTGTTTGTGTGTGTAAAACATGGTAAAATATTAATGATTAACATGGTGGATGGAGTTACATATAATTTCTATTTCCTTGTCTCTATTTTCCAGTACTTTCTAAGTTTTGTACATTAAATACATCTAGTAATGAAGTACTTATCTGAGCAAGCCATACTATGAATGGACCTTAACAACATTATGCTAAGTGAAAAAAGTTCATTACAGAAGACCATATATAATTCCACATATATGAAGTGTCCAGGTGGATGAATCTATAGTAATAGAAATTAGACTAGTGGTCTAAAGGTAGGGGGATTAGGGTGATAGCTAAAGGGCATAGGGATTGTTTGGGGGGATAAAATGTTCTAAAATTGCAATAGTTGTATAATTCTGTGAATGTACTAAAAGCCATTAAATTTTAAAGGAATAAATTGTATGGTATGTGAATTACATCTCAAGAAAGCTATTTTTTAAAATATAGTGAAATCTAACTTTGAAAGCTACATTTGCTTTTATGATCTGAGTAAATGCAATTAGAAATATTTTTTAAAGAAAGAGAGGAAAAGAGGAGAAAAAAAGAAAAACAAGGAGGAAAGAAAAGAGAGTGGCTTAGAGGTACACCCAGGGGTATCCCCATCACAGGAGCCGCTAGCTCTCCTCTTCCTAGACCCAGGTTCTGCAGGCTAGGGAGAGGGAGGCTGATGCCCACACACAACTATACAGTTGGAACACCACCACCTGCTGACAGTCTCTGAGGCACACTCACTTGGCACATGATATGGCCGAGGCCAGCTCTGAGCAGTCCTCAAGACCTAGGATTCTTGTCCTTGCCCATTCATTCATTGCTGGTTTATCTGATGGAAGAAATGCCATACAACCAAGGGGCTGTTGGCCTGGAGGCTGGCTCTGCCCTTGCTTGCTACATTACCTTGGACGATAATGCAGTGATAGCAAATATCTGTTGGACACTAACAATGAGCCAGTCATTTTTCTAAGCTTTTTATGTGTGTTACCTCCTTGAATCCTCATAATCTTGTAAGGCAGATGCTGTTAATAGCTATAACTTACTGAAAACCCAGGCCAGCTGGAAAGAGCTAAGCGCAAGTCAGGCCCATTTTATCCTACCATTTCTTCCAGCTTGCTTTCAAGCCCATTTGGATGACTCACTATGGCTTGCGACATTGTATATTAGCTATCATGCTACAATCAAAAGATCCCTGGATGACAGGGAGGGGAGTCTATGACATCTTGGATGATCTGGGATGAGTTCTTGTCCTCTTTTGGCCCCTGCAGTAGATACTGAGGGAAACCTCTAAAGGCCACATTGGCTTAAAGTATCTATAGATATGATCTTCTTTTGTAGTCTAGGTTGGCTTATAATTCATGTAAATCTTCCTGCTTTAGCCTCCTGAGTGCTAGGCTTATAGGCATGTACCACTACATACACTCCAACTCAAATTTAAACAGAACACATAGTTCCTAAGAAATATATAGTATCCTCTGGTAGCCACAGAGATTGGCTACAGGAGCTCTCTCAGATACCCAAATCTTCATATGCTCAAGTTCCTTATACAACATAGCATGGTATTTATATATAACCTGTTCATAGTATCCTGTATTCTTCATATCAGGATGGCTTGTAATGCTTAATAAATGTAAATACTGCATAAATAGCTCTTATACTATATTGTTTATAGACTAATGATAAGAAGGCCATGCACATTCAATAAAGACACAGTTTTTTTCCTAAATATTTTTAATTTTATTTTTATTAGTACATATTGATCACATTTATCATAGGAATTTGTACTTGTGCATAATACATATTAATTCTTTTTGCCATTCCCCTCTCATTCTTCAAACTTTCTTCACTTTCCATTTACAAAAGCTTTGTATCCATTTTTCCTTTTCATTCTCTTCTTATCCTTTTCCCTCCAATACCTTTCCCCTCCCTGCTCCCTTGTTTTCTTTCCCATTTGAACATATTCTTCCTATTTTATAATACCTATCCTCCAATGTGCTATTTATTTACATTTTTATTACTCACACAATAGAAACAATACAATATTTAAATGTGTATCTGATTTATTTCACTTAAGATTATGATCTTGAAGGGCATCCATTTTTCTACAAATAACTCACGTTTATCCTTATTTAAGGTAGAGAAGTACTCGCTTACATATAAACACCACATTTTCTTTTTTTATTTAAAGAGAAAGAAACAAAAAATGGAGAAAATAAAGGGAAGAAATAATACAGAATTACAGAAAAATAAGCAATAAAAAATCACTAGTTGATAAATTACATATAGTCAGAAACAATTGTTCAAGTTACAAAATTAAAGCATATAAAGTGACATTCAAATAGTGACACTGCCAACAGTTCTTCACCATGATCAAACAAAAACTTAGTAATATGGTTATCAGTCCTACATACTTGTTTTTTATCTTAAAGAGGGTAAGATTAAACATCAAAACAGAACAAAACAGTTCAAAAAGAAACAATTTAAAGAAATACAGATTTCAAAGCAAGTCCACTGAAGATCTTCACTGTCTATCTTATTGTCTCTAGTTTTCTTCCAAATAGTTGTCCCCATCTTCACACACATTGAATAGATACTGCATATTATAGAGCTAATCAAATCATTACAGGATGATGAAGGCTTTTTATGTCTTTAGGATCTGACATTGGGGAAATCAATAATGACTACCATAATGTTTCTCATTTTCTTCATAGTAGCTGTCCTTATCTTTATGTATGCTGAAATTGAACTTGAGAGACTAGTCTAATATCACTCTGAACAGTGAATAATAGTATTGCTAG
Organism: Cavia porcellus; assembly: GCF_034190915.1. Classification (NCBI taxonomy): domain Eukaryota; kingdom Metazoa; phylum Chordata; class Mammalia; order Rodentia; family Caviidae; genus Cavia; species Cavia porcellus. The sequence continues at coordinate 34,651,788 of NW_026947486.1, read as the reverse complement.
ATTTTATATCATAATGTCACAGAATTAGCATTGGGTTTCTTAGTATCTCTTCTTCTTCAGAGTAATCTGTTCATTGCATCTTGCACTATACAACCTGTTCACGTACATAGTTTAAAAAATTCTTCCCATGTGTGAATTTCTATATTTATATCTATCCTCTCCATATTATAGGGAAAAACAGATCATAAAAAGACAACAAAAGAAATTCCTAGAAAAACATGCAATGAAAAAGACACATAAGACCACAATATTAGGTGATCTTCTGTAGTTACTATGCTTTCTCTTGTTATTTTCAATAGACTTGTTCACATGATCAGGCTTAATATAGTTAAGCATAGTATTACATAGCTATTTTATAAAAGCGCAACTTTGAAAACATTGTAAGACTTGAGAGTGGTTAATAATCAAAACCGGTATAGATATCTTTTACATCTTGTCATCTTCAGAGTAGGTGCCTCTGCTTTTAGACTTTGATACTATCAAGCATACCAAATTCAAATAAAATCAGCCAAGGCAAAACCACAATCTAACAAACCAGATTCAAATATGATCAGTCATAGTAAGTCAATGTAAGTAATACAGGGTTTCAGTTTAAGTTAATAGGAAACTAAGGATAGTTACCATGGTATAACCTGCTATTTTTGGGTTAGATGTCTGTGCCCTCAAATCTGACATGGGTGGACAGACCGGAACAAAATACAATCAAACTAAACAGAGCGATAAGACTACTGTGACTTTTAAATCCTGATACACTATTAACAATGACTTCTACTTTCCTTTTTAGGCTATTTTTCACCTTTCCCATTCTCAGGATGCTTTGTATGTTTTGGGTCTCACTAGCCCCTTTAGTTTTTAGATTAGGGGGCAAGCCCATTGTCTATCTGAGTGTTGCTGAACCTTTCTACCTCTGAGCTTGATCTTGAGCTATACACCTTTACTCACTAAAGTCATAGAGTTTTCCTTCCTTCCAGCTGTATAGATCGGAAAGCTATGACACTTTTGGGCAGTTCTTCCATCTGTGTTCTCTTGGGAGGGGCTTAAAATTTCTTTAATTAATCTTTTTATATCTTGCCTCACTTGGATCAGAAGTACGGTTTTAAATTCATCTATGAGGTCATGAAGGTATTTCTTTTCATTCACTGATGCTGTGTCTAGAATTGGATGGTTACTGCACTTGTTCTCTTCTGTATTTCCTTCTCTCGAGCTTATTTTCCCAGGCTCAGGAGCTGGAGTTTTTTCTATTTCTATCTTTTGTCATGTTTCTGGTTTCTTTCAGACTGGGTGTCCTGAGGGTCTCTGGCCCTCTCCGTATTGCTTAGGGTCTTTCCAAAGAATGCTGACTGGAGTTTTTGCTGCCCTCCCCAATTTGCTGTGTGCAGGCTAGCCTCGAGCTTCTGTGCCAGTCAATCCGCAAGTTAAGCTGTACCTTGTGGATGTCACAGTGTTGTGACAATTTTGTACCTGCTTATTGGGTCCCAACCGGAGTCATAGCTCAGTCCCAGCATATCCTGCCAATTCTCTCTGTGCAATGGGCGGCTGACTGATGTCACCATGGCACCGGGCTCTTCCCAATTCCAAGATGTCCTCCACCAGTCCTCTCTGTGTCACTGATGCCACCACAGTGCCAGGCTCTGCCCAATTCCAAGATGTCCTCCAGCCAGTGACAGCAGCCTCGGGACCCAGTCCCTATCACTCACCGAGAATCAATGCAGATATTCCTTTTGGGTCCACTGCACACTGCGCTGTGTGTCTTCACTACATTCCCAGCACAGCATGGATTGGTCAGAAAACTCTGCTGTGTCTGGCTTTGGAGCCCAGGAGCTTCTCTCAGTCTCCTCTGGTACAGCCAGGTTGCTCTGGCTGCTTCGCAGTGCCCCATGTCCCAATTTCCAGCAGTCGCCAAGAGCCATTATAGCTCTTCCCCTTGGATCCACTGCTCACTGCACCGCATCCTCCCATTAAGGGCCCAGGATTCACTGACTCCTGTTATCAGCGGTCTCAGCATGACCTCGGATCCTCTGGGCATGCCTAGTACAGTGTGGAATGGGTTTTAGTGAGCACGTAGGGCTTCAGCCCTCCACCTGTGGTTTTCCTTCCTCTTCCTAGTTTTATTTTTCCCTTTGGTTACCACCTTGGTTAATAAGAACCATTATCCATTCGTCTGGCCCTCTTCATGTTGTCATATTGTAGCATCCGATCTGATTTCTCTACAGAGATTCTGCATCCAGCCCGCTAGCAAGCTGCCATTTTTTCTCTTTCCTAAATACCACATTTTCTTTATCCATTCACCTTTTGATGGACATCTAGGCTATTTACAAGATTTAGCTATTATAAATCATACTGCTATAAACATCAGAGTGCATATATCACTGTAATACGATGCTTTTAACTCTATGGGGGAACAAGTGAGTCAAATATAACCTTTAGTTTTAGTTCTGTGAGAATTACCCATATTGATTTCTATAGTGATTTTACTAGTTTAAATCAGGAGTGGAAAAAGATTCCTTTTTCCCAGAGTCTTGCCAGCATTTGTTATTTGTGATTTTGTGATGACAGTCATTCTTTCTGGAGTGAGATGGAATTTCAGTGTTTTAACTTGTATTTCCCAAATGACAAGTGATGTTGAAGATAGTTTCAGAGATTGTCTTGGTTACTTTCCTCATTGCTGAGACAAAATACCTGACACTAAAGTTAAAGGAGGAAAGGGATATTTGGCTCACAGTTTGTAAAGATTTCAGTATATTGTTGGCTGGTTCTAAGGCAGGGTAGCCTGGCAGAAGGACATCACAGAAGAGAAACAGTTAATGGAAGAAGAAGCAAGTAGTGAAGTAGCAAGTGACAAGCAACAAGTGATGACTCTCTTTCTGTCCCTTATATCCTATCCAGGCTACCCACCCTTGGATAGCACTCACATCTAGGGTAGGGCATTTTTAATTCTATCATACCACCATGAATAAATAACAGCATCACATTCTTGATCCCAGCAGCATACACTCTCGATCCAGTCACCTATGAAAAGTTCCACCTGTACCTATATGAAGCATTGAGGGGACATCTAGATAAAAGCCATAACACATGTATGTCCTTGCTGTTTGTATTTCCTCGTCTGAAAAAGTGTCTATTCATTTCAGATTCCCATTTTTGTATTGGACACTTAAATTTAGGGGGGTCTAACTTTTTGAGTTCTTTATATAATCTATATGTTAGTTTTTTTGTCTAGGAATAGCTGGTGAAATTTTTTCCCATTCTATGAGTTGTCTTTTCACTCTCTTGATGGTTACTTTTGCTGCACAAAGCTTTTTAATTTGATGTGACACCAGCTATTGATTCTTTATAGTATTTCTTGTGCAATTGGGGTTTTGTTATAAATTGTTTGCCTACAATATCTTATAGATTTTTATGTATTCTATCTTCTAGCAGATTAAGTATTTCTGTTTTCATATTTAGATGTTTGATCCATTTTAGTTTTAGTTTAGTGAATGGTGAGAGGTAAGGGTCTACATTCAATTTTCAGCATGTGGAAAGTCAGATTTCCCAGCACCTTTTATTGAAGAGGATATCTTTTTTCCAGTGAAAATGTTTGGGTCCTTTGCCAAAGATAAGGTAACTGAGTGTGCTTGGAGATTTTTCTTCGTCTTCTATTCTGTTTCAGTGATCCTCAGGTTTTTTTCCTGTACCATGCTGTTTTTATCATAATAGCTTTATGATATGACTTCAAATCGAGGCCTCCTGCTTTGCCCTCATTGCTCAGAATTGCTTTTACTATTTTAGTTATCGTCTTGTTCCAAATGAAATTTAGGATTGTTTTCTCTAGTTCCATAGGGTATGTTCTTGCTATTTTGAATAGACTGCATTGAATCTGTGTAACAGTTTTGTAAGAATGGCAATTTTCACTATATTGTTTCTGCCTATCAAAGAACAAGAGATATCTTTCCATTTTCTGATATCCACTTTGATCTTCTTTTTCAGAGTATTATAGTTCTCTATGTGTACGTCTTTCAGTTTGTATGTTAGGTTGATTCCTATGTATTTCATTTACATTGATGCTATTATGAAAGTTTCACTAATTTTAATTTCAGTGAGCTTGTCATCCGGGGACAGGAATGTTATTGATTTTTGAGTGTTGACTTTGTATCACAATATGCCATTAAATTTGGTTATTAATTATAAGAGTATTTTGGTGCAGTTTTTGGGGACTTCTATGTAAATCAGCAAAAAATGATAATTTAAAATCTTCCTTTCCTTTCTTTATTTCTATTGTTTATTTCTCTTGTCTAATTGCTCTGCCTAATATTTGCAGAAATATATTGAGCAGCAGTGGTGATAATGGGCATCTTTGTCTTGTTCCTGATTTTAACCTTCGGTTTTTGACCATTTAGTATGATGCTGGCTGTTGGTTTATCATATATGGCTTTATCAGATTGAGATAAAGACCATTTATTCTAATTTTCTGTAGAGTATTTTTATATCATGAATAGGTATTGGACATTGTCACATACGTTTTCTGCATCTTTTAAGATGACTGTGTGATTTTTGTCTTTAGCTTGTTGAAACGATGTATTGCATTTATTGATTTGCATATATTGAGCCATCCTTGCATCCCTGGGATGAATCTTACTTGCTCATGATATATAATCTTGATGATTTGCTGAGTTCTGTATGCCAATATTTTACTGAGGAATTTTGAATCTATGTTTCTTAAGGAGATAGTCCTGCAGTTTTCTTTTTTGATTGGATCCTTCTCTAGTTTGGGTATTCAGGTAATGCTTGTTTCCAGGAGTGAGTCTGAGAGTATTGCTTCCCTTTCAATTTCATTAAGGAGTTTGAGGAGTAGTGGCATTAGATCTTCACTAAAGTTCTTGTAGAATTCAACAGTGAATCCATTAGGACCTGGGATTTGCTTTGTTAGTAGGTTTTTAAGTTACTTGTTCAATTTCATTGACTGATATTGGGTTACTTAGAATTTTTATAACTTCTTCATTAGGTTTTGACTTTTTCTCTTTGAGACAGAATTTCACTATGTATTTCAGGATGGTCTTGAACTCAGTTTGTACCATAGGCTGGCATTGAACTTACAATGATCCTTTTGCCTCAGCCTCTCAAGTGCTAGACTTACAGATATATACCATCATGCCCAAACAGCTTTGGTAATTAATATATATCTGCAATTTGTCCATTTAGGTGGCATTTTCTATCTTATTAGAATTGTGCCTACTAGTTTTTGACAGAGCCACACATTTCTAGGAGTTTAGATGGTCTGGCTTCCTTGGACCAAAGTTACCCAGAACTTCCTGAAGTTCTATCTCCTTGTAAGCCCAAATTTCAGCTTTATTCCTTCCATTTTCTTCATTTCTAAGGGGCCCTGCAAAGCAAAGAATATTCTCTTCTCCACACTGCTGGAAAAAACAGCAGACCCATTCTGGAAAGTGGATTAAAATTCTATCAAAGATTTCATCTTAGGATAACACACCAAGTTCCGTACACATTTTCAGCCACTGGTCTGCACAGGCTCTCTATAGGCAAACTGCAATTGACACTATCAAATCTGAGAAATAAACACTGTGCTCACTAGTATTTGACAGAGACACACACTCCAAAGTGTTTAGATGTGCTGGATTCCTTGAACCAAAGTTATCCAGAAGTTTCTGAAAATCTTCCACCTTGCAAGCCCAAATTACATCTCTATTCCTTCCCATTTGTTCATTCCTGTGGGGCCCTAGGAAACAGAATATACTTGTCTTCACACTGTTTTTAGCACATCAGATCCATTCTTCAAAGTTACAAACCTACTAGAGAGTTCTTCTTAGGGTAACACTCACTCTTATGCTTTGTGCCTCATGTGGTCATGGGGATGGGCCTTTCAAAGGCAGCTGAGTCTAGCTTTTATGACTGGTTCATTGTTTAGTACTTCAATTGATGGTGTGAATGCTGCACCCCCCACAGTGGCAGGTAGCCAGCATACAATATGAAGGAAGGAAGGAGGTGTGCTTTCACCTTTTGCCTTTTTGCTCTTGTGACTTCTGGTATCTGCTGCAGCCACCATCTCGCCTCTTAGCCATGGCATCCTACCTTGAAGTCAGCAGAATATGGACTGAAACCTCCCAAAACCATAGGTTAAATAAATATTTCCTTGCTTCATTTTGGGTTTCAAGCATTTTGTCTCAGCAATGAGAGAAAAGTAACCAAGACACTTACCAAGCTTACCAAGACACTTACTTCTCCGCCACTGATTTGCACAGGTTCTTTATAGGCAAACAGATATTCACATTAGTAAACCTGAGAAATGAACACTGTTCCCACTGGTCCTTGAAAGAGCTACATTCTCCAAAGAGTTCAGATGTGCTGGCTTCTTTGGCCCAAATTTATCCAGAAGTTCCTAAACTTCTACCTCCTTTCAAGCCCTCCTTGCAAACTGCAGTTCTATTCCTTTCCCTCCAGTCATTGCTATGGGGCCCTTGAAAGCACAGAATATCCTGGTGTCCACACTGCTGGACGAAAAGCAGACCCATGCTGGAAAGTGGATTATAATTCTACCAGAGAGGCCTTCTTAAGGTAACACTCACCAAGCTCCAAATAGATTCTCAGCCACTGGTCTGCCCAGGCTTTCAATAGCAAAAGTGCCATTGACACTACCATACCTGAGAAATGAACACTGTGCCCACTAGTACTTGATGGAGGCACACACACTCCAAAGAGTTCAGATGTTCTGGATTTCTTGGACCAAAGTTGTCTAGAAGTTTCTGAAGCTCTACTTCCATGTAACCCCATATTGCCTTTTTATTCTTTCTGTTCCATTAATTATTGATTGATTTCTTGATAATAACCACACTTTCTGTGATGAGATGAAATCTCAATGTTGCTTTAATGTGTATCTCTCTAATAATCACTGATGTTGGACATTTGTATCATGTATTTGTTTCCATTTATGCTTCTTTTTCTTTTTCCAAGAAATGTCTATTCATATCAGATGCCCATTTCTGGATTGGACCTTTAAATTTGAGGGTTATTATTTTTTAGTTCTTTGTATATTGTAGATATTAGCCTTTTGAGGAATAGCTAGCAAAAAATTTTCCCACTCTATAGGTTGTTTCTTTACTGTGTTGGTGATTTCTTTTGCAGTGCAAAAGCTTTGTAATAAGATTAGATCCCAGTTGTTAATACTTTGCAGTATTTCCCATGTCATTTGTGTTTTGTTCATAAAGTCTGACTACACATATGTTTTTTAAGAGTTCTATCTATTCTCTCTTCCAGCGATTTAGCATTTCTGTTTTAATAGACCTGTTTGGTCTTTGATCATTTTGACTTTAGTGTAGTGCATGGCTGAGAGATATGGATTAGGATTAATCTTTGGCATGGAGAAAGTCACTTTACCCAGCACCATTTGTTAATGGCTATCTTTCTCTCAGAGAAGGTATTTGGAATCCTTGTCAAAGTTGGCTGAGTGTGTTTAGAGTTGTTTCTGCATTTTGTAATATGTTCCACTAATCCTCATATCTATTTAGTTGTTGTTTTTGTTGTTGTCAGTACCATAATATTTTTTCCACAGGAGCTTTGTAGTATAATTTCAAGTCATGGATTATAATTCCCCCTGCTTTGCCTTTGATGCTCGGAGTTGCTTTTGCTTTTCTAGTTCTTTTCTGGTTCCAAATGGATTTTGAGATTGTTTCATCTAATTCTGTTGGTCTTTTGATTGGGATTGCATTAATTCTGTATAATGGTTTTGAAAGTATGACTATTTTCATTATATTTATTCTTTCTTCATAAGAGCAGAAGATAACTTTTCATTTTTTGTGTCTTTGATGTATTTTTTTTCAGAACATTGTCATCTTCCATGTAAAGTTCTTTTATTTCCTTTTTAAGATTGATTTCTAAGTATTTCACTTTTTGATCCTATTATGAAATGTATGGTTTGGTTAATTACTCTCTTAGGGAGCTTGTTAATGATGTGCAGGAAGGCTACTGATCTTCGTATTGATTTTGTATTCAGCTATACTATTGAATTTGGTTATTAAATCTACCAGTCTTTTGGTGGAGTTTTTTGGTTTGTCTATATAGAGCATCATGTGATCCACTAATAATGATAATTTAACTTGTTCCTTAACTATTCTTCTTATATTTACTTATTTCTGTTATCTAATTGCTGTAGATAATGTTTCTAGAACTATGTTAATTAGAGTGGCAATTATAGAAATTATTTTCTTCTTTTTGATTTTTGAGTGACCATTTTCAGTTTTTGAGCATTTTGTATGATGCTGCCTTTTGGTTTCTCATAGATGGCTTTTATCAGATTTAGATAAAATCACCTATTTTTATCTCAGTCTGATTGTTGAACTGTGGTCCAATGGGTGTCAGATTTTATCCATTGTGCGGTTTTTCACTTGGTCCAGTATGTGGTTTTTTTGTGTGTGTTTATTGAGACGATTGTGTCATTTTTGTTGTTGGTTAATATGATTTGATACATTTATTGATTTGTGTATGTTGAACCATCCCTGAATCCCTGGGCTGAATCCTACTTGGATGAAGTATATAATCTTGATGATTTGCTGCACTCTGCCAGTGTCTTATTTTTTTCTAGAACCAGGGATAGAATTCATGACCTTGTGCTTGCCGGGCAGGTACTTTGTTCCCGGGCTAAATTCACAGCCCTGTTTGCCAGTATCGTATTGAGAATTTTTGCATTTATGTTCATTAGAGTGATTTGATTTTAGTTTCATTTTTGGTTGGCTCCTCCTCTGATTTTGGTATCAGGGTAATGCTTGCTTCCAGGAATGATTTTAGAAGTGTTGCTTTTCCTTCCATATTTTTCTTTTATGCAGCATGCTTTTAGATGCTGCTTCTTGATCCATTATTTCAATTTGTTTCTTTACATCAGTGGATTGGGGTCATTTACATTGTTGGTTTTGTATTGACTTATATATTGACTTATGTATGTATTGACTTATCCTTGTCATATAACTTTTCTGTTTTGGGTTTGCTTTCTTTCCCCTTTGTATCAGTGCTTGCCTTGCCTAGCATCCATTATATTGTAGTCTTTGCTATCTCTTTCTAGAATATCTTATAAAACATTTTGAATTGTTAGTTTGGATGTCAAGAACTTCTTCTGGTTTCCTTTGTCATGGAAGTATCTTATTTCTCCATGAAGTTTGAAAGGCAGTTTTGCAAGTTACATTAATATGGATTGAATGTTGTTTTCTTTTAGGACTTGAAATACTTCATTCTTATCTCTATTTGACTTAATTTTTTTGTTAAGAAGTCTGCTGTGATTCTGATGGGTTTTCCTTTATAGATGATTTATTTCTTTTCTCTAATAGCTTTTAATAATCTGTTATTCTGTCTACTCTGGACTCTTGATGATTATATGCCTTGGTTTATATAATTTTTTGGTCATGACTAATTGGAGCTTTTTTGAATTTTGAAAATAATAAAACCAAATGAAATAAAGCAGAATAGAGTCAATCAAAACAAAACAATGGACATGTTGTATGACTTCAAAACAAGATAAAAGGAAATCACTAGTGGATACCATAATGCCTCTTGTAATCTTCAAAGTAACTGTCCATATCATCAGGCATAATAAAAGCAAACAAAATTATAGAGAATAAAACCAATAGAAACAATGTAAGCAATGCAGTACTTCAAAACAAGTTAATGGTAAAGCAAAAGTTGTTACCATAATGCCTTTTATCATCATCAAAGTAGTTGCCTATACCATCAACCATAATGCAATCAAACAAAACAAAATAGAATAGAATCAACCAAAACAAAACAATGAAAGCAATACAGAGCTTCAAAACAAGATCATAGGAAATCAATAACGGTTATCATAATATATTTGGTTATCTTTGAAATAGCTGTCCATACAATCAAATATAATAAAATTAGACAAACCAAAACAGAATAAAACCAAACTAAACAGAACAATGAAAACAATATGAGTTTCAAATCACAATAATAGAATAACAGTGGCCACTGCCTTCCCTTTTTAGACACTTCCTCCCTTTTCATTTTTACAATATATATTGTGCATGTTGGATCCCACTAACTCCTTTAGTTTTTCATATGACAGAGACAACATGATATTAACCTATGTGACTCTGAATCATTTCATCTATGAGCATGATCTCAAGATATGTCCAATTGCTTACAAGAGCCTTGAGGTTAACTTTCTTTATAGCTGTGTAGATTTCCGTTGTACAAAAATGCCATGTCTTCTTGTCCACTCTGCAGCTAATGGGCAAGCTACCATAATTTCTTTCTGGTTCCTTGTCACAAAAAGCCTTGCTTTCTCTCCTTTGACTTTCAGCCTATGAACCCCCTTTTGAGTTAAATGTGTTGCTTGTATAAAATATATTGATGGATCCTGTCTCCTGATCTACTCTTCCTGTGTTTCTATTTATTGGTGAATTAAGGCAGTCTATATTAGTGATTATGGCCAGCATGCTCTGCCTCATCTCTGCCATGCTGTGTTCCTGCTGTTGGGTGCCTACTTTTCCCCTCCATTCAACTGTCTGCCCCACTCTGTGATCCCCTCTTCCACTGTTCCTGGAACCATGGTCTTCTTTATCTCTCTCTAGAATATCCTCCAGTATTCTTTGTAGGGTTGGTTTGGTGGTCATGAATTCCTTTAGTTGTTCTTTGTCATGAAAGTATCTTGTTTTATTGTGAAAATGGCCATTCTCCCAAAACTGTTATACAGATTCAATGCAATCCCAATAGAAATACCATCAACATACCTTATAGATCTAGAGAAATCACTCCTAAATTTCATCTGGAACCAGAAGAGACCTAGAATCGCAAAGGCAATTCTAAGCAGCAAAGACAAAGCAGGAGGCATCACAATCCCTGACTTGAAGTTATACTACAAAGCAACAGTAGTAAAATCAACATGGTATTGGAATCAAAACAGAGCTGAAGATCAGTGGAATAGATTAGAAGATACAACCACAACTACGAACACACTCAACCACCTTATTTTTGATAAAGGAGCCAAGCAGGTTCACTGGAAGAACGACAGTCTCTTTAATAAATGGTGCTGGAAAAACTGGCTCTCCATTTGCCGAAAACTAAAGCTAGACCCATGTCTATCACCATGTACTAAATTAAAATCTAAATGGGTCAAAGATCTGAATATTAAAACAGAAACACTAAATCTATTGGAAGACAAAATAGGTAGAAACCTTGGAGACATAGGAGTAGGTAAAGAATTCATGAACAGGACTCAAACCGCACGGGAAATACTTCCCAGAATCAATAACTGGGACCACTTCTTATTAAAAAGTTTCTGCATGTCAAAAGAAATCTCCAGCATAGTGAAAAGAAAACCCACAAACTGGGAAAAGATTTTAGTGAACTCTCTCTCAGACAAGGGCCTCTTGTCTAAAACATATAAAGAATTAAAGAAACTCAGACCTCCGAAATTCAAAGATCCAATCCAAAAATGGGCATCTGAGATGAATATGCAATTCTCAGATGAAGAAATGCAAATGGCAAATAAATACATGAAAAAATGCTCATCATCATTGGTCATTAGAGAAATGCAAATTAAAACCACACTGAGATACCATCTCACTCCTGAAAGAATGGCCAGGATCAAGAAAACCGACAACAAATGCTGGAGAGGCTGTGGGGAAAAAGGAACTCTCCTGCACTGCTGGTGGGAGTGTAGACTGGTACAGCCTTTGTGGAGATCTGTCTGGAGATTTCTCAAAAAGTTGGGACTGGAAATCCCATTTATTCCAGCTATACCACTTCTAGGCATATTCCCAGAAGAACTGAAAGCATCATACCACAGTGATATATGTGCACCTATGTTTATAGCAGCACAATTTGTAATTGCCAGATCTTGGAAACAACCCAAGTGCCCATCAACTGAGGAATGGATAAAAAAGTTGCGGTATTTCTATACAATGGAGTATTATTCAGCTATAAAGAAGGATCACATTGAGATATTTATCAATAAATGGGCGCAGCTTGAGACCATACTCATTAGTGAAATAAATCAATCTCGCATGTGTGAATACCGAATAGTTTCCCTAATGTAAATAATGATTCAAATATATAAAAATATGTGGTAATCATGATTCCCCATTAGGTGGCCTTGAAGCCTTATAAAGTTTTCACTCATTAATTAGAAAGGCTTTATTCTGGGCTTCTTGATATGAAAATATTTGAAGCTAGAGTATATGAAGTTTTATCCAAATATTTCAAGGAAAAAGACACTATGGTAACTACTATTAAGTCAGGTTATAAGGTGGTGAAGTACTAGGTTGTTGAAACAGTCATGCTGTGACCTCTATTGTTATATTGTTATGTCCTGTTTTATCTCAATCTCCCCCTTATTGTTTCAAAAAAATTATTTAGTCATTTCTTATGTTTGTCTTAATTAAAGAAAAAATTCAAAAAAATTAGGATATATAAATAGTAACTCTTTTCGATTTCCTATTAACTTGTTTTGAAGTCCTGTAGTACTCCCACAATCTTGTTTTGACTGATTAGACTCTGTTCCATTCTATATGATAGTATCAAGTTTGAAGACATAGGCAACTACTTTGAAGACAATAAGATTCACTAAGATACCCATTCTGGTTTGACTATTGTCTTCTTTGGAAGTCCTGTAACGTTTACAATGCCTAAGTTTTATTGGTCTTGTTCTCTACTGTTTTGTCCAACTTTATAATATCTAATAAGATAGACAATTCTTTTTAAGGAAACAAGGGACAACGTTGATAACCATTGTTGATAAACTTGTACTCTGTTCTACACCATGTGCTATGTCTATCCTTGGTATTGACTGACAGCTTTGTTTTGCCATATTTGACTGTATTCTCCCCCCCCCCCCGAAGAAAGTAATAAGCACTAAGGAGTAATAAAATCCAAGATGTGTAAATTTTGTTGAAAAAAAGAGAGGGAAAAAAAAAAGAAAAAGAGCTCTAACGGATATAACAGCAAGTGTGTTTGGGGGTGTTAAATAGCTGACTTTATCAATGTTTTTGGAACATTGAACACAGCTGTTTGCAGTCTCCCTGTTTGAATGTCCACCTTGTGTTCTTTGATACTGTGATTTGAGGAACTATTTTCAAGAAAATAGTGTGTAATCTACTAGCAGGTGATTTCTTACTGTTATGTTTTTTTGTTTTGTTTTGTTTTGTTTTGTTTTGTTTTGTTTTGTAGTTCTGTATTGCGTGTACCCTTACGCCGCTTTGGTTTGTTTTGTGTTTTTCTCTTTTTCCTCTTAAATAAAAGATAAATAAATAAAAAAAAGAAAGTATCTTGTTTCTCTATTAATTTTGAAAGATAGTTTTTCAGAGTATGTCAATCTGGATTTGAAATTGTTTTCCTTCAGGACTTGAAATACTTGACTCCAAGCTCTTCTTGACTTGATGGTTTATGTTGAGAAGTCTGTCATGATTCTGTGGGTTTTTATTTATAGGTGATCTGTTTCTTTTCTCTAACAGCTTTTAATATTCTGTTTTCACGTTGTATTTCTGGATATTGTTTATTATATGTCTGGATGTAGATTTATTTTGGTTATAGCTAGCTGGAGTCCTACATGTCTCACTTACCTGAATGTCACTTCCTTTTCCCATGCTTGGAAAGTTCTCTGATATTATTTTTGTAAATGGACTTTTAGTACCATTTGTATTGACCTCTTCTTTTTCACTCACATCTATTATTCGTGTTATGTTTCTTTTGGTTGTCTTGCAGCCATTGTTACTTCCTAGCTCCCTGTTATTTTAAAGAGATCTTTCCTTTTACAATCACAAGCTGCAATTTCCACTATTATGCACCCAGGCAAGAGCTGCTGGATGAAGCTGGTAGAAGTTCTGGTTCTGGGCTTATCAAGCCCAACTCCAATATGGCTCCTGGCCAGTCACTCTCTCTCATGGGAGGGACTGAGTCCTCTACATTCACCTCAAACCAGTGCAGTCCTTTACATGTACCACTCTCCTCCACCACCTTGTCTCTTTGCAGAGGCCTCTGAGGTTGCCAGCTGCCACCATACCACGACTGTGCATCCCTAATTTCAACAGCTTCTCTAGCACAGTAGGTCCAGCTCCAGGCCAAGGCGTCACCAGCTACCACCTTCTTTCTTTGTGTAAGTTTTTCTTTTCACTCTTTCTGTGGGTTTTAATTCTCACTTTAGATTCATCTTGGGTCCAGGGGACCCACTTCCTTTCTTCTTGTCTTCCCCATGATGTTATATTTCAGTGTCTGGCCTGTGTCTCTCAGAGAGGTTGTTTCTTCTGCTGCTTATTTTTCCACTATCTTCTCAGAAGCTGACCTAATTGGAGTTCTATATGTTTTACTTACCTCTCTATCAGGTACTTTTTCCATGCTTTGGAAAGTTTGTCTTTCTGTGAACAGTTTTTATTTAATATCATTTGCACTATCTCTTGATTTTATTTGTTGACTCCAATTGTACACTGTTCTTTGCATATTTTAGCAGCTGTTGGATTTATTTTCTTGGTTATTCATTATTTTTAAGCAATTTCTCTTTTCAATTTGGTTACCACCAACCTATCCTTCAGAGCTGATATTCTGTCCTTGTACTGGTTCATTATGTTATGTATGTTTTTAATAGAAATTAATATCTTACATATCTGTTTTAAATTGTCTTATGGATTCCTTCTTTCCTATGTTGAGCACTCATGGTTTTCATCACTTTTCTATGCTCCTTAATTTTTTAACATGAATATCTACTCTAGATTTACTGACATTGTCATTCATCATGGTCCTCATCCCTTTAGTTATCTGAGAAATATTTTTTGTTCTGATTTTTTCTCTAGCCTCATCCATAAGTTTTGTTACTTTTCATGCTTCCAGTTTAGAAACCATGTGGTTTGCTTCTCATTTCCTCCACTCTAGTACATCGTGGACTTGTCCTCATTGGACAGGAGGTCTCCAGTTGCATCATGCTTCTGCATCTGGTCATTTTCAAAAACTTATTTCCTCGGTTGATGCTTATAAATTGTTTGTTGCAGGTAGCTTTATCACTGCTATCTATACTTCCCTGGGAAACTATTACTTCTAGCGATATCTTCTAGGTGTGCCTGGATTTTGGCTCTCATATCTGTCCCAAGATCTTCATCTATAACTGGAAAAGTTCCTGAGGCTCCATCCACAAAAAAGCCTGAGGCAACTATCCATTATTACCTGCCTGGTTTCATGTAAATATACTTTTCATGTTATTTGATTTTTAAAGAACATTTTATTAGTATATGTTTGTGATATATAATAAATTCATGACAGGGAATTGGTACACACATATGCCACAGGTTGATCCTTTTTCTATATCTTTTTCATTTTAAAGAGGATACAACCTAACAAAATAAAATAGAATAAAGCAAATCAAAACAAAACAGTGAAAGTGATACAGGATTTCAAAACAAGATAATAGAAAATCAACAATGGCTATCTCTTGTTATCTTTGAAACTGCTTCCCATATGATCCGACATAATAAAATCAAACAAAATGGAACATAATAAAACCAATCAAAGCAGAACATTGAATGAAACAAAACAACAAAAGGAACAAAACAAAACAGTGAGAACAATATTGGATTTCAAAAACAAGACAGAAGGAAATTCATCATATTTGCTATTTTTCATATTGTTATCCTCTTAATAATTGCTTAGACTACTGGCCTTAGGCCTGCAAAGTCAATCAAATGGTACAAGCATTAAATTGTTTTTGTACCTCAGTTGCTATCAACTCAGCCTGTCCTCCAAATCAGCTGGTTGCTTACAAGGTGTGGGAGGGGCAGTGTTCTTTACTCTCACCCCATGCACTGATTGGCCCGTGGGAAAGGTGAATTGGCTTCTTGTTATATTCTGCCCAGACCCAGTATGGTTTCTGCTGACTCATGAGAAGATCAAATTGGCTTGTTTCTCTTCATGGAACCCATATGTTTTGCACAGCTTGTGGAAAGGGTGAATTGGCTTCTTTTTATACTCCTCCTAGACCTAGCATCACTTTCTCTGACTCATGGGAAAGACAAATTCCTTTTTACAGCTTTTCCTCCTTTCCCCCTCCTTTTAAATTGATTCCCAGATCCCCTGCTTATCTCCTGAAAATCTATGCCCTATTTTGAATCATCAATCTTTTATTTTTCTTTTTAAATTATTTATGCTTTGGGTCCCTTGTATAAGAGAAACTATGTTATATTTAACTTTCTATGTCTTATTTATTTTATTTATCATTGTGGTCTTGATGTGCCTCCATTTCCCTACCAATGTGTCAATTTATCCTTCTGCATGGTTGAGCAGTACTCCATATATATATATATATATATATATATATATATATATATTCTCTATCCCTTTATCTGTTGCAGATGGGCATATAAGACTGCTTCCATGGTTTAACTACTATGAGATGTGATTTAAACTTGTATATAAAAGTATTTGAATCTCTTTCATCTCTCAGTTTTATTGGGAAAGTTCTTGTTTCTCCTTATTTCTAAGTGCAAAGTTTTCTTGGTATACTATATGAAAAGTCTAATAACATTTTCCTGATATGCAAATTTTCTGCTATGAATTCTATTGTTAGGTGAATTTGGATGTCCTTCCATATGACTTGTTTTCTTTCTCTTGTAGTCTGGAAGATTTTCTCTTTCTCTTTAATCTTTGGGCACTTCATGATAAGTTATCTTTGCGTTGTTATTTTTACTAAGCCTTTATTTGCAATTTTGAATCCCTCTTGAACCTCAGTTACCTGAATGATTACTTTTTTAATCCTCCCTTACATTTATAATAAGATTTAATTTCTTCTTTTTATGCTATTACTCTGCCAAAATATTTTCAAATAACTTGACTTTAAGGTCACTAATTCTTTTCTTTGAATATCTTGCTTTGATACCTTTTATTATGTTTTTAATATCAATGAGTACTTTCTCTGGTTCAATAGTTCTTGTTTGATTATTTTTAATTGCTTCCAATTCTTCTCTTAAAATTTCTCTGTGGGACTTTGGAATCTTTCTCCTTGATTGCTTCAAGTTCCCTGAATTTTCCTAAGTAACTTAAATTGCCTACCTAGGAGTTCTCCCAAACTGCCTACTGTCTGCTAAGTTTCTAGAGTTTTATTTAGACCATCAGGTGATGCTGTGGTTCTGTTTAATAGCCTCAACACTCATTGGCATACAGCATCACCTGGACATTGTAGGATTAGGTATTATTTCTGTGTTCCTAATCTGGACTTGTTTGTGCCTTCATTTCTGGGAATTATAAGAAGGTTATTTATTTTCTCTTAGTTTGTAAATACTTACACTATTTCACTACTGGATAGTGCTTAGGTTTTGGTTTACCATTGATATGTTATGCCTTTTTAGTACTCCTGGGATGAGATCTGTCCAAACATACTGTTGTTTTATTAAAAGATAACTCTAACTGCATGCAGTTTTAAGTGTATAAGATAGATGACCATATTCCTAAGTTTTTGTTGGGTCATTGAACAGAACTGTTTGCAGTCTTGCTGTTTGAATGTCTACTTTGTATGCTTTAATTTTGTAACTTGGACAACTATTTCTAAGATGACAGTATGTATACAATTTATCAACTAGTGATTTCTTACTGTTTTTTTTAAATTCTGTATTATTACTACCTTTTTTTCTGTTTTGCTTTTTTTCTCTTTAAATAAAATTAAAAAAAAAAAACGAGTGCCCATATATCACTGTAGTATGATATTTTCAATTCTTCTGGGAAAATATTGAAGCGGGGAATAGCTGAGTTAAATGGGACCTACAGTCCTAGTTTTTTTAGGAATTTCCACACCAATTTTCCACTGGTTGTACCAGTCTACACTTATAGTGTACCTGCATTTGAATTGGGGTTGTGATACAATACCATAAAACATGCCACAGATTATGCTTGTTTCAATAGACGACTGGTATACTGGGACCATTATGCATTCCTAATGGCATCAGAGCTGTTTAAGAGGCCCAATTTACAGGCACATAGGATTAGTTATATCCTCTCCAATGTATGGTTTCACCAGTCTTTTACTAAGTTTCAAGGCAAAGTCTCATGCTTACCACACTGTATAGCTCCATAAAATTTCCTACTTGGGATTTTTCCCAAATTAACTACTGTTTGCCATCTCTCTACATGCTATGATGCCTGAAGTTATGATAGTGATAGTGAAGGCAATCCTTTAAGCCATCTGGGTAGATGCTAATCTACATCCACCCTCAGTTTCACAATTAAAAGAAACTACATATTTTTAGGTATTCACTGAACCCTTCCTCATAACTGGTTATGATTCAGACCAAAACAACAGTTTGTTTTCTCGTGATACTAGTTTCTGCCTGCTATTATGGCAATACCAGAGCCCAACCTGGAAGCACTAGTGTGATACTAGTTGTGTTATTCAGGGTTAGAGAATAGGTGTTAGAGATGAGTTCTTGGACACCTAGGCTGACACTGATCTAATTTACACTAGTTTCACTAGTTTTATAGACAAGGAGATTATACAGAAACAATTTTTCATTTTCTGTTAGTTGATTCTAAATACCCTGTAATACTGTCATTCTCTTGAATGGTTTTACATTGTTTTGATACGTTTGATGCTACAGTATACGAAGTTATACTCAAAGATTTCAAGGAAAGAGACACTATGGTAACTACTTTTATGTCGGGATATCTTGTGGTAAAACACTATTTTGCTTAAATGGTTATTTTTTGACCTGTGCTGTTTTGTTGTTATGTCCTCTTTTATCTCAATCTCCTTTTTTATTATTTACTTTTTATTTTTATCTTTTTAATTAAGGGGAAAATAAAAAATAGCAGGATATATTATAGTAACCCACTTTGATTTCCTATTAACTTGATTTGAAACCCTGTATTGCTCTCATCATCTTGTTTTGACTGATTTTCCTCTATTCTCTTTTGCTTGACAGTACCAAGTTCGAGAGTACAGGCAACAACTGTGAAGACAATAAGATTTATTATGACGCCCATTCTGATTGACTATTATCTTCTTTTGAAGTCCTGAAATATCTCCAATGTTTTGGTTTTATTGGTTTTGTTCTATACTGTTTTATTCAATTTTATTATAACTGATGATATAGACAATTCTTTTTAAGATAGCAAGAGGCATTATGGTAACCATTGTTGACCACCTTGCATTTTTTTTACATTATGTATTATGTCCATCCTTTTGATTTGACTGACTCTGTTTCATTGTGTCACATTTGGTTTTATTCTCTTCAAAAAAAAAAGTAATAAGAACTGTGGGAGTAATAAAACCCAAAATGTGTAATTGTCATTGTACAAAAGAGAGGAAAAGAAAGTGCTCTAAAAGATATAACTGCATGTATATTTAATTGTATAAGATAGATAACCATATTACTGAGTTTTGTTGGATCATTGAACAGAACTGTTTGCAGTCTCACTGTTTTAATGTCCACCTTTTATGCTTTAATTTTGTAACTTGAACAACTATTTCTAAGATGACAATGTGTAATCTATTAACTAGTGATTTCCTACTGTTTATTTTTTCTGAAATTCTGTATAACTTGTAGCCTTTTTCTGTTTTTTTTTTCTTTTTCTCCTTAAATAAATTTTTAAAAAAAGAAATGGTTCATGGGAGGAATTTGGAAAGATTAAGAGATGCCAACTCTCCAGTTGGACTCGTGGGAGTAAAAAAAAAAGAGAGAGAGATGCCAACAGGTAGATTTAGGATGATGCAAGCTGAGCTACATAGAAGATTCTGGCTGATGTTCAGAAGATCAGAATGAGGATAGAAATGCATATAATAAACTGAGACTCAGGAGGATTCAGTTGTTTTAGATAGGAAAAAGGACTTCATTGCTAGGTAGATTCCAAGCCATATATGTTGTGTTCTAGCAGAATATTTATCTAAATATTTTGCTTATTACAGGAGAAATTTCAAGAGTCTTGAGATTAAGGATGGCAGGCTACTTAATCTGGCAAAGGAAATTTTAATGCAGCTTGGCATTCAGGTTGTGGAATGGATATTAGTGGAGGCTTTCAGCCTGCTCCACATTGAGAATCAAGAAAAAAGGCACAATTGAATGATTTCAAAAATTTTGAGTTTTGCCAAAAGGAACCTGTGTAAAGTTGAGGCCAGAAATGTGAGAATTGATTATTGAAAACATTAGAATTAAAAGGGAGTCAAGAACCTTACATGGGAATGGTACAAGATGTCTTGAAAGCATGGGAAGAATCAGAAAGATCCCACCCTTCACAAACTCAAAGGTGGAAAAGTGAACATTTTTTTTTGAAAAGAGAGCCCCAGGGAACACTTATCAAGAAAAATTGCTTAGAAAATTACCCTCCTGATATTTTCTTTACAGTGCCTAGCCATCCAGGTTCTCAGAGGCCTTAGCAGATATGACAAATAAGGACTTGTCCACTGATGGACCTTGGACCTTTGTATCTCCAAAAGGGTGCTAGTTTTATGATCATGCAGAATTCAGGAGTTGTGGAGTCAGGGAAGCCTACGCCTAGACTTTAGAAGAAGCCTTGGGAGGTCAAGTGGCATGCAACCAAGAGAAGTACACGAAGGTATGATGATAATGGTGTAAGTTCGGTACAGACACCAGCAAGTTAGAAAAGAGAGAGGCATGGAATGTCTAAGGAAAACCACAAGAAGTGAGCAAAGCTAGCACAAGAGAGATGATGTGAGTCTTATAACCACTATCAATGTCTTAGGAACAGGGTAATCCAGGACTTTTGAAGTTCACATCTCACCACATCTTCGCATGGGTGCTAGATATAGTGTTTGACCTGCTGAATTTTGGTCTTTCTTTGGTCCCACTGGTTTCTATTTTCTCTCTTTTGGAATTGGAATGTTTACCTTGTACCATTATATGTTGGCAGTGTTTAATTTTCTTTTTGGTTATTAAAGAGGCTAAAGAGTATAATTTTGGGGGACTTAGAGTATTTAGTAATTCTGAAATTATTAGGATTTTGGCTACCATTAGGGATGGACTAAATGAACTTTGCATTAAAAGATGTCTTTCGGTGGCCAGGGGCAAAATTTTATGATTTTTATTTATATGTCTTCCAAGATCCTTGTTTGATAATAGGTGGAGATTTTGGAAGGTTTGAAGGTTGTAAAATGAGATACCTGATTTGCTATTAGAAGGCAGTGCCTGGACAGAGGAGACAGATTACTGATGCCATGGTCTGGAAGGATTTATATCCTTTCATAGCTCCTTATTTGTCTGTTTGCTTCTTGTCTGCCATGTGAAGAATAGTTTCTCCTCCTTATAGCCCTGGGTTGTGCTGTCTTGCCTTGGAGTCAGTGGACTGTGGATGGAAACCTCCACAAATTATAAGCCAAAATAAGCCTTTCTTCATTTAAGTTGTAGGTGTTGGGTACTATGTCTCAGTGATGAGAAAGTACTTAAGACATTCCAGTAACAACTAACATATATGAAGCAAACTTGCTAGAATTGAAGGAGGCAATGTATTATTATACAACAATAATTGGAAATATCAATATATTATTTTAAGTGTATATAATATTTAGGAATAATGTCAATAGAAAGATTTGCTTAAAACTACTAGGCATGACAGATTTAGGACACTTCTCTCAATAAGAGCAGAGAATATATATTCTTCTCAAGTGGGCTGTTCTCTAGGATAAGCTATGTGTTAAACATCAAAAACAGTTCTCAATGTATTTTAAAAGACTGAAGTTGTATAAAGTGTTTTTTTCTGATGACAACTGAATGAAATTACAAATCAATAATCAATAATGAATAAAATTGAAAAGTTTAGCCAGTCTATTATATAATTAAGACCTGCATATTTTACTATATCTAATTATTTTATATATATATATATATATATATATATATATATATATATATATAATTTCCCATGCCAGGACTGTGAAACCAGTAATTTATAAGCCCAGATATAAACCAAGGAATGAATCTGAATATTTGATGAGAATGAGATATGCAAGTAAATTTGTAAAGGATAAGAAATATGATTTTTTTATGTTTTCAAAAGCCATGAATATAGTTCAGGCAGTCAAGGGTAAACTCAAAAGCTATCAGAATAGTTCAGTACAATAACTAATTTGGAAATAAATTTCTATTTTCTTTTTTTCTTTTTTAATTTTTACTTTGAGAAGAATAAAACCAAATGAGAAAAGAAAAAAAAATGGGTCATTCAAAACAAAAGGATGGACATAGTACACAATTTAAAAGCACAATAAAAGGTGATCTACAATGGTTACCATGATGTCTCTTGTTATCTTCAGTAGAATTGCCCATACAGAGGTACAATAAAATTGAACATAGCAGTATGGAACAAAATCAATAAAAACAAAACATTAGAGACATTATAGGACTTCAAAAGAGGGTAATAGTCAAACCGGAATGGGTATCATACTGAATCTTACTGTCTTCAGAGTAGTTGCCTGTACTCTCAGACTCGATATTATTAAACATAACAGATTCAATTAAAATCAGATAAGATAAGACAGTGATTGAACAAGACAGATTCAAATGACATCAGTCAAAACAAGGCAGTGAAAGCAATACAAGGTTTCAGATCAAGTTAATAGGGGATTAAAAATGTTCACCATAGTACACCCTGCTATCTTTGAAACAGTTTTCTATACCCTCAAATCTAGTACAGGTAGACAAACTGGAACAGAATATAACCAAACTAAATAGAGCAATGAAAGCAATATGGGTTTCAAATCATGATACAAAATTATCAATGTCTTCTGCCCTCCCTATTTAGACAATTTCTACCCTTGCACTTTCCCTGGGTTCATTGTACATTTTGTATCCCAATAACTCCTTTAGCTTTTAGGTTAGTGAGGCAATCCACTATTTACCTAAGTGGTTTCTGAAACTTTTTACTCCTTAGCTTGGTCTCAACTTGTACCCATTTACTTACAGAAGCCTCAAAGTTTTCCTTCCTTATAGCCGAGTAGTTCTCCATTGGATAAAAGTGTTATGTCTTTCCAATCAATCTGTAGCTGATGGGTGTGCTACCCCCAATTTTTTCTGGTTCCTTGTCACATAGAGCATTGTTTTTGCGTGTTTGACTTTCGGTCCATAAACCCTGTTTCAGGTTAAGTATATTTCTTATATAGAGCATCTTAATGGGCCCTATCTCCTGATCCACTCTGCCTTTGTTTCTATTTATTGTGTATCGAGGCCATCCCATGTTAGCGATTTTGGCCAGTCTTCTCTACCTCATCTCTGCCATGCCATTTTTCTGCTATTGGATGTCTACTTTTCCCCTTCATTCCACTGTTTGCCCTGTTCAGTAAGCCTCCTCTTTCACTGTGCTTGAAATCATGTTTTTTTTCTCTCTCTCTCTAGAATATCATTCAGTATTTTTTGTAGGGTTGGATTGGTGGTCACAAACTCCCCCAGTTCCTCTTTGTCATGGAAGCATCTTGTTTCTCCATTAATTTTGAAAGATAGTTTTGCAAGGTACAGCAATCTGGGTTGGAGGTTATTTTCTTTCAAGGCTTAGAATACTTCATTCCAAGCTCTTCTTTATTTGATGGGTTTGTGTTGAGAAATCTGTCATGATTCTGATTGGTTTTCCTTCATAGGTAATCTTTTTGTTTCCTCTGACAGCTTTTATTATTTTGTTCTTATGTTGAATTCCTGGGAAATTGATTAGTATATGTCCGGGTGTAGATCTATTTTAGTTATAGGTGGCTGAAGTTCTGTATGCCTCACATATCTGGATATCATTTCCTTTTCCTATACTTGGGAAGTTTCCTTTAATTATTTCTGTAAATAGACTTTGTACTTCATTTGTGCTTTCCCCTGCTTATTCACTCACATTTTTTATTCTTAAGTTATAGATCCTCTTGTCATCTTCTAGACTTTGTATTGTTACTTCCTGGTTCCTGTAATTTTTAAGAGATCTTTCTTTTCATGATCACATGTTGCAAACTTGTCTTCAAGGTTTCATAGCTTATCTTTAATTTCTTTCAAGCAGTTTTGTCAGCTTTTAATGGAGCTTTTAATTTCCTGGTAGTCTCTGTGAATCTGTTTCAGCATGTTCTATGGGCTAGTATTATGATCTACTTTAGAAATTCTACCTTGTGCAGCTGAGAGGAATGTGTATTTTGATGTTCTTGGATGGAATATTCTGTACTCATCTGCTAAATCCATTTGTTTACAAGTTTAATTCAATTCTGTTGTTTCTTAGCTTATTTTTTGTCTAGTTGATATGCCTCTTTGATATAATTAGATGTTAAGGTCTCTCATTATAATTTTATTATGGCATATTTGATTTTTATGTCTATTAATACTTGTCTTATGTAGCTGTGTGCTCCTGTATTTGGTGCATATATATTTAAGATTGTTATCTCTTCCTCCTGAGTTGTTCCCCTCACCAGTATGTAGTGACCTTTGTCTCTTTCGATCACTCTTAGTTTGAAGTTCCCATTGTCTGGAAATAGAATAGCTACCCATGAGTTTTCCCCGATTTCTGTTGCTTGAAGTGTTGTGAATTTCCTTTTGAGTTAGATGGGTTTCTTGTACACAACATATGGGCTGGAAAAAGTTTATTGACCCGCTCTGTCAGTTTGTTTCTTTTAATTGGTGATTTGAAGTCATTTGCATTAATGGTTTATAACTAGTACGCATTGGGTTATCTCTGTCATGTTATCTTTGTGCTGTTGATTCTTTACCTTTTCCTCTGTTTGTTTTCCCTGCCTAGTAGGTTTTGTTTGTTTGTTTTTCTGTTGTTGTTCTTGAAATCATAGTCATTTTTATGTTTATCTAGAATAACTTTCAGTATTCTTTGTAGAGTTGGTTTGATGGTCATGAGGTTCTTCATTTGTTGCCATGTAAATATCTTATTTATCCATCAACTTTGAAATATAGTTTTTCAGGATACATCAATCTGGGTTGGAAGTTGTTTTCTTTTATGACTTGAAATACTTCACTCCATGCTCTTCTTGACTTGATTGTTTGTGTTGAGAAATCTGTTCTGATACTAATGGCCTTTCCTTATTTTGCTATATGTTTCTTTAATAGTTTTTAATATTTTGTTATTATGCTAAATTTCTGGGATCATGATTATTATATGTCTGAATGTAGATTTATCTTTGTTATGCCTAATTGGAGTTCTATATGCTTTACTTATCTGCATGTGAGTTTCTTTTCTCATACTTGGGAATTTTTATGCTATTACTTCTGTAAATAGTCTTTTTATATCAAATGTTTTGACTCCTTTTTCATTTACACCTATCAAACTCATATTCTTACAACTGTTAAATTATTATTTCTGATTCATTGTGATTTTAAAAATATCTTTCCTTACAGGATCACTATCTATAATCTTCTAATCAAGGTCTGAATCTACCTTTATGTTCATTCAAGTGGTTTCCCCAGATTTTGTTGGAATTTCTAATTTCCTAGGTATCTCTGGAATTTGTTTTACACATTCTAATTCTTTCCTGTGTTGTTTATTCAGTTTTCATCTTTTTCCAGTGTTCCTCTAGTTTTTTAAATAGGTCTTCTTTAGTTCAGCTAAGCATTTCTTTCATTATGTTTATCATTTCTTGGTTTACCTGGAGATTACCTGTGATCTGATTTCCTTTACTGCTTCATGGAATTGTTTATTTCAGTTGCTATAATTTCAAAAAATTCAGGTGTGTGACATCCACTTTATTCTATGTCCAAATCTCTTGACTTATTTGGAATGGGCTGGAGGTTTGAGGCTGCATTTTGCTCCTCATTTTTGTCATTTTTCTGTATGCCTCTGGTATAGTTGAATGCAAAGTCCCAGTTGCTTCCTAAGTTGGTGTTGGTTGTCTATTCATGAGAGGATCTCCCTGAGTGAGTGGAGGTCTCTGGACAGGACTTTCTCTGGCCCCACATGGCTCAGTGAGGCTCTTTGGCTAGCTGGGCCCATTAGGTAGGCCTTTCACAAGCCCCATAGGGCACACTTAGTCTCCCTGTCTGCCTGTATTCAGAGGGTAGACCTTTCCCAGCCCTTGTGTGGTACACTGAGGTTCCCTAACTTGAAGTTTTCTGGACCTCATAACAATCTTAACACATCACGCAAGAATACATAGTGAGGGCTGGGTACATAACTGTTTTAAAAGAATTACCCAGCATGGGCTGGGGATTTAGCTCAGTGGCATAAATGCCTGCCTTGAAAGCAGGCAGTCATGAGTTCGATCCCTGGTACCGATAAAAAAAAAAAAAAAAAAAAAAAAGAATTACCCAGCATGTGTGAGGCTTTCTTATCTCCAGTGATAGGAAATTTTAAAAAAACATATTCAGTAGAGTTTTACAGTTAAGGAAGCATTAATGTTCATTTTTAGTTTATCTCTCCAAGCTCCTTATCTGAAGAAAGCCAAAAGTTAGCATCATCTACCTGGAAGATCCAGGGCATGGGTAATCAGAGATAATGTAACCTCAAGGGCTCTCAAAGGGAAAACAGGCACATAGCCCAGTGGGACAAAATTGATCAATCACAAGTATGAACTTATTATATGATCAAAGACACATTTCAAATCAAATTATTCAATAAATTTCACAAGGACAATTGTCATATTTCTGCTCAACACTAGTGACTTCCATCCCACTCCAATTTAAATCCAAATTCCTAACAGTAGTCCATAAGATGGTACAAAAATCTGGCTCCAAACTAAGTAGCTGACCTCATTTCCTCTAGTCTTTGTTGCTCACTTCCATTTTGGCCATACTTCATTCTAAACAAGAAACCTCTAGGTTCGCACAATTTTTCTTAAAGCATCAGTAATAGGATTTTTCTCTCTCACTTTATTCTGGTATTCATCCAAATGAAATTAATTATGTTGCCTTCACTGTCTGTTATGTAAAGTAGCACCACCAAAATCCAAACCTGCCTCTATTTACTTACCATACTTTGCTGTTTTTCAAAGCAGTCATCATAGTCTGATGTATACATATAGAGACTCTGTGTGGAGGAACACAGGAATAAATTTTCAACCATTATGATGAAAGTTTTAATATGTGGGAGCATGATACTTTGTTTCTGGTCATTTTCTCCTCCGAAAGTAGTGTGTGAACCACTAGAATGGATCTCTGTGCCAGAATATTAGAGAACTACTGTATCATCTTAAAACTTGAGATCTGAATATAGGCTGAGGGTCCAGTGGAGTAGGGAATGGTGGTATCCTCCCATGGGCTGAAAATTTCAAGACAACAGTGATTTTGACACTTTTATTCACTGCCTAGACAAGAGTGAATTCCTCTGACTCAGAGCTAACTTGTGTGATATTAATATCACCATGGGCCAGTATAACTTGGTTCTTATTCAGGATTTGAGAATGTTAGGAATAAAAACATTGTCAATGAGCACAGTATTCTATGTAGTTATTCTCTGTATTCTTCTCAACAGCTCAGTGATGTGTAGTAAATTTCTAAAGCCAAGGAAAAACTAGAGTCAAACATTGCAATAAACTATAGATTTTTGTATATACCCAAATTGCTATAAACCAAAATAAGGACCGAGTGCCAGTGGTCTATAGTTGTGATAGCTGTCCTCATTCATCCATTGTTATATAGGTTCTAAGAGAATAGGGCATTTTTTAAACTTTCAAACAAATTTTGTTTATTTTGGTTTTGGGTTTTTAAATTGATCATATTCTGGTTTGACACAAATTCAGAAGTCTTTAAAAGCAAGTTGCCTTTAGCCAATAATGTTAAGGCATATCTATACTACACCATAAAGTCATTTTTAAAAAAGAAAGTCCTTTAATGTTATGAATTTCCAAGCTAACAAGTAAAAAAGCATCAATGAATAAATTAATTGATTAAATAATAAGTAATAAGTTAATGCACTACAATTTGTATATGGTAAAAAAAAATTGTATCCTTCCTAGAACCTAGGTCACTGATGAGGGTTTTATTTTACTCTGTGGCTCAATATCAAGAATAAATGTAACACACAATTCATGACTTGGAGCCTAATCTGTGAGCAGGAACTAGAAAGTAATATTATTTGTCCATAACATTACACACACACACACGTGTGTGTATTTATATCTGTATCTCTCTCTCACTATATATATATATATATATATATATTTGTAACTACATCTTCTATATATGTATTTCTTTTTCTCTCTGAAATAATTTGTTGTTGTCTAAGGGAAGATTTTTGTTTTGCTTTTTCCACTGCCATATCTCAAATTTTTAAAAGAGCTAAGATTAGCATCCTTCTGGATATCAGAATGTAGAATAACCCGAATATTATATTATAGAACAATACCTTGTTTGAGTCTGACTAGAAATCAGAGACAAGTGGTGCATATATGCCTCCTTCTAGCCAAGATATGAAATCTATATGAATTGAGATTCTTCTTTTTAATTCAGTTCTCAAGAATGTGGCTAATAGCAAATCACCTTGGGTATCAGGCATAGTAAAAGTGAACAGTTGTTCACATTTTAAGGTCTGTGCTATTATTTTCTTATCACAATTCAATCAGAGAGAAAAGGATACCTCCAAAGTAACACAAAATAAAATCCACATGTTTTGAAATTGATTATTCAAGTTGGTTTTTTTGAAAATAGAAAAATTGATAGTATTATTGGTTATAGTTATATTTTTATAAATATATAAAATAACTGACTCACAACGAATGTATGACACTGTCTGCCTCTGTAGAGGATGAAGTATGATACTAAAAAACTGGATAGGTACTGGATAATTGGCTTATGGAAAATATAACTTTATATGTAAAGCACACATGACAAAATGTTGACATTTGTAAAATTGGAGTGTAGCTAAACAGATATTTATCATATATTTTATACTTTTTTATGTTTTGTTGTGATTTTTAAATGAATAACAGGATATCAAAAATTTAAAATATCATTGCAACTCATGATTTTATTACATTTTCAAAATTGAACAGATCTAATTAGCATAAAATATATGAAGACTTATAGCATCTGAATAGTACAATCAACAAGTTTGGTAATACAGACAACCTGAAACTCTGTATCTTACACAAAATACATATTTCTTTTTAACAAAGTCTTGAACAAACTAATTGCCACTGAAAAAATTTGATTACTGATTAAATATCTATAATCAAAAGTGTCACTGGGGTTACACTGTTTTATAGCTTCTTACTAGGTAATTTTTAAGAACAAAAATTCTAATGTTATTTAAATTATTTCAGTTCACAGGTAAAGACTGAAAACTCATCAAGTCATAGTTTTTAAAGCTAGAATAAGTTTAATAACAAAACTTGATATACAGAGCATAAAAATTCCAATTTGGAATGCAAATAAAATAATTCTAAATTTAATATTGGTAAATAAAATCTAGCCATTTAAAAAATGATTATTTCACCATGGTCTAGTAGAATTTATTTTGAAAATGCATATTTGGTTCAAAAATGAAAAATGATATATGTTAATAATAGGTGTAAAAATGCATTTGATAAAAGCCAGGAGCCCCTTCTAATAATAATAATACTATTTAAAACAGGAAAAGCAAAAATTTCTAAACATATTAATGACTATCAATAACCAACAGCAAATATCATACCAGTATGAAATTCTAAGGATATTTATATGAAAAATAAAAATAGGACAAATATGTTCGTTATTATTGTTATGCAATACTGTTTTGGGTAAATCAGCTAATGTAATAAAAATCAGTATGAATATTAGAAGAAAAATAATCTCTAGTTACATGTGTAATGATTATATATCTAGAAAATCCAAAATATTCTATTTTAAAAGTCTACTGTAATTTAGGATTAAAAAAAAATCGGTAAAAGGTAAATATATGAAATTCTTTAGGTGGCTTTCATTATCCGAA
This sequence comes from Cavia porcellus, assembly GCF_034190915.1. NCBI lineage: Eukaryota > Metazoa > Chordata > Mammalia > Rodentia > Caviidae > Cavia > Cavia porcellus. The sequence goes on along the minus strand of NW_026947486.1, from coordinate 34,622,004 downwards.
ATGTTACAAATGAAGAAAAGAAAGCTGTCCAAATTGTAATGTAACAATTTGATATGTATAAAAATACTTACAAAATGAATTCAGGTAAAGATGATATGAAGAATATTATTAAAAAGAGAATAAAATTTTCAATAATGTACCAACACTCTTGAATGTTAAAGGTTAATATTATTAAATATTCCTTAAAATGAGAATGCAGAAGTGTACTTCAACTATAGTTAAGACATTAGGCTTTTTTTCAATGCTAAAAATATTCTGAATTTTCATATGTAAGAATAAGTGTCAAGAAAAATTAGATGATTAAAAAATACTAATGACTTGCTCTACTAGTTCTAAAATCTATGGTTTGCCACTATAATTATATCTATGTCATACTGGTTTAGATATTTGAAAATTGTTACAAATAAGATAGCTAATGAATGTAAAAGAAAAGTGTAGTTGGATCTCTATTTTAAATGATGTAACAATAAATTTCAGATGAAATTTGAATTTTTTGGATAAAACATTTAAACTTTAAAAACAGTAAAATTATTAGAAAAATGTAGGTGAATATTTATCTGACAAGTTAGGGACATCCATCTGAAAAAAAAACAACAAAAAACAGAAAAAACTATAAAAGAAATAGTGGTCTATCTAAATTTTTTCTAAAAATTATAAAGTAAAACATATCATCAATAAAGTCAAGAGTAATGATATAATGAAAAAATAATAACATGAGTTACAAATAATTAAATGGACTTTAAAATAGGAATTCCTACAAATTTATAAGGAAAAAAAATCAACAATTCAACACATCAATGAACAAATGATAATAACTGTCAAATCACAAAAGAGAAATGTCCTGATAGAAAAAGAAATATTCATTGAAATCTAGTAAAAGCCAACTAAAGTGACAAGGAATGCAATGCAATTCTTCACCTTTCAGATTTTCAAGCACTAATGATTGCTGTAGAAGATGCTGGAATGGGGACTTGAATCCATTACAAGTACTGTTATAATAGTTCTTAAAATTAAACATGTGCCTATTTAGCATTTCTGAGAATCTAACCTGTAGAAATAAAAGGACCAGTATATTTTGGCAATGTTACAATAAAAAAAAAGGAAATAACTGACCATTAGTAACAGGATGGTTGAATACTTTTTTGGCACCTTACATATACTATGTATGAAACAGTAAGCAAGAGAATAAGAGTGAAAGATAGTGGTAGAGACAGATAATTGTATTAATTAGCCTGGAAGGCTGTTATCTGTATGCAAAGTGGGAAAAGCAATTAGATAAATACTTGCAACTTGTCATTTTTAGAGAAAATACTGTAACAATTCTTGAGGACAGAAAAAGTCATGTTTTTGACACTTGTTACCTTGGAAGAAAAAGAGGCAAGGAAAAAGTGGGGAAAGAAGGACATAGTGCAAGGCTGATTTACTTTTGCATTGTTCCAATGGTTGCACTTTATTTTACTATCAGCGCCGAATTAAAAATTTCAATTATAGAATAAATATCAAAATTATCACTGTACATTGGGCCAAAACTGTGGAACTAGACAATGTAAGATTTTGAGGCACAATAACATTTACCCACTTTCCTGAATTTTTGAGTCAAAACTGTTCTCAAAGGTGCAATTATGAGAACAGGAAATATTTTACATCTAATAACTCCACAACTTTTGTAAAGAGCATAACAAACTTACGGAGTTCTCACCAAACCATAGACATAAATGTGAATATCGTCATCAAACTTAATAAAGTAAACAGATGGCTTGGCCACCACTTGATGAATGAAAATGCCAGTTCTCTTGGACCCATCATCTTTGGCGTGCTCCACCTGCTTGCCCACGAGGCTGTCGATCACTTCTCCAGGCTCCCGTTCTGCTGTAGGAAAATAGTAGCTGGAATCTGGGATGATACGAAGGTCACCATCTTTGTAGTCATCCAGCAAGGTGTACATATATAGGACTGGATCTTTCTCATAGGTGATATAAAACCAAGTATCCATCACGGGTGCTCGCGCCAGTACCATACCCTTCCATTCATCTTTTGTACCGTGCTCACCTTCAAACACATGCCCCACTGCTTTCCCAATCAAGGAATCTGCCAAGCGTGAATCAATACGAGGAGCTGGCACTCTCTCAGGAAGAATCTCCAGCGCTAAAACTCTTTTATCTCGGTGAAGTTCTAATCCATACACACTATCTTTGCCATCATATTTAATGATGTAGAGTGTGGGCTTCACAGAAACCTGTTCGAGTACGGTGCCCTTCCACTGCTCCACCGGCTCATTGCCTTCTTTCCAGCCGTGTTGAATGCGACAGCCCACTATGTTCCTACAAGTGAGGAAAGTGGGCTTGCGCCGCTGCTTCCTGTGGGTGTGCCTTTTCTTCATCAGGTATGCAGACACGCCATCTATCCCTGTGGGAGGCACTGTTGGAGGAGACATGCTCAGGACTTAAGAAAGAAGTGTTAGGCAAAGTTACTGCTTGCTTAAATAAGCTGACAAAATGAGATTATAATTTTTTTCGCGATCTCAGAGACTGGATCCTTCTTCAAGCGCTTGCACAGAACTGACAGAAAAGCTCTAATTCTGACAGTAAGCACTGGGACAGCGTGTGCCTCTCAACGGTGTTCCGGACCGGGAGAGAAACTGCAGCCGTGGTGGCTAGAGAGAGATGGCGGGCTCGTGAGTGCTGTCGGTTCCTGGCGCCTGCCCAGACTCCCAACCCCAAATTCCTGAATCCGCCACTTATCTGTCGTCGATGCTGCTGTGGTAGCGGCACGGTGACAAAGAAGACGACGACTGAAAGGTAGGCAAATGAACTGCAATGGCAAAGGTGCAGGAAGAGGCAGCAGGTCTCTGAGGAGTTAGCGCGGCCTGGCTTTTGCAGCGTTAGTCGGTTTGGGCCAGTTTGGAACCGCGTTTTTGCGGATTAGGGAACCCGCCCCTTCAGAGCCCGCCTGTACCTTGGCCCCGCCCTCTGCCGTTTTGCCTTCCGCTGGGCGGGCGTCTGCAGGGAGGGTCAGTGCGCGCGCTTGGGTTAAGTCGGCTCTGACACTGGCTCACTTCTTTTTCTCTTTCTCCCCCCTACTGTTTCTCTCAAACCTGAGCCAAACAGATCCGCTCCCCTCCTCCTCTTCTCTGGTTGCCAGCTGCCCAACAGCCTCCTCCACAGAGGCTCCATCTGCTTTCTATCTTCCAGGAATTCATCACAATCCTGTTTTAAAAAAAAATTGAAGCACACAATGAGAGAGAGAGAGAGAGAGAGAGAGGGAGAGAGAGACAGAGAAAGATAGAGACTGAGAGACAGAATTTTTGAACAAAAGTGTACGTACAAATGATTTTCTTTCAGTTTAAGGAATTTGGGGGCCGTGCACAGTCCACCATCTTGATTCAAATTCTTTATATTTTCTACCTGATCATTTTTGGTAATAATTTTTAATAATTACTTTGAATGTAAAAGAAATACGCTGACATAATAGAGATTTTCAAAAATTCAATGAACTGAAAGATGAAACTAACCTTAATCTAAAATCATTTAGGCATAGAAGAAAATGTTATCGGTGCTGATTTTTCCCTTGTTAATAGATATGTTTTATACCTTATATATTTGGTAATGCATTTCTCACACAGCTTGCTTTTTTTTCATTATATCATTAGAATTTTATGAATATTAAATACTCCAAATCCATGAACTTATAATGCTTTCATACTATTTGTTTGTATTATTCCTTTGATGATCCTTTATGCTAAATACTCTCTGAGAGAAGAGTAAACAATGAAACTATTTTACCTTCTTATATGGATTTATTCGGTTTGTTTATGTTTTTAAAGAATATCTACTGACACGGAGATCTGCATATGAGATAAGAATGATGTTTGGAAATTGAAATGTTGAAACAAAATGGACACAATTTTGCAGAAAGAGACAAAACTGTGTGTACACTTATCTTTCTGATTGCTTCTATAGAAAATGTGAAATATAGAAAAAAGTGTCACACGATTGCTATGACATTTAAATAAGAATTTCTCAAAAATCTTTAATATTGTATCCCACTTATAAAACAGCAATACAAACCAAGAGAGTCTAGATCCTTACTCTCATTCTTTTACCCTGCATTGTTGAGATGACCTTGTATTGTAATGAGTAAAAAAGACAATTAATTTACCTGGAACTAAGGGAATCAGCAGAAAGCTGCAAGGCAGGAACACTGGCTGCCTCCAGATTTTATTACCTTTTAAGTCAGTGATATAATAGCCTCGTTCTCATAGTCTTATATAGCTGGTTTGGCAAAAAATGTGAGGATTTTCCAAGTCTTCATTATTATTAGGCCAAGGACTTTGGGATGGGATTATTTTCCAATATGGTGACACAAGGAAAAGAAAAAAATATAAATAGTAAAAGGTATTACTAAGCTTTTAGAACTGCATAGTGATCTATCTATCTATCTATCTGTCTGTCTGTCTGTCTGTCTGTCTATATATCTCATAGGTATATGTAAACCTCCATATGCACAGTCAGAAGCCATATGTAAGTGTCATGCCATTGTGTTCCACAATTAATATCCCTTACAACACTTCTGTAGAACAAGATGCACTGAGCTCTTTCAGTGTAGAAGAACTTGACAGGTGAAGGCTGCCTCCCCTGGGCATATAAATGCAGCAACTTCATACATATTTTGAAGGAATTCTTGCTTTTGCCTCACAGACACAGGAAGCAAAATAATTTGTAATATACTTTCTTGTCTAATGTTTAGATCGTTCACCAACAGCTTGGATTCAAAAGGGCTTATCACACTAATGTAAATGTTTACTTTTTATATCTCTTATTTAACCATGAGCTTGTTCATTGCCTTATATCTAATACTTTTACACATAGTTGATATTGAATAGACATTTGTTAAATAAATAAATGTTTTCAACTTTCCTGCTCCAGTGCAAAAACGTCTTTGTCAATGAAAAGAAGTAGTTTCGCAGGAGCCTCTGAAGAATATAGTCAATGGTTCAGAACCTCCAACAACAGTTTTGTCGCTTCAAAAACACCTGAATCACTTATCTTGTAAGTACATTCATCCATAAATCTGAAAATGATTAGGAGAGTATATTGATGCAAACAAGACTGGAGAAATTGATCATCAACCTATAATATGTGAATAGTAAGAAAACAACCTTAGGGATAGTTGTGAGAATTAAATCAGATAAATCCACATAAATCTCTTAACACATACACTGGGACATGGCAAGTAGTCCCATAATTAATCATTCTCTGAAACAAAGCCCTTTTTTCTTGCTATATCTGTCCACAAAACCATCTGGCTCATATCTTATGTCTGAATCTTTGTGCTATTTTACACTCAAGTCCTCTTTGTTAACACTTGAGTGTGAATCAAGAACTGTAGCAAGAATCTGTTCTGTATAACCAATTTGAAAGCAGTCTTTTCAAATGTCGAGGCTTCTGGAAGCCTGATTTCTGGATAAACATGACATTATTCAATACAAATGTCAGCAATATAGTGGTAATTTATAACTGGAGGGATAGTGAAGGTAGGCATAAATGCTGATAATTCTGCTGTACAAAGCAGATTATATAATACATGCTGTAAAGAAATACACATTCAGTATTGGGAACCTAAAGGAGTTAGTAATTGGTTATAGTTTGGGAGGTCACCAGAGACAATTTGGAAGGCTACAAAAACATAAAGAAGATATTCAGAAAGTTGGAGAGCACTGTTTTTTTTTTTTTTTTCAGTCTAACCAGGCAACATTTGTAACAATGGCACAGAAAGATGCATAGATATAAAATGTGTGACAAGGGCTAGGAATTTAGCTAGCAGCATAAGCGCCTGCCTGGCTTGCGCAAGGTTGTGAGTTCAATCCCTGCACCAAAAACAAAAAAAAAAAAAAAAGAAAGAAAGAAAAAAGAAAAAATGTAGCAAATGGTCAGAAAGTTGTGACTGCAGTACAGAATGTGTCATGCTTAGAAATAGGGAGCATGGTTTGAGAATTAACATCCTCAAGTAGGAGGAATCAATAAACTACCCAGGGCACTTAGAAGTAGATAACATTCCTGTTTTGATAGTGTAGTATTGATAAGACTAAGCAGAGAGCTATCTTCCACATCCCACAAGGAAGCAGGTCCTATTCTGATTATTTTGGCAGATTAAAAATGATGATGCTGGACAAATATGTCTTTTCTTTCTCCCACCAGAAAGAATCAAGTGGTGTCCTGATGAGTTCAAATGATGAGCTGCACCTCTGCATTCATCTGATGATGAGGTATTTCTAGTGATTATTATATTATCAGTTTACTCACATAGTAACTTAGTAGCAATGAGATTGAATAAGGTAGAGGTCAAGTGGGTCTATTTAACAGACACTCTGGTTCTCTATGCCCCTAGTATCGGTTAAAACCAAGGAGAAGGCAAGTGTCACTCACTATCCGCCATAAATGAAATTGAAACATGGGAAACACAATGAGGCTACATGGTACCCTACATTCTCTACATCTTTGGTGTTAGTGGGACCCAGTGGTTAGATGAGACTCCATTATTGCTTTAAAGAAATGATGGGGAGAGTCAGTACTTTGTTTTCACCATGAAAGTGTCAGAATACGTAGAAGGAAGCTAATAATGTGTAAATTACCAGTTGCAATAAGAAATAACATCATATCAAGAACAAGAGAAACCACAACTTGAGTGAGACAATACAATTAACTGATTTCACAACTGAGATGAATCAAATGTTGGAATTATTTGAAATGGATTTTTAAGCAGCCATAAGAAAATACTTCAATAAAAATTTTGAAATATCTTGAATCAAATGACAAAATAGATCTCAATAAATAAATATACTGTATTTTTAAAAGGACACAATGGAAAGTTCTATATCTTAAAAACATAGACAAAAATTAAAATCTTCTAAGGTAAAAATGAATATGAAAATGGAAATAAAAGAAGAAAGAATCATTAAACTTGAGGAGAAAATATTAGAACTTACACCATGTAGATAATAGTCTGATAAAAGTGAGAAGAGTCACAGGAATCCTGAGACAGTAAAAAAGTGAAAATTTATACTTGAATCAAAGAAGTGAAATTTTAGTTAAATATATGTCAAAATATGCACAGGAGCTATATCCTGAAATTAAAAATGTTAATGGAACAAATTAAAGAAGCCCAAAAGAGATGGTTAGACATACTTTCATCATAGATTGGAAGATTGAACACAGTATAGGTGTTAAGACAGTTCTCTCCAAAATGATGCATAGGTTTAAAGGAACTTCTATGAAAATTAGAAAAAGAATATTTTTCATAGGCTTACACAAGGTTCTGTGATTTATGTGCAAAAACTGTAACTGGAATGGTTAAAATAATTTTGAAAGAATGAGTCCTGTTACCAAGGGGTGCAGTTTGCAGATCAATGGACAAACATAAAACAGATGCCAGAAATAGACTCATACAAGTGTGTCCAACTGATTTTTGACAGAAGTGCAAAAACAGTTTAATGGAGGAAGGCTAACTTTTTAAAAAACAAATATCATTGGATTAATTGGACATCTATAGAGAAAGAAATCTTAGATTCAGGGCTTATATATAAAAATAAGCTCAAAATAGATGATGGCTAACAGGTAAAACTTAAAGCTATGTGATAGAATTATATCCAAAAAATGAGAAGTATAAAACAAAAGGGCCTTTATTCTGAGAAGACAGCCCCCCAACCACTGGAGTCCGGCTTTCTCTCTGGGGGACACGTGGCATGGGGGATATATAAGTAGGCTAAACTTAGGGTAGTGCCCTAAGGCCATTAGAGATGCACAGGTATCTCACTGGCACACCACATTTGGCGCCAGGAGCAGATTCCTAAGGGTGGGGGGAGAGAGAGTCACAGGTAAATCCCTAGGGCCAGAGGAGATAGGAGCTCCCTGGTTCCAGTTGAGGCTTTTCTGGCCACAGAGTCTCATCTGACCCAAAACCCTTTCACTATGAAACTGTTACAAAAGTCATTGGGGAAAAACCTGTGTGATCTACTCTAGCTACATGGATAAAGTATCCTCATTATTTTACACCAAGAGAAGGGTGTTTAAAACGATCAGTGGGTAAAATGCTCCATGAAAACCCTTTTAAGAATATTAATACACACTGGAAGAAAATATTTGCAAATCACATATCTAAACAAATTTGATATGTTGAAAATATAAAAATTCTGAAAGTTTAACAGGAAAGTAACAAACAATGCAATCAGAATATAACAAAAGAAATGAACAAGTTTTTACCAAAAAAGCTATAAATATATCAAAATAGCACACAAAGAGATCATGAGTCATTAAGGAAATGTAAATTATGACCACATTGAAAGATATAACTATGTACATCTTGGAATAATTAAAATAAAAAATAATGATATATTATTACATGCTAATGGGATGAAGAGAAACTGGTTTCTGTTACGTTCATGGTGAAATGTAAAGATATTAGCCTTTCTGGTAAATATTTTGCAGGTTATTTTTAATAAAATAAACATGCAATATTATATGCAAAAGCAACTATATCAATGGGCATTTATTCTAGAAGTATAAAAAGTTATGTTCATATAAAAACCCTGAGTGATCATTAATGATCACTAAAGGTTTATTCACAGTAGATGAAATCTAGGAACAAACATATGTTCTTCTTCAGTTGAAAAATCAAATAAACCACAAAACATCCATATCATGGAATATTAATCCTTAATTAAACATAATTGGAGGACTATGAAAGGAATTAAACTGAGATTTTAAAGAGTGATGATTTCCAATAATCACACAGCATATTGTTATATTTTTATTTGCAATCTTGAAATGACAAAGTTATGGTTTATTTTGTAGAGATCAGAGCTAAAATGGAACTGGCTGTAGCTATAAATGGGCAGCACAAGGAATTCTGACAATAGAACTTTGAGTGTTACTTGTTGTCATACTAATCTACACAAATAATAAAAGTACATGATAATAACTAAATACACACACAAGTGGATGTAAATGTAACTGATGAAAAGTGAATAAACTTTGTAGTTATTTAACTGTGAATTTCCTATTATTACACTGTGCTGCAGAAATGCCTGGAGAAAATTGAGTTAAAAGTATGTAAGATTTTTCTGTATTTTTTTTTGCTCCGAATATTGTGTGTGAATTCACAATTATCTAAAATATTTATTAAAGATAAATATGGACTGGGGATTTAACCCAGGGGTGGAATACTTTCCTAGCAATTTTGAGGTCCTGAGGCCGTGAGTTCAATTTCCAGAACAACAACAACAACAAAAAAAAAAACCTGAGGAAGAAAATTAAAGATCTAAACTGTAATAAGTAATAGATAAGGAAAGTTTTATATACATGTGTAACTTACAGATAATAAAATAAAGAAATCATAAATGATCACATCATCTATAAATTTCTTATTAATGTAAAAACAAATAAATGTACTATTTTTATGTACAGGAAAAGCTAATTATATGACTTTGGGAAAATAGTCAAATTTTTATGTTTCTATTTCATCACACAAAACTAAGAGATTTAGAATAATTAATTTCTAAAATCACTTCTTGCTCCAAGTTTCCATGGATAAATGAAAGTGGACAACTAGGAAAGAGAGTTGGGGTTAAGACGAGACATAATCAGTTAGATACTATCAATATAGTGTATAAAATGAGAGAACACAGTAGGTAAAGTAAGCACAAAGTGACCAAACATTCAAAATCTACAAATAGAGATTTTTCTTCTCCCTGTTAATTCTAAACTATACAGATTTGTGAAGTCACTAATTGCCTGTAAAACTCTGTCCTACTATTCTGACAATGTGGTATGTGAGAGCCAATGAGAAGAGTAACTGTACATTAGTTAAGTTAAATATACTTGAATAAAGGCTTCATTCTTATGGGAGAGTTGTTTTGGGATTTGACAAATCTTGGAAGACACATTTATCTAGATACCAAAGATTTTCCTAACTATTGTTTTAAAAATAGAGACTAGTGGTTTAAAATTAGTCATTTTTTCTTTAGTTTCCAATGGGTAGGAAATTATGTAAATAATTATATTTTTCTTATTTGACAAAACAGTAATTTTAAAAATATAATGGAATGGCTTAAATTAGTATCCAACAAGAAAAACCCCAAATATCATGGCAAGTAATAAGTTAGCACAAATGGTGGCTTTAAGTATTAAGCCTGGGCACTCAAATTTGGACTTTTTGTGAAAACAAGAATTATTTTAGAAATGATCCCTTGGGTACTTTTCTTTCTTCAATGCATCCATTTTTTTTTTACAAAAAAAGAACAAAACTGCAGTAGGATTCCACCATAATGCCTTCAGTGGGCAAAGTTAAATGGGGATGAGTAATTCTTTAAGTGAAGTCTTGTAGATCATGAAGTTAGGAAAAGAATCTGTTAGTCTTCACTGAAACAATATATAGATATACAATTAGTGAAACTTACTGTATGTAAAACTGAACTAAAAACTTCCAAAATATACTTTGTTGAGTTTCTCCCCATTCCCATAGATTATATAAGACATCTGGAACGTGTAGTCTTCTGGGTTTTGGGGATCAGCTCATTGTAACGGGGATGAGAGGGATCAGCTCATTGTAAGGAACACAAGATATACAAAAGAGTTACAAAACTGAAATAAAAAAGTAAAATATCACCCCAAACTTTATCATCTGTCCATATGCTTTCTAGGAAAGACTAATCGTTTTATGTAACTATGATATTTACAACTCCATGTTATGTTATCTCATATATAAGTAAAATTATAACAAATATATACACTTGGATAAAGGACAGTCTTTTACTAAAGGCCATCATCAAGAGACCAAGTAATAAATGCTGGCTAGGCTTTAGGCAAAAAAGAAACATTTTACATTGTTGGTGGGCATGTAAGCTAGTAAAACCATTAAGGAAGTTAGTATGGAGAATTCCTCATAAAACCAAACGTAAAAATTCAATTTGACCCAACTATTCCACTTCTAAGTGTTTTCCTGAAAGAAAGATATTGTATTACAGGGATATGTACATATCAATGTTTATGGCAGCATTAATAGCTAAATCTTGGAAGCAGCATATATGTCCATCAACAGATGGATAATGAAAATGTAGTGTCAGTATATATAGAATAGTACTCTGCCACAAAGAAGGATAAACTTGAGTAATTTGTAAGACAATGGATAGACTTCGAGGCCATAATGCTTAATGGAATCAGACACATAAGCTTAAATGTCATTTGATTTATATGAGAAGTCCAAAGTATATATAAGGAGCAAAACAAAATCTAGAGAATAGGAAGTAAAGAAATTAGATCTTTCTTAAATGGAAAGGGATAAAGAGATGGAAGAAACAGACTGGAAGAAAGAAATGTGATGAAAGAAGGACTAAAGATGTGTTAAGTACATGTTTCAACTCCATGCAAGGAATGTGAACAGAATGCAGTGCAAACAAGTACTAAAAAAATAAAAGATCAATTGAAACAAGTTTATATTTCCTCAATGAAATGACACCCACTTTTCTCCAAACAAACTAAAGAAAGACAAGGAAATGAAAGAAATTGATATGTGTATCCATTTATAGAGGATCAGGGATTCAGATTACTACAATTCATACATTTTCATTAAGGCACACTCTTTATTATCAAGGAGTATTGCAAGTCCTTGGGATAAATTTTAAAAAGGAGGCCTGCCTGAGGGTTAAACAGGGATGGTACCAAAGATCACATATTAAGGAAATTTCAGTAGACATTAGCAATTTCTGGTAAGCTTGCAAAACACAATTTCCTGATCAGATGCCCCAGAGACATTCAGAAGGTCTTTGATGGACTCTATAAACTTGCTGTTTTCTAAGCTTCCATACATCTCATTTTGAGAATTATTACTATAATGCAGGCCACTTGAATCCATTTCCCTATGCTTCTGATCTTAAGAAATTTGATGTGCATATATGCTTTTCTTGAGCTATAAGACTCAATGTATACATATAAGTCATTTAGTTTAATCATATTTTATGTTTTTCATGTATTTAGAGAGTTGATTACTTCATAAGAAAAACCATATGTATAGCAATGATGACTAGTAAAGAATAATACAATTTGAGTGTTATCCTTTATATGAGAAAATCATGTTCTCATACTTCTCCATAGATTTAAAGAATTTTCCTTTTGACATAAACATATAACATGAAAATGTTAAAAATCACATTTTAGGTGACAGAGCTTGTGCACATTAAGATACGATCATTCACAAGAGGGAATGTGTTTTCTAATCCATCTTCTCTTGCCCTCACTTTTAGAACTGCCAAACACACTGCCACTTCATCTAGTCAACATTACTTTAGGCAAACTTCATATCTGTTTGGTGAATTTAGCATAGAGGTAACAAACTTCTTTTCCATGTGTCTATGCTAAAGACAATCATTATTTTGGGTAAAGCTCCCAGTCTTCATAGATTTTCCTTATTCAAATGAGCAGTTATATGCATCAGCTCTAAAGCATGACTGCATTCACCTTAGTCATTTCTCAACAATGTCAAATAGTGCCAAAAACTCAAACAGTGATAGTAATACTAGACTTGGATTTAAGAAGTCACTTGTAACATTTATGAGAGCAGAATATACATAAAAACATTTTAAGTGGTTATGAATTTGAAAATATAACCGGTATATAAACATTCCAAGTATGTATTGTGATGTATTGATGGAATCAACTAAAACGAAATCTTCCTTTGAGTAAACTTGACAAAAACATAGGAGATTTTATTATACTCTTTTTTATTTTAAAGAGAAAAACAAAAATCAAGATGCAAATCAACAAAACAACAACAAAAGCAAATTGAAGACAACACCACCAATAAAAAATGGCAGCGTTGAATTTCAAAATAAAATGATAGAAATTTAACAATTTGTGTTCTATTTCATACTGTGACCCTCAAAGTAATTGCTCAGGCTACCATTTAGAGACATGTAAAATTGATCAAACAATAAAATTTCCCTTTGAGCAGTTTCGTTTCCCTTTGCTATGTCTATTGCAACTTTGGATTTTATTTACTCATTTGGTTTTTTATATGAAAGGAAATACAGTGTTTACACATGCAAGTCTGATTTATTTCACCTTTGAGTATAGCTTCTAGATGGATCCATTTACTTATAAAATCTTCAAGCTTATCCTTCTTTAAGGCTAAGAAGTATTTCATTACACAAAAATACATCTGTTTCATCCATTACTCAGGTAGTGGGCATTTGTCTTGTTTCAGGTTTAGTGATTACAAATTATGCCACCACATATATGCGTGCACATATATTGCTGTGGAATGATGTTTTCAGTCTTGAACAGGATTGCATCAAATCTGTGTAATACTTTTGGGAGTATGGCCATTTTCACAATGTTGATTCTTCCTATTCCATGAGAAAAGGACTTTCTTCCATTTTCTGAATTCATTTTCACTTTGTTTTTTCAGAGTACTCCAGTTTTCAGTGTATAAATCCTATACTTACTTCATTAGATTGAATTCTAAGTATTTCCTTTTTTATGTTATTGTGAAGGATGTGGTTTCCTTTATTTCTCTCTCAGTGAGTTTGTTGTTTGTGTACAGGACTACTGTTGACTTTTGAGTAATTACTTTGCATTTGAATATTTACTATGCAGCTGAATTTGCTTATTAGGTCTAGAGGCCTGCTGGTGGAGTTTTTGGGGTCTTCTAGGTAGAGTATCTTATCATCTGAGAATAATGACAATTTAACTTCTTCTTTTCCTGTCTTTATCCCTTTTTTCATCTCTCTCTTGTCTAATTGCTCTGGCTAATGTTTCCAGAACTATATTGAATAAGAGTGGTGATGGTGAGCAATCTTGTCTTGTTCCTGATTTTAGAGTGGAAGCTTTCAGTTTTTGACCATTTAGTATGATGTTGGCTATTAGTTTGTCATAGATGTCTTTTATTAAATTGAGGCAAAGACCACCTATTCCTATTTTCTGTAGGTGTTTTTTTTTTAACTATGAATGAGTGCTGGACTTGATCAAAAGCTGTTTCTCCATCTATTGAGTTAATCATATGATTTTTATATTTCACTCTGTTAATACAGTGTATTACATTTATTGATGTGCTTGTGTTGAAACATCCCTGCATTCCTGGACTGAATCCCACATGACTGTGGTGTATAATCTTCTTGATGATTCTCTGCATTCTATTTCCTCATATTTTATTGAGGATTTTTGCATCTGCGTTCATTAGAGAGACTGATCTATAATTTTGTTTTTTGGTTGCGTCTTTCTCTGATTTTGGTGTCAAGGTCATATTTGCCTCCATGAGTGAATTAGGGAGAATTGCTTCCCTTTCAATTTCATTAAAGACTTTGAGGAGTATTGATATTAAATTATCTCTAAATGTCTTGCAGAATTCAACTGTGCATACGTAGGATTTGAACTCTTTTATTGGTTGGTAAGTTTTTATTTACATTTTCAATTTTATTAACGGTTACTTTGTTATTCAGAAGTTTTATTTCTTCTTGGTACAGCTTTGGTAATTCACATGTGTTTCGTCAATTTCTTCTGTGCTTTTGACTCAATGAGAATAAAGGTTTTTAAAGTAGGTATTGTCAATCTTCTGTATTTCCACATGATCTGTAGTTTATCAACATTCTTAACTGTGTTGTAATATCACATACCGGACCAAACAATTTTAGAGAGTAGTAGTGTTACAGTTTAGAGATAAAATATCCCCTAAACATATAATGTGTTCAGAGGTGAGTTTTTGGAAACTAATTAATAATGGCAACTACTCATCAGTAGAATAATCCTTCAACTAGTTTATGATTGAGAATTCTGATAGGAATTAGTACCATGTTGGAGAAGGTGAACCATTGTGGGCATGTCCTTGGAGAATGTATTTCTTGCTTTTGTGGTTCCTTTGATCCTTGCTACCTGTCTGCCATTTGTTGAGTGGCTTTCTTTTGCCAGTCCTTATGGCATGTCATTTCTACCTTTCAGCCAGCTGAACACAGAATGTGTGCTCTGAAACTCAGGTTAAAATCATACATCTCTCAATTTTCTGTATTAGTCCCTTTTCTTTGTTGGAACAAAAGATCTAAAATTCACATTGAATATAGCAAGTTGATACCAGAGAGGTGAGTTTGTTGTTGTAACTGTGTTGTTCAGAAGCCTTTATAACTGGTTTATGGGAGTAGTTTCCAAAGGTCTGGAGACAACCTAGAAGGATGGAAGCAGAACCTAATGAGTAATTCTGATCAAAGTTCAGAAAACTAGAATGTTGACAGCAATGGTGATAGTAAAGGTTAGGCTCATGAGGTTTCAAGTGCAGGATTTGATGTGAACAAGGATCCCATTCCCATTGGAATTTGGACAAGAGGCCACTCACTTTACACTTTGAAAGAGAATTTGTCTACATTTTGTCTATTCCTTAAAACTGTGTGAGGCTCAGTTTAAAGGTGGCAGACAAATTGAACTGGTAGAAGAAATTTCAAGGCAATCTACTTTCAGGCTGACATGCTTTTAGCAAGATTTACAAAAAAAAAAAAAATCAAGAGAGGAAGCTCACCTGGACAATGTGAAAGAGCAGTATGGCTTTAAAAATAAGTGAGTTTAGTAAAGGCAGGACCAGGGAAAGTATGACTGTTGAAAAGATTAGTGCTACTTTTAAAAAATAATGCCAAATACTTTACATCTGGAAAATAGAAATGATAGCTTGAGAGCATCTCAGTAACTTTTTTATACCCCACTCTTTGCAGGTTCAACAGTGTAAAAGGGGAAATTCCTTTGAAAGCCTGCTTTGAAAAGAAAGCCCAAGGAAAATCTCACTCAAGACCACCCATGGAAGTGCATTCTGAAGTTCAGTAATCTGAACACTCAGGTTTTGCTTTCATTGTCCAAAAATTCTTGCTTACTGTTCATACTGACAGTAGATTTTGATGTCATCTACATAGTGCTGGTTTTACAGACACACAGAATGCAAGAATTATTGGATCATGGAGGCGTCCATACAGATCTCAAAAGAAGATCTTAGAGGATGAACAGTATACCCTGGGACAGTGATACTTGAAGTTGTGAGTGTGAAGTCAAAACTGTAGTGAAGATTCCAGATTATGAGAATACCAGGAACATTTAATATCTGAGGAAAACCACAGACGGTAATTAAGCTTGACAAAGATAGTGGCCATGCATGTTGCAACTTTGGGATTACCAAAGTAATTTGGAACTCACATCTCACTACCACTTGTTCTGGACATAAGATATGGAGCTACAGGATTGAATGTTGTCATGCCTGGTTTCACTCTTGCTTTGGTCCTATTCTTTTCTAATTTCCTATTCTACCCTTTTGTAATTAGAATGTTTACCCTGTGCCATTGTATGTTGGCTGTGTTTAACCTTCTGATTCTTCCAGGAGCTCACAGCTAAGAGTTTGCCTTAAGTCTCAGTGGAGGCTTTAGACTTGAACTTTTGGGAAATGCTAGAGCTGTTGAGATTCTGACCACTGTTGGAGATGGAGTGAATGCACTTTTCATATGGAAGTGGACTCAGTGTGTGGGAATGGTGGCTGAAATACACAGATGCATGGTGACAACTGGTGACTTCAGAGGCTTCCACAGATAAATGCACCAGTGGAATGGAGCAGTGTATGCAATGAGCTGCAGTGGCTGATGAGTAACTCAGATGCACATGTCCCTTCAGGCAAGTGTCACTGTCCAGTTGTCATCCTTGTGAGGGATCAGTTGAACACAGAATTCAGACCAGAATTGGTCTTTCTCCAACTAGTGACTCTGAGGGCCAAAGTGAAACAGAACCAGTTTCAAATCTGCAACAGGTCAAGGAACTGAGTTCAAATTGTCAGGAACTTGTAATCAAGCTGGCGGGATGTTACAGGCAGAACAAATTTAGTTCTAGCTGCACAGTTAGAAGCCGGCCTTAACTTCAGAGAAGCCGAAAATGCAGGTTTCTTGGGATTATCCACTATCTTGCCATAAATCTAGCTAGAATTTCTGGGATCACTCAACATGAATCTGAGCTCTGCCTACCCAATCTGTCTATTAATGACAGGAGAGAAATGCCCTGACGAGGACATTTCCTTCTTTTATTCTTTTTTTTTTTCATTTTACTTTCAATTTTCTCGATTACTTGTTCTTGCCATTTTATAAGTATGAATATTGTTTCTAGTTTTCTTATTGATTTTGCTCTGTTTTTATTTTGCTTTTTCTTTTTAAAATGAATTTTAAAGAGATAAAAGAAAAGAAAAGAAAAGTAATAAAAGCAAAACAAAACAAAACAAAATGTATGGAATTTAAAAGTAAGCTGATAGGAAATTATCAGTAGTCGTACTGCGTATTGTTATCTTCAAAATTGTTGTTCAGTTACAAGATACAGGCATGCAAACGAGATCAAATAATATAAGAAATCATAGTTACTTTCTCTGAACAAATAGGATCAATAGTAAAATTATCTTAGCTATCTTCGTGTGTGTGTGTGTG
Organism: Cavia porcellus; assembly: GCF_034190915.1. Classification (NCBI taxonomy): domain Eukaryota; kingdom Metazoa; phylum Chordata; class Mammalia; order Rodentia; family Caviidae; genus Cavia; species Cavia porcellus. Next base: position 34,604,528 of record NW_026947486.1, on the reverse strand, counting down.
TGTGTGTGTGTGTGTATGTGTGAATACATATTTCCCTAGCTTCTTTTCTCTTTTACCCCATCCCAGTTGTTCTTGCTTTTGAAACAGTTTCATTCCCTTGCACAATATCTATTGTAGCTTTCAGATCTTATTTACTCTTTGAGTTTTTGTGTAAGGGAGAGAATATGATGTTTATGTATGTGACTGTCATTTATTTCACGTATGAGTATGGTCTTTAGTTGCATCCATTTATCTTCAAAACCAAATAACAGGAAATGAACAATGGCTGCTATAATACTTTATTTTCCTCAAAAAATTTGTCTATAACATCACACATAATAAAATCAAAGAAAACACAACAGAATAGAACCAATAAAAACAGAAGAACAAAAGGATGGTAGGACTTCAAAACAAGATAATAGTAAATCAGAAATAGCTATCATAATGTCCTGTTTTCTTCAAAATAGTGTTCATACCATCTCACATAATAAAACCAAACCAAACAAAGTAAAATCAGACCAATGAACGAAAGCATTATAAGACTTCAAAACAATATAATAGGAAGCCATGAATACCATAATATTTCCCATTATATTCAAAATAGCTGCCCTTAATATTGGAAAGCAAAAAATCAAACAAAAGACAGAACAAAGCCAAACCTAATAAAATTATGTAAACAGTGCAAGAGTTCAACATAAGACAATAAGAAATTGACTGCAGTTTCCACCTTTCCCTTCCTTTGCTCTATTTTTAAAAATTTTATTTAGAGAAAGACTAAACAAAACAGAATATGGGTAGAAATAATACATTCTTGCAAAGAAAGAATAAACAGTGAGAAATCACTAGTTGATATTTACATATTGTCCTCTTACAAATAGTTATTCAAAGATACAAAAGTGGAGGATATAAAGTGGGGTTTCAAACAGCGAGACTGCAACCAGTTCTGTTCAACAAAAAATCACTGTGAGCAAAGAATAATAGCATTGCTGGGTTTCACATTATGATAATCCTGAGTCAGCACTCGGTACTGTAGTGTCTCTTTTTCCTCAACGTAGTTGTTCATTTCATCATGTATCATAAAATCAGTTCTCATAAACTGTTTATTGGTTCTACGCATGCATCAGTCTTAACATGTGTTTCTATCCTTTCTATATTGGAGGAACAAAACAAATCAAGACAAAACAAATCATATTCCTATAAATGCATGAAATGAAAAAGACACATAAGACCACTGTACAAGGACAAATTCCTAGAAAAACACGAAATGAAAAAAATATATAAGACCACAATATTAGGTGATCTACAGTAGTTTACTAAGCTTTCTCTTGTGATTTTCAATACAATTGTCTACATCATCAAACATAATATATTTGAACATAGCATTACATAGCTATTTTAATAAAAACACAACTTTGGAGACATTGTAGGACTTCGAAAGCAGTTAATAATCAAACCAGAATGGGTATTTTTTACATCTTGTCATCTTCAGAGTAGTTGTCTCTATTCTTAGACTTGATACTATCAAGCATACCAAATTCAAATACAGTCAAGGCAAAATAGTGGTCTAACAAACCAGCTTCAAATAAGATCAGTCATAGCAAGACTGTCTAAGTAATACAGGGCTTCGGTTTAAGTTAATAGGAAATTAAGGATAGTTTCCGTGGTATAACCTGCTATTTTTGGGATACCTGTCTATGGCCTCAAATCTAATATGAGTAGACAGACCGGAACAAAATAAAATCCAACTAAACAGTGATAAGACTACTGTGACTTTTAAATCCTGATACATTATTAACAATGTCCTCTGCCTTCCTTTCTTAGGCAATTTCTCACCTTTCCCCTTCTCAGGATGCTTGGTATATTTTGGGTCCCACTGGCTCTTTTAGTTAGACTAGTGGGTCAACACGTTATCTATCTGAGTGTTGCTGAACCTTTTTAGCCCTGAGCTTGATCTTGAGCTGTACTCCTTAACTTAATAAAGCCTCAAGGTTTTCCTTCCTTCCAGCTGTGTAGTTCTACACTGCCCAAAAGTATCATAACTTTCCAGTCTATCTGCGGCTGTAGGATGAGTTGTCCCTATTTTTCTCTGGTTTCCTGTCACATATAGCATCATTTTCTCATCTTTGACTTTCAGTTAATTAACCCTCTTTTAGGTTGAGTATATTTCCTATTCAGAGCATCTGGATGGATCCTGCCTCCTAATCAACTCTGCCTGTGTTTCTTTTTGTTAGTGATTCAAGACAATCTATATTAAAGATTATAGCCTACCTTCTCTGCCTCATCTCTGCTATTCTATTTTTCTGCTATTATTTGTCCACTTTACTCCTTCATTCCACTGTCTGACCCGTTCATTGAGGCCCCTCTGCCACTGTTGCTGGAATTCTGATATCTTTTTTTCTCTCTGGAATGTTCTTCAGTATTTTTTGTAGGGTTGGATTGGTGGCCATGAACTCCTACAGTTCCTCCATGTCTTGGAAATATCTTATTTCTCCACTAATTTTGAGAGAGAGTTTTCTGGATATATCAATCTGGGTTGGAGGTTGTTTCCTTTCAGGGCTTGGACTTTTTTCCCCCCAAGCACTTCTCGATTTGAGAGTTTGTGTTGATAAGCTTGTCATTATTTTGATGATTTTTCCTTGGTAGGTGATGTGCTTCTTTTCTCTGGCTGCTTTTAATATTCTGTTCTTGTGGTGGATTTCTGGGATCTTGATTATTATATGTCTGGGTGTAGGTCTGTTTTGCTTGTAGGTGGCTGGAGTTCTGTATGCCTCATTTATCTGGATATCCTTTCTTTTTTCTATGCTTGGGTAATTTTCCTTAATTATGTCTGTGAGTAGTCTTTGTAATTTGTTTGTGGTTACTCCTGCGTCTTTGCTCAAATTTTTTATTCTTATATTATAGATCCTCTTGTCATCTTCTAGCCTTTGAATTGTTTCTTCCTGGTTCTTTGTTATTTTTAAGAGATCTTTTCTTTCATGATCACACATTATAAATCTCTCTTTCAAAAGTTTCAAAAGTTTTCAAAAGTTTCAAAAGTTTCAAAAGGCTAACTTTAGTTTCTGTCAAGGCATCTTGCCAGGTTTCAGTGGAGTTTTTCGTGTGCTGGTAATCTCTTTGGATATCTTGCCTCACTTGGCTTAGAATTTCAGCTTTAAGTTCATCTATGAGGTCATGAAGGTATTTCTTTATGTCCGCTGATGTTGTGGCTAATATTGCATGATTGCTGCACTGGCTCTCTGTATTTACCTCTCCTGGACTTATTTTCCCAGGGTCAGCAGCTGGAAGTTTTTTTTTTTTTTTTTTTTCCATCTCTTGCCATGTTTCTGGTATCTTGCAGACAGGTGTGTTTTGGAGGTCCCTGCCCACTCTATATTGCTTATGGTTTTTTTGAAGCATGCTGACTGGGGTTTTGCTGCCCTCTCCAATTTGCTGTTATCTGAGGTGCACACAGGGATGATGCAGGATAGCCTCTAGCCTCTGAACCAGTCAACCCACAAGTGCCTTCAGCAACTTAGCCTGTGCTTTGTGGATGTCACAGGGTTGGGACAGTTTTGTCCCTTGCTATTGGGTCCCAACCAGGGGTGTGGCTCAGCCTAAGCAGATCCCACCAATCCTCTCTGGGCCAGGGGTGGCTGACTGATGCCACTGTGGCACTGGGTTCTGCCCCACTCCAAGATGTTCTCCAGCCAGCAACACCCACCACGGGACCCAATCTCCAGCATTCACTGGGAATCAATGTAGTTCTCCACCTGGGCTCCACTCCACACTGCACCGTTTCCTCCCCCCAAGGGCCCAAGACTTACGAATTCCCTTTATCAGTGGCCTTGGCTTCAGCACGACCTTGAGTCACCCAACTCCACAGCATTTCCAGCACAGTGTGGACTGGTCTCAGTGAGTGCATGGGGCTCCAGCCCTGCATTTACGTTTTTCCTTCCTCTTCCTATTTTTCTTTTTCCTTCAGTTTCCTACTGGGGTTGTGAGAGTCCTCCACTCATTCGGCCCTCTCCATGTTGTCAAATTCCAGCCTCTGAGTTGTTTTTCCAGAGAGGCTCTCCACCCAGCGACCTAGCAAGCCACCACCTTCTCTAATCTATGATCCTTGCACTCTTGGAATGAGTCTCACATAGCCATGGTGTATAATCTCAGTGATTAACTGCATTCTGTTTGCAGGCCTTTCATTTTGGATTTTTGTATCTATGTTCATTAGGGAGTTTGACTTATTGTGTTTTTTTTTTCTTTTAATTTGCCCCTTTTCTGGTTTTGGTATCAGGGTACTACTTGCTTCAGGGAATAAGTTAGGGAAAATTGCTTGTCTTTCAACTTCATTAAAGAGTTTGAGGAGTGTCGACATTAAGTCTTCCTTAAATATCTTGTAGAATTCAGCTGTGAATCCATCAAGAACTGGTTGTTTAGGAGGATATTATTTATATTCTATGTGTTTATGGAGATTTTGTAATTTATATTTTCATTAATTTTAATTTCACAGTACTACAATCAGATAATATGCATCAGATAATTTTTATTTTTATTTATTTAAGCATGTTCCATGGGCCAGTATATGGTTGTATTTTAGATACTTTAGATATGTCCCTTTTGTAGCAGAGAAGAATGTTTATTTTGATGTTGTGTTGAATACTCTTTGTATGCCTACTAAGTCCATTTGTTCATAAGTTTGATTCAGTGCTGTTTTTTCTTGGGGATTTTTTTTTTGTCTAGCCGATTTATCTCTTTGTGACAATGAGGTGTTAAGGTTTCCCATTATAGTTTTATTATCACTTGTTTAATTTTGATTTCTGTTAACATTTGTCTTATATAGTTGTGTGCTCCTGTATTTAATGCATATATATATTTAAGATTGTTATCTCTTCCTCGTGAACTTTTCCCCTAACTAACATATGGTGCCCTTCATTTCTTTGGATCAGTCTTAGGTTAAAGTTTACATTGTGTGAAATGGAATAGCTACCATTGGTTTTTCCTGGGTTTCTATTGCATAAAATATTGTTTTCCATCCTTTAATTTTCAGTCTATCTATTTCCTTTTGAGTTAGATGGGTTTCTTGTACACAACATGTGACTGGATTTTATTTCCTGAGCCACTCTGCCAGTCTTTTTTTTAATGGTGACTTGAGGCCCTTTGGTTATAACTATTTGGTTGTAACAATGGTTATAACTACTATATATTGGTTTATCTCTATCATGTTATCTTTGTGTGCTGCTTCTGTACTTTTCCTCTGGGTTTAATTATTTTTCTGCTTGGTTGTTTCTTTACATTGCTGTTCTTGAAATCAGTCATTTTATGTTTAGCTAGAATATTTTTCAGTACTCTTTGTAGGTTTGGTATGATGATCATGAAGTTCTTCAGTTGTTCTTTATTGTGGAAGTATCATTTCTCCATAAATTTTGAAATATAGTTTTGCAGGATACATCAATTTGGGGTGGAAGCTGTTTTCTTTTAGGCTTTGAAATACTTCCAAATATTCTCAATTAGATTGTTTGTGTTGAGAAGTATGCTGTGGTTATGATAGGCTTTCCTTTATAGATGGTCTATTTCTTTTCTCTAACAACTTTTTCTGTACAGTTCTTATGCTGAACTTCTGGGATCTTGATTTTTATATATCTGAGTGTAGATTTATTTTGGGTATGGCTAATTGGAGTACTATATGCCTCACATACCTGTATGTGAGTTTCTTTTCCCGTGACAGGAAATTTTCAGTTATTACTTCTTTTTTTGTTTAAAAAAAAAGCAAAAAACGAGACAAAACAGAAAAAGGTAGAAATCATACAGAATTTCAAAAAAATATTAACACTAAGAACTCACTAGTTGATAAATTACATATTGTCCTCTTAGAAATAGTTGTTCAAGTTACAAAATCAAGCATAAAAAGTGAATGGGCACTCACATTTTGACAGTGAAAACCATTCTATTCAATGATCCAATGAAAACTTACTAATATGGTAATCTATCTTACACCATTAAACAAACATACAGTTATATCCTTTAGAGCACTTTCTTGCCCTTTCAGTTTTACAATATCCATTATACATTTTGGATCTTATTACTCTCTGAGGTTTTATTACTTTTTACACTAGAGAGACAATGTGATATTTACAAATATGTCTTAGTTATTTCACGTATGAGGATATTCCCAAAATGCCTCCATTTACCTATAAAGGTCTCAAGATCATCCCTTTTTATACCAGAGTAATATTTGATTGTATAAAAATATCACATCTTTTTTAGTCACTCTGTGGTTCATGGGCATTTTGGTTGTTTCCAAGATTTAGCTGTTACAAATTGTGCTTTTATAAACATGGGTGCACATATATCACTGTGACAGGATATTTTCAACTTTGGGGGGAACATACCCAGGAGGAGAATAGCTGGGTTGAAAAGAACTTCTAATCCTAGTTTGTTGAGGAACCTCCCCCCCCTATTGATTTCCATAGTGGCTGCACCAGTCTACACTCCCAACAACAGTGGAAAAGTGTTCCTTTCCCCCACAGCTTGCCAACATTTGTTTTCAGTTGATTTCTTGATGGCAGCCATTCTTTTCAGAGCAAGATAAAATCTCAGTGCTGTTTTAATTTGCATTTCTCAAATGATCAGTGATGGTGAACATTTCTTCATGTATTTATTTGTCTTTTGTATATCCTCATCTGAGAAATGTGTGTTCTTCTCAGATGCCCATTTTTGGAGAGGGTCTTTGAGTTTGTGTTTTTTGATTCTTTACATATTCTGGATATAAGTCCCTTGTCTGAGGGATCGTTGGCTATTATTCTTTCCTATTCTGTGGGTTTTCTCTTCACTTTGTTAGCAATTAGTGTTGAATTGCAAAAAAACTTTTAATAGTATGAGATCCCAGTTGTTGATTCTTGGAAGCACTTCATGTGAGGTTAGTATTTTCTTCATGAAATCTCTACCTAACCCTATGTCTCCAAGATTTCTACCTAACTTGGATGCCAGTAGTGTTTCTCTTTTAATATTTAGCTTTTTGATCCATTTTGACTTTAGTCATGGTGATAGGCATGGGTCTAGTTTAAGTTCTTCGGCATGTGGAAAACCAGTTTTTCCAACACCATTTATTAAAGAGGCCATCCTTCTTCCACGTGTAGACCCTATGCCAAATAAAAAGTGGCTGAGCATCTTCTCCACAATGCTATATTCTAGCGTCTGGACTGTTTCGTCTAGAGAGTCTGTTTACTCTGCTTAGTATGCTGCCATCTCCCCAAGATCCTTGTCAGCTATTAAGAAGAAAACAAGATATATTACGTTAGTCATAGTTGATTTTGTATGATCATGTTTTGAAGTTCTGTATCATTCTCAATATTTGTTTTGATTGGTTTTATTCTGATCTCTTTTGTTTGATTTTATTATATCTTATAGTATAGACAGCTATTTTGAAGATAAAATAAGGGGTTACGGTAGTTACTGTTGATTTCCTATTAATTTGTTTTGAAGTCCTATTGTTACAGATTAAAAACTGGGGATCAATTTAGCACTAGCTGCATTATATCAGCATGATGCTGAGTGTAGATGGCCCACCCGAGGAAAGTTGCCAGCAAAAATATAAAGAAGAGTGAGGAGAAGAAGAGTGAGGTGTTGTGGGTTCTCTTAAGTTTTGCTGTTTCAAGCTGTTGGTTCTCTTGGAGGTGCATTTTAGGGCTAGCTTCCCCATGTAAATTCAGCCATTATTGGAGGAGCTTGGGACCTTGTTGCTGAGAGTGGCTGCAGTTTACTTTGGGAAAGCTCCAGTCCTTACTTGTAGCATCACTTTCTGTCTCTGGAGGGGAAGATGACTTGCTGTTTAATCTCCAGGAGAAGTTTATCATGCAGTCTTCCTGATACGTATTCGACTGTTCTCATTGTCAGAGGAGCTCGGGCCCTCGTTGTCACCGAGGATGGTGGTGGTACTTTTCAGGGAAGCCCTGGCCCTTAGTTTGAACATTGGTTCTTGTCTGCATTGTAGAACACTTAACCTACTGGCACAGCTCCTTCATAATGTTGGCATAGACTTTCTGGTTTACACCACTGACCTTTGGTCCTTCCAAATGCAGATCCATAAAGCAGATGGGCATGAGTCCTCGTAGTGGGCTCTAGATCTCCAGTTGGACTCATGGGAGGAACTGCCATGGGCTGTAGGCTTTCAGCTGAACTCATGCAAGACATTGCTGTAGGATCCAGTCTCTTGGCTGAATATTCTGGGTCTTGAGTGTTGTGGACATATTTCCTACATTTTTCTTGTATTTAACTCTGCCTGGCAATTATAAAATAGTGTTATAAATTCGGTGTCCTGTATGTAATTCTTACAAACCCTGGCTACAAATCTCTGTTGCTCTCAAGGTATTGTTTTGATTGGCCTTATTCTGCTTCTTTTTTTTGTTTGTTTTATTCTGTTTAAAATAAAATTTTAAAAATGAAAAACAAAAATAATACTTTCCTCTTTCATATGACCTTTTTCCTTAGTTTGCTCTTCTTTTTCTAGAAGTTTGAAGTTCACCAGTAACTTTATATGCACTTGCTCTGTTTTCCTGATATGGGTATTTACTGCTATGAATTTTCCTTTTAACAATGCTTTCATTGTATCCTATAAATTCCAGTATGTCACATTGTAATTATCCCTCAACTGTAAAACCTGTCTAATATTTTCTTTAATTTCATCTATGACCTTTTTGTTGTTCAGCAGGGTAGTATTTAGTTTCCATGTGTTTATGAAATTGTTGTGAATTCTTTTGCCATGAATTTCCAATTTCATCGCACTGTGGTCTGATAACGTACATGGGATTATTTCAATCTCTTTACATTTACTTAATCATGTTCTATGTGGTCTATTTTGGAGACCATGCCATGTACAGCTAATAAGATTGTGTATTTTGATGTTGTAGGGTGGTTCATTCTGAAGACATCTACTGAGTTCATTTGTTCAAAATTTTGGTTCAGTTCTAGTATTTTTTGTCTAGTTGATCTGCCTTTTTGTGATAGTGGGGGATTAAGATCCCCCAATACAACTGTATTAGGGCTAATTTGGTTTTTCATGCCCATTAGCATTTTTTATGTAGTTCGGGAAACTGGTATTTGTTGCATATATATTTAAGATTATTATCTCCTCCTCTTTGATTGTTCCTTCTTCAAAGTTGTAATGACCTTCTTTATCTCTCTTAATGAGTGTTGGGTTAAAATTCACTTTGTCTGCAAATAGAATAGCTACTCCTACCTTTTTTTCAGGAGGTGGGATTTTTGTTGCATGTAGTATTGTTTCCCATCCTTTGACTTTCAGACTATGATTTTTTTGAAATAAATATGTTTCTCATATGTAGCATATTGTTGGATCTTGCTTCTTTATCCATTTTGCCAGTCTGTGTCTTTTGATTGGCGAATTTACACCATTAACATTGATGGTTACAACTGACATGTATTGACTTATCCTTGTCATATTATTTTCCTTTTGGTCCCCTCTTTTGCTCCTTCCCCCATTTAATTCTTTGCCATGCCTGGTCCATTCTTTTGTTAGGATTCATGGAGCTGTAGTCCTTGTTATCTCTTTCTAGAATGTCCTTTAAAACATTTTGGACTGCTGGTCAGTTGGTTATAAATTTCCTCAGGTGTTGTTTGTCCTGGAAGTACCTTATTTCTCCATCAGTTTTAAAAAATAGCTTTTCAGGATACATCAGCCTGGGTTGAAGGTTGTTTTCCTTTAAAACTTGAAATATTTCTCTCCAAGCTCTCCTTGACTTCAGAGATTGTGCTGAGAATGCAGCTATGATTCTGATGGGTTTTCCTTTATAGGTGATGTGTTTCTTTTCCCTAACAGCTTTTCAGATTCTTGTCTTGCATAGAATTTATGGAACCTTGACCACGATATGCTTGGCTGTATTTTTATCATGTTTGGTTGGAGTTCTATATGCCTCACTTATCTCTATATCAAATTCTTTCTCTGTACCACTGAAGTTTTCTGCCAAGAAGTCTGTGAACAGTATTTTTATATTATTTGTAATATTTTGCTTTTTCATTGACCCTAATTGATATTATTTTGTTCTTCTTTGTCTTATCTAGCAGATGCTGGATTGATTTCTCATGGTCACTTGCTATTTTTCAGAAATCTTTCTTTTTTCGTGGCAGCTAACCGCAAGCCTGTCCTCTATAACCGAGACCCTGTCCTCACATTGGCTTAATATGCTTCAAATACCTTCAATGAATATTTATTCTCCTGTGTGTTTCCTCAAATCTGCCTTTTGGGAATCCATTTCTTTCCTATGCTGAGCATTCAAAGTTTCCATAATTTTCTTAAACTTGTCTCGTTTTTGTCTGTATCCTCTAGTATCATTAAGCATGGCCTTTAATTTGCAGTTATCTGTGAGATGATTTCTGATTTCTTGTTTCCTAAAGCCTCGTGCAATTTTTTTGTTGTTACTTGTTTGGATAGGTCAGATGGGAGGCTTTCAGATTGTCCCACCTCATTTGTCCCTTTGGCTTGCCTTTGGTGAACTGGATGTCCGAGGTTAAAACTGTTAAAAGTGTCTTCTCATTTTCTCTTCTTTTTTAATGTAATTCCTGGCATGATGCCTGTAAATTGTCTATGGTAGGTTGCTTTGTTGGTAGTAATTAGGACTCTTAGTTAGTGACTATTTCTGTCAGATATCTTCCAGGTGTAGTTGGGTTTTGGGGTTTTGAGTATGTTGGAAGATCCTACATCCTCCATTTTTCAGAGATGAAAAGTTTTTTGACCCTCTCCCTCATTCTTTGGCACTGTGCCACAGTATTATCTGTGACTCTTAGTCAATTCTGTCATGGAATACCAGGGCCAATAGATGTTTAGAACATTATGTCAATTTTGGCTATTTTGGTACAAATAGCATCAAATGTAGTCCTGAAAATGGAAAACTGAGCTAACCATTATTTGCTACTTTTAACTGGAATTGTAGTTACGAACAAAATCTAAAAAATACCAGAAAATTTTATGCAATACACAAGTTCTTCTTACATCAATTTCCCCCTCAGTTGTTAAAGATTTAAAATGCCTTAAGGAGAAAATAGAGAAGCAGAAAAAGAGAACAAGATTATAAAAAAGGTTGTAGGCCAAAGGGGGTTCACACTAACTTTGGGAAATGGGTGCAGAAGACTGGAGTGGAAGAGATGGAGGAGATACAAAGAACAGAACAGAACCACAACCACAAAGTGGCTTGAAACCACATTCATTCTCACGTAAAAATGGGATCAAACAATGAAGGAGGAAAAGAAAACAAACAAAAAAAAAAAAACAAAAAGCAAAAAGAAACTCACCACCACAGAAACAAGAAACAAATGCAAGAGAGAGAAAAAATGGTTTTCCACTTCCAGGGTTGTCTCTGGCTTCACTGGTAGAAATCTTTGGAGACAGATTCCCAATCCATGTCAATCTGTAACAGCAAGCCAGCCCTAGCTTTTTGGTGGGAGACTAGATAATCTCAGCAAGCCTTCACTTTCTGGCTGTGACTCTACTCATGGTCCCACCACCAGATGAGCAACTTCTGTGGTTCTGAGCCCAACTGGGAGCTGGCATAATTTCTGAGTTCTGGTCTCAGCTGGCCCATTGCTTTCTCTTGCTGGAGGACTGAGCCCCCTGTTCACCACCAGCCAGTGCAATTCTTCGTATCCACTGGCCCCATCCACTGTTACATCTCTCCATCAAGGCCTCCCGTGTCACCAGCATCACCATGTTTCTGCAGTTCAAACCTCTCCTCTTGCACAGTGAGTCTCATCTCAGGGAGAAGGTGCTGCCAGCTACCTTCTTATTCTTCATTAAAATTTCTCTCTTCACTCTCCCCATGGGATTCATTTAGTGCTTCAGATTCTACCTGCACCCAGGGGACACACTTCCCTCCTTCTTGTCTTCTTCACATTGCTGCAATCCAGGGTCTGGGTGGCAACTCTTAGAGAAGCTCTTGTTCTGCTGCTTACCCATCCAACATCTTGACCTACCTGCTCTGTAGTATAATTTCAAGTGAGGAATGGTGATGCCTCCTGCCTTGCATTTGTTGCCTGGAATTGGTTTTGGTATCCTAGGTCTCTCCTGCTTCCAAATGAATTTTAGGACCATTTTCTCTAGTTCTGTGAGGTATGCTAATGGTATTTTCATGGGGATTGCATTTATTTGTATAACAATATTGGGATTATGGCCATTTTCACTGTATTGGTTGTACCTATCCACAAGTAAAGGACATTTTTACTTGTTTTTTTTTTTTTTTTTTTTTTTTTTTAAGAAAAGGCCTTGCTATGAAGTTGAGGCTGGCCTTGAACACACTTTGTAGCCCAGGATGGTCTTAAACTTGCAAAGACCTTCCTGCCTCAGCCTCCTGAGTGCTAGAATTATGTATGTGTAGCACCATGCCTGGCTACTTTTTCCATGTTCTGATATACTCTTCAATTTCTATGTTTGGATTACTGTAATATTTTCATTGTATAGACCTTTTATTTCCTTTGTGAGATTGACTCCTAAGTATTTCACCTTTTTGGATGCTATTATGAAGCTTGGTGGTCTCCCCATTTCTCTCTCAATGAGTGAGTTTTTTGTGTACCGAAATGTTATTGATGCTTGATGCTGACTTTGTATCCAGCTATGCAACAAAAACTGGTTATTAAATCTTGAATTATTTTGATGGAGTTTTAGGGGCCTTCTAAGTAGACTATCATGGCATCTGTAGACAACAATAATTTAACATCTTCCTTTTCTATCATTACTCCTTTTATTTCTCTCTTATGTCTAATTGCTCTGGCAAACATTTCCAGAACTATACTCAATAAATGTAGTGAGAGTAGACACCCTTGTCTGCTTCATGATTGCAGAACAAAAGCTTTTAGTTTTTGTCCATTTAGTATGATGCTGGCTGTTGGTTTCTCATAGATGATGTTTATCAGGTTGAAATTAAAAACAAAGTATTCTGATTTTCTGTTTTTTTTTTAAATCTTCAATGAGTATCAGACTTTTTCAAAAGCTTTTATTGTATCTATTGATATGATAATGTGATTTGTGTCTTTGACTCTGTTGATATGGTGTTTAACATTTATTGATTTGTGTATGTTGAAACATCCCTGCATTTCTTGAATGAGTCCCACTTGGTTGTGGTGTAGAATCGTGATGATTTGATGCATTCTATTTGATGCATTCTATTTGCTAGTATCTTACTGAAGATTGTGACATCTGTGTTCATTGGTCTATACTTCTCTTTTTTGGTTTGAACTTCCTTTGTTTTCGGTATCAGAGTAATACTTGCTTTCAGGAATGAGTTATGGAATTTCCTCCCTTTCAATTTTGTTAAAGACTTTGAGGAACATTGGCACTACATCTTCTCTAATTTTCTTATACAATTCAGCCATGAATGCATCAGGATCTGGGAGTTAATTTGTTGGTAAGTTCTTAATTACATTTTCAATCTCATGAACTAATATTGGGTCATTCAGAATTTTTACATCTTGATTCAGTTTTGGTAATTCATACATATCTAGGAATCTGTTCATTTCTTCTGTTTTCTTCATACTATGAGAGTAAAGATTTTCAAAGTAGGTGTTGTTGATGTTCTGAGTTTCCACAAGATTTGTAATGACTTCACATTTTTTCATTCCTCAATGCATGAGTATGAGTTTTTCTGTCCTTTTCTGGATAAAGTTAGCTAAGGCTTTTATCGGTTGCATTTATTCTTTCAATGAACCAGCTGTTCAATTTATTAATTCTTTGTATTGCTTTCTTAGTCTCCTTTGCATTACTTTCTGTTGTGATCTTTATAATTTCCTCCCTCACAAGTACTTTGGGATTCTCTTCCCCGACTTTTTTTTTCTAGAAGAATGAAGTGCAACATTGAGCTGTTTGTTTGTACCCATTCTATTTTCCTGATGTAGCAATTTACCAGTCCTTATTATGACTGCTTTCATTGCATCCCACAGATTCTCAACTTTGCATTTTTTGATGGTAGATGTTGTTTAATTTGTCATATTTGCATTTTTTGATGGTAGACATTGTTTAATTTGTTCATTAATTTCATCTTTGACCCGTTGGTTGTTCAGGAAAATATCAGTTAATTTCCATTTGTTTATGGAGTTTGTGCAGTTTCTTTTGCCATTAATTTCAAATTTCATTGCATTATAGTCATATAATATGCTTGAGATAATTTCAATTCCCTTTAATTTACTTAAGCATGTTCTGTGAGTTTGTCTACGGTCTGTTTTAGAGAACATGCCATGTGAAGCTAAGAAGAGTGTGTATTCTGATGCTGTTGGGTGGAACACTCAGAAAACACTCAGAACTGAATCAGACCTGTGAACAAATGGTCTTACATTCGTTCACAGGTTTGATTCAGTTCTCAGGTTTGATTCAGTTCTGATACTTCTTTGCTGACTTTTGTCTAGTGGATTTATCTCTTTCTGACAATTGGATATTAAGTTCTCCCAATATAACTGTATTACTGTATACTTGACTTTTTATGTCTATTAATAATTGCCTTATATAGTTGGGTGCTCCCATATTAGTAGCATACATATTTGTGTTTATTATGTCTTCCTCTTGAAATTTTCCTCTAACAAGTATGTAATGAACTTCTTTATCTCTTTTGTTTTTGAAGTTCACATTGAAAAATAGAATAGGTACTCCTGCTTTATTCTGAGATCCTGTTGCATGGAAGATTGTTTTCTGTCTTTTGATTTTCAGCCTATGAATTTCTTTTTGAGTTAAATGTGTTTCTTGCATATAGCGTATTGTTAGATCTTGCTTCTGCCGGTCTCTTTCTTTGATTGGTGAGTTGAGACCAACCAATTACATTGATGATTAAAACATATACATTAGTTTATTTTTGTCATGTTATTTTCATTTTGTTGATTCTCTGCTTTTCCCCTCTGTTTAATTGCTTGCCAGGCTAGTGTTTTCTTCTTGGAATTGTGGCCATTTTTGTCTCTGTCTAGAATATATTTCAGTATTCTTTGTAGAGTTGGTTTGAAGGTCATGAATTTCTTCAGTTGTTCTTTGTTATGGAAATATCTTATTTTTCCTTTTTTATTTTTGTATGAGGGGTTGAACTCATGGTCTTGTGCTTGCCAGGCAAGCACTTGTGCCACTGAGATAAATCTCCAGCCCTTTTCCATTAATTTTGAAAGATAGTTTTTCAGGATACTTCAATTTGGGTTGCAAGTTTTGTTTTTGTTTTTGTTTTTGTCTTTTTTCATTTCTTGAAATGCTTCACTCCAAGCCACTCTTGACTTGAGGGTTTGTGTTAAGAAATCTGACATCTTTTTCATGAGTTTTACTTTACAGGTGATTTGTTTCTTTTTTTTTTTCTTTTTTAATTTTAGAGAGGATAAAATAAAAGGAGAACAAAACAATGCAAGTGACATGGGATTTCAAAGCAAGACAACGGGAGATCAACAGTGGCTACCCTAGTCTTGGTTTTTGTCAAAATAGTTGTCTATATCTTCACACACAGTGAATTCAAACGAAACAAAATAGTACAAAGCTGATCAAAACAGCACAATGAAAGCATCACAAGCCTTGTAATTCAGACAATAGGAAAATGAAAAATGGCTACCATAATGTCTCTTGTTCTCTTCAAAATAGCTGTTCACACCTTCATATATATTGAAATTAAATAAAACAAAATGACTAAAACCACTCTAAACAAAGAATAAAAGCATTACTGGACTTCACAGCATGATGATAGGAAATCAGCAATGGATACCATTATATCTCTTTTCTTCAAAGTAGCTGTTCATATCATTACACATAATACAGTGAATTCTCATAAACAGTTTAGGAGAACTTCTAGGCGTGTATAAGCTGCTACATGTACATCTATCATTTCTGCATTAGAGGGAAAAACAAAACAAAACAAAACAAATTACTACAATACAAGAAAATAAAAAAGACAATAAATAACAACAACAAAGAGCCCAAAGCAATGACAATATAGGCCTCCAAAACAAGTTCTTAGGAACATAACTCAGGTGGTTATTTCACATAGTAATCTTCAAAAGAGTTCCTAAGATTATCAGACACAAACATGCAAGAATTGATACAATTCTATGAATGTTAACTGTTTTGTTCCAATAACTAATAGAATTAGTAGCACAATCATCAAAGCTATCTTAAGTGTGTACATACAAATTCATATAATTTTTCTTTTCCTTTCCTTTTTTCCCACCTTTTCCCTGAGGTACTTTTCCCCACTTTGAGTATATTTTACCCTTTCACAGTACTGACTGAGGATTTTGTATCTTGTTTACTCTTATTGTTTCTTACGCTAGGGAGACAATGCAGTACTTACACATGTGAGCTTGATTTATTTCACTTATGAGTATGGTCTCAAGTTGCCTCCATTTCCCTATAAAAGTCTCAATGGAATTGATCATTATAGCTGAGTAGTACTCCACTGTATAAAAATATCACACCTTTGTTGTCTGTTCCTCAGTTGATGAGGATTTAGGTTGTTTCCAAGATCTGGCTATCACAAATTGTGCTGCTAAATACATGGGTGCACATATATCCCTGGGATACATTATTTTCAACTCTTCTGGAAATATGCCCAGAAGTGGATAGCTGGGTCAAATAGGACTTAGAATCCCAGCTTTTTGAGGAAAGTCCAGACTGACCTCCGGAGTGATTGCACCAGTCTATGCTCCCACCAGCAGTGCAGAAGAGTTCCTTTTGCCCCACAGCCTCTCGAGCATTTGTTGTTGGTAGATTCCTTGATCCTGGCCATTCTTTCTGGAGTGAGATGGAATCTCAGTGTGGTTTTAATTTGCATTTCTCTGATGAACAATGATGCTGAACATTTTTTCATGTATTTTTTTTTAATCATTTGTATCTCTTCATCTGAGAAGGGTGTATTCACCTCATGTGCATCTTTGAATTTTGGGGGTCTGATCTTTTAAATTCTTTATATCTACTAGACAGAAGTCCTTTTTCTGAGGAACACTTGACTAAGATATTTTCAAAATTCATGTGTTTCTTTTTGCTCTGTTAGATAGTTATTTGAGATTTAAAAACATTCAATAAGATGTGATCCCATTTGTTGATTCTGGGAAATTTTTTCAGTGCAGTTTGCTTTTTGTTCATGTATTCTCTGCATATCCCTATGTCTTAAAGATTTTTACCTACTTTGTCTTCCAGAAGATTTAGTGTTTCTGTTTTAATATTTAGAATTTTGATCCATTTTGACTGTAGTTCAGTGCATGGTGATAGGCATGGGTCTAGTTTTAGTTTGGGGCATATGGAGAACCAGTTTTTCCAGCACCACTTGTTAAAGAAACTCTTTCTTCCAGTGAACTGTTTGGCCCCTTTGCCAAAGATAAGGTGAGTCAGTGTGTTTGCAGTTGTAGTTGTGTTTTCTAATCTATTCTATTGATCTTCAGATCTGTTTTTATTCCAGCACATTGCTGATTTCATTACAGTAGCTTAGTAGTATAACCTCAAGTCCGGGATTGTGATGCCTCCCTTGTCTTTTGTGCCCAGAATTGCCTTTGGTATTCTAAGTCTTTTCTGGTTCCGGATGAATTTTAGGAATGATTTCTCTAGAATTTTAGGAATGATTTCTCTAGAACTGTGAGGTATTCTACTGGTATTTTGATTGGTACTGCGTTAAATATGTAGAACAATTTTGGGAGAATGGCCCTTTTCACAATATTTTTTCTTCCTATCCATTAAAAAGGAATGTCTTTCGATTTTCTGAGATCCTCTTCAATTTCTTTTTTCAGAGTATAATTTTCACAGTTTTACTTATTTTGTTAGATTGATTCCTAAGTATTTCATTTCTTTAGATGCTATTTCATTTTTTGGATGCTCTCAGTGAGTTTGTTGGGATTGTTTTTGTAGGAATGCTACTGATTTTTGAGTGTTGATTTGTATCCAGCTACATTACTGAATTTAGTTATTATACCTAGAAGTCTTTCAATAAAGTTTTGGGGGTCTTCTATGTAGAGTGTCTGACACCTACAAATAATGATCATAACTTCTTTTCCTATCCTTACTCCTTTTATTTCTCTCCCTTTTCTAATTGCTCTGACTATTATTTCCAGCACTGTATTGAACAGGAGCCATGATAATGAATATCCTTGTCTTGTTCTTGACTTTAGAGTGAATACTTTCAGATTTTGATCAGCATTTAATATGATGTCTGTTGTTGGTTTGTCATAGATGGCTTTTATCACATTGAGGTGAAGATCATCTATTTCGATTATCTGTAGGGTTCTTAACATGCATGAGGGTTGGACCTTATCAAAAGCTTTTTGTGCATCTATTGACATGATCATGTGATTGTTATTTTTGGCTCTATTGATATGGTGATTATTACATTTATTACCTTTATTGATTTGTGTATGCTAAACCATCCCTGCACTCCTAGGATTAATTCCACTTGGTCATGGTGTGCAATCTTTTCGATGATTTGCTGCATTCTGTTTGCCAGTATTTTAATGAGAATTTTTGCAGCTATGTTCATTAGGGAAATAGGCCTGTAGTTGGGTCTGTTGGTTGGGTCTTTCTCTGGTTTTGGCATTAGGGTAATACTTTTTTTTTTTTTTTTTTTTTTTTTTTTTTTTGTCTTTTTCCTTTTTATTGGTACCGGGGATCGAACTCACGACTCCCTGCTTGCAAGACAGGTGTTTATACCGCTGACCTAAATCTCCAGCCCCCGGCATTAGGGTAATACTTGCTTCCAGAAATGAGTTAGGAAGACTTGCTTCCCTTTCAATTTCATTGAAGAGTTTGAGGAGTGTTGGCATTAAGTCTTCCTTGAATTTCTTGTAAAATTCAGCAGAGAATCCATCAGGACCTGGGATTTCCTTGTTCATAAGGCGTTAATTACATTTTCAATTTAATTAATTGAAATTAGGTTATTCAGCAGTTTTACATTTTCTTGATCAAGCTTTGCTAACTTGTATGCTTCTAGGAATCTTTCCATTTTGTCTGTGTTATCAAAACTATGAGAGTAGAGGTTTTTGAAGTAGGTATTGTTGAATTTCTGGATTTCCACAGGGTCTGTAGAGTTTTCACCCTTCTCATTCCTTATTGCCTGAATTTGAGATTTATTTTCTGTTTTTAAATAAGGTTGGCTAGTGGTTTATTGATTTTATTTATTCTTTCAAAGAACCAACTGTGTTTTTTTTGAGATTGAGATTTTTTTATCTATTTTTAAATTTTATTTTTAAAGTAGTAAAAATACAACAGAACCAGACAGAACAAAGCCAATCGACACAATGCAGTGAAATTGATACAGAACTTCACAGTAGGAACTGGGATGGTAGCAATAGGTACTGTGGTATGTCATTATCTTCACAAAAGTGGTCCAGTCAATTAGATATAGCAAAATCAAACCAAAAACAGAATATTATAAAACCACTTGAGAGTATTGAATAGAGCAAACAAAACAGTGAAAACAACGTTTGCCTTCAAACAGAAGATAGAACATATTCCCCCATATTTGCTATATTGCATATTGTCATCCTCCCAAGAGATGCTGAGACATCTATCCCCAGTAACTAAGGAGGTTTGAGGAGGTTTGACTCTCAGTCTGCACTCCAGTAGGCTCACCAGAGCCAGGGGTTCAAAGAACCAACTCTTTAATTCATTCTTTGTATTGTTTGCTTAGTCTCTATTGCATTGATTTCCACTCTGATCTTTAGAATTTCCTCCCTTATTTTGGCTTTAGGGTTGACTTATTCTTCTTTTTTAAATGTTTGAGGTATAGCATCAGATTTTTGTTTGTGTTTGTTCTGTTTTCTTGATGTAGGAATTCACTGCAATGTATTTCCATCTGAGGACTGCTTTCTTTATATTCCACAGGTACTGGTAAGTTGTATTTGTATTTTCATTTGCTTGTGGATGTTGTTTAATTTGTTCTTTAATTTTCTCTATGACCCACTGATTGCTCAGGAGTGCATTATTTAATTTTCATGTGTTTGTAGAGTTTTTGAAGTTTTTTTTGTCATTAATTTCTAGTTTCATGGCACTATGATCTTATAACATGCATGGGATAATTTTAATTCTTTTGTATTTACTTAAGCATGTCTTGTGTACTAGTATATGGTCTAGTATAGAGAATATCCCATGCGCAGCTGAGAAGGATGTATACTCTGATGTTGTTTAGTGGAACACACTGTATGCATTCACTAAGTCTGTTTGTTCACCAGTGTGATTAATTTCTGTTATCTGTTTACTGATTTTTTGTCTAGTTGATCTGGCTCTTTGTGTCAATGACATGTTAAGGTTTCCCATTATTATTGTGCTATAGTTTATTTGATTTTTCATTTCTGTTAATATTTGTTTTATACAGCAGTGTGCTTCCAAATTTGGTACATATATATATATATATATATATATATATATATATATATTTAAGATTTTAATCTATTCCTCTCAAAGTTTTCCACTAATTAGTATGAAGTGACCTTATTTATCTATATTGATCATTCTTGCTTTGAAGTTCACACTGTGTGCAAACAGAATAGCTACCCCTGCTTTTTTTTGTTCCAGTTGCATGAAGTACTATTTTCTATCATTGAACTTTCAGTCCGTGTGTTTTCTTTTGAGTTAGATGGGTCTCTTGTTTACAGTGTATGGTTGGATGTTGTTTGCTGATCCATTCTGCCAGCCTGTTACTTTTAACTGGTGAATTGAGGCCATATACATTAATAGTCATGACTGATACACATTGGTTTATTTTTGTCACGTTATCTTCTGCTGTTGATTCTTTACCTTCCCCCTCTGTTTAATTGTTTGCTTTGCTTAGTGGTTTTTCTTATGTCTATCTAGAATCTCTTTCAGTATTTTTGCAGGGTTGTTTTGTTGGTCATGAAGTTCTTCAGCTGTTCTTTGTCATGGAAGTATCTTATTTCTCAATCTGTTTTGAAGGAGAGTTTTTCGGGGTACATCAATCCAGGTTGGAAGTTGTTTTCCTTTAGGCTCTGAAATACTTCATGCCATACTCTTCTTGACTTCATTGTTTGTGTTGATAAGTCTGCTGTGGTTTTGATGGGCTTTCCTTTATAGGTGATCTGTCTCTTGTCTCTAAAATCTGTTAATATTTTTCCTCATGTTGAATTTCTGGGATGGTGATTGTTATATGTCTGGGTGTACTTTTATTTTGGTTATGGCTATTTGGAGTTCTATATGATTCACTTATCTGAATGTCAGTTTCCATTCCAATGTTTGGAACATTTTTGGCTATTACTTCTGTAAATGATCTTTTGATATCATTTGTGTTGTCACCTATTTCACTGACAGCTAGCAATCATACATTGTTTTTCTTTACATCACCTTGCAGCTGTTGAATTGTTATTTCCTGATTCCTTGTTTAAAAAATCTTTCCTGTCCTGTTCACTAGCTGAATCTTGTTTTCGAGGTCTCAAAGTCTATCTTCACTTTCATTACAGCAGTTCCCCAATATTCCATGGAATTTTTATTTTCCTGGATAACTCTTTCAATCTGTTTCATGCATTCTATTTCTTTCTTATATTGTTCACTCAAGGTTTCCATTCTTTTGCAGTGTTCTTTAGTTTCCTTAATTGTGTCTCCTTTAGATATGTTCAACATTTCTCATTTTATATTTATCATTTATTCTTTGTTTTGGAGAAAAAAGTAAAACAAAAAAGGGTAGAAATATTACAGAATTTCAGAAAAAGAACACCAACAAATCACTAGTTGATAAATCACATATTGTCATTTTAGACATAGTTGTTCAAGTTACAAAATCAAAGCATAAAAATTGTACAGAAGATCAAACAGTGATGGTACATACCATTTTGTTCAATAAACCAACAAAAAATTGGTAGTATGGATATCTATCTTGCACTTAAGCATGCACATGACTATATTCTTCAGAGCACTTTCCTTCCCTATCATTATTACAATGTCTATAGTACATTTGGGATTTTATTAGTCCTTCAGTTTATATTATTTTTTACACTTGAGAGACAATGTGTTATTTACAAATGTCAGTCATTTATTTCACTTATGAGGATAGTCTCAAGTTGTCTCCATGTACTTGTAAAAGCCACAATATCATCCTTTATAGAGCTGAGTAATATTCCATGGTATAAAAATAGCACATCTTTTTCATCCACTCTGCACTTGATGGGCACTTGATGGTTGTTTCCAAGATTTAGCTATTACAAATTGTGCTGCTATACACATGGGTGCACACATATTGCTGTGGCATTACTTTTTCAATTTTTCTGAGAAAATACCCAGGAGGGGAGTATCTGGAGTGAATAGAACTTCCAATATTTGTTTTTTGAGGAATCTGCATACTGATCTCCATAGTGGCTGCACTAGTCTACACTCCCACTAACAGTTGAGCAGTGTTCCTTTTTCCCCACAGCCTCACCAACATTTGCTATCATTATCAGTTGATTTCTTAATGGCAGCCATTCTTTTTGGAGTGAATGCTGTTTTAATTTGCATTTCTTGAATGACCAGTGAGAGTGAATGTGTCTTCATATATTTATTTGCCTTTTGTATATAGATGGTGTTTATGAGATTCAGGTAGATACCATGTATTCCAGCTTTCTGTAGGGTTTTTTATCATGAACAAGTATTGGACTTTATCAAAAGTCTTTTCTGCATCTATTGAGATGATCATGTAATTTTTGTTTTTGGCTCTGTTGATGTGGTATATTACATTTATTGATTTCTATATGTTAAACCATCCCTGCATTCCTGGAATAAATCTCACTTGGTCATAGTGCAGAGTCTCCTTGGTGATTTGCTGCATTCTATTTGCCAATATTTTATTGAGAACCTTTGCATTAATGTTCATTAGTGAGATTGGCCTATACTTCTCCTTTTAGGTTGGGAATTTCTCTGGTTTTGGTATCAGAATGATTCTTGCCTCCAGGAATGAGTTAGGGGATATTGCTTCTCTTTCAATTTCATTGAAGAATATAATGGGTATTGGCATCACATCTTCCCTAATTTTCTTGTAGAATTCAGCCATGAATCCATAAGGACCTGGGCTTTTTTGTTGGTAAGTTTTTAATTGTTTTGAATTTTTCCATATTGATATTGGGTCATTCAAAATTATTATATCTTCTTGATTGAGCTTTGGTAGTTCATAGGTGTCTAGAAATCGGTCTATTTTCTGTGTTTTCCACCCTATGTGAGTAGAGGTTTTCAAAGTAAGTATTCATGATCTTTTGAATTTCCATGAGGTCTGTATTAATTTCTCTTTTTCCAGTCCTTGTTGAATGAATTTGAGTTTTTTCTTTCTTTTCATAAGGTTGGCTAGAAGGTTATCAATCTGTTTATTCTTTCAAAAGTCTTGCTCTTTGATTCATTAATTCTTCATATAATTTTTTAAGACTCCATTGCATTACTTTCTGCTCTGATCTTTACAATTTCCTCTCTTCTATGGGCTTGGGGTTTGACTTGCTGTGCTTTTTCTAGAAGCTTGAGATGTAGCATTAGGTTTTTTATTTGTGCTTGTTGTTTTTTCTTGATATGACAATTTGTTGCTATATATTTTACTCTTAGGACCACTTTCATTGCATTCCACAGGTTATAGTATGTTGTGTCCTCATTTTCATTGAATTGTAGGTGTTGCTTAATTTTTTCTTTAATTTCACCTGTAACTCACTGGTGTCTCAGAAGGTTCTTATTTAACTTTCATGTTTTTATGCAGGTTTTGCAATTTCTTTTGTCATTAATTTCTAATTTCAGTGCTTCACGGTCAGATTATGCACAGGACAACTTCAATTGCTTTGTATTTATTTAAAAATGTTTATGGCTTAGTATATGGTATATTTTGGAGAATGCCCCATGTGCACCTGAGAAGAATGTATATTCTGATGTGATTGAAGTAAACATCTGTTAAGTGCATTGGCTCACAGGTATGATTCAGTTCTGTTACTTCTTTACTGGCTTTTTGTCTAGTTGATATACCTCTTCGTGACAATGGAATATTAAGTTCTCTTATTATGGTTGTGCTCTTATGTATTTGGTTTTTCATGTCCATTAGCATTTGTCTTATATAGTTCAGTGCTCTTGTATTTGATGCATAGATATTTATACATGTTAGTTCTTTCTCTTGAATTTTTCCACTAACAAGTATGTAGTGACTCGCTTTTTTTTCTTTTTATCATTTTGTGTTTGAAGTTACATTGTCTGCAAATAGAGTAGCTATGTCTGCTTTTTTCTGGGTTGCTGTTGCTTGGAATACTCTTTTCCATCTTTTCATTTTTAATCTATATGTTTCCTTTTGGGTTACATGTGTTTCTTGTATACAGAATATTGTGGAATCCTGTTTCTTGATCCATTTTGTCAACCTATTTCTTTTGATAGGTGAATTGAAGCCATTTATGTTAATGAATATAACTGGTTTGTAGTGTCTTTGCCATGTTTTGCTCCACTTGTTTGTTTTGATTTTCTCCCTAATTGCTTGTTCTACCTGGGTTTTTCTCTCTTTTGTTGTTGTAGGTATTCTAGTCATTATTACTTCTATCAAGTATTTCTTTTAATAGTCTTTCTAGGGTTGGTTTGGTGGATATAAATTTCTTCAGGTGTTCTTTGTCATGGAAGTATCATGTTTCTCCATTAAATTTGAAAGACATTTTTTCTGGGTACATCAATATTTGTTGAAATTTGTTTTCTTTGAAGTCTTGAAATACTTCACTTCCAGCTCATCTTATCCTGTGGGTTTCTGCTGAATAGTCTACCATAATTCTAATGGGATTTCCCTGTTGGTGAATTGTGTGTTTTCTCTAATAGCTTTTACTATTCTGTTTTTATGCTGTATATCTGGTATCTTAATGATTACATGTCTATGTGTAGATTTATGTTGGTTGTGACTCTTTGGCATTGTATATGTCTCATTTATCTGTATATCAGATTTTTATCCCCATGTTTGGGAAATTTTCTGCTATTACTTCTATGAATAGTTTACTGCTCTCCTTCATTTTGACTCCTCCTTCTCCATTGATGGCCATTAGCTTATATTGTTTCTCTTGGCCTCATCTTGTGGCTCTTGAATTGCCATTTCATGTTGCTTGTTTTTTTAAAAAATGTGTCTTTCATGATTATTAACTAGAATCTTGTCCTAAAGGTCTGAAATTCTATCCTTAGCTGCATTTAAATGGTTTCACCAGCTTCCAATAAAAGTTTTTATTTCTTAGTTATTTCTTTGAGTTTTTTTTCATGCATTCTGCTTGTTTTCTCCATTGTTCATTCAAGGTTTCAATCAGTTTCCCATGTGCCTGTACTTTTCCTTTTTATCTCTTTCTTCTCTAGCTATGCTGAGAAACTCCTTTACTAAGGTTGTCATTTCTGTCTTTGCCTGAGAAACTATTTCTAATTTGATTTCCTCTGTAGCTTCATGGATTTCTTTCTTTATTTCTCTTTATATCCTTTCAGAGGTTTCAGATGTATGACTTTTAATGTCCTTTATTTCAGTGTTTCTGTACTTATTCCTGAATGACTATATGTTTGAGATTGCATTTTGTATTTTTTGTTTGTTGTTTTGTAATTTTCACCTCTTAGACTAATATTTGGTCTTTCAGTCCCACTAGTGTCAATTGTCTGCAGTGTATATCTTAGTATCCTTCTGTGTGGTTGATGTTTGTCCAATTGTTTAATACCAACATGAAGAGGAGGGCCAGCCTCCTGAATTCCTCCTGCAGGACCTTCTGGGTGAGTCCAAATTCTTTCTAGGCTGACTAGCCTATGAGTATTGATGTAAGTCAATCCATAGTTCCTCCTGTTACTATGCCTTCAGATTGTGCCAAGTCATCATATCTGCCTATGGGTACCTACTGTTTCACTGTATGTTCCATAAGGCCTTTTAGTTTTTCCCAGCTTGGGAGAGGCCTTTGGGCACACTCATCAAGCCACCTAATATTCTCTGTATGGTGGAAGAACTCATGGATACTCTTGCCAAGCTTGCCAAGGTTCTATAGGTGCAGAAAACCTCACTTCTCCTATCTACATGTTGAGGACCTCTATTTTAGGGACAAACTCACCACACATACAGAAACCCAATGAGGTCCCCTCTCAGTGAGGGGCCACTGAGTCTTCCATCAACACAGCACAGCCAATCCACTGCAGTCCAAGATTCTGGGAGGAGGAGTGGCAGCCAATGGTCAACAGCAATACCAAGTCCTGAACATGAGGGGCTCCTTGAAGGCAGAATGGTGCTGCCAGGTGGACCCAAGTGTGGATGTGGCCTGCCTTCTACACTGGAGGTCTGAGGTCCAAGGTTGGGATAGTGCCAGCGGGCAGGCATGGGCTGTGGTATGGAAGCACCCTGCCCTCTGTGCTGGAGGTCTGGAATCTGAGGGCCTATCATTTCTTTCTCTTAGGAGATTATTTCTGATCTTATCTCCTTTACAGCTTCTTGGAGTTGTTTCTTTACTTCAGTTGCTATCATTTCAGGAGTTTCAGGTATATGACTTACATTGTCTTCTATGTTCATGTCTCCTAGGCTTATTTGAGATTGACTGGATTTTTGCAATTTCATTTTGCTCTTTTGTATTGTCATTGTCCTAATATTTCTCTCAGGAAGCTGAATGCAAGGTTTCAGTTGTTTCATAGGTTGAGAATATCTGTCAGTACCCTGGGGAGTTTCCCCAGTTGAGTAGTGGTCTTTAGTTAGGCTTTACCAGGTGGTTCCCAACCATTTAGGGTCACTGGGTGTTGCCAAACCAGACCCCAAAGGACCGACCTAAAGTCCGCCAATGATTGAGGATGCTGGGCAGGGCCCTACCAGGCTCCAAGCAAAGTGCAGAGGCTGCACAGCTAGATGGAGATTACTGTGTGGTCTTTCAGCTCAAGATTTGGAAGGCAGGTGGCTCCAGGCCATTCCCAGTCCCTAAGTAGGGCCCAGCTAGGCCTTGAGAGAACTTCCCAAAGGTTCTCCAATGATAAGGGGCACTGGGCAGGGTTCTCATAGGCTCTGAGCAATGTGTCAAAGCTGCACAGCTGGGTGGAGATTGCTTCTTGGGATTTTGGCTTGAGAAATGAAGTTCAGGTGGCTCTAGGCCACTTTGGATCACCGAGTGGGGCCCATTTAGGTCTGGAAGGACTTTTCTGAAGGTCCTCCAAAAGTCTCTGGTAATGGTAGTGGTACTGGATAGGGTCCTAGCAGGCTCCGAGTGACATGCTGAGGCTGCATGACTGGAAGGAGTTCACTGCATGAGCTGTCAACTTGCAACATAGAGCCCAGGCAGCTCCAGGCCACTCAGGTTTACTAGGCAGGGCCTAACTATGTCCTAAGGGACCTTTTCAAGCATCCTCCAATGATAGGGGATACTGGCAGGATCCTTACCAGGCTCTGAGTTACATGCCAAGGCTGCATGACTGGGTGGAGATCGCAGTGCAAGCTTTCAACACACAACATGGAGCACAGGTGGCTCTAGGCCACTTGGGTCCCTGCGTGGGACCCAACTAAGCCCAGAGGGACCTTCCCAGAGGTTCTCCAGTGATGTAGGATGCTCTATGGGGCCCTACCAGGATCCGAGAGACTCGCCATGGCTGCACAGCTGGGTGGTGATCGCTGTGGGCTTTCAGCTTAAGACACAATGTGGGCAGCTTGGTGATGTTTCTTTTTCTCCAGTAGCTTTAAATATTTTGGATTTTTGCTTAGTTCTGGAATCTCAATTACACATCTTGGTTTAGTTTGGTTTTCATCATGGAGTTCTGTGTGATTCATGTGTTTTTATGTCAAGTTCTTTACCCAGGCTTAGGAAGATTTTGCTATTATTTCTGTGAAAACTTATTTTATGTAAGTTGTGCTATCTCCAGCTTTCTCTTGGCCTCAATCAATCTTATGTCATTCTTCTTTGCTTCCTCTTGTAGCTGTTGGACTAATTTTTCATGGTCTCTTGCTATATTCAATGTATCTTTCTTTTCACTATCACTAGATGCAATTCTGTCTTCTAGATCTAAAATTGTATCCTCTCCTTGTTCAATCTGTTCTATAAACTTTAAATGGAGGTTTTAATCTCTTAAATTTTTGTTTGGATGTGTTTCATGGATTCCATTTCTTTCCTTTGCTGGATATATTTGTTTCTATCATTTTTTTTCTAAGCTCACCTGTACTTTTTACTGTGTCTTCTCTAGTGTCTGTGATTTTAATCGTCATTTTTTTGTACCTGAGAGATTGTTTCCACTTTAGATGTTTGTAATTGGTTTTGTACTTCTGTTGCTATCATTTCAGAAAGTTCTGGTGTTTGACTTCTAATATGTATGTCATTGAGTTCTGAGCTTGTCTTAAGGGGGCTTGGTGTTTGGGATTGCATTTTGCTCCTGTATCTAGCCACTTTTTTCTTTTGAATGTTTTTCTTTTATTTGATTTTCTATGCCAATGTTTGCTGATTTCTTAATATTGATAGCTTTATCACTGGTGTTGAAGCTTCCCTAGGATATATCTATTATTCAGGAATGTACACTAGTTGTAAATGGTTCTTTATAGCCATCCAAAGAATCTACTTTCTTAAACTAGGGAGACTACATGGTATTTATACATGTGAGTTTGATTTAAAATTTAAAAAATTAAAAATTAAATATAAAAAAACAAAGAACCTCCTTTCTCAATTTATAAAGGATGCAGTATTGCTATTTAACTCATCACCCAATCCTTTGGTACTGGGCTGTGGTGATGATTATGGCCTCATACAATCATAGTGTTATCACAAAGGGGTGAAAAACTGATTACAACTTCTAAAACATCCTGGCTAAAGTAGTACAATTAGTAATAACAGTATTTTTAGTTGCAGTTTAACTGCTGACAAACTCTGGCAACCATCATCTTGTTATCTTCAACCACAGGAGCAAAATATAAAGATATATAACAAAGTCAAATATATAGCATGTACCTACATTCAGTGATTTCCCCCTTACTGGAGTGATTTTACCTTTCTGCGGGGAGGGGAGATGGAAAATGGGTAGGGGGATGTTTAAAGTATTAATGGGGTGACATATATTAGAATCAAGGCTGGAGTTCAAATGATTATCACCCCAATGTTTGGAAACTGGATGATGCGGGATGGAAAGAATGAAATAAAATGCAAAGGAGTAATCAGAAAAGGAAGAGACAAAGTTTAGTCACTTGAAAGTTTAAACTCAAGGAGTAGCTGCAAAAATTGTGAAAGGATCAATAGAAGAAAATGAAAAAGAATGGTAAGAAAACTATACAGCAAAAAGCCAAAGGCATTAAGAGAAGGAGAATGAAAAACAGAAGAAAAAGGGAAAAAAGAGACCAAAAAAGAGAGGGGGAAAAAGCCCAGAGCAAAAGTAACCACAAAATAAAATACAATACAGTACAAGATAACATTTAACCAGATGGAAAAGGGATCGCTAATCAAATAAGGAAGACTAAAAGTAGTAAAATAACTCGTTGTTTACAGTTCTGTGATAATGTCCATGTTAGTTGCCAGAAATGTTCTGGATATGGAATTGATCTTGGCCTCTGAATGTGGGGTCTGGCACTGGTTCTGTTGGTGGAGTTCTCCAGAGTCCAACAGTTGTCCCCATGCTGCTGCTTCAGATTCTTCCACGTTGCTCATTTTGCTGATTAATCTGCCTCTAAAAGCGTGTGTGCACCTATGTACACAAAGCCAGCTTGTCCTGTATCACGGGATTCCAGTTGGTCCACCCACCAAAGGTGTATGTGCACAAGCACACTGAGGGGCCAGTGCTCTATGTTAGCCATTCTTATCAGGGTTAAAAACTTTCATTAGAACATTTTGGGACATAATAATTAACTTCTTTGTGTAAATTTGATGCAAGTATATAATGCATGTTATTTTTTATTCCCTTTCACATTTCTCCCCTACCTACTTCCTATTTTCTGTCTTTTGTTTTGTCCTTTATGCGTAATTTGATTTTTTCAATTAAGATAACTGTGGGCTAAGATCATGTATCTTCTTGATTTCACTTAACATTATCATCTCAAGATTCATCTATTTTCTTACAAATGATTCAAGTTTATCTTACTTAGTGGCAAACTATTTCTCCATTACGTATAAATGTCATATTTTCTTTATCAGTTCACGTTTTCTTGGGCAATGCAAATCTTTGTGTCCAAGATTTAGTTACTATGAACTGTGTTGTTATAAACATAAGAAAGTATGTATTGCTATATTTTGATGTCTCCAACTGTTTGGGGAAAATACACGGAAGAGGCATATTTGGTTTAAATGGAATTTCTAGTTTCAATTTTTTTTTATTTAAAGAAAAAAGAAAACAAAAAGGGTACAAATAATACATAATTTCAAAAAAATAAACAGTATGAAATTACTAGGTGATAATTACATATTATCCTCTTACAAATAGTTGTTTAAGTTACAAAATTAAAGCATACAAAGTGAACATTCAAACAGCAAGATAGCAAACAGTTCTGTTCAACTATCCAACAAAAACATAATATGATTATCCATCCTATACACTTAAACATACATGCAGTTATATCTTTTAGAGCACTTTCTTTTCCTCTCTTTTTTACAATAGCAATTACACATTTTGGGTTTTATTACTCCTACAGTTCTTATTACTTTTTACACTAGAAACACAATGTGATATTTGTAAATATGATTCTTGTTTATTTCACTAATAAGAATAGCTTGAAGTTGTCTCCATTTGGCTAGGAAGGCCTAAAGATCATCCTTTTTATTGCTGAGTAATATACCATTGTATAAAAATACCACATCTTTTTCAACCACTCTGTAGTTGATGGGCATTTTGGTTGTTTCAAAGATTTAGTTATTACAAATTGTGCTGGTATGAACATGGGTGCACATATATCACTGTGATATGATGTTTTCAGTTTTGCTGGGAAAATACCAAGGATGGGAATAGCTGGGTTGAATGGAACTTCCAATCCTAGTCTTCTGAGAATTCTCCATACTGATTTCCATAGTTATTGCACCAGTCTACACTCCCACCTACCATGGAAAAGTGTTTTTTTTTCCCCACAGCCTTGTCAACATTTGGTATCAGTTGATTTCTTGATGGCAGCTATTCTTTCCAGAGTGAGATGAAATCTCAATGCTGTTTTAATTTGCATTTCTCAAATGACCAGTGATGGTGAACACTTTTTCATGTATTTATTTGCCATTTGTATATCTTCAGCTGACAACTGTGTCTTCATCTCCAATGCCCATTTTTGGAGAGGGTCTTTGAATTTGGGGTGCTTGATATTTTTCAATTCTTTATATGTTCTGGATATAAGTCTTTTGAGGGGTTGCTGGCTATAATTCTTTCCCATTCTGTGGATTTTTTGAAGACTCCCCACAGTGATTTTCATAGTGTTTCTACTAATTTATATTCTCTTCCTTCCCAGAACAGTACAAAACTTCCATTTCCCCCACAACGTTGCCATTACTTGCTATTGTTTGATTTCTTAATGATAGGTAATCTTTCTGAACTGAGATGGACTCTCAGTTTTGCTTTCATTAGCATTTTTTCTAATGGTCAGCAATGATAAGCATTTGCTCATGTTTTTTTAGCTCTTTGTCCTTCTTATTTTGTGCTGTTTGTATTCATTTACTTACCTACTTTTCTGATTGGGTCTTTCAATTTTTAGGAGTGTAAATTTTTTAGTTTTTTTTTTTTTTACATTCTAGATATTAGTCCTATGAGGTATAAATGGCATAAAATATTTTCCTATTGTGCAGCTTATCTTTTCACTCTGTTGGTTATTCCTTTGGTATAATGAATCTTTGTGATTTGAAATAATCCCATTTTCTGATTCTAAGTATTATTTCCTCTGTGACTATTACTCTATTCATAAAATCTTTGTTTATCCTAATGACTCCAGGAATTTAACTTTTTTATTTCCCAATGGATAAAGTCTTTTTCTGTTTTAACATTAAGTTCTTTAGTTTATTTTAGGTCTAGACAGTATATTGTGATATATACGTATCTAGATTATTCTTCTGCATGTATACAGTCAGTTTGCCCAGCACTATATATTTCCTTCAGTGTGTTTTTACCACCACTCTGAAAGTGATTAAACAATTAAGCATGCTTGAGAATTTTTCTCCAGTCTCCACTTACACACATGTCTGTTTGTACATTCCAGCACTATGTTGCCTTTACCAATGTATGTTTATTACATGACTTCAATTCTGAGACTGTAATGCCTCTGCTTTTGCTCTTATTATCCAGGATTGTTTTCTCTATTAAGCTGAAGAATACTGTTGGTATTTTCATTGAGATCATCTTAAATTATCTGTCAATTTTTATAGTACAGTCATTTTGATCAGGAAAAGGGGATATCTTTACATTTTCTAATGTCCTCTTTGATGATGTTCTTGTTCTGAGTAATGTCATTTTTGTTGTAGATTTCTTTCACTTTCTAGGATTAACTTATACATATTTAATTTTTTCAGTTATAGTGTGTATTGCACACTTTCCTAAAATCTTTTTAGTGGTTCATTATTAGTGTAAGGAATGCTATTGATTTTTGGATGCTGAATTTGTATCCTATTACATTGGTGAATTTTGTTATTAATTATTGGAATTTTGGGGTTTATTTTTTGAGGTGTTCTATCATAATGGTATGATTTCTTCCTTCCCTATAAATACGCTTTTAAATTTTCCTAATTCCTCTTGCTTATATTTGAAGTACAATCCTAAACCAAAGCAGTGGTGGTGAATATATTTGTCTTGTTTCTGATTTTAGATGGAAAGTTTTCAGTTTTTCCCCACTTTGACAGCATGCGGGGAATATTTGTGATAAATGACTTTCACCAAATTGAGATAAGTTCTTTCTATTACTACTTGTCCAGTGTTTTTAACATAAAAATGTTACTTAAAAAAACCTTTGAGAAAATTTGTGCCTATTAATATGATCATATAATTCTTATATTTGTCTCTGCATAATAGATTATATTTAAATATTTGTATATGTTGAATCACACATCCCTAGGATGATGTTTAATTGGTCATGATGTGTGATTTTTTTTGATAATTCATTGTAGTCCATTTGTATCTTGTTCAGGGATTTTTACATTTATTTTCATTCAGCATATGCTTCTATAGTTCTCTTTCTGGGTTGAAGTTTTGTTTGATTTTGGAAGCACAGAAATGATAACTTCCATGAATGACTTCAGGAGTATGCGTTTCCTTTAAATTTCATTAAACAGCTTGGGGAATATCTGTTTGTTCTTTCTTGAATTTTTGTAGAAATCAGCACTGAATCCATTTAAACTCACATGCTTTCCTTAGTTGGGAGGACTTTATTACTGCTCCAGTTTTATTCCCTGTAATTGACTTATTCATAGTTTTACAAAACTTTTAGTTCAGTTTTGGTAATTAAAATGTATCTAACAATCTATTCATTTGAGCAAATAAATACATGAAGAAATGTTCACCATCACTGGTCATTCAAGAAATGCAAATTAAAACAGCATTGAGATTTCATCTCACTCTAGAAAGAATAGCTGCCATCAAGAAATCAACTGATAACAAATGTTGATGAGGATGTGGGGAAAAAGGAACACTGCTCCACTGTTGGTGGGAGTATAGACTGGTGCAGCCACTATGGAAAACAGTAAGGAGATTTCTCAGACCAGGATTGGAAGTTCCATTTAACCCAGCTATTCCCCTCCTGGATATTTTCCCAGAAAAACTGAAAAGGTCATGTCACAGTGATATATGTGCACCCATGTTCATAGCAGCACAATTTGTAATCGCTAAATCTTGGAAACAACTAAAATGCCCATCAACCACAGGGTGGATGAAAAAGATGTGGTATTTTTATACAATGGAGTATCACTGAGCTGCAAAAAGGATGATCTTAGGCCTTCATAGGTAAATGGAGACTACTTGAGACTATCTTCATAAGTGAAATAAATAAGAATCATATATCACATTGTGTCTCTAGTGTAAAAAGTAATAAGAAATGTATGAGTAATAAAACCCAAAATATGTAATTGCTATCATAAAAATGAAAGGAAAGAAAGTACACTAAAGAATTTAATTGCATGTACGTTTAAGTGTGTAGAATTGATAACCATATTAGTAAGTTTTTGTTGGATCATTGAACAGAACTGTTTGCAGTCTCACTGTTTGAATGTCCATGTTGTATGCTTTAATTTTGTAACTTAAACAATTATTTGTAGGAGGACAATATGTAATTTAACAACTAATGATTTCTTACTGTTAATTTTTTTGAAATTCTGTATTATTTCTACCTTTTATTCTGTTTCAATTTTTTCCTTTAAATAAAATTTTTAGAAAAGCAAAAAACAGAATCTATTCATTTGTTTAGAATTCTATTTGAGTACAAATTTCAGAAGTATTTACTTATATTCATTTCATTTTTAATGTCCATTGTAATTTCACATATTTCATTGATAATTACATTTATTTGGATCTTTTATCTATTTTTCACTAGATTGTATAACAATTTTGTTTATTCTTTGGAAAAGTCAACTCTTCACTTCATTGATTCTTTGTACTTTTTGGTAACATCAATTTCATTCATTTGTACTCTGACATTTATACTTTTCATCTCTGTCCTACTTTTGGTTTTGGATTGTTCTTGTTTCTCTAGGTGCATTGTTGGCTTATTTATTTATTTCCATTATTATAATATGAGAATTCATGGTTAAACACTTCCACTGTATAATGGCACAAGATAAACTTTCTTGTCTTTGTATCCAAAAGATAGAAATAAAAGAAAGGTATAGGACTACAGCAAAACACAAATCCTGTGAGGGTAAACCGTAAATCCCATCATTTCATGGTTGCACATGGGGAAACGTGTAGCAAGATGTGAACTCCAAAAACATTGTGTGTTTCTGGTCCTTTTCCTACAGCACTGCTTGTGTTTTCAGCTCTCATGGTCTCACTCAATGTGACTGTCCTCAGATGATACGTTTTTCTTGCTTCTCCAACATTCTGGGGTCACTACTGCATCTTTGTCTTCATATTCACTTCTTCATACATTGCATTCTCAGGAGCACATGATGCCTGGTCTCATAGTTATTCTAAAATCTGCATGAAAATCTTTCTTATCCCACAGATCTTGCATTCTGCATGTTCCTAAAACCAGCAACATATGGATGTGTGTCATAGTCTGGAGCAGTAGGCAGGCTTCCTTTGCTTTTGGTTGTAGGACAGGAGCATCTATGTTGCTAGTACTGTGAAATCAACTTTGAAGAAAAAATTACCTAGGTCAACCCTATTCTGGAAGTGATGTTCTGGAGCTCTCTTCTTAAAAAGTCTTTCAGTTTTGCAATTTTGAGGCATTTAATGCTAACCTTTTCAGTGATGATGATTTCCTCTGTTCCATCTTTTCAGTACTTAAAATTACAAGAGCCTCCTTTCTAACCAAACTCAGAATTTTTTATTCATTCTAGTGGGCTGTTTCTTCTCAAGTAACAGATGCTTAAAATACCCCCAACAATAGCTATGTCATTGCTTCAACATTAGTCCACTGTCCTTAATTTCACTCTCTTGCAATGTACTTGTATTAGAGACCACTATCCAGTGGCATTGAGCAGGATTTAAATTTAACTGATTGGCTTTCTATGTTTATCCGTGAGTATGGGCCTTGGCCCCATGCCTGGGGATGGGAGCCGATTCATAGTAAGTGAACCTCTATGAATCACTGTCCTGTCTGAGGCCTATAGTGGCCTGTGAGGCCAGAGATACTTCAATAGGCAAGATAAGGCCACAGCTGCGGACACTTGGCTCCAACATTAATTAAGTAAATAGAGACTGCAGCTGAAAGAATTTCACTCCTGCAGTTGCACTCCTACCATAAATGCCATCTTAGAGATAAAACAGTTCTCCTAAATTGACATAATTTACTACTTGTAAAAGTCTTTAAAATGACTCCCAAGGTCCTGCTCATTTCCTGCGCTTTCCTCAGTTTCCCCACCTTTTGTCCTTGGTCCAAATAAAAGTGGGCTGATCCAGAGAAGTCTTTGTTTTAGCC
The DNA here is from genome assembly GCF_034190915.1 of Cavia porcellus. Taxonomy (NCBI): domain Eukaryota; kingdom Metazoa; phylum Chordata; class Mammalia; order Rodentia; family Caviidae; genus Cavia; species Cavia porcellus. The sequence goes on along the minus strand of NW_026947486.1, from coordinate 34,568,661 downwards.
CTCGGAATCTTGAGCTCAACTAAAGTGTTTTGACCCTCCTGGGGCCCTAAAATCACATAACTTGTCTCAATTTATTTAAACCTCTGCTGTACACTTGTTTGGGAGATTGGGGATCTAGGTCAGGACCTGATATACTTGGACATGAGAAAATGCAGACATATTTTCTGGCAAATAAACATGTGTGGCCTGGAGTCCAACTGTCAATGCAATTCTTATTCCCAACTGAAATCTCCTGAGTCTTGTCTTTATTGGATTCATTTATTTCGCCATTCAGTCTTCTGAGCTCTGATCAGAATCCCCCATCAAGCCTGGTTTACAGTACTTTAGGGCTGCTTACTCAACCAGCATCTCCCAACATTTCCATATCCTTCATGAAAGCCAGCTCCAAAAGTTTCTGAACCACATGGCAAAGTAGTGTCACAGGAATGATCCCACTTTCCCAGACCAAAATCTGTTTTACTTTTTTGCTGGCAGAACACAATACCTGATACCCACAAGTTAAAGTAGGAAGTTTATTTTGGCTCACAATTTGTAAAGGTTTCAGTCCATTGTCAGCTGGCTACAACACAGAGTGGGACAGCAGAGGAAAAAATCTTTTTGGCTTAGTAGGAACAAAGCAGGGGATCAATGAACACTCGAGAGATGTGGGATATATATATATATATCACCCACATTTATCTCTTCCAACAAGGGCCTCAACACTTAACTTCACATCCAGCTGTAAAACCCATCTGTGAACTAATCAAGTATTATGCATTCATGATCCAGTCATTTCCAAAAAAATCCACCTATGAGTACATGAGGCTTTGAAGAGACATTTTTAGATATAACCCATACAATTTGTGCTTATTTTATATGATCTCTCATGTCAATTAGTACTTCTTTTATGCACTTGGGTAGAGTGTTGTTTGGTTTATGTATGTTAATAGTTGTTATTCTTTCCTATATATAGTGAACTTCCTTGTTTCTCTTGATCACTTTTGGCTTGATGTCTACTTTGTGTGAATGTAGGATACACCTGCTTCTTTTCATATTCTTATAGCAGGGAATATTGTTGTTCATTCTTTGATTTTTAGCTTAAGAGTTTCTTTGTGACTAAATGTGCTTCTTATATTCACCTTAATGTTGGATTTTGTTTCTTGATTTATTTTGCCAACCCTTATATTTTGATCCAGAAATTGGGATTATTCACTTGACAGTTATTACTGATTGGTATTGACATGTTCCTGTCATTACCTTATTTTACTGCTTCTGATTCCAAAACTCTTTTATTTACTGCTCATAAAGATTGATGTATTTGATTAGATTTCTGGCATAGTTAGTTTGTCTTTTTCTAGGTTATCCTTTAGAATTGTTTGAATTGTTGATGTGGCAGTCATGAATTTCTTTTAGTGAATTTTTTTTTAAATCATGGAGATATTTATATTCTCTATCAGTTTCATTTTTTATTTTGAAGAGAATAAAACCAAATGAAATAAAACAGAATATTATGACAGCCATTGTTGATTTTCCTATTGTGTGGTTCTGAAGGCCTATTATGCCTTTATCACTTTGTTCTGGTCAGTTTAATACTATTTTGTTTTGTATGAATTCATTGTGTGTGCAGATATGGGCAACTATTTAGAAGAAATCAAGAGACACTATAGTAGCCAGTGATGATTTCCTGTTGTCTTGCTTTGAAATCTGTGTCACTTACATTGTTTTCTTCTCATCTGTTTTGTTGTTTTGTTATGCTTAGTTTTACCCTCTTTAAAATAAAATTTAAAAAAGGAGTAAAACAGAATAGAGTCAATCAAACCAAAATAATGAATGTGGTACAGGACTTCAAAACAAGGAAAGAAAATCAATAATGTTCACCATAGTGCCTTTTGTTATCTTCAAAATAACTACCCATACCATCAGGCATACTAAAATCAAACAAAACAGAGCAGACTAAAACCAATCAAAACAAAACAATGAAAGTAATACCAGGCTTCAAAACAAAAAACAGAAAAACAACAGTGGCTACCATAATGCCTCTTGTTATTTTTGAAGTAGCTACCTGTATCAGCAGGCATAATACAATCCAACAAAAAAATAGAATAAAATAACTCAAAACAAAACAATGAAAGCAATACAGAGCTTTAAAACAAGATAATGGGGAATAAATAGTGGCTACCCTAATATATTTTGTTATCTTTAAAATAGATCTCCATGATATTGTAATAAAATCAGACAAAGCATAATAAAACCAATACAGCGTATCAAAACATGATAATACATTAACAGTGGTCTTTGCCTTCCTTTTTAGACATTTCCTCTTTTTGTTTTCATAGTATCTACTGTGAATTTTGGATCTTACTAACTCTTTCTGTTATTTATACTTGGGAGACAATACACTGAACCATTTCACCCATAAGCATGATCTCAAGGTATATCTATTTACCTACAAGAGCCTCAAGTTTATCTTTCTTTACAGCTGAATACCTTTCTATTTTATAAAAATACCATATCTTTCTTATTCATTTTGCAGTTGATAAGCAAGCTATCCCTACTTCTTTCTGGTTACCTGTCACATAGATCACTGTTCTCTCTCCTTTGACTTTCACTCTATGAATTTTCTTTCAAGTTAAGTGTGTTTCTTGTATCAAGTATAACAATGGATCCTGGCCCCTGATCCACTCTTCCTGTACTTCCTTTTATTGTTGAACTGGGGCCATTTACATTAATAGTTATGGCCAGCTTGCACTGCATCATCTCTGACATGCTATTTTCCTACTGTTGGCTGCCTACATTTCCCCTCTATTCAAGTGTCTGCCCTGCTCAGTAATCCTCTGCCACTACCCCTGAAACTGCAGTCATTTTTTCTCTCTCTCTAGAATGTCCTTCAGCCTTCTTTGTAGAGTTGGTTTGGCAGTCATGAATTCCTTCAGTTGTTCTTTGTCATGGAAGTATCTTGTTTCTGAATTAATTTTGAAAGATAGCTTTACAGGGTACATCAATCTGGCTCGAAGTTGTTGTCTTTCTGGGTTTGAAATACTTCACCCTAGCCTCTTCTTGACTTGATAATTTGTGTTGAGATGTCTGTCATTATTCTAATGAATTTCTCTTTATAGGTACCTGTTTCCTTTCTGTAACAGCTTTTAATACTCTGTTGTTGTGTGGAATTTCTGGAATCTTACTTATTATATGTCTGAGTATAGATTTATTTTGGTTATGGCTAGCTGGAGTCCTATACGCTTCACTTACATGTCCTTTCTCCATGTTTGAGAAGTTTTCTGCTAACACTTCTGTAAAGACTTTTTATGTCATTTGTGTTGATTTTTATTTTCTCACTGACACCTACTATTCTTAAGTTATTTTTCTTTCCATTGTCTTGCAGCCATTGAGTCGTTATTTCCTGGTTCCTTGTTATTTTTAAGAGATCTTTTATTTCTTGATTGCAAACTGGAAACTGGACTTCAAGGTCTGAAAATCTATCTTTGGTTTCTTTCAAGCTATTTTGCCAGCTTTTAATGGAGTTTTACCTTCCCAGATATCTCTGAATCTGTTTCTTACATTCTAAATCTTTTTATACTGTTCATTCAAGATTTCCCTCATTTTCTTATATGCCTCTATTTTTATCTATGCCTTCTTTAGAGGTGCCTAGAAAAGTTTTAAATGTATTTTTCATTTCTTCATTTACCTGAGAAAATATTTCTGTTGTAATTTCTTTTAAAGTCTCATGAAGTTGTTCCTTTATTTCAGTTGTCATCACTTCAGAAACTTGCTGTGTGACTCCTCATCCTTCTTCCATGTTTACATCTCCTGGACTTGCTTTTATTAAAGCCTCCTCAATGGCATCTGGAGTGCATGTGGGAGCAAGGCTAGCCCCTGCCTCCTGCAGTTGAGCTGGTTATCAGCCAGAAGCCTCTTTAATGGTAGCTGAATGCCTTTAAAACTAGTTTTTCAGTATATATCAGTCTGGTTTTTAAATTGTTTCATTTTAGAACCTGAAACACCTTATTCCAAGCTGTGTTCACTTTTGAGTTTTCATTGTAAACTTTATTGTATTTCTAATAGTCTTACCTGCATAAATGATTTGCTGATTTTCTCTAACAGCCTTTATGATTCTGTTATTTTGTTGGACTTGAAAGCCTGAACATAACATGTAATGGAAAGGTCACTTTCTGTCCATGACTCTTTAGGGTTCTATGTATGTCACTGACCTGTATGTTATACTCATTAACTTTACTTGAAGAAAAATTGTGCTGTGATGTCAGTGAATGGGGTTTTTAACATCTCATATTGTTTTCTTATTTTTCATTAATTATAATTAATTTTAGATTAATGTTTTATTTAGGACGTGTTTGATCTGTTTTTCTTTTTTTTAAATTTTATTTAAGGAGAAAAAAAGCAGAGAAAGGGTACAAGTTATACAGATTTACAGAAAAAAAATAAACAGTAGGAAATCACTAGTTAATGGATTACATATTGTCATCTTAGAAATAATTGTTCAAGTTACAAAATTAAAGCTTGTAAAGTGGACATTTCAACAGTGAGACTGCAAACAGTTCTGTTCAATGATCCAACAAAACTCAGTGGTATCATTATCTATCTTATACACTTAAATATACATGCAGTTATATCATTTAGAGCACTTTCTTTTCCTCTCTTTTGTACAATGACAATTACACATTTTGGGTTTTGTTTCTCCCACAGTTCTTATTACTTTTTTGGAAGGGAGTAGAATCAAATGTGACATAACAGAACAGAGTCAATCAAATCAAAAGGGTAGACATAATAGATAATGTAAAAGTATAATACAAGGTGGTTTGATCTGTTTTTCATGTTTGTATTTGCACTTAAATATCACTGTATAAGCTCGAGATTTAGCTCAGTGGCATTAGCACTTGCCTGGCAAGCACAAGGTCCTGAGTTGGATTTTTAGTACCAATAGATAAATAAATATAGCTGTAATTATTTTGTCACTGACAACATACCTGTTCTGACATTGTATTCATATTGGCCACTTCTGCTGCAAAAATTTTTGATAGAATTTTTAGTCTCCTAAGTTTCTATTTGGAGCATTTTATGAACTCTTGTTCCTGTCTATGTAAGTTATTCATGTTTTACAGCAGTTTGTTTAGTTCTGTCAGGTTTTTATTAGTGTCTTCTCTAGAATCCCCAATAATTTGTTTATTTAGTTCAATATTTGTTTACTTCCATGGGCTTTATAAATGTCTTATAGATATGTTTTTATCTCCTCTATTTCATTTTGAAATATTCTCCTGCATAGTTTTTTATTTCCTCCAATTCATGTCTCATGGGTTAGCTTTGGACAGTTGGGCATTTTGGAGGCATTTTTTTGTCTTTTCTCAAATCTCTCTCTCTCTGTCTCTCTGTCTCTCTGTCTCTTTCTCTCTCTGTCTCTCTGTCTCTCTCTCTGTTACAGCTTGCAATTTGATTATAGTGGACAGTTGAGTTGCTATTATTTAGATCTGTTTCATTAACATCTACTTTTCAGAGGTGTCTTCTAAGCATGGTTGATGATTGGTCTTTTCCTTTGTCCTGAACACAAACACATATGTTTACTTGGCATGGGACACTGTAGTGTATTTGATCCAGTATTGTTTTCCAAGAATGAGGTACATTATTTTTAAGGACTTAAATTCAGATTTTGACATCTAAGTAAAGCCAAATAATAACAGGAACTAGTCACCTTGGTTATAGTAATAAAATCAGCGTCAATTAGAGTATCAAAGATAATCAATATTGACAAACTTTAAGGCTCAGCTATGTACTACCCTTTAACACAAAAAAGAGATTTAAAATTATAGTATGAATACTATAACAAAGCAAATATTGATCTACATCAAAAAGTAGATATCAACTTAATGCTTTACATACTATCAATAAAACTTTCACTATTGTCAACACACACACTCACACCAATATCTACACACACATAGATGTCCATTCCTTCAAAAAACCACACTGCTGAAAATCTTAAGTTCCATGTCTCCTCTGATATTTAAAGAACTCTTAACTGCAAATCTTGGGGAAAAAATGACAAGCCTGAGGATATAGCTCAGTGGCACAGTGCCTGCCAAGCAAGCATGAGGTCCTGAGTTCACTTTCCAGTATAAAAAAAAAAAAAGATAGTTATACACTTGCAACATTCATTGTGACAAGATATACATTTTCATTCCAAAAGTTACAAACAGCATAATAGCAAGTAATGGGAGCAAAATAAATACAAATTCCAGCAGGGCAAATCCTAAGTCCCATTACTGCACTTCCAGCATTCCTGGCTATCTATGGCAAGTCGTGAACTCCAAATGGCTTATGTGGCTCCACCTCTACAGTATTGGTGGTTATAGCTGCCGTTTATTTTCTTTTGAGCTGGCTTTATCCCATATTGGCTTCTCCAACCTTTTATGGTCTTCATTGCTCATTTGGCTTCACCCTCACATCCTCACACTCTGTTGTCTCAGGGTTAAACTGCCTCAAAGCCCAGACCTTCTTCAGAAATCTGAGTGTTAGCCTTCCTGACACCAAAACTCTTGCATCCTGCATGCACCTAAAACCAGCACCATGAAGATAATGCCAAGTTCTGCTGTCACATGGAGCAGAAGTCAGGATTCCCTCTCTCTTGGCTGTAGGAGTTAAGTGCCAATAAAACAAATTCTAAGGAACAATTTCCGTAGGCCACTACCTTTCTGGAGCATAATGCTTTGGGGCCTCCTTCTCAAAATAAATTCTTTCACTTTGGCAATTTTGAGGCTGCAGAGGCTACTTCTTGTGATGTCCAGTCTGGTGGAGCCCCATGTATGGTACCGGTTCCCAGATTGGGCTTACTTACTGGTGTAGTCTTCTTTTCTCTACCCCTGGTCCATGAATGGCACTGACTCACAGTGAGTGGTTGGGTCTGTATGTCTAGTCTGGTGGCAGCCCACACATGGCACTGATTTCCAGACTGGGCTTGTTTCCTGGTATGGCCTTCTTCTTTCATTGCTCTCTTGAATAGTTTTCTTAATTTCATTTTATTTATTTGTGTTTTACTCTTTATTATTTATTTCTTACCACTAATTTGGGTGTACTTTGTTGTTTTTATAGTTCTTTGAGATACAGTAAGAGAATTTCCTCTTAGTACTCCTTTTATTCACTTTTAGAGTTCCTTATTTTGTCTAATTTAATTTGTTTGAAAAATTTTTAAAAATTTCTTACTCAATTTCTGTGTTAATTTGTTGGCTGTCCAAGAGGAGTTTAATTTTTGCAGCTTTGCATACTTTTCAAAGATGTCTATGTTATTGATCTTTAACTTTATTTCATTGTGATTCAAAAAAGACACTTGATGCTGTAATGGCAAGAACTGAGCCACAATGAAGAGTAGACCAAGAACTGAGCCACAATGAAGTTTGGAGGTTAAAATCAGCTTTATTTATGAGAGTGGTCCCAACTGAGATCCTTCCCAAAGGAGTTGGATCTCAAAGCCTCAGGGAGGAAGGATTTTATGGGTAGCAAAGCAGAAATACAGATGCAGAGTGCTTGTCAATTGGGGATTGGTTCTCACAGTATGCATCATAGTGACCAGGTGTTTCTGGGAAACAGAAATAATAGGAACTGTAGCAGGCACTAAAGTAAACTGGAGGTTACCTGAGCAAAAGTAACTACCAGAAACTGAAGTAAACTGGCTAGGTGGGCAGTTTTTCTCTATTTTACCCATCCTTTTGCTTCCCAGCAAATCTTTGCAGGGTACATTGCATGTGATCTTCTGAGATGAGCTGTGTAAGCCAATTAATTATACAAGGTTCAACCTCCATGGTGATCAGGTGAACAATGTTGAGATCAGCCCCTAATATTGATGCCCCTGCAACCCACTTACATGGATTGTTGGATGTCTACTCCCATCACTGGTGAAGCATGGAAGGGCAGACCATCCAATTGCTGCTGCCCCTGTGAAACAGGACGCGCATGGGAAGCTTGAGAATTGTCCCCCCACTCACAGCTGCCATAACTGAGGTGAATTATACAGGAAGTCTCAGAGACTAGAAGAAACACCAGTGACACAGTGAGGTCCAGAGTAGGGCACACAGAATGGACAGGTGGGACTAGTGGCCTGAAAAAGTCCAAAGCAACAATAACAATGTGAGCCACCAGGTGGTAAATTAAGTGAACTAGTGCTGGGCTTAACAATGACACATGGAATAAAAGCAAATAGGTGGGGCTGCCCCTTTCTCTCTCTCTCTCTCTCTCTCTCTCTCTCTCTCTCTCTCTCTCTCCCTCCCTCCCTCCTTCTCTTTCTCCCCTTTTTTTGTTCTTTTTTCACTTTTATCTTTTTTTCTCTTTTCTAAATATCTGGCAAGAGCTCCAGCCACAGAAAATTAATTCTATTTCACAAACCCAGAGACAAAGCTCATATAATCCCTTGGTTACTCCTTTATTCTTTGTCTTCTGCTCTCTCCTGTAGTTTCTCAAAGTTTGTGTGGTCATCCTTTGTCCTTCAGCATTGTTTCTACTTTCCTTTCAATTATATTAATTTGATACACTATCCTTCTTAAATCTCCCCTAGAGAGAGTAAAATTACTCTAACAAGAGGAAATACTTGGAATACAAACCCCCAATTTCCAATTGCTTCTATTATTTAATGTACAAAATTAATAGCTACCACAGCTTGATAGTTTTGAATTTGTGTTTGATGCTATTATTTTCACTCAATATACTGCTTTAGCTAGGATGTCATATTTGTTGTAATCAGTTGTTCTCCATTCTGCAATCATATTGGGACACTCTGGGATAATAACTCCACTACAGACCAACATCAATGAACTGGGGACTGAGTCAAATAGATACAAACATCCTACACTTAATTAACTGAGAATCAAGGATCTTGGGACAGACATAAGCCAATAGCCTCCTACACACAAAAGACATGCTTGAGAAGTAGACTTTTTCCTAGAGAGGTCTTGATATTAGTGATATTGCTACCTAGTATGAAATCTTACAAGGGTAACATAAAAAATAAAAAATGAAATAGAAAATCACTCGATAAGGAAGCAACATGCAATCTCAATCATACAGCTCACCCATAACAAGTTCAGGAGACAATGAGAGAGAGGAAAATAAAAGACACATATCTGAAATTTTGGAAATGATAGCAACCAAAGTAAAGAAACAAATTAATCACTCTATGAGTGAAATCAAATCATAAATAATCTTTTAGGTAAAAAAACAAATGACAAAAATCATGTGGGAAATGTTCAGTAACTCTAAAGAAGAGAAAGTTAAAAACATAGAGGATGATAGGAAAATATAGAAAAGAAGTCAAACACATGAGATAGATTCAAACAGATATCTAAGCAATTAAAAATTCCATTGAACATTGGAACAAAATTTAAGATGGATTTTAGACTTTTAGACTGTGTCATGTATAGTGATGTTGAAAAGAAATATCTCTTAAAAACAAGGAATCAATCAATACTGGTACAACAACTGCAACATGATGCAAAAAATGTACAACATAAGAGAAATAGATGTCAAGGAAAATGCAGGAGTCAAGAAAAATGATATAAAAAGACTATTTGCCCAAGTAATAGAAGAAAATTTCCCAAATATAGGAAGAATATCTGACTTACAGAAAAGTGAGACATATAGAATTCCAATTAGCCAATCCAAAAATAGATCTACAACCAGACATACAATAATCAAGGTTTCAGAATTTCAGCAAGAGAACAGACTATGAGAGGCCCTTAGAAAAAAGAAACAAATCATCTATAAAGGAAAGTCCATCAGAATCAGAGCAGGTGTCTCAATACAAACCCTCAAGTCAAGAAGAGCTTGGAGGGAAACATTTCACTGAAAGAAAACAGCTTCCAACCAAGATTGATGTGCCGTGAAAATCTCTTTCAAAATTAATGGAGAATAAGATATTTCCATGAAAAAAGAACAGCTGAAGAAATCCATGAGCACCACAACGTGCCTACAAAAAGTACTTAAACTTATTCTGTACAGGGTCAAAAATGACCACAATTCTAAGAACAACAGCATAAAGAAACATCCAGGTAAGTTAAGAAATGAAATGGAGGGAAAAAGAAGGGAAACAAAAGCAGGAAAATACCATGATAATGATAAGCCAATAAATACCAATTATATCCATCAATGTAAATTATCTCAATTCACCAATCAAAGAAAGAGATGGGCTTGACGGTTCATGAAACAAAATCCAACAATATGTTGTATACACGAATAATGTTTAACTGTAAAATAAATTTACACATTGACAGTTGAAAGATGGAAAACCCTGCTCCATAAAACAGGAAACTGGAAAAAAGCAGAGATAACTATTCTATTTACAGACAATGTGAACTTCAAGTCAAGAATGGTCAAAAGAGATAAAGGATATCACTATATAGTTATTAGGAGAAAATTTCAAGAAGAGATAATAAATAATTATAAATATGTATATACCAATTAGGGGAGTACTGAAATATATGAGAAATACTAATAAACATGAAAAATCAAATAAGTCATAACATGATTATAACAAGGTATCTTAATATCCTATTGTCCAAAGAAGATCAACTATACAAAAAAATTCAGCAAAGAAATATCTTAACTGGAGCAGGCCAGGACGGGAGCCACCAGTGTTTACTGGGACCTGCACAATGCTGGGACCTGGTGCACCAGGAAACCAAGCAACCACTCCCCTCACTGGTGATCGGTTGTTAGCCTGCCAGTCTGCGGGCTGAGAATCAAACATCACATCCCCCCACCCCAGTTAGCAAGTGGGAGCCAGGGATCTGGACATCCCTTGAGAGGCTGACCATAGGCAATGTAGCAAATAGGGGGGATTTACTTCTACCATCTATTTGAAGGCAAATACATTTATCACTGTTTTGCTTTGTTCTAATTAATGGTGTTATTTTAGCCTGTTTTGTTTTGTTGAACTTTAATATACATGAAAGTATGGATACCTATTTTGAAGAGAATGAGAGACACTACAACAGCCATTAGTGACTTCCCTCTTGTCTGGTTTTGAAGACTAAAATGCCTTTCTCATTCTGTTTGGATCAGTTTTATACAATGTTGTTTTAACGTGTTGGGCAGAACCTGGCCCCACTCCCAAGACACCTGGCAGGGCCTTGTCGAGCAGGTGTGTGCACAAGTGAGGACATGACCTACAGGTTGTGTTCATGTACACACAGTTGTATCCATGCAGACATACACACTTGCACAAGCCCCCATGAGTGTGTTTCGACTGGGAGACCATCTGTGTACTACAATGTTGTTTTGTATGAATTCTTTGTATGTGAAGACATGGACAACTATTTGGAAGAAAATTAGAGACAATATGATAGATGGTGAAGATCTTGGGTTGGCTAGCTTTGAAATTTATATCTCTTACATTGCTTTCTTATGTCCTATTTTGTTCTGTTTTGTTGTTTAATTTTACCCACTTTAACATAAGCAAAGAAAGAAAAAAAGAAATATCTGAACTGAACCTAACCTGTGAACAAATGGACTTAGTAGATGTTTAAGGAGTGCTCCACCCAATAAAATTAGAATACACAGCCTTCACAGTTGCATATGTGATGTTGTGTAAAATACACCATATATTAGCCAATAGAACATGCAAAGTAAAGTCAAAGGAACTGAAATTATTCCATGCATATTATTTGAACATACTGCAGTGAAATTGGAAATTAGTGGCAAAAGATATCACAAAGCTCCCATAAACTTATGGACATTAATTAATATTCTTCAACAAAATGGGTCACAGATGAATTAAAGAAGAAATGAAACAATATCTACAATTAAAAGAAAATACAGATACAGCATACCAGGACCTGTGGGATGCAGTGGTAGCAGTCCAAAGATAATGGTGAATTCTTAAGTCATGGAAACATTAAGAGGATAAATAAAACAATCTAATGTTGCACCTCAAGCTTCTAGAAAAAGAAGAGCAAGTCAAGACCAAAGCCTATACAAGGGAAGAAATGAAAAAGATCAGAGCAGAATTGTGACTAACAAAACAATAAACAGAATTAATGAATCAAAGGGTTTGTTCTTTGAAAGAATAAATAAAATCAATAAACTTTTAGGTAACCTTATTGAAAAAAGGAAAAGACTCATGCAACAAAGACCATCTATGACAATCAAAAGCCAGCATCATACTAAGTAGACAAAAACTAAAAGTATGTTTATCCTTTTGATCTCCTTTGTCAGACTACTATAATTTTCAATGTGTAGATCTTTTACGCCTTTGGTTAGACTGATTACTGGGTATTTCATTTTTTGGATGCTATTGTGAATTCTCTAATGTCTGTCTCAGTGTGTTTGTTGTTTATGTGCAGGAATGCCTTGATTCTTGAGTTTTGAGTCTGGCTATAATACTGAAATTGGTATTAAAATTAGAAGTCTTTTGATGCAGATTCTGGGTCTTCTATGTAGAGTATTATGTCATCTGCAGAAAATGACAATTTAACTGTTTCCTTATCTGTCATTACCTCTTTTATTTTTCTCTGTTGTCTAATTTTTTGCTAGTATTTCCGGAACTATATTGAATAGAAGTGGTGACAGTGAATATCTTTGTCTTCTTCCTGATTGTAGAGTGAAAGCTTTTAGTCTGCTTGGCTCAAGTACAGTTCACTAGTTAATACCCAGCAGTCATGGTCTGGTGGGCCAAGTTTGGTGGGCAGGTATGTGGCAGGACTGAGTGGTTTAATCACAGTAATGTTCAGTTGAAGATTTTAATCTTTGATATTGCGTGACCCGGCTGCTGGAGGATTAGTGATGCCTATGTTTATTCAGGAGGTCCAGTATAGCTTGTCGAATTTTGATAGTTAGGTTTTGGCCTTAGGTTAGCTGGTCAGTCTTTTGGTTACATGAAAGAGGCAGACAGAGCATGGAGGAAATGGGGACAGCCCTTAGTGATTGGATATATGTGTTTGGATACATAGGTCACTCAGTGCTCCCAGGAGCTGAAGTCTAAATAAGCTTTTTTGAAGACACATGTCATCTTTATCAGCAAACAAGTTGAATTCCAGGTACATTTGAAACCTCCAAACTTGAGGCCTATAAATAGGGCCTTTGTAGTATTATTGAGGCTTTTTTCTTGTCATAGGTTCCAGTTAAAAATTGTCAGCCTTTTCTAGACAAAACAATGTATAGGGGTCTTTGACTTTGTGAATTCAGGGATCCAGATTCTGTGGAAGCCAGTAGCTGCACTGAATTTACAGTGTTTTCCTTGTTATTGGGACTGAAATGGAGCAGGTGACTTCATTTTATTTTTAGCCCAAAGATATGGTGTACCTGATTTACATCAAATCCCAGATATCTGACATTTTGTTTGCAGATTTGTGTCTTTTAAAGACATCATGTGATCAGTTTCTGTCAGATATTGCAGCAGAGCCTCTGTGCTTTCCTAGTAGGCAATTTGTGTCATCAGTTAGAAGTTCAGTGATATTTTGTGCTGGGAAAATGATGGTGTCAACTGTAAGGGCTTCTCCAAAGAAGGTAAGCAAGTTTTGAACATCTGGGAAATTGAGTCCAGGTCAGTAGATGTTTGTGTTTGGAATTGGGGTGTTTCTGTTTGATGGTGAAGAAGGGCTGATAGGAGCCAACTGAAGGCAGACAAGCTTAGGCAAGTGTATCAACAGGTTGTAGGTGGCAGAAGACTGAGGACAGCATATAAATTTAGAACTGCCAAATGGAGGACAATCACAGTGGTCAAATCTTTTGCCAAATTCTCCCCCCAACTATTGGGAGACTTCTTAAACCCTTGTGCAATATACCTCACTTGAGATGGCCTTTTCTTCCTCTCTCAGGATCTTCCTAGTTGAAGGAAAAAAGGGTTGACTTATAGGAGCAACACACAACCAGAAAAAGGCATTTTTTAAAGCGTAGGCATGTAAATCAAGTAGCATCTGGAGGTAGCAGTTCAAGGAGAGTATATGGGCTTGGAACCACAGAATGCAAGATGATAGCTGTGTTGTTCATCTTTCATTGGCCAGGAATCCCGTTTGGGTTTCTTCACTGGATGAACAGTGCTCAAAAATAATTAAAAGTCTATTGGGATCCTAAACTGCTTTAAGAGGTTGGTGTATAGCCAGATGCCTGCTCATTCTTTCTGTGACATAGTATATTGTGTGAAAGCAATGGGAGTCATGGTGGAGTGGCATAGTTTATGGCCAGGCTTGGAGGAAAGTCTTTGGCCCATAAATCTGGGAGGAGAATTATCATCATTTCAGGATTGTGATTATCCATCGCAGGCTGATTCAGGTATCATTCCTCCTCTTGGCAAACAGACAGAGTTAGGACCAACTTTGAAGGTGCAGAATTAAAGAAGAAAAAGACTGACTGGCTTGGTGCAAGGCTCCTAATTTGGAAAGGAAGTTTCTTACCAGAGGTACGATTTGGGTTACTATCATATGCATATGAAGGAATTCGTGTTTGATAAGATGTCCTCCAAAGCTGCAAGTATGTGTCTGGCAAAGGGGCAAGAGGTGAAAGGCCAAGTTGCCCCAGTGATGGTAACCTTTTTCTGTCTACCAGGAAAGTCATAGGTTGGCTCCCAATGAAGATGTGGACTTTGGTCTCCTAGTGATCTAGATGAAGAAGAGTGCCTTGTCTGGTCTAGTCTGAACCTATTGTACTGATGGCAGGGTTGTCATTTGCATTTATTTTTCTAGTGTCCATCGCCCTTATTACTTGCATATTGATCTTTGACCAGAGAGTATAGTTGTCTAATCAGACTGCATGTTTTTGTGGGTATCAGCTGATTCCTGTTCAATGAAGGTTGCATTTACCATTTTTAGATTTCCTGATCCCTCAAGGTCAAAAGAAATGTAAACTCTATAGGTTTCCCAAAATCTCATAAAAGTTTGAAGGACATTATCTTAGTAACTATGGTAACTTTTGAAATATTAATTGGCTTTTTGTACTCGTTATTTAATGCCTTTGAGAAGCACTTGGCTATGTTGCTGTGTTCCTTTTTGTTGAAATGCTGTAGTCCCAGGTGGGCTGACCTTTGGGAAAGGCCATGACAACACATCCTTCAGGGTTGACAGACCATGGAGGATTTTCTCCCTTCAGAAATGTAATGATACTGCTTTGTTGAACAGAGTCAGAAGGAATTGTTGACAGTCATCCTGAGTGGGCATTAGATGACATTATCTGGCCAGGATAGGCACATAAGGGTAGCTATAAAGCAGAAGACTCAGCAAGTGATGTCTGCAGTCAAATGCAGGCAATGACTGACCAAATTTCCAAAATTGGGGGTGCAGAGGCAGACTGGCATGGACTGGTGGCTGGAACCTGTTGTGTTTAGTGCAGCTCTTAATGTTTGCAGGGGGAAGGATGGTGGTGGGATGGAGAAATAAAGATAAGAGTCAGAATACAAAAAAACAGAGGTCAGGTGGAACCCTGTCTCTGGATGGGAGGAAAGGAACTGTTCAACTACCACAGCATGTTTATTCATATATTCAGCAGGTTGATGTCACATGACACACTTCTTCCTAGCAATCTGCCTGCATGGTAGACTTGGGACTTGATGTTCTATGGACTGGAACAGCTTATTAAAGAGACTTACCTCAGGCACTCTTTATTCTTGGGACTAGCCTTGTATCAGCCTCACAAGCTTAATCAATCTCCACCTTTCAGCCACTTCCTACAGGAACCAGTTCAATTGATTTGAAAGCTGGCCTGCTGGGATTTGTAGCAACATATACCAAGGAAGAATTCTCAGGTGTTTGCTCAGGTACAGGAAGCAAGGAGTCTTAGTGAGTCTTGCTCTAATGCAGTGCCTTTCATGTTAACACTAAGCACTAGAAAATCCCTTTTTAAAAAACTCTTGGGATTTTTGGACTGTGGAGGGGGAAAACCAGGTCTCACAAGGAAGTGATCCCTACCTGGCACCATGTGGGGGCCACTGCCAAGGTGGGTACACTCAAGCCTCTCTCCATGAGCCAGTGCCATTTGTGGACTGTGGCAGGAGAGAACCAGGCCTCACCAGGCAGTGATCCCTGCCTGGAAGCCATATCATTTTCATTGTTTTTTTTTGGGTTGGGTTTTACTCTCTTTTGTTTTTGATTCATTGTGTTAAATCTTCTGGCATGAGCAGCTATTTAAAAGATAACAAGACATATTATGGTAGACATTTTGGATTTACTATTAGCATATTTTGAAGTCCTTTATTGCATTCATTATTTTGTTTTTATTGTTTTATTCTGTTCTGTTTGTTTTTTACTATGTCCAAAGGTATTTGAAACTATTTTGAAGATAATAAAAGGAAATATGGTAACTATTGCTGATTTTGTAATGTTTTGAAGTCCTGTATCATTTTTACTAGTTTATTTTGATTGGTTTTATTGTTTTATTTTCCTTGGTTTTATCCACTTTAAAATAAAATTTTTAAATTTAAAATGACATAACAACAACAAAAGAGAAAAACCTCTTAGGCCTGCAGTTAAGGACTGTGGGTTTGATTGGCTAGATCCCACCCATTCTGACTCCCCTCATGTATGTGGTGTAGTCTTGAATGGAGCCACAACAGACAGAGTGTGTGCCCCTCAGAGATCATTCAGATGCCCATCTGTCAGCATGTCTCTCCAAAACTTAGGACTGTCAAGTATAAGGAGAAACCAATTACTACAGTCTCCATTATACCTTTTTAGGTGCATCTACAAAACTGCAGGTTAGGGGCCAATGAAGCTCTGTGGTCCAGGAGTTCCTTGCTGTGGAGCACAGATGGAATGGCCTATGGTTTGCACTGTCTGTTACTTTCACACACACATTCATCATTCATTCAGAGGTTAAAACAATTTATCCCCCCCTACAGAGTCCTTATTCTTACAAGTGGCGAATCAGTCTCTTCTGTTCAGTGAGACAGGCCTGATTCAGAAGTGCTCCTGGGGGCATTACATCATCCAATGAAAGAAAATAATTTGTGTCTGCTCCTCTCTTTTGTCCAGTGAGTCACACGCAGTGAGTGGGATATACTCCCCCAGTCATCCAAGGAGACTGAAAATATTTCAGGGCAAGTCTTTCTCACCAAAGTGACACAAGGGTCCCTACTCCTACTGTGAGGGCTCTGACTGGTGGCCCAAATGACCATCATGGTCAGTTTTCTGGCCAATGCACCAAATGTAATAGTAAAGCTGTGACCAAGAACTGAACAGAAATGAGGTTTTGAGGCTAGAGTCAAATATATAGAGGCTTTATATATAAGTGGTCCCAACTGAGATCATTTTCAAAGAAATTGGGCCCCAAAGGCTCAGGGAGGGAGGATTTTATGGAGTAGCAAAGCAGAAGTACAGAAACAGAATGCTTGTTACTTTTGGGATTGGTTCTTACAGTGTGCATCATAGTGACCAGTCATGCATCATAATGACCAGCTGTTTTTTTGAAACAGAAATAACAGGAACTATAGCAGGCACTAAAGTAAACTGAAGATTACCTGAGCAACAGTAGTTACCAGCAACTGAAGTATGCTATATGGAGGGCTCATATTTGCTATAATGCAATTTTGTTTTAAAATTTTGTTGAGATTTTTTGTGCCCTATCATATGATCTACTCAGAAGAATGTTCTGTGTGATGAATGAAATTTGTATTTTTTAACTGTTTGATGGACTATTCTGTAGATATCTGTTATGTCCATTTATTCTCAGGTTGCCCATTCTGGTTGACTATTATCTTCTTTCCTCTAATGTCTCCAATGCTCTCGTTTTATTGGTCTTATTCTTTACTGTTTTGTTCAATTTTATTATAACTGATGATTTAGGCAATTCTTCTTAAGATAACAAGAGGCAGTATGGTAACCATTGTTGATCACCTTGTATTTTGTTTTTACATTATGTATTATATCCATCCTTTTGATTTGACTGACTCTGTCCTGGTATGTCACATTTGGTTTTACTTTCTTAAAAAAAAAGTAATAAGAACTATGGAAAGAATAAATGCAACCGATAAAAGCCTTAGCTAACTTTATCCAGAAAAGGACAGAAAAACTCATACTCAATGCATTGAGGAATGAAAAAATGTGAAGTCATTACAAATCTTGTGGAAACTCAGAACATCAACAACACCTACTTTGAAAATCTTTACTCTCATAGTATGAAGAAAACAGAAGAAATGAACAGATTCCTAGATATGTATGAATTACCAAAACTGAATCAAGATGTAAAAATTCTGAATGACCCAATATTAGTTCATGAGATTGAAAATGTAATTAAGAACTTACCAACAAATTAACTCCCAGATCCTGATGCATTCATGGCTGAATTGTATAAGAAAATTAGAGAAGATGTAGTGCCAATGTTCCTCAAAGTCTTTAACAAAATTGAAAGGGAGGAAATTCCATAACTCATTCCTGAAAGCAAGTATTACTCTGATACCGAAAACAAAGGAAGTTCAAACCAAAAAAGAGAAGTATAGACCAATGAACACAGATGTCACAATCTTCAGTAAGATACTAGCAAATAGAATGCATCAAATAGAATGCATCAAATCATCACGATTCTACACCACAACCAAGTGGGACTCATTCAAGAAATGCAGGGATGTTTCAACATACACAAATCAATAAATGTTAAACACCATATCAACAGAGTCAAAGACACAAATCACATTATCATATCAATAGATACAATAAAACCACAGACTTTTGAAAAAGTCTGATACTCATTGAAGATTTAAAAAAAAAAACAGAAAATCAGAATACTTTGTTTTTAATTTCAACCTGATAAACATCATCTATGAGAAACCAACAGCCAGCATCATACTAAATGGACAAAAACTAAAAGCTTTTGTTCTGCAATCATGAAGCAGACAAGGGTGTCTACTCTCACTACATTTATTGAGTATAGTTCTGGAAATGTTTGCCAGAGCAATTAGACATAAGAGAGAAATAAAAGGAGTAATGATAGAAAAGGAAGATGTTAAATTATTGTTGTCTACAGATGCCATGATAGTCTACTTAGAAGGCCCCTAAAACTCCATCAAAATAATTCAAGATTTAATAACCAGTTTTTGTTGCATAGCTGGATACAAAGTCAGCATCAAGCATCAATAACATTTCGATACACAAAAAACTCACTCATTGAGAGAGAAATGGGGAGACCACCAAGCTTCATAATAGCATCCAAAAAGGTGAAATACTTAGGAGTCAATCTCACAAAGGAAATAAAAGGTCTATACAATGAAAATATTACAGTAATCCAAACATAGAAATTGAAGAGTATATCAGAACATGGAAAAAGTAGCCAGGCATGGTGCTACACATACATAATTCTAGCACTCAGGAGGCTGAGGCAGGAAGGTCTTTGCAAGTTTAAGACCATCCTGGGCTACAAAGTGTGTTCAAGGCCAGCCTCAACTTCATAGCAAGGCCTTTTCTAAAAAAATTAAAAAAAAAAAAAAGAAAAATGTCCTTTACTTGTGGATAGGTACAACCAATACAGTGAAAATGGCCATAATCCCAATATTATTATACAAATAAATGCAATCTCCATGAAAATACCATTAGCATACCTCACAGAACTAGAGAAAATGGTCCTAAAATTCATTTGGAAGCAGGAGAGACCTAGGATACCAAAACAAATTCCAGGCAAGAAATGCAAGGCAGGAGGCATCACCATTCCTCACTTGAAATTATACTACAGAGCAGGGAGGTCAAGATGTTGGATGGGTAAGCAGCAGAACAAGAGCTTCTCTAAGAGTTGCCACCCAGACCCTGGATTGCAGCAA
This sequence comes from Cavia porcellus, assembly GCF_034190915.1. Taxonomy (NCBI): domain Eukaryota; kingdom Metazoa; phylum Chordata; class Mammalia; order Rodentia; family Caviidae; genus Cavia; species Cavia porcellus. Next base: position 34,548,956 of record NW_026947486.1, on the reverse strand, counting down.
TGTGAAGAAGACAAGAAGGAGGGAAGTGTGTCCCCTGGGTGCAGGTAGAATCTGAAGCACTAAATGAATCCCATGGGGAGAGTGAAGAGAGAAATTTTAATGAAGAATAAGAAGGTAGCTGGCAGCACCTTCTCCCTGAGATGAGACTCACTGTGCAAGAGGAGAGGTTTGAACTGCAGAAACATGGTGATGCTGGTGACACGGGAGGCCTTGATGGAGAGATGTAACAGTGGATGGGGCCAGTGGATACGAAGAATTGCACTGGCTGGTGGTGAACAGGGGGCTCAGTCCTCCAGCAAGAGAAAGCAATGGGCCAGCTGAGACCAGAACTCAGAAATTATGCCAGCTCCCAGTTGGGCTCAGAACCACAGAAGTTGCTCATCTGGTGGTGGGACCATGAGTAGAGTCACAGCCAGAAAGTGAAGGCTTGCTGAGATTATCTAGTCTCCCACCAAAAAGCTAGGGCTGGCTTGCTGTTACAGATTGACATGGATTGGGAATCTGTCTCCAAAGATTTCTACCAGTGAAGCCAGAGACAACCCTGGAAGTGGAAAACCATTTTTTCTCTCTCTTGCATTTGTTTCTTGTTTCTGTGGTGGTGAGTTTCTTTTTGCTTTTTGGTTTTTTTTTTTGTTTGTTTTCTTTTCCTCCTTCATTGTTTGATCCCATTTTTACGTGAGAATGAATGTGGTTTCAAGCCACTTTGTGGTTGTGGTTCTGTTCTGTTCTTTGTATCTCCTCCATCTCTTCCACTCCAGTCTTCTGCACCCATTTCCCAAAGTTAGTGTGAACCCCCTTTGGCCTACAACCTTTTTTATAATCTTGTTCTCTTTTTCTGCTTCTCTATTTTCTCCTTAAGGCATTTTAAATCTTTAACAACTGAGGGGGAAATTGATGTAAGAAGAACTTGTGTATTGCATAAAATTTTCTGGTATTTTTTAGATTTTGTTCGTAACTACAATTCCAGTTAAAAGTAGCAAATAATGGTTAGCTCAGTTTTCCATTTTCAGGACTACATTTGATGCTATTTGTACCAAAATAGCCAAAATTGACATAATGTTCTAAACATCTATTGGCCCTGGTATTCCATGACAGAATTGACTAAGAGTCACAGATAATACTGTGGCACAGTGCCAAAGAATGAGGGAGAGGGTCAAAAAACTTTTCATCTCTGAAAAATGGAGGATGTAGGATCTTCCAACATACTCAAAACCCCAAAACCCAACTACACCTGGAAGATATCTGACAGAAATAGTCACTAACTAAGAGTCCTAATTACTACCAACAAAGCAACCTACCATAGACAATTTACAGGCATCATGCCAGGAATTACATTAAAAAAGAAGAGAAAATGAGAAGACACTTTTAACAGTTTTAACCTCGGACATCCAGTTCACCAAAGGCAAGCCAAAGGGACAAATGAGGTGGGACAATCTGAAAGCCTCCCATCTGACCTATCCAAACAAGTAACAACAAAAAAATTGCACGAGGCTTTAGGAAACAAGAAATCAGAAATCATCTCACAGATAACTGCAAATTAAAGGCCATGCTTAATGATACTAGAGGATACAGACAAAAACGAGACAAGTTTAAGAAAATTATGGAAACTTTGAATGCTCAGCATAGGAAAGAAATGGAATCCCAAAAGGCAGATTTGAGGAAACACACAGGAGAATAAATATTCATTGAAGGTATTTGAAGCATATTAAGCCAATGTGAGGACAGGGTCTCGGTTATAGAGGACAGGCTTGCGGTTAGCTGCCACGAAAAAAGAAAGATTTCTGAAAAATAGCAAGTGACCATGAGAAATCAATCCAGCATCTGCTAGATAAGACAAAGAAGAACAAAATAATATCAATTAGGGTCAATGAAAAAGCAAAATATTACAAATAATATAAAAATACTGTTCACAGACTTCTTGGCAGAAAACTTCAGTGGTACAGAGAAAGAATTTGATATAGAGATAAGTGAGGCATATAGAACTCCAACCAAACATGATAAAAATACAGCCAAGCATATCGTGGTCAAGGTTCCATAAATTCTATGCAAGACAAGAATCTGAAAAGCTGTTAGGGAAAAGAAACACATCACCTATAAAGGAAAACCCATCAGAATCATAGCTGCATTCTCAGCACAATCTCTGAAGTCAAGGAGAGCTTGGAGAGAAATATTTCAAGTTTTAAAGGAAAACAACCTTCAACCCAGGCTGATGTATCCTGAAAAGCTATTTTTTAAAACTGATGGAGAAATAAGGTACTTCCAGGACAAACAACACCTGAGGAAATTTATAACCAACTGACCAGCAGTCCAAAATGTTTTAAAGGACATTCTAGAAAGAGATAACAAGGACTACAGCTCCATGAATCCTAACAAAAGAATGGACCAGGCATGGCAAAGAATTAAATGGGGGAAGGAGCAAAAGAGGGGACCAAAAGGAAAATAATATGACAAGGATAAGTCAATACATGTCAGTTGTAACCATCAATGTTAATGGTGTAAATTCGCCAATCAAAAGACACAGACTGGCAAAATGGATAAAGAAGCAAGATCCAACAATATGCTACATATGAGAAACATATTTATTTCAAAAAAATCATAGTCTGAAAGTCAAAGGATGGGAAACAATACTACATGCAACAAAAATCCCACCTCCTGAAAAAAAGGTAGGAGTAGCTATTCTATTTGCAGACAAAGTGAATTTTAACCCAACACTCATTAAGAGAGATAAAGAAGGTCATTACAACTTTGAAGAAGGAACAATCAAAGAGGAGGAGATAATAATCTTAAATATATATGCAACAAATACCAGTTTCCCGAACTACATAAAAAATGCTAATGGGCATGAAAAACCAAATTAGCCCTAATACAGTTGTATTGGGGGATCTTAATCCCCCACTATCACAAAAAGGCAGATCAACTAGACAAAAAATACTAGAACTGAACCAAAATTTTGAACAAATGAACTCAGTAGATGTCTTCAGAATGAACCACCCTACAACATCAAAATACACAATCTTATTAGCTGTACATGGCATGGTCTCCAAAATAGACCACATAGAACATGATTAAGTAAATGTAAAGAGATTGAAATAATCCCATGTACGTTATCAGACCACAGTGCGATGAAATTGGAAATTCATGGCAAAAGAATTCACAACAATTTCATAAACACATGGAAACTAAATACTACCCTGCTGAACAACAAAAAGGTCATAGATGAAATTAAAGAAAATATTAGACAGGTTTTACAGTTGAGGGATAATTACAATGTGACATACTGGAATTTATAGGATACAATGAAAGCATTGTTAAAAGGAAAATTCATAGCAGTAAATACCCATATCAGGAAAACAGAGCAAGTGCATATAAAGTTACTGGTGAACTTCAAACTTCTAGAAAAAGAAGAGCAAACTAAGGAAAAAGGTCATATGAAAGAGGAAAGTATTATTTTTGTTTTTCATTTTTAAAATTTTATTTTAAACAGAATAAAACAAACAAAAAAAAGAAGCAGAATAAGGCCAATCAAAACAATACCTTGAGAGCAACAGAGATTTGTAGCCAGGGTTTGTAAGAATTACATACAGGACACCGAATTTATAACACTATTTTATAATTGCCAGGCAGAGTTAAATACAAGAAAAATGTAGGAAATATGTCCACAACACTCAAGACCCAGAATATTCAGCCAAGAGACTGGATCCTACAGCAATGTCTTGCATGAGTTCAGCTGAAAGCCTACAGCCCATGGCAGTTCCTCCCATGAGTCCAACTGGAGATCTAGAGCCCACTACGAGGACTCATGCCCATCTGCTTTATGGATCTGCATTTGGAAGGACCAAAGGTCAGTGGTGTAAACCAGAAAGTCTATGCCAACATTATGAAGGAGCTGTGCCAGTAGGTTAAGTGTTCTACAATGCAGACAAGAACCAATGTTCAAACTAAGGGCCAGGGCTTCCCTGAAAAGTACCACCACCATCCTCGGTGACAACGAGGGCCCGAGCTCCTCTGACAATGAGAACAGTCGAATACGTATCAGGAAGACTGCATGATAAACTTCTCCTGGAGATTAAACAGCAAGTCATCTTCCCCTCCAGAGACAGAAAGTGATGCTACAAGTAAGGACTGGAGCTTTCCCAAAGTAAACTGCAGCCACTCTCAGCAACAAGGTCCCAAGCTCCTCCAATAATGGCTGAATTTACATGGGGAAGCTAGCCCTAAAATGCACCTCCAAGAGAACCAACAGCTTGAAACAGCAAAACTTAAGAGAACCCACAACACCTCACTCTTCTTCTCCTCACTCTTCTTTATATTTTTGCTGGCAACTTTCCTCGGGTGGGCCATCTACACTCAGCATCATGCTGATATAATGCAGCTAGTGCTAAATTGATCCCCAGTTTTTAATCTGTAACAATAGGACTTCAAAACAAATTAATAGGAAATCAACAGTAACTACCGTAACCCCTTATTTTATCTTCAAAATAGCTGTCTATACTATAAGATATAATAAAATCAAACAAAAGAGATCAGAATAAAACCAATCAAAACAAATATTGAGAATGATACAGAACTTCAAAACATGATCATACAAAATCAACTATGACTAACGTAATATATCTTGTTTTCTTCTTAATAGCTGACAAGGATCTTGGGGAGATGGCAGCATACTAAGCAGAGTAAACAGACTCTCTAGACGAAACAGTCCAGACGCTAGAATATAGCATTGTGGAGAAGATGCTCAGCCACTTTTTATTTGGCATAGGGTCTACACGTGGAAGAAGGATGGCCTCTTTAATAAATGGTGTTGGAAAAACTGGTTTTCCACATGCCGAAGAACTTAAACTAGACCCATGCCTATCACCATGACTAAAGTCAAAATGGATCAAAAAGCTAAATATTAAAAGAGAAACACTACTGGCATCCAAGTTAGGTAGAAATCTTGGAGACATAGGGTTAGGTAGAGATTTCATGAAGAAAATACTAACCTCACATGAAGTGCTTCCAAGAATCAACAACTGGGATCTCATACTATTAAAAGTTTTTTTGCAATTCAACACTAATTGCTAACAAAGTGAAGAGAAAACCCACAGAATAGGAAAGAATAATAGCCAACGATCCCTCAGACAAGGGACTTATATCCAGAATATGTAAAGAATCAAAAAACACAAACTCAAAGACCCTCTCCAAAAATGGGCATCTGAGAAGAACACACATTTCTCAGATGAGGATATACAAAAGACAAATAAATACATGAAGAAATGTTCACCATCACTGATCATTTGAGAAATGCAAATTAAAACAGCACTGAGATTTTATCTTGCTCTGAAAAGAATGGCTGCCATCAAGAAATCAACTGAAAACAAATGTTGGCAAGCTGTGGGGGAAAGGAACACTTTTCCACTGTTGTTGGGAGTGTAGACTGGTGCAGCCACTATGGAAATCAATAGGGGGGGGAGGTTCCTCAACAAACTAGGATTAGAAGTTCTTTTCAACCCAGCTATTCTCCTCCTGGGTATGTTCCCCCCAAAGTTGAAAATATCCTGTCACAGTGATATATGTGCACCCATGTTTATAAAAGCACAATTTGTAACAGCTAAATCTTGGAAACAACCAAAATGCCCATGAACCACAGAGTGACTAAAAAAGATGTGATATTTTTATACAATCAAATATTACTCTGGTATAAAAAGGGATGATCTTGAGACCTTTATAGGTAAATGGAGGCATTTTGGGAATATCCTCATACGTGAAATAACTAAGACATATTTGTAAATATCACATTGTCTCTCTAGTGTAAAAAGTAATAAAACCTCAGAGAGTAATAAGATCCAAAATGTATAATGGATATTGTAAAACTGAAAGGGCAAGAAAGTGCTCTAAAGGATATAACTGTATGTTTGTTTAATGGTGTAAGATAGATTACCATATTAGTAAGTTTTCATTGGATCATTGAATAGAATGGTTTTCACTGTCAAAATGTGAGTGCCCATTCACTTTTTATGCTTGATTTTGTAACTTGAACAACTATTTCTAAGAGGACAATATGTAATTTATCAACTAGTGAGTTCTTAGTGTTAATATTTTTTTGAAATTCTGTATGATTTCTACCTTTTTCTGTTTTGTCTCGTTTTTTGCTTTTTTTTTAAACAAAAAAAGAAGTAATAACTGAAAATTTCCTGTCACGGGAAAAGAAACTCACATACAGGTATGTGAGGCATATAGTACTCCAATTAGCCATACCCAAAATAAATCTACACTCAGATATATAAAAATCAAGATCCCAGAAGTTCAGCATAAGAACTGTACAGAAAAAGTTGTTAGAGAAAAGAAATAGACCATCTATAAAGGAAAGCCTATCATAACCACAGCATACTTCTCAACACAAACAATCTAATTGAGAATATTTGGAAGTATTTCAAAGCCTAAAAGAAAACAGCTTCCACCCCAAATTGATGTATCCTGCAAAACTATATTTCAAAATTTATGGAGAAATGATACTTCCACAATAAAGAACAACTGAAGAACTTCATGATCATCATACCAAACCTACAAAGAGTACTGAAAAATATTCTAGCTAAACATAAAATGACTGATTTCAAGAACAGCAATGTAAAGAAACAACCAAGCAGAAAAATAATTAAACCCAGAGGAAAAGTACAGAAGCAGCACACAAAGATAACATGATAGAGATAAACCAATATATAGTAGTTATAACCATTGTTACAACCAAATAGTTATAACCAAAGGGCCTCAAGTCACCATTAAAAAAAAGACTGGCAGAGTGGCTCAGGAAATAAAATCCAGTCACATGTTGTGTACAAGAAACCCATCTAACTCAAAAGGAAATAGATAGACTGAAAATTAAAGGATGGAAAACAATATTTTATGCAATAGAAACCCAGGAAAAACCAATGGTAGCTATTCCATTTCACACAATGTAAACTTTAACCTAAGACTGATCCAAAGAAATGAAGGGCACCATATGTTAGTTAGGGGAAAAGTTCACGAGGAAGAGATAACAATCTTAAATATATATATGCATTAAATACAGGAGCACACAACTATATAAGACAAATGTTAACAGAAATCAAAATTAAACAAGTGATAATAAAACTATAATGGGAAACCTTAACACCTCATTGTCACAAAGAGATAAATCGGCTAGACAAAAAAAAAAATCCCCAAGAAAAAACAGCACTGAATCAAACTTATGAACAAATGGACTTAGTAGGCATACAAAGAGTATTCAACACAACATCAAAATAAACATTCTTCTCTGCTACAAAAGGGACATATCTAAAGTATCTAAAATACAACCATATACTGGCCCATGGAACATGCTTAAATAAATAAAAATAAAAATTATCTGATGCATATTATCTGATTGTAGTGCTGTGAAATTAAAATTAATGAAAATATAAATTACAAAATCTCCATAAACACATAGAATATAAATAATATCCTCCTAAACAACCAGTTCTTGATGGATTCACAGCTGAATTCTACAAGATATTTAAGGAAGACTTAATGTCGACACTCCTCAAACTCTTTAATGAAGTTGAAAGACAAGCAATTTTCCCTAACTTATTCCCTGAAGCAAGTAGTACCCTGATACCAAAACCAGAAAAGGGGCAAATTAAAAGAAAAAAAAAACACAATAAGTCAAACTCCCTAATGAACATAGATACAAAAATCCAAAATGAAAGGCCTGCAAACAGAATGCAGTTAATCACTGAGATTATACACCATGGCTATGTGAGACTCATTCCAAGAGTGCAAGGATCATAGATTAGAGAAGGTGGTGGCTTGCTAGGTCGCTGGGTGGAGAGCCTCTCTGGAAAAACAACTCAGAGGCTGGAATTTGACAACATGGAGAGGGCCGAATGAGTGGAGGACTCTCACAACCCCAGTAGGAAACTGAAGGAAAAAGAAAAATAGGAAGAGGAAGGAAAAACGTAAATGCAGGGCTGGAGCCCCATGCACTCACTGAGACCAGTCCACACTGTGCTGGAAATGCTGTGGAGTTGGGTGACTCAAGGTCGTGCTGAAGCCAAGGCCACTGATAAAGGGAATTCGTAAGTCTTGGGCCCTTGGGGGGAGGAAACGGTGCAGTGTGGAGTGGAGCCCAGGTGGAGAACTACATTGATTCCCAGTGAATGCTGGAGATTGGGTCCCGTGGTGGGTGTTGCTGGCTGGAGAACATCTTGGAGTGGGGCAGAACCCAGTGCCACAGTGGCATCAGTCAGCCACCCCTGGCCCAGAGAGGATTGGTGGGATCTGCTTAGGCTGAGCCACACCCCTGGTTGGGACCCAATAGCAAGGGACAAAACTGTCCCAACCCTGTGACATCCACAAAGCACAGGCTAAGTTGCTGAAGGCACTTGTGGGTTGACTGGTTCAGAGGCTAGAGGCTATCCTGCATCATCCCTGTGTGCACCTCAGATAACAGCAAATTGGAGAGGGCAGCAAAACCCCAGTCAGCATGCTTCAAAAAAACCATAAGCAATATAGAGTGGGCAGGGACCTCCAAAACACACCTGTCTGCAAGATACCAGAAACATGGCAAGAGATGGAAAAAAAAAAAAAAAAAAAACTTCCAGCTGCTGACCCTGGGAAAATAAGTCCAGGAGAGGTAAATACAGAGAGCCAGTGCAGCAATCATGCAATATTAGCCACAACATCAGCGGACATAAAGAAATACCTTCATGACCTCATAGATGAACTTAAAGCTGAAATTCTAAGCCAAGTGAGGCAAGATATCCAAAGAGATTACCAGCACACGAAAAACTCCACTGAAACCTGGCAAGATGCCTTGACAGAAACTAAAGTTAGCCTTTTGAAACTTTTGAAACTTTTGAAAACTTTTGAAACTTTTGAAAGAGAGATTTATAATGTGTGATCATGAAAGAAAAGATCTCTTAAAAATAACAAAGAACCAGGAAGAAACAATTCAAAGGCTAGAAGATGACAAGAGGATCTATAATATAAGAATAAAAAATTTGAGCAAAGACGCAGGAGTAACCACAAACAAATTACAAAGACTACTCACAGACATAATTAAGGAAAATTACCCAAGCATAGAAAAAAGAAAGGATATCCAGATAAATGAGGCATACAGAACTCCAGCCACCTACAAGCAAAACAGACCTACACCCAGACATATAATAATCAAGATCCCAGAAATCCACCACAAGAACAGAATATTAAAAGCAGCCAGAGAAAAGAAGCACATCACCTACCAAGGAAAAATCATCAAAATAATGACAAGCTTATCAACACAAACTCTCAAATCGAGAAGTGCTTGGGGGGAAAAAAGTCCAAGCCCTGAAAGGAAACAACCTCCAACCCAGATTGATATATCCAGAAAACTCTCTCTCAAAATTAGTGGAGAAATAAGATATTTCCAAGACATGGAGGAACTGTAGGAGTTCATGGCCACCAATCCAACCCTACAAAAAATACTGAAGAACATTCCAGAGAGAAAAAAAGATATCAGAATTCCAGCAACAGTGGCAGAGGGGCCTCAATGAACGGGTCAGACAGTGGAATGAAGGAGTAAAGTGGACAAATAATAGCAGAAAAATAGAATAGCAGAGATGAGGCAGAGAAGGTAGGCTATAATCTTTAATATAGATTGTCTTGAATCACTAACAAAAAGAAACACAGGCAGAGTTGATTAGGAGGCAGGATCCATCCAGATGCTCTGAATAGGAAATATACTCAACCTAAAAGAGGGTTAATTAACTGAAAGTCAAAGATGAGAAAATGATGCTATATGTGACAGGAAACCAGAGAAAAATAGGGACAACTCATCCTACAGCCGCAGATAGACTGGAAAGTTATGATACTTTTGGGCAGTGTAGAACTACACAGCTGGAAGGAAGGAAAACCTTGAGGCTTTATTAAGTTAAGGAGTACAGCTCAAGATCAAGCTCAGGGCTAAAAAGGTTCAGCAACACTCAGATAGATAACGTGTTGACCCACTAGTCTAACTAAAAGAGCCAGTGGGACCCAAAATATACCAAGCATCCTGAGAAGGGGAAAGGTGAGAAATTGCCTAAGAAAGGAAGGCAGAGGACATTGTTAATAATGTATCAGGATTTAAAAGTCACAGTAGTCTTATCACTGTTTAGTTGGATTTTATTTTGTTCCGGTCTGTCTACTCATATTAGATTTGAGGCCATAGACAGGTATCCCAAAAATAGCAGGTTATACCACGGAAACTATCCTTAATTTCCTATTAACTTAAACCGAAGCCCTGTATTACTTAGACAGTCTTGCTATGACTGATCTTATTTGAAGCTGGTTTGTTAGACCACTATTTTGCCTTGACTGTATTTGAATTTGGTATGCTTGATAGTATCAAGTCTAAGAATAGAGACAACTACTCTGAAGATGACAAGATGTAAAAAATACCCATTCTGGTTTGATTATTAACTGCTTTCGAAGTCCTACAATGTCTCCAAAGTTGTGTTTTTATTAAAATAGCTATGTAATGCTATGTTCAAATATATTATGTTTGATGATGTAGACAATTGTATTGAAAATCACAAGAGAAAGCTTAGTAAACTACTGTAGATCACCTAATATTGTGGTCTTATATATTTTTTTCATTTCGTGTTTTTCTAGGAATTTGTCCTTGTACAGTGGTCTTATGTGTCTTTTTCATTTCATGCATTTATAGGAATATGATTTGTTTTGTCTTGATTTGTTTTGTTCCTCCAATATAGAAAGGATAGAAACACATGTTAAGACTGATGCATGCGTAGAACCAATAAACAGTTTATGAGAACTGATTTTATGATACATGATGAAATGAACAACTACGTTGAGGAAAAAGAGACACTACAGTACCGAGTGCTGACTCAGGATTATCATAATGTGAAACCCAGCAATGCTATTATTCTTTGCTCACAGTGATTTTTTGTTGAACAGAACTGGTTGCAGTCTCGCTGTTTGAAACCCCACTTTATATCCTCCACTTTTGTATCTTTGAATAACTATTTGTAAGAGGACAATATGTAAATATCAACTAGTGATTTCTCACTGTTTATTCTTTCTTTGCAAGAATGTATTATTTCTACCCATATTCTGTTTTGTTTAGTCTTTCTCTAAATAAAATTTTTAAAAATAGAGCAAAGGAAGGGAAAGGTGGAAACTGCAGTCAATTTCTTATTGTCTTATGTTGAACTCTTGCACTGTTTACATAATTTTATTAGGTTTGGCTTTGTTCTGTCTTTTGTTTGATTTTTTGCTTTCCAATATTAAGGGCAGCTATTTTGAATATAATGGGAAATATTATGGTATTCATGGCTTCCTATTATATTGTTTTGAAGTCTTATAATGCTTTCGTTCATTGGTCTGATTTTACTTTGTTTGGTTTGGTTTTATTATGTGAGATGGTATGAACACTATTTTGAAGAAAACAGGACATTATGATAGCTATTTCTGATTTACTATTATCTTGTTTTGAAGTCCTACCATCCTTTTGTTCTTCTGTTTTTATTGGTTCTATTCTGTTGTGTTTTCTTTGATTTTATTATGTGTGATGTTATAGACAAATTTTTTGAGGAAAATAAAGTATTATAGCAGCCATTGTTCATTTCCTGTTATTTGGTTTTGAAGATAAATGGATGCAACTAAAGACCATACTCATACGTGAAATAAATGACAGTCACATACATAAACATCATATTCTCTCCCTTACACAAAAACTCAAAGAGTAAATAAGATCTGAAAGCTACAATAGATATTGTGCAAGGGAATGAAACTGTTTCAAAAGCAAGAACAACTGGGATGGGGTAAAAGAGAAAAGAAGCTAGGGAAATATGTATTCACACATACACACACACACACACACACACACACACACGAAGATAGCTAAGATAATTTTACTATTGATCCTATTTGTTCAGAGAAAGTAACTATGATTTCTTATATTATTTGATCTCGTTTGCATGCCTGTATCTTGTAACTGAACAACAATTTTGAAGATAACAATACGCAGTACGACTACTGATAATTTCCTATCAGCTTACTTTTAAATTCCATACATTTTGTTTTGTTTTGTTTTGCTTTTATTACTTTTCTTTTCTTTTCTTTTATCTCTTTAAAATTCATTTTAAAAAGAAAAAGCAAAATAAAAACAGAGCAAAATCAATAAGAAAACTAGAAACAATATTCATACTTATAAAATGGCAAGAACAAGTAATCGAGAAAATTGAAAGTAAAATGAAAAAAAAAAAGAATAAAAGAAGGAAATGTCCTCGTCAGGGCATTTCTCTCCTGTCATTAATAGACAGATTGGGTAGGCAGAGCTCAGATTCATGTTGAGTGATCCCAGAAATTCTAGCTAGATTTATGGCAAGATAGTGGATAATCCCAAGAAACCTGCATTTTCGGCTTCTCTGAAGTTAAGGCCGGCTTCTAACTGTGCAGCTAGAACTAAATTTGTTCTGCCTGTAACATCCCGCCAGCTTGATTACAAGTTCCTGACAATTTGAACTCAGTTCCTTGACCTGTTGCAGATTTGAAACTGGTTCTGTTTCACTTTGGCCCTCAGAGTCACTAGTTGGAGAAAGACCAATTCTGGTCTGAATTCTGTGTTCAACTGATCCCTCACAAGGATGACAACTGGACAGTGACACTTGCCTGAAGGGACATGTGCATCTGAGTTACTCATCAGCCACTGCAGCTCATTGCATACACTGCTCCATTCCACTGGTGCATTTATCTGTGGAAGCCTCTGAAGTCACCAGTTGTCACCATGCATCTGTGTATTTCAGCCACCATTCCCACACACTGAGTCCACTTCCATATGAAAAGTGCATTCACTCCATCTCCAACAGTGGTCAGAATCTCAACAGCTCTAGCATTTCCCAAAAGTTCAAGTCTAAAGCCTCCACTGAGACTTAAGGCAAACTCTTAGCTGTGAGCTCCTGGAAGAATCAGAAGGTTAAACACAGCCAACATACAATGGCACAGGGTAAACATTCTAATTACAAAAGGGTAGAATAGGAAATTAGAAAAGAATAGGACCAAAGCAAGAGTGAAACCAGGCATGACAACATTCAATCCTGTAGCTCCATATCTTATGTCCAGAACAAGTGGTAGTGAGATGTGAGTTCCAAATTACTTTGGTAATCCCAAAGTTGCAACACGCATGGCCACTATCTTTGTCAAGCTTAATTACCGTCTGTGGTTTTCCTCAGATATTAAATGTTCCTGGTATTCTCATAATCTGGAATCTTCACTACAGTTTTGACTTCACACTCACAACTTCAAGTATCACTGTCCCAGGGTATACTGTTCATCCTCTAAGATCTTCTTTTGAGATCTGTATGGACGCCTCCATGATCCAATAATTCTTGCATTCTGTGTGTCTGTAAAACCAGCACTATGTAGATGACATCAAAATCTACTGTCAGTATGAACAGTAAGCAAGAATTTTTGGACAATGAAAGCAAAACCTGAGTGTTCAGATTACTGAACTTCAGAATGCACTTCCATGGGTGGTCTTGAGTGAGATTTTCCTTGGGCTTTCTTTTCAAAGCAGGCTTTCAAAGGAATTTCCCCTTTTACACTGTTGAACCTGCAAAGAGTGGGGTATAAAAAAGTTACTGAGATGCTCTCAAGCTATCATTTCTATTTTCCAGATGTAAAGTATTTGGCATTATTTTTTAAAAGTAGCACTAATCTTTTCAACAGTCATACTTTCCCTGGTCCTGCCTTTACTAAACTCACTTATTTTTAAAGCCATACTGCTCTTTCACATTGTCCAGGTGAGCTTCCTCTCTTGATTTTTTTTTTTTTTGTAAATCTTGCTAAAAGCATGTCAGCCTGAAAGTAGATTGCCTTGAAATTTCTTCTACCAGTTCAATTTGTCTGCCACCTTTAAACTGAGCCTCACACAGTTTTAAGGAATAGACAAAATGTAGACAAATTCTCTTTCAAAGTGTAAAGTGAGTGGCCTCTTGTCCAAATTCCAATGGGAATGGGATCCTTGTTCACATCAAATCCTGCACTTGAAACCTCATGAGCCTAACCTTTACTATCACCATTGCTGTCAACATTCTAGTTTTCTGAACTTTGATCAGAATTACTCATTAGGTTCTGCTTCCATCCTTCTAGGTTGTCTCCAGACCTTTGGAAACTACTCCCATAAACCAGTTATAAAGGCTTCTGAACAACACAGTTACAACAACAAACTCACCTCTCTGGTATCAACTTGCTATATTCAATGTGAATTTTAGATCTTTTGTTCCAACAAAGAAAAGGGACTAATACAGAAAATTGAGAGATGTATGATTTTAACCTGAGTTTCAGAGCACACATTCTGTGTTCAGCTGGCTGAAAGGTAGAAATGACATGCCATAAGGACTGGCAAAAGAAAGCCACTCAACAAATGGCAGACAGGTAGCAAGGATCAAAGGAACCACAAAAGCAAGAAATACATTCTCCAAGGACATGCCCACAATGGTTCACCTTCTCCAACATGGTACTAATTCCTATCAGAATTCTCAATCATAAACTAGTTGAAGGATTATTCTACTGATGAGTAGTTGCCATTATTAATTAGTTTCCAAAAACTCACCTCTGAACACATTATATGTTTAGGGGATATTTTATCTCTAAACTGTAACACTACTACTCTCTAAAATTGTTTGGTCCGGTATGTGATATTACAACACAGTTAAGAATGTTGATAAACTACAGATCATGTGGAAATACAGAAGATTGACAATACCTACTTTAAAAACCTTTATTCTCATTGAGTCAAAAGCACAGAAGAAATTGACGAAACACATGTGAATTACCAAAGCTGTACCAAGAAGAAATAAAACTTCTGAATAACAAAGTAACCGTTAATAAAATTGAAAATGTAAATAAAAACTTACCAACCAATAAAAGAGTTCAAATCCTACGTATGCACAGTTGAATTCTGCAAGACATTTAGAGATAATTTAATATCAATACTCCTCAAAGTCTTTAATGAAATTGAAAGGGAAGCAATTCTCCCTAATTCACTCATGGAGGCAAATATGACCTTGACACCAAAATCAGAGAAAGACGCAACCAAAAAACAAAATTATAGATCAGTCTCTCTAATGAACGCAGATGCAAAAATCCTCAATAAAATATGAGGAAATAGAATGCAGAGAATCATCAAGAAGATTATACACCACAGTCATGTGGGATTCAGTCCAGGAATGCAGGGATGTTTCAACACAAGCACATCAATAAATGTAATACACTGTATTAACAGAGTGAAATATAAAAATCATATGATTAACTCAATAGATGGAGAAACAGCTTTTGATCAAGTCCAGCACTCATTCATAGTTAAAAAAAAAACACCTACAGAAAATAGGAATAGGTGGTCTTTGCCTCAATTTAATAAAAGACATCTATGACAAACTAATAGCCAACATCATACTAAATGGTCAAAAACTGAAAGCTTCCACTCTAAAATCAGGAACAAGACAAGATTGCTCACCATCACCACTCTTATTCAATATAGTTCTGGAAACATTAGCCAGAGCAATTAGACAAGAGAGAGATGAAAAAAGGGATAAAGACAGGAAAAGAAGAAGTTAAATTGTCATTATTCTCAGATGATAAGATACTCTACCTAGAAGACCCCAAAAACTCCACCAGCAGGCCTCTAGACCTAATAAGCAAATTCAGCTGCATAGTAAATATTCAAATGCAAAGTAATTACTCAAAAGTCAACAGTAGTCCTGTACACAAACAACAAACTCACTGAGAGAGAAATAAAGGAAACCACATCCTTCACAATAACATAAAAAAGGAAATACTTAGAATTCAATCTAATGAAGTAAGTATAGGATTTATACACTGAAAACTGGAGTACTCTGAAAAAACAAAGTGAAAATGAATTCAGAAAATGGAAGAAAGTCCTTTTCTCATGGAATAGGAAGAATCAACATTGTGAAAATGGCCATACTCCCAAAAGTATTACACAGATTTGATGCAATCCTGTTCAAGACTGAAAACATCATTCCACAGCAATATATGTGCACGCATATATGTAGTGGCATAATTTGTAATCACTAAACCTGAAACAAGACAAATGCCCACTACCTGAGTAATGGATGAAACAGATGTATTTTTGTGTAATGAAATACTTCTTAGCCTTAAAGAAGGATAAGCTTGAAGATTTTATAAGTAAATGGATCCATCTAGAAGCTATACTTAAAGGTGAAATAAATCAGACTTGCATGTGTAAACACTGTATTTCCTTTCATGTAAAAAACCAAATGAGTAAATAAAATCCAAAGTTGCAATAGACATAGCAAAGGGAAACGAAACTGCTCAAAGGGAAATTTTATTGTTTGATCAATTTTACATGTCTCTAAATGGTAGCCTGAGCAATTACTTTGAGAGTCACAGTATGAAATAGAACACAAATTGTTAAATTTCTATCATTTTATTTTGAAATTCAATGCTGCCATTGTTTATTGGTGTTGTTGTCTTCAATTTGCTTTTGTTGTTGTTTTGTTTATTTGCATCTTGATTTTTCTGTTTTTCTCTTTAAAATAAAAAAGAGTATAATAAAATCTCCTATGTTTTTGTCAAATTTACTCAAAGGAAGATTTCATTTTAGTTGATTCCATCAATACATCACAATACATACTTGGAATGTTTATATACCGGTTATATTTTCAAATTCATAACCACTTAAAATGTTTTTATGTATATTCTGCTCTCATAAATGTTACAAGTGACTTCTTAAATCCAAGTCTAGTATTACTATCACTGTTTGAGTTTTTGGCACTATTTGACATTGTTGAGAAATGACTAAGGTGAATGCAGTCATGCTTTAGAGCTGATGCATATAACTGCTCATTTGAATAAGGAAAATCTATGAAGACTGGGAGCTTTACCCAAAATAATGATTGTCTTTAGCATAGACACATGGAAAAGAAGTTTGTTACCTCTATGCTAAATTCACCAAACAGATATGAAGTTTGCCTAAAGTAATGTTGACTAGATGAAGTGGCAGTGTGTTTGGCAGTTCTAAAAGTGAGGGCAAGAGAAGATGGATTAGAAAACACATTCCCTCTTGTGAATGATCGTATCTTAATGTGCACAAGCTCTGTCACCTAAAATGTGATTTTTAACATTTTCATGTTATATGTTTATGTCAAAAGGAAAATTCTTTAAATCTATGGAGAAGTATGAGAACATGATTTTCTCATATAAAGGATAACACTCAAATTGTAGTATTCTTTACTAGTCATTATTACTATACATATGGTTTTTCTTATGAAGTAATCAACTCTCTAAATACATGAAAAACATAAAATATGATTAAACTAAATGACTGTTATATGTATACATTGAGTCTTTTAGCTCAAGAAAAGCATATTTGCACATCAAATTTCTTAAGATCAGAAGCATAGGGAAATGGATTCAAGTGGCCTGCATTATAGTAATAATTCTCAAAATGAGATGTATGGAAGCTTAGAAAACAGCAAGTTTATAGAGTCCATCAAAGACCTTCTGAATGTCTCTGGGGCATCTGATCAGGAAATTGTGTTTTGCAAGCTTACCAGAAATTGCTAATGTCTACTGAAATTTCCTTAATATGTGATCTTTGGTACCATCCCTGTTTAACCCTCAGGCAGGCCTCCTTTTTAAAATTTATCCCAAGGACTTGCAATACTCCTTGATAATAAAGAGTGTGCCTTAATGAAAATGTATGAATTGTAGTAATCTGAATCCCTGATCCTCTATAAATGGATACACATATCAATTTCTTTCATTTCCTTGTCTTTCTTTAGTTTGTTTGGAGAAAAGTGGGTGTCATTTCATTGAGGAAATATAAACTTGTTTCAATTGATCTTTTATTTTTTTAGTACTTGTTTGCACTGCATTCTGTTCACATTCCTTGCATGGAGTTGAAACATGTACTTAACACATCTTTAGTCCTTCTTTCATCACATTTTTTTCTTCCATCTCTTTATCCCTTTCCATTTAAGAAAGATCTAATTTCTTACTTCCTATTCTCTAGCTTTTGTTTTGCTCCTTATATATACTTTGACTTCTCATATAAATCAAATGACATTTAAGCTTATGTGTCTGATTCCATTAAGCATTATGGCCTCGAAGTCTATCCATTGTGTTACAAATTACTCAAGTTTATCCTTCTTTGTGGCAGAGTACTATTCTATATATACTGACACTACATTTTCATTATCCATCTGTTGATGGACATATATGCTGCTTCCAAGATTTAGCTATTAATGCTGCCATAAACATTGATATGTACATATCCCTGTAATACAATATCTTTCTTTCAGGAAAACACTTAGAAGTGGAATAGTTGGGTCAAATTGAATTTTTACGTTTGGTTTTATGAGGAATTCACCATACTAACTTCCTTAATGGTTTTACCAGCTTACATGCCCACCAACAACGTAAAATGTTTCTTTTTTGCCTAAAGCCTAGCCAGCATTTATTACTTGGTCTCTTGATGATAGCCTTTAGTAAAAGACTGTCCTTTATCCAAGTGTATATATTTGTTATAATTTTACTTATATATGAGATAACATAACATGGAGTTGTAAATATCATAGTTACATAAAACGGTTAGTCTTTCCTAGAAAGCATGTGGACAGATGATAAAGTTTGGGGTGATATTTTACTTTTTTATTTCAGTTTTGTAACTCTTTTGTATATCTTGTGTTCCTTACAATGAGCTGATCCCTCTCATCCCCCTTACAATGAGCTGATCCCCAAAACCCAGAAGACTACACGTTCCAGAAGTCTTATATAATCTATGGGAATGGGGAGAAACTCACAAAGTATATTTTGGAAGTTTTTAGTTCAGTTTTACATACAGTAAGTTTCACTAATTGTATATCTATATATTGTTTCAGTGAAGACTAACAGATTCTTTTCCTAACTTCATGATCTACAAGACTTCACTTAAAGAATTACTCATCCCCATTTAACTTTGCCCACTGAAGGCATTATGGTGGAATCCTACTGCAGTTTTGTTCTTTTTTTTATAAAAAAAAAATGGATGCATTGAAGAAAGAAAAGTACCCAAGGGATCATTTCTAAAATAATTCTTGTTTTTCACAAAAAGTCCAAATTTGAGTGCCCAGGCTTAATACTTAAACCTACCATTTGTGCTAACTTATTACTTGCCATGATATTTGGGGTTTTTCTTGTTGGATACTAATTTAAGCCCTTCCATTATACTTTTAAAATTACTGTTTTGTCAAATAAGAAAAATAATAATTATTTACATAATTTCCTACCCATTGGCAACTAAAGAGAAGAATGACTAATTTTAAACCACTAGTCTCTATTTTCAAAACAATAGTTAGGAAAATCTTTGGTATCTAGATAAATGTGTCTTCCAAGATTTGTCAAATCCCAAAACAACTCTCCCATAAGAATGAAGCCTTTATTCAAGTATATTTAACTTAACTAATGTACAGTTACTCTTCTCATTGGCTCTCACATACCACATTGTCAGAATAGTAGGACAGAGTTTTACAGGCAATTAGTGACTTCACAAATCTGTATAGTTTAGAATTAACAGGGAGAAGAAAAATCTCTATTTGTAGATTTTGAATGTTTGGTCACTTTGTGCTTACTTTACCTACTGTGTTCTCTCATTTTATACACTATATTGATAGTATCTAACTGATTATGTCTCGTCTTAACCCCAACTCTCTTTCCTAGTTGTCCACTTTCATTTATCCATGGAAACTTGGAGCAAGAAGTGATTTTAGAAATTAATTATTCTAAATCTTAGTTTTGTCTGATGAAATAGAAACATAAAAATTTGACTATTTTCCCAAAGTCATATAATTAGCTTTTCCTGTACATAAAAATAGTACATTTATTTGTTTTCACATTAATAAGAAATTTATAGATGATGTGATCATTTATGATTTCTTCATTTTATTATCTGTAAGTTACACATGTATATAAAACTTTCCTTATCTATTACTTAGTACAGTTTAGATCTTTAATTTTCTTCCTCAGGTTTTTTTTGTTGTTGTTGTCCTGGAAATTGAACTCATGGCCTCAGGACCTCAAAATTGCTAGGAAAGTATTCCACCCCTGGGTTAAATCCCCAGTCCATATTTATCTTTAATAAATATTTTAGATAATTGTGAATTGACACATAATTTTAGGAGCAATACAGAAAAATCTTACATACTTTTAACTCAATTTTCTCCAGGCATTTCTGCAGCACAGTGTAATAATAGGAAATTCACATTTAAATAACTATAAAGTTTATTCACTTTTCATCAGTTACATTTACATCCACTTGTGTGTGTATTTAGTTATTATCATGTACTTTTATTATTTGTGTAGATTAGTATGACAACTAGTAACAATCAAAGTTCCATTGTCAGAATTCCTTGTGCTGCCCATTTGTAGCTACAGCCACTTCCATTTTAGCTCTGATCTCTACAAAATAAACCACAACTTTGTCATTTCGAGATTGCTAAGTAAAAATATAACAATACACTGTGTGATTATTGGAAATCATCAATCTTTAAAATCTCAGTTTAATTCCTTTCATAGTCCTCCAATTATGTTTAATTAAGGATTAATATTCCATGATATGGATGTTTTGTGGTTTATTTGATTTTTCAACTGAAGAAGAACATATGTTTGTTCCTAGATTTCATCTACTGTGAATAAACCTTTAGTGATCATTAATGATCACTCAGGGTTTTTATATGAACATAACTTTTTATACTTCTAGAATAAATGCCCAATGATATAGTTGCTTTTGCATATAATATTGCATGTTTATTTTATTAAAAATAACCTGCAAAATATTTACCAGAAAGGCTAATATCTTTACATTTCACCATGAACGTAACAGAAACCAGTTTCTCTTCATCCCATTAGGATGTAATAATATATCATTATTTTTTATTTTAATTATTCCAAGATGTACATATTTATATTACATTAGTATGTAATAATATATCATTATTTTTTATTTTAATTATTCCAAGATGTACATATTTATATCTTTCAATGTGGTCATAATTTACATTTCCTTAATGACTCATGATCTCTTTGTGTGCTATTTTGATATATTTATAGCTTTTTTGGTGAAAACTTGTTCATTTCTTTTGTTATATTCTGACTGTATTGTTTGTTACTTTACTGTTAAACTTTCAGAGATTTATATTTTCAACATATCAAACTTGTTTAGATATGTGATTTGCAAATATTTTCTTCCTGTGTGTATTAATATTCTTAAAAGGGTTTTCATGGAGCATTTTACCCACTGATCGTTTTAAACACCCTTCTCTTGGTGTAAAATAATGAGGATACTTTATCCATGTAGCCGGAGTAGATCGCACAGGTTTTTCCCCAATGACTTTTGTAACAGTTTCATAGTGAAAGGGTTTTGGGTCAGATGAGACTCTGTGGCCAGAAAAGCCTCAACTGGAACCAGGGAGCTCCTATCTCCTCTGGCCCTAGGGATTTACCTGTGACTCTCTCTCCCCCCACCCTTAGGAATCTGCTCCTGGTGCCAAACATGGTGTGCCAGTGAGATACCTGTGCATCTCTAATGGCCTTAGGGCACTACCCTAAGCTTAGCCTACTTATATACCCACCACGCCACGTGTCCGCCAGAGAGAAAGCCGGACTCCAGTGGTTGGGGGGCTGTGTTCTCAGAATAAAGGCCCTTTTGTTTTATACTTCTCATTTTTTGGATATAATCCTATCACATAGCTTTAAGTTTTACTTGTTAGCCATCATCTATTTTGAGCTTATTTTTATATATAAGCCCTGAATCTAAGATTTCTTTCTCTATAGATGTCCAATTAATCCAATGATATTTGTTTTTTTAAAAAGTTAGCCTTCCTCCATTAAACTGTTTTTGCACTTCTGTCAAAAATCAGTTGGACACACTTGTATGAGTCTATTTCTGGCATCTGTTTTATGTTTGTCCATTGATCTGCAAACTGCACCCCTTGGTAACCGGACTCATTCTTTCAAAATTATTTTAACCATTCCAGTTACAGTTTTTGCACATAAATCACAGAACCTTGTGTAAGCCTATGAAAAATATTCTTTTTCTAATTTTCATAGAAGTTCCTTTAAACCTATGCATCATTTTGGAGAGAACTGTCTTAACACCTATACTGCGTTCAATCTTCCAATCTATGATGAAAGTATGTCTAACCATCTCTTTTGGGCTTCTTTAATTTGTTCCATTAACATTTTTAATTTCAGGATATAGATCCTGTGCATATTTTGACATATATTTAACTAAAATTTCACTTCTTTGATTCAACTATAAATTTTCACTTTTTTACTGTCTCAGGATTCCTGTGACTCTTCTCACTTTTATCAGACTATTATCTACATGGTGTAAGTTCTAATATTTTCTCCTCAAGTTTAATGATTCTTTCTTCTTTTATTTCCATTTTCATATTGATTTTTACCTTAGAAGATTTCAATTTTTGTCTATGTTTTTAAGATATAGAAGTTTCCATTGAGTCCTTTTAAAAATACAGTGTGTTTATTTATTGAGATCTATTTTATCATTTGATTCAAGATACTTCAAAATTTTTATTGAAGTATTTTCTTATGGCTGCTTAAAAATCCATTTCAAATAATTCCAAAATTTGATTCATCTCAGTTGTGAAATCAGTTGATTGTATTGTCTCACTCAAGTTGTGATTTCTCTTGTTCTTTATATGATGTGATTTCTTATTGCAACTGGTAATTTACACATTATTGGCTTCCTTCTAGGTATTCTGACACTTTCATGGTGAAAACAAAGTACTGACTCTCCCCATCATTTCTTTAAAGCAATAATGGAGTCTCATCTAACCACTGGGTCCCACTAACACCAAAGATGTAGAGAATGTAGGATACCATGTAGCCTAATTGTGTTTCCCATCTTTCAATTTCATTTATGGCAGACAGTGAGTGACACTTGCCTTCTCCTTGGTTTTAATGGATACTAGGGCCATAGTGCTGTTGGGACCAGAGAATGCAACGTCACATGAAACTGGTTATTGGCAAGCCATGAGGCCTCTCTGGGGAGACACGGAGGCAGAAGGGAGCAGAAGACCTGAGAACTGCACTGGGTGGTGGTGGGTGTGGGGAACTTAGTCCTCCTGTGAGAGTGGGAAACTGGCCGGGGACCATCTTGGAGTCAGTCAGGATAACCTGGAGCTAGAACTCTAGCTGGCTTCATTCAGCCACTGCTAGCTCAGAGCAGACTGATAGAAATTGCTTGGACTGAGTCCCACCCCTCTGTGTTATCCAGCAGCCACTGCCAAGATTTCCCTAAAACTATTCCAACCAGTTCTGCCTGTCCTGTGTTTAATAACTTGGTGAGGGCTCCCTGCAGTTAATCAGCTCAGGAAGGAGACATCAGCTTGCCCAGCCCCTGATAGCAATCCAGTAGGCACCAGCAGTCTGTGAAAAGCTGCAAAGAGCCCTACACCAGTGCTCACAATGGTCACCATCAGATATCCCTAGCCAGCATGATTCAAAGAAATTATAACCAACTACTTTGAAGACAATAAGATTCACTGTGATACACATTCTGGTTTGATTATTATCTTCTTTTGAAGTCCTATAGTGTCTGCAAGGTTTTGTTTTTATTGGTTTTGTTCTGTACTGTTTTGTTCAATTTTATTATGTCTTATGATATGGGCAATTCTTTTGAAGATAACAAGATGCATTATGGTAGCCATTATTGATCTCCTTGTATTTTGTTTTTAAGTCATGTAACATGTTGATCCTTTTGTTTTTATTGACTCTATTTTGTTTTGTCACATTTAATTTTACTCTCTTCAAAATAAAATTTTAAAAAGCTGCCCATATCATCAGACCTAATAAAATCTAGCAAAACAAAACAGAATAAAACAAACAAAACAAAAAAATATGAAAATACAAGGCTTCCAAACAAGGTAATAGGTAATTAAGAATGGCTACCAATTCCCCTTTTTGGATATTTCCTCACCTTTCACCTTCACAATATCTATTGTACATTTTGGATCCCACTACCTACTTCAGTTTTTTATTCTAGGGAGACAATATGATGTTCACCTATGTAAGCCCAGTTTCACTTATGAGCATAATCTCAGGTTGCATCCATTTACCTACAAGAGCCTCAGTGTTATCCTTTGTAGATAGTACTTTCCCATTGTATAAAAATATCATATATTTTCTATCCATTCTGTGGTTTGTGAGCAAACTACTTGTGCTTTTTTCTGGGTCCTGATCACATGGACCATTGTCATGTCTTCTCTGACTTTCAGTCCATGAATTTTCTTTTGAATTAAATGTGTTTCTTGTACATAGTATATTGATGGATCTTGTCTTCCAGTCCACTCTGTGTTCTAGTAAGATGGAAAGTATAGAAGAAATGTACAGGGTTCTAGATACATGTGAATTAACAATGCTGAGTCAAAAACGTATAAAAATTCTAAATAAACCAATATTATCTGTGAAATTGAATATGTAGTTAAATCCCAGTGACAGGGCCAGGGACATAGCTCAGAGGCACAGTACCTGCCTGGCAAGAGCAAGGACCTGTGTTTGATTCTTGGCACAAACAAAACAACTACCATCAAAAAAACTCCCAAACCATGAATAATTCATTGCTGAATTTTAAATGAAATTTAGAGAAACCTAACAACACTACTTCTCAGATACTTTAGTGAAATGGAAATGTGAGCAATACTCCCAAATACATCCCTAGAAGCAAACATTACCTTGATACCAAAATCAGAGGACTCAACTAAGAAAGAGAATTACAGGCATTCTGTGTGCCATAATAAACATAGATGCAAAAATCTTTAATAAGATACTGGCAGAGAAAGAGTTAAAGACTGTGGATAGATAAGCAGCAGAATACAGAGGCTCTCTGAGACAGATAACTCAGATTTGAAACAAAACATCATGGGGAGATCTGGACAGAAGGAGATGGATCTCTTAACCCAGGAAGAAACTAAATGGAAAAGAACCAGTCAAACATACAGTCCTGGGGCTACCATTGGAGCAGCTAAGATTAGCGGCCACAGTGCTCTCACCAGAGTGCCTAAACTCTCATGGCTGCCACTTGCTGAGCCACCCAAATTCCCACCCCTGCAACCAAGCCACCCAAACTCCCACTTCTGTGACTTCCTGGAACCATGGTCACGAAGATGTTGGAGGTCGGGGAGCCCAACAGAGAATGGAGCTGGCAAAGGACCTGCATTGGCCCACTGTGAGTGCTAGGAATAAGATCCTCCCATCAAGAAATGGTGACCAACTGGATGACATGTTGGAATCACGCAGGACTGGCAGGAACAAGGAACAGCAGTGACTTCAGTCAGTTGTTTCCTTCCAAAACCAGATTGGTGGAATATGCTTGGCCTGGGTCACACCTCTGGCCAGGACCCAATAAGTTGCCCCAAACCAATTCTGTACACGTGGCACACACTAACACAGTGAAGGCTCCAACAGATTGACTGATCTGGTGGGGAGAGGACAGCATAATCCACCCCTGTTTGCACCTCAGTGACCAATGGCGAACTAGAGAAGGCAGAAATTCCTAGCCAGCATGCTGCAAAAGAATCATAATCAACAAGGAAAGGGGCTGGAACCTCCTCTATACACCTGTATGAAAGAAACCAAAAACATGACAAGAGAAAGAAACAAGAAAAAGTCCCTAGACCCCAGAGCTGAAAACATTGGTCCAGGAGAGGTAAATACAAAAGAGATTGATGGCAACAAACACGCAATATCAGACACAGCATCAGTGGACATATAAAGAGATAACTTCAGGAATTCATAGATGAGCTCAAAGTGAAATATTTCATCAAGTAAAGCAAGATTTAAGTAGATTAATAA
Organism: Cavia porcellus; assembly: GCF_034190915.1. Lineage (NCBI taxonomy): Eukaryota > Metazoa > Chordata > Mammalia > Rodentia > Caviidae > Cavia > Cavia porcellus. Next base: position 34,523,084 of record NW_026947486.1, on the reverse strand, counting down.
AAGAAATGCTGAACACCTCCCAGGAAGACACAGACAGCAGAAAGGAGGAACACAAAAAAGGAGAGAAACATTCAATGAAGAATATAAAGAAAACCTAGAATACATGAAGCAGGTTCCAAGAGTTTATCAGGAAATTAAAAATTAAAAATTCCATTGACAGTTGGCAAAACTTCTTGAAAGAAAGTAAGGATGGACTATCAAAACTTTAAGACAGGTTTACAATGTTTGCTTATGAAAGGAAAGATTTCTTAAAAATAACAAGGGAAGAGGCAGTAAAGATACAAAAGCTAGAAGATGACAAGAGGATCTATAACTTAAGAATAAAGAATGTGAATGAGAAGCAGAAATAAAAACAAAGGAAATACCAAGACTATTCACAGAAATAATTAAGGAAAACTTCCCAAGCATAGGAAAAAGAAATGATATTCAGATGTATGAGGTATCCAGAACTCCAGCCACCTACAACCAAAACAGAGCTACACCCAGACATAATAATCAATATTCCAGAAAATCAATATAAGCACAGAATATTAAAAGCTGTCAGAGGAAAGAAGAAGATCACCTATAAAGGAAAACCCATCAAAATCACAACAGACTTCTTGATAGAGACCGTCAAATCAAGAAGAGCTTGGAGTGAAGAATTCCAAGCCCTGAAAGAAAATAACCTCCAGCCCAGATTGATGTACTCTGAAAAACTGTCTCTAGAAATTAATGGAGAAACAAGATGCTTCCAAGACAAAGAGAAACTGTGGGATTTCACAACCACAAATCCAACCCTACAGAGAACACTGAAGGACATTCTAGAGAGAGAAAAAAAGTACCAGGATTTCAAGAGCAGTGGCAGAAAGGCCTCAATGAATGGGGCAGACAGTGGAATGAAGGGGCAAAGCAGAGAGCTAATGGCATAAAAATAGCACAGCAGAAATGAAGCAGAGACTGCTCATTACATTCTAATATAGATCACCTTGATACACTAAAAAAAATAAACACAGGCAGAGTAGATCAGGAGTAGGGTCCACTGAGATGCTCTATACAAGAAATATAATTAACCTGAAAAAGGGCTTATGGACCAAAAATCAAATATGAGAAAACAATACTCTATGTGACAGAGAACCAGAGAGTAATAGGGGCAACTCGACCAGCACCTGCACATAGGTTGGGAAGACAGGTTTTGTAGGTAAAGGAATACAATTTGAGATCAAGTCTAGGAGGGAGAAGGTTAATAACCACTTAGGTAAATACCAGGTTGCCCCCCCCGCCACCATCTATAGATGGAGGGAGTTGGTGGGACTCAAAAATGCACAGTGCACCCTGTGGGAATGAAACGGGAGAATAGTCTAAAAAAAGAAAGTAGAGGAAATTGTTAATAGTGTATCAGGATTTAAAACCCACATTACTCATACTGCTCTGTTTAGATAGATTATATTCTGTCCCAGTTTGTCTACTTGTACTAGATCTGAGGGCACAGCTATTCACAAAAATAGCAGGATATAGTATGGTAATCATACTTAATTTCCTATTAACTTAATCTGAAGCTCTGTATAACTTATACTTATTTACCATGACTTATCTTAGTTGAATCTGGTTTGTTTGATTGCTGTTTTGTATTGACAGATTTTATTCAAATCTGTTATTATTGATAGCATCAAGTCTGAGAGTATAGGCAACTACACTGAAGATGATAAGATGCACTAGGATACCCATTCTGGTTTAATTATTATCTGATTTTGAAGTTTTACACTATCTACAATGTTTTGTTTTTATTAATATTGTTATGTACTGCTATGTTATGTACAATATGTTATGTACAATATGCCTGATGATATAGACAATTCTATGGAAGATAGCAAGAGACAACATAGTAACCATTGTAGAATACCTTGTAATGTGGTTTTATATGACTTTTACATTTTATGTTTTTATAGGAATACGTGGTGTTTTGTCTTGCTTTGTTTTGTTTCTCCCTCTAATATAGAAAGGATAGAAATATATGTAGATGTTCATGCATGCATAGAACCTATAAACAGTTTATAAGTACTGATCATATAATGCATGATGAAATGAACAGCTACTTTGAAGAAAAAGAGACTATAGTACTCAGTGCTAATCCCATAATGCCATGATGTGAAATCCAGCAATACTATTATTCTCTGTTCAGAGTGATTTTAGCTTTTGTTTTGTTTAATCTTACATATATGAAGGTGGGGATAACCACATGCATGTTTATGTGTACAGGATTGATAATCATATTACTATGTTTTTGTTGGATAGTTGAACAGAACTGTTTGCATTCTCACTGTTTGAATGTCTACTTTGTATGCTTCACTTTTGTAACTTGAACAACTATTTGTAAAAAGACAATATATAATTATGAACCAATGATTTCTTACTATTTTTTGAAATTACGTATTCTACTTTTTTTCTAATTTTTTATTTCTTTAAATAGAAAAAGATACTGGCAAACAGAATGCGGCAAACTATCAAGAAGATTATAGATAATGATCAAGTGGGATTCAGCCAAGGAATGAAAGGATGATTGATTCAACATAGGTAAATCAGTAAATACAAATCAATACATGTAATATTTACAAAACCAAAGAAAATTTTCATTTGATCATATCAATAGATATAGAAAAAGCTTTTAACAAACTCCAGCACCCATTCAGGATAAAAAATGTGGAAAATTGGAATAGATTGTCTTTATCTCAATTTGAAAAAAAAAAGCCATATATGATAAACCAATGGCTAACATCATATTGAATGGACAAAAACTGAATGCTTTGTCTATTAAATCAGGAGAAAGACAAGGATGTCCACTATCTCCACTGTTATTCAACATAAGTCTTGGAAACTTTAACCAGGGAAATTACACAAGAGAAAGAAATAAGTGGAATAAAAATAAGAAAAGAAGAAGTTCAATTACAGTTATTTGTGGATGTCATGATATACTATATAAAGGACTCCAAAAACTCCATTAAAATGTATTAGATTTAATTAGCTTTGTATCCATAGCTGGATACAATATCCACATTCAAAAATCAATAGCCTTCCTGTACAAGAATAACAAACTCACTGAAAGAGAAATCAGGGAAACAACAACTTTTATAGTATCACCCAAAAAATGGTACATAAGAATTGATCTAATGAAGGATTTAAAAGACCTCTACATAGAAAACTACAGTATTCTAATAAATGAGATTGAAGAATATATTAGAAAATGGAAAGACATCCCTTGCTCTTAAGATAAGAAGAAACATTATAGTGAAAATGGCTATGCTTCCAAAACTGTTATACAGATTTAATGAAATTCCAATTGAAATTCCAATTAAACTTCCAACAGTGTATCTCATGGAATTAGTGAAAACAATCCTACAATTAATCTGGAACCAGAAAAGACCTAGAATAATGCAGGCAAACCTAGACAATAAAGGCAAGTCATTGGGCATCACAATTCCTGACTTAAGATTATACTAGATTGTACTGTCATTAAAATTATACTAGATTGTACTGTCATTAAAAAACAGTTTGATACTGGAAAATAAATAAGTAACAGACTGGAAGATCAGTGAAACAGAGTAGAAAATGCAGAAATAACTCCAAACATATTAAGCCAGCTTATCCTTATTATGAGAGTCAAACACACTCACAGGATGAAAGATAACCTCTTTAATAAGTGGTACTGGAAAAACTGTCTCTGTACATTTTGAAGACTAAAGTTGCAGCCATACCCTTCACCAGGCACTAGACTAAATTTGGAATGGATCAAAGATATAAATACTAAAACAGGAACATTAAACCTACTGGAAAATATAATAGCTAAAACTCTTGAAGGCATTGATGTAGGCAAAGACTTCATTAATAAAACTCTGATAACATAGGAACTATCACAAAGAATCAAAATCTGAGAGTGTAACCTATTAAACAGCTTTTATACATCAAGACAAATCATGAACAGAGTTAAGAGACAACTCACAATGTGAGAAATTATGTTTGGCAGCTGCTCCTCAGGATTTCTATTGAGGACATATAAAAATTCAAAAACATCAGATATCCCAAATTTAAAAACCCAGTCCAAAAATGGGCATCTGAGATGAATGCACACTTCTCAGAAGAAGAAATACAAATAGAAAACAAATATATGAAAAAATGCCAAAATCACTGGTCATTTGAGATATGCAAATTAAAACAAACTGAGATTCCACCTTTCTCCACAAGAATGGCTATTATCAAGGAATCCACCAATAAGCAACGCTGTATGGGAAAAATAAATACTTTTCTACTGTTTCTGAGAGTGTAGACTGGTGCAACCACTGTGGAAATCAGTGTGGAAATTCTTCAAAAAAGTAGGATTGGAAGTCCCATTTGACCCAGCTATTCCCCTTTTGGGTCTTTCCACAAGAATAAAAAACACTATACCACAGTGATATATACACACCCATATTTATAGCAGTAAAGTGTGTGATAGATACATTTTGGAAACAACCTCAATGCCTATCAACTAAGGAATGGATAACATAGACATGATTTTTCATGTAATGGAATACCGCTCAGCCATGAAGAAGGATAAACTTGTGTGTTTTATAGGTAGATGGATGCAACTAGAGGTGAGATGTGTAAGAGAAATAAATCAGACTTGTATGTGTAAATACTGTATTGTCTCCCTAGACTGACAAGCTGAAAGAAATAATAATATGCATAATATATGTGATATTATACTATTAATTTCTCTGAGTTCATTGAAAATATTTTGTTAATATTTTTCAGACAATTAAATTCATACATCTTGTACTCTGAACAACTAATTTAAAGATAATAATCCACAGTGTATCAACCATTGTTACATTCTAATCATCATGTTTTCAAATTTTGAGGTCATTTATTTTTAAAATAAAAATAAATAAAGCCTTAGGGTAAATAATAAAAAGAAATTATTTTACAAAGCTACTGTGATAAAATTATCATGCTAATGGCAAGAAAACATACCTGAGGATCAGCAGACTACATCAAAAGATGCAGACACATCTACAAAGACACCAAGCCAGCTTATCTTTGACAAAGGGTCCAAATATGTTCCCTGGAAGAAAGATAGCCTCTTTAATAAATGGTGAAGGAAAAACTGACTCTGTATATGCTGAAGATCCAAGTCTATCATCCTGCACTAAAGTAAAACTAGATCAACAATGTAAATATTATAACAGAAGCATTAAATATGCAGAAAGATAAATTAAGTAGAACTCTTGAAAACAATGTGTTGGCAGAGAGAGTTCATGAACAAAACCCAGATGACACAAGAAATACTACAAAAAATCAACAACCATGACTACATCATATTAAAAATTTTTACACAATAAAAGAAGTCACCAACAAAGTGAAAAGATAATCCACAGAGTGGGAAATAATTTTAGCCAATTTCTTGTTAGACACTAGATTAATATCAAAAATGTATAAAGAACTAAAAATAATCAGATTTCTTAAATCCAAAGACATAGTCCAAAAACTGGCCTCTGTATTCAATATGCATGTCTCAGATGAAGAAATAAATACATCAAAAAGTGCTCAACACCACTGATCATTTGAGATATGTAAGTTGCAACTCTGAGACTCCATATCATTCCAGAAGGAATGGCTGTTATTAGAACATCAACCAATAAAAATGTTCACAAAGTTGTGGGGAAAAGGTAGCACTTCACCACTGTTGAAGGAAGTGTCACCTAGTGCAACCACTGTGCAAGTACTGTAGAGATTCAAAAAACTAGGACTAGAGGTCCCATTTGACCTAGTTATTCCTGTAATTGGTATTTTTGCACAAGAATTAAAAACTTCATACCACAGTGATACATACACAACTGTGTTTGGAGTAACTGTTTGTAATAGGTAAATCTTGGAAAAAATTTCAACACCCATCAACCAGTGAATAGATAAGATGTGCATTATTTTTAATATATAATGGAACGTTACTCTTCCACATAAAAGGATGCACTTGAGGCATTTGTTGCTGAATAGATGAATCTTGAGGTCGTACTCTTTAGTGAAATAAACTGGACACATAGGTGTAAATATCATATTGTCTCGATGTGAGAAACTGAAAAAGTAAACAAGAACTAAATTGTACAAAACTTGGTGAAATGGAAAAATTTCTTAAGATGTAAGGGATACTAGGGAGGGGATATGGGGCAAAGAAGTATGATTAAGTATGAGTAAAGAAAGTATCCCAAGACCAGCTTGGCTCACCTCTCCTCTACTGATACACAAGGGCAGGATACTTCTGCTGCATCCTACCTGGCCTGCTGCCCTCAGACCTCTCCAGACTTGCTCAGCTAACCTTGCCTCCACAGGCATACAAGGGCAAGATGTTTCTGCTGTGCCCCACCAGAACGTGGCCTCCAGATTTGCCCCCACCCACCTCCAGGACATAGAATTGTTGTTGATCTTTGGCTCCCACTCCTCCTCCCAGAATCTTGAACTGCAGTGGATTAACTGTGCTGGGTTATTGGGAGATTCAGTAACTCTTAACCAAACAGAAAACCTCAGCAGGCTCCCATCAGTGTGGTAAGTTTGCCCCTAAAACGAGATCGTTAGTCAGTAAATAGGAGCAGTAGCAAAGCTCCCTCCAGCTGTAGCGCCTTGGCACGCTTGCGAAGAGTGTAGGTGATTCTCTGTTCCAAACAGAGAACATCAGGAAGGTTGAGGAGTGTGCCCACAAGGTCCCCCCTGAGCTGGAGAAAATTAAAAGGGCTTATGAGACACCCAGTGACAGAGTAGGGTCTCAACCAAGACAAACACTACAGACAAGGGAGATCTGGTGACCTGGAACAACTTGAAGACATAGTAACAGCAGGAACTAAGGATTGATTTACATCAATACTCCTAGGCTAGTCAGCCTAGGAAGAATATAGGAATCTCCCAAAAGGCCCTGCAAGAGGAATTCAGGTGACTGGCCCTCCTTTTCATGGTGGGACCCAGGAATCAGATAAACATCACTCACACAGTAGGACCCTAAGATACACACTACTAACAGTTGAAACTAGTGGAATTGAAAGACCAAATATTAGCCAGAAAGGTTAAGATGACAAAAAGAAAAAACAAAATGCAATCTCAAGCATATAGTCCAAAAGGAGCATATACAGGAGACGTTGAAATAGAGGACTTTAAAAGTCATACATATGAAATCTCTGAAAGGATAGAAAGTGCAATAAAGAAAAAAATCCAAGGATTTGGGGATTTAGCTCAGTGGCATGAGCACCTGCCTTGCAAGCAGGCAGTCATGAATTCGATCCCCGATACCGATAAAAAGGAAAAAGACAAAAAAAAAAAAAAAAAGAAAGAAAGAAAGAAACAAACAAATCCAAGAGGATATAGAGAAATCAAATTAGTAGTAGTTTCTCATGTAAAGACAGAAATAATCTTAGTAAAGGATTTGCTCAGTATAGCTAGGGATGAAATAGATAAAAAAAGAGGAGCATGTGAAACTGAAACCTTGAATGAACAATCTATCTCATGTAAAGACAGAAATAATCTTAGTAAAGGATTTGCTCAGTATAGCTAGGGATGAAATAGATAAAAAAAAAGTAGAAGAGCATGTGAAACTGATTGAAACCTTGAATGAACAATCTAGAAAACAAACAGAGGGGATCTTGGGAAAATGGCAGATTGATAGGTAGCACTGTAGAGAACCTTTCTGAGAAAAACAACTCAGATGCCAGAATTTTACACCATGGACAAGAGCAGATGAAAGGAGAGGTATTCTCATGACCCAGGAAGAAATGGAGGGAAAAGGAAAAGAAAAAAAAAAGAAAGAAAAGGTGTGGACAGAAGGCTGGAGCTAGATGCCCTCTTACCAGAGATGGTCCTGTGGTGTGGTAGGTGTGCCTTGGAGTCAGACAATGGTAGCACTGAAGTTGCAGTCACACTGAAATTGGGGGCTGGTGAGCCCACTTGGTGGGAGGATATATGACAATGGAGAGCAGAACTGGTGTGTAGATCTGCACTAACCCATGGTGAGTGCTAGGAATTTGGTTCTGCAGAGGGGGTGACTAGCTGGATGACATATTGGAGCTGGGAAAGATGGGCCTGACCCCACAACTGCAGTGGCATCAGTCAGTCATTCCTGGCCCAAAGTGGACTGGTGGGATCTGCTTGGGGTGAGTCACACCTCTGGTCGGGACCCAAGCCAGGGACAAAACTATCCTGAACCTGTGACATCCACACAACACAGACTAATGTAGTGAAGGCACTCACTGGTTGACTAGCTCAGAAGAGAGGGGTCAGCCCACATCATCCCTGCATGCACCTCACTGATCAACAGCAAACTGAAGAGGGCAGTAATCTCCTAGGCAGGACACTTCAGAAAAACCATAAGCAATACAGAAAGGACATGAGACCTCCACCATACACCAGTCTGAAAGAAACCAGAAACAGGACAAGACAAAGAAACAAGAAAAAGCCTCCAGCTGCTAATCTAAGGAAAATAAGTTCAGGAGAGGTAAATACAGAAAAGATTCAGTGCAGCAAACATGCAATATTGGACATGGCCTCAGCAGACATAAAGAAATACCTTTGTGACCTCATAGATGAACTTAAAACTGAAATTCTAATTCAACTGAAGCAAGATATAAGAAGATTAATAAAAGACATGCTAAGAACCTCTCAAGAAGACACAGATGGAATAATGGAGGAACCCAGAAAAAGGAGGGAAACCTTTGATGAAGTATGTAAAACAAATCTAGAATACATGAAAGAGATCCAAAGAGATGACCAGGAAATTAAAAACACCATTGAAAGCTAACAAAATTGCTTGACAGTAACTAAAGTTAGACTTTCAAAACTTTAAGATAGATTTGCAATGTGTGACCATGAAAGGAAAGATTTCTTAAAAAAACAAAACAAAACAAAAACCAAGGAGCTAGGAAGTAACAATACAAAGGCTAGAAGACAAGAGGATATACAACTTAAGAATAAAAAATGTGAGTGAATAAACTGGTAAAAACAAATGAAATATAAAGGCTATTCACAGAAATAATTAAGGAAAAGATTTCCTTTCCAAGCATAGGAAAAGGAAATGATATTCAGATATATGAAGCACAGAGAATCCAGTTAGCTACAACCAAAACAGATCTACACCCAGACATATAATAGTCAAGATTCCAAAGATTCATCACAGGAACAGAATATTAAAAGTGGTCAGATAAAAGAAACAAATCAACTATAAAGGAAAACCTGTCAAAATCACAACAGACTTCTCAACACAAACTATCAAATCAAGAAGAGCATGGGGCAAATATTCCAAGCCCTGAAAGAAAATAACCTCCAACCCAGATTGATGTGCCCTGAAGAACTGTCTCTCAAAATTAATGGAGAAATAAGATGTTTCCATGACAAAAAGGAACGGTGGGAGTTCTTAACCATCAATCCAGACCTAAAAAAAAAATAATGAAGGACATTCTATAGAGATAAAAAATCACCAGAATTCCAGGAGCAGTGGCAGAGCGGCCTCAATGAATGGGGCATATAGAAGAATGCAGGAGAAAAGTAGACAACAAATGGCAGAAAAATAGCAGAGCAGAGAAGATTGACTATAATCGCTAACACAGATGGCCTTGATACACTTGGTACTGTGAGGGTGTGTTTACAAAAAGAAACACAGGCAGAGTAGATCAGGAAATAGGGTCCATTGAGATGCTATGACTAGGAAATATAATCAACCTGAAAGAGGGTTAATGAACCAAAAGTCAAAAATGAGAAAACAATGCTCTATGTGACAGGGAACCAGAGAGAAATAGGGACAGATCATCCAGCAGCTGCAGATAGGTTGGAAACTCATGACACTTTTATGCAGTGAAGAACTACTCAGCTATAAGGAAGGAAAACCTTGAGGCTTTAGTAGGTAAAGAAATACAGCTCATAATCAAGCTCAGGAATAAAAAGGTTCAGAACCACTTGGGCAGATAGCGGGTCGCCCCCTAATCTAAAAACTAAAGGAGTTAGTGAGGTTCAAAATGTACAAAGCACCTTTGGAAAATGAAAGGGGAGGAACTGTCTAAAAAAGGAAGGCAGAAGACATTGTTAATAGTGCATCAGGATTTAAAAGCCACATTATTCTTATCACTCTGTTAGGTTTGATTTTATTCTCTTCCAGTCTGTCTACTCAAACCAGATTTGAGGGTACAGTCAGCTATCCCCAAAATAGCAGAATATACTATAGTAACTATATTTAATTTCTTATTAACTTAAACTGAAGCCCTGCATTACTTACACTGTTTTACTATGACTGATCTTATTTGAATCTGGTTTGTTAGATCACTGTTTTGTCTTGACTGATTTTATTCAAATCTGGTATGCTTGATACACCAAGATTCAATAGGACACCCATTCCAGTTTGATTATTAGCTGCTTTTAAGGTCCTATAATGTCTCCAATATTTTGTTTTTATTAATATTGCTATGTAATACTATGTTCAATTATACTATGCCTGATGCTATAGACAATTGTATTTAAAACAAGAGACATCATAGTAACTACTGTAAAGCACCTAGTATTGTGGCTTATATCTCTTTTTCATTTCATGTTTTTCTAGGAATTTGTTTTGTTGTCTTGTTTTGATTTGCTTTTCCTTCTAATACAGAAAGGATAGGCATACATGTAGAGATTCATGCATGTGTAGAACTTCTAAACAGTTTATGAGAATTAATTATATTATGCACAATATAATGAACAGATACTCTGAAGAAAAGAGACACTAAGATAGCCAGTGATAATTCATATCATCATAATATAAATTCTAGTGGTACTATTATCCTCTGTCCAGAGTGATATTAGTCTGCTTACTTTATTTTAATGCAAATAAAGATACGAACAGATTTTTTTTTTGTCTTTTTCATTTTTATCGGTACCAGGGATCGAACTCACGACTGCCTGATTGCAAGGCAGGCGCTTATGCCACTGAGCTAAACCCCCAGCCCCACGAACAGATATTTTGAAGAGAATGAGAGATATTATGGCAGCCATTGTTGACTTCCGTATTGTCTGGTCTTGAAGATCTAAAATGCCTTCATCATTCCTGTTGTGATCAGTTTAATACTATTTTGATGTGTGTGAAGATATGAACATCTGGAAGAAAACAAGAGACAATATCATAGACAGTGAAGTTCTCTGGTGGTCTTTCTTTGAATTCTGTGTTTCTTAAATTGTTTTCTTATGATATGTTTAGTTCTGTTCTGTTATGTTTGATTCTATGCTCTTTAAAATTAAATAAGTAACAGGAAAACAAGCAGAATCCATGAAATAAATTCAAAGAGATATCCAAGAAACAATAAATTCTATTGAAAGCTGGAAAAACCATATAAATGAACCTGAGGATAAAATTTCAGACCCTGAGGGCAGGATCGTAGTTAATGATCATGAAAGGTTGGAACTTTTAAAAACAATAGAGCAGCAAGAAATGACAATCCAGCACTTCAAGGTCACACCAAGAGAAAAAATATAACACTAATAGGCATAAATGAAGATGCAGTGGTCAATGAGATTGGTGAACTATTCACAGAAGTAATAAAAAATTTCCCAAACATGGGGGAAAATCTGATATGCAGATAAGTGAGGCATATAGAACACCAAAAAGTCACAATCAACATAAATATACACACAGACATATAATAATTAAGATCCCAGACATACAGCATAAAAACATAATAGTACAAGCTGTTAGAGAAAGATACAACCCACCTATTGAGAAAAGCACATTAGAATCATGGCAGGATTTTCACAACAAAACCTCAAGTTAAGATGAGCTTGGAGTGCAGTATTTCAAGCCCTGAAAGAAAACAAATTTCAACCCAGATTGATGTGCCCAGTAAAATTGTCTTTCAAATTTAATGGAGTAACAAGATACTTCCATAACAAAGAACAACTGAGGAAATTCATGTCCACCAAACTAACCCTAAGAAGAGTATTGAAAGACATACTTGATAGAGATAAAAATGACCACAATACCTAGAACAACAACAGAGAGAAACCACCAGGCGGGGCAAGAAACTAAACAAGGGGGAGAAGCAGAAAACAAACAACAGGGACATAACATGACAAAGTTGAGCTAGTATATATCAATTATATCCAGAAATGTAAATGGACTTAATTTCACTTATCAAAAGAAATAGGTTGATAGGATTGATCATGATACAGGATCCCACAATATGTTGTACACAAGAAACACATCTGACTCAAAACAAAACTCATAGATTAAAAGTCAAAGGATGTAAACAGTATTCCACCCAACAGTTTTCCAGGAACCCAGAAAATAGCAGAGGCAGCTATTCTGTTTGCAGACAATGTGAACTCCAAACCTAATATGATTAAAAGAGATAAAGAAGATCACTACATACTTGTTAGTGGAAACCTTCAAGAGGAAGAATGAACAATTATAAAATATATGCATCAAATACAAGAGCACTGAACTATATAAGACAAATGCTAATGGACATGAAAAAACAAATATATAAGAGCACAACCATAATAAGAGAACTTAATACTCCACTGTCACAAAGAGTTATATCAACTAGACAAAAAGTCAGAAAAGAACTAACAGAACTAAATCATACCTGTGAGCCAATGGACTTAACAGATGTTTACAGAATGTTCCATGCAACCACATCGGAATATACATTTTTCTCAACTGCACATGGGGCATTCTCCAAAATAGACCATATACTAACCCATAAAACATTCTTTAAAAAATGCAAAATTACTGAAATTATCCCATGTATATTATCTGACCATAGTGCACTGAAATTGGAAATTAACAACAAAAGAAATTGCAAAACCTGCATAAAAACATTAAGTTAAATAAGAGCTTTCTGAACAACCAGTGGGTTACAGGTGAAATTAAAGAAGAAATTAAGCAATACCTACAGTTCAATGAAAATGGTATGGTACAACATACCATAACCTGTGGGACTCAATGAAAGCAATCCTAAGAGGGAAATATAGTGCAACAAATTGTCATATCAAGTAAACAGAATGAGCATGTATAAACAACCTAATACCACATCTCAATCTTCTAGAAAAGGAAGAGCAAGTCAAACCCAAATTGTTGGGAGCTGTTGAAGCTGGAGATTGACCACATGAGCAAGGCTGGAAGCGGATCATTCCAAGAACAAAGAGAACCTAGGGCACACAGTTTGAAGAAGCTGCTTCAGCCCTGAGAGCACCTGGCCCCCAAACAATCTGAACTTTGGGTTACTAGGACAAAGGGATGTCATGTGACATTAAGTTGCTAAAAGATTTAAGTAAATGCCCCTGTCGAGAGGAGCCATATCTTTCATCCGATCAAAAGGATAGGGACTCCACCTGACCCCAGCTTTGTCTCTTATTTTTCTCATCCTCTCACAGTCCTTCACCCCAAAAACCTCAGGAGCTGCTTGGGTAGTGGCATCATGGTGCACAAATATGGACAGTGTAAGTGATAGAGGGCAAGCTGACACTTCTCTATGTGTACATCTTAGGGGGAGAAGTACATTGGAATAGGTCAATACTCATCATTGAAGTGCATCGATATTGGCTTCATCAGGTGTAAAGAGTATGGCATTGGAACTCCCTTGTCTCTCTAGGGCTAGTTATAAATGGACCTGAGGGAAACAGCTTTCCAAGGGGGAAAAAAAAAAGAAAGAAATGATGTATCCATTTCTTTAGTGGTATAATTAAAGAACAAACAACTTTTAAAGAATCAGAAATATATACATGAAAGTTTATGTCGTGTATTTGTGCTGTACATTAGCAACAAGAGTTTTCTATGTTTGTGTTATGTTTGCCAATGCCCAAATTATGTGACCAAATTACTTGTTAATACCCTTTGCAAATGCAACTATTTTCTACCACTGGACACCCAGGGGCACTGACCACATTGCTGTAAAATAACTATAGCGCCATCATACTGTTCTGTATGTGCCCTCTTCCTGGCTGACCTGATTGATATGTTAACAATTGTTCTCCTCTGCAATGGACAGATGCTATCTAAAATTAAGTGCTGAAATTAGCTGACAAAGGACTGTAAATTCATAGGAATCTTCTCTGTCCTCAAGCAAAAGGAAACAAAAGTCTTCTTAAGTGTACTTTCTATAAATGTCTGTCAAATTTTAAGTGAGTTACACAGTCTTGCAAAAACTCCAACTGCACTGTCACTGGTGCCAGGATAAATAAAAAGTGCTCCTTTTTCTTTAAAAAAAACACCTCTTGCCCCATTTTTGGACACCATTTTGGGGCTCATTTTTGTGGTGCAACAGTTTGAATGTAGTATTTTCTTTTCTCTTGTGAATTGAGATTAGGAACTATCTTGATGATTGTGGGCTTTTTGGGATTCCCACAAGGAAACTGGCTTGGAACAATATTTTAAAATCAAATCCTAAGCAGGGAAGAGATGGCAGAGTAACAGAAACTCTGATAAAGCTTAATAACCTTTGTAAACTTGCTCAGTTAGATAGGGAAGGAGATGGGGGATAACTCTTCCTCACAAAATGAGAATTTTGCTGCAAATCACATTTTACAATACCTAGTGTTTTTAATTGAGCCACAAGCAGCTATCTCCACCTTTTAAGCTCAGAGAAATTTTGCTTCATCACTGTTGTACCCCAAAAATGAGCACCCCAAAATGGTGTCCAAAAATGGGACAAGAAATGTTTTTTGAAAAAAGGAGCACTGTTTGTTTATCCTGGCACCAGGCACACAGTGCAGTTGGAGTTTGCAAAGCTGTGTAACTCGCTTAAAACTTTTTACAGACTTTTGTAGAAAGTACAATTCAGAAGACCTTTGTTTCCCTTTGCTTGAGGACAGAGTGGTTTCACAGGAATTTACAATCCTTTGTCAGCTAATTGCAGCACTTAATTTTAGATAACACCTGTCCTTTGCAGAGAGGAACAATGGTTAACATATCAATCAGGTCAGATTCCCAGGAATTTACAGTCCTTTGCAGAGGGAGCAATGGTTAACATATCTATTAGGTCAGATTCCCAGGAATTTACAGTACTTTGCAAATGGGAGCAATGGTTAACATATCTATTAGGCCACCCAGGAAGATGGCACATACAGAACAGTATGATGACGCTACAGCTATTTTGTAACGTGGTCTGAGCCCCAGGGTGTCTGGTTGTAGAAAATTGTTGTATTTGCAAAGGGAATTAATAAGTAATTTGGTCATATAAGTTAGGCATTGACAAACATAGTATAGGATGATGAAGCACTTTTTGCTAGTGTATAACATCACAGGTTAAAACTTCTAGCTGCCAGGCAGTAGAGCAGTTGTCTCCAACTCCCTTGCAATGGATGCTAAAAGAAACAAGACAAGAGTGTACAAAGAAGATTTTCAGCCCATCTACTCTGCTACTAGACTTTGAGTCCCCCATAGTCGGAGACAAATTAAAATCACTCAGTTCCTCACTTCACAGTCTAAAGGAAAGGGAAAAAAAAAAAAAAACAAAGCTACCTGTTTTTGTTGCAAGGAGAGGGGGTATTTTGTTAAAAGTTGTGATTCTGCACCTATGGGGACAACACAGCCAATAACTGTCCCTTCAACAAAACCTTCCACTATCTATCCAAAGTGCAGATGATGATATTGTTGGTCCAGTCAATGTAAATTGAAAACTGATGTGAAAAACCTCCCTGTTCCAGAAAATCCTCTAGTGGGACCTACCTTCAGCTCTACCAAACAGTGGAGGTGCTTTCCTCAACTCATCCTCAGTTCGTTTGCCTTAGGTTTTATAAAACTTCTAAAATGACAGATGGTGACCCCGAATGACTAGAAAGGAATAACTAAAATATGTTTAAATCCAGGGAATTACCTGTAATGGAAGAAAACATTTTTTGAATTGTTCATAGATCAGGCTTTTGGCAGTGCCATTCAGAACTTATCCACTACAAAAGATATGTTAATTGGAGAGGCTCCTAAATGCAGTGAACTCATTTTTGATATGCAAACAATTGATCCATTTAGAATTGCAGCTGCAAAGGGTGTAGAGTGAACTTTCTTCACCAGGTGAAACATCCATTCTTTTTTTTTTTTTTTTTTTTTTTTTTTTTTTTTGTCTTTTTCCTTTTTACCGGTACCAGGGATCGAACCCACGACTGCCTGCTTGCAAGGCAGGCGCTTATGCCGCTGAGCTAAATCCCCAGCCCCACATCCATTCATTTTATTTCTAGTCAGCAGAGTCCAAATAAACCATTTCAGTATTTTATCTTTAAAAACACAAATAAATGGTGTAAGGCACCAAGAAACTGCCATTGTGGCCTGGCCTGGCTTGGTGGGGTGAGACCTGCACCATGGAGCTAGGGTTTGCAACCCTGGCTCCAATGTGCTTGTTGAGGCAAATTATAATGTAAGAACATATTTATAACATAGCAAACTTATAGATAGTTCATGATCAATTAGAGTCTTTCAAAAAGTTACTGCTCTACTGTTTCTGCTGAATTCAATTGATCTTGACAGTGCCTACAGCCAGGTGCACAACTCTGGTGAGCACTGAGTCAGAGTAATTGCCTATATCTTAAGGTACTGTGGGCTAATTCAAGGGAACCCCCAGCATGTTCTTATATTATGGTAATACCCTTAACTATGCTCACTCTGTAAGGGGCTCCTCCCCTTCTTCCTGGAATATTTCTGTTGTTTCAAGATCAGTCAGCCTGTCAATATATGACTCAATGTATGTAGTCAATTATGTAATGTCTTGTCACTTGCTTTGTGTCTTCCAATTCTCAATTCTATATGAACTAAACTTTTCCTAAATTCAGAGCTTTTGGTTTTCAGGAATTATCCCCACAATAGTCCACTGGTGTGAAGATTCAAGAGTCGCCTGGAGTAAAGACTTTTTTTATTTAAAGAGAAAAAAAGAAAGGAAATAAAATTAGAAAACAAAGCAGTAAAAGGGTACAAATAATACAAAATTTCAAGAAAAAAATACAGTAAGATATCACTAGTTAATAGGTTACATATTGTCATCTTTGAAATAGTTGTCCAAATTATAAAATTAAAGCATGTAAAGTGAACATTCATACAATGAGATTGCAGACAGTGCCGATCAGTGATCCAACAAAAGTTCAGTAGTATGGATTTCCATCCTACACACTCAAACATACATGCAGTCATATTCCTTAGACCACCTTCCTTTCCTCTGTTTTTTAATAACAATTACACTTTTTGGGTTTTTTTACTCCCGCAATTATTATTTTTTTGGAGAGAATAAAACCTAACGTGGCTAAACAAAACAGAGTCGGTTAGAACAAGAGGATGGGCATAGTACATGATGTAAAAGTAGAATATCAGGTGATCTAAAATGGCTACCATTGTGCTTCTTGTATTTTTTTAAGAAGTTGCCTATATCATCAGGTATAATAAAATTGATCAAAACAGTACAGAACAAGACCAATAAAACCTACACTGGAGACCTTACAGGATTTCAAACGAAGATAATTGTCAAACCATAATGGCATCTTAGTGAATCTTATTGCCTTCAAAGTGGTTGCCTATACCCTCAAACTTGATACTATCAAACAAAATAGAATATAGTAAAATCTGACAGAACAAGATGGGAAGAGCAATACTGGGGTTCAGGGGCTGGGGATTTAGCTCAGCGGCATAAGCGCCTGCCTTCTAAGCAGGCAGTCATGAGTTTGATCCCTGGTACCGATAAAAATGAAAAAGACAAAAAAAAAATACTGGGGTTCAAATCAGGTTAATAGGAAAACAAAAAAGTTACTATAATATATCTTGCTATTTTTTAATTTAGTTTTCCCTTAATTGAAAAAAATGTAAGAAAAAAATAGATTAATTTTTAAAAAGGGTGGGATTGAGGTAAAAGAGGACATTGTATTAGAACAACACAGGTCAGAACCGAACAATTTAAGCATCATTGTGTTTCACCCACAGATAATCTAACATAATAGTAGTCACCATAGTGCCTCCTTCCTTGAATTATTTGAGTATAACTTCATATACTATAGCATCAAGCATATTAAGGCCCTGGAGTAAAGATTAAATGCTGCCTTCTTATCTCCTTATTGGAAAGAGTCCTCAATCAGTTTGGTTTGGTTTGATTTCATTTGGTTTGTTTTGTTTTGGCTTGGGAATTCTTCTGCAATATGCTGAGGGACAAATCCACCTAAGCCTAACAGGCCTTTCAATGGCCAGCCCACCAGTGACAATGCAGCACTCAGTCAGGGCCAGGAAGGAGGGAGAGGACCATCTTTTCCCACTGGCTGCATGTGTGCTTTATGGATCAAAAGTTTAGGGCTGGGGATTTATCTAAGCAGCGTAAGCGCCTGTCTGGCAAGTGTGAGGTTGTGAGTTTGATCCCTGGTACAAAAAAAAAAAAACGCTTCAAAAGTTTATAAGGCACTATAACTGGCACTGTTTGCCTTCTCACCCCCAACAACAATGGGACCTCCAGGCCAGAGTGGGAACAAAATCTGTGTGCTCAGCACCTGGGGTCAACTTGCCATGACAGTGGCTGTTTGTGCACCCGCCTCACAGTGGTCAAGATTTTCCCGCAGTCTGCTTGCACACCAGCCAACCATGCCCACCACCTCTAGGCAGGGAGACAGGAACCACAGCCTGAGGTGTGTTGGAGACCACTATGAAGCAGCTCTGAGCAGGATTTAAAATTAACTAATTGGCTTTCTATGTTTATCTGTGAGTCTGTGAGTTGGCCCCTTGCCTGGTGATGGGAGCTGATTCATAGTAAGTGAACCTCTATGAATCACTGGTCCAGGCTGAGGCATGTAGTGACCTGTGAGGTCAGAGATACCCCAAAGGGCAAGATAAGGCCACAGCTATGGACACCTTGGCTCCAACACTAATTAAATAAATAGATACTGCAGCTGAAGGAATTTCACTCCTGCAGTTGCACTTCTATCATAAATGTCATGCTGGAGATAAGATGAATCTCCTAAGTTGGTGATTCTCCTAAAGTGGCATAATTTACTACTTGGAGAAGTCTTTGAAGTGACCCCCAAAGTCCTGCTCATTTCCTGTGCTTTCCTCAGTTTCCCTGCCCTTTGTTTTGGACCTAATAAATATGGGTGGTTAA
This sequence comes from Cavia porcellus, assembly GCF_034190915.1. Taxonomy (NCBI): domain Eukaryota; kingdom Metazoa; phylum Chordata; class Mammalia; order Rodentia; family Caviidae; genus Cavia; species Cavia porcellus. Next base: position 34,504,023 of record NW_026947486.1, on the reverse strand, counting down.
CAGAAGTCTTTACCTTGCCCTCAGAGTCTCAAGCTCAACTAAAGGGTTTTGACCCTCCTGGAGCCCTAATATCATACTGCTTTGTCTCATTTTATTTAAAATTTCATGCACTCATTTGGGTGATTGGGGGTATAGGTCAAGACCTGATAGAGGAAGAAACCACAAATGGTAAAGGAGAGGCCAAAGAGCCCAAATACAAAATACAGCTTTGTTTTGTTTCACCTTGGTTTTTTCCCCCTTAATCTTACCACAAAAATTTCTTATAATCTCTGGTTTATAAATGATTAAATGTGCTCACAATTTAAATTTCAAAAAACAAAAGGGTGCATTCATCTCATAATAGATTTCATTTGACAGTAGGTATTTTTAAAAAATTTTAAATTCTAATGAAGATGGAAATACCATAGCAGAAAGAAAATGCAATCAAATAAAGGCTAAAATGGGGGAAATCTTCATGTGGGACAATAAAAGGACCTAGCCCAGTGCTAGTTTGGGGTCAAGGGTATGCTTGTATTTTTCCAGGAAGTGCTAAATGGCCTATCTGAGAGTCAATGTGTGCTGTCCTGCTGTATCATAGACCCAAGCCCAGAGAAGGAGTTGACTCCACCTCTCAAGAAGCTGATTCTAAGTCCTATGACAGTGATGCCTGAGGCCATGCCATACCTGATAGACAAGGATGGAATCAGAACAGACATGGGGCCAATTGAAGGAATTGATGCAGGATACACAGGAGATGGTAATGAAAAATAAGAACCAAATGTCTAGATAGCTGCTCAGAGTATATAGAGGTAATCCAGCTGAAAGTTTAATGAAAGAAGGGGACACAAAAATTTACCAGTGTTCTTAAAATAAAATACAAAATATATGTTAATTTTTGGGAAGATTTTGTCCTTTCCAAATTCCTTTTACAAGAGTTCTCTGCTAATTGATCTACAACAATTCTGACTAATCAGATTACAGCTATAAATTCCAAATTTGTAAAAAATGTTGTAATTCAATTTGGCTAAAGATATATTTCAGTGCACTCTGATTTTTAAAGATGTTTGTTAGTCTACTTGTTATATTTGTACAACCTGTTTGTAAAGAGCTGTTGGGAATCAAATGAGCTGGTGATCACTCACACATGTGGGGCCAATAGCACAAATGCCCATACAGGAGTGTCCAGGTGGCACAGAGCACCTAAGACATGTCTTATGGGCATGGGGTACTGGAAGTGAACAAGTATTCCTGCCCCAGAACACAAGGTGTAAGAAGTGAGCTAGTTCAGCAAAGGATCATGATACAAGTATTTAAATATCCCACTTGGAACTTAGAAAGTTCTCACGAACACTAACAAGCTGTGTGCTTGTTTCTGTGTCTGTCCAAACCTTACAGATAGTCTGTTCATGTTTGTCCAGTTGCCCATTTTGTTCTTTTTATTTTGAGCTCAAAAATATTTTTCTTTTTTCCTTTTTATTTTGCATTTATGGATCATAAATCAAGATTTATTTGGGTTATGTAATTACAAAACCTGCTTCCACCTGGTCCAGATACCACCTGGATTGCCAGCTGGTCCAAATGATACAAAGATTAGTTATGCAAATATAATAAATGTATTTTTTGTTGTTGACTTGAGACTCTCATTGTTTAACAATTAATAGGTTAAATGTTATAATTGGGTTTTTCATAAGTCATCAAAAATTATATTAAGATAATTAAACAAAAATCCCTTGGGGTTGGGATTTTTGGACAGGACTCCAGTTGATGAATAAGAAAGCAGCTGCCTGATAGCATTTTTAATCAGTTCCTGTTCAATGATTGGAGTCCCCAATGATCTCCATAGCCTCATGGGACACACCCCAACCAAAGTTGTATAAAATATTATTGTAATATGCTCACTTTGGTCATCATCCAGAGAAATAATACAATTAGGCCTTGATTTTAAAATGCCAAAACAAAGGTTTTCATATGGTTATGGCACATGATTGTTGTTGACTTCATGATATATTCATATATTCACCTTTCAAGATGTACATTTCAAAAAATGTAAAATGGGGATTATTTATGGTGACAAAATTTTGATTCAGATTCAGACTTCTGCCTTATGAAATCTACATCCCACTAAGCATCAACAAGTTAGGTAAAAGCTTTTATGTATTAGATAGGGAAGATTAACCAAAAGGGGGAATCTTATGTTAAAAAATGCAAATTCAAGTGTGTTAAAAAAATATCATCATGAATGTCATGTTATAACATCAGGTATGGTTTTGATTTCTAATTTTCTAAGTAAAATATGTAACCATTTGTCAACACCCTACATGTATTCAAGATGTTAAAACATCCATGGTTTTTAAAAATAATGATTCTATTTTGTGTTCTAAGATGTTTGATACTTAGGTAAGTTGATAATGTTATGCTTACTGCCTCTACTACATTGTACTGTTATCAGTCTTTTCTTCTGGATTTTCAACAACTCTGATATAGATACCAACAATTAGAGAGACAATTGAGCTAAAAGGATAGCCAATATTTTAGTCCTAGCCCTCCAAGGTCAATGAGGACTCAGGACATAAGAGAACCTCTACTGTGTCATCATATATCAGAGAGTCCCTGGTCTTCTGATAAAGAAGATTGTGAGACCAGAGGAAAGTGATCATCAGTGCTGTTTTAATTTGCATTTGTCAAATGACCAGTGATGGTGAACATTTCTTCATGTATTTATTTGCCACTTGTTTATCTTGATCTGGGAATTGTGTGTTCATCTCTGATGCCCATTTTCGGAGAGGGTCTTTGAATTTGGGGGGCTTGGTGTTTTTCAGTTCTTTATATTCTGGATATAAGTCCTTTGTCTGAGGAGTTGCTGGCTAAAATTCTTTCCTATTCCATGGGTTTTCTTTTCATTCTATTGGTGATTTAGCTTGAAGTGCAAAACCTTTTCAATAATATGAGATCCCATTTGTTGATTCTTTGAAGTGTTTCCCATGCTGTCTTTGTTTTGTTAATGAATTCTCTGCCTATCGCTATCTCTCCAAGATTTCTACCTACCTTGTCTTCCAGTAGAGTCAATGTTTCTGTTTTAATATTTAGGTCTTTGATCCCCTTAGACTTTAGCTTTGTGCATGGTAAGAGCAATGGATCTAGATTCAGTCTTTGGCATGTGGGGAGACAATTTTTCCAACACCATTTATTAAAGAGGCTATCCTTCTCCCAGTGAATATATTTATCCCCTTTGTCAAATATAAGGTGGCTGAGTGTCTTTGTAGTTGTGCTTGCATCTTCTAATCTGTTCCATTAATCAACAGGTCTATTTCTCTGCCACTACCATTCTGATTTTATCACTGTAGCTTTGCAGTATAGTTTCAAGTCCAGAATTGAGATGCCTCCTGCATTGTCTTTGTTACCCAGAATTACCTTTGGTGTTCTTGATTTCTTCTGTTTCCAAATGAATTTTAGGAGTGGTTTTTCTAGATCTCTGAGGTTTGTTATTTGCATTTTGATTGTGATTGCTTTAAATCCATAAAACAGTTTTGAGAATATGGCCATTTTCACAATGCTGGTTCTTCCTAGCCAAGAGCAAGGAATATCCTTCCATTTTCTTTTTTTATTTTAATTTATTTTTTTTATTTAAGGAGAAAAGAAAAAAAAACAGTGAAAGGGTACAAGTTATAGAGATTTACAGAAGAAAAAAATGAACAGTAGGAAATCATTAGTTAATGGATTACATATTGCCATCTTAGAAATAATTGTTCAAGTCACAAAATTAAAGCTTGTAGAGTGGACATTCCAACAATGATACTGCAAACAGTTCTGTTCAATGATCCAATAAAACTCTGTGATATCATTTTCTATCTTATACACTTAAATATACATGCAGTTATATAGTTTAGAGCACTTTCTTTTCCTGTCTTTTGTACAATGACTATTACACATTTTGGGTTTCATTGTTCCCACGGTTCTTATTGCTTTTTTGGAAGAGAGTAAAACAAATGAGACATAACAGAACAGAATCGGTCAAGTCAAAAGGGTGGACATAATAGATAATATAAAAACATAATACAAGGTGATCAACAATGGTTACCATAATGCCTCCCGCTATCTCTAATAGAATTGCCTATATCATTAGTTATAATACAATTGAACAAAACAGTAAAGAACAAAACCGACAAAATCAAAACATTGGAGACATTGTAGGTCTTCAAAAGTAGATAAAAGTCAACGAGAATGGGCGTTATAATGAATCTCATTATCTTCACAGCTGATGCCTAAACTTTCGAACCTGATACTATCCAGCAAAACAGAATAGGGGAATATCAGTCAAAAACAAGATGGTGAGAGTAATACAGGGCTTCAAATCGAGATAATAGAAAGTCAAAGTGGGTTACTATATTATATCCTGCTATTTTTTTCCCTTTAATTAAACGGATAAAAATACAAAAGTAAATAATGGAGTTATCCTTCCATTTTCTTTTTTTTTTTTATTTAAGAGGAAAAAGAGAAAAACACAAAACAAACCAAAGCGGCATAAGGGTACACGCAATACAGAACTACAAAACAAAACAAAACAAAACAAAACAAAAAAACATAACAGTAAGAAATCACCTGCTAGTAGATTACACACTATCTTCTTGAAAATAGTTCCTCAAATCACAGTATCAAAGAAAACAAGGTGGACATTCAAACAGGGAGACTGCAAACAGCTGTGTTCAATGTTCCAAAAACTTTGATAAAGTCAGCTATTTAACACCCCCAAACACACTTGCTTTTATATCCGTTAGAGCTCTTTTTCTTTTTTTTTTCCCTCTCTTTTTTACAACAAAATTTACACATCTTGGATTTTATTACTCCTTAGTGCTTATTACTTTCTTTGGGGGGGGAAGAATACAGTCAAACATGGCAAAACAAAGCTGTCAGTCAATACCAAGGATAGACATAGCACATGATGTAGAACAGAGTACAAGTTTATCAACAATGGTTATCAACATTGTCCCTTGTTTCCTTAAAAAGAATTGTCTATCTTATTAGATATTATAAAGTTGAACAAAACAGTAGAGAACAAGACCAATAAAACTTAGGCATTGTAAACATTACAGGACTTCCAAAGAAGACAATAGTCAAACCAGAATGGGTATCTTAATGAATCTTATTGTCTTCAAAGTCGTTGCCTATTTCTTCAAACTTGATACTATCATATAGAATGGAACAGAGTCTAATCAGTCAAAACAAGATCATGGGAGTACTACAGGACTTCAAAACAAGTTAATAGGAAATTGAAAAGAGTTACTATTTATATATCCTAATTTTTTTGAATTTTTTCTTTAATTAAGACAAACATAAGAAATGACTAAATAATTTTTTTTGAAACAATAAGGGGGAGATTGAGATAAAACAGGACATAACAATATAACCATAGAGGTCACAGCATGACTGTTTCAACAACCTAGTACTTCACCACCTTATAACCTGACTTAATAGTAGTTACCATAGTGTCTTTTTCCTTGAAATATTTGGATAAAACTTCATATACTCTAGCTTCAAATATTTTCATATCAAGAAGCCCAGAATAAAGCCTTTCTAATTAATGAGTCAAAACTTTATAAGGCTTCAAGGCCACCTAATGGGGAATCATGATTACCACATATTTTTATATATTTGAATCATTATTTACATTAGGGAAACTATTCGGTATTCACACATGCGAGATTGATTTATTTCACTAATGAGTATGGTCTCAAGCTGCGCCCATTTATTGATAAATATCTCAATGTGATCCTTCTTTATAGCTGAATAATACTCCATTGTATAGAAATACCACAACTTTTTTATCCATTCCTCAGTTGATGGGCACTTGGGTTGTTTCCAAGATCTGGCGATTACAAATTGTGCTGCTATAAACATAGGTGCACATATATCACTGTGGTATGATGCTTTCAGTTCTTCTGGGAATATGCCTAGAAGTGGAATAGCTGGGATAAATGGGATTTCCAGTCCCAACTTTTTGAGAAATCTCCAGACAGATCTCCACAAAGGCTGTACCAGTCTACACTCCCACCAGCAGTGCAGGAGAGTTCCTTTTTCCCCACAGCCTCTCCAGCATTTGTTGTCGGTTTTCTTGATCCTGGCCATTCTTTCAGGAGTGAGATGGTATCTCAGTGTGGTTTTAATTTGCATTTCTCTAATGACCAATGATGATGAGCATTTTTTCATGTATTTATTTGCCATTTGCATTTCTTCATCTGAGAATTGCATATTCATCTCAGATGCCCATTTTTGGATTGGATCTTTGAATTTCGGAGGTCTGAGTTTCTTTAATTCTTTATATGTTTTAGACAAGAGGCCCTTGTCTGAGAGAGAGTTCACTAAAATCTTTTCCCAGTTTGTGGGTTTTCTTTTCACTATGCTGGAGATTTCTTTTGACATGCAGAAACTTTTTAATAAGAAGTGGTCCCAGTTATTGATTCTGGGAAGTATTTCCCGTGCGGTTTGAGTCCTGTTCATGAATTCTTTACCTACTCCTATGTCTCCAAGGTTTCTACCTATTTTGTCTTCCAATAGATTTAGTGTTTCTGTTTTAATATTCAGATCTTTGACCCATTTAGATTTTAACGTAGTACATGTTGATAGACATGGGTCTAGCTTTAGTTTTCGGCAAACGGAGAGCCAATTTTTCCAGCACCATTTATTAAAGAGACTGTCGTTCTTCCAGTGAACCTGCTTGGCTCCTTTATCAAACATAAGGTGGTTGAGTGTGTTCGTAGTTGTGGTTGTATCTTCTAATCTATTCCACTGATCTTCAGCTCTGTTTTGATTCCAATACCATGTTGATTTTACTACTGTTGCTTTGTAGTATAACTTCAAGTCAGGGATTGTGATGCCTCCTGCTTTGTCTTTGCTGCTTAGAATTGCCTTTGTGATTCTAGGTCTCTTCTGGTTCCAGATGAAATTTAGGAGTGATTTCTCTAGATCTATAAGGTATGTTGATGGTATTTCTATTGGGATTGCATTGAATCTGTATAACAGTTTTGGGAGAATGGCCATTTTCACAATGTTTGTTCTTCCTATCCATGAGCAAGGGATGTCTTTCCATTTTCTGAGATCATCTTCAATTTCCTTTTTCAGTGTATTATAATTTTCACTGTATAAGTCTTTCACTTCTTTCGTAAGAGTAATTCCTAAATATTTCATTTTTTTGCTTGCTAATGTGAATAGTCCAGTTTCTCTTATTTCCCTCTCTGTAATTTTGTTGTTCGTGTATAGGAATGCTATTGATTTCTGAGTATTGATTTTGTATCCAGCCACGTTACTGAATTTATTTATTGTATCTAAGAGTATTTCAATGGAGTTTAGGGGGTCTTCTATGTAGAGTATCACGTCATCTGCAAACAATGATAATTTAACTTCTTCTTTTCCTATCTTTACCCCTTTTATTTCTCTTTCTTGCCTAATTGCTCTGGCTAGTACTTCCAGTACTATATTAAATAGGAGTGGTGATAAAGGACATCCTTGTCTTGTACCCGATTTTAAAGTAAAGGCTTTCAATTTTTGGCCATTTAGTATGATGCTGGCTGTTGGTTTGTCATAAATGGCCTTTATTATATTGAGGTAAAGACCATTTATTCCAATTTTCTGTAAAGTTCTTATCATGAATAAGTGTTGGACCTTATCGAAGGCTTTTTCTGCATCTATAGAGATGATCATGTGATTCTTATTTTTGGCTTTATTGATATGGTGGATTACATTTATTGATTTGCGTATGTTGAACCATCCTTGCATTCCTGGGATGAATCCCACTTGGTCATGGTGTATAATCTTCTTGATGATTTGCTGGATCCTATTTGCCAATATTTTATTGAGGATTTTTGCATCTGTGTTCATTAGGGAGATCGGTCTATAGTTCTCTTTTATAGTTGGGTCTTTCTCAGGTTTTGGTACTAGAGTAATATTTGCTTCCAGGAATGACTTAGGAAGGATTGCTTCCCTTTCAATTTCATTGAATAGTTTGAGGAGTGTCGGCATTAGGTCTTCTTTATATTTCTTGTAGAATTCTGCAGTGAATCCATCTGGGCCTGGGCTCTTCTTGGTGGGCAAGGACCCAATTACATTCTCAATTTCATTAGCAGAGATTGGGTTATTCAACAGTTTTATATCCTCTTGATCTAGCTTTGGTACTTCATATGCTTCTAAGAATCTGTCTATTTCTTCTGTGTTATCAAACTTTTGAGAGTAGAGGTTTTCGAAATTGGTGTTGATGATCCTCTGTATTTCTATTGGGTCTGTAGTGATTTCTCCTTTTTCATTTCTTATTGCATGAATTTGAGCTTTTTCTTTCCTTTTTTTAATAAGGTTGGCTAGGGGCTTATTGATTTTATTTATTCTTTCAAAGAACCAACTCTTTGATTCGTTGATTCTTTGGATTGTTTTCTTAGTCTCTATTGCATTGATTTCTGGTCTGATTTTTATAATTTCCTCTCTTCTTTTGGCTTTGGGCTTGACTTGCTCTTCTTTTTCTAGCTGTTTGAGGTGTAGCATCAAGTTATTTATTTGTATTCGTTCTGTTTTCCTGATGTGGGAACTCAGTGCAATAAATTTTCCTCTCAGAACGGCTTTCATTGCATCCCACAGATTCCGGTAAGTTGTATCTGCATTTTCATTTTCTTTTAGGTATTGTTTAATTTCTTCTTTAATTTCTTCTGCGACCCACTGATTACTCAAGAGTGTGTTATTTAGTTTCCATGTGTTTGCGGAATTTTTGCAGTATCCTTTGTCATTAATTTCTAATTTCAGAGCGCTATGATCCGATAATATGCAAGGGATGATTTCAACTCTTTTGCATTTGCTTAAATATGTTCCGTGAGCTAATATATGGTTTATTTTAGAAAATGATCCATGTACTGCTGAGAAGAATGTGTATTCTGATGTTGTTGGGTGGAACATTCTGTATATGTCTATCAAACCCATGTGTTCACAGGTGTGATTCAGTTCTGTTATTTCTTTGCTCATTTTCTGTCTGGTTGATCTGTCCTTTGGTGTCAGTGGTGTATTAAGGTCTCCTGTTACAATTGTGTTACTGATAATTTGAGTTTTCATTTCTGTTAATAATTGTTTTATATAACTGGGTGCTCTGGAGTTTGGTGCGTATATATTTAAGATAGTTATCTCTTCCTCTCCGAGTTTTCCCCTTACGAGTATGTAGTGACCTTCTTTGTCCTTTATGGTCATTGTTGGTTTAAAGTTCACGTTGTCTGCAAACAGAATGGCTACTCCTGCCTTTTTTTGGATTCCTGCTGCATGAAGAATTGTTTTCCATCCTTTGACTTTCAGTCTGTGAGTATCTTTCTGGGTTAGATGGGTTTCCTGTAAACAGCATACGGTTGGATTTTGTTTCTTGATCCATTCTGCTAGTCTGTTTCTTTTGATTGGTGCATTGAGACCATTTACATTAATGGTTATTAATGTTAAATGCTAGTTAATTGTAGGAATGTTATCTCTCTGCTGTTGCATCTTTATCTTTCTGTTCTGTTTAATTATTTGCTTTGCTTAATGCTTTTTTCCTTTGTGTATCTAAACTGTCTTTCAATATTTTTTGCAGGTTTGGTTTGGTGTTCATGAAGTTCTTCAGCTGTTCTTTGTCATGGAAGTATCGTATTGCACCATCTATTTTGAATGATAGTTTTGCAGGATATATCAGTCTTGGTTGGAAATCATTTTGCTTTAGGATCTGGAATACTTCACTCCATGCTCTTCTTGACTTTATCGTTTGTGCTGAGAAGTCTGCTGTGATTCTGATTGGTTTTCCTTTATAAGTGATTTGTCTTTTCTCTCTGACAGCTTTTAATAATCTATTCTTGTGTTGGATTTCTGGGATGGTGATTATTATATGTCTGGGTGTAGTTTTATTTTGGTTATGACTGTTTGGAGTTCTATATGCTTCACTGATCCTGATGTCAGTTTCTGATCTCATGCTTGGGAAATTTTCAGCTATTACTTCTCTAAATATCCTCCTGACATCCTTCATGTTGTCTCCCTCTCTTTCATTAATCCCTATCATTCTTATGTTATTCTTCTTTGCATCGTCTTGCAGTTGTTGAATTGTTGTTTCCTGGTTCCTTGTTATTTTCAAAAGATCTTTCCTTTCCTGTTCACTAGCTGCAATCCTGTCTTCAAGGTCTGAAATTCTATCTTCACTTTCATTAAGGCGGTTTTTACAACTTTCAGTGGAGTTTTTTATTTCCTGTATATCTCTGTGCATCTGCATTATGTATTCTGTTTGTTTCTTATATTGCTCGTCTAGGGATTCTATCTTTTTGTTTAGTTCCTCCAATTTTTTATCTGTGTTTTCTTTAGATATATTTAGAATCTCTTTCATTTCTTTTATCATTTCTTCTTTTATCTGGGAGATTATTTTGAGTTTGAATTTCTTTAAAGCTTCCTGGAGTTGCTTGTCAATTTCAGTGGCTATTGTGTCCGATATATGAGGTGGATGGGATATATTTTCTTCTATATACATCGCTCCTAGGGTTTCTTGAGATGGGCTGGAGGTTTGAGGTTGTAATTTGGTCTTTCGTTTTGTCATTTTCCTATATTTCTGTGTTTTAAGTGTTATTTGAAAGCTTCCTCAGGATCTGTTGAAAATCCCCTTCTATGTTTGGAGCTACTGAGACTCTGGCGCCGCGCTACCCCAAGCCATTAGGCCTACAGAACCAGTGGCCCTCCTCTGCCTGCTCAGAACTCCGCAGTTCCAGACAAGCTGGGCCTCAGGGACACTGTGCGCCCACCTGCCCCTTGGAAGCTCCACAGTTCTTCAATCGCAGCCGGGTTAGGGTACTCACCACAGGCCGCAGTGCTTCAGGAACCTGTGGACCCTCCCTGGTTGCAGAGATATCCACAGTCCTCCAGACACATGGAGAGGCCGATGCAGGCACCCCAAATCTGCCCAGATCCTCCTCTGCAGACCAATGGCCAGGCGCGGCAGCTAAACAGGCTGGGCTAGGCTGGTAGTGTGGGCCAGCCCACCTATCGGGAGCTCAGCAGGTCTCCAAATGAAGCCGGGAATGGGGAGGCTGATGTGGAAGCCTCAAACCCACCTCTCCCCTTCACTGCACCTGGAAGCCTGAGGGAACTCCAGCAGTCTGGGTGCAGATATCCAGAGTCCTCCAGACACGCAAAGACGCCGGTGAGGGCACCCCAGATCTGCCCAGCTCCTCCTCTGCAGGCCTATGGCCAGGCGCGGCAGCTAAACAGGCTGGGCTAGGCTGGTAGTGTGGGCCAGCCCACCTATGGGGAGCTCAGCAGGTCTCCAAGTGAAGCCGGGAATGGGGAGGCTGATGTGGAAGCCTCAAACCCACCTCTCTCCTTCACTGCACCTGGAAGCCTGAGGGAACTCCAGCAGTCTGGGCGCAGATATCCAGAGTCCTCCAGACACGCAGAGAGGCCAGTGAGGGCACCCCAGATCTGCCCAGCTCCTCCTCTGCAAACCTATGGCCAGGCGCGGCAGCTAAACAGGCTGGGCTAGGCTGGTAGTGTGGGCCAGCCCACCTATCGGGAGCTCAGCAGGTCTCCAAATGAAGCCGGGAATGGGGAGGCTGATGTGGAAGCCTCAAACCCACCTCTCTCCTTCACTGCACCTGGAAGCCTGAGGGAACTCCAGCAGTCTGGGCGCAGATATCCAGAGTCCTCCAGACACGCAGAGAGGCCAGTGAGGGCACCCCAGATCTTCCCAGCTCCTCCTCTGCAGACCTATCTATCCTTCCATTTTCTAATATCCGCTTCTATCTCCTTTTTTAGCCTAGAATAATTTTTAACATATAATTATTTTACATTCGTAGTTAGGTTTTTTCCTAAGTATTTCATTCTTTAGATGCTATTGTGGAGGGTGGCATTTCAATAATTTCTCTCTCAGTGAGTTTTTTATTTGTGTACAGGAATGATACTGATTTTTGAGCATTGACTTTGTATACAGCTACTCTGCTGAATTTACTGCTTCTAGTAGTCTTTTAATGGAGTTTTTTGGATCTTCTACATAAAGTATCATGTCATCTACAAATAGCGATAATTTAACTTCTTCCTTTCCTACTTTTTTTTTTTTCATCTTTTTCCTTTTTGTCGGTATTAGGGATTGAACTCACGACTGCCTGCTTGCAAGGCAGGTGTTTATGCCGCTGAGCTAAATCTCCAGCCCTTCTTTCCTATCTTTATTCCTTTTATTTCTGTCTTGTCTAATTGTTCTGGTTAGTTTTTTCAGAACTACGTTGAATAGAATTGGTGATACTGGATATCTTTGTCTTGTTCCTGATTTTAAGGTGAAAGCTTTCTGTTTTTGTCCATTTAGTTTAATGTTGGCTTTTGGTTTTTCATAGATGGCCTTTATAAGATTGATGGAGATACCGTGTATTCCAAGTTTCTGCAGGGTTTTTATCATGAACAAGTGTTGGACTTTATCAAAAGCTTTTTCTGTGTCTATTGAGATTACTGTATGGTTTTTGTTTTTGGCTCTGTTGATGTGGTGTATTACATTTATTAATTTGTGTATGTTAAACCATTCTGGCATTCCTGGATATAATCCCATTTGGTCATGATATATGATCTTCTTGATGATTTGATGCATTCTATTTGCCAGTATTTTATTGAGAGTCTTTGCATCAGTGTTTATTAGTGAGATTAACCTATAGTTCTCCTTTTTGTTTGGGTCCTTCTCTGATTTTGGTATCAGAGTGATACTTGCCTCCAGGAATTATTTAGGGAGGACTGCTTCCTTTTCAACTTCATGAAGAGTTTGAGGAGTATTGGCATCAAATCTTTTCTAAATTTCTTATAGAATTCAGCCATACATCCATCAGGACCTGAACTTTTTTTGTTGGTAATTTTTTGGTTACATTTTCAATACTAATAGCTGATATTGGGTTACTCAAAATTGCTATATTTTCTTGGTTGAGCTTTTGTAGTTGATATGTTTCTAGAAATCTGTCCATTTCCTCTATGTTTCCCACCCTATGTGAGTAGAAATTTTCAAAGTAGGTATTTATGATCTTTTAAATTGCCAAGGGATCTGTAGTAATTTTCCCCTTTTCAGTCCTTATTGCTTGAATTTGGGGTTTTTCTTTTTTTTCTGTATAAAGTTAGCTAGAGGTTTGTCAATTTTGTTTATTTTCTCAAAAAAAAAACCAGCTTTTTGACTCATTAATTTGTATTGGATTTTTAGTTTCAATTGCATTGATTTCTGCTCTAATCTTTACAACTTCCTCTCTTTTATGAGCTTTGGGTTTAACCTAGAAGCTTGACATGAACCATTAGGTTGTTTATTTGTGCTCATTCTGCTTCTTTGATATGGCAATTTATTGCTATATATTTCCCTCAGATTGCATCCCACAGATTGCAGTATGTTGTGTTTGCATTTTCATTGAATTGTAGGTATTGCTTTATTTCTTCTTTAGTTTCATCTGTAGCCCACTGATTTTTCAGAAGTTTGTTATTTAATTTCCATGTATGTAGGCAGGTGTTGTGATTTCTTTTGCCATTAATTTCCAATTTCAGTGTGATGCAGTCAGATATTACACATGGTATAATTTCAGTACCTTTGCAGTTACTTAAGAATGTTTTATGGAATAATATATGGTCTACTTTGGAGAATGTCCCATGTGCAGCTGAGAAGAAAGTGTACTCTGATGTGGTTGGGTGGAATACTCCATAAACATCTACTAAGTCTAATTGCTTGCAGGTATGATTTAGTTCTGTTATTTCTTTGCTGACTTTTGTCTAGTTGATCTATCTCTTTGTGGCAATGTAGTATTAAGGTCACTTGTTTTAATTGTGTTCTTATGTATTTGGTTTTTCATGCCCATTAGTATCTGTCTTATATAGTTAGGTGCTCTTGTGTTTGGTGCATATATATTTATAATTGTTACTTCTTCCTCTTTAATATTTGCACTAACGAGCATGTATTGACTTTCATCTCTTTTAATCATTTTAGGTTTCAAGTTCATGTTGTCTGAAAATAGGATAGTTACCCCTGCTTTTTTCTCAGTTCCTGTTGCATGGGATACTATTTTCCATCCTTTGACTTTTTTTTTTTTTTTTATTTAAAAGGAAAAAGAGAAAAAAAGCAGAACAAAACAAAACAGTGTAAGGGTACAAGTAATTCAGAACTAAAAAAAAAAAAAAACAGTAAGCTATCACCAGTTAATAGATTACTCACTATCATCTTAGAAGCGGTGTTTCAGGTCACAGGATCAAAGCACACAAAGTGAACATTCAAACAGTGAGACTGCGAACAGTTGTGTTCAGTAATCCAATCAAAAATATTAATATAGTCTTCTATGTAACACAACTAAATGCCCTTGCTGTTGTATCCTTCAGGGCACTTTTCTTTCCCTCTCTTTATTACAACAAAATTTACACATTTTGGGTTTTATTGCTCCCTTAGATTTTATTACTTTTTTGTAAGAGAGTAAAATCAAGCATAATAAAGCAAAGCTGTCAGTCAAAACCAAGGATAGACATAGCACATGATGTAAAAACAGAGTACAAGGTTATCAACAATGGTTACCATAATGCCTCTTGCTTCCTTAAGAAGAATTGTTTATCTCATTAGGTATTATAAAGTTAAACAAAACAGTAGAGAGCAAGACCAATAAAACCTAAACTTTGTAAATCTTACAGAACCTCAAAAGAGGATAATAGTCAAACCAGAATGGGCATCATAGTGAATCTTATTGCCTTCAAAGTAGTTGTCTATACTCTGATACTTGATACTTTCATACAGAGCAGAATAGAGTCTAATCAGTCAAAACAAGATAACGGGGTATTACAAGACTTCAAGTTGATAAGAAATCAAATAAGTTACTATAATATATCCTGCTAGATTTTGATTTTTCCCCTTAGTTTAAAAAAGAAATTTAAAAAATTAAGTAATTTTTTAATGAATAAGGGAGAGGTTGAGATAAAAGGGGGCATAACAACATAACAGTACAGGTTAAAGCATGACACTTTCAGCAACCTAGTGCCTCACCACCAATTAACCTGACTTAATAGGATACTTTGACTTTTAATCTGTGAGTTTCTTTTTGGGTCAGATACATTTCTTGTGTATAGCATACTGTGGAATCATGTTTCTTGATCCATTCTGCCAACCTAATTCTTTTGATAGGTAAATTGAGCATATTTACTTTTATGGATATCATTGGTATGTACTGGCTCAACTTTGCTATGTTATGTTCCAGTTGTTTGCTTTCTGCTTTTCCCCCTGGTTTAATTCCTTGTACTACCTGGTGGTTTCTTTATGTTGTTGTTCTGGTGATTATGGTCATTTTTATATCTGTCTAGTATGTGTTTCAATACTCTTTCTAGGGATGGTTTTTGGAGGTGAATTTGTTCTTTGTCATAGAAGTATCTTGTTTCTCCATTAAATTTGAATGAAAATTTTTCTGGGTACATCAGTCTGGGATGAAAGTTGTTTTCTTTCTGAGCTTGAAATACCTCACTCCAGACTGGTCTTGACTTGAGGGCTTGTGCTGAAATGTCTGTTGTGATTCTAATGGGGTTTCCTTGATAGGTGAGTTGTGTCTTTTCTTTAACAGACTTTACCATTCTGTTTTTATGCTGTATGTCTGAGATCTTAATTATTATATGTCTGGGTGTAGATTTATGTTGGTTGTGACTGCTTGGGTTCTATATGCCTCATTTATCTGCATAGCAGATTTTTCCCCGTGTTTGTAAAATTTTCTGCTATTATTTTTGTGAACATTTTAGTTGTCATTTGCATTGACTCCTACATTTTCACTGATGCCTAGTAACCTTATATTGTTGTTCTTGGCATCATCTTGAAGCTGCTGGATTGTCATTTCATGGTGTGCTTTTTAAAAGGTTCTATCCTTTCTTGATTGCTAGTTGTGATGCTGTCCTGAAGATCAAAAATCCTATCCTCAGCTTTATTTAAATGGTTTTGCCAGCTTTGCCTAAAATTTTTTGTTTCTTGGAGGTCTCCTTGAGTTTGTTTCATGAATTCTGCATGTTTTCAATACTGTTCATTCAAGATTTCAATCAGTTTCCCATGCTCCCATACTTTTTCTTCTATTTCTTCTTTAGCTGTGCTCAGCAACTCCTTTACTAAGATTGTTATTTCTATCTTTACATGGGATAGTACTTCTAATCTGATTTCCTCTGTAGCATCATGGAGTTTTTTTTTTTTACTTGTTATCTTTTCAGAGATTTCCAGTGTGTTACTTTTGAAGTCCTCTATTTCTTTTCTTTTCTTTTCTTTTCTTTTTTTTGTCTTTCTCTTTTTTATCGGTACCAGGGATCGAACTCACGACTGCCTGCTTGCAAGGCAGGCGCTTATGCCGCTGAGCTAAATCCCCAGCCCGAAGTCCTCTATTTCAATGTCTTCATACTTGTTCCTGGTGAACTAGGTGTTTGGGATTCTTTTTGCTTTTTTGTTTTACCATTTTCCTTTTTTGAGTTAGTATTTGGTCCTTTAATTTCACTAGTGTCAACTGTTGGTAGTGTGTATTTTGGGGTCCTAATGAAAGATTGATATTTGTTCAGTTACTGGGTCCCTCAATGAAGAGATGAGCAAATCATCTGACTTCCCACTGCAAGGTCTGTTTGGTGAGTCCTATATTCTTCCTGGGCTGACAAGCCTAGTAGTATTGATGCAGGTCAGCTTTTAGTTCCTGCTATTACTTTGTCTTCAGGTTATTCCAGGTCACCAATTCTCCCTTTCTGTAGTGTTTGTGTTGGCTGAGGCCCTGCTGTGTCCCTATTGTGTGCCTGTGTGTCTCATAATCCCTTTTGACTTTATCCAAGTTGGGGAGTCCTTATTTTCACACTCCTCACCCAGCCTGATGTTTTTTTTTTGTGCGCAGGAAGGGGTCAAGAAGTCTTGCCAGACTCACCAAGATCTTACACTTAGTTGGAGGGAGCTTTACTACTAACCCTATTTACCCACTGTGCATCTCTATTTTAGGAGCATACTCACCACACTGAGTGAAGCCTGCTGAGATCTTCTGTTTGGGTGAGGCAGTTACTAAATCTCCCTTCAAGCTAGCACAGTTAATCTGCTATAGTCCAAGATTCTGGGAGAAAAGGTAGGAGCCGAAGATCAACAGCAGTATTAGGCCCAGGAGGCAGACAGTGTCCCTGAGGGGCCTGCAGATATCCTGGATCTGGGCATTCACTGAGTGCAGGTCAGTGTCCCAAGGCAGCATGGTGTTCCTCAGTGCTGGCTGGAGTCCTGCCTATTTCCAGGTTTTGAGCCATGTTTCATAGCTTCTTCAGTGCACTGGGGCTCACCTGGCCCACTTTTAGCTCCCAGTGCAGACTGTTGGCAGCTGCTTGCCACTT
This sequence comes from Cavia porcellus, assembly GCF_034190915.1. Classification (NCBI taxonomy): domain Eukaryota; kingdom Metazoa; phylum Chordata; class Mammalia; order Rodentia; family Caviidae; genus Cavia; species Cavia porcellus. The sequence continues at coordinate 34,486,710 of NW_026947486.1, read as the reverse complement.
GGATCTTGCTGGGTATGGGCCAGTTGGGCCCGTGGGGACTCTGTGTTTCCTCTGGTGATTTCAGACACAGGTCATGATCTTACTATCTGGGAGTAAAGTTCTAAGGCTTCCCCGTGCACTGGAATTCAACCCTCATGAGATCAGGGCCCAGGAATGGATTCCAGGCTCTGCTTGCTACTTAGAGTTTGCTGGGCATGGGCTGGTTAGGCCTGCTGATACCTTCCATGCATCTTAAGATGATTTCAGATGCAGGACATGGTCTTATCACCTAGGATCAAAATTTCAAGTTTTCCCTGTGGGCTGGAATTCAAACTGCATGTGGTTAGGTCCTGGGACTGGATTCTGGGCCCTGCTTGCTGCTTGGAGATGGGTGGACATGGCTCAGTTAGACCTGCTGATACCTCCTGTGTGTCTTAGGGTGATTTCAGATGCAGGGTGTGGTCTTACCACCAGGGAGCAAAGTTCCAAAGTTTCCCAGTGCACTGAAATTCAACCCACATGCGTGGGGGCCCAGGACTGGATTCCAGGTCCTGCTTACTGCTTGAAGTTGGCTGGGTGTGGCTTGTTAGTGCATGTTTACAGTACACAATTACAACATTACTCATGTGGAGTTGATATGTGTAAAAAATACATCTCACTCTTTTTGTCTTCTGGTTTCCTCCCTCATTTCTACATCCACTCTTGTTCTCCTTCTTATTTGTAAAGGATCATTCTCAGTTTCCTATTGCATATCTTTTATTTTGCTCTTTATTTAAGTTTTATATTTCTCATATGAGAGAGACTGTGATATGGAAGCTTGTGTGTCTCATTTCAATTAAAGTTATTGGTCTCTGGGTGGATCCATTTTACAATGACTTAATGACTTACAAATGACTTAATTTTATTCTTTATGGCATAGTAGTAAGCTGTTGTGTATAAATATATTTTATTCATTTATCTATTGATGAACAAATGGGCTACTTTCAAGTTGTAGCTATTATGTAGTGTATTGGTATAAATACAGTTATGAATGTATTATTGTAATATAATATCTTTAACTCTGAAAAGGTTGCTAAAAGGTGAAGAGTTGGACCAAATGAAATTTCTGGTTGTAGTTTTCTGAGAATCTTCTTCCTGATGTCTTTCTTAAGTTAGTTAAAGTTTTCTTATTTAAATTCTTTGTTAGCTACCCCTCTTAAACCTCATTGAGTACCATGTAAATGTGCTTATTTATTTGTTATTTAATCTCTTCAAATTGTTTCAACAATTGGTTTTTGAATTATTTGTCTAAATCTTCCTCAACTTTGGTGCCAATGAGATCAGCTTTCTGGCATTTTAAGAGCTTTTTCATTTGTTATTTCTTGCTTTGTCATTTTAGTTTATTATCAGAAAAATAAGGGAAAGGATCAGGGGATGGCTCGAGGTGGGAGGGAGTAAGGGAAAGGGGATGAAACAAAGAATTAATATGTGTCATGTACACTGGATCAACTTCCTATATAGAATTTAAAAGTTTTTGGCAGCATCTTTCTTGCTTCATTTTCTTATGTTTCTATTCTTTTTGAGCCAAGATTTGAATATCAATTTGAGTAGACAAAATCTTTTGTACTGTAAAAATCTCATTAGTTACTGTTTTTCTACCTGGGATGTGACCTTGATTTTTGTTATATCTTTTTTGTCAAACAAATCAATATAATAAGATCCATCCTGGTACCTGGGATTCAAGGAAAGATGAATTATCAATTAAATTAGCATCTACAATGAGTTCACCCTTTTAAAAAATAATTTAGTAGAAGTGATAATTATTCTGGCATGTAAAGGATAGGGAAAACTGAAAGAAAATATTTTGAAAATAGGGAAGAAGAAAAGGGAGATAGTAGCAAATGAAAAAAAAAGATACAATTTTAGGAATATTATTGCTATGTCTTGGAGATAGTAGCAAATGAAAAAAAAAGATACAATTTTAGGAATATTATTGCTATGTCTGGAATGGAAGGAGGGTTAAAAGAGCAAGAATAAGAAAGAAAGGAAGTATAAGGGCAGGGGAAGCAGTAAGAAAATCAGAACCAATTAATAGCTAATAGAATGGTTGTGTGTGATCCTCCACACTAAATTTCTAGTGAGGGCTAGCCGAACATGATTTTAAAAGATACTATTCAAATTAATCTACTAGTTAGCTTTTATTTTTTCACATATATATGGCTAGAGGAGAAAAGTAAATCAGGAAAAATTACATACACATACAAACATGCAAAAGTCAATAGTCCATTCAGTCCAAACTAGTGTACACTTCTCCTTACAATGTTACAGAGAGTTTATCTTGTAGGAGTTTGGGGGGACTGGACTCCATTTCTCTGTGATTGGCTGTTTCCTCTCCTAAAGGTTTTTCACTTGACTACCAGTGTGTGAGGGGGATTAGGGTTCTTGGCAGATTGCTGAGCTTCTCATTACCTCTGAAGGCAAAACTACATTAGGTATCAGGTGTGTTCCCTTTGGTGTCACTGGGCAAAACTTTTTTGTGTGTAGCATGATCAGACTTTAAATGTATCAGAAATGATATGATATAACAAGACTGGTCAAGCATTCAGTCTTTGACCTCTTGATGGACTTCCTCAATTTTGATGTCCTTTCCTGCACAGTCCTTCTTGGAGAAGTTATATCTCTTTCTGTCTTTCCAGGTGAGTGCACTATGCAATATCTATTCATCCCAATGCTCTTCTTTGGTTTTCTACCCACATCACACTCCTTTCAAATAATCTCTATACCACCTATAGATACAATGTGTTTTCTGCTTTGCAGAGGAGTGCACATCTACTTGGAATTCAGAATGCTTTGGGAGCCAATGGCAAGAATGTACATGGGCCTGAAGCTGAGGTACTTTTGTTGGCTGTAGGCTGCAGCTCACACAGGTGTGCAGATTTCTGTGCCACTTGGAATGTAGGCAGTAGGCAATGTGGCTCATAACACAGTGTGTGTCAGTGTTAAGGGATAAAATATCCACTCTAGCACTGCTCCAGGGTCTTTTATCCATCCCTAGATCATATTAGCCTTAGTCACTGCATGCTTGTTCTTAACAGTGTCACAGATTGTTCAGTGTCTATTTCTGTGTCTTTATTCATGATGGTGTCCTTGTCTCTTTTTGTCTCTAAGATACACAGATCTTATTGTAGTCACCACTCTAAGAGTGGTTCATTGACCTATGCATTCCTCATGCCACAAAAAGACTTTTTTTTTTTTTTTTTACAAATATCTTGCTTCTTGGGCTTCATCTCCCCAAAGAAAGAGAGTTAGGACAATTGGGTGCTGAATATTGAAACCGATGCTTCTTTTGTATCAGCTTTTTCCCTTAGAGAGTTAGATATGCTCCAAATTTGGGATGTTTGTTATGTCTGAGTTGTACATAGTACCAGGGAGAGGTGATAACCTGCTTCTGTCTAAAAAACAGCCTTGATATTGGAATTTATCTGATGATCCTCCTCTTGAAGTTTTCTTCCTATGTTTAGGGTTTTGTTAACATTCAACTTCAAAAAAACTTCTGGATATTGATGAGCATCTTGCAAGAAGCTCATTAGTGCTGCTGCTTTGAGACTGTCATGAAAGGAAAACTTGAAGTAATTCTGCATTCTTTGAGTACTTATGTTGCTAGTAGTTAAACCTCAAAAACTTTCACTGGCTACACAAGCTTTCCTAAGAAGCATGAGTTTCTCCATGACCAGTTCTTTTTGCTAATATAATGTCTTCTAGGTTTATCAACTTTATAAAAATGACCATATAATAGCTTTCTTTTTAAAAATAGAATATTTCCCCATCCTTCTGTGTGTGTGTGTGTGTATTTTAACTTTTCATCCATTGGTTGACATGGAATAAGCTCATATATTGATGTCATGGCTTGTGTCTACATGTCACTCCAAAACCTCATGCTGTCATAGGTGGAGCTTTTTCAGAGGTGGCTGGATCTAGAGTGTGTGATGCTGGGATTAAAGGTGTGTGATTAATAAATCAGCCCACTGATTGGTTTGGCAGACTTTTGGGTGTGAGTGCTACATGTCCTAAGGGAAGAAAGTGGGTAGACTAGATAGAATATAAAAGGGATAATTAAAAGCTTCTATTGTCACTTAGCTACCTTTTGTCTTTCATGAACTATTTCTTTTCTCAGATGCTTGTGCACCATCCCACCCTGACTTGGAGCCTGCTAATTGTGGATTGAAACCTCTACAGATCCTGAGCTAAATAAACCTTTCTTCTTTTAACTTTGGATGTTGGGTATTTTGTCTCAGCAGTATTATGAACAATGCTTCAATAAACATAGAGTGCAAATAACTTTCCTTCATTGTAGTGAATTCATTTCTCTACCTACACCAATCAGTAGAATGATCTATTAATTATACACCTTTATCTAAGCATCACACATTCTAGATACAGCCAACTTTGAAAAAGCCCTCTGAACAAATGAGGCTTTGGGGGCATCTAGACCCAAACAATAATATTATGACACTGATCCTGACAAAGACTCATATACGTCCTTTTATGGAAAAAGCATTTTATCCATCCCCAAGTGTTAAGAAAGTCCTACCTGTTTCAGCATTGCTGAAACACAGTCTCAAGTCCGAAATTTCCTTTAGGATTTAAGGCAAACTCTGAGCCATGAGCCTCTATACAAATGAAAAGAAACTTAAACACTTCTAGCATTAAAGGGAACAAGATAGATATTTCTATTTCAAGAGTTACAAATATAGAGATACAAAGAAATGGAACCAAAGCAAGTATAAAATCCAGCAAGACAAATATTAAATCCTTTACTTCCAAGTGCGGCATCTCAGACATTCTGTGGCAAGATGTGAGCTCCAAAAGGCATGGTTGGCTCTGCCCCTACATTACTTCCAGTGGTTGTAACTCCCATGACTTCTCCCTGGGACACATTAACCTCCCCCTTGCAGTTTTTCCCAGACAATCCATGTTCCTGATTTCTCCAAACTTCTAGGTTTAGCTTTACACCCATAGCTTCACACACTGACCTTTCAGGCATACACTGAATAGCTTCCAAGGTCTTCTGAAGCCTATGAGGAAGCCTTCCTGACCTCCAACTCTTCATTCTACACTCACCTAAAAGCAACACCATGTGGATGATGCCAAGGACTGCTGCTGCCTGGAGAAGTAGCCAAGCTTCCCTCTCTCTTGGTTGTAGGGGTCAAGTGCTTGGATCATTAAGCACTCTGAATCAAATTATGAGGAGCAAATTGTATAGTCCACCACTATTTGGGAACATGATAATCTGGGATTCTTTTCTCAAGGAAAATCTTTGGGATTTGCAATATTGAGACTGTAAAGCCTGAAGCCCTGTTACATTTTGGGATATCCTCAGGTCAGCTTTTCTATTTTATTTCTGCTCAGCAAACAAGAACTTTCCTGTTCTCTCATTGCAGCCCACAACTTTACTGGAGCTTCCTTTCTGGCCAATCTCACAAGGTTTTATATCATTTTACTGGACTTTTTGTTCTTGATTCACAACATAGTTCTAGCTAATAGTCCCAACAGTAGCTTTGCCACTGCCTCAATATTCAACCGCATTGAAATGTCTTTTGTATGATTAATTGGTCCACTACCCTTAATCTCAGTCTCAGCCAAAGTTTCTGGACATTAGCAAAAGCATACAAACTTTCATCCAAGCTTAACACACATCATCTTGAGTCCAGCAACCAATACAGTCCTTCTTTCCAGCATAAACCTTCCAAGCTTGGACTTTACTGGTAGAATTTCTATCAGTTTTCTGATCTTCCAACCATTCAGTAGAATATCCTAACAAATACAGCCTTAATCATTCCATAACTACCTTTTAAGCTGATAAGTCTGAACCTTTCTTATCTCTTCCCCTTCACACAAGCCAGTTCCAAAGGTCTGGAACCACATGTCTAGGTAATGACACACAATGTCCTCACTCTTTGTAGCAAACTTCTGTCTTAGTTACTTTTCTCTAGTTTCTGAGACAAACTACCTGGCAGCCAAAGTTAAACTAGGAAAGGTTTATTTTGCTCACAGTTTGTAGAGGTTTCAGTCCATAATTGGCTGGTTACAAGGCTGTCTTGACACTGGATCAACATAAAAGAAAACAGTTCATGGCACTGACAAGATAGCAAAAGCAACAAGTTATGGGAGGGGGAAATACTCTTTCTTTTGCTTATATTATATTCAGGCTAACTGCCCGAGGGCAAGAGTAGCACTGACACTCTTAAACCTAGACAGAACTATGACTAACCAATCAGTGGATTGATTTTACCCCACACCGTTAATCCCAGCATCACACACAATAAATTCAGCCACCTCTGAAAAAGTCCTACAACTGTGTGATATTTGGAGGAGGCACTAGATTCAAAACATAAAAATACCTAATGGTATAATTGTTAGCTGATATAGTATGTCTATTTCCAGATTTTAGAAGAAACATGAGCTTTCTCTAGAGAAAATTTAAATTTCTCATTTCCTCAACAGTGGTTTCCATTTTACAATATCTTCATCAGCATTTTCCACATTTTTCATAAACAACTGTTTTGATAGGTATGAGTGCTTTTTTATTTTAATTTGAATTTGCATAATTATTCACTATTTTACATATATTTGTTACAGATTTACTCTTCATTTAGTAACTATCTCCTCAATGCTTTAGTCCATTTTTAAATGAGTTGCTTTCTTGCTACTGAGTTGAGTTTTCATGGATTTTGAATAATAATAATATTTCAGTTATATGGCTTACAAATATTTCCTTCCATTGCTAGTGTTGCAACAAAATTAGTGAGCAATTACCCACAAAAATCTGAGAATCAAGAAATAAGCAACTTTTAGTCAGCCAACTGGGTGATACGGTCAGATTATCAGAATTCCACATATCCACAGTCTGTGTTCTCCAGAAGTTTGTCTACCTTCTCAGTAACTATGGCAACCTCAGCACCTTTCCTGGAATCTGTAAGTTCCTAAGTTATCATGGAAACCATTTTAACATGCCTAAAATCTCATAGAAGTCTGTAAAATGTTCCTGAACATCTGGATCATCAATCACCTGGGATGCAGGCAAGGGTTACCTTTTTGTTTTAGTTTAAAGTGAGAAAAACACAGAAAAATAAAGGAACAAACAAACAAAAACAAAATGATAACAGCAACAAAAAGCAATAGTGTTATGGAATTTCAAACCAAGATGATAGGAATTTAACCATCATTGTTTTATTGCATATAGTAATCTTCAAAATAGTTGCTCAGGTTACCAGATACAGTCATGCGAAATTGATCAAATAATATAAATTCCCTTCAAGCAGTTTCTTTCCATTTTATTATATTTATTATAGCTTTTAGATCTTATTTATTCTTTCAGTTTCTTAAACTAGTGAGATAATATAGAGTTTATATATACAAGTCTGATTTATTTTATTTATGAGTATGGTGTCTAGTAGAATTCATTTACCTATAAAAGCCTCAATATGAGCCTGCTTAGCCTCATTCTTTATGGCTCAGTAGCATTCCATTATATAAAAATACCATGTGATTTCTATTCTTTCCTCAGTTGAAGGACATTTGGGTTGTTTCCAAGATCTGGCTGTAACAAATTATGAAGCTGTAAATATGGGTGCACATATATGACTGTGGTATAATGTTTTCAGTTCTTCTGAGAAAATACCCAAAGGGGGAATAGGTGGATCAAATGGGACCTCTATTCCTAGTTTTTTGAGAAATCTGCACACTAATTTCCACAGCAGTTGCACCAGCCTACATTCTCACCAACAACTGAGAAGTGTTCCCTCTTCTACAGTACCACCAGTATTTGATATTGGTTGATTTCCTTTTTTTTTAAATTTTATTTAAAGAGAGACTAAACAAAACAGAAAACAGGTAGAAATAATACATACTTTCAAAGAAAAAATAAACAGTAACAAATCACTAGATGATGTTTACATATTATCCTCATACAAATAGTTATTCAAATACAAAAGTGGAACATATAAGGTGGGATTTCAAACAGCAAGACTGCAAACAGTTCTGTTCAACTATTCAACAAAAACTTAGTAATATGGTTATAAATCCTATATCCTTCAACATACATGCAGTTATTCATATCTTCATTTATGTTGAGATTAAACTAACCCAAGCAGGCTTAAATCACTCTGAACAAAGAACAATAGTATTGCTGGATTTCACATCATGACACTATGGGATCAGCACTGGGTACTGTTCACTCTCTTTTTCTTCAAAGTATTTGTTCATTTCATTATGCATTGTAAGATCAGTTCTCATAGACTATAGGTTCTACTCATGCATAGGTTCTACACATACATGTATTTCTATCTTTTCTATATTAGAGGGAGAAACAAAACAAAGCAAGACAAAACAAAACATATTCCTATAAACACATGTAACAAAACATAAAAAAACCCCACTATACAAGGAGTTCTACAATGGTTACTGTGTTAACTCTTGTTATCTTCAATAGAATTGGCTATATCATCAGACATAATATAATTGAATATCAGTACATAACAGTATTAATAAAAACACAACTTTGTAAATAGTGTCAAAAGCAGGTAGTAATCAAACCAGAATGTGTATCACAGTGAGTCTTGTCATCTTCAATGTAATTGCCTATACTCTCAGACTTGATATGATCAATAACAGTTTTGAATAAAATCTGTCAATACCAAACAGCAATCAAACAAACCAGATTTAACTGAGATCAATTGTGATAAAATAGTACAAGTCATACAGGACTCCAGATTAAGTTGGTTGCCCCCCAATACAAAACCATAAGTGTTGGGGAGACCCAAAAATACACAGTTCATTCTGGGGGAATAAAGGGGAGGAATAGTCCTCAAAAAAAAAAAAAAAAAAAAAAAAAAAAAAAAAAAACCAGCCGAAGATATAGCTAATAGTGTATCAGGAATTAAAACTCTTATTACTCACACCACTCGGCTTGGTGGAACTTGTTTTGTCATAGTTTGTATATAAGCACTGGATCTGAGAGGCACAGACAGCTGTGAATAGCATAGGGGACATCTTTAATTCCCTATTAACTCAATCAGGATCCCTGTATGACTTATACTATCTATCATGACTGATATTAGTTAAACCTGACTTGTTTGATTGCTGCTTATTATTGACAGATTTTAGTCAAAACTGTAAGGTTGATGGTAACAAGTTGAGGAGTATAGACAGCTATACTGAAAATGACAATGATTCACTATGATATCCATTCTGATTTGATTACTACCTGTTTTTGTAGCTCTACACTATCTACAAAGTTATATTTGTGTTAATTCTGTAATGTACTGGTTTGCTCAATTATACTTTATTTGATGATATAGCCAATTCTGTTGATGATAACAAGAAACAGCACAGTGACCAGGGTAGAACTCCTTATACAGCAGATTTATATGTCTTTTTAGTTTTATATGTCTATAGGAAAAAATTTAGCTGTATTATGCTTTGTTATGTTTCTCCCTCTAATATAGAAAAGATAGAAATACATGTTAGGACTCACACTTATGTAAAACCTATAAACAGTTTATGAGAACTGATCTGATGACACATGATGAAAGGAACAAAAACTTTGAAGGAAAGAAAGTGGCACTGCAGTACACAATCTTGATTCTGGAGTGTTATGATGTGAAATCCAGCAATATTATTAATCTTTGTTCAGAAAGATTTTAATCTAATAAACTGTGTTCGGTCTCAACACAAATGAAGATATGGATAAATGTGTACATATCTAAGTGTATAGGATTGATAGTCACATTACTTAGTTTTTGTTGGATAGTTGAACAGAACTGTTTGCAAGTCTCCCTGGTTGAAATCGTTTATATGTTCCACTTGTGTACCTTGAACAACTATTTACAGGAGGACAATATGTATACATCAGCTAGTGATATATTACTATTTCTTTTCTTTGAAAGTATATACTATTTCTGCCCATTTTCATTTTGTTTTGTCTTTCTTTAAATAAAATTTTTAAAAAATTAATATGAAATTAGATATGATTACTGTGCTATATCCTGATGTTTTGGGGATAGCTGTCTGTGCCCTCAAATCTAATGCAAATAGACAAACTGGGACAGAATAAAATCTATCTAAGCAGAGCAGTGTGAGTAATATGGCTTTTAATTCTTGATACACTATTAATAATATCTTCTGCCATCTTTTTAAAGACTGTTCCTTCCCTTTCAATTCCCCAGGGCACGCTGTGCATTTCTGGGTCTCACCAACTCCCTCACTTTTAAATTGAGGGTCAACCTGCCACTTACCTAAGTGGTTCCGAACCTTCTCTCTCCTGGACTTGATCTCTAGTTGTTTTCCTTTACCCATTAAAGCCTGTCTTTCCAAATTATCCACAAATACTCGTCTAGTTGCCCCCATTACTCTCTGGTTCCCTGTCACATAAAGCATTGTTTTCTCATATTTGATTTTCAGTCCATATGCTCTTTTTCAGGTTAATTATATTTCCTATAAAGAGCATCTTGGTGGACCTTACCTCCTGATCTACTCTACATGTGGTTCTTTTTTTTAATTTAGCATATCAAGGCCATTTATATTAGAGATTATAACAAACCTTCTCTACCTCATTTCTGTTGTGCTCTTTCTCTGCCATTAGTTGTCTGCTTGTCTTTTTCATTCCACTTTCTGCTCCATTCATTGAGGCCTCTCTGCCACTTTTCCTGGAATCCTGGTACTTTTCTCTCTGTCTAGAATGTCCTTTAGTATTCTCTATAGAGTTGGATTGGTGGTTGTGAATTTCCCCAGTTCCTCTTTGTCTTGGAAGCATCTTGTTTCTCCATTAATTTCTAGAGACAGTTTTTCAGGGTATACCATTATGGGGTGGAGTTATTTTCTTTCAGGGCTTGGAATATTTCACTCCATGCTCTTCTTGACTTGATGGTCTGTGTTGAGAAGTCTGCCATAATTCTGATGGGCCTTCCTTTATAGGTGATCTCTTTCTTGTCTCTAACAGTTTTAATATTCTGTTCTTATATTGAATTTCTGGGATCTTGATTATTATATGTCTGGGTGTGGCTCTGTTTTGGTTATAGATGGCTGGAGTTCTGCATGCCTCATACATCTGAATATCATTTCCTTTTCCTATGTTTGGGAAGTTTTCCTTAATTATTTATGTGAATAGCCTTGTAGTTCCTTTGTTTGTACCCTTGCTTCTTCATTCACATTCTTTATTCTCAGGTTATAGATACTCTGGTCATCTTCTAGCCTTTGTATTGCTACTGCTTGTTTCCTTGTTATTTTTAAGAAGCTTTTCCTTTCATAATACCATATTGCATACCTGTCCTCCAGTTTGGATAATCTATCTTTAGTTTCTTTCAAGAAAATTTGCCAGCTTTCAATGGAGTTTTTAATTTTCTGGTAATCTCTTTGCATTTGTTTCATGTATTCTATATTTTCTTTATATTCTCTATCAAACAATTCTCTCCTTTTTTTGTGTTCCTCCATTCTTCTGTCTGTGTCTCCTCTTGAGAGGTGCTTAGCATTTCTTTTATTAATCTATTTACATCTTGCTTTACTTGGTTGAATATTTCACTTTTGAACTCATTTATGAGGTCTCAAAGATATCTCTTTATGTCCACTGGTGGTGTGTCTGATATTGCCTGTTTGCTGTCCTCAATCTCCTTTGTATTTACCTTTCCAGGATCAATATTCTCAGGGTTGGGTGCCTGGGACTTTTTCTTGTTGCTTCCTCTTCTCATATTTTTGTTTCTTCCATACAGGCATATAGAGAAGGCCCCAGTATCTTTCTTTTTGGGCTACAATTCGTCTGAAGTGCATTGGCTAGGTGATCCTGCCTCTGTCAGTGTGCTATAGTGATGCAAACAGGGTTGGCGAATTCTACCCCTCCCTCCAGGTCAGTCAACCTGCTGAGGCCTTAACTGTACTAGTGTGTGCCATCTGTATGGAATTGGCTTGGGACAACTTATTGAGTCTTAGCTAGGAGTGTGACCCAGGCTGAGCATATCCCACCAGTCCGATCTGGGAAGGGAACAACTAACTGAAGTCTCTGCAGTACCTTGTTTCTGCCACTCCTGCCTGGTTCCAAAATGTCACTCCTTTTCCCATGAAAGGGTTTTGTTACCAGTACTCATTGCAGGCCAATGCAGGTTCCTTTCTAGCTCTGCCCTCTGCTGTTCTAACTGATCTCTGACTTAAGTGTACCTGCACTTCACTGTGACTGGGGTTCTGGTGAGTTGAAGTGGCGGGAACCCAGTTAGCCTGTTGAGTTGCAGCTGCTTTAGTCCGGTCATGCCAGCCAGTGCAGTTCTCTGGTGTGTTGCTCCGCTTTGCTGTCATATCTTGAAACCAAGGCCTTCATGCCTGCATGCCAACAGCTTCACTCTGCCCGCACACCTCTGGGTTCCAACACTACTTCTGGCTCAGTGGGACCAGCTCTGGTGAAAGCGCTGACAGCTACCACCTCCCTCTGTTCAAGTTTTTCTTTTTAAAAAATTCTTTCTGTGGGCTTCAATTCTCACTTTAGTTTCTTCCTAGGTCGAGGTGTCCTATGTCTTTCATGCTTTTCTTCTCCAGAATGCCATATTCCAGCATCTGGGCTGTTTCTCTCAGAGAGGAATTCTGCTCTGCTGCTTACTGTTCCACCATCTTCCCAGACTCTGGTTTATATCTTGATGTTAGTCATTCTTTCTGGAGTGAGGTGATATCTCAGTGTTGTTTTAATCTGCATTTCTCTCACCAATGATGTTGAACATTTTTTCATAGATTTATTTGCTGTTTGTGTTTCTTCATCTGAGAAGCATATATTCATCTCAGATGCCCATTTTTTTTATTGAGTCTTAGAATTTGGAAAGGCTTGATTTTTTTCAATTCTTTATATGTTCTAGCTAGAAGTCCTTTGTCTAAGGCACAGTTAACAAAATTTTTTTCCCAATTCATGGAATTTATTTTCATTTTATTGGTGATTTTTTTTCAATATGTAAAAACTTTTTAATTGGACAAGATCTTAGTTGTTGCTTCTTTTTTTTTTTTTTTTTTTTTGTCTTTTTCATTTTTATCGGTACCGGGGTCACGACCGCCTGCTTGCAAGGCAGGTGCTTGTGCTGCTGAGCTAAATCCCCAGCCCCAGTTGTTGCTTCTTTAAAGTACTTCTTGTGTAATTGGGTTTTTGTTTATGGACTCTTTGCCTACCCCTATGTCCTTGAGATTTCTACATACTTTGTTTTCTAGTAAATTTCATGTTTCTGTCTTAACATTTAGATCTTTGATTCACTTTAATTTTAGTTTAGTGCATGGTGAAAGGCAGGGGTCTATTTTAAGTCTTTAACATGTAGAAAGCCAGTTTTTCCAAGACTGTTTATTAAAGAGGTTAACTTTCTTTCAGTGAAGATGTTTGGCTGATTTACCAAAGATAAGGTGACTGAGCATTTGTATCTGTATCTTCTATTTTTTTCCATTGATCCTAAGTTCTGCTTTTTGGATAATGTTTATCTTGACAAGTGTTTGTCTCTCTTTTTATGGCTTTATCATTACCAGGGATTGAGATACTCAGGAATTACTGATAGAGTTCACCTAAAGGGTAAATACAAGTACAATGGAGTCTAAGAAACAAGATGGAGTTTCAAATGCCTCTACACTAAATCAGTCCTTCACTCTACTGATTGTTTTCTTGGTTGGGCAGAGGCAAATCAGATTGCTGAAATTTCATTTATCTATTTTCCTTTTTTTAACCTGTGCTTTTTTGTTCATGTACAAAAAGAATCAGTACTCCAGACAAATATGCAGATTCCTTCCTATTTGTATTCTAATATTTGAAATAGTTACATAGATTACAATTAAGTCTTTAATCCACTTTAAATATATTTTAAAATTTTTATGAAAAAATTTCCAGTTTCATTCTTTTGAATGTGATGATCTTTTTTCCAATACCCTTAATTGAAAAGATTATACATTTCACATTGTATATTTTTGGCATCCTTGAAGATCAGTTCACCACAAATGTATTTCCAGAATCTTGAATCTGATCCATGGATTTATGTGTTTATATTTATGGCAATATATCATGGTTTGTATTACTATAGCTCTATAATATAACTTGTTATCAGAAAATTTCTCATTGCCAGTTTTGTGGTTTTCACTCAATATTATTTGGATTTTTGGAGAAAGTTATTTTTCTCTATGGATTTCAGAATTTTCTTATATTTCTATGTAAATAATAATTTGCATTTTCCTAGGATTGCACTGAGTTTATAGATTACCTTTGTTAGAATGCCATTTTATCAGAAAAATGGGATTGCATTAATCTGATTAATCTAATTATTTTTCCACATGCAAGAATACAATCAGTATAACCAACCTTGGAATGGAAGAAAATATTTGCAAACCATATAACTGAAATAGCATGGGCAATTTAGGACTGTTAACTTTCCAACATACAAATATTGAAAAATCTTTTGATTTATTTGTTCATTAAATTTTTCTTGCAAAAATTTTACTTTTCATTGTGTAGGTAGTTCTCCTGGTGGGTTAAATTTATTTCAATATTAAAAATACATATTTAATTCAGCTCAATAGCAAAGAGTTACAATAAAATAGGAAATGGATTTCAATAAAATTTTCCTTTGAGAGTAGATAATAATATAATTAGTATGCACCAAATAAGGGAGAAACCAACTATACAAGACAAATATTAACAGACATGAAAAATCAAGTTAACAATAACAATATCATAATGGGGGAACTTAATACCCCATTATCACAAATACATAGATCAACCAAACAAAAAATCAGCAAAAAATATAAATACTGAACCAAAACTATAAACAAAAGGACTTGGAAGATGTTTACAGAGTGTTCCATTCAACATCAGAATAAACATTCTTCTCATCTGCACATGGGACACTATTAAAAACAGACCATATATATGCCCATAAAACATGCTGAATAAATTCAAAAGAATTGAAATTGTTCCAAATATTATCTGAACATAAACAATGACATTGGAAATTAATGGAAAAAGAAAATACAAAACTACCATAAACACATGGAAATTTTAAAAACTACATAACAACCAATGGGTGACAGATGAAATTAAAGAAGAAATTAACCAATTCCTACAATTAAACAAGAATTCAGATACAACATATCAGAACCTGTGGGACACAATGGAAATGGTTCCAAGAGGGAAATTTGCAGCAGTGAACTCTCACATCAAGGAAACAGAAAGAAGACAAATAAACACCTAATGTTGCACCTCAAGCTTCTAGAAAAAGAAGAGCAAGTTGAAACCAAAGCCTATAGAATGGGAAAATTAAAAAGATCAAAGCAGAAATTAATGCAAAGGAGACTAAGAAAACAATACAAAGTATTAATGATTCAAAGAGTTGGTTCTTTAAAAGAATAAATAAAATTCATAAACCCTTAGCCAATTTTATCAAAAAAGGGAAAGGATTCAAATTCATGCAATGAGGAATGAACAGGGTGAAGTCGCTACAGATCATGTACAAATTCAGAAGATGATTGATACCTACTTTGAAAATCTTTATTTTCATTGAATGGAAAACAGAAGAAATGGGTAGATTTCTAGATATGTATGAATTACCAAAGATGAAAGGTTATAAAAATTTTGAATTAATATTAGTAAATGAAATTTAAAATGTAATTAAAAGGCCCAGATCCTGATGGATTCACAAATAAATTCTAAAATAAATGTAGAGAATGCTTAATACCAATACCCCTCAAACTCTTTAAAACATTGAAAGAGAAGAAATATTTCCTAACTCATGCCTGAAGACAATTACTGATACCAAAAAGAGAGAAAGACCCAAGCAAAAAGTAGAACTACAGGCCAATTATGCTAATAAATATAAATGCAAAAATCTTCAGTCAAATGCTAACAAACAGAATGCAATAAATGATCAAGATGATTATACACCATGATCAAATACAGTTCAGCCAGAAATGCAGGGATAGTTCAACATATGTAAATCAATAAACACAATGCATCATATCAACAGAGTCAAAGATGAAAATCACATCATCATCAAAATAGATTCAGGGCATCCCAGGGAGCCATGCAGGTCCCAGAAGTTCTTACCTCCTCCCAGCCAAGTGCAAGGCACCAATACCACAATCCAGGGGTGGGTCCTTGCTTGCTACGTGGAGGATCTGAGCTCTGCCAAGCCCAGCATCCCAGCACAATCAATCAGAAGAACACCCAGCCAATCTAACAGAAAGAGATAGCCCCTTTAATAAGTTGTGCTGGAAAAACTGGCTTTCTGGTAGTCAAGAAATCTGGAGGCAGAGCTAAGATGGCAGATAGATAACAGCCTGCTACAGTGGCTCCATGAGATAGTCAACTCAGAACTCAACATAATACAAGGGGAGGCCCGAACAGAGGGAGAGGAATTGTCTCATCCCAAGAAAAAACTAAGGTGAGAAAAATGAATCAAACATTCACTCCTGGCTGTCTGCACCACCGTGCAGCACTGAGCGCCTCCGGGCCACTGCTGAGACAGGCCATCCCCATGCCACCGCCTCTAGCCACCACCTCCCACTCTGTCGCCAGGGGCCCAACAGAGGCTGGGTGAGTGAAACAACTCGGAGCTCACTGGCTGCCTCAGCCCCTGCCACCCTCAAGGGATCCGGGCCGCATCCAGAAGGGCATGAGGAAGAGGGCAGGTTTTGGCCCTTCAGGCTTGGGACCACATTGCTGGGATGTATTGCCACCTTCACACTCGCTGCTTGCACATGGACTCAAGCTACCAGCATCGGGGCTGAGTGGGCCCCCGCTGCTGGAGTGCCCCTGAGGTCCCCAGGTGGGTGAGTGTGTCTTTGTCACCACCAGAGCCCCACGGCACCACCACCGTGAACAGAGCCCAGAGAAGCTGCTTCTGAAAATACCTCTTCAGACAATAATCAAAATACAGAACAGAACTTTCCAGTTTCCTGCCATGATCGACCAGCTTCAGGGAATTGGGCCTGCCTGCCTGTGCCCTGAACTCTGGACTGTGTGGCCTGGGGTGAGTGTTCCTGCACTATCCCAAGCCCCTGGGAGGGAGTTTAAGATATCTCAAGTAACAACAATTTGGGGAGGGCAGAAAAACCCCAGTCAGCACACTTTGGAAAAACCCTAAGCAATATGGAGAGGGCCAAAGGCCCCTAGGATACTCCAGTCTGAAACAAACCAGAAACATGACACCAGACAGAAATTTAAAAAAATTTCCAGCTGCCAAATGTGAGAAAATAAGCCCAGGAGAAGTAAACACAGAAGATAACCAGCACAGTAATGATCCAATACAAGACACAGCATCAGCCTAAATAAAGAAATACCTTCATGACCTCATGGACAAATTTAAAACTGTACTTCTGATCCAAGTGAGGCAAGATATCAAGAGATTAATTAAAGAAATGATAAGCCCCTCCCAATAGAACACAGATAGAAGAACAGAGGAAATCAGAAAAGAAAAACTTCTGAAGAAGAATTTAAACATAGAATACATATGCCTAGAATACCTAGAATACATGACCTAGAATACATGAAACAGATCCAAAGAGATTACCAGGAAACTAAAAACTCCATTGAACACTGGCAAAATGCCTTGACAGAAACTAAAGTTAGCCTTTTGAAACTTGATGAGAGATTTATGATATATGAATGTGAAAGAAAAGACCTCTTAAAAATAACAAGGAACCAAAAAGAAACAATTCAAAGGGCAGAAGATGACAAAAGGATACATAACTTAAGAATAAAGCATGTTAGGAAGGAAGCAGGAGCAACCAAAAATGAAATACAAAGAATATATTAAAAGAAAATTTCCCAAGTATGGGAAAAAGAAATGATATACAGATAAATGAGGCATGCAGAAAAACAGCTACCTACAACCAAAATAGATCTACACCCACACATATAATAATCAAGATTCCAGAAATCCGCCAAAAGAACAGAATACTAAAAGCAGCCAGGGAAAAGAAGCAGATAACCTACAATGGGAAAATTATCAAAATAACAACAGACTCATCAACACAAACTCTCAAATCAAGAAAGGAATGGGGGAAATATTCCAAGAAAATATATTGCAACCAAGACTCATATACCCAGAAAAACTCTCTTTCAGTGTTATTGGAGAAATAAGAGGCTTCCAAGACAAGGAGGAACTGTGGGAGTTCATGGCCAACAACCAAACCCTACAGAGAGTGCTGAAGAACATTCCAGAGAAAGAGAGGAAGGGATACCAGGATTCCAGCAACAGTGGCAAAGAGGCCTCAATGAATGGGGCAGACAGTGGAATGAGGGAGTAAGGTGGACAAATTATACTAGCAAAGTGGAGTAGCATACATGCGGCAGAGATGGAATTTGTTTTGCTGTCATGTTATGATTTGTTTTCCCCAATAATACAGAGAGGATAGATATACATGTAGAAATTCACACATGAGAAGATTTTTTAAAAAACTATTGATGGGAACAGATTATATAATAAAGATGTAATGAACAAATACTCTGAAGAAGAGACACTAAGAAATCGAATGCTAATTCTGTAGCATTATGATATAAAATCTAATAATACTATTATTCACTGATCAGAGTGATATTAGTCTAGTCTCTTAAGTTCAATTTCAGCATATGTAAAGATAAGGACAGCTACTATGAAGAGAGTGAGAGACACTATGGTAGTTATTATTTTCTTCCCCAATGTCAGATCTTGAAGACCTAAAAAGCCTTCATCATCCTGTATTGAGTTGATTAGTTCTATAATATGCAGTATGTGTTTAATGTGTGTGAAGATGGGGACAACTATTTGGAAGAAACTAGACAATTAGATGGACAGTGTGGATCTCCAGTGGACTTGCTTTGAAATCTGTATTTCTTTAAATTGTTTCTTTTTGAACTGTTTTGTTCTGTTTTGATGTTTAATCTTATCCTCTTTAAGATAAAAATCAAGTGTGTAGGACTGATAACCATATTACTAAGTTTTTGTTGGATCATTGAGCAGAACTGTTGGCAGTGTCACTGTTTGAATATCACCTTACATACTTTAATTTTGTAACCTGAACAACTATTTCTAAGATGACAATATGTAACTTATCAACTGGTGAATTCTTTCCATTTATTTTTCTGTAATTCTGTATTATTTCTAACCTTTTTAAATCTCCATGTATCTTTGTTTTAATTTCTCTTTAAATAATAAAAAAACTGGCTTTCCATATGCCAAAAACTAAAACTATATGGATGCCTATCACCACACACTAAACTAAAGTTAAAATGGATCAAAGATCTAAATATTAAAACAGAAAGACTAAATCTTCTGGAAGACAAAGTAGGTAGAAATCTTGATGGTATAGGAGTAGGCAGAGAATTCATAAACAAAAAGCAAACTGCACTGGAAAAACTTCCCATAATCAACAACTTGGATCTCATCTTATTAAAAAGCTTTTAAATCTCAAAGAAATATCCAACAGACTAAAACAAAACCCATGAATTTTGAAAATATCCTAGTCAAGTGTTCCTCAAAGATTTCTATTTACAATATATAAAGAATTTTTAAAAATTTGAACTCCTAAAATTCAAGGACCCAATCCAAAAATGAGCATCTGAGATGAATACACTTCTCAGATGAAGAAATATGAATAGCAAATAAATATATGAAAAAATGTTCAGCATCAATGGTCACTGGAGAAATGCAAATTAAAACAACACTGAGACTCCATCTCATTCCAGAAAGAATGGCCAGGAACAGTCAACCAGTAACAAATGCTGGAGGGGCTCTGGGTAAAATGAACTCTTCTCCACTGTTGAGAATGTAGGTTGGTGCAACCACTGTGGAAATTAGTGTGGTGATTCCTCAAAAAGCTAGGATTAGAGATTCCATTTGGCCCAGCTATCCTTCTTTGGGGCATTTTCCCAGAAGAACTGAAAATGTCATACCATAGTGATATATATACACCTATGTTTATAGCAGCCCTATTTTGTAGTAGCCAAATCTTGGAAACAACCCAAGTACCCATCAATCTAGGAATAAATAAAAAAGATGTGGTATTTTTATACAATGGAGTACTACTCAGCTATAAAGAAAGATTGCAATGATGATTTTATAAGTAAATGGATGTGACTTGTGACCATAAATTTAAGTCACATATACAAATATCATATTGTCTCTCTAGTGTAAGAAACTGAAAGAGTAAATACGATTTTTAAAAATCTACAATAAATATTGTGTAAAGGTAGGAACTGCTCAAAGAAGAAAAGTGACTGTTATAGGGGTAAGGAGGAAATAAAGAGGGGAAAAGGAAAAAGAAATAAATTTGCACAGATAGCTAAAATGACTATAATACTAACTATACTTGGTCTTGCAAAAGAACAGAATTCATAGATCACATCAATTGTACATGTCTATATCTGGTAATCTAAGCAAGCCTTTTGAAGGTAACAAAATGAAATATTACAGCAATTGTTTAATTTCTATCATCTTGTTTTGTAGATCTAAACTGTTATTATTTTGGATTTGTTGTTTGTTTGTTTCTTTGGCTTTTTGTTTCTCTTTTCTGTGCCTTTTTCTCTTAAATAAAGGAATAAAATAGATGCAGAAAAAGCTTTTGACAAAGTCGAACACTCATTCATGATAAAAACCCCACTGAAAATAGTAATGCGTGGGCTTACCCTCAATCTGACAAAAGCCATATATATGCAAACCAACAACCAACATCATAATAAATAGTCAAAAACTGAAATCTTGTACTCTAAAATTAGAATACATGGGTAGCTACTATCAGCACTTCTACTAAATATAGTTCTGGGAACACTAGCCAAAGGAATTAGACAAGAGAGAGAAATAAAAGTAGTAAGGATAAGAAATTAAGAAGTTAAATTATCCTTATTTACAGAAAACATGGTATGCTTCATAGAAGACCCCCAATCTCCACCAAAAGACTTCCAAATTTAAGAACCAAATTTAGCAGCATAGCTGGAAACAAAGTCAGCCCTCCAAAATCAGTAGCAACAAGAAGATAAAATATCTGCTGTTGATGGATTGACAATATTTTCCAAATGGCTATATTACAAAAAATGATATATATAGTTATTAGAGTTTCACTTGAAATTTCATCAGCATTTTCTTGGAAACATAAAACAATTCTAAAATTAAATGGAACCAGAAGAGACCAAAAATACTTAAAGCAATCGTGAACAACAAGAACAAGGCAAGAGACAGGAGACATAATTCTAGACTTCAACGTATAGTACAAAGGTACTCTAGTACTAATAGCACTCTACTTGCACAAAAATATGTATTTATGTATGAAATAAAATATAGTATGCAGAAACATTCCTAAGTACCTTGAGCTATCTCATTTTCAACAAATGGGCCAATAATTTACAGAGGACAGAGTCTTTTAATAAATGGAGGTGGAAAAACTGGTTATTTACAGAGAAAAATGTATCTTGATCCATGTCTCACATGATGAATAAAAAAGACATTGAATAACATTGAATCAAAAGTATAAAATATTTTAAATAAAATAGAAACACTGAATTTTTTGGAAACAATGGTAAAATTCCTGAAGACATAGACATAGGCAAGGACTTTCTGTGTAGAATCCCATTTGAACAAGTACTAATGCCATGAATCAACAGATAGAGTTATATATCAAACTTAAAAGCTTCTGCACAGCACAGGAAATAATTTTCTAATTATGATAGATTGTAAACATAATCTAATATAATGTTTTTAAGTGGTGCAGTACCAATGGCTTGGAAGCTCACTGAAGTGTAATCAGTGAAAGTTTGCACTGGAAGCATGAAGAAACTGGAAATCTTTTGACCAATGTCCAAAAGTAACAAAAGTAAAGCACAAACCATTTCAGAAAGACTGAAACTTCAAAATGTGCACACTTTCGCATTTTTTCCCTTTTATACCATCTAAGCTTATTGCTTAGAGCTACCCACAATTTGAGTTAACTATCCCCTCTGCTTCCTGGCTTCATCTCATTCACTCAAAGACAAAATAAGGAGTGTAATTTAATAATATGCAAGGAAGGTACTCTTTAATCCATTCAAGTTGATATCTCATGGTTAATAGTCACAATGGCTGAAAGCCTCATCAGTATGGTGCAGACTTGGTATAGCCTCCCTTTGTGTACATAATCTTATGATAGATAGCAGTATTAGGCATGTATGCTGGAGCAAGTGATTATATGTGGATGCCAGTAGTCAAGAGTATGAAGAAGAAGTCAGGCTTACTCTTTTCATAATAGTCTTTTTGTGAGAACTATAATGGTTGCTTAGAGAACTAGATTAATTCCTTTCAACAGTACACTTGAAGCAAGAAGTACACAACCCTCTATAGGCCCTGCCTCTTAAAAATTCCATCATATTTGAATACCACCACATTGAAGACTATGCCTCTAAGACAAGAAGCATTGAAAGACATCAAAATCTTATCCATGCCATAGAAATTTGCAAGTAAACACTTGTTGATCAATAAATAAATAAATACAAGATGAATTCAGAATCTTTGACAATATGATCTGATTTATTAGTATTATTTTCTAAATGTACAGTAAAGAACTGAACTTTGATCAAACAGATTCTAAGAGGTAATCTCTTCCACTCTGAAATGTTCTAACTGATAATATTATCAGGGTCCCTGGTGAAAATCTGAACCCAAATTCCAAGAGACTGGGTTCTTTTGACCATGAACAGTAAGAGAAACAAAACAAAACAAAAACAATGAATGAAAAATAAGCTTAAGTAAAACTTAAACAAATTAAGAGTACAGCTGAAACTCCCCTCTCATAGTTCTTTAATAGGAAACACTTCTATTAATAGGAAGGAGAGAACAAAAGCCAGAAAATGTGTATATGTACATTTAGTCAGGATGTGAATTCAGCAACAAGCCTAGAAATTAGTTGCAAGTTCATTTTGTTGAAACTCTCTTGGGGCCAGGGCATGCAGGTAGCTGTTTTGTTTCTAGATTTAAATTACTGGAGAGTTAAGGCCAGGGATTCCTCCCTTCTTCCATGGTAGGGCTCCAGCAAAGGACAGGAACACCAATGACACAGTAGGGCCCTAGTTATTGCACACATGACAGACAGGCAGGCAGGACTAGCAGAATAGAAAAGTCCTAAAGAGCAGGAATAATATAAGCCAGTAGATGGTAAATTAGGTGAAAGAGTATTGTGGTTGGCAGAAAGACACTCAGAATAGAAGTGGGTGGCTAGGGTCACCTTTTTTCTTTTTTCTTTTTATTTAAAGAGAAAAAAAAAACAAAGCAGTAAAAGGGTACAAGTCATACAGAATTTCAAAAAAAATATATACAGTAAGAAATCACTAGTTAATAGATTACATATTGTCATCTTAGAAACAGTTGTCCAAATTACAAAATTAAAGCATACAAAGTGGACATTCATACAGTGAGATTGCAGACAGTTCTGTTCAATGATTCAACAAAAAGTCAGTAATATGGTTTTCTATCCTACACACTTAAATATACATGCAGTTATATCCTTTAGACAACTTTCTTTTCCTCTCCTTTTTACAATAACAATTATACTTTTTGGGTTTTATCACTCCCACAGTTCTTATAACTTTTTTTTCTGAAGAGAAAAAAAAAAAAAAAACCAAATGTGACAAAGCAAAACAGAGTCAGTTAGAACAGAAGGATGGACATAGTATATGATGCAAAAACAGAATACCAGGTGATCAAAAATGGTTACCATTATGCCTCTTGCTATCTTAAAAAGAGTTGCCTATATAATCAGGTATAATAGAATTGAACAAAATAGTACAGAACAAGACCAATAAAACCTACATTGGAGACCTTACAGGACTTCAAAAGGAGATAATAGCCAAACCATAATGGGCATCATAATAAATCTTATTGCCTTCAAAGTAGTTGAATATACCCTCAAACTTTATACTATCAAACAAAATAGAATATAGTAAAATCAGTCAGAACAAGATGGGGAGAGCAATACTAGGGTTCAAATCAGGTTGATAGGAAAACAAAAAGTTACTATAATATATCCCATTATTTTTAATTTAGTTTTCCCTTAATTAAAAAAATAAGAAAAAAATTAATTTTTAAAAAAAGGAAAAAAATAAAAGGAGGGGATTGAGATAAAAGAGGACATAGTAACAGAACAACACAGTCAGAACCGAACAATTTAAGCATCATTGTGTTTCACCACCAGACAACCTGACATAAAAGTAGTCACCATAATGTCTCTTTCCTTGAATTATTTGAGTATAACTTCATATACTATAGCTTCAAACATACCAAGAGAGTGTGAAGCCATTCAAGAGAATGAAAGAATTACAGTGTATTTAGAACCAGTTAACAGAAAATGAACAGTTTCTATAATATCTCTTTGCCTATAAAAATTTTTGTTTATACTATGGCATATAGTAAAATATAATAAGATACAACATGTTAAAACCAATGGAAACAGACAAACAGCTTGATGGGGCTTCAAAACAAGATGATATTAAATCAGCACTAGCTATTATGATGTCTTGTTTTCTTCAAAATAGCTAAGGCTGGATAAACTCCAGCCACAGAAAAAAATCATTCCCCAAATCCAGAGACCAAGATCAGATCCATAACCAGAAGAAATCCATCTGAAAATGCTGAAATACACTTTTCTGGTATCCAACTAGGATTTGCCACAGAACTATAGGAGCTAAAAGAATTTCACTGCATTTATTTTCCTCTGTATGATTAGGTTCCCTCTTTGTAATCAGCTGGGTGTTTTTTCTCTGTTCTGTTTTTTCCTGCTTTGTTTTTCTTTTATACGTTTCTTTGTTTTATGTATATGGTTACATTTGTTTTCTATCACTTTTTTTCTTTTCTCTTGCTTTCATGATTTAGATCTCTAATCTTTTGTTTTATTCTACTTGTCATCTTTGTTTCTTTTGTCCACTATCTTGATTGATTTTATGATGCTTTCAAGTGAATAATCATTGTCATTTTTTTTCTGGTTCACATAAATATGGTTAGGCTTTATCTTCAAATCCTTCCATCTTATGTGATATGATTTCCCAGAACTTCGATGATCATCCTTTGCCCTGTCACTCTGCTCCTACTATATTTAACCTCATTCATCTTTCTATCCCTCAAAGCAAGGTAAAATCACTCTATTAAGTGGGGAGCAATTGCATACAAATTGGATATCATATAATTGCACAACTTTGCTATGGTTAAAGGTATCTGGATAATAGTTACCACAGTTTGTCAGTATCCAGGTTGGGCTTGAGTGTATTGTTAGTGCTAACTGTTCTACTTTAATCAAGATGTCAAACTGTTATAATCAGTTTTTCTCCCCCATATGACAAGACTGAAATTCTCAAGGTTTATTAACATCACCATATATCAGTACCAAAGGAATAGGTCATGAGTCAAATAGATAGCAACTACCATTCTTAATATATTGGGAAGGTAGGTTCTGGTGATAGACATAAAGAGCAAGAAGCATTTATATCAAGAAGGCATTCTAAGGAACAGACATTTCCTAGTGAAGCCTCAGCATCAGAGATAAAGGTACCTGACTTAAGAAATCTACAAGCATCAATGCAGAAAATAAAATAAAATAAAAAACACAAAATAGAAAATCACAAGATGAAGAAGCAATATATAACCACAAATACCCAACCCATTCATGACAAGTTCAGAGCACAAAAATAAGGAAAACAGAAGCTACCAACTGGAGCCTTCTGAAATGATAGCAGTAGAAGTGAAAGTATAAATGGAAGAGGTTATAGAGAAAAAGAATCCCTAAGGTGCAAAAACAAATAATGGGGGCTGGGGGTTTAGCTCAGCGGCATAAGCGCCTGCCTTGAAAGCAGGCAGTAATGAGTTTGGTCCCCGGTACCGATAAAAAGGAAAAAGATAAAAACAAACAAACAAAAAAATAATGATCAAAATGAAAGACATTAAAACAGACACAGATTAAAAAGAGAAGAAGAAGAACAACTCAGTAACAATATGGAAACCATGACTGCTCAGCATAGAAAAGAAATGGAATACACACAACAGATCCAAACAGAAATCCAGGTTAAAAACTCCAATGAAACTATACAATGGAATAAATGAAGGTAAGAATAGAATATCAAACATAGAAGACAGCATTACCACTAGTGACCAGGAAAAGAAAGGTATCTTAAAAATACCAAGAGACAACAAAATATCAAATTAAATACTACAAGATAACACATATAAGAAAAATATGAAACAGTTTAGATTCCTTGAGAAAGCTGGAGATAGTGTAAAAGCCATAAAAAAACTCTACAAAAAACAATGGAAAAAGCTTCACAAAGATGGATAAAGAATTTGGAATGAAAATATATAAAACATACAGAGCTCCAAATAACCATGACCTAAATAAATTTATACTAAGTCATATACTAATCATAAATTCCAGAAATTCAGCACAAAAACAAAATAACAAAAGCAGCTAGAGAAGAAAACATCACCTATAAGAGCAAGCCCATCAGAATCACAGCAGAATTTTCAACACAATCCCTTAAATCAAGAAGAATTTGAAATGAGATATTTCAAGCCCTAAAAAGAAACAACCTTCAACGCAGATTGATGTACCCCACAAAACTTGAAATTCTTTCAAAGTCAGAGGAGAAAGTAGATACTTCCATAAAAAAGATCAACCACAGAAATTCATGACCACCAAACCAGCTCTACACGATGCTCTGAAGGATGTGTTAGAAAGAGATATTGAAGCCCAGAAACACAGGAACACCAACAGAAAGAAGTCACCAGGCAAGACAAGCAATTAAACAGAAGGTAAAGACAGGGAATCAATGACAAGAATATAATATGAAATAGATAAGCCAATACATATCAGTTATATGTATCATTAATGTAAATGGTCACTAATCAAAAGAAACAGACTTGCAGAATGGACCACAAAACAAGATCCAACAATATGCTGTATACAAGAAACACATTTAACAAAAAGGAATTCATAGAATAGAAATCAAAGGTTTTAAAAAATACTCTATGTCACAAGAACCCCCCCAAAAAAGCAGGGATGGCTATTCTATTTGCAGATAATGTAAAATTTAAGCTAAAGCTGATACAAAGAGACAAAGAAAGTTATTACACTAATTTGCTGAGCAATTCTTTTATTATAGGCTTCATTTTTTTTTTTTACCTCAGAGATCATTTCTGATCTGGTGCCCTCTATAGCTTCATAGATTTGTTGCTTTGCTTTAGTTGTGATCATATCAGAAATTTTAGGCATATGTCTTCCATTTTCCTGTGTCTTGTTGTCTCCTGGACTTGTTCTAGGTGGGCTGGAGGTCTGAGGTTGCATTTTGCTTTTGCATCTTGTCATTTTCTATTTCAAAAGTTTTCATTTTGTTTTCTCTGTTGATCCTGGTATGTTTTTGGAATAGGTAACATTATCACTAGAATCAAGGCCTTTCTAAGTAAAGTCTGTTTTTCAAGGATATCTTTGTGTCAGAGGTTCTGGTTAATGTGTGCCTAAAATCTTACCTTCTCAATTAATTATGAGTGAGATGCTGGCAACTGTCTGACTCAGTTTCTAGTCCTTTTAGTGCTGGAGTATGTAATGATGTTATTGCCTTAGAGCTTGCTAGAATTTTTACAGAAATGAGAACAACTAACAGAAAATGAACAATGGTTTCTGTATAATCTCCTTGTCTTTAAAAGGTTTTTGCTTATACTATCGTACATAATAAAATCCAGTAAGATACAACCTATTTAGACCAATGGAGACAGAAGAACAAAAGCTTGATGAGACTTCAAAACAAGATGATACTAAATCAGTATTACCTATTAAGGTGTCATTTTCTCCAAAATAGCTGTTCTTATCATCCAATCTTCTCTGCCTCATTTCTGTTGAGCTCTTTTTCTGTCAGTAGCTGTCTGTTTGTCTTCTTCATTTTGTTCTCTGCTCCATTCATTGTGGCCTCCCCGCCACTATTTCTGGATTCTTTGTATTTTTCTTTTTTTAGAATATCCTGCAATACTCTCTGTAGAGTTGAATTGGTGGTTGCAAACTCCCCCAGTTCCTCTTTATCCTGGAAGCACCTTGTTTTTCCATCAATTTCCAGGGACAGTTGTGCAGGATATCTCAATCTTGGCTGGAGATTATTATCTTTCAAAGCTTGAATTACTTCCCCCCATGCTTTTCATGATTTGATGGTTTGTGCAGAGAAATCTGCTGTAATTTTGATGGGTGTTCCCTTGTAAGTGGTCTGTTTCTTGTCTCTGACAGCTTTTAATATTCTGTTCTTGTACTGAATTTCTGGAATTTTTATTATTATATGCCTGGGTGTTGCTCTGTTTGGGCTGTAGGTAGCCGGGGTCCTGTATGCCTCATACATCTGAGTATCTTTACCTTTTGCTAAATTAGGAAAGTTCTCCTGGATTATTTCTGTGAGTAGCTTTTGTAGTTCATTTGTTTGAGTCCCTACTTCTTCTTTTATGTTCTTAATCCTTAAGTTATGGATCTTCTTATCATCTTCTTGTCTTTGTATTATTGCTGCTTGTTTCTTTGTTATTTTTAAGAAGTTTTTCATTTCATTCTCCCATATTACAAATCTGCCCTCCAGTTCAGATAGTCTGTCTTTAGTTTCTTTCAAGCTGTTATGCCAGTTTTTGATAGACTTCTTAGTTTCTTGGTAGTCCCTTTGAACCTGCTTCATGTATTCTATGCTTTCTCTGTTTTCTCCATCAAACAATTCTCCCCTCTTTTTCTGTTCTTCCATTCTACCATCTGTTTTTTCTTGGGTGGTGCTTAGCATTTCTCTAACTATTCTGCATACTTCTAGCTTCAGGTCATTGATAACTTCATTCCTGAACTGATCTATGAGGCTCTCTATATGGCGCTTTATGTCTATTGGTGCGGTGTCCACTATTACCTGCTTCTCAGAATTGGGGGCCGAGGAGCCTTTCTTGTTGCTGCCTCTTCCCATATTCTCTGTTCCTTATATATGCAAGCTTACATAGGGGGCCCAGCTTCTAACCCTGTCAGCCACAGCCTGATTGAATTGTGCTGGTTAGGTGTTCCCACCCACCGCAGCACACCAGGAAGTTCCAGACCAGGCAGCCTATGCGGGGCCTGCCCCTCCCGGCCACCGTCAGGCTCTGGGATCTGGGTTGGGCTAGCCTACTGGGTCCGCCAGCAGTGTCACGTAGGCTAGGCACTTTTCACCAATCCCGCCTGAGAGGGGGATGTGTGGCTGAAGTTGTCACCGCGCCCTGCTCCTGCAGGACTGCCCAGGCCCAGAATGTCCTCCGCTGGAGTCAAACTGTGGTAGAGTGTCAGTTTCTTTCACTCACCTCACCACAAGTCAGTGCACGCCTCCCTGCCTGTCCTGTTTTCAACTCCGTTCGCAGATTCCCATTCTCAGAGCTTCCGCGCATCTCTCTCCTTGCCGAGCTGATGTAGAGGCAGCCGCCGCGGGGCCGGAAACCCAACTCGCGGCTTCCAATGGCGCAGGCTCCAGCCTCCACACTGAGGCTTTTCTGTTCCTGTTTTAGCACCAGGACTGCATTCCAAGTTGGTTTCTCTCAGCCCAGTTTGTTCCTGAGTCAGCAGAGCATATCTCTACCGGCTTATGTCTCCTTACTCCGCACCCTTCCTGACTTCTGAGCTGAGTCTTTCAGAGAGTCTCCATAGTAGCTGTTATCTGTCCGCCATGTTCTCCCAGAAGTCTCATAACTAATAATTTTGAAACTTAAATCATAGGAACAAAATCTGCAGTTATGAAACAGAACCAATCATAAGTTGGGAGTGTATATGCAAAGTGTTTTCCCTTGTTAGAGTGGTTTTACCCTGTTGTAAGGAAATTTAAGAAGAATATTGGTTAAAACAAGAATAACTAAAAAGAAATAAAGTAGAAGCAAGTATGGAGCACAAAGAATGATCACACATGCTTTGGGAAACTAGAAAAGAGGGCAGAAGAAAAAGAATAAAGGCTTCAGCAAGGGGTTATTGAAGTTAACCAGAAAAATTAGAAAGCTTAGTTACTCATATGAAAATATGATTAATCCTAGAGAGGTAAATTGAGGAAAAGGGAAAGAAGAAAAATAAATCAAGACATAACTATAGGAAAAAGACAAAACGAATGGAAGAGGAAAAGGAAACAAACTAGCAAAGAAAGAATAAAAATAAAATAATCTAAACTACAAAGTTCCTCTGGTGATTACCAAGAGCTAGACTGCTTGCTGGACATCACTGCCAAGCCTGCCACAGAGTTTGTGCTGGGTTCAAGGCTGATCTCAGCCTCCAGGTGTGGGAGCCTGGGGCCAGAGTCTTCAGCCAATACTTACCACATGTCCTTTAGAAGCATGTTTCCTTACCTTGTTTTTCTCAGTGTCTGTCTCCCCATTGGTGTGCTGTTTTCAGTCCCATGCAAAATGGGTTCAGTCCCATGCAACATGGGCTCCTCTTGGTCCTTGTTCAGCCTTCTGTGCTCCTCTTCCACTGGCAAGTGTCTGTCCTCTCAGGTTATTTGTTGCAGGGTGGGATGGGATTCTTTATGATCCTCTTCTTCTGACTTTGCTAGCTAAGGCTATTCATTCCCAATTACTCCTTTCTTAAGAAGGGAGTGCTATTTTCCCACTTGCTATTCTACAGGGTCTGTAGCCACTGCCACCTACCTCCACTGTAGTGTGTAACTTAATTGGTGAGGAAGGGTTTGTTGTTGAGTGCCTTTATGTTCCTGCCCCCAGGGTGGAGATTGCTCAAAACTGCACCATTCCACAGGTCATGGCTGTTTAATATCTCCCACATCTATCTAATCACAGGTCAGAAGAGGTGTTAGATGTCTGATTTACTACAAACCCCTGTAGTCCTTAATTTGTTACTAGAGGTTCCAGTTAGCTCTCTGGTGAACAAAAGGAAAGGGAAGAAAAGAAAAGGAAAAATGAAAAAAGGAAAAGAAAGGAAAGAGAAAAATGAAAAAAGAAAAACTGGTTGGGGAGCAGAGAGAGAGCAGTTCACCCACTCCTGTGAGTCTGTGGAATTCACTTCTTGGCATACTTTGTTTGGGGGAAGGCAGAAGAGACATGGGACCTTATACCCCAAATCTATCCTATATTGCTTGATTTAACCACACTATTTTAGTATATCCAGTTTTTTTTTTCTTCTTTTAATAGTCCAAGTATGGTGGGAAGTCATTCTGATCTGGCAACCCATTAACAGCTGAGTGGGCTGCCTGTGTTTTTAGTTGAATTTTTTTTAGTAGCTCTAAAGAAGGCTATTCCTGTCTTTAGTCATGTTATCTCCTTTTCCTGATACAAGGTAAATGATTTCAATATTCAACTAGAAACATAGGTAACTGGAAGAAAGGGGAACCTGACATCTATCTAAAGTAAGAGACTCATAAATTAAGTAAAATATGGATAAAGACTTAATAAAATGGCCAGGCAGCCCACTTGGCCCTTGGTTGGTTGCCAGATCAGAATGACTGCCCACCATACTTGGAATACTAAAAGAAAAACATGGATATACTAAAGTAGTGTGGTTAAATCAAGCCATGTAAGACCACACCAGGTGAACCTGTTTACTCCATAGCACTCAGGGTAGCCAGAATTGAGTTCTAGATACACCATTCCCAATTTAAGCGTGGAATTCAGATGCACCAGTAGGTATTGAAGTAATAGATCAATACCACTGTGAACATTAGAGGAATTAAAACTTCTTTTCATGAAACATTGTCAGGCCCCCAGGAGATAAGTGATGATAGGTAAAGTGTTTTAACTCTTCCTGTTCTACCCAATCCTACTTTGGGGAATTTTTATTTTATTCCCTTTTATGTAATTCAGCATGCTTGCTCCCAAAAGGAATTGCTAAAGATTTCTCAATTATGTGAGACATTACATTATGTCTTACATTCAAATCTCTTCTCACCCCTTCTGCCCTTCTGGTGCCTATCAGCATCTCCTGGTGCCAGAAATTTCTTTAATTGAACAGCAAGGAAATTAGTCATATTTTCTAGATATGCCCTCAAGGAAACACTGACCCCACAATCCTGTTAATAGCTTTGCCTTAGTCCCTTGAACAGATTTCTACTGCCAGTATACCCTAGCCTCAATTTTTATCTTTAATCAGTACAATAGCAAACTGCTAGAGGTTAAGATAAAATTAGGGTAACACATGCAGTTGAGTTGTGCAGAAATGCTTCCCTTTGCATTCAGTCACAAAAAAGGAGCTTCTTGGGTAATACAGTTATCACCTAAATTCTGTAACATTATCTTATGTTATTAATACAGCACCTGACTGTACCAAAAAGAAAATAGAAACTTTTATGGAAGAGCTGTCTGGGGGATTGGGCATTGGCTCCTGCAGTATCAAAATTCTGGTACTCTAATGCAAAGAGTTCAGAGACTTACTCATCTCTATTGCCAGGGAATAATTACATGAACACCTGCCATACACTTAAGAGATCTTTTAAACTGTCCCTCCTTATATGCTAAAGTACCAGTATTGTCATTACTTGGGATATTTGCAACCACTCTCTCTATGCCTCTCACCCTGGAAACATTCTTTCGAATTCCCATAGAAATATCTACATAGAAATCAATTGGGGTTACCAAAGATTTATTTATCTAATACTGTTCTAATATAGGGTATCTTGGGGGGGCATTGACAGCAAATGAAACATTCTATTCCCTGGAACCCTCAAAGCCCGCTCCCTTGAGAAAATGGGATTACATATCCTGTGCAGCACATATTTACATGTATAAATAGAAAGGAACTATAAATATAGGAACTCCATAGGAATATAAAGGAACTATAAACCCTATAAATAGAAAGGAACTTATATTGTGGTAGCTTATATCGGAACTTATATTGGAAAATTAAGTTACTAAATGCCGAGGAAAATGTCTTTTCAGGCCAGATCCTCAACTTAGGATCCTTCTTAGGGCAGTCTCTACAACTGCTCTAATCATTAAAAAAATACATCTAGTATGTCCTCTATGAAGGATTGGAGAAATGAAATTGTGGCAGACATGCATATGATAACCCTATACTAGAGAGAATAAGTACAGGACATACAATTGATAGGGGATTCATTTGATCTACAGTCCTATCAGAAAATAGGCAGTTAGAGAAGCCTAACAATAGGGTCAACACAATAAAAGCACTAATTCAAGCAACAGATTAATCAAGCAGCAGGTTAAACAAGCAGATGGTTATGCATGAACAAAAGGTAAAATGTAGGGATGAGAACAGAGAGATAAGACCTCTTTCCTCTAGGAAGAATATCCTTATTCAGGAAGTGCTAAGGTAGCTAACATCTTTAGCAGCAATTCTGTTTCCAGATCCTGGATTTCAAACTGGACCTTGAGAAACAAATGCAAGATAATCAGTTTTCTTTTGAATTATTTTGAACTCAAGTCCCTTTCTGGGCTCTGTCTATGCATATAAGATCAGGACAGAGATCTTCATTTGAACTTCCATTTGTATTATTCCATGATAAATATCTATCACAAACTTCCTCTTATTATTTCCAAAAAAACTTTTATAATTTCTTCCTTGGCTTGAAAAATTTCATTTTTCATAATTTGTGGAACTATAAATGTTGGTTTGTACAGATATTATGGTAACATCTCCATAGCCTAAGCTCTCTGCTGCTTAAAATTCTCTGATGGTCTGTGACTAACCCTCTCTCTGTCTATGACTATCTCTTGTCTCTGTCTCCCACCAACTTATTGCATCAGGGTGTCACCAGGGATCTTGAGTTGTGGCTGTTCTCTGACTTCTAATTTATGAAATAACTTTGTCTCAAACAATACACCTCTTGAGATGTTTCCTGGTTATGCCATTTCATGATTTGGCAGATGCTACAGTAGATTTCTTCTTCAAAGCCATGAAGTAAGGATGACATTTATGTTAAAGCCCCACAATTGAATTTACAGCTTGCAATACCATGGGTTTCTCTTGCTACTAAGGCATCCTGCTCTCTCTGAAATTAACTTGTGCTTTCAGATTTGGGTTGCTCTCCATTGAAGAACCAAGGCTGGCTTTATGGACTATTTCATACTAACCTCTGTTGTATTTTTCTTTCTTCATGCCTTTTAACTTTTCTGTCCTCTGTATATTGATTTGTAGACTTCTGTCTCATTTTTCAACCTAGGAATAGTTTCTCCTTTTGAACTGTTAACTTTTCTCATTAGGAGATTGATTTGAAGGATACTTCTAGTCCACCAGCTTACTCAGAACTCTTAAATTGTCTTTATTTTAAAAGGAAATTCAATTCCTATTTCATTTCAATAGGAATGTTTTTGTTTTCTTTGGTTTCTTGGATCACTTTATAGTCAAACAATTTGATCTAGGATGACTTTTGTTTCCCATACTTACAGTGTGCTTTAGGGTAGATCATTTGGGTTACATGTCATCAGCTCAGCTCCTAAAGAGATTGAAGACTCAGTACTGAAGCTCCACTAAAATCCTTAAAAGCTTGAATTTCCCAGTTTGGAAATAACCCATGAATATTATCACATATAGATACTGGGTAAATAAAACTACCCTGATTCCACAAAGAGGGGACAGTGGAAGGTCTGAATTAGGTGCCTTCTTGAGCTCCATCCTATATACTTTTCCTGCTGCCTAATTTTAACCTGTATTTTTTTAGCAGCAATAAATGGTAACTGTAAGCCTAAAAATATGTTCTGTATTTCTAGCAAATTATTGAACTCAGGTGATTTTGGAGATTTCTGGATTTCCAGTTGGTCTCAGAAATAAGTGAAGTCTTGGGGATTTCTGAGATCGACATTAGCATCAAAGGGATAGTGGTTCAAGAAATCCAGATTTGAATGCCACTTACAGAACTGCTATAGATACACTATCAAGGTCATTCTTTTATTCCTCTTAATGGATATTTGTCATTTTCCTTGCTACTGTCATTGAGATATTGTTCAATATTTAAAATTCTGGGTGTAAGCATCTTTTGATTTTAGGTTTGTAGAAAAAGTCTTGTGCTGGGGATTTAGATCAGTGGTGTAAGTGCCTGCCTTGCGCTTGATCCCCCGTTAAAGTCTTAACAAGTTGCTTTGATCTTTTGGATTTTTTTTTTTTTTTGCAACAGAGTATCACTATGTAGTTCAGGCAGACCTTGAACTCATTACATAGCCTATGTTGGCCTTGACCTCATGGCCATCCTTTTGCCTCAGATTTACCAGTGCTATGATTACAGGTGTGCATCACCATACCCAATCTGTTTTGACATTTTTGGGAAAATGTTGATGTCTGTCTTTTTCTAAGACCCACAGAATGAAAGTCCGTCAAATATAAGTTGAATTTGTATGCCAAACACCTCATGAGTGTTCTATTAAATTAAAAAAAAAAGTATTGTTAATAGAATGAAAGATGGCCATTTATGGATGATTACTCATAATTTCTTAATTTTTTGATCATTAAAACGAGAGAATTTTTTTGTATCTGCTTATTGAATTCCCAATATAATCCCAATAGTGAGTCCTTATAATATTGTAATCCATGTATTATATATTATAATCTAATTATACTGATCCTTTTTCAGTCTACATAATCTCAAAAGTTATATTTGTAATCTCATAGGAACGTTATTGTCAAGTTAATTCCAATCTACCACATGCAGTGCAACACACAGGAAGAGTAAAGACACTAAGAGATATTCAAAATTATGGGCAGTCAAGGAGTCCTAAGTCTGATCTAAGTGAGGATATATGGGCAAGGGTCTCTCCCAGAATTTATTATCTGATGAAGAAGGGTGTGGTTCAAAGACTAGTGACAGGGCAATGGGAATTATGTGAGTAACAAGAGCTGGCTAGCCAGGTAGGGAGAAAAGCATCTGCAATATGCAAGGAAAATGAAATGCTGAAGGACCAGTTTGCATAACTCAATTGGGATAGTCTTTGAATAGTTTTAGGAAGATGTTGCTTCAGTTTTTGAGATGTAAAATTTGTGCCCTGGGGAGTCATATCCTCTTACTTGAGGCTCATATCCAGCTGACATTCCTAGAGCTGAGTAGCTCTGCCATCCCTCTATGTTCAACCATTTAACAGAGAACACAATGGGAGGAAAGAGGAAAATGTCCATTGGCCTTAAAGATTACACATCAGTGCATCGGCTA
This sequence comes from Cavia porcellus, assembly GCF_034190915.1. NCBI lineage: Eukaryota > Metazoa > Chordata > Mammalia > Rodentia > Caviidae > Cavia > Cavia porcellus. Next base: position 34,450,652 of record NW_026947486.1, on the reverse strand, counting down.
GCCTTATTTGCATTGCTTATAACCAGTTGATGGGAGAAGGAAATGCCATAACCAGCTCTAGGCATGTCAGTGCATGGAAACAAGACTCAATTTAGTTAATGCTGAAGCAACTGTTTTGCTGAATGCAAAGGGAGAGCCGCTCAAATTGTCTCCTACATCTGCTGAGGTGTGAATTTTAATCTGTTGTTTCTAATATTATTCCATATCTGGTTTTGATGGCCTTCTGGGCTTATGGGATACTTAAATTTTTGTACTATCTTGAAGTTGAATGAGACATATGTTATGGCTTTGATCTATATGTTTCTCAGTGGTCTCATGTATGCAGAGGTAGCGCTTTTGGGAGGTGATAGAATTATGGGGCATTATAGCTGACTTGCTGGTTGGTGGGGTCTGATCAGGTGAGCAAGTTGCTGAAGGCATGACCTGGGAGGGTGTATCTCCCTCTCTAGCTTCTCCCTGTGTTCTGTATTCTGGATGCCCAGCTTTCCTTTACCCAGGCCCTTTTACCATACACTTTCTATGTTTGAGCCTGATGATCATGGACTGAAATTTCTGAAACATAAGCCAAAATAAACCTCTCCTCCTTTAATTTTTTGGCAGCAGATATTGAGTCCCAGCAATAAGGAAAGTAAGAATATGTAAGAGTATTTCTGGGCCTTTTAGGCTGTAACTAAAAGTAAGGCTAGAGAATTTATCAGTGTTCTTTCTGCTGTTACGGAGATTATGAAAATAGATGCTGAGATGGAGGATGGATGAAGTGGAAGTGACTCACAACTGTCCCCAAGAGCCATCTGGACTCACAGCAGGGACCTGCATGAACAACAAATAAGCCCGTGAATTTTGGGGAATATCATTACTATAACTTGTAAACTTATATTGACTGAAAAACAGATTTTCCTCAATCACTTCATCTCTGAATACCTTCACACTCACTCTTCACTGTTAGAGCCCATGCTTATATGTCCTCACTACTCTCTGAGTAATTTGTGAGGCTGAGAAAGTATTTTAGTCATCTCAGTATCCTTAATGCAGTATAGCACAAACCCTGGCCCAGAGTGGGTACAAAGGATATGTAGCCTTCATCTAAGTCATCTGACAGTAGGACTGTGGGGAGGCTGTTGTTCAAAATGAATTTTGCTTGGTCTAGGATCCTACTCTAGATGACATGCTGGTGGAGGTTTCTAATGGGTGGGGCTAAGTACAAGCAACAGTGGCTTTTGAAGACTGCAAAACCATTCTACGCCTATGTGCCACCCCTATTCCTTCTTTCTCCCAACTAGCTGAAAAAAGTGTCTATGTGATGCCCTTAGCCCACTGGAGAAAGCAGCCATAGTCATGACAGAAGTGGAAAATAGAAGTGGGACAGTACATCTGGGACATAAATTTTACCTTCAAACATTCTTGTATATAGAGGGCCTACTCCAACCTCTTCATGGTCCAGAGGAGTTTGTATTTGTAATCTCAGGGAAAAGTTAGTGAGTAAATTTCAATCTACCACTTCCAGTGCAATCCTCAGCAAGAATAAAGAGACCAACACACGTCTGCAGTTGTGAGGAACCAAGAGGATCCTAAATCTTAGAAAAATAGCTAACTGAAACAGAAACCCAGGACCCAGGACCAAACCCTGGTTTTATTAATTTACGAAGAGGGAAGTGGTTTGGGGTTGAGTGACTTTGAGAATGGAAACACGTACATGACTACTGTGCACTGGGCTGAGTAGGGGACATAGTAGCACTTCTGCAATATGAAGAAAGAGGTATGCAGAAAGAATACTGGATTCTGGTATCATATAGTCCTCAAGTTTGGAGGAATCTGCATAACATAGTTTAAGGAAGTATTTTATGTTTTTGGTTGTTTGCCTTAGTTTTGATGTCTGGCTTTCCTGCCCTATGACATCATGTTTTTTTTTTTTTTTTTTTTTTTTTTTTGTTTTTTTTTTTTTTTTTTTTTTTTTTATCAAGCTGATAGCATGGCATCTCTTGACCTAGCTCTCACTTAGTATTAAAGAGCTATAGGTGGGGCATCACTGACCTGTCATATTGCTTCCAAGTCACTGGCATCAGTACCTGGCTAGACCCATTTGCATTGCTTAAATCCATTGAGGGGCTAGAGTATTTTCTTACCCAGCTCTGTAAATGTCAGTACACAGAATTAGGGCAAGGGTTAGCCAAAACGGAGACAAATGGTCTTCTTTCAGCAGGGAGAGATGTTCTGGTACTCATCCACACTTCTCCAACTGTGTTACAAACAGAACTAGTTTAATATACCTATGGGAATGTTGGACTATTGTCCTGAAGGTAGCAGAATTTAGAAGTATAGTGGGAAATCTCAATTTATAATCTCGGAGTTTGAAAGTAAAGTCTTGGACAAGCAAGATCTATCTTGTCGGCCCTATATTTTTGTCAGGACAGAAGCTTCTGGGAGCCTGGGTGAGCAGGTCAATATGAATAAAGAAATCAGCCAAATTCACTATGCACCACAGTGGGGGCTTCAGTGACTAAAGTCAGCCAAAGTTGACACCAAAGACTTTTGTCCTTTTTCCACTTATTCTTGGTACTAGAGACAAAAGGATCTGTGGTTGCAGTTTCCTGTTAGAAATCCAGTTTAGATAATCTAAGAAATAGAATTACAAAGAATTACACAGAAAATGACATACATTCACACTATTTTGTTTTGCCTCTCCTTATCCCAGCAACACCCAGAGCAGCAGCTCTAAAGACAGTTTCTCTAGGAGTGGAGGATGGGTGAGGAACACTGAGAACCTAGGTAACACTGGCTAATCTTTGATATCCATTATTCTTCTCTTATGTTAAATGCAATTAACAGACATCACCAAATATTTGTCAGGACTAAACAGGGCCTTTTTGGTAAGGTCATTTCAATATGATGAGTCACTTTAGGCAAGCCTTAAGTCTCTTCCCACACACCAGCAGATTTTCTAGTATAGGGAAAAGCTAAGTTCCATTTGTTCTAGGTGGAAGCCAACTCTGTAAGCTGCAAAAAAAAAAAAAAAAAAACAAAAACAAAAACAAAAACAAAAACAACAAAAAAAACCCCAAACAAACAAACAAAAAAAAAAACCCTCTTTATTCTAGATATGGCCAACTTGATACACAGATGCTTATTTCTACCACTAATCCCCAGCAAATTCTGAGGAAAGCATATTGAGAAGATGTCATCTAAAACACAATGACCTTGCTCTGATGTAAGGTCCTGCTATAGTTCAAGGCCTTGTGACCTTCCCCTGATTAGCATCATCATCCTAGGACTCTTAAAAATTATACTTTAAACTCACTTATCTTTAGTTGGGGGAAGAAACATTAATTAATGAAAGAAAATTAGAAACTTAGTAGAGAAGCAATCAGGGAATATATGGTGCTTTGTAATAAAATTAAGGGCAGGAAGGAGGTACATATGTTTAGCAGATAACTTCGTAAAGTCATCCTTTATGATAAGAAATATGGATTTATTATGTAGATTATATTGGGACTTGAAATAATTCTTTTGGTGATATGTTTGATTTTAAGGTACCTTAGGAGATAAATGGTCATATCCTAGAGTGTAAGACCTCTATTATTTGTCATCCTGCCTTTAACGCCTTTGGAATGTAGTCAGGAAAGACTCAGACCAGATACTATTCTTGGGCTCTGCAGGAGGTAACTGATATTTGCTCCTGGAATCTGGGTAACCTGGAAATTGATAGGAAGAAGAAAAGTCTGCTGACAGTTGAACCCTGCTGATTTTGGTGGGGAGAGATGGCAGACCCCAGGGAAAAGGGAAAGGATGGTAACAGAGAGGAAGGGGCTAGATGAGGAGAGCCATAACATGGAGAAATGGAAAGGTTAGTGAAGAAAGCTTAATAGCATATTCTCCACAGTGTTGCATGAGAGCTCAGAGCCCTTACTCTAGCCCTGAAGCATAATATCTGACCCTCCCTGCTTTGCAGCTTAAAACAATTATCTGGATTCTTTTAATATGTAAGCACTTTATTGAGTTTAGTGTTTAGTTGCTTTGTAGAAAGGCAAGTGAGGCAGTGCCAGAACAGATCCACTAGTAGATCCCTGAGAGATAGCGTAAAGGTAACATATAGGGGTCTATGTGCATCAGGTAATACTGTAATGAAAGAAACAGCAAAAGCCACTCCATCAATTTTGAAGATGATATAAAGTATATACCTCTGGGAAAGCAGGACCAAAAGCTGTAGGAAGTAAACTAGAATGAAAGATTCCTAAGAGATATGGTCTTTGGCTGGAAGGCAGCGTTCAAATTCTCACGAATGCCCAGGTTAAGTATTGGACTTGCAGCTGCAACAAAAAGGAGCAAGCTCAGGAATGTTTCTTTAAACTTTGTTAAAGTACCAGGTGAAATCAAAGACAGTCCCATTCATAAAGGCATTCCTAGCTACAAATTGTCCCTGGTTATATGTTAAAATTGTTATTTTGATTTACTCTTCCAGAAAGGACATGTAAGGTCACAGAAAGCCTATGGGACACCTAAGAATAGATAAGTAAGCCACAATTGGAGTAAGTTGCCCTGCACAAACAAAATTTTCCACTTGCAAACTGATAAAACACACACACACACGCACACACGTACACATGCATGCACACACACACACACAAATGACACGAACCTGTGCCTAAAGGTGTCTTTTTTACTTTTTATTGAACTCCATAAGTATCTTCATAAGGCTTTGTGTCATTACAACATCTTTTTTTTGTTGTTAAACAGTTTTTAAAACAGACAACTCTTACACTTGTTTAAGAGGGTCAAACAGTCAAACAGTAGAAACAAAGAATAAATTGCCAAATGCAGAGCAGTAGGGGTAATCAAAATCACTGTTGCCCATCTATCAATCCCAGCCCACCCGACCCCAAAGTACTAAAAAATATCACTATCTGGCTTCACATTAGAATTGTCAGAACTCTCTTGTTGGTATCCTTAATAGATATATTAAAGATATAGACATACAGAGAGAAAAAGGAGAGAGAGAAAAAAGTTTTATTTCTGTGTTAGGACTTCCTCATAGTGGGCCCCCATAGAACATACTACCAATTTGAAGAGCGAATCCAGGCCTCAATGAATCAAGGAAAAGGGAGTTCAGGACCATGTAGAAACAGAATTATAAAATTCTTGAGGACAGCATTGCTATGCGGACAAAATATGTTTAGATACTGAGCCCAGGTAATTAATAGATTCCCTGGCTCCCTTTTGGGCTACTGACTACCGGTCTGCTTTTCTACTATGTAGGGGCATTCCAATCAATGGAGAGCTAAATTCTTATTTTCACAAGTTATTGGCATTTCATCAGGTCATTGGGTTATATAAAGGAGAAGGGGGGAGTGATATCCCTGGATCCTGGAGCCCCAGGGGTAAAGATCCCAGGAAGGGGAAGTAGATGAGAAGACCTGGATAAGAGATGCTTTAAGCCCAAGGACTTATTCAAGTGTCCCCTCCTGTGTGCCTCCAAACCTAGGGAAACGAAAAAGCCAAACTGAATGGAATAGTAGAAAGTAGGAAAAAGAATATAATAGAGAGGCCTGCATAGAAACTGTAACACACTCTGTTTGACAGGGAGTACATTTTAGCCTGCATAATTGGGGACAAAGTTCCTTATCCAGGAGGTTTAAGTAGCTAGGTTGAAGTAGCTAGGTTACGTGCTAGACAGTGGTGGGCAGACCTGAGCCTTAGTTCTCTACTCAGATCAGGCTTGTCCTTGCCTTAGCTCTATAATTCTGATTTGTTGTGGTAGAATTGAAACTTCAAAAGCTTGTAATTTGATTCCCACAGGAGAAAGCGTGCCAGGGTAGGGAAGGCTTGGTCTGGGTCAGGAAGCACAAAGCAGTAACCAAACCAGATATGCTGAAGCCTTCATGGGACTATGGTGACTGCTTGGTAAACTGGGGTCCTTTCATGCTGATATCTTCTTCCATAGGATTCAGGACAGAGTCATAATCTTGATTCTTGGCTAGAGTGGCTTTCCATAGCAGGGCCCATCCTCACACTTTTATATCAAATTTCTTGCTATTCAGGGTCTAACCAAACAAAGGGCCATGCAGAGACGATAAACAAGTATTCTTGTACTCATTGGGATCTTGATTCTTTGTGGGAAAAATTAGTGGAAAGCCTGCCCAAAATAATCCTGAGTATAGCATCTCTGCCCCAGATCCTTTGTCTAGAGGAAAATGTGCCCCGGGGCCCAACACTTACTGGCCACAAATGTTTTTGAATAGGTGGATTTTAGAAATAAAGCCATCTTCCAGTGCAAGAGCTGCTTTAACTATGCCAATATCAGCATTTCTCCTGTGGCAGGAGAGCAAGAGAAAGAAGATGACAGAGAAAAAGAAAGGAAGGGTCCAGGGAAGATTGTCCATGCAATCTGCTCACAATAGAGATGATTCACACAATTAGAGTGGTAGAAACTGCAGGTACAGTAACTTAGATCAAGGCTGCCTTTTCCCACACCTATTTTACTGTCACTGTTGGACTTTGTCCAGGTCAATAATTTGAAGGCAGCTGATGATCTTGGTCAGGTGGGTTCTGTTCTGAACCTCTCAATAGACTCCTATCAACGCTGCCTTAAAAGTCTGCAAATGAGGGCAGAGGTGACTAGAACACTGAACTGCTTGCTGTAGGGAGCCCTGCCTTATGTCTGCTTGGTACTTGGGGAAGGGCCAGAGATAAACTTCTTCCATAGAAGTCAGAGTCTCAGCCTCTGCTTCCAATTTAGACCTTCTGATAGGCTAAGGAAGGCAGGCCTAAGAGGAGATTAATAACAAGAAGAGTCTGAAGAGAGTAATTGGCTCAAACTAACACCCAGATGCAAAACTTCAATGACCCAAAAATGCTGCAACATGAGACTCCCAAGTGTTAGAAGAAATACTCCAAATGAAAACAGTTCCTGAACAGAACTCTTTTATCATCATAATACTCTGACACTCCTTTGTTTCTGTTTGGTTTGATATCCTTCCTCAACACCTAAAATACAGGGAAAGCAATAGAAATACTAAGCAGTTATGTCACATGGCATTAAGGAACATGTCCTGACTAGCAGGACTGTAGACAGAGGATGCCACATAAAAGCTGCTTTAGGGAAACTGAAGGGCTACAGGAACATTCACACATGATTGGCTGAAAGAGAGGAGATGAGGATCCTCCCTTTCCTCAGTGAAAAGTAAAACCCCAAACCTATCACATCAAATTAAAATCAAAATCATCTGCATCTCTATTATCATGAAAGAAGAAAACCAATACAAATGCACCTAGATAATAATGAAAAGTTAATGAATCATTCACAGAGGAGCTAAGAGAGTATTTTAACAAGAAAAGAAACAATAGAAATGTCAACTTCTGAAAGAAAAGGGATAGGGAACAGGGCAGGAACTGAAAAGTTTTAAGAAGGGGTCACCTTTGGAAGTCATTGGTACCTTTTTCTACCACTTAAAGATTTCACAACCCAAAAACAACAGAAAACGTTTTTGGTCCTTGTGTGTGTGTGTGTGTGTGTGTGTGTGTGGTATGTGTACCTGTGTACATGCATGCCCACACAAGCGTGTATATGTGTGTATACTCAAAGGTCTGTGTGTATACATATGTCTACATATATCTATATATATATATATGTATATACACACACACATATATATTTTCAACAGTGTTTCTCCGAAAAAATTCCATCTATAAATATAATTTTATTTAGTTTATTTTAAAATTATCTGCCTCCCTGTAGGTATTATTTTTTGAATGGGGTTAACCTGCTGAAGTTTTGCCAGAATGGTGACTGGCTACGCTTGGGTTCAGTGAACTCAAAGACTTGAGACTGAGCGATGCCATCGGGGACCAGGTACTGGCCTTGGTTTAACGGGTCCTGTGGTGGTGGGTAAGAAGGAGGAACTGAGCGAGCAGAGTTGACACCTGTAAAAAGGAGACCAAAGAGAAAGGATATAAGTTAAGTACCAAGAGGGTTTTCAAAACATTTAGTGAACTTCTAGGTAGAAAATTCAAGACAGACTGGTTTAGAGTTTGAGCTGGTGTAGATTGAGCATTTCTCATAGGCATATCGAAAGGCCCTGAAAGAAAAACTTCCTTAGATTAAAAAAGTTTCATATTTCCAAACACTTCATAATTCAGCATTTTGACTTAGGGATGTTCAATCAGGAAAATCTACGCAAATATATCCAAATCTGAGAAACCCCGAAATTTGAAGTTCTAAGCAATTCAGATAAGGGATGTTCAAATCTATATTGCAAACCATTTTTCTCTAACAGATTTTGAAGTGGCATGGCTCTTACTGAAATGTCACACTCTTTTCCACCTAATCAGTATTACTTGGAAATTTAGGATGTTTTTTATCAGCTGTTTCACAGATGAGGATACTGAGACCTAGAGATAAAAGTCATATCTCAGGTTCCATGGTAAGTTAGTGACAAAGCAAGAGCTAGAACCCACATTCAATGACTTTTCAATCAAAGCTCTTTCAAAGAAAGCATAATTCTTTAGGCTGATTTTGGTTCTGCAAATAACTCAACAAGCTCCATTTAATTTCAAAAGTGTTTGGTTTTCTCCCTCTCCCACAACCCTAGAAGTGTCAAGAATCTGGTGAGGTGGTGAAGAACTATTGATTTCAGGGCAAGTCTTTTTTTTTTTTTTTTTGTCTTTTTTGAGACAGGGTCTCGCTAATACAGTTCAGGCTGGCCTTGAGCTCACTTTGTAGCCCAGGCTGGTCTGGGACTCACAGCAATCCTCCCACCTCAGCCTCCTGAGTGCTGGGATTACAGGCAAGAGCCACCATGCCAGGCTGATTTCAGGGCAAGTCTTAAGGTGGAAACCTTTTTTTTTAAGCATATAAGGCACAAGTGATTTAATGTTCTGCATTATATGAAGAGTGATAAATCTATAATTATTAAGGAATTGTCATTGGTAGTTGAAGAAGAAAGCAAATACATCAGCAGAATACATGATTCATGAAATTTGGGACCTTTCAAGGAGAACAGCTCCAATAACATTAAGATTAAAAACTTCTTTGACTTTTTGGCTGGTTTGAAGTCATTAAGAGAGAATTGCAGGAACCAGGATACAGGTGAGGGCTGAGGTCAAAGTTCATTTTTGATCTATATTCAAAGTAGAATAGGATGAGACATACAACATGTGATTCAGATATGAAAAAAGGTCTCTCTGATGCTTCTAAATACTTTTCTCATCTGCCAGCCAATGTCTGAAATTCCAACATTAGAGCTTCTTTGCTTTTCATGGTTTGATCCAATTATGCTGGAGGCAATATTGTATGAAGCCATTATCAGCCATTGGCACCTTAGTGAGAAGGATCTGATTCTTTTTTTTTTTTAATTTTATTTTTATTTTATTTTTTATTTAAAGAAAAGGGAACGAAAAAAATACATGGAGCTAAAAAAAAGGGGTGGAAATAATACAAAATTACAGACAAACAAAAGGTAAGAAATTGCCGGTTGATAAGTTACACATTGTCATCTTCGAAATAGGTGTTCAGGTTATAGAATTAAAGTATTTAGAATGACATTCAAAACGTGACCCTACAAACCATTCTGCTCTATGATCGAACAAAAGCTCAGTAATATGATTATCAGTCCTACACATTTGTTTTACATCTCAAAGAGGGTAAGATTAAACATATCAAAACAGAACAGAACATTAAAAAAAAAAAAAAAACAATTTAAAGAAATACAGATTTCAAAGCAAGTCCACTGGAGATCTTCATTATCTAACTGTCTCTAGCTTCTTACAAATAGTTGTCCCTATCTTCACCCACTTTATATACTTATTGCATATTATAGAACTAATCAAATCATTACAGGATGATGAAGTCTTTTTAGGTCCTCAAGTTCCAAATTAGGGAAGATAATAGCAACTACCATCGCATCTCTTATTCTCTTTGTGATAGCCGTCCCCATCTCTGCATATGCTGAAGTTGAACTGAAGAAACCAGTCTAATGTCATTCTAATCAGCAAACAATAGATTTTCTAAGAGCCAGTTTTGAAAGAGCAAGTATCAGAAAGACGAAAGTATGCCATTTGACAATATGAAGATATAATGGAAGGAGGTCCATGTCATCAATATTTTATTTTGTTCTTTAAGAACACCTCTACCTAACCCTGGATCCTGAGCACATATTCTATAGTTGTACATTCAATACCAAGGTCAATTTTTATTTAGCTTCCATATAGAGTGTGGGTTTAGGTGGAGGATTTTTTTCCTCATGAAAGTCCAATTGCTTCACCATCTCATTTGCTGAAATGGCCTCTTTCTCTACTGAATTGTATTTATGTCTTTGTCAGAAATTAGACGTATTTGTGTAGGACTATTTCTGAGTTCTGTTCCATGATCCAATATGTGGTTCATTCTACCAAAATCACAGTGATTTGGATAGCTACATAATACTGAGATTGCACAAATTGACCCCATTTTCTTTTGCAGAACTATTTCACTAATTATGGGGGATCCATTTAATTTTGAGCTGGCCCTAAAGCTTTTAGAGGTGGAACCTGTGCTCATGGCACTGGGTAGCTCTGTGTTTACAAACTCAATTGGGTTGGTGGACCAGGAATTAGTATCTTAGTTCTAAAATAATTCTTACAGAATTCTTAAAAGTAAGGCAGTGTGAAAGAAAAAGGTAAAGTGAAAAGGCCTTTCATAAAACTACACTGGCTTTTCTCTGCTGTTTTCCCAGCCAGGCATCCTCTCCCCCAGGGTAGCATTCTGAGTTGACTATGTCACATGGTATTTTAGATACGGTTGGAAGGGGACACCAGAGTAACTACCCAACCCACAACATCTGAATTGGAAAAATTTTAACTAAGCCCCTCCCATCATTTCTAGGGGCAGTGGCAGGAATAACTAAACTTCCATGGATGTCTGAAAGAATCTCATCAAGCTCTTTCTATGTAGATGCAATAACAACTGAATTACTGTTTGACAACTACTTCCATGAAATAGGATGTTCTTTAAAATCAGAAACAGAAAAGTGAGTTCTTTATTCCCTACAAGAGTCATTAACAAGACTATGATTTAGAGAGAAGAATGTAGTAGTGAGCCTAGAGTCAAACTGATTTTGATTCACAGTCACTTACCTATGAAGTTTCAGTTTTTTAAGCTTAAAAGTGGGGCTAATATTGCCTATCTTTTTATGATTATCATAAAGATGAAATTAAAGAACATATAAAAGGAGATCAACACTAGATAGACATTGTAGTAAACACAAAGTAACATCTGCTTTTTGTTCAGCTGAGTACTTTAGTTTTGTTCTGGTTCACATAAAAGAGAAAATAATGCTTTATTTTATATTAAATTGACTCACTATGTATTTTACATACTTCAGTTTACGGTTTCAAGAAATATAAAGGCTTTCTAAATCTTCTGTTTTGGTTCAGTTTGAGGCTCTCCGTTCTGATTGGTGTCTTCTGATTTGGCAAGAGGCCTCAAACTAGTGAAACATAGCTGAACATACATATATCTTTATATTTATACTTACTGAATAAATTATACATTTATGGTTTTTTGTCTCTAAATTATTAAAAACATTTCCCTAATTTGAAATAAAGAGAAAAAAATGGTTTTATTTTTTTCTTATACACAATGAGCTATCTTTGGACACAGCTACTCAATACCATTCATTCTTGAGCAGTAAGCCTTTATGACCATTTACTTACTGTTTTCACGAACACCTAGGGAAATGGGAACTATATCCAAGTGAACACTTAGCACAGAAAGGATCCAGGAAGTATAAAAGCACTTATGGCTTCCTAGACTCACATAGAAAGTAAGTGGAGTTGAAGGGATAAAAGCAAGATTTACCTTTTTGTTTTGGAACTTTTCTCACAGTCATTGCAGCCTGCCTCTTCTGGTTTTCAGAAATCTCAAAGCCTAAGAAAAGAAAAATATAGGAATTGGTTAGGATAAACATATACTCGTTCTTAATGTATACATTAGTAGAATTTTTCTGGAAGAAGAACTTCCAGAAAAATAGGAAAAGTTTTGAAATACAAGAAGGTCATTTTTCTTGAACCAATAATCTTTTTCTAGGAATTTCACTAAAGAAATTAATTGGAAACTCAGATAAAATCTTAGCTATATTACCTTTGCATATATTATCACTAGTGGGATTGCTGGACCAGAGGCAGTTTGAATTTCAGTTTTTTGAGGAACTTCCATAACATTTTCCATAAAGGCAATACTGATTTATAATCCTACCAATAGTGTGTAAGAATTCTTTTTCATGTGGATTTTATATACACTGGTGTACTATACTACCATAAAGAAGAATAAGCTTGAGACATTTTAAGGTAAATGGATGTACCTTGAGAATATTAAGTGAAATAAATAAGAAACATGTTTAAATATTGCTTTGTTTCTCTTGTGTGAGAAACTAAAAGGGTAAATAATGACCAAAATGGATGATCAATATTGGCCAGTATGAAAAAAATGTTCACATGGGAAGGGGTACAATGGAAGGAGTAGGGGAAAAAGAGGGGAGGGACTAAAAAACAGAATGGAAGCACAACAATAGAAACAAAGTTTTATGAATGGAAAGAGGAGGAAGAATCGAAGGGAAGAAAACCAAATGAGCGAGAAAAAAAAAAAAAAAACAAGAATTAAGATGCGTCCTGTACAAGATTAATGCCCTATAATGAATGTGATCATTATTTATGTAAAAAGTGTAAAAATAAAATACATTTTAAAAAGAATTCTTTTTCTCTACAATCTTGACAGCATTTATTATTTTTCTTTAGATAACAACCATTCAAATTGGGTTGAGTGATACTTCATTGTCATTCTGATTTACATTTCCCTAATTATTAGTGATGTAAAACATACTTCTATGTTTACAGGTCATTTGAAGGTTTCATTTTGAGAAACATCTGTTTGGATGATTAGTCCATTTTTAATTGGATTTTTAATACATTTGAATAAAACATATATTCTGGATATAAATGCCTTGTCAGATGTAGAGTTGGCAAATATTATCACCCATTTGCCTGGCTCTGTTGATTGTTTCTCTTGAAATGCACATGTTTTGGGTTTATGTCAAAGAGACTCTAGTATTCTGTTTATTGCACCATTATTCACAATAACCAGCATATGGAATCAACCTAAATGTCTACCAATGAATGAATGGATAAACAAAATTTAACCTCTATATAATGGAATCCTACTCAGCTATTTAAGAAAGGATAAAATCTGGTTATTTTTGACAAATGGCTAAACCTGGAAGACCTTATATTAAGTAAAAATAATTCAGGCATGAAAAGACAAATATTGTATGATTTCATTTATATCTAAAAAGTTGACCTCATAGAAGATGAGAGTAGAAAAAAGGTTACTAGACAGTGGGAAGAGTAAAGAGAGAGGATGTGGAGAGCTTGTTCAGTGAGTACAATGTTACAATTAGAAAGAATAAATCTTTGTGTTCTATGCCATAGTATGGTGAATAGTGTTCACAATAATGCAATATGTGTCAACATAGAAGAGAGAATTTTAAAAGTATTCATCATAAATAATAAAGTGATGAATATAATGGTCACAGATAGGTGATCATCACTCAAATAAACATGAATCAAATGTCATATCATGCTTCATAAATATGTACAAATATTATGTCAGTGAAAATAAAACTAAAATCAAAACTTAGCTACTAAGATGCAGATAACAGAATACAGGACAAAAAGGTGATAATATAGGTTAAGAGAGGCTATAAGTTAAATAGAGAATTTTTAAATAAAGTATCATTAGAATTCTCAGATCAAACACTTGAAATAAGTTTCTTTAACAATTCGTGAATCAAGTGGTGAAATAACAAATTATGTAAAAATGAACTTAAAATGAAACCTTATAAGGTACAGTTAAGATTTAGAAATTTGTGCCATGCTCTTGAGTTTGAGCCTTCCTAAAAACTTCCATTTTTGACTGCTGGACTTCAGAACTGACTTAGTATCTGTTATTACATAAGCCAATTTCTTATTTTTTAAGAAAGTCTCTTAGTAAACATTTCCTAGTGGTTATGCTTCTTGAAAGAAGCCTGACTAACGCAAAGAGTTAGAGTTAGAACCTATAATCTTTACCTGGAGACTTCATTTAAAATAAGTTTATTTTTAAAAGTTCCAGACCAGCAACAATTTTATAAATAAATGTGCATATGTGTTTGTATGAATATGGGATAAGTATGGAAAGAGTTACCCCAAACTGTTAGTACTCATTATTTCACAGAGAATTAGGAGTGATAGAGAAGGGGAAAGAATGCTAAATGTTCTTTATATGTTTCTACATGACTCTAAATGGTTATTACAGAGAGCCATTGAAGCTGGAGATTGATCATATGTGCAGGGCTAAAGCAAGGCCAGCCCTGACAACACAGAGAGCACAAAACAAGCCATGTAAACAAGCTGTTCAAGTTCCAAGAAGGCAAAGGGCCCAGGTCAGCTAGTCAAACAAGTTACTAGGCAGAGGGTTGAAATTGACACTGTTCTTCAGGAGTATATGGAGTATATAAATAAATGTGCTACAGTGGTTTAGCATTCCTTCTCTCCCATCAGGAAACTCCAGCTTTTGTCTTTTCTTTATTTTCTTATCCTCTCATAGTCCTTCACCCCGAGAACCTCAAGAGCCATCATGGCAAGTTTATGATGGCTGTGTACTAATTTTATAATTAAAAAGTAAAAATTAAACAATAAAATTATAGTAAATCAATAACAGTCATAAAATGATTAAACACTAAATTGATGAAGATGCTACTGATATAATATGTAGTAAAAATGAGACTACAGAATTGTATTATGGACCACAGAGTAACAAATAGGTTGAGAAACAATAAGATCTACTTTTTTAAAAAAAAATTAAACATAGAAAACAAAGATTAGAAAGAAATATATCAAAATGTTTAGAAAAGTTTACTATGTTGTTTTATCTTTACTTTTTTCTTGTGTTTTTCTGTTTTTCATTCTCCCAAAAATCCTACAATGAAATTGACTTACTATCATATAATTGGATTGAAAATCCCCCCACAAAACTCTCATTTTTAAAAAAGACATGCACAGGCCAATCAGGAGGTAATTTCTGGAAGTTTTTATATTAGAAACAGATTTTTTTGTTCACATTTTATTAGGGCAACAGGTTGGGAAACATAGTGTTGGACCCAGAGAAAATGGCAGGAGACTTCTAATTGAGTTAATGTCTGTACCCAAAGATCATTCCTTTGATATAATATCGAAAACTGGGTTGATTCCTGCTGATATCTATCATGGGAAGTAATAGCTAGCAACATTTCTATACCATTCCACACCATGTCTAAATGTAGTGCCCATATGCTAAAAGCAATTTGACTATAATGCGACTCAAATGGAATTTTCAGTGTGTACTCTGGAAGAGAAGACTAGGATCAAAGTGTCTTTCTGCAGTTTTTTTCTGGACTATTTAAATCCCCAACATGGATATACAGAAGAATACTTCTGCACAGGGAATCAGTGGGTATTTTTGTAGAGGCATCAAAACAACTTGTAACAACTTGTACATATTAGCATCTTAAGATAAAATTTCATTCTTGTCAGGATAAAGCAAACACAGAAACTGCATATCCTCTCAGAGAATCACAAAGGTTTAATTGATATTTTTTATGAAAAAAAACAGGACCATGAACAAGAGACATGAAAGCACTTTATAAACAACAAAGCTCAGCTAATGGCAATCTAAATCTCACAGTTTAGAAACAAGATGAAAAATACTTCCACTAACTATGTCATCCAGTGAAAGATAAATATTCTGTTTCCAGCCAATATGTATGTTTTATTGTGAATGTAAATCACACACATGGCCATGGTATTATGTATTGCTATGTTTCTGTAGTTTACATTAAAATAGTTTCCACACAATATATGCATATCATTTTAATCTAGTCTAGAGACATTAAGATAATATCTACAGTATGCTAATTATGTACACGTACTGCAAAGATGATTTGTTAATATATTAAATAATCAAAAGCCTTCACTCCAGAGGTCAATACTACCAGAAGTTGAGCCATTAGCCTACCACATGTTAGGCATGCAATCTTCTTGGTAAAATGAATGTTATTAAATATGTGTACTAGCCAATATTTCATCGGCACATCAACTTTCCCAAGAACTTGGTATAACAATAGTGATCCTCAGAGCCTGTCATCTTCAGAGAGAAGTCTGAACCTTGAGATTAAAAACAAATCCTATTTCTTGATACTTATCAGTATTGTGATGCCAGACTCTGACTAGAAAGTTGGATAAGGCCCAAGGATGTAGTACAGTGGTAGAGCACCTGCCAGCATTCATAAGACACTTGATTCAGTAACACCAGTACTATTGAAAGAAATGCAAAAAGTCAGGAGATAAGGAAAGTTGATTGAATCTTAGCTGTATAATTCTACCAAATCAGCCCAATTAACCCTTATACAGAAGATATTATTATATATCTAAATATAGAAAGCTGAGGCACGATAGAGACTCCAGAACAGGATATACAACTACTTTTTTGTTTGTAGGCTAATAAATATTTGTGAGAATCAAATCTGAAGTGGGCTTTTAGTGCAATACTCTTTCATGGCAATGAGATTTTATGGGAGTCCAAACTATACTTCTACCTATCCCTGATTAATGGAAGTGACTGGTATTTTAAAAAAAGAACCTAATAATAAGGAACCACCAAAGTGGCTCAAGTCACTTTACAAACGAAATTTTCCCTCTGAATCCAGAATAATAAAAACTAAGTCCAATCTCTCTACATATTTCACAGTCATATTCTTCTTTTTCCTCTCAGGTCACTTACCAATTTTTTCATCTTCCTGTACCATTTTCCTCTCTTCTCTGAAAGCCCTGAGCCAGCGTATTTTCTCCTCCAGCTTTTTGGCAAAGAACAGATGTACTTCTTCTGTTTCCTTGTTGTGAAGCTTAAAAGCATTCTTCATGCTTACATTAAAGTCATCATCTCTGCCATCTTCAATATCAATTACCTCATACTTATCCATGTCGATGCGACCTTTGTAGTACAGGATGTCCCTCCGGATTAGGTCCTAGGTGAGAAGGAAGAGGAGGTATGTGCCAAGTGGGTACTAGAAGAGCTGGCATAAGGGCTGAAGCAGGATATCAACACCATCATTATTTTGGAGTACACATAGGGCTTGTTAAGTTCCAAATTTAGGCAAATTAGATTACTGCCCTAAGAGATGCACCACACTTAAAGACTATACCAAACCCCAGCATCAAATCTTGGATGTGTTTACAAGATTTTTGATGGGAAACACAAAACAGTATGCCACAAAAGTACTTGTAGCAGGGACTTTTCCTCTTCTATAACACTAGCAACCCTACTAGAAGCATCAAATGAGCTGACTGATAGTTTGAAATGTAGTGAACACCCCAGACAAGACAGTGGGACCACAATATTAGAGAAGGGATTAAGTGTAAGAGTAGCTGAGAAGCCACAGTCTACTAGCCAGGGAAGATTACTGGAGGTAGTTCTAACACTTAGTACTTGGGAAATTTAGAATAGGCCTACTGTGGCAAGAAAAGACAGGCTAATGCTATAGTGAATGAACAAGATGTCTACATATCAAAATAGATGAATCTCAAAAATACTATGTGAGAAAAATAAAATTATAGATGGTACAAACAATGTATTGCTTTTTTGTTACTGTTGTTTTGCTCTATGTAAACAGAAATGGATAGGACCAAACTCCAGTCAAAGAAACACTCATTGCTAGTCCATGAATACTGCATTATTTCTCTATTTACTTATTTGCATTTTTAATAATGTAAGAAAACTTTTAAACCTGCTATTGAATCCAAATGTTAAGATCCCAAAGCTTGCTCCATCCTAAATCTCGTTTATCATTCTTCTGGTTTCCTTTTTGTACAATAATATCTGACTTAAATCTACTTCACCTAAAAACATATAAAGCAATGGCATATAATTTTTAAAGATGCATATGCACAGAAATTATTAGGAATTAGGTGACAATGATGTGTACTACATTCAAAAGAATACCACACAGAAAATGGGAAGTAGTCAGTGAGGAAGGAAAGGAAGAGAAGGGAAAAAAAAGGAGAAAAATGCATTTGTAATGAATTAATTCTTAAGTTAGTAAGTAGATGAATGTACATTAGCCTTATATTTTCATGAATATCAAATACAGTGTTTCATATTTTGTAAGATAAAAAAGAAAACAAAGACATATGGGCCTATGGGATATGAGCTTTAATAAATCTCCTAGAGTGGCCTCTTTAGTTCCTCCTTCTATCATTGCTTGCACCCATCCTCTTCTGAGAGAATATCTATGGCTAGGACATGTGATATGGCTGAGGGTGGTCCCTGTGAACTCTGTCCTGACAGATGCTATCTTAGTAGCTGGGTTGCTTTCTGGCCAGGTTTCCCTCCTCCTTGTTTGTATCTGGCCCTTCAGTCAGTTGGACAGAGTCAGAAACACTGATTTTTATTAACATACAAGGCAAGATCACAATATATAGCAAATATTAAAAATTTAAAAAATATATTCTAGTAATAGACAAATTGCCATTAATTTCCCCCTCAAAATAGTCCCTTTCACTTTGATCACACTATCACCTTGTCCTTGTCACTTTCTTAAATATTTCTGTAAGTTCTCTTTTGTAAGTTTTACCAGGTGTGGTGAATACTGCTACTGAGTGCATCCAATGAAACACAGGCTTGTATAAATGTTAGTGTCTTCATCCATCTTATTCACTGGATCTGGTATAATATGACTTCTGGCTTTTTCCCAAAGTCAAAATGACAAGGAAAGATAAAGGTATGAACTGAATCAGGACATTAAGAAAACATGATTCTGTAACTAGATATTTGTGAAAGAGGAAATTCAGAGCTGCTTCAGAAAGTGGCAAAAATCATGGAATACATGTATTCAAAGCAAGGGGAAGTATATTGAAGGGATTAATGGAAAGGTTTCTTTTAGTATAATTTTTTTTCTAAATTTAAACAACTGATAATAGCTTATATGTTGCATTGTAAATGTGTATGTACATACATACTTACCCTAGGAAAGAGGTGGCTGATTTTCTTTAGGTTTTTTTTTTACTAATTGTTTCCTAATTTCTCACAAGTAGCTACCACAAATATTGGTGTTAAATATAGAAGTAGTGATCAAAATACCTGGTAAATATTTAAATTTTTAAAAAATTGTCACAGTAAGAGATATAACCCTCTCAAAATACTACGCCCCCTTTTTTAAAACACACTTAAGCCATCATTCCTGCTACTTCTTGAAGCAGTTTTAAAAGTCTGCTTTGAGTAGTGTCTTGAATGCTGTTGCCAAGTGCTATTTAAAAGGAAATACAGGGTTGTAAATACATGGTTTATCTTCATTCACTTCATCCACTGGATCTGGTAATATATGACTTCTCGTCCCCAAAGTAAAAATGATTATGAAAGGTAAATGTTTTGAACTGATTCAGGATGTTGAGGCAGCTATGACATTGCAACTAAAGACACTCAAAAAAGAGTTTCTCCACAATTGCCTCAAAAAGTAGCAAGAACAATGAGATACTTATGTTCAAAGTGAGGGGGAGTATTTTCAGGTGGAAATGCCATGTGTCTTTTACTGTAATTTTCTTTAAAAATCTAAATTTTAATCTTATTTTTCCAATTACACTTCAGAATACATATTTTAAAGTTTTTATTTTAAAGAGAAAAAGTAAAACAAAATTTCATAACCAGATAATAGGAAAGTAACAATAGTTAGCACATTGCATAAAATTATCTTGAAAATAGTAATTTGGTTTACAAGATACAGGCATGAAAATATGTCCAAAAATATTAGCACAAATCTTTCTTTTCAATGAATGAAAAGAAATTAGTAATATAACTATCTTTTAACTATCTTGTGTGTATGTATGTGTATATAGATAGATTGATAGATAGATAGTTTTTTCCTTTTTTCTTTCCTTCTTTTCTCCTTTCCTCCATGCCAGAGTCTATTTACTTTTGAACATTTTCTTCTCATTTCACAATATGTATTGTACATTTTGGATATTATTTAGTATCTTGGTTTTTACAGTACGGAAACAATGTGATGTTTACACATGTGATTTTTAATTTTTTCACTTATGAATATGATCTCTAGTGCAATCATTTACCAACAGAAGTCTCAAGTTTACCCTTCTTTATGGCTGAGTCATACCTCATTGTATTAAGTGACCACATCTTTTTTTTAGCCATTCCTCAGTTGATGGGCATTTGGGTTATTTCCAAGATCTGGCTATTACAAATTGTGCTGCTATAAACATGGGTGGACATATATCACTATGGCATGATGCTGTTAATTCTTCTGGGAAGATACACAGAAGGAGAATAGCCAAGTTGAATGGAACATCTAATCTCAGGTTTTTGAGCAATCTCCATATTAATTTTCACAGTGGTTGCACCAATCTGAATTCCCACCAAAATGGAGAAGCATTCCTTTTGCCTTACAACCCCTTCAGCATTTGTTATTGATTGATGACAGCCATTCATTAAGGAGAAGGAATCTCAGTGTTGTATTAATTTTCATCTCTCAAATAACAAATGAAGTTGAATATTTTTTATGTATTTATTTACCATTTGTATGTCTACATCTAAGAAGTGTATATTCATTTCAGTTGCCCATTTTTCATTGGCTGTGTTTGGACAATCTGAATTTTTCCAGTTCTTTATGTTTTAGATATAACTCCTTTGAGGGGCAACTGGTTATAATTTTTCCCACTCTGTAGGTTGTACTATCACCCTGTTGGTGATTTCCTTTGTTGTGCAAAAACTTTTTAATAAAGTGAAATTCCATTTGTTGATTCCTTGTAGTATTTCTTGTGCAGTGTGGGTTTTGTTCATGAGGTCTTTGCCTACATCTAGGTCTTCAATATTTCTATATTTCAACATATAGAAAGCCAGTTTTTCCACTACTGTTTCAAAAATTCTATATATCTTCTCTTCCTGTATATTTAGTATTCCTATTTCAGTATTTAAGTCTTTGATCCCAAAAAGTGAATGAGCCATTTGCGGAATGTGGGGAGTGAGAACAAGGCCACATCAAGAAGCAAGCCCCATCTGGAACCAGCACCACATGTGGGCTGTCACTGGTCTTGGGACAGCCATACCTCAGACCCTTCAGGTATGTGGGCTGACAAACAAGAAGCACCAGTCCCCCCACCTTAAGTGACCAGCTGATCTGAAGAAACACAGGCTGTGATGATAGCTGTGGAGGTGAAATATAACTGGATACCTGTAGTGGTTTGGTGTTTTCATTGACCTTGCAGGTCTATGGCCAGGGGTCTGATCATCAGTTCAGGGGATAGCAGTACAGTGTGGCATCTGGGGTGGGGAGGGTCTCCTTCTGAAGATTGTAGGCATTGTTGATTTCCTATTGTCATGTTTTTTAGTCTTACACTATTTTCATTGTTTTGTTTGGCTGGGTTTTATTCTCTTTTGTTTCATTATGTTAAATTCAATGGCATGAGCAGCTATTTCAAAGGTAGCAATATATATTATGGCAGCAATTTTGGATTTACTATTGGCTTGTTTTGAAGTCTTTTATTGTATTCATTGTTTTGTTTTTATTGTTTCTATTCTGTTCTGTTCTGTTTGATTTTTACTATGTCTGAAGTTATCTTATTCATTGTTTTGTTTTTATTGTTTCTACTCTATTCTGTTCTGAGTGATTTTTACTATGTCCAAAGGTATTTGAAACATTTTGTAGACAACAAAAGGCTTTATGGTAACTATTTTGACTTCATAATGTTTTGAAGTCCTGTATCACTTATACTTGTTTGTTTTGATTGGTTTTATTATACTTATTTTTATCTTTTTTAAAATAAAAAAGTGCATGATGATAGACATGAGTCTAGTTTTAGTCTTCAACATATAGAAAGCCAGTTTTTCCACTACTGTTTATTATAGGGGCTGTGTTTCTTCCAGTGAACATGCTTAGGAACTTTGTGAAAGATAAAGTGGATGTGTGTTTGGAATTCTGTCTGTATCTTCCACTAATCCCCAGGTCTGCTTTGTTACCAATACCATGTTTATCATTTTATCACAGTATCATTGTAGTATAAATTCCAGTCAGGGATTGTGACTCTCTCTTGCCTCTGTTGTCCCAAATTGTTTTTGCTATTCTAAGTCTCTTCTGGTTACAAATGCGTTTTAGGATTTTTCTCTAATTCTGCAAGGTATGCTAATGGCATTTTAATTGGATTTGCATAAAATCCATGTAAGAATTTTGTTCATATGGCCATTTTCACTCTGCTGGTTCTTCCTACTCATGAGCAAAGGATATCATTCCATGTTCTGATATCTTCTTTGATCTTCTTTTTCAGATTACTGTAGTTTTCAATATATAAATCTTTTACTTCTTTTGTTAGACTTATTTATTCCTAAGTATTTTTTGGATGCTATTGTGAAGAATATTGTTTTTCTAATTTCTCTCTGAGTGAGTTTGTTGCTTATGTATAGGAATGCTATTGATTTTTGAGTGTTGACTTTGTATCCAGCTACACTACTAAATTTGGTTATTAAATTTACAAGTCATTGGTCGAGTTTTTGGGGTCTTCTATGTGGGATAACATGTCATCAGCAAATAATGATAATTTAACTTCTTGCTTTACTTATTCTTATTCATTTTCATTCTTTCATTTGTCTAATTTCTCTGGCTATTATTTCCAGAACTATATTGAGGAGTAGTGACAATGGCCAACCTTGTCTTGTTCCTGCTTTTAGAGTAAAAGGTTTCATTTTTTGGTTCTTTAATATGATGTTGGGGGACAAGGATTTAGCTCAGCAGTGTAAGCGCCTGCCTTGCAAGTGCAAGGTCGTAAATTCAATCTCTGGTACGGGAAAAAAAAGAAGAAATATGATGTTGTCTATAGCTTTCATCAGATTGAGACAAAGACCATCTAATCCAATTTTCTGTAGGATTTTTATCTTGAATGGGTGTTGGATTTTGTCAAATGCTTTCTCTGCATCTATGGAGATGATCATGTGATTTTTGTCTTTGGCTCTGCTAATCTGGTGTATTACATTTATTGATTTGTGTGTATTCAACTATCCCCACATCCCTGGGATGAATCCCACTTGGTCATGGTGTATAATCTTTTTGATGATTTTCTGTGTTGTTTGCAAGTATCTTATTAAGGAGTTTTGCATCTATTGTCATTAGAGAGATTGATCTATGGTTTTCTATTCTGATTGGGTTCTTCTCTGGTTTAGGCATCAGAGTACCTTTCAGGAAAGATGTTAGAAGTATTGCTTTCCTATCAATTTCATTACAGAGTTTCAGCATTAATGGAATTAGGTCTTCTTTAAATATCTTGCAGAACTCAGTAGTAAATCCATCAGAGTGTGGTCTTTCCTTCATTAGTAGGTTTTAAATTGTATTTCCAACTTCACTGACTGATACCAGGTTATTTAGAAAACAAATCTTCTTGATTCAGTTTTGCTAATTCATATGTGTCCATGAATCTGTCCATTTCTTCTGTTTTCCATTTTATTAAAGTCCTAGAAGTAGGTATTAATATCTTGTGGATTTCCATAGGATCCCTTGTGATTTTGCATTTTTTCATTCCTAATTGACTGAATTTGAGTCTTTTCTTTCTCTTTTTGATAAGGTTGGCTAGAGGTTTATTAATTTTATTTAATATTTCAAAGAACCAACTGTTTGATTCATTGATTTATATATTATTTTGTTAGTCTCAAAATAATTAATTTCTGCTCTGATCTTTATGATTCCCTTTCTCATATGAGATTCAAATTTGACTTCTTTTTCTTTATCTAGGAGTTTGAGGTTCAACACTATGTTTTTTGAGCTCATACTGTGTTTTCCTGCTTTGAGAGTTAATGGCTATAAATTTCCCTCATATGACTGCTTTCATCATGTTCCATAAGTTCTAGTATGCTGTATTGGCATTTTCATTTTATGGTAGGTATTGTTTAATTTCTTCCTTAATTACCTCTTTGATCATTCATTAGTCAGCAGGGTGTTGTCGATTTTCCATGTGTATAAGTACTTTTGTGGTTTCTTTTGCTGTTGGCTTGCAGTTTCGTTGCACTATGATCACAGAATATGCATGGGATTATTTCAATCCCTCTGCATTTATTATGCATGTTCTAGGTGATAATGTGAGGTCTGTTTTGGAGAATGTCCCATGTGCAACTGAGAGTGTGTATTCTGATGTAATAACCAGAATGTGTATTCTGATTCTACAGGAACACCCTACAGACATCTACTAAGTCCATTTGTTCACAGGTTTGTTTTAATTCTGATATGTCTTGGTTGATCTTTTATCGGGTTAATCTATTTAATTGCGAGTAGGGCATTAAGACCCCTCATTCTAATTTGATTTTTCATGTCCACTAATATTTGTGTTATGTAGTTGGGTGCACCAGTGTTTGGTGCATATGTATCTATGATTGTTATACCTTCTTTTGGAGTCTTCCATTAACAAGTATGAAGTTACACTTTTTGTTGTTTTTTTTTTTTTTTTTATCAGTCTTGGTTTGAAGTTCACATTGTCTGAAAATAGAACAGATATCCTTGCTTTTCTCTTGGATCTAGTCACATGTACTGCCTTATTTTTTTCATGTTATTTTCCTGTTGTTGGTTCCCTATCTATACCCTCTGTTTAACTGCTTGCCTTGCCTGGTGGCTTCTTTCTAGTGGTGTTCTTGTGGTTGTGGCCTTTGTTTTCTTTTTCTAGTATATGCTGTAGAGCATTTTGAAGACCTGGTTTGGTGGTCATGAATTTCCTCAGGTGTTCTTTGTCATGGAAATATCTTATTTGTAAATCAATTTTGAAATCTGGGTTGGAATTTGTTTTCTTTTAGGGCTTGAAATATCCACTGCAAGTT
Organism: Cavia porcellus; assembly: GCF_034190915.1. NCBI lineage: Eukaryota > Metazoa > Chordata > Mammalia > Rodentia > Caviidae > Cavia > Cavia porcellus. The sequence continues at coordinate 34,425,760 of NW_026947486.1, read as the reverse complement.
CTCCTTGATTTGAGGGTTTGGGTTGAGAAGTCTGCTGTGACTCTTGTGGGCTTACCTTTATAGATGATTTTTTGTCTTTCTCTAGCCACTGTTAGTATTCTGTTCGTGGGCTACATTTCTGGACTCCTGATTACTACAGGCCTTGGTATGCATTTATTTTGGTTGTGGCTGTTTGGAGCTCTACATGACTTATGTACTAATATGCCAAATATTTTATCCTTGCTTGGGAAGTTTTTTGCTATTATTTCTGTGAAGAGATTATTTTATGGCATTTTCACTGTCTCCAGCTTTCTCACTTGCCCCAATCAATCTTATGCTGTTGTATTTTGCTTTATCTTATAAATGCAGGATTGAATTTTCTTGGTGTCTTGAAATTTTTAAGATTTCATAATCACTAACCACAATTCTGTCTTCAAGATCTGATATAGACTAATATCCACTTAATATGTTGCATACACTTTCAATGGAAGTTTTAATTTCTTGGATCTAGTTTGGATCTGTTTCATGGATTCAATTTCTCTCCTATGTTATGCATTTGCAGTTCCCATGATTTTCATAAACTCTTCTATTCCTATTTTTTAAAGGAGGGTAATACAAAATATAACTAAACAGAACCAAGCAGATGAGAAGAAAACAATGCAAGTGACACAGGATTTCAAAGCAAGACATCAGGAGACGCACAATGGCTACCATAATGTCTCCTATTTCCTTCAAAATAATTGTATATATCATCACACACAATGAATTCATAAACAACAAAATAGAATAAAACTGATCAAAACAGAATAATGAAAGCACTACAGGTCTTCAAAAGCAGACAATACCAAAGTCAGTAACAATGATTACTGAAATGTCTCTTTTTCTCTTCAAAATAGCCATCCCTATCTTTATATATATTCAAATTAAATAACAAACAATAGACTAAAACCACTGTAAACAAAGAATAAAGTCATTATTGGATTTCACAGCATGATGTTCATATAGAGGCCTCTACAGAGGCCTAGAACTTCTCAACAGTTTAAGTGAATTGATTTTATTATGCATGATGATATGAACAGCCACTTTGAAGAAAAAGACACATTATGGTATCCATTGCTGATTTGCTGTCATCATGCTGTGAAGCCACACATCAGAGATCTGATTTTTTGTTCAATTACTTCTATGTTTTAGATGGAGTCCTTTGTTTGAGGGACAGTTGACTAAGATATTTTCAAAATTCCAGGAATGAGTTAGGGAGAATGGCTTCCCTTTCAATTTCATTGGAAAGTTTGCAGAGTGTCAGCATTAAATGTTCCTTGAAGTTTTTGTAGAATTACACAGTGTGTATATCAGGACCTGGGTTTTCTTTGTTGGTAAGGTTTTAATTACATTTTCTATTTCACTAATTGAAATTGGGTTATTCAACAGTTTTACATCTTGTTGATTCAGCCTTCATAGTTCATATGTTTTTAGGAAACTCTAGTTTTCTGTGTTATCCAACATATGAGAGTAGAGATTTTCGAAGTATGTTTTGATGATCTGTATTTCCACAGGGTCTATAGTGATTTTACTCTTTTGATTCCTTACTGCATAAGTTTGAGTTTTTTGTTTCCTTTTTAAATAAGGTTGGATAGGTGCTTATCAATTTTATTTATTCTTTCAAAGAATCAACTCTTTGATTCATTGATTCTTTGTATTGTTTTCTTAGTCTCTATTGCATTGACTTCTGCTCTGATCTTTATAATTTCATCCCTTCTTTTGCCATTGGGCTTGACTTGCTCTTTCTTGTTTTTCTAAATGTTTGAGGTATGGCATCAACTTTGTTTATTTGTGTTCATTCTGCTTTTCTGATGTTGGAATTTACCACCACAAATTTTACTCTGGGGATTGCTTCCATTGCGTCTCACAGGTTTGGGTAAGTTGCATTTATATTTTCATTCACTTGCAGATATTGTTTAATTTCTTCTGTAATTTCCTCTGTGACCCACTGATTGCTCAGGAGTGTGCTATTTAATTTCCATGTGTTTGTGAGGTTTTTTTGCAGTTTCCTTTGTCATTAATTTCTAGTTTCATGACACTTGATTTGGTAACATGCATGGGATAGTTTCGATTGTTTTGCAGTTTCCTAAGCATGATCTGTGGGCTTATGTATGGTCTATTTTAAAGAATGTCCCATTTGCTGCTAAGAAGAATGTATATTCATTCTAATGTTGTTGGGTGGAATACTTGTACATGTCCATTAAGTCCATTTGCTCACAATTGTGATTCAGTTCTGTTATTTCTTTGCTGATTTTGTGTCTAGTTCTGTCTCTTTGGGTCAATGGGGCGTTCAGGTCTCCCATCAGAATTGCGTTACTGTTTATTTGATTTTTCTTTTGTGTTAATATTTCTTTTGTATAGCTGGGTGCTCTCAAATTTGGCACATATATATTTAAGATTGTTATTTCTTCCTCTTGAAGTTTTACCCTAACAACTATGCAGTAACCTTCTTTATCTCTTTGAATCATTCTTGGTTTGAAGTTCACATTTTCTGCAAACAGAATAGCTACCCCTGATGTTTTTGGGTTCCTGTTGCATGATGTATTGTTTTCCATACTTTGACTTTCAGTCTATAAGTATATTTTTGCATCAGATTGGTTTCCTGCATAAAGCATATGTTTGTATGTTGCTGCTTAATCTATTCTGCCAACCTATTTCTTTTAATTGATAAATTCAGGCCACTTACATTAATGGTTATAACTGATACATATTGGTTTATTTCTGTCATGTTATCTTTCTGCTGTTAGTTCTTTACCACCCACCACCCCCCGTTTAATTGTTTGCCTTGCTTAGTGGTTTTTTCCTATGTCTATTTAGAATGTCTTTCAGTATTCTTTGTGCAGTTGGTTTTGTGGTCATAAAGTTCTTCAGCTGTTGTTTGTTATGGAAGTATCTTATTTCTCTATCAATTTTGAAGGACAGTTTTGTAGGGTATGTCAATCTGAGTTGGAAGTTGTTTACTTTTAGGATCTGAAATACTTCACTCCATACTCTTCTTGACTTCATTGTTTGTGTTGAGAAGTCTGTTGTGATTCCAATGGGCTTTCCTTTATAGGTGATCTCTTTTCTCTAAAAGCTTTGATATTCTCTAATTATGTTGAATTTCTGCAATCTTGTATATTATATGTCTGGTTATAGTTTTATTTTGGTTATAGCTATTTGTAATTCTATATGTTTTGCTTCTCTGAATGTCAGTTTCCATTCCCATGTTTGGGAAATTGCTAGCCATTACTTCTATAAATAGTCTTTTGATATCATTTGTGTCTTTACCTTTGTCATTGACACCTATCAATCTTATATTGTTTTTCGTTGCATCATCTTGAAGCTGCTGAACTATTATTTGTTGATTCCTTGTTATTTTTAAAAGATCTTTCCTGTCCTATTCACTAGCTGTATTCCTGTCTATGAAGCCTCAAAGTCTATCTTCACTTTCATTGAGATGGTTTGGCCAACTTTCAATGTAGTATTTGATTTCCTGAGTATCTCTTTGGATTTACTTCATGCATTCTATTTCTTATATTATTCATTCAAGCTTTCATCTTTGTGCAGGGTTCCTCAATGTTTTTTTTTTAAACTATGTCCTCTTTAGATGTGTTAAGCATTTCTTTTATTACATTTGTCATTTCTTCTTTTACCTGGAAGATTCTGATCTCAGTTCCTTTATAGCTCCCTGGTGTTGTTTCATTTATTTCAGTTGCTATCATATCAGGAGTTTCAGGTGTATGGCCTACATTTTCTTCTAGACTTGCTTGGGATAAGTTCAAGGTTTGAGATTGCATTTTGCTCTTTTGTTTTGTCATTTTCCTATATTCCTCTAGGGAAGCTGAAGGCAAGGTCCTGGGTTGAGAATATCTGTCTGTAATGCAGTGATTTCCCCAGTTGAGTGGAGGTAGTTGTTCAGGCCTTATCAGGTGGCTCTCGACCACTTGCATTCACTGGGTGGGGTCCATCTAGGCCCAGTGTGACCTTCCTGAAAGTACTCTGGTGATGAGGGATGCTGGACAGGGCCCTACTAGGCTCCAGATTAAGTGCCGAGGGGCTGCATGGCTTAATGGAAATTTCTTCATAGGTTTTTGGCTCATGAAGCAAAGCACAGGTGGCTTCTGGCCAGTAGGGGTTGCCAGGTGGGCCCAACTAGGCCTGGAAGGACCTTTGTGAGGGTCCTCCGGTGATGGTGGACATTGGGTGGGGCGCTACCAGGCTCCAAATGATGTGCTTATGCTGCACAGCTGGATAGATATCCCTGTGCTGACTTGCAACTAATGAGGTGGAGCCCAGTTGGTTACCAGGCACTTGAAGTCACTGGGTAGGGCTCAAGTGACCCAAGCCCTGAAGGGACCTTTCTGAGGGTTCTCTGGTGATGAGGGATGCTTGGTGGGGGTTGTATGCAGATCACTGCACAGGCTTTCTGCTAGTGAGGGGGAGCACAGGTGGCTTCAGGCCACTTGAGATCACTGCATGGGGCCCAACTAGGCCCTGGGGGACCTTCCTGCAGGTTGTCCAGTGATGGGGTATGCTGGGCCCAGCCCCAGCAGACTTCAAGGGATGTGCCAAGCCTGTATGGCTGTATGGAAATCACTGCACAGGTTTTTGGCTTGCCAGGTGGAGTACAGGTGGCAGCCAGCCACTCCTTCTATTCTTTTATATATATCTACTCTAATATCTTTCATCTTGTGCACCATTTATTTTTGTACCTGAGTGATTATTTTTTCTATAGCTTTTCCACTTGATTTTTCATTTCTGTTGCTACCATTTCAGAGAGTTCCAGTGTTTGACTTACAAATTCTTCTATCTCATTTTGTGCTGGGCTTGCCCTGGATGGGCTGGGGACTTGGGGTTGTGTTTTGCTTGTGAATTTTGTCATTTTCTATTTTATCTTTTTTTATTTTAGTTTGTTTTCTGTACTGATGCTTGCCAATTTCTTGTAGTAGACAGTTTTATCACTATTATTGAGTTTCTGTAGGAGATGTCCGTTCTTCAGGGATGTCTTTGAGACATCAAGTATATGAGACATCATATAGGTGGTTCTTTGTGTCTACCCCAAGAATATACCTTTTGAATTGCATAAGAATGAAAATTTACAGTTTTGCTCAGCACCTAGTCCTTTTCAGCATCTTTGGTAATGTTTATGATCCCATATATCACAGTGTTAATTAAGGAGAAAAAGGAATATAACATATCCTGGATTAAGTAGTATAGTTAGCTAAAACAATAGTTTCTAGTATAACCTTAGCTACTTACAATCTGTGGAAACTATTACCCTCATACCTTTAAACACAGGAGCAAACTCTAAAGTTATATAACGAATTCCATCATACACCGTATACTTGTAGGCAGTGATTTTCTCCTTAGTGAAGTGATTTTACCTTGATGGGGGGATGCTTAACATGGGTAGGAGACAAGAAAATTGATGAACATGGTCAAATATAGCAGAACCAAGGCTGAAATTCAAAAGGACATCATTTGGGTTTTGGGAAACTGAAGGACACAGGAGTGAAAGAATGAATAAGAAAGCAAAGAGTTATCAAAATGGATCAGAACAGGAAGAGACAGTGTTTACTCACATGAAAGTACCATAAATTCAAGACATAGTTGAGGCAAGAGAGAGAGAGAGGATTAGTAGAAGAAAACCAAGAAACTAGATTTAGCTCAGTGGTGTAAGCACCTGCCTAGCAAGTATGGGGGCATGAGTTTGATCCCAGGTACAAAAAAAAAGCATGTAGGATATATAAAGAGTGGGAAGAAAAACAGAAGAAAGAGAGAAAAGACAGGATAAAAAGAGACTATGGAAAAAGAACAAAAACAATAAGAAAAGAACCAAATCAAAAAAGAAATATCCACAAAATACAAAACAAGACAAAAACCCAGTCAGACAAGAAGAGGGTAGCCAATCAGATAAAGAAGGTAGAATAAAAGTAGCAAAATTCCTCTAGTGTTTACTGTTCTGTGGCCATGTCCAAGACAAATCCCAAAAGTATGCTGTGTACTCCAGCAAGTACGCATGGAATTTGTGCTAGGTATTGAACTGATCTTTTCTCTGGATGTGGGGGCTAAGGTTGGTCTTCTGTTGGTGGAGTTCTCTAGGGCCAACTGATATAAAATGGTGGACTCACCTGCTTCTATTCTGTATGCCTGTGTGATAAGGCTTAATACTCATTCACCTAATTTATCAACTACTGTCTCCTCACTGCTGCTTTAGACTTTTCCACAGATGATCTAGCCTGGACTTTCATGCATACCCACACAAAGGCCTGGTCTTGCTGGTCACACCTGTGTGCCCCTTCCAGGGCCTGGTATGGTCTTGTTGAGTTGCTCTGCCTGAAATGGCCTGTGTGCCCCTGTGCCTGAAATTGCCTGGCCTGGTCTTTCTGATTGTTCTTCCCAGTGGCTAGAGTGTACATCTGTGCCCAAGCTGTTCTACCTGGTCTTGCTGATTGCTTTACCCATTGCAGGTGTGTATGTGTGCCTGTGCCTGGGCCATCTGACCTGGACTGGCTGATTCCATAATCCATCTTGATAAAACCATCCCCATGCTTTTGAATTGCCTGACATGCCTTATTATTCAGCTTTTAGAAACCTGTGAAAGATCTGTCTTTGGTCACTCACATTCCCAAACCTAACTCTTTTCCCTGTGGAAGACACTGAGCTTTTCAGTATAGCTAATGAATGCTATCTTGAAAGACTCGCAACATAGCTCTTTTGCAAGGATTGTCAAATTGCTTTACAAAACATAACCATCATGCTGTTCTTTTTCCTCCATAATTATTTTGTAGCTAAAAAAGAACTATAAATGAGTCTTGATCCTTGGCTACCCCCAGCATCATGCTTCCTTTACCATTTTTAATATTGTGAATAAAACTAAGTCAAGGCAAAAGTAACATTGAATATTTTTCAATTTATGTACCACCCTACTCTGGAAATTGTATATACTCCTTCCGGATGAGAATATTTGGTAAGTGATTTTAGCCACTCATTCATCAAAATCTTATGCTTTATAATATTTCCTCCCTGCCCCAATCATGTGTTCTGTTTCAATCTTTCTAGCCTGCAAGGTCAAATTCACATTTTCTTCTGCCCCAAAGAAGCCCCTCTGACTGTACTTTCTAGCTCAAATGGATATGGATACCCTTCTCCAAAGATAACCCATATACACTATACATTTGACACTAAAATCACCATGCTGTTCTAAGACTTTTCTTTCATCCACTGATTTAGGTTATGCCTGCCACTCTGAGTTTTTGGTCCTACCTAAGTCAGGGATTGCCAGAGGTTTCTCTGGTCTTCTATACAGCAAAACAGGAAAGCCTTCCTGGTACTTGGTTGCTTGTGGTTTTATTGGGACTGGGATGTCCACATGCTACTTATTAATGTTAGTCTCAGTGCTTTCATAGGGGAATGGCAAGTATGTACTCTAAGCAGATGCTATTTGGATCATCACAGCTTCTCTGCCTAATGAGGTCATTATTTGTAATAAGATTCCAGCTTTCCTCCTTTTTCTTTTCCACTTATATAAGTGGGAGAACATTAAGGGGAAGGCAGTGCTTCATCAAGAGGGTCTTGGCAATCTGTAGATATACACATAAGTCCTGTGTTTCCAGCAAGGATCAGGCCCTCAGTCGTGACAAAGCATAAATTAAAAAGCTTTAAGCTATTTCAATTTGATCTTACTAGGTATTCCTAGAGTCTAACAAGACATTATAGGACATTTTGTAAATACAATGAATGCCGCAGTCTGGAAAATACAACTGTTCAAGTTTGCAGCCTGGCTTTTTTTTCTCTTCTCTGTCACTTTAGAGGGAGCTCTGGAATACTCCAACTTTTTCTTTAGTGGAAGGCACACGAGGCCAAGGCTGCATTTATCTTGGTTACTATAATACTATAGCATCTACAATACATGCTGAATACTTAAAATAATAAGAACTATAATGAAAACAGTGAAAACTTAGTGTGTATTATCCAGGTCCAATCACAAGTGCTTTGCATTTATTAATTTAAATAATGCTCATGACAATCCTACAAAGTTGTACTGTTATAATTACATTTAGCAAAGAACTATAAACATATAGCAATTAAGAAACTTACCCATGAATAAATGCTACCAAGCAGAATAGTTGAACTTTGTCTGTGGTATATGGCTCCAAAATCTGTGCTTTTGTTTAATCAATGTACTATTCCATCTTCTGATACAAATTTGCTGAGGTAATAATCAGTATTATTGTGTATACTGTAACAGTATAAATAGCTAACACTTTCAAAATACTTACCATGCACCAAGTATTACATTTGAACTGTTTCATTTAATGCTCAGGATCTTCCTTCCTTGATACTATCATGATTTCTATTTTTCAAATAAGGGGCTACTTGTAGACACAGAGAGTTTACCCAATGTTAGATAGCCCATGGGAGAAGCAGGAATGAAGCTGTGTAGCCTGGCCCTATATACCCATGCTCTTAACACTATATTCCACTACTCTATTTTATCTCAGGTAATTATTTTTCAGAACTCTCTGAGCTTAGTTATATTATCAGCTTGATTCCATACTGAGAAAAACAAAGACATCATTAAAGAACTGACCTAAGTTTAGATAAATTATTGATATAGAGTCCAGTACACCTAGATATTCTGATTCTAAATTTTTATCTTCTTCCTATGCTATTTGCATTTCTTGTTGCTACTGATGTATTTGCAAGTTTCTCCAAATGGCTTATCTGTGGAACTCTTGAAGATTACTATGTAAAATAACAACCTTAGTTATGTTCCACCCACTTTATTTTGAAGGCCTGTATCATCATTGTTTTGGGCTCCTTGCTATTATTTTTCTTTTCTATTTCTTGTTTTTCTAGTAATTTGTTTTGTTTTGTTTTTTCCTCTAATGCAGAAAGGATAGATATACATGTAGAGGCTTATACATGCCTAGAATTTCTCAACAGTTTATGAGAATTGGTTTTATTATGCATGATGATATGTACAGCTACTTTGAAGAAAAAGAGTCATTATGGTATCCATTGCTGATTTCCTATCACCATGCTGTGAAATCCAGCAATGATTTTATTCTTTGTTTAGAGTGGTTTTAGTCTGTTTTGTATTATTTAATTTCAACATACATGAAGGTATGGACAGCTATTTTGAAGAGAACAAGAGACATTATGGCAGCCATTGTTGACTTTGGTATTTTCTGAGTTTGAAGACCTGTAATGTCTTCATTACTCTGTTTTGATCAGTTTTATACTATTTTGTTGTATGAATTCATTGTGTATGAAGATACAACTATTTAGAAGAGAATAAGAGACATTATGGTAGCCACTGTGGGTCTCCTGATGTCTTACTTTGAAATCTTAAGTCACTTGCATTGTTTTCTTCTGATCTGCTTTATCCTGTTATGTTTTGTTTTACCCTTTTTAAAACAAAAATGAAAATTAAAAAAGGAATGAATTCTCTGGCTCGTATCCTTTCCACAGTATAATTTATTACTTAGATTGGCCCTAAGGCCAGTCATGTAACAGACTACCCTTAGCTTACCCTGTCCTTCCCTGTCCCCTGCATGAACTCCTGCACAGACAGCCTTGCTTTCTTTCCATTTATCCTTGATTTCTGCTTCTTTCAATAAAAAGCCACAGAAGCTTCAGCTTGAGGTATGTATGAGACTCTCATACCAAAGGATCTCAGTTAATGGCAGTTCCTCTGGGCCTTCTTGAAGTTTGAATTGGATTTGGACTCCAACTAATCTTTCATCCTTTGTGCCATGCCATGGTCATGAACTGCAACAGATTTCACTTATTTTTCATAATCCACTTGTAGGGTATTCTCTCAATTTTGAGAATGATAAAATGAAAGCAAAGAAAATTAAAAGTCACTTGTTTGACATAACACAGTGGGTACTGGAATCAGGACCTGCACCCAGAATTATTTAACTGTAATGTTAATGGTTCATCTATTACTTCACATTTCTTCTCTCTGCAATGAAATTATGGGAGAATCTGAAATGCCAGAATGAAATCCATATTTTCCAATCTTTCCATCAACTTACCTAATTACTGTAAAAACAAGAAATGATGCTTTGTGGGACATAATATGCTTTTAAGAAATCAGTGCTTACCCATCATGGTCACTGTGTTTCTTTCTAAATGTTTATAAACCGTTTAATAATTGATTACAGAATTTTCATAAGATCAATGGTAGTAATGATATAGAATTTTCCAATGTGCAATCTAGAGTCATTTTGACTGGATTGATTTCCTGGCTTGATCACTTATCAGTCATTATTTCTTGGGAAAACTAAATGCCTCCTTTGTATTTCAATTTACATATCTTTAAAATTGGAAAAATCATAGTATTTACTTGATAGATTTAAGTTAATGAATGTAAAGTTCTCAGAATAGATCCATAAAAGCACTTAATAAATACTGGTTCATTATATTATTTTCAATTTATGTTTTCCAGAAATACGTTGCTTTATATTTTGAAAACTGATATATTTTCCTATTTATAGTGTCTCATATATTCCAGAGGACCCATGATTCTGCCAAGTTTACCTACAGCAATTCCACTGAGAACATGTGAGAGTTAATTGTCCAGACATGCTTATTTTACATCATATTTAAATTTTATTAGATGACAAATCTCATAAAGGCAGATCTGGCTGGTACAGAATAGGGACTCAATGATAATTCAGAGTACTTGATGTTCTTTATTACAACCTCAGATCCTTTGTGCTTCAGTTCTCTTTTCAGATTTTCCTCTTTCTACCTTGACAGCTAAGGAATTAGTGTTCTTCTACATCTGCTCAGGCAGAGGACTGTCAGACTATCACTTATTATTTGTCTTTATTTGAATAGTTCTTTGAAATTGTCTTCAACACTCTGAAAACTAATTTTGATTCATTTTAAGATTCGTGAATCTATTTTTGTCAGTCTTGCTAAATATAATATGTAAAATATTATTTATGTAATCATTTGTTAGGGGCCTTTATTTCATCTTTTTGAAACATAAGTCCATTCAAAAAGCTTAAAGTAGTGACATTCAATTGTTTAAGCTACTTTCTTCCTTGTAAAAAATTACATTTTTGGAAGTCCATCTAAATTGTGTTCCTGATGTGAATGAAGTGAAGTGAGGCCTTAAGGACTCACCTCACTATAGTACTGGCCCTTCCTTTCCTTTGTCAAAGGAATCTTTATCTGCAGGAAGCTTTGTCTATTTCTCTCACTCTATTTTAAGAAGACAATTTTCTATAATAATGGCAAGAGATCCCTAAATAACAAACAAAATACTTTGTCTCTTCACATACCTTTCTTCACTCTATGATCACTTTTCAAATTTACCCCATTTTATCTGTAGAAAGGCCTGTTATAGATACCAAAAGGAAATCCTCAACACAAGCATCAGACAGTTTCGATGGCCTTTGTGGAAATATGCTGTAGCTGCTCATACTCTGGGAAGCCAGTTAACAAAGATACAGGTAGGTAGTGTTAGTAGCTTTTATACCCTAGACTCTCTCCTGGCTATGAGCTGGGCATAAAGGCTACAGTTCTCAGTAGATGAAATCTCTCATGTGAATGAAGCTATGACAGTCATGTTTCTCTTGTTATTGTCATTTCTGTTGCCTATTTATCCCATACCAATAGTCTGTCTGGTCATAGCCTACTAGCGCTCCCTTGACTTGTGCTTTCTTTGTAATCACTGCTTTCTTCTAGCTGGTATGGAGTTGAGTTGTCATTCTATTTTTGTTGTCCTTTGGCTTCTAAACTGAACCTGTCATTCATTTTATCAGTCCCTTTACTCCTAACCACCACTTCACTGTTTCACAACGAAGTCCTGGCCCTATATCTTTTGCCACTACTTTACAGGACTCAGTTTTACATTTTACTTAGAATGACTACAGCCTATGCTGATGCCCAGATTAACCAAGGCTTTAAAATGAACTTGTTAGTTCTTTACTATCTCTGTGACTAAGTATTATATTAACATACTTTAATGGAAAGATGGGTACATGCCTATTGGTGACATGGCTGATATGTTGAAAATTTCCTAAAGTAACCTTCAAAAGTTTTACCTTCTGATTGTATGGTAGATATGGGAAGAGCTAGAGAAGTTGAAAGAGTATATTACTGGATTGCTGAGATTTATAAGTTTTTCTCTTCCAGAATCAGCTCCAGATTGAGGTAGTTATTGTCCTCATTAATTAGCTAAGTATTGGTTCCAGAGATGGTACTCAGAGCTTATTGCCAAACAATGGGTCAGTGTGGATCTAAGCTCAGTTTATTCCTTCAACCCATTGTCAAAGTCAAATGGATAATCATTTTTGCAAAATACAGACAATGCAAACACACACACACCCACACACACCCACACACACACACACACACACACACACACACAAACACACACACTGGGGGGTTCAGAGCAAATGTGTGATCCATGTTCCAATCCATAAAATAATTGTTTAACATGGTGTACCATGACTTAGCATTCCTCTTCAGATGCATTCACTAATGAATGAGGGAGAGGACAAAGGGACTGAATTCTGGAGGAAGGATAAAGGTATGACTGCAAATGTGAAAATCATTCTAAGTATTCTTTGCTTTCTCCTCTTTTACTCTTTCTGGTTCTAAATTCTTTAGAGAGAGTCTCTAGGGACAGAACTGCTCTAAATTTCCTCTCCTAAGAAAGAGATAGGGGGAAACAGTATCCCATCAGGGTCCCTCAAGGGAGATCATGTTAACCATATATGTTACACCTCCACACTGAGGAGCAAAATCCAAGAAGCCAATCCAGACAGTTCAGGGGTCAGTGATCAGTACAAGGTCTCTCCTCAAATGCATCATAGGGAAGGGAGAATGGGGAGAAACACAGTCAGAAGTTGCAGAGAACTGGTATAACTTGTGTGGGAAATGGGTAGAGGCAAGGAGAAAATCCCGCTTTATAAAGACACTTAACCATTCCATAGGCCTTTGTCAGTTCCTAAGGTAGGGAGAGGTCATGCAATCGGAGACATCAGAATGGAAATGAGAAAAGACAGAGAGGAAGCTACTCCCTAACAAATGGTATTGAAATATAGTATTTTGAATAACTGATTAAAAAAAAAAAAAAACCAAGCTGGCTATCAGTTTTTGGTGAAGGGAGTGGGAAGCAGCAGCATGAGAATCATGAGAGCAAAGGTAAAAAAAAAATATCCTAAGACAACATGTGCCAACTTCACACTTTCATTGTTTGTCACTTGTAATATTCACGCCATATCAGTGCTCCTAATGTGGAACTGCTGCTAATCTTCTGTCTTTTTTATCTTCAGCAGTTTTATCTACTTCATTGGGAGTCTAAGAATGATGAGGCTGGTGCCCCATGAAGTGTCTATTTCCCTCAGGGAAGAAGGGGTAGAATTACCTTCTTGCAGAGAACCATCTGGTGGTCAAACAGGAAGAAGACTCGTTGCTGGTTGCGGCCATAGGGTTGGTAGATCCAGGCCATCTCCCCAGTGTAGATCAGTTCTGAGCTCCTGTCTAGGATATCCTCACCCTGCAAAGGACACGTGATGGTGAGAGGCAGCAGGAAAGAGGGACGGTCCAAGGCTGAGCATACACTAGGATGGGAGGAGGTCAGAAAAGGCCTCTTCCCACCCTAGTGGAGAAAGAAGGAGGCAGTAACTCCCAGGAATCTTTAAAGGCTTCATAACTCCATGAATTGGGAAAATCTATTCATTTTGAAGCCAAATAAGCCCACTGCCTAGGACTACTTAAGACTCTGAACTGTTATAACTTCAAGTAGTAAGTCTGTTTGCTTCACAGATGAGTAGAAGTGAACAGGGGAGGGCAAGAAAACAGATGAAAAAGAGTGAAAGAGGATCCAAGCATCTTCTTGTAATTCTTTTTTCTTTCTCCCCATAGTTCATTAAAATTTATTGATTAAGAAAGATACTTCCTTATAACATGCTTCCTTGGCTTTTATCCAGAGAGCCTTTAATCACTTCTCTTCTTTGCTATGCAGAATAACATTTTAAAAATAAATCTTTAAAATACTTGACTCCCAGATAATTAAATTATTCATTGTTTCCAAGCCCTTCCTCTTTGTCTATGTAAACTCTGTGAGGTCATAGGTATGCTAGGAGTATTTGCCAGATACCAATTCAGGCTTCATCTTTGTCTTAAAAGAGAGTACATCTAAGTGGAAAAGATGAACATGGATATAATGGAAACAGTGGAATCCAAGGCAAACCACATTAAGCCAAGGACACAGAAGTGGCCTTGTGAAGAGGGAAAGGACAGTGGTCCAGGATACTGAATTAATCTTACTTTAGCACCTATACGGGTCAGACATTGTGCTAGATACTTCTACTCTACCTCATCTGGTCTTCACAATAGCCTTGGGAGGTAGACATTCTTGCTACAATTTTATAGTTCCAAGCACACAGAGGTCAAATGATAAGGCGGGATCACTCATCAAGTTAGCTATAGAGCTACAATCCAACTCTAAGCTCTGTAGCTCCAAAGAGTACACTCATCTCTTTATTTGTATTACGTCATCTGTAGTCCAAAAAGTCATTGTAAGGCTAATCACTTCTGTTTTCTGGGTCTCAGTTCTTCCTATTGTTAAATAAGGTATATAAAAATGATCTTTTCAAGTTTCAGCTCTGATATTCTGACACTAATATCAGCCTTACAGACAAAAGAGTCAATGCAAAGTTACAAATAGAGGGTCCTGTATCTCCCCAGAAATAATCAGAGGCAAACAGCCCAGGCAGGGTAGCATGCCAAATAAGAGGGCATCTGGAAATAGTGTTCTTGTATATACCATTGTTCTTGTCTAAAGGTTGGGAGCGAAAGGGGGAGCTCAGTAGAATTATATTCCTATAACAGAACTTGAAAGAAGCTCAGAAGTAATGTTTCAAATCCAGGCTCCAGGTTTATTCTCAAAATTATACAAAATCTAGATAAAACATTCATTTGGAGGTATGGAAAACCTAGCACAAAACCCTTGGAGGCCTGAGGGTAGTATAGAATGGCCCTTAGGGTCAGAGAGTTGTGCAGGGCCTCATTACTAGAGGGATGGAAAGCTAAGAGTGTTACCAGTCCACCATATCCCACCCTGATGCAGGTCAGGAAGATGTACCATTTTTAATATATATGAATTAAAAGAAACTGATAAAAGAAGGCCAGTGCTATAAAAAGATGGCAAGGATGACTTTCAAAAGCACCACTTGTTAAACTGAGGAGGATTACTGGGTATTACCTGGACCCACTCTACCACACTAGTGAGTACCTGCCATATGTAATTCCAAACAGAAATGTCTTTTAAAAAAATACACCAGTATGCTCACAAAGCTGACTGACTTTGAGCAACTTAATTATCCTTAGTGTATCTGTTTCCTTGTACTTAGTAGAGATAATAACATTACCAACTTTATTTGGGTGTGATGAAAAAGTATTTAAATTAGCACAAATAAAATGCCTAGAAAAATACACATCACACTATAAGCTCTACATAAGTGATATTTATTATCTTGATTATTACAGTGTGTCCCAAGTACTATACACACCCTGTTTCCTACTAAACAAACTAGTAAGAGCCATACTGTTATTATCTCAAAATATATAACAGAGAAATTAGAACTAATTTGTCTAAAGGGGCACAACCTAAGTCAAATTCCCTCCAAAGTCCATGTTCTTAATCGCCAAACTCCATTAGCATGATGACATCTCCCCCCATATTTAGAATGATGAAGAAATGCTTCTGAGGTGATAATATGAGCTGAGTTCTTGGTTCAGTGCTACTACCAACTCACTTTGCACCCTTAGAAAGTAGCTAAAACTTTCTTAACCTGTTTCCTTATTTAGAGCGAAGCTCTGGTTTGTATCCATGGCCATCAGAGAGCACCAAAGTAGATCGTGCATGGGAAAGGACACATTTTTACAGAGCTCTCACTCTTGCTGGTTCTGGCTTACTTGTACTACACATCTCTTTTTCTTGCGCTCAGAGTGAAATCCCTTTCTACTGCCCATCATGGGCCTTCTTTTCCATTCTTCCAGGATTCTGCTCACATTGTTCCCTTTGCTAGGAATGACTCTGCCCCCAGTAGTTAACCAAGACGATATCTCAATCTCATATCCCCAATGTCTAGCATAGGGCCTGGTAAAAATGAGACACTTAAAACATAAGTCTCCTGGTGTCACATATTTGCTCAGAACTACACATAATTGCTCCGATTCACACTGAAAACTAATGAAATATGGACATAATTTGACCTTGCTTTACTTCACTAATCCTCATCTGCCCTGACTCTGTCTCCCTGGCCATGCCAGTCTCCTTGAGCACACATGCTCATACTTCAGGGCTTTTGTGTTTTTTCTTCTGCCTGACTGAAATGTTCTGCCCCACTAGTGTCACATGATTTATTCTTTCATTTCTATTGGGTCTTCTCAAAAGTCACCTCCTCAGGAGGTATATCAGCATAGTCTTGTTACTTTATTTTTCTTTATATCCCATAGAAACATTTTTAGTCATTTTTCTCTATGTTCCTTACAGGAATGCAAATTCAATAATGGTAGGAGCTTTTTTATGTTCACTGACATAATTTCAGAATCCACAATGAGGCCCAACACAGTAGGTGGCTATAGTAGTTTAAATCTAAAATGTCCTACAAAACTCCCATGCGTGTGGAAGGTGATTGGGCAATGGGCATGCTATAGTTATCAGATTTATCAACTGATGAATGCATTAGCTAAATGTGATGTTAGGAGATGTGTCACTGAGAGTACCATTTAGAAGCCTGTACAGCATTCTTGTTCCCAGATTCTCTTGTCTCTCTCTGCTGCCTGGATGTCATGGGTTGAATCCCTTTTCCTGTACCATTCCCCTCTGCTATAATGTCCCTGTCTCAGAGCCAGAAGTTGTTAATGTTGAGTATTATGTCCCAAAGATGAGAAAGTGACTAAGACGATGCTCAACAAATGTTTAATTAATATATGAATCAATGGATATTGAATGGACAGTGGCCACATTAAACTACATAGAGCTTTAATTTTTATTTTGAAACTACTTCCCAGCACTTTCTTGCCAGCTCAATTGTCTTCTGAGGCCACAGTCTCAGAAAAGAGGCTTTATCGCTTTCTGATTAATTCTAATTCACCACATTCTGCCCTACTTTACTCCATTGTAGTTATGGACTGATTGATATGGAGCTGCAGCTCAGACAGATCCAGAGAAAAAATAACTAGCAAAATGTCATATTTTTCACCCAATTTATCTCCCATGCTGCAGAAAAATAACAAATCCATCCAGCCTCACACTTGATCTCCTGGTCTCAGGATTATGCTTTATTAAGTCACTTTAGCTTTAAAATAGATGTTTTCCTGCCTCAATCATGTGGGCTTTTTATGTTTACTCCAAGCTCTTTTGACTAAATCATCCAATGAAAAACTGGGAAAGGCTCTTGAGTCTTACATAATCAGACTAGGAAGGAGGACATTATAACCATACACAATGAAGAACTTCAATGTGAGCTATAAACTTGGGCTCCTGTTAAAAGTTTGCAGGGAAAAAGGTTAAAAAGAAGCTGTCCCTTTCCTTTCCTTTCCTTTCCTTTCCTTTCCTTTCCTTTCCTTTCCTTTCCTTTCCTTTCCTTTCAAGTTAATTTGATGAGCACAAAAGAGGGCAAGGTGATAGCTCAACAAATCTCAGCATGAGAGAAATTAGAAATGGAAAATTTTCATAAACTGCAGTCTTTGGGAATAATTCTTCTCCATGGCCCTTCATTAATCTCCTGCAACATTTTATTAGTGCAATGGGTGATTCTCTAATTCATCTGTTCATTTTTAGGAATCTTGGAGTGTGGGGCAAAGGGAGGACTATTTCAAGAATTCTAGTCCCCATAGGATGGCAAGAAGGTAGGGAGGGTAACTGAAACTCAGCAAAGAAAATCAGAAAGCTCATGAAGAAAGATGAAGGAAAAGAGACGGGCCTTGATATAACACAAGGTTTCCTGCTCTCTAGCCAAATGCTCTGATTTATTGAGTAGACAACAATTGCCCAATTGTTACCATTCATCCAACTTCTGCTTCAAGGGAGATTAAGATCTAATGGTTCTTCCTATGATCCTAGTTTTTCATTTGACAAATGAAACCAAAATTACTATGTAGATGCTTTTGACAGCCATCTCTTCTGTTCAAACATATAAGAGGTAAGGAGGGGAGAGAGACAGTAAAATGTTGCTCTATTTGATTTTTAAATCTTGCTCATAGCATTTCTTTCTGTCTCTCTTCCTCTCTCCTTTCTTCCTTGTCTTCTTCCCTCCCTCCCTTCCTCAATTCCTTGCCTCTCTGTTTCTTTCCTCCCCTTTTTCCACATTTTTACTTCTCTGTTTAATTTCTTAGACAAGTGGAATGCACATAAAATCCATCCCAAGAAACCAGTGAGGCTGTTTTACATATTCCATGAGGCCAAAAGCCATAGCGTATCTATGACCTATGGATTTTTGGTAGAGACTCTCTGGCATTCATCCAGCATTCATTTCCAGCATTGGATCCTTCTAACAAATATATTCTTACTGTTTCAATTAAATATAAATTTTACTGCAAAAAAGTCACTAAAATATCACAAAAAACATCAACTGTGCTACAAGAAGCAGAAGATTGAAGGACTGGTACAGCAGTGAAAGGAATGGAATCACAGGACTAGATTCAAGTTCCAGCTTATTCACTATGTCTTTGGTCAGGGATAGGCCTCTATCTGCTTCTAGTTTTCTATCATCATTACAACGCATTAGGATTAAGACCAACTGTCCACTTGACTGGCTTTGGAGCTGCCTAGAGAACTAGTATACCACACTTTCGGGTGTGTCTGGATGTGTTACAGAGGCATGATCTTGAATACTATATATGATCCCTCATCTCTTCCTCTCTTGCACCATTCCCCTGCTCTGGTTCCCAGCCACCATAAACTAATGATCTTTGCCCTGCCATGCCATTCCTCCATGATGTTTCTGACTTTGGGTTAGTAGATTATAGATGGAATCCCCTGAAATCTCAAGCCATTAAACTTCTCCTTTAAGTTTTTGGTGTTGGGTATTATGTTTCAGCAATGGAAAAGCTGACTAATATACAAGCTATATGATGGTGATTGAGAATGTATTCATGACTCTGTGTGTGTGTGTGTGTGTGTGTGTGTGTGTGTGTGTGTGTGTGTATACAACAGTGGTCAGGGTTACAGAGTGTTTCTTCTAAGAGTGATAGCTATCTGGACGTTGTAGAAGTCTTTAAGAGCAGATATGACAAACATGACAGATACTTTAAAAACCCTGATTTCTGAAATGCACCTATAAGTTCTTATAAGAGAAAAATCTTCCTAGATGGCAACCCATCTGGAGTCATCTTGGCCCATAATGACTTTAGGAGTCTGAAAATCTTTGAGAATGCTCTCCCTAAAAATAGATGGGAAAAAAGATGGTCAAATTGCCTGGCTGTTTCATTCATGATGCTCTCTTCTTGGTTCTAGGTCAGTTTTATCAAACAGATCACAAAATATAATGTTGTGTAAAAGAAAAGAATGTATTTCCCATGGGAAAGAGTCTGCACATAGAAGGTGCAATTTGGCCATCTTTTTTCCCATCTATTTTTAGGGAGAGCATTCTCAAAGATGGAGTCTCAATTTCCATCACTTGGAAATTTTTGTTACTTATTTGTTATAGACTTAATGTTTGTGTCCCTTAACAATTTACATGTTGAATTATCTTGGTTATATTACCTGTGGTCTATAGGATTTACATAAATTGAGCCTGTGAGATAAATACAAAATTCTATTACTATAGGTTCACTTGATAGGAATATAAGAAAGGAGATTTGAGTGACTTCAGCCACTTTTTAAATTCAAAGAAGTCATGACTGCCTGCAATGAAATAGAAGCTGTCAGGGATTACAGTGGCACCTTGGTTCATGAATTTTATTGTTCCAATAATTCTGATCACAAATTGAAT
This sequence comes from Cavia porcellus, assembly GCF_034190915.1. Classification (NCBI taxonomy): domain Eukaryota; kingdom Metazoa; phylum Chordata; class Mammalia; order Rodentia; family Caviidae; genus Cavia; species Cavia porcellus. The sequence continues at coordinate 34,405,784 of NW_026947486.1, read as the reverse complement.
TGGACAGGAACCAAATCAAATTTCCCCATAAGATCAGCATTGAACCTAACCATTGAGTTTGCTTCTGTTCTCATTCAATACAGTTTGTGACCCAAATTATGGAAAAAATTAAATTCATGAACTGAGGTACACTGTATTTTTATAAGATTATACTAAAAACAAAACATTGCCTATGGATTTGGCTGGGATGATGGTCATGACCTATAGCATTCAAGCTTCTATAGATTAAGTAGATGTGTGAGAATGAGGTGATTTCAACAATGGAAAAAGCATATTAGCTAGCCTGCACAGTTAATAAAAGAGAACCAGTCCCAGAGTATGTTTCAAAGTATATTAACATATATTACTTTAGTACTCCTGAGAGCTTTGAAAGGTCACCGATTCAACCAAATTGCTTCCTAACAACACCAAAAGAGATAAACCTTTCCTTTTTTAATGAGTTATTGTCACAAAAGTTTCTCTAATATTCCTTGGAAGCTATTAAGTACCCAACATCATTAGCAGGAAGCTTTGTCTTGAGTCTAATCTAAATTCTTCAAATCTAATTCCTCTTAGATCATGCTTGGCTAACATAAAAAAGCTTTTACCAAGTCACTTTGACATCCCAACACCATTGTCAATAAGTGTCCTACCTCCCAGTCTAGAACAGAAGCCTGCCACTGGGCAATCTTGTCAATATTTTCCAAACGACGCTTGCGTTCGTTGATCTGTTGAGTAACATTTCTCATGACAGCCAAAGCGGCTGCCACATATCTGTAGTCACTGTAAAGACATAAGAGTAGAAAGTGGATGAACCAATGCACTAAGGAACTACTATGCTAGGTTCTAATCACAACATCTACTCTCCTCCTCCTACTTATTTCAGACAGGAAAAAACTACCTAAAATAGAAGACTATTTCCTGTCTTTTATTTCAGCAGGGAATGAGTGCCTGACTAAATTCTGTCCTGGAGTCATCATACCAAACATAGACCTTCTATGTGCAGACTCTTTCCCATGGGAAATACATTCTTTTCTTTTACACAACATTATATTTTGTGATCTGTTTGATAAAACTGACCTAGAACCAAGAAGAGAGCATCATGAATGAAACAGCCAGGCAATTTGACCATCTTTTTTCCAATCTATTTTTAGGGAGAGCATTCTCAAAGTCATTGTGGAATAAGAACACCATTTTTCTCCTGAACAGTATCAAGGTGGGATGCAGCATAGTGGTTATGAATGCAGAATCTGAAGCCAGAATCCATGATATCAAATCCAGATTTGTCACTAATTAGTGTGGTACTGATTAGTGTGGTTTGGCCTTTGGCAAGTTTTACTCATCCCCTGACTTGATTCATTTTCTTCATATACAATGAAGTACTAGTCTGCCATAAAGAAGGGTACATTTGAGTCATTTTTAGGAAAAAAGATGCAACTTAAGGTCATAATGTCGGAGAACTGTGGAGTTCTAAGCAAGCAGGTGGGCGCCCACTTTCCCCAGAGCCCAGCCTGTTGGGGACCCTCGCACCGTCTGGGTGCAGTGGAACAGCTACGTGGGTCTGGGGCACTTGCATCCGCTTCCCCGTGTGTTTGGAGGACTGTGGAGTTGTAAGCAAGCAGGCGAGCACCACCGATCCCAGAGGCCCGGCATCCTGGAGTAAGTGCCCTGCACACTTTCCCCCAAGCCCAGCTTGTTCAGGACCCTTGAACCTTCTGGATGCAGTGGAACAGCTAGGCCAGTCTGAGGCGCCTGCACCCACCTCCCCATTCTGGCTGTGCTTGGAGAACTGTGGAGTTCTGAGCAAGCAGGCCGGTGCCCACTTTCCCCAGAGCCCAGCTTGTTTGGGACTGTGGAGTTATAAGCAAGCAGGCGAGCACCACCGGTTCCAGAGGCCCGGCGGACTGGGGGAACTGGGCTGCGGGCATAGAAGTTCATTTCCAACAGACCGTGAGGAAGCTTTTGAATAACACTTAAAACACAGAAATATAGGAAAATGACAAAACAAAAGACCAAATTACAATCTCAAAACTCCAGCCCATCCCAAGAAAACATAGGAGCGATTTATACAGAAGAAAATATATGTCATAAACCTCAAATATCAGACATAATAGCTACCAAAATAAACAAGCAACTGTGGGAAGCTTTAAAGGAATTCAAATTAGAAATAATCTCCCAGGTAAAAGACTAAATGATAAAAGAAATGAAAGAGATGCTGAACATATCTAAAGAAAACACAGTTAAAAAATTGGAGGAACTAAACAAAAAGATAGAATCCCTAGATGATCAATATAAGAAACAAACAGAATACATAAAGCACATACACAGAGATATACAGGAAATCAAAAATTCCTCTGAAAGCTATAAAAACCACCTCAGTGAAAGTGAGGAAAAAATTTCAGACCTTGAAGACAGGATTGCAGCTAGTGTACAGGAAAAGAAAGATCTTTTAAAAATAACAAAGAATCAGGAAATAACAATTCAACAACTGCAAGAAGATGCAAAGAAAAACAACATAAGATTGATAGGGATTAATGAAAAAGTAGGGGATGACATAAAGGACATCAAGGGGATATTTAGAGAAGTAATAGCTGAAAATTTCCCAAGCATGAGATCAGAAACCGACATTAGGTTCAGTGAAGCATAGAACTCCAAATAGTCATAACGAAAATAAAATCACACCCAGACATATAATAATCACCATCCTAGAAATTCAACACAAGAATAGATTACTAAACCCTGTCAGAGAGAAAAGACAAATTACTTACAAAGGAAAACCTATCAGAATAACAGCAGACTTCTCAGCACAAACAATAAAGTCAAGAAGAGCATGGAGTGAAGTATTCCAGATCCTAAAGGAAAATGATTCCCAACCTAGACTCATGTACCCTGAAAAACTATCATTCAAAATCAATGGTGAAATGAGATACTTCCTTGACAAGGAACAGCTGAAGAACATCATGATCACCAAGCCAACCTTGCAAAAGTATTGAAAAACAGTTTACATACACAAAGGAAAAAAACCACTAAGCAAAGCAGATAATTAAACAGAGCAGAAAGATAAAGATGCAACAATAACAGAAAGATAACATGTCAACAATAAACCAACATATAACAGTTATACCCATTAATGTAAATGGCCTCAATGCACCAATTAAAAGAAACAGACTGACAGAATGGATCAAGAAACAAAATTCAACCATATGCTGTTTACAGAAAACCCATCTAAACCAGAAGGATACTCACAGATTGAAACAAAGGGTGGAAAACAATACTTGACGCAACAGAAATCCAAAAAAAAAAAAAAATAAAAAAAGCAGGAGTAGCCATTTTGTTTGCACACAATGTAAACTTTAAAGCAATAATGATCAGAAGAGACAAAGAAGGTCACTACATACTCGCTGGAGGAAAACTCCAAGAGGAACAGATAACTAACTTAAATATACATGCACCAAATTCCAGAGCACCCAGTTATATAAAACAAGTATTAACAGAAATGGAAAATCAAGTTATCAGTAACACAATGGTAGCAGGAGACCTTAACACATCATTGACACCAAGGCACAGATCAACCAGACAGAAAATCAGCAAAGAAATAACGGAACTGAATCACACCTGTAAACAAATTGACTTGATAGACATATACAGAGTGTTCCATCCAACAATATCAGAATAAACATTCTTCTCAACAGGACATAGGTCATTCTCTAAAATAGACCATATATTAGCTCACAGAACATATTCAAATAAAAGCAAAAGAGTTGAAATTATCCCTTGCATGTTATCGGATCATAGCGCTTTGAAATTAGAAATTAATATAAAAGATACTGCAAAATCTCCACAAACACATGGAAACTGAATGACACACTCTTGAGTAATCAGTGGGTCACAGGGGGAGATTAAAGAAATTAAACAATACCTACAAAAAAATGAAAATACAGATGCAACTTACCGGAATCTCTGGGATGCAATGAAAGCCATCCTCAGAGGAAAATTTATTGCACTGAGTTCCCACATCAGGAAAACAGAATGAATACAAATAAATAACCTGACACTACACCTCAAACAGCTAGAAAAAGACGAGTAAGTCAAGCCCAAAGCCAAAAGAAGAAAGGAAATTATAAAAATCAGAGCAGAAATCAATGCAATAGAGACTAAGAAAACACTCCAAAGAATCAATGAATCAAAGAGTTGGTTCTTTGAAAGAATAAATAAAATTGACAAAGCTCTAGCCAACCTTATTTTAAAAAAGGAAGAAAAAGCTCAAATTCATGCAATAAGAAATGAAAAAGGTGAAATCACTACAGACGCTATAGAAATACAGAAGATCATCAACACCTATTTTGAAAACCTCTACTCTCAAAGGTTTGATAACACAGAAGAAATAGACAGATTCCTAGAAACATATGAAGTACCCAAGCTAGGTCAAGAGAATGTAAAATGCTGAATAACCCGATTTCTATTAATGAAATTTAAAATGTAGTTAAGTCCTTACCTAGAAAGAAGAGCCCAGGCCCAGAAGGATTCACTGCAGAATTCTACAAGAAATACAATGCCGATACTCCTCAAACTCTTCAGTAAAATTGAAAGGGAAGCAATCCTTCCTGAGTCATTCCTGGAAGCAAATATTACTCTAGTACCAAAACCTGAGAAAGACCTAACTGAAAAAGAGAACTATAGACCAATCTCCCTAATGAACACAGATGAAAAAATACTCAACAAAATATTGGCAAATAGGATGCAGCAAATCAAGAAGATTATACACCATGACCAAGTGGGATTCCTCCCAGGCATGCAGGGATGGTTCAAGATATGTACATCAATAAATGTAATCCACCATATCAATAAAGCCAAAAGTAAAAATCACATGATCATTTCTATAGGTGCATAAAAAGCTTTTGATAAGGTCCAACATTCAATCATGATAGAAACTTTACAGAAAATTGAAATAGATTGTCTTTACCTCAATATAATAAAGGCCACCTATGACAAACCAACAGCCAGTATCATACTAAATGGCCAAAAATTGAAGGCCTTAAAATCAAGCACAAGACAAGGATGTCCTTTATCACCACACCTATGTAATATAGTACTGAAAATACTAGCCAGAGCAATTAGACCAGAGAGAAAAATAAAAGGGGTAAAGATAGGAAAAGAAGAAGTTAAATTATCATTGTTTGCAGATTACATGATACTCTACATAGAAGACTCCCTAAACTCCATTGAAAGACTCTTAGATATAATAAATAAATTCAGTAATGTAGCTGGATACAAAATCAATACTCAGAAATCAATAGCATTCCTATACACTAACAACAAAATCACAGAGAGAGAAATAAGAGAAGTCACACTCTTCACACTAACAACCAAAAAAATGAAATATTTAGGAATTACTCTTACGAAAGAAGTGAAAGACCTATATAGGCAAAATTATAATACAATGAAAAACGAAATTGAAGATGATCTCAGAAAATGGAAAGACATCTCTTGCTCATGGATAGGAAGAATAAATATTGTGAAAATGGCCATTTTCCCAAAACTCTTATACAGATTGAATGCAATCCCAATAAAAATACCATCAACATACCTCATAGATCTAGAGAAATCACTCCTAAAATTCATCTGGTGTGAAAGAGACCTAGAATAGCAAAGACAGTTCTAAGCAACAAAGGCAAGGCAGGAGGCATCCAAATCCCTGACTTGAAGTTATACTACAAAGCAACCATAGTAAAATCAACATGGTACTGGAATCAAAACAGAGCCAAAGATCAATGGAATAGAATAGAAGATACAACCACAACTACAAACACACTAAACCACCTTATCTTTGATAAAGGAGCCAAACAGGTTCACTGGAAGAATGATCTGAATATTAAAACAGAAACACTAAATCTATTGGAAGTCAAATTGGGTAGAAACCTTAGAGACATAGGGGTAGGTAGAGAATTTATGAACAGGACTCAAACCGCATAGGAAATGCTTCCCAGAATCAATAACTGGGACCACCTCTTATTAAAAAGTTTCTGCATGTCAAAAGAAATATCCAGCACAATGAAAAGGAAACTCACGAACTTGGAAAAAAATCTTAGTGAACTCTCCCTCAGACAAGGGACTTCTGTCTGAAACATATAAAGAATTAAACAAAACAAACCCCCAAAATTCAAAGATCCAATCCAAAAATGGGCATCTGAGATGAATACACACTTCTCAGAGGAAGAAATACAAATGGCAAATAAATACATGAAAAAATGTTCATCACCATTAGTCATTAGAGAAATGCAAATTAAAATCACACTGAGATTCCATCTCAGTCCTGAAAGAATGGCCATGATCAAGAAAACCAGCAACAACAAATGCTGGAGAGGCTGTGGGGAAAAAGGAACTCTCCTGCACTGTTGGTGGGAGTGTAGACTGGTACAACCTTTGTGGAGGTCAGTCTGGAGATTTCTCAAAAAGCTGGGATTGGAAGTCCCATTTGTTCTAGCTATTCCACTTCTAGGCATCTTCCCAGAAGAACTGAAAGCATCATACCACAGTGATATATGTGCACCTATGTTTATAGCAGCACAATGTGTAATCACCAGATATTGGAAACAACCCAAGTATCCACCAACTGAGGAATGGATAAAAATGTTGTGGTATTTTTATACAATGGAGTACTACTCAGCTATAAAGAAGGATCACATTGAGATATTTATAAATAAATGGGAGGAGCTTGAGACCATACTCACAAGTGAAATAAATCAAACCCACATGTATAAATACCAAATAGTTTCCCTAGTGTAAGAAATGATTCAAATATATAAAATATGTTGTAATCGTGATTCCCCATTATGTGGCTTTGAAGTCTTATAAAGTTTTCACTCATTAATTTAAATGGCTTTATTCTGGGCTGTTTGATATTATTGCCTGTGATGAAATGAGCAGCTATTTTGAAGAAAACAAAACATCATAATAGCTACTACTGATTTAATATCATCTTGTTTTGAAGTCCCACCAAACTGTTGCTCTTCTGTCTCCATTGGTTTTATCATGTTGTATCTTACTGGATTTTATTACATGTGATAGTATAAACAAAAATTTTTATAGGCAAAGAGTTGATATAGAAACCATTGTTCGTTTTCCATTAGCTGGTTCTAAATACCCTGTAATACTTTCATCCACTTGAATGGTTTCACACTGTCTTGATATGTCTGGTGCTATAGTATACAAAGTTATATTCAAATATTTCAAGGAAAGAGCCACTATGGTAACTACTATTAAGTCGGGTTTTTGGTGGTGAAGCACTAGGTTGCTGAAATTGTCATGCTTTGACCTGTATTGTTATGTTGTTATGTCCTCTTTTATCTCAATCTCTCCCTTATTCATTAAAAAAATATTTATTTTTTATTTTATTATTTTTTTAATTAAGGGAAAAAAATCAAAAAAATTAGCAGGATATATTATAGTAACTTTTTTGATTTCCTGTTAACTTGATTTGAAGCCCTGTATTGCTCCCACTATCTTGTTTTGACTGATTAGATTCTGTTCCATTTTGTTTGATAGTATCGAGTTTGAGGGTATAGGCAACCACATTGAAGGCAATAAGATTCACTATGATGCCCATTCTGGTCTGACTATTATCTTCTTTTGATGTCCTGTAATGTCTCCAATGTTTAGGTTTTATTGGTCTTGTTCTGTACTGCTTTGTTCAATTTTATTATACCTAATGATATATGCAATTCTTTTTAAGGAAGCAAGAGGCATTATGGTAACCATTGTTGATAACCTTGTACTCTGTTTTTACATCACGTGCTATGTCTATCCTTTGTTTTGACTGACTGCTTTGTTTTCCCATATTTGGTTTTATTCTCTTCCAAAAAAAGTAATAAGAACTATGGAAGTAATAAAACCCAAAATGTGTAAATTTTGTTGTAATAAAGAGAGGGAAAAAAGTGCTCTAAAGGTTACAATTGCAAATGCATTTAGGTGTGTTAAGATAGATGACCATATTACTGAGTTTTCATTGGATCATTGAATACAACTGTTTGCAGTCTCACTGTTTGAATATCCACTTTGTATGCTTTAATCCTGTAACTTAAACAACTATTTCTAAGATGACAGTATGTAATCTATTAACTAGTGATTTCTTACTGCTTTTTTTGTAATTCTGTATTGCTTGTACCCTTATACTGTTTTTTTTCTTTAAATAAAAGTTTTTTTTAAAAAGATCATAATGTCAAGTGAAATAAGACATGTATGTTTAATTATCACATTGTTTCTCTTATATGAGAAGCCCAAAATACAAATAAAATAAAAAGCAAAATACAGGCTAGATAATTGGAAATAGGGAGATGGATTTATTTTTCTGCAAAATGGAAGGGGACCAAGACATGGAGGAAGGGTGGAGGGGAGAGGAACGAGATGAAAAAAGAATTGTGATGTATTATGTACATGTATCAACTCCCTCAATGAACATAATTATTATGTACTGTGAAAAACAAAAGTACAACTTTAAATTTTCTCATTTGTCAAGTAGGGAGAATTATGGTAGTCGTTATTAAGGAGTTTACTAAATTGAATATAATAATTTATGGAAATTGTTTTGCTATTGATTGACCGTAAGTGTTATAAATAATATTACAAATGAAACATCTCTGTAGTAGAGACATAACATGTGATAACACACCTAACCCTAGAAGTACAACTTCCAATCAGCTTCTTGGTACACTGCATAACTCATCTGCTGAGGGTTACATCCTGCCTAGTTTTGTCTGCTTGTCTTACCTTATTTCCATGCAAATGCCTCTGGTAAAAGGAATATTGAAAATGGTATATCTGCCATTTAATGGAGCTACAATAAACTGAAAAAGCAAAAGGATGTGGTATAGTGAAGTACTGATATCTTTCTTTAGATAATCTAAGCTGAAAATTCCTACCTGTTCACTTTCCCAGCAGCAATTAGAAAAATGAAGAAAGGAAAAAAAGATGTGTGCAACTACTGACTTTTTATTTCTGACTGTATTGGACATTGGGGTGGTAGGTCAAACATGGAACAAGGAAGGGAGTACTAACTGCCACAACAAATGTTATTCAGCATCTTTTCTCATCTGGCTCCCATGATTCCAATCTGTGCCCTGCATACCTGCCAGTACCATGAATTTTTTCATCCCTAGCGTGAGGTCATATGTCTTAACCAGTTTACTATTAGACAAGTCTTTTTTTTTTGCTTTTTTCCTTTTCTTTTCTTTTTTTTTTTTAAATACAAGATCTGTCTATATATCCTAGGCTGGCTTCAAATTTATGGTGATCCTCACACCTCAGCCTCCTGAGTGCTAGAATTATAGTCATGCACTACCATGCCTGACAGAAAAGTCTTTATAATGAGGATTAATAAATGTTAGCTATTATTAATTTATTTTCTGGATCTTACTATGTTATACTGAACTTATGGCTAACTAACATTTCCTAAGGGTTTTTTATTATTATTATTATTATTATTATTATTGTTACTGTTGTTATTATTATGATAACTACTTTATTTATTTTTTGGTTTTTTTTGAGACAGGGTGTCAGCACATAGTTCAGGCTGACCTCAAACTTGTAGCTATCCCCCTGGCTCAGGCTCCAAAATGCTGGGAATATTTCCTAAGTCTTTTGAAAGCATGTTAATGAGGGGACTTCCGGGAGAACATGGCGGACAGATAACAGCAACTACCGGAGGCTCTCTGAAAGACTCGGCTCAGAAGCCAGGAATGGTGGGGACTAAGGAGACATAAGTCGGTGGAGATATGCTCTGCTGACTCAGGAACGAACTGGGCTGAGAGAAGCCAACTTGGAATGCAGTCCTGGTGCTAAAACAGGAACAGAAAAGACTCGGTGTGGAGGCTGGAACCGCGCCATTGTAAGCCGCGATTTGGGCTTCCGGCCGCGCGGCGGCTGGCTGCCTCTACAGCGGCTCGGCAAGGAGAGAGACGCACGGAAGCTCTGAGAATGGCAATCTGCGAACGGCAGGGAGGTGTGCACTGACTTGTGGTGAGGTGAGTGAGAGAAACTGACACTCTACCACAGTTTGACTCCAGCAGAGGACTTTCTGGGCCCGAGCAGTCCTGCAGGAGCAGGGCGCGGTGGCGACTCCAGTCACACATCCCCCTCTCGGGCGGGATTGGTGAAAAGTGCCTGGCCTGCGTGACGCTGCCGGCGGACCTGGTAGACTGTCCCAACCCAGATCCCAGAGCCTGACGGTGGCCGGGAGGGGAGACGCGTAGGCTGCCTGGTCCGTAACTCCCTGGTGCGCAGCGGTGAGCGGGAAAAACTAACTGGCGCAATTCGATCAGGCTGTGGCTGACTGGGAGAGAAGCTGGGCCTCTTATATAAGCTTGCATATATAAGGAACAGAGAAGAAGAGGCAGCATGGGAAGAGGCAGCAACAAGAAAGGCTCCTTGGCCCCCAATTCTGAGAAACAGGCAATAGCAGACACCACACCAATACACATAAGGCACCATATAGAGAGCCTCATAGACCAATTCAGGAATGAAGTTATCAATGACCTGAAGCTAGAAGTATGCAGAATAGTTAGAGAAATGTTAAGTACCACCCAAGAAAAAACAGGTGGTGGAATGGAAGAACAGAAAAAAAGGGGAGAATTGTTTGATGGAGAAAACAGAGAAAGCATAGAATACGTGAAGCAGGTTCAAAGGGACTACCAAGATACTAAGAAGTCTATAGAAGACTGGCATAACAGCTTGAAAGAAACTAAGGACAGACTATCTGAACTGGAGGGCAGACTTGTAATATGGGAGAATGAAATGAAAAACTTCTTAAAAATAACAAAGAAACAAACAGCAATAATACAAAGACAAGAAGATGATAAGAGGATCCATAACTTAAGGATTAAGAACATAAAAGAAGAAGTAGGGACACAAACAAGTGAACTACAAAAGCTACTCACAGAAATAATCCAGGAGAATTTTCCTAATTTAGCAAAAGGTAAAGATACTCAGATGTATGAGGCATACAGGACCCCAGCTACCTACAACCCAAACAGAGCAACACCCAGGCATATAATAATAAAAATTCCAGAAATTCAATACAAGAACAGAATATTAAAAGCTGTAAGAGACAAGAAACAGACCACTTACAAGGGAACACCCATCAGAATTACAGCAGATTTCTCTGCACAAACCATCAAATCACGAAGAGCGTGGGGGGAAATAATTCAAGCATTGAAAGATAATAATCTCCAGCCAAGATTGAGATATCCTGCACAACTGTCCCTGGAAATTGATGGAAAAACAAGGTGCTTCCAGGATAAAGAGGAACTGGGGGAATTTGCAACCACCAATTCAACTCTACAGAGAGTATTGCAGGATATTCTAAAAAAAGAAAAATACAAAGAATCCAGAAATAATGGCAGAGAGGCCACAACAAATGGAGCAGAGAACAAAATGAAGAAGACAAACTGACCTCTACGGACAGAAAAAGAGCTTAACAGAAATGAGGCAGAGAAGATTGGATGATAGGAACAGCTATTTTGGAGAAAATGACATCTTAATAGGTAATACAGATTTAGTATCATCTTGTTTTGAAGTCTCATCTAGCTTTTGTCCTTCTGTCTCCAATGGTCTAAATAGGCTGTATCTTATTGGATTTTATTATGTACGATAGTATAAGCAAAAACCTTTTAAAGACAAGGAGATTATACAGAAACCATTGTTCATTTTGTTAGTCAATTCTAAATACTCTGTAACGCTGTCATTCTCTTGAATGGTCTTACATTGTTTTGATATACTTAATGCTACAGTATACGAAGTTGTACTCAAGGATTTCAAAGAAAGAAACAATATGGTAACTACTTTTAGGTTAGGATTATCTGGTGGTGAAACACTATTCTGCTTAAATGGTTATGTTTTGATCTGCGCTGTTTCTGTTGTTATGCCCTCTTTTATCTCAATCTCCACTCCATTATTTACTTTTTTATCTTTATCCTTTTAATTAAAGGAAAAAAATAGCAGGATATATTATAGTAACCCACTTTGACTTTTCATTACCTTGATTTAAAGCCCTGTATTACTCTCACCATCTGGTTTTTAACTGATGTTCCCCTATTCTGTTTTGCTGGATAGTATCAGGTTCGAAAGTTTAGGCATCAGCTGTGAAGATAATGAGATTCATTATGACGCCCATTCTTGTTGACTTTTATCTACTTTTGAAGACCTACAATGTCTCCAATGTTTTGGTTTTGTCGGTTTTATTCTTTACTGTTTTGTTCAATTGTATTATAACTAATGATATAGGCAATTCTATTAGAGATAGTGGGAGGCATTATGGTAACCATTGTTGATCACCTTGTATTATGTTTTTACATTATCTATTATGTCCACCCTTTTGACTTGACCGATTCTGTTCTGTTATGTCACATTTGGTTTTACTCTCTTCCAAAAAAGTAATAAGAACCGTGGGAGCAATGAAACCCAAAATGTGTAATAGTCATGGTACAAAAGAGAGGAAAAGAAAGTGCTCCAAACTATATAACTGCATGTATATTTAAGTGTATAAGATAGAAAATGATATCACAGAGTTTTATTGGATCAATGAACAGAACTGTTTGCAGTATAATTGATGGAATGTCCACTTTACAAGCTTTAATTTTGTGACTTGAACAATTATTTCTAAGATGACAATATGTAATCCATTAACTAGTGATTTCCTACTGTTCATTTTTTTTTCTGTAAATCTGTATAACTTGTACCCTTTCCCTGCTTTTTTTCTTTTCTCCTTAAATAAAATTAAAAAAAAAAAAAAGCATGTTAATGAGAAGCTGTTATCACTCTGAGGTGTTGATTTTTAGCCTAACTTACAAAATTTTACACTTGTTCCTATAACATTTCATCCTTTTTAGTTACTTGCTCTACTCTCTGGGTGATGTTTTAGGCTCTATAATTTTGCCAAAGTTTCTTCCTGGCAAGGTTTTTTGAGTGTGCTGTTTATACATAGGGTAGGGTAATGAAAGCAGGGGTAGTTATTGTGAGGAAGCTGCTGATATAAATAACTATTCCTGCTCTTTGGGGTCAGTTTCCTGTTCCTTGTGACTTTTCTTTATCTGATATGAAAAATTCAGTACTTTAAGCCATTTTTGAAGTAAAATATAGAGACACACGCTTCAATACAATAATCAGCAGTTAATATTACTAATATTTAATTAAAATTAAATAGGATTAAAAATTTAGTCCCTCAGTTGCACATTTCTCAGTATTCAATAGGCACATTTGGCCAAAGACTATGATACAGGACAGAACAATATTTATGTCACAGCAAAAAAGTTTTATTGGACAGTATTTGCATGAGAATGCTCATTGCTGATGTCAAGTACCATCTAACTCAAAGTTAGTGGTCTGCTTGACAATAGTTACTACCCAGCCATACTGCCACTGTCTCGTGCTGTTCATATTTGTATTTTATTTGGCTACCTTTCACACAGTGGTTAGTGGAGGAATTTTCCTGATTCCTACCTGTCCTACTAGCTTTAAAACTAGTGAATATAAAAAGAAGAGAATGGTTGTTGTGTGGTTTGAACTCTGGTCAGAGCCACTGGGTCCTGGACCCCACCTCTGATTGAGAAGAGTACTGGAATCAAAATTTTCAGGATTCATACATGTCAGTTAACTCCCATTTGTTCATAATCTTCTTTCTTATTTCTTTAAGAAAGGTTGTGTAGGGAAATTGTGTCACCTTTTTATAAGCAAAAGGAATATTATTTTCCATTGATTGCATTACATCTAATCCTCTTCTTCAGAGGTCATTCTGACTCCCTTCATTTCAGATTTATCTATCTGAACACGTATCTCACTAAGCTTCTAAGCTCATAGTAGCCTCTATTTTCTATTGAACCCAAAAAAACATTAACATGCATGGTAGGTACTGTCATCTTAACATAGCTTCTTGTGACCTGCAAAAATGATTTGATCATTTTCTAGAGATAGTACTGGGTCCAGCAAGTCATTACAAATGTGGACAGAGATGGATACATAGCCATTGTCTTAGTTATGGTTCTCAGTGCTCTGGAGCACAGAGGAGGAGAGGAGAGAAAATCACAGGTTCAAGAGTTCTTTGAGGCACAAGTTTCAGTCACAAATTAAAAGAACACAGAAATGGCAAAGCCTAGGCAGCTATTTTGCCTTCTCTTACCAAACTCAACAAAGCCTTGGGGTTGTTTTGATGTAATAAGATGTTTAAAAGTGGTCTTTCTGGGACTTTTAAAATCAATTTTGTGATATACAATTTACCTAATGAATATTATCAGTCAAGTATGACTGTTAGCGCCTCCTGCTGTTTCCGTGGAACAGATACTGAGGAAGTAGGTTATTGAGAAGGTGTATATATTTGAGAACCACTCATTTAGGTTTTAAAGCTACTGGCATGAAGACAGTTCCACTGAGATTTCAATATGATAGTCACTAAGTACCATCCAGTATAATTATGGAGGTCATTTAAACTCATGACACAATAAGGTGCCAGAACTCAAAGAACAGCTAGTATAATCACCCACAAACTTCCTTGAGCACAAAAAAAAAAAAAACTAGAAAATTGTTTTAAAAGCTAAATTTTCAGATTATTACTTATGTTTTATGGCCCTGCTTCAACATAGATTTACTGTCTGTCACTTTTCTTTTATCAAAGAAGCAACATCAACTTCAAAATGAATCAAGGGATTGGCCTAGAAGATTGACATACACCAAATCATCTGGCCTATAACTATAACCTTAGGCATCTAGATTTAGAAATCAGCCCCAGGCAAACCTCATAATAGATCCAAATAAATCCAGGAAGCAGACCTGGAAGAGTGAGAAAGAAAGCAAAAAGAAATTGGGCCTCCTTCTTTCTTGCGTGCTTAATCTTTTTTCTCTTAAGGAAGAGAGCTAACAGTTGAGCCAACAAATCTAAGATCAGGGATTTAACATCAGTTAAAAGCAGACCAGACACAAGCTAAAGTTCTAAGTCATTATGTGAAAGAGTGGAAATGGTTTGCTGTCAGCCATCCCTACCATTCAGCATTACTCTCAGCATGTACCTTACTGGTAGGAGGTGAGGGATATCTTTTTTCATTCAGAGAGAGGTAACCTCCTTGGTCTTTGTTGGATTGAAACTACTTAAAAACTTTGAAAGAATTTCATGAAAAGTCTCAAGTATATTTTTCCCCAGGCATACACTGGATCTATGGAAAATGTACAATTGGGGTAGGGGAGAGAGTGGAAAGGTTAAAGGAGCCCAGGGAGATAGCCATGCAGAAGGAGTCTAGGTTCAGTATAAGTTGGGAAAGCTGTTAACAAAAATTTGGATCTTACAAGTAAAGCAGAATATACAGATAAAAATTTTTTGTATCAGGGTTGATTAATGAGGCTAAATTCAGGACTATGGAACAAGCTATATACCAAAGAATGTATACCTCAGCAGTCTGCCAGACTAATAAATAACTGGAAGTTAATAGACACCACTTTAAGCACCTTTTGTAATTGTATAGGCCAAAGGTAACTTGTATTAATCTTATGATGTCTCAATAAATTTAATATTATTTATACAAGGCTTTCTTTTCCTGATGTATACATATTTTGGCAGACTTTGTACATAAGCTCCACTCTTTGAAGTTAGGGTATAAGTTGTGCAATAATGATGATGTATAGAGATTTTGTGTATATACTGATTTATAATTTTATATGAAACTATTTTTTTGAACCAGGCATCAAACTCACGACTTTGCACTTGCCAGGCAGGTGCTTGTGTTGCTGAGGTAAACACCAGCCTCTACATGCAATTCTTAAAAGCATTCCCTCACTTTATACATGGCAGTCTTGTGAGGTAAACGATAATATATCATTTTGTTTTGCAGATAAACTAATAGAAGATCAGAGATGGCAAAAGGAAATGCATTCTCAATAAGGACAAACATGTGAAAGAAACTCATTCTTGTCTCCTTTAATCTCTTACCTGTGATCTTGGGCTGTATACTTGAGGAGCTCAGCCAACTGTAAGGGATATTTGCAGATCTTCTGCACTGGAGTCAAAAGGAAGCCGTCAATGGCAATGTCAATCATCTGCTGCAAGAGTCGACAGGCCTCAAAGAAGTGCTGGTAGCGGCTGTCCTTCATCAGCTTGGAAAGCTCCATGCAGGCGTCCAGATGGTTGTTGCAATATTCAGAGTATATCCAGAATCCATCTTGCTGTGGAAAGAGAAAAAAAATAAAACAAAAGAGAAAGGATACTAAAGGCCTCCAAAGAAGTAATGAAAGACAGAACCTATTGTTGGGCAGTAATACTAAAATAATGGCAAACATTCTTAAATTGATTCATTTAATGATAAAGATTTCCAAAGAAATTATTTGGCAACTGAACAATCTAATGATTAAGTTCATTTAGAAGACAACTGAAACAGTGGGAACAGTAAAGAAATTCTGAAATAGAAGGGTAATGAGACAATAGAGAGTATAACAAAAGTAAAGCAGAGCATGGCAAATATAATGCTGGTGGTGGTATATAAAGAGATAAATCAGAGATTTTACTTCTGGCAATAAGAGATTAGATTGTTTTATTTTACTCTGCCACTGAAAACAGCTAGAAAAATTTAAAAAACTTAAAAATAAAATAAAATGTAATATTTCTGAATAAATCATCATCCAGAGCTTTAAATTAGAGTTAGAGATAAGGAAGCCAAAATGTGTACAAAAGATATATACTGAGGGAACAAAATGTGAGTCTGTGTGTGTGTGTGTGTGTATGTGTGTATAGAAAAGAGGATGAGAATAACACTGAGGGAGGGAGAGTACACTGAGATGATATAACAAAGATAATTAAAAGTTAATAGGTGAAACTGGATAAATGCTATTTGAATGTTTCTTGTATAGTTCTCATTTATTCTGTTAAAACTACTTCAAAGTAAAGTTTTTTATAAATCTTAAAATTTTTCTTATATATCGTTTAGTACTTAACCAAAATAACCAAATGCATGAGAAGTTAAGGCATTAACAAAGTAGAAGAGAAAAAACAGATAATAAAAATAGACAAAAATACTAAGATGAGTTGTTACAGACTTCAGAAAAGAAGGAAAATAATGCCTAAGAAGAGTAATATACTGTAAGTATGAGGGATTTATCCCATTTTATTTACCAAATTAATTAAAGGAGAAAAATCATATGATTACTTTAATAAATACAAAATAACGATTTAAAATAAACACATGTATGATAAAAATCTATGGGCAAACTGGGAATAGAAGGAAAAACTACCACGGTGTAACAAAGGGTATTCATGAAAATCCAAAGCTGATTTCTTTTTAATAGAAAAATATAGATTGCTTGCTCATAAGAACAGAAAGATAAGCTGGGCATGGTGGCACACTCCTGTAATCCCAGCACTTGGGAAGCCTGAGGCAGGCAGATCATTGCAAGTTCCAGACCAGCCTGGGCTACAAAGTGAGCCCAAGGTCAGCCTGAACTACGTAGTTAGGCTCTGTCTCAAAAAGACAAAAAGAAAAAAAAATACAGAAAGACAAAAATGTACTCATTTCTGGTTAACATTGTACTAAGTGTCACAGCCAGCTAAATAATAAAGAAAAGGAAAGCATAATATATATATTGAAAAGAATACAACTGTCATTGCCCAGAGATTATGACTATATGTATCAATCAAAAGAAATCTACAAGTTAGTGAATTAAGTAATGTGTCAGAATAAAAGGTCAAAGTACAAAAGTCAGTGTATAAAAAGCAACTGTATTTCTCTACAAACACCACATTATACGAAGTTGAAATTTTTAAAAATATTACTCATAATAATAGCAAAATGCACCTAATAATTAGAAATGGATTTTGAGTAGAAGACATCAATGCAACAGCACAGTAAGACATTCCAGCCTTCCTTTTTGCCCATAAAAAGCAAGAGTTTGGCAACTATGTATGAACAAAAATAATCTGAAAGTATTTATGAGTTCACCTAAGAATCCATAACAATACAATGGAAGAAAAAGACCTAAGAATAACCATATAACAAAGGGATAAGAAAAGAAGTTTTACGCATCATCCCATCTGGCAGATATTCCTGCACAAAGGAACTCTGGCTCACAAATTCACTTGGGGGTAAAAGAAGAACAGAGTAAACAAACAGTAAAACTAAGGAACAAAGGACTCCTTTTTGGTCACTTTCTCAATACTAGAATATAATATCCAACACCCACAATTTAATAAAGGAGGAGAGGTTTATTTTTGTTTATGTTCCTTAAGAGTTTCAGTTTATGAGTGGTAGAGTCAAACATAGAAAATGGCATGGTAGAAGGGGCTGCTGAAAAGGGAAGCTGCTCACATCATTGTCACCAAGAACTTAAACACTAAATAGTTAAAATGTGTGAAAGGTCAAAAGAAACAAATAAGCAAATGCATAAGAAGTTCAATGAGCTCAAAGAAGATTTAAATAAGCAGATAAGAAGCAGACTTAAAAAGATGCTCATGAGCTTAAAGAAGACGCAAACAGATGACTGAATCAAGATTGCAGATTATAATGATCAATTTAGTAAAAAAAAAAAAAAAAGAGGTTATGAAAAACCTCAAGTGAAACCCTGCTAATGAAAAACACACTTGAAAGCCATGCTAGGACATATAATCAATCAAAAGAGAGAACTTACTGGACACTGAAAAATAATGCCAAACTCATTCTTTGAAGCCAGCATTTCATAATATCAAAACTGGACAAAGATGCAAGCAAGAAAGAAGACTATAGGCTGATATCCTTAGTGAAATAGATGTATGAATCTTCAAAAAGATACTTGAAAACAGAATTAAACACATCAATGAAAAGATCATACATCATGGCCAAGGTAGCTTCATCCCAGATGAAAGAATGCAGCAACATATACAAATCAATGAATGTCATACACCACATGAAAAGGACAAAAATCACAAGATCATATCTACAGAAGCAGAGAAGAATTTGGCAAAAATTCAAAATCTATTCATGATTAAAACAAACCCCGGTGGCCTTGCTGGCCAGGGATAAACAGGAAGAATGCTATGCAGCCCTCTGTGCACCACAGTGACACTACCAGCTGGGGAGAAACAGGAAGGAAGTTACGCATTGCGCTCTGTGCCAGCAGCAATCCTGCCATCTTGGAGAACCAGGAAAGAAGCTACACAGTCCCCTGTGTGCCAGTGGTGGCACTGCCAGCTGAGGAGAAAGAGGAAAGAAGCTACACAGCCACAGTGTACCAAAACTGGCCCTACTGGCCAAGGAGAAAATAGTAAGTAAGCTACACAGCCCTTCCATGTACCTGTGACAGACCTGCTGGCTGGGGAAAACCAGAAAGGAAGTCACACACCCCTGTGGGACAGCCAAAAGAAAAGGTCACCCCCTACATTCCTCACATCCCGATATGCAACTGGTTGATTTGGAGGAATACAGGCTAGGATGATAACAACTGAATTAAAGAAACAACCTAAGCCTTTTATTGTTTGATTAGTTTTTCAAGCCTAAAGCCAGTAGTCAGAGCAACTATTTAGAGGATAACAATATGCAATATAGTAACTTTTGTGGATTTCATACTGTCTTATCACTCTTTGGTTTTGTTTCATTTTATTGTTCTATCTTAATCCTTTTAAAGTAAATAAATAAAAACCTAAAGAAAATAGGCATGGAAGCACCTTACCTAAAATTGATGAACACCATTTATGACAAACACACTGAAAACACTATGCTAACTACGGGAAAACCAAAAAAGTCCTCTCAAAAAGCAAGAATAAGACAAAGATTCCACTGTCACCACTCTTACTCAATTTTATTTTATTTTTTTTTTAATTTTATTTAAGGAGAAAAGAAAAAAAAAGCAGGGAAAGGGTACAAGTTATACAGATTTACAGAAAAAAAATGAACAGTAGGAAATCACTAGTTAATGGATTACATATTGTCATCTTAGAAATAATTGTTCAAGTCACAAAATTAAAGCTTGTAAAGTGGACATTCCATCAATGATACTGCAAACAGTTCTGTTCATTGATCCAATAAAACTCTGTGATATCATTTTCTATCTTATACACTTAAATATACATGCAGTTATATAGTTTAGAGTACTTTCTTTTCCTCTCTTTTGTACCATGACTATTACACATTTTGGGTTTCATTGCTCCCACGGTTCTTATTACTTTTTTGGAAGAGAGTAAAACCAAATGTGACATAACAGAACAGAATCGGTCAAGTCAAAAGGGTGGACATAATAGATAATGTAAAAACATAATACAGGTGATCAACAATGGTTACCGTAATGTCTCCCGCTATCTCTAATAGAATTGCCTATATCATTAGTTATAATACAATTGAACAAAACAGTAAAGAATAAAACCGACAAAACCAAAACATTGGAGACATTGTAGGTCTTCAAAAGTAGATAAAAGTCAACAAGAATGGGCGTCATAATGAATCTCATTATCTTCACAGCTGATGCCTAAACTTTCGAACCTGATACTATCCAGCAAAACAGAATAGGGGAACATCAGTTAAAAACCAGATGGTGAGAGTAATACAGGGCTTTAAATCAAGGTAATGAAAAGTCAAAATGGGTTACTATAATATATCCTGCTATTTTTTTCCTTTAATTAAAAGGATAAAGATAAAAAAGTAAATAATGGAGTGGAGATTGAGATAAAAGAGGGCATAACAACGAAACAGCGCAGATCAAAACATAACCATTTAAGCAGAATAGTGTTTCACCACCAGATAATCCTAACCTAAAAGTAGTTGCCATATTGTTTCTTTCTTTGAAATCCTTGAGTACAACTTCGTATACTGTAGCATTAAGTATATCAAAACAATGTAAAACCATTCAAGAGAATGACAGCATTACAGAGTATTTAGAATCGACTAACAGAAAATGAACAATGGTTTCTGTATAATCTCCTTGTCTTTAAAAGGTTTTTGCTTATACTATCGTACATAATAAAATCCAATAAGATACAGCCTATTTAGACCATTGGAGACAGAAGGACAAAAGCTAGATGAGACTTCAAAACAAGATGATACTAAATCTGTATTACCTATTAAGATGTCATTTTCTCCAAAATAGCTGTTCCTATCATCCAATCTTCTCTGCCTCATTTCTGTTAAGCTCTTTTTCTGTCAGTAGCTGTCAGTTTGTCTTCTTCATTTTGTTCTCTGCTCCATTTGTTGTGGCCTCCTCGCCACTATTTCTGGGTTCTTTGTATTTTTCTTTTTTTAGAATATCCTGCAATACTTTCTGTAGAGTTGAATTGGTGGTTGCAAATTCCCCCAGTTCCTCTTTATCCTGGAAGCACCTTGTTTTTCCATCAATTTCCAGGGACAGTTGTGCAGGATATCTCAATCTTGGCTGGAGATTATTATCTTTCAATGCTTGAATTATTTCCCCCCACGCTCTTCGTGATTTGATGGTTTGTGCAGAGAAATCTGCTGTAATTCTGATGGGTGTTCCCTTGTAAGTGGTCTGTTTCTTGTCTCTTACAGCTTTTAATATTCTGTTCTTGTATTGAATTTCTGGAATTTTTATTATTATATGCCTGGGTGTTGCTCTGTTTGGGTTGTAGGTAGCTGGGGTCCTGTATGCCTCATACATCTGAGTATCTTTACCTTTTGCTAAATTAGGAAAATTCTCCTGGATTATTTCTGTGAGTAGCTTTTGTAGTTCACTTGTTTGCATCCCTACTTCTTCTTTTATGTTCTTAATCCTTAAGTTATGGATCCTCTTATCATCTTCTTGTCTTTGTATTATTGCTGTTTGTTTCTTTGTTATTTTTAAGAAGTTTTTCATTTCATTCTCCCATATTACAAGTCTGCCCTCCAGTTCAGATAGTCTGTCCTTAGTTTCTTTCAAGCTGTTATGCCAGTCTTCTATAGACTTCTTAGTATCTTGGTAGTCCCTTTGAACCTGCTTCACGTATTCTATGCTTTCTCTGTTTTCTCCATCAAACAATTCTCCCCTTTTTTTCTGTTCTTCCATTCCATCACCTGTTTTTTCTTGGGTGGTGCTTAGCATTTCTCTAACTATTCTGCATACTTCTAGCTTCAGGTCGTTGATAACTTCATTCCTGAATTGGTCTATGAGGCTCTCTATATGGTGCCTTATGTGTATTGGTGCGGTGTCTGCTATTGCCTGTTTCTCAGAATTGGGGGCCAAGGAGCCTTTCTTGTTGCTGCCTCTTCCCATGCTGCCTCTTCTTCTCTGTTCCTTATATATGCAAGCTTATATAAGAGGCCCAGCTTCTCTCCCAGTCAGCCACAGCCTGATCGAATTGCGCCAGTTAGGTGTTCCCGCTCACCGCTGCGCACCAGGGAGTTACGGACCAGGCAGCCTACGCGTCTCCCTTCCCGGCCACCGTCAGGCTCTGGGATCTCGGTTGGGACAGTCTACCAGGTCCGCCGGCAGTGTCACACAGGCCAGGCACTTTTCACCAATCCCGCCCGAGAGGGGGATGTGTGGCTGGAGTCGCCACCGTGCCCTGCTCCCGCAGGACTGCTCGGGCCCAGAAAGTCCTCTGCTGGAGTCAAACTGTGGTAGAGTGTCAGTTTCTCTCACTCACCTCACCATAAGTCAGTGCACGCCTCCCTGCCATTCGCAGATTGCCGTTCTCAGAGCTTCTGCACGTTTCTCCCCTTGCCGAGCCGCTGTAGAGGCAGCCAGCCGCTGCGCGGTGGGAAACCCAAATCGCGGCTTACAATGGCGCGGTTCCAGCCTCCACACCGAGTCTTTTCTGTTCCTGTTTTAGCACCAGGACTGCATTCCAAGTTGGCTTCTCTCAGCCCAGTCCGTTCCTGAGTCAGCAGAGCATATCTCCACCTGCTTATGTCTCCTTAGTCCGCACCATTCCTGGCTTCTG
This sequence comes from Cavia porcellus, assembly GCF_034190915.1. Lineage (NCBI taxonomy): Eukaryota > Metazoa > Chordata > Mammalia > Rodentia > Caviidae > Cavia > Cavia porcellus. The sequence continues at coordinate 34,382,944 of NW_026947486.1, read as the reverse complement.
AGCCGAGTCTTTCAGAGAGCCGCTGGTAGTTGCTGTTATCTGTCCACCATGTTCTCCCGGAAGAGTCAAATGGCAACTTAATTGTGTGTACTGAGCAATTGGCTAGATCTTACATCTTTGACATCCTCCATAATATATTAAAAGATCACTGTGTGTCTTTCCGGTCTGTAAGAGTCCTTCCATGAGGCCTGTAGGCCGTAGAAGTCTCAGTAAGCAGTCTAGCCGGGACAGAAATTCTCAGCACTACGTTGTGGTCAGGGCAGCCATGACCTCTTACTCAATTTTAATGAGATCAATCAGGAAAAGCAAATAAAATAACTACTAATAAAATACAAAGAAGTCAAACTATCCTCATTACAATTCACATCATCTTTTATATAGAAGGTACAAAAAACTCAAACAAAAACAAATGAACAATAACAAAAACTCTCCAGAAATACATTCTTAAAACTAAGAAACAAATTCAGAAAAGAGGCAGGATACAAAATCAATCAATGCCCAGCAATAATGAAACTAATGAAAAAGAGGGCAGGAAAAGGCCCACCCAGCTACCAGCCACACAAGACTAGGCTTCACATGTTTTGCAGGCCTCATTGAGCCATGCCCAGGGACCTTCTCTCAATCTGAGAAGCTGAGGCCACATGGGGTGAGTTCAAGCACACCAGCGCTACTGGGGGAAAGTTTAACATCATTGCTCCCAGGGGATAAGTGCCCACCCAGCTTCCAGCCACACTACACTAGGCTCTGCAGGTTTTGCAGGCCTAGATGGACCATCCAAAGCAACCTTATTTCAACCCTGGGAGCTGAGGCCACACGAGGTGAGTTCTAGGGCATAAGCACTAGGCCAGGGAAAGATTTGGACCATCACTCACAGTGTTTAGGAAACCCCCAGCTTCCTGGAACACTGGAGGTGGCACTGGAGGTCCTGCACCCTGACTGGACCATTCCCAGGAAACTCCATTCAGTCCTAGGAGCCGAGGGCATAGGAGGTGATTTGCAACAGGCCCAGGGGAAGCTTTGGAATATCACTTGAAACACAGAAATACAGGAAAATGACAAGATAAAAGACCAAAATGCAATCTCAAAACTCCAGCCCATCCCAAGACAGCCTAGGAGCCCTGCACATAGAAGAAAATATAAGCCATAAACCTGAAATAATAGCAACTGAAATGAAGAAGCAACTCCAGGAAGCTTTAGAAGAATTCAAATTAGAAATACTCTCCAGTAAAAGAAGAAATAATAAAAGTAATGAAAGAAATGCTGAACATATCTAAAGAACACACAGTTAAAAAATTAGAGGAACAATGCAAAAAGATAGAATCCCTGGATGAGCAATAGAAGAAACAAAAAGAATACATGAAGCAGATTCAAAGAGATTACACAGGAAATCAAAAATTCCATTAAAAGTTGTCAAAACTGCCTCAACAAAAGTGAAGACACAATTTCAGACATCAAAGACAAGATTGCAGCTAGTGAACAGGAAAAAAAAAGATCTTTTAAAAATAAAAAGGAATCAGGAAACAACTATTCAACAGCTGCAAGATGATACAAAGAAAAACAATGTAAGATAGGGATAAAGGTGAAAAGGTGACAACACAAATAATATCAAGAGGATACTTACAGAAGTAATAGATGACATTTCCCAAACATGAGAATGGAGACTGACATACAGATTAGTGAAGAATATAGAACTCCAACTAGCCATAATCAGAATAAAACTACACGCAGACATATAATAATCACCATCCCAGAAATCCAACATCAGAAAAGAATATTAAAAACTGGTAGAGAGAAAAGACAGATCACCTATAAAGGAAAACCTATCAGAATTACAGTAGACTTCTCAACACAATGAAGTCAAGAGGAGCATGGAGCGAAGTATTTCAGATCCTGAAGGAAAACAGCTTCCAACTCAGACTGATGTACCCTGTAAAAGTGTCCTTCAAAATGGGTGGAGAAATAAGATACTTCCATGACAAAGAACAGCCTAAGAACTTCATGATCACCAAACCAACCCTGCAAAAAATACTGAAAGACATTCTAGATACACATAAGAAAAAAACATTAAGCAAGACAGACAGTTAAACAGAATGGAAAGGTAAGGATGCAACAGCAGAAAGATAACATGTCAACAATATACCAATATATAATAGTTATAACCATTAATGTAAATGCTCCCAATTCACCAATTAAAAGAAACAGACTGGCAGAATGGATCAAGAAACAGCATCCAACCACATGGTTTCTATAAGAAACTCATCTAACACAAAAGGAAACTCATAGACTTAAGTCAAAAGATGAAAAACAATACTTCATGCAACAAGAACACCCCTCCCCCAAAAAAAGCAGGGTTAGCAATTCTGTTTGCAGACAATGTGAACATCAAAACAAGAATGATCTGAAGAGGAAAAGAAGGTCACTACATACTAGTTAGGGGAAAACTTCAAGAGTGAGAGATAACAATCATAAATATATATACATCAAATTCAAGAGCACCCAGGTATACAAAGTACGTATTAACAGAAATGAAAACGCAAACAAGGAATAACACAATTATAACAGGAGACCTCAGCACACCACTGACACCACAGGACAGATACACTGGACAGAAAATCAGAAAAGATATAACAGAACTGAATCACAGTGATGAGGAAATGGACTTGATAGACGTATACAGAATGTTCCATCCAATAACACCAGAATATACATTATGCTCAGAAGAACATGGGGCATTCCCCCCAAAAAAGACCTTATACTAGCCCACAGGATATATTTAAATAAATGCAAAAGAGCTGAAATTATCCCATGCAGATTATCAGATCATAGTGCCATGAAACTAGAAATTAATGATAAAAGAAACTGCAAGAAACACACAAACACATGGAAATGGAAGAATACACTCTTGAGTGATCAGTGGGTCACAGAGGAAATTAAAGAAGAAATTAAACAATATCGACAAGCAAATGAAAATACAAATACAACTTAGCAGAATCTATGAGATGCAATGAAAGCGGTCCTTATATGAAGATTTATTGTACTGAGCTCCCACATCAGGAAAACAGAATTAATACAAATAAACAACCTGATGCTACACCTCAAACATCTAGAAAAACAAGAACATCTAGAAAAACAAGAACAAGTCAAGCCCAAAGCCAAAAGAAGGGAAGAAATTATAAAGATCAAAACAGAAATTAATGCAATTGAGACTAAGAAAATAATCCAAAGAATCAATGAATCAAAGAGTTCGTTTTTTGAAAGAAAGAATAAAATTGATAAGCACTTCACCAATCTTATTAAAAAAGGAAAGAAAAAATCAAATTCATGTAATAAGGAATGAAAAAAGTGAAATCACTACAGACTGTGGAAATACAGAAGATCATCAACACCCATTTCAAAAACCTTTACTCTCATATGTTCAATAACACAGAAGAAATAGACAGATTCTTAGAAGCATATGAAGTAACAAAGCTCGGTCAAGAAGATGTAAAACTGCTGAATGACACAATTTCTATTAATGAAACTGAAAATGTAATTAAGTCCTTAACTACAAAGAAGAGCCCAGGCCCAGACGGATTCTTTATGGAATTCCACAAGAAATACAAAGGAGACTTATTGCTGACACTCCTCAAACTCTTCAATGAAATTGAAAAGGAAGAAATCCTTCCTAAGTCATTCCTGGAAGCAAATATTACTCTAGTACTAAAACCTGAGAAAGATGAAACTAAAAAGAGCACTACAGGCCAATCTCATTAATGAACTAATGAATGAAAAAATCCTCAATAAAATAGAGGCAAACAGGATGCAGCAAATCAATAAGAAGATTATACACCACAACCACGTGAGATTCATCCCAGGCATGCAGGGATTGGCTCCACATATGTAAATCAATAAATGTAATACATGATATCAATAGAGTCAAAAATAAGAATCATATGACCATTTCTATAGATGCAGGAAAAGCTTTTGATAATGTCCAACACTCATTCATGATAAGAACCTTACAGAAAATTGGAATGGATGGGATTTAGCTCAATATGATAAAGGGCATATAAGACAAACCAATGGCCAGCATCATATTAAATGATCAAAAACTGAAGGGCATTACCTTAAAATCAGGCACAAGACAAGGATCTTCCTTATCACCCCTCCTATTCCACACAGTACTGGAAATACTAGCCAGGGCAATTGGACAAGAGAGGGAAATAAAAAGAGTAAAGATAGAAAAAGAAGAAGTTAAATTATCATTATTTTCAGATGACATGATACTCTACATAGAAGACCCCCAAAACTCCATTGACAGACTCCTAGATATAATAAATTCAGCAATGTAGCTGGATACAAAGCCAATACTCAAAAATCAATAGCATTCCTATACACTAAGAAAAAAAATCACTGAGAGAGAAGTAAGAGAAGCCACACGCTTCACACTAAGTTCCACAAAAATAAATACTTAGGAATTAATGCCAAGAAAGAAGTAAAAGTCGTATATATGGAAAATTATAATACCCTGAACAAAGAAATTGAAGAGGATCTCAGAAAATGAAAAATAATCCCTTGTTCATGGATAGGAAGAATAAATGTGAAAATGGTCATTCTCCCAAAACTATTTTACAGATGCAATACAATCTCAATGAAAATACCATCAACACATCTCATAGATCTAGAGAAATCATTCCTAAGATTCATCTGGAAACAGAAGAGACCTAGAATAGTAAAGGCAATTCTAAGCAGTAAAGGCAATGCAGGAGGCATCATAATCCCTGACTGGAAGTTATACAAGAAAGCTACTGTAATAAAATCAACATGGTACTGGAATAAAAACAGATTTGAAAATCAGTGTAATAAATTAGAAGATACAACCACAACTATAAACACACTCAACCACCTTATCTTTGAAAAGGGGGCCAAATAATACACTCTTGAGGATGACAGTCTTTTTAATAAATGGTACTGGAAAACTGGCTTTCTATATGCTGAAAACTAAAACTAGACCCATGCTTATCACCATGTACTAAACTAAAATAAAAAAGGATCAAAGATCTGAATATTAAAACAGAAACATTGAATCTTTTGGAAGACAAATTAGGTAAAAATCTTGAAGAAAAAGGGGTAGGTACAGAATTCATGAACAGGAATCAAACTGCATGGGAAATAATTCCCAGAATCAATAACTAGGATCACATCTTATTAAAAAGTTTCTGCATGTCAAAAGAAATCTCCAGCATAGTGAAAAGAAAACCCACAAACTGGAAAAAATCTTAGTGAACTATTCCTCAGATGAAGGACTTCTGACTAACATATATAAAGAATTAAAAAACAAATCAAACCTCCAAAATTCATACTCATTCTAAAAATGGGCATCTGAGATGAATACACAGTTTTCAGATGAAAAAATACAAATGGCAAATAAATACATGAAAAAATGTTCATCATCAGTAGTCATTAGAGAAATTCAAAATAAAACAACACTGAGATTCCATCTCACTCCAGAAAGAATGTCCGGAATCAAGAAAATTACCAACAACAAATGCTGGCAGGTTGTAGGGAAAAAGGAACTCTTCTGCACTGTTGGTAGGAGTGTAGAGTGGTTCAACCACTGTGGACGTCAGTGTGCAGATTTCCATTTGACCCAGCTATTCCACTTGTAGTCGTATTCCCAGAAGAACTGAAAACATACCACATTGATATACGTGCACCCATGTTTATAGCAGCACAATTTGTAATAGCCAGATCTTGGAAACAACTTAAGTGTCCATCAACTGAGGAATGGATAAAAAAGTTGTGGTATTGTTATACAGTGGCGTACTGCTCAGCTATAAAGAAAGATCACATTGAGATGTTTAAAAATAAATGGATGCAACTTGAGCTCATACTCATAAGCAAAATTAATCAAACTCATGTATAAATACCATATAGTCTCACTAATGTAAGAAATGGTAAGAGTACATGAGATTTTATGGTAATAATGATTCCCCATTACATTGCTTTGAAGCCTTACAATGTTTTCATTCATTAGTTGGAATTTTTTGTTTTTGTCTTTTTCCTCTTTATCGGTACCAGGGATCAAACTCACAACTGCACATTTGCAAGGCTGACGCTTATGCCACTGAGCTAAACCCCCAGGCCCAGTTGGAATGACTTTATTCTGTTTTGCTTCATTTTATTATGTATTTTGAAGAAAATAATACATTATAGCAGCTGTTGCTGATTTAATAGCATCTTGCTCTGAAGTCCTATCATGCTTTTATTCTTCCGTTTCCATTGATTCTACCATGTTATATCTTATTGGCTTTTAATATAAGACTATGAAGAAATTTTTTAAAGAAAATGAGATAATATACTAGCCATTGTTCATTTTCTGTTATTTGGTTCTGAATATCCCGTAATATTTTCATTCTCTTGAATGATTTTATACTATTTTGTAATGTTTGATAATATTGCATGCAAATGTTTGATAATATTGTATGTATATGTTTGATAATATTGTATGTTCAACTATTTCAAAGAAAGAGACATTAGAGTAGCTATTGTTAATATTGGATTGTCTTATGGTGAAGAACTGTGTTGCTTACATTGTTTTGTTCTGATCTGCTTTGTTCCATGCTCCTTTGTTTTAATCTCTTTAAAATGAAAAAAATTTTCTACCATCAAAAAAAAAAAAATCTCTACTCACATAGAGCCGAAAACACAGAGGAAATGGAGAGATTTTTAGAAACATATCAACTACCAAAGCTCAACCAGGTATAAAATAATTTTCAATACCCCAGTATCAGCTATTGAAATTGAACTTGTGATTAGAAACTTAACAACAAAGAAAAGCCCAGGTCCTGATAGATTCACAGCTGAATTCTACAGGTAATTTAGAGAATATCTGGTGACAATACTCCTTAAAATCTACAATGAAATTGAAAAGAAAGCAATCTTCACCAAATCATTTCTGTAGGCAAGTATTACTGTGATACCAAAACCAGAGAAAGACCTAACCAAAAAGGAGAACTATAGACCAATTTCACTAATGAACACTCATGCAAAGAGTCTTAATATAATACTGGCAAATGGAATGCAGCAAATCACCAAGAAGATTATATATCACGACCATGAAGGATTCATTACAGGAATTCAGGGATGGTTTAATATATGCAAATCAATAAATGTAATACACCATATCAACAGAGCCAAAAACAAAACCCACATGGTCATCTCAATAGATGCAGAAAAAGTTTTTGATAAAGTCCAACACAGGTTCATGACAGAAATCCTTCAGAATCTTGGAATGCACAGTGTCTACCTCAATCTCATAAGGGCCATATATGACAAACCAACAGCCAACATTATAGTAAATGGACAAAAACTGAAAGCTTTCCCACTAAAATCAGGAACAAGACAAGGATGGCCACTATCACCACTCCTATTCAATATAGTTCTGGAAATACTAGCCACAGCAATCAGACAAGAGAGAGAGAAATAAAAGGAATAAAGATAGGAAAGGAAGAAGTTAAATTATCACAATTTGTAGATGACATTGTACTCTATATAGAAGATCCAATCTTATAAAGGCTATCTATGAAAAACCAACAGCCAACATTAAACTAAATGGACAAAAACGGATAGCTTTCACCTAAAAATCAGGAACAAGACAAAGATATCCAGTATCACCAATCCTATTCAACATAGCTCTGAAAAAACTAACCAGAACAATCAGACAAGACAGAAATAAAAGAAATAAAGATAGGAAAGGAAGGAGTTAAACTATCACAACTTGAAGATGACATGATACTCTATGTAGAAAACCCAAAAAACTCCATTACAAGAATATTAGAGGTAATAAACAAATTCAGCAGTGTAGCTGGATACAAAGTCAATGCTCAAAAATCAATAGCATTCCTGTACACAAACAAAAACTCACTGAGAGAGACATTATGGAAATATCGTCTTTTACCATAGCATCTAAAAAAATGAAATACTTAGAACTCAACCTAACTAAGAATGTAAAAGACCTAAATTCTGAAAATCATGCTAAGCTAAAAAAGGAGATTGAAGAGGATATTAGAAAATGAAAGGATATTCCTTGCTCTTGGCTAGGAAGAATCAACATTGTGAAAATGGCCATACTCCCAAAACTGTTATACAGATTTAATGCAATCTCAGTTAAAATACCATTGATATATCTCACAGATCTAGAGAAAAGACTACTAAAATTCATTTGGATACTGAAGAAAACTAGAATAGCAAAGGCAATTCTGAGCAACAAAGGCAAGGTTGGAGGCATCTCAATTCCTGACTTGAAACTATAATACAAAGCCACAGTGATAAAATAAGCATGCCACTGGCAAAGAAATAGACCTGAGGATCAAGGGAACAGATTAGAAGATGCAAAGACAACCACAAAGAAACTCAGCCACCTGATATTTGACAAAGGGGTTAAACATGTTCACTGGAAGAAGGATAGCCTCTCTAATAAATGGTGCTGGAAAAATTGGTTTCCACATGCCAAAGACTGAAATTGGACCCACATCTATCACCATGCACTAAACTAAAGACAAAATGGATCGAATATCTAAATATTACAATACAAACACTAAGTCTACTGGAGTACAAGGTAGGTAGAAGTCTTGGAGACATAGTGGTAGGCAGAGAATTCATAAACAATACGCAAACTGCACTGGGAACACTTCAAAGAATTGACAACTAGGGTATCATATTACTGAAAAGTTTCCGCGCTTCAAAATAAATCAGCAACAGAGTGAAAAAAAAAAGCCCACGGAATGGGAAAGAATTTTAGCCAGCAACCCCTCAGACAAAGGACTTATATCCAGAACATATCTAGAATTCAAAAACATCAAGCCCCCACAAATTCAAAGACCCTCTCCAAAAATGGGCATCTGAGATGAATACACATTTCTTAGAACATGAATACACATGTTCACCATCACTAGTCATTCAAGACATGCAAATTAAAACGGCATTGAAATTTCATCTCACTCCAGAAAGACTAGCTTTCATCAAGAAAACAATTGATAACAAATGTTGACCAGGCTGCTGGGAAAAAGGAACATTGCTCCATTGGTGGGAGGGTAGTCTGGCGCAGCCACTATGGAAAACACTATGAAGATGTCTCAGAAGACTAGGATTGGAAGTTCCATTCAACCCAGCTATTCCTCTCCTGGGTATTTTCCCAGAAAACCTGAAAAGGCCACGTCACAGTGATATATGTGCAGCTATGTTTGTAACAGCACAATTTGTAATAGGTAAATCTTAGAAACAACCAAAATGCCCATCAACTGCAGAGTGGATGAAAAAGATGCGGTATTTTTATGCATTGGAGTATTACTCAGTCATAAAAAAGGATGATCTCAAGGGCTTCATATTTAAATGGAGCCAATTTGAGACTATTCTCATAAGTGAAATAAATAAGAACCATTTTTATAAATATCACATTGTGTCTCTAGTGTTAAAAGTAATAAGAACTGTAGGAGTAATAAAACCCAAAATGTGCAATTGCTATTGTAAAAAAGAGAGGAAAAGAAAGTGCTCTAATGGATATAACTGTGTGTATGTTTATGTGTGTAAAATAAATGACCATTTTACTAAGGTTTTGTTGGATTGCTGAGAAAGAACTGTTTGCAATCTCGCTGTTTGAATGTCCATTTTTTATGCTTTAATGTTGTAACTTGAACAACTATTTCTAAGACAATAATACATAATTTATCAACTAGTGATTTCTTAGTGTTTTTTTATTTTTATTTTTTTAAATTTTATTTAAGGAGAAAAAAGAAAAAAAACAAAAAAAGGGTACAAGTTATACAGAATTTCAGAAAAAATAAACAGTAGGAAATCACTAGTTAATAGATTATATATTGTCATCTTAGAAATAGTTGTTCAAGTTACAAAATTAAAGCATATAGAATGGGCACTCAAACAGTGAGACTGCAAACAGTTCTGTTCAGTAATCCAATAAAACTTGGTAATATTTTACCTATCTTATACATTTAAATATATATGCAGTTATGTCCTTTAGAGCACTTTCTTTTCCTCTCTTTTGTACAATGACAATTACATATTTTGGGTTTTATTACTCCCAGTGTTCTTATTACTTTTTTTTGAAGAAAGTAAAACCAAATGTGACATAATACGACAGAATCAGTCAAATCAAAAGGATGGACATAATACATAATGTAAAAACAAAATACAAGGTGATCAACAATGGTTGCCATAATGCCTCTTGCTATCTTAAAAAGAATTGCCTATATCATCAGTTATAATAAAATTGAAAAAAACAGTAAAGAACAAGACCAATAAAACCAAAACATTGGAGACATTAGAGGACTTCAAAAGAAGATAATAGTCAACCAGAATGGGCGTGATAATGAATCTTATTGTCTTCATAGTTGTTGCCTATACTTTCAAACTTGGTACTATCAAGCATAACAGAATAGAGGAAAATCAGTCAAAACAAGATGGTGAGAGCAATACAGGGTTTCAAATCAAGTTAATAGGAAATCAATGTGGGTTACTATAATATAACCTGCTATTTTTTATTTATTTTCCCTTAATTAAAAGGATAAAAATGAAAAAGTAGATAATAAAAAGGAGATCGAGATAAAAGAGGGCATAACAATGAAACAGCGCAGGTCAAAACATAGCCATTTAAGCAAAATAGTGTTTCACCTCAAGATAATCCCAACATAAAAGTAGTTACCATAGTATCTCTTTCCTTAAAATCTTTGGGTATAACTTTGTATACTCCAGCATCAAACATATCAAGACAATGTAAAATCATTCAAGAGAATGACAGTATTACAGGGTATTTAGAATCAACTAACAGAAAATGAACAATGGTTTCTGTATAATCTCCCAGTCCATAAAAGTTTTTGTTTATATTATCACATATAATAAAATCCAATAAGATATAACACGTTAAAACCAATGGAGACAGAAGAACAAAAGCTTGATGGGACTTCAAAACAAGATGATATTAAATCAGCACTACCTATTATGATGTCTTGTTTTCTCCAAAATGGCTGTTCCTACTATCCAACCTTCTCTGCCTCATTTCTGTTGAGCTCTTTTCTGTCATCAGTTGTCAGTTTGTCTTCTTCATTTCGCTTTCCACTCCATTCATTGTGGACTCTCTGCCACTGTTTCTGGAATCTTGGTATTTTTCATTTTTAGAATATCCTGCAGTATTTTTTGTAGAGTTGAATCAGTGGTTGCAAATTCCCCTAGTTCCTCTTTATCCTGGAAGTGCCTTGTTTTTCCATCAATTTCTAGGGACAGTTGTGCAGGATATAACAATCTTGGCTGGAGGTTTTTATCTTTTAAAGCTTGAATTATTTCCCCCGATGCTCTTCATGATTTGATGGTTTGTGCTGAGAAGTCTGCTGTAATTCTGATGGGTATTCCTTTGTAAGTGATCTGTTTCTTGTCTCTGACAGCTTTTAATATTCTGTTTTTATATTGGATTTCTGGAATTTTGATTACTATATGCCTGGGTGTAGCTCTGTTTCAGTTGTAGGTGGCTAGGGTCCTGTATGCCTCATACATCTGAGTATCTTTACCTCTTGCTAAATTAGGGAAATTCCTCTGGATTATTTCTGTGAATAGCTTTTGTAGTTCATTTGTTTGAGTCCCTACTTCTTCTTTTGTGTTCTTAATTCTTAAGTTATAGATCCTCTTATCATCTTCTAATCTGTATTATTACTGTTTGTTTTCTTGTTATTTTTAAGAAGTTTTTCATTTCATGCTCCCACCTTACAAATCTGTCCTCCAGTTCTGATAATCTATCCTTAGTTTCTTTCAAGCTGTTATGCCAGCTTTCAATAGAGTTTTTAGTTTCCTGGTAATCTCTTTGAACCTGCTTCATGTATTCTACGTTTTCTCTATTTTCTCCATCAAACAATTCTCCTCTTTTTTTCTGTTCTTCCATTCCACCATCTGTTTTTTCTTGGGCAGTGCTTAGCATTTCTCTAACTATTCTACTTATTTCTTGCTTTATTTCATTAAATACTTCATTTTTGAACTCGTCTGTGAGGCTCCGGAGATATCGCTTTATGTCTATTGGTGCCGTGTCTGATATTGCATGTTTTCTGCCTTCATTTTCTTTTGCATTTACCTTTCCTGGGTCAGTGTTCTCAGGATTGGGGACTGAGGACCTTTTCTTGTTGCTCCCTCTTCCTATACGTTTTGTTCCTTCCATACAAGTGTATGTAGGAGGCCCAGGGTTTTGTTTTTTTTTGTTTTTTTTTTTTTTTCTCTTTGTCTGTTACAGTTTGTTTAAATTCACAGGCTAGGTGTTCCCACCCAGTGCAGTGCACTAGGGAGACACAGACCTGGGCAGCCTCTGCTGGGCCGGTCCCTCTAGATCAACCTAGTGAAGGCTTCACTGCTAGGGTGCATTGCCAGGTCCTGGGACCTGGTTTGGGCTAGCCTACTGGGTCTTAGTCTGCAGTGTCACCAGCCCAAGCACTCCCCACCAATCCCACTTGAGAGGGGAATATGAGACTAAAGTCACTGCAGCACTCTGTTCCGACTAGTCTGCCCTGTCCCACAGTGTCCTCTGTTGAAGCCTCCTAGTCTATGAAAGGGTCCCTGATTCTCTCACTCACCACAGGTCAATGCAGGGCTCCCTGCTAGTCCCGCACTCAACTCCATTTGGTTCGTAGTCCCGCTCTCAACTCCATTTGGTTCTTCGTTCCCTCTCTCAGCGCTTTCGTGCATCTCTCTCCCTGCTGGCTGATTGGGATGCTGCAGCAGTGGCATGAAATTCAAATTGTGGCTTCTAGTGGTGCAGATTCCAGCTTCTGTGCTGAGATTTTATCTGTTCCTGTTATAGCATCAGGATTGCATTTCCAGTTGGCTTCTCTCAGCTTAGTTCGTTCCTGGGTCGGCAATGTGTATCTCCATTCACTTAGGACTCCTCACACTGCACCACTCCTAGATTCTAAGCTGGTAATCTCAGAGAGCCTCTGTGGGTGCTGTTATTTGTCCACCATGTTCTCCCGGAAGTCCTTAGTGTTTATTTTTTGGGGAAGATTTCTGTATTTTTGCTACCCTTTTTTCTGTTTTGTGTTTTTTTCTCTTTAAATAAAATTTTTAAAAGAAGCACGTGAAAGCAAAGGAGACAATGTAGGTCAAAAAGTAGCTATGTAACATCAATAGAGATACAATGTATATTGTAGGAACTACAGTTATTAATATTGTATACTGCAGTATGCTTTTGTATTGTAATATTCTATTGTATAATGCAGTGCAATTTAAATAATTATACTACACAAAAAGCTAAATATGTGAGATGATGGATAGTTTACTTGATTTTGGAGAGTTTACTTGATTGTAATAATCATGTAAATTCATATATCAAAACATAGCAGTGTAAGTTCTGCTATAAAATATTTTCAAAAATACGTATATAAAAATAAAGTGGTAAATACACAAGAAATACTAGAAAACAATCCTGGAAAAAATTATAGACAATGTATATAAAGAAGTAGGAGATCATCTACGGAATCAATGCAATCTCAAAGCACTAGCAGAGTTTTTGCTTGTTTTTTGGTAGAACTTGGCAAGATGATTTTTACATTTATATAGAAAAATAAATTAGCTTTAAAAAGTCGTGAATGTTTTTTAAAAGAATAATATTGGAAAACATGGACTATCTGATTTCAAGACTTGCTATTGAACTGTATTAATCAAGACAGTGTTATGTTTTTATAAGGATAGTTATATAGATCACTAGAAGAGTAGTATCTATAAAAATAAATGCACACAGGTCAATTGATTGTTGGCAAAGGAATCTATTTAATTCAATGGAGGGGGCAGGGAGCTTTTTTTCCACAAATAATGCTGGAAAACTAAATATTCATATGGAAATAAAACAGTTTTGACCCTTATTCTGTACCACATAAAAATTAACATGAAAGGAATCAAAGGTCTAAATAACATAAAATAAAATGATACAATTTGTATAAGAAAACACAGGAAGAATTTACTGTCCCCTCAAGTTAGGTAAAGATTTCTAAATAATTCAAAATCACAAACCATTAAAAAGTGGCTACTGGGAGCAGTTTCTTCCCCTTTAATTTTCACAGTACCTATTATACATCTTGAACCTTATTTACTCTTTCAGTTTTTTACACTAGGGGGACAATACAATGTTTACACGTGGGAAAAGGAGAAAATAGGGGAAAGATTTATATCTATCTATATATAGATATAGATATAAATACAGATACATACATATTTATAATTATACCACTAATCTCAGTTCATCAAAAACAACAGTTTGTGCTTACATTGTCTGATCATTTTTTCATGCCTATATCTTGTAATTTGAACAACTACTTTGAAGATAACAATACACAATATATTAACCGTTATTGATCACCTATATTTTTCTTTGAAATTCTGCATCACTGTTTTTATTTTTGTTTTAAAATAAAAAGTGACTACATTGGATTTGAACAAAATTAAAAGCTTATGTTTTTCAGCGATAATGTTAAGAGAATGCAATACTCATTTATAGATTGATATAAAATCTTTACAAATAACATGTTTGACAAAAGACTTGTGAAAAGAATATACAAAGAACTCTTAAAATTAAGCAATAAGAAAACAAAAACTCATTTAAAAATTGGCAAAACATTAACATATGTCTCACTGAAGATTTTATGCTGTCAGTAAATATACTCAAGGATAATTGTTCATCATTACTTATTAGGGAATGCAAATAAAAAGCAATATACTGGCAAGAAAACTAAGGTAAAAATACTGATATTACAGCTAATAAACATATAGAGTAATTTAAACCTCTATTATATTGTTAGGAAAAATGCAAAATGTTATATCAAGTTTCGAAAACAGTCTCTCATTATCATATTAAGAGATTAAAGCAAAATTCATATGATCATTTCAATAGATCAGAAATTTCTTTTGTCCTCCAGGGAGATTTTTGGTTGTCACAATTGCAGGGGGGGGGAGTGGGGGGAGGGGGAGTGCCATCGGCATTAAGGAGCAGAGATCAGAAACACTGTTAAACACTTTACAATGCTCAGGACAGCCCTGCATTGAGAGCTATTTTCTAGATTCTACTTTTCTCAATCAACAGTATATGATATTTGTATGTTGCTGTAAGGTACATACATTTTGTTTGCTGTTTACTGCTATATAACAGCACATAATAAATGCTCCCATGTGGGGTCATTCGATCTCCCTGGTGATAAATTCCTAAGTTGCTTCTAACTGTATTATTTACTACACATAAGACTACAATGCAGTCAACAGTCCTGTACATGTTTATACTGGACCTCTGTGAAAATTTCTGTACAATGTAATTTTAGGAATGGAGCCACACAATTATACACATTTAATTTTTATAAATAATACCCAGGTAGTTTTTAGAATGGCTAAATCAGTTAACATATAGTATGCTGTCCAAGAGAGTTCTATCAAAACTGAGAATGCTAGCTTTAGAAAGGTCTGCTTGAAAGATTTGCCCTTGATTGGCATCTTGGACTAGTTTGCTCTGACTAGTTTATCTGTACACACAATGTGGTTTATGTTGAATACTGCTTTTCTTCTGAGAGTGTGGAATTTTGATATATGCTAGGCAGCAAATGCCTAGGAGACCATCATCCCCCAAAATACCTTGATCACAGAGCCTTTACTGAGTTTCCATGGCAGAAAACATTTTATACATTGTCATAACTCATTACTATGGAAATTAAAGGCATTTTGTATAACTCCACTAGAGGACTCCTAGAATTTTATCCCTGTTTTTCTCTTGCCACATATATCTATTCCTTTTGTTAATTTTTCTTTCGAGTCTTGTTTTAGTTAATTTTCTTACTGATAAGACAAAATATCCAACACTCACAAATTAAAGGAATAAAGATTTATTTCAGCTCACAGTGTAGAAGTTTCAGTCAATAATCTGTTGGCTCCAAGGCAAGGTGGCATGACAGAGGCATATCACAGTAGAAAAATAGTTCAAAGCAGAGCAGAGCAGGCAGAAAGCATCAGTGAAGCGGCAACAGCAGCAATAACAACAGCAGAAGCACAAGCACAAGCAGCAAAAGTAGCAGCTGCACAAACAGCAGCAGCGGGGCTGGGGATTTAGCTCAGCGGCATAAGTACCTGCCTTGCAAGCAGGTGGTCGTGAGTTTGATCCCTGGTACCGATAAAAACGAAAAAGACAAAAAAAAAAAAAAAAAAAGAAGCAGCAGCAGCAGCCTGCCTTCTATGTTTCTCTTTATATCCCATTCAGGCTGCAAAAGTCTATTGATGTGGTGCTACCTATACCCAGAGTGGGGCTTTTAGTATCCATACATTTAATATCAGTAATACATCCATAATCAATCCACATTCACACACCCTTCGAAACTCCCTACCTATGACTGCATGAGGCTTTAAATGGACACTTAGATACAAACCATAATATGTCTTTTCACTATATGATACTAAATGGTGACAATAATCTAGCAGCTTACTGAACATAAGAGTGATCTTAGGGATTCCTGTGACACACATTTGCATAAACAAAGTAAGAAAATTTCAAAAAGATTTATTTGTAATTGCACACTTTGAGTATTACTTCAATATTTATCATGTGCTTATATTACATCTTTGAAAATACTTTAAAAATGGGGAGTAGGATTGTCAAAAAAAACAAACAAACAAACAAACAACTAGATGGTGTCCTGTGAATGAGACTCAAGCTATGTTTCAGAACCATGGAGATCATTCACTGAAATTTCTTCATATTCTATATGAGAAAATTAAAGTCAAAAAAGGTAACAGACTCATTCAAAGATATCCATATAGTCATCATAGACACAGGTCTTGAATCCACACTGTTCTGTTTCCTTCCTCTAAGTCTCCAGCCCATTTTCTTATATTAGTCACTTTATTTACCTTAGGGCTATTCTCTCAATGCCTTTCAGGAGCCTACTTTCTTGTTAACTATGGTTACTCTGATTTCTCAAATTTCCCTAAGCAGTGTATATGTTGCATTCCTCTCAAAACAGTAGGTCGCATGAAATTGGAACCCAACAGAAAAAGAATAGAGGAGTTAAAATAAAATCCTACTGATAACTATCTAGAAGCATAGGGAAAGGGGAGTGAAACAGTAAAGAGAGAGAATCCTAAGCCTAACCATAGCACCTTACTAAGTCCTCATAATTTATTAAAGACTAAATGTCAAAATCAGGGCCAGAGAGAAACTCATTGTCCACTGCAGAACAAAGTATCTTAATATAAACTAGACATGTCACATGTTCCTTCTTTTTCTTCCTAGTGTTTCTCAAAAACCTCCCCAAAGAGATATGATGCTTACATGTTCTAGGAAGCAGGGTCCTATTTCACTCAGGTGAGGATCATCATTGTTGTACTGTTTCTCCAGGTCTCTCACGAAGCCCATCTGAAACCTGTAGATGTCTTCAATGTTCCCAAATATTACCTTCAGTTGCTCATCACTGAACATGTCCCTTCTCTTCCGGCACTGCTTCAGGTACCCCTGCAGGCAAAGGAAAAGTCTAGAATGAAGATGACTCCCACTATCGAGGGGCTTTACTGCTACCATTTAGGCGACTGATTTTAGTACCACAAAGTAGGCAGGAAATAATCATTTTCACTTGTCCTGTGAGGGAACTGAAGTCTAGGGAAGAAAGTCACTGCACTAGTAAATGTTTAGAAAGGCTCAATCTCCAGTAGAACTCTTGAGAATATAAAGACTCCACAGATATGGACACAGTGGGACATACTGGTATTACCAGCACTCTGGGAGACTGAGATGCAAGGATCACAAGTTGAAGCCCAGCATGGGCAATTTAACATGATCTTGTCTCAAAAAAAAAAAAAAAAAAAAAAAAAAAAAAAGGCTCGGTATGTAGCTCAGTGAAAAAGCTCTAGGTTCAATTCTCAGTAATGATAACACACACACACACACACACACACACACACACTTCCACAGTATAGGCCTTTCCCCACTATTCCTTATTATTAAAACCAGGACCTCAAAAATCAAGAGTGGAATATTCTGTGGAATATTCCACAGAAGTAGCTTGGGCAAAAGTAATAAGAACTGTGGGAGTAATAAAACCCAAAATGTGGAGTTGTCATTGTACAAAAGAGAGGAAAAGAAAGTGCTCTAAAGGATATAACTGCATGTATATTTAAGTGTATAAGATGGATAACCATATTGCTGAGTTTTGTTGGATCGTTGAACAGAACAGTTTGTAATTTCACTGTTTGTCCACTTTATGTGCTTTAATTTTGTAATGTGAACAACTATTTCTAAGATGACAAATATGTAATCTATCGACTAGTGATTTCCTACTGTTTATTTTTTCTGAAATTATGTATAATTTGTACCTTTTTCTGTTTTTTTTTTCTTTTGATCCTTAAATAAAATGAAAAAAAGAAAAAGAAGTAGCTTGGGCACAAACATTTTCATTACAATATATATTAGTTTAGTTGGCTGCATCTTTTCACCTTTTGGAACTTCTAACCTTATAAAATAAGTCCCAAAGTCTAAATGGTGACAATAATCTGGCAACCACAATCAGGACAGAAAAACTTCCAATAAGAAAATGTGAACTGACATCTATTTCTGTCTCAGCAATCTAAAGTATGTGGCCCGAAGAGATCATTTGGATGAGCTCAGCCAGAAAGTCCATGGATACTTGGGTATGGTATTTCTAAAATTGTTTAGGACACATTTGTGAATAAAGGGATGAATTAATACAGATTAGTCACAGATAACAGGAGAAAAGTGTAATCAAAGAAGTTCTTGATCTGATAAGATGGCACTGAAGTAACGTAAACAGACTTAGGGTACATTGCAAATCTTGGTTGGAAAAAATTCATAACTAAAATTGGGTCATTCATTTTGAACCTATTGGTGTGGATTTCTTAAACTGGTGATTACTGTCCTCATTTGCAATCATTAATACATAGAATTTTTCTTAGTGAGAATAAATTATGGTTACTTGCTTTCTTTTAAAAGTCAGGTTCAAGCTTCTTAATATGCTTTTTCAGTGCTCAAGAATCCTATAGTAGTTAGTTTATCATATGGGGCCTTGTCTGTAACCTCACTTTTTCTCCCCTAACATAGTGGTCAATGAGACTGCTGAGGCATATATCAGAATTATTATCATCCCTGGCTTTAATTCTTTTTTACCAACTTTGACCAAAATCTCAATTCCCTCACCTTCTCACTTCTGAATTAGGTCATTACTAAGTAGGTGACCTTGGAAAGTTTGCAAATAAATAGTCCAGGGCTGTTTTGACAACTGAAAGATTTTGTCCTAGAATAAATCACAGGATATTATGGCAGTAGTTCAACATGGTAGAAAGCCAAATCAGGGATACTTATCCTGATGGCCACTTCCTCCTTCCTCCTCGCTTACAACTTCCTCCTTCCATTCCAAATGCACAGAAAGAAAATTCCAATCAGTTCCTTGTGTCTCATCAATGCCTGCACAAGCACCACATCTGGTCAAAGGTCACATATACCCCACACCCTCATATCCTATCAGAGGAGAAAGCCAAACCCTTGCTGATTTGGGCTCCTCTCTATGTTCTTTAAATAAAAAGGTCACTTTTACTTTTTCTTGTATTCTGCTTCTTTATAGCACCAGAAAACTCTAACAACTATTTAAATAATGGCTACTGCCCTCAGGTGACTAACATATTCAAGGATCCTTGTATGTTTCATATCTAATTTCTGACTAGAAAGAAGATGCCTTCCAACTCCCATAATAAATTTTTGGCTTCTCTCTCTTCACTGTAAGTCTCTCCTAAAATTCTGTTTCTCTAGAAAGCCTTCTTTCATGTCAGCTCCTTCCTTATCTAACATATAAATGTCAGTTTAATCTGTTTCAGTTAGTGTATTCCTGTGTGTCTGCCTGTGTCCCTTTCTCATTCTACTCTCTCAGAAAGTATCTTATCTACAAACTAGCAGGGAGAACAGTGAGCATAGCATCACAACATTAAGCAGGGAGACAGAGGCTTCCTCACTCTTGCTCTTAGTTTTCTCCCCAAAGTAGGCCCGAGAGTACAGCTGGAAGGCAAAACGGAAATAATGTTACACTTCTGGGTAAGTAGTAACTGAGAAACAGAAAAGTACAGTCTAGACAGCTCATTCATTCCCTATGAAATCAGTTCAGAATAGATTTAATAGTTTTATCTCTTCATCCATTTGAAAGATTTTGGGAAGCAACCAAATATCATAAATCCCTCAAATGCAGCAAAGACACTACAGTTAAACATCAGTATGGAATGTAACAAAAATTTAAATGGAGAAAATGGTCTCTGGAAAAAAGAATAAAGTAACAAGCCAGTAGAAGTTGTAATTTCCTAAATAAATCATTTATTCCATTACCAAGAACATTATTTTCTTTCTATGAAATTATGCATGTTGTGTATAAGCTACATATTAGAAAGACTATGACCGTTCAAAGGACGATGAGACTCTAGAGCTATAATAGTAAACCTTTTAGAGCCTGAGTGCTCAAGTTGCAATATAAAACTCAATTATTTATCACAAAGCACCAAAAATGCAATTAAACCTGAATATTCGTGACTTGACTACTGGGGCGATATAGCTTATGTGAGGACAGAGAGCGCTCCACATGGCCACGACAGTACATGTGTCATAGGTTCACCACCACTGCCCTAGAATGTTTTATCAATAATTATTCTTTAAAGCTAATATTAGAGCTTGGCGTGGTAGCACACACCTGTAATCCCAGCATTTGGGCAGCTGAGGCAAGGAAATTGTTATAAGTTTGAGACCAGTCTGGGCTACAAAGTGAGCTCAAGGCTAGCCTGAACTGCATAGTGAGACCCTATCTCAAAAAGACAAAAAAAAAACCCTAATATTAGATTATAAATATGTTCTGGTACATTTAACTTGATTGAATAGTACATAGTTATTCAAATGGTTAGGAAACATGTATAGAAATATTGAAGGGTGTTTATGATAGAATATTAAAAATCACAACATAAATGATATATTACCATGATTACAACTCTTAAAATATAAACATATGTACTTAAAACCAGATTTGAAGGAATTATAATAATGGAAAAGCACAAATAACTTTATTGTATTTGATGGATTCTAATTGATTTTGTTACTATTTTTAAACTTTCTCTAAGCCCATTTTTAATTGTGTTCATGAATAAAATGAGACAAATTATTTGTCAGAGAGTATAAAAAAAAGAAAAGAAAGCCACTAGAAGGCTTCCTTGAGTACAATATTATCAGTAAAGAGAAGAATACAATGTTTTCTTAAAATCTCCTCCAGTCCTACTACTTAGGACAATATTAGCTTGATGAAAGCATTGCAAAGAATTTTTAGCATTTGGCTTTATTAAAGAAGTAAGACATGAGACATAAGAAAGAATGTGGAAGTAGAATATGAAAACCCAAAATTTTAACCTTAATTCCTATACCACACAAATGTCTAAAGTTCTTTCTGGGAGAAGACCAAAAGGTATGAATATTTGCTGGAGTCTTGCTTTCATTTTTTTGTATCCCTCTCCCTTTTTTCATATGGACCGATGATTATCTACTTTTCCATAGCAGAGATCAATACATGTTTGGCTTAGAAGCCAGTTATGTCTTCTTATTCACTTAGTTTTGAAGTACATTAAGTTTAAGATGAGTTAGCCATAAAAGGTGACTGATTACCCAAAAACCTAATGTCATTTTAAATTAGGAAAAAAGTAGATTAAGGTACAGAAGAAAAGCCAAATTGCTAATAAGTTTGAAAACTTAGGCTTAAACATATCAAGTAAAAATGAATTGAAGCTACAGAATGATGAAGTTATAGCATGAAGAATTCATGAAGAATTTCTTTATGGTTAAGAATATAAGACATTAACACAAATAACTGAGGAAAGGTAGATCATTTTCTCTGGAGGTATTTGAGGACAATATTTATTCTATAGGTATGGGGTAGCTGAGCTTATCTTCCCTAAAAGAAACAAGTCAGCTTTATAAGATATATTTAGTTCTGTGTGCCCCATGCATCAGTTTCCCTGATTTTAAAATGAGTTACAAGAAGTTACAAGAAGCAATATCACCAATCATTGGTCACAGTGATCTGGAACTAAACAGTTTATTTTATACAGAGTTAAACTGAGTAGTACTGTATACTACTATCTAGATTTAGAAAGAATGCGGTCTTCTGAAGAGAATTCATTTAAAAAGGCATTTCTTACTGATCTCAGTGAAAGGCTTGTTAAAAGTCAGTTGATTTCCCACTTCCATTGTAAAATGAGAGTGTTATGTTTTAAACATTTGTAAAGCACTTCTACTCCTAGGAGTAAAAAGAAATGATACTTTCTAAGAGACAGTATGACCTTTTTTCAGCTGAATATAGTGTCTCCCATTTCCTCCTCAATAAATATGAGTGAAACATATTTAGAGCTCTCAATTAACTTACAGGAAAAATAGATTGCATGTGGTGTCATATTAACACATTCATACTTGACTAGAACATGCTTCCAAAGTTACCAAGGAGAGAGACAGAAAATGCAGAAGAAATCCATGTCACTTCTACAATTCTCTAGTTCACCATATTTACATCTTAAAGAAATAGAGAAAGTCAGATCCAGAAATCACTTAAAGAAATACTCTAGTCCACTCATTTTAGAGGTAGGTAGAAAGTTAAGGTAGAAGAGATTTTGCTACGGTTTCCTGGCCATTGAGTGACCCAGAAGGAACCCAAATTCTGGATTTCCAACTCTTAGTTTGGTATTCTTTGTAGTAAATAATTTTTTTCTCCACAGATTTTGGCTTAACACATACCTGCTGGCTTCAATCACTGGTAGTACAAATGGATCTAATCACTTTGATTAGCCTTTTTCATAATAAAATTAATTTTAAAAGTCTATAAAGGGACTGAATATAGTTAGTTGCTTGAATTTGAGTAATTACTATCCACATATAAATATTAATAAATAGTATTCATACTAATTAAAATTATTATAATAATCAACATTTCAAAAATTAAAATAAATTTATTTATATTCATGGTTTATCAATAATTAATTCTCTAAACTTTAAATGGAAATCTTACAAGTATTCCATTGCCGGTATATATAATATGCATTTACAACTGCTGTACAATAAATTAGCTGTATTAAAATTTTTAAACATTTTTATACATGTTTTCTTTAAGCAACTGTAATATGATGACATCTGGATTGCTAAATCAATGCCTTTCTTTGCATTACTGTAAGCAAAGACCCCCCTGGTACAAGCTGCCCAGTGGGACAGTCATACATGTACCACTAGTGGTTTAAGTGAGTGGGAGTAATCCAATTCAAATCAGAGAAGCCTGACAGTGAGACATACTACTTATAGCCTCATCATGAACATGTTAATGGTGATACAACCCAGGGCTGAAGACTGTCCCTGGTCTAACTAGATACAGCTTTATTTAACCACCTTTGATATTTGTGGTTACAAAATTGGACAAAGAAATAATTTCTAACAATCTTCAGTTAAAAGCTCTGTTTATGTTGGTTAGATTGAACAATCTGCAAAGCATAGTTGTTATTTATATCCTGATGTCCCTGTTAGCTTAAACCATCCCTCCTCTAGTAGCTTAACTTCTAGGTTTAAAGTCAGCTAACTTCTTCATTGCATCTCCCAGTCCAAGCTCTGCACCCTATCCCAGGATTAAAGACTGCTGCCCTGCCTCTCAAGGGGGGACTGAAGTCTCTATTTTTTTTTTGTCTTTTTTTTTTTTTATCGGCACCAGGGATCGAATTCATGACCGCCTGCTTGCAAAGCAGGTGCTTATGCCACTGAGTTAAATCCCCAGACCCTCTATTTTAGATCTTTAACATGCTCATGACTTGCTAATAAATCTTTCTGCCTCCATCTGTTGTCTCCTGAATTTAATAAATCTAACATTTGGTGCAGAAACCCAGAAGGCCTTTGTGAAGGGACCAATTAATAAGGTCACCTTTACTGTTGCTGTCTTTCATATAACACCAACGGTGCTCTCTGATCCAGAAAGTCATTTCCTCAGAGTTGGGTGAATCTCTAGGTCTCCTTCACAGGAACTTTCCATTTTCTTCTGTCTATCCAAAAATCCAAGCACTAGGTTTTAGTCTTTTCTGGCCTGTGAAACAGGCCTCTCAGGAGGCATGGAATTGGTCTTCTGCTGGTGACCATCTTTGCCAAGAAAGTACTCAGAGATATGGGATGCATATCTCTGTTAATTTCTCTTCCTTTTACCAAGAGATCCTATTCACTTCTCTATGGACATTTTGAATCTGGCTTTCTAGCCACCCAAAGACTCACCTTTTTTCTGTCTACTTAAAAACCTGAAAACCCTCTATCTGGGAGAGGAAGACATCAAATAAAATAATTTCTTTTCTTCTGTAACATAGTTTAACAGATAATAAGTAACCTAAACACAGTATCTTCAACTTCCAAATTCTTCAAGACTTAAAAGGATATACCCACTGCAATGCCAAGCGGTCCAAAGCTCCTTATATGCAGGCTTTTAAAAACCTTTTCAATCAACTTTCTGCCAGTCTTGTACTACTTTCAAATTTCTTCTTCACTACAACCTAGACTTGACTCTAGTTCTGTCCTTGAACCTGAATTCAATCTGCTGACTTCACATTCCCACTCCCATGTGTCCCTCAAAACTTACCTTCTTCTTTTTCACCTCCACTATCAGAGAACTCCTCCCATTAACTATCCCCTCTCTCCATCCTTTTTTTTTCTTATCCTGATATCAGCTCTTATGCTCATCAACTCTCTCCTAAACTGGAACCTCAGCTGGCCTCAACCTCCAAGTATGTCAATAGGTCTAGGGAGGATGAGGCATTTGAAAAGAAACTTTCAGCTATTTTTGCTTTTACTCTCATTTGTTTGGTTAGGCCTAAGACCTCTTCCTTTTAAACCTATTTGTTGATGAAATGTGGTTGAAAGGGCCTATGACACTAGCTCCAAATCATCAGTTACTTCCCTTCTAACATGGGATCAGATAAAACTAACAACTGCAACAGCGTCTTGGCAATGAGGGACAATAATGAACAATAGTTATCAAGACTGTCTTCAGGACCAGATGAGATTTTTTTTTAAAAATATAAAAACTGTCAAAATAGACTTTGATATACATTCAATTTTGTGAATTACTGGCTTGATAGAATCTGTTCTTTGCAGTAATGGATGAAATTAGACCCTGCCATGAGCAACTAGATCAGAAATGAGATGCCTTCAATCAGAAGCCCTTGCAAATAGATCTTGCTCTAATGTGGTTTGCCGGCCCTGAGCATGGGTCTCATTCTCTCTGGATCTCTAGTGACCCATCTGTGAAATGGAAGGTGTGAGTTGTGATTAATTCATTTCTGAGAGGCTTCTTAATTAAGAGGAAAAGAGCAGACATTTAGGAGAAAGTGAAAAGAAGCAGGGAGAACAAATGGGTACAAGAAAAGGAAGAAGAGTGAGAAGGAGGAGGAATGAGAGAAAGAGAAGGATAGTAAATGAATATTAATGAATAAGAAAGTTACAGAAAATGAGAGAAATATAGAAATTGAGAGCCCCAAGGAAATGGTTTCACTCCACTGAATAGAATCTAGGTGGTAGTCCAGTTGATGTTTTCAATATCTTGGGACTCTCAAAGGCAGGACCATCACAGCTACTGGTTTTTCATAGAAGTGTCCTCTATCACACTCTATATGCCCTTATATGCACCAAGATGTCTACCTCACAAATGTCCTTGAGGTGCTTGATGTAGTGACGCTCAGTGCTCATGATCTCATTGATGACATTGGCCCGCATCTGGTCCCGGTTCTGGAGTGGTCGGCCCAGGCACAGGCAGTCTGAGTTGGGGTCCAGATGCCCATTCTGCACATCACTGGGCCCTTCCTCTACCCCATCCTCTTGGTTCACCCAGAGCTGTGGAAAT
This sequence comes from Cavia porcellus, assembly GCF_034190915.1. Taxonomy (NCBI): domain Eukaryota; kingdom Metazoa; phylum Chordata; class Mammalia; order Rodentia; family Caviidae; genus Cavia; species Cavia porcellus. The sequence goes on along the minus strand of NW_026947486.1, from coordinate 34,357,007 downwards.
AAGAAGAAAAAAGAATAACAGGTTAATCGCCTTCTTGATGAGTTTAAAGTCAAATAATAAAAGAATAAATTAAAACATTGGGTACGCAAAAAGTCTTCAACCAGAAGACCTTGCAAACAGAATATCAGACCTTGCTCTACTGTGACTTGCTGGCCTTACGTATGGATCTAATCCTCTCTAGGTCCCTGACAACCTATCTGTGAAATGGAAGATGTAAGGCATGACTAATTTCATTTCTGAGAGGCTTCTTGGCTAAGAACATCTCTAAAGACAGGAAAGTGATTGCAAGCAAAACATGTTCATAATGAGACATATCTACAAAGCACTGCTTACATCGAGAAAAGAAAAATTTAAAATAAATATCTAAGTATGACAGCTACACTATTGTCAAAACATTGCATTTTAGTACCTACAATTTGAATACCAAAGTTGAATGGGTATCTCAGAAGGAAGACTTTTAGTGTGGATTTCCACCACTGAATGTATAAATAATAATCAAAATTTGACTGTAAAATTCTTTGGGCATGCAAATATCTTTATATCTTTATATTCTCAAAATTTGAATGAGGATATCAGAATAATATTCCACCACATAATAAAAATGACACAGGTCAGCCTAGCAGGTTATCTTCACTTGCTGGCATCTATAATGGCATATCAACCCTGCCCAACAACCTGTGCAGGCTATGTACCTTTTCACCAGTGTTATTGATTGACACTGCAATTAGCATATAGTTTCCTGGTGATGAATATGATAAACAATGCCCAGAACTTGCCTGGTTGTAAAGCTTTTCTAGAAGCCCTCTTGTGGTACTTAAAGATTGGTTTAACCAGTCTTCATGGAACTCTGAAGGAAGATGGATTAAAGGGATCAATTTAACAAATATCTACATTAGACCTATTCTAGACCTACCTGCTAACTACATACTAACTGTGACAGAGACATGGGTGAGCAAGACAATTCACTCCCCTCTCCCTTCTTTCCAAACCAAGGAATGCTTTCTAAGTAAGAGATAATCCCTGGTCCTTATCTCTCCCTTTTACATTCTTCTATCACTTCTCTCATCTTTTCATATCCAGACAAGTCCCTGGGTAACCCCTCAGCTTCAATGTCTCCACATGCCACCAACAAACTAATTTCCTTGAGTGTCACTTTGATTGGCTACTCTCATATCACAGAATTCTTAATAACTTCCCATTAATTATACAGCAAGTCGAAGTTTCCACTTTTCTTCCTATTACTCCCTTCAGGAAAACTGAACTCCTCACAAATTAATCTTTCTTTCCAAAAATATCCCCACTTATATCATTTAATTCTATGCTGGGACATCGAAATTATATAGTCCAGAGTTCATTTTCAACTACTTCCGCAATAACAAAGCAATTTATCAAATTCCGGATTAAGAAACTGATATTCACAAAGACTGCAAGGAGTCAGCAACTGCTCACATCTTTGATGTGTCTATTTGTGTCATCTACTATCTTTACTGTTTCTAAAATTATACAGTTGTTACAAAGACATATTTTCCTTGTAGCAAGTTAAAATAGAAAAAAAGTCTTAAAATTATTAATATCAAAGATGAGAGAGGAAACCATTGCCAATTTTACAGAAAAAATGATTAAAGGGAATACTATGAACAATTATGTTAAGAAATTAAGACAAAATTATGAAAGTGGACAAATTCTTAGAAACTTATTCCAGAAAAAATGGAAAATCTAAGCAGGGCAGTAACAAGTCAAGACACTAAATCAATAATGAAAAATTCCCCACACAAAGAGAAATAAACAGGGTCAGATGGTGAATTTACCAAACCTTTAAAGAAAGAATTAACACATCTTTTCAAACCTCCCCCAAGGAAACAGAAACTCAGAACGCCTCATTGAAAATATTAGCAACTCAACCTAGCAACATATAAAAAGTATCCACACCAGAAAGGATTGATCACAGAAATGCAAGGTTGGTATAATTATCAAAATCAGTGTAACAGATCCTAATAATGAAATAAAAGTTACAAAACCTCAGATGTTCACTTCAAAAGACAAAGGAAAAGCATTTGAAAAAAATTCAAATCTCTATGAAAAAAACCCACCACAGAAGCTAGAAATACACTGAATAAACAAGTTCAGTAATGGTATAGTTCAATCAATATACAAATATCAGTTGTAGGTCCACGTACTCTAAGTGAAAAATCTGAAAGTGGAACTAAGAAAGTAATTTCATTAAAATACTATTAGAAAAAGCAAAATATTTAAGAATTTTAATAAAAGTAGTGTAATACTTGTACTGTACACTGAAAATTAAAATAATGATGAAAGACGATCCAACTAAATGAAGAGACCTCTCATGTTCATTGATTAGAAGACTTAATATTGCTAAAATTGCAATATTCCCCAAATTATTCAAATTCGACACAATTTCTTCCATCAGGGAAATGCAAACCCAAACTAATGCATATGGAATGGGAGGGCTATATGGATGATTAATAAAAAGTTCAGTAACAACTGTTGAGGAAGATGTGAAAAAATGTGTATTATCATTTCACACACTGTTAATGGGAATGTAAAATAGTACAACCACAGTGAAAACATTTTGGCAGATCCTAAATAAGTTAAACATATATTTACCATATGACCCATCAATTTCACTCCTACATATATAACTCAGAAGAACTGAAAATGTATGTTCACATAAATATATTCATAACATCCAAAAACTAGAAATATCTCAAATACTGGCCAAATGATGAACAGATAAACCAAAATGTTTTCTATATTCAACAGAACATAACAATGCAAAGTAATGAAATACTTATAACACAAATGAACCTTAAAAAATACTGTGCTAAATAAAACAAGCCAGAAACAAAGGCCCAAATGTACAGTATCCCACTTACAGAAAATGCCCAGAATAGACAAATAAATAAATAAAGCAAACTAATGGTTTCTAAGTGCTAGGTTTGGGAAAGATGTGAACATTTTGGTGAAAGGGTGAAAGAGAATATATTCCGGGGATCTATTGTGCTTATAGTAAATATAGTTAGTAGTGATGTATTGCATAATGGAAATTTGTTAAGAAAGTAGATTTGAAATGTTCTCATGATAAAAAATGATAAGAAAACCTATGTGGTACTGCGTGTACTAATTTAATTATTCATATAAGCATTAATACATGTATTTTTGTATGGATACCCATATAAACATGCATATATTAATATATGTTCATATACATACTGATATCCATCTACATATATTTATCTCTCAATTTTAAAAATTATTTTTAAAAATGTTCTCTGAGTGCATATCCAAAGGAGATGAATCATTACACTAAAAGGCTACTGCACTCTCACGTTTATTGCAGCATAATTCACAATAGCTAAATCTCAGATTCTATTCACTGGATAAACAGATAAAGAAAATTTGTATATATACATCATAGAATGTTATTTAGGGGCAAAAGAATAAAATCTTACCATTTGTAGTAGCATAAATTAAACTGGAAGTTATAATGGTACATAAAATAAGTTAGGTACAGACAAATATCACATTATCACTCATTTGTAGAAACTATTCTGTCTTACAGAAAGGCAGAATGGTAATAGAGACTAGGAAAGGTATAAGAAGGAGAAGACTGAATGAAGTTCATAAGGGGACATCAAAACACAAAGTGGAAAAATTATTTGTGGTTCTTTAGTGTAGTACATTAGGGGACCTACTGATTGAACAATCTATGATATATTTCAAAATCAACAGAAGGGTATAAAATGCTCAACATATAAAAATAATTATTGTTGAAGGGCTGGGAATTTAGCTCAGTGGCAAAAGTACCTGCCTGGCAAGCACGAAGTCATGAGTTCATTCCTTGGTACCAAAAAAATAAAAAATAAAAATAAAATAAATAAATAAATAAAATACTGTTTGAGGAGATGAAAATTCTTATTATTGTTGATTTGATTGTTACACACTGTATACATGTATTGAACTACTCCAGTAATTTATCCAATTAAAGATGTGCAATATGAAGTATGATTAAAAAATCTATAGTGACCATTTGCATTTTTTAAAAAAGTTATTATAGTAAAAAATACATGGTCATTAACTTCCCCAAAATATTCTCATATACTCTAAACTTAGTATTCACATTATTCTTGCAATTTTCTGAGGAAGTTCTGGATGTCTTTTTTTTATGAGTGCCTTTAGCTGTGCTATGTAGCCACCTGAATGTTTTAGGTTGAGTTAAAAAATTTACTTTCATGATCATTTTGATTTTGAGGAATAAGTAGAAATCACACAATTAGAGAGCCAGTCAGATGCATAAGAACACACCTTAATGTTTTCACAAGCCTGCTTTTCTATTGGATGGCAGTTAACAGAAGCATTCATCATACTTTGGACCACGCCTCATAAAGATACGCCTCATAAAGAAAGTGGTTTTTCAGAAACTAACAAGAGCAATAGGAAAACTGTGCTTGAAGACAGAGGAGTGTATTTTTAGGGGGATCATTGGCAATGTGTCTTTAACTGCAATAAATTTTTAAAATATAACCATTCATCATGTATTTGGATCACAGCTCATATACAATAAATAAAACATACAGTTTATACAAGCAAAATGTGGTACTACTATGTTGGAAGATTCACTAAAGATTTAATATAAAATGTTTATATTACAAAATAAAAATAAAATTCTGTGTAAATACATAGTAGTGATAATTGTGCGATTTTTTTTTTTTTTGGTACTGGGGATCAAACTCACAACATTGCAGCTGCCAGGCAGGCATTACATTGCTAAGCTAAATCCCGGGCCCCTAATTGTGCAATCTTAAAAATACAATAAAACAAAAAATACACTAAAACGCAAAAACCATTTTCAAAAATGATTACTTTTATGACATATGATGTTTCTATGAAAAATATATATATTTATAAAGTGAATTAGTCTAGATTAAGTGACATTTCCTTTTAAGTGGTCTTTATACATCACATATTCCTCCTTGCCTCAGAAAAATATGGCTACAGATTTTACGTGCAAAATAAATTTATATTTACATACCTATATGCCTACTCTAGTAGACCAACTATAGTTCTGTATATTAAAATGATGCTTGAAACAGAGTAAACTTTAATAAATAACCTAATGCTGAACTTCGAGCTTCTAGAAAAAGAAAATCAAGTTAAACTTAAAGCACATATATAAGGAAGGAAATTACAAAGATCAGAGCAATTGAGACTGAATAAATCAAAGGGTTTGTTTTTCAAAAGATTAAATAAAAGTGACAGACCCTTAGCCAACAAAAAATAGGAAAGCAGCCGGGCATGGTAGTGCATACCTATAATCCCAGCACTCAGAAGGCTGAGGCAGGAGGATTGTTATGATTTTAAGACCAGCCTCAGCTACAGAGTGAGCTCAAGGCCAACCTGAACTGCATAGTGAGATCCTGTCTCAATAAGATAAAAAAAAAAGGAAAGCAAAAAATAGCCTCAAATATCCTGAGCCTAAAGTAATATAGGAAAGTAATAACTCAACTCCACTCAATTAGGAATGAAAAGGGTAAAATCATAATGGATCCTGGAAAAATCCAGAAGATTACTAGTATCTAATTTGAGAACCTAGATGCAGAAGAAATGGACAGATTCTGAGATATATGAATTATCAAAGCTGACTCAGTAACATATAAAAATTCTGAATAATCCAATATTGGTAAATGAAATTAAACAATTTTTAAAAATCTACCAACAAAGAAAAGCCCATATCTTGAAAGATTCATTACTGAATTCTATCAGAACTTCAAAGAAGGCCTAATGGCACTATTCCTCAAACTCTTTAATAAAACTGAATGGGAAACAATATTCCCAAATTCATTCCTTGAACTGAGCATTATCTTGATACCAAAACCAGTGAAGAATTCAACCAAAAAGGGATCTATGAACCAAAGTCATAAAGGAACAACATAGACAACACAAAACCCCTCAGTAAGACACTAGTAAACAGAATACAGCACATCATAAAGATTACAGATCCTAACCAATTAAAATTCATCCCAGAGATGTGGGGATGGTTCAACATATGGAAATTAATAAATGAAAGACACCATGCTAATACTAAGGATAAAAACCATATGACCATCTCAGCAGATGCAGAAAAGAATTTGACAAAGTTCAACACTGATTCATGATTAAAAAAAAACCACCTAAAGAAAATTGGAATAGAAGGTCTTCACCCCAATCTGATAAAAGCCATCTATGACAAACCAATAGCAAACACCATAATAAATGGTCAAAACTCAAAGCTTTCATTCTAACATCAGGTAAAAGATAATGATGTCTACTATCACTATAAGTATTCAACATATATCTGGAAACATTAGCCAGAGCAATTAGATAGGAGAAAGAAACAAAAGAAATGAGGACAGTAAAGAAGTTAAATTATTTCATAAGACCTGATATTGTACATAGAAAACTCCAAAAATTCCACCAACACTCCTAGATTTAATAAACAAATTTAGTAGCACAGAAAGATATAAAATCAACACCTAAAAATTAATAGCCTTCTTGTACACAAATAATAAATAACAAATAATATATTTCAAAGTAGCATTAGGAAAACTAAATACTGAGAATCATGTAATGAATGAAGTAAATGACCTTTACAGTGAAAACAACAGTACTCTGAAAAAAGAGATAAAAGATATCACAAATTGGACAGATATTCTTTGTTTTTGGATGGACAGAACCTATATAGTGCATATTTTCAAAATGATTATACATATTTAACACAATTCTGATCAAAACACCAATAGCATATCTCACAGAACTAGAGAAAACAGTCCAAAATTCATATGGAACCAGAAGAGACCTAGAATAGTTAAAGCAATTTTGACCAACAAAGGCAAGGCAGGAGCCATCACAATGCCTGACCTGAAATTATACTACAAAGTTACCATGATAAAAACAGTAAGATAATGTCTAAACAAAATAAATCAGATCTGAGAATCAATGGAATACAACAGAAGATGCAGAGATAACTCTAAACACACTCTACTACCTTATTTTTGACAAAGGAACCAAACACTTTCACAGGAAGAAAGATAGCCTGTTTAATAAATGGTGCTGGAAAAACTGGCTTTCCACATGCTGAAGATTAAACCTAGACATATGTATCATTTTACACTAAACTAAAATAAAAATGAATCAAATATCTAAATAAAAAGGCAAAATCACTCAATCTGCTGGAAGGCAGAATAGGTAATACTATTGAAGACATAGATGTAGGCTAAAACTTTATCAACAAAACTACAATTGCACAAGAAATATCACAAAAAAAGAAACATCACAACAAATTAACAGCTGGTATCATTTCATATTTAAAATTTTTGCACAAGAAAAGAAATCACCAACAGAGAAAGTGACAACCCACAGAATAGGAAAAATTTTATGAACTATTCCTCAGACAGAGAACTAAAAAAATCATACCTCCAAATTAAAAGAGTCAATTTAAAAATGGACATCTGAAGTGAGTAGACATGTATCAGGTGAAGAAGTACAAGCAGTAAATATACAAAAACATATTTAACATCACTGGTCATTTTAGAAGGTGAATTTAAAACAGCAGTAAGGGTCCATCTCACTTCAGAAAGAGTGACTATTATAAAAAAAAAAAAAATCAGCCAATAACAAATGCTGGTAAGGCTGTGGGGAAAAAGGAATCTTTCTTCACTGTTGGTGGGAATTTAAATTGATATAACCAAAACAGAAATCAGTGTGGAGATTCCTTAAAAAAACTAAGACTCGAGGTTCCATTTGATCCAGGTGTATTCCTTCTAGGTATCCTCCCATGAGTTCAAAGCATCGTACTATACCTATGTATCCACATAGAATTTTATTGTCTAAATTTTGGCAACAACCCAGATGCCCATCACTGGCCAATGTGGTTTTCATATACAATGGAGTACTACACTGATGTAAAGAAGGACAAATTCGAGACATTTTAGGTAAGCAGACCATACTTTCAAGTGAAATAAATCAGACACACATGTTTAAATATTATATTACTTCTCCTGGGTGAGAAACCAAAGGATAACAGGATAAATGAGGACCAAATTGGGAAGTAGGAAGAAAATGTTCAAATGAGAAGGGGAACGAGAGAGGGGGGGTAGGGGAACAAAAGGGGAAAATTGGAAACAAAGCTTTTATAAATAGAAAGGGAAATAAGAGTTGAAGGGAGGGGAGGGGAACTGGGAAAATAATCAAGGTTATCATGTATAGGTAAAAATTCCTTATGATGAATGTGATCATTGCGTATGTCAAAGGTGTACCAATAAAATTAATTTTAAAAATTAATTGATGCTCACATAGCCCTTGATATATATTCTTCCACATCTTTAGTAGCCATTCCCACCAAATGAACCGGTATTTCTAAAAAGAAGTGTCATAAAATTCATCCAGTAGCTCCCTCAATAATTCAATAAAAGCCTAAGGAATGTGTTAAAAAATATTCTATTCCTGGTTCCAGCAAAGTGATGTTTCTGAAAAGTGAATGGACAAAAGACTATTATCTAAATCTTACCTCAATATTTTCAGAGCCCAAATCTAGCCAGAAAGAGCAGTGAAAAGTGAGTCATCATCTGAGAAAGTGAGAGTTTACTGCAAGTCATATTAAATAATACAATATCATGGCTACAAAATAAGAATTATAGAAGGAGATGTAAGGTCAGCTAGCTCAAATCAGTCTCTTTCTCCTGATCAATACACAAACTCCCTTACGACCATCTCCTGCCAACTCAACTATGAATACAACCAATGATGAGAAAAGAAATCACTGTTTCCCAAAGAAACACTTTCCTTTTTCAGATGATTCTAATCACATGCAGAATCCTCCATTCTGACCCTGTTTGAATGAAGATACAAGCCACAAATCTCAGCAAACACTGAAAAGGACAAAATACAAACAAGAGCATGGGATTAGAGAGAACACAAACTTTCCCTACAACAAAAGTCACTGAACACCTTTCTGTCACCACAGTGAAGAAATGGCAAAGTGTGTGTTGAAAGATAGATGTGGAATATAAAATGAAAGGAACCTGGTTGAGTGAGGTCACAGCTTTCATTATGATACACACATACAACCTATTTTGAAGCCTTAATCCCAGTTTCGTGAGTATTGGGCATGCTTAGAAATTCTTGAGCCTGTATGCTACGAAACACTTAGCACAAAAACAATCAGTGTAATTTGTATAGTTAGGCAGAGAAACCATCCCTTGGTCCCTCAAAGCAAGTTTAATAACTGTCACTAGTTATATGAAAGATTATCATAAGAAGGTAGATTGTTCTCCATTTCTAGAACATAATGAGATGTAATAAGTTTTAACCAGAACAATAAAGATTGTGGTTATATATTACAGACAACAAAAGGGATGGGGGAGAAAAGGAGAGAAGAGAAGCGACAAAGAGATTAGAACATCCTGTAGGAATACTCAGTCTTTACATTGATGGTTTTCCATCAGTGCTTTAGACCAGGCTTGGCCCACTAAGTTTCCCTGTATTCCAACATATGTCCATAACCTCAGCCTGGTCACATTTTCAATTCATTATAACATATCTTGTTTATTCCACTTCCACATCTTTATATCCTAATTTGAAAACATGCTCCCTCCCCAAGAAGGCCTTTCCTGATCTGTCCTATCATTTTTTTTTTTACTCTTGGTTTCCTTGAAAATCTAGTACTTTTCCACAAACTCTCACTTAGGCTTTGAAACAGTTCTGCAAGGCAGGCAAAGGAAGGCATATTATTCACACTTCACAGATGAGAAAGTCAAGCTCAGAGAAGAAGATGCCTCAGAGTAGAGATTTCAGTCAGAACTAAAGCCAGGTCTCCAGACTCTTAGGCCAAAATTTGGAGAAACAGTCTATGGCAAAGGTAAATGGTGGAGATTTTAGAGTCTACATAATAAATATTGGTTCTGTAACTGCCTTGTCATGTAACATGTGAGATATTACTTCTTTGATCCTCAGTTTCCTCCTCCTTCATCTGTAAAACAGAGAAAACTATGAATATATTTCATGGGTTGTTGTAAGAATTCAACAAGATAATACATGTCAAACACTTAGATAATATCTATAAAACAGTTCCTTGCTTAGAGTTAAGTATTAGCTTTTCTTGGTATCATTCCCTAGGTTAACATTATCTTCCCCCAGAATGATGAAACAACATCTGAGATGAACTGCCTCCTCTAATAAAGAAAGGGTTTTAGATATTAGTTGTGTAATATTCTTATAATTTCCTCAAGTCTTTCACACTCTACATGTCACCTCCTTTAGAGCAGTTATAAAAGTCCCCTTACCACCACCAAAGAATACTGGACTGGGGAATGACGTGCTTTGCTCATGAAAAGGCTCCCTGATATAAGAGGTTAAATCAAATGAGGAGGAGGTTTGGTGTGTAGGAAAGACCCTTCACAGACTTTATGGTTTCCTTACTAGGCAAGAACACTAGGTGAACTATAGTTTGCCTCTAAGATGAATTATATTCTACTCTACCCATAAGTCTTCCCTTTGGTTGCTTTCCATGGTCTCACTTTGATAAGACATTGACAGAATTAGGTTTATTAGTAAAATATTCACAAAAAGGAGTGCAGGGACAGGATCTTTAAAAGTTGATTTCTTCTACACTTCCTTTTCTTTGCTTGGTTTGAGCTAAAAGAAAGAGAACGTTTCTATTTAAACTATCTATATATAAAAATACAAAGCCTTGCCCTGCCTAATTCCATGATGAAAGCCACAATAAGCAAGCTGAAAATAAAGATGACTTGAAATTACTTATCTCTCAGAAAGCTTACAATTATTTGAAAGATATTCAGAAAGGAAAAATTAAACTAAACTAAACTAAATTAAAAATCCTACAAGATGTTAGCCTAGAAAAGCATTGGCTTTGGAGTCGGAGCTTGAGGTCTTGCCATAGAAAAAAACTTGTTATGGCAAAGGACATGTACATTCCAATCCAGGATGTGTAATTTTCTCTTTGGGTTGGGGTTAGAGGTCTTTGGAGTTTGTTTGTGAAGGAAGTAACATTCAGAGTAGGAAAAATTTGGGAACATTATGAGAACAATTATAAAATATTTTCTAAAACTCTCATGACTTGAGATAGAAGTTTTTAACAGATATTGCGTTATGGTTCTAGAGGCAAAAAATGCCAAGCCGTGTAATAATAACAATGTAGGGGACCTTATTTAGGTTAGGCCATTTAGGTTAGCTTGACAAGGTCTCCCTCATCATCTGATCTGCAGAGCTCTGTAACTGTCCCAAATCTAATTAGTTCCATACTAAAAGTTCTCCTGAAACATCTGCTTAATATTTTTAACAGCTTTTATTCCCTATCAAGACCGAGGCATTCATGACTACTTAGGTATGTGGTTTTTTTCCTTACTATAACTTTTACTGAATCTCATCTCTTTCCCAATTATCTACACTCTTCCACTTGTCAACTTGTGTGTAAAACATTATGGAGTTCAAGGACTAGAAGGAGATGGTAATGGAGAGGGAATGATAATGGATGTGGAATCTATTTGGGGTGATAAAAAAGAGTTCTGCAGCTAGATAAAAATGGATAGCTGCAGGCAACTCAAATGTTCTGAACTGTATATCTCATAATTTGAAAGGCAAAACTTATGTTTATTTTACCTCAATGAGAAAATAAAGGAGTACAGGCTTAAAAGGTTCATAGAATTCATCGGGCCAAACTTTTCTATCTTTAGAAGAGAAAACTGAAACGTAACAAAGGGAAACAATTTCACTCAAGTTACAGAATTTAGATAAGTCACCTCCAATATTAAGTTTTCATTTCTGTGGCCATTTGAAAGTATTTTCAATGAATAGATTTATAGCAAAGTCCTTTATTCTATAGATATGAAAAGTATCTTCACTGCACACTTGCTTGGCTCTGGATTCCTAGTCACCATATTTTACCTGCTTACCATCAATAAACTGATGGTATTGTTAGTTAGTCATACTCTGTCAACTACTCAGTGATGCCACACTCTTATTAGTGTGAACTGTATCACAACATTTGCATTTGGGGAGGTTTTAACCCACTCCATATTTTTATCCTATTTAACACTACATGGGAAAATGAACTTCTAAGGTTTCGCCCAAAACACAATTTTTCTTTCACTGTACTATAATTTCAGAGCTACTGTTGGTATTATCTCTCAAATAAAATCCATTACTAAATGTGCCCTTAAGAATAATCTATGCTAAAATATACCCTCTTCAAGACCCAGAAACATGATATCTGAAAAACAACAACTTGGTAAAGAGAAAAAACAAAGTTACACATCTCTGGGAATCAGGAGAAAGCTGAGAAGAAAACTAGAAACTACAGGAAAAACTGAATGAATGGAGTACGATTCAGAGAAAAGAATGAAAGAGTCTGGAGAGGGACCCAGGGTCCCATGGTAGAAGGCCTTTTTCTGCTTACAAAGTAAACCAGGAGAGAAATAGCACCTCCAGGGAGAAACCACAGACCAAGCCAGCAGTGCAGGCCCCAAGAAGAGCACAGATATTTTTAGCTGAAAAAATAGCATGGGTTTTTACCGTAGAAGTGATTTATTCAACATGGCAGGCTGCAATTGGAAAAGAAATCCAGTGTAGGACCCACCACATTCAAGAGGATTTAATCAGGAGTCATTTGGGGGAAGAATTAATTGTTGAGGACTGTCCCATAGTACAACTATTGAGAAACTGTACTTTAAGGTTTCTTGTGTCACTCTACCACAGTGACTGGGTGGGAAACAGCGGCAAGAGATAGGCACGAAAGAAATAGATAGAAAGTATGAGCTACAGGTAGACATCTCTGAGACGTTTAGGCTCAGGCAAGGAAGGATACTGAGGCCCCACTCTCTGTGGTGAAAAACAGGCTGATTCTATAAGCCTTTCAGAAGGGGCTGAGTCTTAAAGTGCTGGTATGAAGTCCAGTGATCTGCTTGACTCACTCCTCATCATTATCACCTGGCTAGCTACATCCAGCACACAGCTCAGTAGTCTGCCAACATGAGCAGGGATATATCTTGCCTTGGACAGATGTCACAACCTGCAGTATAAAAACAGAGGGGCCTCTGGACCTGAGGTTGGGGGTACCTCACAAACCTATAGGTTGTAAAAGTAGTCATGACTTTGGTGAACAGATCAACATGGGAACTAGGAGCTGCCAGAGTGAGTATAGCCCTCTTGCAGAAACCACTGGCCAAACTCAGCAGGAAAGGTGGGACAAGATTCAGCATTCACATAAAACCCTAAGTATGGAAACAAAATACAGTTTAGCAATGACTCGCTATCCCTCCCCCAGATATGGTGGATTTCCATACTGCAGTTCCTGGAAATAAACCACTCATTTAAAAACAGGAAATAATTTTTCAATTATTTCACTTTATTGTGAGATTTTCTCTCTTCTTTATTATTTATTCTGATTCTCTTTTTCCACCTTAGTTTTCTCTGGGCTTTATTTTGTTTGTTTGCTTTTTTCTATTATTTTTGTCTAATTCTATTAATTTACTTTTAATACTTAATAGGATATTTTTGCAATTTTCTCTTATAATTCTAATTCTTCTTTTATTTTTCAAATTTTACTACTTTGATTTTTTTCCTCCAAAGTCTTACATATTTACTAATATTACTACTGAGCATTAGTATAGATCTCTTTTCTATGGTTAATGGTGGTACAGTGGTATTGTAACCCAGTCTGTTTTATTATTGTTACTGATTTTGTTGCTAGTTTGTCTTTGTGTCATTAATTATACTGCAGTTCATTTACACAGAATTGTGTGCTGGGCTAATTACATTATACTCTTTCCTCACCAAATTAATGAAGGTACTTGGATCTTGGGACAAAGGCTAAGGCTTATAGTATGTCTCACTCAGAGTAAGTACTGAAAAGTAGAAATGAATTATGCAGTTTCCATACTAGCAAGAAAGACTTTTTCCTATATTCAAACAAAAAAGCTCACCATGCGTGTGCCCTATCACCACAAACATAAAAATACAAGGCAATAAAATGCTTTTAAAAACATTAAATTCTCCCAAAGCTGATGCTTAAGAGTATCAGTAAAAAGGAAATCAAAAGCCAAGCAGAGGAATTAAATGATATGATGACACAAGAGACAAAACTTAGATCCATAAGTTTGTTGGTGAAGTCAAAGATAATATAATGAACCTATTAAACAAAATGATCAGTAATCTTACACCAGATACCAACAAAAAGCTAACTGAGCTAAACAAAACTATATAAAACATGAATGACCATTTCAGCAAACAATGACAGTCCATGAAAAGATACTAAACAGAAAGCCAGGACTGGTAAGTACGAGGTCATGAGTTCAATCCCTAATACAAAAAAAAAAAAAAAAAAAAAAAAAAAAAAAAAAAAAAAAAAAAAAACCCAACAAAAAACAGGAGATTAGAGTTCTCTTGAGTGTATTAGCAGCAAAATGGACTGATATAAGAGCAGAATATCATCAATAGAAGGTGGGGCTGATACAGGTGACCATATACTCAGAGATATCTTAGAAGCAACAAAAGAACATGGAAAATAGATACAAGAGCTGCTAGATAACAGAAAAAAGGTTAACTTATGATTAATTGGAATTAGTGAAAAAATCAGAAGATAATATAAATGGTATTAAAAACACTTGTTTACAGAAACAGTAGCAGAAAATTTTCTAAACATGGGGAAAGAATTTAACATACAAATAAGTCAGGCATGTAGAATCCCTAAGAGTCATGATCAGAAAAGAATTCCATGACACGTCATAGACAAAAATCCCAGAAGTCCAACACAAAAGCAAAATCTTAAAAGTTGTTAGAGAAAAGCAATGAATTGCTTTTAAAGGTAAACCTATTATGATTATATTAGACTTTTCAGCACAAACCTTAAAGGCTAAGAGAGAACTAAAAGAAAATAACTCCAATACAGACTAATATATCCTACAAAGCTATCTTTAAAAATTGATGAAGAAGTAATGTGTTTCCATGATAAAGAGCACTTCAAGAAATTAATGATTACTAAACCAGCACTCCAAAAAACTTCTCAATTACATCCTATCAAGAGACAACAAAGGCATAATAACCATTGTTTGTTTTCTGTTAGTTGGTTCTGAAAAGCCTGTAATGTTTTCATTCTCTTGAATGGTTTTACATTGTCTTGTTTGATACTATAGTATATCAAGGTATACTCAAATATTTCAAGGAAAGAGACTATGGTAACTACTGTTATGTAGGGTTGTCTTGTGATGAAACACTATGTTGCTTAAATTGTTCTGTTATGACTTGTGTTATTATGTCCTCTTTTATCTTAATCTTGTTTTAAAAACAAAAAAAGAGACAACAAAGGCAGCAATATCAAAAAGTCTAATGAAATGAATATACCAAGTTTGAGGGGCAGTTAAACAGAAAAGAAAAAAAAATCAGTGACAATAAAATAATATAATGACAAGATTAAGTTAATATCTTTCAATAATAACTTTCACTGTGAATGGTCTTAATTCGCCAAACAAGAGATGTAGAGATTGACAGATTGAATTAAAATACAAAACTCAACAGTACACTGCATAAGACACATTCAATCCACAATGAAATTCATAAATTAAAAGGATGGAAAACAATATTCCATACAGTAGGACTCTGAAAACAAGCAGGAGTTATTAGCCAAAGTGAACTTCAAGCCACTTTGAGGCCAAGGTCCCTACAAATGGGTTAAGGTAAAAATTCAATAGAAAGGGATAACAGTCAAATATATATATATATGCACCAAATACCAGTACACCCAACTTCATAAAGAAGACACTAATAAATTAGATAAATATCATCATGATTATAGTGGGGGAACTATCATTAATATATAGATCATGTAACCAAAATATTAACAAACCATATCAGAATTCAACCGCACCTTTGAACAAATGGACCTAACAGCTATAAAGATCAGGAAAGAAAGTAATGAAATTGAGACTAAAAAATTACAAAGAATCAATGACTAAAAGAGGTAGTTCTTAGAAAAAAACAAAAAATAGACAAACTCTTAGCCAGTCTTACCAGGGAAAGGAAAGAGATCAAAGTCAATGTAACTAGCAATGAAAATGTTGAAATCATCATGGGCACTGCCAAAATTCAGAAGATTATTTATTAGTAAATACTTCAGAAAACTGTATTTCAATAAACTGGATAATGCAGAAGAAACGGATATATTTCTAGCTAAATGTGAGTTACTAAAACTGAACCAAGAAGATATAACAATCCAATAACAGCCAACAAAGTTAAAATACTAATTGAAAACCTACCAATTAGGAAAATCCCACGATCCAATTAATTCACCACTTATTGCTACAAAAACTTCAGGAAAGATCTAATGTAAATATTCAACAAGGTCATTAATAAAACCAAAAGGGAAGGAATACTCTCAAAATCATTCCTGAAAGCTAGCATTAACCAGATTCTAAAAACAGACAAGGACGCAAATGAATAAGAAAGCTACCTATTCATTTTAATGAATATAGATGCAAAACATCCTCAACATGATACTGGCAAGTAGAATGCAGCAAATCATCAAAAAGATCATAAATCATGATCAGTGAGGCTTCATCCCAATTATACAAGAATGGTTCGACATATGCAACTCAATAGATGTAATATTTGATATGAGGAGAAGCAAACAGAAAAACCATTTCATCATGTCAACAGATTTGACAAGGTCCAAAACCAATTCATAGTACAAAATCTTGAGAAAATAGGGATAGGAATACCTACTCTCAATCCGCTAGAAGCCATATAATGACAAAACTACAGCCAATATCAATTGTTTTGAGGCAGAATCTCACTGTATATTTCAGATTGGCCTTGAACTTGCAGAAATCTTCTTGCCTTAGCCTCGAGTGCTGGAATTACAGGCATCATATTTAACACCATATTAAATGAGGAAAAACTGAAAGTTTTTGCTCTAAAATCAGGAATAAGTCAAGGACATTCACTATCTCCACTGTTGTTTGTTGGAGGACTTGAAATATTAGCTAGAGCAATTAGACAAGAGAAAAATAAAAGGAATAGAAAAGGAAGAAGTCAAATCATCATTATTTGCAAATGCTTTGATTCTTTAAACAGAAGACCCAAAAAATTCTACCAAAAGACCCCTAGACCTAAGAGACAAATTTAACAAGGCAGCAGAATACAAAATCAACACAAAAATCCTGTAACATTCCCGTATGACAGTAACGAACTCACAGAGAAAGAAATTAGGAAAATAATATCATTTAGAATAGTCACAAAAATTTATATTTTTAGGAATTAACCTAAAGAAGGAAGTGAATGACCTCTACATGGAAATTACAGAATTCTGGAAAAGGAGATTTAAAAAGATATCAGGAAATTGAATGATATCTTCTGATCCTATACAAGCATAAGTAGTACTGTCAAGAAGGCCATCTTTTCAATACTGATATATAGATTTAATGCAACTTCAATCAAAATGTCAATAGTATTCCTGAAAGCACTACAGAATTCATATGAAGCCAATAAGAGCAAAGCAAGAGGTATCATAATTCCAGATTTGAAATTATACTGCAAACCCACAGTGAAAACAACAGCATGGTACTGGCACAAAACTGTCATATAGATCAATGAAATAGAGCAGAGGATGCAGAAATTACTCCAGTCGCATTCAGATATCTAATTTTTGAAAAGGGGGACAATAAAAATACACTGGAGTAAATATAAAAACTGTCTGTCACATGCAGAAGATTGAATCCAGACCATATTTCTTACCACGTACCAAACTAAAATCAAAATAGATTGAAGATCTAAATATTAGAACAGGAACACTTAATCTGATGTCAGATAAAAATAGGCAAAATTCTTAAAGATATAGGTATAACCAAGGACTTTCTGAACAGAACCACAAGTGCATAAGAAATAACATCAAGTCAATAAATGAGATTATATCAAATTAAAAGCCCTTTGCACAGCAAAGAAAACAACCAATAGGATAAAGAGACAACCTACAGCACAGGGAAATTTTTTACCAGCTATGTCTTGGACAGAGGACTAACATCTTGAATATATAAGGAACTCAGAAAATTAGATCCCCCAAATAAAAGACCCAATCATAAAATGGCAAGTGAAAAGAATAGGCACTTCTTAGAGCAGAGAAAAACTTATAAAAACATGAAAACGTGTTCAATATATTTGGTCATAAAACAAATACAAATTACAACAATATTTAGATTCCTTCTTACTCCAGAAATCACAGCTGCCATCAAGAAATCAAATAACAAATGATAGTAAGCCTGAAAGGCAAAAAGATCACTTCTATATTTTAGTGGGAATGCAAACTACTATAATCACTATGGAAATCAGTATAGAGATTGCTCAAAAAATGAAAAACAGAAATTCCATTCAACCAAGCAATTCTTACTCTAGGTATCTTTGAAAATGTTAAAGACAGTATATTACAGTGATACATGCATATGTCTATAGTGGCACAACTTGTCATAGAAATGGACTGTATGTCCATCAACAGATGAATACATAAAGAAAATATGGCATTTATATAAAACACAGTAATACTCTGCCATAAATAATGTTCAATTTGAGTCATTGGTAGGAAAATAGATGCACCTTGAGATCATAATGCTAAGTTAAAGAAATTAGATACACAAATGTTAACATCGCATGGTTTCTCTTATATGATAAAGTATAAGAAAGTTAAAGAGCAAAATAAAAGATAATATTGCACAGTGAGATAGATCTTTTGCCAAAGGGAAAAGAGGCTAAGATATAGAGAGGGGAGGAAGGGAAGGCAAAAGAAGGGCACAAAAAAAGAATTAAGAAATATTTTGTACATATACTGACTCCCCACTATGAGTGTAATCATTAAGTAGTGCAAAACATACAAATTTTTTAAATTTTCAAAGAAAATAACCTGCGATTACTACAAAATTGAATATGGAGATGAGTCTACCCCACCTATGTCCCTCAGGCCTGAGAGTCCAATGGAGTGGCAATGTCAATAAACTCACTACCTTAATAAGCCTATTAAAAAAATTAAAGAACTTGGCCAATGGGCAGAATGTATAAGACTATAATTATTATCTTTTCCCCAAATTCATCATACAAAATTAGTTTTCTAATCCATTCTTGGCCTCCTGTGTATATCACAGCATTCCACCATTTATTTACTCTTAATTGAAAATCGACTGGTGAGCTACCATCACAGTAGCATTTTGTCTCTTGAGAGTGACCAAAGCATTCAAGAAAGCACATTGTCCAAAGACATGTTCAGTAGGATACTTAGTTGCAACACCATTCCTATTAATCATTAATCATACTGGCAGTCTCAGTATGTAGAGTCTTCTGTGTGGCCCATGTCCTCACACAAATGCATGAAGGGGATAGACGAAGCCTTGTATGCCCTGATGGCCTCCGTCTAGTCACATGCAAAAGCAGCAGGAAGCTGATGCACATGAAATGATTCATCCAAATGATGAGTAAAAGATAAAAGTCCAACAGTGTGAAGAACAGGAGATTGGTATTCTGGTCTCACAGTTCTGACTCAGAAGGGCTTATTTAAATAGTAGAAATATTAGAAATAATGGAATCCATGTGTTCTCAACAGGCTATAATGGGTAAACAAGAGGAAAAATAATATTTCTTATGCCATTAAAAGTTTGCCATTAGTATTATCACTGAATGCTTTCTGTATGTTGCTTGACTATTTTGTGTATGTTATGGCCACTAGGGAGGCAAGAAAATTTTTAGAGTTATTAAATATCAGCAAGACAACTACACTAGGTGACTTGAGACACTCCCCAAGACCTAAAGATCTCTATTTATAGGAGTCAACAACCATTGTTCACAGATCATCTTAAGAAGGATGAACAAATTCAAGTCTTTTAGTTAGATCCACTTCAATCAAATTGTAACTTAGACTAGATCCTCATTTTATGAAGAATGTATGATCAATCACCCAAAAATACATTTTGGGGCACTAATATTAACAACAAATGGTAACATATCAGTGCTAATGTTTTTGTCTCTGTCTCTGTCTGTCTGTCTGTCTGTCTCTCTCTCTCTCTCTCTCTCTCTCTCTCTCTCTCTCTCTGCTATTTCTCTTTGATTATCTACAAATCATCAAAAGAGGCAAAAATAACAGGTTCACAAGATATCATTTGCACAAGGGAGACCACAGATAGAATATTTATGCTACTTAAAAGAAAAATATGTTTCTAAGGATTCTGAAACAGAGCAATAACTGAACCATCAAACAGAAATACAGGAATGAAAATTGGTTCTGCTCTGCAATTCTAAACACTTACAGGCCGATATTGGTCATATACCATTTTGTAGACTAAATTTCTTCATCTTATATCTTTAATGGGGATGGAAAAGCCTACCATGAAGGGTTCCATGAGGTAGGATATGTCAAATAATACACAAAGGCAAAAAGGAAGGAATTATGATCAGGTAGGTGTAGGAAAGGAAAGAGACATGAAGTCAGGAAACCAAGATCCATTAAATGTCTAAAATGACATTCTGACAAGGAACTCCAGGTTTGAACTACACTAAATGATTTCTCCTCATATAAACTGCATCTCTGCCAGGAGAGAAGAGAAAAAGCAAAATTAAACAGAACTAGCTAGTTATGAGTTTAAAAAGGCCTTCCATTCACTTTTAAGGAAATCACTGTGGCGGATTTTTGTTTTGTATTCACCACCACTATCCCTATAGAAGGATCAGGTGGGTGGGGCTTGAAACTGGTACCAGTTTGATGGTACCAGTTTATAAAATCTATCCCCTGCTTCCATACACACACACACACACACACACACACACACACACACACACACATATACATATATATACACTTGTGTATTAGTCAGATTTTCATAATGCTGTGACCAAATATCTGGGAAAGTCAACTTAAAAGAGAAATAGTTTATTTTGGCTTAAAGTTTCAGAGGTTTTAGTTCATGGCTAACTGGCTCCAAGGCAGAAATACCATTGTGGACGACCATGCAGGAAAGCTGTTCAACTTATGTTATCCAGGAAACAGAGAACAGAAGAAGGGTTCAAAAAGAGGAACTCTTCAAAGGCATGCCCTCAGTGAAATACTTCTTCCAACAAGGTCCCAACTTCTAACAGTGCATTGAACTGGGAACTCAACAAAAGATTAACTCATTGATGAGGGTAATGCCCTCATGATTTATCTACTTTCCAGAAACCAAAACTCTGAACACATAAGCCTTTTGGGGGACTTCTTTTTATTCAAAGTGTAACATCTTATTATCTCTCCATAGACATCCAAGACAGTTGAGTGTTATATGAGAAAACAAATTAAACTGAATGACTTAGTCTAGCAGTTTTCTAGCAGTTACTTCTGTTCAGAGCTGAAGGCCATGTTTCAGAAGAGAGGGTAGGGCAAGTAGGGAATGGCCTCTTCCTACTCCAATCAATATAGAGAAATAGACCAAATATAGTTAGAAGTAAATTTTCTAGAAAAGGGAAAAAGGCCAGACAAAAAGGTTTGTTTTCCCAGGTGTCTCCGTATTATAAGTCTATTGTATGACATGACTATCTAGTCTTCTGGGATCAACCAGATTACACAAGGATTCAGAGAGGCATCCTACCTGGAGCCAGTAAGTGCTCTTCCCAAAGATCAGTCATAGTTCTTTAAGACTGGCACAGACTCAGTACACACCTTTAGTTCTGGCCTACAGTGGCCCCAACTTACCCCATGCCTGACTTTAGCACCGAGTTTGGCTATAACTGAGTAGTAAGACAAAAGATGGGAAGCAAATGTAAAAGAGAGGTATGCTTGAAAGCCACACTTGGCAGACAGCCCAGAAATTCCATAGTCTAAAGCTAGCCTAAGGAGTCAAAAAAGGGAGAAGCTGATCTCAGAGGAGTCATGAAGAAGCCTGCATATACTGAGGGATAAGAACCTAACCAACATTACCAAACAGACTGGCTCTTATGCGTTAACCAGAGATACTGTAACTTTCTTCCAAGGACAGCAAACATGAAGTCTATCCATTGTAGAACTGTAACTTAAGGACAAAGAAGAAACTAACAAAGCTGCCAGGGCTAGGTTACCATTATCTGGTCCTCACAGTAGAAATGTGCTCCTTTGCTGAGTAGCACCCTTCTGCTTTGAGCTGACCATCTACCTTATCTGAAGACAATGTAATCCTTCAGATTCCCTCTCAGAAGAAGAATAAGCATAATTTCTCATAAAGACGTAATCTTCAGACTTAGAATTTTGTTTTCCTATTCACTAGTTCTTTTGAGTCCCACAATGATCCAAGGGAATAAGGAAGATACTGAATCGTGAGCCACAAAAAGTACAGGTACTCCTCTTTCTAAATTACCTGGTCACTAGAGAAGATAGTTTCTTTATTTGCTGTTTTTCATCTGTAAACAGTAACTGAACCTTTGTCCTACACTCTGCTAGTCTTGTAACTCTATAGGCGGGGGGCAAATTACAACATGCTTAGAAAAACTCTCTCAAATTGTAGCATACATTAAAAGGTAAGGACCTAATATCTGAGAAAAAGTACAACACGTTGTCCCATTTTACAGGAAAGAAAAATAAAAGGTTCAAAGATGTCAAGAAATATGCCAAAGATCATGCCACTCACAATTGGATAAAAGATATAAAATCAATTTCATCTGACTGTCAGGCCACTAATCTAAAATTGTTAGTACATTCTATGGGATGTAGAACTCTATGAGATGATCCCTGTGGAGGGCTAGATATCCACAAACAAATGGAAATGCTAGAAAAATGTGCTTTCCAGTCCTCCTTCCCATGGTGATTTTATACATTTTTTGGGTTTTTTTAATGATTTACTTTGTTTTCTTGCTACACTTAAGGTCCCTTTTAACCTTCAAATCACCCACAGAGAAGGATTTTACATCAATTATTTATATTTCAATATAAATAGGCTAAAGCTAATTTAGGTATTCCTTTACTTACAATGGGTTTCTTTCTACCAGAGCTAAAGCAATAATTGTCAATTTACTCCTTCAGTACGAAGGCTCTTCAGAAAAGACTCACTTCTAAAAACCATAACATATTCAAGTGCTTCTGAGTATTACTGTTCTAGCAAGCCTCCATTAACTAGTACAAGAGGCCTGAGAGAAAGCTCCTCATATCAGATACTCTTAGTTAGCACTTGTCTTTCCTGCTCAAGGAGGTGGCAGCTTTTAAGTGCTTGGGAGTCACTGTGGTCCAGGGATTGACAAATGATATTGGTAAGATAATAGAACATTTAATATTAAGAAGCCATGAGGAAAGAAAGGAATTTTTTGTTTATTGTAATGATAACTAAATAAAGAAAAAGAAAAAATACACACACACACACATATATATACATATACATATACATACATACATATATATATATATATATATATATATATATATATATTATGTTATGTTGATTTTCCAAAGTTCTTTACTATCCAGTGTGCCACAGAACTAGACCTCATCTTGAGGCACGTAATTATGGTCCTCTTCTCTTCAAGTCATCACCAAGGAAGTACACATATGATATTAGAGAGGCCTAAGGTAGACCAGGGGTTGACTAAACAGAGAAAAGAGGACCAAGACTTCAGTTCACAGATTTAAACTCAGGCAATCAATCCAGATCATAAAGTCATTCTATAGGAGTTACACAGGAGTTAAGTATAGAGGAATATACCTTTAGTTCCAGGACTCTGGGAGGCTAAGGCAAGCAGATCACTTATACTGAATGGACTGAGGATTTGTGATGCCCCGGGATTCAACTTTCAATCACACAAACACACACAGACAAACACACACACACACACACACACATACACACACACACACACAAAATAATCATACAGTGGGGCCATCTTGGAAAGAAAGCTTCACTATTTGCCAGATATGGTGGTGGGTGCCTACAAACCTAGCACTCTGAGAGGCTGAGGCAGGAGGATTACAAGTTTGAGCCCAATCTGGGCAATTTATCAACTTTAGTGAGCTTCTGTCTCAAATAAGGGCTGCAGATGTAGCTCTGTAGCTCAGTGTGAAAGCCTTCAGTTTAATTTCTAATATTACAAGAAAGGCTTACTACCTAGAGAACAATTTAGTTTCTCCTACTGTTGCAAACTCTTAAATATCACCTTTCTTGTGTAAATACATCATCTTTCAATAAATTTGTTTGCACTAAGTATAACACAAAGAACTGAAAACAAGGAAGCAGTTCAGGCTTGACTAAGAGATGCTACCAGGTTCTCAGAATTCAAGGAGACTTAAAAACAGTCTTGCCGGTAGGAGGGGGTGAAGTACATGATGCTTAAAACTGCTTTCAATTTGGGGTTTCTAAGAGAGGTCTACAAGGTGATCTACTTTGCCTGAATTTAAAATAATCATTTGAGTTATGAATATAACTAGAAAGGTTTTCTCTGATCTGAAGACGGCTCTATATTGTTTTAAATCACCTTCAATTAACCAAATATTACAGAGATATTGTAATCCATAGCATGTGCACAGTGAGAAATCACTAAGATGAATCTCATGAATTAAAGTATTAACAATGCAATTTCAAATTCTAATGTATGGAAAAAAAACCTCAACCTATGGAGAAAGGGGTCCCACTAATATCTCCCTTAAATCACAGAGCCTATAATATGTTACCTCTAGGGCTTTATTGCGTGCCCTTCAGCACAGATGGTTAAGGCTAGAGGTTTATGATGATTTGAAGTTTGAATGGATAAGCAAAACTGGCATATCTAAAATCATCCCAAGCTTGACAATGTACATTTCCAATTGGACATAGACCCCCACTTACACCTTGAATCAGACTGCTTCACTCTGGAAAATTACCTGCCTGGCTGCTATAAACACCTAAGTTGGCCACCTCAGCAAAGGTAGGCTTTCTAGTTCTCATCCACAGTGAGTCTAGGGTTTCACGCAGATGAAAAGCTTTTCTCAAGGTCCTTTTTGGCTGCAAAAGGAGACATTATATAAATAAAAGCCAAGTAACACTTTAATAGTGGTCTTCCCCACAAACAGGAGAGGTTGAGATTCTGTGATATTTTATTTGTACAGAAGCAAGGAATGAAACAAATAATCTTTTATAGTTTCATCTCCACACCTCCAGGCAAAGCAGAAACCAAAGAAATGTAGAATGTTTTTAAAAATTAAGAAAAAATATATCTAGGTCTTGATGGCAACTCAGCAGGCTCCTTATGTTTTGACCAAACTCAAGATTTTTCACACATGCCTCACCTTCTATCAATAACTGTGTTCCATACACAACTTGCTTTCAAGATGGCTGCAATTTCTCCCAAGCCAAGGCCCAATATAAAAATAAAGATTTCTTTTGTGCACAGTAACTAAACAAAGGTGTCTGAATGACTTGAAGTTGAGGCCCAGCAGGTAAAAGGAAGCCTACAATAGGGATTGGATTTGCTACTTATAGAATCATATCACAGTAGACTGTTCACAGTTCCTACAGGGGATACCAGCCCAGGAAACCAGATAATGATGTTAATCGATTAGATATAGAGATAAATATTCAGCAAGCTATAATTCATTAAACCTAACCAAATACTGGGATGGTACATCAACCCTTGTTCTTATAAAGTAACATACCCAGCACATAAGAAAAAGAAGATGAGAACACATACACAAACACACAAATGAAAATATGAAATTCTAAACAATGAGGGAGACAGATTTGACTACATAGAAGACAATACACCTGGAAATTTCTTGTGTGGGAAATGGACACATCATATATTACAAAGCATTTACACAAGACCCAATTATCCCCATTTTACAATCCCCATTTTACAAAGGAAAACTAGGTGCATATCCAATGACTAATGACAAAACTTAGCCAAGAATTTGGGTTTCTTAGATTTTACATTTGGCTTTAACAAGACTAACAACAGATAAGGCTAATATAGACAGAATCATACTAACAAGTCTTGATCATCCATCCCTGGGCTTACATGTTCACACAAAAATGAAACTTTCAGAGCTGGGGATGTGACTCAGTCATACATCTTTTGCCTTGTATGCACGAGGCCCTGATTTTGATCCCCAGCACCACACATACATACACAAAAAGAAGCTTTCAGACAGGAAATAGAGTCTGTCACCAATCTGATCCAACATTATTCAAAAGTATGCAGGTGGTATGGAGTCAGGGTTAAGACTTTTCCTTGTTATTATACTTGCCTGCTATTTGCCAAATAACTTAGCAATGATGTTCCCAAGATGCTAATAAATCTTATCTCAGGGTAAGTTTGAATAAATAAGGCAACTCTCTTACAGTATAAAGGTACAAATTCCAAGAAAATATCTATTTACCAACTTTATGAGGACTAATTTAGTGTGATCCATTTCTATGTCCTACCTAGACATGTTAGAGCTTGAACAGATTCTAGAGTACTTGACAGATGAACAAAATAAAACCCCAAGATTGTATAGTGAATGAATGTTAAAATCATAATTAAAAATCAAGTGTGCCATTTCTTAATCTAGATAGCACTGTTTTCATTATATTATTCTTTTCTCCAACCAAAGACAATGTAGGATAACAGAGACATTATTTCCACTTTTAAAATCTACTACAAAAGGGCTTCTGTAACGTCTATCATGGAACCTTTTGTTTATTATAGTCTTTTATAAATGTCTATTATAGTCTATTATAAATGTTTATTATAGTCTATTATAAATGTAAGTATAAACAGTCATTCATAAAAATGAAAAGATCTGTCTTCAAACTAATATCATTCATTCAGCAGCTCAATATGATTTTCTCTACTGGTGAAGCCACAAAAACTGGCCCCTAAGATTTCCTTGTTACTCTTCCTTAGTGAGATAAAGGTCTTTTAAAACATACAGAAAAGTTCACAGTAATCAACTAAATACTCTATAGTATAAGGCAACATGGAACATTATCTTACTTTTTAAAGTAATAAACACCGCTATAGTAGAAAGAATATAGAAATTCTGAGTTTTGACTTAGTGATTACTATTACTGCCCCAGGTTTATCATCACAGTATTTATTGTAAACTTAGATTTATACTGTTGTTACTAGCTATAGGAGGTTAGTGAGCAAAGCTGCTGAAATGCTGCTAGTATAAACTGAGATACTAAAAACCAAATTTCAAAAATTCAATCACTATTAATAATTTATGTTTTATAATATATAGTACTATAAACCATTTTTTATATACTGGTCTAACATGTGAAAACTAATTTTACTTATAATTTTCATTTTTTAAATGTGATTATTAAAAAATTTAAATTGCATTTGTGACTCTCACTATATATTCTATTGTCTGACAAAAAATCAGTACCTCTTAATCATGGCTATACAGTAAAATATTCTGGGAACTAGGTTAAAAAATTCTAATTTCTGAGTCGTATCTTTGAAGATTCTTATTGAATTAGCCTGGATTCTAGCTTGTAGCCATATTTGCTTGTTTAGAATTTCTTTAACTGCTACTCAATCAATTTACTTTGCTATACAGCCAGGGGTGAGAACCACTGATAATCATTCTATACCAAGTGGCTGCTGGTGTTGTATGCCTGGAGGAACAGTCCTCTTGTTTTGGATTTAGGAAGATCAATAAATGTTTGTTTACAGATATTCTGCAGCCTGATTCTGTCCTTTGCATCTCCAAACCATCCTGGTTTACTCAGTCACCTGCCCTCCATGTCTTGATTTACTGTATATTATAAATGTGACATTTTCCTGGAAGTAAAATGCTTTTGTATTTGGGTGTGATTTAATCTTCTTTTAAAGAGACAGGGGCTTATAAACACAAGAAATCTAAGCCGTATGTGTATAGAACCTAGCACTAGTCCTTAAGGCTCATAGTTATTGATGTGCTCTTTATGACTACCCTTAGGTTCGATTCATCAACTGGTGAAGCTGATCTGTGATGCAGATGGCATCTTGAAATGTTAATGAAAGATGGTACATATTCAAGGAAGAAATAATTGGATATATCTTTAAGGATAGAAAAGGATGAGTGTTCAATTTTTTTTACCTCTCCCTTTGGTCAGTGTCTTCACCTAGATCATCCCAACCAGATAATGATACATTCCAGTTTTGTAGCCCTCCAATAAAGGAAGCCTTTTTTCAACCCCTAGGAGCAATCTTGGAGCTAATTTCTTTGAGCTAATAAGGTGGTAGTAATGATGATGATGATGATGATGATTATAAAGCAAATTATTATCTGCTGTGTACCTGTTAAGTATCAAGCATTATGATAGATATTTTACTTCCAGATGTCATTTCATTAAGTTTGTATAAAATTGCACTAGCTCTAATTTTAAGATAAGGAAACCAAAGATCAGGGAGATTAAAAATTGTGTCAAAATTTACAGAAGCAGAAGGTAGTAAAGCTACGTCTCAGCTTATCTAATTCCAAATACCCTGCTTCTTCCTTCATATTACTCTACCATAATGTAATCCTTGAGGCTCTTCAATCTCCCAAGTTTTTGTTTGTGGTGTAGAAGATTCAGGCCCTATATAAGGGAAACTAACACAAATAATAGGTTTTATGGTCATAACACACCCTCATGATCCTTTGCTATTTGTCTTGCCATGAAGCAATTTTCACATTTTATCTCATTCACTGAGACATGCCATGACATTAGAGAACTGCCAATAGCATTTTGTAGATGAAAGAATCTAAGCTTACAATAAAGAACAAATTCCATCTCACAATCTTAAGGAAGGTCAAGAGCTGGGACACCTGTCCAGTGTTCTTCCCCCACAGCACCCAATTAGGTGACTCAGAGGAAGAAAAATTTGCTGGAAATTCCCTCCTAAGAGTACCTTTGTTACTGTCCAGGTTTTTCACAGTACAAATGCAAGGCCTTGTAAGCCCCTGTAGGCTAGCTGCTTACCACACCAAGCACATTTTAGATACCAATCATTTGACTTTCTTTCAATAAGTAGTTGGCAATCAGTAAGCCTAGCTCAGCGGTTGGGCATGGCATAGATACAGTTACATTAAGAGTCCAATGAAAACACACAGGGTATTCATACTTCCCTGAATCAAGCAAGGTAAACAAAGCAGAAAAAAAGGAGAGAAGGGGAGTATATGGAATTACAGAGTAAAGAGAGTAGAGAAGATGGGAAAGATCTATAAGAATCAAAGACAAAAGAGAAAAAACATTAAAAAGAAATACTAGAAAAGAAAAAAGTTCATAGAATATATAGTTAAATGGTTCTTCAAAACCATCCAGGCCAACATCAGAAAGGAAAATTAAAGCCTGATGATGGAAGTGATTTGAACAACGGTAGGAAGTGAAGAGGGTTATTAAAATAAACAAATGACACAAGAGACAAAGGAAACATTTAAAAATTGGAAAGATGAAGTCCAGTTCCTATGTAGGAGACAAAAAATAAAATAAAATAAAGTAAAATAAAATAGTAAGAGAAAAGCCACCATGAGAGGGTTGAGCAGGATAACGGGCTAGTGAAGGGGAAGCCAGGAATACGAAGCCAAGGAGAAAGAAGAGGAGAGTGAAGACTGACACTCACCCTCACAAAGCTGGCAGGAAACCATCCCTCCTCATCGTCGATCTGGCCCCACCACCAATCCTTGTTGGAAGCATCCAAGACTTTGATGACGTCGCCAGCCTTAAATGCCAACTCCCGGTTGGCCATGGTGACGTGATCCCATACTGCCTCAGCACTAACGATGGACTCTCCAGTGATCAGCTTAGGAGACAAAATAAGAATGCGTTCAGTCCACACAGCTGGCTACCTTTCTTGTTCCTTTACCCACCCACAGAGCTCTACTAATTAGGGAAAATCTTACACATTCTACTGGTAGGACTAGGGGTAAGGGGAATGGCAATAGAATACAGACTGTCATCTTTCCATTAGCCAATGCATAGAGTGACCCAATGTGTGGATATAGACTATACATGTGTTAAGATCTCCCCTAGCGAAGAAAGCTCCAGTTCATCTCTTTGGTGTTTCAAGGCAGCTCTGAGTCTGGAATCTTCCCAACATGAAATCAATAGCTAAAATGAGGTTCACATGTACTAGATTTCAATTGTCTGTGCTCTTTGCCCTTTCCATTTCTTGTAACTGACCAATTGAGAGTTGAAGGTACTCCCATGTACGCCTCTCCATGGAGTAACAGATCATGATACTCCTGACATATAGTAGACCCCAGTGCTACAGCCTCCTGCCCTCAGTCACCCATGATACTGCCTAGAAAGTTCATGGGTATGAAAACCTATGATAGTCTGTGATACTCTGTGCCCAAGAAACTCAACCATGACACAGATTAATTCAGTGCTCTACACAATCACCCTGTGAGATACAAAGGGAGTTTAAGTTGATCGTGCATGTGATACACATCAAATTGGGCAGCAAAGAAGTTGAGATATGAGCTATAAGGATCACCCCAGCAAGGCAAAGCCTGTGTAGTCACCCCAACCTAGCTCATAGACCATTTTATAAACAACAGCAGGAAACCCATCACATAAACACACATATTCATGATTTTCATCTAAGCACAGTGATAATGGTGGGATTAAGAGTAATCTGGCTCTCGCTGGCTATCATTCTGACCACTATTCTTTGTTCACTTTTTCCACTCAACTGTTCCAGCCTGGGATCACTAGTCTTCCCAGCATCTAGGGAAACATACTCTAGAATAAATCACATATAGCCTGTCAGGCATAGGAACCTAAGCACTCTCTCCCCAGCCGTAAATTCTTAGATATGTCCTTTAACTTTAAGCTTTAAACTAACTTTTAGCTTTTTCATCAGTCTGCTCTGAAGAAGGATTCATTCCCGAAAGCAATCATGGGACCCTAAGACTGAAGGCAAAACAATTTAAAAACAATAGACATTATGCAGGAATGTGTATTCTCTTTCATAGGTCTACTCTAGACCATACTTGCCTATGGTCATGGGATGAATGCATAACACATCACACACGTATGCAGACATATATAATCATAACATTTTGAGTCAAAATGTACTTTTCATCAGGTCCTAACTAAACAAAATTCATTGTTCAGCATTCTAGTCTTGGTGCCTCTTACAAAAAATAAAGTGTGAATTAATCATATGGATACAAGATTTCTAGCAAGATCTTTCATAACACCACATTTCAAATATTATGTCCTATACTGTTTGAAAAGTGTTTTCATATCCAGTACATCACTTGATCTGCATTGAATGATTTGAGTCTCACTATTACTTACTATTTTAAAGATAAGAAAATATGCTCAGAGAAGTGATCTGGTACTTCAGCCAATAACATAAGCAGCCAAACCTTTTGAATTTATATACTTTTTAAAGAATTTTTTTCTTTATTTTTCATTAGCATTTATTTATAGTACACAATGTTTACATTCCTTCTGGAAAACAGATACATGAGGGCTGGGGATTTAGCTCAGCGGCATAAGCACCTGCCTTGCAAGCAGGTGGTTGTGAGTTCGATCCCCGGTACTGATAAAAAAAAAAAAAAAAGGAAAAAGAAAAAAAAAAAACAGATACCTGTAAAAAACACAACTTAATTCCTTTTTTTTATCACCTATCCCTTCTCTCTTTCCCCTGCCCATTCACTTTCTTTTTGGGGGAAATATATGAAACACATAATGTACATATTTCTTGTGCTGAGTTGGTACATATATGTAACATATCTTGATTCCTTTCTTCATAACAGATGAAAGTGAAACATTTATAAGTGGATACAACTTGAGACCATACTCACAAGTGAAATAAATCAGACTCCCACAAGTAAAGATCATTTTGTCTCCCTACTATAAGAAGCTGAAAAAGTAAATGGGATCTGCAATTTACAATAGATATTGTGAAGTGAAAGGAAGCTGTTCAAAAGGAAACAGACAGAGAAAGGAGAAAAAGGAAAGAGAAAACGAAATCTATATCTATATCTATATCTATATCTATATCTATATCTATATATAAAACAGTTAAGATATACTGCTGATTGATATTAGTTCATTGAAAAGAAAGATGTGTGGCTATATTGTTTAATTAATTTTTCATGCCTATAGCTTATATAGGAGCAATTACTTTGAAAATAACGATACACAGTGTACTAATCATTATTATTCTCCTACAATGTTGTATTGAAATTTTGCACCACTGTATTTGGTTTTTTCTTTAAAATAAAAAAATAAACCCAGAAAAAATAGGAATAGCTATTCCATTTGCATACAAAGTGGTTTTCAAACCAAGACTGATAAGATGACAAACAAGCACACTACTTAATTATTAAAGGAACAATATAAAAGGAAGAGATATGCACCAAATATTGGCGCAACAGTTGATAAAAATTAGTGAAAATGAAAAATAAGATGGGCATTAATACAATTGTAATTGAGGACTTCAGTACCCTATTGTAAAAAATAGACAAAATGATCAACAAAAAACTAACAGAGCTGAATTAAACCTTTGAGCAGATGGACTTAGTAGACTACAGAGTGTTCTATCCCATAACAGAAAATACAAACTTCTCAGGAGCACACAGGATGTTCTCCAAAATAAACCACATATTAATTCATTAAATATGCTTAAATAAACACAAAGAAATTGAAATTATCCCATGCATGTTATCAGATCATAGTGCAATGAAATGGGAAAAATGGAAAAAGAATCCACAAAACATAAAAACATGAAAGTTAATTAGTAACCTCCTGAACAACTATGTCACAGATAAAATTAAAGGAGAGATTAGACAGTTTCTTTTTTTTTTCTTTTTTTTCTTTTTTTTTTTTTTATTTAAGAGGAAAAAGAGAAAAACACAAAACAAACCAAAGCGGCGTAAGGGTACACGCAATACAGAACTACAAAACAAAACAAAACAAAAACAAAAAAACATAACAGCAAGAAATTACCTGCTAGTAGATTACACACTATTTTCTTGAAAATAATTCCTCAAATCACAGTATCAAAGAACACAAGGTGGACATTCAAACAGGGAGACTGCAAACAGCTGTGTTCAATGTTCCAAAAACATTGATAAAGTCAGCTATTTAACACCCCCAAACACACTTGCTGTTATATCCATTAGAGCTCTTTTTCTTTTCTTTTTTTTCCCCTCTCTTTTTTACAACAAAATTTACACATCTTGGATTTTATTACTCCTTAGTGCTTATTACTTTCTTGGGGGGGGGGGGAAGAATACAGTCAAATATGGCAAAACAAAGCTGTCAGTCAATACCAAGGATAGACATAGCACATGGTGTAGAACAGAGTACAAGTTTATCAACAATGGTTATCAACGTTGTCCCTTGTTTCCTTAAAAAGAATTGTCTATCTTATTAGATATTATAAAGTTGGACAAAACAGTAGAGAACAAGACCAATAAAACTTAGGCATTGTAAACATTACAGGACTTCCAAAGAAGACAATAGTCAAACCAGAATGGGTATCTTAGTGAATCTTATTGGATTAGACAGTTTCTATGATAACACAATAATGCCAATATGACAATATCAGATCTTACAGGATGAAATGAAAGCAGTATATGAGAAAAAAATTATAGTGGCAAACTCCCACATCAGGAAAACAGAGTAAACTCAAATAAATAGCCTAAGGTTGAAGTTCAGGGTTCTAGTAAAAGTCCAAGTTAAAGCCAAAGCATGTATGAGGAAGACAAATACAAATATCAGAAGAAAAATTAATACTATTGAGACTTAGGAAACTATAAAAATCAATAAATTGAAGGGCTGATTCTTTGAAATATTCAGTACAAATAGCCAAAAAATCCACCCAATTAGTAATAAACTAGAAGCAATCACAATGGATCCTGTAGAATTCTAAAAGATCACCAGTACCTAATTTGAGAAGCTGTACTTTCATAAGATGGAAAATAGAAGAAATGGACAAATTCTTAGACATATACAAATTACCAAAAATGAATCAAAAACATATAAAACTGTAAATAATCCAATTGCCAAGGAAATTAAAGATATTATAAAAACAACTTTCAATGAAGAAAAATCCAGGTCCTGATGGATTATTTGCTAAATTCTTTAAGAATTTAAGATTTAATACCACTACTCCTCAAACTCTTTAAAGAAACTGAAAAGGAGGCAAAACTCCCAAATTCATTGCTAGAAGCAAGTATTACCCTGATATCATAACCAAAGAAGTATTCAACCAAAAAAGAGAAGTACAGGTCAATCTGCTTAATGAACATAGATGCAAAAATCCTCAAGAAGATACTTGTCGAACAGAATCCAGAAAGTCATGAAAAAGATAAACAAGTAGAATGTATCCTCAAGGATACAGGAATGGCTCAATGTATAAAAATCAATAAAGGCAATATAATACATTAACAGAAACAAGCACAAAAACCACATGCTAAATACATACATAAAAAGACTTTGGCAAAATCCAACACCCATTCATGATAAAAACCCTAAGGAAAATTGGAACAGAAAGCCTTTATATCCATCTGAGAAAACTCATCTATGACAATAATCAAAACAATAACCAAAATCATAATAAATGGTCAAAAATGAAAGCTTTCACTCTAAAATCAGAAACACACAAAAAGGATGCTCACTATCATCACTCCTGTTCAGTGCAATTCTGAAAATATTAGCCAGAGCATTTAGACAATAACATGGATAGGCAAGGAAGAAGTTAAATTATCATTATAGAAGATCCCCAAAACTCTACCAAAAGTCTTCTAGAGTTAATAACCAAATTTAGTAGCATAGCAGGATACAAAGTCAATACTCACAAATCAACAACATTTCTGTACACATATAAGAAACTCAGTAAGCAAAAAACAGAAAACAGTATGTTTCAAAATGGTACCTCAAAAAATGAAATACGTAGGAATCAATCTAATAAAGGAAATAAAAGAAATATACATTGAAAACTACAAGAAGGCTTCCACACTAGTTTCTGAAGAATGTGTAGGAATCCAGGCATTGTGCTGCTGCGAGGGCAGTGGGAAATTGTGAATGTGAAGCCAAAGGTGCTGAAGAGATGCCAGAAGGTTGGAGAAGCCAGAAACATAGATCATCTGAGCAAAATCTCATGAAGTGGACAAAACTGGCACAAGAGAAAAGCCATAGTAGTCACAATCACTGGCAATATGATATAGGCAGAGCCACCCAAAACCTTTGGAGTACAACTGTTGCTAGAGATGGTAGACACTAGATATGGAATTATGGGAGTTAAAGTTTTCCCTGAATTGTGGATTTACTTTGGTCCCATTCTTTTCTATCCCCTATTCGTATCTTTTGGAATAGGAAGTTATCTTGTGTCATTGTGTTTTGGAAGTGTTTAACTCTCTATTCAATATATACAGTGGGTTCACAGCTAAGAGTTTTCCCTAAAACACAGAGAATACTTTGGACTTGCACTATTCAGCAATGCTGAAATTGTTAGGTCTTTGACAACTCTTAGAGATGGACTAGATGAATTTTCTATAAAGGGATGTACATGAGTTTTGGGGGTCCAGAGGTATAATGTTATGGTTTGTATCTTGCTATCTCCCCAACTCCTCATGTAGTCATAGGTGAAGTTTTTTAGATATGGATAGATCTAGGACATGTGAATTAGTATTAATGGTGTGATTAATCCACCAATTGGTTTAGTATAATTCTCAGTGTAGATGCTGAGAAGTGCCACCCTGGATGTGGGCAGCACCACTGACAAGGCTTGTAGCCCCAGTGGGATAAAATGGATAGAAGGAGGGCAGGCTGCTTCTTGATTCTTTGCTGCTTTCTGCCTGCCACACCATGAGCCCCTTTTCGTCTGTGATACCTCTCTGCCATGCCACCCTACCTTAGAGCTGGCCAACTATGGACTAAAACCTCTACTAACTGTGAGCCGAAATGAACCTTTCTCCTTTAACTTGTGGTATCTGTTGTTCTGTCTCACCAGAGAAATTCAACAAAGACAAATTTCGAAATCTTAAAATCTGGAATATTTCTGGGCTCAAACAGTTTGGACTTAGACACTCAAGCAGTATTATTCCTATTTTTTAGAACGAGGACCGCAATACAAGAGAAGTTGAATAATTTCCTCAAGTTCACATAGCACCTAATACAAGCATAATCTGGCTCTAGGGATTCTGCTTTTACATATCCTATCTCTGGGTCTAAGTTTCTTCACATATAAAATGAAGATAATTCTATATTCTCATTTGCCTTGTGAACTGTAAAACATAGAAGCAAGAGCTGGCAAGTGTATGTGTGTGTGCACGCAAATGTATCAGGACTAATCCAAGAGATGTGGTAATTGTATAAGTCTGCTGTGCTCTTCTATCTCTAACACTAGAAGGAGCAAAAAGATATTTCCCTCTAATCCTCTGAGTTATTTTTTAAAAGTTATCTAAATTTGGGCTGAGCACTGATTCCATCTCTTCCTTTTGTATACAGAATCAAAATTTAACTTACTACAAGCTTTTTGTATGAGAGTACTTTGCTCATTCACTTCCATCCAACATTCAACATATGGAAGGATCTGCTCACTGTGATTGACTTTTGGTCTTCATCTGAAGATTATAGGTCCTCTAGGCATCAACCAATAACAAATGAGGCTTAAACAGTGGAAAAGCAAGTTAAAACTATCTTCATTTCTGGGCTTAGTTACTTTAAAGAGTAGCAGTGACTAGAGGAGTTGAGGACTAGAACAGTCAAAAAAAAAAAAAACAAACCAAAATGGAACTCTTAGCATGTAATGAGGACACTGAAGAGGAGAATTTTACAAAAGACAAAGACAAGAGTTTCAAACTTAGGCCTCAGTCTCTTCATCTGCAAAATGGGATTATGTTTGCCCCATAGGCAGAGTTGTAGTGTAAACTGAGATGTTAGATGTAATGTGCTTAGCAGTGTTTGGCTTATACTGGTCCACTACTATAAGACATCAAAGAAAGGAAGGATTATAAGTGTCTCTTGGTTCTAGGAAAGGTTTTGTAGGGCACTAAAGATAGGATTTTAAAAATAATAGGATTGGAGAACAAGTCAGTGTCTCTAGAGAATGAGCCATGCTGGAACCTGGAGCACCGACCAAGAAAGCAAGGAGCCATCTTTCCTCTTACGCAGTGTGAGCGCATTCCAGGGAGAGAATAAGTCAGTGTCTCCTGTGAGCCTACTGGTGCTCAAATGTCCCATGCCTCCCCCAGCCCCCTCAGCAACTGGATGGTCTCAAGGTCAGCAGGAGTTGATAGCAACTAAGGTACATAAAGTATAAGCAACTAAATGCTTGTATTGTTAGGCTGATTATGCTGACCTGGGAACAGAGGTCTGAGTATCTCTTGGGAGGATGACCATATGCAATACAGCAAATATGGGGGATTTCCTTCTATCTGGTCTTTGAAGGTCAATATGGTTTTCAGTGTTTTGCTTTGTTCTGATTAACGGTTTTGCTCTACTCAACATTCTGTTTTGATTGGTTTTATGGTGCTCTGTTTTGGGTTTGATTTTGCTATACCTGATTGAATGGACAACTATTGTGAAGATAACAAGATATACTATAGTCTCTATTATTGTTATCCCAGTATCATGCCCTGAAGTTCTGTGCCAATTTTGCTGCATTGTCTTGATTGACTTTTTGCTGTCTTGTTTTGTTGTATTTTACTATCTTTAAAACAAAACAAAACAAAAAAAATAATAGGATTGCACCCAATAACAGAAGGGAATGGAAGCATAGCTGAGACAAAACATTTAAGAGGTAAAGACAATAGGGATTTGATGGTGGTGAATTACTTAAGTTTGAAGAGGGCAAGATTGAAAAAGCAAAAAGGACAAACAACTACAAATATGGACTGCAGTGACATATGAATAGTCTTGAATCTGGTTTAAAGAAGAGGCTGTCAAATTTGATTTTGAGAAAGAAGTATCAGTCTTCTGTGTGGTCATTAAAGTGTAAGGGCATATTAGGAGGAAATGTCACTTTGAAGAGAGTATAAATTTTTGCTTTTGAAAGTATTCAAGGTGGAGAATCAACAAGACGTATAAGTAGGTTTAAAGTTCAACTGAGGGAAAAGAAGATAGATTCAAATAGGTTTGTGAGTCAGTAGCTGAGGAGAAATTATAAGGAAGATTTCCCTGTAAGAAATAGCTAAGAAAAAAGGTCATATACCTTAGAAATTGTGATGATAGGAGAGGCGCAGAAGAGACAGAGAATCAGACCTAAATGGAGTTGTCAGCACATAATTAGCAACAATATCATGAAATCCAAGGATAACAGTCTCAAGCAGTTGGGGCTGATCAGCATTATCAAATGGTACAGAGTACATAAAGAAAGCCAAGAAAAGACCTTTGGAGAGTGGCTATATCAAGGGTTAAATTTCCTATTCTCAATCTGATTTATATCGCTCTTACCACCAAAAGCTCTAATTCCCATCTGTCCCTACTCTTCATCCTACAGGCTCAACATAAAGCCAAGAGTTGGTACTTAGTTACTCTAGCAAGTTACACAAATAGTTCTGGGCCATGGGACAACACTACTGTGACTTGTAACAGGATAACTTTCAACCTCCAGGGCAGTTGGAATGCAGGAACAAATATATGTGGCTCTTAATCAGACTTATCAATAAATGGGGCATACAGTGTCTTTCACTCCATGAAAGATACTTCTGGGCATGAATAAGAAGAAAGGGTTTTATTATGCTTAAGACAGAATAAGACCATATTCCTTTTTATCCAGATTTCTCACAGTAATCCTAATATTTGATCCCACAAATAGATACATTTATCATAATAGCCATATACCCTGATTTTTAACCTGACAATATAACCACATAACCTGGAGTCATTGAGAATTTAAAAATCTAAGACGACTCTGTAAACAACAAAGACTGTGTCTTACAGATAACTTGGAGTAAATGGGCAATGGATTCTTTGAAGGAGCAGACAAAAGAAAAGGAAGAAGAGAAGGAAAATAAGGAAGAAGCAAGATCAATTTATTAAAAACACATGTTAAACATTGAGTTGGGGTCTTCCTTTTATGATCTAAATCTCTACAATTCTCCAAAGTTAGCATTAACATTCCCATTTCTTCAGAAGATAACCTCTGAAGTTAAACAAGCAGCCCATAGTCACCCAGGGAGTGGGTACTGCAGCAGATTTCAATCTCAAGTCAGCCTTATTTTACAGCTTTACTTTTGCCAGTCATGCACAGTGCCTCTTAAGAAGGCAGAGAGTTAGATGAGCCCATCCTGTAATAACTTAGAGCATAGTGCCTAACATAAATTACACATGATGCTGCAGGAAAACACACCCCTCTATCAACATGTGAGCCAACTCTCCTCAGCAGCTGAACATCTGATGTTCAGGTTTAATTGCAGCATTGGCACTTTATGATAAGTGGGTTTTCATTGCAGTTTGGACACTTGGTCTCTAAAATGATTGCCATCACTGCCCTAGAGAGCTTATTAAAAGACATTTCTGAGTCCCAGCCTTTTGATTTGGTAGCTCTGAACTAAGGCTCAAGATCTTAACAGGTCCTAACTAATGCTGAAGGTACAGAGAACATATTCGGGAGAACCACTTGCTCTAGATCAGTGATGGAAAGCCCTTTAGAGCTTTCACCTGCTGCGGCATGTGTGCTATAAGTTCACAACTACTGTCCTAGATAATTTTCCTAGTCTAAGCTCTACCCTTTTATCTCCTGATACTTCATTCTCCTCAGGGATACCCATGCCATCATGTACACTGGACTCTTGTTTTTTTTTTTTACTTCCAGCCTATCAAGGCCTTCTACAGATGTTGCTGTATGTCTTAGAAAGGATGTTTGGGGTCATGTAATAAGTACACTCAATAGCAGACTGTGCTAACACAAGAAAAAATAACCACGATTACAACCCGCAATTGGTTCTCTAGAGCTAAAGCACTTGTTTTACTCTTCTTGCTCTTGCCCAAAATCTGAAAAGTACCAACTCTCAAATAAATACTTAATTAGCCTGGGTGGTTGCTAGATATATTTATTTGAATATCAAGACACAGAAGGGTATATTTTTTCAAAAACTGAGCAACTGTGTTGCACAGAATAGCAGATGTGCCAATTGTCATGAAGGTAGCTGAGTTGGGCTTGCCTCTGAGGAGAACCACAGAAAGAAAAAGAGGAATATGAACCTAATTTATTTCTCTATGAGGCTTTCTGAGTTTGACATCTGGCCCTTCCTTCATAGAATAACTTCTTTCTCAACAGCTAGCATAGACAAAAGCAAAATTCCTTTTCCTTGTTTTCTCTAAACATATCTAAAACAAGCTGGAATTTTATATTCTCTTTGGAAGTAGTCATACATCCTTTTAATACATACTTGTAAATAGACTATCTCGTCAAAAGTGTTGATATGTAACCATTCTCCATTTCTGGAAAAGTGTGACCCAGGCTGTTTCAACAATAGCTAGGAGGCACCATAGTGTGAAGCAAAGGCTCAGATTGACAAATGGAAGTTCTGCCAGTAACTCTTTCCATACTGGAGAGCAGCCTATATACCCATCAACGGATGAATGGATAAAGAAAATGTGCTGTCTAATCATAATGAAACACTACTTTAAAGGATAAATTCAAGCCATTTGTAGGAAAATAGATACATCTGGAAAATAAAATGTTAAGTGAAGCAAATACACAAGCTTAAATGACATACAATATCTCTCATTTGAGTAAGGCAAAGTGCAAATAAAGAGCAAAGTAAAAGATTGACAAAAGAAAACAGAGAAATGAGAAAAGGACAAAGAGACTTAGGGTGAGAGGATAGGTAGATGGGAAGTAACAACATCTAGTATGTGACCAATATGTACATATACCAAATAACCACAATGAATATAAACATTATGGGCCAGGGATTTAACTCAGTCACATAAGCGCCTGCCTGGCAATCATGAGACTGTGAGTTTGATCCCTTACACACACACACACACACACACACACACACACACACAGTGTCATAAACAGAATTAAAATAGTAAGAATATGGGGCTGGGGATTTAGCTCAGCGGCATAAGCACCTGCCTTGCAGGCGTGCAGTTGTGAGTTCAATCACCGGTACTAATTTAAAAAAAATAGTAAGAATAACAATGAAAATGAGGAAAGGGGATCTAGAGATGGAGGGACACAGTGGGGAGGGAAAGTGGAATAAAAAAGTATCAAAATCTGATATATATACATTTATACATATATGTATAAATGTATATATATATATTACCTAAAATGAATGTAACCTTCATGTATTATAAATATATACTAATAAAATGAAATTTTAAAAAAGAAAATGTAGCCAAATGGACCAAGGATAACACATGAGAGAGAAAGGTTTATGGACTACCAGTTATTAGCTTCTTGACTGGAGAAGTGTCTCACCCCATAGCAATTCTCAAGTGATAAACATTTGCTCATATCTTCAAAACACCTTGGATAGGAGGTACTGTCAAGCTGTTCTGGGGCTGTCTGACATCTCTCAAGCACCTCTAACATATAAGTAAGGCACATGTTTCTGCTTCTCATAAGGTTCCAGCTAGAATGAAGAATGAAAGAGAATTTTCCCAGTCAGCCCAAAGAAGCTATCTGTAATTGCTCTGATCCTCCTTCTTCCCTTTCCTTCAGCATTGATATCACCACCACCCCTAATGCAATGTCCCATTATCATCTATAATCTATACTTTATTTCCTAGAGCTGTATGTAATTTACTTAAGGCAGCAATATTCTAAAAGGCAAATTATTAATATAATGATAACAACAATAACAACAGACTCAGCAATGCCCTGTCTGTTACAGGCAGCTGAGTTAGTTAGAAATACTATAGGTAGTCAGATGGGAGTGAGCCATCAAAGGAGCCAGTACAAAAGTTCAGTATCTTATGACCTCTGAGACAGGCAGCCCCTGCTGTAGACCAGTTCTCAAGACAAAAAGCAAAGCAAATACAGCCACATTCTAAGGATTGATGTCCAAATAGTTCTCTGTCACCCTGAGGAAGTCAGCAGTCACCATCCGAACCCCCTACAGGAAGAGTCACTGCTGTTAAGCATGCCTACTTATAACATGACTGGTTTCCCCATTTGTTCTTGACTTAATCAATTTTACCTGAGCAATTAATCTTATTGGGTAACCATAGTTCTGTCCCACCTTATGCCCACCTTGTGAGTTCCCATTTTTTCTCACCGTGGACCTGTCTAACCTCATGATTTTACTCTATGAATGTCCCTAAAAAGACAGTCTTTGGCAACCCACTCAGGACCCCTTCAGTCCCTTAGACAGCAGCTTTCTTTCTCTCCATAAATATATTCTGCTCTTAACCTCCCTTGTTCTACATTTTTTTGATTTTAGAGAACACGAACTAGAACCGGATATATGGTAGGTTGGGAGTTTCATTCCCCTGTATCACCTCCACAAATTCCTTAGTCAAAAATATGTCGGGGCTGGGGACTTAGCTCAGCGGCATAAGCATCTGCCTTGCAAGCAGGCAGTCGTGAGTTCGATCCCCGGTACCGATAAAAACGAAAAAAAAAGTGCAAAAAAATATGTCATAACAAACTGAAGGTATTCTCTAACCCCTTCCTGTCTGTTGAGCATGTCTGAGCCCTATAACCAAAATGTTCCTGCCCAGGGTGTCATGCCTTTTTGGCTGGATACTAAACCTTCAGTCACCAACTGGGATCTCTTGCTGCCTTCATTCCCTAAGATAAAAGCAGATCAGGACAAACCTAGAGGAAAAGCAGGGGAGCCCAACAACTTGAAATAAGCCTGTAGTGACCTAGACTTACCTTGACACCTATACCTGAGTTCTTGATTTTTTTTTCTGAGACTGCAGTGAGACCAATAATGATAACCTTAAATTTTCCTGGACTATGACTTGAAGCCTAGCCTTGGGAGTTTCCTAGGCAGGGTGGGGGTAGAGTTCCTCTAGGTTCCCAGAATGGTAGGAGGAGGGGGCTAAAACTACATGAAGAAT
This sequence comes from Cavia porcellus, assembly GCF_034190915.1. Lineage (NCBI taxonomy): Eukaryota > Metazoa > Chordata > Mammalia > Rodentia > Caviidae > Cavia > Cavia porcellus. Next base: position 34,314,060 of record NW_026947486.1, on the reverse strand, counting down.
CTGTCCTCTGTGCCTCCCACATGCATAGTTCTATACTCATCGACACCAGAGGGTGGGTGGGCAAGGCAAAAAGAAGGAAAGTCATTTTTTATCCATTTGACAGATGCCATGTTAAGGAGGGTTGTGGGGGGGCAGGGGAAGAGACAGGTTGGAACTAAGGGTTCTAATATCTAAACGTGACCATCTGGTTTAAGGTAATGGGAACACAAATAGCATTTAGTCAGGAGCATTGTGACCTCTCCTGTTTGGAGAATAGGGAGGAAAAACACATTTTAATCAACGTATACCACCCCGAAGTCTCAGTATGCTCACTTAGCATACAGGATTGCTAAACTCTGGGCCTTGGTATGCATCTCCAAAGAGAATGTAAGTGTCTGCAGGGGAGTCATTACAACCCAGAGAGGAAATCTGTATCTAAATAGCCCATCAGAAAGCAGAATATAGTTTCTAGTGGTTCACTGACTTCCCTTCGCCTGTTGGCTCACAGTAAGACATCCAGCCAAGGCCAAGACACTTAGCAGTGTTTCTAGTCCATGTCAGAAGACTTTTGTGCTCAGGAGTGGACCGTGTTTCTCCTGATAAAATCTATCACACTCCTGAGTTCCCAGAAGACATTCATTAATTGGTAGAAGAATGGAGGGCAAGGGCATTCAGTGAGCAATCAGTGGCTCTCAAAGTGAGCCAGTGACTCAAACTAGATGATCTGGCTTCCTATCAGACACTTGTTTTAAAGATTTCAAGAGGGATAGTACCAGGTCTATATCTGCAGGAAAATTGTTTGTGCTTATAACAAAAGAACTTCAAGTAGGTTACTCAGGTTTATGTAAAGGAAGCTTCTTCCAATCTGGGATAGGTAGAGGATGTGGGGGTAGAGAAGGGAGGGGACCCATAGTAGCTGACTGGGGAAAAAAGCATCTAGGAAGTGCCAGGGTTTGAAGCTACTCTTCCTCACACTGTCCAAGGCTTCTTGACTCTGTCTCAAAAGCCTGAAAGATAATGGATTCTTTTACTCAGAGATGATCTAGATTGGAGACTCAAAAGAGCTATAACAATGAGTCTTCAACTTTACAGTTAGGAAAACTGAGGGTGAAAAATTCAGTTGGTTAAAGTATTAATCTAGTCAGTACCAGAAACCAAGTCTACAGTGTTTTAGAAGCATGTACGTCAATTGCTTTTGAACCCTACACTCTAATATTTTTTTTTTTTTGGTACCAGAGATTGAACTCACAACCTTGCACTTACCAGGCAGATGTTGAGCCTCTGAGCTATATTCCTGGCCCCTACACCCTAATTTTTAAAAACAAAAACACTCAGCTGAGCCTTTCATTTAAAAAAAGTAACTATTCAATGATAGATGTCAATTTGTTTCCTATTATTTTAATATCTATATGCATCCCACTATTTTAAGCAGCTAAGTTAGATAAAAATTAGTATACAGTCAGAAAAGGACTAGGCTCTCAAGGAAGCCGGTGAAAAATAAAGATATCAGAATTGTAGCTGGAGGCACATCTGAAGAAGGCCAGGCCTCAAGACAGAGATGTAAAAGCTAGGCCTAAATGCTTCCTTAAGGAATAAATAGTAATTTGAAATTATTGCATACTTAAAACTACCTGCCCCAGTAGGTCCAGCTAAGCATCATTCACCCAGGTGGGTGACAAGAGCATATGGATCTGTCCCTTCCCTAAAATACCTTTGTTCTTCATATGTACCCTTGCTGTGTGACTCATTTCCCTTTCGGACCAAAATTAGCCAAGTGGCTATACTTATAATACTATAGGATGATGGCAGTTTGAACCGCATTGTTCCCACATTATGACTTTGCTATATAAATTACCCCTGACAAAAGGCTTTGTTGGCAACATACTTGGGACCCCTCCTGTCTCTCAAGAGCTATTTTTCAATATAAAACTTTCCTACCCTTAAACTCCATTGTTCCTTGGAATTCATTCTTCAATTTGGAGGAACACAAACTTGGCACATCTGACACTTACCAGGTTGGGAGCTGTATTTCTCTTGTATCACCACATCATTTTGTAAACCTCAAATATAAATAATAAAAATTCTAATAAACTTACAAGAAAACACCTATCCCAGTATACTAATATAGTATGTGCTTTATAAAAATTGCCTCACAAATAGAAATTTAAAACCAGTATTACTAACAATTTAATGCATGAAGAATTTCTGCAAATTTACCCCTGTACCTTACTGTACAGATCTCTGTTTTAGATATGTCTGGTGCTCTTTGCTCCCACAGCTCCATAGACATTCCTTCAGTACTGAAACCAGAACTTGCTACTACAAGGGTTCCAAAGAGATCTGACTATCTGGGAAAAAAAGGAAAAAAACAACTAAGAATGATGGCTGAGTAACTTCCGGAATTACTCTCATCAGCAGATATCTTTGCTTGGGAATCTCAAATTCAAATTCAAGCTAAAATGTAAATGATAGTAGAAAATACAATGGCATAGGAACAATGGACTCCAAGATTCCTTGGCTTCATTAATGACTTTGTGTGTACTTAGATCTAGTTCTTTTCTGAGCTAGCTGAATTAGGTCATTTCAAATAGACAGCTCAGTGAAATGAATCAGACATACAAACTTAAGTACCATTCTCTCATTTGAATAATGTAAAATAAAAGGTTGATAAAAGGAATTTTGGGAAATAAATCTTTTGCAAGTGGTAAGGGGTCTAATAAACCAAGCATGAGGGGAGGAGGAATGGAAAAGGAGACATAAAAAATCTAAGATATGTAATATACCAAAGATCCACAATGAATATAAACATTATATGTCACAAACATGAACTAAAAAATGACAATAGTAATAATGAAAATGAGGAAAGGGGATCTAGAGACAGAGGGCTGAGAGGAACACAAGGAATGGAAATAAAAAGAATCAAGATATGTTAAATATGTACCTACTCTCTAAGATGAACAGAAACTTTACTGCAAACATGTCCTAATAAAATATAACTAAATAAAAGAAATAAATTTGAGATCATTTTTGAGCTATAGTTCTCTCTCTCCTCAAAAGGTTTTTTTTTTTGCCTTTGTTTTTGTTTTTTTTTTGGTTTTTTTTTTTTTTTGTCTTTTTCATTTTTATCGGTACCGGGGATCGAACTCACGACCGCCTGCTTGCAAGGCAGGTGCTTATGCCGCTGAGCTAAACCCCCAGCCCCTTTGTTTTTGTTTTTGTACTGAGAATTGAACCCAAGCCCTCCCACATGCTAGGCAAGCACTCCACCACTGATCTGCATTCCTCACTCATTTTATTTTGAGACAGGGTCTCACTAAGCTGCCCAGGCTGGCCTCAAACTTGTGACACTCCCCATAATTCCCACCTGTGTCTCTGCCTCTCTAGAAGTTGTGATTTTAAGAATTCACCACTGTGCTCAGCTCTGAAGGTAGGTAGACTTTGACTTCAGGAGGGGTAGTGTCCTCTACAGGGATGGCTTTGGGTTCCACTAGCAGAAGCTAGAGCAATACCTCCTCCATCCAACGTAGGCCAATGGGTTCCAATGACCCCAAGTATCTTCTCCCAAAAGATTAGGTAGGACCTCTTCTATGTGTTCAACATATTATAGTTTCTAAATTGTCTTCAAAACTAGGAGCTCGTTAGATCCTGTCAACAATTCTGAAATAAGCAGAGAAAGAATGAGTTGTTCTATTCTAAACATGAGGAAATAGGCCTAGAAAAAAGGAAGTCACTTAGCTACCCCAGAAGCAGAGGTCAGGAAAAAAGCCAGATGTTTTGCCTTTTCTTATTGGAAAAAAATATGGCTAACATTTATTGAAGATTTAAAATGTATGATATAAATCTAAAATTTTACACATACTAACATTTCATTCCAGGTTAAAGATGAAGAAACTGATGTTCAGAAAAATGGATTGATCGATGAAAGTCACACAAGGCCAGAATCAGAAACCTAGAGACTTTACTCTCAAACCAGTGGTCTTAAATGCTGCTCCCCACAACACAATTTCACACTTCATTGAATCATATCTGAAATCAAATCAGGTATGATTCAGCGAAGTTCAGTCAAACAATCTCCAATGTACAACAAGGTAGAGAACAGTGTGTACAGTATATTACCATAAAAAGTACAGAGTAACACATTATACTTGCTTATGTATCTATATTTTTCTGAAAGTATTCATTGGTGACCTCTGCAGAGAAAAGCTGGGTTGTTAGAGGATAGGGGTGGAGAGAAAGACTTTTTATTGTGTGCTCTATTGTACCTTTTAAATTTTGAACCAAGTATTAAAATTTTTAAAATGAGGTGTCTAAGGTCAAGTGAGTTGAGAAAATTGCATGGGTGTTTCTTAGGGCTATAGCAGCTAACCCTTTCCCATTTACCTCTCTGCCTTCTCAAACTTGAAGGAAAAAAAAGATACTTGTCCCCTGTAATCCCCCATTCCCCTCTCTTGCTTATCTAATGCTCTAGAAGGGTCAGTACTGCAATTATTCTGCAGTTTTTAACAACATAAATGAAAATAGCAAGATTGAGCTAGGCTTCACTAGTAAATCAGTGTAAATCGGAAAATAATTTGTTGGCAGCAAGACAGATGACACAAAAGGCCTTTAACCTCAATGGCTAGTATCCAAAGCCTGACCTCCAGATTCCATCTACCACCTTTTTACCACTCTGATTCAATGTTCCTAGCTTCCCTTCTCCTGAGTTCAGAATGGCAGAAATAAACAAGCAATAAAGGCTCTATGAGATTTGGCCCAGCTTGAGTCTTTGGAGGCACAAAGGAAGAATACACCTAGAGAGAAAAAGCAAGCCCAGCTGAATTTTGATCTTCACATTAAAGCCAGAAGAATCAGCTCATATGGTCTCTAAGGCCTCTTAACTTTAGTTCTTTGATTTCAACAATCTTATCCCTCAGAGATAAGCAGAAAAGTCTTCCAACAATCAGCTCTCAAATGTATTTTCTTCTGTCTTACCCTTAGGCAGGTCAGCCTCACATGGCTTCTATAACCAGAAAGCCAAGATAGATCAAGTGCCTCACGGGATCCTCCCCCAAAAGTGGATTAAATAGGTAACACAATTCCCTCTTCTAACAACTGAACATCTCTAATGCTATACTACTTGCAATATACAAGAGATGAGTGGGACCAGTGAGACATGAGCTTCTGTGGCAGGAAGAAAGGGTTAATCATTATGCCTCTTATGGGCAAGCAGGAAAAATGCTAGGAAAGGCTGCATCCCAGGCAGCCCTCTCTCTCCTTGTTCTTACTATATGTAAGAGAAGACTCTATGTTTTACGTATATTAACTTAAATTGCTTCTTCCTTTAGCACTAGGAAACACATTGCATGGGGCAATGACAGTATGTAAGGTTGGGAGTCCAAAGGAATACTTTCTAATACTAAATCTATTGTTACTTAATCCTGTGCTGGCAGTCTCAGTGCCCTCTTCTCTGAACCACAGTACCCTCATCTGTAAAATAGATTCAACAGTGTTTAACAGAATGGTGTGATTGATTGATTGATTGATTGATTTTTGCAGTACTGGAGATTAAATCCAAGCATACTTCACTGAAATACATACCTACCCCCTTTTACTCTTTATCTTGAGAAAAGGTATTTCTAAATTGTCCAGGCAGGACTCAAACTTTCCATACTCTTGCCTCTGCATTCCAATTCCGGGACTATAGGCATGCACCAACACATTCTGATTTGTCAACTTTTACAAGACAATTTCCCCATTGCTTGTCACAATGTATTCTTGTACCTTTCAAGTCTCATTACATAACATTTGAGCCTATTATTATAAGACTAGAAAACTGAGGCTCAGGAATATTTTGCCTACAATATCCACAGGATATTGGAGATGAGCTACATAATCTTGTTCCTGAACCCCTCCCAATCAACAAAACAGATGAAATGACTATGGGCACAAACACCTAGAAATAAATTATACTTTCAGGGCCAGAGCTAGCACCTTAGGCTGCTTCCTTTGGCACATGTAAGCAACCTGATCTTGCTCTTCCCAATTCAGGAAGAACAGTCCCTGCCCATGATGCTTCCCTTTAGCTTACTATTTGGGGTCCCTGAACATCCCAAACTACATAATCACCTAAATGCTGCAAACCTGTTGTCTTTGCCAGAAAGTCTGACCCAGCATTGAAAACCATTTGTATAGGTGAGGATGAACTCAATATAATTGTAACCATCTGGATACCATGAAGGTTCCTTCCTTTGGTCCCTCTATTGGCTTTTCTCCCTCTCTGTCTATCTTAACATTAGTCAGGCACATTTAGTGATTGACAAAAAAAACAGCTTTGTGGATAGAGAAAATGTTCATCTTGAAAAGCATTTTCTTAACAGCATATCTGAGCCTTGACATTCATTATCTAAGGTTAATAATGATGGCTTTACCACTAGACTAATAAGGCTCAGGAAATTGAATGCCGACAGAGGCCTAAGAAGCAAAGTAGATAGTCTAACTCATGTATCTTGACCTCAGTTCCAAAGTTAAGATGTGGTCATGAGGCTTCTACAGACAACTCAAAGAGAAGTCTAGGTCTGCTGATCTATAGTAGGTCTGGCACATTCTGGCTGCTTTTCTCACTGTTCCCCAGGTTTTACTGAGAAACAGTACATGGTATCTTCCTTACACAGCCAGTCTTTGATACTAAGGGCCAGAAAGGCTTCTTCAGGACACCATGACCTGGTTTCTAGCTGAGAAACTAAATATAGCAGCCACTCATTACTGGGGCCAGATGGCCCAAGCTGCTATGCCTAGGGGTTGGGTTGTGGTCATTAAGGACGTGTCTGGTCCCACAGTCCACTACTAACACAAGAGAAGTTGGGCCACTCCAAAGTAGGATATCCCTTTAGATGCCATACCACTTTTTTTTCCAACCTACAATTTAGATAGACTTCTGTTATTATTTCATTCCCAAGAAAAGTGAAACTTCATATTAATGACTTTAGATTTTCTAGGGGACTGCATCATAGTCATATCACTCCATAATGGCTTGTAAATGGGCTGAACAATGAAAGAGTGGGCTCAAACTTTCTGCACTGATCAATACCAATTTGTTTTTTTTTCCACTCTTCTATATGTGCCTGTAAAGTCACATCTGCGGGCTCAGATCTGAGTCTTGTTAGTTTTCTGAGTCTGCTACAACATCCACTTTAGCATTCATTTTATTACTGAGTTCACAGATCTCTCGAACCTGACCAGAGTAAAACAAGTCAGAGAAAACTGATGGAAGCCCACTAATATGGCCAGTTCCCTATTGTAGTTACTTACAAGAAAGGCTGACCCTATGGATGGGATATTTTCTGCTTAGAGCTATCTGGCGCCTGTGAGTATGTCACATAGATGTGTTCAAGTATGTTTCATTGGGAGATTGTCATTATTTCTTAAGTTTGTTCTTTAAAAGTATGTCTCAGGAATAGGATTGTATACCCTAAAATATCTGAATATGCATTTCAGTGTCTCGTGTATATATAAGTGTATTGTTGTGCCTTATATTTACCCAGGTGTGTTCACACATGCAATTGTGCACAAACATTGTCTCATGTATGTCACTGTATATGTTCCCTGCTTGTGTTGTGAATGTCAAGTGTATGTCTGAGTGTATGTACTTCAAGTGTATCAATGTGAAAGCATGCCTCGCCTGTTTATGCCCAATGTGTGTCTCAAACATGCTCCATGTATCTGAGTATGTTATGTTGTGTATACGTATATATGTATGTGTGGCTTTGGGTGAAGGGCACAGATTGGCAACAAGGCTAAATGAGTTTTCTCCCTCAACAACTTGCTTCCATCAGCTAGCATTCCTCAAAGTCAGTTGGGCCAGTCTGCACATAAGCAGGAACAAGAACCTCAGCTCAAATTGTGCTTTTATCATGAGCTAACTAGAGAAGACAAAGATCAAAAACCAACCAACTATGAGACTGTGGGTGAGTTCCTGCCTCTTTTTATGCTACAGTTTTCCCAGCAATACTGTAAGGGAGTAAATTCAATGCATGAGATCTTTCTTAATCTCATTCAGTGACTTCTCAGCTTAAGCACCATGAATTGTGGTTCCCCTTACCATCACCAAGTGTCACTGCACTGATGTGTACATGTGGATTAGCACCTCAAGATATTTTATCCTAGCTAGTCCCTCTCTAAATAATGGCAAGCTATTGGCAGCCTACCTATATTTTGTCATTCCACACTCCTTTTCTCAGTGGCATGAGCCAACTGAAATAAAACTGATAAACAAGCAGCTTCAAAGATCTTCACCAAATCCCAGGCAAAACGATAGATTTATCCAATCATTCTTCCTCATCCTTTGAAATGACTGTGAAAACTCAGAAGAGTAATGAGCCAGCTTTTAAAAACAAGGTCTATTCTTTAAGTACCAGGACAGATAAATCTGCAAAGAGAAAACATCCAAACTAAACAGGGCACAAAGGGCTGCAGAATAAAGGTCACTTTTCAGTACTGGCAAGACCTCTCATGTGTTCCTAGAATACGTGTTAATCAAATAGACTTATTATAGACCTAGTAGGTGTATCTGCCCATTAATGTTTCAGGGCAAACCAGGCTAAAGTTATCTAGTGGCATCTGCCTAGATCCCTCTACCATGTTAACTAACTTTTATTTTTTAAAAAATTCAGCAGGATGTGGAGGCATAGCCTCCTAGCACTTGGAAGGCTGAAGCAAGAAGATTGCCAGCCTGGAGTACATAGCAAGACAGTGTCTCAAAACAACAAAACAAAAAACTCACAGGTGGTGGCACACACCTGTAACCCCAAAACTTGGCAGACTGAGGCAGGAGGATCACTACAAGTCTGAGGTCAGCTTGCCCTAAACAAGCAAGTTCAAGGTCGGTCTCGACTACACAGTGAGATCCTGTCTCAAAAAAATTAACAAAAACAAGTTACAGAGGTCTGTAATGAATGAATGAATTCTTTGCTCAAAGTCAGTTGTGGTGATAGTTTGGTAGTAACAAACTCCATATGCTGGACTCTTCCATTATCTAATAAGCATGCCTCAGTCTATTAATAACTCAATCAAAGCAATTCTCGAAAATAATCTTAGCACTGCCTGGCTTACAGGGTCATGGAGAACAGTCCAATATGTTAGGGACAAGAAACTACAGTAATTTTAATATTTTTGCACTGTGCCCAGGGCAATGAGTTTCCAAACAAAATGATGCAGATAAAGTTGAGGATAATGAACTTGTTTCATGTATGTTAGTGGTCAAAAAACTTTAATTTCTAAAACTACTCTTACTCATACCATGAAAACCAAGTAATGTTCATCACAAACCCTAACAAAGGACTTGGGGGTCAAAAGTGTTTTTTTATTCCTAACTACCTAGGTGGTTCTGGCTTGAAGGACTTGAAAAAGTGCTAAATAAAAATACAATTAACACTGGCTTTCTTCCAAGCTCTTCTTTTAGTTTTGTAAGAGATAGGGAGAAAGCTAGCATGCTATTCATAGCAACATGTATGTGACACAATGGGGAATGGAGCTAAGGGTAAATAAAAGCTTCTCGTTTAAAACAATCCAGATTTCCACCAAGTACCCAAAGCATAGGGCAGTCACGGTGCTTTTCTCCTTTTCAGGAAAAGAAGACTTCTCTGTGCTACAGTGAAGACTGAGACATAAAAACAATGGAATTTTTTCAAGATCACTCACTTCATATTTACAGCCCCTTTTTATTTTTATGGAACATCTACTCAATTTCAGACCAGATCCCTAACCTATAGCAGTCATCTATAGAAGATTTTTTTCTAAAAGAATTCTGAGATTGTGAGCCCCAATTTACAGAAAAGCAAGCCTAAGAGACTAATTTGCTCAAGGTCACAGAACTAAAAATGATAGAAAGCAGTAGTTCAATGACTATCTGCTTTCCATCACACCATACTGATTTCCTAAATTACTCTTGAAAGCCAGAGTGGCTTACACATCTCATGGGTTCAAGGACTTGATCCTATCAGGCAATGTTCCAGCACTACTACAAATGCACTATGTTCTCTTGAACAAGTCCTGTTCCTCTCTAGGTCTTCTTACCCAGCTCTTCCAATGAAAGAATCAGATCCAGGAGCTTTACCATCATTTCTGTAGAAGATAAAGATGTCTGCAATGATTTAAGTGACAGTTAAACTTCTAGAGCTTCAGCCCAGAACAGACTAGAAGCACACACATGACAGTGAATCCTTGGGCTCAATTTATCTCATCTGTAAAATGGAGGTAATCTTTGTTCTACCTACTTCAACAAGGCCACAAGAAAGACACAGCAAGACAATGTATAAACCCACTAAAAAGTACATGTAGCATTTAGAAGGGAAAGTTAATAATCAAGTATCTACTAGTTTCAAATGCTTTTTTCTAAATTTAAGTAGGTTGTACATGTGTTCTGTCCAATAAGTCTTGAGTCTTCATGTGCAGTTCAATCTGGATTTGCAACACAAACACCTTGGTTTCAAGTCCAAAGGAAATTAATAAATCCCTCCACTGAGTGCTAAATACAAAGTTGTCTTAGTAGTTTGCCTTTATTCTGAGCGTTCTCATCATGCCAGAATTATCAGAGTCCCTTCCCATATTAAAGACACCCTAGCTCTTCCTAGGCCCCTATTCCAATGCCAAGGCACCCATTAGCCAACCCTTGTCAGCCAGCATAGTTCACAGAGAAGCAGAAGAGAGTAGGCAGAGGAGAGGCTGTGGGAGGTTCGGCTAAAAGTAGATGCTGCCTGTAGGCACCACACTATAAGGGGGTGGGGGTGGGTTCTTAGCACATCCATCCTCTAGCCAGCTGGGCATGAAGGTGTGTAGATTCCCCTCCTCTAATGAAGGCAGGCAGGCAGAGAAATCAGCTGCCAGAACCATTCCCAAAGCTGCCTGTGGATGTACAATGCTGGCCTCTTTGGGGCCCTGAGGGCAGATAGCTACACAGCAAAAGGCTGCATCCATAGCTTCCTTTCTCAGGAAAGTTAATGTGAACTAAAGGAGACTCTGTACTCTCCTCACGCTCATCCAACTGCCTGCTACCCCAAGGGGTGCTTACATAATGTTCTTATTCCCCACTTTATCTTTTATATATATATTTTTTTATTTTAAAGAGGACAAAACAGGGTCGGGGATTTAGCTCAGAGGCATAAGTGCCTGCCTGGCAAGTTCAAGGTCTTGAGTTCAATTCCCAGTACCAAAAAAAAAAAAAAAAAAAAAAAGTAAAACAGAATAAAACCAATCAAGATAAAACAGATTAAAACCAATCAAAACAAATGAGGGTAAAAGTTACAGGACTTCAAAATATTACAAAATCAGCAATAGTTACCATAATGCCTTTTGATGTCTTTGAAATAGCTGCAGATAACTTTGGACATAGTAAAAATCAAATAGAATAGAATTGAATAGAAATAATAACAACAAAACTATGAATGCAATGAAGAATTTCAAGACAAGTCAATAGTAAACCCAAAATTGCTACCACAATATATATCTTTGAACCAGCTGCTCTTGCCATCAGATTTGGCATAATCAAACAAAACAAAAGAGAATAAAACACAGTCCCAACAAAACAATGGAAACCGGATAGGACTTCCAAAATAAGACCATAGGGAATCAAAAATGGCTGCAACCCTCAGGAGATCCCCCTTGGATGTCACACAGCATACCACTATCCTCTGAACCTCAATATCTATCATCACAGCCTGTGTTTCTCCAAATAAGCCTGTCACTTATGTTGTGTGCGTGCATGCATGCGTGCATGCGTGTGTGCGTGTGTGTGTGTGACTGGTACTTGTTTGCCAGCCTGTACCAGAAGGGGCTGGGGTCTATCTGTTCCAGTCCAACAGAGGTCTGTGCCTGGTGTTGGTTCCCAGACTGGGCTTGCTTGCTGGTGTGGCTTTGTTCTCTCTCATCCTGGGTCATGAATGGTGCCGACTCACGGGGAAAGGCTGAAATTTTTACACTCTTGTCAGTTCACTTGTTCCAACTAAACCTGAAAACGTATTCAAGTATTCATCCAAGACAGTACAGAACCAGAATCCCATAAAGAAGATAGTAACCAACAGTGAACAAGGGCCTGAAGATTCAAAATCATATGCCTATCACTAAAACCTTGGGCCCTATTTTCCCTTGGTTTCTTCATTTGTGTGGGTGTAAGAGAGAGAGACAGAGACAGAGACAGAGAGACAGAGAGAGAAATAGAGAGATAAGCAGTGTGCTGCAGACCTGCCAGATATTTTGATCTCTGCCCTTAAATGATTCTTTGGGAATCTTGACCACTTAAATATAAGACTTACCTCTAGTCCATGCTTGGATGGCCTATCTCTCAAGCAGTCTGGCTGAACTGGGCAGAGCCATTTCCACTCCCCTAATTCCAATTCCCCTATTAACTAAAGCCTGCATTAACAAGATAGTTGCCTGGAACTTTAGATTTTGTCCTTCCAAGCCCTTTTCATCAGACTTTCATCTTTTTTCCTATACCATGCAGAAGTTTCACCTGATAGTTCATTTGAGAGCATAATTCCTATATAGAAACCACTTCTAAATTTAATGACATAGAAACTTAGGTAAAAAAGGCCTTGGTCAATATCTGGCAGTAAAAGAATCAGGGCTTTATCCTAAGGCTCTTGAAGTCTTTTCCAGTTTTTTTTTTTTTTTTTTAATTTGGGAGGCGGTTCTTCTACTGTAAGTCTGCCTTGTATATGCTGCTGTCCTTCTACCACACTGTTACCACCTCTTGACTTTGGTGTTCAAAGTTCAAATGATCAATCACTATTAAGGGCCTACAACTAGTATAGACAAGTGCTAAGAACAAAAAAGATCTAAACTCAGATATGTCCCATTCTCCTTTCAGCCACTATTCTTTCAAAGCTTCCTCCTAAGTTTTGCTTTATGTTGCTGAACCTCTTCAATTCTCAAAGAGTTGTGACTGCATCCTAAACACAAGTCCAAATGCAGGCTACATTACAGTACATGATGATAGGAGTTCAAAGGTCAGTCACTACCACTTCCTACTGTGTAACCTTGAAAATGTCACTTAATCTCTCTGAGGCTCACTTTGCAAATCTACTTTTAGATTTGGGAAAGGAGCCAAAGAAATAACTAGGAAGCGTGGCGAAATTCTTATTACTATTAACAGTAGAAATATTAACTTAATGAATGTCTTCTAAACATCACAGGAAAGATGTCAAAGCAGCTAGTCCCTTACCTACTAGGCTTCCCCAGATAATAGGATACTGGTTCTGTTTCAATACGAGGCAATTCTCAATTATTCAAAAGACATGGTTCTTTAACAAGCTGAATCTCAAACTGGTATACAGCTGCTACTCAATTATATAGGGCTCCCTTCCTTAGTTAGGTGTTATAGTTCACCTGCTACAGAAGAAACATAAAAGCAAATCCATTCTGGTATACTGCTGCTACTCAACTCTATAGGGCTCCCTTCTTTGGTCATTAGCTATAGTTTACCTGTTACAGAGGAAACATAAGCCAAATATATTTACGACAGCAAATCTGTTATCCCAGAATCACTGTGATCCTAAATCTAACAAAAATCTTTGGATTATCTGCTAGTTTTAAGATATATAGATGATAGATAGATAGATAGATAGATAATTTTGATCATTAATGGTAGTCATATATATATATATATATATATATATATGTATATATAAATCATTTTGATCATTAATGTTAGTCACAAAGGAAGCACAAGGGCCAGGGATTTAGCTCAGTGGCATAAACGCCTGCCTGGTAAGCACGAGGCTGTGAGTTTGATCCCCAATATAAAAAAGCAAAAACAAGTACAAACTATTAGAGCCAAAAGAAATTTATGAAACCTTCTAATCCATGTATGCTTATTTTGCAGATGAGGAAATTATATTTCACAAGGAAAAAGTAATTTATCTGAAATTACTCAGCAATGAATGGAATCTTCACACAAATTTGAAGGATTTCTTTTTCCCAGAAGAGTTCAAGCATTTCACAACTGATCAATTATCCTTTGCTATCTGTGGGAGTTTGATTCCAGGACTCCTTTGGATACCAAAATCTGAAGATGCTCAAGCCCCTTATATAAAATGTTGTACTATTCACATATAATCCAAGCATATCTTTATATTTTATTTTTTATCTTTAATTTTCCTTTTTATTTCAAGAGACTGGACCCAGTGCCTTGTATGTGCTAGGTAACAGCTCTACTCCTTTATACTTAATATCATCTACTTAGAGTATTTAATACAATCTAAATGCTATGCAAATAGCTTTCATACTGCATTATTTTAATATGTATTTTCATTTTTGTTATTTTTAATTTTTTTCTAACATTTTCTACCTGTGGATACAGAAGAACCTGCAGATACAGTGGACTGATTGCATTTTAAATCCAAATAAATACTAAAGTATTCATTCTCTAGGGTTGAGTCCTTTTCAGAGTAGGCACTCTAAAAAGCCTCTAGAACTCATCAGGGCCGTCACAACTTCTAGAATAAAATCTCTCATCACCTGCAAAGCCTGCCAGTTCACATGTATGATAAGCTACACTTAAGCAGAGGTGTTATTTACTTTGAAACATTCCAGTCATCAAATTCTAGTTATGGAATCCTCATCCCTGGCTGAGTATTACCAGTACATCGGAAGTGCTTTTAGAAAAACACTGAAGGCAGGGTCCAAGCATGACCAACTTAATCAGATCTCCCCCAGGAAGTTTATGAATCATTGTTAACAAACTCTCCAGGTGACTGAAGTGTGTTCCCAAGGTAGAAGATGACTGAGTTAATGGAAATGACTCAGTAAAGCAGTAGGGAAAGCAGTGTCCTAAACTGTTTGGGGGCAAAACCTGCTTTGCTGTGCACAGCACACACTTGTAATCCCAGCTACTTGGGAAGTTGAGGTAAAGGCATGAGGATCCTAAGTTCAAGGCCAAACTGGCCTCCTTAGTGAGATCCTATCTCAAAATTTAAAAAAATAAATAATAAAAATAAAAAGGGTTGGCTATGTACCTCAGCACTCCCCATTTTCAATCCCCACTAGGGAGAAAATACACACACACACACACACACACACACACACACACACACACACACACACAATCTATCATGCTTTGCTATTCCAAGAAAGGAAAAGGAATAAAACACAGTAACTACAGTTGTGGGAGTGATCCTCGGCCAAATTCTGTATCCAGTTAAGAAACATCTGGTTTGTGGCCACTAAACGAAAATGGAGCTCTGAAGCCTGACCACACTGACCAGAAATAAAACACCAATTTTTAATCCTTTTTATGATGTGATCATCAACTTATTAGATGACAGCTATAAACCTAGTATATCTTCATGCCTACAAAACACATAAAAAATCCTACATGTTATCTTTATCAACATATTGATAGGATAAATGACAGCACAACTCCATGGAGTCTGTGCTGGTCAACTAGATATATACAAAAATTAACAGCTGTCTCCAAGAAGTTCTGATGAGATGCCACAAGAGGCAGATTAACCTTATAAGATTAAACATTTCTTTGAATCAACAACTTGATATTCACTTTTGAAATTGTATAATGCTAGAAAAGATTGCTAACCTATTGTTAGACATGAAGAAAATATTTAAAACTCAATATAGACTAAAAGAATAGACAAATCAAAATACAGTAACTGATATAAGCTAGAAGAAACTGTTAAAGAATAATGGACCAAACAAAAAAATTTGCCCAGTGAGGTGGTGCACATCTGTAATTCCAGCATTCAGGAGGCCGAGGTAGGAGGTTCACTGCGAGTTCAAGGCCAGCCTAGATGACACAGTGAGTTCAAAGGTGGCTAGAAGTACAGAACGAGACCTTGTCTAAAAACAGTCAATCAATCAATAATAAATAAATACATAAATAAATTTTAACAAGTTTGGTTCAAAAAAAACCTAAACTGGTTCAAAATGTTAACTTCACAAAAGAACACTGAACCACACAGGAAAGAATTTCAATCCACAAACTCAGAAGACTAAAACAGTGACTCTTAATCCTGATTGCATATTTTAATCACTTTGGAGAGCCATATATATATATATATATATATATATATATATACTGCCTCAGACCTATCCAACAACAATTAAATCAGAATCTTGCAGAGCAGGGATATAGCATGGGTATTTTAAAAATTCCCCAATTGATCTGAATATTCAGTGAGGAATGAGAGCCAGTAGAATGCTGTATTATTACACATTTCACAAATGGATTAAAGTTCCTTTTTTACTTGGGCAGGTAGCACCTGGAGTAGCAATGACAAGTGCTGGATAGCACATTTTTAAAGAAACAAGATGCACTGTATGCTTTAAAATGAAGGGCCATTGTATGAAAACTGCAAATGCTTGAAAAGCATTCTGTATTTTAGGCTTCAGAGTCATACTACCTTTCACCTTAAAATTCCAAATAGTGATTTTTCCTAAGACTAACTAAATGGAACTCTGATGAATATTTAAGACAAAAGGTAGCACTTTACAGACTGGAGAATTTGTGCAAAAATGCTATACAAAGGAAATGTATTAAAAAGCACTAAAAATGTAAGCAAGTAAAGATGAGGAAGCAAGAATTACTTCAGGGATGACTCACACACACCTCCTTCCCCACCTGACTCTTTTAGATTCACACTAGCTGGGAATGATCAACTCTTAAGTCTTCTCTATTTCTACTGGAAAGGCAGACCCACTCTTATCCTACCAATCTCTCTGACCTTCATTTTCATTTGTATAACTGAAATAGCAATCCTAACTGCCCACTTCATAAGGCTGATGTGATGTTCAAATTAGAAAAGATGTGAAATCACTTTGTAAACTTTATAAGCCCATGCACTGACAAAAAGTTATTACATAGCCATTACCGGACCATTTCCCAAGCTCGCTCTCTCCTTAAGTCTTTTCTCCCTTCTTGCTTTTTCCCATTTTTTACTTTGATACCAGGTCAAAAGCACAATAAATTAAATGTTCTAAAGAGCTAGGGCTACCTATGGAAAGGAGACAATCTGGGCATATATTGGAAAACCTAAGCTTTAATTAAGGATACTTGGAAAGTTAGATACTCATTTGGAGCAGAGCCAGAAATTCAGACTAGTCTTTAAGATTCACCTTCATGCATTTCTTGGGGGAAAAGCCACTGTAGCTGGGCCCAGATGCCTAGTATCAGGCCTTTATTGAGGCACTTATATTTGGGGAATAGGGCTCAATTCTCATGCCTTTGTCCAGAGGAAACACTCTACAAGCCAAAAAGAGATCACAGGCTGAGATGTCAGAAAAGCTAAAAAGGATATACTGTGGCAGCATCCCTGTAACTATTGGTGTGTCCTCTGGTCATAGCCAAGCATTCTTAATGTGGGCCTCCCTACAGGGCACTGAAACACTTCATGCATAAGCTTTCTGGTATCCATCAGCTCCCTAAACGTGTAAACACATATGTGGGCAACAGAATTGCTGCTCTGAATTCCACATTGCAGCTGGGCTAGACAAGAGTTCCCAAGCACCCCCCAAAACTAGGTTAGCTGCATAAGCAAATGCATTAGGTTTTGATAGATGGACGATATCTTCATGAAAAAGAAAAGTGCTGTGCAGTTTATTCCCAACAAGCTATCTTCACTCTTTTCCTACCAAAGCCAATAGTTTGAGTGGAAAACTTTATTTTTCAAGAAGTGCAGACTTCCTGAACTAAAGTTAGGCAATTGAAGTAGTTCAGTTAATCCTAAGAAGAGGGATTTGACCTGTGAATTTCCCAATAAATAAAGCTAGGCTATGTATGTCTGCTGAGGACATATCTTCTAGGTATTTGCAGGCAAGTAAGATTTATTTCTTATCTCCTCCCCAAAAGCATCTCCCTAACCCTTGCTGGGCTCCAGCCGTAGTCCAGTCACAGTGCTGCCTCAATCTTTAAAAGATTTGTTCTGGAGCTCAGGGGCACTCAATGATGAAGTTGCTAGGATACTAATAAGAGGGCATTTTCATTAATTCCTTTGTGGAAAGCTAGAAGCCAAAATCCCTGAGCTGGGATTTTTGTCCCTCCTAGTAGCAAAAGCTTATTTTCTACTTAAAGGAATGAGAAAAGCAAATGGAATAATGAGCTTTACTAGAAAAAGTTGGCACAAATCAGGGAAGAAATGGCCTCTTTGTTTCCTTACTTCTCATCCATTTTGAGTGGGGAGGAAGAGGTTGATAGCAAAGGAGGGAGGAAAGGAAGAATGGGAAAGATTAAGAGAGAAGTTATTGAGGAGGCTAGGGATTTAGCTCAGTAGGCATAAGCGCCTGCCTGGCAAGCAGAAGGTTGTGAGTTTGATCCCCGGTTTAAAAAAAAAAAGTGAGGGGAAGAAAAAACATCAAATGCATAGAGTTCCTCTCCTCTGGATTGCATTTATCATTTTCTCTCACTTTCTCTTTTTGCATTCCCTCACAGATCTAGGAGAAACACAAAATCTTTAGGGTTCACACAACTAAAAATTCCTGTCTTCATCTTTTGTTCTCTATTTCTCAAACTCTCTTCTGGCTGCTCTGAAATGACTTGCCATCTGGCTATGCCTACCTCTTACTTGCCTAGGTAAGTAAATGCAGAAGATGTGTACTACCACAGCTAAATTAGTGATGGGATGGCTCACTGCAACTACTCCTTTAGGTGGAGGGGGCATCAGACAGTAAGAGGAGGACTGTCATGGGTGGCACCCATCCATCTTAGCACCATTTAAATTCTCATAAACCCTAGCATAAGAGGCCATTTCGAACTGTGGAAATCATTGCTGTCTTTCCTCATCCTATCACCATCAACATCAACAGTGAGCACACATAGCCACAAACAGTATGTTTATACTGCCATCATCACGTACATAAACATTTCCAAAAACTTTCTGCCTAGGGTTTGCCAGGGACCCAGAAGGGAAGAGGTTTCATGATGCAATTTAGTCATAAATCTAAGTAAAAGACTAGCCTCTTTAGTCCCGTTGTCCTTAGCAAAAATGAAAAAAAAAAAAAAAAAGACAAAAAGCATTTCAGTGGTGCTGTCCCCATTTTCTTTACTACACAGCTAGGCTGAAAATTCCTTAGGTAAGACTCTAAATACCAGCAACCAGATATCCAGTTGCTTCTTCCATCATTAGTTGCTTATCATTTCATTTTCTTTTTCACTTTTTTTCAATTTAACCCCTTCCAACCTCAATTCTAGTGGGTGTTCCAAGTCTCAGAATGCAAGAACTTGGAGTTACCTAATTGAATCATTTGAAAATGCCAGTGTTCACAGGAAACTCAAACCCATTGAGGGTAAAAAAAAATGCACCAAGTCAAACAGCCTGTGTGTGGACAAAAATCAGATCTGCAGCTGCCTGGCATTGAACTCTCACTGACACTGTCTCAAAGCAAGGTGACAAGGCAAGGTATATGATATAATGCTTAATTTAAATAACATCTCTAGTGAGGCACTGCAGGTTGAATCCAGGGCTTTCACACTGAATCCAGTCCTTTTTTATTTTGTATTTTGGAGCATCTTACTAAATTTTAAAGTCTCTGCCTCCCAAGTGCTGAGATTATAGATATGTGCCACTGCAGTTCATGATATTCTCCTTACGAAAAAACAAGTTCTTGGTTCCATCCAGGACCAAAGCCTAATTATGAAGCATCAATGCCAAAAAACTTCCCAGATCATGCTTATGCCACGGTATCAAGCAAGAAAAACAAAAACACCTCAGCTTTTCACCCACACAGTCAGAAGCCAGTTTTGAGACTAAAAACCTGGACTGATACTATTAAATAATACTCTGGATCCTGTGGTCAGGACAATTTCAAACATTTCCCCAAACTTTACAGCCCTTTGCTCTTCATAATAATTTCCAAATAGATTGAACATCAGGACATAGAACTTGACAGCATAACGCCAACAGATATGTACATCCCACACAAGCGGCCGCCCACGTGAGTGCAGGAGGAGCATGCGTGTGTATGCGTATGTGCCCTGATTCATTGTTACATGAACCAAAAATGGCACTATTTCAAGACAGGTAAGCAATAGAATGAGGAAGATTTGCCTACATCAGCAAAGAAGAAAAACAGTATTAAGTATCCTGGAATCAGAGTTTAATTTCCTAGCTTTATCCAGCTTTCTCAGCAGAAACAAATATAAAAATAATAACAATAATAGCAAATATCACCACTACCACATGATAGGCAGACATGTCTCAAATTGGAATATTGCTTCCAGCTCAAATGCTTCCTAAAATCTCATCCCATTCTGTCTAGACTTCTTTTTCTTGGTGCTCAAAACTCTTAACACATTAGATACATCCAGTTATGAAGATGTTTCAATTAGAGAGACCTCTGTTCTTAAAGCAACAAAGATGCTAACACCACCACTTTCTCACATTACTATCAAGCACTTTAAAAATGTAGTTCAAGAATATCATTACAAATGAGATTACTACCAAAGGAGCCATATCCAACACAATTATTCCCAAGCTAAGTAAAAATCTGATGAGACACAGAAAAATCCTCAAACTCAAATCCAAGGGTACAATCTCTGGGAAACAGAGTTCAAGGTCTTGTCAAAGTCCTCTCTTGCCAATTGAAAAGATCAAAGAACACTTTTATGTTCCATTCCACGATTCCAAAGAAAATGACATTTAATGCTGTAAAAAAAATGTTTCAAAGGTGGCTTCTTTCCACATTGGAAACTGTAAACCCTGGATAGCAAATAGAGATTTTTCAAAGGACAGTCATCAACTGCCATCTCAAGGCACCCCACTGCATGGCTTCCAACTTCTTACCTCTCATTAGAGAAAAAAATCACTTCTCCTAAATCTATTTATTACATTGATATCTTCCCCGTAAACACCTATTACAAGATTGTCTTTCTTATACACCAAAATTTCATCATGCTTTCACAAACTCCTTCCTTCACCCCCACCCCAAACAAACCCAAATGCACTCTTGATGGCAAAAGAGTAATTTTGACTAACATTCACTAATGGAATTTAAAGATAGTTTTTGAGAAAACGTATTGACTAGACACCAAAGATAAGTCACTGTTAAGGAACGCAGAGCTTGCTCTACGAACGTCACATAGATGGAGAATGCATACAGGCATGCACACTTAAATAAAAAAAATATTTCTTTATCAACAATTTCACTCAAGCAATTATTCGCAAGGCATTCTTAAAACACAAGACATGACAAAAGATTTAGGGAGAGATAATATACCAACGTCATACACATCACAGCGAGGCCATGTTGAAGCTCAAAACGTATCCCCCCCTGAGTAAAGCTTTCTCTTTCTCTCCCTCTCTTTTCTAGTCTCCGTTTCAGTCTCGGTCTCGGTCTCGGTCTCGGTCTTGGTCTCTCTCTCTCTCTCTCTCTCTCTCTCTCTCTCTCTCTCTACCTCCCTCCCGACCCGCGATGGCTCTCGGGATAAAATCAAAACGGGAGTTCGCGACAGCTCAGGTGGCTGTACTCCATTCAGCGCGTTCCCAGGAAAAACATGAGTATGACATTGACAAGCAGGAGGACTACAATCACTGCAAAAACGACTACAGTTTGCACATCCAGGGTCATAGTGCAATGCAGAACACTGTAGTGTTCCAGGTGGGGGGCTGGCAGATTGGGAGATGTCAGTCTCTGTTCTGTCAGACTGTCCATACAGCCACCATGCTAAAAAGGAGAAGAGGAAGTCGGGTGGTTAGGGAAGGGCTGGGTTTGGCGCCCGAGTGCCTCGGGGAGGGGAGGGAAGGGGGATGGGGACAGAGGCACTTGCTTCCACCCTCCCTCAGGATTGGGCTGATCTTTTCTTGCCTATCTGTGAAATCTTAGCTTGTGCTGAAGACGGCAGTTTAGCATTCTCTCTCGGGCGCCACGGAAAAAGCAAAATCCTGGTTTCCCAAGGGTAAGGCGGGAGGAACCTGTCAGAGGTTCTCCAGCGCCAGCAGAATCTGTCTGGCCGGGCGTACGTCCGCCTGTCTGGCTAGCGGTCAGTCTCAGTCTCCTCTATTCTCTCTAGCTTCCTCGCTTTCCTACGTTGCTCTCTTCGCTGGGCTCCAAGCTGCTAGGCACGCTTTCCAGCCCTTCCTTGCAGGTCTTCTCCCGCTTCTCTCCCCACCCCCACCTCACCCCGGAGGCTGTCTTTATTCTGAGAGAGACCGTGGGCGCTTGCGTGAAGCGCAGCCGGCATCACGGACAGACCCACTGGCCAATAGCAGCTGGAGGAAGGGAGCGTTTACTGCTAGTGGTGGGACTTGCGCTGACGTGCTTGCCGCAGCAGCCAATCCGAGGGCCCAACGCCCCAGGAGCTGGCTTGCTCCATGTCTACCTAAAGAATGGGAGCCACCAGTAGCTAGGTTTTGGTGTGGGGGAAGGGAGCTTGTGCGGATGGGTTGAAAAGGATGTAGGCAGATTGCGGGGCGAAGGAAGAATTTGAGAAAGGGAGGTAGCCAACCAGAGGGGAGAGAAAGAAACTGGCCTGCAGAAGGGATGAAGGAGGGTCCAAAAAGAAACCACGGGAAAGAGAAAGAAAGATGGGAAGGAGGAGGAACTAAGGGATATGAGGAAGGGGAGGGATGGGAAAACAGGATAGGTAGATAGAGCAGAGGCATGTACTTGGTAACCACTTCGGAGCCTGGGCCAAGGAGGAAACAAAAGTGCCTTTTGCCACTGCCCACATAAATACACGCAATTCAGTTAGCTGTTAAAAAAAGTTTACAAACTGGTGTTGTGGACAACACCATAGGAACATACTACAAAATACCTGAAATCCATTTTTTTTTTTTAAACCTTCCCCGGCCAGGTCCTAGGTCCTTTTCTAATCAGTTTCTTTACACTGTGACAGCTAACTTGCACTATTTCAGCATGATGGATACTAAGAAGGGAAGCTAGCTAGAGTTAAGTATTCAGCATGGGTAAAAATCTTTTTTATTTTAATTTTTTATTTTATTGGTACATGTTTGTAATTCATGCTGTTTATAATCATCTTAGAGAGAGGTTACATGTATATACCACAGCTTTTTTGTTTTGTTTTGTTTTGTTTGTAATCCCCTTCCTCTTCCCTCTCCATCTCCCCACTTCTCGAATTCCCCTTTGCAATTTTTCATTCTTGTCGATATTATATTGATTTTAGGCCGTGTTATGACATATAATGTTTACAGTATTTGAGGTCATTAGGTTCCTATACATGGTATCTCTTTATTCTACTTACCTCCCCTCCCCTCCTCCTTATTTCTCATACTTCTTCCCTTAGACCACTTCACTATTGCAAGAGCTCTATCTGTTAGTCCCTTTCTATTCATCCTTCATTATTCTCTTTGTTTGTACCTTGCCTCATTCAAATGAGAGATATCATATAGTATTTAAATGTGTGTATCTGGTTGATTTTATTCAAGATTATATTTTTCAGTGTATCCATGTCTCAAATCTGTCATTTTTTATAACAAAATAGTATCCCATTATTGATAATACATTTTCTTCATCTAATCATCTGTGATAGGAATATAGACTTTTAAGAATATAGCTTTTATGAATTGTGCTTCTATAAACATTAGTGTACATGTTTCACTGTAGTATAATGTCTTAAATTCTTTGTGGAAGCAGAGGGATTCTGGGTTGTATGGAATTTCTAATTTCATGTCTGTGAAAAATCTCCATATTGCTTTTCATGATTGTTCTAGCTTACATTCCCACCAACAATGAAGGCCACAGCCACAGCAACATTTGTTATTGATTTCTTAATGATTGCCATACTTTCTGGAGAAAGACAGAATCTTAGTGTTGCTTTAATTTGAGTTTCTCTAATGAACACAGATGTTGAACATTTTTTCATATATTTGTAGACCACTTGTATTTCTTCTTCTGTGAAGTGTCTCTGGCCCATTTCTTGACTGGATCTTCCATTTCAGGTAGTTTAGGTTGTTTTGTTTTGTTGTTTAGTCTTATTTTGTTATGTTGTTCTTTGTATATTCTGGATATTAATCTTTCTTAGTGATAGCTGGAAAAAATCTTTTCCCATTATGTATGTTGTCTCTCTACTAATTTTTTTTACTGAACAGAAGATTTTTAGTCTAATTCCATTTGTTCATTCTTGCTGTTATTTTCAGTGCAACTGAGGTTGTTTAGAAAATCCTTTCCTACACCTGTGTCTTCAAGTATTTTACCTATTTTAGCTTCCAGTAGGTTTAATGTTTATATCTTTACTTCATTCTGATTTGAATTTAGCATATGGTGAGAGATAAGAGTCCAGTTTCAATCTTTTGTACACAATAACTAGCTTTCCTAGCACAGCTTGTTGAATAGGCTGTCTTTCCTCCAACATATGTTTTTGGTCCCTTTGTCAAAGACCAAAATATGTCAGGGGAAGTTTCTGTATTTTCAGTTTTATTCCATTGAACCATGTATTTGTTTTTGTGCCAGTACCTTTCTTTTTTATTATCACTATTACTTTGTAATATAGGTTGAAGTTAAATATTGCTATGTTTTCTGCTTTGCTTTTATTGCCCAAAGTTGGTTTTGTTATCCTGGGTCTTGTTTAGTACCAAATTAATTTTAGGGTTGATTTTTCAAGATCTGTAAAGTATGCTATTGATATTTTAATTGGGACTGCATTGAATCTATATAAAAGTTTTAGTAGTATGGCCATTTTGACGATATTAATTCTGCCTATCCAAGAGGAGGAGACATCATTCCATTTTCTGATGTCTTCTTCATCTCCTTTTTCAGAGTACTATAGTTTTGTTTGTAGATCTTTCACTTCCTTTATTAGGTGTTGTGGTTGACACATTGTATCAATTTGAGAAGTTTAACTGAGAGACTCAGCAAGGAGACAAGGTTCTTTGTACATATCCTCATCCTGTGCATGTGAGGACATGGATATTTTGTAAGTGCTATACCCACCTTGAAAGCGGGGGGGGGGGGGGGGGGGGGGGTGGGGGGTGGAGGGGGTGTCTTCATACAATATAAGGGAAGAAAAGAGACTTGCTCTCTCTCTCTTTTCATCTGGCTGCTACCTTGAAGTGTTGCCCCAGTGAAATGCCACCATCCTTGGAGCCAGCTGATTATGAACTGAAACCTCTAAAACTATAAGCTAAATAAACCTTTCCTTCCTTCATTTTGAGTATTGGATATTTTGTCCCAGAAACAAGAGACAAGTAAATGAACCAAGACAAAATTTGATTTCTGTGACTATGCCTGACCAAGTGATTCAAGAGCCTTTGGGAATGGCTTATGGGACGAGTTTGGATAGGTTTGGAGATTTCACTTGAAGGAGTAGCCCTGGAACAACTTAAGCTGTTCTGTATGGGAGATTCTGGTCAAAGCTCACAAAACCAGAAGGATGATAGAAATCTGGCCAGTAAAGCTCAGGCTTGGGAGGTTTCTGCTGGTAAGAAGGATTGCATTGGTTGTTGGAGTCCAGATGATGTGTGTTATGGCTTGGCAGAAAGTTTGTCTGCATTTTGCTAATGCCCAGAGACTTTGCCTGAGTCTAAGATAAAGGATAATGGCAGAAGGAATTTCAAAGCAATCGAATGTTGAGATGGTGGCATGACTATTGTTGGGGGCTTTTAGCAGATTTATGTTTTGAATTAAGAGCAAAGAGCCCAGCAAGATTATTTAATATGTTGTGAGTTTGGCAATAAGAAAACCTCCAGTAGAACTGTTAACTATAATGATAAAGCTGAGGCATCAATTGCTGAGAAGGAACAGATAAATAAAAAAGATGACCTAGGGGCATCCTAGGAAGCAGTGGATCTCCATGCTTTGCAACCTCAAAGCTGCAAAAATGAAACTTTGCTTGGAGGAGAAAGCATTAGAGAACCACATTCCAGAATGGCAGCATAGCCTCATGAGGTTCCACAATGGTGGCAGCATAGTGAATTTTTTCCTTACAATCAGGTTCAGAGTGTCCAGTGATCCAGGCCCTCAGTCCCTATAGCCAAGAGAGAGGAAAGCCTGGGTATTGCTCCAGCTAACCGCAGACCTCAGCATCATCCACATGGTGCTGGTTTTAGGTGCATACAAATGTAAGGGTTCTGAGATTAAAAAGGTTTCTGTTCCAATTTAAGAAGGCCTGGGAGGCCAGGCAGTGGGACCCTGAGAGGGCCGTGTGTGAGGTTGTAAGTGTGAAGCCAAAGTTGCAGTGGAGACCCCATAAGTTTGGAAAAGCCAGAAACATGAATCATCTAAGGAAACCTGCAATGAGGGAGTAAAGCCAATCCAAGAGAGAAGCCATGGTATTGGTATCCACCAGAAGTGCCATAAGGATGGAACCACACAAGCCCTTTGGAGCTCACAATTTGCCATATATTGTCCCAAATGTTGCACATGGACTTACAGGGCTTAATGTTTGCCCTGCTACATTTTGTACTTGCTTTTGTTCCAATCTTTTGTACTCTCCTGTTTGTCCCTTTTAGAATGGTAATGTCAACCTTGTGCCATTGTATATTGGAAGTGTTTAGCTTTGTTTTCATTTGTATAGGGCCTTGCAGCTAAGGTTTGCCTTACATTTTGAAGGAGACTTGACACTTAAACTGCATTGCTGAAACTGTTAAGACTTGGGCAACTCTTTCAGATGGACTAAATGCCTTTTGCATAAAGGGATGTGCATGAATATTTGGGGTTCAAGGAAAAAATTTAACGTTTCTAGTGTAATGTGATGTTACTAGACCTATTGCTGGTTATTAAGGATTGTTAAGCTGTGTTATAATGTTCAAGTTGCAAAAGTTTAAGAATAAGCATGCCTTTGTATCTGGAGGCTGGTTTAAAGAAATGTATCTGGTTGCCAAATTGACAAGGGGTGGACTGTTATGGTTGTTACATTGTGTCAATTTGAGAAGTTTAACTGAGAGACTCAGCAGGGAGTCAGTGTTCTTAATTTGTAAATATTCTCATCCATTGCAAAGGAGGGCAGAGAAACTTTGTGAGTGCTACACCCACCCTGAAGGTGGGGGAATGGCTTGCATACAACATAAGGGAGGAAAAGAGGCATTACTCTTTCTCTCCCTTCTGGTCTGGCTACTACCTTGAAGCATTGCCCCAGTGTAGAGTAGAGTCCATACTATGAACTATATGAGTTAATAAGACTGGCTTTGTATGGTCTAGAAATCTTTGAGTCAGAAAGGATTCTCTACATCTTAAATAGATTATTAGAAAATGTGAACAAAATTATCTCCCTACAAGATGTAATAAATTCCAACTAAGTCCCTGCTTTACAAATTTTGGCTCATAATGTATCCAGTACTGCAATAAGGAATTTTAAAACATAATTTTATTCACTTTAGAGATAATAAATTGCCCCACTGCTGTGCCAGCCACTCTGGAGCCAGCTTATTATGGACTGAAACCTCCAAAAACTGTAAGCTAATAAAACCTTTCCTTTCTTCATTTTAGGTGTTGAGTATTTTGTTCCAGCAATGAGCAAAAAGTAAAAGTAAACAAGACATTAGATTAATTCCTATGTATTTCATTTTTCTTAAAGCTACTGTGAGTGATATCATTTTCATGATTTCCTTCTCATACCATTTGTTATTAATGCATACATTGCCAACTATTTTTTTTTGTTGTTGATCTTGTATCCTGCTACATTGCTGAAGTTGGTTATTAATTGTAGGAGTTGTTTTGTGGAGTTTCTTGGATTATCTATGTAGAATTTCATATCATTTTCAAATGATAATTTGAGTTCTTTTCTTCTATGTATCTCTTTTATTTCTTTCTCTTCCTAATTGCTCTGCTTAACATTTGAAGTACTATGTTGAATTGAAGAGGTGACAATGGACATCTTTGTCTTCTTCCTGATTTTATGGGGAATGCTTTTAGTTTTTCCCTATTTAGTGTGATGCTGGCTAATTTGTTATATATAGCTTTTATCAAATTTAGATATGGTCCTTGTATACCTGTTTTCTTCACAGTGTTCATCGTGAAGGGATGTTGGGTTCAGCAAGGATAACCTTCTACACAAATGGTAATGCTTTTCCAGCTTAATGTTTGTGACCCAGTGTCTAGAACTTCAAGGGTTGGTAGGAGGAGCCCAACTAGAAACAAGAATATTTCAGATTTATTTCCATCCCTACATCAAGCTTACTGTTTAACTTTTGGGCAACTTTTTCTCCCTATCTGGCCCTCTATCTCTGCAATCACATGAAGACTTAGAATTAATAAGAAAATTCAGTGAAATTTCACAGTCCTCATCTCAAAAACATATATACAATTTCTGCAGTTTCTTAGGGCCTATGCAGAAGCTCTTTCAAACCCTTTCTTCCTCTTACCATTCTCTGAACATGTGAGTGAACAGATAAATATTGGTTGAAAGAGGCATGAAACTGGATAGCTGAGGCATAAAACAAATTAAGTTATGGATCTGCTAGGATACTATGGACTCTACAAAGAAATGAGATTGGCTTTGTATTGTCTAGAAATCCTTGAATCAAAAGAACACACTACATCTTAAATAGATTATTGGAAAATGTGAACAAAATTATCTCTGGCCCTACAAGATATTATAAATTCCAACTAAGTCCCACTTTACAAATTTTGGCTCATAATGTAACCAGTACTGCAATAAGGAGCTTTAAAATAGATTTTTATACATTTTAGAGATAAGCAATTTTTCCAAACCTACTCCAGCTGCACCTTTAACCAACATTCCTATACTCATCAGCCCAAAAGGGAAAAAAAAAAATATTCAGATTCTTGCCCCAGGAGGCCAAGGTCCAGTTTCCTTTCCACAAGAAGGAAGAGAATGAGCTGAAGATGGCTAGAAGGTATAAAGCAAGTGTAGAGATCTGTATTATCCCCTATTGCTTCTCCTTTCCTCTGTTCTTTATTAGGAAATACCTTTACATACCTGTACCTGGTGAGGTGGTAAATTGAGGAAAATGGGTGCCTTTATCTCATTGGAGCTAGCTTTAATAATTTACAGAATGCACAGAGGGGGAAAAACTTTAAAATATAGTGCAGGAATTCATGTTATAAAAATCCACACTATAAAAGTCACAAAACCAGTAATCAAGCCCTTTATAGGACATGGGAAGAAAACAAAGAATAATTGACTAGAGTGAATTTGAAATACACAGACATGTATTTGTTGCATTTATGAAACAACTGGAAATTTGAACACAAATCAGATACTCAATGATATTAAGGAGTTACTATTGTTTTGATATGATAATATTGTGGATATTTAACAAAAAGGAGGAATGAATTTGGTTTCTTAAATATGACATGAAAATACCAACAACCAAAGGAAAAAGTAAATTGCACTTCATCAAAATTAAGAACTTTTGTACTTTAAAGGCTACTACCACGAGTGTGAAATGTAAACCTAAAAAATGGAAGAAAATATTTACAAATAATATGTATGATAGACTTGTATTTAAATATAATATAAATGGCACTTTTAAAGCTCATAATTCGATTTAAGAAATTATCAAAGGCTCAGACCAGATGTTTATCCAAAGAAATGTTCAATAAAGCACATGAAAAGATATTCAACATGTCTAGCCACCAGAAAATTTTGAATCAAATACGGAAAATGGAAATGTAGCATATTTACTATAGAACTGTTTGTAATAAGATGCCACTTTACACTCACTATGACCACAGTCATAAAACCAGATAATAAAAGAAGTCATGGAGGCTATAGAGACATAAAATCCTCAAAACATACCTGGTAAGAATGTAAAGTAGTGGAGCTACTTTGGAAAATAGTGTGGCAAATCTTTAAATTGTTAAACATAGTTACCACTTGACCCAACAATTGCATTCCTAGGTGTACATTTAAAAGAAATGCAATATGTTTACATAAAAACTCTTATATATATTCAATATCCATATTGTTTATAGTAGCAAAAATATGGAAATAAATGTTCCTCGATTGAAGAATGGGAAAAAATGTAATATAGTCATATAGTGGAATAGCTTTAGTCACAAAAAAGAATGAAATATTGTACATACTATTACATAGAACTTTGAAAATATGCTAAGTGAAAGAGCAATTTAGATCAGGCTTTTGTACAATTTTCACTTACATGAAATGTCCATATAGTAGGATTAATACTCTTCCATGAAGCATTTATTTCAGTTATTAGATTTTGATGTAAAATGTACTGCATAAAACAGGTAAAGCATTTTGAAGGCCATTCTTCTAGGTTGTTTTAAAGATAATAGCTATCATGACAGTACCATAATGCAAGCAACTAGAATCTTTCTCCTTGCCTTTGAAAGTACCTGTTGGTACTTTTCATCTTTTGATTCCAAACTACTACAACCTGGTTTTATTCCCATCATCCCTTAAAAATTAGGAGCATCTCATAAATATAAACAAATG
The DNA here is from genome assembly GCF_034190915.1 of Cavia porcellus. Classification (NCBI taxonomy): domain Eukaryota; kingdom Metazoa; phylum Chordata; class Mammalia; order Rodentia; family Caviidae; genus Cavia; species Cavia porcellus. Next base: position 34,283,786 of record NW_026947486.1, on the reverse strand, counting down.
ACCAACTTGTTGCTAAGTCTTATGGCCATATTTTCATGTTTATCTTTCCTGACTTCTTTGCCATCTGACTCCAATGTTGCCTTTGTCTTTCCTGATATGTCAGAAAAGACATTTCCTCATGATGTCTTCACTTCTTGCCTAGGTTCTTCTTCATCCTGTTGTTAATATCATAATTTCTCAAGATTCTTCCAATTTCAGGGCTGTTCTACCCATTTTCCCTTTATTCTAAACTTTCCTGAATGGAGTCATCTACACAAACCTTTAAACTACCATATACATTATGCACTGATGCACCTCTCTTCAACAAAGTCACTGGACACTAGTGAAGAAGAAAACAAACATAAACTCTTGCTTGGAGGTGTACAGAGTGCTTATGTCTCTGATAATGACTCTTCTTCTGAACTGTGGGGATGAAACTCCAACTGCGTTATGGATATCTCCTGCTGAAAAAGTCTCACAAACATCTCAAACCAAATAAATCATGAATTGAAATCATTTTCCCTATAGCAACCCTAATGGTTTGCTTCTTTGCCTGAATTCTTTCTTTCCTGGGAATGGAAGTCACACACTGAAGTAACCAGAAAATATCCATAAGCCACACTATCTCTTTTTCACCTTACCAAAAGCCAATCATTGCTATTGAATCTCTTCTTCCTTAACCTCTTTCTCATTTATTCTCTCTCTCCCTCTCTCTCTCTCTCTCTCTCTCTCTCTCTCTCTCTCTCTCTCTCTCTCTTTCTCTGTCTCTCTCTCTCTCTCTCTCTCTCTCTCTCTCTCTCTCTCTCCCTTTCTCTCCTTCTCTCCTCTTCTCCCATTCCCTCTCCCTCTCCCTCTCTACATCTCCAATGCCAGTACATTTTTGATCTATTAGCATTCATTACTTGGAATTTTTGTGCTGCTCCGCATTTTGAATTTAATTTTTATTGTCCTATCCAAATTATCTCTTTCAAAGGCAGTTCTGTTCTTATCAATCATACTACAGATTGCTAGATTAAGAACTGTGTCATTCATTTTCTATTCTGCCTTCATATATTGCTTAAAAGCTAAAACAAAAAATCCTATAACAACAATTTCATATTTCCTAGACTCTTTAGCAGACAGTGCTCTAGATGCAGTTAAATTGTGCAATCAACTACACATGCCCAACACTTGGAAAAGGTGATCAGGCAAAAGCCACATCTCTGCTGCCTCTCTTAAGTACCATAATGGTGGAGGCACTAGGGTTTCCTATGATTATTGGTTGTACTACCATAAATCCTAGTGCCTTGTCACTAGCTCTGAGTAATTTGAGCTCCTTTTTTTTTTGCCCTGAAATTTTAGCAGATATGATGAAAGTCCAGCCAATACATAGGGTAACAGCAGCTTCTTGATTCCTAGATGACAAAGCAGAGTGTTCCCAGAGTCCATGATGCTTCACCCATTCTTGAGTAACAAATTTTCTAGGCTGCCACCATTCTGAAAGATGGTGCTGAAAGAGTCTTGGCCCAGACAGGACACTGTAGCAGGTAAAGCCTCAGGAGGAACCAAGGAGCTCCTATCTTCCCCACCCCTAGGAATTTATCTGTGGCCCTATCTTCCCCACCCCTAGGAATTTGTTCCTGGCACCAAACAAGTGCCAATGAGATACCTGCACATCCCTAATGTCCCTTAGGCACCACACCCAACCTAAGCTACATGTATGTCTCCACTCCGCGTGTTCCATGGAGAGATCGCCGACCCTGGGGGGAGATGCAGCGCCCCAGGGGATCGGGGGTCTCTCCCTGCATTCTTAAAATAAAGATCATTTATATTTCATACTTCTTATCTTTTCAGCCACCGCCCCCCACAATTCTATCATATGGTTCCCTGCCCGGGAACAGCAGATGAGAGACTCCTGGGATTCCCCCCCCCCCCCCCCCCCCCCCGTCTGAGTTCCCTGCTGTTCAGGACCAGACTACATCCTGGATGGTTCCCTAATTCCTCACTTCTACAGTTGGGAGCTATAAACTTGTTGCTGCTGGCTTGAAAACAACGCCAGCCCAATTTAACTCTGGAGAATTCTTCAGTGCAGGGCTAGGCCCCAGGCGGGTTTTCTTCCCCTTTCCGTGGATTTGCGTGATGCTCTCACTTCCTTAGACAGGCCAAGGCAGAGTTTTTCTGGACCAACCTGGGTTCACACTGAAAGACTCTCACATCCTTCAGAGCTTTAAGCTCTCATGGGCAGAGCTGGTACTAAAACCCACGAGAAATCCACTCGTGGATCTTGGTGATGACTGTGAAATATGAGATTTGGAACTGTAACTGCTGTTCGTTGCAAAGGACAGGTGACGGCCCAACCTTTGGACCACGGTCCATTTCTCACCTGAGATTTAGCCATAAAAAAAAATCTTTTCTACTTCCCAAAAGACCACACCTTTGCAATGCTTGATTTCCAATCTGAGTACTCTTAAATTAAAAAAAAAAAACATACCTATCTACAGTTTATCACACTGAGGACAAGTTTACAAAACTATTTTTAAACCTTTGTTTTGAGAATGTGTGTCCTTTCCCACCAGCGTCCCCTTTGTTTCCTAGCTGCGTTCCCTCCTCCCGCCATTCATGCCAACCCATTCCCCACTGAGACGGGGGAGGTGCACCCAAACAGTGTTGGGACATACTGCTGCTTTAAGCTTTCACGCCACGCCCCAAATCCAAGCAGTGTCTCAGCTCTTATGCCGCACTCCAGTTCCACATGGGATCTGGCTCTAACACCATGCCCTAACCCGTGCACCCTGCGAGCAGTTCTGGCTCCACATGGCAACTCAGCTCTGCGTTGGTCAGGCTACCTGCTGCATCTCTGGGAGCAGCCCCAGCTTCATGTGGTGCCCCAGCCCCATGCAGGGTCGCAGCAAGTAGGGTCCCAGCTTCAGGCCGCAACTCAGTTCCGCCTCCCAGCTCCAACCCCCATGTGCCACGTGCCCGCCGCCACCGCCTGCCCACCCTCCCCCACCTTGCACGTGTTTCTGGGGCAGTTTCAGCCCCTTCCCGTATGCTATGTCCCGGGGCTCACCCCGCCTTCACTCTGCATGCATGGCCCCTATGCTGGCCGGGCTCTGCCCATGCTCCAGACCAGTCCCCACCCCCCAAGCTCAAGCATGACTCTGGCTGCCAGTGCAGAGACAAACGGCAGCAAATCACAACAGACAACTCATAGTTGCTGATCTGATGATGTATTTTGTTTTCAGATATAAAATTCAGATTTTTTCTGCTGCCTTTTCTTGTGTTCCAGCCATGACAAATATTTTCTTTCAGACCCAGATATATGCTTAGAGATGTTTAACAACTAAAATTAAGAGATACTTATAAATTCCTTTTGCTGTAAACCACTAATGATAAATTCCTTTTGCTGGGAACCACAAGTTCTTTTCCAAGACAAGGGTTATATGATATATACATAACAACAAGACCAACACTGCGGCAGAAGCCTAACTTAAACCTTTCCCAGCCTGTCTGCCTGTCCTGGCTCAGCCCTCTACCAAGCCATAATTAACTATATTGAACTGATGTTAAATGACACCATAGCTGATCTCTCTCCTAAATAAAAAGGTAAAAGTTAATAAAACAGGCCATCCTCCAAAAATCAGAAGGCATTAGACATTTTAACAATATAGATACTTATATATGACATATATGACATGTCAGTTCCTAAAATTGTCTGAACCTTGTCCTCCTTATGGAAAGCCATTAGTAAAAATAAATACACTGTTGAGTATATTTGACTCCTGCATACTTGCTTGATTCTATAGATACCTTCTACTTTACACCAAATCCCAAACAAAAAGGCAAAACTTGACCTTCAAACTCCATAGAGACCACCTTAATATGGCTTTTCATGTTTTCAACAACAGAGATAACAGTGACACTTGGAGTTCTGAGACAGGTAAACTGACACAAGGTGGAGCTGCCTGGACCCCCCCTCCCATGGACCATGCCTCAAATGCAGCAGAAGACATTGGGCAAGAGAGTGCTCCATCCTGGCATTCCTTTTAGACCTTACCCCAGGGCTCCTGGACCGTCCTAACCACCAGAGAGTGGGTAAGCCATCCTAACTTCTAACCCTCACAGGAAATGCCAACACTGCCAGATTCATCACTGACAGATCTGCTTAAACTTGCTGCTGAAGACTGATGGGGCTCAGGGCCAACAATAGCCCTCTTTAAGGTGTCCGTCTCAGAGTCCAAGTCCCACTAAAAGTCTCAGATAAGACATTCTCTATATTTGTGGGCATAGAGGCCATATATACAGAGTTCTTCCTGAGTTTTCAGGCTGCTCTAGTAAGTCCTCAATCTCTAGGGGGTATTAAAGGTCAACCTATGCCATTTACAAACAGGGCCTATTTTGTGCAGGTCCCAGACTGCTTCTTCCCAATCCACCCAGTGGGGCCAAGTCTTCCCTCCACCACTCACTCTATAGTCCTAAATCTTAAAAATGCCTTTTATTCCTTTGTGTTTATACAGACTGACCCAGACACTGAGGCCTCAACAGCTTACACCTGTTATCGCTAGACCACCCCCTTCCTTTCTTACTCACCAATTTCTCAGACATAACCATGGTCAAGACTGGCAGATAAATTTTGTCTTCTCACTTTATTTATACTTTTTCAGGATACATCAAAGCCTTTCACACAACCAGGGAGACTGCTGATATACTTACTAAAGTCCTGTTATAGCAAATCATTCCAAGGACTACAATGAGGTTACAGCGACCCATACCTGATATTCTTGGCAACCTCAACAGTGATCAAAGTTGCTAGACTGCCATCCTGGTTTTGTATCACTCAGCCTAAGTGATACCCTTCCAGCCCTAGATCTAACCATCCTTCAGCTTACTCATCTCCATTTCACCAAGGCCTCACAACCGCGACTCTCAGGCTGTCATGTTTTGTTATCCAATTTGGTTTCTAATTTCTTATTCTTTTTTACAGCCAGACTCTCAACAATATTTCCTAAAGACTCCCACATCATGCTTGCCAGAGACAAGCCTTACCCTTTTATCTTTTACCCTTTCAGATGGGGTAGTAATCACCTCTCATAACTTCACTCCTCCTAACCCCACATTTATTTTTCAGAATTCTGCCTTACCGTGGAAATGTTTCTACCTCAACATGGTCCTATAATAATGACATATCTAAATCACCTGAGCACCTTTCCTTCTACCTCACCTGGGTCCTTAATATGACAGTGCCATGCCTCCTCATAACATTTGTCTCTTTGTTTTTCCAGTCTAACATATGTGCATTCACCAGTGAGGTTGTCCTGGCTAAAACACCTGGCACCAGCTTCTACATGGACATTAACTGTCATCCCGTCGACTCCTCTAGACCCCAGTACAGCGGCCCTTCCAGCAGGAGGCAGAATTCTCCACAGCAGGAAGAAATCTCCACACCTATTCCTAATAATAATAATCATAAGATGGGATATGAAAGAGTTTTGGCCCAGCCAGGACACTGTATCCGGTAAAGCCTCAAGCAGAACCAAGGAGCTCTTATCTTCCCGACCCCTAGGAATTTGTCCCTGGCACCAAACAAGTGCCAATGAGATACCTGTGCATTCCTAATGCCCCTCAGGCACCACCTCCAACCTAAGCTACATGTATGCCTCCATTCCACTTGTTCCATGGAGAGATCGCTGACCCGGGAGGGAGATGCCGCATCCCAGGGGATCAGAGTCTCTCTCTGCATTCTTAAAATAAAGGTCATTTATATTTCATACTTCTTATCTTTTCAGCAGCCACCCCCCACAATTGTATCAGTGCTTTAAAGTTTTCTTCTCAAAACAATGCTTTCTTCTTTGCAACCTTAAGTTTGCAAAAGTTGAAGTCCTGTTGACTCTTGCAATGCCCTCAGACCACCTTTTCTATTGTCTTGCTCTTTCTGAACAAGCAAATTGTGGTAGACAACTTGAGTATCTTCTCTTGAATGCATTACAATTGCTGCAACTTGGATTATATCTACACTTATTTCCATATACTGATATGTACAGAGCTGACTACATTATTTCTTTCTCTCTTCATTTGGCTCTAAGCATTGCAGATAAGGCTAGCTCAGTTACTGGTACGTAATCTCTAAAGCCATCAGACAGTCTCCTGTTTCCTTGCATAATGCTCTCTCTAAAATATAGAAGCACAGCAAGATGTTAGAGCCATCAGCTCCAGGAATGTCAACTGGGTATAAGCCTCAAGGTAAAGAAACTGTGACTCCCCATGACACAAAAATTTACATATCAGAAACCTAAGAAACAGCCACCAAAAACTATTTAGTTGCTACCTTAATTGAATTATGCAGATTGATCCTTCTGCATATCATTATCCCTGCATTTTGCAATGTTTTTCTCACTACCTGGCTAGCTAGCTTGTTACTCACATAGTGCCACCATCCTCACTGTTACTTATACTTTAGCCACCTCCTTCGTCTTCTTTTCAAGATAATAAATTCTGGGGCAGAGGGTGGATCAGGGCCTCTGTCTGCATATCCTCATGGGGATTGGATTTAAACCCCTTGGCTGCCCTTAACTTTCATTATGTCTTCATGTCTTTACTTTCACTATGAGTTGCACTGGAAGTAGTAGATTGGAATTAATTTTCTGGGATTCCAATAATGTCTCAGTGGGATTACCAATATAACTTTTTGGATTGTGAATAAAACTGGAAAAGGAATTATAATACTTGGATTACCATATGGGATTACAATATTATTTGGCACTCATCATGCCAGACCACAAAACCTTTACAGAATGAGAACAGACCATCATCCAGGAGACAATCTACTGGACCTTGTGTGATAAAATCTGGAGCATTTTACTAATTATATTGCTCAGATGCAAGTAGTAATTATAATCTAATTGCTAAGGGTAATTATTGGCCAAAGATATTCATTATCTACAGAAGAGAAAGACGTTAGTCTATTGGTTATAAAGTTATTAAAAGATGCAAGCATTACTGTACCACCTAAAAACATGTTTAGGCTACTCCAAAAAATAGCTGTGGTCTACCCTTCCTTCCCAAAAGCCAATACACTTGATATGAAAATTTGGGATAAGATAGTTAAAATTCTTCAAGAAGCCACAAAAAATGAAAATAAACAACTCCACCCTGAAACTACAACTACCTTTAATTTAGTGAAAATGGCCCTCAGGTCCTTACTAATTAACTTAATAAAAGACACAGACCAACATCAAAGTTACATTACAAAAAACAACCTGCTGGCTAATGCAATTGAAGTAGAAAAGAGCCCTGAAGTAGCAATAGCAAATAATTCAGATCACCATAGTAAAGTGCCTCTGAATGAGTTGATGGAGACAAATGAAGCCTATTTTTAAAATGCAGATAATCAAATGAGTTCACTGTTACAAAATATTCACAAAGATATTCATAAAGAAACACAAAATCTTTCCAATGTATTTACATACTTGGCCTCACTCACCACCCCCAACTCGGAAACTGCTTTGGTGATTCCTACAGCTGCTCCCCTTTTCATACGACAGACTCACCACAGCATTTACCTGGTTTCACAAAAAACTCAGGTACCATGATATGGTCCGTGCTTAGGCTATGTGTTTCCCACTAACTGAGGAAAATGATCTGGATAATCCCACAAGAAAATGTAAGACATACACTATTTTAATTTCCTATTCCTCAAAGTACTCAGAGTGTCCTCCATAATAAGGTTCAGGCTCCTTACACATTGAGTTTTTTAGACAATATAATTCAAGGTTTTCAAATGGTGCCAAGTGATGTGACCCACCTAGCTCGCACATGCCTTTTTCCTCCACAGTTTCTACATTTTGAGTTACAACTAAGGACACTCATTTTAGAGTAAGCACAAAATAACCAAGACCATGAAGATGAAAACATTCAGTTCATAACACAAGAAATCGTGTGTTTTGTGGGACAATACACTATTGTAAAAGTTCAAGCATGAGTCTCACCTCTTCTTTTCATGCAGTGTAAGGAAGTACTACATCGTGCATGGATTTCTGTCCCAGAAGATGGTGAAAGGTTTTTGCCCCAGATGGGACACTGTAGCTGGTGAAACTGGGAGGCGGAACCAAGGGGCTCTATCTTGAGGTCATCTTTCCCCGCCCCCTAGGAATTTACCTGTGGTGCCAAATGAATACCAATGGGCTACCTGTGCATCACTAATGCCCCTAGGCACCACACCAAACCTAAGCTACGTGTATGCCCCCATACCACGTGTCTGGCTGAGAGAATGCCAGACCGCAGAGAAGGTCAGGGGGTCTCTCCCCACATTCTCAAAATAAAGGTCTCTTTTATTTCATACTTCTTATCTTTTCAGCCAAGCCAAAATCCTATCAGATGCTTCCCTTCTGTGCTGAAAAATTCTATCAGATGGTACACCTAATAAATCCTTTACTCAAATTTTAAGAGGCCCTACAGAAACTCACATATAGTTTGTAGCTAGACTTACAGGAAGCAATACATAGACAGGTCTCTCAAGAGGATGCCGCTACAATTATCCTTCATCAGTTAGCATATGACAATGCTAATGAAGACTGTGAAAGAGCCTTACCATCAGTCTTTCATACTAAAGACCTATCCACTTATATTCAAACATGCCAAAATATTGGCTCTACCATTGATGTTTCAGTACTCAAGTTCTCATAACACAGAGTTAACTGTGGCACAGGAGAACGCACTAGTCAACATTATATCAGCTCTAAAAGCACCAGTCCTTTCGACTACTCTGGCTGCACCTAGTCTATGTCTATGTTCTATGAAAGGATTTCACTGGAAGAAACATTGTAAATCTAAATTTCATAAGAATGGCACACTTGTAGAAAAGCAAAGCATATGTCCAAACAAAATACCTCAATAAGAATAAGACACATCTCTGTGGGAAGCCCTGTAATTGGCTGCCACCTTGCATATGCAAGCCACACCACCTTAACTCCCTTTAAGAGTTAAGCTTGGTAGTTAAGCAGCACCTTGCCTAGCTTGTGTGGCTTAGCCTATTCAGGAATTATGCTAATCAGCCCACCTTATGAGCCCACGCATGGGAAATTTGAAAATTTGATTTAACCTATGACCCTCAGTCTTGCCACTGTTGCTAAGTTACCTGCTGAAGTCTCAGAACCCAACTCCCTCCTCTCCAATACCCTATATATTTGATACTCATTCCTTGAATAAACGAGACTTGATCGGACTTCATCTTGTCTCCATTCCTTGTGTCTCTTGTTTCCTTTTCATTCCTACTGCCACTCTAGGGTCTCTGTGGACTTACCCGCAGGTCGGAACACCTCTCAGCCTATGTGCTAATAATTCAAAACCAATTAAGCAAGATTTTTTCTAGTCCTAATCAGACCAGTAACAAGCTCTCTGTGTCCCTTGTTTCCCTGGTCCATGGAACCATTCAAAATACTCAGATTTACCCAGGGCTCCTTACAATAGTTCTTTGGGAGTAAAAGCTTCACTTTTGATTTCCACTGAAATTCCCACAGCTGTCCTTGACTCTGCAAATGAACCTGTTAAAAATGAGCCTTTAAACAATAAACTTTATTTTTCTTTTTTTAAATAAACTTTATTTTTCCCAGGGTATTTCACTTCATACAAGTACTTATAAATTAAAATGAGAAATCTCTTACTTTTTTTGGTGGATATAAGAACTGATGTCACCATGGTAAACAACCAATCATGGATGCTTGCTCACTTCCTTAGACCCGCCTCCCCAACTTTGATAGGTTCTCCTCAGTCACTGCTGCTACTTTATGTCAGCCATAATAGATAGACAGACATAGTAACATCACTTGCACCCTTAGTTGACCAGCATAAAGCTGAAGTTGGATTTATGATAAAAGCCTTTGGTATTCATATGCAAAAATGTTAGAGATCTTATTAAAATCATTAAATAAACAACAGCAATGTGGTCAACTCAAACCCCCACTATTACAAGTAATTTTAAAACTGCTAGAGGATATATTCATTAAAATTGCTCCATTCTTTGCTCATCATTACAACATATTTTAATCTCTCAAATTCATTGACATTAGGTGATTGTCATGCAGATGCTCTGGTAAATCTGGCTTCCATTTTTAACAATTTGACACAATTCCATAAATCTTTTGTTATACTTCTAAATCCTTATTAAAGACATTTAAACCTGGTGTGGTGGCTCATGCCTGTAATCCTAGCACTTGGGAGGCTGAGACAGGAAGATCGTTGTGAATTGGAGACCAGCCTAGGCTACAATGTGAGCTCAAGGCCAGGCTGAACTGCTTAACTATATAGAGAGACCCTGTCTCAAAAAGACAAAAAAAAATTAACATTACCATAACACAAGCTGGACAAATTGTTATAATGTTTTGCCTGTAAACTTATTTTGGGGCCTGTTACTCAACAGAGTTATAATGACAGAGGTTTTACAGCTAACCTGTTATGCCTCATAAATAACATGCATGTATTCTCTTGTAACAAGCTTAAATGTATTCATACCTTTATAGACACCTTCCATACTACCTGTCATTCCAGTGAACAAACTAAACATATCATACATCATTGTGTATCAGCTTTTGCTAACTTAGAGGTATCACTAACAATAAAACCTAATATTGGTCCTGCTTACATTAACAACTTTTTCAGGGTTTTCCTGATAACTGGAATATAAAGCATTTTATAAAGATACCCTATAATCTCAAAGGTCAAACAATATTGAGCATACTCATTTTAAATTAAAAAGTCAATTAATCAAACAAAAGTAAGGGGGGCTCAAGGTCAGAATTCTCCTCAAATATATTTAGATTTTGTTACATATGCTTAAAATTTTCTGAACCTACCCCTGATTCTGATTTGCTGCCAGCTGTGATACACTGGGAACAGGAATCTGATGATTCTCTGAAGTCCTTGCCCTCTGCAACTTGACGTGACCTCAGAACAGGTGATTGGCATGGCCTAGTATTGCTTTTAAATTGGGGCTGAGAATATTCTTATATTTTCACAGATCATTGGCAGACATTACGACCATCAGAGCTGTTGTATGGCCAGAATCTCACCCAGCTGCATGACACGTCAAGACCTTGAACAATGAACCTAACAGGGCATCATCCACTGTCCTGGGAAGGCATGCAGCATACCGTTCATGGAGCTTGTCATCTATTTAACAGCCAGGGTTTGGTTAAATCACCTGATAGTGTTTTCCTTACAATACTTACTATCCTAGCAGCTACTATATATATTCTTTTTGTTCAGGGAGAGGAGTACTGGGCTTACATACCTAACTCACCTCTGCTCAGACCCTTAATTTGGATAGACAAGCCACTAGAAATTTTCCATTCTATAGAAAGCAAAAATCCTACATTTACTATTCTGACAGCTCTCATATTTTAATGCATCTATAAGAACACACTAAACTAAATATTATTAGAGGCTCATTTGTATATCTTCCCTTATGTGTAACCCATCTACAGAAAGATTCTAGTCCATGTGTGTCAGATGCAGATCAGGTTTGGAATATCAACTGTCCAAAAGATGATTCATCTTACTGACCTTAACTTCTATCACCTCAAATGGTGGTAACCTTGTTAGAAAATTTAAATCTAACATTCCCCTCTGTATTCCATGCCTCTTACTTTGAAGAAAGTAATTTGGGAAGTCAGCACAGAGGACAAACTGTCTTGTGACCTGGGAAGAGAAACACACCTCTGGCTGTTGGCCAGATCTCAAAACAGAAGTCAAAACAAATGCAACCACACCCTAAATTAAACTTTAGAGATTAGGTATGGATCACCTTGAGAAGCCAGGAACCACCATCCCGACCCCCTACAGAGTTACTGACCCCTAAGAATGCTCACTTGCTACATGACTCACTCCGCAATTGTCCCTGATTTGGTCAGTTTTACTAAGCAATTAATCTGATTGGTTGATCATACTTCTGTCCCACCTCATGTTCAGCGGCCTTGCAAATTCCCAGCTTTCCTCACTTAAGACCTGCCTCACCTTATGGTTTTACTCTATAAAAATCTCTAGAAAAGACAGAATTTTTGGAAACCCACTTGAGACTCCTGTCTCTCTCTCAGAGAGAAGCTTTCTTTCTCTCAGTAAATATTTCTGTTATTAAGCTCTGTTGTCCCTAAAATTCATTCTTTGTTTTTAGAGAACACAAACTCATACTGGACATATAGTAGGTCGGGAATTTCATTCCCCTATATCAACACCATGGACTGATCATACACAAATTTAATTATCCATAGAGTGGTTTATCCCAGAGGATTACATATGGGAAAAGGTTGAGATTGGCATGAGATTTTCTTTTCAGGCTCTCCTAACAATATAATAACCTCAGAAGCCTTGTCTAATGTTATATGGTTAGGTAGAGACTTCAATTCTCCTATTCCTAGACTTACTATCAATTACATCGCTGGACTCAATACAACACATTGTATGGAAGTTAGCCCTGCCTTTATGTGCTGGACAGCTGCAGGCTGTGAACCTGCAGCTGGTTAATGGAGGAAAAGTCAAAATGGTATTGCATAATCATAGATAGGTAAGAGTAAATATATGTATGTTTATGATTCTCATGTACTGTTGATAGGAAAGATAGAGCAACAATAGTTTCTCATGCACTAATTGTTATCTAACCCATTGTACCATACCTGAACTTCTTTCTAAGGACTTCACAATAATAATCATGAGCAGGATGCCTTGAGTTTGGCTTCCAGTCAATCTAACAGAGACTTGGTATCATTCACCTCTTGGTAGAGACCTTGATTAAAAGATTTAACAATTGAACCAAGAAGATGCTTGGATTGATTATTGCAGGGATTACTCTCCTAGTTCTTTTGATAGCCATCCAAGCTATTGGCTGGATAGCATTAGCACATTCAATGCAAACTCAAACTGCTCACTTTGTAGATAATTGAACAAGGACTGCTGGTAAAAGCTGGAAAATTCAGAGACAGACTGATATAAAGTTGCAAACCGAAGTGAGCATTCTAGAAACTTCCATCTATAGATGAGAAATCAGATACAAAGCTTACAGTTACAACAAGGTACAAAGTAATGGTCAAAAAGCATATGCAAGGAGCAATCTATCAGAATATTACTATGGATATAGAAGTTCTTCAGAGATGTACTATCCATGTCACAACAGATAGCTACCTTTGAAACCCAAATCAAGGTTTGGGATAAGTTTTCTGGTACTATAGAACAGTTGAATCCATTTGTATACCTCAAGGCTCACTTTTGGTTTTATATTGGAATTAGTGTGCTCATTCTATTCTTTATAATTTTTCTCATTGAATACTGTCATAGAGGATTCACTAACTGAAAATGAATGGAGGCCATACAACCATGACCAACCCTGCTGGAGCTATTAGATAAAAAAGGGAGAGATGTAGGAGAGAATTTGAGAATGCAGAACAATTGCTGCAACTTAATTATATTTAGACTTATTTCCTTATACTGATATGTACAGAGCTGACTATGGTATTTTTTCTCTCTTCAGTTGACTCTAAACATTGCAAATAAGGCTAGCCCAGTTACTGGCATGCAATCTCTAAAGCCATCAGACAGTCTCCTGTTTCCTCGAATAGTGCCGTCTCTCAAACATATAAGCATAGCAGGATGGTAGAGCCAGTCAGCTCCAGGAATGTCAACTGGGTATGAGCCTCAAGATAAAGAGGCCACTGTTATTGTCAGATGAGCTAGTTAGAAATATTATAGGCAGTGAGACAGGCCTAGGTCTTAGAAGAAGCCAGTGCAGAAGCCCAGGAACCTTGCAACTGTGGGGAAGACAGATACCTCCTGCTCTGGGCCAGGCCTCAAGACAAAAGGTCATACAAATGCACCCATATCTTAAGGACTGATATGCTAAATGGTTCCCTATCACCCAGAGGAAGTCAGGAGTCACCATCCCACTCCCTACAGGAAGTCACTGCTCCTTAAGTAAGAATGCCCACTTTCTACATGACTTATTTACAATTTTGTCCCTGACTTAATCAATTTTACCTGAGCAATTAATCTTATTGATTAACCATAGTTCTATCCAAACTTATGCCCACCTTGTGAGTTCCCTTTTCCTTCACTTTGAACCTGTCTCACCCCATAATTTTACCCTAGAAAAGTCCCTAGAAAAGACAGACTCTCTGGTAACTTGCCCTGGAACCCTTCTGTCCCTTAGACAGCTTTATTGCTCTCAATAAATATATTCTGCTCTTAACCTCCATTGTTCCTAAGATTCAGTCTTCAATTTTAGAGAACACGCACTTGTACCAGACATCTAGTAAGTTGAGTTTCACTTCCCTATATCACTATGAGTCCCCAGGGAACAATAGTTTACACTTCAGAAACTGAAGTTACACCCTCCAAAAACTATTTAGTTGCTACTTTAATTGAATTATGCAGATTGATCCTTCTGCATATCATTCTCCCTGCATTTTGCAAAGATATTTTTCTCACTACCTGGCTAGCCAGCTCAAGTTACTCACATAGTGTTGCCATCCTCACTGTTACTCATACTTGAGCCACCCCCTTCTTCACAAGATAATAAATTCTGGGAGAGAAGTTGGATCAGGGCCTCTGTCTGCATATTTTCATGGGGATTGAATTTAGGATCCCTTGGCTGCCCCTAACTTTGATTTTTTTTTTATCAGTAACAGGGATTAAACTCATGACCGTGAGCTTTCAAGGGAGGTGCTTATATCGCTGAGCTAAATCCCCAGCCCCCCCACTTAACTTTGAATATGTCTTCATGTCTTTACTCTCACTGTTGGTTGCATTGGAGGTGGTAGATTGGAATTAACTTGCTGCGATTCCAATAACATCTCAGTGAGATTACAAATATAACTTTTTTGATTGTGAGAAAGACTGGAAAAAGAATTATAATAGTTGGACTACCATACTCAATATTTGGGATTGTAATACTCACTCAGGATTAGGAGGTGACCACCAAGAGGGTCAATACACCTCAGTCCAAATGGGCCAAGCTGGGGAGGAATGAATAAATGTCTAAAGCCTCCTTCATATTTGGTTCCTGGGAGGTTCCTCTAGCCATGATTAGCATGACAAAATCTTCAGGGTTGTCTTCTATCTTCTCTCTGGCTGTCTACATTTTCTTTGGTGGGAGGGCATAATCTCATATGGCTTAGTGGTGGTCTGTGGGAATTCTGTCATTCTTAGAATTGACTTGCTACTCCTGGCGACCTTGTTGAGGTTCTAGAGGTTCTCACACCAAGAGAACCTCTCCTGATAGTCTAGGTCAGTGACAATAAAATTTTTAGAAACCAAGTACCTAAACTGCAAACCAGAATCTACATATCTATCACAAAGTGCCAACACTGCAAATAAACCTGAATGATCATCTGCTGGGGTGATGCTGGGATAACTTGGCTTGCATGCTGACAGAGAGGGCTTTGCACACATGTGCACATGTGCCTTCTGTTCACCACCACTGGTCTAGGTAGATTCTATCCTGTGGAGAGGATGGAAAGAATGCAAGAAGATATTGTCCCGGAATTTATCTCCTTTGTCTATGGACCCTATGGCCCACACTTTTGGGGGACTATTTTTGATGTCTGTTGAACCCTCAGTCATCGTTCTTGATCTACAGATTGGAAAGTCCTGAAAATTACTCCTCTGTGTCTACTCCTTCTATGCCAACTCCCATAAGTCACTCTCTCTGTTGGCACACTTTTTGATCTCAAGACGGATAACTGGCATGATTCATCTGAGGTGTTCTCTGGTTCAAACCAAAATTTCTATGCACAGAGAGAGAGAGACAGAGAGAGAGACAGAGAGACTTGTTTTCTGTAAAGATAAACATGACCTTTTAAAAAAATTTTGGCACTTTTTCAGTCAGTCGCTTCCTCAGAATAATTGCTTACAGACCTCTGGAAGTATCTAAATATCTATGTGAGAGTGGAACAATCAAGTCCTTTACTCTGAACACTGGCCTTCCTGTTCATGAACACTTTGGAAGAGTTATCTGTGAGCTAGTATTCATTAAAAATAGGTGATATTTGAAAATGTTGCTGTGTCCCTATAATGCTTTGAGAAGCTCATGGCGAAATGAAAATAGCAGCGGATAAGAAGTTAAAACTTTCATTTGCATGTGCAACCCATTTCTTGGTAGCTGTGTGACTTTGATTTTCAAGCAGGTTTTTTTTGTCTTTTTGAGACAGGGTCTCGCTATGCAATTCAAGGTGGCTTTGAGCTCACTTTATAGCCCAGACTGGTCTCAAACTCACAAGAGTCCTCCTGCCTCAGCCTCCCAAGTGCTTGAATTGTAAGTGTGAGCCACAATGCCTGGCTCAAGAAGTTTCTTAACTTCCTTAAAGCTCAAAAAACTGCAGTTTCAGCTGTAAATGAAGCATTAATTGCTTTCATCTTCTACCCTGCTGAAGGTATGATAGGCATGGAGTAGATGCAGGCAGTGTCCTAAACAAAAGATTATGAGTTACTAGTTTAAGTGAAAGAATTAGATGGTGATGGTGTAGAGTTTTTAAGGGATACTCAGACAATTAAACTTTATTCCACCTGAAACTTCTTCTGCTTAGAAATTCAGCTCTACAGGGGTTGGGGATTTAGCTCAGCAGCATAAGCACCTGCCTTGCAAGCAGGCAGTCATGAGTTTGATCCTTGGTACCAATAAAAATGAAAAAGACAAAAAAAAAAAAAAAGAAAGTAATTCAGCTCTGCCCTCACAGTCTTTACCTGACTGCTGCCTCTAACACTGTACTACAATACTACTTTTTACCCTCTTTTCTTACATAACTCTAATGCTGCCTGAAATATTATACCATTCTTTATTTACTGTCTTTAATATTTCACTTTGTAAAAGTGAGTTCCATGAAGGCAAATGCTTTTGTTCATTGCTCTATTGCCAGCACTTAAATAGTGCTTAGCAATCAGTAAACATATGTTTAATAATTAAATAACTAACTACATGAATGAATGAATGGAAACAAAACATATTAGCTTTGCTGACTCAATGCAAGCTGTAGAGGAAGTCTGTCAGGGAAAGCATTCTTTGCTATGGCCTATGAATATCAACCTTTCTTCCATTCTTCAAAGGCCTTTTTGTTAAGAACTCTTACAAAAAGAATTAAAAACTCCAGATCACAGGCTGAGAATTGCAGTACCTCTTCAATTTGCTGCTTCCTGTTGGTGTAGACATCACTCTATAAAATGCCAGAGGCCTTCCCTCAGGTAACACTGCCTATACTGCCCTCGTATGGCCAACTACTCAATAAACACCTAAGTAAATATTCAGGAACAGCAGTTTCCTCATTTCTTTGCATAGGTCTACTTTAGGATGATTTCGCATTTATTTTGATCCTGTTTCAGTTCTATTTCAAACAAGCTGGTGGGCCAAACCATCTGTCTATACTCAGGGTAAAGAGAAGACAGCAAGAGTATAAAAACCTCTTCAGAAGAAATATAGTGCAACTTTGTATACTGTAGCATTATATGTAATCCATTAACTAGTGATTTCCTACTGTTTATTTTTTTTCTGTAAATCTGTATAACTTGTACCCTTTCTCTGCTTTTTTTTTCTCCTTAAATAAAATTTTAAAAAAAAGAAGAGATATAGTGGTTTCCTGTGAAGTTCAGGCTCTTTTTGGAGTATCCAAGCCCAATCATGATTAACTCAATACTGTAATGGGCAGTGCATGCACTTATCTCATGCAGAAGAATTTACTTTTGGAACCTATTTACCTGAATATTTTCATTCTTGGACTTCACTAGTTAGCTATCTTTTCTGACTTCCATCCCCAGGTTTTACTTATCTACAGGATTTATTTCAATTATAAATCACTAGAAATTAAGGACACTAAGCATTTACTATCAAATTAAGCACGGGGCTTTGCTTATAAATGTTTATCAAGAATTACATAGATAAACAGGTAAGTTGGTAGGTAGATAATGATAGAAATAAGTTGAGATTGCAATAATAGGAAAAAAGTTATTTCAGCTGATGACTTTATAAGACATTAGATTATATGTCAGAAGGATACTAAGGGATTATATTTTCTATAGAAGTCCAAGACAGCCCACCAATGATATTTTGAAGTAGAGTTGTTAAGAGAGGCCTAGAAAATACCAAAGCTTGGGGGGATTTATCTCAGCACGCATAAGCACCAGCCTTGCAAGCGCACAGTTGTGAGTTCAATCCCCAGTATTGATTAAGAAAATAGCAAAGCTTGGTAAAGAGAAATATTTTGGACATGTGGATGGAGGCTTACAGAAATTCATGAAGACTCAACTAGATCTCAAAGATGTGCTGTGAGAAGACAACAAAATGAATAATAGCATGTATGATATATGATCTTTGGGATAAAAAAGGAGAAATGAGAAAATCCATTTGCATCTGCTTATACCTATATTTAAAAATAGAAAATTATGCTAAAAATTATGAAGCTGATGTGTTAATAGAGAAAATGCATTATGAACATTTTTATAGTTTGATTTGTTTTAACATGTCAATATATTATTTAATCAAAAATTCAAATTTATTTATTTATTTAATTTATTTACTGGGGCTAGAACTCGCAACCTCACACTTGCCAGGAAGGCACTTATGCCACTGAGCTAAATCCCCAGCCAAAAATTAAATTTAAAAGTGTAAATTTGCTGTTTAGTCTTCCTAAGTCAGGTCTTTCTTTACCCTTCCTTTCCCGTCCCTTCCCTCTCTTCCCCTCCACTTCCTTCCCCTAGCTGCCTCTGCCCACCTGTATCTTCTTTCCTTCTCTTTTCTTCTTACCAACCCATTTCTGGTTTTCATCATACAATAGCCCAAGGGATCTAGAAAGGGGAAGTGTGGGGGGAAGCTCATCATTCTCAATTTACAGAAGGGGAGGAAAATGACTAATGACAGCTCTCACTGCTTCACAGGAATGAAAATACCAATGAATCAAAAACCAGAAGGTCCAGTTCTGGGAAAAATAATTTAGAATTTGTACAGCTTTACACATTTGGAATTTTAACAGATTGTCATACCAATCTACAATGTGCCTTTCCCATCCTCTGGACCAGAGTTCTTGATGGTTTATTACCCTGATGATGGAGAAGGGAACAGAAAATAAGAACTGAAAAAAAATTATCCTCTAAGAGTAATGAACTGTACCTCATATTTAAGTAGAAATTCACAGCTTCCCAAATACTGTGGCCTTTTATTGTATATCTGCCACATGGTAAGGCAGAACGAAATAGGAATCTAAAGTATTAACTCCTTACACACATTACTCCTCTTCCCTGTTGTATTTTACCTACTTAGCTCTTAGACCTAAAATACTCATTGCATACTTTCGTAATCATTACCTTAGCATATTTCTCCTCTTGTTAGGATGTCTATCTACAAAGACAAGATTTTTGTCTGTTTTGCTCTACATTCAGTGCCTAGAACAGTATCAGCTACATTGCAGGTACTCAATAAATATTACTTAAAAAAACACAAATAATCCTATATTTCCAAGTCTGAGGATGGTGGGAAAGAGAAAGGCCCAGTTTTGCATATGAATAAGCTGATAGAGGATTTAAGTAATTTTCTCAAGAAAAGCTTCTGAACTTTCCTGTTCCAACCTGCATGGTTTAGTTGTAAATCACCTGGTTCACAGAAAATGTTTACTAAAAATACCTTTGTCCTCTCTGGGGCCAGTGTCAAGCTTGGAGGCTACAGGTAATTTAGTATTCGTCCCTTCATCAGCTCATCCATCCATTCCACAATTACAGAATACCTGCTATGTATTCAAGGACTCTGTCAGGCCTCATTGCCTTTACATACTCAAGCATATGTGTATCCAAACACTCAAAGTACTTGAGTTTTCACTCTCTTTAGGATGGAGACTGGTGGTGAGGAGAAAAGGAGCAGAGAGTTAAATTTTCATCTCCTCAGCAAGAAGGTCACTCTCTCTTCCACATCCTATGTGGTGACTTCCTGGTCCGGAGAATCATGTTTACTTGATAGGATGGATGGAAAGATTAAACATACCTGCAAAATACTTAGAACAGTGTGTGGCCCAGAACTGGCTTAGTAAATGTAAGCTATCATTCTCAAGACAGTACATTCATAATCATACTGTTGGTGCAAAACACCTGTGGAATGAAAGAGGCTGAGCAAATATCCACTCCTGGCAAGTGAGCATGGTAATACCCAAGGAGCTCCTAAGGAGTTGTATACCTTTTTTACACTAGTCTGGTTTGGTGGTAGCTGCGTGGAAAAAATGCTTCATCTCTTCCATCTCTCCATCTCTTCCACTTAGTTTACCCAAATTTAAAGTACAAAGACTGTTGTGAAGAATACATGACTCACTGAGTGGGAATACCTGAGGATTATATTACATTGAAATAGTAAGGGTTATCACTAATTGAGCACTTTCAATGTGAAGAACAATGTACCAAGTGTTTTATATAAATTACATTATTTCATTTTCACAACAATGACCAAGTGTTGACATTTTTCTAGCTTCATACAAAAATGTGATGGTTTGATTTTGTGTGTCAACTTGGTGCTCAGATATTTGATGAACTTTGTTCTTGCTATCTATACGAAGGTGACTTTCTGTTTACTATTTATGTTTAAGTACAATTTTAAAAAAACAAAAGCAAACGCTTTCTTTGACATGCTAAAAAATCTAACCCAAGACCTTCTATACCCCCTAGTCAGACATTTACACATAAATGGAGAAACTTTGAATAAAGGAAGTTATTCTCCATGTTATTCCCAATCAGTTGATAATACTAGTAGATCAAAGACTGATCTCTCCTGAGAAAGCAGAAATTTTGCTGGTACACTCCCTAGAACTCTGCGATTTTTTCCTGGCACTCTAGCTTGCCAACATATCCTGCAGATTTTGGACTTGTACCATCACAATTACGTGAGCCTATTCTTTAAAATTAATCTTTCTCTGTACATATGTAAATAACCTGCTGCTTTCCTTTCTCTGGAAACACTGATTCATAGGAAAACTGAAACTTAAATGGATAAATTGTTGGCACAAAGTTACACAGTTGGTCAGTGGCAAAACCAGAAACTCTGATTCCAATATCTTTTCTCCCTTTCATTTCTCTCAGGCAGTCCAGCAACAGTCCCATTAATTCAATCTTCAATCCTCCTCTACGTAACTCCACTGACTATGCTAAGGCCCCTCAATTGAGCTCCCCATCTCCACTGTCATTCTCTTCAATCCATTCTTGATAAAGCTTGCAAAAGTCATACTGTCAAATAACAAGGAAGGTCCCTCAAACGTTTTCTATTGTATTTAGTATAGATAGCACTTGCCATGTGCCAAGTACTATAATGAAAACTGTGAACAAGTTAGTTTATGTAATACAATGACACCATGGACAGTACCATTATTAGTGCCACTTTACAGAGGGATTAACTGAGGCAAAGAAAGATTAGGTAACATGCTAAAGGTAATATAGCCAAAAAGTGATGGAAGTTAGTACTTGAACCAAGACAGAGTAGTTCTAGAGCCCATGCTAGCAGACACTTAACAGCATTACCTTTTAGTTTAGCCAGTGGACATATTTTCTGAGATTACAAGGTTCTGTGTGAGATGATTCTTGTTTAACTCTTGTCTCTCTTGTCAAGTAGCTCACTTTCCTCTCTCCCTGTGTTTCAGTCACACTGGCCTTCTTTCTAACCTCTAAGCATGTCAAGTTGTTTCCATATGATGGCTTTTGCATGTGCTATTCTAGTTCTTTCTTCTCTACTCAGCAACCTTACTGTCTCTTCCTATATTTATTTTTCTTTAATCCAAATGTGTCAGAATTTTTACCCAAAATCCTACACAGCTGGCTCAACTTAAATGTCACTTCCCTAATATGCCAGGCAGGCCCTTTGACAGGATATCACTTTATGACAATGGACCCTCTTACAGATGGCTAGGTGCATTTTTCTTCCCCAATGTCTGATTTCCAAAAATAGCGACTTAATCACTAACTAGTCATGAAACAAACACAAATATGCACAAAACAAAAACACAAAGATCAAAAAATTTTCAAAGAAATGAGAGCCTTTTTTTTCTTTTTGAGACAGGTTCTCACTGTGCAGTTCAGCCTGGCCTTGGGCTCACTTTGTAGTCCAGGCTGGTCTCAAACTTGCAAACAATTCTCCTGCCTCAGCCTCCCAAGTGCTGGGATTATAGGAATGTGCCATCACACCTGGCTTAAAGCAATGAGAGTCTAAGAAGCATTCTCATCATCACATGGGGCCATTTGAGGGCCTTTGCTAGGCATTTCTTGAGCAGAAGATCCAGAAATCGTTGATCTGGATCAAGAAAGATTGTTTCTTGTGAATGAAATTCATGTTGGATTTCTCACCTTTCAAAGGAAATGGCTATCAGGTCTGGTCTTCTGATCTCTGAATCTGAGAGTGGGAAAGGTCTTACCCCTCCTTCCTAGGCCTCTTTGGCCTGTCAGAAAAAAATAACTGCTCCCCATGTAGGTTTAGACCAGTGCAGTTTACACAATCCTTTCTCATCTATGTCTGTTTATGTAATTCTCACAGGAGACTTGGAAAACAAGTGGGGCTATGTGATAGGTGTAACATAGCAAGGTGACTGGTTCACAGGATGCTTATATATTTAGTAAAACATTATGGTTTTGTCTATCTGGCTGTGATTAGCATTTGAATCTATCAATGGTGTACAATAGACTGCCATTCATAATGTGAGTGGGCCTCATTCAATCATTTAGACCTGAATCCAACAAAGACAGTAACCTCCTGCCTACTTGACTGCTGAACTAGTACACTGATCTTTTACCGCCTTATATTCTTTTCCTTTTTTTTTTATTTTTGCTGCACACACAATTATACTTATCATGGGGGATGTTGTATCTGTATATGACATATCTCAATTTTTTTTCTCATCTCCTTCTTCTCCCATCCTTCCCTGTTCCCTCCAACCCTTGTTTCCATTCTTATTTGCAAAAGGTCTATTTCAATTTTTTTTCTTCAATTCTTTTTCACCTCTTTTGCTCCCTCTTGCCATCTCTTGTTCCCCTTTTTATACCTCTAAAAACTAAAAATAGAAATGTCATTTGAGCTAGCTGTTCCCCTTCTAGAAATCATCCTAAAGAGTTAAATTGATCATATTACAGTAATACATGCATAGAATGTTTATGGCAACACAACTTATAATAGCTATATCTTGCAAACAGCCTACATGTACATCAAAAGATAAATGGAGAAAGAAAAAAAAAATGTATTTATAACCAATGGAGTAGTATTCTGCCATAAAGAAGGAGAAACATATGGGACTTGTAGGAAAACGGATTCACCTCGAGACCATAATGTTAAATGAAATAAGTCAGACATGCAATTGTAAAAAATCTCATGATTCTTCCTATTATGAGAGGCACAAAACACAAGTCAGGAGCAAAATAAGAGATAGAAAATAAGACAGGTAGGGAAATCTTTTGCAAATGGCCTTCAGACTTGATTAAAACATCGATTTTTTCTAGGTCTCAATCCTGCTAGATTTCAAACTGGAATTGATACAATAGGATTTTCTGGTTTTCAAGTCTTCAGAACTGGACTGGACATAAACATTGGTTCGATTGGGTTTTTTGTGCAGACATCATATTTTAAAGATTTTTTCAGCCTCCATAATCATAAGAGGTATCAATTTGTTATCTATCCATTCATCCATCCATTCATATTTGTCATTTCCCTAAGAAACCATTATTAATATAGATAAAGATGTTGAATTTCAGAGATGTTCAGTGATTTAGTCAAGGAAACACCTACACCTGGTGGTAAAGAAGGAAGCAAACCCATGTTAATATTTGTTGTAAATTTTCTGTAAAATTTCCAAAATAGACATTGGTTTGAAGTAGAGCATCTAAGATCTTCTACTTCAAAATCTGTGCAACTTGCCTCCAGCTGTCACATGATATCTCCTTCCTTCTCCCATGTCTCCACCTGTGTCACCAAGGGAATCCACTGGCACTCAAATGGCCTAATTTCACTGTCCTTCATACCAGTTAAAGCTTCTAAACTTGACATTCAAATCTCTTGTTGATCTGGCCTCCGTGCATCTTGCAGGAATTACTACTTTGAGCTACTACCAGAAAAACCACAAAAATTTTCTAAGAATATTGTTTCTTTCTTACCTCTGTTCTTTATGTCTTATAGTCTGCTTGGAGCATCCAACATGCCTAATCTCCACCCCATACCAACTCTGTTATTGAAAGATTTAAAATATAGTTTAAATACCGTCTCCTTTTGGAAGTCCTGAACAATCCTCTGAAACTTTACCTCCTTATGCTTTTGTTCTCCTGTCATATACTATCTTCTTGGGATCCCCTATAACACTTAGCCCAGGTTGGTTTTATTTCTTCCCTACTCAATCAAAAGATTTCTGAAGGCATAAACCATATCCTGGTTTGACTTACCCACGCTTCAGTCTAGTACAGTGCCTTGGAAACCACAGCTGTTTGATAAATACTCATTTTCTTTAAATGGCCTGTTAAAATCTACCACAAGTTGTTTGTTGTAGCTAATGATTGGAGACAACCTAATTATTTATAAATAGGAGGTACAAGAGAATCTTATGTAGGAAAAGAGAAATCTCTGTATGTACTAATATAGCATAACTTTTAAGACATATTGTTAATTGAAAAAGAAGTAAAGTCCAAAGTTAGTAGGATATGCCCACAGCTATGAAGTCAAAAAGAATGTGTGTACATAGTTACATTCTTAATAAAGCATTATCTCTTTATGAACAACTAAGGGACTGATGATAGTGACTGACTCTGGAGAAGAGAACTGGATGATGGGACCAGGGAAAGAGGGAGACTTACTAACATTAGCTTGAAAGGACCCTGAAAAATGCACCATGATTAGCCGATTCATAAGAAAATGTGAAAGTAACAACAACAAATATTTATATAGATTTTAATCTGTGCCAGACACTGTTCAAGGTTCTTTATATGTATTCACTCAATTTTTATAACTGTGAAACAGGTATGCATTACTATTATCCCAGTTGTAAAGATAAGGACAATAAGAAGTGAATTGGGATGCCCAAGACTATACGGAGAGATTAGAGAATGTATATGATTGCAGGGAACCTAGGTCTGGGGTCTATGCCCTTAACCACTACACTATGTTACTGGCCGTAAGGCAGAGGGAGAAAAACTAGGAAACTATAACTGCAGTAACACCAGAACCCAAAGTTGCTAAATGACCAATAAATACATTGGACAGATAGATGAATAAGCAGATGGACAGATAGTGGATGTTTATATTAGTGAATGGATGCATGGGTCATGAGGATATGGATAATGGAATGGGGTATGGGTAGGAAGGTGAGTTGCAGGAAAAGTATGGCTTTTGCAATTAGAGAGATCTAGACTTGAAATGAATGCTGCCTTTTCTCTAACATCATAAGATTCATATATCTGTCTTATTTCCTGGCTGCTGTAGAATTCTGGAAAGCAGGAACATTTTGCAATTATTTTACCTGCTATGTGTCTAAAGTCTGGGGAAACACCTGACACATAATAGGCGATCGTGAATATTTGTTGCATGAACTACCAAATGGACAAATATAAACATTAAGACTCATTTGTAAGGGGCTAGTGCAAGTATTGACTAACATTTAATATAGGTGGTATGAAACTGGTATGCTTCCCCTCCCTTGGCCCTACTAAATTTACATAAGAGAAGTTACACTCAGCTGGGAATTCAGAACTATAGATGTGCTTTCCATTTACTAAGAGGCTCTGTGGTCATGGATCAAGTACCTTCCCTTTCTGAACTTCAATATTCAAAGTTTATACAATGAGTAGTATTTGAACATTTTTCTTGGGAGTAGAGAGAATAAAAGTGGGAAAATTCCTTTTCCAAAATCTTAGGCAGTAATTCAACAAACAAAGGTTTTATCCTTTCACACATATCAAGAGGTGAACATACCTGGGCTAGTGTAGTAGTTTAGAAATTTTTAAAAGAATTTTTCTGCTCTCTCATTCCTAGCATTTGACTTCCAATTGAACCCCCCAGAAAACTTCGTAGCATCCACATTTTAGAAGGGAAAAAGAAGAGGATAAGGGCCCCTCCTTTTAAAGAAGTCTTCCCAAAATTTCTGTTATAGCACAATTTGTTCAATTTACAAGTTGATTATTTCATCTTGCCTGTGCAGGAACTGTCACCACCTCATATGTTGTGATTCTTATAAAGATCAGGTAGATTTTTGTTTGTTTGTTTGTTTGTTTTAATCGCTTTTTGTTTAAGCGCTTGCAAGGCAGGCGCTTATGCCGCTAAGCTAAATCCCCAGCCCAATCAGGTAGAATTTGACATGAGATTAGTTCACAGTTCTATATTCATCCCTCACAATGAGAACAGAGAACTCTGACTGCAAGCAGTAAAATAATGCACTATTCTATAGAGAATTTTTAAAAGACTAAAAGTCAAAACGATTTTTATTATCATTATATGCCAGCATTTGTAAATAATTTCAATGATAAAATACTCTCCCTTCCCAAAAACTGTGCTCATCAAAGTTCAAAACAGTTTTTGTGGTTACTGTCAAATTTTGATACACATATGATGTTTTAAATGGGCACTTTTATTACTTGCCCTTTAATCAACATTACATTCTACATGGAAGCTGACTCAAAGGACTCCTAGTTATATACTTAACCTTGGAACACACGATTTAAATATATAAGTTCATTCAGTTATTTCACTATGTAAAAGTGTCAGAGTCATTCAAGTTAGTTCTAAGTATTTTGTATCTACAATTTCCCTGGTACTATATGTTTTAGCATGTAAATAGAGGGTTGAAAGTAAACAGTGTTTATACAGTGTTTATAAAGATAAAAATGATGATTCTGTCTTTCTGTGTTACCGCTGGAGTTTTTATTTATTCTTAAAATAAACAGCAAGACAATTCCAACAGCAAGTTATATATTTTTGTTCTGTGAATGCACATCTTTTTTTTTTTTTGTCTTTTTCGTTTTTATCGGTACCAGGGATCGAACTCATGACTGCCTGCTTGCAAGGCAGGCGCTTTTGCCGCTGAGCTAAATCCCCAGCCCCCAGTCAATGCACATCTTAATTCTTATGTTTTTAATTCAAATTCCTTTAAATATGAATTTATTATTTTTTCATTGTTTAAAATTAAAGAAAAAATCCAGAAAATTAATAATGACTTCATGAGTAATACTAAAAATAATCATCATACAGAAGACAAAGTTAAAAATTATCAATTTCAAGAGTTGGGGATTTAGCTCAGTAGCGTAAGTGCCTGCCTGACAAGTGTGAGGTGGTGTGTTTGACCCCTGGTACAAAAAAAATTTATCAACTCCAGATTTTGTGTATGGTAGGTATATAATATCTACAAAGTATTCATGATATAATTAATCCTCTCAGAATCAGGAAAGCAAGGGGGTTAGGGAGGTGGCTCAATAGTGGAGTTCTTGCCTTGGATACACAAGGACCCCTGGGTTTACTTCCCAGCACCACAAAAAAAAAAAAAAAAAAAAAAAAAATCAAAGAAGTAGGAAACTAATTTATTGATAATCTACATGGAACCACTCCTCAGTCTAATTAGTGGCTAAGACTACAAATCAGATCATTAACTCACTGTGTTTAAATGTCCTTCAAGTATTTGTTTCTAGCTCCACTCTCAGCTATCTGAGGAACCAAAGGTATTATCAGAAAGAAAAAAGACATCAAGCCTCTACAAACAATGCAAGGTACAGTCCTTTCATCATATAGATCATCTCCACATTATCACCAAGATCTGAACCACCATTACACCTAGACTGTTTTAACAGACTTTTCTCAGCTCTTGTCCTTGTGCTAGTATAATCTATTTCTCTGATAAAATTCCAAACATATCATGTGCCCTCATCTATTCAAAATCTTCCAAAGGCTCCCTACCGCAGTCACATTAATTGCCCTAAAAAATTGGTCTATTTTCTCTCTGATTTTAACTTTCTTTCACTAATTCTTCATCCTCAGAACATCGTTCCCTAAAGCAATTGTGTTCTTTCTGCATGACCATTTTACCTAGAAGCCTCTTATTCTGAACATACCCATGGAGCTTATCCCTTCATTTTCTTCACACCTCTATGAAAATGTCCTTTGACACTTTTCTGTTTAATACATCATCCTATTCCTTATCTCTTTTTGTTGTCTCACTAGTATTTTTTCCTTGGTGCTTAGCACATTTTGGCATATTGTATACTTATTTGTGTGATTGTTTAGTGTTTCTCCATATCTTAGGATGAAAGTTTCCCAAGAATAAGGATGCTTCAGTGTTGCCTTTCTCCATCTTTTCTCCATCTACATCCTTGCCAATTCATACTGGATGCTCAATATATTTTTAGATAATTAATCATCTCAAAGTACCTATAAGATAACTTTTTCCCATTTTATGGATGAGAATACCAACGGCGAAAGAGATTTGACAACTGGCATAGATTTCAGAAGTAAAAAGTATAAAAGCCAATCCTGAATCTTAGACTTGTGACTCTCAGAAGAGTGTTCTTTTCTCTCTATGCACAGTCCAATGCAAACTAGCACTGCAGGTAAATGTTATAAACAAATATCCTGAACAGTTTATCATTCAATATGAACTCAGTTTAATGTCCCCTATCTACCAACTCATAGTGTAACATCCTCTATCAAGAGAGATTTTATTCTGTAAATTTTTGAACACTGTTTTATATTCAGTGACTGTGAGTTACATGCTACACTTGAAATAAATTACAATAGTCAATTGTTCGTAAAGGAAATTCATTATTAGAATAAAAAGCTCACTGTGTATTTTGGGTGCTTTGCAAATGAAAGAACAAAGAAAGAAGACCTCTTGACTAGCCACATTATAAAAAGGTGGCAAGATATACTTTCCTTATTTTTTCCTAATAATTCATTAGTTAAATTTTGTGTAAAACTTATATCAAGGAATCCTAGAAACTCAGGCCTGAAAGGAACTGTGGTGATCATTAATAGGTCATTTAAAGGTATTTAGATATCTGAAGCCCAGGACAGTCTCACTAAACATTTAATATTTGGACCAAGACCTGAGGTTTCCTGCCTAGCAAGCTAAAACAATTTCTTACTCCTATCTTTTGAATTCTGGAAAATGTTAACTAATGTCTTCATCATATAATATTTAATACTTTGATTCTTAAAAAATATAACAAAGTTGGACATGGCAGTGTATGCCTATAGTTATAGTGCTCTAAGAAGCTGAGAGTTCTCCTCAGCTTGCATAAATTAGTGACTTAGTGAGACCCTGCATCAAAATAAAAGCATAAAAAAGTGTTAGAGATGTAACTCAATAGAAAGACCCTGGATTCAATTCTTAATATTACCAAAAAGTTATGTTTTCCCCTTCAGTTAATCTTTAATTTTTTAGTCTTCACAAGATATCTGCTACTCTATCACTCTCACGTACACAACTAGCAAAACTTCAAATTTCTCCATTAATTTAATATACTATCAGTGAGTGATTGGAGGGGCCTTGATGTACTACAATATATGTGGAAGAGGTGGAAAGTCTCATCCACACTCGTCTACCAGAAATGTTATAAGATTTTCAGACAAGTTTTATGATATTGGAAGGTCTTTTCTTAAGATTCTGACTACTTTGTGCATTTCTGTCTCTTTCAGAAACATTTGAACAGTTCATTCTGTAGAGTAGTAGCGAAGGATAGAACAAGATTTCAGACAGGTGCTAGATTCAAATTTGGCCTCGAGTGTTTATAGCCTTGGTCAAGTCTTTCCCACTCTCTGGGTGTTAGTTTTCCTGGTTGGACCACAAGGACTCTGATATTTTTACTTGCTCTAACCTTTTTCTGAGTCTACAAACTCTTCATGTAGCTTTAACAGTACTCCAGGGAAGTCTGGGAAGAAGGTTCTCTTGATGCCTTTGTATTAATACACGTAAAGTTGATGCTTTTAAGAATCTCTGAAACAGAGACCCTGAGATAAAGCTTGAGGAAGTGAAAGCGCAGTTTCTGTTAACAGAGTCTTATACCATAATCCCTCTTCCCTTCTAGAATAGGTGTAAAAAGGAGTTAAATATCAAATTTTACCCAATCACTTCAGGCTACTTTGTGTTAGCTACAGGTTATGGGTGACAATGCAAAAGTAGGAGCTGTCATTGCAATCACCTAAACAACCAACTCAACTGTCCTCCAACACATTCTTGTTCATATCTGCTGAGGACAAAGTTATTGTGGCCTCTCACTCCCCAGAGGATCTGATCAGGTTTCAATCAGTGAAGCAGCAAGATGCAGACACCACTTCCTTTCTGCAAAGGGAAGTCATTCCAAGGTCTTCAGGTAGAAAAAAAGAGTACCATGGCATAAAATAGGAGGACATTAAACACATGCAGGCACTCAGGGGGCAGGGTGGCTCTGCTAGCAGCACGTGGCCTAAAATGGGGGTTTATGCAGGTGTCACAAAGCTCCAAGTATGGACAGGGTGACCCCAGCCCTAGGAAGGAAGGATTGCAGGGCTCTTCCAGGCAGCTTCCCCTAGAAGCGCTTTCTGGTTCTTACACAGCATCAGGGGTACACGGAGCCTAGTTCCGGAGATGGGTTGGGTGCAGCTCCCCCAAAGGCCCTCTCCACAACCCAGGCTTTTTTACTGCTCCCTTGGACCCTTACCAGCTTGTCTGCCTCCCTTGAGATTCTCTGGTCTCAGAGAGTCCTTCTGCCAGCCCCCTTGCCTCTGTGACCTCTCAGGTGACTCCCCAGCTGTTCCAGGACGCCTTCTCAAGGTACCATCATCCTCATTTCACCCGAATGTCAGAGGACAGCAGAGATGCGGAGGGGGATGGGAGGAGGCTATCCTAGGTCCGCGGGCCTGCGGGAGCTCTTAAAATGGCCACAGTAAGCTCACTGGCATTTCAGGGATGGCAGCAAGAGCGGTGGACTGAGGTAAGGGGGGGTGGGTCGCTGCTGTGTGGAGGCTGGTTGGAAGAACCGGAGGTGGGTCTGGGGACTAAGACTCAAGCAGAGGAGGCCAGGGCTAAGTGCACTTACCATTCCTGATCCGCCCCTAATCCACTGCATGGTGCCCTGGAAGTCCGGCTTCTCTGAGGCCCGATTCCTGGCGCAGATTGTCGCGGGCTGGCTAGGAAGTCTGGGCTGGAGGGAGAGAGAGCCCCAGCGCCCCCTCCGCCTCCCTTCCTCCACAGCCCCACAGCCCAATTCCCTCCGCCCCGACCTTGCCTTCAGTCAGGTTGTTTCATGTCCGCAGACAAGCTCTGCTTCTCCTCCCTGCTGTTGGGGGTGGGGGGCTGCTTGGCAGAGAGAACCACGCGGTCAGGAGAGCGGGGAGGGGGGAGGACACCCGCTGAACTGCCTTTGTCCCCTATCAAGACTTGAGAACTAGAGGTAGGGTGCGGCCAAGAATTGCAGTGCAGGTTCTTCAACAGGGAGAAGGTGGCAGCCACCTCTGCCTGTCTTCCTCTGCGCTGGTGTTAGAGCCTGTTTATTTGCGAGTCCTCCCATTTGTGTTGAATCAGAGGAAAGTCCTCTTCAAAGTTACAAAAGATGTGAGCCAGTCTCTGAATAAGATCCAATCTCAGTGACACCATTACAGTATTCTAATGCTTTCTTCCCTCAAGTTCTCCCTCTGCGTACTCCCCTGGGGTCTTCCCTACTAGAGTGTGCGCTCTTTGTTTTCGTTTTTTAAAAAGCTGTATTATTTTCACTTAGAACAATCCTGTTGACACAGGCATTAATATCCCACTGTACAGATAAACAAATGGAGATCTGTAAGAAGGAAGGGATGTGTCTAAGGTCAAATGAAAAAGATGAACCTTTGACTTTATTCTCTGCTGCTTTCCAAACACCTGTCCGCCTTCTTTGTCTCTCTCTCCTCTCCTCACCACTCCAGGATTCTCTGTCATCAGGGACAGGAAAAGTGGTTTGATAATCAGTGAATTTTCCATTTGCTTATTTAGCTGACAATGAGCCAAATATACAGTAAAGCAGGAAAAGGGAGAAACAGCCCAACTCTTAATGATGCCCTCATCTCTAGGCAACACAAGCCAGGATGGCCCATTTACATATGCTGAAAGTTGAAGTTGTCAGTCACATTCATACCATTATTCTGCATAATGCTAACAATAGCTAATTGTACTGTGAGGTGAACATAACAAAGTGTTATTGAACCCCTGTTGAAAATACAAGCATTGCATCCCAAGAGGTTGAAGACATGATATTCAAAGTAGCATAATAAAATAAGAATCCAAACCTCCTGACTTAGTCAATAGGGGAATTACAAAAGCAAGTGGCAACAACAGTAAGAAGAAATTAAAGTATGATATCAGAAATAAATTCCTGGAGATCACTGACATGAAACCATCACTGGCATGGTTTGCATACATCCCTATTGTCCCCTACTTCTTAGCAACCCTTCCCCACTTCATGGGAGCTGTTATTTTGAGTAGACAGAGCTGGCCAAAGATTAACGTTCTGTTAAGTTCTCAGCCATGGGAGGTGACGGTGAATGGCCTTTTATTGTGGGATTCTTGAATCAAATGATAAATTGGCCTGGGTGATCTTTCAACTTCCTCCCAAGGCTGATAGTCTAGGCATTGGTGATTCTACAAAGTATCTTCACTTTTGCATCTCTGAGCCTTAGTTCACTGTAAATATTTTGGATGCACCTTTCCTGTTAAACAACCCATTCAAACTTCCATGACTCTTTAAATTGTGGCACTAGTGAAATCACCTTTAGGAAAATGTCTAGAAATACCTTAGGCCCTGATTTTATCATTTTTCATCTAACTTAGTGTACTCACATTTAAATCCCTCATTTGAATAGGTTCTTTTTATTTCCTGGTTATTAAAGGCTTAATTATTGCCCCTCTCCCCTTCATATGTTAAACTTCTAACCCCTGGTACATTAACATCTTACTGTTGAGATAATATAGTCACATGGAATGGAAGAAACTAACAAAACCACAAAATTAGTGGCTGTACATGAGTAAAAACTCAAACCCTTTTTTCGAGATAGTGAATATAGTACAGTAGCAAAAGCGGTTAAAATTAAAAGTACAAACTGCTCTAATTCTAGTTTTAGTAACCCAAGGCTAAAATCTACATTATAATCTGTGTTGTTCTAATATACTAACATTTTCTGTGTTTCAGTTTTTGTATTTTTTTCCAAGACAAGGTCTCACTATGTAGTTCATACTGGCCTTGAACTCACTATGTATCCTAGGCTGGCCTCGAACTCACTGTGACCTTTCTGCCTCAGCCTCTCTAGTGCTGGAATTACAGGTGTGCACCACCATACCTGGCCAACAAACCAATATTTTATGTGTATATATTACTACCTATACTTACTCATAAATTCATTAAACATGTGTGCCTATTATGTGCCAAACTGTGTTAAGACCTGATATTATAGCAGTAAACATGATGGACACAGTTTATGTCCTCATTTGTGTTAAACAAATAAGTAAATAATGTAAATAAATATTTTAATACAGATGTTGATAAGTGCCATGAAAGAAAGTGAAAGGACAGAGAGTAATTCTGTGGGAGGAAAAAGAAAGGATAGATAAGGAAAGAGAGGATAGATAAGAGAGGAAAGTTTGCCAAAAAGATGGCATTTACTTATTTTTTTAAATTGTATTTGTAAATACGGTAAAACTAAACATAACAAAACAGAACAAAGCAGATCAGAAGAAAACAATGTAAGAGACACAGATTTTAAAGCAAGACAGCAGGAAATCATCACTGTCTATCAGATTGTCTCTTGCTCTCTTCTAAATAGTTGTTCATATCTTCACACATAATGAATTCATACAAAACAGAATAGTATAAAACTGATCAGAACAGGATGATGAAGGCATTTTAGGCCTTCAAAACCAGACAATAGAAAAATCAAGATAAATAGATTCACTGGTGGAGAGGAGCTAGAAGCTGTTGTGATCCAGAGGAGAGATGATGGTGAATTGGACTGGGATAACAATGAAGATGATGGACAAAAGTTCAAAAAACTTGAGGTACATTTTAGAGATAGAAACAAATGGATATGAGATGTGAGAATATGACCAAAAGAATCATAGATAACCCCAAATTTTTGGTATCAGGATTTTTTAAAACTCCTCAGATGATTCTAATATGATACTAAGGTTGAAAGCCACTGTCTTGAAGACATTGAAAAAGGAAATACAACAGGGACATATAGTAGAGTTTGCAAGAAGTATAAAGTGCCTAATTGAGGCTTTTAGTACAGCAAAATAAATCAGCCCATCTTTAGGTCTTCTCATCAGTCCATTTTGCTGTTCACTCATGCATATGGAGAAGATAGCATGTTGAGTGGAATCTTGGAGGTATTTATCAAGTAAATATTGTAGGGAAAGAAGTGGACAATAGAAGTGCATGCATTTGCAAGGGGAGATGATAAGAGTAGGCCAGGAAATTCAACCCTACAAAAGGGAAATGAGTACATAAATAGGAGTGCTGAGTAATGGTGTAGAGCCACTAAACTATGAGGTCAATGGATTAAAGATCTTGATGACATGGAAAAGTATTGAAGAGGTGTCAAAGTGAACTAGAAGAACAAGATACAGTGAATAAAGAGGAAATATTTGAATTAGAAATACCAGAAATTAACTCAGTCATTTGCTAGTTATGACAAGACGTTGGATTTTACCACAGGAGTTTTCAGGTTGCATGCAGTGAAGAAAAAGGTTTATGAAGGTAAGATCAGAGTTGAAGAGGCCATCTACAAGAATGCTGATTTCAAGCAGATATTAGAAAGAATGAACATAAATGATAAAGGAGGAGGTACAGTCTTCAATGAATGAAGAATAATGTCTATTGGACAGTCTGTCAACCAACCATTATGTATATCAAGAGGCTACTGTGTTCCAGTTTCATCGTAAAGGCTGGGATACAACAACAAACAGAAAAGACTGCCTCTGTCCTCAAGACAGGAGCTTATATTCTAAAGGATTAATTTAGACACTGAATCCAAAAGCCAAAAATAAGTTAACAGTAGATATCAAATAATTGTTATGAAATAGCTAAGCAACATGCTATAATGGACAGTAACCAGGGCAGAGAGAAATTGCTTTACTTAGGTAACCAAAAAAGTCCTCTCTGAGAAGGTAACATCTAACTCGATACTTGAATGGTAAAAAACCAGTCAGGTTGTGGTACAGAAAGATCATTTCAAACAAAAATGCACAACAAAGGTAAAGGTCCAGGAATGGAAATGAGATTGACATGTAGCAGAGATAGAAAAAAGCCAACATGGAAGAAAAAGAAGTGGAGTACAGTAAAATATATGTTAGTGGTAAAAGATGGTGTCAGAGAATCAGGCTAAGTCAGAAAGTCAGAATGTGAAGCAAAAAGAAGAGATGATAGGTAGCAGAGACAAATAATGTGTTTCGAAGGAGTCAGGGTGGAAAGGAAAGAAATTAGAAATTAGAAATTAGAAACATTCGATATTACCCCAGAAATCTAAAAAGGGAAAAAATGTATAAAGGTACACATTTTAATGTTGGACATTGAGAAGAAAAGTTCAACTAAATGGATTCTCGAAGTCATCTAACCTCTTGCTAGTAGTCAAAGTGTGAGCCTCAGAACATGACTGTCCATAATTCAGGATCTTATTAGAAACACAGGATCCCATAAAAACCAAGAATTATTAAAGACACACCATCAAGATTTTCACAAGGCCCCCAGTAATTTACATGTGTTAAATTGTAAACAGCTCAGCTCTAGACAAAACTCCTGCCACTGTGTTGGAGCTGCTAAGGTAGCTTTGTCCAAAAATAAATAGGAAACCTTTTCATCTATATTTGGGAGCACGACCAGCAGAAAGGCTGAGGACAACCTCAGCCTTTGAATAAGAAAGTTTATTGCACATATGGGCTCTTCTTTCCTCTGTTGGAACATTAACTAGTCAGGCATTCTCCTGGTAACATAATTCCTCCTTCGCAAGTTTCCCAAGTAGCAATTTGACATTGAAGACGAATTTATTCTCCCCAACTTTCTCAAGCAACTCAGGCAAGAGAAAACCAGACAACTCCAGAGGCACTTGAAGCAAGCTCATGGAGCAGCATCAAGCAGCTAGGGAAGAGCAGGAAGGCAGTAGTCATATTTGTTTTCCTTCAGGCCACAGGAGTTAGAGTCTAAAGACAAGATAAGATGCTGCTCATCAAGCTGCTTCAGACATCACCGTCCTGGAATGGAGGAAATCTCAGCTCAGCCGTTTCCCTTAAACCTCTCCAGCTTTATCACAGGGTCTTCCTAGATAAAACACTTGCTCTTTCAATAGGTATGAGCCCATTACTCAAGCATTTTCTCTAAAATCACCGAGAAGTTTCTACTCTTGTACAAATGAAATAACTTTACCTTTTCTTAGCACCCACTCCTTTCTTATTCTCTTTCTTCAATACCATATACTAATGCTTGGTTTTCTGTCCAATAAGGACTTTGCTCTCCATCCCACTATTCAGTTTCAAGAAAAAGAGTGGAGCTGAAATAACAAAGAAGAATTTCACTTAGGTGAGCATATTTAACCTCCATCAAGTTGGGTGGATTTAGGACTTGCAAAGCCCACAAACATGTACCTGGTCAAAGATTCCAAGTCAAGCTCTTAAGTTAATTTCCATCTTTTTAAGTCACATCACAGAAAGCACCCAAACAGAATCTGGAAGATTACCTGCAAGAAATATAGAATGAATTCTTCACTGATGGAAGGCTATTTTAGAAAATCACACAAAGAAGGCAGTGAGTCAATTTGAGAAGAGCCCTGGAATAGAAGTCAGGTAACTGTTAAGTTTCTGTGTAACATAATCTACTCAGTCACTTCATCTGTCAAATGGTGTGCATGTAGTCTCTCAGTGCTTTTGTGGTGGGGGTGTCTGTGCTGGGGATTGAACTCATGACCTCATGCTTGCCAGGTAGGCACTTATGCCACTAAGTTAAATCTCCGGCCCTCTCAGTGCTTTTTGACCTGCACTTTTGTACAGTGTAGGAAATACCCCACAGAGGCTACATCTTCCATCTTCTCCTAAGAGACAGGTGGGAGGGTAAGTAGGAGGAGCTCTGGACCCACTTTAACCATAGTGGTTCTCCTTTAACAGTGTTGCAATTAAGCTTCCAGATAAGATTGTGATTGAACAAATAGTCTCTGCTAATAAAAAAAAAAAAATCACCCAGACTACATCAGAAAATATAAACAAAATATCTGGGCAACAACTCCAACTTATTTGCCCACCACAGTGTTTTAAACATTTGTTGGGGATTAAACTATGATATGTTATATTAAAATCTGCACTTCCAGCTTCTCGTGAAACATTGGAAGTTCTGGTAGTCCTGGTCTGACATATCTACTTTACAAGAAATCAGCCAAAGCTGAGTGACAGCTCCTCCTTTAGAGCCAGAATCCCTGTCTACTGTTCTTTGACAGTTCCTGAATGATGATCTCTGCGCTCAAGGACTCTTTGACTTTCAGCTTCTTTATCCTTCCACATTTCTAGGAAAATGGGTTTCTATAGGAATGTCTGTGACTATACTTTAAAAATGTGGTCTCTCCAGAGCAGTACTTCATAAACATTAATGTTCATGATATTCTTGTTAAAATGAAGATTCTGACTTGGGATGAGGCTTGAGTTCTGTATTTGTAATAGTTGCCTAAGTGCATTTTATGCTGCAATCCACTTTGATACATTTATAGAAATAAGTGACCAGTAGAAAGAGCAAAGAAGTGAGGAATCAAGAGCCATGACCTCTGACCCCAGATTTCCCTGACCTTCACTGCACACAGAAAATTGCTAAACTTTCTACTAAGTGACATACTAAGTCCTTTTCCAGGGAGATGTTGAGGAGACAAGAAGAGAATCTTGTGGTCAGAAGAGTCTTGAACAGAAATAGTACAATATAAAGAAAGTCAGAATGGCATCTGTTTATTTACAGGTAAAGATTTTTCAAGTTATCGACCACCCTTTCTGATGGAATGGCTTGGATCACCTCTTTGTTTTCAGATGCTGATTCCCATTCTCAAATGGAGCTTGTTTTGCTGGATAAGAACTGAGAGAGTCAAGGGAGAGAAGGGAGAAGAGATGGAAGTAAGTGGAAAAAGAGAATAAAGAAAAAGGAAATGGAGGTGAGAGAGGAAGAGGAGAATGAATGATAAAATGGTAGGGAAAAAAGGAGGATATGAAGATGGCTGAGGAGGAAAGAGATGAAAGAAAAAGAAAGAAAGAAAGAAAGAAAGGAAGGAAGGAAGGAAGGGAGGAAGAAAGAAAGAAAGAAAGAAAGAAAGAAAGAAAGAAAGAAAGAAAGAAAGAAAGAAAGAAAGATTAAGTAAAGGAAGAAGATGAAGAAGAGGTGAACTCAAGAGATCAAGGCTGAGACTTTTCCTAAAAGTTCCTTTTGTTGCTCAGCTCCAAGATTTTTAATTTGCCCCTTTTCACTGTAAGACATTCTTATAGCAGGATTCTAAGATCCCTTTCTGAATCTAAAATTGTATGGTCTGACTCCATCTGGCCTGCCTGTGATTAACTGTCTTCTCTCCCTCATCTGTCACAGAGCAGAAGCCACTCATCCACACACATATTCCCTTATTTCAGTATGTTGTGGAAACCCTCAAGTGGGTAGTAAATTGGGAAAGAAGACATCAGGACTGAAGTGTAAATTGAGAATATGGAAAGAATACAGATAATTAGTTGCCAATTCCTGTTGCTTCTCCTGTGGCACTTCTTCTGTGTATCTTCTCTACAAGCATAACCTAGATCACCCCCTTGCTTTTATCTCTCCTGGACCATCATCACATCAGCCTCCTGAATGACTCCATGTCTTGATTATTGCATCCCCCGAATCCATTCTTTCACTTCTATCAGAGATATATTCCTAAGGCACTGTTTAATCCAGATTGTCTATGATCAAACACTTTAGTGATTCTTCATTGCCTTTAAGTTGAGGTACCAAATTCTTATGTTCAGGATTCTAGCAACTACAACCAATGTAAACATTATATGCCATGACATAAGCTAAAATAGATAATATCAGCAATTATTGAAAAAGTCGTAGGGGAAACCCACCAAAAGAGGGGGAGGTGAGGGGAAAGAGTTTTTTTTTAAAGCTCTAATATGTACATTAAATCACTCTCCAAGATGATTGTAAACTGCATAAATTGTAAACATGTACTAATTAAATAAAATTTAAAATAAAAATATTAACAAGTATCCACAACCTAGTCCTAAGTCCTTTTCTATCTAACCTTTTGTCTCCTCACACAATCACATTTTCTAGACCATGTGCTTTAAAATATCCTCTTAGAATTTCTTTTTCATTATTTCTAGTTGCCTACATTCTGAGGTGAGAAAAAAAATCAACCAGGGTCCAAATTTCACCACTGTGAGGCTTGCTAGAAGTTCTTTCATCTCTTTCCCAGACATTTTTTGACATTTGGCATTCCACAATTAAAGTGTCATGCTTTATGGCTAGAGAAATTTTGAAGGTCTCTGAAAAATGTAAATAGTTTTCATCAGAGGCATAGACTCAAAAGCAAAATGATGTTCCTGAATTTTTACTGAACAGAACATGATGAAATTGACTGATTAGAGTGGTATAACCAATTAAGTACATCTAGATCATCATTGAATTATTTGATGGAAAAAAGATATCAAATTATGAAATAAGTATTTCATGAAAAGTTTGTTTTAATTTTATGTAAGTTTTGATACATTTTAACATGGGTCTCGGTCAGAACAATTTGAAATATGCTATTCTAACAGCAAGATAGATAATTTGGTTTAAAATTTATCAGTACATATTTTCAATACATAATTATTACACTTATTTTGTCCATGTACACAACACGTCTTAATTCTTTATTCTACTTACCCTAACATCCCTCCATTATCCCTCCAACTCTTACTACCCTTCCGATTTACAAACACTATTTCCATTTTCTTTCTTTCTTTTTCTTTATTTTTTTTATTGGTACCAGGGACCGAACTCACGACCACATGCTTGCAAGGCAGGCATTCATGCAGCTGAGCTAAATCCTCAGTACCCTATTTCCATTTTCTTAAATCCTTTCTTTTTAAATCTTTTCCTTTAATTCCCTTTCCCCTTCCTCCATCTCTTGTTCTCCATCTCATTTGAGAAAAATATTCCTGCTTCCTAATATGTATATTTTATTTATATTTTAAACTAGTTTTGTTACTTCTTTGGATCTCAGTTTCCTCATCTGAATAATAATACTAATAATAAATAAAACAGTTTGCAATGAAGAGTAAGCAAGCTCTTACTTGGTAAAGAGCTTTTGAATAACACCTAGTAAATATTAGCTCTGATAGTGATTAGTTATGGGGTAAAGGCAGGAGTGGATTGGTGAGCCCTTAATGATGGTGAAGAACCTTGGCAAAATTGATGCAGTCCTTAGATTCTAGGTGAAAAGAATATCCAGCAAGGCCTTAAGGTTGAAGTGTGTTCAGTGACTCTAAAGGAAAGTGGGGAAGCTGGTGTGGTCAGAGTGTATTTAGCAATGGAGACTGCAATAGGAAATAAGGTCAAAGATGTAGTGAAAATCTAATTGTACAGGATCTTAGAGAGCATTGCGTGAAATTGGCTTTTGCTCTTAGTGAGATGAGATTTAGCTAAAGCATATTCAGCAGAAGAGTGACATACGATATGATCTGATTTTAGTTTTAATACATTCATTCTGGTGACTGTATAGAGAATTAACTACAAGTTAAGGGAGAAGGAAACAAAGTATTGAGGGCACAGGATAAGGTACTATTCCTAGTGCAAGTTCATGATGGTTCAGAAAAGGATGATAACATCGGAAGTGATGAGAAGCAACTGATTCTCAAAGTGTTTCAAAGATGAAACCAACAGAATTTCCTGAAAAACTGAATGTGGCGTGTGAGAGAAAATGAATCATTAAGGATTTCATACTGAGCATCTGGAAGGAGACACCTGGAAATTGCTTTTAACTGAGTTAAAGATCAATGAAAAGCAGTTCTTAGTTTTTAGCTCAGTGGTTCAGTTTAGGCCACAGTAAATTTGAAATGTCTCCTAGTTATTCAAAAGATATATTAAATAGACAGTCAGACATATGTTTTGAAATAGATCAAGCTGAATAATTTGGGAGTCATTAATGTACAAATGTTGCTTAAAGGCATTATGCTAGATGTGATCACCAAATAAGGAAACACAACTGGAAAAGAAGTCCAATAACTGAGCTCTGGAGTCTTCCAATATTTGGAAGTTGAGGAGATAAGTAGAAAATAGTACCATGTGGAAGGAAACAGTAAGATATGAGTAAAACTACTAGAGTATGGTGTCTTGGAAGCCAAGGAAGGAATAAGAGTTTCAAAGAGGGAAAAGTAGCCAACTTTGTCAAGTGCTACTGAGAAGGAGTGTTAGTTACATTTTTCTAATGGCTGTGACAAAATGCCGGATGCTCAAAATGAAGGAAGGAAATGTTTATTTGACTCAAAGTTTGTGGAGGTTTCAGTTCATAATCAACTGGCTCCAGGGCAGGGTGGCATGACTGAAGGGCAACCATTTGTGGTGGCAGAAGAGAGCAAAAGTAACAAGACCAAAGGGGGTGGGGGCAAGCATTTTTCCTCCCTTTTGCTGTGTGCAGACTACCCATCTTTGAGTGAGTGTCTCACTCACACCATCTCCCTGCCCTCCACTTGCACAGGCTCAGGATGTTTCCAAAGTGAGGACCTTGGCCCCTGCTGAGTCACTTAAACTTCTAAACTTCTCAAACTGACACAATATATCAAGAATTACAGCATCTGGAACACAAGCAGCCACCCAGGACATTTCCTGTATACCCTAGGATGTAAAGCTGCTGAGTTATTTAGTTAAATTCTAAACTTCTCAGATTGATAGTGTATCAACTATTACAGAAAGGTTTTTTTTCACAATTGAGAAAGAGATCAGACCCATAGTAAGGCTATGTAATAGCAATTTATGTTCTTAGAGAGCTAGAGAGGGTCAGTTTGCTTCCTAATTTCTTTGCATGGCCTATACAGAGGCAGTGTGGCATCAGTGTTCTTGCTTGAGAGGAAACAGGGACTTCCTGTTGGTTACAGATGCAGAGGGAGTACCTACTCTCATAAGGTACAATCAGAGGCATTCTAGATAGGTCTCCCTCCCCAAACATGCCCCACCCATTCCTTTTAGGTTTCCTTATTTATTCCATGAACATTTAGTTGTAAGCCATTGGCTTAAGCATTTTTAAATAATAACAATGAATAATCACAATGCCTTGAGGTAAATTCTGTATCTATTCTCTTTCACAGATGGAGATACAGAGGCAGTAGAAGCTAAGTATCTTGTTCAATGCACAAAATTATTAAAGCAGGAGTCAAGATTCTAAACCTTCTATCTCCAATCTTCACATTCTTAACTTCTATACTCAAGATGTGGGTCAACTGCTGACTGTGGCCTACTTCAATACATTTAAATACATTTCTATAGAGCTGTTACAAAAAATAACATTATGAACTTACTGTGTCTTACAAAGCCTAAAACATTTACTGTCTGACCCTTCACTGAAAAAGGTCCCTACTCAACTTTATAAAATGGGAAAGATAATGTCTCTAATGAGGAAATGATAAAATTTATCTAAAGCACCTGTTAAATAGTCAATAAGTAGTAGTTTTTATGAGTGACTTTATACTTCAGGGCTAGAAATGTGCCTTATGGGTTCATTATTTGCCAAACATGTGCAAGGCCTTAGGTCCAACACCCAGCATATATATTCTTTCTACTATCAGCTCTCTGCTTTCTGTACACTCTCCCAGAAAAATCCTTCCTAGATTTCACTCATTGCAAGTCCCCTGAAACATTGCTGAAAAGTTCCCAGAACAAATTGAGCAAGACAGCATTATTGTCTGAATTATAAAAATAAACACTTTCAATGGACTTAAAATTCCTAATCCAATAAAGTGAGTTAAATTCTTGACAGTAGGTCACAAATAAATGTCTAGGTATGACACTGGGAGGAGACAGAAAATGGCAGCTTGCTAGGGGATCGGGTGGAGAGTTTCTCCGGAGAAATCATATTAGATGCTAGAATATGCCAACATGGAGAGGGCCAAACAAATGGATAACAATTCTTATTAACCAAGACAGTGTGGCTGGAGGATTTAAAGTCGTGCTGAGACTGTGAAGGCTGATAACAGGAGGCTGCAAATCCCATGCCTTTAAATCAGCAAACTGACCCATGGACCCAATAGGAAAAGCTGTGTTGGCTTTTGGTGACTGCTGGAAATTGAGACTTAGGACCCCAAGAAGCAGCCAGGACTGCCCCGCTGCACCAGAGGAGATTGTGAAAGTCTCTGGAGCTCCGAAGCCAAATGCTGTGCACTTTTCTGACCATTCCACGCTGTGCTGGGAGTGCAGTGAGGGCGAGCAGTGTGGTGTGCAGTAGACCCAAGAGGAAGACTTGCACCAAACCCTGGTGAGTACTGGGACCTGGGTCCTGTGGCCACTGGGGTTGGCCAGAGAACATCTTGGAACTGGGCAGAGCCCACCACCACGGGGACATCAATAACACAGAGAGTCTGACGGAAGACATCTTAGAGTTGGGCAGAACCTACAGCTCGGTGACATCACTGAGTCGCCCTGTAGGGAGATCTGGTGGAGGACATCTTGAAATTGGGCAGAGCCTGACACCATGCTGGCTTCAGCGTCATACAGAGAACTAGTGGAAGACATCTTGGAATTGGGCAGACCTGCTGTCCTGGTGCTCCTGTCACAGAGAGGTCTGGAAAAGAACAGCTGGGATTTGGGCAAAACCCTGTGCCATGGTGACATTAGTCAGCTGCTTCTGGCACAGAGAGAACTGGCAGGGTTGGCTGGGGCTGAACCAAGCCTCTGCTTGGGGCCCAATAAGCAGATACAAAATAGTCACAACTCAGTGACATCCAGACAGTACAGCCTAATTTATGGATTGATTGGCACAGAGTCTGGAGGCTAGCCTGTACAGCCCCTGCATCCCAGCCTACCCCACATAACAGCAAATTGGGGAGGACAGCAAAAACTCAAGTCAGCATGCTTCTGAAAGGCCCTAAGCAATACGAAGAGGGCCAGAGACTCCCAGGACACTCCAGTCTGAAAGAATCCAGAAACA
Source organism: Cavia porcellus (assembly GCF_034190915.1). Lineage (NCBI taxonomy): Eukaryota > Metazoa > Chordata > Mammalia > Rodentia > Caviidae > Cavia > Cavia porcellus. The sequence continues at coordinate 34,239,715 of NW_026947486.1, read as the reverse complement.
TGACAAGAGATAAAAATAAAAAAAAAAAATCTCCAGCTACCCAACATGAGAAAAGAAGCCCAGGAGAAGTAAACACTGAAGAGAACAAGCACAGTAACCATCCAATACTGGACACAGCATCAGCCGAAATTAAAAAATACCTCCATGACCTCATAGATGAATTTAAAGCTGTACTCCTCATCCAAGTGAGGCAAGATATAAAGAGATTAATAAAAGAAATGACAAGCCCCACCCAAGAGAACACAGATGGAAGAACTGAGGAAATCAGAAAAGAAAGAGAAACTTCTGAAGAATTTAAACATAACTTAGAATACATGAAACAGATCCAAAGAGATTATCAGGAAACTGAAAACTCCATTGAACACTGGCAAAATGCCTTGACAGAAACTAAAGACAGCCTTCTGAAACTTGAAGAGAGATTTATGGCATATGATCATGAAAGAAAAAGCCTCTTAAAAATAACAAGGAACCAGAAAGAAAGAATTCAAAGGCTAGAAGATGACAAAAAGATACATAACTTAAGAATAAAGAATGTGAGTGAGGAAGCAGGAGCAACCAAAAATGAAATACAAAGAATATTCTCAGATATATTAAAGCAAAATTTCCCATGTATAGCAAAAAGAAATAATATCCAGATAAAAGAGGCATACAGAACACCAGCTACCTACAACCAAAACAGATCTATGCCTAGACATATAATAATCAAGATTCCAGAAATCCACCAAAAGAACAGAATACTAAAAGCAGCCAGAGAAAAGAAGCAGATTACCTACAACGGGAAAATTATCAGAATAAGAACAGACTTATCAACACAAACTCTTAAGTCAAGAAGGGAATGGGGAGAAATATTCCAAGTCCTGAAAGAAAATAATATGCAACCAAGGCTCATATAAATTAATGGAGAAATAAGATGCTTCCAAGACAAGGAGGAACTGTGGGAATTGGTGGCCACCAATCCAACCTTACAGAGAGTGCTAAAGAACATTACAGAGAAACAGAGGAAGGGATACCAGGATTCCAGCAACAGTGGCAGAGAGGCCTCAATGAATAGGGCAGACAGTAGAATGAGGGAATAAGGTAGACAAATTATAGCAGAAAAGTGGAGTAGCAGACATGAGGCAGAGGTGGTAAGCTATAGTCTTTAGTATAGACAGTTCTGAAACACTATAAAAAAAGGCAGAGGTCATTGTTAATAGTGTATCAGGATTTAAAAGACACAGTAGTCTTATTGCAATATTTAGTTTGAATTTAATTTGTTCTTGTCTGTCCACTCATGTCAGATTTGAGGGCGCAGACATCTGATCCAAAAATAGCAGGTTATACCATGGTAACTATCCTTACTTTCCTATTAATTTAAACTGAAATCCTGTATTACGTACATTGTCTTACTATGACTGATCTTAATTGAATCTGAATCATAGGACTATGGGTTGGCCTTGGCTGATTTTATTTGAATTTGGTATGCTTGTTAGTATCAACTCTAAAAGTAGAGGCAACTACTCTGAAGATGACAAGATGTAAAGGATATCCATACTTATATTAACTATTAACAGCTCTCAAATCCTACAATGCTTTCAAAGTTGTGTTTTTATAAAAACAGGTAATACTATGTTTAACTATATTAAGCAGGTGTTGTGGCCAAATCTACTGAAAATAACAAGAGAAAACTTAGTAACTATGGAAGATCATCTATATTGTGGTCTTATATGTCCTATCCATTGCATGTTTTTCTAGGAATTTGTTTTGCTGTCTTGCTATGACTTGGTTTTCCCTATAATACAGAGAGGATAGATATATATGTAGAAAATCACACATGAGTTTTTTTTTAATTATTTACGGGAACAGATTATATAATGCAAGATGTAATGAACAGATAGTATGAAGAAGAGACGCTAAGAAACCCAATGCTAACTTTGTAGCATTATGATATAAATTCTAGCAATACTATTGTTCGCTGATTAGAATGACATTGGTCTGGTCTCTTGAGTTCAATTTCAGCATATGTAGAGATGGGGATGGCTACCATGAAGAGAATGAGAGATGTGATGGTAGTTATTATTGTCTTCCCTAATGTTGGATTTTGAAGACCTAAAAAAGCCTTCATCATCCTGTAATGATTTGATTAGTTCTATAATATGCAATTAGTATATAAAGTGGGTGAAGATGGGGACAACTATTTGTAAGAAACTAGAGACAGTTAGATAGACAGTGAAGATCTCCAGTGGACTTGCTTTGAAATCTGTATTTCTTTAAATTGTTTTTTTTAACTGTTTTGTTCTGTTTTGATATGTTTAATCTTACCCTCTTTGAGATGTAAAACAAGTGTGTCGGACTGATAACCATATTACTGAGTTTTTGTTCAATCATTGAGCAGAACTGTTTGTAGTGTCACTTTTTGAATGTCATTCTAAATACTTTAATTTTGTAACCTAAACAGCTATTTCTAAGATGGCAATATGTAACTTATCAACCATCAATTTCTTACCTTTTGTTTTTCTGTAATTTTGTATTATTTCTACCTTTTTTTTACCTCCATGTATTTTTTTGTTTCCTTTTCTTTAAATAAAAAAAAAGTCTAGCTATCTTTCCAAATTGAAATTCTAAAGATAGCAAGTAAACATGTAATATACTATGTTTCCTAAAAACAAGAATATGAACTAAGTATTCTTTCATTTAGTTATTATATGTAAAGAACTATTGTAAATTCAAATATCAGGTGCAGTCATCCAAATATTGTAATCTTCTTTCTAGTTTTCCTCACAATCCAAAAAGTTATATTTGTAATCCTATTGAGATGTTATTGGAATCCCAACAAGTTAATTCCAATCTACCACCACCAATGCAACCCACAGCAAGAGTAAAAACACCAATACCTACTATCTTGTGAAGAAGGGGGGTGGCTCAGGGATGAGTAACAGTGAGGATGGCGGGAATTACATGAGTAAAGAGCTGGCTGTCCAGGTGCAAGATTAGTATCTCTGTAAATTGCAGAGATAAAGATATGCAGAAGAATCAATATATATAATCCAACTAAGGTATCAGTGGAATTGTTTTGGGGTTTTATTGCTTCAGTTTCTGATATGCAAACTCTTGTGCCCTGGGGAGTCATAGCCTCTTGAGGCTCTGTACCCAATGGATATTCCTGGAGCTATTTGCTCTAACATCTTGCATGCTCAATCCTGTATGGTGGAGAACACTATGTGAGGAAACGGTACTGTCTGTTGGCTACAGATATTGCATATCAGCATCTCAGCTAGCTTCATTTGCAATGCTTAGAGCTAATTGAAGAGAGAAGGAAATACCCTAGCCAGCCTTTTGCATATCAGTATAAGAAAATGAGACTCCAAATAATCAAAGTCATAGTAGTTGTTTTGGATTCTAAAGGACTCACTGGAGTTGTCTTGTACATATCTCCCTTTCTTGTTTTGTAGCTCCAGCAGAACTAGTCATGGCTGTATGGCCTCCCGGAGTCCTTGGGTAGTGAATCCTCTATGAGAGGCTTTCATGAGAAAAATTATAAAGTATAGAATGAGCACACCAATTCCAATTGATAAAACCAATAGTGAGCCTTGAGGTATACAAATGGATTTAATTGCTCTATGGCATCAGCAAACTTATCCCAGTCCATAATTTGGGTGTCAAAGGCAGCTGTCTGTTGTAACAAGGACAGCATTAGTCTCTGAATAATGCTACATCAATAGTAATATTCTGATGCATTGCTCCTTGTGTGTGCCTTTTGATCATCTCCCAAGGATGTAGGCTTTTGTTATATGGCAATGGGGTGATACAAAAACATGTCATATTATAGTGACACTTTAAGCTTTGTTGTAACTGTAAGCTTCTAATCTAATTTCCCATCCAGAAGACTGAAGTCTCTAGAATATTCACTTAGATTTGTAACTTTATATCAAATTTTCTCCAAATTTTCCAGTTATCATCAGCAGTTTTTGTCCAATTATCTACAAAGTGAGCAGTTTGTATTGAATGTGTTAATGCTGTGGAACCAAGAGCTGGACTGCCAATCAAAAGAACTAAGGAAGCAGTCCCTGCAATAGTGAACCTAAGCATCCTCTTGGTTCAATTGTTAAATATTTTGATCAAGGTTTCCACCAAGAGGGCAGGAGGTGAGTGATACCAAGGCTCCATTAGATTGGCTGGAAGCCAAACTCCAGTTATCCTTCCCATGACTATTATCATGCAGTCCTTAGAAAGAAACGCAGGTATGATAAAATGTGTTAGATAGCAATTAGTACGTGAGAACATATTTTGTTACCACTCTATCTTTCCTATCAACAGTATATGATGATCCTAAACACATATGTTTACTCTTACATACATATCACTCTGTAACATTATTTTTATTTTTTTCTATTTTTTCATTTTAAAAAAGATTAAGGTAAAAGGGGACATAACAACACATGTCAGAACAGAACAATTTAAGCAAAATAGTGTTTCTTTTTTTATTTAAAGAGAAAAAAGAAAGGAAATAAAAAAACAAAGCAGTAAAAGGGTACAAATAATACAGAATTTCAAGAAAAAATATACATTAAGAAAGCACTAGTTAATAGGTTACATATTGTCATCTTAGAAACAGTTGTCCAAATTATAAAATTAAAGCATATAAAGTGGACATTCATACAGTGAGATTGCAGACAGTTCCGTTCAATGATCCAACAAAAGCTCAGTGATATGGTTTTCCATCTTACACACTCAAACATACATGCAGTTATATCCCTTAGACCACCTTCCTTTCCTCTCTTAGCAACATGGTGTTTCACCACAAGACATTATGACATACCAGTAGCTACCCTAGTGTCTCTTTCCTTGAAATATTTGAATATACCTTCATATACTATAGTATCAAATATAAAATGACAGTGTAAAACCATTCAACATATTGAAAGTATTACAGGGTATTGAGAACCAACTAAGAGAAAATGAGCAATGGTTTCTGTATTATCTCCTTGTCTATAAAATTTTTTATACTATCACATATAATAAAATCCAATATAATACAACTTGATAAAACCAAAGGAGACAGAATAACAAAAGCTTGGTGTGACTTTATATCACTAGCTATTATAATGTCTTGTTTTCTTCAAAATAGCTGTTAATACCATCACAGACAATAAAATCAAACACCACAGAAAAAAACTATTCCAATTAATGAATTAAAACATTATAAGGCTTCAAAGCAATATAATGGGGAATCATGATTACCACATACATTTATGTATTTGGTATTTATATATGCAAGTTTTATTTATTTCACTTATGAGTATGCTCTCAAGCTGCATCCACTTATACATATCTCAATGTGATCATTCTTTACAGCTGAGTAGCACTCCATTGTATAAAAATACCACAACGTTTTTATCCATTCCTCAGTTGATAGACACTTAGGTTGTTTCCAATATCTAGCTATTACAAATTGTGCTACTATAAACATGAGTGCACATATATCACTGTGGTATGATGTTTTCACTTCTTCTGGGAAAATGCCTAGAAGTGGAATAGCTGGAACAAATGGGACTTCCAATTCCAGCTCTCTGAGAAATCTCAACTGAACTCCACAATGGTTGCACCAGTCTACACTCCCACCAACAGTACAGGAGAGTTCCTTTTTCCCCACAGCCTCTCCAGCATTTGTTGTTGGTAGTTTTCTTGATCCTGGCCATTCTTTCAGGAGTGAGATGAAATCTCAGTGTGGTTTTAATTTGCATTTCTCTAATGAGTGAAATGATGAACATTTTTTCATGTATTTATTTGCCATTTGTATTTCTTCATCTGAGAATTGTGTATTCATCTCAGATGCCCATTTTTGGATTGGATCCTTGAATTTTGGGAGTCTAATTTTTTTCATTATTTGTTTTAGACATAATTCCTTTGTCTGAGGGACAGTTCACTAAGATTGTTTCCCAGGTTGTAGATTTTCTTTTCACTATGCTGGAGATTTCTTTCAATGTGCAGAAAGTTTTTAATAAGACATGATCCCAGTTGTTGATTCTGGGAAGTATTACCTGTGTGGTTTGATTCCTGTTCATGAATTCTCTAGCTACCCCTAGGTCTTCATGGGTTTTACCCAACTTGTCTTCCAATAGATTTAGTGTTTCAGTTTTAATATTCAGATCTGTGATCCATTTAGATTTTAATTTAGTACATGATGATAAGCATGTGTCTAGTCTTAGTTTTCTGCATATGGAGAGCCAGTTTTTCCTATCATTCACTATCATTCTTCCAGTGAACATGTTTGGCCCCTGAATCAAAGATAAGGCTGTTGAGTGTGTTTGTAGTTGTGGCTGTATCTTCTAATCTATTCCATGGATCTTTGGTTCTGTTTTTATTCCAGTACCATGTTGATTTTACTACAGTTGCTTTGTAGTATAACTTCAAGTCAGGGATTGTGATGCCTCCTGCCTTGCCTAACCTGCTTAGAGCTGTCTTTGCTATTCTAGGTCTCTTCTGGTACCAGAGGAATTTTAGGAGTGATTTCTTGAGATCTATGAGATATATTGATGGTATTTTTATTGGGATTGCTTTGAATCTGTATAGTAGTTTTGGGAGAATGACCATTTTTACAGTATTTTTCCTCCTATCCATGAGCAAGGGATGTCTTTCCACTTTCTGAGATCCTCTTCTGTTTCTTTTTTCACTGTATTATAATTTTCCCTATGTAGATCTTTCACAACTCTCATGAGAATAATTCCTAAATATTTCATTTTTTTGGTTGCTAGTGTGAAGGATGTGGCTTCTTTCATTTCTTTCTCTGTGATTTTGTTGATAGTGTGTAGAAATACTACTGATTTTTGAGTATTGCTTCTGTATCCAGGTACATTGCTGAGTTTATTTATTTATTATATCTAGGAGTCTTTCAATGGAGTTTTGGGGGTATTCTATATAGAGTATCATGTCATCCACAAATAATGATATTTTAACTTCATTTTTTTCAATCTTTACCCATTTTATTTTCTCTCTTATCTAATTGCTCTGGCTAATATTTCCAGTACTATATTAAATAGGAGTGGTGATAAAGGATGTCCTTGTCTTGTGCATGATTTTAAGGTAAAGGCCTTCAGTTCTTGGCCATTTAGTATGATACTAGCTGTTGGTTTGTCATAGATGGCCTTTATCATATTGAGTTAAAGACCATCTATTCCAATTTTCTGTAAGGTTCTTATCATGAATGAATGTTGGGCCTTATCAAAAGCTTTTTCTACATCTATAGAAATGATCATGTGGTTCTCACATTTGGTTCTGTTGATATGGTGGATTGCATTTATTGATTTACGTATGTTGAACCATCCCTGCATGCCTGGGATGAATCCCACTTGATTGTGTTGTATAATCTCCTTGATGATTTGCTTCATCCTATTTGCCAATATTTTATTGAGAATTTTTGCATCTGTGTTTGTTAGGGAGATTGGTCTGTAGTTCTCATTTTCAGTAGGGTCTTTCTCAGGTTTTGGTACTAGAGTAATATTTGCTCCTAGGAATGACTTAGGAGAGATTGCTTCCCTTTCAATTTCATTGAAGAGTTTGAGGAGTGTCAGCATTAAGTCTTCTTTGTATTTCTTGTAGAAATCTGCAGTGAATCCGTCTGGCCCTGAGCTCTTCTTTGTGGGTAAGGACTTAACTGTGTCTTCTTTAGACATGTTCAATATCTCTTACATTTCTTTTAACATTTCTTCTTTTACCTGGGAGGTTATTTCTAGTATGAATTCCTTTAAAGCTTCCCATAGTTGCTTCTTTATTTCAGTTGCTATTATTTTAGGTATTTCAGGTGTACGGCGTGTGTTTTCTTCTATGTACCTAGCTCCTAAGGTTTCTTAGGATGGGATAGAGGCTTGAGTTATATTTTGATCTCTCACTTTGTCATTTTCCTAAATTTCTGTGTTTCAGTTGTTTCCAAGGCTCCCCCTGGGTCTTTTGGAAATCCTCTTGTTTGCTCTCAGCATCTGGGATTCTGTCTGCCTACTTTCCTGGATTGAGAGAGGGTCACTAAGGGTGGGGCAGGCAGGCCCAACCCTGCTTAGCCAGTCCAGTTGGCAAGAAGCCACAAAGTCCCCTTGCCGAAGGGAGCAAGATCTTAATCTCCCTCTCAGGGCTCGAGATGGTGTGAGGACACTCACTCTAGGCCACCCAGTCTCCAGAATTGAGGGCACAGGCAGGCAGGCCCAAATCCCCGGAGCTGGCAGAGGGTGGCAGGAAGCCAGAAAGTTGGTGCAGGCAGGCCCAAGCCCTGCTGAGCTGGTTCTGTGATGCAGGAAGCCGCAAAGTTCCCTTGCTGATGGGAGCAAGGATGTTAAACTCCCTCTCGGAGCTTGAGATTGTGCGGGGACACTCACCCCAGGCTGCCTAGTCTCCAGAGTTCTATTTTTATTTTTTCTCCATTAACTGACTACAGATGTTCAGCTTGTGGCTGTCCTGCATGAAAAGGCAAGACTAGCTTCCATAAAGTGTGCTGTATGGGTCCAGCCTTGTCATTGGTAATAAGTCTAGGTATAGGAGAATTGAGGCCGCTACCTGATCATGTAATATTAGATAAGGCTTCTGATGTTATTGTATTTTTAGGAAAGCCTGAAAAGGAAATCTCATGCCAATCTTGATATTTTCCCATAAGTACACCTCTGGAACACCAGTCTATAAAGAAATAATTGAATTTGCATATAATCTGCCCATAGTATGGAAGTCTGCAAAATTGCCAAGGGCCCAAATCACCTTCCTTGAAATGAGGAGCATGAGCTGATGGAATACAGATAGGAATGTTAGGTTTGAATTCTCTAACAAGGTTACCATCTGAAGGAATAAAAGTCAAGGTCAGTAAGGCAAAGCGTTCTTTTAACAGTTGTACCTTCCAAACCTGATTACAGCAGACATACATGTGGTTACAGTCTTGCTGTAGTTGAGTTACATGTAAGGGGGGATATACAAAATGAGAGGTAATATTTACTTTAGCTCATTCTTGTAGATGCATGAAAATATGAGGGCCTGGCAGAACAGTAAATATGTGATAAAATTTTTTATTAGAACCTTTGTTACTTTTATGCAAAAAAGTTTGGAGATCTTATTAACATCATTAAACAAATACCACCAATGTGGTCAATTCATGGTTGTATAGGTAAAATAAGTTGTAATAGGACCACTAATGAATGGAGCAGGTTTTGTTAGATTCTTGCTTTCTATAGAAAGGAAAATTTCTGGTGGCTTGTCCATCCAAGTACTCTTCTCCCTGAACCAAAGGAATACATGTTGTAGCTGTTAGGATAACAAGCATTGTAAAGAAAAAACTATTAGGTGAACCAAACCTGGCTGTTAATTAGATGGCAAGCCCCATGAATCGTCTGCTGCAGGGCTTTCCAAGACAGTGGGCAATGCACTGTCAGGTTCATTGCTTCAGATCTTTACACATCCTGCAGGTGGGTAAGATTCTGGCCATTCAACAGCAGCAGCTCTGATGGTCGTAATGTCTGCCAATAATCTGTGGAAATGCAAGAATATTTTTGGCCCACATGTAAAAGTGATACTGGACCATTCCAGACACATTTTTGGAGGTTATGCCAAGTTACAGGGTGCAAGGATTTCAGAGAATGGTCAGATTTTTGTCCCCAATGTATCAGAGATGGCAGCAAATCAGAATCAAAGGTAGGGTTCACAAAATTTAAAATATATGTAGCAAAATCTAAGTAGATTTGAGGATATTTTTGACCCTCTATTCCCCCTTGTTTTTGTTTGAATACTTGACCTTTTAATTTAAAAGTACACTCAATTATTGCCTGACCTTTGGGATTATAGCGTATCATTGTGAAATGCTTCATATTCCAGTTATAAGGAAAACACTGAAAAAGTTTGCTAATATAAGTAGGACCAATATTAGATTTCACTGTTAATGACAATCTTGTTAGTAAAAGCTGATACATAATGATGTATGATTACATGTTTATTCTGTTTACCTGAATGACAGGTAGCATGGAACCTATCTATAGAGGCATGAATACATTTAAGCCTGTTATTATTTATGAGGTGTAACATGTTAGCTGTAAAATCTCTGTGATTATAACTCTGTTGAGGAACAGGCCCAGAAATATGTTTATGGGCAAAATACAATAGCATAATTTGTCCAGCTTGTGGTATGGTAATTTGAAATGTGTTTAATAAAGGTTTGGAAATATAATGAAAAACTTTATAGTTTTGTCTTGAATTAGTAAAAATAGAAGTCAGATTTACTAAAGCATTTGCATTATAATCACCAAATGACAGTGAATTTGGGGGATTAAGATAAGTTGTAATAGGACCACTAAGGAATGGAGCAGTTTTAAAAAATACATCCCATAACACTTTTAAAATTACTTGCAATAGTGTGGGCTTGAATTTACCATATTGGTGTTGTTCATCTAATGATGTTAATAAGATCTCCAAACTTTTTTGCATAGAAGTAATAAAAATTTTTACGATGAATCTAACTTTAGCTTTATGTTGGTTAACTGAGGGCGCAATGAGTGGTTGACATAAGGTAGCAGCAGTATCTGAGGAGAGCCTGAATCTAGCAAGGCTGGAGAGGCAGGACTAAACCACCAAGTATGCATCCATGATTGGCTGTTTACTATGGTGACATCAATCCTCATATCCAGCAACGCAGTAAGAGTTTGTCAATTTATGAGCCCTTGTATGAAGTGAGATACCCTGGGAAAGACAAGGTTTATTGCTTAAAGGCTTGTTTTTAACAGGTTTATTTATGGGATTAAAGGCAGGATTAAAGGCAGGAGTGGCCTTGGAAATCAAAATTGGCTATTTTACTCCTCAAGAACAAATGTAAGGATCCCTGGGTAAATCTAATCCTGCATGGTGATTGGACCAAGGAAACTAGTGGACCAGGGAAACTAGGGGCACAGAGAGATTGTTGCTAGTCTGATTGGGACTGAGTAAAACTACCTTAATTGGTTTTGAATTATTGGAGTATTGGCTCAGATGTCTCTTACTCTTACTAAGGTATTTTATTTGGGCACATGATTTGGTTTTTTGTAAGAGTGTGCCATTTTTATGAAATTTAGATTTACATTTTTTTTCAGTGAAATGCTTTCATACAATGTGGACACAGACTAGGCACAGTCTGAGTAGTTAAAGGGACTGGCACTTTTAGAGATGCTGCATAGTTTTGTCTAATATGTTTTCTGTGATGGTCAGAAAAATGATGGACTCCAAAACTTAAAAAGGAAGCACTTTATTAGCTGAGCTCAGCGGTGACACTGTCCCAGAAAGCAGCCAGAGAAGTGTGCCCTGATCAAGGGGCTGCAGGGAATTATAAAGCAGCAAACTGCAAGGGGAGGGGTCAGGGTCTTAGGATCAGTTTGTCTCCATAAAAGGTAATTTGGTTTAGTTTTCAGGAACCAGGAGGTTGAAACAAGCTGTTATAGGGACCAGGGAGGCAGGGTGGGTAAGTTGAAAGATTGCAACTTAAATGGCTATTACACAAGTTTTACAGAAAGTGAACGAGTTATAAAGGCACATTAAGAAATAAGTACAGTATATTCTGAGTTCTCAAGCTTATAACATTTTCCTTTGTCATAAATAAAACATTTAATTGCATTTAAATTATCAGTAAGGTATTGGGATAGAGCTTGTGCTATAGGTACCAAAGTATGAGTGGGAGATTCAACATTTTGGCATATTTGAATATAAGTGGACAAGTCTTTAGTTTGTAGGACTGATTCCAATGCTCTTTTACAGTCTTCATTTGCATTGTCATATGCTAGTGCATGAAGAATAATTTTAGTGGCCTCTTTATGAAAGACTATGTATTGCTTTTTGTAGTTTAGCTCTAAACTGTGTGTAAGTCCCTGTAGGGCCTTGCAAGATTTGGGTAAATAATTTATTAGGTGTACCATCTTCTGGGACAGAAATCCATGCAGATATATAGTTCTTTACATTGTGTGAAAAGAAGAGGTGGGGTGTGCACTTGAATTTTAACATCAGCATATTGTCCCACCCCAGACAGCATTTCTTGTGTTATAGCCTGAATGTTTTTATCTTCACTATTCTGGTTACTTTCTGCTTGTTCTGAAACCAGAGTCACTAATTGTAATTCAAAATGTAGGAATTGTGTGGGTGAAAGACACGAGTGAGCTAGGTGGGTCACATGACTTGGCATCATTTGAAAATCTTGAATTTTGTTGTCTAAAACAACCCAAGGTGTAAGGAGCCTGAACCCCATCATTGATGACACTCTGAGTTCTTTGAGGAGCAGGAAATTAAGAGCAGTGTGTATTCCAAATTTTCCCATGGGATTATTTGGATCATTTTCCTCAGATACTGGAAAACACATATGCTGAGCACAGATCATGTCATGGTACCTGAGTTTTTTTGTGAGTGGGGAAGTGGGAGGTATGCTGTGATGTGTCTGTACTGTAGCAGCCTCTGAGTTGGGTGTGGTAAGTGAAGCCATGTATGTAAATACATTGGAAAGATTTTGTATTTCTTGATGAATATCTTTGTGAATATCTTGTAACAATGAACTCACTTGATTCTCTGCATTTTTAAAATGAGCTTCATTCATCTCTCTCAACTTGTTTGGAGGCATATTATTGTGGTAATCTGAATTATTTGCTATTGTTACTTCAGGGCTCTTTTCTAATTCAATTGCCTTAGCCATTAGTTTGTCTTTTGTAATGGAAGTTTGATGGTGGTCTATGTCTCTTTTTAAGCTAATTTGCAAGGAATTGAGAGCTACTTTGACTAAATTAAAAGTAGCTATTTTTTTCAGGGTGGAATTGTTTATTTTTTGTTTTTGTGGTTTGTTGAAGGGTTTTATCTACGTTATCCCAAAATCTCATATCAAGTGTATCAGCTTTGGGGAAAGAAGGGTAGAATATAGCTATTTGTTGGAGCAGTCTAAAAACCTTTTTAGGTGGTACTGTAATGTTTAGAACAATTTAAATTATATAACATTAGAGCTGGAAGACTCCAAAGAAATTCTCTAGTCAAGCAGTCTAATGTTCAGATGAAAAACCTGAAGCACAGGAGAAGGAATATACACATGGTCATACTGCAAATATAGAGGTAAAATCTTTTCCTCTTAATGCAGCCTCCTTTACATTACACTGATGATTGGAAACCATCAGTGGCTTAGGCCTATCAGTCTATGTTTAGTTTTTTTTCCTAAACAATAAAAGAATAAATTTGACCCAAAATTGAAAAAGCATAATTTTACACAAATATTAGTTTCCAGAATCTGTAGGGAAAAACAATTCAGAACATTCAGACAAAAACCTTTCGGAACTGGAGCTGGGCAGTGGCTGTCTCCTTTACACAGGATGTATGCCCTCCATTTTGTCATACTCCCTGTAACTCTCAAGTATATCAAACCTCCAATGTCTTTCATGTAACTTACCAACAAAGCTCTTATACAAATTTGTGTATTAACTCCTCTGTCCTGTACCTTGCTTCATTCTTCCAAATTTCCCTTCCCAAGGTTTCCAGAAGGATCATGGATTGAAGAAGCAGAACTATAGGGATACTTTAAAAGGTGAGTTGTATGTAGGACCACTGAGATATCTCTCCTTTAAAGGAAACCATTTGTCTGCATTTTGGCTAATCCTTGCCCTATGTCCATGTATTGATAGGGACTCAGATATTACTGTACTTCCACAATTGGCTTAAGCACTGCAAATGGGTCTAGCTGAGGCACTGATGTATAACTTTTGAAGCAGTATGACAGGTCAGTGATGCCCCAACTATAGCTCCTTAATACTAAGCATGAGCTAGGCTGAGAGATGCTGCTCTGTTGGCTGGAATTAAGCCTTTAGAAAGAGGATGTGTTTTTTCAGGGCAGAATGGCCAGACATCAAAACTGAGGCAGCTGACCAAAAATACAAGATACTTGGGATAGAATTGGAAAGAAGTATGAAATATAAATGACCTTTATTTTAAGAATGTGGGAGAGACCCCCCAACCCTCCAGGTCTGGCATAGTCCCCAGGGGCTAACATTCTCTCCAGGGTCTGGAAATCTCCCAAGGAATGGCGATCTCTCTGTTGGACATGTGGAGTGGGGGTATACATGTACCTTAGGTTTGGGGTGGAGCCTAAGGGGCATTACTGACGTACAGGTAGCCCATTGGTATTCATTTTGTGCCAGAGGCAAATTCCTAGAGGTGGGGAAGACAGAGCCACAGATAAATTCCTAGGGGTGGGAAGATAAAGCCACAGGTAAATTCCTAGGAGTTAGGAAGATGGAGCTCCTTGGTTCCGCCTCCAAGGCTTTACTGGCTACAGTGTCTGGCCTAGGGCAAGATTCTTTCATTTCTAACTTATGATTATTAGGAAAAAGGGCAGAGATTTCTTTCTTTTACTGTTTCCTGCTGGAAGGGGGCACTGTACTGGGGTATAGGGGTGTCAACGGGATGACAGTTGATGCCCATGTAAAAGCTGGTACCAGGTATTTTAGCCAGGACAACTTTATCACTGATGAATGCACATATGTTAGACTGGAAAAACAAAGAAACAAGATGTTATGAGGAGGCATGGCACTGTCATATTTAAGGACCCAGGTGAGGTAGAAGGAAAGGTGCCTTTGATTTAGATGTGTCATTATATCAGGGCCACATTGAGGTAGAATCATTGTCACAGTAAGGTAGAATTCTGAAAAATAAATGTGGGGTTAGGAGGAGTGAAGTTATGAGAGGTGATTACTCCCCCATCTGAAAGGGTAAAAGTTAAGAGGGTAGGTAGGCAAGGCTTGTCTCTGGTATGCATGATGTGTGAGTCTTTAGGAAAGACTGTTGAAAGTTCTGCTGTAAAAAGAATAAGAAATTAGGAACCAAATTGGATAACAAAACATGACAGCCTGAAAGTTGTGGCTGTAAGGCCTTGGTGAGATGGAGATGAGTAGGCATAAGGATGGTTAGATCTAGGGCTGGAAGGGTATCACTTAGGCTGAGTGATGTGAAACCAGGATGGCAGTCTAGCAACTTTGATCGATGTTGAGGTTGTCAAGAAGATCAGGTATGGATTGCTCCATCTTGGTTGTAGTCCTTGGGATGATTTGCTGTAACAGGACTTTAGTAACTATTTTAGCAGTCTCCTTGGTTGTGGGAAAGGCTTTTATGTATCCTGAAAAAGTATAAACAAAGTGAGAAGACAAAATTTATCTATCAGTCTTGACCAGGGTTGTGTCTGAGAAATTGGTGAATAGGAAAGGAAGAGGGTGCTATATATCACTGAGGAGAGGTTTACTAGTGATAACAGGTGTAAGCTGTTGAGACCTCAGAGTGTTTAGGTCAGTCTGTACAAACACAAGGTAATAAAAAGCATTTTTAAGATTTAGGACTGTAGAGTTAGTGGTGGAGGGAAGTTTTGGCACCACTGGGTGGATTGGGAAGAAGCAGTCTGGGACCTGCATGAAATAGGCCCTGTTTGTAAATGGCATAGGTTGGCCATCAATATGCCCTATAGAGACTGAGGACTTAATATAGCAGCCTGAAAACTCAGGAAGAACTCTATATATGTGGCCTCTATGTGCATAAGTATAGAGAATGTCTTACCTGAGACTTTTAGTGGGACTTGGAACCCTGAGATGGACACCTTAAAGTGGGCTGTTGTTGGCACTGAGCCCCATCAGTCTTCAGCAGCAAGTTTAAGCAGATCTGTCAGTGATAAATCCGGCAGTGTTGGCATTTCCTGTGAGGGCTAGAAGTTAGGATGGCTTACCCACTCTCTGGTGGCTAGGACAGTCTAGTAGCCCTGGTGTGAGATCCCAAAGTAATGCAGGATGGGGCACTCTCTTGTCTAATGTCCTTCTGCTGCATTTGAGGCATGGTCCATGGGGGGGGGCAGGCAGCTCCACCTTGTGTCAGTTTACCTGTCTCAGAACTCCAAGTGTCATTGCTATCTATGTTGCTGAAAACATGAAAAGCCATATTAATGTGGTCTCTGGAGTTTGAGGGTCATGTTTTGCCTTTTTGTTTTGGATTTGGTCTACAGTAGAAGGTATCTGTAGAATTAAGTATGCAAAAGTCAAATAATATAATCATCAGGGTATTTATGATTTTAGTAATCACTTCCCATAAGAGGGACAAGGTCCAGACAATTTTAGGAACTGACATGTCATTTATGTCATATATAATTATCTCTTTGTGTTATTAAAATGTCTAATGCCATCTGATTTTTGGAGGATGGCCTGTTTAATTAATTTTTACCTTTTTGTTTAGGAGAGAGATCAGCTACGGTGTCATTTAATATCAGTTGAATACATTTAATTATGGCTCAATAGAGGGCTGAGCCAGGGTAAGCAGACAGGCTGGAAAAAGTTTTAAGTTTGGCCTCTGTCACAGTGTTGGTTTTGTTGTTTTGTATATATCATATAACCCTTGTTTTGGAAAAGAGCTAGTGGTTCCCAGCAAAAGGAATTTATAATTATGTCTTAATTTTAGTTGTTAAACATTTAGGAGATTGGTAACAGTACAGTATAATATGGGCAGTAAGCCTAGCATAAAACATTAAATGGCTATTAACCATGAGCATTTTATCATTTGAACACTGAAGAAATTTGTGAAACATCTCCAAGCATATATGTGGATCTGAAAGAAAACATTTACCATGGTTGGAACACAACAAAAAAGCAGCAGAAACAATCTGAATTTTATATCTGAAAGCACAAATACAGCATCAGATCAGCAACAATTGTCTTAGTCATATGAACTTTAGTTGAGGTATTTCATATAAGGCTATGGAGATTACTGAAGGCTTTAATTGATGAACAAGGCTGGTAAAATTACCAGGTGGCCACTTTCCTGTTTATCAGCCAAAGTAATGTCTATTGCTGGTTTATTTAACTTAAATAAACCTTGATTAAATGGTTTGAGAATGTAAAAAAACGCTGGTGTGGACCATGTGTTTGTGTTCAGAGCAGCGCTTGCATTTGGGTGGTGGGGGCTGGGACTGTTTGGGAGATGTGTGCAGCACCTAGGGCGCAGATGGAACTTGGATGGTGGGTGGGGCATGCCCAGGGTGGGAGTGGTGCATGCAGAGTGGGCGGGGTGAACGCCAGGGTGTGCGGCACATGGGGTGGGGCTAGAACTGTTTTGGAAATGCACACAGGGCGGAAGCAGTGTAAGCAGAGTGTGCTGGGTGGCCGGGTGTGGTGATGGTGGGGCGGGAGGGGTGTGTGGTGCATGAGGGGGTGGAGCTAGGACACGGTGTGAGAGCTGGATCCCATGCAGAGCTGAGGCACCAGCTGAGGCACCATGTGAAGCTGGGACCCCTTGCAGAGTTGGGGTGCAGCGTGAGGCTGAGGCCCGATATAGTACCCGGAGGCTGGCATTCTCTCCCCGGGTTTGGCAATCTCTCTTTCGGACACGTGCAGTGGGAGCATACATGTAGCTCAGGTTTGGGGTGGAGCCTAAGGGGCGTTACTGATGCGCAGGTAGCCCATTGGTATTCATTTCACACCAGAGGCACATTCCTAGGGGTGGGGAAGATAGAGCCACAGGTAAATTCCTAGGAGTGGGGAAGATAAAGCCACAGGTAAATTCCTAGGGGTGGGAAAGATGAAGCTCCTTGGTTTCACCTCCAAGGCTTTACTGGCTACAGTGTCTGGCCTAGGGCAAGATTCTTTCAACTTCCTCAAACTCTTATGCAGATTTCTCCAAATTTAGAGATTACCTGATAACAGAATGCAGTTCCCTTTATGCATACTTGTCTCTGCATATTGTAGAGGTGTTGTTGTTCCTCCTATGTAGCCCAGCTCACAGTACTCACATACTTTTCACCATTTTCAAAGTTACTCAACACCAAGCTATTCTTCTCCACTAATTAATGAAGCTCAGGTTCACCACTGGGTCATGGCCTCTCTTCTGAATGGACTTAGGACCCCTGCACTCCCATAACTACAGACATGTCTTTGTATCTTTATGCTTACTGTGGTTACACTGGAATTGGTGGATTGGAATTTACTTATTAAAATTCCAGTAACTTTTACTTGGAATTACAAATACAAATTCCTCCAGACCACAACAAGGTCCAGCTCCTGCTCTTTATAAGCTGCTTATCTTTAACAATTGTGGCAAAAAGACTGCTAGTTTCTTATTAAAAATCCATTTTCCTGAGTAATAATATGCCAATCTTCTTTGTTACTATCTAAAAGATACATAGAAGCTTTTAGGGGAGGCATCCACAAAAGCTGCTTGAAGTAGCTGTAGGAACTGCTATACAATATTTTTGTCCTTGCCTCTGTTTGCAATGGAGATATGGGTGTCAGAGCTCCAGCAGTCATCTTGTGACCTCAAGGATTGCTATAGTTTGAATACCTCTTGAGGCTCCATGTGTTGAAATTTGATCTTCACTCATAGGACAGAAATTCTGATTATGGTACTTAAAGCTGAGGCTTTTGAGGAATGATCAGAATTAGGTAACATCCACAGGGCACTCCCATGATTGAATACTAGTGGCTTTACATGTAGAGGGAGAGTGAATAGATAGACACACATCAAACGCATGTGCATTTCATCTCTTGCTATATTATGTCCTGTCTCAGAATTCTCCCAGAGAGAAGACTATCACTAGATTTGACTCTTCTGCCTTACAGTCTTCAGAACCATGAGCTTCTTTTCATTAAAATGTACCTCCATGTATGCGATGGTGCATATTTGTAAACACAGCCTTCTAGGAGGCTGAGGCAGGAGGACTTTGTGAGCCCAGTCAGGGCAATTAAGAGACTTAGGGAGACTCTCAAAACAAAACAAATTTAAAAAGATCTGGGGATATAGCTCAGCCTGCAATATTATTAGCAAAAGAAAATGGACTAATACAGGGAAGAAACTCATGTTCTAAGGATAAGGAAGGCACTATGCAAACTCTGAATAGCATACCTCTAAACCCTTTATAAATAATAGAACTGAAATGTATGCCTTACTTAAGCCACTTTTATGTTCTATTTCTATTTCTACGAGCCAAATACAGCTCCTAGCATACAAAGCAAGTGTAAGAGTTCTTGGGGGTAAATATAAATGCTAGGGGAGCATATAACTTTATTTTTATTATGATGCATTGGTGATACATAAAAATATACTCATTCTGGGGACTTTCACATATACATATCACAACTAGATCCTTCTTACTTTCTCCTTTCCTTCTGCTTCCTTCCATTCCTCTCTTTCCCAGATCTCCTACACATTTTCACAGTCTATCTCCCTATTTCCTATCATCTATCTTTCATTTTTCTCTTTAAATTGTTTAAAGTTTGTGTCTCTCATATAAGATAAATTATGAAATATTTGTGTCTGATTTATTTCACTTACCATTATAGACTCAAGGTGCATTCATTTTCCTACAAATGACTCCAATTTATCCTTAATTGCTGCTCTGCAGTACTCTATTGTGCATATATTTCATATGTTCTTTATCCATTCCTGTAGATAACCATACATTGCCTCCAAGACTGAGCTATTATGAGTTGCACTGATATAAATGTGAATATACCTGTATCATTGTAACAGTGTCTTTAATTTGTTTTGCAAGATACCAAGAGAGATATACTGTAGCTGGGTTGAATCTTCATCTGTAAAATGGAAATAATATTACACTGACTGTCTCAGATGAATATTAAATGAGTTTGATATATGTAAAGTACTTAGAAAAGTTCCTATAGCATGGCATGATAGTCAAAATAAAGGCTCCCCAAACATGTTTATGTCTTAATCCCTGGAAATTCTGAATATGTTAGGCTACATAGCAAATGGAAACTAAGGTAATGGATGGAATCAAGGCTGCCAATCAGTGACTTTGAAAATAGGGAGATTACCTTGGATTATCCAAGTTGACTCAGTGTAATCACAAAGGTATGTGGAAGAGAGAATAGTTAGTGCCAAAATAATGAAATGTGAGAGATACTCCATGAATTTTTGCTGTCTATGAAAATTGAAGGGATTCTTGCATCAAGGAATACCTCTAGAAGGTGGGAGAAAAAATCTCAGAAAATTGCCTGTCGTGTAGGGCCTCTAGAACAGAATGCCATCCTGCTGACACCACAATTTTACCCAGTGAGGTTCATGTCAGACTTTTACTTTCAGAATTAAATATAAAAGATGTTTGTTGTTTTAAGCTGATAGTAAGATATCAATATACAAGATAAAACATTCTGTGTGTGATAAACATAACATTAAATAATTCTTAATACAAGTATGTATTTATTGAAAAATTGAAGCCATTTTTCATTTGGTCATTTCATTTCTTTTTGCAAGTAGCTCCATTTTATAGTTAGAGAATCCGAGATTCAGAAACAAATGAGTTTACTAAATTTGAGTGGTGCCTGCTTGTCTTTTCTTGCTATCTACAGCCACTTGACTATTATGTTATTTGCCTTCTCAACTCCAACAATGGCAGTTCTACAGACAGATTCTCACATGTGCTGTAGTTAGAGTGTGGTAATCAGTTGCTAGGCTATGCATTCAGTTGCTAGGCTGCCTTTTCCCTTTTGGCCTTGACACACTTCAGCAACTGGAAGTTAATAATCTGCCAGCAAATTAAATTTGGTAAAAAGACCAAACATGGAACCAAGTAATCTGTGCTCACCTCAGAGAATTGCTTGGCTTTCTATCAAGTACATCTCATGTGTGGGCTGCTGCTTTCCCACCAGATGTGTGAATGCCTAGACTTCTTTGAATCTAAAAGGAGATATATACATTTTTTGAATTGCTCATGAACATCTTCATGCCATTGCTTGAGTCCTTCTCCCTGACTCAAATGCCCTAAACTCAAGTTGTGCAGAAGATTGTAGTTTAAGGGCATTTTTAGGTAGTAGGGGTTTCATTGTATATCACAGATGATCTCCCTCCTTGCTGGACATGAGAATCACTCAGGAAGCTTTGCCAAGACATGGTTTCCAGAGACTCATCCTGGAGGTTCTGATTTAATTGGTTTTGCTGGGGCTTGGAGATGATAATTTTAAAAAACTTTCCAAGTGATTCTCACATGCAGTCAAGAGTGAGAAGCTATGAGACATTAGATCAGAATAGGGACTTAAGAGCTGGAAATTGAGTTATTTAATATTTGCATAACTGGTTTAGTTGCTCAACCCTTCTGGGCTATCACTCCCTTGCACAGAAAATGAGGACGACAATGCAGTACTCATATAGGTTTTCCTATTCTCAGTTCCTTTTGAACAAATGAGAATTAAAAACAAATATTCCCTGACTGATGCCCACAGTTACTTTGAAGATTAAATACATTATTATTTGTGATGCATCTTACCACAATGCCTGACACATCTTCAGGACTCGTATATGAGTTAATCTTAGAAAGGGATATTAGAAAAGGATATCTGAAGGTTGAGCCATACAATGCTGGACAGTGGACTCTGGAACCAGACAAGGTGGATTGTAAATCCTTATCCTAATATTTACTAGCCCATAGGACCTTGGTCATATAATATAACCTTTCAAAGTTTCATTTGTCTCATGGCTATCTTTCTTCCAGTGAACCTGCAAGGCACCCTTGCCAAAATGAGGTTGCTGTGTGTGTGTAGTTGTGGCTATATCTTGTAATCTACTCCACTGATCTTCTGGTCTGTTTTTATTTTAAAAATGTGCTAATTTTATCACAATATTGTTGTAGGATAGTTTAAAGTAAAGGATTGTGATACCTAGTGCCTTTGCTATTCTAGGTCTCTTCTAGCTCCAGATGAATTTTAGGGATGATTTCTCTAGATCTGTGAGGTATGCAAATGGTATTTTGATTGGAATTGTTATACATTTTGGGAGAATGGCCATTTTCACAATGTTTGTTCTTCCTATCCATGAGCAAGGAATGTCTTTCCATTTTCTGAAATCCTTTTCAATTTCCTTTTTTAGAGTAATGTAATTTTCATTGTATAAATATTTTACTTCCTTTTTTAGATTGACTCCTAAGTATTTCATTATTTTAGATCTTGTTGTGAAGGGCGTGCCTTCTCTTATTTCTCCCTCAGAGATTTTTTTGCTTGTGAACAAGAATTCTATCGATTTTTGAGTGTTGACCTTGTAGTCAGCTACATTACTAAATTTGCTTATTACATATAGAAGTCTTTCAATGGAGTTTTAGGGTTCTTTTATATAGAGTATCATATCATCTGCAAATAATGATAATTTAACTTCTTCCTTTTCTGTCCTTATTCCTTTTATTTCTCTCTCGTCTAATTGCTCTGGTTAATGTTTCCACCAATATATTGAATAAGAGTGGTGGTAGTGGATAGCCTTGGCTTTTTCCTGATTTTAGATTGAAAGTTTTCAGTTTTTGTCCACTTAATAAGACACTGCCTGTTGATTTATCACATATGGCTTTTATCAAATTGATATAGAGACCAACTATTTTGATTTTCTGTAGGGTTTTTTTTAACATGAATGAGTGTTGGATCAGGTCAAAAGTTTTTCTGCATCTATTGAGTTGATCATGTGATTCTTGTCCTTGGCTATGTTGATATTGTGTGTTATGTTTATTGATTTGCATGTATTGAACCACTCCTGCATTCCCGGTAGAAATCTCACTTGGTCATGATGCATAATCTTCTTAATGATTTGTTAGATTCTATTTGTAAGTATTTTGTTGAAGACTTTTTTATTTATGTTCAATAGAGAGATTGACCTGTAATTTTCTTCTTTGGTTGGATCTTTCTCTGGTTTTGGTATTGAGGTAATACTTGCTTCAGGGAAGGAGTTAGGGAGACTTGCTTCTCTTTCAGTGATATTGAAGAGTTTGAGGAGTGTTGGCATTGTCTTCCTTGAATTTCTTGTAGAATTCTGCAGTGAATGCATCAGAACATAGGCTTTTCTTTGTTCATAACTTGTAATTACATTTTTTTTTTTTTTGTCTTTTTATCGGTACTGGGGATTGAACTCATGACTGCCTGCTTGCAAGGCAGGCGCTTATGCCACTGAGCTAAATCCCCAGCCCATGTAATTACATTTTCAATTTCATTAGTTGAAATGGGGTTATTCAGCAGTTTTACATCTTATTGATTCAGCTTTGGTAATTCATATGTTTCTAGGAATCTGTCCATGTCTTCTATGTTATCAAACCTATGACAGTAAGTGCTTTCAAAGTAGGTAATGATGATCTTCTGTATTTCCACAGGGTCTGTAGTGATTTCACACTTTTCATATCTTATTGTATGCATTTGGTCTTTTTCTTTCCTCTTTTTGACAAGGTTGGCTAGGGATTTATCAATTATATTTGTTCTTTTGAAGAACCAACTCTTTGATTCATTAATTCTTTGTATAGTTTTATTAAGTTTTAGTTCCATTAATTTCTGCCCCATCTTTATAATTTCCTCCCTTCTTTAGGCTTTGGGCTTGACTTGCTCTTCTCTTTCTAGAAGTTTAAGGTGCATCATTAGGTTGTTTATGTGTCTTCTTTGCATTTTGCTCAAGTGGGAATTTAGTGCTATAAATTTCCCTCTGGGGACTGCTTTTATTGTGTCCCATAGGACCCAGTAATTTGTATTTGCATTTTCATTCCATTGTAGATATTGCCTAATTTCTTTTAAAATTTCTTTTGTGACCCATTTGTTGTTTTGGAGAGTGTTAATTTCCAAATGCTTATGGGGTTCTTGTGGTATTTTTTTCATTAATTTCTGATTTTATTGCACTATGGTCAGAAAATATTCATGGAATTATTTCAATTCCTTTGCATTTACTTAGGCATATTCTGTGAGCTAATATATGATCTATTTTTCAGAATAACCCATGTGCATCCGAGACAAATGAGTATTCTGCTGTTAGGTAGAAGACACGGTACACAGACTAGGTCCATTTTTTCACAAGTGTGAAACAATATGTGTATATATGCATATATATACATGTACACATATATGTATATATTTGTCATTGTAATCTTTTCCTCTGAAGAATGCAGTGACCTTCTTTATATCTTTTGATATTTCTTGGTTTGAAGTTCTCATCATCTGCAAACAAAATAGCTACTGTTGCTTTTCTCTGGGTTCCTGTTGCATAGAGTATTGTTTTCCATACATTGACTTTTAATCTATGAACTTTCTTCTGTGTTAAATGTGTTTCTTGTGCACAGCATATTGATATATTTTGTTTATTAATCTACTCTGCAAGTCTGTTTCTTTTTATTGGTGAGTTGAGACCATTTACACTGATTTGTGTAACTGATAAGTACTCTCTTATCACTGACACTGTTATCTTTCTGTTGTTGTTTTCTACTTTGTTTGCCTGATTAGTGGTTTCCTTCTGTTGTTGTTGTGACTGTAGTTATGGTTGTCTCTTTCTAGAGTGTTTTTCAATGTTCTTTGTAGAGTTGATTTGGTGGTCACGAATTTCTTCAGTTGTTCTTTGTCATGGAAGTATCTTACTTCTCCATCAATTTTCAAAGATGGTTTTGCAGAATACATCAATGTAGGTTGAAAGTTGTTTTCTTTCAGAAACTGAAATACTTCAAGCTCTTCTTGACTTGAAAGTTTGTGCTGAGAAGTCTGTTGTGATTCTGATAGGCTTTCCTTTATAGGAGACCTGTTTCTTTTTTCTGTTTTAGTATTCTGTTCTTCTGCTAAGATCCTAGTTATTATATGTCTAGTGAAGATTTATTTTAATTATGGCTAATTGGGTTTCTTTTTTCTTTTTTGGTACCAGGTATTGGACTCATGAGCCAGCACTTGCCAGACAGGTGCTTGTGCCACTGAGGTAAATTCCTGGCCCCTTAATTGGGCTTTTATATGCCTCTCTTTTCTGGATATCAGATTTTTATCTGCATATTAGATTCTCTTTGCATGTTTGGAAAATTTTCTGCTAGTATTTCTATGAATAGTCTTCCTATGTCATTTGTGAAGGCCCCTGCTTTTTCAGTGACATCTATCAATCTTATATTGTTTCTCTTTGAATCATCTTGCAGCTGTTGAAATATTGTTTCCTGGTTCCTCACTATTTTTAAAAGATCTTTTCTTTTCTGATTGTAAACTTCTACCCTATCTTTAAGGTCTGAGAGTCAATCTTCAGCTTCATTCAGGTGCTTTTGCCAGCTTTCAATAGAATTTTGAATATCCCTTTCAATCTGTTTCATGCACTTTATTTCTGTCTTATATTGTTCATTCAAGGTTTCTCTCATTTTCTTATGCTACTCTTTTTTATGTAGATTTTCTTTGGATACACACAGCATTTCTTTCATAATGTTTATCATTTCATTTTTTACCTGAGAGATTGTTTCTGATATGATTTTCTCTGTAGCTTCATGGGGTTGTTTGTTTCCTTCAGTTGCTGTCATTTGAGAAAGTTCAGTTGGGTTATTACCAGAATCTTCCATTTTAATGCCTTCTTGGGTTTGTTCTTGGTGTACTGGTGGACTGAGATTGCCTCTTGGTCTTTCATTTTGTTATTTTTCTCTGCAACCTGAGTGGCTGGCCTACTACCTTCCTGATGAATTGAACTGGAACACTGCCATCAGCACAGCTTCAACACTCTGATATCCCCATGGCTAGCTAGGGAACACTCCCAAACTATGTATCTAGAGTCTTTCTCTGTGGCCTGTGAGGCTGGCTGGATTTTCCCCTCAAGTACTGCACTGGGTTGCTCTAGGATACTGGGCAGGGTAGAGCTTGGATCTTCAGCTAGCATGGATACCCTCCAAAGTGTGGTTCTGGGGCCTTACACCTGGCTGAGTGGAGTTCCGAACCTCTGGGACTCAGGCAGCTAGGTAGTGTGCTCCAAGTGTGTGGTAGTACTGGGACCTTGCATCTGGCTGGGAGGAGTTCAGAAACTTCAGGACAAAGGCAGATAGGCAGACTGGCCCCTTGAGTGTGGCAATGCTGAGCCTTTACATTTTGTAATTTTGAATGTATAGATTTGTATTTCCTTTGTAAGGTTAATCCCTAAGTATTTCATTTTTTGATGCTATTGTGAAGGGTGTTGTTTCCCTAAAATTGCTTGCAGTGAATGTGTTTATGTATAGGAATGCTCTTCATTTTTGAGTGTTGACTGTACATTAAGCTACATTACTGAATTTGGTTATTAGATCTAGAAGTCTTTTGATGAAATTTTTAGAGTCTTCTATATAGAGTACCATGTCATCCATGAGTAATGGTAATTTAACTTTTTCCTTTCCTATTTTTATTCCTTTAATTTTTCTCTTTTCTAGTTGCTACAGCAATTTTTCCAGATCTGTATTTAATAGGACTGATGACAGTGGATATCCATATCTTGTTCCTCCTGATTTTAGAGTGAAAGCTTTAAGTTTTTTGACCATTTAGTATGATTTTGCCTGTTGGTTTGTCATAGATAGCTTTTAGCAAATTGAGGTAGAGACCATCAATTCCAAACTTTTGTGAGGTATTTTTTATCATGACTGAGTTTTGGACTTTATCACAAGCTTTTTTCTACATCTATTGAGATGATCATGTGATTTTTCTCACTGATTCTGTCGATGTTGTGTATAACATTTATTTATTTGTATATATATCGAAACATCCCTGCATCCTTGGGATGAATCCCACTTTTTCATGGTGTATAATCTTCCTTATTTATTTGCATTCTCTTTGGTGCCCACTTTTTCATGGTGTATAATCTTCTTGATGATTTATTGCATTATTTCGTAGTATTATTTTATTGAGGATTTTGACATCTATATTTCATTAGAGAGTTTTCTCTGTAGCTATTTTTTTGGTTGTTTCTTTATATTGATTTGCATATCAGGCTAATACTTGCTAACAAGTATGAGTTAGGTAGGATTACTTCCTTTCAGGTTTATGAAAGAGGTTGAGGAATAGTGTCATTAAATCTTCTCTAAATTTGTTGTAGAATTTATCCCTGAATCCATCAGGACCTGGGCTTGTCTTTGTTGCTAAGCTTTTAAATATATTTTCCATTTCATTAACTCATTACTGAGAATTGATTAATTATTCTAAATTTTTGTTTTTGATAATTAGTCATTTAGAATTTTTATTTCTCATTGATTCAGCCTTCATAATTCATGCATTTGTAGGAATTTGTTTATGTCTTCTGTATTTTCCATCCTATGAGAGTAAAGATTTTCAAAGTAGGTATTGATGGTCTTCTGAATTTCCATAGGATTTGTATTGATTCAACCCTTTTCATTCCTAATTACATGGATTTGAGTTTTTGTTTCCTTGTTTTTGATAAGCATGGCTCAGAGTTTAGCAATTGTATTTATTATTTGAAAAAACTAGGTCTTGAATTCTTTCTTTGTATTATTTTGTTAGTCTCCATTGCATTAATTTATGCTCTGATTTTTATAAATCCTCTCTTGTATGAACTTTGAGCTTGACTTACTCTTTTTCTAGAATCTTGAGATACAGCTTGTTTTATTTTCATGATATGTATATTAACTGTTATAAATTTCCCTAGGTCTATGCTAGGTCTACGTTCATTGCATCTCACAGGTTGTAGTAGGTTGTATCTGCATTTTTGTTTGTGTGTTTCTTGTGTATAGCAATGTTGTTGGATCTTGTTTCTTGATTCATTCTGCCAATCTGTTTCTTTGATTGAATTAAGGCCATTTGCACTGGTAAAACTGATATATTTTGGCTTATTTTTGTCATGTTATTGTCATGATGTTGGCTTCCTGCTTTTTCTTTGTTCATTTGCTTGCCCTGGCTGGTGATTTCTTTTTTTTTTTTCCCTTGGAATTGTGGTCACTATTATCTCTGTCTAAAATGTCTTTCCATACTCTTTGTGGGTTTGATTTGATGGTCGTGAATTTCTTCAATTGTTCTTTGTCATGGAAGTGTTATTTCTCTATTAACTTTGAAAATTAGTTTTGCAGGGCACATCAATCTGTATTGGAGGTTGCTTTCTTTTCATACTTCAAATATTTCACTCCAATCTTTTCTTGACTTGAAGCTTTGTGTTGAGAAGTCTGCTGTGATTCTGATGGGTTTTGTTTTATAGATATCCTGCTTTTTTCTGTAATATTCTGTTCTTGTGCTGTTCAGGGTTTAATATTCTGTTCTTGTGCTAAATTTTGGGGATCTTGAGTATAATATATCTGTGTGTATGTTTATTTTGGTTATGGCTAATTGGTGTTTTACATGCATCACTTATATGTGTGACTGGTCCTTTTCCCATGGTTGGAATATTTTCTGCTATCACTTCTGCAAATAGATTTTTTTACATCATTTGGGTTGACTGCTGCTTTTTCATTGATACCAATTTTTTTCATTGATACCAAATTATTTTTCTATGCATTGCCTTACAGCTGTTGAATTGTTATTTCCTGATCTTTTGTTGTTTTCAAGGGATCCTTCTTTCCATAATCATTAGCTACATTCTTTCTTTCAACATCTGAGAACCTTTCTTCAATTTAATTCAGGTGATTTTGTCAGCTTTCAACAGAATTTTTGGTTTCCTGCATATCTGTGCAAAACCATTTCTTGCATTCTATTTCTTTCCTATACTGATCATTCATGGTTGCCATCCTCTTTCTATCATTGTCTATTTATTTTATCTATCTCTACTTTGGAATTGCTGAAGGATTGCTTTATAACTGTCTACTTTATTTACTGAGATATTTTTGTAATCTGATTTTCTTTGTAGCCTCACGAATTTTTTATGTTGCTTGCTATCATTTCAAAAATGTCAGTTGTGTATTTCCCATTTTTTCTCTCTCTCTCACTGCACTGTCATCTGGACTTGTTCTGGGTCGGCTGGAGATCTGAATTTGCATTTCTGGTTTGCATCTTTTCATTTTCTATTTCAAAAGAGTTTTCTGTGTTTATTTTGAAAGTTTTTGTAGTAGGTAACTGTACCACTAGTATCAAGTCCTGTCTATGAAAATTACATTCTTCATGGGTGTGTTCTGTGTGTAGAAGGTTTTTGCTTGTGTGTGTTCCAAGATCCTACCTTCCCATTTAATTAAGAGTGATGTGTTAGTATGTGTTTGATTCAGTCCCAAGTTATTTGGTGCTGGGCTGTTTTGAAGTTATTGCCCCCACAGTTTTCTACTATTGTTACAGAAGAGAAAACAACTGATTACAACAGATATGACATCCTAGTATAATTAGCAATAACAAAAGTATGAAGTACATTTTAGAAACTAACAAACTGTGGTAGCTATTAATGTTTCATCTTAAAGCGTAGAAAAAAATAAACTATCACATAACAGAACCAATTGTAAATTGGGAGTTTGTATTCAAAGTATTTCCCCTTGATAGAGTGGATTTACCCAGTGATGAGGAGATCTTAGAAAGATAGTAAATAAAACAAAGATAACTTAAAAGAAAGTAGAAGCAAGGCTGGAGAACAAAGGATGATCATGCAAACTTTGAGAAATTAGAGTAGAGGGCAAAAAGAGAAAGAATGAAGATGTAAGCATGGGATTATCTCAATTTGGTCTCTGGGTTTGGGGGATGAGATAAGTTTTCTGTGACTGAAGTTCTACCCAGCTTTTTAGAAAAGAGAGAAAAAAGAAAAGAGAAAAGAAAATGAAAAAGTAAGAAAAAAGAAAAAGAAAACAAACATCAAAAAAGAGAAGAGTTGTGTCCTCACCCTCTTGCTTCTCTTCTGTGTGTCTTTATCTCCAAATGCAATGCTGGCTCACCTAAATTATCACCTGTTGGCTTGTATTGTTATTGTGGTTTCAAACTTTTCACATCAATAGTCCCAACTGTCTATATCGTGTAAATTTGTTGGAGTCCTACTGTGTTGCTTGCATTGTCTCTAGTCTCTGAGTCTTCTAAAATGGTTCATCTCAGCTGTGACAGCATCAGTGGGAGATGCCTTTCTCTGGGCCTTCCAGTGTGGTTTACCTGTGTCACAGGTGTGGCAATGGTGATAGGAGGTGTTCTTGCTATTCACCTGGGTCCTAGTGATGGCAGAAATGGTGATAGGAGGGGCTATCCTCCACATTATTCATCTAGGTTGCATGGCAGAGATAGCAATCTATAACACATTTTCTCTATTCATTCATTTGTTGATTGATATTGTCAGGTAGTTCATAAATCTCTATTTCTTTGAGACTAGTGTTTGCTGCTGTTATATTTTCCTGATTTTTTCCTAATCTTTGTGTCTATGTGTTTGTCTGTGTATTTAAAGAATAGAGTATTCCAGTGTTTATACACTATCTGTGTTTGGAGAAGGTGTTCAAAATTCCATCTTTCTATAGATTATGAGCAAGCTGTTTGCTAGAGGTCTGAGGCCTGGAGTTGCTGGAAATGATGGTGCACTTGGGAGGCCTTGAAATCTGGGACACCAGATGCTGGAGCAGTGGAGGAGTTCAGCAAAAGCCTGGAGTTTATCCAACCAGTGCCATGCTGGCAAGGGCTAGGTGTCAGGAATTTTCAAGTTCTACTTGCTGCGGAGAGCAGTCTGGATGCCAAGGGCCAATACTGACATTTCAGAAGTTGTGTAAATAAGAAGCTGACTCCTCTCCATAGATCTGAGAGGGATTTGGAAATTTGGAAATGTCTTAAAAAGTCAAATGGGTGAAAAATATCTGCTCCACTGTGTCCAACATTTAAGATTCTCCAAATTAGTCAGGTAAAGCTTATCTGGATCCTTGAATCATAATTGGAATCTAAAATGTACAGAAATGAGTAGAAAAGCCAAACCTAAATTTAGATCTTAAACTTGTCAATGAGTATATCTCCATAAATCCTTCTGGCTTCTCTCTCCCATTCTCCACAAGACTCTACATATTTTTAACTTATGGAAGTAGAATAGAAGAGCAAAGAAGAACATTAAAACACATCAAGAGAGACATAGGAAAATGCATTCCTCAATAAAATATTACAAGGTGATAAGGAAGGAAGGAGGGAGAGAGGAAAAGAAGTAAAGAAGGATAGAAAGAGAAAAGTGGAAAAGAGAAAAAGGGGGAGGTAAAAGAAAAGAGAAAGAGGGAGAAGGGAGAAGGGGGAGGGAGGGAGGAAGAGAGATTCAGGGCCTAAACATAAAGCTTGGTAGAAACTTAAAAGACATAGTCATTTGTAATATAGAGATTGCGCACATTATTCTTAGTATATTTTATTTTTAGATTTTTAAAAGAATTTTATTTAAAGAGAGGCTACACAAAACAGAAAATGGATAGAAATAATACATACTTTCAAAGAAAAAATAAATTGTAAGAAATTACTAGTGAATGTTTACATTGTCCTCTTACAAATTATTCAAGATACAAAAATGGAACATTAAAGTGGGAAATCAGACAGCGAGACTGCAAACAGTTCTGTTCAACTATCAAAAAAATTTAGTAATATGGTTATCAATCCTGTAAACTTAAACATACATGCAGTTATCCATATCTTCATTTATGCTGAGATTGAACAAACACAAGCAGGTTAAAATCACAATAAAGAACAATAGTATTGCTGAAAAAAGAACAATAGTATTGCTGGGCTTCACATCATGACACTCCAGGATCAGCACTGGGTACTGTAGTCTATCTTTTTCTTCAAAGCAGTTATTCATTGCATCAGTTTTCATAAACTGTTTATAGCTTCTATGCATTCATGAATCTTAAATGTATTTCTATCTTTTCTTTATATTAAAGGGAGAAACAAACAAAGCAAGCCCAAACAAATCATATTCTTTTAAACACATGCTTTGCCCCTTCATTTCACCATCTGCCCCACTCACTGAGGCCTCTCTGCCACTGCCCCTGAAATCCTGGTGCTTTTTTCTCTCTCTAGAATGTCCCTCAGTATTCTCTGTAGGGTTGGATTGGTGGTTATGAAATCCCACAGTTCCTCTTTGTCATGGAAGCATCTTGTTGCTCCATTAATTTCTAGACACAGTTTAGTAGGGTATATCAATCTGGGCTGGAAGTTATTTTCTTTCAGGTCTTGGATAATTTTGCTCCAAGCTCTTCTTGACTTGATGGTTTGTGTTGAGAAGTCTGCTGTTATTCTGATGGGCCTTCCTTGATAGGTTATCTGTTTCTTGTCCCTAACAGATTTTAATATTCTGTTCTTATATTGAATTTCTGGGATCTTGATTACTATATGTCTGGGTGTGGCTCTGTTTTGGTTGTAGCTGGCTGGAGTTCTGTATGTCTCATACATCTGAGTACCATTTACTTTACCTATGTTTGGGAAGTTTTCCTTAATTATTTTTGTGAATAGACTTTGCCTTGAAAGAAAATAACCTCCAGCCCAGATTGATGTATCTTGCACAATTATCCCTAGAAATTAATTGAGCAACAAGATGTTTCCAAGATAAAGAGGAACTGGGGGAATCTGCAACCACCAATTCAACTCTACAGAGAATACTACAGAAAATTCTAAAGACAGAGAAAAGCACCAGGATTTCAGGAACAGTGGCAGAGAGCCCCCCAAAATGGAGCAAAAAGTGAAATGAAGAAAATGAATAAACAACTAATGATGGAAAAAGAGCACAACAGAAATGAGGCAGAGAAGGTTGGATATAATTTCTAATATACATGGCCTGATACACTAGCTTAAGGGAAAAAAGAGAGTCACCGGCAGAGTGGATCATGAGGTGGGGTCCACCAAGATGCTCTTTGTAGGAAATATAATTAACCTGAATAAGGGTATATGGACCAAAATCAAATATGAGAAAACAGAACTCGATGAGATAGGGACCCAGAGACTAATAGAGGTAACTGGACCAGTATTTATGGATAAGTTGAAAAGAAAGGTTTTAATAAGTGAAGAAATACAACTAGAAATCAAGTACAGAAGGGAGAAAGTTCAGAAATACTTAGGTAAATAACAGGCTGCCCACTGCCTTCCAGTATAAAATTGAGAGTGGTGGGGAGACCCAAAAGTACATAGTACATCCTGGGGGAATGAAAGGGGAGGAATTGTTTTAAAAAAGACAGAAGAAGTTGTTGCTAATAGTGTATCAGGATTAAAACCCTTATTACTTACACCACTCTGCTTGGATGGAACTTGTTCCATTCCAGTTTGTACACAAGCACTGGATCTGAGGGCACAGACAGCTGTCCTGAAGATTTCAGGATATAGCACAGTGGTCATCTTTAATTTCCTATTAATATAATCTGGATCCGTGTATGACTTAAACTGTTGTATCATGACTGATCTTGGTTAAAACTGATTTGTTTGATTGCTGCTTATTTTTGACAGATTTTATTCAAAACTGTTAGGTTGATGTATCAAGTTGAAGAGTATAGACAACTATACTGAAAATGACAATGATTTACTAAGATACCCATTCTGGTTTGATTACTACCTGTTTTTGTAGCTCTACACTATCTACAAAGTTGTATTTTTATTAATTCTGTTATTGTACTGATATATTCAATTATACTTTATCTGATGATACAGCCAATTCTGTTGATGATAACAAGAGACAACACAGTGATCATGTTAGAACTCCTTATACAGCAGTTTTGTATGTCTTTTTAGTTTTATGTATCTATAGGAATATGTTTTGTTCTGTCCTGCTTTGTTCTGTTTCTCCCTCTAATAAAGAAAGGATAGAAATACATGTTAAGATTCATGCTTGTGTAAAACCTATAAACAATTTATGAGAAACGATCTTATGACATATGATGAAATGAACAAATACTTTGAAGGCAAAAAAAGGGGCACTGCAGTACCCAGTGCTGATTCTAGAGTGTCATGATGTGAAATCCAGCAATACTATTAATCTTTGTTCAGAACAATTTTAACCAACTAAGTTTTGTTTGGTCTCAGCATAAATGAAGATATGGATAAATGCATACATTTCTAAGTGTGTAGGATTGATAGTCATATTACTTAGTTTTGTTAGATAGTTGAACAGAACTGTTTGTTGTCTCCCTGGTTAAATTCCCATTTATATGTTTCACTTTTGTATCTTGAACAGTTATTTGTGGGAGGACAATATGTGCACATCAACTAGAGATTTATTAGTGTTTAGTTCTTCTCTTTAAAAGTATGTACTATTTCTGCCCATTTTCTGTTTTGTTTTGTCTTTCTTTAAGTAAAATTTATTTTTTTTTAAATTTTACTTTGAAAGTGGTAATATACAACAGAACAAGACAGAATAAAGCCAACTAACATTGTAAAGTGAAATTGGTACAGAGCTTCACAACAGGTTACTGAGATAACAGTAATAGGTATCACAGCATATTTTGTTATCTTTATAATAGTTGTTATTTCAAACATGTATATCAAAATAAGATGAAATATAGAACATTATAGAACTTATCAAAACAATATTGAATAGAGCAGTACCATTGATCAGAATAGAGCAACACAGTAACAGAAATATTTTCCTTCAAAGAGGTAGTAGAAGGAAGTCCCCCTTATTTGCTATGGTCAACCTCCCAGGAGATGCTCAGATTTCTGGTTTCCATTTGCTAATGGGGGGGGGGCATGAGAAGGAGGGTAGGGGAAGTGGGATGACTCTAGGCCATGCATCAGTAGGTTCACTATTGCTTAGCAGGGAGGCAGCCTGGTTGTTTGGTTTCACAGCGTCCTAAGTTCCAACATGGCGTGGATCTCAGGAGCTGCTGGTGGTTCTCCCCCTGGAAGGGACACAGTCTGCCAGACCACCACCACTTACCAGGAAGGGGAGGTACTTGCTTGGCCTCCCAATGCCCTAAGTTCCAACATGGCACAGATCTCAGGAGCTGCTGCTGGTTCTCCCCCTGGAAGGGCCGCAGTCTGCCACACTGCCACCACTTACCAGGGAAGGGAGGTGCTTTCTTGGCTTCCCAGTGTCCTAAGTTCCAACATGGTGTGGATCTCAGAAGCTCCTACTAGTTCTCCCCCTGGAAGGGCCGCAGTTTTCCAGACTGCCACCACTTACCAGGGAGTGGAGGTGTTTCTTTAAATAAAATTTTAAAAAAGGCTTGGTCTTGACCCGCATCTTTACAATGATAATAATA
This sequence comes from Cavia porcellus, assembly GCF_034190915.1. Taxonomy (NCBI): domain Eukaryota; kingdom Metazoa; phylum Chordata; class Mammalia; order Rodentia; family Caviidae; genus Cavia; species Cavia porcellus. Next base: position 34,204,932 of record NW_026947486.1, on the reverse strand, counting down.
ATAATAATGATAATCTAAACATATGTGATGAGGAAATAAATGAATGAGAGAATAGGAGGTAGTTTGTGCTTATATTATTTGATTAATTTTCATGTTTATGTCTTGTAATTTGAGAAACTCCTTTTAAAATAACAATAAACACTATATTAGCCATTGTTATTCTCCTATTATCTGTTTTTAAGTTTCATATAATTATTTTATTTGTTTTTTAACTCTAAAATAGAAAGAAAGAAAATCAAAGAATACTTAAAATGATTAATTGTTGAAACTGGATAATAGGTATGTAGGAGTTAGTTATATTGTACTAAAGCTCATCCCTGCTTCAATCTCAGCAATGCTATTTCTATATGCTTTCTAAATAACTTGGATATTTATCTTTGGTAATCCAGGACCTACTTGTGCTTTGCTTTGGACAGCCAAACCACTTATATTTTAACCTTGAAGAGATCCATTTTCACATTTTCAAATACAAGCAAGTGTATAAATTATTACAAAGAGATTATTTTCAGCCAGACTGCTTGAAAGATTGAGAGGTTCTGAAATTTATTTTTTCATGAATCATTGGCCTCCAAGATCTCAGTCCTGGTTGTGACATAGGCTATGAGTATGAGGAATACAACTTTCTTGGAAAACCTTCCCTTTTGGCCTAGTCTCCTTTCTCCAAGTGAGTAGGACACACCGCAATTTTTACCTGCACAATTCATCTGTCCTCTGTTGTCAATCCTTATCTGGGCCTCACATAACTTCTGGACATTTCTACACACAGGGCTCAACTCACTAGTAATTGAAAAGGACAAATTATCTCAATCTCATTTTTCTTACCGTATCATCAGAATTTCCTCTCTTACTAACCACAAAAAATATCACGTAGTGTGTTCCCCTGTACTTATTATTCATCTTCAATAGTTAAAAACTCATGGCTACTTTTGTTTCAAACTTTCTTTCTGTAACACTAAGACAAATTCCAAACATACCATCATAATTTTTTGCTTCATGAACATTTTAGGCTATACTTTATGGTGGTACTAGAGACTGAACTCAGGACCTCATGTATGCTAGGCAAGCACTGTACCACTGAACTGTATTCTAAACCCTCCGACTATACTTTTTACATACTGTTTGTATAACAAGAAATGAACAAAAGATACAAAAGGCTCTTATAAAGCCAAACTAAGTCTGAAATACTCTTTCAGTCATATACCCTTCAATTTAGAAGAAGTCCTTTTGTTTTCTAGATATCAATTTTCTCACCTATATTAATGGATTAGGAGAGGTGAGAGTCCTCTTTATCCATAGCTATAGCTATAGTTTTAGATTTAGATCTAGGTCTCTCTAGGAGTTTTGAAGGTTGTGCACTAAGTGCTTCTCAAATTTCAAGGAGTTCCTTCTTAAAATGGAGATTCTAATTCAGTGGTCTGATTTGGGATCTGGGAATTCAAATTTGTTTTATGCTTAATTTTAGTTGTATTTTTGTTTTATTGAAAGATTCAGAAAATGGTTGATATGCATCATAAGCTACCATCAATATACAGTTTATATGTACAGTTTCTACTTTTTCTTTTTCACTGAACAGGGTGACATTAGGTTTGTTCATATCAAAATGCAAATAAAGAATTACTGCATAGGAGAGTATGTGTAGACTTTTCATTCTCAGTAAGTTTCCAGGTAATACAATGCTATTTCTCCATAAACTATACCTTCAGTAATAAGACTAAATTATCACAAAATCAGAGGCCTCCCTAATTTTGCAAGTCTAAAAGTTCAAAATTTCTGATAATTTTGTTTGTCATTCAACTTCTAGTGGGAAATATTTTTTACATTCTCTCAAAGTAACCACATTTTAAAACATCTTCAGGTGAACATTTCTATGCTTCTCAAGTTTTGTTTCTAGGCAATAATGTGCTGAGTTGAATTTGTACCAACTCCCATAAGCTGACTGTCAAATTTTCAGGAAAACAGTCATTAAAGTCACAGCCAAAACTCATAGTGTAATTAACATCCACACTCATAGTGGAATTATTTAAAAAAGTCAAGAAGTGGAAGTAACCTAATATATTCTGATAGATAAATAGATAAAAGTGTGACATATAGCTACAGTGCAGATTATTATTCAGTATTAAAAGAAAAGTAGGTTTTAACACACAGTACAATGTATGTTTCCTTTCAAAAGTATGCTAAGTAAAATAAAGTGACAGTGAAAAGACAAATACTATATAATTACATTTACATGTGGTAATCAAAGTAACAATTCATGAGATATAAAATAGAATGAGAGTTATCAAGGGATGATGGAGGAAGCAATGGATAAGTCTGTTTAATTGGTACTGAATTTTAGTTTTACAAGATGAAGCTTTGAATTTCTGTTTCATAAAATGTAAGCATACTTAACATTACTTAACATTACTGTGTTTTTTCCACAATTAAATTATATAAAAGAAATTACATTATATTAAAATAGGAGTAATAAATGTTCAAAACTTATCACTTTCCAATTATTTTACATTATTATTGTTGATAATATCATATTATTTGCATATATTTTGTGTATGCAACATACAAATAATACCTATACTATTGTATCTGTGTGATGGAAATAGGAAATATAAGATTGTAGTACTATTTATCTTTCCCAAACTTTGCATTCAATAACATTAAATTGGTAGTTCAAAATTTTAGAATGCTACAAATCCTCTCCCATCTGTATCCCCTGGGGAACTTTGCTAGTTAAACTTGTACCAGCAGAGTCTAAAAACTTTCTGTGCCAGAAAATGCTTCCTCTATAGCTACTGCAAACCCATTTCACTACATTCTAAAATACATTCTCCAGAATAGAGGTAGTAATCATTTTTAATTAAAACATGATATTAAGTTCACTTTCCAGTCATTTAGTAAGAAAATAGGTAAGAAGCCTAGAACAAGTCATTATCCAGTTAATAGTGAGCACTTCGATCAGACTCTGAGATAATTGCTAAAAATTCAAATAATCCACAAATACCAGAATTCATTTCTTAGAAATAATCTGCAAGTAACCAAGAGTTATTCTTAAAACTTTCAGGAAACAATATTATGAATCTGTGATTTCATCTTAGGATAGAAAAAACTTTGGTTTAGGGACCTGGGCTGAAATCTTGGTTTTAGCATTAGCTATAAAACTTCTAGAAAATGACTTCACCTCTCCATGCCTCAATTTTCTCTTCTGTAACATAAAGGTGACAGTCAGAATCATTATGATAGCTGAAACATGTTTGTATTTACTGTGTGCCAGACACCATTTTAAACATTTTAAATAAATTCATTCATTTCATTCTCACAATCATTTTAGGAAGCAGCTACTATTAGTTTCATCACTATTTCACTAATGAGGACACTCAAAGACAGTTAGGTGAAGTGTCTTGTCCAAGGTTTCAACATTTACTAAGTGGAGAGGAGTTAGTACGTGATCTCCCAGATCAAAGAATGATTCAATTCTCTTGGAGACCATTTCCATCTTGGAGTTGGGAGCCATGGTAAAGGATGGAGGCTACACAGTGGTCATTAAACCAATCAGAGGAAAGCATTCATAGATGTCACAAGTAATGAAAGTAGATCTGGGTGCTTCAGAAATAGGAATGAAGCCAGAACCTCACTGTCTAAATCAGAGCTGGAAATTCAGTGGTCAAAACAGTCAGAAGGGGCTGAGGATTTAGCTCAGCAGCATAAGTGCCTGCCTTGCAAGCACTAGGTTGTGAGTTCAATCCCCAGTACCCCCCCCAAAGAAAAAGAAAAAAGGAAAAAACAGTCAGAAGGAAGTCCTCTTCTATAATTTGAGAGTACAATGGAACAAGAACATTTTTACAGAAACTCCAGGTTCAACAATGCTCAATAAACATTTTATGAGAGATGTTCTCAAGGTTGATGTTGAAAACTGACCAGGATTGGGGCATCATTTTTATATTATTTTGATGGAATTAGTTTGTTTTGTGAGTTTGACTCATTTTGAAGGACCAGAAATTTAAAGGTTAAAAACAAGATGCTGTTTCTCAGCTAGAAACAGCACTGGGCCTCATGACTTAGTCCAAACTCAGCTCCGAGGGAGGATCAAAAAGAAAACATCTGCAGCTGTGATATGCTCGGGCTGTGCTGTGCCAGGGAACTCAGAGATAGAGCCTGCTGATTACGCTAATCAGGTTTGTAAAGCATGTCAAACTCGAACCATACAGAAACCAGATGTCCTAAAGATAAGTTGTGCAGAACAAGACAGTTAATTAACTCTGACCCGCTGGTCTTCCCTTATGAGCTAACCAACCACAAATAGACAGACCACCGACTATCCCGCTCTAACTGCTATGATTGGCTTCTGTAAAAAAACGCTTGCTTTGCGGTTTTTTTCCCCTTAAAAGCACCTGCCTCACCTACACTTGGGGTTCTCCTTTTCCACCTGTTTGGAGGACCCCGTGCACATGGAATAATAAAGACCCCTTTGTTCTTACATGAGAGCAGAGCCCTTGGAGTCTCCTTTGTGACACCCATCTTACAATTTATCTGTATTTCTTTTGGCCAATTGTGGTCCTAGTGAATAAAGTGATAGGAAGGTCTAAGTGAAATCTACAGTGGATTCACTTTTTCTGAATGACAAATATTACAAAAAAACTTACTTATCAGGAATGATTATCATTTAATCAAAGGATCTCATTAGCTATTCTCTAGCCTTTTCATTAAAAAAATTATAGTAGTACATGTTTGCAGTTCATACATTTTAAAGTACTCTTGGGAAGTTGGGACATGTACATAATGTAATAGCTCGGACCCCAGAATAAAATCCAAGGAAGCAAGAAATTAAGAAATTTGGAGCAAAGGCTTTATTTTAGGCCAGGCCTGGCGACACAGCCTCTGGTAGCCAGTATGGAAGACTGCATGCCTCACAGGCTAAGGGTAGAGTTTTTAAAGCTAAAAACCGCAAAGCTATCGACCTATTTCAGATAACATTCTTGGTACATTCCATTGCTCTCTGCTGTTCAACATTTTCCCAGAATGCACACCTTGCAGAAGCATGTGGAAGGGGGTTGGGGAGAGGGATTTACAAGGAGCTGAAACTTAATTCTTTACTGGAAATGGAATTTTAATCTTAATTGAAATGGCACATACAGAACAGGAAGGAGGCGCATTGGTTAGAGCTAGGCCACAACAATAATGCATCTTATCTATTTTTTAATCTCCTCCCCACAGCCTCTCTTTTTCTCTAGTTCCCTTTTCTTCTTTCTCATTCTTGTTTTTATTAATCCATGTTTATGACATGTAATTGATACACAGTATAGTACTCATTGTTAATTCCTTATTATATTCTTATGAAATTATGAAAATATACAACAGATATTGTGAAGTAAAAAAATTGTTCAAATGGAAAGAGGAAGTAGGATGGGTGAAAAGGGAAAGCACAGTTGGAAAAAGGGGGAAAATGCAAGTCAGTTATGCTTTAATGTCTCTTAGTTCATTAAAAATGGAGAGTTGTGCTAATATCAATTGGAGAAATATTTATGTCCACATCTTGTACCCTGGGCAACAACTTTAAATAAAAACACATAATATATTAAGTAGTGTTATTCTATTAGTTTGTTATAAAATTTTGTTTCATATTTTTTCCATGAAAGAATTTGAAGAGACAGACCACAATGCAGAGAAAAGAAGAAACAATCTACACTTTATCCCTGGCTCCTGGCTTATGACTTGAGAAGTTAAGACTGAATCTACAGAAACAAGCAAATGGTGATGATTCCGGAAGACTTCAGGGAGAAATGCATCAGTAGAATGAAGCAGTGGTGCTAAGAGTTATAACAGTATGTAAATGACTCTAGTCCAAGTGACTGCCATATCTCTCACAGAAAATGCTTGGTTGGATGCCATTTTAGAGAGAAAACAGCTGAACCCAGGATTTGGAGCAACCATGGATTGTCTTCAATTCAGGGCACACACTGTTAAACTTCCATAGTAAATGGGTGAGGAATGACCCCTGGAAATGTCCAGGCCAGATAACCATAGCAAGGCCAGGAAGAGACACCCAAAATGACACTAAAAAATGAGACCCCAATGTGTACAGAGGCCAGACTCAGCCTGAACCTTCATGTATTCAAAAATACTAGAACCAGTACCCTGACCTAATCCTATTGCAGGATTGGTGGGATTATGCAACATGTATCTGGCCTCTGACTGCCTACTTTATCTACAAGTGAGAGCAGGGGCACACACTGAATTGAACACAGTCACAAAACTATAGACCCCAAAAGAAAATCACAGGCATAAAAGCATAAAGAAGTTTTCTTTCTTCTCATTGACTTTTAAATCTCTATGTTTTTACTGTTTTTGTATTTGTTGAGTGTGAAAATTGTTTTCATTTACTTATTTTTTGTTTTATTTTGTTTTTATTCTCCTTTTTTCTCTCCCATCTGTTTTCTTCATATTTTACAAGGCTTGTATAAACTTTCTTTGGCCTTCAACTTGGATTCTAATACCTTTCTCTTATTTGTCCACTTTTTCTCTTACCATATAAATTTTCTCCTGTTATGGTGATATCTAATCTTAAATTTTGTTATATGACTATATATCTTGTTCCTACATTTAAAGGTGTAAAATTATTAGCTATCACAGTTTGTCATTTTCCAGTCTGTGTTTGATGCTATTGCTTTTAAAGATTTAGTTAGGATGACATAGTTCTTGTGATCATTTTTTCTTCACTGTATACCAGTATTTAGATAATCTGAGATTCAAAAGCAATACTACCAAAGAACTGGCTGGTAGGGCAAACGAGCTGCAATATTTCATCCAAATAAAATGAAGAGGCATGATCATGGGGCAAACTCAAAATTCATAATCCACCTATCCCTAGAAGATATCTTAGGAAAATCAGTAATTTCCTAAAGAGATCTTGGTACTAGTAAGGAAGCCATGAGCTTATGGGTATGTGTTTCACAAACCTCAACACAAAAAAATAAATAAACAAACAACAACAAAAATAGAAAATTAGAAAACATAAAAGTAAGATCCATCTCATAACCTCCAACTTGCCCAAGACAAATAAGGGATATTGAGGTTTAAGAAATCAAAATTCCCCAACTGATCTTTCTGCAATTGTAGTAACTGAAGTAACAAAACAAATTAATAAGCCTCTTGATGAAAAGAAAACAGAAGTACACAGATAATTAAAGAGATGATGAACATAATAATGGAAGTAGTTAGTGAATTTAGATTAGATCCAAATAAAAGATAGACGAGCTTAGGGAAAACATGAATGTCATGAGTGCAATGTCCAACACAGAGAAAAGTTTCAATTAGCAATAATCATGCTTTGGATAATCCTCACTGACTACAACACTGCCACTGTGCAAAGCTCAATATAGAAATAAACAAATCTCCACAAAACAGACTGAAATAGAAATGTAGGGCATTACAAATTCTACTGAAAGTATACGCAGCTGATTCTACCAGTGTCAAAATAGAATATCAGATCTACAAGACAGGTTTGTGTTTGGCAGTTATCAAATGAATCACCACTCAAAAATAGCAAAGAAGTATAGAAAACAATCCAAGAGTTTCTGGATCATGTAAAGAACACTAACATGATCTTAATAGGAATCAATGAAGAATCAGAACATTGCACAAAAGGCATAAAAATCTGTTCACAGAAGTAATAACATAGCTTTCTAAGTATGGAAAAACAATTTTACATACAAACTGATGAGACATATAAGATTCCAAATAGTCATGATCAGAAAAAAAAAAAAAAAAAACTACACCAAGGCGTATAATAGCCAAGATTCCAAAAATTCAACATCAAAACAATATTAAAGATATTAGAGAAAAGAAACAAGTTCATTATAAAGGAATATCTCTCAGAATCATAGCAAAATTTTCAGCATAAACTTTTATTTGCAGGATAACTTTGAGTGAAGTGTTTAATGCCCCAAGAAAAAACAATCTCCAGCCCAGATTAATGAAGAAAAAATTATGTTCATGATAAAGAACACCTGAAGAAATGCATATGAAACCAGCAATGCAAAATTTCTGCAGGATATTCTAAAAAAAGACAATAATTGCAATTCCCTGTACTTTGAATCCACAAGGAAAAGCAAGGAATTACATAGAATAGAAAGAAACAGAACCAAAAATAGAAAACTAATATAATGAGAAGGATAAATCAATACCTATGAGTTATATCAATCACTGTGAGTGATCTGACTTCATTAATCCAAAGAAACAGATTGGTGGAATGGATCAAGAAAGAAGATGCAAGAATATGCTACATGTAAGGAACACATTTAACTGAAAAAGAAATTTATAAGTTGAAAACTGAAGGATGGAAAATAATATTCTGACAGAAACCTAGAAAGAATTGAGGATAGCTATTCCACTTAAAAACAGAGTGAATTTCAAGCTAAGACTAGGAAAAGACACAAACAAGATCACCACATATTTATTAAGGAAATAGTAAGTATATCTCTAACAAGTACCAGTACACAAAACTATATAAAGCAAACACTAATGCTGTGAAAAAACATATAAATACTACAATTGTGAGAACCATCAATATCGCACTGTCACATATATATCAAGAAATCATACTGCAATGAAATTAGAAATCAAAGGCTAAAGTAACCACAAAAATACATAAACACATGAAAATTTAAAAATACAATTCTAGACAACCAATCGTTCACGCGTAAAATTAAAGAAAAAATTAGACATCTTCTGCAATTAAAAGATAATGGTCATATGACCTACTGGAACTTACAAGATGCAATGAAAAGAACTTCCAGAAGTGAATTCCTACATCAGAAAAACAGAGCAAGTTCACATAAATAATCTAATGTTGAACTACAAGGTTCTAGAAAAAGGAGAACAAGTAAAACTCAAATAACATTAAAGAGTAGAAAATATTCAGAGCAGAAATTAATAAAACTGGAACTAAGAAAATACAGTGAATCAATGACTCAAAGAATATGTTCTTTGTAAGACTAAATAAAGTAGAAAAACCCTTTGCTAATCTTATCAAAAGCAGGAAAGAAAAGATATAATTCCTTGTAATTAGAAATGAAAAGGATAAAAATCACAACAGATCCTACAGAAATCCTGAAAACCATTAGTACTTACACTGAGAATCTGTACTCTAATAAGACAGAAAATTCAGAAGAAATGAACATTCCTAGTTGCATATGAATTAACAAAACTAAAGATACAAAAATCCTAAATAATCCAGTATCAATTAATGAAATTGAAGAAGTGACTTTAAACCTTCCAATAAAGAAAATCACAGATCCTGATAGATTAATTCACTGCTGAGTTCTACGAGGAATGTAGAGAAGATAATATTAATTACACTACTCAAACTCTTCAATGAAGTAGAAAAGAGAAGCAGAACTCTAAAAGTAATTCTCAAAATCAAGCATTCTGTTATCAAAACTAGAGATGGATTCAAACAAAAAAGAGAATTACAGGCCAATATCCTTAATAAACACATGTATAGATACAGAAATCCTCTGTATAAGTCTGGCAGATAGAATACAGCAAACAATCAAGAAGATTAAACAGCATAATTAAATAAAATTTATCCTAATGATGCAATGATGATTCTACATAGATGAATCATCAAATTCTATACATCATACTAAAAGAAACAAGTAAAAAATCACAAAACCATCTTAATCATTATAGAAAATGAGTTTGAAAAAGTTCAGCATGTATTCATGATAACACTGTGGAGAAAAATGGAATAAACAGCTAAATAATAAAAGCCATGTATGACACATGAATAGCTAACATCATACTAAATGCTCAAAACCAGAATGTTTTCAATCTAAAATTAGGAATAAAACAAGAATTCCTACTGTCATATCTCCTGTTTAATACCATCCTGAAGATACTTGTCAGAGCAATTAGACAAGAAAAAATATGAAAAAAAAAGAAAGAAGGTACATTATCATTTGCTAACTATTTGATATTCTAAATAGAAGAATCCAAAAGCTCCACCAAGAGACTACTAGAGTTAATAAGGAAATTCAGAGACAAAATAGGATACAATGTTAACACTCAAAAATCAATAGCATTACTGTATAGGAATAATAAATTAACCAACAGAGAATTTAGAGAAAAACCCTTCAAAATAGCATCAAGCAAAATGAAATACTTAGGAATCAATATAACAAAGAAAGAGAAAGATATGTACATATTTAAAACAACAGTATTATGAAAAAGAAAATTGAGGGAACTTTATGGCTTCCTGCTGCACTGGACCAGCTCAGCGGGTCTTGAGGCCGCCAACACCAATTACTTCGCTCTCTGTCATGCTTGGCAGAATCTGGGGTGCTGGGTATGACAGTGCTTTCAGTTCCAGAGGCAGGGCAGCCTGGGGTGAGTGTTCCTGCACCATCCCCCAAGCCCAGAGAGTTTGGGATTCTCCATTCAGCCCCAGCCAGGAAATTTTGCGACATCCTGCTGCACTGGACCAGCTCAGGGTGACTTGAACCTGCCAGCACCAACTGCCCTGCTTCCTGCACTGCTTGGTGGACTCTAGGGTTTTGGGCCTGCCAGCACCCAAAATTCTGAAAACTGGTGGCCTGAAGTGAGTGTCCCTGCACCATCTGGAAACAGGGAGTTTGGGACCACTGCTTCCACCTGCCAAAGAACTTCACACATTCCTGCCACATTCAACCTGTAAAATTGGGCCTGCCTGCCCCACCCTCAGTGACCCTCTCTCAATTCAGGGAATTGGGTGGTCAGAGTCCCAAGAGCTGAGGCCTAAAAAGAGGATTGCCAACAGGCCCTGGGGAAGACTGGGAATAACACTTGAAACACAGAAATATAGGAAAATGACAGAATGAAAGACCAAAATATAAACTCAAACTTCCAGCCCATCCTTGACTTTGGAAGCTATGTAAACAGAAGAAAATATATGCCATACACCTGAAATATCTGACATAATAGCAACTGAAATAAAGAAGGAGCTCTGGGAAGCTTTAAAGGAATTCAAACTAGAAATAGTCTACCAAGTAAAAGAAAAACTGATAAAAGAAATGAAAAAGATGCTAAACATATCTAAAGAAGATACAGTTAAAAAAATCAGAGGAACTAAACAAAAAGTAGAATCCCTGGATGAGTAATATAAGAAAAAAACAGAATACATAAAGCAGATGCAAAGAGATATATAGGAAATCAAAAATTCCATTGAAAATTGTAAAAACTGCCTCAATGAAAGTGAAAATAGAATTTCAGAGCTCGAAGACAAGATTACAGCTAATGAACAGGAAAGGAAAGATCTTTTTTTTTTTTTTTTTTTTTTTTTTGTCTTTTTCCTTTTTATTGGTGCCAGGGATTGAACCCATGACTGCCTGCTTGCAAGGCAGGCGCTGATGCTGCTGAGCTAAATCCCCAGTCCCAGGAAAGATCTTTTAAAAATAACAAGGAATCAGGAAATAACAATTCAACAGCTGCAAGCTGATGCAAAGAGAAACAACATAAGATTAATAGGAATAAAGGAAAAAGAAGGGGACAAAATAAAGGATGTCAAGAGGATATTTAGAGAAGTAATAGCTGAAAATTTCCCAAATACGAGAATGGAAACTGACATCAGGATCAGTGAAGCATATAGAACTCCAAATAGCCATAATCAAAATAAAACTACACCCACACATATAATAATCAACAGCCCAGAATCCAACTAAAGAATAGAATATTAAAAGCTGTCAGAGAGAAAAAACAGACACCTATAAAGGAAAACCTATCAGAATTACAGCAGACTTCTCAGCACAAACAATAAAGTCAAGAAGAGCATGGAGTGAAGTATTTCAGATCCTAAATGAAAATGATTTCCAACCTAGACTGATGTACCCTGAAAAACTGTTCTTCAAAAATATGGAGAAATAAGATACTTCCACGAAAAAGAACAACTGAAGAACTTCATCATCACCACACCAATCCTGCAAAGAATACTAAAAGACAATTTAGATAGACTTAGGAAAAAACTACTAAGCAAAGCAGACAATTAAGCAAAATGGAAAGATAAAGATGCAACAGCAGAAAGATAGCATGTCAACAATAAACCAACATATAACAGCTATAACCATTAATGTAAATGGTCTCAATGCACTAATTAAAACAAACAGACTGCTAGAATGGATCAAGAAACAAAATCCAACCATATGCTGTCTACAAGAAAACCATCTAACACAAAAGGGAACTCACAGAATACAAGTCAAAGGATGGAAAACAATACTTCATGCAACAGGAACCCCGCTCCCCCCAAAAAAGCAGGGTAGCTGTTCTGTTTGTAGACAATGTGAAGTTTCAACCAATAATGATCAGAAAAGACAAAGAAGGTGATTGCATACTGGTTAGGGGAAAAATTCAGAGGAAGAGATAACAAGCTTAAATATATATGAACCAAATTCCAAAGCAGCCAGGTATAAAGCAAGTATTAACAGAAATGAAAAACAAAATTAGCAGTAAGACAATTATAACAGGAGACCTTAGCACACCATTGACACCAAGGGACAGATCAACCAGACAGAAAATCAGCAACAACAAAAAAAACAGAATTGAATCACACTTGTGAACAAATGGACATGATAGACATATACAGAGTGTTCCATCCAACAACACCAGAATACACATTCTTCTCAGCAATACATGGGACATTCTCTAAAACAGACCATATATTAGTCCACAGAACATATTTAAATAAATGCAAAAGAGTTGAAATTTGCACACGCATGTTATCAGATCATAGTGCCATGAAATTGGAAATTAATGACAAAAGAAACTGCAAAAATTCCACAAATGCAGGGAAACTGAATAACACACCCTTGAGTAATCAGTGGGTTACAGGGGAAATTAAACAACACCTACAAGCAAATGAAAATACAAATACAACTTACCAGAATCTCTGGGATGCAATGAAACTGTCCTCAGAGGAAAATCTATTGCACTGAGTTACCAATCAGGAAAACAGAACAAATACAAATAAATATCCTGATGCTACATGTCAAACATCTAGAAAAAGAAGAGCAAGTCAAGCCCAAAGCCAAAAGAAGGGAGGAAATTATAAAAATTGGAGCAGAAATTAATGCAATAGAGACTAAGAAAAGAATCCAAAGCATCAATGAATCAAAGGGTTTGTTCTTTGAAAGAATAAATAAAATTGATAAGCCCCTAGCCAACCTTATTTTTAAAAAGGGAAGAAAAAGCTCAAATTCATGCAGTAAGTAATGAAAAACCTGAAATCACTACCGATTCTGAAGAAATACAGAAGATCAACACCTGTTTCAAAAACCTCTACTCTCCTAGATTTGATAATACAGAAGAGATAGACAGATTCCTAGAAACATATGAAGTACCAAAGCTAGGTCAAGAAGATGTAAAACTGCTGAATAACCCAATTTCTATTAATGAAACTGACAATGTAATTAAGTCCTTACCTACAAGGAAGAGCCCAGGCCGAGACAGATTGACTATGGAATTATACAAGAAGTACAAAGAAGACTTAATGCTGACATTCCTGAAACTCTTTAATGAAATTTAAAGGGAAGCAGTCCTTCCTAAGTCATTCCTGGAATCAAATATTACTCTAGTATCAAAACCTGAGAAAGACCGAACTAAAAAAGAGAACTATAGGCCATCTCCCTAATGAACACAGATGCAAAAATCCTCAATAAAATATTGATAAGTAGGATGCAACAAATCATCAAGAATATTATACAACATGACCAAATGGGCTTTATCCGAGGCATGCAGGGATGGTTCAACATATGTAAATCAATAAATGTAATCCACCATATCAATAAAGCCAAAAGTAACAATCACATGATCATTTCTATAGATGCAGAAAAACCTTTTGATAAGGTTCAACATTCCTTCATGATAAGAACCTTATAGAAAATTGCAATACATGGTCTTTACCTCAATATAATAAAGTCCATCTATGACAAACCAACAGGCAGTATCAGGCTAAATGGCCAAAAATTGAAGGCCTTTACCTTGAAATTAGGCATAAGACAAGGATGTCCCTTATCATCTCTCCTGTTTAATATAGTACTGGAAATACTAGCCAGAGCAATTAGATAAGCGAAAGAAATGAAAGTGGTAAAAATATGAAAATAAGTAGTTAAATTATCATTATTTGGGGATGACATGTTACACAGAAGAACCCCAAAACTCCATTGAAAGACTCTTAAATATAATAAATAAATTCATCAATGTAGCTGGATACAAAACCAATACTCAAAAATCAATAGCATTTCTATACACTAACAACAAGATCACAGAGAGAGAAGTAAGAGAAGTCACACCCTTCACACTAGCAGCCAAAAAAATGAAATATTTAAGAATGATTCTCATGAAAGAAGTGAAAGATATATATAGGGAAAATAATACACTGAAAAAAGAAATTGAATAGGATCTCAGAAAATGGAAAGACATCCCTTGTTCGTGGATAGGAATAATAAATATTGTGAAAATGGCCATTCTCCTCCCCAACTGTTATACACATTCAATGAAATCCCAATAGAAATACCATCAACATACCTCATAGTTCTAGAGAAATCACTCCTAAAATTCATCTGGAACCAGAAGAGACCTAGAATATCAAAAACAAGTCTAAGCATCAAAGGCAAGGCAGGAGGCATCACAATCCCTGACTTGAAGTTATACTACAAAGCAACAGTAGTAAAATCAACATGATACTGGGATCAAAACAGAGCCAAAGATCAATTGAATAGATTGGAAGATACAACCACAACTACAAACACACTCAACCACCCTATCTTTGATAAAGGGGCCAAACATATTCATGGGAAGAATGACAGCCATTTTAATAAATGGTGTTGAAAAAACTGGCTCTCCATATGCCAAAATATAAGTCTAGACCCATGCCTATGACCATGTACTAAATTAAAATCCAAATGAATTAAAGATCTGAATATTAAAACAGAAACACTAAATCTACTGGATGACAAATTGGGTAAAAACCTTAAAGACATAGGGGTAGGTAGAGAATTCATGAACAGGAATCAAACTGCATGGGAAATACTTACCAGAATCAACAACTGGGATCATGTCTTATTAAAAAGTTTCTGCATGTCAAAAGTAACCTCTAGCATAGTGAAAAGAAAACCTACAAACTGGGAAACAATCTTAGTGAACTGTCCCTCAGAAAAGGACTTCTGTCTAAAACATATAAAGAATTAAAAAAAATAAGACCCCAAAATTCAAAGATTCAATCCATAAATGGGCATCTGAGAGGAATATACAATTCTCAGATGAAGAAATACAAATGGCAAATAAATACATGAAAAAATGCTCATCATCATTGGTTATTAGAGAAATGCAAATTAAAACCACACTGAGATACCATCTCACTCCTGAAAGAATGGCCAGGATCAAGAAAACTACAAACAACAGATGCTGGAGAGACTGGGGGGAAAAGGAACTCTCCTTCACTGTTGGTGGGGGTATAGACTGGTGCAACCAATGTGGAGGTCAGTCTGGAGATTTCTCAGAAAGCTGGGACTGGGGATCCCATTTGTTCCAGCTCTTCCACTTCTGGACATATTCCCAGAAGAACTGAACACTTCATACCACAGTGATATATTTGCACCCATGTTTATAGCATCACAATTTTTAATAGCCAGATCTTGGAAACAACTTACATGTCCATCAACTGAGGAATGGATAAAAATTTTGTGTTTTTTTATACAGTGGAATACTACTCAGCTATAAAGAATGATCAAATTGAGATATTTATAAATGAATGGACTCAATTTGAGACCATACTCATAAGCGAAGTAAGTCAAACTCACATGTCTAAATACTGAGTAGTTTCCATAGTGTAAGAAAAGGTAAGAATACATAGAAGTATGTGGTAATCATGATTCCTCATTACATTTTTTTCAAGCCTTATATTGTTTTTATTTATTAATTGGAAAGGTTTTATTCCATAGTGTTTGATTTTATTGTCTGTGATGGTATGAACAGTTATTTTGAAGACAAGAAGACATTATAATAGGTAGTGTTGATTTAATATCCCATCAAACTTTTGATCTTCAGTCTTCTTCGGTTTTATCATGTGGTATCTTATTGGATTTTATTATATGTGATAGTATAAACAAAAATTTTTATAGTCAAGGAAATAATATAAAAACCATTGTTTGTTTTCTGTTTGTTGGTTCTAAATACCCTGTAATACTTTAATCCTCTTTTATGATTTTACACTGTCTTATGTTTGATGCTATAGTATATGAAGGTATACTCAAATATTTCAAGGAAAGAGACACTATGGTAACTACTCTTAAGTCAGGTTATCTTGTGGTGAAACGCTATGTTGCTTAAATTGTTCTGTTCTGACATGTGTTGCTGTTTCCTCTTTCATCTTAATCTCTTTTTTAAACAAAATAAAGGAAAAGAAAATTTGAAAGGATACTAGAAAATGGTAAGAGTTAATACAGTGAAAATGGCCCTTTTAAAAACATGTCATACAAATCTAATTCAATCTCAATCAAAATATCAATAGCATACCTCAGGATTAGAGAAAAAAATCATAAAATTCATATGTAACCAGAAGAGTCCTAGAATATCCAAAGTAATTCTGACCAACAAAGGCAAAGCAAAAGACATTACAATCTATTATTTGAATTTATGCCACAGGGCTACCATGATAAAAAAGCATGGCATGGACAAAAAAAATGCAAGGATCAATGTTATAGAGCAGAATATGCAGAAACACTTCTAAGCACAACTTATTGCTGACAAAGAGGCAAAAAACTTTCACTGGAAGGAAGATAGCATCTTTCATATTATGGTACTGAGAAAATGCCAAAGATTGAAACCAAGCCCACATCTCTCACCATTTACTAAAGAAAAATCAGAAGCAACTAATGACCTACACATAAAAAAGGCATGGAAAAAGAATCTGACAGACAACTGAGGTATAGAGAATTCCAAATACGCATAAGCAAAATAAATCTACACACAGACATATAATAGAACAGATCCCAGAAATACAGCACAAGAACAGAATATTGAAATCTGTTACAGTAAAAACAAATCAGCTATGAAAGAAAGCCCATCAGAACCATGGCAATTTCTTAACACAAACCTTAAAGTCAAGAAGAGCTTGGACTGAAATATTTCAAGTCATGAAAGAAAACAATTTCCAATCCAGGTTAATGTACCCTGAAAAACTACCTTTCAAAGTTAATGGAGAAATAAGATACTTCTATGACAAAGAAATATTGAAGAAATTCATGACCACCACACCAGCACTACAAAGTTTAAGGAAAAATATTTAAGACAGAGAGAAAAATAACCACAATTCCATGAAAAACATAAAAGTGAAAGTACCAGGCAAGGCAAGCAATTAAATAGAGAGGAAAGTGGGGAACCAACAGGAAAATACATGACAAAGACAAACCAATACATATCAACTACACATATTAATGTGAATTCCCTCAATTCACCAATCAAAAGAAACAGATTGCTAGAATGTATCAAGAAACGAGATTCAACAATATGCTGTATACAAGAAATATATTTAACTTAAAAGGAAATTCACAGGCCGAAATTCAAAGGATAGAAAACAATACTGTATTCAACAGGGACCCAGAAAAAAAGTAGGGTTAAAAATTCTATTGACAGACAATATGAACTTTAAATCAAGAATAATCAAAGAAGTAAAGAAGGTTACTATGTAATCATTAGGGGAAAACTTCAATAGAAGATATGGCAATCATAAATATGTATACAGTAAATATTAGAATACCTAACCCTTTAAGATAAATATTAATAGACATGAAATATCAAATGAACAATAGAATAATTGTAATGAGGATGTTAATATCCACTGCCACAAATAGATGAATCAACCAGAAAAAAACAGCAAATAAGTATGAGAACTGAAGCAAACCTGTGAAGAAATGAAGTTGCTAGATATTTATAGAGTTTTTCAACCAATGTCGTCAGAATACACATTATTCTTAGCTGAACATGGGATGTTCTGTAAAGTAGACTGTATATTAGCCCATAGAACATGCTTAAGAAAATTCAAAGGAATTGAAATTATTCCGTTCATATTATCTGAACAAACTGCAATAAAACTGGAAATCAATGACAAAAGACACTGCAAAAACTCCATAAAGACAAGGAAATTAAATAATAGCCTCCTGGACAGTGAATCTGTCACAGATGAAATTTAAAAAACAGAGTGTGAAAGGCAGACTGCTTCTGTACCTGCCATCCTGATGCCCCCAGACCCCAGATCTCCAGCGTGGAAGAGCAGGCCAGTTCCATGCCTGCTGCCCTGGCCTCAAGGACCCCCCCAACCCCCTGGACCTAGTATTCCTGTTGATATTTGGCTCCCACTCCACCTCCCAGTAACTTGGACTGTAGTGGATTAACCATGCCAAGTTGGTGGGAAACTCAGTAACCCCTCATCAAAAAGAAGACTTCAGCAGGCTACTTCCAGTATGGTGAGTTAGCCTCTAAACTAACTTGTTGGTAAGCAGGAGCAGTCATAAACCTCCCTATAGCCGTAGGACCTCAGTTAGCTTGGCAAGAGTGTGTGTGAGTCCTTCATCCATAAGAGAACATCAGGTGGGCTGACAAGTGTGCCAATGAGGCCTTCCCCAACCTGAAAATTAAAAGGGCTTATGAGACACCCAGTGACTCAGTAGGGTCCCAACCAAGACAAACACTATAGACATAGTGACCTGAAACAACCTGAAGACATAGTAGAAGCAAGAACTAAGGGTTGACTTACATCAATATTCCTTGGCTAGTCAGCCTAGGTAGAATATAGGTAGGATGCACACAACAGGTTATGCAGTAGGAATTCAGGTGAGTGCCCTCCTCTTCATGATGGTACACAGCAATCAGACAAACATCAACACAGTAGGATCCTAAGATATACACTACCAACAGATGTCTAGTGGCATTGAAAGACCAAATATTAGTGCAAAAGGTGAAAATGACAAAACAAAAATGCCAAATGCAAACTTAAACATGTAGTCCATCAGGAGCAAGTGTAGGAGACTCTGACATAGAAGACTTTAAAAGTCACACACCACAGCAAGCAGGGCCTGGAATCCTGACAGCATTCGGGTTGAAATCCAGCGCACAGGGAAACCCTGGAACTTCACTCCCAGGTGGTAAGACCAGGCCCTGCATCCAAAATTACCCTAAGATGCATGGTACCACTGGGCCCAACCAGGCAATGCCCATTGAACTCCAAGCCGCTAGCAGGGCCCAGAATCCAGTCGTGGGCCATGACTGCACACATGGATTGAATCCCAGCACAAAGGGAAACCTTGGAACTTTGCTTACAGGCAGTAAGATCATGCCCTGCATCTGAAATCATCAGAAGACATGCGGAGTCCCCATGGGTCCAACTGGCCCACACGCAGCAAGCTCCAAGTGGCAAGCAGTTGCCAGCAGTGTGCCCAGAGAGCCAAAAGTGAGCCAGTTGATTCACAGTGCACCGAGAAAGCTTTGCAACATCTCTCAAAACCAGGAAACAGGTGCAACTCCAGTCAGCACTGAGGAATACTACACTGCCCTGGGACCTTTGCCCACGCAAGTGCATTCTTCCTGTGTGACTCCTGTCAGCTTTGGAGAAAGTGTGCAGCCCTCGGACCTTGACCTGCACAGACGCCTGCTTCCTGCATGACTCCAGTCAGCACTGATGAATGCCATGCTGCCCTGGGACCGTGGCCCAAGCTTAGTGGATGCCCAGACCCACAACATCTGCTGGCCCCTCAGGGACACTTCCTACTTCCTGGACCTAATACTCCTGTTGATCTTCAGCTCCCACCCTTTCTCCCAAAAGCTTGGACTCCAGCAAATTAACCCTGCTAACTTGAAGGGAGATTCAGTAATTGTCTTACCCAAACAGAAGATCTAAGCAGGCTTCAGTCAGTGTGGTGAGTATACTCCTAAATTAGAGATGTACAGTAAGTAAATAGGGCTAGCAGTAAAGCTCCCTCCAACTAACTGTAAGACCTAGGTGAGTCTGACAAGAGTGTGGGTGACTCCTTTCTGCACAAATAAACATCAGGCAGGGTGAAGAGTATGCCAATAAGGACTTCCCCAATTTGGAGAAAATCAAAAAGACTTATGAGATACACAGGCACACAATAGGGACACAGTAAGACCTCAGCCAACACAAACACTATAGACAGGGAGATTTGGTGATCTGGAATAACCTGAAGATAAAGTAATAGCAGGAACTAAAAGTTGACCTATATTAATACTACTAGGCTTGTCAGCTCAGGAAGAGTATAGGACTCACCCAACAGGCCCTGCAGTGGGAAGTCAGGTGACTGGCCCATCTATTCATTGTGGGACCCAGTAATTGAACACACATCAACTTTACAGTAGGACCCCAAGATACATACTATAAAGAGTTGACATTAATGGGATTAAAGGACTAAATATTAACTCAAAAGTGGAAAATGGCACAACAAAAAAGCAAAATGCAATCTCAAACATCTAGTCTACCAGGAGCAATGACAGGAGACATTGAAATAAAGGGCTTCAAAAGTAGCACACTAGAAATATCTGAAAAGATTGCAAGTGAAGTAAAAAAAAAAAAAACTCCATGAGGCTATAGAGGAACTCAAATTAGAAGTACTCTCCCATGTAAAGATAAAAATAACTTCAGTAAAGGAGTTGCTGAGCACAGCAAAATAAGAAATAGAGATAAAGTTACAGGAGCATGGGAAACTGATTGAAACCTTGAATGAACAATATAGAAAACAAACAGAATTCCTGAAACAAGCTCAAAGATACATCCAAGAAACAAAAAATTTCTATTGAAAGCTGGCAAAACCACTTAAATGAAGCTGAGGATAGGATTTCAGACCTTGAGGACAAGATCACAATTAGTGATCATGAAGGGATGAAACTTTTAAAAATAACAAAGCAGCATGAAATGACAATCCAGCAGCTTCAAGATGATGCCAAAAGCAACAATATAAGATTAATAGGCATCAGTGAAGCAGCAGGAGTCAATGCAAATGACATAAATAAAATATTCACAGAAGCAATAACAGAAAATTTCCCAAACATGGTGAAAAAATCTGATATGCAGATAAGTGAAGCATATAGAATGCCAAATAATCACAACCAACATAAACCTGCACCCAGATATATACTAATTAAGATATACAGCATAAAAACAGAATACTAAAATCTGCTGGAGAAAAGACACAATTTACCTATCAAGGAAAGCACATTCGAATCACAGCAGACTTTTCAGCTCAAACCCTCAAGTGAAGATGAGTTTGGAGTGAGGTGTTTCAAACCCTGAAAGAAAACAACTTTCAACCTCAGACTGACGTACCCAGAAAAACGTTCATTCAAATTTTATGGAGAAACAAGATATTTCCATGACAAAGAACAACTGAAGAAATTCATGTCCACCAAACCAACACTAGAAAGAGTATTGAAAAACATACTAGCCAAAGATAAAAAGGACCACAATCCCTGGAACAACAACAGAAAGAAACCATCAGGTAGGACAAAGAATTAAACAAGGGGGAAAAGCAGAAAGCAAACAACTGAAATGTAACAGCAAAGTCGAGCCAGTACATAACAGTGATATCTATAAAAGAAAATGTGCTCAATTCACCTATTAAAAGAAAAACTTGACATAATGGATAAAGAATCATGATCCCACAATATGCTGTATACAAGAGACACATCTGACCCAAAAGAAAACTCATAGATTAAAAGTGAAAGGATGGAAAACAATATTCCATGCAACAGGAAACCTCCAAAAAGCAGGGGTAACTATTCTATTTGCAGAAAATGTGAACTTCAAACCTAAAATGATTAAAAGAGATAAAGAAGGTCACTATACACTCATTAGTGGAAAAATTCAAGAGGAAGAATTAAAAATTATAAATATATATGCACCAAATACAGGAGCACTGAACAACATAAGACAGATACTAATAGACATGAAAAACCAAATTAAATCAGGGGACCTTAATACACCACTGCCACAAAGAGATAGATCAATTAGACAAAAGTCAGCAAAGAAATAATAGAACAAAATCAAATCTGCAAGCAATTGGACTTAGTAGATGTTTACAGAGTGTTCCACCCAACCACATAAGAATACATATTCTTCTCAGCTGCACATGGGACATTCTCCAAAATAGGCCATGTATTATCCCACAAAACATTCTTAAGTAACTGCAAATGTGTTGAAATTATCCCATACACAATATATGACCATAGCACACTGAAATTGGAAATTAATGGCAAAAGAAATCACAAAACCTGCATAAATACATGGAAATTAAATAACAACCTTTTGCACAACCAGTGGGCTACAGAAGAAATTAAAGAAGAAATAAAGCAATACCTATGATTCAATGAAAATGCAGAAACAATATACTGTAATCAGTGGAATGCAAGGAGAGCGGTCTTAAGAGGGACATATATAGCAATAAATTGTAATATAAAAAACAGAATGAGCATAATGTTTTATGTCAAGCTTCTAGAAAAAGAAGAGCAAGTTAAACCCAAAGCTCATAGAAGTGGGGAAATTGTAAAGATTAGAGCAGAAATCAATGCAATGGAGACTAAAAAAAAATACAAAGAATTAATGAATTGAAAAGCTGGGTTTTTTGAGAGAATAAACAAAATTGATAAACCCATAGGTAACATTATAAAGAAAAACAAAGAAAACACCCAAATTCATAAAATAAGGACTGAAAGGGGGCAAATTACTATAAATCTCATGGAAAGTCAAAAAATTAAGAATACCTACTTTGAAAATCTCTACTCACATAGAGTGGAAAACACAGAGGAAACGGACAGATTTCTAGGAACATGAACCATCAAAGCTCAACCAAGAAGACATAGCAATATTGAATATGCCAATATCAGCTATGGAAAATGAAAATGTAATTAAAACCTACTAATAAAGAAAAGCCCATGTCCTGAGGGATTCACGGCTGAATTTTAAAAGAAATTTGGAGATTTGATGCCAATACTCCTTAAACTCTTCAATGAAATTGAAAAAGAAGTAATCCTCCCTAAATCATTCCTTGAGGCAAGTATTAGTCTCATACCAAAACCAGAGAAAGACCCAACCACAAAAGAGTACTATAGGCCAATCTCACTAATTAACACTGATGCAAACATTCTCAACAAAGTACTGACAAATGGAATACAGCAAAACATCAAGGAGATTACATATCATGACCAAGTAGGATTCATTCCAGGAATGCAGCCATGTTTTAATATACACAAATCAATAAATGTAACACACCACATCAACAGAACCAAAACCAAAAATCACATGGTCATCTCAATAGATGCAGAAAAGTCTTTTGATAAAGTCGATCACAGCTTCATGATAAAAAAACCCTTCAGAAACATGGGATGCATGATGGCTACCTTAATCTTATAAAGGCCATCTATGACAAAACAACAGCCAACATTATACTCAATGGACAAAAACTGAAAGCTTTCACCTTAAAATCAGGAACAAGACAAGGATGTCCACTATCACCACTTCAAGTCAATATAGTACCAGAAACATTAGCCAGGGCAATCAGACAAGAGAGAGAAATAAAAGGAATAAAGATTGGAAAGGAAGAAGTTAAACTATCACTATTTGCAGATGACATGATACTCTATATAGAAGACCCAAAAAACTCCATTAAAATCCTACTGGAGGCAATAAACAAATTCAGCCGTGTAGTTGGATACAAAGTCAATGTTTAACAATAAATAACATATCTGTACACAAACAAAAGACTCACAGAGAGAAGTTATGGAAATATTGCTCTTCACAATAGCATCTAAATAAATGAAATAATTTAATCAACCTAACCAAGAATGTAAAAGACCTATACACCAAAAATTATGCTACACTAAAAAAGGAGATTGAAGAGGATATTAAAAAATGAAAGGATATTCCTTATTCTTGGCTAGGAAGAACCAACATTGTGAAAATGGCCATACTCCCAAAACTGTTTCACAGAATTAATGCAATCCCAATCAAAATACCATTAACATACCTCATAGATCTAGAGAAAACACTCCCTAAAATTCATTTGGAAACAGAAGAAATGTAGAATAGCAAAGGCAATTCTGGGCAACAAAGGCAAGGCAGGACGCATCTCAATTCCTGACTTGAAACTATTCTACAAAGCCACAGTAATAAAATCTGCATGGTACTGGCAAATAAATAGATCTGAGGATCAATGGAACTGAATAGAAGATGCAAGCACAACTACGAAGATACTCAGCCACCTGATATTTGATAAAGGGGCTAAACATATTCACTGGAAGAAGGATAGCCTCTTTAATAAATGTTTTTTTTAGAAAAATTGGTTCTCCACAAGCCAAAGACTGAAACTAGACCCATGCATATCACCATGCACAAAACTAAAGTGTAAATGGATCAAATACATAATATTAAAACAGAAAAACTAAAGCTACCACACAATAAGGTAGGTAGAGACATACCTCTAAGAGACAAGTCTTAGAGTCAGAGAGGTAGGCAGAGAATTAATGAACAAAATGCAAACTTCACAGGAAACACTTCAAAGAATCAACAACTAGGATGTCATATTATTGAAAAGTTTCTGAACTTCAAAATAAATCAGCAACAGAGTGAAAAGAAAACCCACAGAATGGGAAAGAACAAAGGACAAAGGACTTATATCTAAAACATATAAAGAATTGAAAAACATCAAGCATCTCAAATTCAAAGACCCTCTCCAAAAATAGGCATCTGAGATGAACACACAGTTCTCAGATGAAGATAACAAATGGCAAATAAATACATGAAGAAATGTTCACTATCACTGGTCATTCAAAAAATGCAAATTAAAACATCATTGAGGTTTCACCTCACTCAGGAAAAATAGCTGACATGAAGAAATCAGCTGATAAGAAATGTTGGCGAGGCTTCAGGGAAAAAGGAACACTGCTCCACTTTTGGTGGTAGTATAGAGTGGTGCAACCATTATGGAAATCAGTATGGAGAATTCTCAGAAGACTAGGATTTGAAGTTCCATTCAATCCAGCTATTCCCCTCCTGGGTATTTTCCCAGAAAAACTGAAAAGGTCATATCACAGTGATATGTGTGCACCCATGTTCATAGAAGCACAATTTGTAACAGCTAAACCTTGTACACAACAAGATGCCCATCAACTGCAGAGTGGATGAAAAAGATGTGGTATTTTTCTAAAATGGAATACTATTCGGCCATAAAAAGGATGCTCTTGAGGCTTTCATAAGCAAATGGTAACAAATTGAGGCTATCCTCATTAGTGAAATAAATAAGGATCATATTTATAAATATCACATTGTGACTCTAGTGTAAAAAGTAATAAGAACTGCAGGAGTAATACAACTGAAAATGTGCAATTGCTATTGTAAAAAAGAGGGGAAAAGTGCTGTAAGGATATAACTGCATGTATGGGAAAGTGTGTAGGATTGATAACTATATTACTAAGTTTTGTTGTATATTTGAATAAAACTGCTTGTAGTCTTGCTGTTTAAAGGTCTACTTTGTATGCTTTACTTTTGTAACTTGAACAACTATTTCTAAGAGGACAATATGTAATTTCTCAACTAGTGATTTCTTACTGTTCTTTTTGAAATTATGTATTATTTCTACCATTATTCTGTGTTGTTTTTTTCTTTAATTAAAAATTAAAATAAATATAAAAGTCACACACCAGAAATCTCTGAAAAGATAGCAAGTAAAATAAAGATGTAAGATGCTTTAGTGGAAATTGAATTAGAAATAGTTTCTCACATAAAGACAGAAACAACAACCTTAGTAAAGTAGTTGCTCAGCATAGCTAGTGAAAAATAGATGAAAACAGTACATGAACATGGGAAACTGACTAAAATCTTGAATAAATAATACAGAAAATAAACAGAATCCATGAAACAAACTCAAAGAGATATCCAAGAAACAATAAATTCTATTGAAAGCTGGGAAAACCATTTAACTGATGCTGAGGATAGAATTTGAGACATTGAGGATAGGATCACAGTTAGACATCATGAAAGTATAGAACATTTAACAAAAATAAAGCAGCATGAAATAACAATTCAGCAGCTTCAAGAAGATGCCAAGAGAAACAATATAAGACTAATATGCTTCAGTGAAGATGCATGAATCTATTCAAATGAGAGCAGTAAACTATTCACAGAAACAATGGGAGAAAATTTCCCAAACATGGGGAATAATTCAGATATAGATAAATGAGGCATACAGAATGCCAAACAGTCACAACCAACATTAATTTACACTCAGACATATAATAATTAAGATCTCAGACATATAGCATAAAAACAGAACACTAAAAGGTGTTAGAAAAAAGACATAGCTCACTTATCAAGGCAAGCCCATCAGAATCACAGCACAACCCTCAATTTAAGACAAGCTTTGAGTATTTTAAGTCCTAAAAGAATACAAATTTAATTCAAACTAATGTACCCAGAAAAACTGTCTTTCAAATTTACTGGAGAAACAAGAAACTTCCATGACAAAGAACAGCTGAAGAAATTCATGTCCACCAAACCAACCCTAAAAAGAGCACTAAAAAAATACTAGAGAGAAATAAAAATGAGCACAAGCTCCAGAATGACAGAAAAAATAAACTGCCAGGCCAGACAAGCAATTAAACAAGGAGGAAAAGCATAAAAACAACAAAAGTAATATAATTGGCAAAGTTGAGCCAGTATATATCAGTTATATACATAAATGTAAGTGGCCTCAATTCAGCTATTAAAAGAAACAGGTTGACAAAATGGATCAAATAACAGGATACCACAATATGCTGTATACAGGAAGCACATCTCATTCAAAAGGAAAATCACAGATTAAAATTCAAAGGGTGGAAAACAGTATTTCAGGCGACAGGAACTGAGAAAAAAGCAGAAGTATCTATTCTGTTTGCCAGCAATGTGTACTTCAAACCTGCAATGATTAAAAAAGCAAATCACTATATACTTGTTAGTGGAAAAATTCAAGAGGAAGAATGAAAAATGATAAACACATATGCACCAAATACAGGAGCACCCAATTATATGAGACGAATGCCAGTGGACATGAGAAACCAGAGACACAAGAATACAATTCTAATAGGGGACCTTAATACTCCACTGTCATAAAGAGATAGATCAACTAGACAAAAAGTCAGCAAAGAAAGAATAGAACTGAATCATACCTGTTAGCAAATGAACTTAGTAGATATTTATAGTGTTTAACCTAACTACATCAGAATACACATTCTTTTCAGCTGTGCATGGGACATAATCCAAAATAGACCATATATTAATGCATAAAATATGTGTAAGTAAATGCAAAGGGACTGAAATTATGCCAAGCATATTATCTGACCTTAGTGCACTGAAATTGGAAATTAATAGCAAAAGAAATCACAAAACCTGCATACATACATGGAAATTAAATAACAACCTTCTGAACAACCAGTGGGGTACAGGTAAAATTAAAGATGAAGTTAAGCAATACCTACAATTTAATAAGAATGTGGATACAACATACCAAAATCATTGGGATGCAATGAAAGGAATCCTGAGAGGGAAATACATAGCAATCAATTGTCATACCAAGAAAATAGAATGAGCACAAATTAACAACCTAAAGCTACATCTCAAGCTTCTAGAAAAAGAATAGCAAGCCACACCCAAATTCATAGAAGAATGGAAACTGTAAAGATCAGCAGAAATTAATGCATTGAAACTAAAAAAGTACAAAGATTTAACAAATCAAAATGCTCCTTTTTTTGAGAGAATAAACAAAATTGATAAACCTCTAGCCAAACTTATCAAGAATAAAAAACACGAATTCATGCAATAAGGACTGAAAAGATAAATTACTACAGATCCCATGGAAATTCAAAAGATCATGAACACCTACTTTGAAAATCTCTACTCACATAGGGTGGAAAATGCAGAGGAAATGGACAGATTTCTAGAAACATATGAACTACAAAGGTTCAGTAAAGAAGATATAACAATTTTGAATAACTCAATGTTACCTATTGAAATGGAAAACATGATTAAAAACTTACCCACAAAGAAAAGCCCAGGTCTTGATATATTAATGGCTGAATTTGACAAGAAATTTAGAGAAGATTTGATGGTGATACTCCTTTTATAAAAGTTTTTTATTTTGAAAAAATAAAACTAAATGAGATAAAACAAAAGCATGGAAATAGTGCATAACTTAAAAACAAAATATAAGGTGATCAACAATGGTTACCATAATTACTCTTGTTATCTTCAAAAGAATTGCCCATATAATCAGGCATAATAAAATTGCACACAACAGAATAGAAAAAAAAAACCAGTAAAAACAAAACACTATTATCTTCAAAAGAAGATAATAGTCAAACCACAATGGGTATCATAGTAAATCTTTTTGTCTTCAAAGTAGTTACCTATGCCCTCAGATTTGATACAATCAAACAAAACAGAATTGAATGAAATCAGTTAAAACAAGACAGTGAAAGCAATATGGGATTTCAAATCAAGTTAATAGGAAATAAAAAATGGTTACCATAGTATATCCAGCTATCTTTGGAAGAACTGTCCATGTCATCAAATGTAGTATAACTAGACAACCTGGAACAGAATAAAACCAAACTAAACAGAGTGATGAAAACAATATGGGTTTCAAATCATGATACAAGATTAACAATGGCCAGAGCCTTCCCTTTTTAGATAATTCCTCTCCTTTCACTTTCACAGGGTGCATTGTACATTTTGCATCCCAATAATCCTTTAGTTTTTAATTAGGGAGGCACCCCACTATTCACCTAAGTGATTCTGAAACCTTTTACCCCTGAACATGATCTCAAGTTGTATCCATTTACCTACAAGAGCCTCCAGGTTTTCCTTCCTCATACTTGGGTAGTTTTCCATTTTATAAAAGTGTCATGTAGTTCCAGTAAAGATGGCAGATAGATAAGAGCAGAATACAGAGGCCCCCTGTGACAGAAAACTCAGATGCCAAAATAATACAACATGGGAAGTCCCAGACAGAAGGAGGTGCATACTCTCAACCCAAGAAGAAACTAAAGCGAAAAGAACCAAACATACAATGTCAGGGGGCTGGGGATTTAGCTCAGCACCAGAAGCACCTGCCTTGCAAGCAGGCAGTCATGAGTTCCATCCTTGGTACCGATTTAAAAAAATACAATCCCAGAGCTACTATTGAGGCAGGTAAGATTCTATACTCTCTCATGCCCGAATTCCTGCTGCTTCAACTCACAGGAACTGTAGTCGCACTGAAGTGCAGTCACACTGAAGTTGGAGGTCAGCAAGCCCAACAGAGAATGGAACCAGCAAGGGACTTGCATTGGCCTGCGGTGACTGCCAGGAATAAAACCCTTCCACAGGACAGGGGAATCAATGGGATGACATTTTGGAATCAAGCAGGACTGGCAAGAACAAGGAACAGCAGTGATTTCAGGCAGTTGTTCCCTTCCCAGACCAGATTGGTGGGGTATGCTTGGCCTGGGTTACACCCCTGGCTGAGACCCAATAAGGTGCCCCAAACCAATTCCTTACACAGGGTGCACACTAACACAGTGAAGAACTCAGCAGATTGACTGACCCAGAGGGGAGGAGCCAGCATACACTACCCCTGTTTGCACCTCAATAGCAAGAGCACACTGGAGTAGACAGGATTACCTAGCCAGTGTGCTTCAAAAGAACCATAACCAACAAGAAAAGGGACTGGGACCTCCTCTATATATCTTTGTGGAAGAAACCAAAAACATGAGAAGAGGAAGAAACAAGAAAAAGTCCCCAACCTCCAACCCTGAGAACACTGATCCAGGAGAGTCAGATAACAAAGAGATTTGGGACAGCAAACATGCAATATAAAACACGGCATCAGTGGGCATAAAGAGATATCTTTGGGACCTCATAGACAAGTTCAAAAGTGAAAATTTAACCAAGTAAAGAAAATATAAGTAGGTGAGCTCAAAGGAACGTGCATTCATTTACCAATTCATTCCAAATTAACATTATTGAGCACTGAGCCTTGTTCTGTACACTCAGGGTAATCAAGTGCCAACATTCAATATCATCTACATCCACTTGAGCAATTATAGTGTAATAAGAGGAACTGGGTTTGCCATTACTAGATTTGTGTTCTTCAAAATCTTTCTCAATATGCCCGAGTCTCCCCTTCAGTAAAACATTTCACAGACAACTTCTTCCATACCATCATTAATGGGTAAATGGCACAGTATACATGAGGATCCTGGTCTGAGATAGAATGTCATTCAATGAAGTTGTTGTTGCTCTAATGCAAATGTTTATTCACTACCTGTGCACCTAATAAAGGTCAAGGAAGTCAAGCCTCGTGCAGTTTGTATTTCTTCACCTAAGACGTATGGATTCGTAGCAGACCCCCTTTTTGAACTGGGTTTTTTAATATGGGGGGATCTGATGTTTTCAATTCTTGAAATGCCATAGATATACTTCCTTTGTCTGTGGGACAACTACCTAAAAACTTTCTCACTCTGTGGCTTTTTAAAAATGTGATTTTAGTAAGGTGAGACACCAGTTGATTCTCTGAAGTACTCATGTCTGGGCTTTGTGAACTCTCTGCCTACACTTATGTCTTCAAGATTTCTACCTATTTTCTCTTCAAGTAGATTTAGTGTTCCTGTTTTAATATTTAGATCTTTGATCCATTTTGACTTTGTTTATTTATGTATTCATTTATTTATTTATTGGTACCAGAATTGAACTTAGCACCCTGCACTTGCCATCCAGGTGCTGTGCCACTCAGTTTTATCCCTGGCCCCCATTTGACTTTAGTTTAGTGCATGGCAATAGACCTGGGTCTAGCTTTAGTTTTCAGCATGCAGAAAGCCAGATTTTCTAGCAGCATTTCTTAAAGAGGCTATTTTTCTTCCAGTAAGCTGGTTTGGTCCCTTTGTCAATGGTAAAGTGGCTGAGTGTGTTTGAAGTTATGTCTGCATTTTCTGATCTGCTCCACTGCTCCTTGGGTCCGTATTTCTTCTTTCAATACCATGCTGATTTTGTCACAGTAGCTGTTCAGTAAAAATTTAAGTCAGATATTCTGATGTTCTTGCCTTGCCTTTGCTGTCCTGAATTGCTTTTGTTATTCCATGTGTCTTCTATTTCCAATTTTAGGAATGTTTTGGCTAGTTTTGTGATGTATGCTAATAGTATTTTTAAAAAATTGCTATAAACCTGTATAACAATTTTGGGAGTATGGCCATTTTCATTATGTTGGTTCTTCCTACAACATGATCAAGGGATATCTTTCCCTTTTCTGATATCCTCTTCAATCTCCTTTTTTAGATTACTGTAATGTAATGATTTGATGTGTTTGCCAATAACTGAGGATTTTTGTATGTACGTTCATAAAAGAGGTTGACCTATAGTTTTCTTTTTGGGTTGGGTCCTTTTCTGGTTTTGGTATCAGGGTAATACCTGTTTCCAGGAATAACGTTGGAAGTATGGCTTCCCTTTCAATATCATTAAAGAGTTTCAACATTAATGGTATTAGTTATTTTAGATACTGTATAATTTCTTTTTTTTTTACTTTAAAGAGAATAAAACAAAGCAGATCAGATCAAAACAAAACAAGTCAAGCAACACAGGATTTCAAAATAAGACAACAGGAAATTAGCAGTGGCTACCATAATATCTCTTGTTTTCTTTGAAACAGTTGTCCGCATCTTCACACACATGAATTCAAGCAAATCAAAATATTATAAAACCAATTAAAACAAAAGAATGAAAGCATTACAGGCTTTCAAAACCAGACAATAGGAAAATCAGCAATGGTTAGCATAATGTCTCTTTTTCCCTTCAAAATAGCTGTCCATACCTTCACATGTATTGAAATTAAATAATACTAAATAGGTTAAAATCAGTGAAAATGAAGAATGAAAGCATTAGTAGTTGTTCATACCAGTACATGTAATAAAAACAATTCTTGTAAACTCCTTAGGAACAGACCTTGGCATGTGTTAGACTAGATATAGCTTTTCTGTTTTAGAGGGAAAAACAAAGCAAAACAAAATACAAGGAAAACAATAAACAAAAGAACAAATAACAATAATGAAGAGCCTACAACAACGTCAATATAGGATTTCAAAACAATGTGATGGGAACATAACTAAGGATGTTATATTGCATAGTTATCTTCAAAAGCTACTCAGATTACCAGATATAAACATGCAAAATTGACCTAATCCTAGATAGCTGTTTTGTTTCAAGAACTAATAGAATTAGATATACAACCATCTTAGCTATCGTAAGTGCATATATACAAATTTATATCATTTTTCTTTTTCCTTCCTTTTGTCTTTTTCCCTGAGTTATTTTTACCCCTTAGAGCAGTTTCTTAACCTTTCACAATATTTATTGAAGATTTTCTATCTTATTTACTGTATAAGTTTCTTATATTTGAGAGGCAATACAGTATTCACATATGTGAGTCTGATTTATTTCAATTATGAGTATGGTCTCAAGTTGCATCCATTTACCCATAAAAAACTCAACATGATCTTTCTTTACATCTGAGTAGTACTCTGTTGTATAAAATATAACATCTTTTTTATGCATTCCTCAATTGATGGGCAGTTGGTTTCTTTCTAAGATTTCGCTATTACAAATTGTACTGCTAGCTGCCATGCTCGACCAGTTCCGGGGAATTGGGCCTGCCTGGCTGTGACCTGAACTCCAAAGACTGGGCAGCCTGGGGTGAGTGTGCCCACACCATTCTGAGCCCCTGAGGGGGAGTTTAAGATACTTGCTGAAACCCACCAGGGAACTTTGTCGCTTCCTGCTGCACTGGATCTGCACAGCAGGACTTTTCCCTGCTTGCCCCACCTCAGTGACCCTTTATAAACCCAGGGAATTGGGAGGCCAGAGTCTCAGAAGATTAGAGCATAGAAGAGGATTCCCAAAAGGCCCAGGGGAAGCCTTGGAATAACACTTGAAACACGGAAATATAGGAAGATGACAAAATAAAAGAACAAAATACAATCTCAAGCTTCCAATCCAACCAAAGAAACCTTAGGAGCTATGTACATATAATAAAACATATGCCATACACCTGAAATACCTGAAATAATAGCAACTGAAATAAAGAAGCAACTCTGGGAAGCTTTATAGGAATTAAAACTAGAAATGATTGCAGGTAAAAGAAGAAATGATAAAACAAATGAAAGAGAAGATGAACATATTTAAAGAAGACACAGTTAAAAATTGGAGGAAATAAAAAAAGATAAAATCACTGTGTGAACAATATAAGAAACAAAGAGAATACATGAAGCAGATTCAAAGAGATATACAGGAAATCAAAAATTCCATTGAAAGTTTTAAAAACCACCTCAAAAAAAGTGAAAATAGAAATTCAGATCTCAAAGACAAGATTGCAGCTAGTGAACATGAAAAGAAAGGTCTTTCAAAAATAACAAGGATTCAGGAAATAATAGTTCAACAGCTGAAAGGTGATTCTAAGAAAAACAACATAAGAATAGGGATAAATAAAAAAGAAGAGGACAAAATAAAGGCTGTCAAGGGGATATTTAGTGAAGAAATAGGTGAAAGTTTCCCAAATATGAGAATGGAAACTGACATCAGGATCAATGAAGCATATAGAACTCCAAATAGCCATAACCAAAGTAAAATTACACCCAGACATATCATAATCACCATCCCAGAAATCCAATATAAGAATAGAATATTAAAAGCTGTCAGAGAGAAAATACAGATCACCTATAAAGGAAAACCTCTCAGAAGCACAGTAGACTTCTCAGCACAAATAATAAAGTCAAGAAGAGCATGGAGTGAAGTATTTCACATGCTAAAGGAAAATGAATTACAACCTAGATTCATGTACTCTACAAAACTGTCCTTCAAAATGGATGGAGAAATAAGATACTTCCAAGACAAAGTACAACTGAAGAACTTCATGATCACCAAGCCAACCCAGCAAAGAATACTGAAAAACAATTTAGATACACATAGGAATAAAACAACTAAACACGCAGACAAACAGAATGAAAACATAAAATGCAATAACAAAAAGATAACATGTCAACTTTAAACTAATATATAACAATTACAACCATTAATGTAAATGATCTCAATTCACCAATTAAACAAAACAGACTGGCAGACTGGATCAAGAAAGAACATCCAACCGTATGTTGTCTAAAAGAAACCCATCTAACCCAAAAGGAGTCTCATAGACTGAAAGTCAAGAGATGTAAATCTATACTACATGCAAAAGAAACCCCAAAAAAGCAGGGATAGCTATTCTGTTTGCAGATAATGTGAATTTCAAACCATGAATGATCCTAAGAGATAAAGATAAAATACAATATAGTCTCCCTAGGGTAAGAAATGGTAACTGTACATAAGAGTTTATGGTAGTCATGATTCCCCATTACATTGCCTTGAAGACTTATAATGTTTTCATTCATTAATTGGAATGGTTTTAGTCTTTGTTGTTTGACTTTATTGTTTGTGTTGGTATGAACAGCTGTTTTGAAGAAAACAAGACATTATAATAGCTAGTGATGATTTAATATCATCTTGTTTTTAAGTTGCATCAAGCTTTTGCTCTTCTGTCACCATCAGTTTTATCATGTTGTATTTTATTGGATTTTATTATATGTGATAGTATAAACAAAATATTTTATATACAAGGAGATAATATAGTAACCTTTGTTCATTTTCTGTTAATTTGTTCTAAATACCCTGTAATACTTTCATTTCCTTCAATGGTTTTTCACTACCTTTTTATGTTTGACTACTATGTTTATGTTTTATGTTTCACTACCTTTTTATGAATGTATACTCAAATATTTCTAGGAAAGAGACAATATAGTAACTACTGTTATATCGGATTGTCTTGTGGTGAAAAACAATTTTGCTTAAAATGTTATGTCCTAACCTGTTTTGTTATGTCCTCTTTTATCTTAATCTTTTTTTATTAAAACAACAAAAAAAAAAAATAAAAACCAACTTGTAATGATATAAACATGGGTACACATATATTACTATAATATAATTTTTTTTTTAATTCTGGGAATATGCCCCAAAGTAGAATAGCTGGTTCAAATGGGACTTCCAATCCCAGGTTTTGAGGAATCTCCAGACTAATTTCCACAGTCTACATTTCACCAACAGCACAGAAGCTTTCTTATTTCCTCACAGATTCTCCAGCATTTGTCATTGGTGGTTTTCTTGATCCTGGCCATTATTTCAGAAGTAAGAGAGAATTTCATCGTTGTTTTATTTTGCATTTCTCTAATGACCAATTATGATGAACATTTTTTCATGTATTTATTTGCCATTTGTATTTCTTCAGCTGAGAAAATTTTATTTATCTCAGATGCCCAGATTTGGATTGGGTATTTGAATTTTGGGAGGTCTAATTTTTAAAAATTCTTTATATGTTTTAGATAGAAGTCCTTTATCTGATGGACAGTGATTAATAATACAATGGATTATTACTCAGCTATAAAGAAGGATCACATTGAGTATTTATCAATAAATGGGTGCAGCTTGAGACCATACTCATAAGTGAAATAAATCAATCTCGCATGTGTGAATACCGAATAGTTTCCCTAATGTAATTAATGATTCAAATACATAAAAGTATGTGGTAATTATGATTCCCCATTATGTGGCCTTGAAGCCTTATAAAGTTTTCACTTATTAATTGGAAAGGTTTTATTCTGGGTTTCTTGATATGGAAATATTTGAAGCTATAGTGCATGAAGTTATATTCAAATATTTCAAGGAAAAAGACAGACACTATCGGAACTACTATTAACTCGGGTTATTCGGTGGTGAAGCACTAGGTTGCTTAAACAGTCATGCTTTGACCTGTATTGTTATGTTGTTATGTCCTCTTTTATCTCAATCTCTCCCTTATTCATTAAAAAAAATTTAGTTATTTTTTATGTTTTTTTTAATTAAGGGGAAAATTTAAAAAATTAGCAGAATATAGTACAGTAACTTTTTTTTGATTTCCTATTAACTTGTTTTGAAGTCCTGTAATATTTCCACTATCTTGTTTTGACTGATTAGACTCTGTTCTGTTCTGTATGATAGTATCAAGTTTGAGGGTATAGGCAACTACTATGAAGGCAATAAGATTCACTAAGATGCGCATTCTGGTTTGACTATTATTTCCTTTGGAAGTCCTGCAGTGTTTACAATGTTTAAGTTTTATTGGTCTTGTTCTCTACTGTTTTGTTCAACTTTATAATACCTAATGAGATAGACAATTCTTTTTAAGGAAACAAGATGCATTAAGGTAACCATTGTTGATAACCTTATACTCTTTTTACATCATGTACTATGTCTATCCTTGGTTTTGACTGACAGCTTTATTTTGCCATATTTGACTTTATTCTCTTCCAAAAAAAGTAATAAGAACTAAGGAGTAATAAAACCCAAAATGTGTAAATTTTGTTGTAAAAAAGAGAGGGAAAAAAGTGCTCTAACAGATACAACTGCAAGTGTGTTTAGGGGTGTTAAATAGCTGACCATATTAATGTTTTTGGTTGGATCCTTGAACACAACTGTTTGCTGTCTCTCTGTTTGAATGTTCACTTTGTATGCTTTGATACTGTGACTTGAGCAGTTATCTCTAAGATGATAATGTGTAATCTATTAACTGGTGATTTCTTACTGGTTTTTTTTTTTTTTTTTTTTTTTTTTTGTAGTTCTGTATTACTTGTACCCTTACACTGCTTTGTTTTGTTTTGTTTTTTCTCTTTTTCATTTTAAATAAAATTTAAAAAAAAGAATCTGTTCCAATTCGTAGGTTTTCTCTTCACTTTGTTGGAGATTTCTTACCACATGCAAAAACTTTTTAATAAGATGAAATCTCAGTTGTTAATTCTGGGAAATATTTTCCATGTAGTTGGATTTTTTTCATGAATTCTCTGCCTACACCTATGTCTTCAAGATTTCTACCTATTTTGTTTTCCAGCAGATTTAGTGTTTCTCTTTTAATATTTAGATATTTTACCCATTTTGACTTTAGTTTAGTACACAGTGATAAGCATGGGTCTAGTTTTAGTTTTTGGCATGTGGGAATCCAGTTTTTCCAGCAGCATTTATTAAAGAGGCTATCTTTCTTCTAGTGAGCATGTGAGGCCCTTTTTCCAAAGATAAGGTGGCTCAATGTGTTTATAGTGGTCAAATCTTTTAATGTATTCTGTTGACCTTCATGTCTATTTTTCTTCATGCTGTGATAAACAGTGTGTGATAAAACCATGCTGATTTTATCACAGTAGATTTTTTAGGTTGATTGTCAACCATTTAATTTTTTTGGAGGCTATTGTGAAAGGTATGATTTCTTTATTTCTCTCTTAGTGAGTTTGTTTTTTCTGTACATGAATGCTATTGATTTTTGAGTGTTGATTTTATATACAGCTCTATTCTGAATTTGGTTACTACATCTAGAAGTCTCTTGATGGATTTTGTGGGGTCTTCTATGTATAGTATCATGTCATCTACAAATAATGATAATTTAACTTTCTTCCTTTCCAACTCTTATTTCTTTTATTTATCTATATTGCCTAATGTCTCTGGCTAATGTTTTCAACACTACAATGAATAGAAGTGGTGATAATGGATATCTTTGTCTTGCTCCTTCTTTTAGTGTGAAATATTTCAATTTTTTACCATTTACCTTGAGGCTGGCTGTTGGTTTGTCATAGATGACTTTTATTAAATTGAGGTAAAGACCATTACTTCAATTTTCAGTATACTGTTATCGTATGTATGTTTTCTTCAAAAACTATTCATATCATCACACATAATGAAATCATACAAAGCACAATAAAACCGTTCTGACTAATGAATGGAAACATAAGGCTTCAAAGCAATGTAATGTGGACTCATGATTACCATAAACTCTTATGTACACTAACCATTTTTTACTCTAGGGAGACTACACGGTGTTTATACAAGTGACTTTGATTTATATTGTTTATGAGTTTGGCCTCAAGTTGCGCCCATTTATTTATAAATATCTCAATGTGATCATTATTTATAGTTGAGTAGTACTCCATTGTATAAAAATAGCACAACTTTTTTACCCATTCCTCCGTTGTGAGCCCTAAGTTTGTTTCCAAAATCTGGCTATTACAAATTGTGCTGCTATAAACATGGGTGCACATATATCACTGTGGAATGATGTTTTAACTTCTTCTGGGTATATGCCTAGAAGTGGAATTCGTGGGATGAATAGGACTTCGAATCCTAGCTTTTTGAAAAATATCCAGACTGATCTCCACAGTGGTTGCACAAGTCTACACTTCCACCAACACTGAAGGAGAGTTCCTTTTACTCCACAGCCTCTCCAGCATTTATTGTTGGTAGTTTTCTTGATCCTGGCCATTCTTTCAGGACTGAGATAGAATCTCAGTGTTGTTTCAATTTGCATTTCTCTAGTGACCAATGATGATGAACAGTTTCTCATGTATTATTTGCCATTCATTTCTTCATCTAAGAACTCTGTATTCATCTCAGATGTTTATTTTTGGATTGAGTCTTTGAGTTTTGAGGGTTGGATTTTTTTTTTTTTTAGTTCTTTATATGTTTTAGACAGAAGTCCTTTGTCAGAGGGACAGTTCCCTATGATTTTTTTCCAAGTTTGTAGGATTTATTTTCTCTGTGTTTGAAATTTCTTTTGACATTCAAAAACATTTTAATAAAACATGATCCCAGTTATTGATTCTGGGATGTATTTCCCATGCAGTTTGATTCCTGTTCATGAATTCTCTATCTACCCGTAGGTCTTCAAGATTTTTACCTAGCTTTTCTTACAACAGGTTTAGTGTTTCTCTTTTAATATTCAGATCATTGATCCATTTAGATTTTAGTTTAGTACAGGTGATAGACATGGGTCTAGTTTCAGTTTTCAGCATATGGAGAGCCAGTTTTTCCAGCAACATTTATTAAAGAGACTGTTGTTCTCCAGTGAACATGTTTAGCCCCTTTATCAAAGATAAGGTGGTTGAGTATGTTGTAGTTGTGGTCGTATTTTCTAATCTATTTCATTGATATGTGGCCCTGTTTTTTATTCCAGTACCATGTTTATTTTATTACAGTACCTTTGTTGTATAACTTCAAGTCAGGGATTGTGATGATCGCTGCCTTGTCTTTGTTGCTTAGAATTGCTGTTGCTATTCTAGGGCTTTTCTGTTTCCAGATGGATTTTAGGAGTGATTTCTCTAGATCTATGATTTATGTAGATGGCACTTTCATTGGGATTGCATTGAATCTGTATAACAGTTTTGTGAGAATGGTCATTTTCACAATATTTATTCTTCCTATACAAGAGCAAATGATGTCTTTCCATTTTCTGAGATTGTTTTCAGTTTCATTTTTCAGGATATTGCAATTTTCACTGTATAGTTCTTTTGTAAGATTAATTCCTAAATATTAAAACAAATTTGGATGCTAGTGTAAAGGTGTGGCTTTGCTTATTTCTCTCTAGGTGATTTTGTTGCTAGTGTGTAGAAATGATACTAATTTTTGAGTGTCGATTTTGTATTCAGCTACATTGATGAATTAATTATTATATCTAGGAGAATTTCAATGAAGTTTTGGGGGTCTTTTATGTAGAGTATATTGTCATCTGCAAATACTGATAATTTAACTTCTTCTTTTCCTATTTTTATCCCACTTACTTCTCTCTCAAGTCTGATTTCTCTGGCTAATATTTTCAGTATTATATTGATTTTGAGTGGTGATAAGGGACATCCTTGTCTTTTGCTTGATTTTAAGTGAAAGGCCTTCATTTTTGGCCATATAATATTATGATGGCTGTTGGCTTCTTATGGATGGCCTTTATCATATTGAAGTAAAGACTTTAAATTCCAATTTTCTGTAAGGGTCTTATCATGAATGAGTTTTGGACCTTATCAAAAGCTTTTCCTGCATCTATAGAGATGACTATGCGATTATTACTTTTGGCTTTATTGATATGGTGGGTTACATTTATTGATTTATGTATGGTGAACCATCCTTGCATGCCTGAGATGAATCCCACTTGATCATGGTGTATAATCTTCTTGATGATTTGGTGCATCCTTTTTGCCAATATTTTATTGAGGATTTTTGCATCTGTGTTCATTAGGGAGATTGGCCTGTAGTTCTCTTTTATAGTTCTGATCTTTCTCAGGTTTTGGTAATAGAGTAATATTTGCTTCCAGGAATGACTTAGGAAAAATTGCTTCCTTGATAATTTCATTTCAGAGTCTGAGTAGTGTTGGCATTGATTCTTTGTGTTTCTTGTAGAATTCCACAGTGAATCCATCTGGGTCTGGGCTCTTCTTTGTAGGTAAGGACTTAATTGCTTTTTCAATTTCCTTAATAGAAATTAGGTTATTCAGATGTTTTACATCTTCTTAACCCAGATTTAATACTGCATATATTTCTAATAGTCTGTCCATTTCTTCTGTGTTATCAAACCTATGAGAGTAAAGGTTTTTGAAATATGTGTTTATGATCTTCTGTATTTCTTCAGAGTCTGTTGTGATTTCCCCCTTTTCATTCCTTATTGTATGAAATTGAGCTTTTTCTTTCCTTTTTAAATTAGGTTCCTTGGGGGCTTATCAATTTTATTTATTCTTTCAAATATCCAACTCTTTAATTCATTGACACTTTGGATTGTTTTCTTGGTCTCTATTGCATTGATTTCTTCTCTGATTTTCATAATTTCCTCTCTTCTTTTGCCTTTGAGTTTGACCTGCTCTTCTTACTCTAGATGTTTGAGGTTTCACATTAGGTTGTTTATTAGTATTCGTTCTATTTCCTAATGTGGGAACTCAGTGCAATAAATTTTCCTCTTAGGACTGCTGTCATTGCATCCCACACATTCCATTATGTTGTATTTGTGTTTTTATTTTCTTGTAGATATTTTTTTAAATTTCTTTTTTAATATCCCCTGGGTTGTAGTCAGGGGTTGTACACAAAGAACAACTAGGATTAGGACATGGAGTTCATAATATTTTTATAATGGTCACTGGAAGTTAACACAAGAAAATGTAGGAAATCTATCCACATCATCAAAGACATATTTAGTCAAGAGCCTAAACCCCATGGCAATGTCCCACGTGAGTTCAGATAAAAACAGAGCTCAGAACAGTGCCTCCCATGAATCCAACTGGTGGTCCAGAGCCCAAGAGAAGGACTCAAATCAGCCTCTTTTATGGATCTGTGCCAGGAAGACCCAAGTGTCAGTGGCAGAAGCCAGAAAGTCTATGGCAGCAGGATGAAGGAGCTGTGCTAGTGGGATGAGGGTTCTATGCTGGGGCCTGGAGCCGAGAAGTCACACTCAGAACAAAGAGCAGGACTAGCCTGAAAGGCACCACAGCTGTCCTCAGTGACACGGAGACCCCGAGGTCCTCCAAAGACAAGCACAGTCAGGTGTGTGCCAGGAAGCAGCGTGATTAGTTAATCCTGGAGACCAAGCAACACATGTCTTCCCCTCCGGAGGCAAGAAGCAATGCTCAATATGAGTACCAAACCTTCTTCAGGAGAACCAACAGCTCAGACAGCAACTCTTGGAGAACTCACAATGCCTCCTTAATGCCTCAACACTTCAACACCTCCCTTCCTCTCCACCTATTTATCCTGGCAACCCTCCTCAGGTGGAGCATCTTCTCTCAATGCCTGCTGATGTAATCCAACTGGCTTTAAGTTGAACACCAGTTCTCAAACCATAACAATCCACCCCTGGTCAACTTAATAACCACCGCCTTTCCTTAAACTGTAGTCCTTAGTGGCAGATTTGTTACATTAATAAAACAATTACATATATACATAATTCTTTTTACACTTAATTCCTGCATCAAAACCAAAGCGTTTAAAGCATGACCAAGATTCAACATTAAAATACAGTACTTTGACAAATGAACTGGGTTACAAACATATAAAACATTAAAATCACTCTAAAAGAACAATTACAATCATAGTCCTTACTTCCCATTAATTTTAACATGGCATGCCAAGACTAAAATATAAGAATCTCCTGCAATTCAAATGTACTCTTGATTTTTCTATTATCCTATTCTTCTAAACAACCATGTTCTCTGTTTCATCTTTACAACCCACTCTTCCAATGGAGCCTTCTTGGCCAATGTTTTAAATTACTCTACTGGTTCTTTGCTCTAAATTTTTAAAATATATCTAGTCAAAAGTTTTCTAAAGTAACCATGATACCATCCCAAAAGTAGACTGCACTAAAATTTTTCTGCCGCCCAGCTAATATCTCTAAATACAAACAAGAAGACCAACTTTCAGCCAAAGCACAATATACTACCTGGACTCCACTAGACATTGCAGTCTTTCCCAACAGAAACATCCCAAGCTTCATCTTAATTGGCAGCATCTCCATCAGTATTCCAATCTTCCAGGTTCCAACCAGAATCTCCAAAATAATACAGCACACAAAGGCTGTCTCTTTGGCCAGTCTCTCAAATATTTTCCAAATTAATTTCCAAATCTCTTAAATCACATGGCCAGGCAACATAACAGCAATGACCCCACTCCTCTGGTACCAATTTCTATTGTAGTTGGGGGTTGTACACAGAGAACAACTAGGATTAGGACATAGAGTTCATAATATTTTTATAATGGTCACCAGAAGTTAACACAGGAAAATGCAGGAAATCTATCCGCAACATCAAAGACATATTTAGTCAAGAGTCTAAACCCCACGGCAATGTCCTAAATGAGTCCAGATAAAATCCCATAGCTCAGAACAATGCCTCCCACGAATCCAACTGGAGGTCCAGAGCCCACAAGAAGGACTCATACCAGCCTCTTTTACGGGTCTGTGCCAGGAAGACCCAAGGGTCAGCGGTGGAAGCCAGAAAGTCTATGGCAACAGGATGAAGGAACTGTGCTACTGGGATGGGGGTTCTATGCTGGAGCCTGGAGCTGAGAAGTCATACTCACAAGAAAGAGCAGGGCTAGCCTGAAAGGCACCATAGCTGTCCTCAGCGACACGGAAGCCCCGAGCTCCTCCGATGACAAGCACAGTCAGGTAAGCGCTGCCAAGAACCAACCGCTCAGACAGCAACTCATAGGAGAACCTATAATACCTCCTTAACGCCTCAACCCTTCAACACCTCCCTTCCTCTCCACCTATTTATCCTGGCAACCCTCCTCAGGTGGGGAGCATCTTCTCTCAATATATGCTGATGTAATCCAGCTAGCGTTAAACTGAACACCAGTTCTCAAACCATAACATCCTGTGACACACTGATTTCTCGAGTGTATTATTGAATTTCCAAGTGTTTGTGTGGGTTTTGCAATTTATTTTATCATTAATTTCTAGTTTCATGGAGCTTTGATCTGATAACATTCTTGGGATAATTTCAATTCTTTTGCGTGTATTTAAATGTGCTCTGTGGGTAAGCATACAGTCTGTTTTAGAGAATGTCCCACGTAATGCTGAGAAGAATGAATATTTTGGTTTTGTTGGGTGGAATACTCTGTATATGTCTATCAAGTCCATGTATTCAGAGGTGTGATTCAATTCTGTTATTTCTTTGCTGATTTTCTGTCTGGTTGTTCTGTTCTTTGGTGTCAATGGTATGTTACAGTCTCCTGTTATAATTGTGTTATTGCTAATTTGATTTTTCATTTCTATTAATACTTGCTTTCTATAACGTGGTGATCTGAAAGTTGGTGCATATATATTTAAGATTGTCATCTCTTTCTCTTGAAGTTCCCTTAGCCACTATGTAATGACCTTCTTTATCTCTTAGGATAATTCATTGTTTGAAGTTTACACTGCCTGCAAACAGGGTAGCTGCCCCTCTTTTGTTTAGTTCACGTTGCATGATGTATCATTTTCCAACCTTTGACTTTCATTCTGTGAGTTTCCTTTTGGCTTAGATGGGTTTCTTGTAGACAGCATATGATTGGATGTTGTTTCTTGGTCCTTTTTGCCAATATGTTTCTTTTAATCATTGCATTGAGACCATTAACATTAATGGTTATAACTGTTATATATTGGTTTATTTGTGACATGTTATCTTTCTGCTGTTGCATCTTTATCTTTCCATTCTGTTTGTCTTCCTTGCTTAAATTTTTTTCCTATCTATATCTGAACTGTCTTTCAATATTCTTTGCAGGCTTGGCTTGGCGATCATGAAGTTCTTCAGCTTTTCTTTGTCATGGAAGTATCTCATTTCTCCACTGATTTTGAAGGACAGTTTTTCAGGGTACATGAGTCTAGGTTAGAAATCATGTTCCTTTAGGATCTGAAATACGTCCTTCCATGCTGTTATTGATTTCATTTTTTGTGTTGAGAAGTCTGCTGCAACTCTAATTGGTCTTCCTTTATAGGTGATCTTTCTGTTCTCTCTGACAGCTTTTAATATTTTCTTCTTATGTTGTATTTCTGGGAGGGTAATTACTATATGTCTGGGTGT
Organism: Cavia porcellus; assembly: GCF_034190915.1. NCBI lineage: Eukaryota > Metazoa > Chordata > Mammalia > Rodentia > Caviidae > Cavia > Cavia porcellus. Next base: position 34,160,436 of record NW_026947486.1, on the reverse strand, counting down.
AGTTTTATTTGGGTTATGACCGTTTGGGGTTCTGTGTGATTCACTAATCCATGTGTCAGTTTTCATTTATTTATGAATTTCAGCTATTACTTCTGTAAATAGCTTATGGATATACTTTGTGTTGTCTCTTTCTTTTTCATTTATCCCTATGAGTCTTATGTTGTTTTTCTTTGAATCATCTTGCAGCTGTGGAATTATTTCCTAATTCATTGTTATTTTTAAAGTATCTTCCTATCCTGCTCACTGCATGCAATCTTGTCTTTGAGGTCTGACATTCCATTTTCTCTTTCATTGAGTCAGTTTTAACAACTTTCAGTGGAATTTTTGATTTCCTGTATATATCTTTGAATATGCTTCATGTATTCTGTTTGTTTCTTATATTGTTTGTCCTGGGATTCTATCCTTTTGTTTTGTTCCTCTAACTTTTAAACTGTGTCTTCTTTAGATGTGTTCAGTATCTCTTTGATTATTTTTATCATTTCTTTTTTTAACTGAGTGACTATTTCTAGTTTGAATTCTTTTAAATCTTTCCAGAGCTGCTGCTTTATTTCAGTTGCTTTTATTTCAGGTATTTCAGGTGTATGGCATATATTTTCTTCTATGTGTGTGGCTCATGGGCTTTTTTGGGATGGGCTGGATGTTTGAGATTGCATTTTGGAATTTCACTTTGTCATTTTCCCATTTCATGTGGTGTTCAATGTCTTCCCCTGAGCATGTGCAAAATCATCTCCTATGCCCAGGGCTCCTGGGACTGACTGTAGGTTGCTAATCATGGTCTAGTAAGGCCCTCATGACCTCCTATGTCACCTCTAGTGTTCCAGGAAGCTGGGCAAGCACCTCACCACTGTGGATGGTGGTACAAAGCTCTCCCTGGGCAAGGACTAATGTGCTGGAACTCACTTCATGTTCTCTCAACTCTTCTGATTGAGGAAGGTGACTGGATGCAATCTAGTCAGGCTACAAACTTCTCAAGACTAGTCTAGTGTGGCTGTAAGCTGGGCCCATCCCTGACCACTGGGAGCTATGATCTTAGACTCTCCTGGGGCTCGGGATAGAGAGCAGGTACTTACCCTGGCAGGCAGCCCTGTTCCCTTCTCTAGGCAGCACAGTTCTCTGGATTGAAATACAGTCACTGGGCGTGTCCCAGGCAGGCCTGAACTTTGCCTAGCCCAGTCTAATGTGGCTGCAAGCTGGGCACATCTTTGACCACTGGGATTGATGATCTTTTCTCTAATTTCTTTATTTTAACTAACATATATCATAAATTGCTTAATATTAAGCTTTATGCACTTTTAGATAATTAATTCTATGTTATTACTGTTGAATATTTTTTGTTTGTGGAGGTATACTTGTGCATTTGTAGATATTACAGTACATATATATTTGCTTTATCTGACTGTTTATTCTTTGATACCAATTTTCTTTTTGTACCAGAAATTGAACTCACAGCCTCATTCTCACCAGGAAGGCACTTATACCATTGACATAAATCTCCATCCCTATAGATCTTTTCGTGTGCTTAAGCATGGCACATTATTGGATATTATGATATGTAAATACCTAGCTTGTCTTTGATGCTATTGTTGCTGATTTCATTGCTATTGCCAAGATGGCATAGAAGACTAATGTGAAATTAATCAGAATTAGTAAAAATATTAGAAGACAGCACTATGATATTAAAAGAACTGTTTACAAAATTAATAGCAGAAAACTCAAAATATAAGGAAATAATTGAACATATAGATAAGTGAGATGAATAGAACCTGAAGTAGCTCCAATCAGAAAAGTACCTCTTCATGACACAACATAGTCCAAATCCCAGAAGTCTAACCAAAGTACAGAATCTCAAAAATGTGTTATAGAAAATCAGAATATCACTTACAAAGATAAGGCAATTATGATTACAGCTGATGTTTCACCTCAAACCTTAAATGCCAGAAGATTTTGGAGTGAACTATTACAAAACTTTAAAATAACATTACTTTTCACAGAGACTGATATGTCCTGCAAAATCATCTTTCAGAAATGATGAAGGTGTTTCTGTGACTAAAAGCACCTAGAGAAATTCTTGACCAGAAAAGCAGCCCTTCATTACCTAGAAGATCCTAGAAAACACAGTGAAGGCCTCCACCTGCCAAGTAATGCCACAAGAAGGTTCCTTCCTTGTGGGCAGACACCAGGGCCAGAAAGAGCCAGACAGATCTGCCTCTGCCTGCTGGGCACCATCACTAGAAGGCTCTTTCCTGTGGACTGCCAGCAGGAGCAGGGACATACAGAAAAGCAAGCCCCAGGCACCTGCAGCCCACTTTTGGAGGCTTTTGGTTCCTTAGGGCAGCCATCATTCATGGGGAGAATCAGACAATCATGCCTCTGTGTGCCTGCCACCATCACTGGAGTCCCAAAATAGACACACAAGCTGAGTGAAATAGCTCTACCTCTACACACCCACGATCATTAGGGAAGCCCAAATGTGGCAACACAGGTCTGGAGAAGTCTGCCCTATTCCCTGCTACCTTCATGTAAGTCTAGGGACAGAGGAACCCAGGTGCCTGCCCTATCCCCCTACACAAGAGAGGGGCAGCCCACAGTACGGAGTGCCTGGAGCCCCACAATCATCTTTTTGGAAGGAACCCAGAAAATGTCAAGATGAATGAGCAAAAGGTAATCTGAGATTTGAAACCCACACAGAACAAATCTGGGAGATATAGTCATGGAAGAAAATGGAAGTCACATAACTGAAATCTCTGAGACGATTTTCTGAACTGAAAAACTGAAATTAAAAAGAAAAACTTCATGAGATTGTAAAATCAATCAAATCAGAAACAATGTCTCAGATAAAAGAAGAAATCACAAATGTAATGAAAGAATTGCTCACATATTTAAAGACATAGATTTTTTTAAAAAGAGAGCATAGGAAAATGACAGAAACCTTGAAGAAAAGTGATGGAAACCTTGAATGAATAATATAGAAAGAATTACAATGCATGAAACAGATCAAAAAAGAGCTCCAGAAAATTAAAAAGTCAATCAAAAGCTGGCAAAACCACTTGAATGAGACTAAAGTTGGACTTTCAAACCTGGAAAATAGGATTTCAGCTAGTGCTTATGAAAGGAAAGATTTCTTAGAAATAACAAAGAATCAGCAAATAACAACTAAATGGCTGCAAGATGACAGGGAGAAGCATAATTTAAGAATGACAGGTATTAGTGAAGAAGCAGGGGCCAACACAAGTGAAATTAAAAGGTATTTACAAAAAAAAAATAGCAGAAAACTTTCCAAACTTGGGAAACGGATCTGGCATACAGATAAGTGAGGCATACAGAATTGCAACTAGCCATAACCAGAGTAAATGTACACTGAGATGTACAATAGTCAAGATCCCAGAAATTCAGCACAAGAACAGAATAGTAGAAGCTGTTAGAGAAAAGAAACAGATCACCTATAATGGAAAACCAATCAGAATCATGGCAGACTTGTCAACACAATCCATCACATCAAGAAGAGTTTGGAATGAAGTGTTTCAAATCCTGAAAGAAAACAAACTTTTAACCCAGATTGATATACTCTACAAGACTATCTTTCAAGGTTGATGGAAAAATAAGATACTTCCATAATAAAGTAGAACTGAAGGAATTCATGACCACCAAACCAACACTACAGAGAGTGCTGAAGGATATTCTAGAGAGAGATAAAGATGACCATAGTCCCAGGAACAGCAGCAGAGAAGGATTACCATACAAGACAGGCAACTGAATGAAGGGGGAATGTGGAGGGCCAACAACAGGATAGTATGACAGAGATGAGCCAATGTATGCTTGATATAACCATTAATATAGATGGCCTCAATTCAGCAATAAAAAGAAACACTGGGAGAGTAGATCAAGAAACAAGATCCATTAATATGCTGTATACAAGAAGCACATTTAACTGGAAAAGAAACTCATAGTCTGAAAATCAAAGGAGAGCAAACAACTGTTCCATGTGACAGAAGACACGTAATAAAAGCAAAGGCAACTTGCCAATCAACCACAGAATGGATAAGAAAGATAGTATTTTCATACAATAGAAAGCTATAAAGTAGAATAATCTTGAAACTCTTATAGATAAATAGATGCAAGTGGATATCATGCTTATGGGAAAACAGTTTGAACTTATACAGGGAAACCCTACATAAAAAAAACAGAAGTTAGTGAGATTCAAAAAGCAAAATAGTTATTGCAAAATTGATAGGGAAGGAAACACTTGGGTGGGAAAGGTGGCAACTCCTGTTAATTTCTTATTGTGTTGTCTTGAACTCTTATTGTTTCACAGTGTTGTTAGGTTTGGCTTTGTTATATTTTGTTTTGTTACATTTTACTTTGTCTGATAATATAGGCAGCTGTTTTGAACATAATGGGATGTATTATAGTAATCACAGTTGATTTCCTGTTATATTATTTTGAAGTCTTATAATATTTTCATTTGTTTGCCTGATTGGTTTTATTCTTTTATTTATTTTTTTAAATTTTGTGTAATGGTATGAACAGCTATTTTGAAGAAAATGAGACCTGGTAGCCATTGCTGATTTCTGGTCCTCTTGTTTTGAAGTCCATCATGCTTTAATTCTTTTGTTTTGATTGGCCTGTTGTGTTTTATTCGATTTTATTTTGTGTGACAGTACGGGCAACGTTTTTGAAGAAAATGAGATATTATAGAAATCCTGCTTTATTTTCTCTTGTTTTGAAGTCTTGAAATGTTTTCATTCTTTTGGTTGGTTTTATACTATTTTGTTATGTTTGATATTTGTGAGAAGTTGTGGTCAACTATATTGAAGAAAACAAGAAACATTATGGTGGCCAATGTTGATATCCTGTTGTCTTGTTTTGAAGTCTTGTGTTGCTTGCCTTGTTGTGTTATGATTTTGTCTGTTCAATTTTGTTTTGTTTTATTCTCTTTAAAATAAAAAATTAAAAAGACAATGAATTGCAAAGTTTTGAAAGGTCTAAAAGAATGAATATACCATTTTAGGGTGACCAAACAGAAAGAACAAAAGATAATTGCAAAAATAGATTTGTTCAATGAGATGAACAAGTCAATACCTTTGAGAAATTAATGCTCAAGGTGAAAGTCTCAATTCCCAAATCAAACATTATGCATTGGCAGGACAGATCCAGAAACAAAATCCAGTAATATGCTATACACAAGGATCAAATTTAATCAAAAAATCATAGTTGCACCAAAGATTTGAATAAATGGTTTTGCTAAGTATTTACACTATGTTCTACCCCACAAAAACAGGAATACATTCTTCTTAGCAGCACACTGAACATTCTCCAAAATAGGCAACATCCATAAGGCATGTTTAAGTGAGGCAAAATAATTGAAATTATCCCACACATACTATCAGATTATAGCATAGTGAGTTGACAAATCCATGGCAAAAGAAACAATAGGAATTATGCAAATTCATGGAAATTAATCATATTCTCTTGAATAACAAATGGGTCACAGACAAAATCAAGGAAGAAATCAGTTTCTTAAAGCAAATGATGATGACAGTACAATAAACTCAACTTGTAGGACACAATGAAAGGTGTTTTCAGTAAATTTATAAATGTGACTGCTCACATTGGAAAAATAGATCAAGTTAAATACACAACCTAATGATGAATGTCAAAGTCCTAAAAAAAGCAGAATTCAAATCCAGAATTTGTACAAAGAAGTAAATTATAGAGATTAAGATAGTAATTAATGAAAGTGAGATGAAAAATATACCAAAAATAACCAAGTCAGAGTTGATTTTTGAAAGAATGAACAAGAGACTGTTAAGCAATTTTATCAAAAAAAGAAACAAAAGGTCCAAAGCAAAATAATTAGAAATGAAAAATGTGTAACCACATAGACACCACTGAAATCCAACTTATTTAGTAAATCTTACTCTAATATATTGGAGAATTCAGTAGAAATTAGTAGATTCTTAGATAAATATGTTTCCAATACTAAATAAAAATGATATAAAAATCCAGAATAAGCCAAGAGCAAGCAATGAAAGTGAAGCAGTAATAGAAAACCTACCAGCTATGAAAACCCAGGTGCTTATATATTCACTGTGGAGTTCCAAAAGAACTCCACAACGAATATCTAACACCAATACTCCTCAAGTTCTTTAGTGAAATTGAAAGGGAAAGATTAAAATTATTCCTGGTATATGGTGCTGAGGACCAGCTTGACATGGTGCAAGCAAGCAATAATTAATATTAATAAAATAGGCACAAAGATAATTTGAGAGTCTGTCTTTGGCCTACATGACTTGGGGCAAGACCACTGGTTGGCTTAGAGACAGATTTATCTTGAAGCCAATGGCTAGAACTGACAATAGTGAACAGTTTGTGAAGTTACAGCACCCCAAAGCAAGATAACATGGCAGCTGAGGACTCTGGCATGTGCAAATTCTAACACAGTAACTGCAGTTAGTAGAAAATGAAGTTGCCAGTTAACTATGATCTGTCCTTGTGTGATTTGTCAAAGATACACTTCCTCACTTCGTAGACCTTGACCATGTCAGCAGCACACTCTCACTGCTTCCTGCAGCCCACTAGAACCCAACCTCCAATCCAGTTATACACCTAATAAAAGCCAAAGCCACCACACCTCATGGTCCTAGCCTGTCACATGGTCCTTTGATCATCCTGATGCTCCCTGTGAATAAAATATATGTTTGTGTATATTTATTCAATTGTACCTCTGAGGAGGTCAGTGGTCCTAGACCTAGACCCCAGTAACTGGCACCCAATATGGGGCATTACAGGAAGGCCACCCTCAGTGGCTACCATTGGAAAAGAGCGATGAGGGCAGGACTGCCCATGAAAAGTAATGGAAACACTCGAAAAGTGAGGTAAGTGATTACTCATGCTAGTATTTTTTCAACTAGGTTTCAAAATTGAGGAAGATATATCAGTTGAGGAACAGCATTATATTCACTTGCTTTGTGCCTTGCTAAAGCAAGCTAAGATTACAATTCTAGCCAGCAGTTTGGCTAAAATGCTACAAGTACTGTTAAATTCAATCATTGGTTCCCTCAATCAGGGACAATCAACATAGAAAATTGGATCATCTAGGAGATTTCACTAAGGTGTGCCCAAAAGCATGGAAAATTCATCTGTCCTCAGACATTGATTTCCAGGAGCCGTATTTACTCCATTCTTGGGTCTTTGTGTCCTAAACAAAAAGGTTTCAATGCTCTAAAAGCTCAAAAGGATGCATCTTCCAAAAGGAAAGAAAAACTAGATAAATCACTTTCCAAGTTGGAAAATTTCTTAGCTACAGTGGATTTTCTGTCATCAAAAGCTTCCAAAGCAATGTAAGGTGAAAAATCACATGGAGGAGGGAGATGCACTCCCACCTCCTCCCTCAGAGACCTCACTGACTCCTCTACCCAAGGGACCATTTTCACCACCCAAAGTGATTACTACTTATTATCAAAGAATTTTAGAAATCACAGGAATCCAGGGAGAAAGTTTTGGCACACTGTTGTGTTTCCCCATAGGAAATACTAGGATTCCTGACAATCTGATCAGAATATTTGCTGTGTCCTTCACAGCTCTCAAAGTTCCTGGGAACAGTGAAAGGATGGAGAAATAAAGAGGAGACACAGAAAGCTGTGGTCAGCTGGAGCCCTCCCTCTGGATTGGAGGATAGAAACCGTTCAGCCACCACAATGCTTTTATTTATGCTTTTGTCAGGTTATCCCTGCTTAACTAGCTTGCCTCTTGTGCCCTTTGTTCTTGGAGCCAGAACACTGTTTTCCTGAGAAGCTCCATGTCCTCAGGGTGTTCCTTGAGCATCCTGTATTCTTGGCTCTACACCTATGAACCATCATTAGCTCATCCACACTCAACATCTCCCCCTTTTCTGTTTTTGTAATTGTTCACAATAGATATTCATTTGAATTTGGAAAAACAGTGTTTTGAGGATTCAGCAGGCATCTTTCTTGTGATTATATTTTTCTGCAGGAAAAAAAAAACGAGGAAAAGTGAGACTTGTATTACAATTAATTCCTGCTAACTATAATGTCGGTTAAGTCTCCTCAAAAATTATCTTGGAAATATGCACAGCAGCTTTTAGTATTTCTGTCAGGGTCAGCTGTATGGATGAGTCATAGCCATTGCTTGGCCAGGTTGCTTTTTGTGAAAGCTTGGGAGATTTTTATCTGACAGTGACTCTCCTTAGGCACACTGTACACTGCTGATCATTGTCTTCCATAGTACCCCAATCTCCTTCATGAGAAGATAAGGGACTTGCTGAGTAATAGGGTGCCACTGCAGCAGTTCTTTTATATTGTGGGTTCTAATATTTACCTCAGATGACTGGGGTCAAAATATTGACTATGATTTTAGCCCATCTATCTCACTAGTTTTTGGTCTCCCAACCTCAGTTATTGAGCATCCAGCAGAGAATACTAATAGCATAATATAGGCAGTAAGCTTAACATTGCTATCTTATCTGAATATCAAGACCTTAGAACATAAAATGGACAACCACGGGTGTTCTAGTATTTAAATCCCTCTAGGTTAACAATTACGTATTTACACAGAAAATTAAAAACCAAAGCCACAATACTATTGTAGCATGACAATCAAAATGACATTTTGTAACTTAAAGCATTCATTTTGAGATAGTAAAATATTTTTAATCAATCATCTCTGATACATAAGAAGATTTTAGCTATCTTGCTGTCCTTTAATTGGATACACATCACTTAACTTTTTGTAAAGGTAGATGTCTGAATCTGAAAGCATAGTTTACCAGTGTAAACAATCCTCCTCTCACACATCAGAAGATCTGGGCATCTGCAAGCATAGATACATTCAGCATACCACAAGATCAGTTGACAAGTTTTGGGGAAAACTTTGTACAAGAACATCTTTAAATGAAAAAGTTTGACATATAGAAAACTTAATCTTTGACAATAAGCAATATAAACATAATACAATAATACATTGTGATAGTATTCACTGGGGTGTTTCCAATAAAGCTATGAACATCACTGGGGCTTCCTATTAATGAAAAGGGATAGGATAACTAGTCTGGCAGCTGCCTTCTATTCATCATCAAAAGGCCTACCCAATAGTTCCTCTACACCCAAAAGGATTTTTGTGTATTTTAATTTTTTGATGACTTATGAAAATTCAATCACAACATTTAACATGTTATTTTGAAGAGTGAGTCTCTCAAGTCATTATACATAAACAACAATGTATGTTACATTTGCATAACAAATTTTATCATCATTTTGATCAGCTGGCAACTTGGGTGAACACATGATTTTTAAGTCTATAATTCAAATTGTATTAAGAATGATCACCGACTACCGGCAGAACATGGCAGATAGATAGCAGCAGCTTTGGAGGATCTCTGAGAAACCGCACATAAAATCCAGGAATGGTGCTGGGTGAGAAGTCCTAAGCAAGGAGAGATATGCTTTGCCAACACAGGAACAAAATAAACTAAGAGAAACCAACTGGAAATGCAATTCCAGTGATACAACAGGAACAGACAAAGTCTCAGCATGGAAGCTGGTGCCTGTGCCACCGGAAGCCATGATTTTTATTTCCTGCAGCCGCTGCTGCATCCCAATCAGCATGGCAAGGAGAGAGGCACGAAAGCTCTGAGAGCAGGAAGTGATGAATGGAGTTTAGAGCAGGATTGGCCAAGAGCCCTGCATCAACCTGCAGTGAGGGAGCGGATCGGGGACCCTTTCATAGGGTAGGAGGCTTCAGCAAAGGACATACTGGCACCAGGCAGACTAGCTGGAACAGGACACTGCAGTGTCCTAGTTGCATATTCCCCTGTCAAATGGGATTGGTGGGGAGTGCCTGGCTTGGGTGATGCCACAGACTAAGACCCAGTAAGCTAGCCCAAACCAGGTCCCAGCGCCTGGTGGTGCACCCTAGCAGAGAAGCCGTAGGTAGGTTGACCTGGAGGGGCAGGCCCAGCATAGGCTGCCAGGTCTGTGACTTCCTAATACACTGCAGTGTTTGGGAACACCTAGCCGGCCCAATGAACTCAAACTGTAAATGACAAAGAAAGGAACTGGGTCTCCTATATATGCTTGTATAAAAGGAACAAAAAATATGGGAAGAGGGACCAATAAGAAATGGTCCTCAGCCCCCAATCCTGAGAAACATGCAATGTCAGACACGGCACCAATAGACATAAAGCTCTATCTCCAGAGTCTCATGAAAGAGTTCAGGAATGAAGCTATTAATGACCTGAAGCAAGATATAAGTAGAATAGTTAAATGCTAAGCACTGCCCAAGAAAAAACAGTGGAATGGAAGAACAGAAAAAAGGAAGAGAATTGTTTGATAGAGAAAACAGAACATGTAAAGCAGGTTCAAAGAAATTACTAGAAAACTAAAAACTCTATCAAAAACTGGCATAACAGCTTGAAAGAAACTAAGGATAGATTATCTGAAATGGAGGGCAGATTTGTAATATAGGAGCATGAAATGAAAAACTTCTTAAAAATAACAAAAAAAAACAAACAGCAACAATACAAAGTCTAGAAGATGATAAGAGGGTCTATAACTTAAGAATTAAGAACATAAGAGAAGAAGTCAGGACACAAACAAATTGACTACAAAAGCTATTAACAGAAATAAACCAAGAGAATTTCCCTAATTTAGCAAAAGGTAAAGATACTCAGATGTATGAGGCATACAGGATGCCAGCCACCTACAACCCAAACAGAGCTACACCCAGGCATATAATAAAGTTCCAGAAATCCAATATAAGAACAGGATATTAAAAGCCGTCAGAGACAAGAAACAGATCACTTACAAGGGAATTCCCATAAGAATTACAGGAGACTTCTTGGCACAAGCCATCAAATCATGAAGAGCATGGGGGTAAATAATCCAAGCTTTGAAAGATAATAACCTCCAGCCAAGATTGACATACTCTGCACAACTGTCCCTAGAAATTGATGGAAAAACAAGGTGTTTCGAGGATAAAGAGGAACCAGGGGAATTTGCAACAAACAATTCAACTCTACAGAGAATACTGCAGGATATTCTAAAAAAGGAAAATACCACGATTCCAGAAACAGTGGCAGACAGGCCACAATGAATGGAGCAGAAAGCGAAATGAAGAAGACAAACTGACAACAAACGACAGAAAAAGAGCTCAACAGAAATGAGGCAGAGAAGATTGGATGGTAGGAACAGCTATTTTGGAGAAAACAAGACATCATAATAGCTAGTGCTGACTTAGTATCATCTTGTTTTGAAGTCCCATCAAAATTGTATTCTTCTGCCTTCATTGGTCTTAAAAGGTTGTATCTTATTGGATTTTATTATATATGATAATATAAGCAAAAAATTTTATAGACAAGGAGATTATACAGAAACCATTGTTCATTTTCTGTTAATTGGTTCTAAATACCCTGTAATAATGTCATTCTCTTTAATGGTTTTATAGTGTCTTGATATGTTTGGTGCTATAGTATACGAAGATGTACTCAAAGATTTCAAGGAAAGAGACACTATGGTAACTATTTTTATGTCAGGATATCTTGTGGTGAAACACTATTTTGCTTAAATTTTTATGTTTTGACCTGGGCTGTTCTGTTCTTATGCCCTCTTTTATCTCAATCCCCCTTTTTAAAAAATCATTTACTTTTTAAAATTTTTATCTTTTTAATTAAGGGAAAAATAAAAAATAGCATGATACATTATAGTAACTACTTTGATTTCCTATTAACTTGATTTGAAATCCTGTATTGCCCTGACCATCTTGTTTTGACTGATTTTCCCGTATTCTGCTTTGCTTGATAATACCAAGTTCAAAAGTATAGGCAACACCTGTGAAGACAATAAGATTCAATATGATGCCCATTTTGGTTGACAATTATCTTCTTTTAAAGTCCTGTAATGTCTCCAATGCTTTGGTTTTATTCTTTACTGTTTTGTTCAATTTTATTATAACTGGCAATTCTTCTTAAAATAGCAAGAGGCAGTATGGTAACCATTGTTAATCACCTTGTATTTTGTTTTTTACATTATCTATTATGTCCATCCTTTTTATTTGACTGACTCTGTTCTGATATGTTGCATTTGGTTTTACTCTCTTCAAAAATTAATAAGAACTGTGGAAGTAATAAAACCCAAAATGTGTAATTGTCATTGTGCAAAAGAAAAGAAGAGAAAGTGCTCTAAATGTTATAACTGCATATATGTTTAAGTGTTTAAGATAGACAACCATATTACTGAGTTTTTTCGGATCATTGAACAAAAATGTTTGCACTCTCACTGTTTGAAAGTCCACTTTACATGCTTTAATTTTGTAACCTGAACAACTATTTCTAAGATGCGGATATGTAATCTATTAGCTAGTGATATCTTACTGTTTTTTTTTTTAAATTTTGTATTACCTGTACCCCTTTTTTTTCTCCTTAAATAAAAAAAAAGAATTTGAAACAACAACAAAAAAAGAATGATCACCAGCTCTATCACTCCCAACAAATATTAACGTACATATTTTCTTTCATTTTAAAAATTTAAAACCTCTAAAACAAAGTGTTATAGCAATGGAGTCCAATGTTCATGTAGGATTGGCCTATTAGAAAATGTATTTAAGAATTATCTGTTGTTTTCATTTAATCTGCATTATTTGGCTAACACATATTTGTCACTTGCTCAATTTCTACGTTTTGAGGTTCAAATGCACTCCTTGGTTATAGAACAGGCTAAAAACATACAGTGGATATTTCTAAAATTACACTAGATATGCTCTTTGTGATGGGTAACTTTACAAATCCACATGCTCAGGATCACTGTCCTGTGGTTCTTTTTTTTGTGCCTTTTTTTTTGCATTTTTATCGGTACCAGGGATCAAACTCATGACTTCTTGCTTTCAAGGCAGGAGCTTATGCCGCTGAGCTAAATCCCCAGCCCCTGTCCTGTGGTTCTTTATATATGATTAAGTGAAATTCTCTGCCATGCTTGGGTCACAGTCCGAGATGATGCATCTCCAATGCAACCCTTTACTAAACTCTTACAAGGTCTTACTGAAATATATTCTGTTTGTGGCTTAATTAAAAGAAGCTGTAAAAAGACAAAGTCTGTAACATCCCAGCTGCAGACACACAACTCACTTAGAGCATGTTAACTGAGATTGATAACAGGATATTAATCCAATCAAGTAAACCAATGATATTAGGCCCATGTTAAAGCATGTCAAAACAGCGGGTTACCTTCCTATAACTTGGCCTTGATGATGCAAGTTATTTCTGCCAAACATAAAGCAATAGGGTTAATGTTATATTCTTTGGCTGTGGAATAATAGAACATTTAAGATAGAACTGCAAGACTTGTTGTGTAATTTTTTCTATGATAATGAAGATTCAGTAGGAAATAATCAGCAAAGACCAGACCCATGCCCTAGATAAGAATAGGGAGAACATTGGGCCAAATTTGCTATTCTAAATATCATAAGGATGGTACTCTGCTTCAGGGAAACAGAACAATAGCATCATCCCAGGATGACCATAACATAGAGGACCCCAACAATGCCAGTCCATGGACTCTGGCTCAAATTTACCCTATTTAGACTCATCAGCAATTCAGGGAACAGCAGTGAGTACTCACTGGGGCATATTCTTCCTCACTCTGGGAACAAGCCAGAATGAAGAACTAGAGTTCCCTGCCAGCCAAAGCGTTACCCTCCTGGGGGAGAAAGGACCTGTCCTTTTTCCCAGGCATATAGGGGCCTCCCCCAACAACAACTCTTGGATTCATTGTTAGTAAGGCTTCATTAAATTAAAAAGGAGTAAAAACCATTCACAGCATAATTGATGCAGATTGTGACAAGGAAATTCAAGTAGTAACAAAACCATTTACATAAATTTCATAAAGTTCATAAAGTTCATAAACACATGAATTTAGCCACAAAATGGCAGCAAAAGCACATAAAATACAGTAATAAGAAACAGCATTTATGTTCAAGTACATTCTTCCATTTGATCACAAGATGGCAGCAAAGGCACCTAACTGTAGAAAAGCATAACTAGTATACAAGGCATTCTTCGATTTAGCCACAAGAAAGCAGAAAAGGCATGTAAATACAGTACTAGCAAAACAAACAAACAAACAAAAAAAACGGCCATAAAAGTATTTTATTGTTTCACATCCAAAAGCATTCCTCCATTTCTTTGCAATATGGCAGCAAAGCACAACACACACAACGTCATAAAAACCATTTAAAGATGGGTCTCAAACTGAACTCCACTGTGAATGGTTCAGTTCATTTTTGACATGATACTTGCACAAATTTCTCATGAAATTCTTACTATGTCTGATAAAATCAATGTACAGTTATTGTAAACTCTGGGTAATAAACACAAGTCCTCACTCTAGCACTCATCAGACATGGGCAGTGTCCACCATCTGGTGCTCATCTGCCTGGTTGTAGGTGTGTTGAGAAGGAGCAGCTACACTCTTAGAAATCCAGTGGTGCACTCCTTATGATTGCTTTTAAATCTGCACATTGACATCAGTGGTCCTTTCCCTAATTACTGTAATTTGGTGAGTTTTCAAGGTTATATAGTGTTTATCTTGAAATTTCTTTAAATGATTTCAGGTGATTTAATTTAGTCAGCTAGGCTATTTGCTTCAAATTAGCATAAGATTTCCCATATGTGAAATATTATGAGCAAACTACTGTGATCACCCAATAAACAGCTTCTCAGTGTTGACATGTATTAATGGCTTACCATTTATGCGTGCCATATTCTTTGGTGCATGGAACAGGGTATTGAACACAGAGCTTTTTTAAATCAACAACATCCCCAGCCTTGTATTTTGACTTTTTATTAAAAAATGAAAACAGAAGGAGATTGAGATAAAAGAGGACATAGCAACATAACAACACAGGTCAGACCAGAACAATTTAAGCAACATAGTGTTTAACCACAAAATAAGCCGACATAACAGTAGTTAATATAGTGTATCTTTCCTTGAAATATTTGAGTATAACTACATATACTATAGCATCAACCATCTCAAAACAGTATAAAATTATTCAAGAGAATGAAAGTATTACAAGGTATTTATAACCAACTAGCAGAAAATAAAAAATGTTTTCTATATTATCTCCTTGTCTATAAAAAAATTTTATACTATCACATATATTGAAATCCAAAAAGATACAATATGGTAAAAGCAATGGAGACAGAAGAATAAAAGCTTAATGGGACTTCAAAACAAGATGATACTAAACCAGCACTAGCTATTATGATGTCTTGTTGTCTTCAAAATAAATTGTGCACACCATCACAGACAATAAAATCAAACGACACAGAATGAAACCATTCCAATTAATGAATGAAAACATTATAAGGCTTCAAAGCAATACAATGGGGAATCATGATTCCACATACTTTTATGTATTATTGGCATTTCTTTTTTTCTAATATTTTTATTTAAAGAGAAAAAAAGAAAGGAAATAAAGAACAAAGCAGTAAGAGGTACAAATAATACAGAATTTCAAGAAAAAATATACAGTAAGACATCACTAATTAATAGGTTACATATTGTCATCTTAGAAACAGTTGTCCAAATTATAAAATTAAAGCATATAAAGTGGACATTCATCCAGTGAGATTGCAGACAGTTCTGTTCAATGATCCAATAAAAACTCAGTAATATGGTTTTCTATCCTACGCACTCAAACATACATGCGGTTATATCCCTTAGACCACCTTCCTTTCCTCTATTTTTACAATAACAATTACACTTTTTAGTATTTTTAATTCCACAGTTCTTATTACTTTTTTTGAAGAGAATAAAACCTAACATGACTAAACAAAACCGAGTCAGTTAGAACAGAAGGATGGGCATAGTACATGATGCAAAAATAAAATATCAGGTGATCAAAAGTGGTTACCATCGTGCCTCTTGCTATTTTTAAAAAAGAGTTACCTATATCATCAGGTATGATAGAATTGATCAAAACAGTACAGAAAAAGACCAATAAAACCTCCACTGGAGACCTTACAGGACTTCAACAGAAGATAATAGTCAAACCATAATTGGCATCATAGTAAATCTTATTGCCTTCAAAGTGGTTGCCTACAAAATCAAACTTGATACTATCAAACAAAATAGAATATAGTAAAATCAGACACAACAAGATGGGGAGAGCAATATTGGGGTTCAAATCAGGTTAACAGGAAAGCGAAACATTTACTATAATATATCCCACTATTTTTAAATTTAGTTTTCCCTTAATTGAAAAAAATAAAAACAGATTAATGTTTTAAAAAGGGTGGGGATTGAGATAAAAGAGGACATTGTAACAGAACAACGCAGGTCAGAACCGAAAAATTTATGCATCATTGTATTTCACCCCCAGATAATCTAACATAATAGTAGTCACCATAGTGCCTCTTTCCTTGAATTATTTGAGTATAACTTCGTATACTATAACATCAAGCATATAAAGACAGTGTGAAGCCATTCAAGAGAGTTAAAGAATTACAGGGTGTTTAGAACCAGTTAACAGAAAATGAACAATGGTTTCTATATTATCTCTTTGCCTATAAAAATTTTTGTTTATACTATCACATATAGTAAAATATAGTAAGATACAACACGTTAAAACCAGTGGAAACTGATGTACAAACAGCTTGATGTGACTTCAAAACAAGATGATATTATATCTGCACTAGCTTTTACGATGTGTTGTTTTCTTCAAAATAGCTATTCATGCTATCACCAATACTAAAATTGAACAGCCCAGGTTAAAACCTTTGCAATTCATGAGTGAAAACATTATATGGCTTTAAACCAATATGATTGGGAATCAGGAATACCACATACTTTTATGTTTTCTTATCATGTCTTACACTAGGGAACCTATTTGGCATTTGTATATGTGAGTTTGATTTATTTCACTTACAAGTATGGTCTCAACCTGCATCCATTTATTTATAAACGTCTTAATGTGATCATTCTTTATAGCTGAATAGTACTCCATTGTATAAAAATACCACAACTTTTTTATCCATTCCTCAGTTGATGGACATGTTTTTATCCATTCCTCAGTTGATGGACACTTGTTTCCAAGATCTGGTATTACAAATTGTGCTGCTATAAACATGGGTACACATATGTCACTGTGGTATGATGCTTTCAGTTCTTCTGGGAATATGCCTACAAGTGGAATAGCTGGGTCGAATGGGGCTTCCAGTCCCAGCTTTCTGAGAAATCTCCAGACTGACCTCCACAATGGTTGTACTAGTCTACACTCCCACCAACAGTGCAGAAGAGTTCCTTTTTCCCCACAGCCTCTCCAGCATTTGTTGTTGGTGGTTTTCTTGATCTTGGCCATTCTTTCAGGAATGAGATGCAATCTCAGTGTGGTTTTAATTTGCATTTCTCTAATGACCAGTGATGGTGAACATTTCTTCATGTATTTATTTGCCATTTGTATTTCTTCATCTGAAAATTGTTTATTCATCTCAGATGCCCATTTTTGGATTGGGTCTTTGAATTTTGGGGGTCTGATTTTTTTTTAATTCTTTATACGTTTTAGATAGAAGTCCTTTGTCTGAGGGGCACTTCACTAAGATTTTTTCCCAGTGTGTGGGTTTTCTTTTCACTATGCTGGAGATTTCTTTTGACATGCAGAAACTTTTTAATAAGAGGTGATCCTGATTATTGACTCTGGGAAGTACTTCCCGTGCAGTTTGAGTCCTATTAATGAATTCTATACCTACTCCAATGTCTTCAAGGTTTTGACACAATTTGTCTTTCAATAGATTTAGTGCTTCTGCTTTAATATTTAGATCTTTGATCCATTTAGATTTTATTTTAGTGCATGGTGATGGGCGTGGGTCTAGTTTTAGTTTTTGGCATATGGAGAGCTAGTTTTTCCAACACCATTTATTAAAGAGACTGTGGTTCTTCCAGTGAAGTTGTTTGGCCCCTTTATGAAAGATAAGGTGGTTGAGTGTGTTTGTAGTTGTCGTTGTATCTTCTAATCTATTCCACTGATCTTCCGCTCTGTTTTGCTTCTAGTACCATGTTGACTTTACTACAGTTGCTTTATAGCATAACTTCAAGTCAGGGATTGTGATACATCCTGCCTTGCCTTTGCTGCTTAGAACTGTCCTTGCTATTCTAGGTCTCTTCTTGCTCCAGATGAATTTTATGAGTGTTTTCTCGAGTTCTATGAGGTATGTTGATGGTATTTTTATCTGGATTGCATTGAATATGTATAAAAGTTTTGGGAGAATGACTGTTTTCACAATACTTATTCTTCCTTTCAATGAGCAAGGGTTGTCTTTCCATTTTCTAAGACCTTTAATTTCATTTTGAGTGTATTATAATTTCCCCTGTATAGGTCTTTCATTTCTTTTGTGAGAGTAATTCCTAAATATTTCATTTTTTTGGTTGCTAGTGTGAAGGTTGTGGTCTCTCTTATTTCTCACTCTGTGACTTTGTTGTTAGTGTATAGGAATGCTATTGATTTTTGAGTACTGTTTCTGTATCCAGCTACATTACTGAATTTATTTATTATATCTAGGAGTCCTTCAAAGGAGTTTTGGGGATCTTCTATGTATAGTATCATGTCATCTGCAAATAATGATAATTTAACTTCTTCTTTTCCTATCTTTATGCCTTTTATTTCTCATTCTCTTGTCTAATTGCTCTGGCCAGTATTTCCAGTACTATATTAAATAGGAGCAGTGATGAGGGACATCCTTGTGTTGTGTGTGATTTTAAAGTAAAGGCCTTCAATTTTTGGCCATTTAGTATGATATTCGCTATTGATTTGTCATAGATGGCCTTAATTATATTGAGGTAAAGACCATCTATTCCAATTTTCTGCAAGGTTCTTTTCATAAATGAATGTTAGACCTTATTAAAAGCTTTTTCTGCATCTATAGAAATGATCATGTGATTCTTACATTTGGGTCTATTGATATGGTATATTACGTTTATTGATTTACGTATATTGAACCATCCCTGCATGCCTGGGATGAATCCCACTTGGTCATGGTGTATGATCTTCTTGATGATTTGCTGCATCCTATTTGCCAATATTTATTGAGGATTTTTGCATCTGTGTTCATTAGGGAGATTAGTCTGTAGTTCTCTTTTTCAGTTGGGTCCTTCTCTGGTTTTGGTACTAGAGTAATATTTGCTTTTAGGAACGATTTAGGAAGGATTGCTCGCCTTTCAGTTTCACTGAAGATTTTGAGGAGTGTTGGCATTAGGTCTTCTTTGTATTTCTTGTAGAATTCTGCAGTGAATCCGTCTGGGCCTGGGCTCTTCTTTGTAGGTAAAGATTTAATTACATTTTCAATTTCATTAATAGAAATTGGGTTATTCAGTAGTTTTACATTTTCATGACCTAGCTTTGTTACTTTGTATACTTCTAGGAATCTGTGTATTTCCTCTGTGTTATCAAACCTTTGAGAGTATAGCTTTTCAAAATAGGTGTTGATGATCTTTTGTATTTCTATAGGGTCTGTAGTGATTTTGCCTCTTTCATTCCTTGTTGCATGAATTTGAGCTTTTTCTTCCTGTTTTTTAATAAGATTGGCTAGGGGCTTTTCGATTATATTTATTCTTTCAAAGAAACGACTCTTTGATTTGTTGATTTTTTGGATTGTTTTTTAAGTATCTATTGCATTGATTTCTGCTCTGATTTTTATAATTTCTTCTCTTCTTTTGACTTTGGGCTTTACTTGCTCTTCTTTTACTAGATGTTTGAGGTGTAACATTAGGCGTTATTTATTTGTATTCATTCTGTTTTCCTGATGTGTGAACTGAGTGCAATTAATTTTCCTTTGAGGACAGCTTTCATTGCATCCCACAGATTCCAGCAAGTTGTATTGTGTTTTCATTTGTTGGCAGGTATTGTTTAATTTCTTCTTTAATTTCTCATGTGACCCATTGATTACTCAAGAATGTATTATGCAGTTTCCATGTGTTTGTGCGATTTTTGCGGTATCTTTTATCATTAAATTCTAATTTCATAACGCTATGGTCCATTAGCATGCAAGGGAAAATTTAAACCCTTTTGCATTTATTTAAATATGTTTTGTGAATTAACATATGGTCTATTTTGTAGAATGACCTATGTACCGCTGAGAAGAATGTGTATTCTGTTGTTGACGGGTGGAATACTCTGTATATGTCTATTAAGTCCATTTGTTCACAGGTGCGATTCAGTTCTTTTATTTCTTGCTGATTTTCTGTCTTGTTGATTTTTCCACTGGCATCAATGGTGTGTGTGTTAAGATCTGTTAAAATCATGTTACTGCTAATTTGGTTTTTCATTTCTGTTAGTACTTGGTTTATATAACTGGGTACTCTGGAGTTTGGTGCATATATATTTAAGATAGTTATCTCTTCCTCTTTGAGTTTTCCCCTAACCAATATGTAGTGACCTTCTTTATCCCTTCTGATCATTATTGGCTTGAATTTCACATTGTATAAAAAACAGAATAGCTACTCCCTGTTTTGAGGGTTCCTGTTGCATGAAGTATTATTTTCCATCCTTTGACTTTTAGTCTGTGAGTATACTTTTGGGTTAGATGGGTTTCTTGTAGACCCCATATGTTTTAATTTTGTTTCTTGATCCATTCTGTCAGTCTGTTTCTTTTAATTGGTGCATTGAGCCCATTTACATTAATGGTTATAACTGTTATATGTTGGTTTACTGTTGACATGTTATCTTTCTGCTGTTGCATCTTTATCTTTCTGCTGTTTAATTGTCTGTTTTTTTTAGTGATTTTTTTCCTAAATGTATCTAGGTTCTCTTGCAGTATTCTTTGCAGGGTTGGCTTGGTAATCATGAAGTTTTTAAGCTGTTCTTTATCATGGAAGTATCTTCTTTCTCCATCATTTTTGAAGGACAGTTTTGCAGGGTACATCAGCCTAGGTTGGAAATCATTTTCCTTTAGTATCTGAAATACATCACTCCATGCTCTTGTTGACTTTATTGTTTGTGCTGAGAAGTCTGCTGTGATTCTGATAGGTTTTCCTTTATACGTGATCTGTCTTTTCTCTCTGACAGCTTTTAATATTCTATTATTTTGTTTGATTTCTGGGATGGTCATTATTATATATCTGGGTATAGTTTTATTTTGGTTATGGCCATTTGGAGTTCTATATGCTTCGTTGGTCTTGATATCTGTTTCCATTCTCATGTTTGGGAAATTTTCAGCTATTACTTCTCTAAATATCCTCTTGACATCCTTTATGTTGTCCACTTCTTTTTCATTTATCCCTATCAATCTTATGTTGTTCCTCTTTGTGTCATCTTGCAGGTGTTGAATTGTTATTTTCTTATTTCTTGTTATTTTTAAAAGATCTTTCCTTTCCTATTCACTGGCTACAATCTTGTCTTAGAGGTCTTAGATTCTATCTTCACATTCATTGAGGCAGTATTTCCAACGTTCAATGGAGTTTTTGATTTCCTGTGTATCTCTTTGAATCTGCTTTATATATTCTGTTTGTTTCTTATATTGCTCATCACAGGATTCTATCTTTTTGTTTAGTTCCTCCCATTTTAACTGTGTTTTTTTAGATATGTTCAGCATCTCCTTCATTTCTTTTATCATATCTTCTTTTACCTGAGAGATTATTTCGGTTTGAATTCCTTTAAGGCTTCCCAGGGTTGCTTCTTTATTTCAATTACTATTATTTCAGGTATGTGGCATGCATTTTCTTCTATGCACATGGCTCCTAGGCTTTCTTGGGATGGGCTGGATGTTTGAGATTGCATTTTGGTCTTTCATTTTGTCATTTTCCTGTATTTTTGAGCTTCGTGTGTTGCTCCATATGAGGGAGAGAGGTCCACCAATTTGGACCGAGGTTCTGCATGGGGTTCTGCCACTCTGGTGGACTCACTGTTCAGAGTAGAAAGCTGTGGGCTGGCTCTCAGGCGTGGAAGAGAGTTCTGCCAGCCTGTGATGGGACTCTACGCCTTGTCCCCACTCACTGGTCTCAGCAGGGAACCGCGGGCTGGCCCCCAGGTGAGGAAGAAAGTTCTGCCACACTGGGACCAAATTGCATGCCTTGTCTTGATTCACTGGTCCCAGCAGGGAACCGCGGGCTGGCCCCCAGGTGAAGAAGAGAGTTCTGCCACACTGGGACCAGGTTCCATGCCTTGTCTCCACTCACTGGTCCCAGCAGGGAACCACAGGCTGGCCCCCAGGTAAGGAAGAGAGTTCTGCCACACTGGGACAGGATTCTGTGCCTTGTCTCTACTCACTGGTCCTGGCAGAGAACTGCAGCCTGGGCCCCAGGTGAGGAAGAGAGTTTCACCACACTGGATGGAATTCCGTGACTTGTCCCCACTCACTGGTCCCGGCAGGGAACCATGTGCTGGCCCCCAGGTGAGGAAGAGAGTTCTGCCACACTGGGACCAGATTCCATGCCTTGTCCCGCCTCACTGGTCCTGCCAGGGAACCACAAGCTGGTCCCCAGGTGAGAAGAGAGTTCTGCCACACTGGGACAGGATTCTGTGCCTTGTCCCCACTCACTGGTCCTGGCAGAGAACTGCAGCCTGGGCCCCAGGTGAGGAAGAGAGTTCTGCCACACTGGATGGGATTCCATGACTTGTCCCCACTGACCAGTCCCAGCAGGAAACCATGGGCAGTTCCCCAGGTGAGGAAGAGAGTTACACCACAGTGGAATGGGATTCAGTGCCTTTGTATTCTTACCATTTCTTACACTAGCCAAATTTTTGAGAAATTTCCAGATTGACCTCCACAATGTTTGCATCAGTCTACACACCAAGCAGAAGTGCAGGAGATTTCCTTTTCCCCCACAGCCTCTCCAGCATTGTTGTTGGTGTTTTTCTTGATCCTGGACATTCTTTCAGGAGTGAGATGGAATCCCAGTGTGGTTTTAATTTGCATTTCTCTAATGAGAAATGATGACAGACATTTTTGATGTATTTAATTGCCATTTGTATTTCTTCATCTGAGCATTGTGTATTCACTTCAGAAGCTCATTTTTGGATTGGATCTTTGAATTTTGGGGGTCTGAATTTTTAAAAATTCTTTATATGTTTTAGACGCAAGTCCTTTGTCTGAGGAACAGTTCACTAAGATTTTTTTCAAGTTTGTGGGTTTTCTTTTCACTATGCTGGATATTTCTTTTGGTATGCAGAAACTTTTTAATAGGAGGTGATATCAGTTACTGATTGTGGGAAGTATTTTCCTTGCAGTTTGATTCCTGTTCATGAATTCTCTTTCTAACCCTAGATCTTCAATGTTTTTACCCAATTTGCCTTCCAATAGACTTAGTGTTTCTGTTTTAATAATCAAATCTTTGATCCATTTAGATTTTAATTTAGTACATGGTGATAGGCAGGTGTATATTTTTAGTTTTCAGCATATAGAGCCAGTTTTTCCAACATCATCTATTTAACAAACTGTGGTTCTACCCAGGAACATGTTTGGCCCCTTTATCCAAGAAATGGTGTTTGTAGTCGTGGTTGTATCTTCTAATCGATTCCATTGATCGTTGACTCTGTTTTGATTCCAGTACCATGTTCATTTTACTACAGTTGCTTTGTAGTGTAACTTCAAGTCAGAGAATGTGATGTCTCCTGCCTTGCCTTTGCTGTTTAGAACTGCCTTGGCCATTCTAGATGTTCTCTTGCTCCAGATGAATTTTAGGAGTGATTTCTCTACATCTATGAGGTGTTTTGATGGTATTTTAATTGGGATTGCATTGAGTCTGTATAATGTTTGGGAAGAATTGCCATTTTCACAATATTTATTCTTCCTATCCATGAGCAAGGATAGGAAGAATGAATATTGCAATGATGTCTTTCCACTGTCTGAGATCCTCTTCAATTTCTTTTTTCAGTGTATTATAATTTTTACTGTATAGGTCTTTCACTTCTTTCATGAGAATAATTCCTAAATATTTCATATGTTTTGGCTGCTATTGTGAAAAGTGTAGATTTTCTTTTTTCTCTGTCAGTGATATTGTTTTTAGTGTATAGGAATGCTATTGATTTTTGAGTATTGATTTTGTGTCTAGTTACATTGCTGAATTTATTTATTATATCTAAGGGTTTTTCAATGGAGTTTTGGGTGTCTTCTATGTAGAGTATCATGGCATCTGCAAATAATGATAATTTAACTTCTTCTTTTCCTATATTTACCCCTTTTATTTCTCTCTCTTGTCTAATTGCTATGGCTAGTATTTCTAGTACTACATTAAATAGCAGCAATGATAAGGGGCATCCTTGTCTTGTTGATGATTTTAAAGTAAAGGCCTTCAGTTTTTGGCCATTTAGTATGATATTGACTGTTGGTTTTTCATAAAGGGCCTTTATTATATTGAGGTAAAACCATCTATTCCAATTTTCTGTAGGGTTCTTATCATAAATCACTGCTGGACCCTATCAAAGCTCTTTCTGCATTTTTAGAAATGATCATGTATTTTCTCCTTTTGGCTCTTTTGACATGGTAGATTACATTTTTATTAAGTTACATATGGTGAATCATCCCTGCATGCATGGGATGAATCCCACTTGGTCATGATGTACATTCTTCTTGATGATTTGCTGCACCCTATTTGCCAATATTTTCTTGAGGATTTTTGCATCTGTGTTCATTAGGGAAACTGGCCTGTAGTTCTCTGTTTTAGTTTCATCTTTCTCAGGTTTTGGTACTAGAATAATAATTGCTTCCAAGATTGTCTTAGAAGAATTGCTTCTCATTCAATTTCATTGAAGATCTTGAGCGAATGTTGGCATTAAGTCTTCTTCTTACTTCTTGTAGAATTCTGCAGTGAATCCATCTGGACCTGGGATCTTCTTTGTGGGTAATGACAATTAACATTTTCAATTTCATTATTATAAATTGGGTCACTCACAGATATACATCTTCTTGACCTAGCTTTGGTACTTCATTTGTTTCTAGGAATCTATCTATTTCTTCTGTGTTATCAAACTTGTAAGAGTATAAGTTTCCAAAATAGGTGTTGATGATCTTTTGTATTTCTATTAGGTCTGTATTGATTTCACCTCTTTCACTCCTTATTGAATGAATTCAAGCTTTTTCTTCCTTTTTTAATAAGGTTGGCTAGGAGCTTATCTTTTTTACTTATTCTTTCAAGAGCCAACTCTTTGATTCATTGATTCCTTGGATTGTTTTCTTAGTCTCTATTGCATTAATTTCTGCTCTGATTTTTACAATTTCCTCTCCTCTTTTGGCTTTGGGCTTGACTTAATCTTCTTTTTCTAGATGTTAGAGTTGTAGCGTCAAGTTATTTATTTGTATTTGTTTGTTTTCCTCATGTGGGAATTCAGTGTAATAAATTTTCCTTTGCAGACAGCTTTCATTGCATCCCACAGCTTCCAGTAAGTTGTATTTGTATTTTTGTTTGCTTGTAGGTATTGTTTAATTTCTTCTTTAATTTCTCCTGTGACCCACTAATTACTTAATAGTGTATTATTCAGTTTCCATGTGTTTGTGTGATTTTTACAGTATCTTTTATCATTAATTTTTAATTTCATGGCATTGTGATCTAATAACTTGCAAGGGATAATTTCAACTCTTTGCATTCACTTAAATATGTTCTTTGAGCTACTATATGGTCTATTTTAGAGAATTCCCCTTGTCCTGCTCAGAAGAATGTGTATTCTGTTGTTGTTGGGTGGAATACTCTGTATATGTCTATTAAGTCCATTTTTTCACAGGTGTGATTCAGTTTTTTTTATTTCTTTGCTGGCTCTCTGTCTGATGGATCTGTCCATTAGTGTCAATGGTGTGTTAAAATCTCTTGTTAGAATTGCCTGGTCTGATAGCTGGTCCCTTGCATTTTTCTCTCATGGTGACTGATTTAAAAGATTGCTTTTATACTATTCCCCTTCATCCTCAGGATAAAAAATGTTTTGCCCTCATTCTACTTTCTTTTTTTTATTTAAAGAGAGAAGAAAAAAAAAGAAAGGACATAAAAAAAGCAATGTAGTAAAAGGGTACAAATAATACAATATTTCTAGAAAAAAATATATACAGTATGAAATCACCAGTTAACAGGCTACACATTGTCTTCCCAGAAACAGTTGTCCATATCACTAAATTAAAGCATATAAAGTGAACATTCATACAGTGGAATTGGAGACAGTTCCGTTCAATGATCCAACAAAAGCTCAGTTATATGGTTTTCCATCCTACACTCTCAAACATACTTTCCTCTCTTTTTTACAGTAACAATTAGACTTTTAGAATTTTATTACTCTCACAGTTCTTATTACTTTTTTTAAGAGAATAAAAACAAAGGTGACTAAGCAAAACAAAGTCAGTTAGAACAGAAGGGTGGGCATAGCACATGATGCAAAAATAGAATACCAGGAGATCAAAAGTGGTTACCACTGTGCCTCCTGCTATTTTCAAATTGAGTTGTCTGTATCATCAGGTATAATAGAATTGATCGAAACAATACAGAACAAAACTAATAAAATGTACACTGAGGACCTTACAGGACTTCAAAAAAAAAAAAAAGATGATAGTCAATCCATATTGGGCATCATAGTATATCTTATTGCCTTCAAAGTGATTGCTATACCCTCAAACTTAATACTATCAAACAAAATAGAATATATAATAATTGTACCTTCCACTAATCATCAGGCCCCTATGCACCACTTCCATTGGTGTTGTCTTCCATAGGGAATGGCAGATAGTCTGACTTTATGTGAAGAGTCTGTGGCTGCAGCTGTTTTGTCAGTTTGTCTGTTTATCTGACTCATTACATGTATGACATACTATTGACTCATGTATCCTTATCCACTTTGCACAAAGTATTTATCCAGTTGGGCAATTCCCTTCATACTTTAAATTACCTAGTTGTGGCCCCTGAGAAGGTACAAACCATGCATCTTTCTCATATTTGGGTTACATCATCCAGCAAAGACACATTGTGCCTCAAACTATTCAGATTCAAACTAATCAGCCTGCAATGTTTTCTGATTTTCAGATATTACTTGGTAAAATTAATTGTCTCTGACTGGCTCTTAAGCTAACAACCCATGATGTAGGTCATATTTTTGACACCCTCAAGAGAGACCCAGCCCCCACATCTCCAAGGACACCCTACTCAGAGGCTAAATTTGCCATAGATAAAGTTAATCTAGCTCTCTCTAATGCCCAACTTTCTAGAGTTGACCCAGCTCTGCCCGTGTTTTTAATTATCTTCCCTACTTGATGTATGCCCACTGGGGTCCTTTGGCAGTCTCAGGGGCCTTTACAATGGCTTCATATGCCACATGCCCCACACAAAACCTTTATTCCCTTCTATGAGGCTGTGGCAGACTGTTCACATGTGGTCAAACATGTGCTGTTCAGCTTTTGGGTTGTGAGGTGCAAACTATCATTGTTCCTTTTCTTCTGTTCAACAACAATGACTATGGCAATTTTCATCCTCTTGGTAATATGCATTGACTAACATCCCTGATACTATTTATTGTCCTTATCCTCCAGATAAATTAATTCAATTTGCTTCCCTCACAGCCTTTGTCTTCGTTTCAAAAATAAGTTCATTTCCCATAGCAGGAGCCCTGTCTGTTTTCACTGATGGGTCATCATCAGGCAAAGGAAGTTATGTGACAGACTCCTCTTCCCAGATACAGGATATAGGTTTCATTTCCACACAAAAAAATAAATGATAAGGTGTTGTATGGGCCTTGCAAGATCATCTGTCCACTCCAATTAACCTTTTTTCAGCCAGTGCCTATGTTTGTGGTGTGATGTGCCACATTGAAACTGCCACAATACACACTAGTCAAGAAGATCTCTTTCACTTATTTCATACACTCCATCTTGCCACTGGATCATGCCATGCTCCCTATTTTATTGGCCATTTATGCTACCATTCCCAATTACCAGGGCCTCTCATCAAGGGAAATAATGCAATAGAAAGAATTCTGGTTACTGTAGCTGTTGCTGCCTCAGATGCCATTCAACAGGTTTCTGCCTCCCATGCCATGTTCCACCAGAATGCTTCTACCTTGTACAGTTTCATTTAGCCCAAGAAAAAGCTACATAAATTGTCAAGCAATGCTCCTTATGTGTAATACATCTCCCCTCACTTTCCATGGGGCTAATCCCCGAGGCTTACATCTAAGTAATCTCTGGCAGATGGATGTCACCCACATTTCTGAATTTGGCTCCCTATGTTGAGTCCATATTTCAGTGGGCGCCTTCTCAGGATTTATCTTTGCTCTTATTTACGATGGTGAAACAGCTAAACATGTCATTGCTCACTGATTGGATGCCTTTAGTGCCCTAGCCTGCCCACAGGCTCTTAAAGCTGACAATGGCCTGGCTTATGTTAGTGCTGCCTTCCAAATGTTTTCTAAAACTTTTCATGTTTCCCTTACCACAGTAATTCCTTATAACCCTCAGGGTCAAGGAATTGTTAAGCATACACACCACACAATGAAGATTCAATTACAACAGCAAAAAAGTGAGGCTTTTTCTACAGAATTTATACCTCACAATAGACTTCATTTGGTAGTATACACTATTAATTTTTAAATTCTACTAAGGATAGAATCACAGCAGCAGAAAGATGATGGGAGCCGCGGCCGAGCCCGGTCACCTTACTTGGCGGATGTGAGGCCTGTAGGAAAGAGCAAAGCCCGAGCTAGATTACCCCTCCCATCGAGTGAGCCAAGTTGGCACCTGCTTCCTGCCCCCTGATTGCCCTGGCGACGTAAGCAGCCCGCGCAATAGAATAGTCTGCCTAGCAACAACTGATGTTAGCCAGTCAGCCCGCATCGCGCGCTTTGAACTGATTGGCCACTGTTACCCTATAAAAGTGAGTGCCTCTCCCGCTACGAGAGAGAAGCACAGAGAGAGATAGAGAAAGTCCACCGGTAAAAAAGGACTGGTGGCAGAGCAGAGGCCTCGCGGGGCCCACGCGGAGACAAATAAAGACAAGGTTGCACACCGTCAAAATCTGTCGTGTGTTTTTCCTGCCGGCCGGGAGCGACACCGAGATCTGGTGGCCCGTACGGGGAACTGATCACTCCCCTCGGTGGTGTGCAACGCTCCAGCGTGGTGCTGCCGGACAGGTGAGTGGGGGATAAGCCTGGGCTCTGGGTTGTGCGCACCTACAGGGCTTTTAGACTCCCCTCAGGCTCACGCATAGGTGACAGGTTCTCTAAGTCACATGCGGTGAGTTACAGCCCTTAGAGGTTAAAGATGGGTAATTTACCGAGCGCGGAGGCGCGGCCCTTGGTAAAGGCCCTTAAAAAGCTTTTAAAAGCTAGAGACCTCAGGGTAGGTCAAAAAACACTGGAACTATTCATAGCAGAGGTAGATAGGGTGGCTCCCTGGTTTTTACCCACAGGGCATTTAAACCTGCCGTCATGGGAGAAGTTAGGCGGGGACCTCGCCTCGGCGAAATTGGGAGGCGATATTTCGCCGGCTATTCGCCCCCTGTGGGAAATGATACATGCGTGCCTTGAAGGGGAGGGGAAGGGATTCCCGTCGGCAGTTAGAGACGCGGAAATCATGGACACACGCAAGGCTTTTGAGCAGGCAAAGTCGGAATGCTCTCGGGAGGGATCTGTCCAGGGGGAGAAGATCCAGGGAAAGATAGAGGACACCCAAGCTCTGGAGTCCTCCGACTCAGATAGCGAGGAGGAACTAGAAGGTGGGGCAGGAAGCCGAGAGGCCCAAAACCCCTATGCCGAGTTGCGCCGTGAATTGTGTGCGTGCGCCGCCCGAGAAAAGCAAAGAGAGGAGAAAGGACCCCCGAGCGCCTCCTGGCGGGGAGGAGATAGAGAGCCATCCGCTCCGCCCTGGAGCTCTTTTCCAGAAGCGGTTCCCCGCTGAGAGGCCACTACAGGGGACCCTCCCTTCTCTCAGCCGGCACAGGAAGTGACGCCCCGTTCCACTCTGTCGCGACTGCCGTCCTATGACATCGCGCCGCGGGGCGGACGGTATTTTCATGGGCGGCTATGGAGGGGTGGACGATGGCTCGGAGGGGATCCACCGATACCAGGAATAGATTACGGTCCTTATGGAGTATATCCTGTGCAAATGGCCCCAGGCCAAGGGTGCAATGTTTGGGAACCGTTTGAAATAAAACAGATTAAAAAATTAAAAAGCGCTGTCACGACCTTCGGGCCCACAGCTCCTTATACCATAGCTATGCTAGAGAATCTTACCTCTCAGCCTCTTACACCGGGTGATTAGATGCAGCTAGCCAAGGCGTGCCTTCCTTCGGGTAGTTATCGTGATTGGCGAGCATGGTACGCAGAGTTCTCTGCCGAGCAGGCTGAGAGAAATGCCGGTCGAGGAAACAGGGGCTGGGGATTTAGCTCAGCGGCATAAGTGCCTGCCTTGTAAGCAGGCAATCGCGAGTTCGATCCCTGGTACCGATAAAATAAATAAATAAATAAATAAATTAAATTAAATAAAAAACAAAAAGGGGGAGTAAGCCAAGGCCTACCCCCAAAGGCACGGTTAAACTTAAACAGTGAAAATTGCTCCCCAGCTATGGCACATTGTACCCCATCCCCAAAAAATAAAGGATGGGTTAAATGGAAGGACGTCCTGACAGGACAATGGATGGGCCCGGATCCGGTAATCAGCTGGAACTGAGGCGCGGTTTGTGTTTTTCCGCAGGAACCGGGACGAGAACCACTGTGGGTCCCAGAGAGGTTGACGCGACAAGTCCCTGGACTGAAGATCAGGCCTGTTCCACCAGAGGCCAACCGCAGACCCAACAACAAGATGAGCCCTAAAAGAACTGCAGGACAATCCCTTTTTGGGGGCCTGGAATGGCTTGCTCCCCTATGTGCTACCCTTGTTAGGCCCTCTATGCTCCTTTTTCTTGCTCCTGCTTATAGGACCATGCTTGCTCCGATGGGTCACATCATTTATTAATGGCGCCTTGCGGCGGCCCGGCGTCAAGTACGCCTGGTTGCCCATGCGGCCCTGGCAGCAGCCCGTGATGGGCACAATGACCCCCAGGCTTACGCATGGCTCGCTCGACTGGCCTACGACCGGGTCTAGATATGGCGGGTCTTCCACACTCCTTCCCTATTGTCACCACACAGCAGGGTGGGTGAGTCAATGACGGGTAAGAGCGTGCCTCCCCAGCACGACTCGACCTAAGCCAGGCCCTACCCCATACTGCACGAAAGCCGCTGGATTACTAGAATCTGCCCAGATCTAGATGTCTCTCCGAGGGGATCGCACGGAGGGGCATGAGTGCATGCCTATGTGCATCCAGGTTCCGTCCAGTTCACTCCTGGCCCTGGAAAAAGGACAAGGGTCTCAAGGCCTTGGTGGACCCAGGGACGGCCGACCAGGGTCCAAGCCAAGGGCCTACGGTGGGCCTCAACACAGGGCATAAGCCTCTGCACTCAATCCAGGGCGGGCTGCGATGCATACATTCATTCAAAGTAAATAAAATAGGGGGAGATGTTGGGAGCCGCGGCCGAGCCCGGTCGCCTTACTTGGCGGACATGAGGCCTGTAGGAAAGAGCAAAGCCCGAGCTAGATTACCCCTCCCATTGAGTGAGCCAAGTTGGCACCTGCTTCCTGCCCCCTGATTGCCCTGGCGACGTAAGCAGCCCGCGCAATAGAATAGTCTGCCTAGCAACAACTGATGTTAACCAGTCAGCCCGCGTCGCACGCTTTGAACTGATTGGCCACTGTTACCCTATAAAAGTGAGTGCCTCTCCCGCTACGAGAGAGAAGCACAGAGAGAGATAGAGAAAGTCTACCGGTAAAAAAGGACTGGTGGCAGAGCAGAGGCCTCGCGGGGCCCACGCGGAGACAAATAAAGACAAGGTTGCACACCGTCAAAATCTGTCGTGTGTTTTTCCTGCCAGCCGGGAGCAACACTGACAGAAAGACAATTTAATCAGGTAAAGAAGAGTGGGTTAGGAAGGGTCCTTTGGAAGGCTCTTCATACTGGAAAATGGAGAGGTCCCAACCCACTAGTCACCTGGGGCAGAAGGTATGCTGGTACCTTTCCTGGAGATGCCGTACTTCTTATCTGAGTGCCAGAGCATGCTGTCCGGATCTGTCATGTACCTATACCCAGAGGAGTTGAATTCACCTCTCAAGAAGCAGATGCTGAGTCCTATGACAGTGGTGCCTTGGAGACCACACCACAATTGATAGAAAAAAATGAAGCTACAAACAACCTTAATTGACCCGAGATGCTCAGAAGATGGTAACGAAAAAAAGGTCCAAACAGATGATAGGAGTATATGTTAAGTCCAAAAATATACGTTAATTATAGATAAAATTTTGTCCTTTTAAAATTCTTTGATAAGAGTTCTCTGCTAATTGACCTACAACAAACCTAACTAGTCTATTTAAAATCACAGATTCTACAATTTTAAAGAAATTTGTGTAATTCAATCTGGCTAAAATATATTTGAATGCACTTGATTGTGTAAGATGTTCATCAGTCTGCCTGTGTATATGTCTGTCTGTTTGTCCAGTCTGTTAAACTGTTGGTGGAAGTCACTGAGTTAGTGATCACTCACACATGTGGACCCAATAGCACAAGTGCCAATACAGGGGTGTGCAAGTGGCATGCAGCACCTGAGAAATGCCCAGGAGGCTTGGGGTGCAGGAGGTGACAGGTGTTCTGATCACAAGGACACAGGGTGTAAGAAGCGAGCTAGTTCAGCAAAGCAATGTCAAATAGGTTCCAAAAACTTGGGGAGTTCTTGTGGACACCAACAGCTCTGTGTTTGTTTCTAGATCTGTTTGAATCTGTACAGATTGTTTGTCCATGTGTCCCTATGTCTGTTTGTGAACAGCTGTTCTTTTTATTTTGAGCTCAGCAATTTTCCTTTCCTTTTCCATGTATAGATGATTTAATAAAGATTTATTTGAGTTATAGAATTACAAAAAATGCTTCCACCTTGGTTCCCAGATAGTCAAAATGATGCTAAAGTCAGTTGTGTAAATGTAATGTACATTATTGTTTATCATAATTTGAGAGTCTCTCATTGTTCAAAAGTAATATTAAATGTTACAATTGGAGTTTTCTTAAGAAAAATTACTAAGACATGATTTTTAAAAATCCCTTGGAGCTGGGATTGTTGAACAGGACTTCAATTGATGAATAAGAAAGGGCCACCTGGTAAGATTTTACCAGATCTAGTTTATTGATTGGAGGTCCCAATGATCTCCATAGCCTTGTGGGAGACATGCCCAACTAAAGTTACAAAAATATTATTGTAATATGTTCACATTGGTCATCATCAAAAGAAATAATACAATAGGTTTTGATTTTTTAAAAAATGTCCATAGAAAGGAATTCATATGGTTATGTCAAATTATTGTTGTTAACCTCATGGTGTATTGTTATATTTATGCTTCCAGATAAACAGGCCTTCAAAGAAATGTAAAACAGGGATTATTTGTGGTGGTAAAATTTTGGTTCAGATTCAGATCTCTGCCTTCAACAAATGCTTATGAGATCTACATCCCACTAAATGTCAATAAGTTAGGTAAAATATTTTATGTATTAGATAGAGATGATTCACCAAAAAGGAGAAATTTGATGTCAAGATGAAAATTCAAGTGTGTTACAAAATGTCATCATGGGCTTTATTCTACAACATTTGTATATGGTTTCATTTCTAATTTTTGATGTAAAATGTGATTTTTGTTAACATTCAATAGGTATTCAAATGTTAAAACAGCCATGGTTGTTGAAAAATAATGCTTGTATTTTATGTTGTAAGAGGTTTGATATTTAGATGATAATCCCTCTAACTACATTTACATGTTATCAATCTTTTCTTCTGGATGTTCAAAACCTGAGTTATAGAGACCAACATGTAGACAGGTGGGCTAAGAGGACAGCCAATATTTTGGCCCTAGCCCTCCAAGATCAATGAGGACCAAGGACATTAGAGAACCTCTACTGTGTCATCCTGTACTCAGTGAGTCCATGGTCTTCTGATCAAAAGGATTGTGTGACCACTGAGGAAAGTGATCATTGGTGTGTGATGTGCCAAAGGAGTCACCAGGAGCAAAAGTCTCCCAAGCTTTCATAGAAGCAACTTGGTCAAACAATGGCTGTGACTAATCTGAATGGCTGACACCAACTGAAGAACTAAGAGGTGCTATAGTTGGCTCCAAGGTACACCTATGTAAACTTAACTGACCTTGATAGGTAAAAAAAAAATTGATTGTATTCAAAAAAGGTCTCGCTTTAGCTTGGTCTTGAACATCTTGCAGAAAATATGCAAGACTAGAGGTATATAAAACAATGCTAAAGTAATATGGTATAAAAGAAGCTTGCATTATTAGTACCTTTTGGAAATTGCCAGCTACCCTGGTAGCTCACTACTGTTACAGATTAATGGACTGCACACACTTTCAATTACAGAATACAGGGACTTAAAATCTTTGGACTGCATTTAAAAGCTCTACAGAGCTCTCCAACACAGTTCCTCCAACTTCAACTGATCACCCATCCTGTGCCACAAAACAAAAGTGACGGATATGTTGGGAGTTGAGCCACTGAAGCTGGAGATTAATCGGGGGGGGGGGGGGGATGAAGTAAGTCCAGCCCATAAAAACCAGAGAAACCAAAACAAACTATGTAAACAAGTTATTCCAGCCCTGAGAAGTTAGTGTGTCCAAGCCTGCCAGGCAAATAAGTTGCTAGGCAGTGGGGCTGGAATTGACACTCTTCTTTGGAGGATATAAATAAAATGCTGCACTGGTTGAGCAGTTCTTCCCTCTCATTGGGAGTGTAATGGCTCCACCTGACCCCAGCTTTGTGTTTTCTTTAGTTTTCTAATCCTCTCACCAGTCTTAACCCCAAGAAGAGCTGATTTGGGTCGCAGCACTTCATGCCTGCTGTCTTCAGTTCCTCACTGGGTCTATGATCGTGCATAGCAAACATCATTTGGTACTTCTGGGAGAACATGGTGGACAAATAACAGCAGCCACGGAGGCTCTCTGAGATTACCAGTTTAGAATCCAGGAGCGGTGCCATGTGAGGAGTCCTACTCGAGGGGAGATGCACCCTGCTGACCCAGAAATGATCTAAGCTGAGAGAAACCAACTGGAAATGCAGTCCTGATGCTATAACAGGAACAAATAAAATTTAAGTGTGGAAGCTGGATCCCGCGCCATTGGAAGCCGTGACTTGAATTTCCTGGTGCCGCTACTGCATCCCAATCTGCAAAACAGGGAGAGAGATGCATGAAAGCTCTGAGAGCTGGAATCAGCGAACCAAACGGCATTGAGAGCAGGACTGGCAGGAAGCTCTGCATTGACCTGTGGTGAGTGAGAGAAATGGGGACTGTTTCATAGACTAGGAGGCTCCAACAGAGGACATTCTGGGAATGAGCAGACTAGCCAGAACAGGGCCCTACAGTGACTTTAGTCACATATTCCCCTCTCAAGTGGGGGTGGTGGGGAGTGCTTGGCCTGATGATGCCATGAACTAAGATCCAGTAGGCTAGCCCAAGTCACTTCCCTGCACCTGGTGGTGCAAACTAGCAGTGAAGCATTCAGTAGGTTGACTTGGAGGGCTAGCCCAACAGAGGCTGCCCAGGTCTGTGTCTCCTTAGTACAGTGCAGTGGGTGGGAATCCCTAGCCGGCAGATTCAAACAAACTGTAACAGACAAAGAGAAAAAAAAAACTGGGCCTCCTACATATGCTTGTATCGAAGGAACAAAAAGTATGGGAAAAGGGAGCAACAAGAAAGGGTCCTCAGTCCCCAATCCTGAGAACACTGCTCCAGGAAAGGTAAATGCAAAAGAGATTGAAGACAGAAAACATGCAATATCCGAGATGGCACCTATAGACATAAAGTGATATCTCCAGAGCCTCATAGACAAGTTCAGAAATGAAGAATTTAATGAAATAAAGCAAGAAATAAGTAGAATAGTTAGAGAAATGGTAAGCAATGCCCAAGAAAAAACAAATGCTGGAATGGAAGAACAGAAAAAAAGGGGAGAATTTTTTGATGGAGAAAATAGAGAAAACATAGAATACCTGAAGCAGGCTCAAAGAGATTACCAGGAAACTAAAAACTCTACTGAAAACTGGCATAACAGCTTGAAAGAAACTAAGGATAGATTATCAGAACAGGAGGACAGATTTGTAAGGTGGGAGCATGAAATGAAAAACTTCTTAAAAATAACAAGAAAACAAACAGCAATAATACAAAGACTAGAAGATGATAAGAGGATCTATAATTTAAGAATTAAGAACATAAAAGAAGAATTAGGGGCCCAAACAAATGAACTACAAAAGCTATTCACAGAAGTAATCTGGGAGAATTTCCCTAATTTAGCAAAAGGTAAAGATACTCAGATGTATGAGGCATACAGGATGCCAGCCACCTACAACCCAAACAGAGCTACACCCAGGCATATAATAATCAAAATTCCAGAAATCCAATATAAGAACAGAATATTAAAAGCCATCAAAGATAAGAAACAGATCACTTACAAGGGAACACCCATCAGAATTACAGCAGACTTCTCAGCACAAACCATCAAGTCATGAAGAGCATGGGGGGAAATAATTCAAGCTCTGAAAGCTAATAACCTCCAGCCAAGATTGATATATCCTGCACAACTGTCCCTAGAAATTGATGGAAAAACAAGGTACTTCCAGGATAAAGAGGTACTAGGGGAATTTGCAACCACGTATTCAACTCTACAGAGATTAATGCAGGGTATTCTAAAAATGAAAAATACCAATATTCCAGAAACAGTGGCAGAGTGGCCACAATGAATGGAGCAGAAAGCGAAATGAAGAGGACAAACTGACAACTAATGACAGAAAAAGAGCTCAACAGAAATGAGGCAGAGAAGGTTGGATGGTAGGAACAGCCATTTTGGAGAAAACTAGATATCATAATAGGTAATGCTGATTTAATATTCCCTTGTTTTGAAGTATCATCAAGCTTTTGTTCTTCTGTCTCCATCGGTTTTAATGTGTTGTATCTTATTGGATCTTATTATATATGATAATATAAACAAAAAATTTTATAGACAAGGAGATTATACAGAAACCATTGT
Source organism: Cavia porcellus (assembly GCF_034190915.1). Lineage (NCBI taxonomy): Eukaryota > Metazoa > Chordata > Mammalia > Rodentia > Caviidae > Cavia > Cavia porcellus. The sequence goes on along the minus strand of NW_026947486.1, from coordinate 34,123,379 downwards.
TCATTTTCTGTTAGTTGATTCTAAATACCATGTAATAATGTCATTCCCTTGAATGGTTTTACATTGTCTTAAGATTTTTGATACTACAGTATACGAAGATATACCCAAAGATTTTAAGGGAAGAGACACTATGGTAACTACTATTATGTCGAGATTATCTTGTGGTGAAACACTATTTTGCTTAAATGGCTATATTTTGACCTGCGCTGTTTTGTTGTTATGCCCCCCTTTTTTATCTCCATCTCCTTTTTATTATGTACTTTTTCATTTTTATCCTTTTAATTAAGGGAAAAATAAAAAATAGCAGGATATATTATAGTAACACACTTTGATTTCCTATTAACTTGATTTGAATCTCTGTATTGCTCTCACCATCTTGTTTTGATTGATTTTCCTCTATTCTGTTATGCTTGATAGTACCAAGTTTGAAAGTATAGGCAACAACTATGAAGACAATAAGATTCATTGTGGCGCCCATTCTGCTTGACTATTATCTTCTTTTGAAGTCCTCTGATGTCTCCAATGTTTTGGTTTTATTGGTCTTATTCTTTACTGTTTTGTTCAATTTTATTATAACTGATGATATAGGCAATTCTTTTTAAGATAAAAAGAGGCATTATGGTAACCATTGTTGATCACCTTGTATTTTTTTTTTTTTACATTATGTATTATGTCCATCCTTTTGATTTGACTGATTCTGTCCTGGTATGTCACATTTAGTTTTACTTTCTTCAAAAAAAGTAGTAAGAAATGTGGGAGTAATAAAACCCAAAATATGTAATTGTCATTGTACAAAAGAAAGGAAAAGAAAGTTCTCTAAAAGATATAACTGCATTTATATTTAAGTGTATAAGATAGATAACCATACTACTGAGTTTTGTTGGATGATTGAACAAAACTGTTTGCCATCTCACTGTCTGAAAGTCCACTCTTATGCTTTAATTTTGTAACTTCAACAACTATTTCTAAGATGACAATATGTAATTAACTAATGATTTCCTACTTTTATTTTTTCTGAAATTCTGTATAACTTGTAGCCTTTTTCTGTTTTTTTTTCTTTTTTCTCCTTAAATCAAATTTAAAAAAAAAAAACATCATTTGGCACAAACCCATTTTCCACAGCACAAAGACAAAGCCTAGGTAGCTTGTCCAATTCATGACTTTCTCTGACACCTATATTCACCCAAAACTGGCAAGCTGCTGCAATTAACCAGCTTATCAAGGTCTGCTTAACAGACTCTGGGGCTGTTCTTGGCACATCCTGCAGAACTCAGTGCACATACTGGCTATGTGGGGCATCTCCTGTGAGCCTACTGCCATGTAATCAGCCCCATCTTCTCATAACCACCACAACCATGTAGATACCCTCTCACCCAATTTTTGTGTTGTTTTTCCTGCTTCTGCTATTCCAAGGTTGTGTAGGTCAGGGTTAGGTGTGCCAGGTAGAGGTAGGGAGACTTTTCAGCTCTCCTCCTTGGGCTAGAGGTTTCTCTACCTCCACCTTTTGGTGAATGGCAACTTATATGCAAATGTAGGGGACCCTCCCATGACTCTTCTCAGAGGGAGGGGCTTATTCTTCAGGAGATGCTATGAGAAGAGGCTACTCAACTTGGGCCACTCAACGTGACATGCACAGAGGTCAGCTGTGGCTCTAGGTCCCCATCAGTCTGTTGCAGCTGGCCTGCTTGCTAGAGGAGGATTTCTGCTTCTGGTCCCATGCTGGCAGAAAAGGGTAAAGAAAAGTCAAGCCACCTGCCAAGCAATCTCATGGTGGGAGGGTGTCATCTGCATGTCTAGCACTTCTAAGGCTCCCAAAACATCCCCCAGCTCTGGACAGGCTATGCCCCAGTGTTTCAGCGTCTTCCAAGCCACCAAAAAGATGGCTATAGATAACCAAACCGAATCTTGGAGCTCTGTTATGGCCATTCCTCACTGGATGGTATGGTTTCCACAGTCACTGGGCAGGGGACACTCACCTTGATGACAATGCCCATTGTCATGACTGGGGCCTGAAGAGGTACTTAGACAGGTGAGATCCCCAAGGGAAAAATACACATGAGACAGACACGAGGTCAAATGACTGGAAATAGTAAGAAAGCAGACTCACAAGGAATCCCAAATAACTGAGTTGCATATTCTGCAGAACTTCAATCTGTATTTTTTTTTATTTTGAAAGTAGTAAAAATGCAGCAGCACAAGACAAAACAAAGCCAATCAAGACAATGCAGTGAAATTGGTGCAGGGTTTCACAGTAGGATATTGGGATAGTAGTACTAGGTACTATGGTATATCTCCTTAACTTCACAATAATTGTCCAGTCAATTAGGTATAGCAAAATCAAACCAAAAATAGAACATTATAAAACCAATTGAGAGTACTGAATAGAGCAAAAGAAACGTAACAACAACAACAACAACAAAAAAAAAAAACAGTGAAAAAACCCTTTGCCTTCAAACAGAAGATAGAAAGAAATGCCCAATATTTGCGATACTGCATATGCTCATCCTCCCAAGAGATGCTGAGACATCTATCCCCACTCACGTTAGGTGTGCCAGGTAGAGGTAGGGAGACTTTTCAGCTCTCCTCCTTGGGCTAGAGGTTTCTCTACCTCCACCTTTTGGTGAATGGCAACTTATATGCAAATGTAGGGGACCCTGCCATGACTCTTCTCAGAGGGAGGGGCTTATTCTTCAGGAGATGCTATGAGAAGAGGCTATGAGGGTAAGGGGGTGGGAGGGTGAAGGGTTCGTTTTATTTCAGCCTGAATATCAGTAGGCTCACAGGTAATGGTTTCCTTCCTGGCCCACACTGAAGGTGCTTACCAAGAGGGCGGAAGTATAAGCTGCTTGAGTCCCACCATGGCTAGATTTAGGGAGCTCTGGTTCTCTTCCAGGCCCACACCAAAGGTGCTTACCAAGAGGGCAGCTGAATAAGCTACCTGAGTCCCACCATGGCTGGATCTCAGGAGCACTGGTTCTCCTCCTGGCCCACACTGCAGGTGCTTACCAAGAGGGTTGGTGAATAAGCTGCTTGAATCTCAACATGACCGCATCTCGGGAATGCTGGTTATCCTTCTGACACATGCTGTGGCACTTACCAAGAGGGCAGGTGAATAAGCCGCCTGAGTCCCACCATGGCCAGATCTCGGGAGCGCTGGCTCTCCTCCTGCCCCATGCTGTGGGTGCTTACCAAGAGGGCAGGTGAAAAAGGTCTTCAGTCTGTATTTTGATACAGGTTTTCACTAAGTTGAATACAATGGCCTTAGTTTTGTTTTTCTTTTACTTTTGCCCTTTCAGTAGCTGGGATTACAATACATGACCAGGCCTAGCAAGATTTTTTTCAGGATAAAATAATGGGAAAATAAATGTGCTTGGGAGAAAACATCTTATAGTTTAATATTCGATCATAAGCTAGAATAGTGATACATATTACATATCTTTCTAGTGATGGTAATAAGCAGAGGTTTGCAGCAGGGAATTTGGACACAAGTTTAGGGTGTAAAAATTACTGTATTTGGCGGTGTACATGAATTATACCAGATATCACTGATACAGTATTATACAATTGTTGATTTATTTGTTTAAGCACAATTAAGTGTAGGACAAAGTATGATGTCCACTCTATTGTGGGCATTTAAAAATGAATTGCTAATTTTGTTTTCAAGATACCATCAGTTTTTGTATTCAAGAACACTGTACAAAACTTTTTACAAAATATTTCAATATTAAAAAGATATATAAAAATACAGGTCAAAGGAGACCAACTGGCCCTCATGCCCATACCTCACCTGTTTGAAGGCATTCATCACATACCTTAGAGTTTTCCTTATGAATAATGAAAAATGGCATTGCATAAACTTGTCCTTAAAATTGGGTAAACACCACAATCTGTTAGTAAATTCCACTTGTGATACTTCTCATGAATTAGGTTTTCCTCCATGTCATTATTTCAACTTATTAGCAAAAAATAATGATGGCCAGACATGGTGGTACATGCCTGTAATCTCAGCACTTGGCAGGCTGAGGCAGGAAGATCACTATGACTTTGAGGACACCCTGGACTATATACGTAGCTCAGGACCAGCCTGAACTACATAGTGAGATTTTGTCTCAAACCAAAGATGTAATGGCAATCAAAGTTTCAGAGAAAAAAGGCACTTGCCTTACATCCAATACAACTATTCTCTCCTAAGCAGCACCACTGTTGACAAAATTCCTTTGGAAGTGTTGTTACTGATAAGTCATGCCATCATTTAAAATTATGGAGGTTATTAGAGGTTATGATATACTTTTGGAGACAAATTAAGGACCTGTTAGTCTATGGCAATCAGAAACTGACAACAGTTTGAGTTATTTTTGGAACATATGGCGGAAAAATTGGCTGGTGATTTGGTCTGCCCACCAGCTGGCCAGTGTAAAAAAAAAAACCGCAGAAAATTTTTCACAAAATTAAAAGACAAGAAAAGTACAATTTTAATGGTGAGAAATCAAATTTGACATAAATGATATTTTTTCTGAGAGAAAAATAGGCAAAATTATGTACATGATATAATATACAATGTTGGTATATAAGCAGGTAATGTCATGATATGAGAAGCATAAATTGCTTATGTTTGTTGTGTAAAAACAAATCAACCGTGGCAAAAACACATGTTCATGACTCTCTGAATATACACCTTAATATAAAATATGGTATCAAATTAAAAATATTGTTATACAGAGTACAATGTGCACACGAAAAAATGTACAAGAAATGTAGTTGTGGAATCCCAAAAATTACCAAAAAGCAATTAACAAAATTAAGTATCTTAGTGACCTACACCTCCTAATTGTAAAGACTAAACAAAATCTTTAAAAAAGTAACTACCATTGAAAGCAAAAAATGTCTTTCAATTTACCATGCATAACTAAAAGACACTATGTACTAAGCTCAAAAACACATAAAATACCTGTTACCTCATTATCTCAGTATTTTTATACTAAATTCTGCAGATAAATAATACAGAGATTTAAGTGATACATGGAAAAACACATAATCCGTGTAGTGTAGGACATTTCTATCTGGCAAAATACTGTCACCAAGCATTTGTATTAATTATTCCTACAGGTCTCTACTACCTGTAGAAAAAAATTTTTCTATGAAAAAATTTCACAGGATTATCAACATAAGCTCATATATATATATATATATATATATATATATATGTGTGTGTGTGTGTGTGTGTGTGTGTGTGTGTGTGTGTGTGTGTATGTATATACTCTCCAGTGAGATTTCCATATATTCGACAATACACGTGTCTATTTTTTCTATTGCTTACTAAAAAACTCTTTTTCTCCAGTGTGAGTTGTCTTTCAAATACCAGCAATGCTAAAAAATTTTCCACAATGCTTTCATATATGGAACTAATGCCAAGTGTGAATTCTTTCATTTTTTAAAATAACCAGTTGTGTTAAAATTTTTCTGCATTGTTTACATAAATTTCTTCCCCATGGGACTTATTTCATGTGTTTGAAAAGTACTCTATATGGTAAAATCTTTCCCACATTGCTTATATATGTAGGATTTTCCCCCAGTGTCAGTTATTTCATGCAACTTACAATAACAATATGTGTAAAAAAAAGTAAAAAGCATTCTCATATTGCTTAGGTTCTCGTCAATGTGTTTTAAAATGTAGTTTACACCAAAGTTTTGTACCAAAAACTTTCTCACATTGCTTAAATAGGTTTTATATCTACTGTGAGTTCTCTCATGTTTCTGAGAATTACCATGTGTGATGAAACTTTTTCCACATGGCTCACATGCATAGAATTTCTCCCCAGTGTGAGTTCTTTCATGTATTTTAGAATACTGTTGTATACAAAAACATTTCCTACATTGTTTACATACACAGGGTTTCTCCCCAGTGTGAAATCTTTCATGTATCTTACAATTTGCATGGTTATTGAGAGCTTTTCCACATTGCTTACATATACAGGAGTTTTTCCTCATTGTGAGTTCTTTCATGATTTTGACAACTACATGTACTGAAAGCTTTCCCACATTGCTTATACACATAGGGTTCCTTACCAGTGTGGGTGGTGTCATGTGTTTTCAATGCCTTTGTGTAGGAAAAGATTTCCCACATTGTTTACATACATAGGGTATCTCCCCAGTGTGAATTCTTTCATGTATTTTACAATGACTTTGTCTACTAAAAGGTTTCCCACATTGCTTACATACATAGTGTTTCTCCCCAGTGTGTGTTCTTTCATGTATTTGATGTTCATTGTGTGTCCTAAAAGCTTTCCATCATGTTTACATACATAGGGTTTCTCCCCAGTATAAATTCTTTCATGTATTTTACAATACTGTTGTGTAGTAAAAGCTTTCCCACATTGCTTACATAGTGTTTCTCCACAGTGTGCATTCTTTCATGTACTTGATGTTCATTGTGTCCTAAAAGCTTTCCCACAAAGTTTACATACATAGGGTTTCTCCCCAGTATGAATTCGTTCATGTGTTTTACAATACTGTTGTGTACTAAAAGCTTTCCCACATTGCTTACATACATAGGGTTTCTACCCAGTGTGAATTCTTTCATGTACTTTAAGATTAGTGTATGTCTTAAAACCTTTCCCACAATGTTTACATACATAGGGTTTCTCCCCAGTGTGAGTTTTTTCATGTTTTTGTAAGTATCATGTCTTCTAAAAGCTTTACCACACTGCTTACATATGTAAGGTTTTTCCCCAGAGTGAATTCTTTTATGATTTTTACAGTTACTATGTGTACTAAAAGCTTTTCCACACTGCTTACATACATACATTTCTCCCCAGTGTGAATTCTTTCATGTACTTTATGATCAGTGTGTGTCCTAAAAGCTTTCCCACAATGTTTACATACATAGGGTTTCTCCCCAGTGTGAGTTTTTTCATGTTTTTTGTAAGTATCATGTCTTCTAAAAACTTTACCACACTGCTTACATATATTAGATTTTTCCCCAGAGTGAATTCTTTCATGATTTTGACAGTTACTATGTGTACTAAGAGCTTTTCCACACTGTTTATATATATAGGGTTTCTCCCCAGTGTGAATTATTTCATGTGTCTTACAGTGTCCTTGTGTGCTAACAGCTTTCCCACATTGCTTACATACATAAGAGTTCTCTCCTCTGTGATTTCTTTCATGGATCCGAATATCACTGTGTGTGCTAGAGGTTTTCAAATTTTCCTTATATATAGTTATCTTCTCGCTATGGTGAGTTCTCTCACTGAAATTAATGTTGGAGTTCCCACACTGATCATATTAATGCAGTTTCTCTCCAGTCTTTGTTCTTGCATCCTTCTGAAAGAAGTGGAGATCACTGCAGGTTCTTCCATGTTCACTGCACTTACACAGCTTCTCTTCTGATCCCAAGTACTCATATGTCTTCACTCCAGTGTGAGCTATGGTGGCCATATTTAGTGGGTAGCATTTCTCTACCACTTTTCTGAAAAAGAAAAAAAAAACATCAAATAGGCCTCCATGTGAATGTTTTAACACAAATTCTTGATTCCTCCTAAGAAATTCTGACAATTAACTGAATGCCCTGGAGGATACCTTCAAAACAGCCTTTCCCAAGAATGGTAGTCATTTAGTAATTTTTAAATTGGTATATTTTACAATACAGAAGGTGTGGTTTCATTCTGGGCAATTGATGTACATGTGTATCACATTCGGATAATTTTTAAACCTTTCCTCCCTCATTTTCTCCCTTCTCTCTTTACACTGTTTTTCTTCCACATTTTCAAAATGTCAGACTTAACTTTTTAAATTGTCTCTCCTTTACTTTATCCCTTAATTCATATTTTTGATTTCTCACATACAAGAAAGCATAAGCCTTTCACATTGTGTGCCTCATTTTTTCAATCAACACTGTAGGATTATGGCTCACTCATTTCTTATGGCAAACATTGTGGTTACCATCCATCTTTGTGGCTGATTAGATAACACATTTTTTTCTTTTTCTGTTTCTTTTTTTCAGTGATATGGATTAAACACAGGTCTCAATACTGTTTTTATCATCAGCTTATTAAAAATTATTTTCAGAGATTCTCAGTGATACTATGTTTATCATTAGCTCTTTAAAAATTATTTTCAGAGATTCTCAGTGATAATTAAGTTGCTCAGGATGGCTTTCAATGTCCAATCTTGCTAAATGAGTTTACCAGAGTGCTGGGAATGAACCACCATGCCTATCAAAATTTTTCTTTATCCATTCAGGCAATAAGGGACATCAGGCAGATTGCAAGGCTTAGCTGGTGTAATCTGTCCCGATTTGAGTATGCATATGCATGAGTCAGTATGATGTGATAATTTTAACTTTTAATTTTACCTAATTGGAACTACACTGAGAGGTATTCCTGGGTCAAGTGAAACTGCTATTTTTACTTTTTGGCACGTTTTTATATTGATTACCATACTAGTTATGCTTAATATTTCCATCTACATGTTGGAGTTTACATTTGAAGAATTTAAAACATGAATGGACTCAGTTTCTGGAGATGGCTTGAAGCACTTGATATTACAAAACTAGCATTCATTTGTACTTTGAATACTTCTCCAAGGTTAGCAACTTTTAAATACTGAATATCTCATATAAATAGATATATAGATACATATATACATAAATAGACACCCTGAATATATGTTTCTGTCAAAACTCAAAATTCAAGCCACACTCACCCATGTGCCAGCAACAGTCAGGAGGCTGGGTGTGAACCATGCTAAGCCAAACTCTCCCATGTGCTAGCTAGCACACAGGTTGAGACAGAAATGTCACCTCTCCACCACAAGCAACCGGCTAATTTGGAAGAACACAGATTGAGATGAAAGCCTACAAGCAGGTAGTCTGAGCATCTATTTAGAGGATAATAATATGCAATATAATAAATACTGGGGATTTTCTACTCTCTTGTTTTTGAAACCCAAATATTGTTCTCATTGTTGTGTTTTGTTCTGTTTTATTGTTTTTTATTCCATTTAAAGTAAAAAAGAACCCCTCCCAATTCATTTCTTGTTATGTATACCTATACACAATACCTGAATGCAATTTCATACATTTTCATGAAGTGCTAATGAAAGAACGTTTTTTGAATTTATATGTCACATGCCATCACTTTTTGCATGAGTATTCGCTTTCCTATATTTCAACAGTTTTGTAGTCAACTGTCAGATTATATATCTACTAAAACTATATATATCCTTGGAGAATATTATGTGATTAAATAATTTTGAATATGGCTGCATTTCCCTGGTTGTGATATTTCTGTTCATTCAAACAGCGAATCATTCTTTTTTTTTTTTTTTTTGGTACCAGGAATCAAACTCAAGACTTCATGCTTGCCAGGCAGGTGGTGGTTTCACTGAGCAAAATCCCCAGCCCTACACATTGAATCTTAAGAACATTCCTTTTCCTTTTGAGTGTGAATTACCTTAGATTTCTCTGGTCATGTTTGTATTCTTCAACTTCCTGTTTAATCCTGGTTCTCCCTGAATTAAAGACAAAAATATAAGATATTATATTACCACACAAAATGAATAGATTCCATTAGATTCATTATGTAGTGCAACCAGGCTTGTGACATTTTTCAAAATGTTTTCACATTCTACTTAGTGAAACTGCACTGATGAACAGCAATGTTCTGTGATTGTATAAATGATAAAAAGAGGTCATTCTTACCTATCACAGCTATGTTCCTGAAAGTTTCCCTCATCACATCTCTGTAGAGCTTCTTTTGGGATGAATTCAGCAAAGCCCACTCCTCTGTGGTGAAGTTCACAGTCACTTCCTCCAAGGTCACTGCCTCCTAAATAATCACACATATGTTTCTTAAAGGAAGATTGAGACTCAAATATAGGTTCTTTCAACTCCACTCATTAAAAGTTGAATTGAATGACAAGTGTGGTAGTGCATGTCAGTAATTCCAGCACTTAGGAGGCTGAGTCAAGAGGACTGCCATGAGTTTGAGACTAGTGTGGGCTACCCAGGGAGTTCAAGGCTAGACTGAACTGCTAGTGAGATCTTATCTCAAAAGAAGAAAATAGAAGGAGGCAAAAATGGCGGATTGAGAGGAAGCTGGATAGAAAACTTCTGATGGAGAAACCAGCTCAGATGCAAGAATTTGACAACATGGAGAGTTCCAGACGATTGGAGAATTTTTGCCAAGCCAAGAGAAAATCAAAAGGAAAAATAAATTTAGGAAGAGGAAGGAAAAGTGCGGGTGGAGGACTAAAGCCCAAAGCACTCAATGAGACGAATTACGTGCTGTGCTGGATGCACCCTAGAATTGGATGATCCAAAGTCATGCTGAAGCCAAAGCTGCTGATAATGGGAGTCAATGAATCCTTAGCCCTTGATGGGAGTAGCTGGCGCAGTTTGGAGTGGAGCCAAGGTGGAGAGCTTTCTTGGCTCTCAGTGAGTACTGGAAATTGAATATTTATTGGCTCTTGCTGAGTACTGGAAATTGAATATTTATTGGCTCTCGGTGAGTACTGGGGCCCCCGCAGAGCAGCTGGAACTGCCTGGCCATGCTGGAGGAAGCCACAGAGAGGACCATGAACCTGGGCACCAAAGGCAGGCACCACAGTTTTTTGAATAGGCAGGACGCTGATCTAGATGTGGAATAATCACATCAAGCTACAATCTACCTCTGCAGAGGAAGGAAAAATGTGAGTGGAGGGCTGGAGCCCTATGTGCTCACTGAGACCAGTCCACACTGTGTTGGGAATGCCATAGAGTCTGGTGATTCAAGGTCAACCTGAAGCCACAGATGCCAGTCTAGATCCCTTGGTGGGAGGACAGGCACAGCATGGAGTGGAGCCAAGATGGAAAATTGCATTGATTCCCAGGGAGTGCTAGGATTGGGTCCCATGGCTGCTGTCACTGACTGGAGGACATCTTGGAGTTGGGCAGAGCCCAGCACCACAGCAGCATCAGTTGGCTGCCACTTTTGCAGAGAGTGGGCCCTGGTGGGACTGAGCTATGCCTCTGGTTGGGACCCAGCAGTCAGGGACAAAATGGTCATGACTCTGTGATGTCCACAAGGTATAGCCTAAGTTGCTGAAGGAAATTGCAGGTCAACTGGCTCAGAGGCTTGTGGCTAGCCTGCCCCATCCCTGCATTCCTGTGTTTACTTCAGATAATAGCAAACTGAGGAGGGCAGCAAAACCCCAGTCAAAAAGCTTCAGAAAGCCCCCAAGCCAGAGATCCCCAGGACACATATGTCTGAAAAAAACCAGAAACGTGACAAAAGATAGAAATAAAAAAAACTTCCAGCTACTAAACCTGGGAAAATAAGTCCATAAAGGTAAATACACAAGAGAACCAGTGCAGTAATCATACAATATTAGACAGCATCAGCAGACAAAAGAAATACCTTCATGACCTCATAGATGAATTTAATACTGTACTTCTGATCCAAGTGAGGCAAGATACAAAAGGATTAATTAAAGAAACGATAAGGCCCCCCCCCAGACACAGATGGAAGAATGGAGGAACTCAGAAAAGGAAGAGAAACCTATGATGAAGCAGCATATAAACAAAATCTAGAATACATGAAACAGATTCAAAGCGATTACCAGGAAACTGAAAGCTGGCCAAATGCTTTGACAGAAAGCTAAGTTAGCCTTTCAAAAATTGAAGAGAAGGGGCTGGGGGTTTAGCTCAGCGGCGTAAGCACCTGCCTTGCAAGCAGGCAGTCGTGAGTTCGATCCCTGGTACCGATAAAAAGGAAAAAGACAAAAAAAAAAAAAAAAAAAAAAAAAAAAAAAAAAAACTTGAAGAGAGATTTATGATGTGTGATCACGAAAGAAAAGATCTCTTAAAAATAACAAGTAGCCAGGAAGAAACAATTCAAAGGCTAGAAAGTGACAAGAAAATTTATAACTTGAGAATAAAAAACATGAACAAAGAAGCAGGAGTAATCACAAATGAACTACAAATACTATTCACAGATATAATTAAGGAAAACTTGCCAAGCATAGGAAAAAGAAATGATATCCAGATAAATGAGGCATAAAGTCCTCCAGCCACCTCCAACCAAAACAAATCTACACCCAGACATATAATAATCAAGATTCCAGTAATCCACCACAAGAACAGAATATTAAAAGCAGCCAGAGAAAAGAAACAGATTACCTACAAAGGAAAAGTCATCAAAATAATGACAGACTTATCAACACAAATTCTCAAATCAAGAAGATCCTGGGGGAAATAGTCCAAGCCCTGGGGGAAAAAAAAAAAAAAAAAAAACCTCCAAGCAAGACTAATGTATCCAGCAAAACTCTCTCTCCAAATTAATGGAGAAACAAGATATTTTGAGATAAGGAGTATTGTGGGAATTCATGGCCACCAACTCAACCCTACATAAAATACTGAAGGACATTCCAGAGAAAGAGAGGAAAAAATACCAGGATTCTAGCAACAGTAGCACAGAGGCCTCAATGAATGGGACAGACAGTGGAATGAAGGAGTGAAATGGACAAATAATAGCAGAAGAATAGAAGAGTGGAGATGAGACAGGGATGGTAAGCTATATTCTTTAATATAGATTGCCTTCATACACTAAAAAAAGAAACACAGGCAGAATAGATTGCGAGGCAATATACATCAAGATGCTCTGAATAGGAAATACACTCAACCTAAACAGGGTCAATAAACTGAGAGTCAAAGATGAGAAAACAATGGTATATGTGACAGGAAACCAGAGAGAAATAGGTACAACACATCCATCAGTTGCAGATAGGTTTAAAAGTTATGACACTTTTGTGCAGCGGAGAAATACACAGGTTGAAGGAAGGAAAATCTTGTGGCTTTAGTAAGTAAAGAATTATAGCTAAGGATCACCCTCAGGGATAAAAAACATTCAGCAACACTCAGATAGATAACAGGTTGACCACACAGTCTAAAAACTAAAGAAGCTAATGGGATCCAAAATATACAAAGCATCCCAAAAAGGGTAAAGGAAAGAAATTGCCTAAAAAAGGAAGGCAGATGGTATTGTTAAAAGTGTATAAGGATTTAGAAGCCACAGTAGTCTTATCGCTTTATTTAGTTTGATTATATTTTATTCCGGCCTGTCTACTCATATGAGATTTGAGGGCACAGAGAGCTAACCTAAAAATAACAGGTTATACCATGGTAGCTATCCTTAATTTCCTATTAACTTAAACTGAAAACCTGCATTACTTATATTCTCTTACTATTACTGATCTTATTTGAAGCTGGCTTGTAAGAACACTATTTTGACTTGATTGATTTTATTGAATTTGGTATGCTTGATAGTATCAAGTTTAAGAGAAACTACTCTGAAGATAACAAGATGTAAAATATATTCATCCCGGTTTTGATTATTAATTGCTTTCAATTCCTAGAATGTCTTCAATATTGTTTTTATAAAAATAGCTATGTAATATCATGCTAAACTATATAATGATATGGACAATTTTATTGAAAATAACAAGAGAAAGCATAGTTACTACTGTAGATCACCTAATATTGTGGTCATATATGTCTTTTTCATTTCATGTTTTTTTAGAATTTTTTGTGTTGTCCTGTTTTGATCTGTGTTTCCCTAAAATAGAGAAAGGATAGCTATACATGTAGAGATTCACACATGGGAAGAATTTCGAAACTATTTACAGGAACAGTTTATATAATACACGATGTAGTGGACAGATACTGTGAAGAAGAAGAGACACTAAGAAACCCAATGTTAATTCTGTAGCATTATGATATAAAATCTTGCAATACGATTATTCCTTCTTCATAGTGATATTAGTCTAGTCTCTTATTTTCAATTTCAGCACACATTATGATAAAGACAGCTACTACAAAGAGCATTAGAGGTATTATGATAGTCATTATTGACTTCCCTAAAATCAAGTCTTGAAGACCTAAAAAGCCTTCATCATCCTGTGATGATTTAATTAGTTCTATAATGTTCAGTATATCTTCAATGTTTGTGAAGATGGGGACAACTATTTGGAAGATAACTAGAGACAGTAAGATAGAAAGTGAAGATCTCCAGAGGAATTGCTTTGAAATCTATTTCTTTAAATTGTTTCCTTATGAACTGTTCTCTTCTGTTTTATCTTGTCATGTTTAATCTTACACTCTTCAAGATAAAAATCAAGTGTGTAGGACTGATAACCATATTACTAAGCTTGTGTTGCATCATTGAGCAGAGCTGTTTGCAGTGCCTTATTTGAATGTCACTTTGTATGCTTTAATTTTGCAACTTGAACAAGTATTTCTAAGATGACAATATGTAACTTATCAACTAGTGATTTCTTAATGTTTATTTTTTTGAAATTCTATATTATTTCTATCCTTTTTTCTGTTTTTTTCTCTTTATATATAAAAAAGAAAAAATGAACAAGTTGTATAGTTGTCAAATCCTTCAAATGTTAACTCTATGTCTTGATCATCAAATCCATGGGGATGCACATTTTTTCAGACCGCAATACTGATAGTGGATTGCCACTAATTGCTAAAGCAACAGCAAAAGAGGAGGAACATTGGTTCTTTTGCTGGGCCACTACAAGAGCATCTGGGCACTGTCTCTAAAGCAGATATTATAAAGTAAGCCTTACAAGATCACCAGCCACAAAACACTGGGGCAGATGACTATCTATTAAATGATTTGATGGTCCATATGTAATATCACTTTTCAAATTTTATTATTTATGACACTGTCATTTTTTCTTTGATTGTACATAGTTAGTATTTTGAAACTTGAATTTAGTGTCATGAAAAAGTAAGTATGAAATAAGGGTTATGAATAATTAAAATGTTAATGAAAAATGTTTTATTGGAACAAGTCGATGAACACTGTGAAGAAGAAACAAGTTCTATTTTGTTTTATAACTCACGTCACCAAATGGTGACCTTCTACTTAGATACAAGAAATGATGGGATGATATGGGACAGTAATAAGGGGAAAAAGGTGAATAAAATGTATTATATGTATTGAAAACCAATTTATCAAAAAGTACTTGTACATGAATGCAAAATTTTAGCCTTATGCAGTAGTACATTACTTTAATCCCAGCAATGGGTGGTCAATGCAGGAGAACTGCCAAGAAATTACTGGTCTTGGCTACATAGTAAATTCAAGGCTAGTTTGAAATACAAATTGACTCCCTGACCCAAACTTCCCCATAAAATAATAACTTCAAATAATTGTCATGTATGAGAGACTTTTGATTAAATCTAGGAGAGTCATGAGGAATGGGAAAAGAACTAACCCTAAGAAGCCAAACCATACTTTTATGTGAGCCAGCAGCAGCCATGGGAAACAGGAAGAGAATAAACAAGCCAAACCATGTCTTCTTGTGAGCCAGCCAGCCTGTAGGCTGGGAGAAACAAAGTACAATACTTTCCCCCTCCCCTAGTAAACAACTGGATGATTCAGAGGAACTCAGGCTGAGATGATAGAAACTGAAGTAAAAAGCAAACAAACAAAAATACAATGCTTGTATTATTTGATTGACTTTGCAGGCCTAAAGCTGGCAGTCTGAGTGCCTATTTGGAGGATAACAGTATGCATTAGAGAAACTGTGGGGAATTTCCTTCTGTCCTGTTTCTGAAATTCAATGTTTTGTTGCATTTTATTGTTTTGTTTTATTCCTGTGTCTGGTAACTTGAGTAACAATTCTGAAGATAACACTATGCAATATAACAGCCATCATTAAATTCCTATCATCTTGTTTTAGAAACCTATATTGACATTGGTTATGCTGTTGCTGGTTCTTTTTTTTGTTTTGTTTTTCTGTTTTTTTTTTTTTTGGTTCATTTGTTTATTGACTTTTCTGGGGATTTTTCTCTTTAAAAATATAGCAATATTAATACACCATTTAACCAAAAAAGGCAATAAGTTACATAATATACAAGAAGGAAATTCAAATTCCACCTTTCATGAGACTGTATTTATATTAGGAAGAATGACAAATGGATCTCAGGAAAGAAAAGCAATTTTCAAAGGGTTCACATATATACTGATTCACGAAGTTATGTATATCTGGAGGAAAAGAAAATGTTTCACTTATACTCAGGGAGAAACAGGGATGTACTTGGAAAACTTGATTGTATACATTTCTATGTAGAATAATCAACTTACACACTGGACTTGAAAAGGTAAACTTGAATTCTTTAAGTGAATTCATAGTGAAATACGTTTTATATACGAAATGTGTTTCCACAGAAGAAAATCAAATACCCATCAGAATTTTAAACACAAACTGAAATATATAAAAAATCACAGAAATAAACAAAAAGAAAATATTTACTGTGTACCTAGTATAAAAATTTGTATAGAAAGTAAAAATCAATGAATCTCTAAAAATGACTATAACATATATAACTCAAGAGGAAACAAATAGAAAATAAGAAGTAAATCTTTTTGGAGAAAACCATTGAAAAATGTAACTGTGGAAGAAGATAATGTGGAAGCAGATTTATTCAAAATGGAAAATAAATGGATACACTCTTCATTCATTTCCTGTATTTTGGAGTTTCCCAAATTCAGCAAACCACTGACTTCTTCTCACTGTCCAGAGAAAACACAGTGCAATTATTCCTGGAGATAGATGTGATTCTTTTCACATAATCTTGAAAAATTCTGAACCATAGAATGGAATGGGTGAGAAAGCAGTCTGTCCTTGATTCACATGTCAGTGCAGTGAACAACAGCAAAATAGAAAAAGAACAACAACACAAGAAAGTACATATCTTGGCAATTTCTAGAATATTCACTTATTGAAAATTCCAAGGGAGGAAACAAAAAGAATGCTGTTCACAGAACATCACACATTGTAAACTTAGGAAGCGTCAGCAAAGTGAGAGAGTAGCCATCCATATCTGAAATGGATGATTTTTCCCAATATGTGTGCACTCTAGCATGTAAGCCTTGTGAATTTCTGGAGTCCACTACACTTATATTGTAGTGAACTTTGAAAATAAAATATATTTCAAATATTTAAACATTAAATTACCATTAAGAAAGTACAAATATAATTCACATCATCCTGGGCTTCATAGTGATGCTCAGACCCTGGTCTCAAAAGTATACCAATACCACCACCACCAATAACAAAATTAATTCTAAATTTTTCTTAGCTTGGTCAGATATAATAATTGTCCACTCCATGTTTAACCAGGAAAATAATAACCTCGTGGTTAAATCATGAAAATAAATTAATAATTCCTTAAAGTAACACATATTTTATAAAAACAACTTGCTACAAAAGAGGCAAAAGCAAGCTGGTTGGGGAAGAAGGCTGTTTCACTGCAGCTCACAAAGAAACCCACACTCAGAAGGCTGAACCTACTCCTGAGTATCTATGCATTGCACTGTCCCATGCAGCCCAGAGTGGCTCAATCACAGGTCATGAGACAGGGAAATGTAAGTTAGATGACTTAAATGAGGCTGCTTCAAAACCTACTTAGCCATCTTCACAGGTGAAATTTTATGTCATGCGAAATTTTATGTCATACGAGCAGAGCGAAACACAAATACCCACCACCAGTTGAAGGTTGACCTTTGTATTTCCTCAATTGTTCTTTTGGTTCTAGTGTGTATTGCCAGCTAAGCACTAAGCAATTCAACAAAAAATCGTATGCTGCCAAACAGTGTACCAACTTTCCAGAGTGACCAAAACTTTGACATATTCACAATGCACCTCTCATACACTCCTCCAAGTGAAGATTCCAAAGCTTCCAAAGCATGTTTCCAGAGTTTCCAAAGCATGAAATACTGTTTTTCATTATTCTGAAGTTATCAAGGAATGGCACCCTAAGTCATATCATTACCTGACATGAATATATAATGCCTCAAAGTGGCTTATGATCAAAAGGAATCACTATTTCTACAGCTTAAAAATTATGGTAGACTTAGATTCTCTCCTCTATTAAAAAATTACACTATACACATGATTAATATCAAATGCACAGATAATTATCTAGGGGAAGAACGTTCAAAGATTTTTTTTCAAAATGGCATCCATAATTCACACTGGGAAAATTATATTTTGATATAAAAACAAATAATTGGTGATGTTATGATCATGGTATATAGTTGTCCTTGGTGATTCACACCAGTGATCACATCACTTGGGGAGGCTTAAAAAAGAGGATAAGAGCTTCAAGCTCAGGATAGTGAGAAAAGAGTTAAAATTCAAAATAATAACTAAAACAGTAACAGGCCTGGATATCCCTCAGAGTGAAGGTCCTGGGCCAAATCTCTACTATTACAACAAATAGCTTGTAATAGTTTCTATTACTGTGCAATATCCTTCCCATTACACCTAAATAATGTTGGCCAATCAATTTTTAAGCTAACAGAGAAACAAAATTCCCAATTATGGCTCAAGAATGATTAGATGAACTTAGCAATAACAAAAGATTTATATAACTTCATGTAAATTTCTTTATTTCTTCCCAAACTAAAAACTTAAGCCGTATTCAAACTGAGCCAGCACAGAATTCATTCTTTAATTCAAACTAATAACATTTTCAGAGGAAAACCACAAGTTCAAGAGGTGATTTTGACACCCATCAATATCTCTTGTTTTCTCACATTGTATATAATCTACTTTGTGTGTCTCTGCACAAAACAATATTTTATTCCCAATTATTGACATGCTTATAACCCTACACTTGGTGCTTGCCCCAGGTTGCAATACTGCTTTTATTCATTATTCATTCCTACCTCATTCAGCACTTAATTTGTTTTGAGAAAGGGTCTCACTTTGTAGTTCAGAATGGTGATGAACTCACTGTGTAGGCCAGGTTGAACTTGAACCTCCAACATTCCTCCTGCCTCAGTCCAACTACTGGAATTACAGACATGGTCCACCACATTTAGCTAGTAAGTTATTTTAAAAATAAGGTCTACAAATTATCCATGAACTATAGCAGTTATGTGAAAGATGGTGCTTCTCTATCTTTTCACCCACTTACAGATCACCTGTGGATTCCCGAATTCCAGGAGATTCAGAGTTTGGGTTTCATAGACAGCCCAAAATTGTGCTTTATAGCATTAAGAAGAAAGTATCTTTTCCTCTTTACATAGATTTTTGCCATTCTGAATCACAAAAATCTTACCATTTATCTTTCTTTATTGTAATCTTCTGCATATAATATAGTACTTGAAGTAGGCTTGACCACATTGCTAACATTGAATCTCATTACAGGAAATACTGAACATTTATTTCAATTTTCAGCAATTTGTAAAAACTCTAGGATTTTGGAGAAATGTTTGGGAACTTTGGAATTTACAGACATCACAATCAAATTCATAATGTTTGAGATACTGAATCTAAACTTTTAACAATATTAGCATAATTGGGTAGTTTAGTCACTTCTCTGTTAGTGAAATAAAATACTAAATGTCCACAATTTAGAGGAGAAGCTTACATTGACTGAATTTCAGTTTGTGATCTGCTAGATCCATGGGAGAAATGTCATGGAAAAGTGGCATGTTCAAAGAAATGGTCCTCAAGCCACGCAGTCAGGATGGAAGGAAATATGAGAGGTGCTGCAAACAAGAATACATTTTTGCTTTCAGGGACACATATCAGACAGGTCCTGACATCCAAGCTGCATATTCAGATATTGAATTCACCAGTGAATGAATTCACTAGTGAGGACAATGCATATAGAAATCAATCAACTATCAAACTCACAAGACACTTGAGAGTCATTGTAGATAATAAAGCATAATACCTAGTCTGATGCCGGGAGACAAAACAGTGCATTGAACACTGCATATTCTCACACACACAGAAACCTCACACTTGGATCATGAAAATCCCTTCAACCATCCTGTTCACTGAGCAGTACAGTGGGAGTAGGGCAGCAGTTACTGAGCCAGCAAAGGCAAGGATCTTACCGTGACAAAGTCACCTCCCTGGGAGAGGATGCTTAGGTTCTGGCAGATGTCTTGATCCTACCCAGAGGGTTACAGAGGATCAAAAATGTGTACTTGTGACAGTTGACATAGAAACAATGACTAATCACCTGGTTCATGAAGGCCCAGATGGCAAAGCTCATTCTGCCCATTTCCAACCACAAGTTAGACATCCATAAGCCCCACTCCTATGTTTGGCCATTTGGCTTTGCTTCATCACCATTTTGAGGGCTGATTGTAACCCAGCACCTTCCCATGCAGTCACAGTCAGTAGAATTCTCAACCCACCTAATGCTAAGTCAGGTTGGGAGTCTCAGCAACATCCTGGAAGCTTCTGACTAGAGTGCTTGACAGAGTATTGTGCCTGACTAAACAGTTCATACAACAGAGACACTTCTTCATGATGCAAGGCTGTTCCACTTTCTATGCAATAAGACAAAAGGGAGCAGAAACACAATACAATGGCTGCTTGACTAGAGTCTAAATGAGAGAATCTAGACAAAACACACAAGCCCAGGGCTCCTGCCTGGATATTGTTTCAGTCAGCCTGTTGAATCATTGCATTAAAGCAGGATTTCCCCCTAGCTTTGCAGAGCTACTTGTGTCATGCCCACCTCTAACAAGACAAATGACTATCTAAAGTTCCAGGATGAGGGCTTTTGATCTAGGAGTCTTTGTTATGCTTAGTGCAATCTCATTGATGGCATACAAATGAGACATAGACATTTTGCAACCATACAAATAATTCATAATGTCACACATACACACATGATGCAGCTATATCCTCCTGCTTTCTCTCTAAGCTGGAATTTTTGAGGTTTCCTCTACTTGCAAATATATTATATTGCAGTTCAGTTTATCTCCCTGAGAGGGACATAGTGTTGCCCACTGGTGCAGGCAGGTTGCTACCCCTGTGCAGGTCCTTGAAGGACCTATTCCAGAGCTTTGATTTGCTCACTGAACTCTCGATGGTACTTTTAATACTCTCAAAGTTACTATATACTGTGCAAGAGACTGATATTCTACTAGAATATTAAGGCCTTTTTTTCTTCATTCAGAATTTCTCTGACCCATCTAATGTGATTTGCACTTAAAGAAATTTTCAGTTCTCTTTTCATCTGTGTAGATTCTTGAACATGACTTCTGAGTTTCTTTCTAATTATAGTTGGATACAGGCAGATTTTAAGTTTCTCAAGGTACGTGTGGGGAAGGTTTTCACCTGGAATCATTCCTGGCAACAGTTGCTAAAAGACTATTGATTTCTTCTTTTACACTATGTCCATAAAATGGAAAAAGCCATATTTGTTTGTGGTCACAAATCAGTTCCCATTTTTTCTCATTGTCATACTGCCTCAGTAACATTTGTTAGGAGAAAGGTGCATAGCATTTAGCACTATGACAAATAACTTTTCTAGTTGACATGGCTCCAGCAATGTCAGCATCAAAGGCACATTGTGTCAACCTGTTTAGGACCCATTCTGTGTCTCTTCGAAGCTTTCTTTTTCTCAATAAATAGATTATTCTTTTAACATCCATTGTTTGTAGAATTCATTCTTTAATTTTGGAAAACATGTACTCCTACCAGACATCTAGCAGTTGGAGAGCTTCTTTCCCTTATGTCACTGGAGGTCTTCCACCAAAGTAACTGGATATGCATAGAGAAATGGGGAAGTCAGGGTCAAAATCTTTTACTCCTTTGGAATGTATTCTAAAGTACTGGAAGATGTTTGACTCTGACACATTGAAAAAAATAGCTATTTGATAGTTCTCTGCAAATCATGTGGCCTGGCTACCCATACACCTACCCAAGACAAGAATGCCTAGCTGTCTTAGCTAATTTTTACTCATTTCTGAGACAAAATACCTGAAGCCCAAGTTGGGAAAGAAGATTTATTTCTTACAGTTTTTGGAGGTTTCAGTCCAAACTCAGTTGGGTCCAAGGCAGGCGGGCATAACTTGGCCATATTTCATGGTGGCTGCAAACAGAAGGCAGGAACAAGCAAAAGGAGCAAGACACGCCTTCTTCCTGCCTTTACATCACATCCTGCTCCACCCCTATGTGGGTGTAACACTGACAACATCAATCCAATCAATAGACAATGAACCAGTCACAAATGTACAATGCAAATTCATGAGGCCTGGATGACACAGACATAAAGCTTGACATTCCATCCCTAGCCCCATGACTCATGTACATCCTTTATACAAAGACATTTAGTCCACCTCCAAGAGTTGCCAAAATCCTAACAATTTCAGCATTGCTGAAAAATCCAAGTCCCAAGTTTCTTCCAAGATCTATGGTAAACTCTTAACTGTAACCCTCTGTACAAATGAAACATAGTTAAACATTTCTGAAATGCAAAGGCACAAGATAAACATTCCAAAAGTTACAAACAAGAGAATATAAAGCATTGGAAACAAAGCAAGTCCAACATCCAGCAGGATAAACATTAAGTCATAGAGTTCCATGCTCACCATCAGAAGCAATCTGGTTGCAAGCTTCAAAAGGCTTGGGTGATTCCACCCCTACGGCACTTCTAGTGATTTTAACTGCCACAGATTTTCTCTTAAATCCTCTCTGTTCGCATTTTGCAGGTTTCCTTGGATCATCCACGTTCCTGGCTTTTTCAAACTTCTGGAGTCTCCACTGCACCTGTGGCTTCACCCTTACATCTTCACATATTGCCCTCTGGGGCACACTGCTTGGCTACGCAGGCCCTTTGCAATCGAGGTGGAAGCTGCCTTACCCTCAGAATTTCTGCATTGTCCTTGCACCTAAAATTGGCACCTGTGGATGCCACCAAGGTCTGCTGCCAGTTGAAGCAGTAGCCAGGCTTTTCTCTCTCTTGGCTGTAGGGGTCAGTTGCCTGGATTGCAGGGCTCTGTTTACCTGATTGTGTGGGAAAGCTTCCCTATGTTGCTGCCATTCTGGAATGTCATATGGCCTCTGTCACCATTCTGGAGCATGGTGTTCTACAGCTTTTTCCTCTGAGCAAATTTTTTCTCCTTTACAGTGAGGTCGCAAAGGGTGGGGACCTGCTTCCTTGGATGCCCCAGGTCATTCTTTCTTATCTCTCTGTTTCTCCTCAGCAATCAAAATCTCAACTCTTGTCTTTACAATCCACAGCCTTCCTGGCATTTTCCTTCTGGCCAAACTCACAGTATTGCAAATTATTCTGCTGTGATCTATTCTCTTGATTTGCAAATGAAGTTGGCTAAAGCCCCCAACAATAGCCATGCCATAGACTCAACATTGGATTGCTTTTTAATTTCCTGTTCAAGATTAATCAGTCCATTGCCTTTGCTTCAGTCTCAGGCAAAGGCTCTGTGCATGAGCAAAATGCAGATAAACTTTCTGCCAATCCATAATACATATCATGGGAAGCCCAACAACCAATGCAGTCCTTCCCAACAGAAACCTCCCAAGCCTGGTCTTTTCCGTCAGACTCTCTATCAGCCTTCTGGTCTACTGACCAGTATCTCCTCTACCAGTATCTCCTCTACAGCCTAGGCTGCTCCAGTTCTATAAATCCAGGTGATATGTCCAAACCTTCCCAAATTCCATGCAAAGCCATTTCCCAAGCTTCTCAAGAAATATGGTAGGTATAGTCACAGCAAACGACCCCACTCCTTGGTACCAAATTTTGTCTTACTTACTTCTTACTCATTGCTGAGACAAAATACCTGAAGCCCAAATTGGGAAAGAAAAAATTTATTTCTTACAGTTTTTAGAGGTTTTAGTCCACACTCAGCTGGCTCCAAGACAGGCAGGCATGGCTGGGCCACAGTTCATGGAAGCTGCAAACAGCAATTAGGAACCAGCAAAAAGAGCAAGACACTATCTTCCTACCATTACATCACATTCTGCTCCACTCCTTTGTGGGAGTAGCACTGATACCATGAATTCAAGCACTAGATAATGAACCAGTCACAAATGCACAATGCAAACTCATGAGGCCTGGGGACACAGACATAAACCATGACACTAGCATCTAGCAAAGGCCTTTAGATAGACTTTTTGTAGAGTATCTCTAACTGTAGATCACAACTACATCCCTCTTCAGTCTGAAGAAGCCTGACCAATAATATCCTCTTACTTCCTCATGGCAGTTAGGGGTACTTCTTGTGGTGAGGAGACTACTGTAACAGCTAAATTAGGTAGAAATATTACAAGCTGTAAGATAGAGTTAGGCCCTCTAAAGTGAGAGATATTTCAGAAAATGGGATACATTGCAGTTCTGGGGGAGGCACATACCTTGAGGGCCAGACAAAAGATGGATGCAGCCATTTACATCCCTAGAAGTAAACAGAAGTGATTAATATTCAAAATAGATATTTGTTACCTTGAAAGCCAGAAAAAGCCACTGAGCTACCCTGTCCAGGTAAAGCCTCTATTCTATACTATGCCTGCCTACTAAGTGACATATTTCTCCCATTTAATCAGTATTACTTGTGCAATTGTATACTCGTGATCTTATTGGTTGACCATAGTTTTGTCACATTTTATGCTTACTTTTGCTTTTGCGTTGGATTAATGTTACCTAAGTGATCATACCTGTAACCTTATTAGTTGGTTATAATTTTCCATAACTTCGAACCACCTCACCTCTAGGCTTTGCTTTGTAAAACTCTCTTGAAAAGCGCGGCCCTCAGCAATGAGCTCAAGGACCTCTTCTGTCTCTCTTAGAAGGAAGATGTCTTTCCCCACTAAACAGATTTTGCTCTTAAAAAAAAGTACATCATTGGCCTGAAATCATTCTGATACCAACGCATACTCCTTGTGTTGCCTATGATAGCTGCATCCTATAGCCAGGGGCTACTTGAAACCTCGTTTTGCTCTTTAAGTGACAGCAGCTTCTGGTGCTAGGTTGCTGTCCTCCATCATATCTGGCGATTGTGCAGCGTGTGTAGCTCTCTAGCACTGCTGCCCAGAGCCCAGCCACCTATGGCCTCTTTCATGCTCTCAGGTGCCCTAGTCCTGCAGCTCTCTTCTCCTGTCCCGGTTTCTGTAGGGAGCCAGAGCCCATGCCTCTCTGAATGCTGCTCCCCACCCACTGCTCCCAGTGGGCATGTCCAGCAGGTCCATGATCCCTCCTAACAGTCTCCTGTCCAGGCAGTGGTCCAGGGGTCGGCTGACACCTGCAGCCTATAAGCCTGAAGTGGACTCTCACGATGGGCCAGCACCTTGAGCAGACAAATGCAGCTTGGTGCTGGTGGATGCCATCAATATCCCTTTGATGACATCTTGAACTATCTCTTTGATAATGCTTTTTTTTTTCTCTCTTGTATGTAATGTTTGCTTATGGTTCAGGGACTGTAGCTCAAAAGAAAAAAAAAGGAGGGAAAGGTGAAGATACAAAATCAGTTTATCAGCATGAAAAAAGGTCTCTTCCTATGTCATTTAACTTACATTTGTCGTGCAGGATCTCAAAACTAAAGCTGGTCAACCTTGGACGAAGTATGAAGCTTGTTTAAGGGAATTGAATGTTTGCTTTTCTTTCATCTTTTCTTTTGCAGAATATTGCTATCATTTAAGTCTACTTTCTTCCTTTTAATAATTTTGAGTTTTGGGGGGAAGGGCCATGTATTCATTTTCTTGGCTGAAAATGAATAGATGGAGATGGTGTGAAATCATGACTGTGCAGCCCGCTGACTCATCCCCAGATACTCAACTGTTAAACAGGCAACCCTCCTTCCACGTCATTTTGTCCCAACCTGGCATGTACTCATGATGTTTTGTTATATCAGGGAATCGATTCTTCCATAGAACTGTGGAACATTGTGAGCACACAAGTGACTCCATTTTCAGGAAGAGCACACTAAATCCCTTAAGAAAACATGGGCAGCTCTGAAAAGTCAGAAATAAACTCCTGAAATTCCGTAATTATTAGGGCAGGTGAGGTTGACATTGTGGAAAACAGGCTTGTCCAGAAGTTCCTGGGTTACAGACTATTACTGAGCTCTGTCCAAGCACAAAGGAGTTTATTTTCCTACTGGCTCAGGGCTCAGAGGGAGGAGGGCAATAGTGTAGGAGCCAATCAGCGATGAAGGGCGGGCTGTTTGAATTCTCCAATCAGGTGGGCCAATGAAGGAGGGTTCTTCTGGTGTCATGGTGCTTAGCTGCCAGTCCAGCGCAAGTTGCTCTGACCCCCTCTTGCTGGCTAGGTTACCTTTTGTGAGTTCTGCTGGCTGCGTGCTGCATGGAAAGGACTCCATGAGACCCTGAAACCACACAGTGGTGAGGTTGTGGGAGGAAGCCAGGGATGGGGTGGAATCGGGAAAAGATCTGAAAGGAAGTGACAAGAGCCAGCTACAGGGACCCACAGCCACTGTGCTTAGCTCCAAACCCTTAGGATATGCTTGCCTTCTTCCCTATACAGGGTCGGTGTTACTTCCGGATTCCCTGCATCTTGTCCCCGCTGTGACATGCCCTAGCCCATGATGTTGGTTTAGGTCACCCAAGGAACAGCGTCATCTACAGCCATCTGGGGAAAGCAGGGTGGGGGTTATTGGAGAGACCGTGATTCAGGAATGGCTTGGAACTGGGTGAAGTTATGTTATGTAGAGTCACATAACTTTAGTAGCAGACCTGGAGGTTCTGATGTTTAGAAATGTTTGTGATGCACAATCTTGTTCATACACATAACCCATCTCTTCAGACCTCTGCCTTTTTATGCTCTCAGTGAGCCCTAAATCTCCAGTATTTCTTCATATCCCTAAAGCATAGTAGTTACTGATGTCAAAGAGTGATATGACTCAGGCAGAGTGCTTGCCAAGCATGCAGTGAAATCCTGCCTTTTATATTCAGCATTCCCTGAATTACCACGTTAATCACTTGTGCTAGACCTTAACACAATGATAAAAAACAGAGTTTGCGGTCTCCCATTGTGGAATCAAATTATCAACCAAGGGGCTTGGGATTTAGCTCAGCAGCATAAGCGCCTGCCTTGCAAGCAGACAGTCATCAGTTCGATCCCCGGTACCGATAAAAAGGAAAAAGACAAAAAAACAAATTATCAACCAAAAAGTAGATATTGGAGAATTCTTATTGGAAAGAAAAATAATCCTTCTGACTCCCTTGGAAGCATCTTGAATGGCTATGTGGCTGCACAATCTAAAACAAATTATAGATAATCAAAGCATAGTAATTTCTCAGGTGTTTAATGACGACCTGCCACTGTTGACTCTATTTAAAATTGCCACTTGAAACTCAGGTTCTTTTTCTTTTTTTTTTTTTGTCTTTTTCATTTTTATCGGTACCGGGGATTGAACTCACCACCACCTGCTTGAAATGCAGGAGATTATGCCGCTGAGGTAAGTCGCCAGTCTCCTGAAACTCAGGTTCTTAAACAATTTCTTTTACCTTGCAAGTTTTATAGAAAATTGGAATTTTAGAGGAACACAAATTGTTTTGCACTTTAAATTGCTTGACCTTCAGGAGCTTAGTAGGAGTGGCTGCAACTCCTTGTCTTAGGGAGGGACTGCATTCCAAGTTGCCTGAGGAAGTTCATTCCTGGCCCTCTGTTCACTGTTCTCACCAGTGTGGCCTATTTGTCAACTTTATATCGCAGGACATTGTTCTTAGCTAGGTGCCTTACTTGTAAAAGTAAAATATTCTTTGCATTACTAAGTTACTAATTACTGTATTACTAATTACTGTATCACTAAATAAAATGCTCTTTACATTAGACTATTTAAATGAGGCCTTCCCAGGGAGTTTAGAATGCTGAGAAAAATGGAGGGGTGACTAAAGTATTACCAAATGAGGGAAAAGGGTTCTTGCCAAAACTAACTTTCTGAAACGGCTGCCTTTTAAACCCAAACTGAGAAACACATTAAATTAGTGTAGCTACATAGGCATGTCATGTGATATTAGTAGTAGTGGAAAGTGTAACAGGGCTCTCATTTCTGAAATGATTGCTATAATTTTTGGAAAGTTTCTAAAAGTTGTTTTAAATTTGAAATGAATTTTGTCTAAAACAAACACTGACGTAGAGATGGTTCCCCATTGTTAAGGTCTACAAATGCATGAAGCAATAGGAATAAAAGGGTTTTTTAATAGGGAGAGGCAAAGAGAAGTAAAAAGGAAAAGGGGGGCGTAGCTTGTTTGAGGAAGTTTAAATCAGCTGTTACAACTGTGAATGCTTCACTGAGGTTAGATTGTTCTTAGCATGACAATTGCATGGGTATTTGCTGCCTTGGCCTGAAAATGGGTTAGAAGTGACAGGCATAAAGAACAAAGGGGAACTTCATAACAAACAGTATACATGTATTTTATGTCTTCTGTTTATGACTTATGACTACTGATCAGTTTACCAAATTGTTTGTGAGGCAAAATTAGAATTTAGCAAAGTAGTCTTGTAGGTTAAAAAATACAGTGGGCATTATTATTGAAGAAGAATGAGAAGGTTTTCTTTTGGATACAGAAGATTTCAAGGTGTGTTTGATGTTTTATTTTTATTTTTTTGTCTTTTTTTGAGATGGGGTCTCCCTATGCAGTTCAGGCTGGCTTTGAGCACACTTTGTAGCTCAGGCTAGTCTCAAACTCTCAAGGATCCTCCCACCTCAACCTTCAGAGTGCTGGGATTACAGGCATGAGCCACCGCGCCTGGCAGTGTTAAATGTTTTTTATGTACAGGAACTAAACTCAGGAATTTTCCCCCAAGCCCCACATACTCCCACAACTTCACATTAAAAAAAAAAAAACTTTTTTGAGACCCGGTCTTAGTAAGTTACCCAGTCTGGGAAAACTTTTGATACTGTATCCATTTCCTTCACTTTTGAGATGACAGGCATGTGGCATTTTGCCAGTATAAGATTGGGGTTCTAGGGCTGGGGATTTAGCTCAGTGGCGTAAACTGCCTGCCTGGCAAGCACAAGGTCAGGAGTTCAATCCTTGGTATCAAAAAAAAAAAAAAAAAAAAAAAAGAAAAAACAAGATTGGAGTTCTTTAATCACCATGATTTACCAAAATTTCAGGGTTTGGGTAGACATCAGTGATACATTTGGGTGCACACCTTTATACCCAGCCATACTGGAAGAGGGATGACAGGTGTATGGCAACATCAAGTCCACCCTGGACTATTGAACAAGATCCTGTTTCAATGTGAAATAAATATTTTGGTATCTAAATCATTGAAATGAATGAGGCCTTGAGTACTGAAGCAGAGAAGGAAAATTATTTAGTGGAAATCTTTCACTTTTATAATTTATTTATTTTTAAAAGTACTTGCTCATGACACAGCAGTAATGAGTCACTGCTCTGTCAGCCACTGAACACAAGGATGAACAGCCAGTGATTTACAATGTACTGTATTTTATAAAGTTCATGAGATGTTTGGTATTTTATTAGGAGTTTTGTATTGTGTTACATGTGTTTCCACAAACACAGACTAAGGCAGGTGTGTTGAGCAAGAGCGAAAGCATGAAAATGGTGTCTCATTGATTGGGTGCATTCTGTGCATTTTCAATACATTTGGTTTTCAACTCCTTTTAGGCTGATCATGATATTTTCCCTTTCAAACTCAGGTAGCATCTGTAGTCATTCTTTCACTTCTTTGAAAGCTGCATTAAGCTCTTCCTTCAGAATAGTCCAACCAGGAGATAATATGAGGACACTTTTGAACAAGGAAGATTACTTGGGGAATTTTTTTTTTGGTTTACATGTGGGTTGCTTTTCTTTGACCTTGCAGTTGTTGTTGCTTTAGTATTCTAAAGAGGTTCCTCAATGTAGTCATACTCTGGCTTACATTATCATGACAAGGGATAAGATGGAACTTTTCCATGAAGATACAGTGCCGAATGGTTTGAGCACAACACCAACCATGTGTAGAGCTAAAGTGAAAGCACTCCATTTCTAGTTCTAGTTTATACTGATTCTGGGAAGCCTTTTAACTGATTTATCCTGAGGTTGGGATCTGCCTTTCTATACTGTTAGTTTCCATACACTAAACCCACTTTTTCTTCCATCACTTTAGCGTACTAAAGGAAGGCAAGTTCTGCACTTTTGCTTTCAATACCTTTTCCCATTTGTAATGATTTGTATCTCTCTGGGAAAAGAGATTACCATGAACTTTTGTTATGTGTTTCATAAGTGACAAGAGACAATCCCTAAAATGCTCCCAAGTGCCTCCTGTGTTCCCCAGACTCTGAGGTCAGAACTTCCCTGTTGACATCCTGAAGAAACCCATGGAAATAGCTTATGGAGAAAGGCACATTTGAGATAAGGCACAGAGTTTCAGTTGAAGGCACCACTTAGTCTGTAGTTTTGTCTTTCAATTAATGTGATTATAGAGCATCAAGGAGTAGAGCCTGTTTGGGGTTTTTACATTAGTGACATCTAGAAAGCAGTACAGGTGGTGGGGACAAGGAGAGAGTGTGCAAGGACAGAGCACCTTGAGTAACATCATTCATTCTGCTTGGATTTGTGATACAGATTGTTTTGGCTGCCTTGCTAGTCTTTGTTGGCCTATTCTAGGTACCTTATCATTTAGGATCTTATATGATCATACTGAACCTGCGAAGTTGGTAGTTTTCAGGCACTGCGGATTGTGCACATCAAAAAACACGTGAATATTGTAGTCATGATGTAGAACATGAGCAAAACTTAAACCATGAGTGAAGGTAAAGGACGTTGTTCAATGTCACCTACACATAGAACAACCCTAAAATAATGGAATGTTAGACCCAAATATCAGTAGTGCTGTGCTTGATTACTCTGTTTCAGGTGTGTCTTTCCACACTTGCCACCCTGTTAATCACTTCTGGACTGTACATCCTAGCTTTATGTACATTATTTATGCTCACTACGCTGGGTGTAGAACCTAGAGACTGATGACTATTGTATGTGTGCTGTACCACTGAGCTACCCATCAGTCTCATAAGCATATATATTTAGTGTACCCAATTGGAAGTATGTTAGAGAGTTCATCCTGAAACTTACTTGATCAACCTAATATTATTTTCCAGATTTATTTGCATTGCTTATAAATATAACTCCTGAGAGGTTTCCACTGTTTATTCTCAGAATACTTTAATTGCCTTTCCATGGTTATTGGAAAGCAGGCGTGTCCATGTCTATCACTGGTATAATGCCTTGACATATTCATCTGCTACCCTAGAAGCAGATTTGAGAAACTGCCATAGATACTCAGCTCTTCAAGAGCCTATTTGCTCATGCACAGTCTGTATCTATTTAAATCTTAATGTACACTATCCATACTGCCACCACCAGGAGGCAATAGTTCCTGTTTCTAATAGCCAATCCACATCCATGTTGGGCTTTTCTAACCTGATGAATTTCACAGATTTATAGAGGAATTCAATTAAAGCTTTTCACATATTTCTGTCTTTTATACATTTGTTTTCTTTTTCATTTCCTGTGTAAGCCATTCTATAAAACATCTCCTTAAGTCATTCTTAATATTTGTGATGAAGAATTCTTTTTAGTAAAATCTTTTTGTTCTAGGTATTTATTTGTCACTCAGAGAATGAACATTCCTTTTAGTAATTTTTTCCATCTGCATGTCAATTTTATGAAGTATTTTATTTCCTGAATAGAAGTCCTAAGTTACTTTTGGTATCTATATTATCAATTTAACATGTGTGGTTTTATAATTTTACTGGTAAAGTTTTCCTCACTCCTAGCTTTTGTGTTCTTTTGGTTTTGTTTTGTGTGTGTGTGCTTTTTTGTTATTATTTGTTTTGGATTTCAGAGACAGGGTCTCTCTATGTAGTTCAGCTGGCTTGGAATTCACAGCACTTCTCTTGCCTCAACCTCCAGAGTGTTGTAATTATAGGTGTACATCAGTATACCTGGCCTAGATTTCTTATACAGTGCTTTAATATCATTTTTTCATATCATATCCCATCTAGAGGTCATTTCTAGATATCAATAATGTCCTTGCTTTACAGTGTAAGTGAGGAGACATTTTTATTCACAAAAAACATTGGCAGAGAGTAAGGAAATAGATATGAGCATCTAGTTGATTCTTTTTAAGGCAGATTTTAGAAGGATTTGCAAAAATTTTAAACAGATTTAATCTTCTAATTAAATGTATTTTCCAGAATGTAGATTTTTCCCTAAAATGTTCATTATATGCACGTGATATAAAGCCACTCCTGAACTCTTGATTGTATTAATAACAGTTTTTTTTTTTGTATTTTCACCTATAATCAGATACACACTGGTTCTTAAACAAGAACCTTTTAGAATTTTTTGTATTTTTTTGGGTAGACTCACCTTGAGGCCAAAAATCTTTGGGAATAATATTTGCTTGTAATTTAGGTTCTGATTGTGTATCATAAAGCTTTGTTGTATTTGAGATATTTCAATGAGTATTGAAGCAAGCAGGTATACCATGACTTTTCCAGTTGATCTTGGCTTTGAAAGTATAGACTCCCAGGGGTGGGGGTTTAGCTCAGTGGCATAAGCACCTGCTTTGAAAGTGCAAGGTCATGAGTTTGATCCCTATACCAACAACAAAAAAGAAAGAAAATATAGACTCTCAGTTACTGTTTTTAAATCTTACTTCTTGATTCTTTAATCTTTCATGCATAGAAGTTTTTATCGTTAATTTCAATCTTTTTGATGCTTTTTGTGTGTCTTTCCTGGATATCCTGAATTTTTGTATCATGTGACAGACTGTAAAGACCATGAATATCCTTGATTTATTTCTGATTTTGAAATAATTCATGTACTGCATCTCCACTCATATAACATTTGCTAGTTTTAAAATAGATGTACTTTACAAGTTACTAATTACATGGTTTTTTTTTTCTTTAAAAGCCTTTAAGAAATATCAAAATTGAGGGGCTGGGAATTTAGCTCAGCGGCATAAGCACCTGCCTTGCAAGCAGGCAGTCGTGAGTTTGATCCCTGGTACCGATAAAAACGAAAAAGACCAAAAAAAGAAATATCAAAATTGAGTTTTAGAAAATATTTATATCAAGATTGAAATAATGCTGTCAGTTCTTTGTGTTTTTTTCTGATAAGTTCCACCATAGCTTTATTGTGTTGAGTCATCCTTAGACCAGGTGAAAAGACACAACTTCATTAACACTGCCACTTTTTTAGGCATGTGGAACTTAGATTGAACCTGCATCATTCAGGCTAGGGACCCATGCTTCAAATTAGCTACATGTAAGTATGAAAAACTGTTTTCAAAAACACCCTTATATTTCACTAGGTAAAGTTCTAGCCGATTTGAAAATTTGCATACATATTTGTAATAGGCCTGTATTTGCCTTTTCTTACCTACTGTCTGGATTTACATAAAGATTGTATTACCCTGGTGACATAAGTTGCAGAAGTTTCTTTGTCCTTTTTTATTAGAAACATTTGAGGCCGTGTTTGCTGAATATACCATATTTATTATAATGTTCATATATGCGTATATTTGCTATACATAATAAATATTTATCCTGATAAACTGGTTTGTGTACATTTGGCATCTTGATACATGTCTGAAAAGTTTCAGTGAGTCACTGAAAAACCCACTGCAATATGAGTCTATGAAGGAAGAAATTTTTTTTAAGTTATTACTTTAGGGGGCTGGAGATTTAGCTCAGCAGCATAAGTACCTGCCTTGTAAGCAGGCGGTCGTGAGTTCGATCCCCAGTACCGATAAAAATGAAAAAGACAAAAAAAATTATTACTTTGGATGCTTTCCAATTTATTTCATTCTACACTGTCTGCCTCTTCTGTTGCCTAATTTGTAATTTTGTACATTTATTTTTCCAACATCTAAAATTAATTAAATGATGATTTTGTTTTACTTTCTTTCATAAATATTTTATTTTTACTTTCTTTAATATTTTATTTTTACTTTCTTTTACAAATATTTTACAAAAGTGTGACAATTTACATTTATTCACGGGGGCATTGAAGGGGCTAATTCAAGGGGATCAAGAGGTGATGGCCAGTATGGGTCACACAGTTAGATCCTTTCACAGAAACTAACATATTTATTATCCTTATATTTTTTCTCAGTTTCATAGTGTGTTTTCCTGTTGCCTCTTGTTAGTGTCTATTCATTATCTATTCATATATATGTACATAAATTATACATATATATGTATCTTTGTTCATTTTTTTTGTTTTGTGAGAGAGTCTCACCATGGATTCCAGGCTAGCCTCAAATTTGTGACAATTCTCCTCCTCAGTCACCCAAATTCTGGGATTACAGTTGAGTGTCACTATAACTGGCTGCTTTTCCAATACATTTACTCATGTTTCATAAGCGAATTATTGTGCTTTTGATCAAATGTTTTGCTAAATATATTTCTTAAAAGTTGTATATGTAACTGAAAG
The DNA here is from genome assembly GCF_034190915.1 of Cavia porcellus. Taxonomy (NCBI): domain Eukaryota; kingdom Metazoa; phylum Chordata; class Mammalia; order Rodentia; family Caviidae; genus Cavia; species Cavia porcellus. The sequence continues at coordinate 34,089,140 of NW_026947486.1, read as the reverse complement.
TGTCATCTTCCAAATATTGACATTATATGATAAAATCATTACATAATTTTATGCACAACTAAATTTATTTCATGAGTTTCTGTGGAAACTTCTTATTGGAATAATATATTTTGTAGCTAGGCATGGGAATTCATACTTGAAATCCAGCACTTCAGACAAAGATGCTTTGGAGGATCAGTAGCAGTCACAGGCCAAATTCACTACGTAGAGAGTTAAAGTCCTGCCAGAACTACATAGGGAGACGCTGACTAAATAATGGAAAACATTTTACATCAAAACCACGTGAGTGAGTTAATAATTAGTTTCATGTTAAACCGTATACTTGGTGTGACTAAAGTCCATTATTCCACAAATTCAATGAGACATGAAAACACATTGAATTATGTAGGTATTCTTTCGTATTACTTGTAATATTACAATCTACATAATATTTTTACTTTGTAATTGAAGCAACATTTCTTACGTGAAAGAATATTTTGTAAATGTTTTTTTCTTTTGAAAAAACATTTCTTTCTCATTTTATACATAGTGTAATTATGTCTAATACCTTTTGTCAGATTGTTTCTAAGTGACATAGAGTTAACAGTTTTTAACTGCATTTCTGACCCATGGTAAACTTGCCACCAAAACTATCTACATATGTATGTTAATGGAAATAGGTCTATTTCTTTTTTTTTTTCTTTCTTTTTTTTTTTTTTTTTTGTGGTACCGGGGATTGAATTCCTGACCTCGCGCTTGTTGCTGAGCTACATCCCCAACCTAAAGTAGGTCTATCTCTATCTGAGTAAAGATGTGATGTTTACTACTTGTATTTCAGGGAAATTTCTTAAGATATTTGCAATCCTCTGGTATTTTCATACCAATAAAACCTCCTTCTAAATTGTGACCCCCTTATTTTATTCTCCAAGAAACTGAGTTTGCAAATGTATAGTGTTCCCACCCTCCTTCATTTCAAAGGCAAATAAGTTATCTGGATTGAATGGTGAATATACAGGTTTAAAATAAGTCAAAATGTTGAAGTTCTCAATGAAAACATGAATACTCTTAGAGAACATATTATATTAAATGCTCAAATCAAATAGGTGTTTTCTATAATTTGCTCACTATGAGAAATACTATACCTGATCAACCATCCCTTTTTGCAGCTCCACAAATCTTTCTTACAGCCAGTTCAATGAAAACATGAATACTCTTAGAGAACAAATTATATTAAATGCTCAAATCAAATAGGTGTTTTCTATAATTTGCTCACTATGACAAATACTATACCTAATCAACCATCCCCTTTTGCAGCTCCACAAATCTTTCTTACAGCCAGTTCAATGAAAACATGAATACTCTTAGAGAACATATTATATTAAATGCTCAAATCAAATAGGTGTTTTCTAAAATGTGCTCACTATGAGAAATACTATACCTGATGAACCATGCCCCTTTGCAGCTCCACAGGTCTTTCTTACAAGCCAGTTACATGCTCAAATCAAATAGATGTTTTCTAAAATGTGCTTACTATGAGAAGTACTATACCTGATCAACCGTGCCCCTTTGCAGCTCTACAGATCTTTCTTATAGCCAGTTAGTTGTTTAACTTTGGGTTAAGAACTTAATATTTTGGTCTCTCATTTTTAGCTTTCACTACAGTGAAGGTTAAGGCTATGATAATTGTGTGAGTGGATGATTCAGCACTGTTTGTATGTCTGCCTTTTTTTGCACAACACTTCCAAGATGGATTTATAATGTGACATTTTTCAGGAAATCATTTATTTCTATGAATGAATAATATGGGAAGCTTAAAGTTTTGTTTATCCATCCATTGTGACTATTCCACTTATTTGTTTCTACCTTTTAGCTTTGATGGACGAGTTAAAAACTAAGTTACAAATATCAATGTAAAGTGAATTCTAACCTCTTAACTGTTGCAAGTTCACATTTCATGTCAGCAAAGAATGGAGACAGAAGGCAAGTTAGAATGTTCATGAAACCCAACAGCTCCTGTGAGCAGAAGGGGCAGCATGAAAGTGGGTTGCAAATGAGCCTCTAGGGGGTTTTATAGGTAAAATTGAGTTGTCCAGTGGTTTTGTGTACGGTAAAACCATTTCACATTACTTTGGATCAAGCTAAAATTATCCTACTGGATTTTAGTTCAGTTGCTTGACTAACATTGAAACAAGGCACGTAGCAAGTATTCATCAGCAGGAATCATTAATTTTGTTTATCTGTAACTTAGTGCATAAAAAAAGAGCAAAAGCATTTCTGAAAGGAGTAGGAGTAAGGGTCAGGGTGTTCTGGTCATCAACCTACTTGTTTGTTATAATATTCAGGCTTACTGGACAGAAAGCCCTAGTTATAACACAACTTTGAGCTGTTATTTGTCCTGAGGCTTGTGGGCCTAACCATCTTGTCTCCATCTGGTGGCCTGATTTTTATCAGCTCATCCATCACTACAGCCCCAGTTCACTTCATCTCAGAAGTGGCTCTGTCTTGGGCCTTCTCCCTTTTGTACTGCCTCTCAGTATTTACCTATCTGTAACTTCAACATTCATGAACAAATTTTTGCTGTGTATTTAGTCTTCATAACTCTAGTGCACATAACTAAGTTGTTAATGAGTAATATATAATTACGATTATATATGGATTTTCCATTCAAAATTTATGACAAAACCAAATTTCCACTGTTTAGAAAACTAGGTGAACACCTAGTTGTATTCTAATAGGTGAAATAGCAGAGTAAATGTAGTCAGTTGGGTTACATAGGAGGCAGTTAGAAACATGTAAGAGTTTTGGAGTTCTTATGATGAATGCAGGTCTTGAAACTGAGACCATGAGAGAAGAGCACCTACTGCACTCTTAGAATATCCTTATGTGATGCACAGTGTGGTGACCTTGAGTCTTTGTTAGCAAGAAAGACATTATCAGATTTAAATTTCCAACATTAGCCCAAAACTCTAAGCTAAGGTAAAACTTTGTATTATGTACTGCACATGAAGTATTTTGTTTAGACATAGAAATGTACTGGAAAATACCTTTGGGTTTCATATGTATAGAAAGTGTCATGATGTTGTCTAACATGACTGTCCATCTTCTATCTAAAATTACCGAGTTTTCTTCACATCTTCAGCAACAGTTGTTCTTCTGTGTCTTTCTGACTGTAGTCTACATAGTGGCATTTTATTATGATACAAAAAATTTGTCTCATGATGAATGACAATACAGTTTTTGTGATAGTTTGGATGCTGGAATAAAATCCAAGGAAGCAAGAAATTAAAATTTGGGGAGCAAAGGCTTTATTTTAGGCCAGGCCTGGTGACACAGCCTCCAGGAGCCAATATGGAGACTGCTCACCTTACTGCTAAAAGAGTTGGGTTTTAAAGCCGAAAACCACAGGAATATTGTGAACTTTGACCCAGTTTGATAACTTCCTTGTAGTTAAACGTTTCTTAAGGACAGCACATTGTATTGAAGGGTGTGACGGTATTACAAGAAACTGAAACAAAGCTTTTATGGGAAATGGAGACTTAAAAAGAATGGGGAGGTGAGGAGGCTTTACAAGGAGCTGAAATTTAAATCTTTACTGGAGATGGAATTTTAATCTCTATTGAAACAACACATACAGAACAGAAAGTAGATGAATTGTTTAGAACTAGGTTACAACATTCCCCTCTGATGTTGTGACTGAGGCCAATCCTTGGCCAGTTAATTTATCATTTATGTGGGAAGGACCATGATCTTTTTTCTATTGTATGTATACTTCAGCCCAGCTGGTGTCTTTAACTTTAGTGTAGCCTCCTTCACAATCACAGGGGTTCCCATACAAAGATCTCAACAATTGTTCTTTGCTTACAGGGGGACCAAAGCCACTGTGCAAGGCCAGCATCAATGTTATTAAAAATCCCAGCAGTGACACAGAAGGAGCAAAAGCAAGCAAGCTAAAGTTTATGACTGGTATAATCTAACTATGTTTAGTCAATTTTAACTTCAAGGGGTCACCAGTCTGTTGTATAGTCCACTGAGTATTTCCCTCATTGTCCAATGTTTCCAGTGGCTTTACGTGAGTGTGCTGAATCCATGCAGATTTTCCTGCTACCTTGATGGCAGTGGGGGTACTGAGCATGACGGTGAAGGGTCCTTCCCAACAGGGTTTGAGGGAGTCTCGATGGTGATGTCACACTAGGACAGAGGTTCCTGGCTTGATTGGTGCTTTGAGTGGCATCTCTGAAGGTGGGTCCGGGTGTTTTTGTCTAAACAGCTGGTGGATCGAGGCCAACACAGGCTGGAGTGTCTGCAGGGACTTAATGAGATCTTGGTTAGTTATTTCAACTAATTTGTCCTCTGACAGTCTTTGGAACAGTGGAGGGGGTCTGCCAAACATAGCCTCAAAGGGGGAAATTCCAGAAACATATGGGGTACACCTAGTTCTTAACAGCACAAAGGGAAGAAGGCTCACCTAATTATCACCAGTTTCTAAAGGCAGCTTGGCTAAAGTGTCATTGAGAGTTCAGTTCATACATTCTACTTTCTCTGAGCTTTGTGTCTGATAGGCACAGTTGAGTTTCCAATTAATCTTTAATGCCTGGGCTAACTTTTGGGTGTCTTGGGCTATGAAAGCCAGGCCATTATCGGACCCCATTGATAGTAGGAGGCCAAATCGGGGTATGATCTCATGGAATAGCTTTTTAACTACCACTAAGTCTGACTCAGAGTTAGTAGGGAAAGCCTCTATCTACCCAGCCGGTGAAGATGTCTACTAATACCAAGAGATCTTGGTGCCCCTGTAAACCGGGCTTTACCGTGTATGTGAAGTCTACTTCTCAATGTTCTGGAAAAAACTCCTCAGTGTCAGGTGGTATCCAGCATAGAGCTCTTGGCTGAGTTGACTAGCAAGCACTGTGGGCATCTGGAGCTCAAAGATATGGTCAGTTTTGAGAGTTTCGGAATAAAAAACCGAGTGCTGAACAATTCAGCAAGTTTAGTTCCCCTTAAATGGGTATTTTGGTGAGCCTGGTGTAACAGCTCCTGCTCTAGTGCCTCCAGTAACAGTGCTCATTTATCAGGTAACTGGTTCCAGCCCCCTGGGGTGAGGGACTTTCGTCCAAGTTGAGATGCTAACTGTAGGTCTTTGTGTAGGTTGGTTCTCACAAGGTTGGAGGGGCTACCATCAAAGCAGTTACTTCCTCAGTTGGCCCCCTGATGTGGTTGCTATTTTTCAAGCAGCTTGATCTGCCAAATTATTTCCTAAGGTGACAGGGTCATCTCCTGTTGTTGAGCCTTTCAATGAATAATAGCCGCTCGTTGAGATAGCCAGACAGCTGCCAGCAAGTCTAGAATCTTTGGAGCATTTTTAATCTTAGTCCCGGTGGTAGTTAAGAGACCTCGCTCCTGATAGATGGCTCCATGTACATGTACAGTAGCAAAAGCATACCTACTGTCAGTATAGATGTTTACCCTCTTTCCTGTTGCTAGTTTTAGCACCTCAGTCAAACAATGAGCTCCACCTTTTGGGCAAGCTCTAACCACTTAACCCAGAGTACCTTCTTTTCAGTGGTCACTGCTGCCCTGGCCACTCGTTTGCCATTCTGGATGAAGCTGCTTCCATTGGTGAAATAGTTGGCATTTCCCAAAGCTGGTCAATAAGATCAGCCTATAGATTCTGCTGCAGTTCAAGGATGTCAGCCCACTCAGGGAGAGGTGCCCTTTGTTCCACCACTTTGTTGTCTGGCATAAGGGTGGCTGGGTTTAAAGCTGAAGAAGTCTTGAAAACTACTGACTCTGGGTCTAGAAGCAGGGCCTGATAGTGTAAAATTCTAGCATTCGAGAGCCATTTTTAGGGAGGGGTTTTGATAAGAATCTCTAAACTGTGTGAGGTCACTACAGAAATCTTCTGTCCAAAAGTGAGTTTTTAAGCCTCTTTTAGTAACATTGCCATAGCAGCTATGATTCTTAGACAAGGGGGCCATCCACCTGCCACTGGATCAAGCCTTTTGGGGAAGTAGGCTATAGGCCTCTTCCAAGGGCCAATGTCCTGGGTTAGGACTCCTTTGGCAATGCCCCTGAGTTCATCTGTGAACAAATTGAATGGCTTGGTAATGTCAGGGAGTCTCAGGGCTGGAGCCTCTGTTAAGGCCCGCTTGAGCTGCTGGAAGGCCTGTTCACATTTTTCTGTCCAGTTTAATGACTTCTGAGTCTCTCCATTTAGGGAGTAATACGATGAGTGGGCTATTTCAGTAAAATTTAAAATCCATAGCCTACAGTATCCTACAGCTCCCAGAAACTCACATACTTGCTTTTTGGTTCCTGGGGCTGGAATCTGTAATATGGCCTGGATTCTTTCTTTGGATAAAGTCCTTTTTCCTTCTTGCAGTTTGTAGCCGAAATAGGTCACAGTCTGGCAGCACAATTGGGCTTTTTTGGCTGAAACCTTATAGCCTAATTGCCCCAAGGTCTTTTACAGCTCCTCCATTGCTTCCTTACAGGATGCTAAGGAGGATGAGGCTACCCATAAGTTATCTACATACTGCAGGAGCACTGTCTCAGAGTATTCTTCCTTAAACTCAAAGAAATCTCTGGCTAATGCCTCATCAAAGAGGGTAGGCAAGTTCTTAAAGCCCTGAGGTAAGCGAGTCCAGGTCAGCTGCTCCGTTAGCCCTGAATCTGGGTCAGCCCATTCAAAGGCAAAAAGGGGTTGACTCACCGGGGCGAGAGGCAGAGTGAAAAAGGCATCCTTGAGGTCCAAAATGGAGTACCAGGTGTTATCTGGGTTGAGGAGGCTGAGTAAAGTATAAGGGTTAGGTAACATGGGGTGCAGAGTCAATGACCATCTATTAACTACTCGGAGATCTTGTACAGGGTGGTAGTCAGTCGCCCCTGTTTTCTGGACTGGAATTAGAGGCGTTTTCCATGGGGAGACACACAGAATAAGGATACCATTGCCCCTTAGTCTCTGAATGTGAACTTTCATTCCCTGTTGGGCTTGTAGGCTTGTTGGATAATGACACAAACAAATGGGATGCGCTTGGGGTAGAAGCTCCACCACAAGGGGCACTTGATAGACTGCCAACCCTGGGGGGTTGGTTTCAGCCCACACCTCTGGAATTTCTTGTTTCCATTTGTCTAATAGCTCTAGCTCCAAATCTGTGGCTGACTACTAAGGCATACTGGACAAGTTTCTCAGTGGGTGGTAATTTTCCCCTTCTGGGACAAGAGCTAGTATTCTGATGCCTTCAGGGTCTGGGGTTGAGTCTGTCCCCTGTCTTAGCCCTGGCTCCTTTGTAAAGAAATCAATTTGCACTTGCAATTTAAGGAGGAGGTCTCATCCTAGGAGAGGGTCTGGGCACTCTCGTACCCATAGAAAATCATGTTGGACCAGCTTATGTCCAGGTCGAACCAAACTAGCTGTCACTTTTGGGTACTTTTCATCCCCCTGAAGCTCCTATCACATTAACCGAGTCCTTGGTTAGCTTTCCTAAGGATTGGGTTAGCACAGAATAGGTTGCTCCTGTATCAACCAGGAAGTCCACCAGTTGCACCCCCACTTGAAGAGTTATACGGGGCTCAAGGGGTGGCAAGGAGCCCTGACCTCTTCATTGAGACAACAGGGCCTTTGCTTCTTTCTCTAACTTCACCTTTAGCATTGGGCAATCTTTACACCAATGTCCCATCTCTTTGCAGTATGCACATTGTTCTATATCTAGAGGAGGTCGCTGACCTTGGGCCTCCATCTTGTTAGCATTGGCTGATCTCTTAGTTTCTTTTTCACACAGCAATTCTAACACCTTGGCCATTTTTTGATTTGTGGCTTCCTGCAAGATCTCTCTGTTTTCAAAGACCTTTTGTGCTATCTCTACTGGTGGAGGGGCACCCCTTCAAATCTCTCAAGCTTTAGTAACTTTTTCCTAACATCAAGGGCTAACTGTGACATGAAAGCAATATTAATTGTTTGTGTGTTTTTGGGTGCCATTGGATTAATTGGTGTATGTAATCTATATACCTCTAAAAGGCACACTAAAAACATAACAGGAGATTCATCGGCTAATTGTCTTACCTCAGTGACTTGAGATAAATTGATAGGCTTCTTGGTGGCAGCATGGAGCACGTCTAGACGCCTCAGGTGATAATCATCGAGATCCCACTTACCTTCACCTGTATTGGGGTCCCAGTTAGGTTGGGAGGAAGGGAACAGGTGTTCAGTTCTCTGCTCATCATTGGATATAGATCCGCTCTGTTCTCAAACTTCTTTTTGCCCAAGTGCAAAAGTGCAGTCTCTCTTTGGCCATGAAGAGGATGTGCAGGATCTGTTGGCAATTGTCCCAAGTGGGGCAATGGGTGGAGAATACAGATTCTAAAAGGTTAATCAGATTTTCAGGGTCCTTAGAAAATGGAGGACTTGGGGCTTTCCAATTATAAAGGTCTGAAAGTGAGAAAGGGGTGTACATAAACATTGAGCTCCTGTCTGGCCGAGGGACCTCCCGTAATGGACAAAATGGAGCTGCCTCAGAGCTTTGCTCTGAAGACGCCTCAGGCCATGTGTGTTGACGGGTGCAAATGGGAAGTAGTGTGGATGGAACAGTTGAGTCAGGTTGAGGGTCAGAGTAGGGTCAGAAGGGGAGGCAGTGAGAGTGCCTCCAGCTGTTCAAGGGGGTCTTCTTCGGAGGCAGGACCAGAAGCATGGTGGGATCAGAAGGCAGTTTCTTGGGTTTCACTTTTGGTTTAAGGGCCACAATGACTTTGTTGCAAGAGGGATTAATCCAGGAAGGGGCATCATAATTTATGTCTACCCAGATCTGAATATAGACAATTTGGTCAGGGTGAGCAGGGGACCCAAAAACATACCAGCAAGCAGCTTGTGCTGTCTCCATGTTGAAAGACCCGGAGGGGGCCAAACCTGCTGGGTCCCTAATGGCCATTCCTGTTTGACAAAATTTGTTAATCTGGCTTTACCCCTCAGCCCGCCCCTTGAATTCCTTGAAGTGATCCAGCATAAGGCTACGGGGTGTGCTGAATTTAGATTCAGCTTGCCCCATGACCAGCAAAGATGTCGGTTTCTTTTTTCTTTTGTGGGAGAGTCTAAGAGACAAAAATAAGATTAGGAGAAAGAGACAGAACAAAAATAAGATGCAAATAATTGTCAAAATCCCTTTGTCCATTTTGGGCTCATAGAAGGGGTTTCTAGGAGAAAATGTGTTGTTAGATTTGGGTAACCAAAAGGAGAACAATTAGGACAAATGCACACACAGACAGACATCAAAGACAATACAAACTGCAGCAAAAATGCCCTTTGCTCAAAAATTGGCCAAATTTTGGAAGTGGTCAAATTTTGGGATCTAGAGGAATTAACAAGTTAAACAATGGAGCAGATCTCCTCCCGGGCAGAGTCACAAATGGATGAAATTCATCTAAAAAACCAATTGATTCTGTCCTCGGGAGGTTCCCACTCCCCAAATTGAGGGGGTCCCCTCCCAAAGTGCGAACTGACTGTGGTCTAATTAAGCCCTCCAGAGTACTTACTTTTAGGTGTTCAGAATTGAGTCGGGGGTCTTGCTTCCACCCCAGATGAGTCCCCAAATGTGAAAGCTTGTACCCTGGAATAAAATCCAAGGAAGCACAAAATTAAAATTTGGGCAGCAGAGGCTTTATTTTAGGCCAGGCCTGTCGACACAGCCTCCAGGAGCCAATATGGAGACTGCTCGCCTGACAGCTAAAAGGGTTGGGTTTTAAAGCCAAAAACCACAGGAATGTTGTGAACTTTGACCCAGTTTGATAACTTCCTTTTAGTTAAATGTTTGTTAAGGACAGCACATTGTATTACATATAGGCTGAAGGGGATGGAGGATTACAAGAAACTTAAACTTAAAGCTTTTATGGGAAATGGAGACTTAAACTAAAAAGAATGGGGAGGCAAGGGGGATTTACATGGAGCTGAAACTTAAGTCTTTACTGGATAATTTTAATCTCTATTGAAGTGGCACATACAGAACATAAAGGAGGTGCATTGGTTAGAACTAGGTTACAACAGGTTTAACAGCTACAAATCCATGAATTGTTTCATCTTAAAGAAAATTGGAATTTTTATTTTATTTCTAAGGTGAAAATATTGCGAGGTGACATTGGTTAACTTTGTTCTCTTTGTTTTTTATTTAGAAAGAAAGAGAAAATTGTACAAAATAACCTGTCTTAAAATCTGAAAAGAAGAGTGAAATAAGAGCCATAGTTTGCCACAGGCGATTCATTGATGAACCTGGTTGATAGAATTTTTGGTGCAGCTAAACAGATAATAAATATGAAATAAAAGTAGCCTTTATTTTAAGAATGTGGACAGAAACCCCATGACCTCCATGGTCTGGCTTTCTCTCTGCTGGACACTTGGTGTGGGGGCATACATATAGCTTAGGTTTGGGGTGGTGCCTAAGGGGCATTACTGAAGCACAGGTAGCCCATTGGAATTCATTTCATACCATAGGTAAATTGCCTAGGGGCGGGAAAGATGACCTCTAGATAGAGCCCCTCCCATTCTCCCACCACTGCAGCTTCCCATTCAGGGCAAAATCCTTTCATTAGTGTTCTCGAAAACACTATGTGGGAAAGTATGAATGTAAAGAAGAGTGAAATTTAGGTCAGCATCCGTGCAATGACTCAGCCCTACAAGTGTTCTGTTCTTAAAGTTTGAAGGGAGGCACCGGTGTGAGACAGTGGAAGAGAGCCCTGTAGAGATTGGCTTAACCAGCTGCTGTGACTCTCTGAGCTAAAATAAAGCTCTTCATAATTTCCTGAGTCTCAACACTTGTGCTTACAAAACGAAACAGTATGTGCATCAAATTTTTCTTAGAAGATTCTTGATTACATAATGCCTTGTATTAACATTGAGATTTACACTCAAAACCTTGAGTTGAGTGTTCATGAAGTAAATAACTTGCAAAGCACTTTCCGATTTGATGTCTTTACCACAGAAATTTACAAGGAGAAAAAGAATTGAAACTATTAAAGTCAAATCAGAATCTAAAATTGATATCTACGTTTCCAAGTACATTGAAGAATTAATTCTCAATAGGCCTGAATAGCATTCAGTTCATTCAAATGGATGCTAGAGAACTTTCAAGAGGTGTAAGAAAATAGCTGACACTTTAAAATGACAATAGATGTATTTTTGCTCAAATTTGGAAGTTTTAGGCCTTGGTCATCCTCTTTTATTGCTTGTAGCAAGACAGAAACCTCACAGTAGAGGAGCATAGTGAAGAACTCTGACCACCCTTATTTAATCCAGGGATGAAAGATGGAAAAGGGACACAGAAAGATAGATAAGGAGGAGTGAAATATATTATTGTAGAGAATACTCCTAGTGATCTTCCTCTAAAATACATCAGCTATTCTCCTGAAGAGATCAAAATTTGCCTGTTACACAGCACTTCAAAATAGCCAGTTATAGTACCTTGAAACAAAGCTTATAAAACATTTCACTCTGAAAATCTTTTACCTCATACCATTGTAGGAATGCATAAGAATAGCCTGACTTATAATACAACAATACTAGTCTCAAAAAGGATAGGCTACATTTTTTGATAATTTTTATTTTGAAAAGAATACTACCAAGCAAAATAAAACAATACAAGTAATCAAAACAAAACAGTTTAAGTGATAGAGGACTTCAAAGCAAGATAATACAGAATCAACAATAGTTAATGGTTACCATAATACATCTTGTCTTCAAAATAGCTGCCCATACCATAGTAAAAAATCAAACAAAATAGAACTAATAAAAACAAAACAAGGAGCACAAAAAAGGACTTCAAACAAGATAACAGTAAGTCCAAAATGGCTACCATAGTATATCTTACTTTCTTTGAAATAGCTGCCCATATCATTGGATATAATAAACAATCAAAACAGTGAAAATGACACAGGACTTCAAAACAAGATAATAGGTAATTGAAAATGGCTTCCACTTTCAGAAGATTCCTCATAGATGCTACATTGCATATTGTTATCCTCTGAATACATAATAAGAGTTTAGGCCTGAAAAGTCAGTCAAATAATAGACACTACAAGCATCAAGTTGTGTTTTCCCTTCATAGTTATCATCACAGCCTGTTTCTCTGGATCAACCCGGTGCTTACCATGGGAAGAGGTGTCTTTGGCTCTTGTTTCCCAGCCTGTGCAGGAAGGGGCTGGCATCTAGTTCTCCCTGCAGCAACGCACGCATGGCACCAACTCATAGGAAGAGCTTGGCTTTTTGTTGGCTTCTTGTTCTCCCCACCGGTCTGCGAATGGTGCTGATTCTGGAGAAAAGGCTGGTGTCTCTACGTTGCCTTTCTTTTATTTTATTTTTTTTTTATTTTAAAGAGATTAAGATAAAAGAGGACATAAAGCAGATGAACAGAACAATTTAAGCAACACAGTATTTCCCCACAAGACAACCTGATGCATCAGTAGGTACTGTAAATAATATCTGTTTCCTTGAAATAGTTGAGTATTCCTTCTTATGCAATAGTATCAAACATAAGAAAATAGGATATGACCATTATAGGGAATGAAAGCATTACAGGGCATTCAGAAACAAATAATAGAAAATGAACAATGGTTTCGATATTATCTCATTGTTCATAAAAGATTTGTTTATAGTATCACACACAATGTAATCCAATAAGATACAACATGATAGAATCAATAGAAATAGAGCAACAAAAGCACAGTAGGACTTCAATACAAGATCATATTAAATCAACACTGGCTATTATGATGCCTGGTTTCCCTCAAGATAGTTGTTCATAGCATTACAGATAATAAAAAAATCAAACAACCCAGACAAAAAACCATTCCAACTAATGAATGGGAACCTTATAAGGCTTCAAAGCAATGTAACGGGGAATCATGGTTACCATAAACTGTTACATACTCTTACCATTACTTAAATAGGGAGACAGTACAGTATTCAGGTATTCATACTTATGAGTTTGATTTATTTCACTTATGAATATGGTCTCAAGTTGCATCCATTTATTTATAAATATCTCAATGTGATCATTGTTTATAACTGAGTAGTACACCAATGTGTAGAATACCATCTTTTTATCCATTTCTCAGTTGTTGGACACTTAGGTTGTCTCTAGGATTTGGCTACTACAAATTGTGCTGCCATAAACATGGGTGCACATATATCACTGTGGTATGATGATTTCAGTTCTTTTAGAAATATGCCTAGAAGCTGGATTAAATGGGACTTCCAATCCCAGCATTTTGAAAAATATCCATTCTAACCTCCACAATGGTTACACTTGTCTACACTCCCAACAACAGTGCAGGAGAGTTCTTTTTTCCCCACAAACTCTGCAGCATTTGTTTGGTAGTTTTCTTGATCCTGGCCATTGTTTCTGGAGTGAGATGAAGTCTCTGTGTGCTTTTAATTGGCATTTCTTTCAGGACTAGTAGTGATGAACATTTTTTCATGTATTTAACATTTTTATTTCTTCATCTGACAACTCTGTATTTATCTCAGAAGCCCATTTTTGGATTGGGTCTTTGAATTTAGGGCGTCTGATTTTTTAAATTCTTTATATGCTTTACACAGAAGTCCTTTGTCTGAGGGACAGTTTACTTAAGATTTTTTTCCAGTGAGTGGGATTTCTTTTCACTATGCTGTAGATTTCTTTTGACATGCCAAAACGTTTTAATAAGAGACGATCCCAGGTATTGATTCTGGGAAGTATTTCTCATGCTGTTTGATTCCTGTTCATGAATTCTCTAACTACTCCTATGTCTGCAAGGTTTTTACCCAATTTGTCTTCCAAGTGATTTAGTGTTTCGCTTTGAATATTCACATCTTTGATCCATTTAGACTTTAGTTTAGTAAATGGTGAAAGGTATGGGTCTAGTTTCAGTTTTTGCCATATGGAGAGCCAGTTTTTCCAGCACTCTTTATTAAAGAGATTGTCGTTCTTCCAGTGAACATGTTTGATCCCTTTATCAAAGATAAGGGGGTTTGAGTGTGTTTCTATATGTGGTTGTATCTTCTAATCTATTGCACTGATCTTCAGATCTATTTTTATTCTAAAACCATGTTGATTTTATTACACTTGCTTTTTAGTATAACTTCAAGGAGGGATTGTGATGCCTCCTGCCTTGCCTTTGCTGCATAGAATTGTCTGCTATTCTAGTCTCTTCTGGTTCCAAATATGTTTTAGGAGTGATTTCTCTAGATCTCTGAGGTATGTTGATGGTATTTTCATTGGAATTGCATTGAATCTGTATAACAGTTTTGGGAGAATGGCTACTTTCACAATATTTATTCTTCCTATCCAGGAATAGGGGTGTCTTTTCATTTTCTGAGATCCTCTTCGATTTCATTTTCAGGGTATTATAATTTTCCCTGTATAGGTATTTTCCTACTTTCGTGAGATTAATATCTAAGTATTTCATTTTTCTGGATGTTAGTGTGAAGAGTGTGGCTTCTCTTATTTCTCTCTCTGTGATTTTGATGTTAGTGTATAGGAATGCTATTGATTTTTGAGCATTGACTTTGTATCCAGCTACATTGCTGCTTGTTTTATTATATCTAGGAGACTTTCAATGATGTTTTGGGGCTCTTCTATGTAGAGTAGCATGTCACCTGCAAATGATGATAATTTATCTTCCTCTTTTCCTATCTTTACCCTCTTTATTTCTCTCTTGTCTAATTGCTCTAGATAATTTTTTCCAATACTACATTGTATAGGAGCAGTGATAAGGGAATCCTTCTTGTGCCTGATTTTAAGGTAAAGACATTAAGTTTTTGGCTATTTAATATGATGTGGGCTGTTGTTTATCAGAGATGGCCTTTATTGAGGTAAACACCATATATTCCAATTTTCTGTAAGGTTCTTATCATAAACTAATGATGGACCTTATCAAAAGCTTTTTCTGCATATATAGAAATGATAATGTAATTCTTACTTTTGGCTTTATTGATATGGTGGACTGCATTTCTTGATTTACATTTGTTGAATCATGCCTGCATGCCTGTGATGAATACCACTTTGTTGTGGTGTACCATTGTCTTGATGATTTGCTGTATGCTGTTTGCCAATATTTTATTGAGGATTTTTGCATCTGTGTTTGTTAGGGAGATTGGCCCGCAGTTATCTTTTTTGGTTGATTTTTTTTTCACGTTTTTGTACTAGAGTAGTTTTCGCTTCCAGGAATGACTAGGAAGAATTCCTTCCCTTTCAATTTCATTGAAGAGTTTGAGGAGTGTCAGCATTAAGTCTTCTTTGTATTTCTTGTAGAATTCTGCAGTGACTCTGTCTGGGCATGAGCTCTCCTTTGTAGTTAAAGACTTAATCACATTTTCAATTTTATTAATAGAAATTGGGTTATTCAGAAGTTTTACATCTTTTTGAGTAGAGGTATTTGAAATAGGTATTGATGAATTTCTGTATTTCCACAGAGTCTACAGTGCTTTCACATTTTTCATTCTTTATTGTATGAATTTGAGCATTTTCTTTCCTTTTATTAAATAAGGTTTCCTAGAGGGTCATCAATTTTATTTATTTATTCTTTCAAACAATGAACTCTTTGATTCATTGATTCTTTGGATTGTTTTCTTGGTCCTTATTGCATTGATTTCTGCTCTGACTTTTATAATTTCTCCCTTCTTTTGGCTTAGTGCTGGGCTTCCTCTTCTTTTTCTAGATGTCTGAGGTATAGCATCAGGTTGTTTGTTTTTATTCGTTCTGTTTTCCCAATGTGGGAACTCAGTGCAATAAATTTTCCTCTGAGGATAGCTTTCATTGCATCTCCCAGATTCCGGCAAGTTGTATTTTCTTTTTCTTAAAGATATTGCTTAATATGTTCATTAATTTCCCCTGTAATCCACTGATTGCTCAAGAGTGTATTATTCAATTTCCATGTTTTTGTGGGATTTTTGTGTTTCTTTTATCGTTAATTTCCAGTGTCATGTTGCTGTGATCTGATAACATGCATAGGATAATTTCAGTTGTTTTGCATTTACTTAAAAATGTTCTATGGGCTAGTGTATTGTGTATTTTAGAGAATATCCCATGTTCTGCTGAGAATAGTATGTATTCTCATATTGATGAATGGAACACTCTATATGTGTATCAAGTCCACTTGTTGAAAGGTGTGATTCAGTTCTGTTATTTTTTGGCTGATTTTTTTGTCTTGTTCATCTATGACCTGGTGTCAATGGTATATTAAGGTCTCCTGTTATAATTGTGTTGTTACTTATTTGATTTTTCATTTCTGCTAATATTCACTTTGTATAACTGTGTGTTCTGGGATTTGGTGCATATATATTTAGGATTGTTATCTTTTCCTCTTGTGGTTTTCCCCTATCTAGCAGGTAGCAACCTTTCTTATCTCATAGGATCCTTCTTGGTTTGAAGTTCACACTGTCTGCAAACAAAATAGCTACCCCTGTGTTTTTTTGGAGGGGAGGGTTCAACTTGCATGAAGTATTTTTTTCTTCAAATTTTGACTTTCAGCCTGTGAGTTTCCTTTTGGCTTAGGTGGGTTTATTGTAGACAGCATACGTTTAGATGTTGTTTCTTGATCCATTCTGCCACTCTGTTTTATTGAATTGGTGAATTGAGATCATTTACATTAATGGTTATAACTGTTATGTACTGGTTTATTAGTGACATGTTATCTTTCTGCTGTTGCATCTTTATCTTTCCTTTCTGTTTGTCTGCCTTGCTTAGTGGTTTTTACTCTGTGTATTTAAACTGTCTTTGCAGTGTTGGTTTGGTGATCATAAAGTTCTTCAGCTGTTGTTTGTCATGGAAGTATCTTATTTCTCCATCCATTTTGAATGAAAGTTTTTCAGGGTACATTACACTAGGTTGGAAATCATTTTCCATTAGGATCTGAAATATTTCACTCCATGCTCTTCTTGACTTTATTGTTTGTCCTGAGAAGTCTTCTATGATTCTGATACGTTTTCCTTTATAGGTGATCTTCTTTTATCTCTGACAGATTTTACTATTCTATTCTTATGCTGGATTTGTGCAGTAGTGAGCATTATATGGCTGGGTGTAGTTTTACATTGGTTATGGCTATTTGGAGTTCTATATGCTTCACTAATCCAAATGACAATTTCCATCCTCATGTTTGGGAAACTTTCAGTTATTACTTCTCTTAATATCCTTTTGACATCCTTTATGTTGTCCCCTTCTTTTTCATTTATCTCTATTAATATCATGGTGTTTTTCTTTTCATCATCTTGGAGCTGTTAAACTGTTATTTCCTGATTCCTTGTTATTTTTAAAAGATCTTTCCTTTCCTGTTCACTTGCTACGATCTTGTCTTTGAGGTCTGAAATTCTATTTTCACTTTCCTTGAGGCAGAGGCAATTTTCACAATTTTCAATGGAATTTTTGACTGACTGTATATCTCTTTGAATCTGCTTCATGTATTCTGTTTGTTTCTTATAATGTTCATGCAGGGATTCTATTTGTTTTGTTCTTTTAATTTTTTAACTGTGTCTACTTTAGATATGTTCAGCATCTCTTTCATCACTTTTATCATTTCTTCTTTTACATGAGAGATTAATTCTAGTTTGAATTACTTTAAAGCTTCCCAGAGTTGCTCCTTTATTTAGTTGTTATTATTTTAGGTATTTCATTTTTTTTTTTATATTTTTTCTTCTATGTACATAGCTCTAGATTTCTTGGGATTAGCTGGGTGTTTGAGATTGCATTTTGGTCTTTAGTTTTTTCATTTTCCTACATTTCTTTATTGTTCCAAGGCTCCTCCTGGGCATGTTGGAAATTGTGTCCTATGTCCTGTGCTCCCAGGACAAAATAAAGGTTGCTGAGCATGGTACATTCAGGCCCACAGTACCTCCCGTGCCACCTCCAGTGGTCCAAGAAGCTGGGTGGCCTCCTAAGTGCTGTGGATGATGGTACAAAGCTCTGCCCAGGTTAGAACCAATAGGCTAGAACTCATGTCATGTGCCCTCAACTCCCCTGATTGAAGAATGCTGCTGGGTGTAATCTAGTTGGGCCACAAAACCTCCCAAAACTAGTCTCTTGTGGCTAGAAGCAGAGTGGGTCCTTGACCACTGGGAGAGATGATCTTAAACTCTCCTAGGCCGCTGGATGTTGTGCAGGAACTCTCCTCCTCTGCCAGTGGAGTTCCCTGGATTTCAAGGTCACTGGACATGGCCCAAACAGGCCTGAAACTGGCAAAGCCCAGTTGAGTGTGGCTGCAAGCGAAGCGGTCCTTGCCCACTGGGAGCAATGATATTAATCTCTCCTGGTGCCCTGGATGGTGTGCAGAAACACCTCTTCCAACAGTGCATTTCCCTGGATTGAATGAAGGTCACTGGGCATGGCCCAGGCATGCCTGAAATCTGCAGAGTCCAATGTGGTGTGGCTATTAGCTGGGAGGGTCCTTGACCAGTAGGAGAGATGACATTAAACTCTCCCAGGGCTAGGGATGGTGTGCAGGAACTCCTCTGGAAGCGCAGTTCCCCAGATTGAAAGAAGGTCTTATGCTGGCTTTCCTAACAA
Source organism: Cavia porcellus (assembly GCF_034190915.1). Classification (NCBI taxonomy): domain Eukaryota; kingdom Metazoa; phylum Chordata; class Mammalia; order Rodentia; family Caviidae; genus Cavia; species Cavia porcellus. The sequence goes on along the minus strand of NW_026947486.1, from coordinate 34,070,646 downwards.
TATGAATTAACCTGGGGATCATTAAGTAAAATATTTTGAAGAATTTTTGTATCACTTCAGAATTTTTGCCTACTTTACCTATTTTTTATCTATGCCACACCTGTGAACTGTTGAGTCTTGATTGTTTTACACAATATCGTTGTCACATTATACCAGGTTCTTCATTATTAAACAGTTATATTCTCTTTTCACACGGTTTTACTTTGCTTCCTGAAGATGTATATATAAGCTTCAGAAATGTCTGTTCAAAGAAGCTAAATGACTCATTTAATTTTCTCTTTCCCCCAACAACTTTAGTTTTTCCTTAACTGTCACATCAAATTCTGACCTTGCTTGGACCCGGGTTCTTTAGGATTAATGGTTTTCTCCATTGGCTGTGAAAGTTCAGGGGGGCAATTATGATCCTATATTCAGTGACAAGAAAGAAAATTCATGAGTACAGTAAGGAGACACAAGTAGCTCTGCAAAGCTAGGGGGAAATCCTGCTTTAATGCAATGATTCAACAGGCTGACTGAAACAATATCCAGGCAGGAGCCCTGGGCTTGTGTGTTTTGTCTAGATTCTCTCATTTAGACTCTAGTCAAGCAGCCATTGTATTGTGTTTCTGCTCCCTTTTGTCTTATTGCATAGAAAGTGGAACAGCCTTGCATCATGAAGAAGTGTCTCTGTTGTATGAACTGTTTAGTCAGGCACAATACTCTGTCAAGCACTCTAGTCAGAAGCTTCCAGGATGTTGCTGAGACTCCCAACCTGACTTAGCATTAGGTGGGTTGAGAATTCTACTGACTGTGACTGCATGGGAAGGTGCTGGGTTACAATCAGCCCTCAAAATGGTGATGAAGCAAAGCCAAATGGCCAAACATAGGAGTGGGGCTTATGGATGTCTAACTTGTGGTTGGAAATGGGCAGAATGAGCTTTGCCATCTGGGCCTTCATGAACCAGGTGATTAGTCATTGTTTCTATGTCAACTGTCACAAGTACACATTTTTGATCCTCTGTAACCCTCTGGGTAGGATCAAGACATCTGCCAGAACCTAAGCATCCTCTCCCAGGGAGGTGACTTTGTCACGGTAAGATCCTTGCCTTTGCTGGCTCAGTAACTGCTGCCCTACTCCCACTGTACTGCTCAGTGAACAGGATGGTTGAAGGGATTTTCATGATCCAAGTGTGAGGTTTCTGTGTGTGTGAGAATATGCAGTGTTCAATGCACTGTTTTGTCTCCCGGCATCAGACTAGGTATTATGCTTTATATCTACAATGACTCTCAAGTGTCTTGTGAGTTTGATAGTTGATTGATTTCTATATGCATTGTCCTCACTAGTGAATTCATTCACTGGTGAATTCAATATCTGAATATGCAGCTTGGATGTCAGGACCTGTCTGATATGTGTCCCTGAAAGCAAAAATGTATTCTTGTTTGCAGCACCTCTCATATTTCCTCCCATCCTGACTGCGTGGCTTGAGTACCTTTTCTTTGAACATGCCACTTTTCCATGACATTTCTCCCATGGATCTAGCAGATCACAAACTGAAATTCAGTCAATGTAAGCTTCTCCTCTAAATTGTGGACATTTAGTATTTTATTTCACTAACAGAGAAGTGACTAAACTACCCAATTATGCTAATATTGTTAAAAGTTTAGATTCAGTATCTCAAACATTATGAATTTGATTGTGATGTCTGTAAATTCCAAAGTTCCCAAACATTTCTCCAAAATCCTAGAGTTTTTACAAATTGCTGAAAATTGAAATAAATGTTCAGTATTTCCTGTAATGAGATTCAATGTTAGCAATGTGGTCAAGCCTACTTCAAGTACTATATTATATGCAGAAGATTACAATAAAGAAAGATAAATGGTAAGATTTTTGTGATTCAGAATGGCAAAAATCTATGTAAAGAGGAAAAGATACTTTCTTCTTAATGCTATAAAGCACAATTTTGGGCTGTCTATGAAACCCAAACTCTGAATCTCCTGGAATTCGGGAATCCACAGGTGATCTGTAAGTGGGTGAAAAGATAGAGAAGCACCATCTTTCACATAACTGCTATAGTTCATGGATAATTTGTAGACCTTATTTTTAAAATAACTTACTAGCTAAATGTGGTGGACCATGTCTGTAATTCCAGTAGTTGGACTGAGGCAGGAGGAATGTTGGAGGTTCAAGTTCAACCTGGCCTACACAGTGAGTTCATCACCATTCTGAACTACAAAGTGAGACCCTTTCTCAAAACAAATTAAATGCTGAATGAGGTAGGAATGAATAATGAATAAAAGCAGTATTGCAACCTGGGGCAAGCACCAAGTGTAGGGTTATAAGCATGTCAATAATTGGGAATAAAATATTGTTTTGTGCAGAGACACACAAAGTAGATTACATACAATGTGAAAAAACAAGAGATATTGATGGGTGTCAAAATCACCTCTTGAACTTGTGGTTTTCCTCTGAAAATGTTATTAGTTTGAATTAAAGAATGAATTCTGTGCTGGCTCAGTTTGAATACGGCTTAAGTTTTTAGTTTGGGAAGAAATAAAGAAATTTACATGAAGTTATATAAATCTTTTGTTATTGCTAAGTTCATCTAATCATTCTTGAGCCATAATTGGGAATTTTGTTTCTCTGTTAGCTTAAAAATTGATTGGCCAACATTATTTAGGTGTAATGGGAAGGATATTGCACAGTAATAGAAACTATTACAAGCTATTTGTTGTAATAGTAGAGATTTGGCCCAGGACCTTCACTCTGAGGGATATCCAGGCCTTTTACTGTTTTAGTTATCATTATTTTGAATTTTACCTCTTTTCTCACTATCCTGAGCTTGAAGCTCTTATCCTCTTTTTTAAGCCTCCCCAAGTGATGTGATCACTGGTGTGAATCACCAAGGACAACTATATACCATGATCATAACATCACCAATTATTTGTTTTTATATCAAAATATAATTTTCCCAGTGTGAATTATGGATGCCATTTTGAAAAAAAAAATCTTTGAACGTTCTTCCCCTAGATAATTATCTGTGCATTTGATATTAATCATGTGTATAGTGTAATTTTTTAATAGAGGAGAGAATCTAAGTCTACCATAATTTTTAAGCTGTAGAAATAGTGATTCCTTTTGATCATAAGCCACTTTGAGGCATTATATATTCATGTCAGGTAATGATATGACTTAGGGTGCCATTCCTTGATAACTTCAGAATAATGAAAAACAGTATTTCATGCTTTGGAAACTCTGGAAACATGCTTTGGAAGCTTTGGAATCTTCACTTGGAGGAGTGTATGAGAGGTGCATTGTGAATATGTCAAAGTTTTGGTCACTCTGGAAAGTTGGTACACTGTTTGGCAGCATACGATTTTTTGTTGAATTGCTTAGTGCTTAGCTGGCAATACACACTAGAACCAAAAGAACAATTGAGGAAATACAAAGGTCAACCTTCAACTGGTGGTGGGTATTTGTGTTTCGCTCTGCTCGTATGACATAAAATTTCGCATGACATAAAATTTCACCTGTGAAGATGGCTAAGTAGGTTTTGAAGCAGCCTCATTTAAGTCATCTAACTTACATTTCCCTGTCTCATGACCTGTGATTGAGCCACTCTGGGCTGCATGGGACAGTGCAATGCATAGATACTCAGGAGTAGGTTCAGCCTTCTGAGTGTGGGTTTCTTTGTGAGCTGCAGTGAAACAGCCTTCTTCCCCAACCAGCTTGCTTTTGCCTCTTTTGTAGCAAGTTGTTTTTATAAAATATGTGTTACTTTAAGGAATTATTAATTTATTTTCATGATTTAACCACGAGGTTATTATTTTCCTGGTTAAACATGGAGTGGACAATTATTATATCTGACCAAGCTAAGAAAAATTTAGAATTAATTTTGTTATTGGTGGTGGTGGTATTGGTATACTTTTGAGACCAGGGTCTGAGCATCACTATGAAGCCCAGGATGATGTGAATTATATTTGTACTTTCTTAATGGTAATTTAATGTTTAAATATTTGAAATATATTTTATTTTCAAAGTTCACTACAATATAAGTGTAGTGGACTCCAGAAATTCACAAGGCTTACATGCTAGAGTGCACACATATTGGGAAAAATCATCCATTTCAGATATGGATGGCTACTCTCTCACTTTGCTGACGCTTCCTAAGTTTACAATGTGTGATGTTCTGTGAACAGCATTCTTTTTGTTTCCTCCCTTGGAATTTTCAATAAGTGAATATTCTAGAAATTGCCAAGATATGTACTTTCTTGTGTTGTTGTTCTTTTTCTATTTTGCTGTTGTTCACTGCACTGACATGTGAATCAAGGACAGACTGCTTTCTCACCCATTCCATTCTATGGTTCAGAATTTTTCAAGATTATGTGAAAAGAATCACATCTATCTCCAGGAATAATTGCACTGTGTTTTCTCTGGACAGTGAGAAGAAGTCAGTGGTTTGCTGAATTTGGGAAACTCCAAAATACAGGAAATGAATGAAGAGTGTATCCATTTATTTTCCATTTTGAATAAATCTGCTTCCACATTATCTTCTTCCACAGTTACGTTTCTCAAAGACTTTCTCCAAAAAAATTTACTTCTTATTTTCTATTTGTTTCCTCTTGAGTTAGATATGTTATAGTCATTTTTAGAGATTCATTGATTTTTACTCTCTATACAAATTTTTATACTAGGTACACAGTAAATATTTTCTTTTTGTTTATTTCTGTGATTTTTATATATTTCAGTTTATGCTTAAAATTCTGATGGGTATTTGATTTTCTTCTGTGGAAACACATTTCGTATATAAAACGTATTTCACTATGAATTCACATAAAGAATTCAAGTTTATCTTTTCAAGTCCAGAGTGTAAGGTGATTATTCTACATAGAAATATATACAATCAAGTTTTGCAAGTATATCCCTGTTTCTCCCTTAGTATAAATGAAACATTTTCTTTTCCTCCAAATATACATAACTTCGTGAATCAGTATATATGTGAACCCTTTGAAAATTGCCTTTCTTTCCTGAGAACCGTTTGTCATTCTTCCTAATATAAATACAGTCTCATGAAAGGTGGAATTTGAATTTCCTTCTTGTATATTATGTAATTTATTGCCTTTTTTGGTTAAAAGGTGTATTAATATTGCTATATTTTTAAAGAGAATAATCCCCAGAAAAGTCAATAAGCAAATGAACCAAAAAAAAAAAACCAAAAACCAAAAAACAAAACAAAACAAAACAAAAGAACCAGCAACAGCATAACCAATGTCAATATAGGTTTCTAAAACAAGATGATAGGAATTTAATGATGGCTGTTATGTTGCATAGTGTTATCTTCAGAATTGTTACTCAAGTTACCAGACACAGGAATAAAACAAAACAATAAAATGCAACAAAACATTGGATTTCAGAAACAGGACAGAAGGAAATTCCCCACAGTTTCTCTAATGCATACTGTTATCCTCCAAATAGGCACTCAGACTGCCAGCTTTAGGCCTGCAAAGTCAATCAAATAATACAAGGATTGTATTTTTGTTTCTTTGCTTTTTAGTTCAGTTTCTATCATCTCAGCCTGAGTTCCTCTGAATTATCCAGTTGTTTACTAGGGGAGTGGGAAGGTATTGCACTTTGTTTCTCCCAGCCTACAGGCTGGCTGGCTCACAAGAAGACATGGTTTGGCTTGTTTATTCTCTTCCTGTTTCCCATGGCTGCTGCTGGCTCACATAAAAGTATGGTTTGGCTTCTTAGGGTTAGTTCTTTTCCCATTCCTCATGACTCTCCTAGATTTAATCAAAAGTCTCTCATACATGACAATTATTTGAAGTTATTATTTTATGGGGAAGTTTGGGTCAGGGAGTCAATTTGTATTTCAAACTAGCCTTGAATTTACTATGTAGCCAAGACCAGTAATTTCTTGGCAGTTCTCCTGCATTGACCACCCATTGCTGAGATTAAAGTAATGTACTACTGCATAAGGCTAAAATTTTGCATTCATGTACAATTACTTTTTGATAAATTGATTTTCAATACATATAATACATTTTATTCACCTTTTTCCCCTTATTACTGTCCCATATCATCCCAGCATTTCTTGTAATTAAGTAGAAGGTCACCATTTGGTGACGTGAGTTATAAAACAAAATAGAACTTGTTTCTTCTTCACAGTGTTCATAGACTTGTTCCAATAAAACATTTTTCATTAAAATTTTAGTTATTCATAACCCTTATTTCATACTTACTTTTTCATGACACCATATTCAAGTTTCAAAATACTGCCTATGTACAATCAAAGAAAAAATGACAGTGTCATAAATAATAAGATTTGAAAAGTGATATTACGTATGGACCATCAAATCATTTAATAGATAGTCATCTGCCCCAGTGTTTTGTGGCTGGTGATCTTGTAAGGCTTACTTTATAATATCTGCTTTAGAGACAGTGCCCAGATGCCCTTGTAGTGGCCCAGCAAAAGAACCAATGTTCCTCCTCTTTTGCTGTTGCTTTAGCCATTAGTGGCAATCCACTATCAGTATTGCGGTCTGAAAAAATGTGCATCCCCATGGATTTGATGATCAAGACATAGAGTTAACATTTGAAGGATTTGACAACTATACAACTTGTTTATTTTTTCTTTTTTATATTATAAAGAGAAACAGAAAAAAGGATAGAAATAATATAGAATTTCAAAAAAATAAACATTAAGAAATCACTAGTTGATAAGTTACATATTGTCAACTTAGAAATACTTGTTCAAGTTGCAAAATTAAAGCATACAAAGTGACATTTAAATAAGGCACTGCAAACAGCTCTGCTCAATGATGCAACACAATCTTAGTAATATGGTTATCAGTCCTACACACTTGATTTTTATCTTGAAGAGTGTAAGATTAAACATGACAAGATAAAACAGAACAGAATAGTTCATAAGGAAACAATTTAAAGAAATAGATTTCAAAGCAATTCCTCTGGAGATCTTCACTTTCTATCTTACTGTCTCTAGTTATCTTCCAAATAGTTGTCCCCATCTTCACAAACATTGAAGATATACTGAACATTATAGAACTAATTAAATCATCACAGGATGATGAAGGCTTTTTAGGTCTTCAAGACTTGATTTTAGGGAAGTCAATAATGACTATCATAATACCTCTAATGCTCTTTGTAGTAGCTGTCTTTATCATAATGTGTGCTGAAATTGAAAATAAGAGACTAGACTAATATCACTATGAAGAAGGAATAATCATATTGCAAGATTTTATATCATAATGCTACAGAATTAACATTGGGTTTCTTAGTGTCTCTTCTTCACAGTATCTGTCCACTACATCGTGTATTATATAAACTGTTCCTGTAAATAGTTTCGAAATTCTTCCCATGTGTGAATCTCTACATGTATAGCTATCCTTTCTCTATTTTAGGGAAACACAGATCAAAACAGGACAACACAAAAAATTCTAAAAAAACATGAAATGAAAAAGACATATATGACCACAATATTAGGTGATCTACAGTAGTAACTATGCTTTCTCTTGTTATTTTCAATAAAATTGTCCATATCATTATATAGTTTAGCATGATATTACATAGCTATTTTTATAAAAACAATATTGAAGACATTCTAGGAATTGAAAGCAATTAATAATCAAAACTGGGATGAATATCTTTTACATCTTGTTATCTTTAGAGTAGTTGCTTTTACTCTTAAATTTGATACTATCAAGCATACCAAATTCAATAAAATCAATCAAGTCAAAATAGTGGTCTAACAAGCCAGCTTCAAATAAGATCAGTAATAGTAAGAGAATATAAGTAATGCAGGTTTTCAGTTTAAGTTAATAGGAAATTAAGGATAGCTACCATGGTATAACCTTCTATTTTTAGGTGAGCTCTCTGTGCCCTCAAATCTCATATGAGTAGACAGGCCGGAATAAAATATAATCAAACTAAATAAAGTGATAAGACTACTGTGGCTTCTAAATCCTTATACACTTTTAACAATACCATCTGCCTTCCTTTTTTAGGCAATTTCTTTCCTTTACCCTTTTTGGGATGCTTTGTATATTTTGGATCCCATTAGCTTCTTTAGTTTTTAGACTGTGTGGTCTACCTGTTATCTATCTGAGTGTTGCTGAATGTTTTTTACCCCTGAGGGTGATCTTTAGCTGTACTCCTTTACTTACTAAAGCCACAAGATTTTCCTTCCTTCAACCTGTGTATTTCTCCGCTGCACAAAAGTGTCATAACTTTTAAACCTATCTGCAACTGATGGATGTGTTGTACCTATTTCTCTCTGGTTTCCTGTCACATATACCATTGTTTTCTCATCTTTGACTCTCAGTTTATTGACACTGTATAGGTTGAGTGTATTTGCTATTCAGAGCATCTTGATGTATCTTGCCTCCCAATCTATTCTGCCTGTGTTTCTTTTTTTAGTGTATCAATGCAATCTATATTAAAGAATATAGCTTACCATCCCTGCCTCATCTCCGCTTTTCTATTCTTCTATTATTTGTCCATTTCACTCCTTCATTCCACTGTCTGTCCCATTCATTGAGGCCTCTGTGCTACTGTTGCTGGGATCCTGGTATTTTTACCTCTCTCTCTCTGGAATGTCCTTCAGTATTTTTTGTAGGGTTGAGTTGGTAGCCATGAATTCCCACAGTTCCTCCTTGTTTCAGAATATCTTGTTTCTCCTTTAATTTTGAGAGAGAGTTTTGCTGGATACATTAGTCTTGCTTGGAGGTTTTTTTTTTTTTCCCCCCAGGGCTTGGACTATTTCCCCCAGGATCTTCTTGATTTGAGAATTTGTGTTGATAAGTCTGTCATTATTTTGATGACTTTTCCTTTGTAGGTAATCCCTTTCTCTGGCTGCTTTTAATATTCTGTTCTTGTGGTGGATTTCTGGAATCTTGATTATTATATGTCTGGGTGTACATTTGTTTTGGTTGGAGCTGCCTGGAGTACTTTATGCCTCATTTATCTGGATATCATTTCTTTTTCCTATGCTTGGCAAGTTTTCCTTAATTATATCTGTGAATAATTTTTGTAGTTCATTTGTGATTACTCCTGCTTCTTTGCTCATGTTTTTTATTCTTAAGTTATAAATTTTCTTGTCACTTTCTAGCCTTTGAATTGTTTCTTCCTGGCTACTTGTTATTTTTAAGAGATCTTTTCTTTCATGATCACACATCATAAATCTCTCTTCACGATTTGAAAGGCTAACTTAGCTTTCTGTCAAAGCATTTGGCCAGCTTTCACTGGAGTTTTTAGTTTCCTGGTAATGTCTTCGAATCTGTTTTATGTATTCTAGATTTTGTTTATATGCTTCATCATAGGTTTCTCTTCCTTTTCTGAGTTCCTCTGTTCTTCCATCTGTGTTCTGGGGGGGGCTTATCATTTCTTTAAACAATCCTTCGTATCTTGCTTTACTTGGATCAGAAGTACAGTATTAAATTCATCTATGAGGTCATGAAGGTATTTCTTTTCTCTGCTGATGCTGCCTAATATTGTATGATTACTGCACTGGTTCGCTTGTGTATTACCTTTTATGGACTTATTTTCCCAGGGTCAGTGGCTGGAGGTTTTTTTATTTCTATCTTTTGTCATGTTTCTGGTTTTTTTCAGACAGATGTGTCCTGGGGATCTCTGGCCCTCTCCATATTGCTTGGGAGCTTTCTGAAGCATGTGACTGGGGTTTTGCTGCCCTCCTCAATTTGCTGTTATCTGAGGTAAACACAGGAATGCAGGGATGGGGCAGGCTAGCCACAAGCCTATGAGCCAGTTGACCTGCAATTTCCTTCAGCAACTTAGGCTATACCTTGTGGACATCACAGAGTCATGACCATTTTGTCCCTGACTGCTGGGTCCCAACCAGAGGCATAGCTCAGTCCCACCAGGGCCCACTCTCTGCAAAAGTGGCAGCCAACTGATGCTGCTGTGGTGCTGGGCTCTGTCCAACTCCAAGATGTCCTCCAGTCAGTGACAGCAGCCATGGGATCCAATCCTAGCACTCCCTGGGAATCAATGCAATTTTCCATCTTGGCTCCACTCCATGCTGTGCCTGTCCTCCCACCAAGGGATCTAGACTGGCATCTGTGGCTTCAGGTTGACCTTGAATCACCAGACTCTATGGCATTCCTAACACAGTGTGGACTGGTCCCAGTGAGCACATAGGGCTCCAGCCCTCCACTCACATTTTTCCTTCCTCTGCAGAGGTAGATTGTAGCTTGATGTGATTATTCCACATCTAGATCAGCGTCCTGCCTCTTCAAAAAACTGTGGTGCCCGCCTTTGGTGCCCAGGTTCATGGTCCTCTCTGTGGCTTCCTCCAGCATGGCCAGGCAGTTCCAGCTGCTCTGTGGGGGCCCAGTACTCACCGAGAGCCAATAAATATTCAATTTCCAGTACTCAGCAAGAGCCAATAAATATTCAATTTCCAGTACTCACTGAGAGCCAAGAAAGCTCTCCACCTTGGCTCCATTCCAAACTGCGCCAGCAACTCCCATCAAGGGCTAAGGATTCATTGACTCCCATTATCAGCAGCTTTGGCTTCAGCGTCACTTTGGATCATCCAATTCTAGGGTGCATCCAGCACAGCACGTAATTCGTCTCATTGAGTGCTTTGGGCTTTAGTCCTCCACCCGCACTTTTCCTTCCTCTTCCTAAATTTATTTTTCCGTTTGATTTTCTCTTGGCTTGGCAAAAATTCTCCAATCATCTGGAACTCTCCATGTTGTCAAATTCTTGCATCTGAGCTGGTTTCTCCATCAGAAGTTTTCTATCCAGCTTCCTCTCAATCCGCCATTTTTGCCTCCTTCTATTTTCTTCTTTTGAGATAAGATCTCTCTAGCAGTTCAGCCTAGCCTTGAACTCCCTGGGTAGCCCACACTAGTCTCAAACTCATGGCAGTCCTCTTGACTCAGCCTCTTGAGTGCTGGAATTACTGACGTGCACTACCACACTTGTCATTCAATTCAACTTTTAATGAGTGGAGTTGAAAGAACCTATATTTGAGTCTCAATCTTCCTTTAAGAAACATATGTGTGATTATTTAGGAGGCAGTGACCTTGGAGGAAGTGACTGTGAACTTCACCATAGAGGAGTGGGCTTTGCTGAATTCATCCCAAAAGAAGCTCTACAGAGATGTGATGAGGGAAACTTTCAGGAACATAGCTGTGATAGGTAAGAATGACATCTTTTTATCATTTATACAATCACAGAACATTGTTGTTCATCAGTACAGTTTCACTAAGTAGAATGTGAAAACATTTTGAAAAATGTCACAAGCCTGGTTGCACTATATAATGAATCTAATGGAATCTATTCATTTTGTGTGGTAATATAGTATCTTATATTTTTGTCTTTAATTCAGGGAGAACCAGGATTAAACACAAAGTTGAAGAATACAAATATGACCAGAGAAATCTAAGGTAATTCACACTCAAAAGGAAAAGGAATGTTCTTAAGATTCAATGTGTAGGGCTGGGGATTTTGCTCAGTGAAACCACCACCTGCCTGGCAAGCATGAAGTCTTGAGTTCGATTCCTGGTACCAAAAAAAAAAAGAATGATTCGCTGTATGAATGAACAGAAATATCACAACCAGGGAAATGTAGCCATATTCAAAATTATTTAATCACATAATATTCTCCAAGGATATATATAGTTTTAGTAGATATATAATCTGACAGTTGACTACAAAACTGTTGAAATATAGGAAAGAGAATACTCATGCAAAAAGTGATGGCATGTGACATATAAATTTAAAAAACGTTCTTTCATTAGCACTTCATGAAAATGTATGAAATTGCATTCAGGTATTGTGTATAGGTATACATAACAAGAAATGAATTGGGAGGGGTTCTTTTTTACTTTAAATGGAATAAAAAACAATAAAACAGAACAAAACACAACAATGAGAACAATATTTGGGTTTCAAAAACAAGAGAGTAGAAAATCCCCAGTATTTATTATATTGCGTATTATTATCCTCTAAATAGATGCTCAGACTACCTGCTTGTAGGCTTTCATCTCAATCTGTGTTCTTCCAAATTAGCCGGTTGCTTGTGGTGGAGTGGTGACATTTCTGTCTCAACCTGTGTGCTAGCTAGCACATGGGAGAGTTTGGCTTAGCATGGTTCACACCCAGCCTCCTGACTGTTGCTGGCACATGGGTGAGTGTGGCTTGAATTTTGAGTTTTGACAGAAACATATATTCAGGGTATCTATTTATGTATATATGTATCTATATATCTATTTATATGAGATATTCAATATCTAAAAATTGCTAACCTTGGAGAAGTATTCAAAGTACAAAGGAATGCTAGTTTTGTAATATCAAGTGCTTCAAGCCATCTCCAGAAACTGAGTCCATTCATGTTTAAATTCATAAAATGTGCCCTTCAACATGTAGATGGAAATATTAAATATAACTAGTATGGTAATCAATATAAAGATGTGGCAAAAAAGTAAAAATAGCAGTTTTTCTTGACCCAGGAATACCTCTCCTTAGTGTAGTTCCAAAAGGTAAAATTATCACATCATACTGACTCATGCTTTTGCATACTGAAATCAGGACAGTTTACACCAGCTAAGCCTTGCAATCTGCCTGATGTCCCTTATTGCATGAAAGGATAAAGAAAAAATTTGATAGGCTTGGTGGTTCATTCCCAGCACTCTGGTAAACTGATTTAGCAATATTGGAAGTTGAAAGCCATCCTGAACAACTTAATTATCACTGAAAATCTCTGAAAGTAATTTTTGAAAAGCTGATGATAAACACAGTATTAAGACATGTGTTTAATCCATATCACTGAAAAAAAGAAACTGACAAAGAAAAATATGCTATCTAATCTGCCACAAAGATGGAGGGTAATCGTGACATTTGCTATACAAAAAGAGTGAGCCTTCATCCTACAGTGTGGTATGAAATAAGTCAGGCACACAATGTGAAAAGGCTTATGCTTTCTCATATCTGTGAAACCAAAAATATAAATTAAGGGATTAAGTAAAGGAGAGACCATTTAAAAAGTTTAGTCTGACTTTTTGAAAATTAGGAAGATAAACAGCATAAAGAGAGAAGGGAGAAAGTGAGGGAGGAAAGGTTTAAAAAATATAAGAATGTGATAGATATGTACATCAATCACCCAGAAAGAAACCAAGCCTTCTGCATTGTAAAATATACCAATTTAAAAATTCCTAAATGACTACTTCTCTTGGTAAAGGCTGTTTTGAATGTATCCTCCAGGGCATTCAGTTAATTGTCAGAATTTCTTAGGAGAAATCAAGAATTTGTGTTAAAACATTCACATGGAGGCCTATTTGACTGATTTTTTTCTTTTTCAGAAATGAAGTTGTAGAGAACTGCTACTCACTAAATATGGCCACCATAGCTCACACTGAAGTGAAGACATATGAGTATTTGAGATCAGAAGAGAAGCTGTGTAAGTGCAATGAACATGGAAGAACCTGCAGTGATCTCCACTTCTTTCAGAAGGATGCAAGAACAAAGACTGGAGAGAAACTGTATGAATATGATCAATGTGGGAATTCAAACATTCATTTTAGTGAGAGAACTCATCATAGAGAAAAGATCTTTATATATAAGGAAAACTTGAAAATCTTCAGCACACACATTCAGATCCATGAAAGAAATCACAGTGGAGAGAACTCTTCTGTATGTAAGCAATGTGGGATAGCTTTTAGCAAACAAGGACAGTGTAAAACACATGAAACAATTCACACGGGGGAGAAACCCTATGTATGTAAGCAGTGTGGAAAAGCTTTTAGTACACATAGCAACTGTCAAAAATATGAAAGAATTCACTCTGGGGAAAAATTTGTACATGTAAGCAGTGTGGGAAGGCTTTTAGAAGACACAATCATTGTAAAATACATGACAAAACTCACACTGGGGAGAAACCCTATGTATTTAAACATTGTAGGAAAGCTTTTAAGATACACATCGATCATAAAGTACATGAAAGAATTCACACTGTGGAGAAACCCTATGTATGTAAGCAGTGTGGAAAAGCCTTTAGTACACATAGTGACTGTCAAAAACATGAAAGAATTCACTCTGGGGAAAAACTTTATACATGTAAGCAGTATGGGAAGGCTTTTAGAAGACATGATAGTTACAAAAACCATGAAAGAACTCACACTGGGGAGAAACCTTATGTATGTAAACATTGTGGGAAAGCTTTTAGGACACACGCTGATCATAAAGTACATGAAAGAATTCACACTGGGGAGAAACCCTATGTATGTAAGCAATGTAGGAAAGCTTTTACTATCCAACAGTATTGGAAGAAACATGAAAGAATTCATACTGGGGAGAAACCCTATGTATGTAAACATTGTGGGAAAGCTTTTAAGACACACACTAATCAAAAAGTACATGAAAGAATTCACACTGGGCAGAAACCCTATGTATGTAAGCAATGTAGGAAAGCTTTTAATACAAAATACTATTGTAAAACACATGAAATAATTCATACTGGGGGAAACCCTATGTATGTAAACATTGTGGGAAAGCTTTTTGGACAAACAATGAACATCAAGCACATGAAAGAATTCACACTGGGGAGAAACCCTATGTATGTAAGCAATGTGGGAAAGCTTTTCGTAAACTAAATCATTGTAAAGTACATGAAAGAATTCACACTGGGGAGAAACCCTATGTATGTAAGCAGTGTGGAAAAGCCTTTAGTACACATAGTGTCTGTCAAAGACATGAAAGAATTCACTCTGGGGAAAAACCTTATACATGTAAGCAGTGTGGGAAGGCTTTTAAAAGACATGATAGTTACAAAAACCATGAAAAAACTCACACTGGAGAGAATTCCTATGTATGTAAACAATGTGGTAAATCTTTTCTTACACAAAGTCATTGTAAAACACATGAAATCATTCACATTGTGAAGTAACCCTATGTATGTAAGCAATGTGGGAAAGCTTTCAATACATGTAATTATCAAAAACATGAAAGAATTCACAATAAGCAGAAACCCCTGTATATGTAAGCAATGTGGAAAAGCTTTCAATAACCATGCAAATTGTAAAATACATGAAAGATTTCACACTGGAGAGAAATTTATGTAAACAACTTAGAAAATGTTTTAGTACTCAACAGTATTCTAAAATACATGAAAGAACTCACACTGGGGAGAAATTCTATGTATGTGAGTAATGTGGAAAAAGTTTCATCACACATGTTAATTGTCAGAAACATGAGAGAACTCACAG
This sequence comes from Cavia porcellus, assembly GCF_034190915.1. Taxonomy (NCBI): domain Eukaryota; kingdom Metazoa; phylum Chordata; class Mammalia; order Rodentia; family Caviidae; genus Cavia; species Cavia porcellus. The sequence continues at coordinate 34,055,421 of NW_026947486.1, read as the reverse complement.
TAGATATAAAACATTTGAGCAATGTGAGAATGTTTTTGGTACAAAACTTTGGTGTAAACTATATTTTAAAACACACTGAGGAGAACCTAAGCAATATGAGAATGCTTTTTACTTTTTTTATACACATGCTTTTCTGGAATGTGTAAAAAGAATGCTTTTTAAAATTTTTTTTGTAAGTTGAATGAAAAAACTGACACTGGAGGAAAAAAACCTAGATATGTAAGCAATGTGGGAAAGATTTTACCATATAGAGTACTTTTCAAACACATGAAAGCAGTCCCACAGGAAAGAAACTAATGTAAACAATGCATAAAAACTTTAACACAACTGGTTATTGTAAAAAAATGAAAAAATTCACACTTGGCATTAATTACATATATGAAAGCAGAGTGGAAAAGTTTTTAGCATTGCTGGTATTTGAAAAACAACTCACACTGGGGAAAAAGCGCTTTTTAGTAAGCAATGTGGAAAAAATAGACACATGTATTCTTAGTTTCTTTCAAACAGATTTGCCATCTTTCCATAGAGTTTTTAAATTCCTGGTGATCTCTTTGAATCTGCTTCATGTATTCTATTTTTTTATATTCTTCATCAAATGGTTGTCTCCTTTGATTTCCTCCCTTCTTCCATCTGTGTCTGCTGGAGGGGTGCTTAGCATCTCTTCTATTAATCTTCTTGTATATTGCTTTATTTGGCTAAATATTTCACTTTTGAACTCATCTATGAGGTCCCAAATATATCTTTTTATGTCCACTGTGTCTGATATTTTATGTTTGCTGTTCTCATTCTCCTTTGTATTTACCTATCGTGGGTCAATGTTCTTAGGGTTGGGACCTGGGGACTTTTTGTTGTTGCTTCCTCTTCCCATATATTTTTGCTTCTTCCAGGAGACCCCAGTTTCTTTCTTTGTTGGTTACAATTCTCCTGAAGCATGCTGGGTAGATGACCCTCCCCACTGCTGTATGCTAGTGTGTTGCAGACAGGGACAGCGTATGCTGGCTCCTTCCTTCCAGATCAGTAAAGCTACTGTGGCCTGCATTGTATTACTTTGTGCTGCCTCCCTTCTGGATCAGTCAAGCTTCTGAGGCTTCAGTGGGTTAGTGTGGTTAGTATGCCCCACCGCTGTAGGGACTTGATTTCAGATAACCTATTTGGTTTCAGCTGGGTCACGTGACCCAGTCCTAGCTCACTGCACCAATCCTGTTCAGGAAGGGAACAACTGACTGAAGTTACTGCTGCCCCTTGTACTTGCCAGTCTTGCCCGGTCCCAGAATGTCATCTACCTGAACCCCCCTATTCATGGAATGGCTCCACTCCCATCACTCACCACAGGTTGATGTAGGCACCCTGCCAACTTAGCTCTCCATTAGGCTTGCTGACCTCTGAAATCAATGTAACTGCGCCTCCAGTGACTTGAAGCCGTGGGACCTCAGACAGCTCAGCAAGTCATGGTGGGACCTTGGCAAGTCAAGGTATGACCTCAGCAAGTCATGGCGGGATCTTGGGAAGTTGTGGCGGGACTTCAGATGGTCATCAAGTCACCTTAATTTCACCTTGGGGCGTCTGGAAGAACATGGTGGATAGATAGCAAAAGCCTTGGAGGCTCTCTGAGAAACTGCACTTGAAATCCAGAAATGGTGCTGGCAGGAAGTCCTAGGCAAGGGGGGATATTCTTTGCCTATCCAGGAAAGAACTAAATTAAGAGAAACCAACTGGAAATGCAATCCCAGTGATACAGAAGGAACAGATAAGATCTCAGCATGGAAGCCAGACCTCGAGTCACTGGAAACTGCGATTTGAATTTCCTGCAGCCGCTGTTGCGTCCCAGTCGGCACAGTGGGGAGAGGGCCGCGAAATCTCGGAGAGTGGGATGTGTTGAATGGAGATGAGAGCAGGGCTGGCCAGCTGCCCTGCATCGACCTGCGGTGAATGAGCGGATCAGGATCCTTCCATAGAGAAGGAGGCTTCAGTGGAGGACATACTCAGACTGGGCAGACTTCCCGGAATGAGATGCTGCAGTGACTTCAGTCACATATCCCCCTCTCAAGTAGGATTGGTGGGGAGTGCCTGGCCTGCGAGTTGCCACTGGCTGAGACGTAGTAGCTGGCTCAACCCAGGTCCCAGTGCCTGAAGGTGGACCCTAGCGGTGAAACCTTCAGTAGGTTGACCTGAAGGAGCGGGCCCAGCATAGACTGCCCAGGTCTGTGTCTCTCTGGTGTGCTGTGGTGGGTGGGAACAACTAGCCAGCACAATTCAAACAGACTGTGGGTGACAGGGAAGGAAGCTGGGCCTCCTATATATGCTTATGTATAAGGAACAAAGAATATGGGAAGAAGGAGCAACCAGAAAGGGTCCTTGGGCCCCAATCCTGAGAAACATATCTCCAGAGCCTCATAGACAAATTCAAGAATGAAGTTATTAATGACCTGAAGCAAGACATATGCAGAATAGTTAGAGAAATGCTAAGCACTGCCCAAGAAAAAACAGATGGTGGAATGAAAGAACAGAAAAAAAAGGGGAGAATTGTTTGATGGAGAAAATAGAGAAAGCATAGAATACATGAAGCAGGTTCAAAGAGATTACCAGGAAACTAAAAACTATTGAAAACTGGCATAACAGCTTGAAAGAAACTAAGGATAGTTTATCTGAACTGGAGGGCAGATTTAAATGGGAGCATGCAATGAAAAACTTCTTAAAAATAACAACAACAACAACAACAACAACAACAACAAAAAACCAAACAGCAACAATGCAAAAGATAATAAGAAGATCTATAACTTAAGAATTAAGAACATAAAAGAAGAAGTAGAGACAAAAACAAATGGACTACAAAAGCTATTCACAGAAATAATCCAAGAGAATTTTCCTAATTTAGCAAATGGTAAAGATACTCAGATATATGAGGCATACAGGACTCCAGCCACCTACAACCCAAACAGAGCTACACTCAGGCATATAATAATCAAAATTCCAGAAATCCAATATAAGAATAGAATATTAAAAGCCATCCGAGACAAGAAACAGATCACTTACAAGGGAACACCCGTCAGAATTACAGCAGACTTCTCGGCACAAACCATCAAATCACGAAGAGCATGGGAGGAAATAATCAAGCTTTGAAAGATAATAACCTCCACCCAAGATTGATACATCCTGCAAAACTGTCCCTAGAAATTGATGGAAAAACAAGGTGCTTCCAGGATAAAGAGGAACTAGGGGAATTTGCAACCACTAATTTAACTCTACAGAGAATATTTTTAAAAAGGAAAATACCAAGATTCCAGAAATAGGGGCAGAGAGGCCACAATGAATGGAGCAGAAAATGAAATGAAGAAGACAAACTGACAACAAACGACAGAAAAAGAACTCAACAGAAATGAGGCAGAGAAGATCATAAGGTAGGAACAGCTATTTTGGAGAAAACAAGACATCATAATAGCTACTGCTGATTTAGTATCGTCTTGTTTTGGAGTTCCATCAAACTTGTATTCTTCTGTCTCCATTGGTTTTAAAAGGTTGTATCTTATTGGATTTTATTATATATGATAATATAAGCAAAAACTTTTATAGACATGGAGTTTATATAGAAACCATTGTTCATTTTCTGTTAATTGGTTCTAAATACCCTGTAATAATGTCATTCTCTTGAATGGTTTTATAGTATCTTGATATGTTTGGTGCTAAAATATACGAAGTTATATTCAAAGATTTCAAGGAAAGAGACACTATGGTAACTATTTTTATGTCAGGATATCTTGTGGAGAAACACTATTTTGCTCAAATGGTTATGATTTGACCTGCACTGTTCTGTTGTTATGCCCTCTCTTAGCTCAAACCCCTTTTTAAAAATTATTTACTTTTTTCTTTTTATTTTTTTTAATTAAGGGAAAAATAAATAAAAATAGCAGGATACATTATAGTAACCTACTTTGATTTCCTATTAACTTGATTTGAAATCCCGTATTGCCCTCACCATCTTGTTTTGACTGATTTTCCTCTATTCTGTTTTGCTTGATAGTACCAAGTTCAAAAGTATAGGCATAACTGTGAAGACAATAAGAATCATTATGATGTCCATTCCAGTTGACCATTATTTTCTTTTAAAATCCTGTAATGTCTCCAATGCTTTGGTTTTATTCTTTACTGTTTAGTTCAATTTTATTATAACTGCCAATTCTTCTTAAAATAGCAAGAGGCAGTATGGTAACCATTGTTGATCACCTTATATTTTGTTTTTACATTATCTATTATTTCCATCCTTTTGATTTGACTGATTCTGTTCTGATATGTCACATTTGGTTTTACTGTCTTCAAAAAAAGTAATAAGAACTGTGGGAGTAATAAAACCCAAAATGTGTAATTGTCATTGTACAAAAGAAAAGAAAAGAAAGTGCTCTAAAGGTTATAACTGCATATTTGTTTAAGTGTATAAGATAGATAACCATATTACTGAGTGTTTTTTGGATCATTGAACAAAACTGTTTGCCTTCTCACTGTTTGAAAGTCCACTTTATATGCTTCAATTTTTTAACTTGAACAACTATTTCTAAGATGAGAATATGTAATCTACTAACTAGTGATTTCTTAGATTATTTTTTAAATTTTGTATTATTTGTACCTTTCTTCTGGTTTTTTTCCTTTTTCTCCTTAAATAAAAAAAAATTTCATCTTGGAATGAGAGAATTTATCTCCCTCTGATTGGGGCTCCCCACTCTGTATTATGTTGAATTCTAAGTTGATTATCTCAGGGAGCCTCTGTAGCCAGTTATCTCTCTGCAATCTTTGCTCCTCCTCCAGCTGAATCTTTCTTGAAATTACCCTGAGAGACAGAGTTCAATGAGGCTCAATGTCTGCGGCAATGGACAACTGCTACTTCATTTGGAAAAGAAGGCATCTTTGAGATCAAAGGCATAGAATTGATTAGTGTGTCTTCGCATCTGGACTGAAAGCATGCATACATCTGTATCTAATGGGTAAGTAGGTATCACTTTCTCATTGATGGGTTTGAGATCTTGTACCAGGTGGTATTCTCCTGATGACATGACTACTGGTAAAATGGGTATACTGCATAGGACTGGCAAGACACTAGCAACCCAGTAGCCAAAATTTTATCAATAATTTGTATTTTTCCCTATCTTCCCTCTTAAGTTAATACTTCCTTTTTTTGAAGTTATAGAATAGGGTCCTTCAACCAAATGATTCTACTAGTGTCTTTGGCAGCTCTTCTTGGGGTGCCATTATACCATGTGTGGTGATTAACTTTCTGCAGAAAAATCAGGCCAAATGTCATCCAATTGGTTGGGTCCTTAGCAAGTAGGACACAAGTTGTCAGAAGTATGAAAGACAGAGTGTCCTAGAACGGGAAGAGTATATCTTTTCCAACAACTGGTAAGTGGCACTCTCGTATCACTATAAAGGCAGCTTAAAAAAGGAAATCTTTCAAATGACAGTGTAAAGTGGGAGTTCAAATTTGTTTACTTGATACATCCAGAGTCAACCAAGGCTTCCGAAAGGCAATGGAAATATCCTTCTGTGGAAGTAACATATACTGCCTTGGGCATCACTGCTCACTCTCTTGGCATTCTCCAACTGTGTGTGGGAATGAAGGCAGTCCCTCCTCTACTGCCATGGGTCTTCGTCCACGTTATGATAGGCCCAACAAGGATTTGGCAGCTTTAAAAGTAACTCTTTGTCCAGTGCCCTAATCACTTGCACTTAAAGCACTCTAACTTGCTTCCATCATTTTTTGAATTTCCTCAGTCCCTGTTTCTGTTGTGGGGTTTATCATGAGTCTTATCCATTTGAGCTATCATGGCTTTAGTATGTTTTTTTTTTTCCTGACTCAATTCCTGTTTTTTCTCGACTTTATCAAGGTTATTAAAACCCAAGCAAGCCACACTGATCAACTGAATTATACCAGCTTGTGGGAACCTAGTGGAATTTCTAGAGCTTTCTCCTTATATCTGAAGCTGATTAGCTGATAAAACATTTTCCCCAGATAATTCGGCCTTTCCTTGATTCTCGGTTTAAATTTATGGACTCCCTCTTCAAGCCAGTGTTGGAAATCAGCTGAATTTTCTTCTGAGCCTTGACTGATACTCTTGAGCTTATAATTTATAGGATTGGGCACGCTGTGGTACATATCCATTAAGATGGTCCTGAGGTATTGATACACCCAGGACAATGACACCACCAGTTTGAATTAGCCCATCCACCATCATAGGGAAACATAGGTTTCATTTTACTTAGGTCATAGAGAACATGTCAGCAGGTTACAAAGGACACATCAGCAAGACAAAAGCCCAGTGTTTCTCTGAACCTCTTAAAAGCCTACTACAAACACTATTAAAAAGTCTCTTAGCCTGAAAGAGACACCTTTTCTGTTCTGTTCTCACAGAGAGGTCCCTTTCAGGTTTAGTAATAGTCTTGCTTGGATTGTTGAATTCATGTCCCTCTTTTCCACTCAGCTATAACATCCATTTAGCTTCTCCATCCCTGGGTTATAATTCAACCTGGGCCTTCTTGTTGAAATCCAAACAGTGCATCATTTGGTTCATTTGGTTGATTATCAGTGGGTACAGCAGTGAAAGCTGTAGTATTAGACCATCTTGGAGCTCTTATAACCCATTCCCTTTCTACTGTTGTGCATCAAGAATTCAAGGTGACTGGACATTTCAACAGATCAAAAGTCATTGTTAGTATATAAAATCACTCAGCAAATTTATCAAAGTACTTGGAAAATTTATCAAGTTTCTCTTTGCATTGTTGAATATTATAATTCAAAACAAAACTTGAACTTAGAAAGTACCATCTGTGCCTGCCACTTCTCAAAGGGGTAGGACAGAGGAAGGCTTAGATGTTCCTTTCCCTGAACCTGGGGCTTTTGATAGCAGACTCAGATCTGGTATTGGAGGACTCAGTGGGTGGTCTTTATTTCCTGGGGATACTGAATGTGCTAATTGATAAGTAGGTAACTGAGGAGAGAGAGTGACAAGACAGAGCCCTCAGCATCATCAGCTCATGAGGGAGAATTAGTTCCAGAGCAAAAGTCAGGTCTTTGTTTGAGGACCATGAAGGTTTGAGCACAAGACAACTATTTTCTCTGTTTCTACCATAAAGTTCTAATTGAAGCATACTGTTGTATTAGGCAGGCAAAGGTTGGACACTCCTCTTTTTACTCAAGTGGTCACATAGCACATGCTTTATTACACAGGAACATAAAATGTTCTTTCTGAAGGGTGTAAGGTCAAATTTTTCACAGTTTCTGAGGAGGCATCCAAGTGGGGAATCACATAGAATATATAAGGTATTTCCCAAATTGGGCCTATGTAGACAGGAGGAATAAAAATTAGGTTGTAGGAACCTTCTGGCCTTTCCCTGGATCAGTCTCTGATCCATTCAAGGGGGACTTACAAGAAAACTCTTGATTGGTTCCCAAAATGATCAATCCCTAAAACATCCTGGTAAAGCCAAACTCCTTGAACTTAGGAATTTTTGTGATTAGGAAGCCTACAGAGATTTCCCTGAGGCAATTCACAAATGGAAACTATATGGCATCATCTAGGTCAGTTTATTTTGGGAAACCAAGCAATATGATAGATCATGAAGGACCCAACTATGTCATTTAAGTCCTCTAGTCCTGAGGTCAGTGTGCCTTTGTTTCAGGAAGAGGGAGGCATACACAGAAGGATACATGCCCCCCTGGATATTGGCCAAATATCAATAACTCAGAACTCCTGAGGCAAGATAGCATCTGCTGAGAACAGATATCAAAATACAGAAATTTCAATTTAAAGAAAATCTCATTCCTCATTAATTTAATTCTTATTCAACCATTTTTGTGGTTATTATTGCATGAAACATATTCTACCTCTCCTCCTGTTTTTTGTTTTGTTTTGTTTTGTTTTTGTGCTGGGGATCAAGCTCATAACCTCACATTTGCCAAGCAGGCACTTACATCACTGAGCCAAATCCCTGGCACTCCTGTGTTTCTTGTTAGCCAATAAAAGAGTTCCAACTGCAGAGATAACTGAGCCAGTCCATTAGAGGCAAATTTCTCCCAGTCTCCCTTGTACCCTGAAATTTTTCCCTTTGTCTTTGTTTATTCCCTATGGTCGGTATCTGAGGGTCTGATCAGCCTTTGGCAGTCTGACCTGTTCAGCTGTTACTAAGGTGCCCCTTAGTAGATCTGAATTCCTTGGATTCCAGATGTCTCTGGTCTTTTATGCATCAGCCCTATTTCCTTTGGACTTTTGTATGTCCACCTATGGCCACAACTCATCTTCTGGACAAGGAGTCCAGAACGGGGATTCCCTGACATCACTAGCTGATTATAAAACCACCTAATGTCACAGTATACCTAAGGAGGGGTGGTAAGCACTTCCCTTTCAGTAGCTATTGTGTCCGATATTTGAGGTGAATGGCATATATTTTCTTCTATATACATTGTTCCTAGGGTTTCTTGAGATGGGCTGGAGGTTTGAGGTTGTAATTTGGTCTTCGTTTTGTCATTTTCCTATATTGCTGTGTTTCAAGTGTTATATGAAAGCTTCCCAAGGATCTGTTGGAAATCCCCTTTGATGTTTGCAGCTACTGAGACTCTGGCACCAGGTTACCCCAAGCCACTGGGCCTGCAGAACTAATGGCCCTCCTCTGCCTGTTCAGAACTCTGCAGTTCCAGATAAGCTCGGCCTCAGGGACACTGTGCACCCACCTGCCCCTTGGAAGCTCCACAGCTCTCCAATCGCAGCCGGGATGTGGAGGTGATGTAGATGCCTGAAACCTACCTCTCCACTTCACTGCACCAGGAAGCCTGGAGGGACCCGAACAGTCTGGGCTTTGTTCAGAGTATGCTGAGCACTCACCACAGGCTGCAGGGCCTCTGGAACCTGCGATGCTCCACTGCCTGCTGAGACATCCACAGTCCTCCAGACACATGGGGAGGCTGATGCAGGCGCCCCAGATCCGCCCAGCCCCTCCTCTGCACACCTATGGCTAGGTGCAGGAGTCCCAAACAGGTTGGGCTCCGGGGATAGCGTGGGCCCGCCTACCTGTTGGAAGCTCTGCCGTTCTCCAAGTGCAGCCGGGATGGCAAGGCGGATGTAGAGGCCTCAAACCCACTTCTGCACTTCACTGCACCCGGAAGCCTGGAGGGTCCCGAACAGTCTGGGATTTGGGCGGAGTGCGCTGAGCACTCACCACAGGCTGCAGTGCCTCTGGAACCTGCGATCCTTCCCAGCTTGCTGAGATATCCACAGTCCTCCAGACACATGGGGAGGCTGATGCAGGCGCCCCAGATCTGCCCAGCCCCTCCTCTGCACACCTATGGCTAGGTGCGAGAGTCCCAAACAGGCTGGGCTCCGGGGATAGTGTGGGCCCATCTACCTGTTGGAAGCGCCACAGTTCTCCAAGTGCAGCTGGTTGGGGAGGCGGATGTAGAGGCCTCAAACCCACTTCTGCATGTCACTGCATCCGGAAGCCTGGAGGGTCCGGAACAGTCTGGGATTTGGGCGGAGTGCGCTGAGCACTCACCACAGGCCGCAGTGCCTCTGGAACCTGCGATCCTTCCCAGCTTGCTGAGATATCCACAGTCCTCCAGACACATGGGGAGGCTGATGCAGGCGTCCCAGATCCGCCCAGCCCCTCCTCTGCACACCTATGGCTAGGTGCGGGAGTCCCAAACAGGCTGGGCTCCGGGGATAGTGTGGGCCCGCCTCTAAAATCCTGATAATTTTTTTGTGTAATTTCCCTCCACATGTTCCCTGACAGAGGTAAACAATTTGACAAATGGTTTTCAGTCATGTCCCCTTTGTTGCCACTAGGTGGCAGGCTAAGAGCAAAAGACCTGTCTTGGGAAAAAAAAAAAAAAACAAAAAACAAAAAACAAAAAAAACCCCAAAAGCCCAAGAAAGGTATAACGTTGGATCCAACTATGGCCAGCAGGCCAAGAAGAACCTAGTTCTAAAACTTGATCGTTTGTATAGTAACCTTATCCTCTCTAGCCTCTTCCTCTCTTACCTCCCCTGCATTTTTGCTAGTTTGTACCATAAAAGGGTACAAATTTTCTGTCAACTAAAACTTCATTATGAAAAGTTCCACAAATAAAAGTCTCACAATGAAAATTCAGTCAACATCCTTTGAAATAGGAACATAATATCATAATAATAATGCACCAAAACCAAGTAGGCTGAAAAGAGGAAGAGAGCTCGTATTAAAGAAGTAACCCCAGGAAAAAACAACCAGCACTAGGACCCAGGGGAGTTACATCTGATATCTAAGAAGAGTTGAAGTAGCCTTCTCACTTGGAATCTGTACCTTTAACCCCAAAAGGCCACATCCATCTGCCACATGGAGGTGCACTAGATTAGTCTTCTGTTCTCCAAATCTGTGCCTCTCCAAATTAACCAGCACAGGAAGGATTTGCACTGTCTAACAGATGAAAACCTGAGGGGCACTGAGGCTACCCTAGTGGAGATAGGGGAACAGAAAACATTTCAGAAGGGTATCTGCCCTGCATGAGTCCATAGATTTTACCAGGTCCCATGAGCAAATTCAACCACTACCCAAGTGGTCACCCAAATCCATATGGTCCAGGGCATGTTCCCAGCTCCCAACACAGGGAGCTATGGAATCAGGTAGACTAAGCCCATATCCAAGAGAAAGTTCAAGGATGTAGTTCAAAGTGTGGGTGGGTGATGGCCTGGGGTAAATTTGGTTCCCCAGCAAGTGGCTTTAGGGGGCTAGGGTATACTCAGGCCATGATACTTGCAGGCTGTATCACCTCACCTCAGCTCAGCTCCATTCCCCCAAGGGCATAGGAAACCCAGTGCTACAGAGGTCAACAGCAAAAGAGGGGTTATACAAATACACCCCAGAATAATGCAATAGAGCTCTCCCTCCCGACAAAGGCCAAAACTCTTCAATCCATGACCAAGACATCCCCTTCCCTGGGAGACTTCACCACAGTCAACAATTCAAACAGCAATTGGATATCACATGCCAAAAACAAGTGTCCTTGGTTGCTTATAAAAAGGGGAAAGAGAATAAAATCTCCCCAAAAAGAGACGTTCCACTTTTTTTTCTTCTTGGCTGGGCCATTGCTTCTGTTCCTGTTCCTGTCTAGGCTCACCAAACATAGAGTGAGCGTTAATATTCCAGATTCTTGTGTACATTAAGTAAAGAATTCCAAATATACACTCAATGGTAAAAGAGAAAGTAGCTACAGTTATTGAAGTTTATGAGAAAGGTGTGTTCATGGTGTGTGACTTTCTACCAGATAAAACAGAGTGCCAAGAACTTGGAAAGCAGTACTTTAAGAGGTGAGCCAGTGACAGCTGTGGGCCTGGAAAAGAACCAGGAAGTCAGCCTGCCTTTTCCACTAGCCAGCTGGCATGCAGGCTGGGAGACAAGGAGCTCCCCTACCCCACCGCTGGTACAGGCAACTGGCTGATTTGAAGGAGCACAGACTGGAATGATAGCAACTGAGGCACAAAAATGATTTAAGGCTTGTATTGATTTATTAAATTTGCAGTCCTGAGACAGTAGTCTGAGCATCTGTTTACAGTATAACAAAATACAACCAAAATGCAATATAGAAACTATGGGGTGTTTCACTCTTTTTTTTTTTTTTGTACCAGAATTCGAACTCATGACCTTGCACTTTCCTGGAAACACTTATACTGTTAAGCTAAATCCCTGGGTCTTTTCTGTCTTGTTTTTGAAATTCAATTTTGTTCTCACTGTTCAATATTGTTCTCACTGTTTTATTGTTTTATTTTAGTCCCTTCAAAAAATGCTACTAGGATGGCACGAAAATATCAGAAGAGGGATGAGTCAGACATTTGGATTTAAAAGATGTCTACCCTACCCAGGAGAATTTCTCATTGAATCTCTGTGTATATGATTGACAAAAATTATTGATGAGGCACTGAGTCATCTCGAGGGCATCCAGTGCACATGACTCTCTCCTAATTCACACAGTTACAATCACATACATAACATGTAGTCACTGTGCATGAACTTTTAATAAAGTGTAAGTAAGAAAAATGTTACAGTAGGTCATGCCATGGGATCTATAATGTTTATGATCTGGCCTGGAGCTTTAGAGATTCCCCGAGTCTTTCTTATTTTTATTTCTGCTTCTCTTTGAAAAATGGAAGGAGAACTGATCCTATGTCCCTCAGTCCCAATTGTGCTACCTGTGCTAATTTAACATGTAATCAGAAGACCAAAAACCAAAAAATGGTAATGGAGACTTCAGACTTAAAGCACCATAGTTCAGCATAGCTTCAGATCATAGGAAGGGCTTTGAGAAATATAACATTTCTTTTTTTATTTAAAGAGAAACAAACAAAAAATACATGGAGAAAAACAGGGTAGAAATAATGCAGTTACAGAAAAATAAATGGTAAGAAATCACAAGTTGATAAGTTACTTATTGTCATCTTAGAAATAGCTGTTCAGGTTACAAAATTAAAGTATGTAAAGTGACATTCAAATAGTGACACTGCCAACAGTTCTGCTCAATGATCTAACAAAAACTTAATAACATGGTTATCAGTCCTACACATTGTTTTTTATCTTAAAGAGGGTAAGATTAAACATATCAAAACAGAACAAAACAGTTCAAAAAGAAACAATTTAAAGAAATACAGGTTTCAAAGCAAGTCCACTGGAGATCTTCACTGTTTATCTAATTATCTCTAGTTTCTTCCAAATAGTTGTCCCTATCTTCACCCACATTAATACATACTGCATATTATAGAACTAATCAAATCATTACAGGATGATGAAGTCTTTTTAGGTCTTCAAGATCTGACATTGGGAAGGCAATAATAACTACCATAGTATCTCTTCGTAGTAGCTATTCTTATCTTTCAATCTGCTGAAATTGAACTTAAGAGACTAGACTAATATCACTCTGAATAGTGAATGATAGTATTGCTAGATTTTATATCATAATGCTACAGAATTAGCATTGGGTTTCTTAGAGTTTCTTCTTCTTCAGAGTATCTGTTCATTGCATCTTGCATTACATAATCTGTACCCGAAAATAGTTTTAAAAAATCTTCCCATCTGTGAATTTCTACATGTATATCTATCCTTTCTGTATTATAGGGAAAAACAAATCATAACAAGACAGAAAAACAAATTGCTAGAAAAACATGCAATGAAAAAGACACATAAGACCACAATACTAGGTGATCTACTGTAGTTACTATGCTTTCTCTTGTTATTTTCAATAGACTTGTCCACATCATGAGGATTAATATAGTTAAGCATATTATTACATAGCTATTTTTATAAAAATACAACTTTGAAAATATTGTAAGATTTGAGAACTGTTAATAATCAAAACCAGTATGAATATCTTTGACATCTTGTCATCTTCAGAGTAGTTGCCTCTACTTTTAGGGTTGATACTACCAAGCATATCAAATTCATATAAAATCAGCCAAGACAAAACTGTGGTCTAAGGAATCAGATTCAAATAAGATCAGTCATAGTAAGACAATGTAAGTAATACAGGGTTTCAGTTTAAGTTTATAGGAAATTAAGGATAGCTACCATGGTATAACCTGTTATTTTTGGGTCAGATGTCTGTGCCCTCAAATCTAATATGAGTGGACAGACCAGAACAAAATAAATTCAAACTAAACAGAGTGATAAGACTACTGTGACTTTTAAATCCTGATACACTACTAACAATGACCTCTGCATTTTTTTATAGTGTATCAAACTATCTATACTAAAGACTATAAGTTACCGTCTCTGGCTCACGTCTGATACTCCACTTTACTGCTATAATTTGTCCACCTTACCCCCTCATTCCACTGTCTGCCCCATTCATTGAAGCCTCTCCGTCACTGTTGCTGGAATCCTGGTATCCCTTTTTCTCTCTCTCTGGAATGTCCTTCAGCATTCTCTGTAGTGTTGGGTTGGTGGCCATGAACTCCCACAGTTCTTCCTTGTCTTGGAAACATCTTATTTCTCCATTAATTTTGTGAGAGATTTTTTCTGGGTATATCAGTCTTGGTTGCAAATTATTTTCTTTCAGGGCTTGGAATATTTCCCCCCAGGCCCTTCTCCATTTGAGAGTTTGTGTTGGTAAGTCTGTTGTTATTTTGATAACTTTCCCATTGTAGGTTATCTGCTTCTTTTCCCTGGCTGCTTTTAGTATTCTGTTCTTTTGGTGGATTTCTGGAATCTTGATTATTACATGTGCAGGTGTAGATCTGTTTTTGTTGTAGGTAGCTGGAGTTCTGTATGCCTCACTTATCTGGATATCATTTCTTTTTCCCATACTTGGGAAATTTTCCTTTAATATACCTATGAGTATTCCTTGTATTTCATTTTTGGTTGCTCCTGTGTCCTTGCTCACATGCTTTATTCTTAAGTTATGTATCCTTTTGTCATCTTCTAGCCTTTGAATTGTTTCTTTCTGGTTTTTCATTATTTTTAAAAGGTCTTTTCTTTCATGATCATATATCATAAATCTCTTGTCAAGTTTCAAAAGGCTAACTTTAGTTTCTGTCAAGGCATTTTGCCAGTGTTCAATGGAGTTTTTAGTTTCCTGGTAATCTCTTTGGATCTGTTTCATGTATTCTAGGTTATGCTTAAATTCTTCTTCAGAAGTTTCTCTTTCTTTTCTTATTTCCTCTGTTCTTCCATCTGTGTTCTCGGGCAGGGCTTATCATTTCTTTAATTAATCTCTTTATATCTTGCCTCACTTGGATCAGAAGTACAGTTTTAAATTTATCTATGAGGTCATGAAGGTTTTTCTTTATTTTGGCTGATGTTGTGTCTAGTATTGGACCATTACTGTGCTGGTTCTCTTCTGTGTTTACTTCTCCTGGGCTTATTTTCTCAAGTTCAGCAGCTGGAGATTTCTTTTTCTATCTCTTGTCAAGTTTCTGTTTTTTTTATTTCAGACAGGTATGTCTGAGGGGTCTTTGGACATCTCAGTATTGCTTAGGATCTTTCCGAAGTGTGCAGACTGGGGTTTTGCTGCCCTCCTCAATTTGCTGTTATTTGAGGTATCTTAAACTCCCTCCCAGGGGCTCAGGATGGTTCAGGGACACTCACCCTAGGCTGCCCAGTCCAGAGTTCTGGGTGCAGGCAGGCAGACCCAATTCCCAGAAGCTGGTGGAGCATGGAGGGAAACCTGAGAGTTCTGGGTCTGAATTTTTAATTATTGTCTGAAGAGGGGTTTTCAGAAGCAGATTCACTGGGTTCAGTTTGTGGCTATGGCTCTGGGGGCTCTGGCAGCGTGGGCCTGGCAGTGGCAAAGGCACACTGGCCCGCCCAGGGACCTCAGAGGTGCTCTGGCAGTGGGGGCCTGTCTCAGTGCCCTGAGGGAGGCCTGGAGGCTCTCAGGACTGGGAGTGTATGTTTGATTAGTTCTTCTCACCTTAGTTTCTTCTTGGGATGAGAGAATTCCTCTCCCTCTATTCGGGGCTCCTCATGCTGTATTATGTTGAATTCTAAGTTGACTATGTCAGGGAGCCTCAGTAGCTGGCTGTTATCTATCTGCCATTTTTGCTCCACCCTCCCTATCCTGTGAATTCTTCTGAAAGAAATGACACCTGCGCACACAGAATTTATTGGGGCTGGCCTTTCTTTCTTCTGTTCTGAATCACATCCTTGCTGCCAGACTCTTCAGTCCATAGGCTTGGGTTTCTCTGCTTGAGGTTGACCAAAGTGAAGGAGGCCATGAATTTGGAGAAAAAAAGGAAAGATATTTTTTAAATAACAAGGAATTGGGAAATAACAATTCAACAGCTACAAGATGATGCAAAGAAAAACAACATAAAATTGATAGGTATAAAAGAAAAAGAAGTTGACAACACAAATGATATCAAGAGGCTAATTACAGAAGTAATAGCTGAAAATTTCACAAACATGAGAATGGAAACTGACATACACATAAGTGGAGCATACTGAACTCCAAAGAGCCATAAACAAATAAAATTATACCCAGACATGTAATAATCAAAATCCCAGAAATTAAAAAAAGAACAGAATATTAAAAGCTGTTAGAGAGAAAAGACAGATCACCTATAAAGCAAGATTTATAGTGATAAAGATAGTGATTAAGACTATCAATATCACAGCAGACTTCTCAACATAAAAAATGAAGTCAAGAAGAACATGGAGTGAAGTATTTCAGATCCTAAAGGAAAACGATTTCCAACCAGATTGATGTGCCCTGCAAAACTGTCCTTCAAAATTGATGGAGAAATAAGATACTTCCGTGACAAAGAACAGCTGAAGAACTTCATGACCAACAAACTCTGCAAAGAACACTGAAAGACATTCTAGATAGACATAGGAAAAAACTACTAAGCAAGGCAATTAACCAGATGGGAAAGGTAAAGAATCAACAGCAAATAGATAACATGTCAAAAATAGGCTAACATATAACAGTTATTACCATTAATGTAAATAGATTCAATTCACAAGTTAAAAGAAACAGTCCGGCAGTGTGGATCAAGAAACATCCAACCATATTCTGTATAAAAGCAGCCCATCTAACTAAAAGGGAACACATAGACTGAAACTCAAAGGATTGAAAACAGTTCTTCATTCTAGAGGAATCCCCCCCAAAAGCAGGGGTAGACATTCTGTTTGCAGACAACATGAACTTCAAAGCAAGAATGATCAAAAGTGATAAAGAAGGTCACTACATACTAGTTAGGGGAAAACTGCAAAAGAAAAAGATAACAACCTTAAATATATATGAACAAAATTTGGGAGCACCCAGCTATACAAAACAAATATTAGGAGAAATGAAAAATCAAATAAGGAATAACACAATCATAACGGGAGACCTTAACACCTCATTGACAAAAAGAGACTGGAAAGAAAATCAGCAAAGAAATAAATGAACTGAATCATATTTGTAAACAAATGGACTTCATGGACATATACAGAGTGTTTCACACAACAAAATTGGAATGCACAATCTTCTCAGCAGCACATGACACATTTTCTAAAATAGACCATATACTAGGCACAGACCATGCTTAAGTAAATGCAAGTGAACTGAAATTGTCCCATGCATGTATATCAGATGAAGGTGCCATGAAACCAGAAATTAATGACATAAGAAACCACAAAACCTCCAAAAACACCTGGAAACTGAATAAAACACTCCTGAGTAATCAGTGAGTCACAGAGGAAATTAAAAAAGAAAATAAAAAATATCTACGAGCAAGTGAAAATACAAATACAACTTACTGGAACCTATGGGATGCAATGAAAAAAGTCTTCAGAGGAAACTTTATTGCGGTGAATTCCCACATTAGGAAAACATAACGAACACAAATAAACAACTTGCTGCTACACCTCAAACATCTAGAAAAAGAAGAGCAAGTCAAGCCCAATGCCAAAATAAGGGAGGAAATTATAAATATCAGAGCAGAAATCAATGCAATACAGACTGAGAAAACAATACAAAGAATCAAGAATTTGGTTCTTTGAAAGAATAAATAAAATTGATAAGCCCCTAGCCAATTTTGTTTAAAAAAGAAAAAAACTCAAATTCATGCAATAAGGAATCAAAAGGGTGAAATCACTTCAGACCCAGTGGAAATATAGAAGATCATCAATACTTATTTTGAAAACCTCTACTCTCCTAGGCTTGATAACACAGAAGAAATGGACTGGTTCTTAGAAACATATAAATTACCAAAGCTGAATCAAGAAGATGTAAAACTTCTGAATAACCCAGTTTCAACTAATGAAATTGAAAATGTAATTAAAACTTTACCAACAAAGAAAGGCCCAGATCCAGATGGATTCACTGCAGAATTCTACAAGAAATTCAAAGAAAACTTAATGCCAAAAATCCTCAAACACTTCAATGAAATTGAAAGGGAAGCCATTCTCCCTAACTCATTCTTGGAAGCAAGTATTACTCTAATGCCAAAACTAGAGAAAGACCCAACCAAAAAAGAGAACTACAGGCCAATCTACCTAATGACCATAGATGCAAAAATTCTCAATAAAATACTGGCAAACAGAATGTAGCAAATCATCAAGATTATACACCATGACCATGTGATATTCATCCCAAGAATGGTTCAACATACAAAAATAAATAAATGTAATCCAACATATCAATAGAGCCAAAAATAAGAATCACATGATCATTTCTATAGATGCAGAAAGAGCATTTGATAAGGTTCAACACTCATTCATAAGAGCCTTACAGAAAATTGGAATAAATGGTCTTTACATCAACATGATAAAAGCCATCTATGACAAACCAACAGGCAGCATGATATTAAATGGCCAAAACTGAAATTCTTTATTCTAAAATCAGGAACAAGACCAGAATGCCCAATTATCACCACTTGTATTCAGTATAGTGCTGGAAATACTATCCAGAGCAATTATAAAAGAGAGAGAAATAAAAGGTGTTAGTATGGAAAAAGAAGTTAAATTGTCATTATTTGCAGATGACATGGTACTCTACATAGAAGACTCCCAAAATTACATTGAACGACCCCTAGGCACAATAGCTAAAATCAGTAATGTAGCTAGATACAAACAACACTCAAAAGTCAATAGCATTCCTATACACAAACAACAAACTCACTGAGAGTGAAATAAGAGAATGCACACTCTTCACAGTGGCATCCAAAAAAATGAAATACTTAGGAATCAATCTAATAAAAGAAGTAAAAGATTTATGTAGGGGAAATTATAATACCTTGATAAAGAAATTACTCTGTTCTACACCATGTGCTATGTCTATCCTTGGTATTGACTGACAGCTTTGTTTTGCCATATTTGACTGTATTTTTCTCCCCCCCCCAAAAAAAAAAGTAATAAGCACTAAGAAGTAATAAAATCTAAAATGCGTAAATTTTGTTGTAAAAAAGAGAGGGAAAAAAAAGAAAAAGAGCTCTAACGGATATAACAGCAAGTGTGTTTAGGGGTGTTAAATAGCTGACTATATCAATGTTTTTGGATCGTTGAACACAGCTGTTTGCAGTCTCCCTGTTTGAATGTCCACCTTGTATTCTTTGATACTGTGATTTGAGGAACTATTTTCAAGATGATAATATGTAATCTACTAACAGGTGATTTCTTACTGTTATGGTTTTTTTTTTTTTTTTTTTTTTTTTTTGTAGTTCTGTATTACGTGTACTCTTACACCGCTTTGGTTTGTTTTGTGTTTTTCTCTTTTTCCTCTTAAATAAAAAAAAAAGAAGAAGAAATTAAAGAAGATCTCAGAAAATGGAAAGGCATTCTTTCTTCATGGATAGGAGGGAAAATATTGCAAAAATAGCCATTCTCTCAAAATTATTACATATATTTGATGCAATTCCAACCAAAATACCACAGATCTAGAGAAATTATTCCTAAAATTCATCTGGATCCAGAAAAACCATAGAATAGCAAGGCAATTCTGAGTAGCAAAGGCAAGGCAGGAAGCATCACAATCCCTGACTTGAAGTTATACTACAAAGCTATTGTAATAAAATCATCATGGTACAGGAATAAAAGCAGACCTCAAGATCACTGGATTAGATTAGAAGATACAACTACAACTACAAGCACACTCAGCCACTTTATCTTTGACAAAGGGGCCAAACATGTCCACTAGAAGAAAGAAAATGATGCTAGAAAAATTGGCTTTCCATATGCCAAAAACTAAAACTAGACCCATGCCTATTACCATTACTAAACTAAAGTCTAAATGGATCAATGATTTAAATATTAAAACAGAAACACTCACTCTGCTGGAAGACAAAGTAGGTAGAAATCTTGAAGACATAGGGGTAAGTATACAATTCATGAACAAAAATCAAACTGCATGGGAAATACCTCCCAGAATCAGTAACTGGAATCTCATCTTATTAAAAAGTTTGTCCATGTCAAAAGAAATCTCCAGCAGAGTAAAAAGGAAACCCATGAATTTTGAAAAAATCTTAGTGGTACTTTTATACAATGGAATATTACTCAGCTATAATGAATGATCACATTGAGATATTTATAAGTGAATGGATGCAACTTGAGACATCATTATATCCATTATTAATTCCGTATTGTCATGCTGTGAAATCCAGTAATGCTTTTATTCTTTGTTCAGAGTGGTTTTAGTCTCTTTTGTGTTGTTTAATTTCAACATATATGAAGGTATTGACAGCTATTTTGAAGAGAACAAGAGACATTATGGTAGCCATTGTTGATTTTCATATTGTCTGGTTTTGAAAGCCAGTGACGCCTTCATTACTCTGTTCTGATCAGTTTTACACTATTTTGTTTTGTATGAATTTATCATGTATGAAAATATAGACAAGTATTTAGAAGAAAACAAGACACATTATGGTAGCCACTTTGTCTTACTTTGAAATCTGTGTCACATTGTTTTCTTCAGATTTGCTTTGTTCTGTTTGTTACATTTTGTTTTACCCTCTTTAAAAATCAAAATAAAATATATTTTTATTTTAAATAAATTTATTTTTATTTTAAAATAAAGAATTTAAAATTCCAGACTTATTTTCATCCACTTATGTTCGTCTGTTTAATTTTATTTGATTACCACTCACTAGCCACTTGGGTCCATGTTGCGTCAACATTGGACCAGTCACAATGGCAAGTATGGTAACTGTCTGAATCATATAATGTTTCCTTTCCCCTTCTTTCATAAAAAGGAAAATCAGTGGTGATAGCATGTAATGTTACCCAGATATGAATTAGTTATTCATTAGTTTATCCAGTGTAGATCATCAACATCATTATCAAAAACCCTTAGGAGTAAAAAATATTATTTAGGTAATGACTCAGAGATTGGTAGAAGACAGTATTGAAAAAAGGGAAGATAAATAAGTTAATCAGTATGACCCATAATAGAAGTGTCTTTAAGTATGTGAATGAAACCGAATTTTGGATACTATAGAAGCAGAAATATGAGCAAGAAGAAAACGAATTGCACCTCTGTCTTGTTTTAGGATTACGGTATGCAGAAAGTGGAATGATGAGCTTTATCCATTTAATTTGAGCTCCAAGGAGAAATGGTATTCTTGTTGAAGCAGATTACAGTTATATAAGAAAGTAGAGAAAATTCATCATGGAAGCTAAGGATGCCATGCTTATTTCCAGTGGAACAGGATTTCCTGAGGCTGATAGGATTGGTAAAAAAAAGGCATTATAGGGGATGAAGCCATTAGTTCTGGGATGATATTTCTGTTCATGTATTTAATAAATGTTTCTTAAATATCTATTTTGTGACAAGCAATGTGCAGTAAAAAATTAGATGTGGTTTTTTCTCACATTGAATGAAATGGCTAAATTAATAAAAGTGAAATACAATTAAAATTTCATTTCCTCAGTCACAGTATCCACATTTCAAGTGCTTAACCATTAGTTATCACCATGCTGATGGCACAACTATAGAGTAATTCAATCACTGGAGAAAGATCTGTTGGAAAGCAGGTATGGGTATGAGAAAATAAACTAAATGACCAAAAGACTTACAGTCTAGATGACAGTGAAGGATACCAGGGTTTTTGGGAATAACTAGTCCTGAGATTTTGGTTGGCATTTTGGCATGAGGTATTTCTTTGCTAATGGCAACAAGACAAAGGATGACCTTTTAATAGCTTATTCCAACAATGAACATCCTTGTTCTCTGTTAATCAGAATCTTTAATACTATTTTCACCTGTCAGGTGTGGTCACTTAGATGAAGACTGTAAAAAAGTGTGCTTTATCTTTACCCTATTCCTAGATTTTATTTGGCAATTAATAGAAAGGTTTTCCCACATGTTTGAGTTTTAAAATGAAGACTTCCTGCTGGAGATCCATGACCATGTCTTTTCTTATCAGTTTGGAAATTTTCTTGGAAACTGCCAGAAGAATTGGGAAGATCTAAGCTAAATTCAGTGTGAGAAAATGTCAAATAGGTAGAAGGGAGTCAGCACAAAAGAAAGTACACACCATCTTGAATTTGGGACAGCAGTCAAGAAGGAGGAGGAACTAGCAATAACAAACTTTTGAAGCACTGTGTTTGCAAAGGGATATCTTGGAACTTCAGATTCCTTTTCTATAAAATGAAGATAATAATACCTATTCTTCAGGTCAATCACTTGGAGCTTAAAAACAATAAACGTGCAAGGGCTTTGTAAAGAATCAATTTCTGGGCCGAGATTTAGCTCAAGGTCATGAGTTTGATCCCCGTTTTAAAAAAAAAAAGTTGGTTTCAATAAGTAGTCATTACCTATCATCCTTTTTACTTATATTAAATATCTCAAAGTAGCATTGTATAGACAGATCTTGGCCCAACAAGTACATTTTCATTGAATTTTTAAACTGTGAACTTATTTGCCAATGTTTAAACAAGAAATTCATGCAAAAATTCAGTTAATTTAAGATTTTTTTTCTCTAAGTGGAATAGCCACTGTACAAAAGTATTCTGAAACATCAAGAACTCTGGCAATAATAGACCTACCTTTTCTCCTGGTAGTACAGTAATCAGCTAGAGTTAACTGTATATAGTTGCTCCATTTTGATATGACAAGCTTCCCCATACTGGTAACAGTTTTATTTTCAGCCCACTTTTTAATATTATCTGCCTAATTCCTGTAGGCCATTGAATTTTTTACACCTCACTTAAACTAACATTCCTATAATATGTAAAACATAAATATTTTTGAGGCTGACAAGATAGAATACCTATGAGTAGTAATCTTATTTTACAGACCTAGAGAAAGAAATGGAAAAATAGCTTTTTTAGAACTCAGTTCTGTCACCGCTATTAGCCATGTTAGTAATTAGCTCAAGTTCTCAAGCCTTTTTATAATGTAGACTAGATGATATCACCTCTCTGTGATTTCGTTTTCCTGTCAACACAGAGAATACTGACAACTGCTTCTTCTTAATATCTGTACTTACTTCCATGGATATTTATTTTGGCAACTAGATCTTTCGTTACTCTTTCCTCAACTGCTTTTAGACACATTAATCTTTCTCTGTCTAGGCATTAAATTTCAAAATCACTCCATAATATACCTAAAATGAGATTGATGTATCTGAAATTTCCCACAGAAATCTGAATCTCCATTGTTAAAGTACAATAAACATTTTAATATATTAAGGTACTGATAACTCAAAATAAGCAGAAAAATCATTAATACATAAAGAAAAAAGCATGAGCCTTAGATTCAGACAGACCTAGATTCAAATTTTGACTCTGTTACCCACTACCTGTATGACCTTTAACAAATGATTTTTTGCCTCATTTTCTCATGAATAATTAGTGTTTTATTATGAAAACTTAGACATTTTGGATGACGAATCAAATAGTATTTGACACACAGTATATACTCAAAAATATTGCTTATATTACTTGTGAAAGATTTTTTCAGTTTTTGGCCAACAAAAGATTATAAAGATGAATACATAGAGCCTTTGGCCTCACTGAAATCATCCAAGGATTTTAAGTTACAAGACCACAATTTTGACTTTCGCTACTCTGACTGCTCTTCATCCTTCTCCTTGCTTTGGCATGCTATGTACTGATGACTTTCCATGTGTGGTTATGCAGCTCTAATTTGCCTTATCAAAATGGAAGTTATTATTTTATTCTATATGATTACTGCCATGAGAAAATGCAGATCCAGTTTGCCAGAAAACCTTGCATGTATGGCTACACAGTGAATCCCATACGTTTTGACATTTTTATCTGAAGTGTCTTCTTGCTGGTTAAACAGGCCTCTCATGATCTCATTTGAAGTATAAGGATTGGGATTGCAATACCAATAGCACAAACTTGGTTTCCTGCATGAGATAAGCAATGAATATCTGCTAGTATAAACTACCAGTTGTCTTTTATTGTTTTAAAACTTCTGAAAGGCGAAGATGGTTATAATCAAAAACAAATATAGAATAACTTAAAATATATCCTTGAAGATTTAAGGTTATATCTTAACAAGTGTTTTTAAAAACAACTCGAGAATTTTTAAAACTGAAAATGTTATCAGTACATATAAGCCTGAGCTTGGAAAAGATCTTAAGAGTTCACATGGGACAGATGAAGAAACAGGCTCAGAATGGGCTAGGAATTTTTCTTAAATCATCCTTCTACTCAGTAACAGAGACTGGACTAAGAATCTCTTGCTAATATGAAATTCTTTTGAATGCGTTCTTCATTATAAAGATGGATAAACTGAAGCCCAGATAATTTTTTTCAATACCAGCACTCATTAGCTGATTATTTTGATTTTTCTTCTATAACACCTTATCAGTCTCTCTTGAGTTGTGTTGCTTTGTAAAACTTAACTTGTTATCAACTTCAGCAGTACCATTGAGATTATTGGCTTACTATAATTAATGTTTTGGCTTTTTTTTCTTTTCTAACAAAGCCTATGAGAAAAGACATTCAATGTGACCTTTCTTGGTTCATAGAAAACCAGAATTCATGAACCCTCTCTATAAAGTCTTCATTATATATGGGGTGCTCAATCTTTATACTGTACCCTAACATATTCAGTAAGTTTTTATACCTCCCCCCTTTTATATTAGCAAGCTCCAAAGGCCTCAACTGTCTTGACTGTCCTTGAATATCTGGCATCATCTGCAGAAGTCTGACTGCAGACTAGGACATTCCACCCCAACATCACCTATTTCTTAGTGCCTCTGAGAATAAGACTTCAACTATTTGTGGTTTTCAACTCTTTTTTTTTTTTTTTTTTTTTTTTTTTTTTTGGCACCAGGGATTGAACTCATGACCTCACACTTGCCAGGCAGGTGCTTGTGCGGCTGAGTTAAATGCCTGGCCTGATTTTCAACTCTTTGCTATTATTTAGTGTGTAAACTTTCTGCTTCTATAATGACTTAGAAAGGGTTTATATGAGGTATGATTCCAGAGGTTGCAGTCTAAAATAAAGTAGCACCATTGCTTTGAACCTCTGGATAAAGCAGTATATCATGATAAGGATACAAGAAGACCAAATTGCCCATCTCTTTACCCAGAAATCAGAGAAAATGGAAGACACCAAAGTCCCATAATAACAGTTCACGGGCATAGATTCAGTGACCTACTGTTAAGTTCTACTCCTAAAAGCTTAACCACTTCCTAGTAACATCACTTTGGCAACTAAGGCTTCAAAAACATGGACCTTTTGGGGGATGTTTAACCATACAATTTGCTTAGGGAAATGAATAAATATAGTAAATTTGAAGGAATAATTAAGTGCATTAGTACAATTCCAATATACATAAGGATCATATTCACCATAGGGAATTTGTACCTGTACACAATATATCTTACACTTTTTTCGCATTCCCCTCTCCTTTTCACCTCCTTATTTACAAAGCTTTGTTTCCATTTTATCTTTTTTTTTTCATTTTTTTCTTTCCCCTTACTTCCTCCACCAATTCTGCTTTCATTTGGAACAATTACTTGTTACTTAACAATATCTGTTGTACATTTTTGTTCTTATTTACACTTTCCGATTCTTACATTAGAGACACAATGTGATATTTAGACATGTGCGTCCAATTTATTTCACTTAAAATTATATTCTCAAGGTCCTCCATTTAGCTATAAATGTCTCAAGTTTATCCTTCTTTAGTATTCCATTATGTAAAAAGAAACCATATTTATCAGATGATGGACATTTAGGTTATTTCCAAGATTTAGCTATTATGAACTGTGCTGCTATAAATATGGGTGCTCATATATCTCTGTGGTATAATGCTTTTAATTCTTTTGAGAAAATACCAAGAAAAACAATAGCTGGGTCTAACAAAACCTCTAGTCCTAATTTTTTGAAGAATCTTCACAATGATTTCCAAAGTGGTTGTACAAGTCTACACTCCCACCACCAGTGGACAAGGGTTCCTTTTTCACCACAATGCTGCCAGCATTTGTTCTTGGTTGATTTCTTAATAGTCATTCTTTCTTGAATGAGATGGAATATTAGCATTGTTTTAATTTGCATCTCTCAAATCAGTGATGTTGAACAATTTTTCATATATTTATTTGCAATTTGTACTTTTTTAGAAAAGTGTCATCGTTTTTCAAAGCTTCTTTGAGCCAAAGTGTTCACTGACAAAAGTGAATGAGTATAAAAAAGCTGAATACATTTATTAGCATTAATGGCTTATTTTGGGGATTTTTGAGTATTTTATATACAAAAAATTAATTTCTGAATAGAGATAGTTCTACTCTTTTCTTTGCAAGTCTGATGTTTTTTATTTTCTTGCTTAAATGTTCTGACTAGTCTAGTGTTGCATAAAAGCATTATTCAATTCCTGATATTAGAGGGGGAAGTTTTCAGTCCGTCTCTACTGAGTATGATGTTCTCTGTAGGTTTATCATAAAGGATTTTATTGGTCGTGTATAAGATATTTCCTTTTATTCCTAGGTTGGCGAGTACTTTTATGAGGAAAAAGTGTTAAATTTTATCAAATAGCTTTTCTTCATCAATTGGAATGATTATGGACTTTTCCTCTTAATTATATTAATATGGCATATTACATTATTTGATTTTCATAGCTGTACTGCCCTTACTTTACTGGAGTAAATTCTAATTTGTCATGGTGTATAATCCTAATAATGTGCTGCATATTTCCTTGGCTACATATTGTTGAGTGTTTTGGTGTCTGTAAGGGACATTGGTCTGTGACTTTATCTTCTTGTGATGACTTGGGTTTGAGTGTTAGGATGACACTAGCCTCAGAATGACTCAGGAAGTCTTCCCTTCTCTGACATTTTATTGAAGAATTTGAGAAGGATGCATGTTAACTCTTTAAATGGTTGGTAAAATTCATCAGTCAATTTATTCATTGGGAAGTTTTCAATTAGTTTCTTCTGGGTCTTTTCAGGTTTTCTACTTCCTCTTGAGTCTCCTTTGAATGTTTTATATATTTCCAGAAATTTGTTCCTCCACGTAATTTTTTGGCATACAACAAATTATTCATAGTATTCTCTTATATTCATAGTATTCTCTTATAACCTTTATCTCTGAAATATTAGTAATAACTTCACTTTTATTTCTGATATTAGTATTTGCATAAGTCTAGTTCAAAGATTTGTAGCATGGTGGTGCATGTCTGTAATCCCACCACTCGGAAGACTGAGGCAGGAGGTTCAGAGTAAGTTCAAGATCAGCCTGGGCTACATAGTGAGTTTAAGGACATCCTGAGTTACATAGTGAGACTTTGTTACAAAAAAACCCTTGAATTAAATAGGTAAAGTTTTGTAGTTTATGGTGATCTTTTCAAAAAGCGAATTTTATTGATTCTTTCTGTTGTTTTTTTAATCATTATTTCATTTATCTTTGTTCTAATCATTATTATCTTTTCCCTGTTGTCAGCTTTGGTTTTAATATGTTCTTCATTTTCTTATTCTTCAGGTATAATCTTGAATAATTAAATTGAGATTTTAAAACATTTAAATATTGTATTTGTATATGTGCAGTATATAATGGTTACATTCATCATAGGGACCTGGTTTATGTACACAACACATCTTAATTCTTGTTAATTCCCTCCCCATCTCATAGTTCCTTTCCCTTTTGCAAAAACTCTTCTCTCCCTGTTTCCTATTATCTTTTAGTTTACTTTGTAAATTATGCATACTGTGAGTTTCTCATGTAGAAGAAACCACGAAATATTTAAGCTTATGTACTGGATTTATTTCACTTAACATTATTGCCTCAAAATGCATTAATTTTGCTCCAAATAACTCAAATGTATCCTTCTATATGGTAGAGTAATACTCTATTGTGTATAAATACCATGATTTTTTATTTATTCACTTGTTAATGGACATATAGGCCAATTCTAGGATTTAGCTATTAGGAATTGCGATGTTATAAACATGAGTATCCATGTATCACCTTAATGTGATATATTTAATTCTTTCTGAAAGATACATAGAAGAGGAATAACTCGTTAAATGAAACTTTTATTTTTAGTCTTTTGAGGAATTTTCATACATATTTCCATAGTGGTTGTACCAGCTTACATCACCACCAACAATATAGAAATGTTCCTTCTACACTACAAACTTGCCAGTAGTCTTTATTATTTGACTGATGATAGCCATTTTTTCTTGAGTAAGATAGAATCTCAGTATTATTTGCATTTCTCTACTGCCTAGAGATGTTGAACACTTTTTTATGAGTTTATTGGCTATTTATATTTCTTAGTAGTGTTTAATTTCATTTGCCCATTTTTGATTGAGTCTTTTATTCTGGGGAATCTAATTACTTAAAATTCATTATTTGGGCTCTTTCAACATATATATAAATACATTTTAAGGCCCAGTTATAAATTTAATTTGATGGCTGTTATTTGACAGTTATCCATTTTGCCAACCTCTTTTAATTGGACAGTTTAATTCATTTATGTTTATTGTAATTACTTATAAGACCATTTTCCCCCTATTTCTTACGTATCATATGCCTTTTTATGCCAAATGTCATTACTATTTCCTTGATAAATAGATTTTTTATCTCACATAGATTTCATTTTCTTCTTTATATATTTTTATTTTCTTTAGTAATTATTCTAGAGTTGCAATTAACATCTTAAATTTATAACACTCTAGATTGACAACACCAACTTTGCCTCAACAGTACATAAAACTTTTCTAGTACAGCTTATCTTCTAGTACCCTCATTTTATGTTACTGATGTCTCATATTACATCTTATACATTGTATGACTTGTGCTAATGGCCACACAGTGTATATGTTTTTATACAATGTATACATTGTTTATATGTTTGTCTTTTAAATCTTTTTATGAAGAGAAAGAAAGAAATGACAAATCAAAAAGAACAGTAGTGCTGACTTCACCTACTGAGTTAGCTTTACTGGTATTCTTTATATGGATTTAGTTATTATCTTTTTTGTTCTTTGATTTCAGTCTGAAGGACAAATTTAGTGGTGAACTCCTTTAGATCTTATTCACCTGGAAATGTTTTTATTTCTCCTATAATTTTCAAGGATGTTTCTCCAAGGTTGACAGTTTTTTTTTCTTTCAGCACTTTAAATATGCTGCCTCCATTGTTTTCTCCCCTCTATGGTTTCCAATGAGAAATTGGCTGTTATGTTAAGTTTCCTTCTATATGTTGGTATTTCTTGGTGCTTTCAAGATTCACTGGACTTTTCACTGATAATACTATGTATTGCTGTGTATCTCTATATTTGTCCTATTTGTAGTTCATTGAGCTTTTTAGAAGCCTAAATTAAACATTTCATCAGATTTATGCTATTTTCAGTTATTATCTCTTAAAACATTCTTTCTGTCCTTTTTTTAAATCACTACTCCCTGGCTAGATTTCCTATTACATGTGTGCTGGAATGCTTATTATAGTCTCTCACATGTACCTTAGGCTCTTTTTTTTAATTATTTTCTTTGTGCTCCAAAGAATGGGTAAACTTAAGTGGTTGGATCTTCTTTCAATTTTATTAATTTGTCCTTCTACCTGCTCAAAAATGTTGTTCAACCTATATAGTGAATTATTTAATTATTGCATGTTTCATCTTCATATTTTCTCTTTGGTTCATTTTAATCATTTCTCTTTATTGGTATTACCTATTGGTAAGACGTCATTCTTCTGGCTTCCTTTAGTTATTCTTTCATGGTTTCCTTTAACTGTATGAGTATAATTTAAATAGTTGATTTAAATTCTTTGATTATGAAGATATCTGTTTTTCCTTGTGGACAGTTTCTGTTAGTTTTTTGTGTGTTCTTCCTCTGAATTAATTACTCTGAAGTTTTTGTGAAACAAGACAATTTGGATATTTATAATGTGTTAATTCTGGAAGTAAGAGTCTTTCCTCTTTCTAGAATGTTTTATTGCTATTTATAGTATGGTTTAATAGCTTTTTAAAGCCAATTTGTAAAGATTGTGTTCATTGTTACACATATTTACTAAGTTCTCTTTTTGCACTTGTTCAGTGTTCAGCTAGTAATTTGACAGAGATGTCTTTCAATGCCAAAAAATAGTTTTCTGGTGTTTTCAGACAGGCTCTACATTGATTCATATCTTTAATGCTTAGTCATGCTATTTGTAACTGAGTTACACATTCCGCTTGTAAACAGCATAAAAGTCAGCTACATTGAAAGTCTTTTCATACCCTTTTTATCTATCCCTGGACATATTCTTTTCCTGCTGTAAGTTTCTTTTTGTAGAACTTGGCCAATTTTAGTAGTTAAGTAGATAATTGCTTTTTAAATATTATTTCCATGTTGATCACCTCTTGGGCAGGTTAGGGGATGAGAAGTTTTCTTTAGAACACGAGTGACTATGGGATTAGGGAGATATGGGCACATAGGTCCAACAGAGCCAGCCAGTGATGTTTAGTTACTAGAGCCAAACTACAATTAATATAAGGGTGATTGTCTGCTGAAATTGGCTAGCTTGTGTACCTGTTAGATCCCCATGTGGGAGCAGGTCCTTGCCACTGTAGGCGATCAAGGGCAAGCTTTGAAAGTAAGACTATTATTCAATATCTGCTGCACATTTTAATGTAACCTTGTAAGTGTTGTCATTGCTCCACCAATTTACCAGATGTCATCCATTTTTTGGAAAGGAAAGGGATACCTGTCCCTAAGTATTTTCTCATCTTACTGTTCATTCACAATGAAATAGGCACCAATTACAGGGAATTTCTTGGCCTACTGACAGAAATTTTGATTTAGGGGAGATGGACTATTATTTGTAGGATTAATAGGCAATATTTGAGCTCTTCTTTCATGTGTTATGACTTCTTAAATTTTTTCATTACTCATTATGCTTAAAAAGGGGGCTTGTAGTTATCAGAAGACTTCCCAAGAAATGATCAGGGAGATTAAGCACTCAATTCAGTCTCTTCTGGCCTTAGCAAGTTGTCATGTTGCGTGCCATCTGTTGACCAAACCCACTTAACATCGTCTCCAGCTGAGGGAAGAGCTCTTTTATTCTGGAAAATATTTTCCATTGATAATTTATCTAGGTCTTTATAAGATCTAATATAGAGTAGATAGAAACCTAAGTTATAAAATCTACATAGAGTTATATATGTGAATCAAGGTCCAAAGCTTCTTTGAGGGACATTTCTGCTTCCTATATGTGTTATGTAGGATCATTTAGCAGTGAAACCAATTGTTCCACCTTGTACTATAGCATCCAATTGTTCAATTTCCTTCTTAGGTGGCATTTCCTTTCTGACAGATACATTCTATATAGTCCGCATCCTCCTTTTCATTTTATTCCTTCATCAGGCTCAGGAAGTCAAAGAGTATGATGCTAGAATCTGGCTATGGCCTTTATATTTGGTCATTCCATGACAGAAGGTCAACAAATGGGAAATCCTCATCTATAAAAAACTCATTTATTCAGTTACCTAATCTCAAAATAGTGAAATTAATAACTAACTTACCCTTAAGAGGAAGTTAGTTATCATTTGAAAGAGGAAACATGTCCCCTCTCTTGCCCTGAATTTGAATCTCTCCTTAAGGACCTGCTATGTTTTGAATCCCCATCCTTGATTTTGCAGTTTGAAGACTTAATTCCCAATGCAACAGTGTTGGAAAGTGGAGTCCAATAAGAAGTGCTTAGTTCATGAAGGACTTGCTTTTAAGTTACTAATTTCATTGCCTATTACTGTATTGTTCAGAGTTTTTGTGCATTCTTGGTTCAGTTTTATCATTCCTATGTATCTAGGAATCTATGTTTCTCCACATTTTACAATTTATTGCAGTACAGTTTCTTATAGTAGTTACTAATCCTCTTGTTGATTTTGGCAGCATCCACTGTAATTTTGTATTTTTCATCTCTAATTGAATTTGATTCTTCACTTTTTTATATTTCTTTTTTGGTAAGATTGGTTAAGGTTGTCTATTTTGTTTATTCTTTCAGAGAACCAGCTTTTTCATTCATTGATTCACTGTATCTTTTTAGTCCAAATTGCATCGGTTTTTGCTCTTATTTTCATAATTTCCTTGTACTAGATTTGGATTTGTATCATTCTTATTTTTCTAGACATTGATAAGCAATATTAGATTATTTATTTGGGCTTGTTCTGTTTTTCTGATTTGGACACTCAGAGCTATTTTTTTCCTGTTTAAGACTGCTGTCATCATGCCCAACAGGTTCTAGTGTGGGGTACTCACATTATTTTTGATTCTAGGGATTGTCTAATTTCTTCCTTGATTTTTTGTGTGACCCATTGATTATTCAAGACTATATTATTTGTTTTCTATGTTTCTGCATAACTCCAATTGTTTCTTTTCCCACTGATTTCTATATTAATTGTGCTCTGATATAATAACATGAATGATAAAATTTCAACTGTTTCATATTTGCTTAAGCCAGATTTATGGCTAGAATATGGTCTATTTGGAGAAAGTTCCATGTGCTTCTGAGAAGAATTTATATTTTCTGCTATTCATGGGGAATACACTCTGCATATATCTATAAAGTGCATCTGTTCAAACATACGCTTGTTTCAATTCTGATACTGATTTTCTGTCTAGTTGTTTTGTTTATAATTGGTAGTTCCTGAGTTTTCCCACTATAATTTTGCTGAGGTTTATCTAAAGTTTTATGCAATAATATTTATTTTATGATGTTTGGTACATTATATGATTATAATTATTACTCTTCCTGTTGCACTGTTCACCTTAATCAATACATACTGACTTTCTTTGTCTCTGTTGATTAGTTTTGGCTTGAAGTCTACTGTTTGAAAATAGGAAGTATGATCTTATTTTGGGGCTCATTTTGCATGAAATATTATTTTGCATCTTTTGTTTCTTAGTCTATCAATTTCCTGTTGGACTAAATGTGTTTCCTTATGCAATGTATTGTTGGGTTTTGCTTTTGATGCAGTCTACCAATCTGTATCTGTTGAATGGGGAATTGAGACCATTCACATTGAAAGTTATTACTAAAATATATTGATTTATGTCTGTGAATGAACTATTTTCCTGTGGCAAATTTATTTTCCCTTCTGCTTAACTCTCCAACCTGCCTGATATATTCATCCTATTAGATATTTTGACATTGTTGGTTTGTCTGTTTTCAGGATATTGAAAAGAATTTTCTTGAGTGTTGGTTTTGTGGTCATGAATTTTTTTAAAGTGCTCTTCAGCCAGTGTGTGACCACAGCTATGTATAGAATGAAAGATAACTCAAGGTTAAGTTCAAGCATCAATAACTCAGAAGGACTGCTAATTGGGCATAAGAGAGCTTCAGGGTCCTCTGGGCTTCTCAGCCTAGAGCTCAAGGACATGAGAAAAAAGATGTGGAAAAAATCATTTTGTGACATATTTTATAGGAATTTTGGTCACAGAAATAGGGCCAGAAAAAGATAGCTTGTTATGAGACATGGGTCCACTTAGTTTAAACAACAACATTACTAAGTCAGAGGGAACACATAGGACAAAGCAAATAACTTTGACAGAAATTTGCTCTGAATTCTGCTGACTGTTGTCCAGCAGATTTTACCCTAAATCCTAACCATGCATTCTAGGAGTACAGGGACTCTTCCCCAAAGTTTCTTCTTCAGCACACTCAGATCCAGTTATTACTTTGGTCAGCACTTTTCCACACTCTTTGTGATCAGGAGACCTCATTTCTCCATCAACTTTAAAAGATAGACTTGCAGGATACATTAGTCTGAAATGAAAATTGTTTCCTATTAGGATATGCAACTCTTCATTCCAATCTCTCTTTGTTTTTGAAGTTTGTGTTGAGAGCTGTACTGGAATTCTAATGATTTTTGCCTTTTTTCTCTCACAGGTTTCACAATCTTGGCATTAATCAGCTATAGAGATTCAGGTACATCCTTTGGGACCTGGTTGGGCCCCCAGCCAGTAAACCCAGGTGGCCAGGGAATCACCTGAGCTCGATGGCTTGAGCTGAAGGCATGCACAGCAAACCCCATGCAGATGTGCAACTTTAGCACCTTGCTTGGAACCCGTTAAGGCCCCTCCCAGTGCCTTAATCAGCTGTGGACCTTCAGGTAGGTCCCTGAGGATCAAGTTGGGCCTTTCCCCTTGAATCTGAGTAGCCAGGCAATAACCCGAACTCAGGGGCACAAGCCCAAGGGGTATGCAGCAAACCCCATTCAGTTGTATAGCTTTGTCACCTCACTCAGAACCTGGTAAGGCCCCACCCAACATCCCTAATTGGTCACAGACCTGAGACCTGAAGGAAGGTCCCTTGAGGTCTGGTTGAGCTTGATCCAGTGACCCTGAGTGGCTGGAGAATAGCCTGAGCATGGTGGCACAAGCTGAAGGCCTATACAATGAACCCTATTCAACCACGCAACAATGAAATCTTGCTTGGAAACAAGTAAGGCCCCACCCAGTAACCTCAAGCAGTTGTGGAGCTTTGGTGTGTCATGTAGCATGAGCTGAAGAAGTGCACAGCACACTCTATTAGCTGTTCAGCCTTGGTATGCCACTCAGAGCCTGGTAGAGTCCTGGTCAGCAAACTTAAGCAGTCAAGAAGCTTCACAGTATCATGTCAGATGTGCAGAAGGCCCTCACAGGGTACTCCCCACATTTGAGAAGCCTTCAAGTGTCAGTAGAGACTCAGTAAGGCCAGATTAGTGACCTCCAGTCAACTAGGAAAACTTCGTGTAGTACAGACAAATACCTTCAAACCCAGAAGCAACTGAGACCTTGTGTTCAACTTCTCCAGGGGAATACAGGAAAATGACAAAATGAAACATCAAAATGCAATCTCAAACTTCCAGCCCATGCCAAACAAGACCTGGAGAGAGGGATATAGAAGAAAATATAAGCCATACGCCTGAAACATCTGAAATGATAGCAACTGAAGTAAAGAAATAACTCCATGAACCTGCAAAGGGACTCAGGTCAGAAATAATCTCCCAGGTAAAACAAAAAATGATAAATGCAATAAACGAAATGCTCAACAAATCTAGAGAAGACATAGTTAAAAAAACTAAGGAGCACTGAAAGAAGATGGACATCTTGACTGAACAGTATAAGAAAGAAACAGTTCAAAAAAGCAGATTCAAAGAGATATCCAGGAAATAAAAAATTCCATCAAAAGCTAGCAAATCCATCTCAGTGAGAGTGAAGACAGACTATCAGACCTCAAAAACAAGATTGCACCTAGTGGGCAGCAAAGGAATGATCTTTTAAAAATAACAAAGAATGAGGAAATAACAATTCAACTGTTGCAAGATAATGCAAAGAAAAATAGTGCAAGATTGATAGGTATAAATGAAAAAGGTGACAACACAAATGATATCAAAAGACTATTTAAAGAAGTAATAGGCAAAAATTTCCCAAACATGGGAAAGGAAACTTACATACAGATAAGTGAAGCATATCAACCTCCAATTAGCCAAAATTGAAATAAGTCTACACACAAATGTATAATAATCAACATCCCAGAAACTCAACACAAGAGAAGAATATTGAAAGCTGCTATAAAGAAAAGACAGACCATGTATAAAAGAAAGCCCATCAGAAACACAGCAGACTTCTAAACACAAACAGGGAAGTGAAGAGGAGCATGGAATGAAGTTATTTCAAATCCTAAAGGATAATCACTTCCAAACCCAGATTGATGTACCCAGCAAAACTGTCCTTCAAAATTGATGGGGAAAAAAGATAATTTCATGATAAACAACAACTAAAGAATTTCATGAGCACCAAACCAAACCTGAAAAGAAAACTGAAAGCTATTCTAGATGGACATAAAAATAACTCTGACTTTAAGAACACCAATAGAAAATAACCACTGAGCAGGTAAACAATTAAATGGTGGAAAGAGATAAAAAACCAACAGCAGAGGGATACCATGACAAAAATAAGCCAATATATATCAGTTATAAGCATTAATTTAAGTGGCCTCAGTTCACCAATTAAAAGAAACAGATTGGCAGAATGGATCAAGAAACAACATCCAATCATGTGCTGTATACAAGCAATCCATTCTAACTAGGAAACTAGTAGACTGAAAGTTAAAGGATGCAACACAATACTTCATGCAAATGGGATACCAAAAAAAAAGCAGTAATAGCTATTCTGCTTGAAGACAATGTGAACTTCAAACCAAGAATGATCAAAGCAGACAAAGAAGTTCACTACATACTTGTTAGGGGAAAACTTTGAGAGGAAGAGATAACAATTTTAAATATATATGCACCAAAATTGGGAGCACCCCGCTATATAAAAACAAATAAAAATGAAAACTCAAATAAGCAATAACATAATTATAATCAGATATCTTAACACTCCATTAAACAGACCAACAAAGAAACAGGTCAACTAGACAGAAATTCAGCAAAGAAATAACAGAACTGAATCAAATGTGTGAACAAATGGACTTAGCAGACATGTAAAGACTGTTCCAAACAACATCAGAATATACATTTTTCTCTGCTGCATATGGAACATTCTCTAAAATACACCATATACTAGATGATAGAACATGCCTAAGTAATGTAAACGAATCAAATTATCCCGTGCATATTATCTGATCATAATGCTATGAAACTAGAGAATAATGACAACAGAAACTGTAAAAAAATATAAACACATGAAAATTAAACAATACACTCCTGAACAATCAATGAGTCACATAGGAAATGAAAGAATAAATTAAAAATATCTACAAGCAGATGAAAATACAAATACTACTTACTGAAAAATGTGGAATGCAATGAAAACATTCCTCAGAAGGAAATATATTGTGGTAAATTCCCAGATCAGGAAAACAGAACAAACACAAATAAACAACCTAGTAGTTGATGCTACAACTCAAACATCTAGAAAAAGAAGAGCAAGTAGAGCCCAAAGCCAAAAGAAGAGAGAAAATTATAAAGATTGGAGCAGAAATGAATGCAATTGGTATACAAAAATGATACAAGGAATTAACAAATCAAAGAGTTGATTCTTTAAAAGAATAAATAAAACTGATAAACCTCTATCCAACCTTATTGAAAAAAAGAAAAACTCAAATTCAAGCAATAAGGAATGAAAAGGGAGAAATAACTACAAACCCTGTGCAAATACAGAAAGTCATCAACACCTACATTGAAAACCTTTACTGTCATAGGTTTGGTGACACAGAAGAAATGAACAAATTCCTAAGAAACATGTGAATTACCAAAGCTGTATCAAGAAGATGTAAAACTGCTGAATAACCCAATTTCAACTAATGAAGTTGAAAATGCAATTAGAACCTTACCAACAAATAAAAGCCCAGGTCCTGATGAATTCACTGTTGAATTCTACAAGAAATTCAATAAAGACTTAATTCCAAGTCTCCTTAAACTCTTCAATGAAATGGAAAGGCAAGCAAGTCTCCCTAACTCATTCCTGGAATCAAGTATTACCCTAATACCAAAATCAGAGAAAGACCCAACCAGAAAAGAAAACTACAGGCCAATCTCCTTCATGAACACAGATGTAAAAATTTTCAATAAAATACTGGCAAACAGAATGCAGCAGATCATCAAGATCATATACCACAATAAAGTGAAATTCATCCCAGGAATGCAGGGATGATTCAACATACTTAAATCAAAAAATATAATACACCATATCCATACAACCAAAGATAAGAAATACATGAGCATTTCAATAGATGAAGAAAAAGCTTTTAATAAGGTCCAACACTCATTCACGATAAGAACTCTACAGAAAATCATAATAGACTGTCTTTATCTCAATCTGATAAAATCCATCCATGACAAACCAACAGCTATTATCATGTTAAAAGGTCAGAAAAAGAAAACTTTCACTCTAAAATAAGGAACAAGACAAGGATGTCCATTATCTCCACTCCTATTCAATATAGTGCTGGAAATACAAGCCATAGTAAGTAGACAAGCGAGAGAAACAACAGGAATTAGGATAGGAATAAAAGAAGCTAAATTATCATTATTTGTAGATGACATGATACTATACATAGAAGACCCCCAAAATTCTATTGAAAAACTTCTAGGTATAATAACCAAATTCAGTTATATAGCTAGATACAAAGTCAACATTCAAAAATAATAGCATTTCTCTAAAAACAACAAAATTATATAGAGAGAAATAAGACAAGTCACAGTCTTCACAGTAGCACCCAAAAAAGTGAATGTTTCACCCAAAAAAATGAATGCTATGTTTTGTATCATTTTGATAAGTTCAGCTAGCCTTTTATTAGTCTTCTGTGAGCTCAGCGATTCTTTTATTGTGCATTATCTGCTTAATTATATCATGTCTAACAGAATATCTTATCTTTTCACATCTTCTTTTGTTATTTTATATAATTTCATCATGTGCATTTTTATTTGTTCCCCATTGATGTGTAATAGCTTAGCTCTTGGGAAGTGGAAATGATTTGAAACACTTTCTCCCTTCTCTTCTCATGTATCAATGAGCACGCACCTCTATCTGCACTGAGATTTTTGGGTCAATTATGATAGAAGGACTGTATCAAAACTATACAGCTATCCTCAGTGTCTGCTTTTCAGTAGTGCACTATAGGTGTGGCTGAGTATTGGTATTTGTGCCTACCCCAAGATCCAAACAACTCCACTAATTTGAGAATGGAGATTACAGAGAATTTGATCCACCACAAGTGTCTCCTTAAATGAACAAAATACAAAGCAGATATTGATATTAACATGAAAATCAGCAACCTGCCAATAAGCAAAGTCAGCAACAATGATAGAGTGAAAAAAAACTGGATATTCACATATTCCAATAACTAGCAAAGCAACCACTATATCACTCTTATCTATAGAAAAGAGATTTGAACTTATCATCTGTGAGCACAAAAACTCCACCAAAAAACTTCTAAAATTAATAACCAAATTCTTTAGCATAGCTGGATACAAAATCAACACTCAAAAATCAATACCGTTGCTGTACACAAACAACAATCTCACAGAGAAAAAAAATAAGTGAAACTACACACTTCACAATAGCATCAAAAAATGAAATACATAGCAATCAATCTAACAAAGGAAGTAAAAAATGCATACATTAAAAATTAAGGCACACTGAAAGAACAAATCAAAGAGGATATCAGAAAATGGACAGATATCCCTGCTCATGGATAGAAGAATCAAATGGTCAAGAATCAAATGGTAAAAATGGTCATTAAACTATTATACAGATTTAATGCAATTCCAGACAAAATACCATTAGCATACCTCACAGATCTAGAGAAATCATCCCTAACATTCATTTGGAAACAGAAGAGACCTAGAAGAGCAAAAACAATTCTGTGCAACAAAGGAAGGGCAGAAGGCATCACAATTCTTAATTTGACAATATACTACAAAGTTACTGTGATAAAATCAGTGTGGCACTAGCAAAAACACAGACATGAGCTTCAATGGAACAGATAAGAAGATGCAGATATAACCACAAACACTCAGCCACCTTATCTTTGACAAAGGTGCCAAAATTCGTCACTGGAAGGAAGACAGCCTCTTTAATAAATTGTGCTAGAAAAACTCAGTTTTCACATGCCAAAGACTAAAACTAGATCCATGTCTATCACTATATATTAAACTAAAGTCAAAATGGATCAAAGATCTAAATATTAAAATAAAAACATTAAATCTACTGGAAGAGAATCTATATAGAAATCTTGAAGATATAGGTGTAGACAGAGTTCATGAACAAAACCCAGATTCTAGAAAAAGTACTTCAAAGAATCAACATCTTGGATCTCATCTTATTTAAATGTTTTTGCATGTCAAAAAAATCAAGGTTGTGTCTGGGCCAGTAGTGCCTGTGAGTAGAGTATGTCCATGCTCTGCTTTTCTTCCATTTTCCTCAGGGCAGTGGTGCCTGTGGATAGAGTATGACTCTGTGCTTTGCCCTTCCTCCATGGCCTCTGGGCTAGTGGTTCCTGCAAGCAGTGTGAGTTCGTGCTTTGCCCTTCCTTCATGATTCCCAGGACAGTGGTTCTGGCGAGTGGAGTATGAGTCTCCACTCTGCCCTTCCTCCATTGCCCTGGGCCAGTGGTGCTGAAGACTAGAGTGTGAGTCTGTGTTTTGCACTTTCTCAGTGGTCCCTGGGACAGCAGTGCTGGTGAGTAAAGAGTTAGTCTACTCTCTGCCCTTCCTCCATGGTTCCTTGGACAGTGGTGCCAGTGAGTAGAGTGTAAGTCTGCTCTCTGCTACCCCTCCATTACCCCCAGGTCAGAAAAGCCAATGAGTAGTGATGGGGCTGGCCATAGCAGAGTGTGAGTTTTTACCTCCTCCATTGCCCTGGGACAGCTTGCTGCTAGAGGAGTACAGTGGTACAGGCAAGAGGTATACAGTGGTGCTGGCAAAAGGAGTGACTACAGTATAGTCTGGAGGAGACAACTTGAGGGACAAATACTTCTTAGGAAAGCCTTGAAATCAGTAATAAGACTATATAACATTAGAAATCTAAAAGTATCAATACAGAAAACAAAATTAAAAAGAAAATAAAAAATGAAAAGACAAAAAAGATAAATGCAATCCCAAACACTCAGTCCACCAGAGCAAGTCCAGAACACAAAGAGCTACAGGAAATTGGAAGCCAACAAATGGAACTCTTTGAGATGATAGCAGGACAAGTGAAAAACTAAATGAAAGAGGCCATAGAAAAAATAATCTCTAAAGTGAAAAAACAATTGATGATTAAACTAAAAGACATCAAAACAGACACAGATAAAAAACAGAGAAGCTCAAGAAAATGAGAGAAATCATGAATGGCAAACATAGAGTAAAATGAATCAATAAAACAGATCCAAACAGAAATACAGAAGATTGTTAACTGCACTGAAAGTATATGCAGCAGATTGAAGGAAGCCAAAGATAGGATACCATATCTAGAAGACAAGAACACAACTGAAAACCATGAAAAGAAAGATATATTACAAACTACAAGAGAGCATGAGAAAACAATCCAATAGCTACAGGATGAATCAGATAAGTACAACATCAGATTGACTGGAATCACTGAGAAAACTTGAGACAGAACAAAGGTCATTTAAAATTTGTTCACAAAAATAATGATGGAAAACTTCCCAAACATGGATAAAGAATTTTTTTTTTTTATTTAAGAGGAAAAAGAGAAAAACACAAAACAAACCAAAGCGGCGTAAGGGTGCACGCAATACAGAACTACAAAACAAAACAAAACAAAACAAAACAAAACAAAAAACCATAACAGTAAGAAATTACCTGCTAGTAGATTACACACTATTTTCTTGAAAATAGTTCCTCAAATCACAGTATCAAAGAACACAAGGTGGACATTCAAACAGGGAGACTGCAAACAGCTGTGTTCAATGTTCCAAAAACATTGATAAAGTCAGCTATTTAACACCCCCAAACACACTTGCTGTTATATCCGTTAGAGCTCCTTTTTTTTTTCCCTCTCTTTTTTACAACAAAATTTACACATCTTGGATTTTATTACTCCTTAGTGCTTATTACTTTCTTTGGGGGGGGGAAGAATACAGTCAAATATGGCAAAACAAAGCTGCAGGATAAAGAATTTGACATACAAATTAATGAACTATATAGAACTCCAAATAGCAATGACCAAAGCAAATCTACACCAAGGCATGCAATAATCCACCAGTCATATAATAATCAAAATATAAAATCTACACCATAGGCATATAATAATAATAATCAAAATTCCAGAAATTCAGCACAACAACAAAATATTAAAAGCACCTATAGAAAAGAAACATCACCTATAAAAGAAAACCCATCAGAATAACAGCAGACATCTAAACATAAACCCTCAAATCAATAAGAGCATTAAGCAATTCAAATCCTAAAGGAAAACAATCTTTAACCCAGATTGATGTATCCCACAATGATATCTTTCAAAATTAATGGAGAAACAAGACACTTCCAAGACAAACAACTGAAGAAATTAATGACCACAAAACTAGCTCTGTGGAATGCTTTGAAAGACATATCAGAAAGAGATAATGAAGATCACAAACATAGGAACCCAAATAGAATCAAACCACCAGGTAAGGAAAGCCACAGAACAGAGCAAAAAGACAAGAACAAATAATAAGGAAACATTAAAAAGAAAAGCATATATATATATATATATATATATATATATATATATAATTATTTATAACCATCAATGTAAATTGTCTCAATTAACAAGTCAAAAGAAACAGACAGGCAGAATGAATCAAGAAGGAAGATCCAAAAATATGCTTCATTTGAGAAACACAATTACCCCAAAAGGATACTGATACACTAAAAATCAAAGGATGAAAAACAATTTTGCATGTTACAGAAACCGAAAAAAAAAAAAAAACAGGACTAGCTATTCCATTTGCAGATAATGTGAACTTTAAGCCAAAACTGACCAAAAGAGAAAAGAAGGTCATTACATACTTATTAAGGGAAAACTCCAAAAAGAAATAACAATCATAAATATACATGGACCAAACACAGGCTCACTCAATTACATAAAACAAATATGAAATACCTAGGAATCAACTAATAAAGGAAGCAAAAGTTCTTTACAGTGAAATTGACAATACTCTAAAAAAGGAGATAAAAGTGGACATCAGAAAGATATTTCTTGCTCATGGATACGAAGAATCAACATAGTGAAAATAGCCATACTCTCAAAACTTCTATGCAAATTTAATGCAATCTCAATCAAAATAATATTAACATACCTCACAGATCTAGAGAAAACTCACCTAACATTCATTTATTTGGAACCAGAAAATACCTAGAATAGGAAAAGCAGTTCTTGGTAACAAAGGTGTCATGGGACATCACAATCGCAGACCTGAAATTATGGTACAAAGCTACTATGATAAAATCTACATGGTATTGGCAAGAAACAGACCTGAAAATCATGAAATTGATACGAAGATGCAGATATAAATATAAAGAAATAACCATCTTACCTTTGACAAAAGGGCCAAACATGGTCACTGGAAGGAAGATAGCCTCCTTAATAAATGGTGCTGGAAAAACTGATTTTCCACATGCTGAAGACAAAAACTAGACCCATGTCTATCATCATGCACTAAACTAAAGATAAAATGATTCAAAGATCTAAATAGTAAAACATAAATACTAAATCTACTGGAAGAGATAGTAGGTAAAACTCTTGAAGAAACAAGGGTAGGCAGAGAGTTTATGAACAAAAACAAAACTTTGCCGGAAGTTAGTCAAAGAATCAACAACTGGGATCTCATCATATTAAAATGTTATTGCACATCAAAGTAAATCACCA
Source organism: Cavia porcellus (assembly GCF_034190915.1). NCBI lineage: Eukaryota > Metazoa > Chordata > Mammalia > Rodentia > Caviidae > Cavia > Cavia porcellus. Next base: position 34,012,214 of record NW_026947486.1, on the reverse strand, counting down.
ACAGAGTGTAAAGAAAACCCACAGAATGTTAAAATGTTTTAGTATAGTGTCCCTCAGACAAAGACATATCTAGATCATATAACAATTGAAAAAAATCAGGCCACCTGTATAGTTTGTGTTTAAATGTACCCCCAGAGCCTCATGCAGTCATGGGTGGCAGGTCTTTTGAAGATGAGTGAGTCTAGTGTTTGTGGTTGGTTCATATTAGCTAGCACTGGGATTGGTGTTGAGTGCTGCACCCACCCAGGCATGAGTAACTGGCATACAATACAAGGGAAGGAAAGAGACACACTTTCCCTTTTTCCCTTTTTGCTTGTGTCACTTGCAGCTACAATGAACAATTCCCTCCTAGCTTTGCCACTCTGCCTTGGAGTTAGCTGAGTGTGGACTGAAATCTCTAGGCAAATTCCTTAGCTATGAACATCAATGAAATTCACAAGGGAATTTACATATTCTCAATATACAGTGGCACAGGGTAAACAGTCCCATTTCAAAAAGCAAAGCAAGATTCAACCCCAGCAAATCAAGTGTTAAATCTTGTAGGTCCATCTCCAGCATCTGAGCTACTTGGTGATAAGATGTGAGTTCTAGAGAGCTTGGCCAGCTTCACCCATATATCTTTACTGCTTGCAGTCCTCATGACCTTTGTCTTAGGCTTACTTAGTCTGCAACACTCCTTGGTACATATTTTATTTTCCTAGCATCTCTACAACCCTGGAGTCTCCGATGCACCTATAGCTTCTCACTCACAGCTTCATACATCACCCTTTCAAGAGGGCTGGAAGGATTCTGACCCTATCACACATCTTATGCCTAGCCTCCCTTTGAAATCTGTGTAGAAGCCTCCATGACACCATACATCTTAGACTCTGGATACTTGTAAAATGTGGTTTACTCCAAGGTCTACAGCTAAATACAAGTAAGCACTTCCTTTAAGTGGCCATGAGTGAAAAGGGAACCCTAGGGCTCTCTTCTCGAAGAAATATCTTTCAAAAATTCATGCTTTTATATATTCATTTTGTCTTTCTGTGTTTTTTCTTCATGTACCTGGGCTATGTGGTGTTTTTAAGACACAGTCTTGGTATATGGTTAAGGTTGGCCTTGCTATTTAACCCAATCTGAACTTAAACTCATGTTCCTCTTGCCTCAGCTTCCCAAGACCTGTAATTATAGACTTTTATACCCTTAAATCTCATAGGTATGATCTTCCTGATTCCTGAGATGGCTTCAAGGGATCTTTCTACTTATCCCTGGAGCTGGAGAAAAGTAGATTTTTTAATGGATACACAATATGTAGTGAAATTGGGACTTTCACATTATCATTGATGGGATAGTAAAATGATGCACTTGTTATGAAAAAACATCATATCAATTCCTCAAAAATTTGAAGACATAGAGTATTTTATTCTAAAAATCATATTAAAATTAAAAATCCTATAATGTTGAAATCATCTTGAAGTGGGACAGTAAAGTGAGATAAATCACTCTACATGATAGTAAATCTTACTATAAAAGTAGAGTTCTAACACCATATACACATGTGTTCATAGCAGTTTTATTCCTCTCAGCCAAATAGATGCAACTCAGATGTCCTTCAGTGTGAATAAATAAACTGTGCTATTATACATCTAATGAATTCCACTCAACAATAAAAAGAAACAAACTTGCTACACACAACAGTATGGATGAATCTCAAGTATGTGCTGAGTGAAAAGACTAATTTAAAACACTAAAAATTAATTTATAATGGTTTCATTTATATAATTTGAAATAACAGAATTAGAGAACATAATAGAGGTTTCCAGGAGGTTAAGGACCAAAGTGAGATGAGTGAGAAGAAATGAATGTGGTTATAAAAGGGCAACATAAGGTATCTTTACTAGGACAGGAACATTCTCTGTATCAACTACAGTGGTATACATAAGAAACAACACATAACAAAAACTATATAAAAATAAATATACACATGCACACACATGCACAAATGAGTACAAATAAAACAAAGAAATCTGAATTAAATGGATTTTGCCAATGCCAATATCAGACATGTTATAACGTACAAAATGTGCTAGGGATCTCTGAATTAGTGTTACAATTGTATGTGAAACTGTAAATATGTCAGCAAAATATATATTACAACTTCTTCAAACATTTTTTCTCAGGAAATATTTTTCCTACTCTGTTGCTTTTGTCATTATAATAATTGACTACTAATCAGCCTCCCATAAGGCCTCTGACAATGAACAGCTATAAGCCATTGGCTCAAACCAAGTGGAAGCCAACAAGTTTTCTTTATTTTATTTATTTATTTATTCATTCATTTGGCAGTACTGGGGAGTGAAGCCAAAACTTTATGCTGAGATATATCCACAGATTATTTTACTTTTTATTTTAAGACTGGCTCTCATTAAGTCACTAAGGTACCCAGGCTAGGTTCAATCGTTGATTTCACTGCTTCACTCTCCAGAATGCTCGATTTAGAGGCCTATACCACCATGCCTTGCTTGATAAGCTTTTGATGTTCAGAGTCACAATGTGCAAGCAGGCTGCATGACTATTCACTTTATGATAGACTGAATAGATATCAGTTTGAAAGAAATAGTTGAAGTAGTTGTTTTCCATGAGGTAAGGGGACATGGTGGATAAAATATCTTGGTTCAGATCCCTAACAGGCTGTATTGAGGTAGCATAGTGCAAGTGACTGTGTGCTCTGGCGTCTCAAGGGAAAGCAGAGGAGAGAATCAACTCAGAGATACTTTGTAGATGAAGATATGAGTTTCTCAGAAACAAGGAGTAATTTGAGTTGCCCAATAATGAGTAATACATATCATCACAAATCTCATTATTCTGTACTACTAATATGTACCAATTAACAAACAAACAAAAACAACGATGTGCTACTTCTAGCTGGAGCAAGTGCTCTATTATTGGAAGCATTTAAGTCAAAGGCATTGAATATGTTCAAGAAATATAAACATTCCTTTTTATTGTGCAAATTCTGACACTAAACTAATCACATGGAATGGAAATGGCTAGTATTTTATTTCACTACATCTGTGGTCCCCTGACAGGATTTTTGTTTTTCTGACTGAAATATTCTATTTCTTGGTAATTGGGAAGAGAAAGAAAAGTGCTCCAAGGTCATGGAATCGGGGTTCTGATTTAGTAGACTGAAGTCTACTAAAGGAAAACTCATTATAATTAGTTTTCATAAAGGTACAGAAAACAGAACAATGAAATAGCCCTCTGTAGTGGATATAAACAACCACAAGCATACAGGGCAGCTTTGGTTTTGGCATTTTCTCATTATGTAAAATACAATAGTTTCCATGTATATTTTTCCTAATAAAATGCACTTTTTAAATTTTTTTTTATTTTAAAGAGAGTAAAACAAACCATAACAAAACAGAACAAAGCAGATCCGAAGAAAACAACGTAAGTGACACAGATTTTAAAGCAAAACACAGGAGATCTACAGTGGCTACCATAATGTCTTCTTTTCCTCAAAATAGTTGTCTATATCTTCACACAATGAATTCATACAAAACAAAATAGTATAAAAACTGATCAGCACAGAGTAATAAAGGCATTATAGGCCTTCAAAACCCAACAATAGTGAAATCAATGGCTACTGTAATGTCTCTTGTTCTCTTCAAAATACTTGTCAATATCTTCATGTATTTTGAAATTAAATAATACAAAACAGACTGAAACCACTGTAAATGAAGAATAAAATTATTACTAGATTCCACAGCATGATGATAGGAAATCAGCAATGGATATCATAACGTCTCTTTTTCTTCTAAGTAGCTGTTCATATCATCACAATAATTCAATCAGCAAATTTTTTAGGAGAAGTTCTAGGCATGTATAAGTCTCTGCATGTACACCTATCCTTTCTGCATGAGAGGGAAAAACAAAACAAAACAAATTACTGGAAAAATAAGAAACAAAAAAGACAAATAGATAACAATAGCAAGGAGCCCAAAACAATGACAACATAGGCCTTCAAGGTGATAGGAATGTAACTAAGGTTGTTATTTTACATAGTGATCTTCAAGTGTTCCTCAGATCACCAGACACAAACATGCAAAATTGTTCCAATCCTATGAATGTTAACTATTTTTTTCCAAGAACTTATAGAATTTGTAGCATAATCATCTTAGCTATTTTAAATGTGTTTATACAAATTTAGATATTTTTTCTTTTCCCTTCTTTTTTCCCCATCCTGTTCCATGAGATGTCATTTTCCCTCTTTGAGCAGATTTTTATCCTTTCACTGTATGTATTGAGGATTTTGTATCTTATGTACTCTTAGCATTTCTTACACTAGGGAGACAATATGGTATTTACACGAGTTTGATTTTAAAATGCGCTTTTTAAAGGACACTATGTCTTCATTTTTTTGTGTTCTATCTGCACCTTGACTTTGTACATAGTGGCTGCTTCGTAGTTTCACAGACATCATCAGATTGTGTTGTGGTTTCTATACCTAAGGCAAGGCTGACTTTTCATCCCACAGAGAGGCAGGATGCTAGTTCCTCGTTTCGTTTTGTGTAACATCTAAAATATATAATATGACTATTTCTAAAGGTATTTTCCTACCACTTCCCTCACTTGAAAGAAACCAGAGATATAAAATAATACTCTTAACAGCTGAGCTTTTGACAAACTTTCCAGTGTTGATATTACTCTAACAGTGATACTTCAGGGGTAAGAAGAGTGGGAGGCTGTGAGCATTTTCTTCAGCCTGAGCTTGGTGGATGAGTTGACTAGGGAGGTCTTTATAAAAGATAAAGACTTACTTAAGCTTTAGAAAAGCTAACTGAAAGCACATTCCAGGACAGAGGATTCTTCCCATCTTCCTCCTTACTCTAAGGAGTTGGCCAAGGAGAAGCTAGACTGCTTCTGGGTCCTAAAGAAGCCAAAAAATGAAATCTAAAAAAGTTAAGGACAAATTAAATGGATTCCAGATCAGAAGAAAGCTGAGCCTTCCTGGGCCCATTGGTGGTAGAGGTGAGTTTAGAATAGCCTCAGTTCAAGGGCCTTACGTTGGTGCCCATTTGAGTGATAGAAAAGGACATGCAAGGACAAAAGGGGATCAATAGCCCTAGTCTTACTACCTAAGCACCTGTCTACTTTTCAGTCCTTTTAGGACTTCCCTGGGGGCAGCCCCCTCCTCTCCCTGGGACAGAACCCAAAATGACAGTGGTAAGATAATATGGGCTGAGAGAAGGAGGGGTGGAGTGTAGACTAAAATTAGCCCCCTGGAACAAGTCAGCCTGGGAGCTGAGGCCCAGGCTTTCTGCTGTGTTGTTAACAGTGGAAAAGCAGGGCCCCACCTGCTCTAGACTGAAGCAGGAGGGGCTCTCTGGAGAGGGGCCACCTGCAGAAGGGCCACCAGGCCCTAAATACTTCACAGAGGAGCAGTGGCAGTGACCCCAGCTCAGAGCAGCTTCAGCCTGAAGTCCGTAAGTATGTAGACATAAGACACATCAGAGAAAAATGTCAGAGAAAAATGAGTCTAGCTGTAACTATTGAGTCCGGGACATGGGAGCACTTAAATGGAAAGATACTATATGAGCTCCCTGTCTTGCCTACCCCCAGAAAGTATGTCTAGTTAGGCCCTCGGGTCTATAGAGTCCCACTTCTTTTGGGCATCTGTCGTTATACAATACACAGTAGTTATAAATTTGTCTTTTTGTCTTTATATTGTGTTGAAAGTCTGTATGTGGTGGGAGGGTGCAGCAGAGTAGGCTTAAAATCATAAATTCAGAGCTGCTCCAGGAGGTAGGAGAAAAGGCTGAAAAATAGTTCACTGGTGCCTGAAGGAGTGTTCTGTGCCTCATGGAAACCAGCCACTTTCCTATAGGAGTTTTTAACATAGATTCACAGACCCCAAGATCTTAGATAAAATATGAAGCATTCAGAAACAGAGGAGCAAACAATTTTTTTCCCTTCTAACTCCTGGATTGTAATTGAAATTTACTATTTCTTCCAAGGATTAAGGTAGCAAATGGCAGTACTATTACCAGTTCCTGTAACTTGGTAACAGGAAGAAATCAAAGATATTTCATATTACAGTGTGACAGAGATCTTGAAATGTCATTCACATTCCTTGCAACTTAGAAATATTTAATCTTGTTATTTAATGAGTTAATAATGTCTATTACTGTATCGTATAGTTTTAAAATATTTTGATAGCAGCTTTTGAACAAAATTGTTTTCCTTTCATTCCATGTACTTTCTGTCTACTAAAATGTAATGACAAATATCCAGACTTCACTAGAGCCAAAATTACCAAACAGGTTTAAAAACTCCTAAACTTCTAGGAATCAGGAAGTGGTCTTTGGTATACAGCAGTTACATAATCAGTCTCTGATAATAAATTATAGCAAAGTGAAGATAGACACTAGATTAGCTGGATTTTTTTGTCCACAACTAATGGAGGCAGCACTGACTCAAGTTTCAAAGCTCCAAGAAGCCCTGGTTTGATCTGCTTTGGTGGCTCATTATATGAGTTTTGTTGTGGTCTCACAAACAACATAGGTGAAAGTTTCAGCATTACCCTTCACTCCTCCCTGCTTTCTTTATCTACTTAGATCTGAGGCACCAAAATAAAATAGGAAGACAGCCAAATGTGATGGCACACACTTGTAATCTCAGCACTTGGGAGGCTGAGGCAGGAGGATCACTGTGAGTTAGAGGCCAACCTGGGCTACATAGCAAGACCCTGTCTCAAAAACTAAAAAAAAAAAAAAAAAAAAAAAAAAAAAGGAAGAAAAGAACTCATGATTGGAAGAGAAAACGATTTGTATAGGAATTTTCTGCTACCAAATTCTGCAACATTCAGTATGACACTCAAAACCTGAGCATCCTGGGAGCTGCAGTGTAACTGTTTGAAGCAAGGGGAAGGATATTTTGTTTCATTTTGTTTTATTTTGTTTATGTTGCAGCAGAAAGAACAGGACAGGGAGTAGGAAAACCTGTATTCTGTTTCTGGCTCTGGTACTGCCTTGATGTATAGCATCTGGAAAATCCCTCATTTTCCCTGGCCTTTGTTTCTGCCACACAAAAAATAATTAAACAGCTTTGAAATGCATAAGATTTTAAGTGTGTTCTGGGTTCTTGAAAATGAGACAAATGACAGTTACAATCATGTCACCTAACAAAGTAGCTGCTACCCCCTCTGAGCCTTAGTTTTCCCATCTCTAAATTGAAGAAATTACATTAAATTATGTACAAGTTCTAGTCCAGATGAGATTATAGGCCATTAAGTAAGGAGCAATACTCACAGAAATTGAATTGTTGATCATCATACTAAAAACAGTTATTGAGAAATATGTTCAGGCACTGGTCTAGCCAATTCCTATGTATTAATGTGTGCAGTCATAACAACACTCCAAGACAGACACTATTGTCCTCTCCTTAAAGATGAAGAAATAGGCACAGAAAGATTAAGTAATCTGCCCTAGGTCACACAGTTACTAAATGGTACAACTGCAATTGAAACAGGCAAGCAGTGGTTTAACACTATGCCATATGGCACCTTCATCTGCAGTGGGAGCAAAACAGACCAATAGAGGAGTTACAATATAATATGATGACTCCTATAGTACTCTGATAGTAGGAACACAGACTCTGGAGGAACTAACTCACCAGAAGGAAATATATTTTGCAGAAGGATGCACAAGTTACACAGAAAACCACCAGTTTCTTATCACTAGAATTAAGAATATAAATAGAAAATTAATACTAAGTGAGATTCCAGTGACTGGCTAGATCTATAAGCGCAGCTAAGTCATCTGGGCAGTAACCTAAAAGAAGGGAATTGTTAAGGGGTTTAAAACAGTAGAATGGTGCAGACCAGATTTGTGTTTTTAAAGTATCACTTTAACCACAACACAGAAACAATATTGAAAAGGGAAACTATGTAGAAAACTATTACAACTGTTGAGGCAAAAAAAAAAAATAGAGTCTAGATAAAGTATTGACAATATGTATCTGCTTTAGGAGGATGGATGTTTCCAGAAAGTAAAATCCACAAGAATTAATGAGTAAGACAAGAGGTAAGATAAGAGACTAAGATGGGTCTTGGGGTTTTAGTTTGGTTGACCTTTGTAGATGATGAGAAATTTATATACAAATTAAATTTGCTGCTATTGAGGATCTTAGTGGTTTGATATTTCTGACCTTGAAGTACGGGAAGAAGCTGAAAAGAGATCTGGGTGGCTCAAAATATCACAATAAAGGTGAGAGTTAAAGTTGTGGGACTGGAACAAAGAGGATGGAGATGAGAACGAGGTGAACATATGGGTAGGAAGAAAAATCAGGTCAGAGTGCTGGGCAGGAAGATGAAGACAGAGTTTGTAGGAAGGAGTGGTAGTAGGGACAGCTGTCCCAGAAAAGTCAGCAAAGTCAGCAAAGGAAAGATCAGATCAAGAAATATTCACTGGGTTTAGATGATTTTTTTAAAAGAGCTTTCTTGGTATGACTGAGGATGGATATAGGCAGATTGCAGAGACTGAAGTAAATGGAAAATGGAAAAATAGATAGCAGATAATTTAAAACATTTGGTAGAGAATGAAAAGATGCCCTGGTATGCACACCTGGAACACTGAAAGAGGAGGATCACAAGTTTGAGCCTAGGATGGGAAATTTTGTGAATTAGAGAGACCTTATTTCAGAATAAAAAATATAAAAGGAGTTAAGGATTTAGCTTATTGTGAAAGCTCTGGGTTCACTGCCCAGTGCTACAAAAAAAAGGGGGGGGGGAGACAAAGAGAAAGGTAGCAACAGAAATGAAACAAATGATTCTAGAAATTTTGTTTTGGTCTCTAAAATAATTAAGAATAAGCCAGAATGAGGATGTCGAAGGTACACATAAAATAAGCTAACCTTTAATCCCCCTAGGATTATCAGTTTATAGGTCCATGTATCCCAACTCACTGTTCATTTAAGGGTAGTTTTCGTTCTCCCACCAACTCCATGAAACATGGACTATCATTTCTGTCTGGCAGATGAGAAAAATGAGTCATGAAAAAGGGAAGTGATTTACCTAAGTTTATTCATTAGGAACTGAGGAATAAAGAGCTACAAACCTGGGTCACACTGATTTCACAAATCTTACTCCCACTGTACCCCAAGAATGAATTAATAATAGGACCATATATGGAGCTCATGCTGGCCATCTGACAGGGGCCTAAAGTTGAGGGTGACCCCACCCACCTCAAAAATTTCTTTCTATGAGGTGAGTATGGGAGGTACCTGGCTAACAAAGAAGGGTGGGGATACACAGTAAGGAAAAGGAGGTAGGTGGCACTGAGACCTTGGCTGCAGGACATGGGAGAGTAGGGAAACTCAAGCTCTGAAAAACCTATCAGTTCATCCTGATGACACTGAAAACGGAGGTGAGTGAACTTCACTTGGGAGACCTAAGAAAAAGATTAGGAAATTCGGTGGATAAATGGAGTCAGTTATTAAGTCATGAGTAATTTTGTGGGGCCTGAGGATTATGAGGAGAAAAGAGTTGAAGTCAGAGTCAAAGTCCCAGGATGGATTTTTCAGGGACTGTAAAAAAGTCTAAAACAGAGGAATGAGGGACAGTAGGTTATGAGGTGATACTGGCAATCTGGGGCACTATTGGCTCAGTGGTTTTGAGGGGTAGCAAACCAGTTACACCAGACAGGACAACTTGCTTTGGAAACATCAGTTGTGTCCAGTTATTCACTTGCCTTCATTTTACTTGAAGTATGAATTTTGTAATGAACCTTCTCATTTGGCCAGTAAATGTCATTCAACACTCATTTTACAATTACCTCTATTTCTGAAGCATGGGGTCTGAGACTGGGAGAAGGCTACAGAAAACTCAGGAGAAGGAGATTTCATCAGACCTGAGGGGCTGTGGAAAATGCAAACTTCACCTAAAAGGGAGAGACATGGAGATGAGGGTCTTCCCCACTAGAGAAATGTTGGAATGCTCTGTGTTACTAGTTTGACACTACACACCACCATTTTACTGGCATAATAACTGCTGGATTCAAACCACATCATTAAACCCCATATGCTAACCTAAGTAAAATGATCTACCAAATCCTTGGTCATGATGAAGGCTCTTTTGGAGGTAAAGAAATCCAAGATGAATAGAGTCCTCATCCTGGAATTTATATTCTAATGGAGAACAGACAGGTAAAAATGCAGTGAAAGCTCACAGTTGAAATTTAGTTGTGATTTTTTTTTAGAATTCTCAGGCATAATGAAATCAGGAAAGACATCCTAGAAGTAAGAATTTGAGGGGCAGATAAAACAGTATATGTAAAAACACCAAGCTGTGAAATGGCCTCACCTGTTTTGACAGTATTTGTGGGACCTGAAATAGGATAGTTAGGAGAGTTAGAAGTAGGATACCCACGAATGTGTAGCCTGATGGTGATAGGCAGGGGGGGATAGCACTCTCGACCTTTCAAAAGGACGTTCAGTTTCTCTCCTTTCTTTTGTTACCCACAGAACTGGCATATGCTCCTCCCCATAATGAAAATAGTCCTATTGCAGTCAACCAAGATGAATCTCATGGATATCACCAAGATCCTCTCCCTCTTGCAGCCTGAAGAGGAGGACACTGATACAGGGGAGAAGCAGGCTCTCAATCAAGCAGTATATGACAATGACTCCTATACCTTGGATCAGCTTCTATGCCAGGAGCGTTACAAACGTTTCATTAATAGCAGGAGTGGTTGGGGAGTTCCTGGGACACCCTTGCGCTTGGCTGCTTCTTATGGCCATTTGAGCTGTTTGCAGGTCCTGCTGGCACATGGTGCTGAAGTTGATAGCTTGGATGTGAAAGCACAGACACCGCTTTTCACTGCTGTCAGCCATGGCCATCTGGACTGTGTACGTGTGCTTTTGGAAGCTGGTGCTTCTCCTGGTGGCAGCATCTACAACAACTGTTCTCCTGTGCTTACAGCTGCCCGTGACGGTTCTGTTGCCATCTTACAGGAGCTCCTAGGTCATGGCGCAGAGGCCAATGTCAAGGCTAAGTTGCCAGTGTGGGCATCGAACATAGCTTTATGTTCTGGTCCCCTCTATTTGGCTGCAGTCTATGGGCATCTCGACTGTTTTCGCCTGCTTTTGCTACATGGGGCAGATCCTGATTACAACTGTACTGATAAGGGCCTACTGGCTCATGTTCCCCATCCCCGCACTCTCCTTGAAATCTGCCTCCACCATAATTGTGAGCCAGAGTATATCCAGTTGTTAATTGATTTTGGTGCTAACATCTACCTTCCATCTCTCTCTCTGGACATGACTTCAAAAGATGATAAGGGTGTTGCACTGCTGCTACAGGCCAGAGGTAAGTGATAAGCATGCCAACCCCCTAGGAGCCTCAGTTTATAGGTCTACACATCCCAAATCACTGTTGAAGCCATTTCTATGGGATGAACTGGAGAAAGCTTTATCTTCCCCTCTCTCTTTGGGCCCCATTGTAGAAAATGCTATAATCTCCATGTTAGGGAAAGGGTCATTCAGGTGAGGTGGGTGGAGAGAAGCACTTGTTCAATTTCTAGTACTGGCTTTTTTTGTGGCCTCACACATTCCCATACTAGGTCTCAGTGCAGCTATACTGATAGCATGCTGTGGAGGTCATATATTAGCTGGAAAAGGTATTAGAACTATAGTAGCAAGATAGCGGGAATGCAGACTTTGGTTGGATAATTATATTGAGAAATGATCCTCATGACCTATTTCTCCTTGCTGTAGCCACTCCACAGTCGCTCCTATCCCAGGCCCGTTTAGTTATCCGCAGAGCCTTGCGCCAGGCCAGCCAACCACAAGCCATCGATCAGCTGGATATTCCTTCCACATTGATTAGCTATCTCAAATATCAACTATAATCTTGTAGTATTCCTTGGACCCGAAGATGCCTTTAAGAACCACTGAAGACCTGAGTAGCTGGAGAACATTACAGCTCTACCTACTCTGGAGCTGCTCTCCCATAATAAAATCCTTCGAAAATAATTCTTGGTGGCTGGCTACTGTGTCTGGGGTGAAGGTGGAGATTTATTGGGGGAAATGTGTCTGCTTAATCATGAAAAGAGGGTACTGTCTAGCATGTGACTGGTGCAAGAGTCTTGGCTACTGAAAAATCAAAAGAAAATCAACCCACTGACCATATCTTCCCTATCAAGGCTCCTATAGTGTTTGGAGCCATGTTGCCCTGGCAGCAAGATCATGAAGAATTCAAGTGAATGCCCAGCTTTATTTTTCTGGCTGCTACAAGACACCATTTCTGGTGCTGTCTCTTATCTCTTATTACTTTGAGTCAAATGACCAAGAAGCTTCTCATGCATTGATATATTAAACTGTAGGCTGCATTTATACCAGTCAAGATCAACTTGGGAAACAATCAACAAAATATTTATGACAGGGAGTTTAATGCAAACAATAAATTGGTTATATAGGTGATAGACTGAGAACCCAGCCAGGACAAAGAGGTAACCCAGAGATTAATGATAGCAAAAAGCCAATGTCACCCCTAGACTACAGGAGGAAGAGGGGAGGTGTTTCCAGAGTTGAGGGTCAAGAATCATCTGATGGGAAGTGGAATCCATGGTAGCTAGACCTATACATAAAAATACTGTCCAAAGAACAGGAAAAGAAGAAATATCTTCTCCTTTCCTTATTTTTGCCTGCTAGTCTGCCTGTGATGTCTCTCTTTGTGGGAAAACTTGAAATCAACTAATTGTAGAGCCTAGAAAACAGCCTACAGGGGTCAGACCCCTTTTCACATAGAGCAAAGCAGGGAGAAGATAAAGAATGGAGGAACAGTGGAAGTAAGTAGTATGACCTGAGCTATGTGCTAGAATCACACAGCAATAATGGAAGTATGCTGACAGGAAAAACCATAGCAGAGATACAGCAATGTCATTAACTGAGACAAAGAAGACAGAGGATAAGGATCTTAGATTCTCCTTTTATCCTCCCTTTCATCAGTGCTTTCCATAGCTTGACTCAAGCCAGAAAGTAGTTCAAAAAGGGAAACTAGAGAATGCAGCCTACAGAGTGAGATATCCTATGATATAGAAAACAGCAACGATTGGAGACAGGCAGACTACAGACACATATCTATGCACTTTTACAAAACACTAAGGCTTTACCCTTCCACAAGAGGTTCATGTATTTCCTTTGTGCATCTATGAGTGAGGATATGAATGAGTGGTGAGAGAGAGAGATGACACAAAATGGTGGAGGAGGGCAGCGCCATATAATCTGTCCCCTGGAACCACTTTATATGGTTAGAGCTCTTCCTGGATGCTACCTTGATAGCCCCTTAAATCATGCTTTCTTAACATGACAAAAGGGAGGCAAGCCATGGAGTCTAACTTGTCTCACTCCTCTGCCACCTCCATACCCTCCCTACCCACTAGTTCTTACAATACTTTAGAAAGGAAGGCAAAAAACACTAGATATTGGCATGATCCTGCTGAATCAGCTTCCATATTTTTATTCTTTAAGGCAGTTTGGAGAGCAGTGAAACAGTTTATCTCCAGCAATTATGAAAGCTGAATAACTATAAACAGACAGAAGCTTCATATTAGGTATGCCATGCTCTCTTCTGGCTTTCCTTCAGTCTGGGCTCCTGATGGGTGATTTGTCCAGGACCAAAGCCCTGACCTTGCCCACTGTCTCTATGGAGAAGGCCTCTGAGGATAAAGAGTCAATATCAATTGCTCCATTTGCTATCAGCTCTTGGTAAGTATATCCTTAAACAGGATCAAGGCAGAGTGGCCTCCCTGCAGCATTTGGGACACAGATTATTCGACTGACCCATAAAAGTATGTGGATTCCTCAAATGACTGTTTTGGGTTTTTTTTTTTTTTTTTTTTTTTTGTCTTTTTCATTTTTATTGGTACCGGGGATCGAACTCACGACCGCCTGCTTGCAAGGCAGGTGCTTATGCCGCTGAGCTAAAGCCCAACCCCCTAAATGACTGTATTTGAAGATATTATAGGAGTGTACCAATAATAAGCAAAGAGGAAAGACTGAAACAACCCTGTTTTCTACATGAGGGAAACAGAAGTCTGATAAACTTCAGTGCCCATTTTATTGGTGGCCCAGCTCCTCAGACTACTTCAAACTGTTCTTTTCCAGGTGCTTGTATTACTTGTATAGTGGGCAAAGATAGTCCTTTACCATCTCCAGCCTCAGTATCCTCATCTATACATTAGGGTCTAGGTGAGAATGCATCTGAAATCTTGATGATGAATATTCCAAGGTAAGCTTTCCTAGGAGGTATGAAGAAGCAAAGGTAATATTATTGTTCCGGGAGTGAAATCTTTCCCTTAGCCTTTTGCTGGCATTGTTGGCACTGACACCAATTGAGAGACTAATAGTCACATTCCATTTCCCTCCAATCCCTTTCCCGGTGATACCATCAGCTTTAAGGAAGGCTAAGTATTAAATACCACAAATGAGTGCTGGCTCCTTCTTTCTTTTCTTTTTGTTCACTCCTGACCTTTCTTTCCCTTATTCCTTCTCATTTTCTCTTTTTCCTCTGTCCTTTCTGCTAAGGCATTGGTAGTGAACCTATGGCACATGTGCCACAGCAGGCACTCAAGAACTCTCTCTGTTGGCATACAAATCCAAGTCACCCTAGCAGCTGGCATCAGATATTCAGGTTTAATTGAACTGTTTGCACATTGCAATTTAAAAACATGAGTTTTGGGTTGCAGTTTGGGCACTTGGTCTAAAAGGTTCACCATCACTGTGGTAGAGTCTGAACATGGCATCTTCCAAAATTCATACATTGGAGTCTATTCTCAATGCAATAGAACTGGGAGATGGAGAGTGTGAGAAGTTATTAAGTTATAAGGGCTTCATCCTTATCAATAGGACCAGCACCCTTATAAAACAATTTCTAGTGAGTTCCCTTTTTCTCCTTTTGCCACATGTGCACATATAGCAGACATCATCTATGAGAAATGGGCTTTCACCAGACTAAAAATCTTGATCTTAAACTTACCAGTTTACTAAACTGTGGGCAATAAATTTTTGTTGCTTATAAATTGCCTATTCTAAGGCATTTTGTTATAGCAGTGCAAATGGACTAACATACTTTTCTTTCTTCCTTCCTGACAATGCCATGAGCTTGAGTCTTGGTTCTAATTTACAAATGCTACTGATCACCCTATACTTTCTCTTGTAATGGGAAATCTGTTTTCTTTTGTTCAGAAATATGGCCCCCAAACACTAGATCTAAAATGAAAAATAAACCATGAGATTTCAAAACCCAAAGCCATCCCCTTTATCTGCTAAAATGATTGAAAATCTGATGGAAGAGGTGCTATTTGATCTTGGTTGACAGGGCATTATTTATCAGAGATGAAGAAAAAGATTCTGAGTGACAGGTATTGAGTAAAAGCATAAAAATGAGAAAACATAGGGTATTTTGAGCAACAGTTTATTTTGGTTCAAGTTCAGCATACTTTAATGGGAACTAGGCTAACTATTAGACTGAAGAGAACAGCAAATATCTTAGTCCTTTGGAAATGAAGATTCTTAGCTCTTAGTATGGGAAATATTCAATCATAGAAATGACTTACTGAAGCATATGGAGAATATGTTCCCTGATTCCCATCACAAATTTCATAGCATTAGCATCCTCTTGTGGGCACAGAGTAAGTTACTTAAAATTATTTACACACTCATCATTTCACTTCATATAATAATCCAGTGCAATATGCAGAAGTTTCTGTATAGATGCTGGTAACTGCCACATTGCACTGGGAATAGGAAAAAGGGACTGTGATAAGAATGGCCCTAGGAGAGAGAACATCAAAGCTTTCCCTTTCTGTATCAGGTGGCTTGATTCTACAATATCCAAAATATAATAGGGCTTCATTTTTTCTTCTTCCCTCACCAAACCCTACATCTATATAGTTATGTCTACAACCATATGTTTCATTCTTTCTTTTCATCTGCTTCATTCTGTGTTATGACTTGTATTAAATGTCCTCCAAAAGCTACATGCAGTCATAGCCAGGGCTTTTTCAGAGGTGGCTGAATCTAGAGTGTGTTACTGGGATAGATTCATGCTGCAATACTAGGCTCAAGGGCACTAGGATTAAGAATTTGAGTGCTACCTACCCTAAATAGCCTGTATAAGACATAAGAGCTGTGGTCAACCCTTGTTCCTTTTGCTACCTTCTGCCCATCATGAACTGTTTCTCCTCTGTAACGCCTGTCTACCATGCTGCTCTGCTTTGGAGCCAGCAGATTACAGACTGAAACCTCTATAAACTGCGAGCTACATAAACCTTTCCTCCTTTGGGTGTTGAGTATTTTGTCTCAGCAAAGAGAAAAGTAACCAGGACATTCTGAAACCCTCTGATTTCTGTTCATCTACAAATACAGAAGACATTAGCTTCCAGCCACTAGCCTGCTTGCAAGTTCCTACCCTGCCAGACTCTACATAACTTCTTCTTCCTAGCAGAAAAGCAGCAACTGGGTTAATGGCAGTATTTGGTCCAGTGATTCCTTCAGTGTCCTGACCTGTAGTTTTTTATCTCCTTGATTTTTACACTATCATCCACTCCCCATTTTAGCATTCCTAACCTCATCTGAAAACACAGAGCATCTATATATTCAGAATTGCCTGCTTTTCTAGAAGGTACATTCCTGGAAACCTTGATCCCACAGAATCTCCCACTCTATCACTCAAAAAATATTTATTGAGTACTAACTTCTTTTCTTCTTTCTTGTCCATCTTTTTAAAAATACTATTAAAATAAATTTTATAAAAATATATATATGCTGTGGTTTCAATTGCATGTTTCAATATATGATATATTCCATAATGTTTAAATCAGGTTAAACAAATCTAACTCCTCAAACATTTATCATTTACTTATGGTAAACATAGTCAAAATGAGTTTTCCTAAATTTTCAAACTATATAGTATATTATTCTCTATAGTCAACCTAGTGTGCAATAAAACATCAGATCTTACTTCTCTTATTTAACCATAATTTAGTATCCATTAATCAACTTCTCTCTCTTCCTTCCTTTCCTTTACTTTCCCCATCCTATTGTAACCAACATTCTAATCTCAACTTGCACAAGATAAACTTTTTTGGATTCCACATATGAATGATATTATCTAATATTTGTCTTTCTTTACCTGGGATACTTTACTTAGCATAATGATCTCCAGATCCCTCCATGTAGTCAGAAATGACAAAACTTCATTTTTATGGCTAAAAAGTGTTCTGTTGCACGTATGTACCACATTTTTCTTATCCATTCACCAGGTGACTCTATGTTCAATTATTTCAATCTCTTAAATAGTAACACACTAATTTATAACAACTCAATGTCCCTTCGTAAGCCTGGGCTGATGAATACCATAAAATAACTAGTCACGATAGAAATATAAAGAGTGAAGATTTGAACAATGATTACCAGAGGCAAATTGGGAGTTGTAACTAAGACACTAAATTTCAAACTTCTCACCATAAAAAAATGAAAGATAAGTGAGACAAACATATTAATTAGTTTGGTTTAACATTGCCACATTGTATACATGTATCAAAATATTACAAAGTATCTCATAAATATATACAATTATGATCTGTCAATCAAAAATAATACTAGTAACACTGTTTAAAAAGGCATCTGAAGAATTACTTTCTGTCCAGGCAATGTGCTCAGGAATTTCTTTACAAGTAATAGCTCATTTAATTCAACAGCTTTGTCTTATTATTATTCATGCCCATTATATAGATGAGCAAATAGGTACACTGATGTAAGTTACTTGTTCAGGGTCATATAGCTAAAGAAGTAGGATCTTGGGAAAATACAAAATGAGATGACTGTACATTCTAAGGTAAGAGATCATCCAGGCCTCTATCAGCTACCCAAATGTTGCCCAAAATTTTCAAGCTTCCTGATATTTTTTCTCTATCAACTGAGGATTTTGCCTTCTACCTCCCAGAAGAGGCAGAAGTCATTAGGCATAACATTTAAATCTTCCGTAACAAAAAACCTTCCTAAATAAATCTATCCCTCCCTCTTAGCTTGGACCCTCCTCTTAGCTAAGACTAACTCACCTGTAGCCATTCTTAATTCCATTCCCTGATTTCATCCATGGCCATTCAGCATCATTTATCCTATCTCCCATATCTTCTACTTCATTATTTTGTTCTGAACACATAAACAAACTCATACCCTACTATCTTATAAAAATAAAAATGAAACCCAGGGCTCCTGCTGGCCACTACTTCTTTGCAGTCAAACTGCTTAAATGAGGAAATTGCATATATTCTCTCTTTCTTCCCTGTAATAGTCACTTTCTCCTCACTGGGAAAAAACTCACAATTTAAAGGAAAAGAGATTTATTTTGGATGATGGTTTCAGTTGATTCAGTCTATAATCAGCCGCCTGCAAGGAAGAAACAGCATGGCAGATGGCATGGTGAAGGAAAGCTGTTCACTACATGCAATCCAGATAACAGACAAAGGAGGAACCACTTCCATGTCATGATCCCAGGGACCAGCCATTTCTAGTTCAGCCCAACTGCTCAATGTGAGACTACTGGCAGACATTTCAGATGTGAACTGTAACATTTTTTTCCTGGCCCTATAAAGGCTCATATTCATCTTATTGTACAAAATGCATTTAGTTGATCACTAATAATGACCAAAGTTCCAGCACTGCTGAAAAGTCAAAATGCAACGTCTCTGAAACTCAAGGAAAATTATTACCTTTGTAAAAATGAAAAAATGTCAAATACTTCCAACATACAATGGCATGGGGTAAACACTGCCATTACAAAAGAAAAGAATAGGAGACTACACAGAAATTGGATGAAAGCAAAACCAAAACCCAACAGAACAAACATTAAATTCTAAGATGTATATCTAGCATCCAGGGTAGGTTGGAGTGAGATATAGTCTCCAAAGAGCATGCTGGGAAGTCCCATCTCTATCATCTTGCTGGTTTAAACTCATACTGCCTCTCTCTTGGCTGGCTCTGTTCTCTGCTGACAGCTTTCCCCAGAAAAGACTTCACATTCCTAGCATCTCCAAATTCCTGGGGTCTCCACTGTACTTCTGGCTTCACTCTCAACAGCTTCACACATTGTTCTCTCACAGGAACCTTGTAACTCATTTTTCATGGTCTTCCGAAATTTTCTTCTGAAATTTACGTGGAAACCTCTATAACGCCAATACTTTTTCAGCCTGCATGCCTGAAAAAACAGTACCATACACACGAATTAAAAGTCACCTGCCAGCTTAAGTATTAGCTGGGTCCTCACAGGCAATGTATTCATTGGACCTCTGATTACCTGGATGGCTGAACTCAGGGAAATACTTCTCTAGGCAACCCTGAATTAGCAGATGTCCCAGGAACTTTTTTCTCAAGAGTTACAGTGTTGCAACTTTGAGCATGTGATGGCTGGTGTCTTGATGTTTTCTGAATAGTCCTCAAGGGATCTTTCTTCTAGTCCTTGTACAAAGTACTTGGCTTCCTTATAATACTAATCTTTTCATCAAAGTATGTTCTCTTTTGCTCCAGTCTTGCAGGTACTTCCCTTCTGATGAAACTGCAAACTTTTCAAATTGTTGAGCTCTGCTGTTTACTCCTGATTTCCACTATACATATGGCCAAAAGTAGCCAGCAGTACCCATGCCACAGCCTGATTACTGAGCTGCCTCAAAATTTCCTCTGCCAGATTAGTCAATCTCAGTCTCCTGGAAAGTCTCAGGATATAGGCAAAATGTAAATATTTTCTGCCACAGCATAATGCACATGGTACCTGGTCCAACTGCCAGTGGAGTTCTTGCTTTTAACTGAAACTTGTTGACCTCAACCTTTACCATCCACATTCTTCTCAGTATTCTAGTTTTCTTAGCTCTCACTAGTATCACATACAAAGCACTGCTTGCAATATTCTAGGGATTCTCTAGCCTGTATCTTCAAACATTACCAAACTCCTGAAAACCATTTCAAAAGCTTCTGAACCACTGGTCAGGTATACTTACAGCAAAAACCCCATTCTCAGTACCAATTTCTATATCAATTACATTCCTGTTGCTTGGACAAACTAACAAACACCCACAACTCAAAGGAGGAGAATTTTATTTTGGCTCACAGTTTCATTATATTCAGCCCATGATCCACTGGTTCCAAGACAGAAAGAGCATGGCAGATGGCATGGTGGAGAAAAGCTGTTCACCAAATAGTGATCAGGAAGCAGAGAAATGGGATGATGGGGAATACACATCTCCAGTTCATAAGGGCCAGTGACCTGTCACTTTCAACCAGGCCCCGTCTCTGAATGTGACTTTTGGGAAACATTTTAGATCCATGCATAACATTCACACAACATTCTCTTGATATCCCACTACAATCTCGTGTATACTCTCATATATGTTTTAAACTGACCTTATCTATATTACTAGTGAGTTGCTAGATCCATATCCAATAGTATATATTTTACTTTTACCTTGGTGGACCTCTCGGAAGCATCTGACACGCACATCTTTGGCAACACCATTTTTCACAATCTCAGTACCTTCTTTGGCTTCTGGGAGAACTGGATCTCCTGACTCTGGTCTTATCTTGCCAAACATTCCCTCTGAGGGCTTTGTCTGCTCCCATTTCTTTCAGTGTCCATTTCCTTCATGATAATGGAAGCTACCTAAGAGTTAATAAACAGTGATCAAAATATATAGGTAAATATATACAGTATGTCAAATAGTGATAAATATCATTTAAAAAAAACAGAGTATTCGAGGCAAAGAAAACAGAAAGTGGAAAGGTTCTCAGGTGGTAATATGCTGGGATGTTAGAGAAACAACATGACAGCCAGAGCATCTGGAACAAAATATATACTGTGTATATTTACCTACATATTTTGTTCCCTATCTGTTAGCCTATATGGAGCTTTCATTATTATGATAGAAATGGACAATGAAAAATATGACAATATAAATAGATAAATAACAATAAGAAATAATACCATAAGTGGTAGTAAATGCTAGAGATAGGGAAAAAAGGCTAATGAAGGAATTGGAAAGTGACGGGGATAGGAACACTGATTGCTATTTTATGTATGGCATATCTAGGGAAGGTCACACTAAACATGACTTTTGAGAGGACAACTAAAGGAAGTGAAATTCAAACCATGCCTATATAAAAGGACAAACCTAATAAACAGGAAATCAGAAACACAAAGGTACTAAAGTCACATTTCTGACATACAAAACACTCAAAATGTTCTAAACAGAGTATGTTTTCCAAATCCTGTTTGTATGTTCCTCAGTTCTATGGACGGGGACACCATCCAGTGGTCTCTTGCCAAGTAGGATACTGTCTGATGAATTGTGTTACTCCTATAGAAGACTAGCTGTACTTGAGGACAGAAGCTGTGTCTAGCTCATCATTCTGGATGATAAATGCAGTATTAAACACCTGGAACAGCAGAAGTGTCCAGTGAGTGACAACATCACATTTCATTTATCAATACTGGCACTTAAGCTTCATATTAGACCTGAAAATGTCTCACTAGGCCTGCATCATCAAAAGGACTCTTGCATAAGGAATCACAGGCTCAAGTGTGCTTATGCTAAAAATGATTTTAAAGTCATAGTATGAGTACCACAATTTTGAAGATCTGACATTGGATTAGAAGGAGACTAATAATGATAATGAGAGCTACTATTTATTAATTATTAACCTTGTACATACTAGCCTTTGTGTTACTTTACAAAGAACACTCATTGTTATCACGACACTGTGACATGTGACATGGCAGTGTCGATGTCCGCTCCCGGCCGGCAGGAAGGACACACGACAAAGTCTGGTAGTGGACAACCTTTTCTTTTTATTTTTCTTCTCCGTACAGCCTGCCCTGGGATCGCTCCCAGCCGAAGCCTCCTCTGGTCCGCTCCCCGCGGCTCCTTCCGGGCTTCGCTCCGAAGCCTCTACCGGTCCGCTCTCCGCGGCTCCTTCTGGGCTTCTACTTCCGGGCTTCTACCTGGCTTCCTCTTCCGCCCAGGGGTGGCACCGGTATATATACGGGTACAGTGTCCAATCATGTTAAAGTAAGCAAGGCAAGCTGATTGGCTAACATCATCAGTTGCCAGGCAGACTATATTGTTGAGCGAGTTGTTTACGCGGTAAGCAGGAAACTAACATATTCGATGGGAGGGGTAATCTACCTCAGGCTTTGCTCTTTACCACAGGCCGCACGCCCGCCGTGCAAGGCGAGCTATTACAGACGCGGCTCCCAACATCTCCCCCTATTTTATTTTTTATGAATGTGCGCATCGTAGCCCTTCCTGGACTGGGTGCAGAGGCTTATGCCCTATGTGTAGGCCCACCGTAGGTCCTTGGCTTAGACCCTGGTTGGCCATGCCATGGTCTGCCAAGGCCCTGAGGCCCTCGTCCTTTTTCTAGGGCCAGGCACAAACTGGACGGAACCTGGATGCACACAAGCTTGCACTCATTTCCTCTCCGTAAAGAAATCCCCTCGGAGAGAAATTTAGACCTGGGCAGCATCTAACAGTCCAGCGGCTTACGTGCAGGATGGGGTAGGGCCTGGCTTAGGTCGAGTCGTGCTGGGGAGGCACGCTCTTACCCGTCATTGACTCACCTACCCTGCTGTGTATTGTCACCTTATGGAGGAGAATGAGGGATGCCCGCCATATCTAGACTCGGTCGTGGGCCAATTGAGCAAGCCATGCATATGCCTGAGGATCTTCTTGTCCATTTCGGGCTACCGCTATTTCTATTCATCTTATTGGTTGGTCTGTGATGGATCTCCAGTAGGGCAGGTCTGATCTTCAGTCGAGGGCTTTGTTGCCCGTGTCAGTCTCTCCGGTATCCACAGTGGTTCTCGTCCCGGTTCCTGTGGGAAAACACAAACCGCGCCTCGGTTCCAGCTGACCACTGGATCCGGGCCCATCCATTGTCCTGTCAGGACATCTTTCCACTTCACCCACCCTTTATGGTTGGGGGAAGGGTTGCAGTGCTCCACAGCTGGGGAGCGATTATCATTATTTAAATTTAAAAAATTGTATGTGAATAGTGCCATGGATAATCGTGCCTTTGGGGCCAGGCCTTGGCCTACTCCCCCTTTTTGTTTTTGTAAAATTTCTTTGAGGCTTCTATGAGCCCTCTCAATGATTCCTTGACCTTGGGGATTGTATGGGATACCATGTTTTAATTGAACCTCCATCATTTTGCAGAACTCATTGAAGGCTTTGCCTATATAGGCTGGTCCATTATCAGTTTTTAATATTTTTGGTTTGCCCCATGCGGCCCAAGTCGCCAGGCAATGATTGATCACATTAGACACTTTTTCACCTGTTTCTGCTGTTGCGAATATGACGTGAGA
This sequence comes from Cavia porcellus, assembly GCF_034190915.1. NCBI lineage: Eukaryota > Metazoa > Chordata > Mammalia > Rodentia > Caviidae > Cavia > Cavia porcellus. The sequence continues at coordinate 33,988,816 of NW_026947486.1, read as the reverse complement.
ACAGGTGTCTGTGGAAACATGAACATATTTAAGAGTCCCAAACTCCTGTATATGTGTGATGTCCATCTGCCAAACATCACCAGCGATCAAACCTCGAGGGTTTACTCCCATCGGTATGGCAGGTTTGTATGTGGCACAGGAGTCACATAGTCGCACGATATCTCGTGCATCTGCTCTAGAAACATGGAAATGGTTTGCTAGTGTCCTGGCATTAACATGAAACTTATCATGGAAGGCACGGGCTCGCTCGATTGGTGTTAGTAAGGTAAAAATCCATAACGGGCGAGTGGCAGTGTCAGCAGCCGCATTCCCCTGTGCCATGGGCCCCGGCAGGGATGTATGTGCTCTTATGTGGGTGGTGAAGACCTTATGGTGTCTGTTCTGAAGCAATGTCTGGATAGACAGGAACAGTCCAGCCACTGTGGAAGTGGATCTAATTAAACTGGCAGTCTCAAGCACTTGCATAGCATTGACCACATACCTAGAATCGGAGACAATGTTAATGGCTTCTGAGAACCGTTCAAGAATCATTTTAACGATCTGCAGTTCTACCACCTGAGGCTGATCTGGTTTAAACTGTATGGTAACCGGGGGCTTGCCTAGGATCACATAGGCGCCTATCCCCGTCTTGGAGCCATCTGTGTATATTGTAGTTGCTGGGACTAATGGCTCAGAGGCAGTAACCTTTGGAAAAATTATAGGGTGCTGAGTGACAAATGACAAGATAGGGTCTTTAGGGTATTGATTGTTTATATCCCCATGGAAAACACATCTCAGAATGGCCCAGGTATCTATGCAGGCAGCCAGGGTCTTGATCTGGCTGGCGGTATAGGGTACTCGGATGGCTTGTGGTCCTGAGCCAAAATGTTGGACAGCTCTATCATGCGCTTCAAGGGCCAATGAAGCGACTGCCTCCGGGTAATGCTCTATGACTTTTGCAGGTGAGACCTTAGGGTGTATCCACAGTAATGGTCCTTTCTGCCAAATCACCGCTGTAGGCTGTAGACTAGTCTGTAGCAAACAGACATCAAAGGGTCGCCCTGGTTCAATTCTGTGTAAGGTAGCCCCACCTAAGGCTTTTTCCACTCTCTGTAAGGCAGCTCTTGCCTCAGGAGTGAGCCTCCTGTGGGAGGCTATATCTGGGTCTCCCTTCAGAAGGTCGAACAGGGGTTTGAGATCTGAATTTGGTATATGTAAATATGGCCTAATCCAATTAATGTCTCCCAATAGCTTTTGCATGTCATTTAGGGTCCTAACGCCATCCGTCCTAATGGTGACCTTCTTCGGAGAGACTAGCATAGGGGAGGTTCTCGCGCCTAAGTAGGTCACCATTTCTCCTCCCTGAATCTTGTCGGGGGCAACATGCAGATTAGCTTGTCTCAGGGCCTCGACCAACTGGCTGAGCATATTATTTAGCATGTCTGGGTCCCTGCCGCTGAGCAAAAGGTCGTCCATGTAATGCATACATCTTATCTTGGGAAAGGATTTTCGTAGGGGGGCCAGTAGGGAATCAAGGTAAATCTGACACATAGTGGGACTGTTGGCCATACCTTGGGGCAACGTTACCCACTCGTATCTGAGATCAGGGCTTTCTTGGTTAATGGTGGGCAAAGTAAAGGCGAACCTATGAGTGTCCTCTGGGTGCAGGGGAATTGAGAAGAAACAGTCTCTAAGGTCTATAACATAAACTGGCCAGGACTGAGGGATGGCTGAGAGAGCTGGCAGCCCCCTCTGGACCGCCCCCAGGGGCTGCATCTGCACGTTGACCGCCCTTAGATCATGGAGCAGCCTCCACTTGCCAGACTTTTTCTTAATTATAAAAATGGGGGTGTTCCATGGGGAGGTTGACGGCTTAATATGTCCTAATCTAAGTTGTGTACTGACTATTTCTGACAAGGCTAATAGCTTCTCCTTAGGCAGGGGCCACTGAGGTACCCAAACCGGATCATTTGATTTCCAGGTGATTTTGATCGAAGTGGGTAGGAGAGCTTCTTCAGCGGCCCCTAAGAAAAACCCAATCCTTGCCTACCTTTTTTGTTTTCTACTGGTATTGGGGATGTCCGACCCTGCAGGGCATTGCCCAAGCCTTTGCCGGGGGTATATCCCTGGTTCCTGAGTATATCCTTAGCCTGGGGGGAGCAGTTTGACGTAAGCGTGACATCCATCTGAGTGAGGATGTCCCTTCCCCATAGAGACACTGGCAACTGCAACACAAACGGTTGGAAATGGCCCTGATGACCCTCCTCATCGCACCAGAGCAGGGTTGAAGCACTAACCTGAGGAGCTGACACCATCCCCAGGCCCTGCAGCGTGTTATCTGCAGTGTTGGTGGGCCAGTTGGAAGGCCAATCCTTTCTGGAGATAATGGAACGGTCAGCTCCTGTGTCTAGGAGCCCTGTTATATTCTTGCCATTGACCTTAAGTGAGAGCATGGGCCTTTTACCAAGTGTCATATGGAGTCCCTCAAAGACTTCCCCTGAGGAACCGAAACCTTGACTTTCTCTAATTTTCTGCTTTGAGGGAAATCTCTTGTGGAGACTGGGGAGCAGCAAGAGCTGCGCTATCTTGTCTCCTTTATTGATTACCATAGTACCCACAAGAGATTGAACCATAATTTTAATATGTCCTGTGTAGTCTGAGTCTATGACCCCTGGGACTACTGTGAGACCCCGAAGGGCCGTGGAGGATCTCCCGATCACCAGACCCACGGAATTTTCGGGTAACGGTCCCTTAAAGGTGGTTTCAACCACTTGAACACCCATATCAGGCACTAATATAAGTCCTGAGGCGACACTGAGGTCCACACCTGCTGACCCAGGGGTGGCCCTTGTTGAAGGCTGCCACCCTGAGCTGTCCTGTCTCTGGGGCGGGGGCCCGCCTGTGAAGGGGGCCCCCTCTGGCCGTTTTTTGGCTCTCTAGCATCTTGTCCACAAATACGGTTGCCCTGAGCATCAAAGACCGACCTACACTCCTCAGCTTTGTGTGATCCCTTCTTGCATCGCCCACAAACATATGGTTCTTCATTCCTAGGGCGAGGCCTAGCATCTGCATTGTTTGGGCAATGACGTTTAATGTGTCCTGGCTCCCCGCAGGCAAAACACCCTTTAGGCTTACATTCCCCTTCTAACCCGCGAGGTCCCCTCTGCTGTACAGCCGCGGCCAGGAGAGCAGCCACTCCCGAGTTGGAGAGCGGCCCCCCTATCTCTCTGCATATCCTAATCCAGGCGTTGAGGTCCTTGTTCTTATGAGGAGCTATCGCTGCCTTGCACTCCTTTGTACATTGCTCAAAAATCAGCTGTCTTACCAGCGGTTGAGCCACTCCCGGATCAGGAAATATCTTATCGGCAGCATCTTGCATTCGGGCCACAAAGTCAACAAATGGCTCTGTGGTACCCTGAATTATTTTTGAAAGACACAAGGAGGCTGTTCCGGCACCACTTACCTGTTTCCAGGCGCGGAGCCCTATGGCATTGATTTGTTCATAGACAGCGCCGGGGAACTGGGTCTGGTCATCAGCGTGCCGACCTTCTCCCATAAGCATTTCCTTGTTCCACCCCCGGTTTCCCCGATTGGCGTTTCTCTCAGCCTGCTCTGCAGAGAACTCTGCGTACCAGGCTCACCAATCCAGGTAACTGCCCGAGGGCAGACACGCCTTTGCCAGCTGAATCCAGTCCGCGGGGGTGAGGGGCCCAGAAGACAGATTCTCCAGCATGGCAATGGTGTAAGGCGCAGTCGACCCAAAGGTTGTAACTGCATTTTTAAGTTCTCTAATCTGCTTTATCTCAAAAGGCTCCCATACATTGCGTCCCTGGCCCATAGCTACTTGTACAGGAAATATCCCGTAGGGGCCACTATCTATCCCAGGTGGATGTACCTCATGAGACAAGCGTCCCCCCTGCCAAAGCCGCCTGTAAAAATACCGACCCGCCGGCGGCGGAGCATAAGACAGCAGCCGTGATTGGGCGGAAAATGGGGGCCCGTGCATCACTTCCTGTTCTGGCGAAAGGGGAGAGAGCTCCCAGGCGGCCGCCTCGTGGCGAGGAATCGCCTCCGGAAACGGCCCCCAAGGTGGGGCGGAAGGCTTCGCCTCCCTCTCGCGCCGGGGAGCGCTCAGGAGCTCTCTACTCCTCCGCAGACCAGGTTGAGCAGAGCGCAATTCGCGGGGCAACGCTGGAAAAGAACCCTGCGACTCCTTATTGAGCGACTTAGGCTCCTGACAGCTGGTCTCTTTGGCCTCCTTGCCATTCAACTTTCCCTCGTCCTCGGAGTCAGACGACTCCGAGGCTAGAGCCCCATCCTCCTCCTTAGCATCTTTGTTCCCCTTGACGGACCCCTCTCGGGAGCTCCCCGACTGGGCCTGCTCAAATACCCTGCGTACTTTTGTAAGCTCTTGAGAGCTTTCTCCACAACCACCCTCGCTCTTAGTGTTGCTACCTAACATGTTTCCCATCTTTTAATATGTTACTCACCGCGTGAGGCCCAAGGAATCCGCCACTTACGCGTGAGCCTGAGGGGAGTCTAAAAGCCCTGTAGGTGCGCGCCACCCAGAGCCCAGGCTTATCCCCAACTCACCTGTCTCGCAGCTCTGTACTGGAGCGTTGTCCACTTCCACGTCTCGGGGGTGATCAGTCCCCGTACGGGCCACCAAATGTCGATGTCCGCTCCCGGCCGGCAGGAAGGACACACGACAAAGTCTGGTAGTGGACAACCTTTTCTTTTTATTTTTCTTCTCCGTACAGCCTGCCCTGGGATCGCTCCCAGCCGAAGCCTCCTCTGGTCCGCTCCCCGCGGCTCCTTCCGGGCTTCGCTCCGAAGCCTCTACCGGTCCGCTCTCCGCGGCTCCTTCTGGGCTTCTACTTCCGGGCTTCTACCTGGCTTCCTCTTCCGCCCAGGGGTGGCACCGGTATATATACGGGTACAGTGTCCAATCATGTTAAAGTAAGCAAGGCAAGCTGATTGGCTAACATCATCAGTTGCCAGGCAGACTATATTGTTGAGCGAGTTGTTTACGCGGTAAGCAGGAAACTAACATATTCGATGGGAGGGGTAATCTACCTCAGGCTTTGCTCTTTACCACAGGCCGCACGTCCGCCGCGCAAGGCGAGCTATCACAGACGCGGCTCCCAACATGGCAGTACTATCTTTATTTCATAGAAGAAAAGTACTGAGACTAGGAATGTTGAATTAAAACTTCTCATACCACATTGCTCCTAAGGAAAGGGGTTAGCATACCAGCCTAAGTAGTCTGGTACAGAGCCAATACACAGTACTACTTCTACAGGAAGGATGAATTTACTTAGTTGACCCTCAACTTACCCATCTTACTATCTTTCTGGTACTGGATAATATCCAGTTGTTTATTTTTCCATCACATAAGTAACAACAGTCAACCAGAATCCTATCACTTACCCAAACCATCATACCATCTCACACTGATGGGCTTTGGCTTGGGAAAGAATCCTTTCCATTTCTGACTTGATTCAATTATCAAGGCCATTCTCTACAGAACTTTTCTGTGACATCCCTTCCCACCTGGGAAGAAAAAGTGTTTCTTCATCTAGGGTGTTATAGCACACCTTTGCCAGACCTCTGGTTTAGCTTTCAGCTCTTGTCAGAACTCTTTCTAGGTCCATTGAGAAGTTTACCACCATATTGAATACCTGTTTCCAGGCCTGGCATAGAGAAGGTACCCATGGAACATATAGTGAAAAAAGAATCAAGTCTTATAATCATGTGCCCCCATTTGTGTAACTGAGTTTTTGGAATTCTCTTCATACAACTTGGACTTTCAACTTTTCACTGCAGTCATAGATACTAGGTAGCAAGGGATTTATCTCCATTTTTCAAGTTGGGAAAAATCTAAGAAAGAATTCCTGCTCCCCATTATGAACCCCTGTCCTGGACAAGAATCTCAATCAAGTGTGAGTCAATATGTGGGACGGGGACATTGATGGATTCCTCTGAGAGAAGGTATTTTAAGATATAAGTTACCAACATGAATTAAGGATCTGCACCTCTCTCTCTCCCTCTCATGAGCCGTCCTCCTTAACTTGTAAATATGTGGTTTCATGAGCACACACATGTGCATACACCTTGCACAGTTGTTCTCCCCATATTCTCACATCTGAGACTGCCCTAGTGATTTGTTTCCCCAGACTATAGATTTGGAAATGGAGTTCTCCTAATTATAATCTTGGCCTAATTCAGAGGATCGATGTTCTGAATGAAATGTGAACAACTAGCAAATGTACAGAGGTACAAGGCAGCAAGAAAGCCTATGATAAAGGTGCTGGAAAGAAAAAAAAATACTTCCAGATTAGGCCCAATGAATGAGAATCAGGACTTTGAAGAGCAGAAAAAGAGTCCACAAATCCAGATGGGGGTACTAAGATAGAGAGAAAGAAGCTACCCAAAAAAGCTGCACAAGAAACTCCTCATTCCTATTTATTTAAACCTAGGAGTGGAATACGAGTGTAACATATAACACTAATTTTTATGGATGTGCATAATGTAAGAAAGGTCATGGAACATAGTAGAATATTACTGGAAGAACTGAGTTGAATTGATGGAATTTACCTAATAGACTGGCCCAAGTCTCACAGCAAATCCAAATTACAGTAAATCTAGCCCATGCAGCCATGTTAGTTCCTGTGTTTCACACATGCAGAGGCAGCAGTCACTCTCTTAACTAAACAGGACACAGTAGAGCAGTAGAGAATACTCCTACAATGAAAAAATGCCTCGAATTGTTTTCTAATCCTTTCCTCACTTATCAAGCTTAATCCACTCCCATTCCCCTTTTAAAACATTCACAAAGTTCTAATGCTGGGCTTTCTGGATATTCTTGATCTAGTGGTACAACTGCATTATTTATTGCCTCAGTTCACATGGCCCTGGCAGCCACTAAGGACATTTAATTCTTTAAGCTAGAGACCCAAACTCAGCTGGCTCCCTGCCATATCCAGAGACAGTAGAGGGCATGGTTAGTGCAGGCCTTGTCATTGTCCTCAGCCTGACCTCAGTCAATTTGGGCCCACGTAAGACTCTCCAAATCAGCTTTTCAGGAAAAAGGATTTGTACTCACACAATTAAGGGGGGGAGGGGTGTGTTCCAGAAACCTTAGGAATCCCTTCCATGTTCCCTTTAAAGTAGAAAACAGGTGAGGATTAAAATATGAAAACAGTTATCTCCTTACAGAAAAAAATTGAAAGCAGTCCTAGAGGATAATCTCTGGTCTCTGGATTCCAAAACTGCTTTCTGTCACAGGTGGGCTGCCTTAGTTACTTTTTTGTTGCTCAAACTATCCAACACCCAAGCTAAGGGAGGAAAGTAGCTCACAGTGTGTAGAGGTTTAAGCCCATAGTTGGCTGGCCCAAAGCAAGGTAGCATGGCAGAGGGGAGTCACAGAAGATAAACAGTTCATAGTGTGAGTGGCAGAAGGCAGCAAAACAGCCAAGCAGGAGCAGCAGGAAACAAACCAGGCTTTATATTACATCCAGGCTAACCATTCATTTATTGATTCTACATAAACCAAGGGTGGGCACCCTTAATGCTAGCATCACACCCTTAATCCTAGGCTCACATTCTTAATCCCACTCTCAGGCACCCTCCATCCAGCCACCTCTGAAAAACGCTCCATCAATGACCACGGGAGGCTGGGGGAGGGCATCAAGCTATAAATTTAAATAGTACACTCGTGAAAGCATCTTTCCTTCTCTGGACAGCAGTAGCTCCATCAATTAACAGCTGCAAATTGATCTATGGTGTCCTTCCTGATGTGTTGTACATAGTAAAACTTAGGGCCCAGGCACCACAGCTGGCTCTCCAAGCAGTTCAGCACCGCCTCTGCGTGGTTTAGAGTGCTAGCTGGCCACGTGGCCCTGCAGCTACACCTAAGGATGGGCCAGCCAGGGTGCCAAGGGGCTCTGTAGTCCCTTCAGTCTCCTCTAACTCCCTGCCCCACTTCCCTCCGTCTATCTCTGGATAAACTTCTAGACCGCGGCCAGGGAGCAGTAGAAAATCCAAGGTGGCCTGAGAAATAGTAGTGCCCGCAAAACCGAAACTAAACTCCAGCGATCAAGCAAGTCCCAGCCGGGCTGAACCGGCCCCTTGAACAGTCAACGTAGCCACGCTGCTACCCGCCCAGCGTAAGGGCGCGAGGGTAGAGCCTCAGCGTGAGGTTCCGCGCCCTTCTCCGCCCCCTGCAATACCACGCCCGCACTTATTTGCATTTAAAGAAAACTGCACCAAGGAAAATAGTGGGCGGACCGGAGCATGTCTATCCACAGTAGCGATTGGACAGCACTCCCGCCAATCAGGGCACAGAGGCCCCACCCTGTGTCCAAGGAGTCCTAGGGAGGAGGGTATGGGGCAGCTGCCCAGAACCTGGGGAAGGGAATCTGTACAGGAGATGACTGTGGAGCTCGAGCGGCGGCGGTGGCAGTGGCGGCAGCGGCAGCAGCAGCAAGAGCAGCGGTTTCGGCGCTCTCACCCGCAGCAGCCCCGACGCTACCTGGGGCTAGAGTGGCACAGCAAACAATAAATAACCGGGTAGGGAGCCGAACCGAGCCGGGTAAGCCTAACAGAAGCCTCTGCCTGCTGGCTGTCGGGTGAATTCCCGCGTGCTTCGTTTAGGTCGCCTGGTGGAGGGCACTGAGGGCAGGGCCGGTCAGAGTCTGGGTCTCTCGCCTGTCTCCACTGGAACCGGCTATGCAGACTGTCCAGTGAAGGGCCGAGCCGCTGTGAATTCTCTTGGGGCGGGCGACTACAGCTGGGGGTGGGGTGGGGAGGAAGAACAGGCCAGCAGGCTAACCTGGCTCTTACCTCGGGCACTTGGAGGAAGAGATGGGCCTTCATGTGCTGCTGCTAGGTCCGGGGAAGGGCTTCGCCAATCAGCACCCCAAGCAGTGCATTTGTAGGCCTGGAGCGCCGAAGCTTTGTTGTAGCACGTTTGCTGGAACAGCTGTGTTATGCGGGGGCTACTCACCCCCGCGGCCTTGCTGCGGCCCCTCCCTCTTTCCTCTTTGCTGTGCCTATCCTGCATCTCTTTGCAAATGAAGCTAGGGAGCTAGCTTGGTCCTGATGACTACTGGCTTAGGCAGAGATTAGAATATCCACACTGTCTCCGCCCCAGTGGACCTCAGTTGGGCCCTTGGGCCACCAGCTTTCCTTTGGAACCTTGGCCCTGTGGCCCCAAGTCTCATCTTCTCCTGGGCCTCTAAGGCGCATCTGGTGCCAGCCCCAGCTGGCAGGCGGGCTCATAACAGGGTTCTTGTTCCTTGGGTTAGAGGTGCATTGCCACTTTGTTGTATCCCCCCTCCGGTCTTCTTGCCTCTTTTCCCCTTGGAGGGCACTGGCCGAGTTTTTTCTCTCCAGCCTCCTGTTTAAAAATAACTGTAGCCTCGATGTTGGGGGGAGGGTGGATTTCTGTGCCAGAGGGGTAGAGGGACAGTCATTGTAGTAAGGAATTCAATGTGTTTGTGATAGAGCTAGCAAAGAAACTAAACTCTATAATTTCACAGTTAGTTAAAAATCTCCATTCTTTTGGGCCGCAGTCATTGCCTGCTACAGACACCTCTGAAACTGGTGACCACCTGAACACTGTACTTGACTTGATATTCACAGTAGCAAAGAGTTAAGCCAGCCAGATGATGCACACCCAGGTCTTCCCGGGTGGCAGCAGCTGGGTTACCCATATAGCTGTCCTTCATCTGGCTAAGTTTGCCTTGCCATGGACTGCTGCTTAAGGCAAGCTTTGTCCTGCATACAAACACCTCTATCTGCAGGGCTGCTTCCTGCAGAAGGGGCATGGGCAGGGCAGAGGGCACTGTGCTGTTGGATACTCTTCCCACTCCTTAGAATTCTAACAGAGCTCCCTTTCCCAGTGCAGTGCAGCTCCCCTCTTTGGACCCCACCCACTGCACCTCACCTTGTAGCACCTCTAGCAATGGGCTCTAGGTCTTCCTGTGAAACAGGAGACAGGACATGACCATGACCAAAAGGCTTTGCAAGCTGTTCCCAGACCTTTGCTGAACATATGAGAATAGAGAGCCCAGCAAGCCGCAAGGCCCAGAAAAACCTGGACACCTTTGAGGTGAGATAATGAGAGGCAGTAAATCTCTTCTCTGGGAAGGTCTGGCTTGTGACTTTTTCTGACATCATCCAGGACTATAGATACCACACTACAAACAGTCACTTCCTCCTACAGCCACCAGACCCCAAGAAAAACCTCTACTTGCAGCTTAGTATTTCCAGCTCAAGGCTAGGCCTGTCTGTCCTTAGCTTTTGCCTCAGTCCAACAGCCATCTACTGTATCTGGTTTGTGGAACTCTCTTTCCCATACCCACACTTGCTCATTGTATACCTCTTCCCTCTCAGGCCTCAATTCTCACAGAACATTTCCCTTGGTCCCTTTCCTGCCTTCCTTTTGCTACCTATGATGACTTTTTCTGCAGGGCTGCTTGTGTTTCCTGGGCCTTTTCAGGCTTACATTATATCTCCCTGCTACAGTTAATGGCTGAGTTCTATCAGAAACTCTTAAAGGAGTAAACTAAACTTGGACCTCAACCACAACTCTCTCAAAGTCTAGTACTACAGAGTAGTTAATGAATAGTCCAGAAGTACTTAGTGTCTTTACATGACTTTCAAGGCTTTCACTTTAAGGTTGTGACTGCTGAGATCCCAGACATCAAATACCATGGGATACTGATTGTTGAGCTTAGAGGCAAACTGGATGGAGAGAAATTAAAGATCCGTATATGCTGGCAGAATCACCCTTGGAAGCTTCCAGAAATTAGAAGGGTTTAGTATTAACAAAATTAAGAATGAGAGGGGATGGCTGGCAGAGAGGGTTGAGTGAAGTTACTGAGTCCCTGCTGGTTGAGATGGCATTGCTTAGAGTTAAAGAAGAGGTTGGGCCTCAATGATGGGGGTTCCTAATCCTGAACACCAGGCTGTGGAATGGCAATCTAATCTTTTTTTTTTTTTTAATTTTATTTAAGGAGAAAAAAAAAGCGGAAAAAGGGTACAAGTTATACAGATTTACAGAAAAAAATAAACAGTAGGAAATCACTAGATAATGGATTACATATTGTCATCTTAGAAATAATTGTTCAAGTCACAAAATTAAAGCTTGTAAAGTGGACATTCCAACAATGATACTGCAAACAGTTCTGTTCAATGATCCAATAAAACTCAGTGATATCATTTTCTATCTTATACCCTTAAATATACATGCAGTTACATCATTTAGAGCACTTTCTTTTCCTCTCTTTTGTACAATGACAATTACACATTTTGGGTTTTGTTACTCCACAGTTCTTATTACTTTTTTGGAAGGGAGTAGAACCAAATGTGACATAACAGAACAGAGTCAATCAAATCAAAAGGGTGGACATAATAGATAATATAAAAGCATAATACAAGGTGATCAATAATGGGTACGATAATGCCTCATGCTATCTCTAATAGAATTGCCTATATCATCAGTTATAATAAAATTGAACAAAACAGTAAAGAACAAAACCGACAAAACCAAAACATTGGAGACGTTGTAGGTCTTCAAAAGTAGATAAAAGTCATCGAGAATGGGCGTCATAATGAGTCTCACTATCTTCACAGCTGTTGCCTAAACTTTCGAACCTGGTACTATAAAGCAAAACAGAATAGGGGGACATCAGTCAAAAACAAGATGGTGAGAGTAATACAGGGCTTTAAATCAAGATAATGGAAAGTTAAAGTGGGTTACTATAATATATCCTGCTATTTTTTTATTTTTCCCTTAATTAAAAGGATAAAAATAAAAAAGTAAATAATGGAGTGGAGATTGATCAAAACATAACCATTTAAGCAGAATAGTGTTTCACCACAAGATAATCCTGACATAAAAGTAGTTACCATATTGTCTCTTTCCTTGAAATCCTTGAGTACAACTTCGTATACTGTAGCATTAAATATATCAAAACAATGTAAAACCATTTAAGAGAATGACAGCATTACAGGGTATTTAGAATCAACTAACAGAAAATGAACAATGGTTTCTGTATAATCTCCTTGTCTTTAAAAGTTTTTGCTTATACTATCATACATAATAAAATCCAATAAGATACAACCTGTTTAGACCAATGGAGACAGAAGAACAAAAGCTTGATGAGACTTCAAAACAAGATGATACTAAATCAGTATTACCTATTAAGACATCATTTGCTCCAAAATAGCTGTTCCTATCATCCAATCTTCTCTGCCTCATTTCTGTTGAGCTCTTTTTCTGTCATTAGTTGTCAGTTTGTCTTCTTCATTTTGTTCTCTGCTCCATTCATTGTGGCCTCCCCGCTACTATTTCTGGATTTTTTGTATTTTTCTTTTTTTAGAATATCCTGTAATACTCTCTGTAAAGTTGAATTGGTGGTTGCAAATTCCCCCAGTTCCTCTTTATCCTGGAAGCACCTTGTTTTTCCATCAATTTCCAGGGACAGTTGTGCAGAATATCTCAATCTTGGCTGGAGATTAATATCTTTCAAAGCTTGAATTATTTCCCCCCAAGCTCTTCGTGATTTGATGGTTTGTGCAGAAAAATCTGCTGTAATTCTGATGGGTGTTCCCTTGTGAGTGGTCTGTTTCTTGTCTCTGACAGCTTTTAATATTCTGTTCTTGTATTGAATTTCTGGAATTTTTATTATTATAGGCTTGGGTGTTGCTCTGTTTGGGTTGTAGGTGGCTGGGGTCCTGTATGCTTCATACATCTGAGTATCTTTACCTTTTGCTAAATTAGGAAAATTCTCCTGGATTGTTTCTGTGAGTAGCTTTTGTAGTTCATTTGTTTGTGTCCCTACTTCTTCTTTTATGTTCTTAATTCTTAAGTTATGTATCCTCTTATCATTTTCTTGTCTTTGTATTATTGCTGTTTGTTTCTTTGTTACTTTTAAGAAGTTTTTCATTTCATTCTCCCATATTACAAATCTGCCCTCCAGTTCAGATAGTCTGTCCTTAGTTTCTTTCAAGCTGTTATGCCAGTTTTTGATAGAGTTTTTAGTTTCCTGGTAGTCCCTTTGAACCTGCTTCACGTATTCTATGCTTTCTCTATTTTCTCCATCAAACAATTCTCCCCTCTTTTTTTGTTCTTCCATTCCACCATCCATTTTTTTCTTGGGTGGTGCTTAGCATTTCTCTAACTATTCTGCTTACTTCTAGCTTCAGGTCATTAATAACTTCATTCCTGAACTGATCTATGAGGCTCTCTAGATGACGGTTTATGTCTATTGGTGCAGTGTCCCCTATTACCTGTTTCTCAGGAATAGGGGCCGAGGAGCCTTTCTTGTTGCTGCCTCTTCCCATATTCTTTGTTCTTTATATATGCAAGCTTGTATAGGAGGCCCAGCTTCCCTCCCTGTCAGCCACAGCCTGATCGAATTGCACCGGCTAGGTGTTCCCGCCCACCGCAGCACACCAGGAAATTCCAGACCAGGCAGCCTACAGGGTGCCCGCCCCTCCAGGTCACCCTCAGGCTCTGGGATCTGGGTTGTGCTAGCCTATTGGGTCTCTGCCAGCAGAGTCACGTAGGCTAGGCACTTCTCACCAATCCCGCTTGAGAGGGGGATACATGGCTGGAGTCGCTGCAGTGCCCTGCTCCCGCAAGTCTGCCAAGTCCCAGAATGCTCCGCTGGAGTCAAACTGTGGTAGAGGTTCAGTTTCTCTCACTCACCTCACCACAAGTCAGTGCACAGCTCTCCGCCCGTCCTGCAGAGCTTCTGTGCGTCTCTCTCCTTGCCGAGCCGATGTAGATGCATCTGCCGTGCGGCGGGAAACCCAAATCATGGCTTCCAATGGCGCGGGCTCCAGCCTCCACACTGAGGCCCCTCTGTTCCTGTTCTAGCACCAGGGCTGCATTCCAAGTTGGTTTCTCTCAGCCCAGTTCGTTCCTGGGTCAGCAGAGCATATCTCCACCTGCTTATGTCTCCTTACTCCGCACCATTCCTGAATTCTGAGCCGAGTCTTTCAGAGAGCCTCCATAGCTGCTGTTATCTGTCCGCCATGTTCTCCCGGAAGTGGAATGGCAATCTAATCTTGCTGGGGGAAAGAATATTGATGATTGGAGAACTAGGGGATTTTTGGTGTATAAATATGTCATGATAAAAATGAAGTTTTTCAAAGGGTTTTAGAATTGGATCTTTGAAAGTTACTGAAAACATGCTGCTAGTCATAGGTAGGAGTCCATCTGCAGACTTGAGGGCAGGCCATCTCCAGAGAGAAGTTTCACAATTTAGCCTTTCTTTTGGCCTTGTGGAGGAAAAGGAGGGGGAAACGTAACACCTAAATACCCATTGGAGTTGAGAAGTGTCCCTTCAGACCTCCGCTGAACCCCCTCCTCTCAGCTACACAGGCTTTTGGGAAGCACCAGTTCAAACCACTGTGTTTACCAATGGGAATCTTAGCCCTGGAAGGCAACAGGGGCTTGCTTAAGGTCCCAAAACTATTTAAGGAGAAGTTACTACTTCTTGTGTAGTGGCTTTCATTGTCTCCAGCTGCCTTCACTCAATACAGATTTTAGTACCTCCCTACTTTCTCGTACTTCCTCCTTTCTGTAAGACTGAAGGCAGGCTGAATTAATTTGGGGGCTGCATCTGAGGATCCCCCTACCCTTTTTGTATATTCTTTTGTCTCTTGCTCTTAGGCGGAAGCCTGTTGGGGCTGATAATTTCAGAAGGAAGGAATATAGTTGGAAGAAAGAAGTTAGCAATCTAATGATTCTTTCCTAGTATAATAGAGGTGTTAAAAATTCCTCAAGAACTGTTACATTTATATTCTTGGAATGTGTGTGTGGTAGAAACAGCCCCACTCCACTGATCTAGGGAAATAAGGGAATGAGAAAAATAGAAAGTGCGGCATATCATAGGCTTGCTTGTAGAACTGAAAAGGGTTCCATTTCCTTACTTAATAGATAGGCTACTGAAGCTAGAAGGAGGGAGTGTGTACTATTACTACATCAATTTCCCTTCCTGCAAAGTATAAAGAAAATAATAAAAGATGAATAGGAGGGGACAAGATGATGGATCTCTTGCAAAAGGAAAGTGGTCCAAGGGAAAATATACAAGGGGCAAAGAAAAGAAGGAGTAGAAATAAGTAGAATATGCTCTGCCTAGGAACCTAATAATCTCAACTAATGTAGACTTATATGCCATAATATGAGCTGTGATTAATAATGTCAACAAGAATAAAAACAGGATAAGGGAATTAGCAGAGGGTGGGAAAGGGAAAGTGAAAGGGATTAAAAATAAAAAAAGAAACAAGCTGTGATATGTACCTGTAACCATTCCCTAAGAGAAAAAAGCTGTGGTATGTTCATGTAACCACTCCCCAAGATGATTCTAAACTGCAAGAACTGCAAACATGTACTAATAAAATAAAAAATAATTTAAATTAACCAAATTCCTGCCTCCAATCCTGTTTAGGCAGATAAACTAGGTAACAAAAGCTAAACTCCCAGAGGAGATATTTCATATTCTTCCTTTTACATTTACTTCTGGGTCCCACATATCACTGCCAGTCAGGAAATTTTTACTCTGAGCTAATCTGATCCTCTAATGCTACAGTTCATCTGTGTGCGTGCATGTGTGTGTATGTGTTGAGGGGGTGGAGTTAATAACAGCTGGCTACCAGTACTCTTTTTATCAATTCATTGGTGATTTCACAGGAATTAAACCTAAACTCTACCTACCAACTTCCCTTTTTGAAATTAAATAATCACATAATCTTTTACTTCCTCCACTTGATCTTATTTTTCAAACCTGTGATTGTGTAAGTACCAGGAAGACAGGGAAGTCAGAACCACTGCAAGATGCAGGTGTCAACTCAATGAGGCTATGTTGCATCTCCAGCTCCCCTTGGGATGAGGAGAATATATGGACAATAGAGAAATTAGCCTGAGGGGACTTGGGCTCAGGGCCAGGCATGTTGGTGGTATAGGGACCTTTTCAACTTTTTGTTCTGTATTTCTTGTTACAGAGCTTTAATTGCTTTTATCTCCTACAGATTTCTTACCCCTATTGGGCTTTCAAGCAGATTCTAATCCTTCTTCCTTAGCCAGCACTCCTGAGCGCTCCCTTCCCATCTGCTCAGCCTTCTCTGCTGGAGGCTACAGCTCTTATAAAGAAACAGAGCTAGGCCATGCAAGTTCTAGGCCTAAATCTCTCTGGATATTTGGAAATACTTGTAGGCCAGGCCCAGAACATTTTGCAAGAGTAAAATGTTGAAGGTTGTGTGTTAATAGTACACTTCTGTTTTATGGGGTTGGCACTGGGCTTAACCAACTAGAGATACAGGCCAGCAAGGCATTGGACCCCCAAAGTCAGCTCATTAGTCCCTATAATGCCTCCTGACTCAGCAGCAAAATTGGGCACAGTGCCACTATTCCCCTTGCCTCTCAGGGCAGTGTGGGGCAAGTGAATCTTCCGGTCTAGTCTTCTATTTCTAAATGGTAAAACTGAGGTTCCGAATATGGAAAAGAATTCCCCAAGGATACACATAAGTCCACAGCACCTGGCCTCCAATTTGAAGATCTCTTGCTCAAAGCACATTCTCCATATCCCACCCCCAAACCTATTTACTTCCTTGTCCTCCCACACAGAGTATAATGAGAAGGGACTGGCTACATAGAAAAGTCAGGGGTCTGTATTATTCTCTTGACCGAACTGCTCCTCTACATACTTTTATGAATATTCTGTCACTTCTGAATCTCTGAGATTGCCTCCTGTTTTTCATCTAAGGGAGGAGTTGGGGAGGGAGTGGAGTCTTTTTCTGATTTCACCTTTGCCAGGCTGGTTGCTACATATTCTTCTGTAAGCCAAGTTGGGAGATTGAGAGGGGAGTAGCAAGTAGGTGGCTACCAAAGGCCCTGTCATTTAGGAGAAATACGACCTTAGCAACCTAAAAAGAAAGCTGGCATATCAAGAACACTTACCATAGCTAGGGTTATAGTTCAGTGGTAGAATGCTTTTCTGGCACGTGCAAGGCCCTTTGTTCCATCTCTAGTACCAAAAAGAAAAAGAAAAAAGTAGAAGGAAATTAATCAGGTAAGCTCATTTCTAAGTAGAGATTATGTCTAGATGACTAATCTACAGTGAAGTGACCTCTGAATTTGTGACTGAGGTCTGAGGTTAGGAAAGTGAGACTGAAAATCCTGCAAGAAGCACGTAGAGAACAAGCTCTGAAGGTCAGGCAAAGGGATTTGACCCTGTGTTGGGAACCGGGCCATCTGATAGATAGTGGGGAGCCCAACTATGTCACTTAAGCCCCCCTCCTGAGTCCTAAGGTCATTGTGACCTTGCTTCAGGAAAGAGAAGAGGTACATAGAAGGACACATGTTTCAGCTATGGCCGGAATGCTAATAACCCAGCACTCCTGCCACCAAATAGCATCTGCTAAGAATAGTTGTCAAAACACAGGCATTTAGGTTTAAAGAAAATCTGGCTCCTAATTAATTTAATGCTTATCCTATACCATTTTGTAAAGTTGCTGTTCCATGAAATGTGTGCTGCATCTCTTGTTGCATTTTCTGCTAGCCAATAAAAGCCCTCCAAACTTGGAGTTAGCTATGCCAGTCCACTAGAGAAAAGCTCTTCCCAGTATGCCTTATGTCCTGAAATTTACTTCTTTGTCTTTGTTTATTCCCTGTCATTCCCTCTACAGGTATCCAAGGGTCCAATGAGCCTTTGGTAACCCTGACTGTGTAAGCAATGTGGAATACTTTGGTAAGTAAAGGACTGATGCAGTGAAATCAAGGTTGCAGGAAAATTGTGACATTAGAGTATGGAGGCAGGGGGCAGGATTTCAGCATTCAGGTGAAGAGGGACTATGAAATTTGTGTCTTCTTTAGAGGATCTATGGTAGTGGCTAAGAAACAAGATCACTGCAGGAAGCTGCATCCCAAAGGCCATTTGCTAAAAATCTACTCATGCCTAGTTATCAGTTTGCCTTCACATTGATCATATTTAATCATTATGACCCTGGATGGTAGCATTCTCTTTATTTTACAAGTAAGACATTTAAGTCTCAAAAAGATTAGGCCACTTTCTCAAACCAAACGCCTTGTAAGGATTTAGTCTACAAACTCCAGCTGAATTATATAATACAGTTGAATAAGCACCATTTGAGCTGGTATGTGCTACTAATACATATAGTGATTATAAGATGGAGGTTCTATTTGGGAAAAATAAAAGGATATATTGAGGCCTTTCACATTGAAGGAACAGGGGAGAGAAAAACTCAGTTTGATTTTGTTATACATCTGGAGTTAGTGAACTGTCTCCTGGAGAAGAGGTGCCCCTCAGCAGCAAGATTACAAATCAGGGAAGTGGTCATTGCAAGGACACCTAAGAGGGGTTCTGTCAGGAGTCTCCACAGATTTACCAAAGTATGTCAAGCCAGGGAGCCCTTTTTTCCATCCATAAACAGTTTTTAAAATAGGCTTCTGCTATGGAATTTAGAAACATTCTGTAAAATATCAGAGATCATTCTCTTTAATTCAAAGTCTGCATCTTTTGTCCATAAGGTAGGTTTTTATTTGAATCTTTTTTGGGCCCATCAAACTTATCACCTAAGAAAGTGGACAGCACAGGAACATGTTCCACAGTAGTTATGATGTTGTTTCTGATGAGAACAGCCTAGGTTGAAAGCTCCTCTAGATTCCAAGTCAGTAGGCTTTTTGAAATGTTCTGACTAGAACCAAAACAGTAGCAACTGGTGAATACTGGAAATGCTACAGAGAAGGCTAGAAAAGGTAGAATGAAAAGGGAAGATGAGATGATGGCTCTTGCATGTGAGAGGAGAACTTTCCCAGTCCTTGTGGCTCAGCCTTCCTCTTTTAATTGAGATCCAGGCAGTACAATAGAGTGGAATGAAATTGGGACTAAAGAGGCCTGGGAATTAGTGTGCTTCTGTCACCATTCGACTGTGCCATCTTTTCCAAGCCTAGACACATTTTCCTTCTGGGCAACAATGAGTAACCATCCCCTCCAGGCTTGATAAGTTGGTGGGAAAGACAAATAATGGGTGAGGATTTGTAAACTGGTAGGTCCTCAAAAGAGGTTGTTGGGGGAATATCTGTCAATTTGCGTTTCCTTTTCTGTTGATACTTTTAGCCAGGTTTGAAATTTTGTACTTTCTGGCCTAGGCTAGATAACTTGATTAAGATTTCGAGATGGTCCAGAGTTGTTAGCCAGTATCCAACTCTTAGGAGTCTCTGAACATTAAAATTTGATTAAAAGAGCAGAAAAAGCCTCCTGTAGCATGACTACACAGTCACTCTCATTTACCATTTAGAAACTGAGAACCAAATATTAATAAAAGTTGTTGCAGTGTTTGAAATTCTACTATGTTGTGTGTTTATTTGATACTTTTTATATATACTGGTTCTGATGTTTACAATAGCTTTAAGAAGTAGGAACTCTCGTAGCCTCATTTATAATCAAGGAAACTTAAGTGTAAGCATGTGAAGTAACATTCTGACTGTCCCCTCGGTAGACAGAGCTGATTCCAGTACAAAACTGGCCCACTCTCTGTGAGGAGTGGACTTGCCATTTTCCCTGTTCCTTCCCTTACCCTCACTTTCTTAGTATACAGAAGGGAATGGACCCAGAGTGACTTTATTTCCAGAAAGACTAGTATAGTCTTCGAAAACTGAAATTGATCAAGATCATGCCTTTAGAGCTACTGCATAAATATACACTCTTTCTTTCCTTAATTCAGCCTCCCCTGAATTGACTAAGCTGGCTATAGGATGCTAGACAGGTAGCAGTATGTGCAGAACTCAGGCTGCAGTTGTTTACTCATCCCCAAGAAGGGCCTCTAGCTGAGATCTCTGGTTTGATCACATGGGAGAAAGAGGCTGTGCTCTTGTACCAACCTTTTGTTGATCTCAGAATGGCCTGAGACTAGCCCTGAGAGCTGATGTGGCCTTAGCGTTATCTGCTACAGCCTTCTTCCTTTCTATGATAGTAACAGCTGGACTAGTTTGGAAGAATTACCTTACCCACTAACCTACCTGAAACTTAGTCACACTGATTAAAAAACCTGAGGGTTGAGGGGCCCTGCACTTGGTAGGACACTTCTTGGCAGAAACTCTGCAGGAAGTTAGCTTCATCCCAAGGAAGCTGCAGATTCTGCCCCTTACTGTCCCTTTTGCTTTCTGCCTCAGTTGTCTCTCCTGGTGAATTCTTATGGTCCTGAGTGAAGGCATCATAGCCTATTGAGGAAGGACTGCTTTGGGCCTAGTATATTAGCAAGAAGTACAGATAGGCCTGGAATGGACACAGCTAGATGGGAGACTGGCAGGTATGGCAGGTTTTTATTTCTGTACTTTCCAGTGTCTTGAGGCACATGGCAGAGACACTATGAGTGGCTGAAAGAGGAGCATACCTTTTGAGGACAAAGCAAAGAGAGATGGTAAGAGATAACATGGTTTCAAGGCTGATGACACTGGGTCTACTTAGCAGAAGGGCCTGAAATAGAGGAAAGGAATATCCATTCCAGGAACACAATCTGCCTAGTTCATCTACTCTCACCACACACAGATGGCTTTTAAAACTGCTCTTTGCAGATAATTTTATATAAATACACACTTTAAAAAAATAAAATCCTTTTACATCTGGCTCTCTGTCACTGTGGGCCAAGGCAACCAACCTGCTCTTCATTTTCAAACAGCTGCACGAAAAGTCTTTTATATAGACTTTCTAAGAAATTGGGTTCTAACTTAGGAGATAATAGTAACAACAGTAATGCTGATCTTTCTTATTTGCACTGTATTTACAGACTGCTTTTTGATCAGTTATATCATTACTCCTCACTCATTTAAAGGACCACTGCATTTGGACTGGGAAGGTAGAGAGATAAGTAGAGGAACTTTTGTGATCTCAAAATAGCTCACAATCTCAGTGGATGACTTTGACCTGTTTGGAGTGCCCTGGTACATAGGTAGCTGGCATGACTTAGACTCCCTGTAGACTGTGACTCTTTTTGCAACACTGCAGTTGCCTGTGTCAGGAAAAAAGATAACTTAGCAAATAGGAGGACAACTAGTGGTAGCTTCACCTCTACCCTTACATATCCCGAGATCAAGGGCAAGAAAAGGCCCAAAGGGATTCCCGTCTAGCTAAAGTATCGTGGTTTTTAGAAGTCACCCTGGTTTATTTGGGATCATGCTAACAAGTACTATATAATGAATTATGTCCCAACACTCAATTTAAGAGATAACAGCAGCTACTCTTACATATTGTGGCTTTAGACTATTTCATATAGGACTCTCTCCCTTTTAGAATAGGAGCTCCTTAAAAGCAGTGGGTGGGTCTCCCTTCTTTCTCTGCTCTGTAGCACTGAGCTCAGTGCATATAACTTGTTACACATGCTTTTTCCTCATCCCTGAAATTAATGACAGAATTGTTATTATGGTGTTGGAGATAGGGTGGCAATGATGGAGTTGTACTGTGAAGTTTTATTCCTCTTTGCGGAATTCATGAAACAAATCTCTCCTGAAGATTTAACAAGTGGCAGGCATTGAGCTAAGTGCTGCAGGCAGATCAAGCAAAGAGACCTCCAGCCCTTGCTTTTAAAAGGAGCTCCTAGTCTAAAAGAGTCTTATATGTAATACTCTAAAGGTCACTGGAGTTTTGCAAGATGGTAGCTACAGTCACTGTAAGACACTAGGCAGGGTGGGGATAGGGAGACTGTGGTGGCGATGGAAGGATAGGGAGATATGTTGGGATAGATGGTTGCTAGCTCGTTTTGTTTGATTTCTGTTGATCCTTGGGTTTTTGGAGAATTCGTCACCTAGACCAAAAGGAATGGCTTGCCTCTGGTTTACTTGTTAATAGCTATGAAGAGCCTGTCTCCCAGACCAGAAATGTGAATCATAATGGAGTTAATCCTTTGAGGAGTTCCTTTCCTAGAAAGGGAGCTAGATGAGGGCCAAAATAATTAAAGAGAAAAAATCTGCCTGTTGGTTCTAAAGTGGAGTGAAGAATGGTTCCATTTGCCAAAGGTAACATTAAAGTCTCTTCTCAGGAAGATAGTCAACTAAGTCTCACCTAGTCTAACCCCTCAGATAGCTCATATGAGGGGGAGGTGTTGGTAGGCTTCGTGGATGCAGGATATTGAAGCCCAGAGAATATTTTTCTGAGGCAATTACATTGTCAAAGCTAATTCTACATTGCAACCCTGGTCTGAAAATTTGTGAGACTCCTTCTCTGGAATTCTGTAATCCCTCTTGGCAACCAATAGGAACACTGGACCTTTTGTACATCTGCAGTTGCCTCTGCTCAGTGTTCCCCTGAGCTTAGGGTATCCTAAAGGAAGTAGACTGATAAGGAAGCAGCTAGTGATAACTGTCCATTTTCAATGTAGTATTTCACTGACTTGGGGCCCAGAAGGGGCTGGCTCTGAGCCAAGCACAGAGTGGATTAAGTTTTTCTGCATTTTCTATAGTTCCACTTCAGCTTGAGATCACAGATATCTGTGAAAACAAATCCAACCTTAGTACTTGTTTACCAGTATCTATCTCTTTATCTTTGTCTCTCTCATCTCCTCCAGACTGCACTGTGATGCTTCCTGACTGATGATATTATTATACCACCTGGAAGCCTGAGGCTGCATTACCACCTGAACATACCTGAGTTTACCCCTTCACCATGGAGACTCAAAAGAATGAAGCTGCTCAAGCCAAGGGAGTGGCAACTTCTGGGGATAACCAGGACCAGGAGTCAGAGAAAGGAGCCAAGAACAAAACAGATGAGGTAACAGAAGTACCAGTGTTAGAGCGATGCTCATCTGGCCCAGGTAGACTGAAGAAAACTGCAATGAAACTCTTTGGTGGTAAGAAGGGAATCTGTACTCTGCCTAGTTTCTTTGGAGGGGGACGAAGTAAAGGTTCTGGAAAAAGTGTCTCCAAGAAAGGTCTAAGAAAAAGCAAAACACGTGATGGACTGAGTGAAGTAGACTGTGGCTCTAAAGATGTTGTCAGTGAAGAAACTGATTTTTCTCTACCTTTCCCTGAATCACCCTCCCCATTTCCTAGCTCCCCCTGTACCCATGGGGCTTTGGAGATAGGCTACCAGCATAAAACATCTGTGACTGGAGCCACCAAAAACACTAGAGCTGACAAGGTACTCCCCATACCAAAGCCAAAGAAAGGCATAAAAGATTTTTTTAACAGTATCCGCCGTCACCGGAAGAGCAGGATTACTAGAGCTGAGCAAAGTGAGCCACAAGCCAAGTTACCTGAGCAGGACCGAGTTAGATCTCATGAACATGTGAACCCAGTCCCGCTGCTCTGCTCCAAGGAGACCTTTCAGGCCCTTACAAACAAAAATGCTAAACCCCAAGATGCGTCAGGGCCAAAAATTTCTCCAGCACAAGAGCCTTCTCCACCAGCAACTGAGAAAATAGCCCACAAAAGTCTAGAAAAATCCATAGGAATCTCTGCCTCATCACTTGTACAGCTGAATCTTGCCCCTGAAGTCTGTGTTCTAGAAGAGTCCCACAGGCAAACAGCAGAAAAGATAGTGTCAGGAGAGCTAAATCCACCCAAAGGCCCTGTAGGGGATCAGCTGAGCATCCTGTTTGGGGATGTCACATCCTTGAAAAGCTTTGACTCATTGACAGGTTGTGGTGATATTATAGCAGAACAGGACATGGACAGTATGACAGACAGTATGGCTTCTGGGGGTCAAAGGGCCAACAGAGATGGGACCAAGCGAAGTTCCTGCCTGGTTACCTACCAAGGAGGTGGGGAAGAAATGGCCTTGCCAGATGATGATGAGGAAGAGGAAGAAGAGGAGGATGAGGAAGTAGAATTAGAGGAAGAAGAAGAGGAAGTCAAAGAAGAAGATGACTTAGAATATTTGTGGGCAAGTGCTCAGATGTATCCAAGGCCCAATATTAACCTGGACTACCATTCCACCACATCCCCAGGCCACCATGGCTACAGGCTCCTTGATTCAGTTCAGTCCTACTCTGGTCTAGCCTCTGAGGAACTTTTAACTCCTCAAAGTGACCAGCAAGAGTCTTCCCCCAATAGTGATGAAGGTTATTATGACTCTACCACACCTGGATTTGAGGATGATTCAGGTGAGGCCCTGGGGCTTGTCCACAGGGATTGCTTACCCAGAGACAGTTATAGTGGAGATGCCCTATATGAGTTTTATGAACCGGATGACAGTCTTGAGAACTCTCCACCTGAAGATGACTGCCTTTATGACCTCCATGGTCATAGCTCTAAAATATTTGACCCTTTCTTGAACTTTGAACCCTTTTCTTCTTCTCGGCCTCCTGGGGCAATGGAGACAGAGGAAGAACGGCTAGTGACTATCCAGAAACAGTTGTTGTATTGGGAACTTCGTCGTGAGCAGCTTGAGGCCTGGGAGACATGTGCTCGAGAGGCTCATCCCAGGGAACCCCACAACAGAAAGGCCTATCCCAAAGAGGCTCATGGCATAGAGCGATGTGCCCAAGAGGCTCAGATTTGGGAAGTTCATGCCAGGGAGGCCCGAATCCAAGAATTCCAGGCCCCAGAAGATCATGCTGTAGCGGTTAAAGTCCAAGAAGCCCAGGCCCAGCAGGAGAAGTCTATTTTGGAGTATCAGAGGAGGCCCTTAGGCCCATCAGTGATGGGTCTGATGGCAGGGGCATCAGAAGCTTCTCAGACTTCCCACCAAGGAACCACCTCAGCTTTCCCTGCTACTGCAAACAGTGAGCCAGATTGGAGGGACTTCCGTCCTCTGGAGAAGCGTTTTGAGGGGACTTGCTCCAAGAAAGATCAAAGTACCTGTCTGATGCAGCTTTTCCAGAATAGTGCCATGTTTGAGCCAGACATGCAAGAAGCCAGTTTTGGAGGCTCTCCCAGGAGGGCATACCCTACTTATTCGCCCCCTGAGGAACCAGAAGAGGAGGTTAAGAAGGAAGGGAATGTCACTGTGAGTTTCTCACAGGCCCTAGTGGAGTTTACTAGCAATGGAAACCTTTTGTCAAGCATGTCTTGCAGCTCTGACTCTGATTCCTCCTTCACTCAAAACCTCCCTGAGCTTCCGCCCATGGTGACCTTTGACATAGCTGATGTGGAGCGGGAAGGGGAAGGGAAGTGTGAAGAGAGTCCTGAGTTTCACAATAATGAAGACCTTGCAGCCTCCTTGGAAGCTTTTGAGCTGGGCTGTTACCACAAGCATGCCTTCAACAACTACCACAGCCGATTCTGCCAAGGTCTATCCTGGGGTGTAAGCAGCCTCCCTCGATACTTGGGGCTACCTGGCACGCACCATCGACCTCCACCTGCTGCCATAGCTCTCAACAGGAGAAGCCGCTCTCTTGACACTGCAGAGACCCTGGAGCTGGAACTCTCCAATTTTCAACTGGCCCAGGGCTATCTGGACTCTGATGAGCTTCATGGCCAGCAGGAAGATTCAGATGAAGAAGATGAAGGGGAGGGAGAATGGGGCCAAGTCAGTCCCCTGTCCCTTTATACTGAATCCCCAGGGGCTTACACCTGTTCTGCCTGGGCTCCCTGTCCTCTTCCAATGAGGCCATGCCCTGCCTGGATAAACCCCAGTCAGTTGGATGGGCCTTCCATTCAGTCTCCGTGTGGGCAGAGAGCCTGTTGTGCACCTCCTGTGGTCATGTCAGTGTCAGTGCCAGACCCAGAGTCAATAGCATCTGGGGAATCTAGGCCTCAGTTAGCCCGGCCTTCACACCTACCCCTGCCTATGGGCCCTTGCTATAATCTCCAGCGACAGGCTTCCCAGAGTGTGAGAACCAGACCTCAAGATGTGTTAGTACCTGATGATGAGCCCAGTTGTCCCTCTAGTACTGGAGGATTCAGCCCCAGCCCTTTGTATCAGGCTAAACCTGTTGGCATCACTCGTGGCATCCCTCAGCTGCCTAGGGTCCACTCTGAATCCTCCCAGCTTCAACTCAGTCACTACAAGGCTTCCAGCTTTGACCTATCAAAGGAGAAGACTGAGCAAGGTGCCTCTCTTCCCCCAAGCTACTCTGCTGCTATGAGTGGAAACTTAGCCAAGTAGTCATCAACAGTTCTGGAGTAGAGGCATGGGGACTGAGCATGTGAATGGGGATTAGGAGTTGGACAGAGGGGTGGAGGTGGGGGTTGCTCTTAAACTTGAAAATCCTTTTGTCAAGGAAAACTTATGGGTTTTCATCTTTTTTCCCTCTTTCCTACTTCTGCCATTTATGGTCACATTCAGCTCAAGTACATCTGCCCAGAAATCCTACTGCTGCTGTGCTCCAGTTTTTGTTTTCAGGGTTTGTTCCTGTGACCAATGCAGGGTTTGGGATGCTATATTTTTTTTCAAGTTGCCAAGTTAGTGATTATTTATGTCATGCATCCTAGACAAGGACTAAACCCTTACTACCTTCTGTTCCCTCCCCCTAGTGACTATGAACCACTGATGAGCAGCCCACTCTGTATGTACTGCTTTTCACTTGGAGATATGGGGAGGTTGCTGTTGGCAATGTGAAGTTATGGTACAGATCCTCCCCTTCCCATTCAACCTTGGCATAACTGTCACCATTACATCAAAGGACTATAAGCTGTTCATCTCAGCTAGTCATATTTAAGATCAAGTAGCATGTGTCTAACCCATTGCTGCAGATTTTGGCATCATCACCAAATGGAGTCTTTTAACTTGACCTTCCACAGTTTGGATTGAAAACAAAAACACTACTTCCCTTAATGGAGTGACCAGTTGCAAACAAAGGATTAAAACAGTTCTATTGTGGACACTGCCATTGTCATGAACTCTGGAATGATAGAAGGTTTTTCTTGTTAATCCTGTGACTGCTTAAACTACAAGACACTTCTGAAATTTCACTTTGTCCTGTAAAAGAAGCTTTCATAATCTCATAATGTTTTAATTGAGATAAGGGAAAAAATATAATCTATATTAGGCTTGGCTGTTGGAACTGGGGATTTTGTTGAATGCAGGGGAAGGGAAAAGAGAGGTCTATTTTTCCTAGCCAGAAAGAGGAAATTTCATACTGTGGAGCTTGAGGCAGTCCAGCTTCTTATCAGGTAAAATTGTTTCTCACGCTTGTTCCCAAAATCAAAAAGTTCCTTAAGCCCTTCCTGTCTTATTTTGGATGTTATGACGAGTACCTAGACTTGTATTCCTACCACAGGATACCAATGGCATCTCAGCCGCTTTACCCAGCACTCTATAGAACTTTCACCTTTCAATTATTTAAGTCCTTAGCATCACCAAAGGACTAGTCTTCCTGAGATGGAAGACTATGTTGTGCCCTCATTCTATCAAGCTACAACATTCTGATTTGTGTGGCAGTTTCAGTCCTTTTTGAAATGAATGGCACCCTCTTTTCTGCATCCAACAGTTTTCATGTTGAACTAGGTTGGAAATAATGGTGATGAAGAGTTTGCTGTCAGAAAGTCATTGCAACATTCTAATCTTGCCAGACCTAACTCTCCTTAGTTCCCTTAAAGGAAAGTTACTTTTAAATTTCTTTATTGGAAATGGCTTAGACAATTTGTGTTATCTGGATATATTGACCTAAATTATTTTTGCCTTTTTTGCCCCTCCCTCCAGCCATCTTTATGCCTGTTAAGAGAAGTCAACAGAGCTCTTGCCATTCCTTAGATATGCCATTCCTTAACCTTGGGACAGATGCTGATTCCCTGCTGAATCAAGATGATTTTGTGGGTAAACTGCTTCTTGGCAAGATGATGTATTCATTCAAGGTCTTTGTCCTGATTCTCAGATTAGGGCTGGTCCAATCAACTTCCTTGAAAAGAGCAGACTTGTCTGGCAGGTGCTATGGCCCTGGAAGTACCACATGAGTTTTCATGATGCTGACACCACACCTCAAGGGACCCAGACCAACTCTACAGGCTGGCATTGGCCTGGAAGAAATGCATCTGATGTGGAGCAGGAGAATGGAAAGAAGGTCCCCCTCACCCCAACACAGCATTCTAAGAGAGAAGTTCCCAGATTCTAACCATTTGACCTCTTATCAAAGGTGCTGTGGAAGGATTAGGCTGAACTTGGCTTGGCTGTTCAGCAGGAAGGAAACACCAAATGCCTTTACAACAGGAGAAAACCCACCTCTTGAATCCTCTTTCAGGTCACCTTGAGCTCCTATCTGAATGTGGATTGTGCTAGCTACACAGACAGTAGCTATCACTAGCTTCAGTATTCTGCTGGAGAAGGCCCATCAGCCAATCAAGAGATGAAAAGGAAGTTTTCAGCCTTTAACTGAAGGCTGAGAACTATCAGGATCAAGAGGGCAACAAGATGTACTCCCTCTGTGGAGAGTTGCCATAACCTCAATATACTTTTCTGGGCTATAGAAGGTTACACACCACAATAGGACATGGGGCTCAGCAGCAATTCATGTTTTGGACATCATCATTGCCTCCAAGTTCCTTCACTGTCCTGGCTAGTCCAGGGATGGGATCCTTTTCACCAAAAATGGGACAGTTAGGATTCCTGGCTGTAGAAGTATGCCCTTTTGAATCTCTAGAGTTCAAAAGTTCATGACTAAATGCCAGCTGCATCTTTGAGGAGGAATACCTGGCTGGAAACATGAAGACAGTACAGAATGTCAGTGGAACAATCAACCAAATTCTAAGTATCTTAGTGTTTGATAGCTCTGATCCAGAAAATTCCCACATAAGACCAGTCCTTGAGGGACCAGTAAATGTTGATAGACAAGTCCACCTATCAGGCCTCTCCCAGGGCCAGGATAATAGCTTTTTGGTGCTTTAGAGTCTCCAAGGAAGCCCTTCTTGCTTGACTGACTGTAGCTTGAGTACCAGGCCACAAGTTTCCCTGGATAAAGGCTTCAGTAAACAGTCTCAAAGAGGAAAGTAGCTTTCTACACTCAGAAGGTTGAGTGTGTGCCCTTATTCTACTGCTGGTGGCTTTCCCAGCTGTGTTAGCATCCCACCTGCGCTTGACCCCCAGGCCCAGTTGCTAGACGGAGGCATGAGGGGTTTAGCAGTGAGGCTTCAAGTTTACCCATGTGTATGTTGCATCAAAGTAGATAGGTAGATAGATAGACAGACATATATATATATATATAGATATAGATATATATAGGTATATATAGTCAATTATCTATTTTTGCATTGGTTGCATTTTATATTCATGGAAAACAATGTTTACCAATTGTTCTTTTCTGATACATTTTTAAGTGGTGCTGTTTATAATTTTAAACAAAAGATGACTACAAGAATCACTGCTGCTTATGCAAAGGGCTGGCATCTCAAATGCCTGGTGCCCACCTCCTCATTCCTCTCTCCCTACTCCTGCTATAATGCACTCTTTGTTCCCTCTCCACTATGATAGCAACAGCAGATGTCCAAGTACTGGAGACAAATGCTAGGTACCTGAGGTATGTGGAATCAAGTAGGCAGTGTGCTGTTTAATGGCTTTATGTTTTTCCTTTGTATCCTTCCTTCATTTTGTGTACACTTTCTGAAAGTACTCATCTCTCTCTTTTTTCTTTGTGTTTCATGCTTCCATTTTGAAACCAGTATTTCCTTGTTGTACTCTTTGTCATACTGAGCTTTTCCAAAGGATCATTTTGGAGAAACATTCGCCACGCAGGAAAGAGGTTTTAAGGCACACCCCATTCCTGAAGATGCTGGGAGAGACAGATGGCAATGATGCTCCAACCATCAGGAATTAATTATATAATTAAGGAAATCCTTGATGAGACTTTCCTGGAGCTCAGATTGTAGATTGTGACACCCAGAAGAGACTTTTAGGATCTCCTTGCTGCTTTGTGGGTACTCTCTTCTTACAACTGTTACCCCTTATCTACCCTGCTCCAGCTCATATGGATGGTAGTTGGAAAAAAGTGACTTTCAAGTTAGTGGTTTATTGGCCTCATCCTCCATTTACCCATCCTATAGTGACTTGAAAGAAGAAAGTCCCTATTGATGTATATGTGTGATTGTTGGACCTATTAAGAGGTGGGGTTTTGATTATTATTGATGCTTATTTCCACTTCTGATGTATAGGGGTGGGTTGGGAGAAGAAAACATAAGTGTATATTTAGGGCACATTAAATAAACTGCCTTGGGGGATAATGGGAAGAAATTAGGAAACACAGTACATCCTCACCCTAGATGTAAGTTTTCTCTCTCCCCGTGTAGAAAGGAAAGCATGGTCCCTTGCTGCACCTGAACTTTCCTTTTCTTATCTCTGAGGCATCACAAAATAACCTGGATTTTGACCTCTCCTAGCTCTCACTGACATCTAGATATCTTGATGCACTGCCTGTATGTTATACATTATGTTTCTTTTGCTGATTACTAATAAATTTGAGTTCATGAGGGGCCTTCACTACTAAAGTGCATTCTTGTCACTTATTCCACAGCAACATGCCTGGGATCTGTAGTTGCTAGGTTTGCTTGAAAGAAAATGAAGAGACCAAGAAGGTGGGGAAAGGAGCACCCATGAGGGGAAACAAGCCGAACTGAAAAAAAGCAAAGAAGACTTCAATTCTTCCTTTAGACTAGACCTTGTATGCCAGTCAGGATATATGCCAATAAGCACTACCACACCATGTACATGTTGAGACCTGCCCCTTAAGTTCCTGTAGAACTGCCAGGGGATACCTGGCACTTCTGAAGTTTATCTGTCCTACTTCCCCACCATGCCAAAGATAGTAACCCTTGTTGGTGGCTCATTGAAAAGGATGTGCCTAGTGGGCTAGTTCAGGAATAGTAGCTTTCACTGCAGGAATAGTAGCTTTCACTGGGACTATGGTCCAGGTGGCTGCCCAAAATGCTGACCAGGTAGCTACTTGCTCCACTTGTTTGGCTGTGGGTTGGGGATTGGTATATAGCTTTTGTTCCTTATTGTATGGTATCTTATGCAGTGGGCTTCAAGGGTATAGCACTGTGGCAGCTGTCACCTTAGAGTCATGTGTTGATTTTCAGTCCTATCATAGCTTAGGCAGATGTCTTAGTTACTTTTTCTCATTGCTGAGAGAAAAAATTCTACACTCAAAAGAGAAAATACTTATTTTGGCTTACAATTTGAAGAGATTTCAGTCCATAATTATCTGGGTCCAAGGCAGTCATGGCATAGAGATACCATAAAGGAAAAATAGTTTGTGTGAGGCAAAAGGCAACAAAAGCATCCATACAGCAGGTGACAAGCAAACGCCCTCCTGTTCCTTTTATCCACCCTACCCACCCTACACTCACATCATTGATCCTACCATCACATCCTTGATCACCATATCACACACCATAGATACAACCACTTCTTAAGTCACATCTATGACTGCATGAAGCTTTGGGGGAACGTCTAGATACAAGTCATAACATTCCACCCTTGGCCCACTCAAAGACTCACATTTATTATGCAAAACGTATTTAGTTCATCTCTAGAAGTTGTTGAAATTCTAACATTTTAAGCATTGCTGTAAAGTCCAAGTCCAAAGTCTCTAAGATTCAAGATAAATCCTTACCTGTGAACCTCTGTATAAAAGATTGTTATATACTTCCAACATGTAATGGTACAAGACAAACATTTCCATTGCAAAAGAACCAAAGGGGAATAGAAAGGAATGGGAACAAAGCAAGTCCAAAATGCAGCAGAACAAACAATCCTGTAGTTCCATGTCCAGCATCCCAATCATTCTTTGGCACACTGCTCCCTCTCCCACCATGGCACCGCTGCTGGTTTTAGTTCTCATGGCTTCTTTCTTGGGCCAGTACTGTTCCCTCCTGCTCTTTCCTCAGATGATGATCCATGTCCCTGGATTCTCTAACCTACAGTCTACACTTCATCATTTGCTTCACATAGTTTCACACATTGTCTATCAGGAGCACACTGCCTGGCCTCTTAGGCCTTTGAAATCTGGGTAGCAGCCTTCCTGAAATCACAACTCCTACATTCTGAATGTACCTAAAATCTGCACATATGGAGGATGCTCAGGTCTATTGCCAGCCGAATCAGTAGTCAGACTTCTTTCTTTCAGTTGTAGGGGTCAACTGCCTATGAACCAAATGCTTAGAAATGACTTCCCTAGGCTGCCACCATTCTGATGGAACATGATGCTCTGCTCTGGGTCTCTCTTCTCAAATCAAAGTAACTCACTTCTGCAATTTTGAGCTTCAAAAGGAAGGGTGTCATCTTGCTTCTTGTGATGGCTTAAGACCATCATTTCTGTTGTTCTCTTCTGAAATAGTTGGCTTCTTCTTGCTAGTCTGTTCAGCAATTAATTTCTCCTCTGCTCAATCTTTGCAAGCCACAACTGTACTAAAGCTTCCTTTCTGATCAAGAACAAAACATTTTAAGTCATCCTGCTGGACCCTTTACTCTTGATTCTCAACATAAATCTGGTTAAAAGCCCCCAAGGGTAGCCATGACACCACTTCAATGTCAGACTGGTCTGAAATTTATTCTGTTAGATTAGGTTAGTCTGCTGGCCTTAATCTCAGTCTCGAGCAGAGTCTCTGGACATGAGCAAAATGCAGACTTTCTGCCAAGGCATACTATACATTGTCAGGAGTCTAATAACTAGTGCAGTTCTACCCAGCGGAAACCTCCTGATCCTGGAACTTATTGGTAGCGTTTCTATCAGCATTCTGGTCTTCGGTGCTCTGACCAGAATCTTCCATCGAATATAGTTTAAGGCATTCCAGGGCTGCTTCTTCAGCCAGCATCTCCAAAACTTTCCAAATTCTTCTCACTATCCAGTTCCAAAGGTTTGTGAACCACATTTTCAGGAATAGTCACAGCATTAGTACCACATGTTCAGATATAGTCACAGCACTGGTACCAAATTCTGTCTTAGTTAATTTTTCTCATTGCTGAGACAAAATACCTGACACCCAAAGTAAAAGGACAAAAAGTTTATTTCATCTCACAGTTTGAAGAGACTGTTCAAATTGAGTGACTCCAAGACAGCATGGCATGACAGAGATGCATCACAGAGGAGAAACAGTTTGTAGCAGGCAGAAAGCAGCAAAATCATCCAAGCAGCAAGTGGCAAGTAATGACCCCCTTTCTGTCCCTTGTATCTTATCCAGGCTACCCAACCTTAGGGTGAAGAGCACTCACACTCTTAGTTCCATCACTTCCTTGATTCCCATATCATGCACTCTAGTTCCAGCCACCTCCAAAAAATCCCACCTATGACTAAGCAAGCTTTTGGGGGACATCTAGATACAAGCCATAACATCAGGAGTCACCACTTTCTGTTTTGCATACACAAATATCTACCTTCACCACCAACCAGAAGGTTATTATGCTCATAGTTTTTGTTTCTTTAATCCAGAGTCATATTCCTTTGGGTCCTGGAAAGTTACTTGGCCCTACTGGCACTTGTTGTAGGGGCTTCCCCAAGATCTCCAACCTAAACAGAGGACTTGAAATAGCATCTGCTTGAAAGCCCTGGGGGCAGTACTGCCACACACAGAATGGATCTCTGGGCCCCCTTCTCAGAACAGCCACAAAGTTTGGTGGTCCCCAGGACCTCATGAATTAAGGTCAATTAAAAGAAAATTAGAAAAAAGTTAGAAAAACAGGAGAAAGAAACGAAAGAAAACAAAATTAGTAAAGAGAGTGTCATGGAAGAGGAGTTGATTCTTAAAAAATTGAATTGTCTGACCTGGGATTCTGGTGATTGGGCAGGGTGAGAAAGGTGTAGTTGCTTAGGAACTTTTTGAGAAAGATGCTCTTGGAAGATTCACCAACTCATTACATCCTATGGAGATTAATAGGAATATTGGAGTCACAGAAGACTGGATTTCTGCTCTTAA
Organism: Cavia porcellus; assembly: GCF_034190915.1. NCBI lineage: Eukaryota > Metazoa > Chordata > Mammalia > Rodentia > Caviidae > Cavia > Cavia porcellus. The sequence goes on along the minus strand of NW_026947486.1, from coordinate 33,955,026 downwards.
TTTTGCCTGTCATCTGTTGAGCCTTAGACAATTCCCTTATACTATACTACCTCAGAGTGACACTAAACTTTTTCAACTACTTAAATCCAGTACTTCTTACCCTGATTCTGACTCAATTGGCCTGGGGTTGAGTTCTGTTGGTTTTTGTGGTATTCGCATGATTCTGGTACATTGGACTTGCTGGAAAAAATGGGAGGTAGGAACTCTGGATTTTGCACTGATAGATGGCTGCCTTTGCTGTGGCTACCTAGAAAGCCCTTTGAAGTTCTGGAGCAGAGTGTTTGTGGAGGTCTTACAATGGAATGTCAGATATAGTCCAGGTTCTTGTGTAATCATACACTGGACAGCAAGTGGCAAGCAGCTACATTTATTGAAGATTATAGGAAGCTGTATTTAGGGCATATCAATTCCAGAAAAAGATATGATGTAGACAGGAAAAAAAAAAAAGGATGCAAGGTGACAGGAAAGTAAAAACACTGCACACAGATCACAGCACACTGTAGTAGCAGCAGTTCATGATGAATCAGGCTTCTAGAATTTAAAGGATAGGCAAATCAGCCCAGGTGCTTCCCCATGAATATCTAGGTATGATTGACAGGATACTATGTGATTTCAGGAACTCTCAACTTGGATATTTGTCTCAGCATTCACTCTGATTTTAATTATGTACATACACGTAGTACATATTTATGAATCCATAATGAAGTTTGAGTCAGGTGAGGGTGACTGAAGGTCCACCTAGGAGATCCAACATGTATGTGTTCTTCCCTGAAGCATGAGAGCTCTCTTTCTCTCTCTTTTTTAATTTTCTACTTAGGATAATGGAAAGAGAAATGGCCATGGTCATAATTAGCCATTTAAATTAAATGGAGAGAAGGGAGTGATTCCCTCAGCTCCATTGTTTCTAGTTGTACTTCATGGAGCTTTCTACGATCTTTCTTTTATTGTTGAATATCTTGATGGACTTCAAATACCACTCAGTCAGCTCCATGCTGTCTTATGTTTCCTCTGACAACCAATGCTGTACCTGGGGAGACAGTTTGTATTTAGAGCAGATACACATTATGCACTAAAATAAAATCAAAATGGATCAAAGATGTAAATATTAAAACAGAAACACAATCTATTGGAAGGTAAAACACTAGAACTGTTGGAGATATAGGTGTAAGCAAAGACTTTATGAACAAAACCCCGATCACACAGGAAATAATACAATGAATCAACCAATTGTGATCTCATCTTATTAAGAGATTTTGCACAGCAAAAATCCACCCAAAAAATGAAGACACATTCTACTTAGTGGGAGACAATTGCCAGCACCTCCTCAGTTAGTATATGAAAAATGTTCAGAAATATTCACTGGTCATTCAAGAAATGAAAATTAAGTGAGATTCCATCTTACTCCCGGGAAAATGGCTATTATCCAGGAATAATCCAGTAACAAATGCTGGTGTGGGTGTGGGGAAAAAGGAATTCTTTTCTACTTCTGGTGGAAGTGTAAAGAGATGCAATCACTGTAGGAATCAGTGTAGGGATTCCTCAAAACACTATGTTTCATTTAACCCAGTTATTCCCCTTCTTGATATCTTTCTGGAAGAATTAAAAGCATCATACCACAGTGACATATGCACAGCCATGTTTATAGTAGCACAATTTTTAGTGTCTCAATCATTGAAGAGCTCAATGCTCATCAATTAATGAATGAATAAAGAAGATACACAGTATTTTTATGCAGCGAAGTACTGCTCTACCATAATTAAGAAAAAACAACTTTGAAAAAAGCAGGAATGTTACCCATTGCTGATTCCATATCATCATGCTTTGAAATCCAGTAGAGCTTCTCTTCTTTGTTCAGAGTGGTTTTAGTCTGTTTTGTATTGTTTAACTTCAGCATACATGAACTTATGGAAAGACATTATGGTAGCCATTGTTAATTTTCATATTGTATGGTTTTGAAGCCCTGTAATACCTTCACTACTCTGTTCTCATCAGTTTTATGTTACTATTTTGTATGACTTTATTGTGTGTGAAGATATTCAACTATGTAGAAGAAAACAAGAGACATTATGGTAGCCACTGTAGATCTCCTGTTGTCTTGCTTTGAAATCTGTGTCCCTTACATTGTTTTGCTTCTTATCTGCTTGTTTGTGTTTTGTTATGTTTAGTTTTACCATTCTTTAAAATAAAAAAATAAAAAAGAAAAAAAAAGAGTCATCTTTAGGTAAATTTTTCACTTTCAGCCATACTATTAAATGAAATAAATCAGACAGTCATTATTTCTCTGATGTGAGAAACCAAAAGTATATATAAGGACCAAATTGTACAGTAGATATTGGGGAAATGGGAAGGAAATGCTCCAACGAGACAGAGAATGAGGGAGGGGTATGGGAGAAAAGAGGAAGGTAAAAGAAAAAGAAAATAGAGGAAAAAATGGAACAAAACTTGAATAAATTAAGAACCACCTAGAATATTTGTAAAGCACAGTCCTGATTTTGTCTCTGAATGATTGACATCTAGCAAACCAAGGTGAGAATCCCTGAGCTGAATGTGGGGAAACTATCCAATAGGCGTGTAGTCTGGGTGGAAAAAAAAGTGAAAGAATAAGGAGATGTGACAATTTTTGAAGAGCTCTAGTCTTGAGCATCATTTTTGTACATTGGTCTCCAGTTTCTTAATAATTCTAGTGCAGACTAATACCAATGGTTCTTCAGTGTGCTTCCAATCCTTTTACATGGGATATGCAGCCTCTTCTGCCTCTTATCATTCATATGGCCACTATGGAATATCTTGCTTACATTTCTGTAAACCTATTGTATAAATCACCTTGCAGTATATGTTTTCATAATTATGCTCTTCTTGAGAGTCCTAATAAAGATTTTGGTGCCAAGTCATGCCAGAGAAGCAGAATTTTAATCATAAACTTCCTTCATTTCACTAACTTCTAGCATTGGCTCTCTGGTGAGATGTAAATTTGCCAGAACCTCTTTCTGATAATGCAGAAATCATAGTTCTTAGTGTGAACTGTTGGGGGTGTTAAATAGCTGACTTTATCAATGTTTTTGGAACATTGAACACAGCTGTTTGCAGTCTCCCTGTTTGAATGTCCACCTTGTGTTCTTTGATACTGTGATTTGAGGAACTATTTTCAAGAAAATAGTGTGTAATCTACTAGCAGGTAATTTCTTACTGTTATGGTTTTTTGTTTTGTTTTGTTTTGTTTTGTTTTGTTTTGTTTTGTAGTTCTGTATTGCGTGTACCCTTACGCCGCTTTGGTTTGTTTTGTGTTTTTCTCTTTTTCCTCTTAAATAAAAAAAAAAAAGAAAAAAAAAGACAAATAAAGTAAAAAGCAATATAGGTCTATTTATTATCTTCATTTACCACTTGTGAGATACTGAAAATTTATTGACACTATATGATGTGCTTTTGACTATTTTTAGAATAGCACAAACACAATAATGGTTTCAAGATATCAAAAGTGAGAGGAGATGGGGAGGGAAAGATCAAGTAAGTACAATAATGATATACTATGTACTGAAACCTGATAACCTCAAAGAATATAAACATTGTATATTATAAGCATGAGATAAAATTAATGGTAAAACAAGAATGAAAAGTGAGAAAAGGGAATTTAGAGAAGTAATGAAGGTGAGACAGGAGATGGAGATTTAAAAAAAGAACCAAGCCACATTATGTATAAGTGCCTGCTTGCCAAGATGATTTTACATTACATGTAATGCAAACATGTCCTAATAAAAATGCATATAATTATGATAAAAAAAGGAAAAGGTATTGCAATCACTATCCTGATCCCAGGTGTAGTCTCCAACTACACATATAACAACTATTACGGTTCAATAAGTTTATAGCAGAGCCTGTAATAGTTTAACTATCATCTTTAAATTCCTTAGCTGAAATTGTGATTCAAAATCAGTGTTGTAGTCAGGGGTTGTGAGGAGAACAATTAGCATCAGGACACAGAATTTAAAATATTATTTTATGATGGTGACCAGAATAAAACACAAGAGAAATCTGTCCACAACACTAAAGACCCAGAATATTCAGCCAAGGGCCTGGATCCTACAGCAATATCCTCCATGAGTACAGATGAAAAGCTAGTCAATAACAATGCCTCCCATGAGTCCAACTGGTGGTTTAGAGCCCACAAGAAGGACTCACACCAGTCTTTTTTATAGATCTGTGCTAGAAAGGCCCAAAGGTCAGTGGTAGAAGCTAGAAAGTCTATGCCAGTGGGGTGAAGGAGCTGTGCTGGTAGGTTGAGGGTTCTACACTGGAGCCAAGAAGTCATACTCAAAATAAGAACTAGGGCTGCCATAAAAAATAACACAGCTATCCTCAGTGACAGGGAGATCCCGAGCTTCTCCAACCATAAGAACAGTGGAGTACAAGCCAGGAAGCCAGCATGATGAGTTTCTCTTGGAGATTAAACAGCACACATCTTCCCCTCTGGAGCCAGGAAATGATGCTTAATGTAAGGACCACAGATCCCCAAAAGTGAACCACAGCTACTCTCAACAACAAGGTCTTGAGCTCCTCCAATGACAGTGGTCGAACTCACGCTGGGGAAGCTAGTCAGGATGAGCTCCTCCAAGAGAACCAACAGCTCAAACAGCAACACTTAGAGAAACCCACAATGCCTAGCTTTTCCTTCTCCATGTCTCTGCTGGCAACTTTCCTCAGGTGGAACATCTACACTCAGCACAATACTGATTTAAATCAGCTGGCATTAAGTTGACCACTGTCCTTAAGCATTTCTCCCAGCTAAGTCTCTCCTGTAACTAGGACTACAGGCATAATCCAACAGCCCTGGCTGAGCCAACAGAAATAGAGAGGGAGATGCTGCTTTTCTGCTTAAGGACAGTGACTAGTCAATGTTAACTCAAACTATTTTACATTCAGTGGAAAATTTCTGAGCTGGTATTGGCTCTATGGCCCCTAAATAAGAAAAAATTACAAGTATTAAAATCAATGGTGTTGAAACAAATTTTAAAATGGCATTTAGAGTCCTTTTTCAAGTAACTAGAAAGCAATGATTTAGTACTAAGCAATGTTTTTTTTTCTTTAAGCATGCTTGCTAATGCAAAGGGGAATATTGTTCATGACACTATTTTACAACTTGAATTGTACTGTAAGAAACAAGAAAAATATTCAAAATTACCTCAATTCAGACTTTTTGTTTCATATTAATAAAAGACTTGTGTTCAAATGTAAATGTGAGCCACAGGAAAAGCAGACACCTCCGGTCTCTAAGGCATCCACTATTAGAGAGTCTGAGGCTACTCTTCTGTGCAGTTTGGCACCTGACGATGAGATTTCCAATGATCTTAGAGCCTTTCCCACTATTAGTCTGAGGCTACTCCTTACATGCCCTTCAGTTCATGAGAGTGGAATTTCTGGGACAGCCATAATTAGAGTCTCCATGTGTCTGCATCATCTATAACTGATTTTGTTCATTCCTCAATGATAATATGTCTTATATGAAGTTAATCAGATATTTAGAATTACCCATGTTTATGGACCCCTTTTCTCTCAGTAACCCAAAAAAGATCAGGGAAGAGCCAGGAAAGTTTTCAGATGATACTGATAAGTACACTGTAGTAATTAGAGGACTTACTCAGACTTAGAAATTAGATTGATAAGATTTAATGTTGTCCTTAAATTATTGATTCTAATGTGAGATAGTGGATACAGACTTTCATCTTTGAGTTTCTTAAGGGAATTACAGATATTCTTGAATATGTGTTTACAGAGTAGATTTAAATAGAGCCTAGCCAGCATTGCTGTAAAGGAAATTTAGCGAGGTTACTGGATAGAATTCACAAAATATCTTAAAGACCACTTTGTCCTAGGACTAAGATTTGTTTTGAACTATTACCTGCCTGCATCTGTCACTGGAGGTGCTAGATCTCTTTTGCAGGCTGGGAATTTAGAATATTTGTTTTACATTTATATATTAGAAAGCAAGACCTTAACAAAATAATTAGAACACTTTTATTTTCTCTCTCAATCTCTTTCAAAAGGATAATAGGCAGTCATTCAGATCCTTTGATTTTTAATTCCATTTTCTGTTTGACAACTCAGAGTGAATCATAACTTTTATTTCTAGAGGCACATTTTGTTACTGGTTAGAGATTCACCTTGGGAAAGCTCACAATCTTAATTGTCTTTCTGTACCTAAGATAGTTATGACTTATTTCTTCTGCCATATTTAGAGTCATTCTTCTTTCCCTTTTCCACTGCCCTTCGGTGAGAAATAACAGAGAGTTCACAATGGTGTTTGGTTCAAGGCAATATTCTTCTCCATGGCTACTGAATTTCAGAGCCAAGTAACTAGAATGGTAAATTTCCTTTTCCTGGAATCCTTCCAAAGTGAAACTAATCTTCACTTATCTTCGGGTCACATTCAAAAAACTGGTCTAGATTTAATCCTGAAGTTCTCAAAAAAATATATGTACAAGTCTTAGTCCAAATTTATCTGTGCTTTAGTCCTTTGGAATATCTGGAGATTAACTTCTCTTCTCTCCCTGACCAAGGATGATGCTGACTGGTTTTTATAGCACAGAAAAGACTGATTTTTTATAACACAGAAGAGTTCATTGATAAAGCAAAACATTACTAGGGAACCTTCTGAACTTAATACAGTTTTGATTGAGATGCAGATATTAAAAAATAGGCATAGTCCCAGTCCACAGAGGACTATCTCTCTTCATGATTTCCTCCAGAACATTTTGTATGTCAGCCACTAATCTTAGAGATAATATCTTTCTACATTCAAACCTGGCTGGCTCACTCCCCACAAATAGTTAAAACTCCCTTTTGCAGTATTTCCAATTAAAGGGAATGATAATATGTGGCTATCAAAACAGCCATTTTGGCCATCAGGTACAACTATATAAAAATGGTGACTATGAAAATTACAATAAGTAGTCTGTATAGCTTGACATTCCAGTCAGAGAAACCATCAGCCTACATCTCATCTTAAAAACTGTCCTTGCTTTCACAGGTGAAAAAGGTTCTATTTCTTCTCATTCTTATTACAACAGATCTCTGTTAATTAACCTGAAAAACGTTCCTACTGGTCTATTTATAGATACAAACTTAAAAACTACAAAAGAGTTTTTATAGCTCAATTTGGCCAAATATATTTGTGTGAACTCTAATTTTATAAACAAAATGTCTTGGGTGCATTTGTTTGCTTGTCTGTCAGTATTTAAACAGCTGTTTCATTTGATCTCAAAACTTTTTTTTCTTGTTTTTGCAGTTTTGGAATTTTGAAACATTTATCTAAAGTTTAAGCTTTTACAGATAAATGTCATCAGAATGAAACACATGCTTCCACCCACACTGTCAGATGATCATAATGATATTAAAATTGCTTTTACAAACGTAATGCCTATTATTTTCCATGTACAATGACTCAAAAATATTTCACTGATCAAATAATGTGTTAATTATTATGATTTGGTTCTCATAGTGCATCAAAAAATTGTTACGACAGTTAAATAATTATGCCTTGGGGATCTGTGGGACAGGATTCCTCTTGATGAATAAAGGAGAAACTGCCTGGAAAAACCTTATTCAACCTTTGTTCATTAAGGGTGACCTAGTTGTTTTCAGCCTATTGGGAGACACCCTATAAACATTATTAAATATATTATCCTATTGTGTTTATATTGGTTACCAGCTGTGATGGCACACACCTATAATTCCAGCACTTGGGAGGCTGAGGCAGTAGGATCACTGCAAGTTCAAGACCAGCCTGAACTACACAGTGGGACCCAATCTCAAAAAAAAAAAAAAAAAAAGACAAAAAATTTAAAAGTGCTTTTTTTGTTCATCAAAAGATTAAGTTTTCTATAAATAAAGCAATACGATTTTTTCATTAAATGATGCTTTTGGTACAAAATTAAATTAAGAAGAAAACATTTTCAAATGGCTATGACATTTCATTATTCCTAAGCTCATGGTGTATTAAATGTAATCATACCTTCAGATATATAGATATTCTAATATGTAAAACTGGAATTGTTAATAGTGTAAGCTTTTTCATTTAGATTTGTATATCTGCCCTTCTCTTGTGCTCCAGCTACTTGTACTGAGAAGTATATGCCAAACCAACATGAGACCACTTCTCAAAAAATAATTTAAAAAAGAAAGCTTCTGTGATACTTTTGTTATACATGTGTGATTTTCCTTAGAGTTGCTTGGGCATTGAACTGTCCAGAAAATGTCACAAATATCTTCAATGGCATTCCATTAAAAGACAAATTAGGTGAGAGCTTCTTATGTACTGGACAGATGTGTTTGACTGAAAGGCTATTCTATACCCAAGTGGAGATTGAAGTGTGTTTAAAAAAATAATGTCATCATGATTTTCATGGAAAAATATTATGTATGGCTTTTGATCTCAGTTTTTCTTTATAAATTATATCTGTTTTTCTGTTAGCGTTCTACAGAGGTTCAACTAGGACAATATGGTTTTTAAAGCATAACAGTCTTCTGGCTATTCTTTACATTTTAAAATGCTTGATATGCAGATAAATTTATAACTATTAATCTCCCTGTGCTGCTAAAATGATAATGCCACTGATCTTTCCTTCTGGGTTATCAACCACTGAGGTTTGGAGACCAATGCTAGAAAAGTAACTGGGCCAATATTTTGACCAAGAATAGCCAATATTTTGACCCCACCCCTCCAATGTCAATGAGGATACAGGATGTGAATGAACCCTCTTTGATTTTCTGTGACGTCCTAGAACTCTAGTGAGTCACAGAATTTCCTTGCCAAGGAGATTGCTGGGCTCCAAGGAATTGGATTACAATGAGCAGTGTGGCAAAGTAGGGTCACTAGAGGGAAAAGACTCTTGTGATTTTGTACAAGCAGTTAGTCAAAAAAGGGCTATAGCTCATCCTGATGGCTGATGCTTAAAAAAGAACTAGGAGGCTCTATATATTATTCCTAGGCAAATCCTGGAGAGATCTAACTGAACTTGATAGGTAGGAAGAGGTTAATTTTAAATAATACAGGTCTCAATTTAACTTAGTCTTAAAAGTTCAGCAAAAATGTACAACTTCCGGGAGAACATGGTGGATAAATAACAGCAGCCACAGAGGCTCTCTGAGATTACCAGCTTAGAATCCACGTGCGGTGCCGTGTGAGGAGTCCTACATGAGGGGAGATGTACCTTGCTAACCCAGGTACAAAGTAAGCTGAGAGAAACCAACTGGAAATGCAATCCTGATGCTATAACAGGAACAGATAAAATCTCAGTGCAGAAGCTGCTCTCGTGCCATTGGAAGCCGTGATTTGAATTTCCTGCTGCCAATACTGCGTCCCAATCTGCACGGCAGGGAGAGAGGCGCGCAAAAGCTCTGAGAGCGGGAATCAGCACAAATGGCGTTGAGAGCGGGACTGGCAGGGAGCCCTGCATCGACCTGCAGTGAGTGAGAGAAATGGGGACCCTTTCATAGACTAGGAGGCTCCAACAGAGGACATTCTGGGAATGGGCAGACTAGCCGGAACACAGTCCTGCAGTGACTTTAGTCGCATATTCCCCTCTCAAGTGGGAGTGGTGGGGAGACCTTGGCCTGGTGACGCCATGGACTAAGATCCTGTAGGCTAGCCCAAATCAGGTCCCTGTGCCTGGAGGTGCACCCTAGCAGTGAAACATTCAGTAGATTGACCCCTAGGGGCAGGCCCAGCAGAGGCTGCCCAGGTCTGTGTCTCCCTAGTACACTGCAGTGGGTGGGAACACCTAGCAAGTAGATTCAAACAAACTATAAACTACAAAGAGAAAAAAAAAACTGGGCCTCCTACATACGTTTGTATGGAAGGAACAAAAAGTATGGGAAAAGGGAACAACAAGAAAGGATCCTCAGTCCCCAATCCTGAGAACACTGATCCAAGAAAGGTAAAAGCAAAAGAGAATGAAGACAGAAAACATGTAATATCAGACACAGCACCTATAGATATAAAACGGTATCTCCGGAGCCTCATAGACAAGTTCAAAAATGAAGTATTTAATGAAATAAAACAAGAAATAAGTAGAAGAGTTAGAGAAATGCTAAGCACCGCCCAAGAAAAAACACATGGTGGAATGGAAGAACAGAAAAAAAGGGGAGAATTGTTTGATGGAGAAAATAGAGAAAACATAGAATACATGAAGCAGGTTCACAGAGATTACCAGGAAACTAAAAACTCTATTGAAAGCTGGCATAACAGCTTGAAAGAAACTAAGGATAGATTATCAGAACTGGAGGACAGATTTGTAAGGTGGGAGAATGAAATGAAAAACTTCTTAAAAATAACAAGAAAACAAACAGCAATAATACAAAGGCTAGAAGATGATAAGAGGATCTATAACTTAAGAATTAAGAACATAAAAGAAGAAGTAGGGACTCAAACAAATGAACTACAAAAGCTATTCACAGAAATAATCCAGGAGAATTTCCCTAATTTAGCAAAAGGTAAAGATACTCAGATGTATGAGGCATACAGGACTCCAGTCACCTACAACCCAAACAGAGCTACACCCAGGCATATAATAATCAAAATTTCAGAAATCCAATATAAGAACAGAATATTAAAAGCCATCAGAGACAAGAAACAGATCACTTACAAGGGAACACCCATCAGAATTACAGCAGACTTCTCAGCACAAACCATCAAATCACGAAGAGCATGGGGGAAAATAATTCAAGCTTTGAAAGATAATAACCTCCAGCCACAATTGATATATCCTGCACAACTGTCCCTAGAAATTGATGGAAAAACAAGGTGCTTCCAAGATAAAGAGGAACTAGGGGAATTTGCAACCACCAAATCAACTCTACAGAGATTACTGCAGGATATTCTAAAAATGAAAAATACCAAGATTCCAGAAACAGTGGCAGAGCGGCCACAATGAATGGAGCAGAAAGTGAAATGAAGGGGACAAACTGACAACTAGTGACAGAAAAAAAGCTCAACAGAAACGAGGCAGAGAAGGTTGGATGGTAGGAACAGCCATTTTGGAGAAAACAAGACATCATAATAGGTAGTGCTGATTTAATATCCTCTTGTTTTGAAGTCCCATCAAGCTTTTGTTCTTCTGTCTCCATCGGTTTTAACATGTTGTATCTTATTGGATTTTATTATATGTGATGATATAAACAAAAACTTTTATAGACAAGGAGATTATACAGAAACCATTGTTAATTTTCTGTTAGTTGATTCTAAATACCCTGCAATACTGTCATTCTCTTGACTGGTTTTACATTGTCTTGATATGTTTGATGCTACAGTATACGAAGTTATACCCAAAGATTTTAAGGGAAGAGACACTATGGTAACTACTATTATGTTGAGATTATCTTGTGGTGAAACACTATTTTGCTTAAATGGCTATGTTTTGACCTGCACTGTTTTGTTGTTATGCCCCCTTTTTTATCTCAATCTCCTTTTTATTATCTACTTTTTCATTTTTATCCTTTTAATTAAGGGAAAAATAAATAAAAAATAGCAGGATTATAGTAACCGACTTTGATTTCCTATGAACTTGATTTGAAACTCTGTATTGCTCTCACCATCTTGTTTTGACTGATTTTCCTCTATTCTGTTATGCTAGATAGTACCAAGTTTGAAAGTCTAGGCAACAACTATGAAGACAATAAGATCCGTTGTGATGCCCATTCTGGTTGACTATTATCTTCTTTTGAAGTCCTCTAATGTCACCAATGTTTTGGTTTTATTGGTCTTATTCTTTACTGTTTTGTTCAATTTTATTATAACTGATGATATAGGCAATTCTTTTTAAGATAACAAGAGGCATTATGGTAACCATTGTTGATCACCTTGTATTTTGTTTTTACATTATGTATTATGTCCATCCTTTTGATTTGACTGACTCTGTCCTGGTATGTCACATTTGGTTTTACTTTCTTCAAAATAAAAAGTAATAAGAACTGAGGGAGTAATAAAACCCAAAATGTGTAATTGTCATTGTACAAAAGAAAGTTCTCTAAAAGATATAACTGCATATATATTTAAGTGTATAAGATAGATAACCATATTACTGAGTTTTCTTAGATTATTGAACAAAACTGTTTGCAGTCTCACTGTTTGAAAGTCCCCTCTATATGCTTTCATTTTGTAACTTCAACAACTATTTCTAAGATGACAATATGTAATTAACTAGTGATTTCCTACTGTTTATTTTTTCTGAAATTCTGTATAACTTGTACTCTTTTTCTGTTTTTTTTTTCTTTTTTCTCCTTAAATAAAATTTTAAAAAACCAAAAAAATGTACAACAAAACAATACATAAAAGAATATCATTTTAATGCTCGATATATGAAAGGGATCCAATCACTAACTACTTCTGATGGTTTCTAGATACAACAGTAATTGACCAATCTTTTGGGTTATAAAGAATAACTTACATTAAAATCTGTAAGAGTTCATAACTGCTAAATTAAAGCATGACTTCTATCTGAGGCCCATTAGATTAGCTTTCTGGAGAAGGCTCCTGAATGCTGTCTCCCCTTACATCAGTGCTTCTCAGCTCAAAGTTAAGATGGAATTTATGCCCATTCTTCACTAAGCACAGTTAGAGGTAAATCTTCAATAATAATAATATTAATATTAATAGCAATAATAATAGTAATAATAGACACATAATGGGCCAGCCCAGGCTGCAGACTCCAGATATACACCAAGGTCCCAGTGTTGAGGCCACTTATGCCAGCCCAGTCCGGGCAGGGGCTCCTAATGACCTTCCAAGGCTCTGTTGTGGGTGTGCACGCCAGTAGTTGGTAACTTAGGTTAACCATCTTTGTACTTTGTTACAAAGACACACAGAATAGGAGCAGGAAGGGAGGGCACCATATTTTCTAAATCAAAGAGCTAGGAGAGAACTCTAGGAACAGAACATAAATTCCATCTCCCACATCCAGAGGCCAATATCAGTGCTAAACCCTGCATAAATTCCACAGCAAACTTGGTTGGAATACTTAGAATATTTCTGAGTCTGACTTGGACTTATCACAGAATTTGGTTGCAGAAGAATTTTACTATGTTTATTTGTTTGATTTGTTTTCATTTTTCTGTCTGGTTAGTGTTTGTTTTGCTTAGTTATGTCTTGTCTTTTGTTTTTTATGGTTATTTTCATTTTCTCTGTTTTTGTCTCTTTTTTTCTTTTTCTTTTACAACTTAGATTTATCACTTTCATTTTTGTTTTCTTCCACTCACCTTTTTACTCTCTTTAGTCCACTATCTTGCTTGATTTTATAAATACATGCGAATAAATACTGTCTCTTCTCTTTCTGGTTCACTTTAATACTCCTTTGCTTTGTCATCTAAATTTTTCCTCCTGTGTCCTACAGTCTCTCAAAATATGGGTGATCATTCTTTGTCCTCCAGTCTTGTTCCTACTATATTGGACTTCATCCACATTTCTATCCTGTCCCATCCTTCTTAATCCCCATACAACAGAGTAAAATCACTCCAATAAGAGGGAAATGATTGCATACAATTTCCTAGTATATGCTGGATTCTTTATATAACTGCAGAATTGGCTTCTATGGTTAAAGGTGTCAGGTTTGTCAGTAACCAGGCTATGCTAAGTGCTATTGTTATTGCTAACTTTGTTACTTTAACCAGGATGTCATACCTATTATGATCAATTTTTTCCCCTGTTTGGAAACACTATGATTGTACTGGATCAGTACCATCATGATAATTCAGTAACAAAGGTGCTGATTCAGAAAGATAAAAACTGGACCAGGGATATAGCTAAGTGGCACAGTGCCTGGCTGGTAAGCATTAAGTTCCGAGTTTGATTCCCAGTACAAAAAAATACCCTGATAGATAAAAACTTCTCATCCTTATTACACTGAGAATGTAGATTTTTGAGATAGACACAACGATTAAGAAGCATCTACATCTAGAAGACATTAATTAAGAAGACATTAATTAAGATTAAGAAGCATCTACATCTAGAAGACATCCCCAAGGAATAGACAATTCTCAGGGAAGCTTTGATATTAGAGATAAAGCTATCTATCACAACAAATCTAAAAGCATCCATACAGAAAAGAAAGGTAAAGAAAATAAAATGACAGTACATAGATACAAAATGAACCCCAATGTTCCAGGCCACACAGGACAAGTCCAGAGCACAATAAAATATAGGGAATCAGAAAACAACCATTGCAATGTTCTAAGCTACTAGGAATAGAATGACAAAACAAAAAAGAGTCTGTACAAAAAACAATCTCTCATGAGAAAATGAAATGATGATTTAAAAAGACATTCTTTCTGAAGTGAGATGGAATCTCAATGTTTTAATTTGCATTCTTTGAATGACCAATGATGTTCAACATTTCTTCATTTATTTATTTTCCAGTTGTATTTTTTCACCTAAGAAGTACATGCTCATCTCAGATACACATTTTTGGATTGAGTCTTTGAATTTGGGGACCTGATGTTTTTCAGTTCTTGGTACTTTCTAGATAGAAGTCTTTTGTCTGAGGGAGACAGATTAACAACAGATTGTTATGGATTAAAAACTGGTGGTCAACTTAATGCCAGCTGAATTAAATCAGCATGGTGCTGAGCTTGGTTTTCCACCTGAGGAATGTTGCCAGCATAAATAGAGACATGGAGAAGGAGAAGATAGGCATTGTGGGTTTCTCTAAGTGTTGCTGTTTGAGCTGTTGGTTCTCTTGGAGGAGCTCATCCTGACTGGCTTCGCCAGTGTGAGTTTGACCATTGTCACTGGAGGAGCTCAAGACCTTATTGCTGAGAGTAGCTGTGGTTCACTTTGGGGGAGCTGTGGTCCTTACATCAAGCATCCTTTCCTGGCTCCAGAGGGGAAGATAAGTGCTGTTTAATCTCCAGGAGAAACTCATCATACTGGCATTTTTCCATGTACTCGACTGTTCTTATGGTTAGAGGAGCTCCGGACCTCCATGTCACTGAGGATGGCTGTGGTGCCTCTCAGGACAGCTCTGGTCTTTATTATGAGCATGACTTCTTGGCTCCAGTGTAGAACCCTCAAATTACCAGCACAGCTCCTTCAACCCACTGGCAAAGGCTTTCTAGCTTCTGCCACTGACGTTTGGGCCTTTTCAATACATATTCATAACACAGACTGGCAAGAGTCCTTCTTGTAGGCTCTAGACCACCTGTTGGACTTATGGAAGACATTGTCATGGGCTCTAGCTTTCCATCTGGACTCATGTAGGACATTGCTGTGGAATCCAGGCACTTGGCTGAATATCCTGAGTCTTTAGTTTTGTGGGCAGATTTCTTGCACTTTCTTGTGTTTTACTCTGGGTGACTATCATAAAATAATATTATGAATTCTGTGTCCTGATTCTAATTGTTCTCCTCACAGCCCCTGACTGCAGCAGATATCTTTCCATTTTTTAATTTCCTCTTTAATCTCAGTCTCACTGCAGAAAAAAATGGCTGCCATCAAAAAATAAACCAACAAGAAACATTGGCAGGGCTGTGGAGGGAAAAGGAAATCTTCCCTACAAGTGATAGGAGGTCAGACTGTTATAACCACTGTGGAAATCTGTGTGGAGATTCCTTTAAAAACTAGTATTGGTGGTCCCATTCCACCCAGTTATTCCCCTTCTGGGTATTTTCTCAGAACAATTGAAAATGTCATGCCATGGCAATATATGTGCACCTATGTATATAGCAGCAAAAGTCCTATTAGCCAAATTTTGGAAACAGCCAAAATTCTCATCAATCATGGAATGGATAAAATCATATGCTACTTTTTTTTGGTACCAGGAATCAAATTCATGACCTTGTGCTTGCCAGGCAGGCACTTATGCTACTGTGCTAAATCCCCAGCCTCCATATGGTATTTTTACACAATGGAGTATTACTCAGATATAAATAAGGAGAAAGTTGAGGCTTTTATAAGCAAATGGATGCAATTTTAAACCATATTAATAAGTGAAATAAATCAAACTTGTTTTTGGAAATATTGTATTGTCTCTAGTGTAAAATAAAAACTGAAAGAGTAATAAGATCCAAAATATACAGTAGATATTGTGAAAATGAAAGATAAAAGAAGCCCTTAAAAGGAAAAAAGAACTGGGATAGGGGAAAGGAGAAAAGGAAGAAAATAAAAGATTGAGGCACAACAAAGATGGCGGATAGATAACAGCTGGCTACAGAGGCTCCCTGAGACAGTCAATTTAGAATTCAACATAGTACAGTGTGGGGAGCCCTGAACAGAAGGAGATGAATTCTCTCATCCCAAGAAGAAACTAAGGTGAGAAGAACCAATCAAACATACAGTCCTGGTGCTATTATTGGAATACCTAAAGATTCAGTGCTCCCACCATAGTGGGTGACTTGCCGAGCCGTCCGAGGTTCAGCTGCTTTGACTCACTGGAGGCACAGTCACACTGAGGTGGGGGGTCAGTCAGCTGAACAGAGAGCTGAGCTGGCGGGGAGCCAGCATCAACCTGTGATGAGTGACGGGAGTGGAGCCATTCTACAGAAAGGGAGGCTCCAATGGATGACACTCTGGGACTATGCAAGACTGGCAAGTACAAGGGGCAGCAGTGACTTCAGTCAGTTGTTTCCTTCCTGAACGGGATTGATGAAGTGAGGTAGGCCTGGGTCATGCCACCTGGCTGAGACCTAATAGCTTATCTGAATTCAAACCCCTATGGTGGCAGCACACACTAATACAGTGAAGCCTCAGAAGTTTGACTGATCCGGAGGTGAGGTGGCACATAGTAATACAGTGCAGACCTCAGCAGCTTGACTGATCTGGAGGGGAGGGGCCAGCGTACACTGCCCCTGTCTACAGCTCACTAGCACACTGCAGTGGGAAGGATCACCTCGCTAGCATGCTTCAAAAGAATTGTAACCAACAAAGAAAGAAACTGGGGCCTCCTGGAAGAAACAAAAAAAATGAGAAGAGGAAGCAACAACAAAAAGTTCCCAGGTCTCAACTCTGACAGCACTGACCCAGGACAGGTAAATGCAAAGGAGAATGAGAACAGCAAACAAGCAATATCAGACATGGCACCAGTGGACATAAAGAGATATCTTTGGGACCTCATAGATGGGTTCAAAAGTGAAATATTTAGCCAAGTAAAGCAAGATTAAGAAGATTAATAAAAGAGATGATAAGCACCCCTCAAGCAGACACGGATGGAAGAAGGGAGGAACTCAAACAAAGAAGAGAACCATTTGATGAACAATATAAACAAAATATAGAATACATGAAGCAGATTCAAAGAGATTACCTGGCAAATCTGCTTGAAAGAAACTAAGGATTGATGATCCAAACTGGAGGATAGTTTTGCAATGTGGAATTATGAAAGAAAAAAAAATTAAAAGTAACAAGGAAACAAGCAGTAACAATACAAAGGCTAGAAGACGACAAGAGGATCTACAACTTGAGAATAAAGAATGTGAATAAAGAAACAAGGGTGCAAACAAAGGAACTACAAAGGTTATTCACAGAAATGATTAAGGAAAACTTCCTAAACATAGGAAAAGGAAATGATATGCAGATGTATGAGGCATACAAAAATCCAGGTGCCTACAATCAAAACAGAGCTACATCCACGCATATGATAATCAAGATCCCAGAAATTCAATGTAAGAACACAATATTAAAAGCTGTTAGAGACAAGAAACAGATAACCTATAAAAGAAGGACCATTAGAATGATGGCAGACTTCTCGACACAAACCATCAAGTCAAGAAGAGCCTGGAGTGAAATATTCCAAGGCCTGAAAGAAAATAATCTCCATCCCAGATTGATATACCCTGCTAAATTGTCTCTAGAAGTTAACAGAGAGACAAAATGCTTCCAAGAAAAAGAAGAACTTGAAAAATTCTCAACTACCAATTCAGCTCTACAGAGAATACTGAAGGGCATTCTAGAGAGGGAAACAAGTACTAGGATTTCAGGAACAGTGGCAGAAAGAGTCAGTGAATGGAGAAGAAAACAGAATGAAGGAGATAAGCAGACAACTGATGGCAAAGAAAGAGCACAGGGGCTGGGGATTTAGCTCAGCAGCATAAGCACCTGCCTTGCAAGCAGGCAGTCATGAGTTCAATCCCCGGTACCGATAAAAAGGAAAAAAAGACAAAAAAAAAAAAAGTGTAACAGAAACGAGGCAGAGAAGGTTGGTTATTATCTCTAATATAAAGTGCCTTGATACAATAAATTAAAACAAAAAAATAGAACCACACCTGGAGTAGATCAAGAGGCCAGATCCACCGAGATGCTACTTACAGGAAATATAATTAACATGAAAAAGAGTACATGCACTGAAAATCAACTATGAGAAAACAGTGCTCTACATGACAGAGAACCAGAGAGTGATGGGGGCAACTAGACCAGGATTTGTGGATAGGTTGGAAAGACAGGCTTTAATAGATAAAGAAATGCAAATAGAGATCATGTCCAGGAGAGAGAAGGTTTGGAAACACTTAGGTAAATAGCAGGTTGCCCCCTCCCCCAATTTAAAACCAAGGTTCTTCGTCAGACCCAAAAATGCACAGTGTACTCTGGGGAAGTGAAAGGGGAAGCAGAGTCTTAAAAAAGATGGAAGAAGATATTGTTAATAGTATATCAGGATTTAAAACCCACATTACATGCACCACTCTGCTTAGATAGATTTTATTCTTTTTGATAGATTTTATTCTGTCCCAGTTTGTCTACTTGCATTAGATTTGAGGGCACAGACAGCTATCCCAAAAACATCAGGATATAGCACAGTAATCATCTTTTATTTCCTATTATCTTAATCTGGAGCCCTGTATGACTTATACTGTTTTATTATGACTGATCTAGGTTAAATCTGGTTTGTTTGATTGCTGTTTGGTATCAACAGATTTTATTCAAAACTGATATGATTGATAGTATCAAATCTGAGAATATAGACAACTACACTGAAGATGACAAGACTCTACAGTACACATTCTGGTTTGATAACTGCCTGCTTTTGAAGTTTTATACTATATACAAAGTTGTATTTTTATTAATACTGTTATGTACTGATATATTCAA
Organism: Cavia porcellus; assembly: GCF_034190915.1. Lineage (NCBI taxonomy): Eukaryota > Metazoa > Chordata > Mammalia > Rodentia > Caviidae > Cavia > Cavia porcellus. The sequence continues at coordinate 33,935,969 of NW_026947486.1, read as the reverse complement.
TTTTACTATGTCTGATGATACAGCCAATTCTATTGAAGATAACAAGAAATAACACAAGAACCATGGTAGAACTCCTTGTACAAAGGTCTTATATGTCTTTTTCATTTCACATGTTTATAGGAATATGTTTTGTTTTGTCTTGCTTTGTTTTGTTTCTCCCTCTAATATAGAAAGGATAGAAATACATGTTAAGACTCATGCATGTGTAGAATCTATAAACAGTTTATGAGAATTGATCTTATGACATATGATGAAATGAGCAGATACTTTGAAGAAAAAGAGACACTAAAGTACCCAGTGATGATCCTGGAGGGTCATAATGTGACACCCAGAAATAGTATTATTCTTTGTTCAGAGTGATATTAGACTGCTTGGATTTGTTCAATCTCAACATAATTGAAGATATGGATAGCTGCATGTATGTTTAAGTGTATAGGATTGATAACCATATTTCAAAGTTTTTGTTGGATAGTTGAACAGAACTGCTTGCAGTCTCACTGTTTGAATCCCCACTTTATACACTCCACTTTAGTATCTTGAACAACTATTTGTAGGAGGACAATCTATAAGCATCAACTAGTGATTTCATGCTGTTTATTTCTTTCTTTGGAAGTATGTATTATTTCTACCTGTTTTCTGTTTTGTTTAGACTTTCTTTAAATATAATTTGAAAAAAAGACACTACAGTACCCAGTGCTGAGCCTGGAGTGTCATGATGTGAAATCCAGCAATACTATTATTCTTTGTTCAGAATGAGTTTAGCCTGCTTTAGTTTGTTTGATCCCAACATTAATGAAGATATGGATAACTGCATGTATGTTTAAGTATATAGGATTGGCAACCATATTACTAAGTTTATGTTGGATAGTTGAACAAAACTTTTCGCAGTCTTGCTGTTTGAATTCCCACTTTATATGTTCCACTTTTGTATCATGAACAACTATTTGTAGAAGGACAGTATGTAAACATTAACTAGTGATTTCTTACTGTTTATTTTTTCTCTGAATGTATGTATTATTTCTACCCATTTTCTGTTTTGTTTAGTGTTTCTTTAAATAGAATTTTTTAAAAAGTAAAAAAATTATATGTGTATATGTATTAGTAAATTTATATATACAAAATAGATAACTATACAACTAATCTCTATAAGTTCATTTAAAAGAACAGTTTGTCCTTTCATTGACTGTTTGATCAGTTTTTCCATGTCTAAATCCTGTAATCTGAGCAACTACTTCTAAGATAACCATATGCAATACATTAACTACTGTTAATTTCTCACTATACTTTAAAATTCTATGACATTTCTATTCTTTTTGTTTTGTTTTTAAAATAAATAAGACATTAAAACAAACATGGATTTTTTAAAAATGGAGAAGCTCAGGAAAATGATGGAAACTATGAATGCCCAAAATAGATAACAAATGGAATCTATGAAATGGATCAAAATAAAAATCCTGGAGACTAAAAGTTCTATTTTAAATATATACAACATATTGAGTGAAAGTCAGCATATAATATCAGGAGCAGATGACAGGTTTGCAAGTAGAGACCACAAAAAGAAAGATATTATAAGCCATGAAAAATCAATCCAACACCTACAAGGAGAAGCAGTGAAGAACAATTTAAGATGGATTGGAGTTGATGAGAAAGCTGAAGATGGTGCAAAACATTTAAAGAGTTTTTACAGAAAAAAATAGTAGAAAACTTCTCCAAAATGTGTACAGAATTTGACATAGACATAAATGAAGTATACAGAAATCCCAATAGCCAAGGCCAAAATAAATCTATACCAAGACATGTAATAATGTCAAGATTTCAGCAATTCAGCAAAAAAACAGAATATTAAAATGACTACAGTAAAGAAACAAATCTCCTATAAAGGAAAACCCATCAGAATCACAGAAAACTTCTTAACATGAATCCTAAAATCAAGGAGAGCTCAGAGTGAGGTATTTCAAACCCTAAATGAAAATAACATTGAACCCAGATTGATGTATCCCACAAAACTATCTTTCAAAATAAATGGAGAAATAAGATATTTGAATGACAAGCAACAACTGGACAAATCCATGATCACCAAAACCAGCTCTTCAGAATGCTCTGAAACACATATTTAAAAAAGCAAAAGAATACCACAAATACAAGAAGATGAGAAGAAAGAAGCTATCAGACAGAATAAGCAATTAAACAGAGAAAACACAAGAAACCAACAATAGGAAAATAACATAAAAAAGATGAGTCAAACTATATCAGTTGTAACCATCAGTGTATTGACTTACCAATCAAAAGAAATAGACTGGCAGAATTGATCAAGAAGCAAGACTCAACAATATGCTGCATTTGAGAAGTATATTTAGTTAAAAAGAAATTAGACTGAAAACAAAAGGAAGGAAAACAATACTCTCTACCACAGGAACCTGGAAAAAAGCAGGGGCAGGCATTCTATTTTCAGACAGTGTGAACTTCAAGCCAAACTGATCAATACAACACATCAGATCTTATGGGATGAAAGCAGTGCTCTGAGGGAAATTTATAGCAATGAAATCTCACATTAGGAAAACAGAATGAATTCAAATAAGCAACCTAATTTTGAATCTAAAATTTTCAGGAAAAAAGTCAAACTAAAAGCTTATCTGAGGGAAGAATGTATAAAGATTACAAGCAAGATGGGACCACAGATTAGACATTCTAGTGAGGCATTGCATATGTGATTCCCAAGTAGATCATTTGCCACAGAATCTGAGTAGTCACACCCCAATAATATCTCTGATATCTGTACTACATTATTGAAGTTAACTCAGACTCAGTACCTCTTTCTAACTGGTTGAAGACCTTTTTGTAGAGTCTGATCAAGTCTAATTTCTTGTGTTAGAACATCTTACTGTCCTTCTGCCTGCATGTGAATGGTGGGTTCGGCACACAAGTTTACTGACTGGCACTCAACTGAGTCAGGATTATTCCTTTGGAATAAATTCAACTACAACAGTGACAGGCTAGCCAGGGATATAGCTCAATGGCACAGCATGTGCTTGGCAAGTGTGAGTTCATGAGTTCAATTCCCAGTACTAAACCAAACCAAACAAAAACAACATTAACAGGCTGATAAATTGCAGTGGAATCTATCAGTGACAGTTGAAAAATAACACAAGCCTCTGTTTTTGGCTTTAGCCTACAGAATAAATGCACCACTTTAGTGTAAAGATTATAACAAGCTAGCCTACTGGGTTCCAGCTCAGTCCCTCAACTCCAAGCCTTGGTCAGCGTAACAAGAATTGCAGCTCTTTTGAGTCTAGAGTCAGACTCTTTTTCCCCCCTCTTCATCTAAGCTTGAGTTTCTGAGAATGTTACCGAACTAGGTCAGCCCAATCCTTCTCCCATTTGAACATGATATTAATAGCCTGTGAAAGATGGGAAAGGTGATGAAAAACAGAATGTATTAATAGGAATTAGTACTTAAGTGCCTCAAGAAGTTGACTCCTGCTACTCAAACCTGCACCATCAATTAAAGCATTGCCTTACAGACACTTTTTAACTGTAAATCCCTTAATAGCCTTAGTGGGAAGTAGTGTTTCTCTAGAAGACTGCTATCTGATAGGATCTTGAAGGCTGTTCTTCTCTCCTCTGTTTTGGTCTTGTCCCCCTTTTTCCAGATGCTGTAGCACATTTAGTTTGTGATCCTCACAGCCCATGGGATACTTCAAGGGTTTTTTCAAGTATCTATTATCAACAGGAAGTGGCTGATGTGCTTATGTAACGAGCTCCCACTAGCTCTTGGGTTCTTGTTTGGGAGCAACAAAGATAAAAGCCTGTAACATACAGGGGAAGGGGGGGAATCAGTAGAGATCACCAGAATTGTGTAAATGCAACATGGCCTGGAATTTATTGTGCCTGGGTTCAGTCAGCGTTTGATAAGACTGCCCTAAACAAATAGAAATGTGTCCATGTTATAAGGACAGAAAGAAGGTAGAGGACATTAGGTAGGAAGATTCTAATGAACATCTCTTCTCAAAGTTGTCTGGCAGTCTTGAATCTCAGTGGACAGTGTCCTTGAAGTATCTGATATAAATCCTCAGGTGTCTCAATGTCCCCAGGACCTGCAAAATTCATTTTCCTATCTCATTTCCTTTCCTATGCTTGTCAATAATGACAACTTCTGTAGAGACCTGAGTTTCCTGAGTTCCCTACAGACAGCAGTGGTTCTACTGGCAAACAAGTTGGAGGCTGGGGGAGTCAGATATGACTGGAACCTTACAAGGCCAACAAAACAGAAAGAAGTAATCAAAGAGAAATGGTCAAATGCATGTTTATTAGAAATAATAAAAGAAAAGAGGTCCCTGCTTGTTGGGGATGGGTCAAAAACCATAGATGTTCAAGTCTATTGGCCTTTTATACAGTTTTTCAGACTGATGTATATGACAAAAGGCAAGGACACCCTTTTTGCACATAGATTTTTGATGTCCAGAAAATAAGCTGTTTCCTTCACACTTAAATTTCCTCCAAGGTCTCTCCAATTTGGTTAAGGACCTATTTTTTGTCTCTTGCATTCCATTAGGCCCTGAGGGTCTGTTTGGACTTTCTGGTGTGTTAACTCACTGAGGCCCCCACATATAATCTATTTTAAGTTAACTATTAAGGGCCCATGACCTATTTACCTTTCTCCTATCTTCTGGCTTTACTTAAAAGTTATCTCCTTTAAGGAGCTAAAAATAAAATGGGCATCCATCACTGTCCACAAATTCATATGTTGATGTGCAAAATACAGTCATTGTGTGTGTGTTCCTTAAAGGAACAGAATTCTACTGGGTTCAGTCTCACATGGCTGTAGTACTCACCAGTCCAGAGCCTGAGGCAGAAAGATTTCAAATTCAAGACCATCCAAGGCAATTTAATAAAAATCTGCCTTAAAATAATTAAACAAACAAACAAAAAGTTTGGAATTTAATGCACTGGTGTAGGGCAAGCCCAGTATGTGTGAGGCTGTGGGAGCTTGAGTTCAGTCCACAGTATTATTTTTTTTTAAATGTAACTGATTCTGACTTCAGACTACCATTTTAAGAGGGAAGTGAAAAATTTCATGTTAGTCATAACTAGGGGATTCCAACCACTCAAATGTGGCCCTGGAATCTAAGGAGAGTTTGTGTGCCCAGCGTTAGGGCAAAAACAACTAATCTCCAGTGTATTCTACTCATTTCTGAAACCCTCATTTTTTTCAACGCAGCAGTAGAGGAGTGAGACCTAAGAACTCACCAGGTTTATGTTCTCCCTCCAATTTTGAACTTCATGGCCATCTTCTCTCCTGCCTTAAGGCACTGCTAAGAATTCCTATAAACTCAGACTCAGAATTTATCCCTTCTAAGTGGAACTGGGAGTGGTAGGAGTCATTCTTTTTTCTCTCTGGTCTTCCTAAAATTCTTTCTTTCTTCCATTTGACTTCAGGGTAATATTGTCTTGGTGGACATTTTAGCCTTTGGCAAAAGATGACTTTAGGAGTTTCTGCCTGGTTCTGCATTTGTTTGTACTTTTCTATTGTATTGCTGTTTGTTGAGGTCTGATTGAAATCCAGGGTCTGGAGCAAGGGAGGAGCTATCAGACATGTAAAATAACAGTGTATACTAGATCAGAGTATGCTTCTTGGACAGAAGAATCTTTATCTCTCTATTTTAATCACAACTTCTTACCTTTTTTCATTTTTTTTACATTTCTAAGTGTACCTAGATGCTTGATTAACCAGCTGCTTGAATTTTTTTATCTGACACTATAATTGGGCTACTGTAACTCCCTACTCATAATACTGTACATAAACTAAGCTACTGTACTAGTGTTGTAGTCTCATTCAAGTATAAGCCTCAAAACAAAATACAATCTCTCAGAAACTCCCTTAAATATGCAGAGGTACAAGGGGCTATTACTTTCTTTGGTGCTCACAAAAGGATTTTAAACATTGATGTCCTTTTAGGGAAAATAAGAAGTTAAATACTCATCACCACAGAGTAGACAATTCTTGTTATTTTAGTATACTAAGTGTGAATACTTTGGACACATTCATGGAAGCCCATAGTCATTATTTCTGAAAACCTTTAAGATACTAAGTGATGCAATGAATGTCAGAGTCAGACAGATCTGTATCCTACTCTGGACTTTACAATCACTGGCTACACTTGAATTTAGATAAGTGAGACCTCTGTAAAGGAGGTCATAGACAGGTAAAAGGAAAAACAACATTTCATTAACCTTTGCTAAATAAACTAATAGGTCCTCTTCCTAAAGGCAGTTTTTGCCTCTACAGTGAGAATCCACCAACTAAAAAGACAAAAGGTGGAAAGAAAGAAAGAGAGACAGACAGACAGACAGACAGACAGACACCAGATGCAGAAAGACGCCAGGTAACACAATTAGCATTCAGTAAGAAGAGTCAACAGACAAACCAGAAATGTAGACAAAAACAATAAATCCAGGGTAACCAGCACCCACCTCACCCAATAAAATGCAAAGAAGGTAAGAAGCAACCACCTAAGGACTCTTATTTAATATATAAAACACGTGTTTCCTTTATTTAATCATTAGCTCTAAGTTATCTTTTTGTAAGACTTCTCCCACACTCAGATTTATCAATCACAAAGGGGCAGGAAGAAATCCATCAGCCAGAAAGAACATAGGTCGAGGTGCTAAGGATATAAACTGCCAGAGAATGTATACTTAAAATATGTCAGTAAAATCTGACTGGAGGAAACAGAGAGCCAATCAGATGGAAACAGCATCCAGATGTCCACATGAAGGTGGGAGAAATCACTAGTCTTTTTTTTTATTTAAGAGGAAAAAGAGAAAAACACAAAACAAAACAAAGCGGTGTAAGGGTACATGTAATACAGAACTACAAAAAAAAAAAAAAACATAACAGTAAGAAATCACCTGTTAGTAGATTACATATTATCATCTTGAAAATAGTTGCTCAAATCACAGTATCAAAGAATACAAGGTGGACATTCAAACAGGGAGACTGCAAACAGCTGTGTTCAATGATCCAAAAACATTGATATAGTCAGCTATTTAACACCCCTAAACACACTTGCTGTTATATCCGTTAGAGCTCTTTTTCTTTCTTTTTTTTTTCCCCTCTCTTTTTTACCACAAAATTTACACATTTTGGATTTTATTACTCCTTAGTGCTTATTACTTTTTTTTGGGGGGGGGAGAGAATACAGTCAAATATGGCAAAACAAAGCGGTCAGTCAAAACCAAGGGTAGACATAGCACATGGTGTAGAACAGAGTACAAGGTTATCAACAATGGTTATCAACGTTGTCTCTTGTTTCCTTAAAAAGAATTGTCTATCTCATTAGATATTATAAAGTTGGACAAAACAGTAGAGAACAAGACCAATAAAACTTAGGCATTGTAAACATTACAGGACTTCCAAAGAAGACAATAGTCAAACCAGAATGGGTATCTTAGTGAATCTTATTGCCTTCAAAGTAGTTGCCTATGTCTTCAAACTTGATACTATCATATAGAATGGAACAGAGTCTAATCATTCAAAACAAGATCGTGGGAGTATTACAGGACTTCAAAACCAGTTAATAGGAAATCAAAAAGAGTTACTATTTATATATCCTAATTTTTTAAATTTTTTCTTAATTAAGACAAACATAAGAAATGACTAAATAATTTTTTTAAAAGAATAAGGGGGAGATTGAGATAAAACAGGACATAACAATATAACAATAGAGGTCAAAGCATGACTGTTTCAGCAACCTAGTACTTCACCACCATATAACCCGACTTAATAGTAGTTACCATAGTGTCTGTCTTTTTCCTTGAAATATTTGGATAAAACTTCATATACTCTAGCTTCAAATATTTCCATATCAAGAAGCCCAGAATAAAGCCTTTCTAATTAATGAGTGAAAACTTTATAAGGCTTCAAGAAATCACTAGTCTTAAATGAAAATATGTTGAGGTCAAAAATCCATAGGTATTAACATCTGATGCCCTCTTCCCTCACAAGGTAGCTGTCATCTTTCTTTTTCATATTTTTTTCAAATAAACCATCTTCTTTTATTTTAAACTCTGCCTCTTTAGTTCATTATTGAAACTGGGAGTTTGCGGTCTTGGTGATTATGGGTTCAATGCTGTTATATGTTCCAGATGAAGGAGAAGTAGTTCATATATCACCCTCCTTCCATAGCACCTATAAATTTCAGCATCCTCATTTGAAAAATAGAAGAAATAATCTTCATCTTGTTGTGTGGGTTAACAGTAATGTGTAAAAAGCTTCTCAATGTACTGCCTGTCTCATGTGAGTTTTTCTCAGATGGTGATCAGTTTTAGCTACCATTGTGTCTTCTGTCTTTCACACCTAGACAGCCTCATTCTGGATTTTTGATCAGTGTACATTTTGTAGCAGAAGAAATTCTGGTTAACATGGTCACTTCTGTGCAGTCCTCAGCATATAGGAAGTAAGAGTGTGGGTCATTGATTGTTTTTTTTTCCATTGAGTTCTGTGGGTTTCTGCTAGTTCTGAACCTCAAGGTTCCGGTGTTACCTGCCACTTACATTTATATGCTAAGATTTGTTTTCTCATTACTGACCAAATCAAAGGAGACCATTTATTTTGGTAAAAGGAAAACAGTTATTCAAAATGAGGTCTAAGGAGATGAGCAGGAGATTTTTCCTCAAGTCACCCTCTGATCACGTACAAGTTTGCTGGGGTCTTTTATACTAGGATACAGTTGACGCGGAATACAAGGAGACAGTGAACACATTCAGACATTTTTCACCTTTCTGAACCCAGACTCTCATTTCCATGACTAAGAAAATGAAACTGGATTTGATTTTCTGATATCAATATCCATGCATTCTGTCAGTTCATCTGGACTCTGAAAAGTTAGAATGGCTGCTTATGTCCTAGTCCTAAGGATGTTTGTAAAAGCCAATTCTCTCTAAAAAAAATTCAACTTTTAAATTTCATTTTGTGATGCTAGTTACAACTTCCTCTGGCTTTCGTCCTCCTCTCAATCTTGAGGGCTGTGAGGTGTCACATCATCTGATGTCTGATGGTGGACTAGACCATAGATTCCAACAAACATATCTGGAATACAAGTAAGGGAAGTCAGATACCTGAAACTGTATCAATAAATATTGTGAGTTAAATACAAAAGAGAGCTAAATTCAGGAGATATCTAATAGTTACACCTTCTAAAAGGGATTTTTGCTTTTAGGCAATCATACATAAGAACACACTTCATAACCTCTGTAGCTCTATCTATTTTTGTAGGGTTGGAACCCAGGTGACACTTTGACACTTACAATTTTTTTTCCTTGTATGGACATATATTCTCTTCTAAAGACTGAAAATTAAATATCTGTGACTTGTCCCAGATATATAAACACCAAGGTAGATTTCCTTGGTGATCATCAGAACAAGTCCTGTGTTGGAGAAGATGTAACACAAGATTGGAATCAGTGTCAAGAAACTTTTGCCAAATTTAACCACAGTTTTTTTTTTAATTTTTTATCCTTTTCTTTTTTATCGGTACCAGGGATCAAGCTCACCACCACACACTTGCAAGGCAGGCGCTTATGCTGCTGAGCTAAATTCCCAGCCCCTAACTTTTGCCAAATTTGAGTAATATCAGAGATTTAGAAAGTATGACTCTTAAGGTAAGTTTACTTAGAATCCACTGTCTACTCTAATTCTTTATATCTTGCTGCCAGCACCCTAAAACATTATAATTCTTTTGTTTGTTCTTTGAGAAGTCTTACTATGTAGTCCAGGCTGGCCTCAACCCTGTAACAATCTTCCTGCCTCAGCCTCTTGAGTGTTGGGATTGCAGGTATGTGCCACTATGTCTGACCAAATATTAGAATGTTGACAAACAATAGTTACAAATCTTACAAGCAGATATAAAACGTGCAAAGAAGAGAAAAGCAAATCCACTCTGTACAGTAGACTACAACTAAAGAATGTAGTGGCTAAGTTAATTTGAAAAAACCCAATATTTCTGTGAACCAAGATAAGTTATGCAAGGAAGGTATATTAACCAAATACTTAGGGTCCCCTGTTTTTGTAAACAAATGGAAATTACCTTTCCAGTAAAAGCACACAAGTTACTAATTCTAAGACCAAGAATTATACTTTAGTAACATTATTAGGATTTCTTAGGTACACATAAACAGTTGGAAACAAAGGAGTCAAGTCTTTCCACCTACTTAATTTTAAAGAGCACTTTATGACCATTCCTTCATCCATTGTCCTGAGTGAGTTAGAAAATCATAAATAATAACTCAAGAAATCTCTGATCCTCTAGGCTAAAGAACACACATTTTGGATTGCCTGGACCTTCAGTCAACTTCAACCTATTTATCTTAGTCACTTTTTTCTTGTTAAAATGGAATTCCTAAGTGTTCTAAAGAATATAACTGCATGTATGTTTAAGTGTGTGAGATAGATGACCATATTACTAAGTTTTTGTCTGATCATTGAGCAGAACTGTTTGCATTCTCACAGTTTGAATGTCTACTTTGTATGCTTTAATTTTGTAACTTGAACAGCTATTTCTAAGATGACAGTATGTAACTTATCAACTAGTAACTTCTTAGTGTTTGTTTTTCTTTGGAATTTTGTATTGTTGCTACCTTTTTTTTTGTCTTGCCTTTTTTCTCTTTAAATAATTTTTTTTTAAAAAAAATGGAATTCCTGACACCAAAAATTAAAGGAGAAAAGATATATTTTCATTCACAGTTTGTAGAGATTTCAGTCCATAGTTGACTGGCTCCAAGGCAGGGGGCATGGTCGAGGAGAAACAGTCTATGCAGCAAGCAGCAGGCAGCAGGCAGCAGGCAGCAGGAAGCAAGCAGCTACCCTTTCTTTCTTTCTTTCTTTCTTTCACTTTATATTCCATCCAGGTTATAAGCCAACTGGTTGGTGGCACCAACACCCAGGGTGAGCCTTTCTACTATGCACATCTAGAACTATGCAAAACCAAGCAGCAGACTAATTTACTTATCACATTTCCATAATCTCTATTCATGTAGCTTAGATCCTCGCACTTCTAAAAGTCCCCACCCATGTCTTTGGAGGGACATACAGATACAACACATAACGTTATTCAAACCTCATTAATGTTTTTTAAATATATATTACCAGTTTTATATGTAAGTAAGATCAGAATGAATTCTGGAACAACCATGCATGTTGAGAGCCCCTAAAGAAACAGCACCCTATCATTCATGTCAATCACACATAGAGACTCACAGTGGCAAGCCCCTGGACTAAGGTATATATCCTTTGATTTCCAAAACCTTGATATGTTGGGGACTGTTACTGCTGTTATGTGACCTGTGTGCAGTAGCTTTGTTTTCTGTCACCTTGGCATCACTTTTCTCTCTGTGACATATTTGGTGTTGGCACAGACTTGTCCTAGGCACAAATTCCTGTGATCCTCAATAAATGTAACCGATTTCCACTTGCTGTCTGGTTTATACTTATGACTCATTGCTTGTACACAAAAGCATGGATTATACCTGCCCATCGCACTGTAACATTTTTGGCAAGTTGCAGCCAACAGATATTAATGGACACCAAGATATATTAACTGGGAAGTACTGACAGACATAGACAGTTAAGCAGTCATCAGCCAAAAGAAATCAGTTAGGAAAGGAAGTCCCTTTTTTGGGAAAAAAAAGTTCTTTCTCTTGTCTTCTTTTACAAGTGTCCTTGGTACATGCTTCTTGGGCATGTGACAGATACCAGGAATGAGTAGCTGATCTAGTCACTATTTGGAGATCATTAGTTTGTGGGGTAAAAGGCAAAAAGCAAGAAGGCTCCTGTTGATTGGTCAGGGCTGTATTTTTTGGTGGTCCTCACAATGTGCAGATCTGATCGCAGTGGCTGTGACCCCACACACCATTTGGAGGATGAACCTGGGCCGTGCCAAATGGAGGCAAGCCAGTGGGAAAGAATCAATGATTTGCCATTACCACACAAAACAATGAACCAGGAAACGCTGGCTTGATCCAACTGCATTTGTTGCTTTTCTTCGTGGAGTCCAGTTGACAGCATGCCCTCGATGATGTAGACCTGGGAAGTCACTTGTGTTGCCTCAGTGATACTTATGGGACCTAGAGTCATAGATTAACATTGGGTGAGTGCCCTATGTGGGTTACTTCTGGATTATTTTTGTTCTCTGTCACTCTCAGGGACATTATGTGTTGGGAGCAGAAACCAGGGGTCCGGCAGTGAACGGGTGTGGAAAACCACACACTGAAGCTGGACCTCAACCAGTTCCTCATCCTGCAGTAACCTCAGCCTTCTAGACAAAGCATCACACTGATATTAACCTGAGAATAGCTTCATAACATAAACAAAAGAAGTTTCTCATGGGCCCAGGAACATGTTTACCTCCTGGGCTGCACAACATAAAAGTTTCTCATGGGCCCCAAAACATGTTTACCTTTGCTGCATGCACAAAAAGCTGTCCTAAAGTGACTTATACTGCTCTTTGTTTTAAAACACTACAAAATCTCTGGAGTCCTTCAATAAATCGTCTTTTGCCTACTGAGCAACTGGTCTCCCTGTGTCTTCAGTCTCTCGCCTGACTCCTTCCCGCTCTGGCTGCGGCACCTGGCAATTATGGATCCCTTTTTGTACCTGCCAAGACTTTCCTCTATTGGAGTATTCAAATTAATTGATTAATATTTTTGGTGCTGCACAACTTAGGGAAACACAGTTGGGAAGTATAATGCTTTCCCATGTGTGAGAAAAAGGATAGTAAAACCTGTTGATTTTAAAGTTCATTCCTGCTGTTTATTCAAGTTTCTATCATACCACTTTTGCCATTGGCTATATCAGCTGACAGAGCTAGCTGTGGTGAAAATTTTGGATTGTAAATCCCACCTTTAGCTGTCTCCTCTTGGGTCACTTCTCTAATAGTAGCTCTTTCTTTTATCTTATTTTTGCTTTCATTGTTTAACTGTGGCTTATAGTTTATGCTACTACCCTAAAGGATAGGAAACCTGCATTTCTTGACTGAATTTTTATTGTTGCTGACTTTTATTTTGAGGTTTGTTACCATTTATGATTTGTGGCTTGATCTAGCAAAATGAGATTTTTTTTTCTAGACTGATGTTTCATTCCCTTTTCTTGGACAGCCAGGTAGTAGGATATAATCTGTGAAAGTGCCCATTTCATAGCCACAGGAGTTAACAGCCACATCTGTGGGAAATTGTTAGGGTTTTGAAGTTTTGTTGAGTGCTTCAATTGCTGACGTTTCCTAGACTGGGTATCAGGTATTTTTGGATTGGTCAAGAGGCATTCAGCCAGCATGATATTCAATTCTAGATTGTTTGGATCTTTGTGAATGTGGTACAAATTTTAAGGTTCAAGAGGGAAAGTAATGCATGCCTACTAACAACTGGAAATGTTCAGAAGCCAGGTAGATGTTCAGAAGCCAGGAACTTTATTGGTGGACATTTTGATGAAAACTAAATTTGGCTGTGAATAATGTAGAGAATGCCTGACCAGGTTCACATAAAAGAACTAACACAGGAAAGGTTCTGTAAGGCTTCAGTGACAAAATGTCAAGCAATTCAGCTTTACCAAGCCACAACTTTTGGGCTGAAAAGCTCAAGAACTATCAGTAATTTCCCTGTCAGGTTCCTACTAGAGGGAAAAGGGCTTACTCAAGGACAGATGTGTTAGGATTCCTAAACTTAATTTTTGCTCATTACAAAAATGGAAACAATCCCATCTATTCCTTTTTTATGGATTGTGTTATGATGTCCTAACATAGCCTCATTCAGTCATAAGTGGGCTGTTTTTTAAAGGTGGTTAGATCTAGAATGTGTAATGCTGGTATGGATTCATGGTACAATGCTAGAAGCAAAGACACAAGGATTATGAGTGTGAATGCTACCCACCCTAAGTAGCCTGGATAGAATATAAGGAATAGAAAGATCCATGGTCAACCCTTGTTGCTTTTGCTACCTTATGCCCAACATGAATTATTTCTCCTCTGAAATGCCTATCTGTTGTGCTATCCTGCCTTAGAGTCATTATGGACTGAATCCTCTATAAACTGACTTAAGGAAGCCTTTCCTTCCTTCACTTGTGAATGTTGGGTATTTTGTTTCAGCAAGAAAAATAACTAAGACACCTTCTTATCTGATTTATTATTTCTGGTATCTTCTCATCCCTTGGAAAAAGTGCCATCTCAAGGTCCTCTAGAAGGATCATCTTATATTCCTAATGTTAAAAAAGTGGCCTATGTATCCACTTGGGGAAAATGAGATGTGGCTACCCATCAGAAACCTGAAATACACTATCATATTTCAATTATATCTTTATTGTAAGAAACAGGAAATATTGTCATAGGTGCCTTACATTCAAGCCATTATGGCCCTCTACCAGAGACCTGATCTGTACCCTAGAAGTAATTCTCCCTCAGAAAGTGATGTTGCTGAGGACTTCCTCTTGTGGATCTCTCCTCTCCACAGCTTCACCCTCTGATAATCACCTAATTACTGTGTTATTTGAAGTGCAATAAAGGTCTGTGTGGGATTATATCACAGGGGATTGAGAGCCAAATGAAAGTTATATATCAAGACCATTTTAACAGGTATGCAGCAAGGGATGCCCAAACTTGTGAACTAGACTGAACTTAGGTGTCTTAGTCAAGATTTTGATGATAATCCAATTGCTTTTCAATTCCTGTTTGAAAAGGCACTCTGCAAACTCAGTAATTTACTCTTTGAGACTAGAGAAGGGCAGATTAACATAAATATGTATTTTATTAGTCAGTCAGCTGCAGATATTAGGAAAAAGCTTCAGAAGCTTTAACTGGGCTGACAAACAAGAACAACTCAATTGTTCAATGTAGCTCATTTAGTCTTTAATAGCTGTTATGTAGCAGAGGACAAATCAGCATTGAAAAAGGAAAAGAGATAGTTCTTCCTATTTGATGAGGTTCAGGAAAAAGCCTGCAGCACTAAGGGAAACTTACAGAAAACTCTTCTACACTTCATTCCAGTTTAGAAAAATCCACATTTATAATCCTGTGGAAAAATTATTGGAATTCTAATAAGCTAATTCCAATCTACCACTTCCAATATGATACATGGTGAGAATAAAGATACTAAGTCATATTTGTAGTTGTGGGGAGCCAAAAGGGTCCTAAACTCAACTAGTGCAATGGCTAACTGGTGCAAAGGCCACAGCCAAGGAATTTTATTAATTCTTGAAGAGGGGTGTGGCTCAGAGATGAGTGGCTGTGAGAGCGGCAGGAAGTATGTAAGTTCTGTGAGCTGGTCTAGATAGGAGGCCTGAAATCACCGCTACAACATACAGTGAGAGAAAGACCGACAGACAGACAGAGACAGATACAGAGAAACAGAGACAGGGAAAGAGATGCAGAAAAAGTAACCTTCATAATGCAATTTGGGGTAGTATCTAGTATTTTGGAATCAGTACTTCAGTTTTGATGTGTAATTTTTTGTGTCCTGAGCAGTCATAGCCTCTTATTTCAAGGCTGGGTCTTAGTTGACTGCTTGGCTTTCTCAGTCAAGCTCACACACACTTCTTGAGAACTAGTAGTGGGGCAACACTAACCTGTCACCTTGCTTCAAAGACTACATATGAGCACCTCAGCTAGATCCATTACATTGAGTAAAGCAAATTGAGGGGATAGAGACAAAACTTAGCCATCTCTGTACATATCATTACATGGAAATACATCAGGTTTAGCCAAAGAAAAGACAATTACTCTTCTTTCAATGTGAGTAATCCAGGTGTTTCCCCACAGAAACTGAGGTAATCCAAACAGTGATGGAAGCAAATCAGAGTTCTTAGCATCCAACAATCAGGGCAGAACGCCTTCAGAAACTGCCCAACTCTTGTTTGGACCTGTTAAATCATGGAGGAAGACTACTGGCATTGGAAAAGGGGCTGTGTCATAACCAGAAAGGAATGCAGTCATCTATCATCATAGTGGCCATGGAAGAAGGTCTGAACAGCAAATGATATTGTCTGAATCAACCTGAAAACCTCCAGTATAAAAGAATTCATATCAACTTACAAGAAAATTGAGTTAGTAGAAATTGTAGACAAAAAATTACATTTCTCTATAATACTGTGGAGACATTCAATTCTGGTTTTTTATAAGAATGTCTTTTATCACTTTCTAAAGTTGTTTTGTCATTTGAAAATGTTAACTGGACAGCTTTCTAACACCCACTATGAATTGCTGTTTGGAAGATTTTTTTTCCAATCAATATGTATGGTGATAGCAGAATGCCCCCATGCCATTAACTGGAAGAAATATATTCTTCCTTCCCAGGGTCACTTTGAAATTCCAACTTCTGTGACACTTGATGTCTCTGCCATGAGTTGATACCAAGCATGTTATGATGACATCACAGGGAAACTTGTCAAGGTCACTCCAGTAATCATTCAGCTAAAGAACTTTAATCTTACCTATATCCTCATAGAATATAGTATTACATTAAGATAGAAACTAAATAGGGATTAAATCTCATTATTGACATCATTGGCTATAGGAATACTGGTGCCATGCCACTTCTCATGCAGTACACCCATTTTAGCAGTAGTCAAGTCATCAAAAGAATATCACCTAGTGCAAGATCTCAGAGTCATCAAAAAAGCAGTGGTACCCATTCACCCATTAGTAGAAAGACCATATACCCTTTTAGAACAAATCTATGAGACATTAAATGATTTTCCATTGTTTATATCTAATATGTCTTTTCTATCACCACTTTGGATTCAAATTCAATGTTTTTTCCTTTGAGTGGAAAAATCCCCAAACAGGATGTCATGAACAGTATACTTGGACTGTCTTACCTGAGGGTTTAAAGGATATTCCCTACTTGTTTGCACAGACTTTACCTCAGGATTAGTAAGATTTAAAGTTCAAAATGGACCTCTTTATTTGTATCCCCACTAAGGAGTTATCTGATAAGTATCATTAAGGCTCAATTTTCTAGCAAAAAGTGGTTTCACAGATTTCTCAACAAAAGATGACATATCTGTGATATATTTTAACTTCAAAACAAAGACAACTGTTTCCAAAAAAAGATAAAATTTACCACATGGGTTTTTCCATGGCTATATAACACCAGATGTGCTAGGAATATAGCTCAGTGGTATAAGCACCTGCCTGGAAGTCACAAGGTACTGAGTTTGATTCCCAGTACCAAAAACAAACTAACAAATAACACCGGAGGAAAAGGAGATATCTGATACATAAGGATATTTCATTTTGGAGAAATAAACAACTCTCCTATATGAAGCAACCCAAGAGACATCTTCCTGGCAAGTGCAAGGTCCTGAGTTAGATTCTCAGTACCAAGAAAAAAAAATTCCAAAATCTGATTCTTAAAACGGACAGTAGTCACTCAGGAGGATTTTTTAAAACTTTAAAACACCAGCAATCCTCATGGAACCCCTTCTTTTTCTCTCTCAGAGAGAAACTTTATTTCTCTCAATAGATATATTCTGCCCTTAACCTCTTTTGTTCCTAAAATTCATTCTTTGATTTTAGAGAACATGAACTCATACTGGACATGCAGTAGTCTTGGAGTTTCCTTCCTGTATATGATTTGGAGGTCTTCCACTGAGATCATTGGACAGAGGTAAGAGTTTGCTTTTGTTTCAGAGACTCTAGACTGGGACTCATTTAGGTAACAAATTTTTGTGCTGCAAATTTTGCCTTGTCTTTGCCCATTGCTTGTAACTTCTTGTGCTTTGTCTTCTTTCATTGCTTGTAATTGATTTGTTTCTCATATAATTTTGTTTAAATGATGGTAAATCTAAGGTTATAAGGTTATGAAATTTCTTTAATGAGACATTTTTATTCCTGGTTTGTTTTTGAACATGTTGCATTTGAGCTAGTTACTAAATTTACCAGTACTCCTTTCTTGACTTTATTTACACAATAGCACTAGAGAGAGTAACATTAGAATATTTTGAGTAGACTTTAATATAAACTTCCATAAACCAAGTTTTCTTAAATAAAATCTAAGTAAGACTTAGAAAATATACATTTCTCTATTATGAAACATGGGACTCCTTCCAACAGTTAAATGACACTAGTTCATTGGCTGTTCTTAAGATTTAGAGAAAAGGATTTACTGGGGCAAACTGGCTCTGATTCGCCTCCACATTCTAGAGAAAATATCAAACTCCTTCTTCAGTTTCCTTTCTCTGATCTTCTAATCTTTTCCTGCCACTTTGTACTTTAGTTTTTAGGGGAGTGTAAAATTAGGAAAGAAAAGAACTCTAGACTGTTCCAATCTGTTCCTTCTACTATGTTAAATCCATAGAAAATGAATGTTTACCAATTCTGAAATCAGGGAAATCATCTTAGATGACATCTTAGATGACTGTATCTGAGTCAGATGAGACACAGGAATTTTGTCCGTCCAGGAGAACACATATAAAAGTCTTGTCCCAGCTTAGTGTTCTGGGAAGGTCTCCTTCAGGTGACTGAGCCTAAGGACATAGTAGAAAGAACTGATGTCTGGGTGAAACCAGAAGGAGCTATTTCCAAAAGCATCGTACTTATAGTACCAAAGCACAGTTAGACTAAGGAGGCTTTCTAACTTTTCAAGTTGTGGACCTTAAAACCTTTATTGTAAACTTACAAAGCACTAGGTAATAATCTTGTTTGTGCTTTTAACCAGCCCTTATGAACTTTGAAAGTAGTTACTCTGCCAGCTAGCTAAATGCTCTTAGAGCAGCTGCCAAGCTTAAAGCAGAGAGCAGGTTTCCCCAGCATCTGTTTGATGAATCCTCACTGAGGCCAATGGCCAGCACAATGTTGAGAGACAGCTGGATTCCTTTCTAGAGACTGACTTCTGATTGTGTGGATCAATAGAACCTGAGAACAACTGAGGATTCATGGGCAGGGACACCCTCTGGCAGATACGCAAAGTTTCCTTAGTAGAAACTGACTCCCAACCACAGACAAATCTCCATTTATCTATCATACTTATCTCTCTACTGGTAAACTAGAAACTTTCCCTAAGCTTTCCAGTCAATTTTAAGATCACTTCAGCTACCCATCTTGAGAGATTTGGCTGAGACAGTTTGTAACAACTGTGTACATTTGACGGCAGCTAGTAGGGAAATGATTTGCATTTGTTCCTTATGTAAGTTAATTAAGAGTAAATAGTTACCTTTTTGTCTGTGCATAAAAGATTAATGTGCCTTTATTAACATATAAAATGTGACTACTAGATAATTTGTAAATTTATCCCGTGAACTTCAAAAATATAAAACTTTAAAACAAGCTTGATGCAGACCCCAGCATTAGGAATCCTATAACCAACTAATCCTTTTTCTCTCTTCATGGCAGAGAAACGGGAAATATCCATGTGAGGAAAACTGACAAGTTTCCTACTTTCTAAAGTGCCTAGCTAAACTGACATAGGGCTGGCCTAGCTGTCAGTAAGTGATAAGCCACTATGGCACTCTTATTCCAAGAAGCTTCTAAAATAACCTTATGACAAAGCTCTTAATTCTAACACCACCCCTGGTTAAGGCTTTTTACAACTCAAAGGACATTTGTGGATGTGTGGGAAAAGGTTGGCTGAATATAAGGCCATTCTTAGGGCCAGAGGTTTAGCTCAGCAGCATAAGTGCCTGCCTGGCAAGTGAATGGTCATGAGTTTCATGAGTTTGGTTCCCAGTACAACAAAACAAAACAAAACAAAAAACATTCTTATTGAAAACCCAGATGTTTCTCTTCAGTCTTACACCACTTTACACCAATTCACCTTCCTAAAAACTAACCAATAGGTAGAATATTAGTGTGAAAAAATCATTGCCCAGAATTATGCCAGCCACCCTGATTTGAGGGTGGCTAGATCATGGTTCACTGATGGCAGTGGTTTCATAAAGGATGGTGTTAGGAGTACAGGTTATGACATAGTCAGCCCAACCCGGGTCATTAAAGTCAGAGGATTTCCTCCTGGAACAGTGGCTCCAATGACAGAAATTGTTTCCCTTGTGTGTGCTCTGCAAGTTATCTAGGGCAAGAGGGTCAATATGTATACTAATTCTAAATATGCTTTTCTGGTTCTAAATGCGCATGCAGCCATCTGAAAAGAAAGAGGACTTTCGACTAATCACTAATCTCCAATAATTTATGGGCCAAAGATATTCAGCTTCCTCAATAAAGTAAAGCTCCCAAGTGAGGTAGCAGCTTTCCATTGCTGGGAATATGAAGTTTCTAAAGCAGAGAAACTGGCTGGTTTCCAGTATAATTTTGGCCCATCTATACTTCTGACTATATACCTATTCCAAGATACTGACTCAGAACTAGGCTTTTCCACAGAGGAGCTTCAAATGATTGATAATGATGGAGGAGTTCTAAAGGGTCAGTGATGGTATGCAAGAGTCCAGCTGTTCTTGCCACAATGAGTACAATGGAAATTCATTAAGCTCCTGCATAACACTTTCCATTGTGAGTGACAAGCCACCACCACTACAGCACATAGGCACTTTGAAGGACTTGGAGGCCATAAAATTTTAAGCCAGTTCTGTAAGATATATCCTGTCTGTACCCTCCATAATTCACAAACTCATCTACCTCTGTTGTATAAACTGGTACAAACGTGTGTTCTTTTGTGAAAGATTGGCCAACAAACTTACATGCTTATTTATAAGCCAACAAACTTCACTTACGTGCTTATTTGTAAGGGGTACACACATCCCCTGGTGTGCACTAATGCCTTTTCTTAGTGGATAAAAACCTTCCCTGCAAGGTCAGACTGGCCATTGAAGATGACAAAAATCCATTTTAAAGAAGTATTCCCTAAGTTTGAACTGCCTAGTTTTATCCAAGGCAATAATGATCTCTCTTTCACATCCCAAATAAATAGCATGTGGCTAAAGCACTGGGAATCAAGTAGAATATCCACACTGTGGATATTCCAATCATCAGGAGAAGCTAAAAGAGCCAGTTAAATTCTCAACCAAGGGCTAGGGATTTAGTTCAGTGGCATAAATGCCTGTCTGGCAAGCTCAAGGCCATGAATTCGATCTCTAGGACCAAAAAAAAAAAAAAACTCTTAAGCAAACTTTAGCCAAGCTGTGTCAAAAATCTACCACAAGTAGCTAGATCTTCCAATTGCCTCAGTGAGGTTTTGGGTAGATTCAAACTTAATTTCAGCACATTTGAGATTCTTTTTGGAGATCCTTTTAGGCATCTGATTTACTTCCTAACACTGAAACATCTCAGCTCTTTAAACATGTGACCCATTTGGGAATTTTCCAACAGTCCCTTTTGAAAAATGGAAGTAAGATTCTTCTACTCCCAGGGACTAACTAAAAATAATTGTTCATCCAATATCTGCCCTGCTGAGCAGTTTCTAATCAAGACCTAGAAAGAATGTGGACCCCAGGACCAGCTCATAACCAAATGAAATGACCTTAATAAAACCCTACAAAGCACTCCTTTACCACTAAGGTACAGGGAATGGAAAATTGAATTCAGCTTTCTAGGATAAAACTAAAGCCACGTGAAACACCAGAAAATGAAGAAATGGGACTACAAAATCTATATTGTGAACCAGTGGATGACCTCAATTTTGTTTTCCAAAAAGAAAATACCAATCATCTTGTTGAAGCAGACAAGCAAAATATTTTGCTCCTTCTAATTTAACTGTGTTGATCATCTTACTACTCTTTTTTTCTTTTTTATGGCACTTGAGGTTGCTGTTCCAAGTTATAATATGACTTTTTTTTTAGTTTTTTGTGTTTCTTTTGGGATCCTCTTGGATAATTCAAAAGCTGCCTCCAATAGAGATAATAAGTAATGATTACTTACATAAAGCTTAAAGTTAATTATTTTTTCCTAATCATCAGTAGGTATCTAACAACTTGACAGATAGCCTACATGTACTTGCCCATTATAGTGCCATTCTTCAAGGTGAAACACACGCCCTGTTAGTGTTGGTCATACAACGCTTTTAAGGAACTAGATCTGCTGACTATTGAGGTAGAAGAGTTATGTTTGTCTCTAAAAGAAGAATGTAGTTATTGTGTCAACAGGTCTAAAATAGTGACAGATACAGAAAAGAAACTGGCAGACAATGCTTCAAAGATCCACAAATAGCTATTTGAGTCATCAGTGCCAGGCCAAATATCTGGAATTAGAGATTTGAGTTACTGTCTTGAACATGGCCCTTACCAATGCTTCTCATAACTTTACTATTTAGTTGTCACGTACTGAAACTCTTAGTCAAATGTGATGGCAGTTAAACTACTGATGATGGCCCTCACCACAGATGAAAACCTGCCTCCACATCCATGGTTCATCAAGAAATCCTCAGATCAAAACCTCAGATCCTTTGAACTAATAGATTGGTTAGAATAAAGGTTTCTTAGCCTCTATCTTAGCAAAACTAATGTCACTTTTTTTCTAATTTTATTTAGAAAAGAGAAAAATCAGAAAAGAAAAACAAAAGCAAAAGGCATAAACAACAACAGCAAACTCAAAACAATAACACTAAGTTTTCAAAACAGAATGAAAGAAATTTAACAATGGTTGTTATATTGCATAGTCTTCTCTTTTTTGCAAAGAAAGGAAAGAAAATTAAAGAAAATAGAAAGACAGAAAAGAACGATAGAACAATACTGAATTAAAAAAATATTATCATAAAATTGCTAGTTGATATATTACTCATTGTAATCTTAAAAAATAGTTGCCAAGGTCACAAAATAAAAATATAAGTAGTGGCTAGACACTCAAACATTGATAGTGCAAATCCTTCTATTCAATATTCCAACAGTAATTCAGTTATATAGTCATCTGTGTTACACACTATACACACCATTATATTCTTTAGAGCACTTTCTTTCCCTTTCACTTTCACAATAATTGTTATACTTTTTGGATCCCATTATTCTGTCAGTATTTATTATCTTTTACACTAGTGAGACAATGTGATATTTACTAATGAGAGTCTTATTTATTTCACTAATGAGGATATTTTCAAGTTGTCTCCATTTACCTATAAAGGCCTCAAGATTATTCTTTTTTATAGCTGAGTAGCATTCCATTGTATAAAAATACCACAACTTTTCATCCACTCTGCATTGTTTATGGACATTTTGGTTGTTTCCAAGATTTAGCTATCACAAATTGTGCTGGTATGAACAAGGGTGCACATATATCTCTGTGGCACAACCTTTTCAATTTTTCTGGGAAAATACCCAAGAGGGGACTAGCTGGATTTAATGGAACTTCCAATCCTAGTTATTTAAGGAATCTCCATACTGATTTCCACAGTGATTGCACTAGTCTGCCCTCCCACCAACAGTAGAGAAGCGTTTCTTTTTTAAAAAAAAATTTATTTAAAGAAAAAAACCAAAACAGTTAAAGGGTACATGTAATACAGAATTTCAAAAAAAATAAACTGTAACAAATCACTAGTTAATAGATTACATATTGTCATCTTAGAAATACTTGTTCAGGTTACACAATTAAAGCATACAAAGTGGACATTCAAACAGTGAGATTGCAAACAGTTGTGTTCAATGATCCAACAAAAACTTAGTAATATGTTCACCTATCTTACACACCTAAACACACTTGCAGTTGTATCCTTTAGAGCACTTTCTTTTCCTCTCTTTTTTATAATAACATTTACACATTGTGGATTCTATTACTCCCACAGTTCTTATTACATTTTTTGGGAAGAGAATAAAACCAAATATGACAAAACAAAGCATTCAGTCAAAACAAAGGATGGACATAGTACATGATGTAAAAACAGAATACAAGGTGATCAACAATGGTTACCATAATGCCTCTTGTTTCCTTAAAAAGAATTGTATATCTCATTAGGTATTATAAAGTTGAACAAAACAGTAGAGAACAGGACCAATAAAACTTAAACATTGTAAACATTACAGGACTTCCAAAGGAGATAATAGTCAAACCAGAATGGGCATCTTAGTGAATCTTACTGCCTTCAAAGTAGTTGCCTATACCCTCAAACTTGATACTATCATACAGAATGGAGCAGAGTCTAATCAGTCAAAACAAGATAGTGGGAGTATTATAGGACTTCAAAACAAGTTAATAGGAAATCAAAAAAAGTTACTATAATATATCCTGCTACTTTTTAAAATTTTTCCCCTTAATTAAAAAAACATAAAAAATAACTAAATGATTTTTAATGAATAAGGGAGAGATTGAGATAAAAGAGGACATAACAACATAACAATACAGGTCAAAGCATGACTGTTTCAGCAACCTAGTGCTTCACCACCAAATAACCCGACTTAATAGTAGTTACCATAGTATCTGTCTTTTTCCTTGAAATATTTGAATATAACTTCATATACTATAGCTTCAAATATTTCCATATCAAGAAGCCCAGAATAAAGCCTTTCCAATTAATAAGGGAAAACTTTATAAGGTTTCAAGCCCACATAATGGGGAATCATGATTACCACATATTTTTATATATTTGAATCATTACTTACATTAGGGAAACTATTTGGTATTCACACATGCGAGATTGAATCTTTTTAATTTTTTTTTCTCTTTTTCATTTTTATCAGTACCAGGGATCAAACTCATGACTGCACATTTGCAAGGTCTTATGCCGCTGAGTTAAAGCCCCAGCCCCTATCATAGTGAATCTTATTGCCTTCAAAGTAGCTGCCTATACCCTCAAACTTGATACTATCAACACAAAAAACAGAATAGAGTAAAATCAGTCAAAACAACATGGGGAGAACAATACAGGGCTTCAAATCAACTTAATAGGAAATAAAAAAGTTACTATAATATATCCTGCTAATTTTTTAAAATTTTTACACTTAATTAAAAAATAAATTAAATTAAAGAAAGAAAAAAGGTAGATTGAGATAAAAGAGCATATAACAACATAACAATACAGATCAGAACAGAAAAATTTAAGCAACATAGTATTTCACCATAATAACCCAACTTAATTGTAGTTACTATAGTGTCTCTTCCCTTGAAATACTTGAGTATATTTGTATATTTGTATACTATAGCATCAAACATATCAAGACAGTGTGAAACCATTCAAGAAGATGAAAGTATTACAGGGTATTTAGAGCCAGCTAACAGAAAACGAACAATGGTTTCTATATTATCTCTTTGTCTATAAAAATTTTTGCTTATACTATCATATATAATACAATCCAATAAGATACAATATGATTAAAGCAATGGAGAAAGGGGAACAACAGTTTGGCGGGGCTTCAAAACAAGATGATACTAAATCAGCACTAGCTACTATGATGTCTTGTTTTCTTCAAAATAACTGTTTATATCATCACAAACAATAATATCAAACAGCCAAGAATAAAACCATTCCAATTAATGAGTGAAAACTTTATAAAGCTTCAAAGCCATATAATGGGGGATCATGATTACAACATACTTTTATGTATTTGTATCATTTCTTACACTAGGGAAACTATTTGGTATTCACACATGTAAGTTTGATTTATTTCACTTATGAGTATGGTAACAAACTGCACCCATTTATTTACAAATATCTCAATGTGATCCTTCTTTATAGCTGAGTATAAAAATTGTATAAAAATACCAAAACTTTTTTTTAAATTTTTATTTAAAGAAAGACTAAACAAAACAAAAAATAGGTAGAAATAGTACATATGTTCAGAGAAAAAAATAAACAGTAAGAAATCACTAGCTGATGTTGTCATTTTACAAATAGTTGTTCAAGGTACTAAAGTGGGAATTCAAATGGAGAGACTGGGCACCTGCATCAGCCTCCCCGTGTGTGGGAGGACTGTGGATATCTCAGCAAGCAGGGGAGGATCGCAGGTTTCAGAGGCACTGCAGCCTGTGGTGAGTGCTCAGCACATTCAGGCCAAAGCCCAGACTGTTCGGGACCCTCCAGGCTTCCAGGTGCAGTGAAGTGCAAAAGTGGGTTTGAGGCCTCTACATCTGCCTCCCCATCCCGGTTGCACTTCGAGAACAGTGGAGCTTCCAACGGCTGGGCGGGCCACGCTAAACCCGGAGCCCAGCCTGTTTGGGACTCCCGCACCTCGCCATTGGTGTGCAGAGGAAGGGCTGGGCAGATCTGGGGCACCTGCATCAGCCTCCCCATGTGTCTGGAGGACTGTGGATGTCTCAGCGGGCAGTGGAGGATCGCAGGTTCCAGAGACCCTGCAGCCTGTGGTGAGTGCTCAGTGCACTCGGCCCAAAGCCCAGATTGTACGGATCCCTCTATGCTTCTGGGTGCAGTGAAGTGGAAGAGGTGGGTTTGAGGCGGCTACATCCACCTCCGCATCCCGGATGCGCATGGAGAGCTGTGGAGCTTCCAATGGGCAAGTGGGTGCACAGTGTCCCTGAGGCCGAGCTTATCTGGAACTGCAGAGTTCTGAACAGGCAGAGGAGGGCCATTGGTTCTACAGGCCCAGTGCTGTGGGGTAACGGGGTGCCAGACTCTCAGGAGCTGCAAACATAGAAGGGGATTGACAACAGACCCTGCGGAAGATTTCAAATAACACTTGAAACACAGAAATATAGGAAAATGACAAAAAGAAAGACAAAATTACAACCTCAAACCTCCAGCCCATCTCAAGAAACACTAGGAGCAATGTATATAGAAGAAAATATATGCCATTCACCTCAAATATCAGACACAATAGCTACTGAAATTAACAAGCAACTCCAGGAAGCTTTAAAGAAATTCAAACTCGGGCTGGGGATTTAGCTCAGCGGCTTAAACTCCTGCCTCGCAAGTGTGCGGTCGTGGGTTCGATCCCCGGTACCCATAAAAAATGAAAAAGACAAAAAATAAATAAAAAATAAAGAAATTCAAACTCGAAATAATCTCCCAGTTAAAAGAAGAAATGATAAAAGAAATGAAAGAGATTCTGAATATATCTAAAGAAAACACAGTTAAAAAATTGGAGGAACTAAACAAAAAGAATCCTTACATGAGCAACATAAGAAACAAACAGAATACATAATGCAGATACAAAGAGACATACAGGACATATAAAACCTCCACTGAAAGTTGTAAAAACCGCCTCAATGAAAGTGAAGATAGAACTTCAGACCTTGAAGACAGGATTACAGCTAGTGAACAGGAAAGGAAAGTTCTTATAAAAATAACAAGGAATCTGGAAACAACAATTCAACAACTGCAAGATGATGCAAAGAAAAATAACATAAGAATGATAGGGATTAATGAAAAAGAAGGGGACAACATAAAGGATGTCAAGAGAATATTTGGAGAAGAAATAGCTGAAAATTTCCCAGCCATGAGATCAGAAACCGACATCAGGTTCAGTGAAGCCTATAGAACCCCAAATAGTCATAACCAAAATAAAACTACACCCAGACATATAATAATCACCATCCCAGAAATGCAACACAAGAATAGATTGTTAAAAGTTGTCAGAGAGAAAAGACAGATCACTTATAAAGGAAAACCTATCAGAATCACAGTAGACTTCTGAGTACAAACAATAAAGTCAAGAACAGCATAGAGTGAAGTATTCCAGATCCTAAAGCAAAATGATTTCCAACCTAGACTGATGTATGCTGCAAAACTATCATTCAAAATTGATGGTAAAATACGATACTTCCATGACAAAGAAAGCTGAAGAACTTCATGGACACCAAACCAACCCTGAAAAAAATACTGAAAGACAGTTTAGATACACAAAGGAAAAAAATCACTAAGCAAAGCAGATAATTAAACAGAACAGAAAGATAAAGATGCAACAGCAGAGAGATAACATGTCAACAATAAACCAGCATTTAACAGTAATAATGATTAATGTAAATGGTCTTAATGCACCAATCAAAAGAAACAGACTAGCAGAATGGATCAAGAAACAAAATCCAACCATATGCTGTTTACAGGAAAGCCATCTAACCCAGAAGGATACTCACAGACTGAAAGTCAAAGGATGGAAAACAATACTTCATGCAGCAGGAATACAAAAAAAAAAAAAAAAAAAAAAAGCAGGAGTAGCCATTCTGTTTGCAGACAACGTGAACTTTAAACCAAGAATGACGATAAAGGACGAAGAAGGTCACTACATACTCGTTAGGGGAAAACTCCAAGAGGAAGAGATAACTATCTTAAATATATATGCACCAAACTCCAGAGCACCCAGTTATATAAAACAACTATTAACAGAAATGAAAACTCAAATTATCAGTAACACAGTTGTAACAGGAGACCTTAATACGGCATTGACACCAAGGGACAGATCAACTAGAAAGAAAATGAGCAAAGAAATAACAGAACTGAATCATATCTGCGAACAAATGGATTTCATAGACATATACAGAATGTTCCACCCAACAATATCAGAATACACATTCTTCTCAGCAGTTCATGGATCATTCTCTAAAATGGACCATATATTAGCTCACAGAACATATTTAAACAAATGCAAAAGAGTTGAAATCATCCCTTGCATATTATCAGATCATGGCGCTCTGAAGTTAGAAATTAATGATAAAAGATACTGCAAAAATCCCACAAACACATGGAAACTAAATAACGGACTCTTGAGTAATCAGTGGGTCACAGAAGAAATTAAAGAAGAAATTAAACAATACCTACAAGAAAATGAAAATGCACATACAACTTACCAGAATTTGTGGGATGCAATGAAAGCCGTCCTGAGAGGAAAATTAATTGCACTGAGTTGCAACAACAGGAAAACAGAATGAATACAAATAAATAACTTGATGCTACACCTCACAAAGCTAGAAAAAGAAGAGCAAGTCAACCCCAAAGCCAAAAGAAGAGAGGAAATTATAAAAATCAGAGCAGAAACCAATGCAATAGAGACTAAGACAACAATCCAAAGAATCAATGAATCAAAGAGTAGGTTCTTTGAAAGAAAAAATAAAATCAATAAGCCCCTAGCCAACCTTATTAAAAAAAAGGAAGAAAAAGCTCAAATTCATGCGATAAGAAATGAAAAAGGTAAAATCACTACAGACCCAATAGAAAAACAGAAGATTATCAACACCAATTTCGAAAACCTCTACTCTCAAAGGTTTGATAACACAGAAGAAATAGACAGATTCTTAGACACATATGAAGTACCAAAGCTAGATCAAGAAGATGTAAACCTGTTTAATAACCCAATTTCTGTTAATGAAATTGAAAATGTAATTAAGTCCTTACCTACAAAAAAGAGCCCAGGCCTAGATGGATTCACTGCAGAATTCTACAAGAAATACAAAGAAGACATAGTGCCAACACTCCTCAAACTATTCAATGAAACTGAAAGGGAATCAATCCTTCCTAAGTCATTCCTGGAAGCAAATATTACTCTAATAACAAAACATGAGAAAGACCCAACTAATAAAGAGAACTATAGACTGATCTCCCTAATGAACACAGATGCAAAACTCCTCAATAAAATATTGGCAAATAGGATGCAGCAAATCATCAAGAAGATTATACACCATGACCAAGTGGGATTCATCGCAGGGATACAAGATTGGTTCAACATAAATAAAACAATAAATGTAATCCACCATATCAATAAAGCCAAAAGTAAGAATCACATGACCATTTCTATAGATTCAGAAAGAACCTTCGATAAGATCCAACATTGATTCATGATAAGAACTTTACAGAAAATTGGAATAGATGGTCTTTACTTCAATATAATAAAGGCCATTTATGACAAACTCACAGCCAGCATCATACTCAATGACCAAAAATTGAAAGCCTTTACTTTAAAATCAGGCACAAGACAAGGATGTCCTTTATCACCACTCTTATTTAATGTAGTACTGGAAGTTCTAGCCCGAGCAATTAGGCAAGAGAGAGAAATAAAAGGGGTAAAGATAGGAAAAATAGAAGTTAAATTATCATTGTTTGCAGATGAGATGATACTTTACATAGAAGACCCCCTAAACTCCATTGAAAGACTCTTAGATATAATAAATAAATTCAGTAATGTGGCTGGATACAAAATCAATACTCAGAAATCAATAGCATTCCTATACACTAACAACAGAATCACACAGAGGGAAATAAGAGAAGCCACACTCTTCACACTAACAAGTTAAATAAAATGAAATATTTAGGAATTACTCTCACAAAAGAAGTGAAAGACCTATACAGGCAAAATTATAATACACTGAAAAAAGAAATTGAAGATGATCTCCGAAAATGGAAAGACATCCCTTGCTCATGGATAGGAAGAACAGACATTGTGAAAACGGCCATTCTCCCAAAACTGTTATACAGATTCAATGCAATCCCAAGAAAAATAACATCAACATACCTTATAGATCTAGGGAAATCACTCCTAAAATTCATCTGGAACCAGAAGAGACATAGAATAGCAAAGGCAATTCTAAGCAGCAAAGGCAAGGCAGGAGGCATCACAATCCCTGACTTGAAGTTATACTACAAAGCAACAGTAGTAAAATCAACATGGTACTGGAATCAAAACAGAGATGAAGATCAATGGAATAGATTGGAAGATACAACCACAACTACAAACACACTCAACCACCTTATCTTTGATAAAGGAGCCAAGTAGGTTCACTGGAAGTATGACAGTCTCTTTAATAAATGGTGCTGGAAAAACTGGCTCTCCATTTGCCAAAAACTAAAGCTAGACCCATGTCTATCACCATGTAGTAAATTAAAATCTAAATGGGTCAAAGATCTGAATATTAAAACAGAAGCACTAAATCTGTTGGAAGACAAATTGGGTAGAAACCTTGAAGACATAGGACTACGTAGAGAATTCATGAACAGGACTCAAACCGCACAGGAAATATTTCCCAGAATCAATAACTGGGACCACTTCTTACTAAAAAGTTTCCGCATGTCAAAAGAAATCTCCAGCATAGTGAGAAGAAAACCCACAAACTGGGAAAAGATTTTACTGAACTCTCTCTCAGACAAGGGACTCTGGTCTTAAACACATAAAGAATCAAAAAAAACTCAGACTCCCAAAATTCAAAGATCCAGTCGAAAAATGGGCATCTGAGATGAATATGCACTTCTCAGATGAAGAAATACAAATGGCAAATAAATACATGAAAAAATGTTCATCATCATTGGTCATTAGAGAAAAGCAAATTAAAACCACACTGAGATACCATCTCACTCCTGAAAGAATGGCCAGGATCAAGAAAACCAACAACAACAAATGCTGGAGAGGCTGTGTGGGAAAAGGAACTCTGCTACACTGTTGGTGGGAGTGTAAACTGGTATAACCTTTGTGGTGGTCAGTCTGGAGATTTCTCAAAAAGCTGGGATTGGAAGTCCCATTTATTCCAGCTATTCCACTTCTAGACATATTCCCAGAAGAACTGAAAGCATCATACCACAGTGATATATGTGCACCTATGTTTATAGCAGCACAATTTGTAATCGCCAGATCTTGGGAACAACCCAAGTGTCCATCAACTGAGGAATGGATAAAAAAGCCGTGGTATTTCTATACAATGGAGTATTACTCAGCTATAAAGAAGGATCACATGGAGATATTTATCAATACATGGGTGCAGCTTGAGACCATACTCATAAGTGAAATAAATCAATCTTGCATGTGTGAATACCGAATAGTCTCCCTAATGTAAGTAATGGTTCAAATATATAAAAATATGTGGTAATCATGATTTCCCATTATGTGGCCTTGAAGGCTTATAAAATTTTCACTTATTAATTGGAAAGGCTTTATTTTGGGCTTCTTGTTATGAAAATATTTGATGCTATAGTATATGGAGTTTTATTCTAATATTTCAAGGAAAAAGACAGACACTATGGTAACTACTATTAAGTCAGGTTACTTGGTGGTGAAGCACTAGGTTGCTGAAACAGTCATGCTTTGACCTGTATTGTTATATTGTTATGTCCTCTTTTATCTCAATCTCTTCCTTATTCATTAAAAAACCATTTAGTTTTTTTATGTTTTTTTAATTAAGGGGAAAAATTTTAAAAAGTAGCAGGATATATTATAGTAACTTTTTTTGATTTCCTATTAACTTGTTTTGAAGTCCTATAATACTCCCACTATCTTGTTTTGACTGATTAGACTCTTCCATTCTGTATGATGCTATCAAGTTTGAAGGTATGGGCAACTACTTTGAAGGCAATAAGATTCACTAAGATGCCCATTCTGGTTTGACTATTGTCTCCTTTGGAAGTCCTGTAATGTTTACAATGCTTAAGTTTTATTGGTCTTGTTCTCTACTGTTTTGTTCAACTTTATAATACCTAATGAGATAGACAATTCTTTTTAAGGAAACAAGAGACATTGTTGATAATCATTGTTGATAACCTTGTACTCTGTTTTACATTATTTGCTATGTCTATCCTTGGTTTTGACTGATAGCTTTGTGTTGCCATATTTGACTTTATTCTCTCCCCCCCAAAAAAGTAATAAGAACTAAAGAGTAATAAAACCCAAAATGTGTAAATTTTTTTGTAGAAAAGAGAGGGGAAAAAAGTGCTCTAAAGGATACAACTGCAAGTGTGTTTAGGGGTGTTAAATAGCTGACCATATTAATGTTTTTGGTTGGATCGTTGAACACAACTGTTTGCAGTCTCACTGTTTGAATGTCCACTTTGTATGCTTTGATACTGTGATTTGAGCAACTATCTCTAAGATGATAATATGTAATCTATTAACTTGTGATTTCTTACTGTTTTTTTTTTGTAGTTCTGTATTACTTGTACCCTTACACCGCTTTGTTTTGTTTTGTTTTTTTTCTCTTTTTCCTTTTAAATACAATTTAAAAAACAAACAAACGGAGAGAGTGCAAAAAGTTCTGTTCAACTGTCCAACAAAAACTTAGTAATATGGTTGTCAATCCTATACACTTAAACATACATGTAGTTACCCATATCTTCATTTATGTTTAGATTAAACAAACTAAAGCAGGTTAAAATCATTCTGAACAAAGAATAATAGTATTGTTGGATTTCACATCATGACACTCTGGGATCAGCGCTGGGTACTTGTAGTGTCTTCTTTTTAAAACTGAATTTAAAGAAAGATTAAACAAAACAGAAAAAGGGTAAAAATAATACATACTTTCAAAGAAAAAAATAAACAGTTAGAAATCACTAGTTGATGATTGCAGATTGTCTTCTTACAAATAGTTATTCAAGATACTAAAGTGGAGCATATAAAGTGGGGATTCAAACAGTGAGATTGCAACCAGTTCTGTTCAACTATCCAACAAATACTTCGAAATATGATTATCAATCCTCTACACTTAAACATACATACAGTTACCCATATCTTCAATTATGTTGACATTGAATAAACCCAAGCAGGCTAATATCACTCTAAACAAAGAAACACTATTGCTGGGTTTCACTTTATGACACTCCAGGATCAGCACTGGGTATTTTAGTGTCTCTTTTTCTTCAAAGTATCTGTTCATTTCATCAATTGTCATAAGATCAGTTCTCATAAACTGTTTATAGATTCTACACATACATGAGTCTTAACATGTATTTCTTTTTTTTTTCTAATTTTTCAAAGTATTAAAAATGCAACAGCCACAAGACAGAACAAAGCCAATCGAGACAATGCAGTGAAATTGGTACAGGATTTCACAGTAGGATACTGGGATAGTAGTAATAAGCACTATGTATATCTCTTTAACTTAACAATAGTTGTCCAGTCAATTAGGTATTGTAAAATCAAATAAAAAATAGAACATTATGAAACCAATTGAGAATCATGAATAGAGCAACAGAAACAAAACAGTGAAAACAACCCTTGCCTTCAAACAGAAGATAGAAGGAAATCCCCCATATTTGCTATACTGCATATGGTCATCCTCCCAAGAGATGCTGAAACATCTCTCCCCAGTAGCTAAGAGGGGGAGGTGGCAGGCAGGAGAAAGGTGCTTAATTTTCAGCCTCGATGGCAGTAGGCTCACAGGTAATGAGGCCCAAGCTGCAGGTGCTTACCAAGAGGGCAGGTGAATAAGCTATCTGAGTCCCTCCGTGGCCGGATCTCGGGAGCTCTCTTCTCCTTCTGGCCCGTGCTACAGGCACTTACTAAGAGGGTGGGTGAATAAGCTACCCGAGTCCCTCCATGGCGGGATATCTGTAGCTCTCTTCTCCTGGCCAGCATCGCAGGGGCTTACCAAGAGGGCAGGTGAATCAAAATACCACAACTTTTTTACCCATTCCTCTGTTGATGGACACTCAGGTTGTTTTCAAAAGCTGGCTATTACAAATCTTGTGCTATAAACATTGGTGCACATGTACCACGGTGGTATGATGCTTTTAGTTCTTCTGGCAATATGCCTAGAAGAGGAATAGCTATAACAAATGGGACTTCCAATCCTAGCTTTTGGAGAAATCTCCAGACTGATGTCCACAATGGTTGCACCAGTCTACACTCCCCACCAACAGTGTAGGAGAGTTCCTTTTTCCCCACAGACTCTCCAGCATTTGTTGTTGGTGGTTTTCTTGATCCTAGCCATACTTTAAGGAGTGAGATGAAATCTCAGTGTGGTTTTAATTTGCATTTCTTCAATGAGTAATGATTGTGAACATTTTTCATGTTTTTATTTGCCATTTGTATTTCTTCATCTGAGAACTGTGTATTCATCTCAGATGCCCATTTTTTAGATTGGGTCTTTGAATTTTGGGGGTCTGATTTTGTTTAATTCTTTATGTTTTAGACAGAAGTCCTTGAGCTGAGAGACAGTTGATGAAGATTTTTTCCCAGTTTGTGGTTTTACATTCACTATGCTGGAGATTTCTTTTGACATGCAGAAACTTTTTAATAAGATGTGAATCAATAACTGGGAAGTTATTGATTCTGGGAAGTATTTCCCTTGCATTTTGAGTCCTGTTCTTGAATTCTCTACTTTACCCCTATGTCTTCGAGGTTTTTACCTAATTAGTCTTTCAATAGATTTAGTATTTCTGTTTTAATATTCAGATCTTTGATCCACTTAGATTTTAATTTGGTACATGGTGATAGGCATGGGTCTAGTTTTAGTTTTCGGCATATGGAGAGCCAGTTTTTCCAACACCATTTATTAAAGAGACTGCCCAACTTCCAGTGAACCTGTTTGGCGCCTTTATCAAAGATAAGGTGGTTGAGTGTGTTTGTAGTTGTGGTTGTATCTCCTAATCTATTCCATTGATCTTCAGCTGTGTTTTGATTCCAGTACCATGTTGATTTTACTATGGTTGCTTTGTAGAATAACTTCAATTCAGGGATTGTGATGCCTCCTGCCTTGCCTTTGCTGCTTAGAACTGTCTTTGCTATTCTAGGTCTCTTCTCACTCCACATGAATTTTAGGGTTGATTTCTTGAGATCTATGGGGTATGTTGATGGTATTTTCATTGGAATTGCTTTGAATCTGTTTAAGTTTTGGGAGAATGGCCATTTTTACAATATTTATTCTTTCTATCCATGTGCAAGGGATGTCTTTCCATTTTCTGATATCATTTTCAATTTCTTTTTTCAATGTATTATAATTTTCCTTGTATAGGTCTTTCACTTTTTTCATGAGAGTAATTCCTAAATATATCATATTTTTGTTTGCTAGTGTGAAGGGTGTGGCTTCTCTTATTTCCCTCTCTGTGATTTTGTTGTTTGTGTATAGGAATGCTATTGATTTTTGAGTATTGATTTTGTATCTAGCTACATTACTGAATTTATTTATTATATCTATGAGTCTATAAATGGAGTTTTGGGGGTGTTCTAGGTAGAGTACCATGTCATCTGCAAATAGTGATAACTTAACTTCTTCTGTTCCTATCTTTACCCCTTTTATTTCTCTCTCTTGTCTAATTGCTCTGGCTAGTTTTTCAGTACTATATAAACAGCAGTGGTGATAAGAGAAGTCTTTGTCTTATGCCTGAGTTTAAAGTAAAGGCCTTCAGTTTTTGGCCAGTTAGTATGATATTAGCTGTTGTTTTGTCATAAATGATCTTTATTATATTGAGGTAAAGACCATCTATTTCATTTTTCTGTAAGTTTTTTATCATGCCTGAATGTTGGAACTTATCAAAAGCTTTTTCTGCATCTATAGAAATGATCGTGTGATTTTTATTTGGCTTTATTTATATTGTGTATTACATTTATTGATTTATGTATGTTGAATCATCCCTGCATGCCTGGGATGAATCCCACTTGGTTATGGTGTATAAACTTCTTGATGATTTGCTGCATCCTATTTGCCAATATTTTGTTGAGGATTTTTGCATCTGTGTTCATTAGGGAAATTGATCTATAGTGCTCTTGTTTAGGTGAGTGTTTCTCAAGTTTTGGTACTAGAGTAATATTTGCTTCCAGGAATGACTTAGGAAGGATTGCTTCCCTTTCAATTTCATTGAGGAGTTTGAGGAGTGTAGGCATTAAGTCTTCTTTGTATTTCTTGTAGAATTACACAGTGAATCCATCTGGGCCTGGGCTCTTCTTCATAGGTCAGGACTTAATTACACTTTCAATTTCATTAATAGAAATTATGTTATTCAGCATTTTTACATTCTCTGGACCTAGCTTTTGTACTTCATATTTTTCTAGAAATCTGTCTATCTCTACTGCATTATCAAACCTATGACAGTAGAGGTTTTTGAAATAGGTGTTGATGATCTTCTGTAGTTCTACAGAGTCTGTAGTGATTTCACCTTTTTTCATTCCTTATTGCATGAATTTGAGCTTTTTCTTCCCTTTTTAAAATAAGGTTGGCTAGGGGCTTATCAATTTTATTTATTCTTTCAAAGAACCAACACTTTGATTCATTGATTCTTTGGACTGTTTTCTTAGTCTCTATTGCATTGATTTCTGCTCTGATTTTTATTATTTCCTCCCTTCTTTTGGCTTTGGGCTTGACTTGCTCTTCTTTTTCTAGATGTTTGAGGTGTAGTATCAGTGATTTATTTGTATTCGTTCTGTTTTCCTGATGTGGGAATTCAGTGCAATAAATTTTCCTGTGAGAACTGCTTTCATTGCATCCCACAGTTTTTGGTCAGTTGTATTTGTGTTTTTGTTCACTTATAGGTTTTGTTTAATTTTTTCATTAATTGCCCCTGTGACCCACTGATTTCTCAAGGGTGTATTATTCAATTTCCATGTGTTTGTGGGATTTTTCATCTTCTTTTATCAATAATTTCTGGTTTCATGGTGCTATGATTTTATAACATGCATGTGATAATTTCAATTATTTTTCATTTATTTAAATATGTTCTGTGGGACAGTATATGGTCTATTTTAGAGAATGTCCCACATACTGCTGAGAAGAATGTATATTCTGATGTTGTTGTATGTAACCCTCTGTATATGTCTATCGAGTCCTTTTGTTCACAGGTGTGATTTAGTTCTGTTATTTCTTTGCTGATTTTCTGTCTGGTTGATCTGTCCCTCGGTGTCAGTGGTGTGTTAAGGTCTCCTGTTATAATTATGTTATTACTAATTTGGTTTTTCATTTCTATTAATACTTGCTTTATATTACTGGGTGCTCTTGAATTTGGTGCATATTAATTTCAGATTGTTATCTCTTCCTCTTGAAGTTTTCTGATAAACAGTATGTAGTGACCTTCTTTATCTCTTAGGCTCATTCTTGCTTTGAAGTTCACATTGTCTTAGAATAGAATAGCTACCCCCATTGATTTTTTTTTTTGGTTCCTATTGCATGAAGTATTGTTTTCCATCCTTTGACTTTCAGTCTGTGAGTATCCTTTTGGGTTAGATGGGTTTCTTGTATATGGTTGGATGTTGTTTCTGCAACACTCTGCAAGTCTGTTTCTTTTAATTGGTGAACTGAGACCATTTACATTAATGGTTATAAATGTTATATATTGGTTTATTTTTGACACATTATTTTTCAGTTGTTGCATTTTTATCTTTCCATTATGTTCAGTTGTCTAGCTTGCTTAGTATTTTTTCCCTATGTGTATCTAACCAGTCTTTCAGTATTCTTTGCGGGGTTGGCTTGGTGATCATGAAGTTCTTCAGCTATTCTTTGTCATTGAATTATCTTGTTTCTCCATCCATTTGAAGGACAGTTGAAGTCTAGTTTGGAAATAATTTTCCTTTAGAATCTGAAATACTTCCCTACATGATCTTCTTGATTTCACTGTTTTTGTTGAGAAGTCTACTGTGATTCTGATATGTTTTCCTTTAAAGGTATCTGTCTTTTCTAACAGCTTGTAATATTCTGTTAGTATGTTGAATGTCTGAGATGGTGATTATTATACATCTGGGTGTAGTTTTATTTTGGTTATGGCTACTTGGGGTTCTATATGCTTCACTAATCCATATGTCAATTTCCATTCTCATGTTTGGAAAATTTTCAGCTATTACTTCTGTAAATAGCCTTTTGCTATCCTTTGTGTTATCCCCGTCTTTTTCCTTTAGCCCTATCAATCTTATGTTGTTTTTCTTTACATCATCTTGCAGCTGTTGAATTGTTATTTCCTGATTCTCTGTTATTTTTAGAGATTGTTCCTTTCCTGTTCACTATCTGAAATCTTGTCTTCAAGGTCTGAATTTATATTTTCACTTTCACTGAGGCACTTTTCACAACTATCAATGGAATTTTTGTGTTCCTGTATATCTCTTTGAATATGCTTCATGTATTCTGTTTGTTGCTTATATTGTTCATCTAGGGATTGTATCTTTTTGTTTTGTTCCTCTGTTTTTATAACTGTGTCTTCCTTAACTGTGTTCAACATCTCTTTCATCACTTTTATCATTTCTTCTTTTACCTGGGAGATTATTTGTGACTTGAATTCCTTTAAGTAGTTAAAGGATTCCTTCCTGGAGTTGCTTCCTTATTTCAGTTGCTATTATTTCAGGTGTATGGCATATATTTTCTTCTATGTACATGGCTTCATGGCTTTTCTGGAATGGGACGGGGGTTTGAGATTGTATTTTTGTGTTTGGTTTTGTTATTTTCCTATATTTCTGTGTTTCAAGTGTTGTTCCAAGGCTTCCACTTTGTGTGTTGGAAATCATCTCCCATGCTCTCGGCTCCTGGGCGTGGGTGTTACTGAGCATGGTCCAGTCAGGCCCACAGGACCTCCCGTGTTACCTCAAGTGTTCCAGGAAGCTAGGTGAGCACCTAACTATTTGTGGATGATGGTCCAAATCTTTCCCTAAGCAAGGACCAATGCACTGAATCTTATTTCACATGCACTCAACTCCTGTGATTGAGGAAAGTTGCTGGTTGTAATCTAGTTGGGCTGCACAACCTCCCAAGCCTAGTCTAGTGTGGCTGGAAGTTGGGTGGGTCCTTGACCACTAGGAGGATGATCTTAAACTCTCCTGGGGCTCAGGATGTTGAGCAGGAACTCACCGCCACAGGGAGCCCAGTTCCTTCCTAGGGCAGCACAGTTCCCCAGATTGAAAGAAGGTAGATAGTAGAATCTCTGAGATGTATGTAAACTGGAGGAGCTCTCATTTTCCCACCTATTTCACCTTTAGCTGCCCGTATTTTATACTCTGTTTCTGTCTCCATGAGGGGAAGACAGCATACTTGACCTTGGTTAATATATATTACAGTGTTTAAACATGGTAAAATATCTCTTCCTAAGAGGGGTACTGGACTTTCAGGCATAATAAAAAATTAATATGTAAAAAGAAAGCCATCCCAGTTGTAGCCTAAAGATTGTAAAAAATAATGAATTACCTTCTCTACAGTGACCCTCCAAAAGAAAGCAAGAAGGCAGAAATGAGGCAAGGCTGGATCAAAGCCTAAGATTCTCCCAAGAAGAGAATGAGCAATTGAGAAATGAAAGTATTGTCTAGCACAGGCTTGTTTATATTATTGTGAAGGCAGTGACATGGGTGCAAGTTAACAAGCAATGTGACAGGGAGAGCTCAAGATGAGCATATCAATGCAATGGTGACATTGCTTTGCTTATACTTACAGGGATTAAGTTCTTCTGGAGTGAAGTAAATATTATGGATTCTTCACTGGTTAGTGTACTGTAGATCAATCAGGGTTCTAGCCCTTGTTGCTGAGTGATCTGCTGCTAGATTAAGCCATTGCTAAAGTGAGCTAAGGACTCTAGAGTCTAGGGGCATACAGAAAATGTATGCCAAATAGTCCCTGAATATAAACTCTTTAGTGAAATTGAAAAGGGCAGCAATATTCCTAAATTCATTCCTGAAAGCAATCATTATCCTGATACCAAAACCAGAGATGGAACCAAAGAAAAAGAAAACTACATGCCAATTTTCCTAGTGAGCATAAATACAAAAATCTTCAATAGGGTGCTGGAAAATAATGTAGCAAATAACCAAGAAGCTCATACACCATGACCAAGTAGGAGTCGTTCCAAGGATGCAGGAATGGTTCAGTATATGAAAATCAACGAATGTAAGACACCATATTCATAGAGGCAAGAGTAAAATCTATATGATCATCTCAATAGTTGTTGAAGAAACATTTGATAACATTCAACATCCATTCATGGTAAAAAAAAAAACAACAGATAATTAGAATAGATGGCCTTTATGTCAATCTGAAAAAAAATCTATGATAAACCAACAGCCAATCGTTATAGTAAATGTACAGTAACTTAAAACTTTCACTTTAAAATCAGGAATAAGACAAGGATGTTCACTGTCACCACTGTTATTCTGTATATTTCTGAAAACATTAGTCAGAACATGTAGAGAGAAGGAAGGAATAAAAAGAATAAGGATATGAAAGTAAGAAATTAAATAATCATTATTTATGGATGATATGATGCTCTACATAGAAAACTCCCAAAACTCCATGAAGCAAACTTCAAGATTTTATAATCAAATTTGGTAGCATAGCCATATACAAAGTCATCATTCAAAAATCAATAGCATTCCTATACCGAAATAACAAACTTGCTTAAAGAGAACTTATACAATAGCATTCAAAAAATGAAATAACTAGGAATCAGTTTAACAAAAGAAGTAAAAGAGCTTTACATTGAAAATTAAAGTACTTTGAAAATAGACATAGAACAGGATATCAAAAAATGAAAATATATTCCTCGTTCTCTGGTAGGAAGACAAAATGTAATGAAAATAACCATACTTCCAAAAATGGTAAACAGATTTAATGCATTTTTATCAAGATACCAATAACATATTTCAGAGAATTAGACAAAGCAATTCTAAAATTATTTGGAGCCAGAAGAGACCTAGAACTGCAAAAGCATTTCTGAGCAACAAAGTCAAGGCAAGGGGTACCACAATTCCTGACTCGCAACTACACTACAAAGCTACTGTGTTAAAAAGAGCAGTACTCACACACACACAAAAAATAAACCTGAGGATCAATGGAACCCATTAGAAGGTGCAGAAACAACTCCAAACACACTGAAATACACCTTTGAAAAGGAGCAAAACACATTCACTGTAAGGAAAATAATCTCTTTAATATATGGTGCTTGAAAAAGGGACTTTACAAATGCAGAAAATTAAAACTAGATCCATATCTTTCACTATGGTCTAAACTGAAATTAAAATGGATCAAAGATCTAAATACTAAAATAGAAGTACTACATCTGTTGGAAGATAAAGCAGTAGAACTCCTGTAGACAAAGCTGTAGGCAAAGATTTCATGAACAAAATCCTAATTGCACAAGAAATATCATAAAGAATCAACAACTGGTATCCCATTTTATTAAAACGCTTTTTCACAGCAAAAGAAACCATCAACAGAGTGAAGGCACAACACACATACTGGGGAAAAATTTTTGGCAATTCTTCCAAAGACAAAGGACTAATATCCAGAACCTATAAAGAACTAAAAAAAAAAAAAAATCAGACTCCCTCAATGTAAAGACCAAATTTAAAATTGGGCATCTGAAATGGATAGACACTTTTCAGAACACAAATGAATGAATTTTAAAATGTTGAACATTAATTGTCTTTTGAGAGCTGTAAACTGAAACAATGCTTAGATTCCATCTCACTCCAGAAAGAATGTGTATTATCAAGAAATCAACTAATATCACATGCTTGCTAGGCTGTAGGTAAAAAGGAACATTTCTTCAATGAGATCATACTCACAAGAGAGAAAAAATCAGACACATTTGTGTAAATTTTGCATTATTTCTCTGATGCAAGAAACTAAAAGTGTAAATAAGAACCAAAATGTGAAATAGATACTGTGAAATAAGAAGAAATTGTTCAAAAGGAAATGAGAATTAGGATATTGGGAGACTGAAATTAAGGAAAGGAAAAGAAAAGAAATGAGAAAAGGAGAATAATTTGTAAACAAAGCATTGAAAGGAGAGGAAGATAGGTTAAAGGGGAATAGGAGAATAAAAAAAGGAATCAAGATATGCCATGAACAGGTATAAATGCCTTATGATGAATGTGATCATTATATATGTCTAAATTGTACCAATAAACCTAACTTTAAAAAGTGCTGCTGGGTGTTCTGTATTTCATTTGATTTTGCTATACCTAATTGAAAGAACAATTACTGTGAAGATAATGCGATATACTATTGCACCTATCACTGTTATCCCAGTAACCTGTTGTGACATTCTTTACCAATTTCACTAGAGTGTCTCAGTTGGCTATGTTCTATCTTGTTCTGTTATATTTTACTACCTTCAAAATAAAATTTTTTTAAAGAGTTACTATCAATGAAAAAAAAGGTGCTCCTGAGACTGTGGGAAAAACAGAAACCCTTCACCACTGTTGATGAGAGGGAAAATTGGTCCAATGAACATGGAAATCAATATGCACAGGAATGCATAGATTTTTCAGTGTAGAATTTGTATCCAGCCACATTACTGAATTTGGTTTTTTATCTAGTAGTCTGTAAGTGGAGTTTAGGGATCTTCTGTGTAGAGTATCATGTTGTCTGTAAATAATAATTTAAATTTTTCCTTTTCTATCCTTATTCCTTTTATTTGACTCTCCTCTGACTATTCTGGTTAATGTTTCCAGCCCAATATTGAATAGGAGTGGTGATAGTGGACAGCCTTGCATGGTTCCTGATTTTAGAGTGAAAGCTTTCAGTTTTTGACCATTTAATATGATGCTGGCTTTGAATTTGTCATAGATGGCTTTTATCATATCGAGGGAGAGAACATCTATTTCAATTTTCTGTAGGGTTCTTATCATGAATGAGTGTTGGAATTTAAAGCTTTTTTTGCATCTATTGAGATGATCATATGATTTGTATCTTTAATTCTGTTGGTATGCTTTATTACATTTATTTATTTTTATTTTATTTTGTCTTTTTTTCATTTTTATCGGTACCGGGGATCAAACTCACGACCGCCTGCTTGCAAGGCAGGTGCTTATGTTTATTACATTTATTGACTTGCATATGTTGAAACATCCCTGCATTCCTGGGATGAATTGCACTTCACTGTGGTTTAAAATCTTGATGACTTGCTGCATTCTGTTTGCCAGTATTTTATTGAAGATTTTTGCATCTATGTTCATTGGGGCCTGTAGTTGTCTTTTTGGTTGGATCTTTCTCTGATTTTGATATTAGTGTAATATTTGCTTCCAGGAATGAGTTAGGGAGAACTGCTTCTCTTTCAATTTAATGGAAGAGTTTGAGGAGAGTTAGTATTAAGCCCTCCTTGAATTTTTTTTGTAGAATTCAGCTATGAATCCATCAGTACCTGGGCTTTTCTTTGTTGATATGATTCTAATTATATTTTCAACTTTATTAAGTAGAGTTATTCAATAGTTTTACATCTTCTTGATCCAGCTTGGTAATTCACATGTTTCTAGGA
Source organism: Cavia porcellus (assembly GCF_034190915.1). Classification (NCBI taxonomy): domain Eukaryota; kingdom Metazoa; phylum Chordata; class Mammalia; order Rodentia; family Caviidae; genus Cavia; species Cavia porcellus. Next base: position 33,892,253 of record NW_026947486.1, on the reverse strand, counting down.
ATTGCTCCCTTTTTTCTGTGTTATTGAATCTATGAGAGCAAAGGATTTTGAAATAGGTATTGATTATCTTCTGTATTTCCATAAGATCTGTACTGATTTCACCCTTTTCATTCCTTATTGTATGAATTTGAGTTTTTTCTTTCCTTTTAAAAATAATTTTGGCTAGGAGATTATCAATTTTATTTATTCTCTTAAAGAACCAACTCTTTGAATCATTAGTTGTTTGTACTGTTGTCTTAGACTCAATTGTGCGGATTTGTGCTCTGATTTTTATAATTTACTCCCTTCTTTTAGTGTTGGTTGGGTTTGTGTTGCTTTTCTTTTCCTAGATGTTTGAGGTGTAACATCAGATTACTTGTGTTCATTCTGTTTTCCTGATGTGAGGATTCACCACAATAAATTTCTCTCTTGAGGACTGCTTTCATTGCATCCCACAGGTTGTGATAAATTGTATTAGCATTTTTGTTTGCTTGTAGATGTTATTTACTTTCTTCATTAATTTCTTCTGTGACTCATGAATTGTTCAGAAGTGTATTATTTAATTTCCATGTGTTTATGGAGGTTTTGCAGTTTCTTTTGTCATTAATTTCTAGTTTCATGTAGCTATGATCCAATAACGTGCATAGAATTATTTCAATTCTTTTGCATTGACTTAAACATGTCCTATGGGCTAATGTATGGTCTATTTTAGATAATGTTCTGTGTGACCCTGAAAACAATGTGTATTCTGATGTTGTTGGGTGGAACACTCTCTTTGTGTCTACTAAGTCCATTTGTTCACAAATTTCATTGAGCTCTGTTATTGCTTTGATGATATTTTGTCTAGTTGTTCTGTCTCTTTAGGTCAATGGGGTTTTATGGTCTCCTGTTAAGATTGTTATTGCTTATTTATTTTTTCATTTCTTTTAGTATTTGTTTTATATAATTGTAAGCTCCCATATTTGGTTCATATGTATTTCAGGTTGTTATCTCTTCCTCTTGAAATTTTCCCCTAACTAATATGTAGTGACTTTATCTCTTTCGTTCATTCTTGGTTTGAATTTCACATTGTCTACAAACAGACTGGCTGCCTCTCTGCCTTTTTTGGGCTCCTGTTCCATAAAGTACTCTTTTCCCACCTTTGAATTTCACTTTATGAATTTCCTTTTGGGTTAGATGGTTTTCTTGTATACAGCATGTGATTGGATATTGTATCTTGATCCATTCTGCCAGTCTGTTTATACTAAGGTGAATTAAGGCCATTTACATTAATGGTTATAAATGATACATACTGGTTTATTTTTGTCATCTTGTCTTTCTTCTGTTGGTGCTTTAACTTTTCCCTCTGTATAATTGCCTTTCCTGCTTGGTGGATTTTTTTGTTTGTGTTCTTTATGTTGTAGTTATTTTTGAGTTTATCTAGGATATCTTTAAGTATTAATTGTAGGGTTGCTTTGGCAGTGATGAAGTTCTTCAGCTCTTCTTTTTCCACTGATTTTGAGGGATAATTTTGCAGAATGCATCAATCTGGATTAGAAGTTGTTTTACTGTAAGATTTGAAATGCTTCACTCTACCTTTCTTTTGACTTGATGTTTTGTGTTGACAATTATACTATTGTTCTGATGAGCTTTCCTTTATAGGTGATTTGTTTCTTTTTTGTAACAGCTTTTAATATTCTGTTCTTATGTTGAATTTCTGTGATGTTAATTATTATATGTCTGTGTGTAGATTTATTTTGGTTATGGCTAATTGGAGTTCTATGTGGTTCACTTATCTATATGTCAGTTTCCTTTAGTATGTTTGGGAAATTCTGTGCTATTACTTCTGTAAATAGTCTTGTTGTACCATTTGGGTTGTCACCTTCTTTTTCATTTACACCTATCAATCTTATATTGTTTTTCTTTGCATTATCTTGCAACTGTTGAATTGTAATTTCTTGATTCTTTATTATTTTTAAAGATCTTTCCTTTCCTGTTCACCAGCTGCAGTCTTTTCTTCAAGTTCTGAAGGTCTAGCTTTACATTTCTTCAGGTGGTTTTGCCAGCTTTTGATGGGATTTTTTATTTCCTCGATATTTCTTTGAAAAATTTTCATGCATTCTAGTTCTTTCTTACATTATCCTTTCAAAGTTTCCATCATTTTTAAGTTATCCCCTATTTTCTTAATCTATTTCTTCTTTAGATGTTTTCAGCATTTCTTTCATTATGTTTATCAGTTCTTGTCTTACTTGGGAGATTTTTTCCTTGTCTGATTCCTTTTATAGCTTCACAAAGCTGTTTCTTTACATCAGTTGCTGTCATTTTAGAAGTTTCAGGTGTGCCACTTAGCCTTTATTGTATGTCCATGTCTCCTATACTTGTGGCAATGGGCCAGAAGTTTTTTTTTTAATTTTATTTAAAGAAAAAAAAAACCAAAACAGTAAAAGAGTATAAGGAATACAGAATTTCAAATAAATAAATAAATAAATAAACAGAAATCACTAGTTAATAGATTACATACTGTCATCTTAGAAATACTTGTTCAACTTACAAAATTAAAGCATACTAAGTGGACATTCAAACAGTGAGAATGCAAACAGTTGTGTTCAATGATCCAACAAAAACTTAGTAATATGGTCATCTATCTTACACACCTAAATACACTTGCAGTTGTATCCTTTAGAGCACTTTCTTTTCCTCTCTTAGTGGGCCAGAAGTTTTAGATTGCATTTTCTCTTTCATTTTGTCATTTTTCTGTATTCCACTTATGCAGTTGAATGTAAAGTCTCAGTTGTTTCCTGGGTTAGGGATGGCTGTCTGTTGTCCCATGGATTCCACAATGAGGGTCATTAGACAGGCCTTATTAGGTCCCATGCAGCTCTCAGAGGCTCCCTAAATGGGTGGAGTATGCTAGAAGGACCTTCAGCATGCCCTAGATAGCACACTAATGCTCCTGAGTTGAGGGGATTGCTTGGCAGTGCCCTTCCAGTGGTTCAGCAAGACCGCCCCCAGCTGCTTGGGGTCACTAAGTGGACCCTTACCAGGTTCTGAGCAGCACATCAAAGCTATATGGGTAGGTGGAATATGTTGTGCAAGCATTCTGTTCATGCCGTGTGGCACATCGATGTTCCCCAGTTGCTTGGGATCACTGGGTGGGGCCCTACCTGGTCCAGATTGGTGTACCAAGGCTCCCTGGCTCTTTGGGTTGCTGAGCAGGTCCTTACTAGGTTTTGTGCCATGCACTAAGACTTCATGGCTAAGGAAATTATGCTGTGCAGGCCTTCAGCTCTCCCCACTCAGCACACCTGTTTTCCCCTGTTGCTTGGGGTCACTGGGCTGGGCCCTAACATGTCCAGAGTGGTGCAACAAGGCTCACTGCCTGCCTAGAGTCAAAACACAGGGCCTTATCAGGTTCCAAGCACCACATAAAAACTGCACAATTAGATTCAGTACACTATTTCAGTTTGTGTAATGCAGTGCACCAATTCTCTCCAGCTGCTTGGGGTCACTGGTTGTGGCTCTACCATGTCCGTAGTGATACAGCAAGGCTTCTCCTCTGCTTTGAGATGCTGGGAAGGGCCTTAGCAGGTTCGAAGCAGCACAGCAAGGCTGCATGTCTAGGTGGTCTACACCCTGCAGGCCTTCAGCTTGCCCCACATGGCACACATAAGTTTCCTGACTCTTGTTTTGCTTTCAATGTCCAATACCTTTTTATTGTTTTGTTTTGTCTTGTTTAATTGATTTTTTAATTTCCTTTAAATATTCCCTTTTTAATTCCCTTAAAATAAAAATAAGAAATAAATAATTGCCCCAAATTTGAAAATGTTGTACAAACGACAATTGCCATAAGCAATTTTTCTAGCCATTTGCCATGATAGCCATGCCATATCAATCACTTTATGCTCTACATCCCTGCCTACTTTCCACTCTAACTAAATCTATATTCATCCCTGTGTAATGATAATCCTATTGTCATAGAATGAGGAGCATAGCATGCTCTGGTTGCTTCCTGCTGGTTAGTAGTGATGAGGGGCTTTAAGTCTGGTGATATTGTTTGAAGGGGAAATTATCTAGGTGACAGTAGTGGAAGGAGGCTGGCAGCTCCATGGCAGACTTTATATGTAAGATTATCCATATTTTGATAGTGTTGATGCATTCTCAAATGCAGTAAGATAATTAAGGGCCCAAGCAAGCACAATAAGAATAATAGTATTAGTGGACCCAGGAAAGCAAGGAGCCAAACTATTATTAGAAATTGATGTTGATATACTATGTACTTGCAATGGGAAACCGCTGACAACAAGCCTGAAAGAGGAAATCTCTAACAGTAGGTTGTTAGCTCATTTGATTTCTGAGATGCAGAAGCCAGTCTCTGTGATTATCTGGAATTTGGCAGCCTTAAGTGAAAACAAGCAAACCCTACCAAGAGATAAAAACATTTATATCCAAAACATGAACACTAAAATAGAGAAGAGTATTGTAACCATCTGGCTACTAGACCTGTCTATAGGTTCACCTTGAAACTGCCAGCAGTGGTGATTAACTAGAGACTCCTCTTTAATATTTAGTCTCCTCCTTATTGTTTTATAAATTTGATTGTATTTTTCTGCTGCCTGTTTAAGAACAAGTCAAACTGAGACCAATACTAATCAAAATTGAACTTTTGTCAAATATGTAGGTCACTTAAAGCTCTCAAGGTGCTATTTATGGGTTTTGTATAGAGCCTCTTAGTTCTTCTGTCAGTGTCAGACACCAGGATAGGGTCATGGTCTTGCTAGATATGTAGCTTCTGTAGAATCAGAGGGGGATGATTTTCTGATAACTTTCCTTTTTAGCACACTTTCCAGGGGTTGATATTTTCTCTTTGGGGGTCATTCACTCTTTTTTCTTGGATGATTGAGTGACTAACTGAAGTTGTAAGATCTTGTATGAAAGATCCCCTCTTGTCCTGGGTCTTTGTTGGTCTTATAAGGCTGTGGTCAAATTATTGGTTGTTCTTTTAGCCATTTTTGTTTTCTCTAAAATAAATTTTTAAGCATTCATAAAGATTTATAGGTAAAACTTGAGATTGAGGTAGGCATAACATATTAGCACAACATTTATAATGACAGCATTATTTTAGAAACATAAGTTAAATGTTCAAATTAGTATACAATACTCTTCTTGTCAATTATTGCCCCTTTTATCTAATTATAATATATTAAATGATAAACATTTTTACCCAGTTTTACTTTTAATAGACTGTTTATTCAAGAAGAATTCACCTGTCCATAGATGTATCTCATATGTCATTGATGTTCAATCTCTAATTTTAAGAGTGACTTTGCATGGACCATATGTTTCCTGAGCATATTTTAACAAGAACTCCACATTGCTTTACCCACAGAGAATTTAATCTTTTAATGGTAGGTAGTGTGCATGTATCACAATATCATTTCCTCAGATGATTTTAGATCATAACAGTTCACTATTTCTGACAAAAACTCACAAGTTATTACATAAGAGCTCTTTACTGATTAGAAGTAGCACACAAACACGTGTAGAAAAAATGAGAATTGAGTTTATAAAACCCATTTTTATTTTATTTTCTTTTTTCTTTTTTTATTTAAAGAAAAGGAAACAAAAAATACATGGAGATAAAAAAAGGGTAGAAATAATACAAAATTACAGAAAAACAAATGGTAAGAAATTGTTGGTTGATAAGTTACACTTTGTAATCTTAGAAATAGCTGTTCATGTTATAGAATTAAAGTATTTAGAATGACATTCAAAAAGTGACACTACAAACCGTTCTGCTCTATGATCGAACAAAAGCTCAGTAATATGGTTATCAGTCCTACACATTTGTTTTACATCTCAAAGAGGGTAAGGTTAAACATATCAAAACAGAACAAAACATTTAAAAAAATAATTTAAAGAAATACAGATTTCAAAGCAAGTCCACTGGAGATCTTCATTGTCTATCTGTCTCTAGTTTCTTACAAATAGTTGTCCCCATCTTCACCCATTTTATATACTTATTGCATATTATAGAACTAATCAAATCATTGGAGGCTTTTTAGGTCCTCAAGTTCCAAATTAGGGAAGACAATAGTAACTACCATCGCATCTCTCAGTCTCTTTGTGATAGCTGTCCCCATCTCTACATATGCTGAAATTGAACTCAAGAAACCAGTCCAATGTCATTCTAATCAGCGAACAATAGTATTGCTAGAATTTATATCATAATGCTACAAAATTAGCCTTGGGTTTCTTAGCGTCTCTTCCTCAGAGTATCTGTTCATTACATCTTGCATTATATAATCTGTTCCTGTAAATAATTTTTAAAAAAACCCATGTGTGATTTTCTTTTTTTTTTTTTTTTTTTTTTGTCTTTTTCATTTTTTATCGGTACCAGGGATCGAACTCACGACCGCCTGCTTGCAAGGCAGGTGCTTATGCCGCTGAGCTAAACCCCCAGCCCCCATGTGTGACTTTCTACATATATATCTATCCTCTATTATAGGGAAAACCAAGTCATAGCAAGACAGCAAAACAATTTCCTAGAAAAACATGCAATGGATAAGACATATAAGACCACAATATAGATGATCTTCTGTAGTTACTATGTTTTCTCTTGTTATTTTCAATAGATTTGACCACAACACTGGTTTATTATAGTTAAACATAGCATCACCTATTTTTATAAAAACTTAACTTTGACAGCATTGTAGGATTTGAGAGCTGTTACTAATTAATACCAGTATGGATATCCTTTACATCTTGTCATCCTCAGAGTAGTTGCCTCTGCTTTTAGGGTTGATACTAACAAGCATATCAATTTCAAATAAAATCAGCCAAGGCCAACACATAGTCTTATGATTCAGATTCAATTAAGAACAGTCATACTAAGACAATGTAAGTAATACAGGATTTCAGTTTAAGTTAATAGGAAAGTAAGGATAGTTACCATGGTATAACCTGCTATTTTTGGGTCAAGATGTCTGTGCCCTCAAATCTGACATGAGTGGACAGACCAGAACTAATTAAATTCAAACTAAATATGGCAATAAGACTACTGTGTCTTTTAAATCCTTATACACCATTAACAATGACCTCTGCCCTTTTTTATAGAGTTTCAGAACTGTCTATACTAAAGACTATACCTTACCGTCTCTGCCTCATGTCTGCTACTCCACTTTTCTGCTATAATTTGTCCACATTATTCCCTCATTCCATTGTCTGCCCCGTTCACTGAGGCCTCTCTGCCACTGTAGCTGGAATCCTGATATCTCTTCCTCTCTTTCTCTGTAATGTCCTTCAGCGCTCTCTGTAGGGTTGGATTGGTGGCCACGAACTCCCACAGTTCCTCCTTGTCTTGAAAGTATCTTACTTCTTCATTAATTTTTAGAGAGAGTTTTGATGGATATATGAACTTTGGTTGCAAATTTTTTTCCTTCAGGACTTGGAATATTTCTCCCCACTCCCTTCTTGACTTAAGAGTTTGTATGGATAAGTCTGCTGTTATTTTGATAGTTTTCCCATTGTAGGTAATCTGCATCTTTTCTCTGGCTGCTTTTAATATTCTTTTCTTTTGGTGGATTTCTGGAATCTTGATTATTATATGTCTAGGCGTAGATCTGTTTTGGTTGTAGGTAGCTGGTGTTCTGTATGCCTCTTTTATCTGGATATCATTTCTTTTTGCTATACATGGGGAATTTTGCTTTAATATATCTGTGAATATTCTTTGTATTTCATTTTTGGTTGCTCCTGCTTCCTCACTCACATTGTTTATTCTTAAGTTATGTATCTTTTTGTCATCTTCTAGTTTTTGAATTGCTTCTTTCTGGTTCCTTGTTATTTTTAAGAGGACTTTTCTTTCACGATCATATGCCATAAATCTCTCTTCAAGTTTCAGAAGGCTGTCTTTAGTTTCTGTCAAGGCATTTTGCCAGTGTTCAATGGAGTTTTTAGTTTCCTGGTATTCTCTTTGGATCTGTTTCATGTAATCTAAGTTATGTTTAAATTCTTCTTCAGAAGTTTCTCTTTCTTTTCTGATTTCCTCAGTTCTTCCATCTGTGTTCTCTTGGGCGAGGCTTGTCATTTCTTTAATTAATCTCTTTATATCTTGCCTCACTTGGATCAGGAGTACAGCTTTAAATTCATCTATGAGATCATGAAGGTACTTTTTAATTTTGGCTGATGCTGTGTCAAGCAATGGATGGTTATTGTGCTTGTTCTCTTCAGTGTTTACTTCTCCTGGGCTTATTTTCTCATTTTGGGCAGCTGGAGATTTTTTTTAAATTTTTATCTCTTGTCATGTTTCTGCTTTCTTTCAGACTGTCCTGGGGTTCTCTGGCCCACTCCGAATTGCTTAGGGACTTTCAGAAGGGTGCTGACTTGAGTTTTTGCTGTCCTCCCCAGCTTGCTGTTATCTGGGGTAGGCTGGGATGCAGGGGAGGTACAGGCTAGTCTCCAGCCTCTGTGCCAGTCAATCTGTAAATTAGGCTGTACTTTCTGGATGTCACTGAGTTGTTACTATTTTGTATCTGCTTATTGGGCCCCAAGCAGAGGCTTGGTTTAGCCCCAATAGCTCCTGCTGGTTTTCTTTGTACCAGAAGCAGCTGACTACTGTCACTATGGCACAGGGTTCTGCCCAAATCCCAGCTGTTCTCTTCCAGACCTCTCTGTGACAGGAGCACCAGAACAGCAGATCTGTCCAAATCCAAGATGTCTCCCACTAGTTCTCTGTATGACGCTGAAGCCAGCACGTACTCAGGCTCTGCCCAATTTCAAGATGTCTTCCACCAGCCCTCCCTACAGGGGGACTCAGTGATGTCACCGAGCTGTAGGTTCTGCCCAACTCTAAGATGTCTGCTACCAGACTCTGTGTTATTGATGTCCCCGTGGTGGCAGGCACTACCCAGTTCCAAGATGTTCTCTGGCCAACCCTAGCAGCCGCGGGGTCCCCAGTACTCACCAGGGTCCAGTGCAGGTCCATCTCCCGTGTCCACCACCTACCATGCTGCCCACCTTTCCCGCGCTCCCGGCACAATGCGGAATCGTCAGAAATCTGCACAGCGTGCACTCCCGGCACAGTGCAGAACGGTCAGAAATCTGCTCAGCGTTTGGCTTTGGAGCTCCAGAGCCTTTCATGATCTCCTCTGGTGCAGCAGGGCAGTCCTGGCTGCTTCTCAGAATCCCAGGTCTCAGTTTCCAGCAGTCATCAAAAGCCAACACAGCTTTTCCTGTTGGGTCCACGAGTCAGCTTTTTTATATCATTTTGTTTTCTAGGAGGAATTTCATAAGTCCACTGAGATTTGTATGAGGGGCAAATCTCAGCCCCCAAAGGGGCATCACTTTGTTACATCTGTTGTGCCTAAGGATTTTTCCCTAATTAAGAGTTTCAGAAAAGAGAAATAAGCTAGTCTCAAGAGAGAACTCACACTTTTCAAAAACATGATTTACCTGAGTCATCTGTGAAACTTTCTTAGCCTCATTTGATTTTTTCATATTCCACAATGGTGGTTAAAAGCAGAATATATATATATATATATATATATATATATATATATATATACTGAGAAACAGAAAGCTTCTGTCTTTGAGGCAGAAGGGATCCCAATGTGGGTTGCCAAAAGACTGTTTTTTTTTTCTGGAGACTTTTATAGAGTAAAATGATGAGGTGAGATGGGTTCAAGGTGAGGGAAACCTGGGAGCTTGCAAGGTGGGCATAAGGTGGGACATAACTATGGTCAATCAATAAGATTAATTGCTCAGATAAAATTCATTAAATCAGGAACAAATGGGTAAGTGAGTCACGTAGTAATTGGGTATGCTTAGCAGCATTGAATCTTCCTGTAGGGTGTTGGGATGATGACTCCTATCTTCCTCTGGGTAATAGAGAACTTTTTACACTATCAATTCTTAGGATGTGATGTACTTGCTTTGTCTTTTGTCTTGAGATCTTGAAGAAAGCAGGTGGTGCCTGTCTCTTCAGAGGTCACAATGTATCTGAACTTCTGCACTGGCTCCTTTGAAGGCTCAACCCTGTCTCACTGCCTATAATATTTCTAACTAACTCAGATGCCTGTAACATTCCCTTCTCTTTTTTTTTTAAACATTCCCTTCTCTAAAGAAGTAACTCAAACTGCTGTGAGTGGATATTGGGCTATGACCAATCTGGCTTTTTCAGACTGAAAGTGGTGGTAGTTGTTGAACAGCAGTCAAGCATAGTCTACAGAGGTTTTAACTAATGGTTCTCAGTTAATCCCAGGTGTTTTTAACTTGGGTAGGTGTACAACTTTAAGTCTAGAGGAGACAAAGGTAGATAAACAAGTAAGTATGCATGAAACAAATAATAGAATTATTAGGACAACTTTGAGTACAATCAACAATGATTTTTACCAAGAGGAGTTGGAATTAATTCTTATAAGGATAAAGTCCAGGGAATTTTAGCATCTGACATGTCATTGATTCATCATCTAATATGTTGGACAGTTATTGAGACATTAGCAGAAGGATCAGGAATACACACATTTTTAGTTTTTACAATTGTATAAGTACCACCTGTGCTGCTAGAATGTCTAATGTCATCCATGTTTGGAGGATGTCCTATTTCATTTATTTTATTTTTTTTATTAACAAAAAAAAGAGATCACCTGTGTTTTCATTTAAGTCCATTAAGTATGGTTAATTAAGATCTCAATATATGTCATATAACTTTTTTCTGGACAAGATCTGGTGGATCCCAATAAAAGGAATCTAAAAGGAATTTAATAAAATTTTATTGGTTTTATCTATATGATATCTTGGGGTTTGGTACCTTTTAAGTAACAACAAAATTTAATCAAAGTATATATAATCAAAGTTTGTATACAAAGGCATATATAATCAGAGCGTGAACAGTAGGGCTGAGAGTTAAGTTCAGGAACTGTTTTTAAGTTATAGCAATTGTAAACCATTGGCTCTTAGATCCCTTTATTGATGGAGTCTGACATTTTGTCACAAATTCCTCTAGCTTTAGTTATAACTATCCCTAAATTTTGATAATGTAGGAGAACCAGATTAATATATTATTTTGAGAAATGAAAAACTCTCTTCTTAAGTTTTGTACATGAACAATATGTACTATATTTGTAAACATCAATCTCAGTATTATTTTGATTAGTTGGTAACTTGAATATATGTATTACAGTATTTAGAGAAGATAAAATCTCTCCAGGATAGGAGTCAGGCTTCCAGGCATAATTAAAAGTAATGATTGAAGATAAAGTTATTTCAATTACAGCTTAAGCAACATATATTTTAATGATGCCTGGAAGGAAAAGCAGGGTTAAGAAGGACAAAGAAATATGAACCAATGTCTGGCAATAGGCTGGTTTTTACCTATTGTCATGATTACTCATGATTCCTACATGGAAGTGACAGGCAGAGATGACATATTGGCCAGAGGGAGGAGATGAATGCCTTGAGGCCATTTAGTGCTATTGGACCAGCTGATAGGATGGGTCTGTACTCTGCAGTCTAACCTTCAGTTAGTACATGGCTTGGGGGGCCTTTTAAGGCAGTCCCTCTTAGGATGGTCTGGCTTGTGGCAATAATAGAATGTTAGTGTAGCCTTCAAGTTCTTCTTGGAGCCCTCAGACTCAGACTTAATGTCTGTATTTTTAAGGCCACAAAAGGCAATTTTTTAGTCTTGTTTTCTCTGCTTGGTTTTCTGTCAGTCCTTATTATAGAATACTAAGGAAGCAGTTTTTAATAAATAATCAAGTGAACTATGTGGAAAAGAGGCTATCTTTTGTAACTTATCTCTATTATCTCAGGTTTACTGGGTAATAAACATATCTTTAAGCAAAATATACCTTACTATTGAATCAGTATCTGTGGACAGATGTTTTATTAGTGTCTCTAATAAATGATTTATGAAGTCAAAGGGATTTTCATCCTTCTCTTGAAAAATAGCTAATAATTTAAAATGACCAGAAGGCTTGGTTTTTGTCCTTCTTAGACCTTGGAGAATACACACTTGAAGATGTATCCTACTCCAATCTCCAGCTTTGCTGTCATGTCAGTTGGTGTTTTGGGTGGAAACTGCTTGTGCTTCAGTGGGAAATGGCAGTTCCCATGTCTGTCAGTCTTATGGCTGTCTAAAAGTAACAATATGATATTCATCTCAAAATGCAATAGCAGCTTGTGACACTATTTGTCTCACATTAGAAGTCAATGTCTGATTTAAGAGTAACATTACATCTTTTTAATCTAACTCACAGATCTGAGTAAGTCCTCTACGGACCTTAATGTACATGTCTGGGTCATCTAAAACTTTTCTAAGGTCTAAGTTAATATTTTTAAGTCCCTGAAAAAAAATAGCACGTGAGTTCTGGACAGGGAAAATTGTTCATGTACTCCCAGTAAAGGATAGTGCCCTTGAGGAAACTGCATAAACTCAGCTAATGTATGCCGCTGTAGAGGCCTGGATTTCAGCTGGTCTAGAAGCCTCACCTTTAAGACTGGAAGGGCAAATAGGGGAAACTTTAGGTTCAGTAAAGGTGGGTGCAAATTTGATTAAGTCTGTCTTGTCCTCAGGTTCCAAACTTTGTGAGGAACAATTTCAGGCTCCAGGTTAATAAATGTCTTATGGGCCTGAGATGCTGAGTTTTCCTGTGGCTCACATTTACATTTAGAGTATAAATAAGAAGAATTTCTCAATGCAAAGAAAGTCTTAGCATAAGACAATTATGGCCATTTTCTCTCCTCTTTACAGTGTGCCTTGAGTGTAAAAGAGCATCATATTTAGCACTTCCCTCTGCATTGCATTTTGGCTCTAGGGAGTAGGTAGACCATGCACATCTGCAGAGAAATATCAAATGGCTCTTCTTCAACATGTAAGAGTTGAACATCTTCCAGTGCTTAAGAATGCATTCCAAAAAGTGAAGGGCTTTGGTATTGAGTTACCCATATCTGTAATGTAAAAAACAATATGTAAGTCTATGAAGTTTTTTGTACCAGGAATTGAGCACAAGAACTTTTGCTGATCTGTCTCTACTTCCTGTAGTGCAATAGACTTTGAGCTACCTATCTAAAAATGAGATAATTAAGGTGGCCCTTTCTTTTTCCTGTTTAATAAATGTCCTCAAGGTGTCCCTTGGGTTCACTCTGCTCCAGGGCAGATGTACGCCATCTGGAAAATAGAAGATAAATTTGATGAGCCTATCCACCCTTGACTGATGTGCAATCTTATATTCCCAGATAGCTTGTGAATTTTGCTTCCATATTAAATATTACTCTGCCATAAAAAATGATAAATTTGAAGCATTCATAGATAAATGATACATCACAATTCCAAGTGAAAAAGTCAAACACAAATTTAAATATCATGAAGTTTCTATTATATTAGAAACCTAAAATATAAAGAGCAAAATAAAAGTTAGATAATGGTAAGTAGTGAGATCTCTTTGAAATGGAAAGCGGAGCAAGAAATTGGGGGAGACAAAGAGAAGGGAAAGGGATGAAAAGAAAAAGAACTTAAGAAAAATAGAAGTAGAGCTTTTACAAATGGGAAGTGTAACAAGAATTAGAGAGAGGAGAGGTATGAAAGAGAAAAGGATCAAAAAAAGAATAAAACGGTTATGTACATGTACAGATTCCATCATAACAATAATTATGTACTATACACATGTACCATTAAGAAAAAGATTTTAATGTATTCTCTCCCAAAAAGAAAATAGAAACTATTTGAGTGTACTAATGAAGGAAGAAAGTAGTAAAAATAGGTTTAATATTACTACGTTTTTGTTGGATCATTGAACAGAACTGTTTGCAGTCTCAGTTTGGTCACTTTGTATGCTTTAATTTTGTAACTGGAACAACTATTTGTAAGAGTACAATATGTAATTTATTATCTAGTGATTTCTCACAGTTTATTCTGAAATTATGTATTATTTGTACCCTTTTTCTGTTTTGCTTTTTTTTCTCCTTAAATAAAAATTTTTAATAATAGGTTTAAAAAGTAAAAAAAAGATTATCTAACAGGATTAGTTCCATGGTGATGTAGGAGATGGAATTTAGACTTCAGATAGCAAGCATCTCCTTACCCAAAGAAGGAATAACAAATCCTTTGTAATAGTAAGGAAAGAGACAGGAAAAGATGTTAATGATGGTAACTGTGGGGAAATGAGGCATCACCTGAGTTTTCCATGAAGCAGGAGACACATTTGAATATGTGCATATAGAAAAGAGAGTAACAGTGCTATAAGTAGCTTGAAACCTAAGTCAGGGTTAGGAATATCTGTTTGATTAAACAGGACTGGGACCCAACCAGGAACACATAAAATAACTGCTATTGACACTAATACTTCAGGACTTCTGCTAATCATAAAGCTGTGATGACATACCAAATATTGTGTACATGGGATTTTTCTTTTCCAGAAATGCATAATATTCAAAGTACAGGAGAAGAAAAAAACTATAGTTAGTAGGGAAGGTAGGGTGGAAAGATAATGGGTGAGGTGGAATGCATGAGTTATACACTGCCAGGTTTTGGTAAATAGGAAGGAATGTTGAAAAATAGAAATTAAGAACATAAAGGTGTACATAACAACTGAAGAACCATACTAGTTGGAATAAAAGTGTGATGGCCGAAGTATAAAACTCTAAGAACTATAAGGGCAGAGAGTTCAAAGGTTATCCATGAACTTTAAAACCTTCAGGAATGAGAGGAAGAATGGAGATAGAGAAGAAGGTGCTAAACCCATTCCCATAGTTGTTAAAGGAGCATAACATTAATCTTGCATAAAGGTGAAGAAACATGGGTCTACCAGACTTGCGTTTATTCTTTAGAATATTTCTATTGGTGAACTTTTAATTTTATAAGTTATATTAAACAATGAGTACTTATTGGGAAAAATTTTAAGTAACATATTGGATTTTTATTATTTATTGTTTCAAAAAATTAAAATTTTTAGCATGAATTGATTTTGGTGCATGAAATCTGAAAAAGAACAACACAAGTCAACTCCTGTGTGAACTACAATGAGAATAACAATAAATATTTGAAAAAAGAATCTTTATTTCAGTTGTCACAAGTAAGGCAGTCTGGGCACATGACAATACATTTCATACACACATGTTTACACTGAGAGCCCATGATTTTTCCTTTACTGGTTTTATATTTTAGGACATACATGACATCCTGCCAGTCTTGTTGTTTTGTGGGGAGTTTCTTATTATATTGTGAAGTGTGTAGCTAACAATAATATCAAATATAAATAAAATAAAGTATTAAATTCTTAATATGTATTATGCATTTACAATAGATATTAATATTTTCACATCAGTTTTGTACTTGCTTACAAAACATAAAAGATAATATCTAAATAAATTATCAAAAAGATACTATCAGAAATAGATTATTGTATGAACAACAATGAAAATACCAATTGAATTCTACCAAAAAATAAGCTTTACTTCAACTGTCACATCCAAGGCAGTCTTCACACATGAAAACTGCATGTCCTATGCACAGGTATAACTTACACTGATGGAACATGTGCCTAGGTTTCCTTTCCTATGTGGAAGCCCTATCATCTCACTCCCTGTTTTGTCAAAAACTTCCTACTCTATTGTACAACATGCACTTAGCAGGAAAATAAGAAATCAATAAAATAAACTATCAAATATGTTATGAACACTTAGAATAGACATCATCATTTACATATCACTTGTTTACTCGGTTACAAAACCTAAAAGTTAGTATAAAAAACAACTCATGTGAACTACAATGTATACACAAACAGAAATCTACCACAGAAATAAGCCTTACTTTAACTGTCACAACAAAGGTGGTCGTCATATATGAAAACATGTTCCATGCACACATCTCATACTGACAGCATGTATGCTTAGCTGTATTTTCCAATATAGCAGGATTATCATCTTTGTTCTTCCCTTGGTTTGTCAGGAACTTTCTGTTAAAATATGCAACATGCACTTAGAAGAAAAAAGATAATAAAATAAAATATCAAATACATTTACAGAGAAACTGTTTACCCCCTTAGAAAACCTAAAGATTACATTAAAAATGCTGTAAACTATAGTACTTTTGTGTGAACTACATTGTAAACCCAAACAAAAGTATACCACATAAATAATCTTTGCTTCAACTATCACACCAAAGGCAGTCTACACAATGAAAACTGCATGTTGCATACACAAGTAATGTTTCTACTAATAGAATGTATGCTTTGATTTTTGTCCTTTCATATAGATAATAATTGACATAGTTTTGTCTCTTTTTGTTGTAGTAGGTCTTTCTGAAGCTGCACCTTCCTATCACCTGTCAGCTCCTCTGTGTGTTCCCAATTTTTTGAATACTCCCCTGGGCATAGATGTGTTGTTTTTCCTCTGCTGTAAATAATCTCTTATAAGCTCCAATTCCAGTCCTCCTAGGAAATTTCTCTGCAGTGTTTTGCACTTCTTATTTTCTTTGTGAATTATCAAACTATGTCACACATTTAGGATTCAGTAAAACACAACCATTGGCCAATGCTTTGTGTTTCATGTGATATCACAGTTACTGTACAACTCATTAAGAATATTCCCTCCACCTTTGATTTTGTTGTAGAAAGTTTCCTCGTAAAGCTTCCATTTTGTTGAGATTTCTCTGTCAATATCTTCATCATGGTGAAAAGTTGACATCAGCAGTACAAGTTCATTTTTCTTTGCCATATACAAGGCCAATGTTATAACTTTCTGGAATCTAAAAATTATACTATACAGTTTTCTGGTTTGAAATTGCAACATTCTATTCGGATTTTCTGCTTTGTCCTTGCATACAGTTCCTAACCTGGTCAGCCTGTGCTCTGTTAGCAAATGTAACATCAATTGAAAACTGGTAAACTAATTGTCAAATGTCACAATCTGATTAGTTTTGGAGATGGGAGCAACATTCATAATATGAATGATGTTCACATCGTTCATATTATCACTATATGGTTAATGACATCATGGTTAATTTCCAAGATAAATATCTAAGTTGAAAGCATAAGTCTTTGTGTTTACAATGGCATACATTTTTATGCCATATTTGGATCAACTGCTTTTTCCTAAGTGCTTTACAATTTTTTAATCACCATGAGAAATCCCTTCTAAATACAGCAGACATATGAATGCTTTTATTTCTTCAAGTGAGAAGTCATAATAACTTTTAAATATAGCTGTTGGTGCAACACTTACATTTCAGCCTTTGTGTATTCACAGAATCCTTTAGCATTTCATGTTACAATGTCCAACATTAAATGTCAGTGATAGCACTTTGTTCAATACATTTTACCTTTGCCAAGATCTAATTATGTTTTCAGATCTAGTTCTAACATTGGATCATTCCATATGGTTGTGTGGCCATATTGCATCATTTTGACTCATCAAGTAGGTATTCTCATTGCTGTTTTCTTCATCATCTGAATCAAAGAGATCTATATTTGCTTTATCTATATTAGTTTGTTCTTCATACATTTCACAGTCACAGGAACTTTGGTCCACACGGCCAATGTCAAAAACATTATCATAATCATGATCCACTGACACCACTTTTCTGCAATGAATGCATGTATTTTATCATAATATAGCATCTTCATCATATATGCATCAATAATCTAATTATTCACTTTTGGCATTCTGTAAAACTTGTAAATCTGTTTTATAATGTGATATTTTATTGAATTGGAATACTTCTACTGAAAAAATACCAAAATAAACATTTTAAAAACAAATCTCGGGAGTGGTGTACATGTGCACACAACTTGCCATTAATCATACCAAGTTGTTAAACACATGGATTGCTTCCTGTACCACTCAGGAAAAGGTACTGAGATTCTGAGCCTGCAGCTATTAAGCTAAAGTACAAATTTACAGTAGAAAAAAGTAAGGAATGTGTCTGTTGGATCCAATGTTATTCTCTTAATGAAAGCAAGGGGATTATTGAAACTTCACTGGACCTTGTGATTCAAGTATTGTGGAAGAATGGTATGTAAAAAATTGCATGCCTACAAGCGTTTTTGAGTGACAAATGAGAAAATATTTGGAGAAACATTTTCAATCTTTCACAGTTCAAAAGACAACTAAGGTATGGGGCTAATAGTAGTAATTAGAGTCTGAGTAGGGTGCCACATTAATAGTGGATAGAAAAATATGTAGAAACACAAAATTTAATGACACAAAACTTACCAAATGTCACATTGGCAAAGATTCAAAAGATTAATGATAACCATTACTGAAAATGGGAAAATAGTCAACTTGGTGGGAATGGAAACTGTTACTGAATATTTGGAGGGGTATTATGTCATACGTACTAAAGTTTGAAATACCCTTATTTTTTTGACTGGATGATACAATTCTATGCATATACACATATATAAAGATATATGCTTAAGTAATGCCTACAGTAACAAACCTAGAAAAACTGAATTTTCTATTTTAAGGTTATTGTGGTAAACTCTCAAATGGAATCTTGTATAATCACAAAAGTATGACATAATGATAACTGAAATTACCTGAAAAATATGTTTCTTATATATTAAGTACAAAAAGGTACTTGCAGAAAATATGCACAGTATAATGCTACTTTTAAAAGTAACAACATAACAAGGCATGTTGGTGATGCCTGTAATTCAAGCACTCAGAGGCTGAGGCAGAAGTATGACTGTGAGTTCAAGGCCACTTAGGCTACAAAGTGAGTTCATGGCCAAACTAAACTGTTTAATGACACCTTGTCTCAAACAGACAAAAAATAAACAAACAAATAAATAATTATATATGCTTGTAAACATATTGAGGAACTCTAGATCTCCACTGTTCAATATGGTAGTCACTAGTGATACATCTACTTACTACAAAAACTCACAAGGAAAATCACAGAAAATAAAATTTAAAAATGTTTCAAGTAGAGTGACAAGATAAAGAAGCAAAATACAATCTCTGACTCCTGCACAACCAGTACAAGTTCAGGAGACCACACCATAGAAAAAACGAAAAGACACACTCTTAAATTTTTAGAAATGATTGAAAATGAAGTAAAGAAACAAATTCATGATGCCAAAGAGGAAATCATATCACAATATCTCAGATAAAAAAGAAATAACCATAATGAAGAAATAGCTTAGTATATCTAGAGAAGACAGATTAAAAAAGAGGATCATAGGAAAATAATGGGAACCTTGAATGAAGAATACAGGAAAGAAACACAACACATGTATAATATTGAAAGAAATAGCCAGGAAATTAAAATTGCCATTGAAAGATGGCAAACCACTTGACCACAAGACAGACATTCAGACCTTGAAGACAGGATCACAGCTGCAAATCACGAAAGGAAATAGCTCTTAAAAATAACAAGGGACCAAGAACTAACAATTCAAAAGTGGCAAGACAATGCAAAGAAGCAATACAAGATTGACAGGGGTCAATGAAAAAGCAAGAGTCAACACAAAAGACATAAAAATACTATTTGCAAAAGTAATACCAGAAAATTTCCCAATCATGACAACACAACCTGACAGACAGAGAAGTGAGTCAGATACAACTCTAAAGAGTCATGACCAAACTAAGTCCCACACCAAGAAATAATTAAAATCCCATAAATTCATCACAAAACAGAATATTAAAAACTGTTAGACAAATGAAACATATCAACTATAAATGAAAGTCCATTCGAATCACAGACAACTTCTCAAGAAAAGCAAAAGTTAAAATGAACTTGAAGGAATGTATTTCAATTCCTGAAACAAAATAACTTCCAAACCAGGTTGAAATACACAGCAAAACTATCTGTCAAAATTAATGGAGAATTAAGACACTTTCATCACAAGGAACTAGAGAAATTCATGACCACCATACCAACCCAATGAAGAGCATGGAAAGATTATAATTAGAGATAAAAAATGACCACAATTCCAAGAAAAACTTTGGGAAAAAGTAACCAAGCATGGTAAATAGTTAAACAGAGGGTAAGATCAGGGAACTAATATCAGGAAAATAACATGATAAAGATAAACCAATGCATATGTGTTACAATCATCAATTAAAATGACCTCAATTCACCAACTAAATGAAATAGATTGGCAGAGTGGATCAAGAAACAAGACCCAACAATATGCTGGATATAAGAAACACATTTAACTCAAAAAGAAACTTATGGACTCAAAATCAAAAAATGAAAAAGAATATTGCATGCACCAGGAACCCAGAAAAATGCAGGAGTAGCCATGCCATTTGCAGACAATGTGAACTTCAAACTAAGAATGATCAAAAGAGGCAAAGAGGATCACTGCATACTTTTTAGAGGAAAAATTCAAGAGAAAACAATCGTAAATATGTACACCAATTACAGGAGAACCAATTATATGAGACAAGTATTGACAGACGTTAAAAACTGAAATAGGCAATACCATAATTATAATGAAAGAACTTAGTACCTCATTTTGACAAAAGATGCATCTATTTGATAAAAAAGTCAGTACAGAAATAACAGAAATGAATCAGGCTCATGAACAAATGGACTTAGCAGATTTGTACAGACTGTTCCACAAAACATAATCAGAATACACAACCTTCTCAGCTGCACTTTGGAATTCTCTAAGTAGACCGTATACTAGCCCATAGAACATAATTAAGGAGGTGCAAAGGACTTGATGTACCCCATACTATCTGAACAAAGTGCAATAAAATTGGAAGTTAACGAAAGAAACCACAAAAATTCCATGAACACATGAAAATTCAATAAAACCTTCTTGAACATTCAGTGGGTCACAGATAAAATTAAAGAAAACAAAAAAAATCTACAATCAAATGAAAACGCACACACACAAAATCCTTACCAGAAACTGTGAGACACAATGAAGCCAGTTCTAAGTAGAAATACATAGTGGTGAGTTTTCACCTCAGGAAAACAAAACAAGAAAACTAAACAACCTAATATTGCACCTCAAACTTCTAGAAAAGAAGACCAAGTCAATCCTGAAGGTCATCTAATACAGGAAATTATAACAATTAGGGCAGAAATTAATACAATGTAGACTAAGAAAACAATACAAACAAAGCATATATTAGTTGAAGAGTTGAATCTTTGAAAGAATAGAAAATTTGTAAACCTCTAAGCAATCTTATAAAGAAAGAGAAAAAAACCCTGAAATGTGAAATCTCTACAGGTCTTGTGGAAAAGAAGAAAATCGTCAATACACACTTTAAAAATTTTTACTTAGAATGGAAAACACAGAAAAAAGGTACAATCCTACGAATGTATGAAATACTAGTACTGGATCAAGAAGATATAAAGCTTCTGAGTAATTCAATATCAACCAATGAAATTTAAATCATAATTTAAAATTTACCAAAATTCCAAGTCCTGATGGATTCACAGCTGAATTCTAAAGAAATTTAGAGACAACTTAATATTCCTCAAACTCTTTAAAGAAATTGATAAGAAAGTAATACTCCCTAATACATTCCACAAGGTAAATATTACCTTGATACCAAACCCAGAGAAAAACTCAACCAAAAAAGAAAATTACAGGCAATCTCTCTCACAAATATAGATTCCACTATCCTCAACAAGATACTAGCAAACAGATTGCAGTAAATCATCAAAAAGTTTGTACACCATGACCAATGGAATTCATCTCAGGAATGCAAGGGTGGTTCACCCTTCACAAATCAATAGTTGCAATATATCATGTTAACAGAGCAAAAGACAAAAAACAAATGATCATCTCAATCGATGCATAAAAGGTTTTTTGATAAAGTCCAATAGTCATTCATGGTAATAAATAAATAAATAAATAAAAAACCCTAGAGAAAATCAGAATAGATGGTCTCTACCTCAATTTGACAAAAGCCATCTTCAGATGAAAATATACAAACCAACAGGCAAAATCATACTAAATGTTCAAAACCTGAAAGCTTTCACTCTAAAACTGGGAACAAGACAAGGATGTATACTATCAGCACTCCTATTCAATACAGTTCTGGAAACATTAGCCAGATCAATTAAACAAGAGAGAGAAATAAAAGAAATAAAGATAGGAAAGGAGTAAGTTATCATTATTTACAGATAACAAGATACTGTAGGTAGAAGACTCCAAAAACTCACCAAAAGGCTTTGAGATTTAATAAGCAAATTAAGTAATGTAGCTGTGTGCAAAGGTAATAGCCAAAAATCAGTATCATTTTTGTACACAAATAACAAACTCACTGAGAAATAAATTAAGGAAACCACATGCTTCAGGATAGCATAATAAATTAAATACTTAAGAATCAATCTAACAGAAGAATTAAGATTTGTACATTGAAAATTACAGTACCCTAAAACAAGAAATAGAAGATGAATTCAGAAAATGAAAAGCTATCCCTTGTTCATGAAAAGGAAAAACCAACATTGTGAAAATGGCCACACTCTAGAAAGTATTATACAGATTTAATGTAATCCTTATTAAAATATCACTAGCATAACTCACAGATCTAGAGAAAATCATTCCTAAAATTCATACGGAATCATGAAAGACCTAGAATATCAAAGGCGATCTTAGGCATGAAAGGCAAGGCAGGAGGCATCACAATCCCAGACTTGAAATTGTACTACAAAGCTGCTAGAATAAATTCAGCATGATACTGGCAAAAAAAAAAGGCTTGAGGATCAACAAAACAGAACAGAAGATACAAATACATTCCGCCACCCTATATTTGACAAAGGGGCCAAACATGTTCATTGGAAGAAAGTAGCCTCATTAATAAATTGTGCTGGAAAAACTGGCTTTTCACATGTCAAAGATTAAAACTAGACCCACATGTATCACTATGACCTATATCAAAGTTGAAATGGATCAAAGATCTAAGTATTAAGAGAAAAACTGTATGTACTGGAAGAGAAAGTAAGTAGAAATCTTGGGGACTTACGGGTAAGCTAAGAGTTCATGAACAAAATGCTACTGCCAGAAAGTAGTGCAAAGAATAAGCAACTGTGATCTCAGCTAGTCACAAAAGGTTTGCACATCAAAAGAAATCACCAACAGAGTAAAAAGAAAACCTACAGAGTTAGAAAACTAGTCAACTGTCTCTCAGACAAAAGACTTCTATTGAGAGCATCTAAAGAATTGGAAAACAATGAGGCTCCCCACATTCAAAGCCCCAGTCTAATAATGGGCATCTGAGATTAACACAATCTCTTTGGGTGAAAATATATAAATGGCAAATAAATATATGGAAAAAATTTCAACATTGGTCATTTGAGAGACACAAATTAAAACAACACTGTGATTTCATGTCATCCTGGAAAGTATGGCTATCATCAACAGTTCAACAAAAAACAAATGCTGACAGGGCTGTTGAGAAAAAGGAAACTTCCATTGTTGGTGGAAATATAGACTGCTACAATCAGTGTGAAATTTAGGGTAGAGATTACTGTACTGAAAAACTAGAATTTTAGGTTCCATTTGACCCAGCTGTTTCCTTTCTAGGTAGTTTCTCTGAAGAATTAAAACCATCATACCATGATGATACATGTGCAACCCTGTTTATAGCAGCACAATCTGTTATAGTTAAGTCTTGGAAACAATCCAAATGCCCAGCAACTGAGGAATGAATAAAAAATGTGGTATTTTATACAATGAAGTACTACTCAGCTATAAAGGATAAAAGAGTTTTTATAGGTAAAGGGATGCAACTAGGTACCATATTCATAAGGGAAATAAATTAGACTCATGTATAAACATTGTATCATCTCCCTAGTGTAAAAAACTGAAAGAGTAAATAAGATTCAAAATGTGCAATACATATTGTGATAGGGAAAGAAACTGCTCAAAAGGAAAGAATAATGGGGATATGGGAAAACAATAAAGTAGAAAGGGAAAAGGAAAAATATGCATACTGAAAGAGTTTTGGCCCAGACAGGACACTGTAGCTGGTGAAGCCTTAGAGGTGGAACCAAGGAGCTCCTAACTCCCCCACTCCTAGAAATTTACCTGTGACTCCTATCTCCCCCTCCCCTAGGAATCTACCTATGGCGCCAAACAAAGACCAATGGGCTACCTGTACATCTGTAATGTCCCCTTAGTTTCCACCCAAAACTGAGGCTACTTATGTACCTCACTCCACATGTTCCACGGAGAGATGGCCAACCAGGGTGGAGATGCCGTGCCCCAGGGGATCGGGGGTGTCTCTCCCCGCATTCTCAAAATAAAGGTCATTTATATTTCATACTTTTTAAAAAATTTTATTTAAAAGGAAAAAGAGAAAAAACAAAACAAAACAAAGTGGTGTAAGGCTACAAGTAATACAGAACTACAAAAAAAAAAAACCAGTAAAAAATCACCAGTTAATAGATTACACATTATCATCTTAGAGATAGTTGCTCAAGTCACAGTATCAAAGCATACAAAGTGAACATTCAAACAGAGAGACTGCAAACAGTTGTGTTCAATGATCCAACCAAAAACATTAATATAGTCAGCTATTTAAAAACCCTAAACACACTTGCAGTTGTATCCTTTAGAGCACTTTTTTTCCCTCTCTTTTCTACAAAAAAATTTACACATTTTGGGTTTTATTACTTCTTAGCTCTTATTACTTTTTTTGGAAGAGAATAAAGTCAAATATGGCAAAACAAAGCTGTCAGTCAAAACCAAGGATAGACATAATACATTTTGTAAAAACAGAGTACAAGGTTATCAACAATGGATACCATAATGCCTCTTGTTTCCTTAAAAAGAATTGTCTATCTCATTAGGTATTATAAAGTTGAACAAAACAGTAGAGAACAAGACCAATAAAACTTAAGCATTGTAAAAATTACAGGACTTCCAAAGGAGATAATAGTCAAACCAGAATGGGCATCTTAGTGAATCTTACTGCCTTCAAAGTAGTTGCCTATACCCTCAAACTTGATACTATCATACAAAATGGAACAGAGTCTAATCAGTCAAAACAAGATAGTGGGAGTATTACAGGACTTCAAAACAAGTTAATAGGAAATCAAAAAAAGTTACTATAATATATTCTGCTAATTTTTAAAATTTTCCCCTTAATTAAAAAAAACATAAAAAATAACTAAATAGTTTTTTAATGAATAAGGGAGAGATTGAGATAAAAGAGGACATAACAACATAACAATACATGTCAAAGCATGACTGTTTCAGGAACCTAGTGCTTCACCACCAAATAACCTGACTTAATAGTAGTTACCATAGTGTCTGTCTATTTCCTTGAAATATTTCAATATAACTTCATATACTATACCTTCAAATATTTCCATATCAAGAAGCCCAGAATAAAGCCTTTCCAATTAATAAGGGAAAACTTTATAAGGCTTCAAGGCCACATAATGGGGAATCATGATTACTACATAATTTTATATATTTGAATCATTACTTACATTAGGGAAACTATTCGGTATTCACACATGCGAGATTGATTTATTTCACTTATGAGTATCATCTCAAGCTGCATCCAATTATTTATAAATATCTCAATGTGATCCTTCTTTATAGCTGAGTAATACTCCATTGTATAGAAATACCACGGCTTTTTTATCCATTCCTCAGTTGATGGACACTTGGGTTGTTCCCAAGATCTGGTGATTACAAATTGTGCTGCTATAAACATAGGTGCACATATATCACTGTGGTATGATGCTTTCAGTTCTTCTGGGAATATGACTAGAAGTGGAACAGCTGGAATAAATGAGATTTACAATCCCAGCTTATTGAGAAATCTCCAAACTGACCTCCAGAACGGTTGTACCAGTCTACACTCCCACCAACAGTGTAGGAGAGTTCCTTTTTCCCCACAGCCTCTCCAGCATTTGTGGTTGTTAGTTTTCTTGATCCTGGCCATTCTTTCAGGAGTGAGATGGTATCTCAGTGTGGTATTAATTTGCATTTCTCTAACGACAAATGATGATGAATATTTTTTCATGTATTTGCCATTTGTATTTCTTCATCTGAAAAGTGCGTATTCATCTCAGATGCCCATTTTTGGATTGGATCTTTGAATTTTGGGGGTCTGAGTTTTTTAAATTCCTTATATGTTTTAGACAGGAGTCCCTTGTCAGAAAGAGAGTTCACTAAAATCTTTTCCCATTTTGTGGGTATTCTTTTCACTATGCTGGAGATTTCTTTTGACATGCAGAAACTTTTTAGTAAGAAGTGGTCCCAGTTATTGATTCTAGGAAGTATTTCCCATGCGGTTTGAGTCCTGTTCATGAATTCTCTACCTACCCCATTGTCTTCAAGATTTCTACCCAATTTGTCTTCCAATAGATGTAGTGTTTCTGTTTTAATATTCAGATCTTTGACCCATGGGTGTAGCTTTAGTTTTTGGCAAAAGGAGAGCCAGTTTTTCCAGCACCATTTATTAAAGGGACTGTCGATCTTCCAATGAACCTGCTTGGCTCCTTTATCAAAGATAAGATGGTTGAGTGTGTTTGTAGTTGTGGTTGTATCTTCTAATCTATTCCATTAATCTTCAGCTCTGTTTTGATTCCAGTACCATGTTGATTTTACTACTGTTGCTTTGTAGTATAACTTCAAGTCAGGGATTGTGATGCCTTCTGCCTTGCCTTTGCTGCTTAGAATTGCCTTTGCTATTCTAGGTCTCTTCTGGTTCCAGATGAATTTTAGGAGTGATTTCTCTAGATTTATAAGGTATGTTGATGATATTTTTATTGGGATTGCACTGAATCTGTATAACAGTTTTGGGAGAATGGCCATTTTCACAATGTTTGTTCTTCTTATCCATGAGCACGGGATGTCTTTACATTTTCTGAGATCATCTTCCATTTCTTTTTTAGGGTATTATAATTTTCCCTAGGTCTTTCACTTCTTTCATAAGAGTAATTCCTAAACGTTTCATTTTTTGTTTGGTAATGTGAAGAGTGTGGTTTCTCTTATTTCCCTCTCTGTGATTTTGTTGTTCGTGTATAGGAATGCTATTGATTTCTGAGTATTAATTTTGTATCCAGCTACATTACTGAATTTATTTATTATATCTAAGAGTCTTTCAATGGAGTTTAGGGAGTCATCTATGTAGAGTATCATGTCATCTGCAAACAATGATAATTTAACTTCTTCTTTTCCTATCTTTACCACTTTTATTTCTCTCTCTTGTCTAATTGCTCTGGCTAGTACTTCCAGTACTATATTAAATAGGAGTGGTGACAAAGGACATCCTTGTCTTGTGTCTGATTTTAAAGTAAAGGCTTTCAATTTTTGGCCATTTAGTATGATGCTGGCTGTTGGTTTGTCATAAATGGCCTTTATTATATTGAGGTAAAGACCATGTATTCCAATTTTCTGTAAAGTTCTTATCATGAATGAATGTTGGACCTTATTGAAGGCTTTTTCTGTAGCTATAGAAATGATTATGTGATTCTTACTTTTGGCTTTATTGATATGGTGTATTACATTTACTGATTTACGTATATTGAACCATCCTTGCATTCCTGGGATGAATCCCACTTGGTCATGGTGTATAATCTTCTTGATGATTTGCTGCATCCTATTTGCCAATATTTTATTGAGGATTTTTGCATCTGTGTTCATTAGGGAGATCGGTCTATAGTTCCCTTTTTTAGGTGGGTCTTTCTCAGGTTTTGGTACTAGAGTAAAAATTGCTTCCAGGAATGACTTAGGAAGGATTGCTTCCCTTTCAATTTCATTGAATAGTTTGAGGAGTGTAGGCATTAGGTCTTCTTTGTATTTCTTGTAGAATTCTGCAGTGAATCCATCTGGGCCTGGGCTCTTCTTTTTTTTTTTTTTTTTTTAATTTAAGAGGAAAAAGAGAAAAACACAAAACAAAACAAAGCGGTGTAAGGGTACACGTAATACAGAACTACAAAAAAAAACAAAACAAAACAAAAAAACAAAACAAACAAACAAAAAAAAACATAACAGTAAGAAATCACCTGTTAGTATATTACATATTATAATCTTGAAAATAGTTCCTCAAATCACAGTATCAAAGAATACAAGTTGGACATTCAAACAGGTAGACTGCAAACAGCTGTGTTCAATGATCCAAAAACATCGATACAGTCAGCTATTTAACACCCCTAAACACACTTGCTGTTATATCCGTTAGAGCTCTTTTTCTTTTTTTTTCCCCCCTCTCTTTTTTACAACAAAATTCACGCACTTTGGATTTCATTACTCCTTAGTGCTTACTTTTTTTGGGGGGGGGAAAGAATATAGTTTTATTGGGCTCTTCTTTGTAGGTAAGGACTTAATTACATTTTCAATTTCATTAACAGAGATTGGGTTATTCAGCACTTTTACATCCTCCTGATCTAGCTTTGGTACTTCATATGCTTCTAAGAATCTGTCTATGTCTTCTGTGTTATCAAACGTTTGAGAGTAGAGGTTTTCGAAATAGGTGTTGATTATCTTCTGTATTTCTGTAGAGTCTGTAGTGATCTTGCCTTTTTCATTTCTTTTTGGATGAATTTGAGCTTTATGTTCCCTTTTTTTAATAAGATTGGCTCGGGGCTTATTGATTTTATTTATTCAAAGAACCAACTCTTTGATTGGTTGATTCTTTGGATTGTTTTTAGTCTCTATTGCATTGATTTCTACTCTGATTTTTATAATTTCCTCTCTCCTTTTGGCTTTCAGCTTGACTTGCTCTTCTTTTTCTAGCTGTTTGAGGTGTAGCATCAAGTTATTTATTTGTATTCGTTCTGTTTTCCTGATGGGGGAACTGAGTGCAATACATTTTCCTTTGAGGACGGCTTTCATTGCATTCCATAGATTCCGTTTAGTTGTATCTGCATTTTCATTTTCTTGTAGGTTTTGTTTAATTTCTTCTTTAATTTCTTGTGTGACCCACTGATTACTCAAGAGTGTGTTATTCAGTTTCCATGTGTTTGTGGGATTTTTGCAGTATCTTTTATCATTAATTTCTAATTTCAGAGCGCTATGATCCAATAACATGCAAGGGATGATTTCAACTCCTTTGCATTTGTTTAAATATGTTCTGTGAGCTAATATATGGTCTATTTTAGAGAAGGACCAATGTACTGCTGAGAAGAATGTGTATTCTGATGTTGTTGGGTGGAACATTCTGTATATGTCTATCAAATCTATTTGCTCGCAGGTGTGATTCAGTTCTGTTATTTCTTTGCTGATTTTCTTTCTAGTTGATCTGTCCCTTGGTGTCAATGCCGTATTAAGGTCTCCTGTTACAATTGTGTTACTGATAATTTCAGTTTTCATTTCTGTTAATAGTTGTTTTATATAACTGGGTGCTCTGGAGTTTGGTGCATATATATTTAGGATAGTTACCTCTTCCTCTTGGAGTTTTCCCCTAACGAGTATGTAGTGACCTTCTTTGTCCTTTATGGTCATTGTTGGTTTAAAGTTCATATTGTCTGCAAACAGAATGACTACTCCTGCTTTTTTTTTTTTTTTTTTTTTTGGATTCCTGCTGCATGAAGTATTGTTTTCCATCCTTTGACTTTCAGTCTGTGAGTATCCTTCTGGGTTAGATGGGTTTACTGTAAATAGCATGTGGTTGGATTTTGTTTCTTGATCCATTCTGCTAGTCTGTTTCTTTTGATTGGTGCATTGAGACCATTTACATTAATCGTTATTACTGTTAAATGCTGGTTTATTGTTGACATGTTATCTCTCTGCTGTTGCATCTTTATCTTTCTGTTCTGTTTAAGTATCTGCTTTGCTTAGTGGTTTTTTTCCTTTGTGTATCTAAACTGTCTTTCAGTATTTTTTTCAGGGTTGGCTTGGTGTTCATGAAGTTCTTCAGCTGTTCTTTGTCATGGAAGTATCATATTTCCCCATCAATTTTGAATGAAAGTTTTTCAGGGTACATCAGTCTAGGTTGGAAATCATTTTGCTTTAGGATCTGAATGCTTCACTCCATGGTCTTCTTGACTTTATTGTTTGTGCTGAGAAGTCTGCTATGATTCTGATAGGTTTTCCTTTATAAATGATCTCTCTTTTCTCTCTGACAGCTTTTAATAATCTATTCTTGTGTTGGATTTCTGGGATGGTGATTATTATATGTATGGGTGTAGTATTATTTTGGTTATGACTATTTGGAGTTCTATATGCTTCACTGATCCTGATGTTGGTTTCTGATCTCATGCTTGGGAAATTTTCAGCTGTTACTTCTCTCAATATCCTCTTGACATCCTTTATGTTGTCCCCTTCTTTTTCATTAATCCCTATCAATCTTATGTTATTTTTCTTTGCATCATCTCGCAGTTGTTGAATTGTTTTTTTTTTTCTGATTCATTGTTATTTTTAAAAGATCTTTCCTTTCCTGTTCACTAGCTGCAATCCTGTATTCAAGGTCTGAAATTCTATTTTCACTTTCATTGAGGCTGTTTTTACAACTTTCAGTGGAGTTTTTTATTTCCTGTATATCTCTGTGCATCTGCATTATGTATTCTGTTTGTTTCTTATATTGCTCATGTAGGGATTGTATCTTTTTGTTTAGTTCCTCCAATTTTTTAACTGTGTTTTCTTTAGATATATTCAGAATCTCTTTCATTTCTTTTATTTCTTCTTTTACCTGGGAGATTATTTCGAGTTTGAATACCTTTAAAGCTTCCTGGAGTTGCTTGTTAATTTCAGTAGCTATTGTGTCCGATATTTGAGGGGATTGGCATATATTTTCTTCTATATACATCGCTCCTAGGGTTTCTTGAGCTGGGCTGGAGGTTTGAGGTTGTAATTTGGTCTTTCGTTTTGTCATTTTCCTATATTTCTGTGTTTCAAGTGCTATTTGAAAGCTTCCTCAGGGTCTGTTGGAAATCCACTTCTATGTTCGTAGCTTCTGGGACTCTGGCTCCCAGTGACCCCAAGCCTCTCTGCCTCTAGAACCAGTGGCCCTCTTCTGCCTGTAGTTTCAAATAAGCTGGGCTTCAGGGACACTGTGTGCCCACCTGCTTGTTGGAAGCTCCACAGTTCCCCAAGTACAGCCAGAATGGGGAGGCGGATGTAGATGCCTCAAACCCACTTATGCACTTCCCTGCACCCAGAAGCCTGGAGGGTCCCAAACAGTTTGGGCTTGGGGCAGAGTGCACTGAGGACTTACCGCAGGCCACGGAGCCTCTGGAATCTGTGATGTTCCCCTGCTTGCTGAGATATCCACAGTCCTCCAGACACACAGGGAGGCAGATGCCAGTGCCCCAGATCCGCCCAACCCTTCCTCTGCATCCAGATGGTGAGGTGCAGGAGTCCCAAATAGGCTGGGCTCCGGGGATAGTGTGCGCCTGCCTACTTGCTGTAAACTCCACAGTTCTCCAAGCACAGCTGGAATGGGGAGGTGGATGTAGATGCCTCAAACCCACTTATCCACTTCACTGCACCCAGAAGCCTGGAGGGTCCCAAACAGTCTGGGCTTTGGGCAGAGTGCACTGAGCACTTACCGCAGGCCATAGCGCCCCTGGATCCTGTGATATTTCCCTGCTTGCTGAGATATCCACAGCCCTCCAATTTCATACTTCTTATCTTTTCAGCCGCCGCTGGTCCCCCACAATTCTATCACATACATATATACATATATACATATATTTAATCCTTAAGATAATTATGCTACTAATTAGTTCTAGTTTATTAAAAAGAACAATTGTGCTTATATTGCTTCATCAATTTTGCATGTTTATACCTTGTAATCTGAGCAACTCTCTTGAAGATTACAGTGCATAATATATGAAACATTTTTAATTTCTTATCATCTTGTTTTGAAATTCTGTATCATTTTTTTCTTTAAAATAAAAAAGTAAAACCTTCCTAATTATTTACTGCATTGTTTTCCAGTAACTTCCTGAGAATTTTTGAGTATATTTTCATGAGGCAGATTATCCAGTAATTCTCAATCTTGCTTGCATCCTTTTCTGGTTTTCATATCAAGATAATACTTGCTTCCAGGGATCACTGGGAATATTGTTTTTCTTTTGCCTTCATTAAAGAGTTTGACAAGTAATGATATTAGATCTTCTCTAAATTTCTTTTAAAAATTGAACAGTGAATCCATCAGGATCTTTGCTTTTCCTTGTTGGTAAGATATTAATTACAATTTCAATTTCATTGGCTGATATTGGAATTTTTAAGGGAAAAGAGTTAGACATAAAAATGAAACAGTTTAAAAGCATGTTAGTAAGACAGTTACCATAGATTGCATATTGTTGTCTTTGTGGTAGTTACTCAGAGTACAAGATACAAATATGATATCCTTTGACAATTATGTAAGATGTTTATTAACAGTTGCTTGCAGTTTGTTGAAATTTTTGAAAAAAATCAAGTTGCAAACTTTTTATTACAAATTAAAAATGAAATACTTAAAAATCTCAACTTGAGTAGATATGAAACAATTTAAAAATCATTAAAGATGTATTGCATGGTATCTTGTCCAAGTAATATTACCATGAATATTTCTTCTCAATAAACTAAGAGAAATCAGCTGTATAATATCTTAACTATCTTGTGTACACATATATTTCCCCTTCTTTCTTTCCCATTTCCCCCATCTCAGTTGTCAACAGTTTCTTCCCAATTCACATTATCTATTGTACATTTTAGATCTTATTTACTCATTCAGTTTCTCACACCAGTGAGACAGTACGATGTTTACTCCTTTATGTTTGATTTTTTAATTTATCAGTATGGCCTCAAGATGTATTCCTTTATCTATAAAGGTCTCAAGTTTATCCTTCATGGCTGAGTACTAATTTGTTATATACAAATGCCACATCTTTTTACAGTTGAATTGTTTCAAAGACTTAGCTTAAACAAATTGTGCTGCAATAAATGTAGGTGAACATGTATCACTATGGTACGACTCTATTCATTCTTCTGGAACGATTCCCAGAAAGAATAGCTGGGTCAAATTTGACATTTAATTTTAGCTTTTTAAAAGAATATTTACACTGATTTCCACAGTGGCTGTGCCAGTGTACATTTCCAACAACAGTTGAGAAGGGTTCCTGTTTTGCTCACAGCCCAGCCATTATTTCTTATCTAATGATTTTTTTGATGATAGCCATTCTTTCTTGAGTGAGATGGAATTTCAGTGTTGTTTTAATTTGCGTCTCTTGAATTACCAATGGTACCAAACATTTTTTCATGTATTTATTTGCCATTTTTATTTTTTTTCTGAGAAGTGCATGTTCTTCTCTGATGCCCATTACATTGAGTCTTTGAACTTGGGGAGGGGTCTGATTTTTTCCATTCTTTATATATTCCAAATATAAGTCCTTTGTCTATGAGACAGCAGGGTATAGTTTTCCCCATTCTGTTTGTTCTCTTTTCACTCTGTGATTTGTTGTGCAAATCTTTTTAATAAGTTGAGATTGCATTTGTTGATTCTTTGTACTATGTAGTCTCTGCCTACATCTTTGTCTTCAAGATTTCTTCTTACTTTCCCTTCTAGTAAGTTTAGTGTTTGTGTTCTAATATATAGAAATTTAATCCATTTTGACTTTATCTTAGTGCATTGTGTTACACTTGAGTTCTAGTTTGAGTCTTCAGCATGTGGACAGATTTTCTAGCACCGTTTATTCTTCCAGTGAACCTGTTTGGGTCGTTTGTCAAAGGTAAGATGGCTGTGTGTTTTTTTGGTTGTATCCGCATCTTCAATTCTATTCCAATGATGCACAGGCATTTTTTTGTTTCTTTGTTAGTTTGATTGATTGTTTGTTTTGCTAGCACCATTATGATTTTATCACAGAATCTTTGTAGTATAATTTCCAGTCTGGGGTTGCAGTGTTTCCCAATTTGCCTGTGTGCCTAGAATTGTTTTTGCTATTCTAGGTCTCTTCCGGTTCCAAATGGATTTTAGCAATGTTTTTCTAGTTCTGTAAGTTATAGTAATGATATTTTGATTGGGAGTGCATTAAAACTTCATAACAGTTTTGGGAGTATGACCACTTTTACTATGCTGGTTCTTCCTATCCAAGAGCAAGGAATAACTTTTCATTTTCTGCGAACCTCTCCAATCCTCTTTTTTAAATATATTGTAATTTTGACGGTACAGATCTTTTATATCTTTTGTTAGATGTAAAAGATCCTCCTACATATTTCATTTTTTGATGTTATTGAGAAGTGTTTGTTTTCTCCAATTTCTCTCTGTGTTAGATTGTTGATTGTGTACAAGAATGTTATTGATTTTTGAGTGTTGACAGTTTTGTTTCTACAATACTGAATTTGAATATTAAATTTACAGTTTTTTGGTGGAGTTTTTGGGTCTTCTATGTAGAGTATTATATCATCTACAGACTGATAATTTAACCTCTTTCTTCATTATTTCTATTATTTTTTCTCTTGTCTACTTGCTCTGGCTAATATTTACAGAACTATATTGAATAAGAGTGGTGGTAGTCGACATACTTGTTTTCTTCCTGATTTTTAAATGAAATCTTTCACATTTTGACCACTTAATATGATGTTAGTTGTTTTTTTCATACGTGGCTTTTTTCAGATTGGGATAGGTTGATCCATTCCTATTTTCTGTAGGATTTTTGTCACAAATGAGTGCTGAACTTAATGTTTTCTGTCATCTATCAAGATAGTCATGTGATTTTTGTGTTTCGTTCTGTTGATATGATATTTTACATTTATTTTATTGCATATTTTGGACCATCCTTGCATCCCTAGGATGAATTCTACTTGGTGATAGTGTATAATCTTCCTGATGATTTCCTGAATTCTGTTTGTCAGTATCTGGTTAAGGATTTTGCAGCAATGTTCATTAGAGAGACTGTCCTGTAGCTTTCTTTTTTGTTTGGGTTCTTCCCTGATTTTGGAGCCAAGATAATACCTGCTTCCATGCATAACTTTAGAAGCATTGCTTCCTTTCAACTTTCTTTAAAGCGTTTCATTTGTGTAATTTATTCTCTAAATTTTTTGTAGAATTCAAGAGTGAATCTGTCAGGGCCTTGTTTTTTTTGTTTGTTTGTTTGTTTGTTTTGTTTTGTTTTATTTTTGTTTTTTGTTATTGTTGTTTGGTATATTTTCAATTTTGTTGGTTGATATCACATTGTTTTGAATTTTTATGTGTTCTTGATTTAGTTTTGGAAAATCAATTGTGTCTGGGAATCTGTCCATTTCTTATGTGTTTTCCATCTTATTAGAATAGTAGGCTTTGAAGATCTGCTAGAATCTTCTGAGATTCCTTGTGATACCTCCTTGGAGAATTCCAAGGAGATGTGGATGGTTCTATGTGATGTAGAGAAAGTTGTTGATCAATCAATTCCTGTGCTGCCTGTAACTTTTGAGTAGTCAGAGGCCACTGATCTATCCAAATTGGGTCATCATTTTTCCAATTAAGCTTTAAAGGATTCATCCCCCAAAGCTGCAGAGACATGTAAAATATTAAAAATGTATATGAGCTCCCCATTGTTCTAATATATCTCTTCCTAAAATAGAAACTGGCACTTCTAAGATATAAGGTTTAATAACAGCAACTTGACCCTCTTCATTTTTTATATGTATATGCATTGCGGCTTGACCAATTGTATTTACTGGAGTTTTACTTACTCCTTTTATATTACATGGAATAATAATATAAGTAATATGAGAAGGCCAATCAGTAGATTTAACAATAGTAATATCTGAGCTCATATCTATGAGCTTGAATTTTCTTATGCTCAATAAAAATATTAATAAGAGGTTGTTGTTGAGATAATTTAGCTGTCCACATTACATTAATAGGGTTAGTGCTGCCAAACCCTCCTGTTCGCTGAACAACAGAGGATCCTATCGGGATATAGGGCAGTAATATGAGTTGAGCTATACGTTCTCCCTTTAATAATTTATAATCGGTAAGTGAGGACATCAAGATTTGAGTTTCTCCAGTATAATCTGCATCAATAATTCCTAAATGAACAGTAATGCCTTTCTGATTTAAACTAGACCGACCCGTGAGTAAGCCAAAAGTTCCTGCAGGCAAGGGGCCAAAAATTCCTGTAGGAATTCTCACGGGAGATTGTCCTCCCTTTAATTGTATGTCTTTTACAGCTGGTATGTCCACTGCGGTGCTGTGTTGGGTGGCAGGTTGTAATGAGAATATGGTAGGTTTACCCCATTGATTTGTTCCGGGCCCAGGGTAAGGCCCGCCTTCCCGTTTCCCTTCTGTTCAGCTGAGTTAACTTGTTTACTCCTGCATTCACGAGCTCAATGATGCCCTTTATGGCATTTTGGGCATAAGCCAGGGGCTTTAGATTTTTTTCTTTGATCATTGCCTAAAAGTTTTGGACAGGCCCTTTTTACATGCCCTGTCTGACCACAACCAAAACATTTCAAAGACTGTTCCTTTTTAGACTGCAAATTATTTCATGTGGTTACCATGGTTTCAGCAAACAGTTGCATTTTTTTAGATTCTGAATTTAAATCTTTACATTGTTTTATAAAATTGTCAATCGTTCCAGTATCTTTTATTGGAATTAAAACCTTTTTGCATTCATCATTGGCATTTTCAAAGGCTAAAAGTTTTAAGAGATGTTGCTGTAAATCTTGCCCCACTACTGTTTTTTCTATAACATTTTGAAGTCTTGCAATGAACTCAACATACGGTTCATTAGTTCTTTGCAGAACTTTAGCCCAAGATCCATATTCTGATCCTTGAGGCCGTATCTTATCCCAAGCTTCTAAAGCAATATTTTTTAATTGAGCATGAATCTCTCTTGGGGCCGCAGCCTGATGTTCAACAGTATCATAAAAACCTGTGCCAGAGAGCATGGGATAAGAAATGAGTCTAACATTAGGATCTTGGTCCTCAGCATTTTGCCTTGCCTTCTCAGCACAACCTTCCATAAACCACATATGCCAATGTAAATATTCTGGCTCTTTTAAAAGAATTTTAGCTAAGGTTTTCCAATCATAAGGAGCAAGATTACCATATTGATCTGCTACCGACACTACTAATTCTCTAGTGTAATGAGCCTGAGGGCCATAAAGGGTTACGGCCTTTTTTAATTTTGCTAAATCATCCATATTAAATCCTTCCCAGCTAGGGGGAGGTGCCGCTCCATCTACAGGTTGCGGCCTAATAACAGGAAAAGCAAAGGCAGACGTTTCCTCGTCAGGATCCCCTATTTTTGGTATATCGGCTAAAGCTAGTTTGGCCTTATTCCAGTTAGGGTTAGATGGGGGAGGTGCGGAGAGAGGTATAGGTAGGCTCTGCTTAACGGAAAGCTGTTCTACCACCTGTGTTAGGCGTTGTATAGCTTGTAATAGTGGGCGATCGTCACAAGTTGATATTGCTGCGGCAACTAAAGCCGAATTAGCTGCAGCGAGCTTTACTTTCGGTTTGGACGCTTTTTCACTAGTTAAAGAGATAGCGTCATTTTGGACTACAGTTTGCTCCTGAATAACCGGTTTAATTTCTAGTTGGAGATTTTCTACAATATGTTCATCTTCCATAGCTTTTAATAAAGAGTACACAACCGACCAAATAGCCCAAAAACGTAAAGGGATTTTCTCATCCTGTTGCATAGCCTTCTCTATACTAACTCTCGCCTTCCTCCATAATTCTACATCCAAAGTTCCTTCATCTGGAAACCAAGGATTATATTCTTTAATTGTATGAATACATATATCCAAGTCAGCTGACCTGAGCGATATGCCATACATAGATAATAAATGTTTAAGAATTTTTAAGAAAGGAGAAGAGACAGATTGTCCCATTTCCCCGTACTAAAAATATATATACTCACCTCTCCTAAACGACCTTCGGGGTCCCTGATTCAGGCGCCACTTGTCGGGAGTGTCTAGTGCACTCTGGACCCCGGGAAGAGGCACACACACTCCGAGTCGGGACACGGGGGGTGCAGCGCAAGGAAAAGAAAGAGAGAGACACAGCACTTGCAACTACACCACACTGCACTGCACGCACAGTCTTTATTCCAGGATTCTTATATAGTAAACCGGATCAATTCACAGAGCACAGACGTTTAACTAGTGAAAAGGCATTCTTTGTGACAAGCTACAATGTGACAGACTACAATGTTTATCTAAGCTTATCTAAGTTAATCAACATCAGTTGTTCTAGCCCCTCTAGCCCAGGAGGAATTTCATTAGCCTAAGAATGTTGTTAATTATGTTTGTTGCTAGTGTCACAAAAGGTGGTTGGCCACTTCCTCATGACTCTGTAAACAAAGCCAGGTCACACAGCATGGTTTCAGAGGGTGAGAAGAACTTCACTGAGAACAGGCATTCCTTTCCTGCCTCTGTCTCGCATACCGGGGGCTATTGTTTACTGCAGTTTCCGAGGGGGCCTAGGGCCTTCAAAGTGACTCCTCATCCCCCACAACAAAACCCTTCCCCTCAATCTTAATGACTAGCTCAAAATTTAGTTTTTTGCTGTGTGAGTCAGCAAATCTCCAATTATTCTGTTTATGGTGGGTTAAGTTCCCTATCTCTACATTCAGAACCTTCTCAGACCCAGTATGGATAATTGTATGTCAAGAAAAAAATAAAACAAAAGACAGAGTTTTGAGGAAGATGGAAGAGACAAAAGAGGAATGGAGGAAAATAAGAAGGGAAGATGGAGAGAAGGGAGAAGAGGAAGTAGGAATAAGAAGGTAGAGAAGAGATAAGGGAGAAGAGTAAACACAAGTAGAGAGATGAAGTAGAAAGGCTTAAAAAGTAAAAAAAGAAGTTGATGATTACTAGACATGTATAGACTTTATTTCCTAGACAGGGCACTGAATTGATTTATTAACTTTACATTTCTAGATTATTGATAGTGCATTTGTATTTTTGCTCTAGTCAAAACTATGGTACGCAAACCATATTTTTCCACTTCCTTTTCAAGAAGAGAGGGAATAAGGTGCACTTCAGAGGTCTGTGGATTTATTTACTATACTAATTTGCCATAATTATTGTTAATAATTTGATTATGATGCAAAAACAAATAGTAATAGACATTTGTCTTCAGAGTATCAACAGTGTAGATATACATTAGCTACTTACATCTCCAAAATGCCCTGTCCTGAATGGCACTGCTTCCACCAGCAGAGAGTATTTGTCATGAAAACAATGTCTAATATATATGTATATAATTTTATATTATCTTATATATCATATATGATCTAAAATATGATATAAATTATATAATATTTAACTATAATATATATGTATGTATTTATTTAAAAAGATGTTTTCCTACTTTCATGCAAGAGTTTCTGATTTAAATGTCTTCTTTAAAGTAGTCAATAAGCAGAAGAACAAGAGAAAGAGGAGAAATAGGTTGAAGACAAATGAAATCTTTTTGTCATTTGAAGCAAATAGTAAAAATACACCCAAATGTTAAGTGAAATTAATCAGGTACAGAAACCTCAATATCAGATGATTTTTTTTAAAGTATGAGAAACCCAGAGTACACATAAAGAGCAAGATATAAAAAAAAATAGATAATATGCACAAAGTTGTGAATTTGATTCCAGGTAATAAATAAATAAATAAAATAGGAAATATGAAGGTAGCTATTTTGCAGATTCAAAGGGGATCAGCGGCTGGAGGGAGAGAAAGAAAGGAGAGAGGAAGAGGAACAAAAAAAGAATTGCGATGTATTATGTACAGGTACAACCAACTCCTCCTGAGGAATGTAATCATGTAATGCAAATGTGCATTAATCAAAGATAAAAATTGAAATACAATACACTCAGACTAGCCACAAATTTTCATCTTCTCATACTTTACTTTTCACACTCAGTGAGTTAAAGCAAATTTAA
Source organism: Cavia porcellus (assembly GCF_034190915.1). Taxonomy (NCBI): domain Eukaryota; kingdom Metazoa; phylum Chordata; class Mammalia; order Rodentia; family Caviidae; genus Cavia; species Cavia porcellus. The sequence continues at coordinate 33,852,580 of NW_026947486.1, read as the reverse complement.
TACTTAGAAGAAATTCTGCACTTCAGTCTCCCTACGTATCATTAAATTCTAAGAATTATAGTAACTTTCCAGATTGATTACAGGATATTCTAATAACACTGTTTCCACAGTATATAAATAGATGTACAGGAAAACACACATGCATACAGTATATTTTTGGTCAGGGTAAAGAAATACTGGGTTAAATAAATACAGGCAGGTTTATTGCAGGGTTTCTCAGAGGCTTCAACAGGTGAACATTCATAATGAATTTCCACAGTGTTTGTGGGGTGAATGTACCCTACTTTAGAATTGTTTTCATTTTTAAGCAAATCATGTTGTGGGAATCATGTTCTTCAAGAACATACTTTAGAAAATGTTAATGTAATTCAATATGCTAATTTTATTGAAACAGTATAGTATATAACTAAGAGAACATACTTTTAAACCACAGAATGTCTGACTTTATATTCCAGTTCTTGATAAGATGCTTAAGATTTCCAGGCTATTTTTTAATTTTTCAAATGGAGGTAATAATGGTAGTGCTGTTAGAACTAACAGAATATATAAATATGTAATTAAAATTCATATAAAGAATATAGTATTGTATACGGCACATATTTCCTCTGAAAAATTGGATATTGTTTTATGCACAACAAAAGTGAAACCTGCAATGATATTCTTTTAAAGAACAAAATTAAGCTGCATGTCAGTATCAAAACTGGCACTAGAACCCAGGTCTCCTGACACCATAACCAGTAATTTGTTTCTCAAATAATAAAAATGTCTTTAGAATTTATGCAAAATCTTTCTAAAGAACATAAGTATTATATCACAAAAATCACCAATTGCATCTAAAAGGATACAACCATAAAATAATTTGGTTGTTCTTTGGAATAATTGCTTAGTTGTAGTTTCCCAGGTGTTAAGTGAGGTCAAAGGAGTTTTTGATGGTGAAGAAAACTATTCCAGTGCAAATGAAATAATGGTCAAAATGCTAGACCACTACCACTAGGCTTTCCTATTGGTAGGTACTTTCTCTCCTTACAGTGTACTACTACCAGGAGCCTTTATAGGTGTGAAGACAAATCTCCATAAGAGAAGTTGAATTTTGAGAACTACTATGATTATTATATACTAAAATATCTATCACTGTTTGGCTTTGATGGACAAAGAAAAACTACAAATTTGTTGAGCACTTAATGTCTACCAGGCTCTCACTATATCTTATTTTAATCTTCCTGATAGACCGAAAATGTAGATATCATGTATTTATAAATGAAAAAGACTGATAGTCTCTAGAGTATTTCAGTGATTTGTCCAAGAACTCAAAGTTGTTAAATAATATATCTTGAATTCAAGTCCAGCTGACTGCTCTTTATTTTTCCATTACATAACGTTGCTTTTTACACTGAAAGGATAAAAGCGGAACTAAATGGATTTGGTACTTCAAGAATTGAAAGGGGATTACAATTCTTAGCTGTAGAAATTCCATTTCCTTGACAATGAAAAATATTTCTTTGTCAAGATTTGTCTTTATTTGAACCGTCTCTTATCTAAATGAATTTGAAAGGTTTGTAATAAAATATATATAAGGTGCCTCCTTATATATGTTTAATCTACCAATGCTTGTGTCTTGGTCTTCCCAGCCTCTAGATGGTAAGAAATGAGAATGTTTTCTGAAAGCCACTCAAAGACAAAGGATGAAACATCAATAAAGAGATACAGAAGTAAAAAATAAGGAAATCATTATATATGTCAACTTTTCAAGTGTGTTTGAAACCAGGTGGAACATTTTATTTTTCAAAACTAATTTAGATACCTATGCTATGAAACCAACAAAGACACTGAAGAGCTCAATTAATGAACAACATGTCTTTCATACCAAGTTTAGATTCACAAAACTAATCTTCATTCTCTTTAACTACATAATAATGTTTGGAATTTAATTTTCTTTTAGAATGCTCACATCCAACACCTGAGAGCCTCATTTGTGGCATTCATATTGTGTTTATTTCATATTCATTTTCTCAGAATGATCTGAGAAAATTAAATATTGTTTCTAATAATTACATAGAATAGTGTTTTGTTTCCATTTTTCAGGAATGTCTCTTCTTTCAACAAGTATTGGGACAGGAATATAGCTCAGTGGCACAGTGCCTGCCTGGCAAGTGTGAGGTTGTGTTTGATTCCCAGTACAAAAACAAAAATAAAACTAAAGAACAAGTGTTGCAGATTTTTATAATCACAAATAATATTTGATTTATGAACATGATACACAGCTTTCACCCGTACCTTAATACCTCAGTTAGGATTTTGGGAACAAAATTTTACCTCTAAAAATGATCAGAGTTTTTTTAGTAAGACAAGAAATCAAAGAGCAGTGTTGTAGGCCAGTCTTTCATATATCTTTGATGGTTTCATAGATGCTTACACATTTTGCCTAGTTAGCTGTAGAGGTGAATAAAACTGATCTAACCATATTTTTGAAAGTTGCCTTTAAGGCATGCTTCAGCATGAAGTAAAGGATAGAACAGAGGAATACATCAATTTACTTTAAGTTGAAAATTGACGTACTATTTTTTTATTATTATGGAAAATAGTTTAAAAACAATCTTAGGTGCCATTACTTGCTAATGTTAAAGGTTAATATACTATTCATGTTAACATTATGTAGTGCTGTTAAATTCTTTAAAGAAGCTTTTTCTCAGTAACTAAAAGAAAAAGTGCCATCAGATGATAAATTTAGAATTTTATCTTTATATTTAACACCATCCTTTCCCCTATAAGATTCATTTTAGGTATCTTGCATTATGTATAAAAAAAGGTATTTACTTATGTTTGAAATGAACCAATAGATGACATGTATTTGCTTTACATTTTTTATTTGCTGTAGAAATACAAGTATTTTAGCTTACAAGTTAAACATTTCTTTTTTGTAAGGAAACTAATTTTCATAATTAGAGTATAAATCATGATCACTTCAAAAGGGCACAATAAAATGTAGGTATCAGTCATTAATAATTTTAAAACTTTTTGTCATTTGTAGATTAACTGAAGTAACAAAACTGGAGGAGGGATTAACAGAAGCAGTATGAAGATGGAGGTCTCAAGCAATATTTTGTTTTCTACATTCTTTTTTTACTTCAAGCTTGTACTTACTCATATAATTCATACTTATGATGGATCAAATTATGATCTTGCTTCCCAGAATAAATTTAAATTTATCAAAAGAATCATGTAGGAAAATAAAAACAAGAAGGTATCTTTGTAATGGAGAAGATTTTTAAGAAGTCTTTAAAAAATATGTTTAGTAAGAAAAAACTGGACTGCAATCAAGAGACCTGAACTTTTATGTGGATTTCCTCAGAATAAGCAGTTTTCCTCTTAATTTTTTCTTCATGAGAGGCCTAAGATTAAGCATAAAGTTTCTGCCAAGATCCTGAACTATGCTTGCCTGCTCATATGGTCTTATCCCAAGATGAATGTGTCTTCAGGTATCTGGCATTGGAAGTTAAGTGACTATTAGAGGAGAAACAAGATTTGAAATGCCTAGAAGAAAAAATTAGTCTGTTGAAAATATCACATAATTGGACAGGAAAATCTACTAGCAGAGAATTCATTGATATCTAGCATCAATCTATAGCAGAAATATCTGTTGTACCTATATGAAGACACATTTATTTTGCAATTATCATTTATAAAAACAAATTTTAATCACTGCTGCTACAGGATAGGCTAAATTATTTCTCTATTCTCTATGTAGAAACAAGGTCTTACAAAATTTTATATCATGAAATTATAATCAAAGAATATGCAACCACAAAAGTAGAGAAAATATATATAGATGTTAAGCAGATAAAAATAGTACTTGTGGAGATTTTGTTATATTTTTACTCTTTATCAAACTGTAAATATTTAACTTGTAATTTATTATTGTAACAAATATTCACAAAAAGTAAAATAAGACAAATAAAAACCATGAAAAAATGGAGGAAGTAATTATGCTATATACAATGGTTAATGTACTTCATATCATGCAGCAGTAAAATCTTGGCTTAACTTCCTAACAGTCAAACCAAAAATTATTTAATATTCTAGGAAAACTTCGAGTAAGTTGTAGTTTTCTTTTTTTTTTTTTATTTAAGAGGAAAAAGAGAAAAACACAAAACAAACCAAAGCGGCGTTTTCTAAATAGCAGATAGGGTGGATTAAAAAGAACTTTGTAAAGTACTGAAAGTGCAATTGTTACTTAAATTGTTATATAGAATACCATTCTGTACCTTTACTGCTCTCAAAAGTATTTTGATTGTTGTTCCTATGATAACTCCAACAGTTTACCATTGTCTGAAAAACCCTTCTCCTACTTACTTAAATGTTTGACCTTGAACAACAAACTTCAGGTTTCCTGACCTCTGCTTTCATACTGTGAATTGAGAGGCTTAGACTATAAGTAAATAAATTTACATATTTATTTGTAGCTCTAGTGTAGTATAATTTATATACCATAAAAATCACCATTTTAAGAGCATAATTCAAGGGTTTTTAGCAAAGTTACTATTGTATAAGCATCACAATGTAATTTTCAAACAATTCCATCACACTCAAAACAAATTTAATTCTTATTCATTTTTAAAATTTTTATTTGTATTAGAATATGCTTGCAATGCATAATGATTACATTTATCAAGATGAGCTGGCACATGTATGTAACAGATGTTTATACTTTTTTCATCCTCTACCCCTTCCACCCCCTCTTCTTCCATCTTTTGACTCAGATATTTTTGTACTTTTACATTTCTAGACTTACAAACCTTTAGTAGCTCTTTGATACTTCTAGAAACAAGTCATATTCTTCAGTGTGGTATTTGAAGTATTTCACATAAAATCTATTCCACCAATTTAGTTGCTTCTTAATTGCCTCTCATTCCTTTGCCTTAATGAGTTGCCAGTCTTTGAGTTTATTTGACAGGAAGTTCCTCTCACTACCCTCATGTGTTAAAAGTCAAGTCTTATTATTCTGATTCAATTTAAATGCCACTCCCTCATAAAGTTGCCTCATTTCACAATATTTATTCACTTGTAACAAGAATTTATTTTCCTTCAATTCCAATAGCATTTCATTTTTCTCTTTCATGAGGGTTCTTACTTTGATTTTTATATCTTATGGATCGTATCTTGTCACCTCACTTGATTAAGAGTGCAGATGCTACATATATCTAAAACAGCATGTAAATTTAATAACTCTCAATGTGGGTTTTGTAAGCAACATAAAATAATGACAATGATATTAAATGGTAGCTAAGTTAAACATCTGCAACATGCCATGCAAAGTCTTAAACACTTCTACAAATACTAGCTCATTTAATCCTTATGACTGAAAAGTTATAACTGAAAAGTTATTGCCCTAGTATAAATTACTGGACATTTTGGTGGTGGTCTAACATGGTGGAAGGCTAAGATGATGACCACATCCTCCTCCTTCCCCTTCTGTTCCTCATGCATCATCAATGCCCACCCAAGTGCCACTTACAGCCACTTACAGAAATCACATACCCATCAGCCCCCTCTGTTTCCATCAGAGGAGAAAAGCCCAACTGCCCCCATGAGTTGTGGGCTCCTCTCCACATCCTCAATAAAGGCATTTTTTCTTTCTTTGTTTATTGCATCAAAAAACCCTAATACTTTGAGGTGCCTTGCAACTCAGATTGGCAGTGTACATTGGCTCCTGAGGGTCACCCCAATTTTGAGCTCACCTGCCTATGAGCCACTCTTCCTTCCTCTGAGACCTGCTTATTTGCCATTGCTAGCCTGCATCCAACACTAATCGACTCCATTTGTCACAGGTGAGCCACCTTTCTATCTGGGGTTTCCTGTATCAATTTATCAGTCTATAAAAGCTCTCAAACTCCTTGAGCAACTGAGGCAGAACTGTTCTCAGTCTTAGAAATTCATCATCTCACATTGGGGAACCTCCTGCCATCACTTGGACAAATTTAACAGCTCTCATGTTCCTTAGGAAGGAAAGCCCAAGGCAGAGATGTTACCCTCTTGTCCTTTATCCCTTTTTAAGCCACTTTGAACTCATGTATGGCTGACCATTTCTAATCCACAATCTTCCTACCTCCCAAAGCCTCCCTCCTTTTGCAGATTACATCCCAATTCTCTCCTTCCTCCTACACTTGTTATGACAACATGCCAGTCTCTGTCTTCCTGCCCCTCTGATGGGACCAAACCAGATCCTCTCATATCCTTAGGAGATCTAATCTATCTTAAAACTTCTAAATCCGCAGGACTGCAACCAAAGTGTAATGGCTTCTACCTGGTGTTCCTTGCAACTCCAATGGTGGTCAAGGTAACTGGACTGCCATCCTGGTTCCACATCACTCAAGCTAAGTGGTGCCCTCCTAACCCTAACTCCCCTGACGCTAAACATTTTGAGTACTCATCACATCTCCTATCTCCCACCCATCTCCATCTCACCAAAGTTCCACAGTGACAACTTTCAGAATAATAAATGCTTTGTTATTCTATTTGGTTCTGGATCCCTTGCATTCTCTTAGATTTTTTTTTTTCACTATAGGATTCTGGGCAGTCTTTCCTAAAGACAGTATATGCAAAATCACTCTCATACTGTTTTACATAACAGATATCTTAGTTCTCTTCACTCTCAGCTGTTTAGTTAAATATGAGACCATCCTGGGTCTGGGCTCTCATCTCACAGTGACACAGTCACAGCCCTCCACAACCATAGTCTGTAATTTCCCAAACATGATTCAACTGTCAGGCCTTTAAGGCACCTAGTGAGTCTGGTGATACTGTACGAGAGCCTCCTTACCTTGCTCCACTGGAATCCAAGTAGGGTGAGTGAAGAAAAAACAAGAGGTCCAAATAGGAGATTTGGAGTGGAACTTGAGTGGCCATCTTGTCCCAGAACCAGCTTTCATCCCAAGGTGTGGATGTATTCGCATTCCTCAGAAGTGAAGAGGATCTGGATAAGCTATTGGCAGGCTCTTTAGGGGGAGGGAATCAGGAGACAAGAGTGCTGTTGTGGAAGCTCAGAAAAGGGGCATCCAGTAAGGGTGTGTGAGAGCTTCAGGGAGAGAATGCGCCCACCATTGATCATTCGATTGCTGCAGGCCAGGAATTGCCAGGCGGAAAATGGTTAAGATACACCATTTAGGCTGATTAATCAATGCACGGGGAGGAGGAAGGAGGTGCCAAGCTATTCTCTGTGGTGGGAGCCTGGAGATATCTGGACCTGTCTTCAGGGTACAAGGGGATGTGGTGGGTGTGGGGCCTGCAGGTGGGGGCAAGTACCCTCTCTCACCAGGGGGCCCCACCAGGTGGGGCACCCTTGGTGGTAGTGGTTGTGCAAAGCTGTTGTTTTCCAGAAAGTTGAGGCAGACCTGAAGGACCTGTTGACACAAAGAGAGGTTAAAGACTCCATAGGTTTGCCATAGGAAGAGGCTCTACAGAAAAATACTTGAATATGATTAAGAACACATTGCAGGGGCAACAAAGAAAGAGAAGCAGGCTGACCCATGACATGAATAATAGACAAATAACAGACACTAAACCAGTGACAAACAATATTAACAAGACAGAGACTTAGTCAATCTGTAAACTGACACCAAGAACTAATTAGATCCTATAGCTGACAAGTCCTGGGCCATTGTCTTCATCTGAAAATGAGTCCTGGAGACTTTAATGTTGTGTTCAATGTCTCCAAGTACCCCAAGGGGCACCCCAACAAACTAAAACAATCTTACCAGTAAGGATCCAGATGGCTTGCTCTGAATTAGCTTCCAGGGTTTTGGTTTCGGGTTCTCTTTGAAACAAAGATATTTCTTGGAGGTAAGCAATGTCTTTAGGCAGTCCCCTTAAGGAATAATTCACCTAAAAGAGAAACTTGGATCCTATAAATCCCTAAATAGATATACTGGGTGAGTCCCCAAATGAAGTCCTAAACAATGTAGGAACCCAAACAGCCAAATTGATAAATTTTGGAATTTTATTAGCTGAGCTCAGCAACCACCCACAGAGTCAAAATGAGTCAAAACAAGTGGCCCTGAATTGGAGGGTTACAGGACATTTAAAGCAGAAAACTGCAAAGGTAGACATCCTGTTGGAAGCAACTTAGCTAAAATCTTACATTAATTTTGGTTGACACCTGTATCCTGCTTCTTTGTTGAGCAGGTTAATTTTTTCTCTTGTGGGTGCAGTTCATTCTGCTTTTCACATAGGACTTTTACCCTGAGTAATTTATCATTCTTCTGGGTGAAATACAGGGTATGAGTCAAATACAGGGCACAAGATGGCAACAGTTATGCCAAGCTATAATAATTCCCCTATATCATTCGGAGGTTCCACCAAAATCAGTGGATGGAAGAAAGAGTTTACTTTTGTTTTATGGACTTTGGACTGGGTCTCACTTTGGTAACAAATTTTTATCCTTAAAAGTTTGTTTTGTTTTTCCTCACTGTTTGTAATTGCTTTGTTTCATATAGTTTTGTTAAAATAATGATAAATCTAAGATAACACATGGGAAATTATAAGATTATGATATTTCCTTAATGGGACATTTTTATTATTTTGTTCTTGTACATATTGAATTTAAATTCATTGCTAAAGTTACCGGTACTCCTTGCTTGACTGTATTTAGACAATAGAACTAAAGAGAATAGTATTAGAAAACCTCTAACAGACTTTAATGTAAACCTCCACAAAATTGTTCTCTTAAATGAAATCTCTCAGATACTGAAAATATACATGCCTAAAATAAAGTTGGGACTCCTTCCACCATTTAAAAAGCACTCGGCTGATGGCCAATCTCAAAACTTGGATGTGAGATTCATTGAGACTGGCTCCAATCCTCCTCTTCACTCTACAGGAAATGTCAATTCTGTTCTGCTTTAGTTTCCTTTCTTTGGCTTTATCTCTACTCATTTCCCACTTTGTACTATCCTCATAAAGGCTTGTAATCAGAAAGAACTCTGAACTATTCCAACTTTTTTCTCCTAAGTTAAGTCCATAGAAAATGAACATTTGCCAATGCTGTAAAGGAAGTCATCATAGATAAAGGACACTTACCCCAGCTCTGGGTCAGATGAGGCATCACGATTGTGCCCATCCAGGATAACACACATAAAAGCCATGCCCCAGATTAGTGTTCTGGGCCATGATCTCTTCCAGAGATTGAAGCTGAGACACAGTGGGGAAAACCAACTTCCACATGACAAGGGAAGGATCTATTCCCAAAAGCAGCACACTTATCGAATTAAAGCACATTTAGACTAAGAGAGGCTCTCCAACTATTCAAGTTGTGGGCCCTAAAGCCTTTATTGTAAATTTATAGAGCACTAGATAATGATTTTGCTTAGGCATTTAACTATCCCTTATAGAAATTGGACATATGGTCATTACTCTGCCAACTAATTAATTGCTCCTATAGCAGCTAGCACCTGTAAAAGCAGGGAATAGGGTTCACCAACATCTTTTTGGTAATTCCCAATTGAAGCCAACAGCTAATAGAATACTGAACAGACAGCTGGATTCATTTCTGAAGACTGACCTCTGGTTGTCTGAGCCAATAGAAATTGAGAACAACTGAGGGTTCCTGGTCAGAATGGTTCTCTGGTATACATCCAAAGGTTCATCAGTGGATATTGGCTCATGGCCACTAAAAACCTCCACTTTTCTATAATCCTTCTCTATTAGACTAGAAATTCCCCTGAGCCTTTCAGTGGATTTCTAAGATTTCTTAGACTACCCTTCCCTTCAGAGATTAAACTGAGGCAGCTTATAACAGTAGTTTATGTTTCACAGCAGCTAGTAGAAAAATGATTTACCTATGTTAATTAAGAGTAAGTAAATTTTTCTTTTGTATATGCCTAGAAGACTGATGTACCTTTTACTAACATAAAATGTGATTGCTAGGAGATAACCTATAAATCTGTGAGCTTCAAAGATATAGAAATTTAAATAAAATATACACTTGTTCTGTTACTAGGAAAGGTTACTTAAGCAGTTATATGAAAGACACAAATGTATGGGGACTTCTTTGACCTAGTTCATGGGGCAAAACTCCTCCAGTTAATTGTTCTACCTATGTCTAGAGGCAATTTACTTTATAATCTGAGAAGTGCTCTACCTGCAAGTCACCTTTTTACTGTATGTTCTCTTCCAATGAACAAAAGCAGTAGTTTATTACAAATTTATGCTTCCTTCTTTAAAGATTCCTGTCACAATAAATTATAAATGTCATATGGAAAGTGAAAGGGTTGCTGGCCCAGACCAGACACTTTAGCCAGAAAAAGCCTCAGCCAGAATTAGGGAGCTCCTGCCTCCCCCGCCCCTGGAGATTTACCTGTAACCCTATACCCCCATCCCTAAAAACCTACCTCTGGTGCCAAACGTGTGCCAATGGGCTACCTGTGCATCCCTAATACTCCCTAGGTTCCACCCCAGACCGAGGCTACTTATGTGCCTCACTCCACATGTTCCAGAGAGAGTGTTCCAGAGAGAGATTGCTGGCCCCAGGGTGGAGATGCTACGCCCCGGGGGCCAGGGGCGGTCTCTCCCGGCATTACTGAAAGAAAGGTTACTTATATTTTATACTTCTTATCTTCTCAGCCACCACCACTGGCCACTCCTTCCCCTTCTTCCTCCCCTATTCTCAGACCTAACAGATGGTGCTGTGACTCAACAGCAGGTGAGAGACTCCTGGGACTTTCCCAGTTTCTAGTCCCCTGCTGTTCAAGATTCCTCACTTCTACACTCACAAATTCTAAGCTCAACTGCTGCTTCTCAACCAACACCCACCAGGTGAGTAACTCCCTGGAGACAGCCACTGAGCCAGGCTCATGTGGATTTTCTCCCCTCTTTGCGTGGGTTCATGACCCTTTCGCGTCTTTTAGACAGCCCATACATAGGCCCTCACATTTTCCCCAGAGCTTTTGGGGCTCTCTAGGCAAGCTGATGTGAGCCCACACTAAAACACCCTCACTTTAAAGCTTTTTACCTTTCCCGCCAGCTTCCCTGTCCCTTTGTCTCCTCCAGGATCCCTCCCTCTCCCCACACTTAAAGGGATAACAGCCACTGAGCCAGGCTCTTTGTTTCCCAGCACGCGCTTCCTCCCTACTCTGTCCCCTCCCATGCGCCACTTGTTCCCGCTCCAGTGGCTTGGCATCAGCGGCAGGGCCACCAGCGGTCCGGTGGCCATGGGGCGGTCTCCCGCAGGGCCGGTGGCGGCGACTCTGGACACGAGCCGGGCCCTTCCTGTGGATCGACCCAGCTGCAGCAGGCATCGTGGCCGTACCCAGGGAGCCCGGCCTGCCCACGCCCTCCCCCCTCCCACCACGTTAGTAGCTCCCGTTTGTTTCCCGTGCACGCCAACCCATCCGCCGCTGCCGAGATTAAAATGAGACCAGACAATAAGAGATTCACATAAAACTGCTCTAGATTTTAAATAGCTTTTTTTTTCTTTTGGCTCTCACATCGCGTTCCAATTCTGTGGGCCCTACAGTTTCAGCTTCTCACCCAGCCTGTTCCGTGCTGTGCCGGCTCATTGGAGCCAGTCATTTCCGCTGCTGGCGGATGCCCGCGAGACTGTCCGTGCCGCGGCTCTTGCGAGTTGCATCTCCCGTTGCTGCCGCCGCTGCTGCCGCTGCCACCACCCCAGCCTGGGCGCCGCGCGCATCTGCAGCCACCACAGCGCCTGCCTCGCCTGGTCCCATGCCACCACCGGTCCCCCACGCAGAGGCCACGCCCCTGACCACGCCACCGCCCCCACCTACCATGTGGGGGGCCCAGCACAGCCCGTGAGCCTTCGGAGCAGAACCCACTCGGCCTCAGGCTGTGCGTCTCCCGCTGCTGCTGCCCTGCCCCTCCACAGCGCCAGACACGAGCTGCAGCTGCCATCTGTTCGTGACACCAGGTGTCACTTCTTGCCACCACTACGGGCCTCCAAGCCCCACACCCTTACACGGTCGCAGCTCCCTGCACCGTCTTAGCGCATCATAGTAAGCATCTAGGTGGGACCTCGGCCCACCTCTGCCTACTATGTCCCAGCATTCACCCCGCCCACTCTGCGTGTTCCTTACCAGCCGGCCCCTCCACAGCACCAGGCACACAAGTTGCCATTGCCGCCCCACAGCGCCGGGCGCGTGCCATGGCCGCCATATTTACATGGCGCCAGGCGCCACCTCTGATCACCACTACAGGCCTCCAAGCCCCAACCCCTTACACTCCCTGCGCCCTCTTAGGGTGTCATAGTAAGCATCTGGGTGGGTCCTCGGCCCACCCCACCTACTGTGTCCGGGCGTTCGCCCCGCCCATTCTGCGTATTCCATGTCAGCCCGCCCCTGCCTGCTGTGTGGTGGTGCTCGTCCCACCCCAAGCACAACTCTGCTCTCTTCCTACAGGTGCTATCTAGCTATCAGTGTCTCAAGCTGCCTTAAACACTGCATGTTTCCAAAGTCTCGCGGCCCTGCTCAAACTTTTTTTTTTACAATTCAGTTCCACTCAAGAGAGGCTAATTTTTCTTACAATTTTTCTACCATTTATTCAATATTGCTGGCCACCTGATAATTTTACCAGCCTGCCTGCCTTAGAATCTTACATGCCAATATTAAGCTCTTACATTCTTACTTAATTCTACAGATAACTTTTACTACAGTCCATGTCTTGGTTACTTTTTACTCATTGCTGAGACAAAATACCTGATGCCCAAGTTGGGAAAGGAAAGGTTTATTTCTTACAGTTTTTGGAGGTTTCAGTCCACACTCAGTCAGCTCCCAGGCAGGCGGGCATGGCTGGGCCGCAGTTCATGGCAGCTGCAAACAGCAAGTTTGAACCAGCAAAGAGAAAGACACACCTTTTTCCTGCCATTACATTACATCCTGGCTCCACCCCTATGTGGGTGGAGCACTGACACCATCAATCCAAGCACTATACAATGAACCATCACAAACAAACAATGCAAACTCATGAGGCCTGGGGGACACAAACATAAACCATGACATTCCACCCCCAGTACTGATGTACATCCTTTATACAAAAGACATTTAGTCAACCTCCAAGAGTTGCCAAAGTCCTAAGTTTCAGCATTGCTGAACAGTCCAAGTCCTAAGTTTCCTCCAAGATAGATCTATGGCAAACTCTTAACTGTAACCCCTGTACAAATGAAACAAGGTTAAACATTTCTGAAATACAAAGGCACAGGATAAACATTACCATTCCAAAAGTTACAAACAGGGGAATATAAAGTATTGGAAACAAAGCAAGTCCAACATCTAACAGGGCAAACATTAAGTCCTAGAGTTCCACATTCAGCATCTGAAGCAATCTGGTTGCAAGCTCCAAAAGGCTTGAGTGATTTCACCCTCAGGGCACCTCTGGTGATTTCAACTCCTGCAGCTTTTCTCTTAAATCTTCTCTGCTCGCTTTTTGCAGCTTCCCTTGGATCATCCACATTCCTGACTTTTCCAAACTTCTGGAGTCTCCACTGCACCTTCAGCTTCACACTTACATCTTCACAAATTGCCCTCTCAGGGGCACACTGCTTGGCCAGCCAGGTCCTTTACAATCGAGGTGGAAGCCATCTTACCCTCAGAATTCATGCATTTTCCTTGCACCTAAAATCAGCACCTTGTGGATGCCGCCAAGGTCTGCTGCTAGCTGAAGCAGTAGCCAGGCTTTTCTCATTCTTGGCTGTAGGGGTCAGTTGCCTGGATCTCAGGGCTCTGTTTGCCTGATTTTGATGAAAAGTTTCTCTGTGTTGCCACCATTCTGGAACCTTATGTGGCCTCTGTCACCATTCTGGGACCTCACGTGGCCTCTGTCGCCATTCTGAAACCTCACTTGGCCGCTGTTGCCATTCTGGAGCTTGGCACTCTGTAGCTTTTTCTTCTGAGAAAAATTTTTTATCTTTGCTGTGAGGCTGCACAGGGTGGGGACCTGCTTCCTGGGATGCCCCAGGGCCATCTTTCTTATCTCTCTGTTTCTCCTCAGGAATCAAAATCTCAACTCTGTCTTTACAATCCACAGCCTTCCTGGAATTTTCCTTCCGGCCAAACTCACAGCATTGTAAATTATCCTGCAGGGCTCTTTGCTCTTGATTTGAAACATATAGCTGGCTAAAAGCTGCCAACAATAGCCATGCCACAGCCTCAACATTTGGTTGCATTTTAATTTCTTTTTCAAGATTAATCAGTCCATTGCCCTTTGTCTCAGTCTCAGGCAAAGTCTCTGGGCAGGAGAAAAATGCAGACAAACTTTCTGCTAAGCCATAACACACATCATGTGGAGTCCAATGACCAATGCAGTCCTTCCCAGCAGAAACCTCCCAAGCCTGGTCTTTACCATCAGGCTTTCTATCAGCTTTCTGGTCTCCTGAGCTCTGACCAGAATCTCCTCTACAGAACAGCCTAAGCTGCTCCAGCTCTATGCATCCAGGCGACATGTCCAAACCTTTCCAAACTCTGCCCACAAGCCATTTCCAAAGCCTCTTGAAAAACATGGCCTGGTATAGTCACAGCAAACGACCCCACTCCTCGGTACCAAATTTCTGTCTTGGTTACTTTTTACTCATTGCTGAGACAAAATACCTGATGCCCAAGTCAGGAAAAGAAAGGTTTATTTCTTACAGTTTTTGGAGGTTTCAGTCCACACTCAGTCAGCTTCCAGGCAGGTGGGCATGGCTGGGCCGCAGTTCATGGCAGCTGCAAACAGCAAGTTTGAACCAACAAAGAGAAAGACACACCTTTTTCCTGCCATTACATTACATCCTGGCCCCACCCCTATGTGGGTGGAGCACTGACACCATCAATCCAAGCACTATACAATGAACCATCACAAACAAACAATGCAAACTCATGAGGCCTGGGGGACACAAACATAAACCATGACAGTCCAGATCTCAAACAACAAGGCAAAACTTGACCTTCAAGCTCCACAGAGACCTTGCTATGGTTGTTCATATTTTAAATAACACTTACAATTCTGAGACAGACAAATCTACGCAAGGTAAAGCTACTTGCCCCCCCCCACCGTGGGCCACACTCAAATTCATCAGAAGACATCAGACAAAATTCCCATCCTGACATTCTTTGAGACCTTACTCCAGGGCTGCTTAGGCTATCCTGGCCATCAGAGAGTGGCCTGGCCATCCTACTTTGTAGCCCTCACAGGTCACTGCCAAAAGACCTTACTCCAGGGCTGTTTGGGCTATCCTGGCCACCAGAGAGTGGCCGGGCCATCCTACCTTGTAGCCCTCACAGGTCACTGCCAAAAGACCTTATTCCAGGGCTGTTGGGCTATCCTGGCCACCAGAGAGTGGCCTGACCACCCTAACTTGTAACCCTCACAGGTCACAGGGGCCAACCACCTTAGTGGATATCTGTCTCAGAATCCAAATCACATTAAAACTCTCAAGGTAAGACATTCTCTATATTCGTGGACATAAGAGACCACATATACAGAGTTCTTACTGAGTTTTTAGACTAATAAATCCTCAATGTCTCATGGAGTATTAAAGGTCAACCTATGTCAGTTACAAACAGGGCCCATTTTTATACAGGTCCCAGTCCTAAATCTTAAAATGCTTTTATTCCCTTTTAAACTGCCATCCTGGTTTCACATCACTCAGGCCCTAGATCTAACCATCCTTTTGATACTCATCTCTGCCTTACAACTCACAGGTTGTCATGTTTTGTTGTCCAGTTTGATTCTTAATTTCCTACATTCTATTAATGATCATTTTTATAGCAGGACTTTCTGACAGGATTGCCTACAGACTCCAATGTCATGTATACCAGAGACAAGCCTTACCTACCTACCTTTTAACTTTTATGCTTTCATATGGGGGAGTAAGCACCTCTCATAACTTCACTGCTCCTAATCCCACGTTTAATTTTTCAGAATTCTGCCTTGCCACCTCAACGTCATCCTGATAGAATAACAGGTCTAAATCAAAGACACCTTTCCCTCTACCTCACTTGGGTCCATAAATATGACAGTGCCATGTCTCCTCATAACATCTTGTCTCTTTGTTTTTTTCAGTCTAACATATGTGCATTCACCAGTGAAGTTGTCCTGGCTAAAACTCCTGGCACCAGCTTCTACCTAGACATCAACCATTATCCCATCGACTCCCCTAGACCCCAATACAGTGCCCTCAGCCAGCAGGAAGTAGTTACAGAGAGAAATCTTCACCCCTTTTCCTAATAATCATAAGACAGGATATGAACGGCTTGCTGGCCCAGACCAGACACTTTAGCCAGAAAAAGCCTCAGCCAGAATTAGGGAGCTCCTGCCTTCCCTGCCCCCGGGGATTTACCTGTAACCCTATACCCCCATCCCTAAAAACCTACCTCTGGCACCAAACATGTGCCAATGGGCTACCTGTGCATCCCTAATACCCCCTAGGTTCCACCCCAGACCGAGGCTACTTATGTGCCTCACTCCATGTGTTCCAGAGAGAGTGTTCCAGAGAGAGATCGCCAGCCCCAGGGTGGAGATGCTATGCCCCAGGGGCCGGGGGGGGGTCTCTCCCTGCATTCCTGAAATAAAGGTTACTTATATTTTATACTTCTTATCTTCTCAGCCACCACTGCTAACCACTCTTTCCCCTTCTTCCTCCCCTATTCTCAGACCTAACAGAAAGTATTTCATGAGCTACCTGAGCAGATAAGATTGCATGTCACTCAAGGATGGACAGGCTGGTTGAATTTACCTTCTACTCTCCAGATGACATTCACCCACTGTGGAGCAGAGTCAACCTGAGGGATGCCTTGAAGACACTATCAAATAGGAATAAAAAGTGACACCTTCATTATCTCCTATATTTGCATAGTTGGTAGCTCAATGTGAAAGGCTCTTGCATTACAGGGCTAGAGACATAGCTCAGCAAAAGTTCCTGAGTTTGATTCATGGTACAAAAAAATGTTTCATAGCCTTATATATTGGCTTTTTATATTACAGACTTGGGCAACTTAATGCCAAAGCCCCTTACTCCTTTTGAATGCATTCTTCAGCACTGTAAGAGGTTTGATACTTCCATATTGAAAAATCCATTTGATATTTCTCTGCACTTGTGCATGGCCTACTTAGCCCCTGGAACCAAAATGGAATACAGAGGGAAGTATTAATTATGATGCTCTTTTACAACTAGAGGTACATGGTAAAAAGTAGGGAAAATGGTCAGACTTGTCTTATGCTTAGCCTTTCTTTCCATTGAGAAATATTCGTTATTTATATTCTAAATGTAAACAAGCCACAGGAACACTCAGCACCTCAGATCTTTAAGACATTTACTACCCAAGGGCATCATATTATTTCTTACAAACATTTGGAACATGAGGATAAGATGGCCTTAATCAAATCTGTACCCTCCATTACTGAACCTGAGGTTTCCCTACTTTCTCTTCCAGCGTTAAGGATAAGGCTTCTAGTCCAGCTGTAATCCAGGCCTCTAAAGGGACATATCCATCATTAACTGAGTTTATGCAGGCTCCTCACAGGCAATCCATATCCTTTACAGGAAAGATATGAACAACTTGTGACTTCCAGAATTCATGTGCTATTTTCTCTCAGAGGCTTAAAACAGATTAAGTCACATCAGAAAATTTTCAGATGACCCTGATAAGTACACCGAGGTCCTTAGAGAACCTATGAACTAGATTGGAAAGATGTAATCGTTGTACACTAGCAAAAAGAGCTTCATTATATTTGTATTATACCAAAATACCTATAATGTGGCCTACTGTTCTATACACGTGTTTCTTTTCCTCTGGGTGACCTAATGGATATGTTAATCAATGTTCTCCTCTGTAAAGGATTGTAAAATCTATCCTAATTGATATGTTAACCATTGTTGCCCTCTACAAATAACAGATGTGGTGCCAAAATAAGCTAACAGGGGTTGTTAATTACTGCTAGACTGCTCTTCCTCATTAATAGTTTTCCCAATCCACGCCCACGACCCCTAACTTTGTAAACTGTGATATGTACTTAAAGGTGGCAAGTATAGAGGAACGACACACAACTTTTGCAATCTCCAACTGCACTGTATCACTGGGCACAGGATAAAATAAATCAAGGCTGCTTTTTAAAATATGTTTTTGCCTCGTTTTTTGAACTCGAGTTTGGGGGCTTGTTTGTGGATTACAAGAGTAATGTTACTCTTAAATCGGACACAGATTTTTGATGAGAGACAAGGAGCATTATAAGCTGTTATTGCATTTGGAAATAAATATGATATTGCTAATTTTAGAAGGCCAGAAGATAGACAGCCAGAGGAATCACCAATTCTCACTGGTTCCCAAGCCTTCTATACGCAAGACCCTTACCGGCCTAAGAATAATCTATCCCTGTGTCAAATCAGTACATAAGGAAGCATATTTTATTACACAGACAGCCTCAGATATTAGAAAAAAATACCAAAAATGGTTTTTGCTCTAAATAGTTAACTTGATACTTTATTAAAACTTGCCTCCTCAGTACTTTATAACCGTGATAAGAAGGAAGCCAAGGAGAGGAAACAATGAGACTAAGAAAAAGTGGTTGCCTTTGCTGCAGCATAAAGAGAAACAGACATTAAGGCTGGTTCTCAGGGTTCCAAGAACAGTTTGACAATGACACTTACCTGCTATTGCAGCAACAAACCAGGCCACCTTAAGAGGTACTGCACTCAGAAACCCCGTGAGCCTTGCCCCAACTGCAAAAGGGATTACTGGAGTTTGGACTGCCCTCTGAAGCCATGGTCTCAGGGTTCAGACTCACCCTATCAGTTGATCCAGCAGGACTGAAGGGTCTTAGGACACTTGCTGCTCTCTCCCTCTGGCTGGACTGTCATCTCCATGGAGGAAATCTGGATAAACATGACTCTGGAGGGAAAAGAAACCAATCTATTTCTGGACATTGGGGCAAGTCTCTCAGTACTCTTCAATCCTGGCCTTCCTTTTTGTCTACACACCTCAATAAAATGAGTCACTGTGGAGGAGATAAATGGCCATTTTTCACAACCCTTAGGCTGTAACTGGGATGGATTTCTTTTTACATATTCATTTTTTGATTATGCCTGAAATCCAGTTCCCCTCTTAAGGAGAGATGTTTTATCATGTTTAAATACTGTAATATTTATGCACAGAGGTGAGATATGCTGTCTTCCCCTTATGGAGACAAAAACAAATCCTGAAGTATGGGCAATTAAAGGTAAAACAGACAGGGTGATAAGAGCTACTCCAATACAGATACATCTCAAGAGTCTACTATTTTTTGCTCAACAGAGGCACTATCATCTAAGACCTGAAGCCAAGAGAGGATTACTACCTATAATTGATAATCTAAGGACACAAGGTTTACTTAAGCCCTATAATCATCTATGCATACTCTGATCTTGGGAATTCAAAAACCCAATGGGGAATGGACATTACTATAGGACCTTTGATTCACAAATGATGCCATAGTGCCAGTTCACCCAGTGTTACCAAACTCATACACTCTCCTTTCTCAAATCCCAGAAGATGCCAGTTAGTTTTCAGAGTTACATTTAAAAAGAAGCATGCTTTTGTATTCCTTTATATGCAGATTCCCAGTCTCTTTTTGTTTTTGAAAATCTGCAAAACGAAGCATCTCAATTGACATGAACTCTGCATCCTCAAGTGTTCAGAGATAGTCCACATCTTTTTAGACAAGCACTTTCCCATGACTTCGCATGTTTTGAGTTTTTGCAGGTCATAGTCTTACAATATATAGATGATATACTGTTATGTGTTTCCTCAGAAGAGCTCTGTAGCCAAAGCACTGGGGCTTAGCTAAATTTTCTAGCAAACAGAAGTTTTAAGGTCTCCAAATCCAAGGTACAACTTTGTGGTCTTGAGATAAAATATTTAGGCCTCATCATATCCAAGGGGACCTTAAGACTAGGAAAACAAAGAATTAAACCAATTATCTCCTTCCCACAGCCCAAGGCTCTAAAACAACTAAAGGGTTTTCTAGGGAATATAGGCTTTTGCTGCCTTTGGATACTCAGCTGTGGGGAGATTGCATGACCCCTCTACACATTTATAAGAGATCCAAAAGGCAGATATCCATATTTTAATCTGGAAACTTAATTCCCAAGCTGAATTCCAGAAGCTTAAGTAAGTACTTCTATGTGCTGCATCCCTGAGCCTACCCAATTTATGTGTCATTGAGAGGGGAGCATGGCTTTGGGAGTGCTTATACAAGACTGAGGACCTGCTCAACAGCTTATGGGGTACCTGAGCTATGAACTAGACATTGTAGCAAAAGGATGGCCTGCTTACATTACAGCTATGGCAGCTGTACCTCTCTTAGTGCTATAGGCACTAAGAGAGGATGAAAGATGGAACGAGAAAGGAAGGATTTGCAGTGGTAACTTTTATTTATTCTCTTGAAAGTTCCTCACATATGCCTAGAACTAGTGCTCAGCTAGCAGACCTCATGGCCATGACCATGTTCCCACAGCTAGAAATAGTCAATATTTATACTAATATGCTTTCATAGTCTTACATGCCCGCAGCTATATGGAAAGAAAGAAATTATCTAACAGCCAATGGATTTCCCAGAAAGTATCATAAAGAGACAGATGATCTTTTCATTATCGATCTGTATGCCCTCTAAAACATTATAGTGTTTTAATTCACTATAAAAGACACCAAAAGAAAATTGATGAAATATCTCAAGGTAATCAACTGGCAGGTACAGCACCTAAAAGGGCTGCCCTAGGGCCCCCATTTCAGACTTCCCTGATCTGTGAAGGATCCCTTGATCATACTCAACCCAAATATTCAGTCAGAAATTGAATAGACTTTCTCCCAGGGATGCCAGTTTGTGCCATCAGGATGGTTGCAATCAAAGATGACAAATTGTTCCTTCCTGGTAACAATCAATGGAAACCTATTAAGTCATTTGAGGAGAGATAAGACCCAATAAATGGCCTCAAAATTATTCACTGGAGAAAGATTCTCTCAAACAATATGACAGATAATTAAAACGTATTATCTCTGCCAAAAAAATCCTCTTACGTGAACCATAGTACCTCCAGATATACAGAGACATGGTAAATACCCTGGAGGAAGACTGACAACTCAGTTTTACTGATAGGCCAAAAAGTAAGGGACTTCAATATTTATTGATCTGGGTAGATACTTTCACAACCTGGGTTGAGGCCTTCCCTTGTAGAACAAAAAAGCAAGGAGGTAATAAAAATTTTGGTCTCAGAAGCCATCCCTAGATTTGGACTTCCTAAAGTTTACAAAGTAATAAAATGATCTATAAATTATACTCTTATGATCCAGGACATATTCAAACCTTTTCTATCAAGCCCATTGAAACTGCTCTACAAGCACTAGGGAAGGCCCCTTTAAATAAAAATAAATGTCTTATTTGAGGGCCAATAGCCATAGATATAAAGAAGGCTATTTTCAAATATTGTATATCTATCTATGATTAATCCCCTCTATAGGGCATCTCATTAGAAAGAACCTCTTATGTTGGGAACAGAAGAAACGTTTATTCTTACTGGACTAATGCCACTAAATATTTGGTGCAGACATCCCTTAAATGATGTATATACACAGTAACTTTACAGGCTAATGACTGATTTGCAACAGACTGTTTTAATCATCCTGGAAATAAATGGGAAGCCCCAGTGGCACTTACTGGTATTGTGAGACCAATGTGTGGCCCTAACTGTCCCCGTGGATGGATAGGCCAATGCATGGCAGGAGCATCAAAAGTATCCACAAACTGGCAAATTTACCCCACCTACAACACTGATGGTCCAGAAGTGTGTTTCAATGTTATGATCACCTGACCTCTGTCTTTATTCCTTCCCTAAGATTAGAAGATGTCATACAACATATTGAGGCCTTAACTAACTATACTCAGCAGGCCATAAATTACATGGCTGCTGGTCTCTCTCTCTCTCTTAAATGAAGCAGTAAAATTAATGAGACAGGCTGTCCTCCAAAACTGAGTTGCATTAGACATTTTAACAGTGGCACAGGGGGTTACTTGTGCAATTGTAAAAACCAAATTCTGTGTGTACATTCCTGATCCTGTTGCTAATATCTCAGTAGCTGTTCAAGATATTAGACAACAAATTAATAACATGTCAGACTCTAAAGTTCCTTGGACCTTATTCTTTTCCTCCTCATGGGAAGCCATTAGTAATTCCTTTTATTGGAAATTTTTGTTAACTATATTCATAACTATCTTGTTGATTCTATTATTTGGCCCATGCATATTTACTTGTTTCTTTGGCTGTGTCTCCTCCGGACTTAAAGTTGTATGCCTACTCAAGATAAAAATACCTGGTAACTATCAAAGGTCTTTAGAAAAACCTTCTGTAGAGTATGTCTGACTGCTGTTCAAAAACTACAACACCCTTCATCTTGAAGAAGCCAGATTAGTCATTGCCCATTACTCCCTCACAGCAGTTCAGGTTACTTCATCAGTGGGAGGAATATTATAGGCATCTGAGTTAGTTAGAATTATTATAGGCAGTCAGACAGGGCTGAGCCCTCAAAGGAGCCAGTGTAGAAGTTCAGATACCTTTTGACATCTGAGAAGACAGGCATTCCCTGCTGTGGGCCAGACCTCAAGACAAAAGGCAAAATGAATGCAACCACATATTAAGGATTGATAGCTCAAATAGTTTTGTACCATCCTGAGGAATTCAGGAGTCAGTATCCCAAACCCCTACAGGAAGAGTCACTGTTGTGTATCAGGCCTACCTACTATGTGACTCACTCCTCCACTTGTTTCTGATTTAATCAATCTTGCCTGAGCAACTAATCTTATTGATGGGCCACAGTTCTGTCCCACCTTATGCTCACCTTGTGAGTTCCCATTTTCCCCACTTTGGACCCATCTAATCTCATGATTTTACTTTATAAAAGTCCCCAGAAAAGACAAAGTCCCTTGCAACCCACTGGGGACCTCTTCTGTCTCTGTCAGAAGTTTTCTTTCTCTCAATAAATATGTTCTGCTCTTAGCCTCTGTTGCTCCTAAAATTCTTTCTTTGATTTTAGAGAGAACACAAACTTGTACCACACATATAGTAGTTTGGGAGATTCATTCCATTATACCAGATACATGCATCAAGTAATATATTCACAAGCAGGCTAGTCTTGAACAGACTTGTTGACACAAAGGAATTGTTAATCATAATGTTGCAGGAAATTTCCCAAGCCAAGACAAATCAAACCAAACAAAAAGGAAGACTCTGCACCAAGGAGATAAGAAGGCAGCATTTAATCAAGTGGACTGCTGGATTTCCATGCCAGTGGACTGTTGCAAGGATAAGTCTTCTCAAACAACCACCCTGAATCAGAAAGGAGTTTGGTATATAGAAAGTTAGAAGTGGAAGGTATAAAGCAAGTGACCAAACCTTACATGACTGGTTACATACATTGAATCATACACTGATAGTTTAGCTAGTCTTGAAACCATAGAAATATTCCAGGAACCAGGGGAGGAGGCTTTTACAGAATAAGTATAATTAAGGACATTATCATAATATAGAAATGTTTGCGAGAGAAGGCCTTTACTGAATGAGCACAAATCAACCCAGGGTGCCATAGGTATAGACAATTACTGACAGCATTCATCTGCAGCTGGGCTGTGGACATTGTCAGGGGCAACTGAATTTACCAGAAACAGCAGAACAGCAATTGGTCAGAGGATTCTAATTGATCGTGAAATATCTGCAAGTTTACCATCTCATGAATAGGTTTCTACATTGTAACCATGCCCCAACAATAACATAGTAACATTCCAGGAGCAAGGGGAGGGGGGCCTTACAGAGTGAACATAGTGTGTAAAAAAAGAATTGCCTAGTGTACACCAGGAAAGATAAAGAAAATATCCAACCAATTTTTAAAAAATTTTGTTTTGAACTGTCAAGTAATTTATAAACCATCTGAATTCATGAAAATTGGCAAACTATTTGCATTGTTTTGTTGTTATTGAAGGTTTTGGCAACATATGATAAATAAACCTTCCAAATACACACTATAAAAATACACACTAGTAGATTTAAAGGCATTTTATACCTCGAATTCATAAATGTATCCTGGAACTCAGTCACCCAATTTTATTCATATAGTAAAGTAATAAAACATATGACATTGTGAGCCAACTTGACACCAATTTCAAGAAGTAATACAGTTATCACATTGGACACTTGGTTAAAGAGTTACTCACTGATGTTACATTTGCTAAAAACACACCAGTTGACCAGTACGTGAGCTATTTGCAAGAAGAAAGCAGAGATTCCTGAAAACATGTTGAAAGATAGAATAATGTATAGTACAACAGAGTAATGTACAGTACAATCTTTGGATTTCAGGAAGAAAAAACTTTAGTGTCTTACATGGTGAAGAAAAACAGAACAGTATTGTGCTGTCAACATTAAGCTTGATAAGGTTAATAGTGAAGTCAGGCATGGTGGTGCATGACTCCATTCTCAACATTCAGGAGGCTGAGGCAGGATGAGCCTGTGAGTTCAAGGTCAGCATGTACTATAAGTAAGCTCCAGGCTATCCTGAACTACATTGTAATAAAGAAAAGGTAAGTAATACTGTCAATGTTGCACCATGATTATAAGACTGATAGAGAAGTCATGCACGGTGGTGCATATTGAATTTGTTTCCTCATTTTCTTTGTCAATTTTATCTCATTTCTGAGACAAATTCCCTGACAACCAAAGTTAAGGAAGGAGAAGTTTATTTATCTCACAGAATGTAGAGGTTTCAGTCCATAATCAGCTGGCTCCAAGGCAGAGTGGCATGGCAGAGGGGCAATATTTCATGGCAGCAGAAGACAAAAAAGCAGCAAGAGCCAAAAGGAGAGAGACAAGTCTTTCTCTCCCTTAAATTTTAATGGATCTTACCCAACTGAAGAAGGCTGTCACACTCACACTGCCAATCACAGCACTAGACAATGAACCAATCATAAACTCTAGATTCAGCCACTTCTGCAAAGCCCACCTCTATAACCACTCTAGGCTTTGAAGTAGATGCACACACAAATCATAACACTTACGCAAGTTGCAGCTTATTAGATACAAAGATCTTTGGGATAGAGTTTTTGAATAAATCCCAGCTGTTGTGTACAACTTTTCCTACTTTCCTGATCTGTTTTTAAATTAGCCAAAGCAATTAGACAAGAGAAAGAAATAAAAGGATCAAGGATAGGAAAATAAGTGAGATGGTTATTATTCACAGATGATATAATACTTTGCATAGAAGATGCCAAAAACTATTTTATTTTGCTATTAAATTCAAAAGTAAAAGTGATGGGAAAAGTTATTCTACAAAAACAAATGGGCCCTGTGTTCTAACAGCAACACAAGATGGAGCATGTGCCATTATCAAAACAGAATGTTTCGTGTAAATTCCTTACAAATCTGTAAATTCTGACCAAGCCTGCATTACATAATCTACACTCACAAATCAATGTAATGTCAGACTCTTCAACGAATTTTAATGACTGACCAGCATCCTGGTTCCCCAGAATAACCTGATGGAAAAAGTCCTCATTTTTCTGGCTATGACACTAGGCATTGCTATTCTTGTCTGTCACATGGTTCATTATTGTTTGGGGATAACATCTTTGTCCTCTTTTTCAGACTATCAAAACATGATGCTTTTTCAAAAGATAAGACCCAATGTTCCTGTATCTCCTTTAGATCAGTCAGGACAACTCTTTTGGTCCCGATTAGTGATATAGGGAAATGAAACTCCCAACCTACTATGCCAGGTAGTTGCTAAAGTCTTTTGGGGACCAAAAGTTCACAGTGGATAATTTTGCATACTACCCAAAAGAATAAACAAAGGCTTGAAATTATTGGTATCACCCTTTTGAGAATTCCCACTGTCTATTAAGGGTGAGTCATGCTCTCCAATCCAGTAAGACTAAGACTAAAACCATTAAGACCAAAGACACTTCAGGCCAACATCTTTCTTAGTATAAGACCACCTCCACCCTCTTGAGTCATCTGATCATCTCCTCCTCAAATCCCCTCCTCAATCATTAAATGGCAAGTTTCTGGCTGCTGAATGAGCTTTTGTTTCTTACAAACAACTAGTCATCCCAGTACCTGCTGTACATCATCCCAGTCCCTACTGTGCTACCATTTTCTTTCTTTCTTTCTTTCTTTCTTTCTTTCTTTCTTTCTTTCTCCTCTTTTCTTTTCTTTTCTTTTTTCTTTTTTGTTTTCCATCTTGCTTCTGCCATGCACAGTAACACCGGGCAGGAGATTCAAGATTCACTGGAGGGGTACCTGATAAAACGTAAAGCATTCACATTCCAAAACCTTTTAAGAATAAGGGTATGGTATGTGTCTGGGGGGGGGTAGGACAGAAGAACTGAAACTAAGTAAAAATATGAGAAAATTAAAAATCCATAATTGTACTTTAAAGAAAAGCTGCAGTTTTGAGGTGAGCTGTTTTCATACTTCTGGAGATCACCCTAGTATGTGATCTCTCCCTCTTTCCTTACAGAGAACAGTTTTACATTTCTAAAGATCCATTATAATAATCTGCAAATTTCTGTGCACTAGATTCTTTTGACCTTGCAAATTGCCTTTTCCTCTAGTCCAGATAGCAGCTGCATTGGAGAGAACATATCTTAATGCACATCTCCTCTTCAAAATCATGTGGATGGCTTAAACTTTAACCTGAAAGACAGTGAAAACACACATTCAAGATGAAACAGCTTTAAACGGTGCCCTACTACTCAGGACCCCAAATTACTGAAGACCCCCAGAAAAGGTTCATTTTTCTTTTCCACTGATTTGGTGTAGAGCTGAAAATAAATTTAAAAGAAAACTGAAGTTGTTAAGGGACTCTTGGAAGAGCAAGAGCATCTCTCAACTTGTATTGAATGTACAAAGAATAGAGATGTGAGTGTAATATGGGCGGAGGGTGATGGTTGGATTCACGGAAGCACCTCACTTCTGCAAACAAACAAGCAAGAGAGGAATAAGTCTTTCATGTATCAGGCACAAAATTACCAATTTTCCATATCAGCTTAACAGGTAACTTAGTATGTTGCTATAAATATTTTTTAATGCCGAGAAAGACTTTGTTCTGAGTCTTTATGCCTCATTGCTGATGTGATCCCATATCTATGCCCCATTCCCTCATAATTTGCTTGTCTGTCCTCAGGGTTGGCAGTCAGTGGAGGAGGGAGTGATATGTTGCCCCATGCATTACCATTTTGCCTCCTCAGCTGAACATCAGTTGCATTCTCTAGGCCAATTAAAAAGAAATTTATCTCTTACAGGTAACACTGCCTGTACTTCTGTAATTGTTTTGTCGAGGTTTAGTAAGACAAAGGAAAAAGGCTATAGCAAAGGGTTGAAATCAGCAGCCTTCAAGGCAGTGGTTCTACACACCCTACTCCACCTGTATCATGCCTCAATTCTTTGAGCACCTACACTTTACCGTTGAGTGCATTCTATATCTTCCTGTAATAAGTCATTATTATGTCTCCATTTACTGACCTACCCTGAAAATTCAGTTTCTAAGACAGAGGTTTGTGAACCTGCATATTGTGTACCCTCAATTTCGACTGCCCTCACTTATGAACAATTTGGGTTATGACTGGAATGTTAGGTTTAACTTACAACCAAGATCTTAAGTTACAACTCAAATGCTGGTCACTTGTGCAAACACTCACAATGCCATAAAAGTGTATGTAAGCATAGGTAAATAAGTGTCAGTCTGAGCTAGATACACATGTTTATGGACATGATTTTCATCTGAACTTTATATAATTGCTATGATTACTTCCATTAAAATTGTACAAAAAATGTAGAAAACAGGCTATAGAATGAAGAGAAGGTAAAGGAAGCAATCAGAATAGAAAACAGTGATAAAGACAAGGTAAAAACAGGCAACCTTAGACCAGTGTTTGGTTCTGAAAAGACTGAGATGCAGTGAGCCAGAAGCAGGTCCAATTGGGCTATAGACTCTCTCAGAGAGAGAAAGGACACCAGAGAGCCATACTTCTCTGATCCTCTAATGAAAGGGAACTCTCTTTCAAAGCAATAATCACCTTCCAATTTATACTCTCTATAAGGCAAAGATGTCAACTTGAATGGTGAGTACAGTATGAAGTTGTTTCTGGTAAACTACTCATATTTTATAGTGAATACACTAGGAAAATTATGGCTATTTCTGGTAAATTATGTACATTATACAATCATTTTTATGATGAAAATGTTAGTTAAAGTGTGCTTTGAGAGGTTCAAAATGAGTTAAAGTTATTTTTGTTATTTCTTATAGGAAAAACAGTCTTGACTTATTACCAACTTGAGTTACAAACAGTCTCATGAATTGAGTTCATAAGTCACAGTCCACTATACTCATTTTATTTCATTTACTATACTTATTTTGAAAGGGTGGGTTACGTTCCTCATTTCAGTCTTAGAGACCTTCAAACCCAGCTCATGACACTATTGACAGTAGGAAAACACTTGCAAGTGTTAACTGGGCTGCAGGATTTGTGGTGAATGTTGAAATGGGAGTTTGCTGCAGTCTACCATGGTCTCCAGGTAGGTCCCAAAAAGAGCCCAGTTTGGTTGAGGGATTTTGGCTGATAAAGTTAACGCAGACCCTACACATGAGGAGAGCATTAAAGACCAACCTTAGAAAGTTGACTGTATGTGCATGATCTCCCAAATGAATACAAACAGACTCAAGTTACCAGCCTCTTTCTCTTACCTCAGGCACTGTGAAATGGTTCATAGTTACAGTTCACACCAACTGAATTCCTCAGTTCTCTGGAGGCATTGTTGCTACTGCATTTGCAGCCAGCTAATACACCAAAGGCTCCTTCCTCCACCCTCCTGGTCTTGGTTTTGTAATAAATGTTGTATGAGATGCCTTAAAATAGGCTTTTGTAGAAAGCAAAGGGGATATTTTGTCCCATGGGGATGGGCTGAGATCACAAAAGATGTAAGCACCCAGCCAAAGGAGAAATAGTTATCTAGGGATTAGGGAGGGAGTTGTTCTCCAAAGGAATATTGGGGGGGGGGTACAATGCCAGTGGTTGAGGTTCACAGAATGGTTAGAATATTTGAGTAGGCATGTAGACAACATTAGACACTTCAGCACTAGGAAGATTGTCCTATCCTGGTCTTATCTTTATTACCTTCTGCTCTGTCAAGGACAGCCTGATCCATCACTGGATTGCTGTTGTTTCCTGAGAATGGTATGTTTGTTGGCAGGGTATTACCTGGTTCAGGCATGAAGGGTTCAAGCTCTCCTTAAATAACTTACATGAAAGCTTCCAGAGCAGCACTTTTTCTACAGCCTCTACCACCGTCTTTCTTTGAAATAAATGCCATTTCCTCTGAGAATTGATTATCCTAGTTCAGGCTGGCAGTTTGGCCCAGTTTTAAAGACTCAGACTCCTCAATTATGGCCAGCTTCGTCACATTCCTTGATGTTACAAGAGTGCTGAGCACAACTGTAACTCCAGAATTCTGTTACTGTAATGAAACATAAGCTCTCCACTGAGTTTCTGAAGAGCTTTCCAGCTACGATGTCTTGGGAAAACACTGTAGGCTATTTTTTTAGTTTTTATTTTTATACCTACATGTTTGCAGTACATAGTGATTACATTCCTTGTGGAGAGTTGGTACATGTACATAACAAGCAAAGAATTGAGATGTACAGTCCTTTAATACACAAAAAGTATGTTTTTTTCTCTCCATCCCTCCTTCTTATGTCTGCTGCCATCAAATTGATATAGGAAAATGAAACACTCAACCTACTATATTCACAAGTTCATGTTTTCTAAAACTGAAGAATGCATTTTAGGAACAATAGAGGTGGCTCTGGTAAGTCAATCCTTTTTTGCTTTTGAATGGACTGATCAAGGGACTGAAGTAACTGAACAATTGACTGGGATGCATTTACCACAAGGAATTTTTAAAATTTTATTTTGAGAGTGGTAAAACACAACAGAACAAGACAGAATAAAGCAACTAAGATCATACAGTAAAACTGGTACAGAACTTCACAGCAGGTTACTGGGATGACAGTAAGAGTTATCACAGTATATTTTGTTATCTTTATAGTAGTTGTTCTTTCAATCATGTATATCAAAATGAGATGAAATACAGGATATTATAGAATGTATCAAAACAGAATACTGCATATAGCAGTACCATTAATCAGAATAGAGCAAAACAGTAATAAAAATATTTGCCTTCAAAGAGATGATAGAAAGAAGCCTCCTTATTTGCTATGGTCAACCCCAGGACATGCTCAGAATCCTGGTTACCATTTGCTAACGGGAAAGACAGGAGAAAGGGGGTACGGGAAGTGGGATGTTTGACTCTAGGTCATGTATCAGTAGGTTCAGTACTGCTTAGAGGGAGGCAGGCTGGTTGTTTGGTTTCCCAGCATCCTAAGTTCCAACATGGTGCAGATCTCAGGAGCTGCTGGTGGTTCTCCCCCTGGAAGGGCCACAGTCTGCCACACTGCCACGGCTTACCAGGGAGGGGAGGTGCATGCTTGGCTTCCCAGCATCCTAAGTTCCAACATGGCATGGACCTCAGGAGCCGCTGGTGGTTCTCCCCCTGGAAGGGCCGCAGTCTGCCACACCAGGGAGGCGAACTTCTTGCTTGGCTTCCCAGTGTCCTAAGTTCCAACATGGTGTGGATCTCAGGAGCTGCTGGTGGTTCTCCCCCTGGAAGGGCCGCAGGCTGCCACACTGCCACAGCTTACCAGGGTGGGGAGGTACTTGCTTGGCTTCCCAGTGACCTAAGTTCTAACATGGCATGGATCAGGAGATGCTGGTGGTTCTCCCATTGGGAGGGCCACAGTCTGCCACACAGCCACCCCTTACCAGGGAGAGGAGGTGTGTCTTTGGCTTTCCAGTGTCCTAAAGTTCCAACATGGTACGGATCGCAGGAGCTGCTGATGGTTCTCCCGTTGGAAGGGCCACAGTCTGTCACACTGCCAGTGCTAACCAGGGAGGGGAGGTTCATGCTTGACTTGCCAGTGTGTTAAGTTCCATAATGTCACAGATCTCAGGACCTGCTGGTGGTTCTCCCCCTAGAAGGGGAACCAGCTGCTTCACCGCAACCAGTTACAAGGGAGGGGAGCAGCGTGCTGGCTTCCAAATGTCCTAAGTTCCAACATGGCATGAATCTCAGGAGCTCTTGGTGCTTCTCCCCTTGGAAAGTCCACAGTCTGCCACACTGCCACCACTTAACATGGAGGTGAGCTTCTCGCTTGGCTTCCAAGTGTCCTAATTTCCAACATGGTGGGGACCTCAGGAGCTGCTGGTGGTTCTCCCGCTTGAAGGGCCGCAGTCTGCCACACTTCCACCACTTACCAGGGAGGGGACATGCATGCTTTGCTTCCCAGTGTCCAAAGTTCCCATGTGGCATGGATCTCAGGAGCTGCTGGTGGTTCTCCCCCTGGAAGGGCCGCAGTCTGCCACAATGCCACCCCTTACCAGGGAGAGGAGGTGCTGCTTGGCTTCCCAGTGTCCTAAGTTCAAAAATGGCACAGATCTCAGGAGCTTCTTGTGGTTCTCCCCCTGGAAGGGCTGCAGTCTGCCATACCATCACTGTTTACCAGGGAGGGTAGGTGTGCACTTGGTTTCTCAGTGTCCTAAGTTCCAACATGGTGTGGATCTCAGGAGCTGCTGGTGATTCTCCCTTTGTAAGGGCCACAATTTGCCACACCACCACCACTTATCAGAGAGGGGAGGTGCTTGCTTGGCTTCCCAGTGTCCAAAGTTTCAACATGGTGCAGATCTCAGGAGCTGCTGGTGGAAGAGCCACAATCCTACCAGAAGGTTTTAAATATGCTCCCACTTTATTTGATGTGGCTTTAGCTAGGGACCTGCTGGGGTATCGAGACTATCATCCAAAAGTCATACTTTTGCAATATGTTGATGACCTATTAGTGGCTGCTAAAACCTTTGAGGATTGCAAGGAAGCAACCAAGGCCCTCTTAATAATTTTAAATGATTTGGGCTATAAGGGTTCAGCAAAAAAGGCACACATATGCCAGCATACAGTGACTTACCTGGGATATCAATTACAAGGTGGGAAAAAGACCCTTTCAAATAAAAAGGTTCAAGCCATCCTACAGATACTGGCCCCCAAAACCAAAAAGCAAGTCCATGGGTTTCTTGGTGCAGTTGGATACTGTAAGCTCTGGATATTAAACTTTGCTGAGATAGCCCATCCACTATATGACTCTTTAAAATGGCAAACGCAGGGCCCACTGGAATGGACAGACATGCAAGAGACAGCCTTCCAACAATTGAGGCAGGCCCTAGCAGATGCCCGTACCCTGGGACTCCCTAACATAAAACAAGCCATTTTTCTTGTATGTGGATGAGATGAGAAAGATTGCAAAGGGAGTTTACCCAAAAACTGGGGCCCTGGAAGAGACCAATAGCCTTTTTCTCCAAGAGGCTGGACATGGTGGCTGCCAGTTGGCCACCATGCTAAAGGATCATTGCTGTGATGGCTACGTTGATAAAGGGAACTAAAAAGCTCACCTTTGGCCAGAAGGTCACTGTGGTAACCTCTCACTGGCTTGAGACTCTTATCCGTGCCCCTCCAGATCAATGGCTATCAAATGCAAGGATAATGCACTATCAAGCACTGCTTTTAGATCCTGACTCCATTGTTTTCAAGTCCTCAGCGGCCCTGAATCCAGCCACACTGCTGCCCTATGAGGATCCATCAGCCCTATAGCATAAATGCTCCACCTTGATTGACAGCTACCAGAGCCTTCAATCCAACCTGACCGACAAACCTCTAGAAGGGGAACCATCATTCTTCTGAGATGGTAGCAGCTACATGTACCAAGGTAAATGAGTTGCAGGGGCGGCTGTGACCTCTGAGACCCAGATTTTGTGGGCTGGACTCTGGCACTTCTGCTCAGCAAGCTGAACTCATTGCTTTGACAGAAGCCTTGAAACTGGCTGAAGGTAAGTGGATTAACATCTACACTGATAGCAGATATGCTTTTGCTACCACTCATGTACATGGGGCAATTTATCAGGAGAGAGGACTATTAATTTTATCATTATTTTATCAGCAGGAGATAAAATTTAAAATGTCACCCAAATGTTAGACCTGCTGGCAGCAATTTGGTTACCTGAGAAAATGGCCATCATACATTGCAAGGCCCACCAAAAAGGAGATGATCCCATTACCGGGGGAAACAATTTGGCTGATATGGCAGCCAAAGAAGCTGCCATAAAATCAGTGGGGTATGAAGAAGGGGACATAGAGGAAATCACCCGTAGCCTCTTGCTGATGCCTCCCATGTTATCAGGACGTGTGAATACACAAAAGGACCTCCACTTGGCCACCAAACTCCAGGCAAAGCCTGACATTCCAGGAGGCTGGTATCAGTTACCAGATAAGAGAATCTTGCTGCCCGAAGTCCTCGGACGGGAGCTCATTCATCAAGCTCATCAGTCCACTCATTTGGGAGGATCAAAACTAGCTGAGCTCTTTCAGGACTGATTCTTTATATCCCAGCTGTCCAAATTGACAGTGGCTGCCAGTTCAAGGTGTCTTCAATGTCAATTAATTAACCCAAAATGACAGCTCCACATGATAACTACTCATTTTCTTCAGGGAACTTCTCCAGGAGAACAATGAGAAATAGACTTTACTGAAATGAAGAAGCTGGGTCTCCAGGGACACAAATTCCTGCTAGTGATGTTTGATACCTTCAATGAGTGGGCAAAGGCATTTCCCACCAGGTCAAAATCAGCTCTCACAGTGGTTAAAAAGTTGTTATATGAGATGATTCCTCATTTTGGCCTACCCTTATCTATGGGGTCTGACAATGGTCTGGCTTTCATAGCCCAGATAACTCAAAAATTAACCCAGACCTTACAGATTGATTGGAAACTTCACTGCATGTACCAGCCTCAAAGCTCAGGGCAAGTAGAGAGGATGAATAAGACATTTAAAAATATGATTAAAAAGCTGTCTCTGGAAACCGGCAATAATTGGGTAAGTCTCCTTCCTTTTGTTCTCCTGCAGAGCCGATGTACTCCTTATGTTTCTGGTATATCCCCCTTTGAAGCAATGTACGGGAGGCCCCCTGCACTCATTCCAAAACTCTCTAAGGAAAAATTGGCGGAATTAACTAACCAAGATCTCATTAAGTCCTTGCAGGCTCTTCAGCCCATCTTGACCTGTATACATCAGTTATTCAGGCTGGAACATCCTCCAGTAGACTCTCACTCTGAGTCCAGCCTGTTGGTGGAACCTGGTATTCTGGTCCTAGTCAAGTGTCACCAATGAGACACCCTTGAGCGTCACTGGGAGGGACCCTAAACTGTGGTCCTCAGCTCTCCCACTGCAGTGAAGGTGTCTGGAAAAATGCCTTCGATCCACCACTCTCATGTGAAGGTTCTGGACACCCAAGGAGACCAACCTTCCCAGGACCAATGGACTGTGCAGCAGACTGGTAACCCCTTAAAGTTAAAATTTTAAATTGTATCAGGCATGTGCTGCTTTAGCTTGCTTGTTTTGCCCCTTCTGTCCCACTACTGGAGACTTTAATGGCACTGTTACTGACCTCACACAGCAGGTTTGGACCTCCTGTAAGCAAAGAACAGCTGTCCTGTTGCCTGACATAGAGGATCCACCTGGGGATGAGGCTGTCCCCATTCTTAGCCTGGATTACATTGCAGGCTGCTCAAAGAGGGCAGTTCAATTTATTCCTTTATTGGTAGGTCTGAGAATATCAGGAGCCCTGGGTATGGAAGCAGCAGGAGTGGGGGTCTCTGTCCAACTTTCCAATCAGATCATTAAAGATGTACAGGCATTATCTAGTACCATTCAGGACATTCAGGATCAGACAGAGTCATTAGCTGAAGTGGTCCTTCAAAATAGAAGAGGGCTAGACCTCCTGACAGCAGAACAAGGAGAGATCTGTGTGGCATTGCAAGAATGATGCTGCTTTTATGTAAACAAGTCTGGCATTGTTCAAGATAAAATCAAGAGATTGCAGGAAGACCTGGTAAAAAGAAGAACAGAGCTATTTGAAAACCCCCTTTGGAGTGTCTGAAATGGAATCCTGCCTTATCTTCTGCCCTTGCTTTGACCATTGCTAGAATTGCTACTCTTGGTTTTAATAGGCCCCTGTATAGTCAATAGGCTAACTACCTTTATCAGGCAGCAAGTACAAGATGTGTTACACTAACAAGGTTATGAAATGTTACTGGTTTATCATCAAGATTAGTTCTCAAGTCCTCCCCAAAGATTTGGAGAAGACATGAAATCAGTGGGAAATGTTGTAACATACGTATATATATATATATATATATATATATATATATATACCCTCATAAGTCTCCTCGGAGGCAAGAGAAAGATCAAAAGTAACTCTAAGAACAGAACAGGATGTTTTCCTAATCTAAACTTGCTTGTTTGCAGGGTAACTTGCTTGTTTGCAGGATAACTTGCTTGTTTGCAGGCTGAGCCTTCCCCAGAGGATGTTTGCCTAATCTAAACTTGCTTGTTAACCCAACCCTTACCAGAACCTTGCTCTTCCCAATGTAACTGCCATGTTCCTGTTCTGTAGTGCATTGCAACCGCCCCCCCCCCGCATTGTGAGACCAGCAGATGCTTGTGGTTTTACAGGATAAAAGCCCTGCCCTTTAGTTGTTAGGCACACAGTCTTCCATATTGGCTACTGGAGGCTGAGTCGCCAGGCCTGTGCTTTAATAAATAATTTTTTCTTTCCAAATTATTTTCTCTGGCTCCTTCATACCTCAGGAGGTGGAGCACCATAATTACCTTGCTCAGACTT
This sequence comes from Cavia porcellus, assembly GCF_034190915.1. NCBI lineage: Eukaryota > Metazoa > Chordata > Mammalia > Rodentia > Caviidae > Cavia > Cavia porcellus. Next base: position 33,816,749 of record NW_026947486.1, on the reverse strand, counting down.
AATTTTATTATAAGCAGCCAAGGTAGATAAAAATGAATATACAATCAAAGAGGGGCGAGGCTCTCAAGAAAGTCACTGAAAGCTAAAGAAATCAGAATTGTTGCTAGAGGCACATTTTAAATTGGGTCTCAAGATAAAAATTCAATACCAGGTTTATATGCCTCCCTAAGCAATTAACAGTAACTTAGAATTATACTCTAATTAATACCACATTATTGAAAAAGTCCAGATGGACATCTGTCACCCATGTGAGTGACCAGAGCATCCAGATTCATCCTTTCACAAAAATGCCTTTATTCTTTTCATGTGCCCTTGCTATGTGACCTATTTTCCTACTGATTCAATATTAGTAAAGCAGCTATACTTGTAATCCTAGAGATTGATTGTAGTTTGATCCATGTTGTGTCTTTGCTATATAAACTAACCCTAACAAATGACCTCAGTGGCAACTCATTCAATATCCTTCTGTCTCTCGGGAGCTATCTCTCAATGAAAGTTTCCTCCTTTTAACTTTTGTTATCTTCCTAAAATTCATTCTTCAAGTTTGAGAAACCCAAACTCAACATATCTAACAGGTTGATAGATATGTTTCTCTTATATCAGTTTGACAAAGATTACAGTGAGGAAATTGACCACTAATTTGAGAGTCATTACTATATCTACTATCCAAGTGTTATAGTTTACAGACATACTTCTTTGAATGTTCATAACTTTTGATATTTATTCTTTGAGTGTCTATAATTCTTGCTTGGTAAAGTACTAATGCATCGTATTTTGATTTCTTCTGTAGCCTACAAGCCTTTCCATGTTTTCTAGACTTCTTCTTCTTCTTCATTTTCTTTCCTTTGGTAACCTCAAGCTTCTTCCTAAGTTTAACTGTCACCTCTGTTAGGGAATTCCCAATTTTATATCTCAGTTTTATAACTAATAATCTAAGCTCAAATTTAGAACTTCCATTTGCTCCTTGATTATTCTACTTGTTTATTCCTGACAGAACATTAAAAGCATTATAACACAAATGATCTCCTTGCCTTTCACATCCTCTTCCTGTCCCTTCCATTCACTGATTTTCTCCACCTACTCTTTCTTAACTTTTTCTTAAACTAACCACTCTATACTGACTGTATACTAAATACATCATTGTTATGCTGTTTGTTGAAAGAGTTGCTGGCCCAGACCGGACACTTTAACCAGGAGAAGCCTCAGCCAAATTAAGGAGCTCCTGCCTCCCCCGCCCCTTAGAGATTTGCCTGTAACCCTATACCCCCATCCCTAAGAACCTGCCTCTGGTGCCAAACGTGTGCCAATGGGCTACCTGTGCATCCCTAATGCCCCTTGGGGTCCACCCCAGACAGAGGCTACTTCTGGGCCTCACTCCACGTGTTAGAGAGAGTGTGAGTGTGTTCCAGAGAGAGACCGCCGGCCCCGGCCCCAGGGTGGAGATGCTGCACCCCGGGGGCCGCGGGGGTCTCTCCCCGCATTCCCAAAATAAAGGTTACTTATATTTTATACTTCTTATCTTTGCAGCCACAGCCACCCACTCCTTCCACGGCCGTCCACTCTTTCCTCCCACTCCACTCCCTTCCTTCTCCATTCCTTCCTTCTTTCTCTATCCCCCCTTCTTAGACCTAACATTTGTAATCGTGAAAAGTAGTCTGATCATGGTTAAATTTTGGCTGTGATTTCCTAATGATATATGACCTTTGAAAAATTACCTAATAAATCTCAGCCTTATTTTTCACATTTGTAAATTCATTCTCATAAAATTTTGGTGGGAATTGAAATACGTGTTATGTCAGTAACATCACAAAATGCACAATGAATATTGGGGTTTACTGTGCCTTCTTTAATTTGGTCATTGAATATTTCTGGTCTTCTCTCTTCCAAATGATCATCCTCTATCCTAGTTCAATAATAAAATAGAAAGATCTTTCCACATCCACCCATAATCAAATCTGTTTGCTGTCCTGCATAAGAATCAATACAACATTTCTTCAATGAAAGAACTGATACTTAAACTTTCTAGGAAAATTCTTTCACTTGTTGAATCATTTCATTCATTTTCACCTGCTTAGCTGTCCTCTTTCTTTTATAAAAAAGTTATAGAGAGTCTTTCCCGGGCTCCTTGATGTTTGTAATCCTATGATTTGTAATCCCATGGAAAAATATTGGAATTTTAGTGCATTAATTCCAATCTACCACTTCCAGTGCAATCCATGGAAATAATAAAGTCACCAAAGCATATTTATAGTTGTGGGGAGCCAAGGGGGTCCTAGGTCCAGAGAAGATGATGAATAACCAGAACAAGAGCTTTGATTCATGGCTGGACCTGGGTTTTATCCATTCATGAAGGAGAGAGTGGCACAACTATGAGTGATTTTGAGAATGGTGGGAAGTATGGGAAGTACGTGAGTGCTGTGCGCTATTCTTTGTAGGAAGACTGAAATCACTGCTACAATAGGCAGAGAAAAGGGTGTGCAGAAAAGCAACATGTATAACACAATTTGAGGTAATAATTAATGTTTTGGGGTCAGTGCTTCAGCTCTCATAGGTAATCTTTTATGCCCTAGAAAGTCATATCCTCTTATCTCAAGGCTTAGTGCCAACAGACAGCATGGAGCCTGGCCCACACATTTTTGGGGAGAGAGAGGGACAGAGAAACACTGACCTGTTACCTTACTGCAGAGCCTACACACCGCCACCCCAGCCAGACTGATTTGCATTGCGTAAAGCCAACTGAAGGGATAAAGAAGATTCCTAACCAGTTCTGTATATATTATTGCATGGAAATAGGGTTTGTCTCTGTTTTATTTATTGTTGTATCCCAGTGGATAGAAAAATTCTTGGCAGATATTGGGTGCTTGATACTTGCTGAATAACTAACAAGAATGAGTGATTCTAAATTCAAAATTAATGTGTGCCAGAGGATAAAGTAGAAAGAAAGTGTATGGAGGCAAGGAAATCAGTTCAGAGGTTGTTGTGGTTGAGCCAATATAAACTATAAAGTGGTAAATCTGTGGGCTTTTTAACTATCTATAAAGAGTGGAAACCTAAGCAACAGTAGCAAATATTTAATTGTACTTGTTTAAGTAAATGTCCACCTGTCACTTTTTTACATTGAAGCTTCCAACAAAATTACAGATAGTGCTCTGTTCTATTTTACTTCTAGGTCTTTCCTATTGGGTGGTGGTGTTCTTCCTATGGTATGCAGAGAAGCAAGTAGGTATAATGTGCATCATTATATTACTAGCTATAAACAGAACTAGAAATTTACTGTCAGATGTCACTAGTGATGTAGATGATGATGGCCATTTTAAAATGTCATGAGCCATTGTGACCTCACTCCTGCTTCAGAATTAGATAAACCACAGTAGAGAAGAGCTGAGATACCAGTTCATGCAGGTCACTCAAAACTCCTCCACCTTGTTACCATAAAAGACAGACTGGATTTTTAGCTTATTACAGCAACAACTGATAGGACTTCTTAAGCAAACTGCCAGAAATTTTCCTTTGAAGACCAACCTGAAAGAAAGCATTTATGGAGTTCATAGGGGATATCAGCGAGGAAGTCTGGCAGCATTGTATCAACCACTTTCTACCAACTGAGATGTGTTGTGATGCAGCAATTATCACCAATTCCTCACCATGGTTATTAGCTTCTTATCCTGATGGTAACTTGTTCCAGTTGACTCAGGAGGAAATTCAGATCTTGCTGGGAAGAGAGGACAGAGAGAAATTATTTCTTCAAGGAATCACCCTCGCAGGAACCAAATGCTTGGTGATCCGAGACAATTTGTACACTGAAGGCAACAACACCATGGACTTGCGTACCAAAGGCCAGAGTCGAGGCAGTCAGGCAGTGACTGTGGTTCAGATTGAGTCTGCATATCTTGTGGTTATGGGATTAAAGGGAACAGAAGGAGGACCTCTCAATCTCAAAGCTTTTGAAATGTCAGGTTACATAAGAGAAACCATTCTTCAACATGTAACCCATTTCTAACTAAATAAAAACAAGTTGATGCTTAACTTGTAATTTAATTTCAGTGTTATGTATTCCATACATTAATTAACATGCTTAATTAACATGTCCTTAAGGAAAAAGTGAGATTCCATATTAGGTCTGAAGCTGTATAAGTATTGGGAATGGGCATGGGCTGGAGTGTGAATAGTACTTTCTCAGGTATTTGTAATTTTAGGCTTTTAGGTTTTCTGACATATTTTTACACCTGAAATACTATTTTGGAAAAATAATCCCTTTCTTTTCCATTAAATGGAATTGACTTTATGTTGTACTGACTCTCTGTTTCACTCTGAACAGTACTTCTTGGACACACTGGTAACAAAGTTTCCTGCTCACATCAAAACTTGGAAACAGAACTATAAACAAAGGATAGCTTGTCAGGATTCAACAACTCTCTTTGCTCCACATTTACCCCTTTTTCCACACCCTTTCCTAAATAAATTTCCTGATTCCTCCTGTACCATTTGAGTTAGCCAATCAAAACAGATTGTGAATATTCTACCCAGTCAAAGGGAAAGAGGTTAAGTACTGCTTTACTGTGTTAGGATTAAGTATTGACCCTCCTTTCTTACACATATATACCTACTACTTTATGTTTGTTTTCTTCTGAAGAAGGAAAATTAAACTGCCTTGGGAAGATTTCTTGTTGCCTGTCTGAGTGCATTCATTTTGGCACCCACAAATTGAGTCTGGGGTTTTACTGCCAAAACTATCTCACCCTTCTCCCTTACTTGGTAGTCTGTTAGACTGGGAAATGAAAAATCTTCTTCTAAACTGTTTTTATCTTTAAAGTAGTTGCTCAGGGAACAAAACATGGGCATGAAAATTTCCACAATAAATATTATCAAAAACCTTTGTTTTTAATGATCTAAGAGACACTAATAGTATAATAGACATGCATTTTCCCCTTTTCCTGGCTGGCTATTACCCATTCATTCATCTTGGTTCATTTCAGCTTTTAAACAATTACTTCCAGTTTTCAAATACCTATTTTACATTTCAGGCTGCATTTACTCTTTCAACTTCTCACACAAGGTAGACAATACAATGTTTAGAAATGGTAGTATGATTAATTTCACTTATGAGTACAGTCTCGAGTTGCATCTATTTACCTATAAAAGTCCTAAGTTTATCTTTCTTTATGACCCCATTATATAAAAATAACACATCTTTTTAATCCATTTCATAGTTGATGAGCACTTGGGTTATTTCCAACATGTAGCTATTATTTTTATCTTTTCCTGTTTTGAAGAGAATAAAACCAAATAAAAAACCAAAATAGATTCAATCACAACAAAACATTGAAAATGATACATGATTTTATTTTATTTTTATTTTTTATTTATTTAAAGAAAGAAAGAAAATAGCAAAATAGAAATAAGGTAGAGAATTCAAAAAAATTAACACTAAGAAATCACTAGTTTATACATTATATATTGTCATCTTAGAAATGTTTTTTTTTAATTTAAAGAGAAAAAAGAAAGGACATGAAAAAACAAAGCAGTAAAAGGGTACAAGTAATAGAGAATTTCAAGAAAAAAATACACAGTAAGAAATCTCCAGTTAATAGGTTACATATTATCTTCCCAGAAACAGTTGTCCAAATTACAAAATTAAAGCATATAAAGTGGACATTCATACAGTGACATTGTAGACAGTTGCGTTCAATGATCCAACAAAAGCTCAGTAATATGGTTTTCCATCCTACACACTAGAACATATCTGCGGTTATATTCCTTAGTCCACCTTCCTTTCCTCTCTTTTTTACAATAGCAATTACACTTTTTGGGTTTTATTACTCCCATGGTTCTTATTACTTTTTTTGAAGAGAATAAAACCACACATGACTAAACAAAACAGAGTCAGAACAAAAGGATGGACATAGTACAGGATGCAAAAATAGAATACCAGGTGATCAAAAGTGGTTACCATTGTGCCTCTTGCTATTTTTAAATTGAGTTGTCTGTATCATCTGGTATAATAGAATTGATCAAAATAGTACAGAACAAGACCAATAAAACCTACACTGGAGACCTTACAGGACTGTCGGGGTCGCTCCCGGCCGGCAGGAAAGACACATGACAAAGTCTGGCGGTGTGCAATCTTGCCTTTATTTATCTCCGCGTGGGCCCCGCGAGGCCTCCACTCTGCCACCAGCCCTTTCTCGCCGGTGGACTTTCTCTATCTCTCTCTGTGCTTCCTGTCTCGTGGCGGGAGAGGCATTCACTTTTATAGGGTGACAGTGGCCAATCAGTTCAAAGCGCGCGATGCGGGCTGATTGGCTAACATCAGTTGTTGCTAGGCAGACTATCTTACAGAGCGGGTTGTTTAAGTCGCCAGCACAATCAGGGGGCAGGAAGCAGGCGCCAACTTGACTCACTCGATGGGAGGGGCAATCTAGCTCAGGCTCTGCTCCCACCCACAGGCCCTACGTCCGCCAAGTAAGGCGACCGGTGTTGGCGGCTCCCAACATCTCCCCCTATTTTATTTACTTTGAATGAATGTATGCATCGCAGCCCGCCCTGGATCGAGTGCAGAGGCTTATGCCCTGTGTTGAGGCCCACCATAGGCCCTTGGCTTGGACCCTGGTCGGCCGCCCCCGGGTCTGCCAAGGCCTTGAGACCCTCGTCCTTTTTCCAGGGCCAGGAGTGAACTGGACGGAACCTGGATGCACATAGGCATGCACTCATGCCCCTCCGTGTGATCCCCTCGGAGAGGCATCTAGATCTGGGCAGATTCTAGTAATCCAGCGGCTTTCGTGCGCCATGGGGTAGGGCCTGGCTTAGGTCGAGTCGTGCTGGGGAGGCACGCTCTTACCCGTCATTGACTCACCTACCCTGCTGTGTAGTGTCAATAGGGAAGGAGTGCGGAAGACCCGCCACATCTAGACCCGGTCGTAGGCCAGTCGAGCGAGCCATGCGTAAGCCTGGGGGTCATTGTGCCCATCACGGGCTGCTGCCAGGGCCGCATGGGCAACCAGGCGTACTTGACGCCAGGCCGCCGCAAGGCGCCCATTAATAAATGATGTAACCCATCGGAGCAAGAATGGTCCTACAAGTAAGAGCAGAAGCAAGGAGCACAGGGGACCTAACAATGGTAAAACATAGGGGAGCAAGCCATTCCAGGCTCCCCAAAAAGGGATTGTCCTGCAGTTCTTTTAGGGCTCATCTTGTTGTTGGGTCTGCGGTTGGCCTCTGGTGGAACAGGCCTGATCTTCAGTCGAGGGACTTGTCGCAACCTCTCTGGGACCCACAGTGGTTCTCGTCCCGATTCCTGCAGAAAAACACAAACCGCGCCTCGGTTCCAGCTAACCACCGGATCCGGGCCCATCCATTGTCATGCCATAGATAACCGCGCCTTTGGAGGCAGGCCTTGGCTTACTCCCCCTTTTTGTTTTTTATTTTTTATTTTTTATTTTTATTTATTTATTTATTTTTGGTCTTTTTCTTTTTTTTTTTTTTTTTAATCGGTACCAGGGATCGAACTCGCAATTGCCTGCTTGCAAGGCAGGCGCTTATGCCGCTAAGCTAAATCCCCAGCCCTCGTTTCCTCGACCGGCGTTTTTCTCAGCCTGCTCGGCAGAGTAGCTGCCCATGAAAATACCGTCCGCCCCGCAGCGCAACGTCATAGGACGGCGGTCGCGACAGAGTGGAACGGGGCGTCACTTCCTGTGCCGGCTGAGAGAAGGGAGGGTTCCCTGTAGCGGCCTCTCGGCGGGGAGCCGCTTCTGGAGAAGAGCTCCAGGGCGGAGCGGATGGCTCTCTATCTCCTCCCCGCCAGAGAGCGCTCGGGGGCCCTTTCTCCTCTCTCTGCTTTTTTCGAGCGGCGCACGCACACAATTCACGGCGCAACTCGGCATAGGAGTCAAGGCACGCATGTATCATTTCCCACAGGGGGCGAATAGCCGGCGAAATATCGCCTCCCAATTCCGCCGAGGCGAGGTCCCCGCCTAACTTCTCCCATGACGGCAGGTTTAAATGCCCTGTGGGTAAAAACCAGGGAGCCACCCTATCTACCTCTGCTATGAATAGTTTCAGTGTTTTTTGACCTACCCTGAGGTCTCTAGCTTTTAAAAGCTTCCTAAGGGCCTTTACCAAGGGCCGCGCCTCCGCGCTCGGTAAATTACCCATTCTCAACCTCTAAGGGCTGTTACTCACCACGTGTGACTTAAAGAACCCGTCACCTACGCGTGAGCCTGAGGGGAGTCTAAAAGCCCTGTAGGTGCGCGCCACCCAGAGCCCAGGCTTATCCCCAACTCACCTGTCCGGCAGCACCACGCTGGAGCGTTGCACACCACCGCCGTGTCTCGGGGTTGATCAGTCCCCGTGCGGGTCACCAAATGTCGGGGTCGCTCCCGGCCGGCAGGAAAGACACATGACAAAGTCTGGCGGTGTGCAATCTTGCCTTTATTTATCTCCGCGTGGGCCCCGCGAGGCCTCCACTCTGCCACCAGCCCTTTCTCGCCGGTGGACTTTCTCTATCTCTCTCTGTGCTTCCTGTCTCGTGGCGGGAGAGGCATTCACTTTTATAGGGTGACAGTGGCCAATCAGTTCAAAGCGCGCGATGCGGGCTGATTGGCTAACATCAGTTGTTGCTAGGCAGACTATCTTACAGAGCGGGTTGTTTAAGTCGCCAGCGCAATCAGGGGGCAGGAAGCAGGCGCCAACTTGACTCACTCGATGGGAGGGGCAATCTAGCTCAGGCTCCGCTCCCACCCACAGGCCCTACGTCCGCCAAGTAAGGCGACCGGTGTCGGCGGCTCCCAACACAGGACTTAAAAAAAGGATAATAGTCAAACCATAATGGGCATCATAGTATATCTTATTGCCTTCAAAGTGGTTGCCTGTACCCTGAAACTTGATACTATCAAACAAAATAGAATAAGAATAATCAGACAGAACAAGATGGGGAGAACAATACTGGGATTCAAATCAGGTTAATAGGAAAACCAAGAAAGTTACTATAATATGTCCCGCTATTTTTAAATTTAGCTTTCCCTTAATTAAAAAATGAGAGAAAATAGATTAATTTTTAAAAATGGGGGGAGATTGAGATAAGAGAGGACATTGTAACAGAACAACGCAGGTAAGAACCAAACAATTCAAGCGTCATTGTGTTTCACCACCTGATAATCTAACATAATAGTAGTCGCCATAATGCCTTTTTCCTTGAATTATTTGAGTGTAACTTAGTATGCTATAAATCAAGCATATCAAGACAGTGTGAAGCCATTCAAGAGAATGCAAGAGGGGCTGGGGATTTAGCTCAGTGGCATAAGCACCTGCCTTGCAAGCAGGCAGTCGTGAGTTTGATCCCCAGTACCGATAAAAAAAAAGAGAGAGAGAGAATGCAAGAATTGCAGGGTATTTAGAACCAGCTAATAGAACATGAACAACAGTTTCTATATTATCTCTCTGCCTGTAACAAATTTTGTTTATACTATAGCATATAGTGAAATATAGTAAGATACATCATGTTAAGACCAGTGGAAACAGATGTACCACTGCTTGATGGGACTTCAAAACAAGATGATTAAATCAGCACTAGCTTTGATGTTGTGTTGTTTTCTTCAAAATAGCTATTCATACTATCATAGATACTAAAATTGAACAACCCAGGTTAAAACCATTGCAATTAATGAGTGAAAACATTTTATGGTTTCAAACCAATATGATTGGGAATCATCATTACCACATACTTTTATGTATTCTTGTCATTTCTTACACTAGGGAAACTATTCGGTATTTATACATGTGAGTTTGATTTATTTCACTTATGAGTATGGTCTCAAGCTGCACACATTTATTTATAAATGTCTCAGTGTGATCATTCTTTATAGCGGAGTAGTACTCCATTGTATAAAAATACCACAATGTTTCTATCCACTCTTCAGTCGATGGACACTTAGGTTGTTTCCAAGATCTGGCTATTACAAATTGTGCTGCTATAAATATGGGAGCACATATATCACTGTGGTATAATGCTTTCAGTTCTTCTGGGAACATGCCTAGAAGTGGTACAGCTGGGTCAAATGGGGCTTCCAGTCCCAATTTTCTGAGAAATCTCCAGACTGACCGCCACAATGGTTGCACTAGTCTACACTCCCAACAACAGTGCAAGAGAGTTCCTTTTTTCCCCACAGCCTCTCCAGCATTTGTTTTTGGTGGTTTTCTTGATCTTGGTCATTCTTTCAGGAGTGAGATGAAATCTCAGTGTGGTTTTAATTTGCATTTCTCTACTGACTAGTGATGCTGAACATTTTTTCATATATTTATTTGCCATTTGTTTTTCTTCATCTGAGAATTGTTTATTCATCTCAGATGCCCAGTTTTGGATTGGGTCTTTGAATTTTGGGGGTCCGATTTTTTTAATTCTTTATATGTTTTAGACAGAAGTCCTTTGTCTGAGGGGCAGTTCACGAAGGTTTTTTCCAAGTTTGTGGGTTTTATTTTCACTATGCTGGAGATTTCTTTTGACGTGCAGAAACTTTTTAATAAATCATGATCCCAGTTATTGACTCTGGGAAGTAATTCCCCGGGGATTTGAATCCTATTCATGAATTCTCTACCTACCCCTATGTCTTCAAGGTTTTTACCCAATTTGTCTTCCAATAGATTTAGTGTATCTGTTTTAATATTTAGATCTTTGATCCATTGAGATTTTATTTTTGTACATGGTGATAGGCATGGGTCTAGTTTTAGTTTTTGGCATATGGAGAGCCAGTTTTTCCAGCACCATTTATTAAAGAGACTGCCGTTCTCCCAGTGAACATGTTTGGCCCCTTTATCAAAGATAAGGTGGTTGAGTGTGTTTGTGGTTGTGGTTCTATCTTCTAATCTATTCCACTGATCTTCAGCTCTGTCTTGGTTCCAGTACCTTGTTGATTTTGCTACGGATGCTTTGTAGTATAACTTCAAGTCAAGGATTGCGATGCTTCCTGCCTTGCCTTTGCTGCTTAGAACTGTCCTTGCTATTCTCAGTCTATTCTCACTCCAGATGAATTTTAGGAGTGATTTCTTGAGTTCTATGAGGTATGTTGATGGTATTTTTATCAGGATTGCATTGAATCTGTATAAAAGTTTTGGGAGAATGGCCATTTTCACAATATTAATTCTTCCTATCCATGAGCAAGGGATGTTTTTTCATTTTCTGAGATCATCTTTAATTTCATTTTTCAGTGTATTATAATTTTCCCTGTATAGGTCTTTCACTTCTTTCGTGAGAGTAATTCCTAGATATTTCATTTTTTTGGTTGCTAGTGTGAAGGGTGTGGCTTCTCTTATTTTTCTCTCTGTGACTTTGTTGTTAGTTTTATAAGAAAGCTATTGATTTTTGAGTATTGATTTTGTATCCAGTTACATTACTAAATTTATTTATTATATCTAGCAATCTTTCAATGGAGTTTTGGGGATCTATATAGAGTATCATGTCATCTGCAAATAATGATAGCTTAACTTCTACTTTTCCTATCTTTATGCATTTTATTTCTGTCTCTTATCTAGTTGCTCTGTCTAGCATTTCCAGTACTGTATTAAATGGGAGTGGTGATAAGGGACATGCTTGTCTTGTGCCTGATTTTAATGTAAAGGCTTTCAATTTTTGGCCATTTAGTATGATGTTGGCTGTTGTTTTGTCATAGACGGCCTTTATTATATTGAGATAAGGACCATCTATTCCAATTTTCTGCAAGTTTCTTATCATAAATGAATGTTGGACCTTATCAAAAGGTTTTTCTGCATCTATAGAAATGATCATGTGGTTCTTACTTTTGGCTCTATTGATACGGTGTATTACATTTATTGATTTACGTATATTGATCCATCCCTGCATGCCTGGGATGAATCCCATTTGGTCATGGTGTATGAGCTTCTTGATGATTTGCTGCATCCTATTTGCCAATATTTTATTGAGGATTTTTGCATTTGTGTTCATTATGGAGATTGGTCTGTAGTTCTCTATTTCAGTTGGGTCCTTTTCAGGTTTTGGTACTAGAGTAATATTTGCTTCTAGGAACGATTTAGGAAAGATTGCTGCCCTTTCAATTTCACTGAAGAGTTTGAGGAGTGTTGGCATTAGGTCTTCTTTGTATTTCTTTTAGAATTCTGCAGTGAATCCGACTGGGCCTGGGCTCTTCTTTGTAGGTAAGGATTTAATTATGTTTTCAATTTCCTTAATAGAAATTGGGTTATTCAGTAGTTTTACATCTTCATGACCTAGCTTTGGTACTTTGTATGCTTCTAGGAATCTGTCCATTTCCTCTGTGTTATCAAAACTTTGAGAGTAGTGGTTTTCGAAATACGTGTTGATGATTTTCTGTGTTTCTATAGGGTCTGTAGTGACTTCTCCCCCTTATTGCATGAATTTGAACGTATTATTTGCTTTTTTAAATAGAGTTGGCTAGGCGCTTGTCAATTTTTATTCTTTCAAAGAACCAATTCTTTGATTCATTGATTTTTTTGGATTGTTTTTTTAGTCTCTATTGCATTGATTTCTGCTCTGATTTTTATAATTTCTTCTTTTCTTTTGGCTTTGGGGTTGGCTTGCTCTTCTTTTTCTAGATGTTTGAGGTGTAACATCAGGTTATTTATTTGCATTCATTCTGTTTTCCTGATGTGGGAACTCAGTGCAATAAATTTTCCTCTGAGGACAGCTTTCATTGCATCCTACAGATTCTGGTAAGTTGTATTTGTGTTTTCATTTTCTTGTAGGTAGTGTTTAATTTCTTCTTTAATTTCCTCTGTGACCCACTGTTTACTCAAGAGTGTGTTATTCAGTCTCCATGTGTTTGAGGAAATTTTGTAGTATCTTTTATCATTAATTTCTAATTTCATAGTCCTATAGTCCGATAGCATGCAAGGGGTAATTTCAACCTTTTTGTATTTATTTAGATATTTTTTGTGAGTTAATATATGGTCTATATTAGAGAATGACCCATGCACTGCTGAGAAGAATGAGTATTCTGTTGTTGGTGGTGGAATATTCTGTATATGTCTATTAAGTCCATTTGTTCACAGGTACGATTCAGTTCTTTTATTTCTTTGCTGATTTTCTGTCTGGTTCAACTGTCCATTGGTGTCAATGGTGTGTTAAGATCTTCTGTTAGAACTGTGTTACTGTTAACTTGGTTTTTCTTTTCTGTTAGTACTTGCTTTACATAACTGGGTGCTCTGGAATTTGGTGCATATATATTTAAGATAGTTATCTCTTCCTCTTGGAGTTTTCCCCTAACCAGTATGTAGTGACCTTCTTTATCCTTTCTGATCATTATTGGCTTGAAGTTCACATTGTCTGCAAACAGAATAGCCACCCCTGCTTTTGTTTGGGTTCCTGTTGCATTAAATATGTTTTCCATCCTTTAACTGTCAGTCTGTGTGTATCCTTTTGGGTTACATGGGTTTCTTGTAGACAACATATGGTTGGATTTTGTTTCTTCATCCATTCTGCCAGTCTGTTTCTTTAATTGGTGCATTGAGACCATTTACATTAATGGTTATTACTGTTATATATTGGTTTATTTTTTTTTTATTTAAGAGGAAAAAGAGAAAAACACAAAACAAAACAAAGCAGTGTAAGGTTACACATAATACATAACTACAAAAAAAAACATAACAGTAAGAAATCACCTGTTAATAGATTACATAATATCATCTTGGAAATAGTTGCTCAAATCACAGTATCAAAGAATACAAAGTAGACATTCAAACGGAGAGACTGCAAACAGCTGTGTTCAATGATCCAAAAACATTAATATAGTCAGCTATTTAACATCCCTAAACACACTTGTTGTTATATCCGTTAGAGCTCTTTTTTTTTCCCCTCCCTCTCTTTTTTATAACAAAATTTATACATTTTGGATTTTATTACTCCTCAGTTCTCATTACTCTCTTGGGGGGGAGAGAATAAAGTCAAATATGGCAAAATTGATTTATTTTTGACATGTTATCTTTCTGCTGTTGCATCTTTGTCTTTTGGTTCTGCTTAATTGTCTGCTTTGTTTAGTGGTTTTTTTCCTAAATGTATCTAGGCTGTCTTTCAGTATTTTCTGGAGGTTTGGCTTGGTGATCATGTAGTTTTTCAGCTGTTCTTTGTCATGGAAGTATCTTATTCCTCCATCCAGTTTGAAGGACAGTTTTTCAGAGTACATCAGTCTAGGTTGGAAATCATTTTCCTTTAGGATCTTGAATATTTCACTTCATGCTTTTCTTGACTTTATTGTTTGTGCTGAGAAGTCTGCTGTGATTCTGATAGGTTTTCCTTTATAGGTGATCTGTCTTTTCTCTCTGACAGCTTTTAATATTCTATTCTTTTGTTCGATTTCTGGGATGGCCATTATGTGTCTGGGTGTAGTTTTATTTTGGTTATGGCTATTTGGAGTTCTATATGCTTCACTGATCTTGATATCCATTTCCAATCTCATGTTTGGGAAATTTTCAGCTATTATTTCTCTACATATCCTCTTGACATCCTTTATGTTGTCCCCTTCTTTTTCATTTATCCCTATCAACCTTATGTTGTTCCTCTTTGCCTCATCTTGCAGGTGTTGAATTGTTATTTCCTGATTTCTTGTGATTTTAAAAGGTCTTTCCTTTCCTGTTCACTGGCTGCAGTCTTGTCTTCAAGGTCTGAAATTCTATCTTCAGGTTCATCGAGGCAGTTTTCACAACTTTTGATGGATTTTTTGATTTCCTGTATATCTCTGTGCATCTGCTTTATATATTCTGTTTGTTTCTTATATTGTTCATCCAGGGATTCTATCTTTTTGTTTAGTTCTTCCAATTTTTTAACTGTGTCTTCTTTAGATATGTTCTGCATCTCCTTCATTTCTTTTATCATTTCTTCTTTTACCTGAGAGATTATTTCTAGTTTGAATTCCTTTAAGGTTTCCCAGAGTTGCTTCTTTATTTCAGTTACTATTATTTCAGGTATTTCAAGTATGTGGCATATATTTTCTTCTATGCACATGGCTCCTAGGCTTTCTTGGGATGGGCTGGATGTTTTAGATTGCATTTTGGTCTTTTTGTTGTCATTTTCTTATATTTTTGAGCTTCAAGTGTTGTTCCAAGTGAGGGAGAGAGGTCAGCCAGGCTGGGATGGAATTCCCTGTCCCTTCCTGACTCACTGATCTCGAAGAAATGGTTTTTTAAGTTACAAAATCAAAGCATAAAAAGTAGACAGACACTCAAACACTGATAGTATAAACCATTGTTTTCAATGATCTAACAAATATTTAGTAATATGGTCCTTTATCTTACATACTTATACATAGAGTTATATACTTTGGAGCACTTTTTTCTCTTTCATAAATTTGAATATCTATTATACATTTTGGATTTATTACTTGTTCAATTTTTATTACTTTTTACACTAGAGAGACAATGTGATATTTACTAATGTGAGTTTTGTTTATTTCACTTAAGATGATAGTCTCAAGTTGCCTCCATTTATCTATAAAGGCCCCAAGATCATCCTGTTTTATAGCTGAGTATTATTCCATTGTATAAAAATACCACATCTTTTACATCCAGTGTGCAGTTAATGGGCATTTTGGTTGTTTCCAAGATTTAACTATTAGAAATTGTGCTAAATATGAACATGGGTGCACATATATCACTGTGACATGACCTTTTCAATTTTTCTGGGAAAATGTCCAGGAGGGGAATAGCTGGATTGAATGGAACTTCCAATCTAGTAACTCCTCACCCATAATAAGACCTCAGCAGGCTCCAATAACTGTGGTGAGTTTGCCCCTAAAACAGAGGTTTTCAGAGGTTAAATTGCAGTATCATAGCTCCCTCTAGGTGTAAGAGTAGAGCTTGTCAAGGATGTAGGTGACTCCTTCCTCCACACAGAGAACATTAGGCAGGTTGAGGAGTATGCCAATAAGGGCTCCCCCAACTTGGAGAAAATCAAAAGGGCTTATGAGATACTCAGTGACACAGTAAAATCTCAGCTGAGACAAATACTATAGAAAAGGAGATATGGTGACCTGTAATAATCTGAAGACATAGCAATAGCAGAATCTAAGGGATGACATAAATCTGTACTCCTAGGCTAGTTATTCCAGGGAGAATATATAACTCACCCAACATAACCTGCAGGAGAAATTTGGGTGATTGGCCCTCCTCTTCTTTGTTATAATCAATAATCAGGCAAATATTAATCACACAGTAGGACCCTAAGATATATGCTACCAACAGTTGTGACTATTGGGATTGAAAAACCAAATATTAGCCCAAAAGTTGAAAATGACAAAATAAAAAAGCAAAATGCAATCTCAAACATCTAGTCCATCAGGAGCAAATCAGGTGACAGTCAAATAGAGGACCAGAAATCTCTGAAAAGATAACAAATGAAATAAAGAAAAAAAATCCATGAGCTACAGAGGAAATCAAATCAGAAGTAATTTCTCATGTAAAGACAGAAATAACAACCTTAGTAAATGAGTTGCTCAGAATACCTAGAGAAGAAATAGATAAAAATATACAGGAGCATGGCAAATTGATTGAAACTTCGAATGAACAATATAGAAAACAAGCAGAATTCATGAAACAAATTCAAAGAGATGCCAAAAAAACAAAAAATTCTATTGAAAGCTGGAAAACCTTTTAACTGAGGCCAAGGATAGAATTTTGGACCTTGAAGACAGGATCACAGTCAGCAATCATGAAATGGTAGAACTTTAAAAACAACAAAACAGCATGAAATGACAATCCAGTAGCTTCAAGATGATGACAAGAGAAGCAATATTAGACTAATAGGCAGCAATGAAGGTGCAGGAATCAACGTGAATGACATGGATAAACTTTTCACAGAAGTAATAGCAGAAAATTTCCCAAACATGGGGAAAAAAATCTGATATTCAGATAACTGAGGCATATAGAATGCCAAACAATCACAACCAACATAAATCTAAACCCAAACATATAATAATTAAGATCCCAGACATACAGCATAAAAACAGAATACAAAAAGCTAGTAGAGAAAATACACAACTCACCTATCAAGTAGAGCCCATTAGAATCATGGCCGACTTTTCAGTGTAAATCTTCAAGTAAAGATGAGCTTGGGGTGAAGTATTTCAAGCCCTAAAAGAAAACAAAATTCATCCCAGACTGATGTCCCCAGAAAAACTGTCTTTCAAATTTAATGGAGAAACAAGTTACTTCCATGGCAAGGAACTACAGAAAAATTATGTGCACCATAGCAACCCTAGAATGAGTGCTGAAAGACATACTAGATAGAGATAACAATGACCACAATCTTCAAAACAACAACAGAAAGAAACCACCAGGCCAGACAAGAAATTAAACAAGGGAGAAAAGCAGAAAACAAACAACAGGAACATAACATGATAAAGTTAATGCTTGATTTTAAAACAAAATACAAGGAAATCAATAATGGCTACAATAATGCCTCTTGTTACTTTCAAAAACATTGCCCATACTCTCAGGCGTAATCAAACAAAATAGTACAAAAGACAACCAATAAAGGCCAAACAACGGAAACAGTACAGGACTTCAAAACAAGACAATAGTAATACCATAGTGAGTACCATAATGCATCTGGCTATTTTCAAAGAACTTGCCTACACCATCAGACATGATATAATCAAACAAAACAAAATGGAATAAAATCAATCAAAACAAAGCAATGAAAACAATAAATGGCTTCAAAACAAGCTAATAAGATATCAATAATGGCTACCATATTATATTTTGTTATCTTTGAAATAGCTGTCCATGCTACCAAATATAAAATTAGACAAACTGAAACAGAATAAAACCAAACTAACCAGAACAATGAAAGCAATATAGGTTTCAAATCATGATAATAGATTAATAATAGCCATTGCCTTCCCTTTTTAGACACTTCCTCCACTTTCACTTTCTGGGGATGTATTGTGCATTTTGGATCCCACTAGCTCCTTTAATTTTTTTATACATGATATTCACCCATGTGACTCTGAGCCATTTCACCCATGAGCATGATCTCAAGTTGTATCTATTTACCTACAAGAGCCTCAAGGTTATCTTTCTTTGTAGTTGAGTAGCTCTCCATTTGTATAAAAGTGCTATGACTTTCTTAACCAGTCTGCAGCTGATGGGAAAGCCACCCCCACTTCTTTCTAGTTCTCTGTCACGTACATCATTACTCTCTCTCCTTTGACTTTCATTCTGTGAACTCTCAAGTTAAACTTGTTTCTTGTAGAAAACATATTGATAGACCCTGTCTCCTGATCCACTCTGCTTGTATTTTTTTATTGATGAATTGATGGCCATCCAAATTAGTGATTATAGCCATGATACTCTGCTTCATCTCTGCCATGTTATTTTCCTGCCATTGCTTGCCGACTTTTCTCCTCCATTCCATTGTCTGCCCACTTAGAGAGGTCCCTCTCCCACTGTTCCTGGAACACTGGTCTTAAATCTCTTGCTGTAGACTATCCTTTGGTATTTTTTGTAGGATTGGTTTGGTGGTCACGAATTCCTTCAGTTGTTCTTTGTGATGAAAGTATCTTATATCTCCATTAATTTTGAAAGATAGTTTTGTAGCATACATCAATCTGGATTAGAAGTTGTTTTATTTCAGGACTCAAAATACTCCACTCCAAGCTCTTGATTTGATGGTTTGTGTTGAGAAGTCTATTCTGTGATCTGATGGGTTTTTCTTTATAGGTGATCTGTTTCTTTTCTCCAACAGCTTTTAATATTCTGTTCTTGTGTTGAATTTCTATGATATTTATTATTATATGTCTGAATGTAGATTTATTTTGGTTATGGCTATCTGGAGCCCTATATGCCTCACTTATCTGGATATCATTTCCTTTTCCCATACTTAGGAAGTTTTCTGATATTATTACTATAAATAGACTTTTACTGTCATTTGTGTTGATCCCTGCTTTTTCACTCACATCTATTGACTTTAAGTTTTGTTTGGTTTAGTTGTCCTGCAGTCATTGAACTGTTATTTCCTTGTTATTTTTAAGAGTCTTTCCTTTCATGATCACAAGCTGATAACCTGTGTTCAAGGTTTGAAAGTCTATCTTTAGTTTCTTTCAAGTGGTTTTGCCAACTTTCAATGGAGTTTTTAATTTCATGAATATCTCTTTGAATCTGTTTCATGTATTCTAAATCTTGTTTATACTGTTCATTTAAGGTTTCCCTGATTTTCCTATGCTCCTCTATTCTTCCATCTATGCCTTCTTTAGAGGTATTTGACAATTCTTTGATTATGTTTTTCATTTCTTCTTCCATCTGAGACAGTTTCTATTCTTATTTACTTTATATCCTCATGAAGTTGTTTCTTTCCTTCTGTGGCCATCACTCCAGAAACTTCAGGTGTGTGACTCCCAGTCTCTTCTGTGTTTATATCTCCTGGACTTGTCCTGCTCTAATTGGACACCAGAGTCGGCCTTTTGCTTTTTCATATTGGTATATACCTCAGTCCTTCCAGAAAAGTGGGTAGTGAGGTCCCAGGCACTTCTTGCATCGGATACAATTTCTCTCAAGCAAGACTGTTTGTTTCTTCTAACCATGGGTATGGGTATCTGATGGTGGCCACTGGGTGTGCTGGATCAGGACTGTCTGCTGCTTTTTCCAGCCTGCTTTGGCTCACTGGTGGCTGATGGAGGGCACATGGGAGCAGGGCTGGCTGCTGCCTCTTAGCTGGTTACTTGTGGAGTTCTTCAATGATTGCTGCCAGAGTTCACGTGGGGAGGGAGGGCTACCTGCTACCTTTGGACCAAGCTGGTTACCAGCATGGAGTCCCACCATGGCTGTTAAGAGTGTATGTTGGGGTGGGGCTGGCCACAGTTATAGTTATGGGTGGTGAACTTCCTTGATGACTGTTGGAATGAGCACAGGGGCAGGGCTCAGTTCAAGCAATTTCCACCAGTCTGCTCAAAAGAGCTGCTGGAGGGAGACAGTCAGTTCTGGGCTTATCCTGCTCAACTCCAAAATGATTTGTCTCCAGTTACTCTCTCCTTTGGGAGAACTGAGCCCTCTGAACTCATTGCCAGCCAGTGCAGTCATCTGAATTTACTGCTCCCCTCTACCACCATGTCTCTTTGCAGAGGCCTGTGTGCTTGCAAGCCACCACCATCACTGTGGCTGTGCATCCCCATGTTCCAACAGCTCCTCTTGCACAGTAGTTCTGGTTCCAGGTGAATATGCCACCAGCGACTGCCTTTTTCTTTTAAGTTTTTCTTTTTCACTCTATCTGTGGGCTTCAATTCTCCCTTTGGATTCTTTCTGAGTCCAGTGGACCCAGTTCCTTTTTCTTGTCTCCCCTGTAATGCTATATTCTACCATATGGACTGTTTCTCTCAGAGAGGCTGTTTGTTTACTCTGTTGCTTACTGTTCTACCATCTTCTTGGAAGTCCCAACATTTAACTATTATAAACTATTTTGCTACAAACATAGGTGCACATATATCACTGTGCTGTGATGGAAAGATACTCATAAGAGAAATATCAGGTTGGAATGGGACTTCTAATCCTAGACTTTTGAGGACTCTCCACACTGATTTCCACAGTGTTGATACCAGTCTACACTGCCTCCAACTCTGGAGAAGCATTTCTTTTCCACTTAGCCCCATTCAGCATTTCTTATTGGTTGATTTCTTGATGGTAGCCATTCTTTCTGGAGTGAGGTGAAATTTCATTGTTGTTTTAATTTGAATCTTTTAAATGAAAAATGATGTTGAACAGTTTTTCATATATTTACATGCCATTGTATTAATTCATCTGAGAAGTGTGTATTTAATTAAATTGTCTATTTTTGGATTAGGTCTTTGAATTTGGGGGCCTCTGATTTTGTAAAAGTTCTTTTTGTGTTCTAGATATAAGTCTGAGGGAAAACTGGTTAAAATTTTTGCCCATTCCATAGTTTCTCATTGAATTTGTTGGTGATTTCTTTTGCTATGCAAAAGCTTTTGAGTAAGATGAGACCTCAGTTTTTGATTCTTAGAAATATTTTTCATGCATTCTAGGTTTCATTTGTCTACTATATCTACACCTGTCTTCAAATTTTCTACATATTTATCTTCTAGTAGATGTAGTGTTTCTGTTTTAATACTTAGATTCTGGACCAGTTGGGACTTAGGTTTATGCATAGTTATACACATGGGTGTACTTTTAGTCTTCAGCATGTGGAGAATCAGTTTTTCCAGCAGTGTTTATAAAAGAGGCTATTTTACTTCCAGTGATCATATTTGTTCACCCTCTTTGTCAAAGATAAGGTGACTGACTGCATTTGTAGTTGTGTTTGTATCTTCTAATTTGTTCTACTGGTCCTCAAGTCTGGTTTCTATTTATCTTTTTTCACCAGTACCACGCTGATTTTATCATAGTAGCTTTGCAGTATAATTTCAAATGAGAGACTGTGATATCTCCTGTCTTGCCTTTGTTGCCCAGTATTGCCATCACTATTTTAGGTGTCTTTGAGTTCCAGATGAATTGTAGGAATGCATTCTGTAGTTCAACAAGTTATGCTAATGATATTTTGATCAAGATTGCATTAAATCTGTATAATAATTTTTTTAAAATACAGGCATTTTCACTATGTTGGTTCTTCCTATCCATGAGAAAATGGCATCTTTCCATTTTCTAATATCCTCTTCAATTTCTTCTTTCAGAGTAGTATACTTTTTAGGGTAATTTTACTTCATTTATTAGATTGACTGCTAAGTATTTCATTTTACTGGATGGTATTATGCAGAGTGTGGTTTTTTCTATTTTCTCTCAATGAGTTTGTAGTTTGTGTCTAGGAATGCTATTGATTTTTGAGTGCTGATTCTTTATCCAGCTGTGCTACTGAATTTGGTTGTTAAATCTAGAAGACATTTTGAGTTTTGGATGATTTCTACATAGAGTATTGCCTCATCTGTGAATAATTATAACTTATACCTTTCCTATCATTATTCCTTCTCTCTGTCTCTCTCTGTGTGTGTGTCTCTCATCTAATTGTTCTGGGCAGTTTTTCTATAAGTATATTGAATGAGTGGTGACTGCACACATCTTTTTGAAGACTTTCAGTTTTTGCCCATTTAGTATGATGTTCATTGGTTTGTCATAGATGAACTTTTACATAATTAAGATAAAGACCTATTCCAATTTTCTGTAGGGTTTCTATCATGAATGAATGTTGGACTTTGCCAAAAGCTTTCTCTGTATCTATTGAAATGATAATGTGTTTTTGTCTTTGGTTTGCTTGATATGGATTTTAAATTTACTGATCTACATTTGTTGAACCATCCCTGCATTCCTGGATTGAATCTCTCTTGGTCATGGTGTATAATCTTTTTGACAATTTGCTGCATTCTGTTTTGTAGTATCTTATTAAGTATTTCTGCAACTATGTTCATTAGGGAGATGGGCCTCCTGTTCACTTTTTTCAGCAGGCCTTTCTCTGGTTGTGGTATCAGAGTAATATTTGCCACCAGGAATGAGTTATGGAATATTGCCTCCCTTGCAATTTTCCTAAAGAGTTTGATGATTGTTGGCATTAAATCTTCTCTAAATTTTTTGTAGAATTCAGCAGTGAATCCATCAGGATCTGGGCTTTTCTGTGTTGTTAAGATGTCAATTACATTTTCAAGTTCCTTGACTAACACTGAGTTACACAAAATTTTTATATCTTCTTGATTCAGCTTTGGTATCTAGGAATCTGTCCATTTCTTCTGTCATTTCCACCCTATGAGAGTAAAGATTTTCAAAGTCAATGTTGACAATATTCTGAATTTCCACAGGATCAGAACTGATTTCAACCTTTTCATTACTCATTCAAATAATTTAAATTTTTATCTTTCCTATTTTTTAGGTTGGTTAAGGGTTTATCCATTTTATTCCTTCAAAGACCCAAATCTTTGATTCATTAATTCTTTTTAATGTTTTCTTAATATTCTTATGCTAATTTCTGCTCCCGTCTATATAGTTTCCTCTCCTGTGTTGACTTTGTGCTTGCCTTGCTCTTCTTTTTCTAGAAGCTTGCCATGCAACATTAGGTTGTTTCTTAGTGCTCCTTCTGTTTTCCTGATGTAAGATTTCCTTATGATTTTCCATTTCAGGACTAATTTCATTACACCCCACAGTTTCTGGTATGTTGTACCTGCATTTTCATTTGATTGTGGATACTGTTTATTTTCTTCTTTAATTTATTCTGTGACCTATCAGTTGTTCAGGAGGATGGTACTTAATTTCCATGTGTTTATGGAAATTTTGTAGTTTTGTCTGTTATTAATTTCCAATTTCATTGCACTGTGGTCAGATAACATATATGGAATAATTTCAATTTCTTTGCATTTACTTAGTCATGTTTTATGAGCTAGTTTATGGTCTAATTTAGAGAATGTCTATTTGTAGCTGAGAAGAGTGTATTCTGAGGGTGTTGGGTGGAACACTCTGTAACCATCTCCTAAGTCCATTTGTGTATGGGTTTGCTTTAGTTCTGGTATTTCTTTGTAATTTTTTTGACTGATGAGTATATCTTTTTGTGAGGATGTGATATTGATTCCCCCATTACAATTCTCCTTTGATTTTTCATGTCTATTTATATTAGTTTTATGTAGTTTGGTGATCCCATATTTGGTGCATACATGTTTATGATTGTTATCTACTCCTCTTGAAGTTTTCCCCTAACAAGTGACCTTCTTCATCTCTTTTGATCATTCTTGATTTGAAGTTCAAATTTTCTGTAAACAGAATAGCAAATCCTCCTTTTCTGAGAATTCCTGTTGCACACAGTATTGTTTTCCATCCTTTGGCTTTCAGTCTATGAATTTCTTTTGAGTTAAATATATTTCTGGAAGACAAAATATTGTTGATTCTTGTTTCTTGATCCATTCTGCCAGTCTGTTTTTTTATGATTGGTGAATTGAGACCATTTACATCAATTACTGTAATGGATACATACTGTTTTACATTTGTTTTGTTATTTTCTTGCTTTTGGCTCCCTGTTTTTCCCCTCCAATTGCTTACCTTGCTTGGTGGTTTCTTTCTGTTTCTGTTTTTGGAATTATGTTCATTTTTTTATCTATGTTTACAATATGTTTCAGCAAAATTTGTAGTGTTGATTTGCACACAATGAATTTCTTCATCTCTTCTTCTGTGTATAGGAGGTTCTTGGTTTGTGTCTGTCCTAAGATTCTAGCTTTCCAATTAATTAAGAGTGAGATGTTGGTATCTGTTTGGCTCCCCAGTCCTTTGGTGTTGGGCTGTGGTGATGCTATTACCTTCCAGTAGTGTTACAGAACTTGCCGGTATTGTTACAGAAGGAAGACCAACTGATTATCCTATATAAAGTAGTATAATTAACAATAACACTAATTACCCCAGATAAAGTAGTGTAATTAGCGATAACACTAGCATTAAGAACAGTTTAGAAAGCAACAAACTGTAGTGTTTACCATAGAAAGTAAAATCTAGTTATATAACAGAACCAATCATAAGTTTAGAGTATGTATGCAACGTGATTTCCCTTAGTAAAGTGGTTTTACCCTGTGGTCAGGAAGTTTAAAAAGGATCTTTGATAGAACAGAGATAAATGAAAAGAAATAAAGTAGAAGCAAGGCTAGAGGGTGAGGGATGATCACACAAGCTTTTTGAAAGTACGGGGCAGAAGAACAATAATGAAGAAGTAACAAATGATTATTGAAATTGACTAGAAAATTAGAGACTATTCACTCATGTGAACATATGATTGCCTAGAGAGGTAAATTTTTGCAATGAAGAAGGAAGATAATTAGATTAGAAAAAAACATTTAGATAGAAGAGAAAAAAATAAGTAAAAATGTGAAGGAAATAAAGCATACAAAAAAGAAGAAAAATAAAATAAATTCAAGAATCTAAATTCCTGTGATGTCTACTGAGAGTCCAAAGCTATTGGGTAACACTGCCAGTTCTTCAGTAGAGTTTTTGCTGGGTTTGACGCTGTCCTTCACCTCAAAATGGGGGTTTCTGGTCCTAAAGTCTTCAGTCAGTATTTTCTGTATGTCTCTTGTAAAGTTCTCACTCCTTATCCTGTTTTTTTTTTTTTTTTTTTTTTTTTTTTTGTAGTGGGGTCTCTCTCCAAGTTGCTGTGGTGTTTTCAGACAAGGACAGAAGGCTATTCCCATTCCCATGCACTATTATCTCCTCCTGGCCCTTGCTCAGCCTTCTGTGTTCCTCTACCACTGGTAAGTCATTGTGTTCTCAGGTCATTTGTTGCAGGGTATGGTGATATGCTGTGACGTAGTCTGCTCCTCAGCTCCTGCTGTTGCAGTCCACGGCTACTCAGTCCCAATTTTCCCTTCTTCCTGAGGTGATGTGCAAATTTCTCATTCTTTGCTTTACAACTTCTGCTACCACTGTCACCTGCCCTAGCTGTACTCTGTAAATTCTTTCCGTGTGATAAGGTAGTGTCATGGATGCCTCTTTGCTTGCACCCCAGGTGGAGTAGGGCAACCCAGAATTTCACACTCCCAATGTACAAGTGATTTCATTTCCCTGTGCCTCTCTAACCATCAGATACAGGGGGGATTACCCGTTCCATTTACTCTGCATCCCTGTAATATTTTGTCTTGTTCCTGGTGATTCCTGTTAGCACTCTGGTGCCCAAAAGGAAATTGAAGAAAAGAAAAAAGAATAGGACTTCTGGGAGAACATGGTGGACAGATAGCAGCAGCTATGGAGGCTCTCTGAAAGAACCAGCTTGGAATTCAGGAATGGTGCGGAGTAAGGAGTCATGAGCAGGTGGAGATATGCCCTGCTGACCCAAGAACGAACTGGGCTGAGAGAAACCAACTTGGAGTGCAATCCTGGAGCTATAACAGGAACAGAAAAGCTTCAGTGTGGAAGCTGGAGCCTGCGGCATTGGAAGCCGCGATTTGGGTTTCCCACTGCGTGGCGCCTGCGTCTACCTCGGCTCAGCAAGGAGAGAGACCTGAGAACGGGAATTGGCGAACGGAGTTGAAAACAGGACGGGTGGGGAGCTGTGCATTGACTTGCGGGGAGGTGAGTGAGAGAAACTGACACTCTTCCCACAGTTTGGGAGACTCCAACAGAGGACATTCTGGGACTGGGCAGACTTGTGGGAATAGGGCGCTGCGGCGACTTCAGCCACGTATCCCCCTCTCAAGCGGGATTGGTGAGAAGTGCCTAGCCTACGTGATGTTGCTGGCTGAGACCCAGTGGGCTGGCACAACCCAGATCCCAGAGCCTGAGGGTGACCTGGAGGGGCGGGCCTCACATAGGCTGCCTGATCTGCACCTTCCTGGTGTGCTGCGGTGGGTGGGAACACCTAGCCGGCACAATTCAATCAGACTGTGGCTGACAGGGAAGGAAGCTGGGCCTCCTATATACGTTTGCATATATAAGGAACAAAAAATATGGGAAGAGGGAGCAACAAGAAAGGCCCTTCGGCCCCCAATCCTGAGAAACAGGCAATAGCGGACACCGCACCAATAGACATAAGGCGCCACCTAGAGAGCCTCATAGATCAGTTCAGAAATGAAGTTATTAATGACCTGAAGCTAGAAATAAGCAGAATAGTTAGAGAAATGCTAAGCACCACCCAAGAAAAAACAGATGGTGGAATGGAAGATCAGAAAAAGAGGGGAGAATTGTTTGATGGAGAAAATAGAGAAAGCATAGAATACGTGAAGCAGGTTCAAAGAGACTACCAGGAAACTAAAAACTCTATTGAAAACTGGCATAACAGCTTGAAAGAAACTAAGGACAGACTATCTGAACTGGAGGGCTGATTTGTAATATGGGAGAATGAAATGAAAAACTTCTTAAAAGTAACAAAGAAACAAACAGCAATAATACGAAGACTAGAAGATGATAAGAGGATCCATAACTTAAGAATTAAGAACATAAAAGAAGTAGGGATACAAACAAATGAACTACAAAAGCTACTCACAGAAATAATCCAGGAGAATTTTCCTAATTTAGCAAAAAGTAAAGATACTCAGTTGTATGAAGCTTACAGGATCCCAGCCACCTACAACCCAAACAGAGCAACACCCAGGCATATAATAATTAAAATTCCAGAAATTCAATACAAGAACAGAATATTAAAAGCTGTCAGAGACAAGAAACAGACCACTTACAAGGGAACACCCATCAGAATTACAGTAGATTTCTCTGCACAAACCATCAAATCACGAAGAGCATGGGGGGAAATAATTCAAGCTTTGAAAGATAATAATCTCCAGCCAAGATTGAGATATCCTGCACAACTGTCCCTGGAAATTGATGGAAAAACAAGGTGCTTCCAGGATAAAGAGGAACTGGGGGAATTTGCAACCACCAATTCAACTCTACAGAGAGTATTACAGGATATTCTAAAAAAAGAAAAATACAAAGAATCCAGAAATAGTAGCGGGGAGGCCACAATGAATGGAGCAGAGAACAAAGTGAAGAAGACAAACTGACAACTAGTGACAGAAAAAGAGCTCAACAGAAATGAGGCAGAGAAGATTGGATGATAGGAACAGCTATTTTGGAGAAAATGACGTCTTAATAGGTAATACTGATTTAGTATCATCTTGTTTTGAAGTCTCATCAAGCTTTTGTTCTTCTGTCTCCATTGGTCTAAACAGGTTGTATCTTATTGGATTTTATTATGTATGATCGTATAAGCAAAAACTTTTAAAGACAAGGAGATTATACAGAAACCATTGTTCATTTTCTGTTAGTTGATTCTAAATACCCTGTAATGCTGTCATTCTCTTAAATGGTTTTACATTGTTTTGATATATTTAATGCTACAGTATACAAAGTTATACTCAAAGATTTCAAGGAAAGAGACAATATGGTAACTACTTTTATGTCAGGATTATCCTATGGTGAAACACTATTCTGCTTAAATGGTTATGTTTTGATCTGCACTGTTTTGCTGTTATGCCCTCTTTTATCTCAATCTCCACTTCATTATTTACTTTTTTTATTTTTATCCTTTTAACTAAGGGAAAAATAAATAAAAAATAGCAGGATATATTATAGTAGCCCACTTTGACTTTCCATTATCCTGATTTAAAGCCCTGTATTACTCTCACCATCTTGTTTTTGACTGATGTCCCCCCATTCTGTTTTGCTTGATAGTACCAGGTTCGAAAGTTTAAGCAACAGCTATGAAGATAGTGAGATTCATTATAATGCCCATTCTTGTTGACTATTATCTACTTTTGAAGACCTATAATGTCTCCAATGTTTTGGTTTTGTCGGTTTTGTTCTTTACTGTTTTGTTCAATTTTATTATAACTGATGATATAGGCAATTCTATTAGAGATAGCAGGAGGCATTATGGTAACCATTGTTGATCACCTTGTATTATGCTTTTACATTATCTATTATGTCCATCCTTTTGATTTGATTGACTCTGTTCTGTTATGTCACATTTGGTTCTACTCCCTTCCAAAAAAGTAATAATAACTGTGGGAGCAACAAAACCCAAAATGTGTAATTGTCATTGTACAAAAGAGAGGAAAAGAAAGTGCTCAAAACAATATAACTGCATGTATATATAAGTGTATAAGATAGATAATGATATCACTGAGTTTTGTTGGATCATGGAACAGAACTGTTTGCAGTCTCACTGTTGGAATGTCCACTTTACAAGCTTTAATTTTGTGAGTTGAACAATTATTTCTGAGATGACAATATGTAATCCATTAACTAGGGATTTCCTAATGTTTATTTTTTTCTGTAAATCTGTATAACTTGTACCCTTTCTCTGCTTTTTATTTCTCCTTAAATAAAATTTTTTAAAAAAAAGAAAAAAGTATAGGAAAAGATAAAAATGAAAGAAAATAAGGAAAACTGGCCAATCATCAGGGTGACAGTAGTATGCATCAGCAGAATTTCCGGCTGGATTGTGGTCTTTTGTTTGGTGGAAGGCAGAAGATGCAAAGAATGCTATATCCCAAGTCTCTCCTATATGGCTTGATTTAACCGAACTATTTTATTATTTTATTTTATTTTACTTTATTTGGGACTGGCTATTGAACTCAGGACCTCACCCTTGTCAGGCAGACACTTTTGCCACTGAGCTTAATCCTCAGCCCCAACCTCACTATTTTAATATATCCTTTTTCTCCTTCTTCTTCTTCTTCTTCTTCTTCTTCTTCTTCTTCTTCTTCTTCTTCTTCTTCTTCTTCTTCTTCTTCTTCTTCTTCCTCTTCTTCCTTCTCTCCTCCTCCTCCTCCTCCTCCTCCTCCTCCTCCTCCTCCTCCTCCTTCTTCTTCTTCTCCTTATTTTTAGACTCCAAGTATGGCATGCAATCATCCCAGTCAAGGGATCCTCTGGCAGCTGGGTGGAATGGCTGGTGATTTTACCAATTACGTTACCTGTTTTGCTTGATAAATTAGCCTTTTGTGTGAGATTGATTTTTAGTTTCAGAGTGTATGTCCCTCCCGTTGCTTGTAATTGTCTGTGTCTTGTTGAAATTATCTGAGTAGCTCTGAATGAAGCCCCTCTTGTACTCAGCCATGTTATCTCAGTCCTTCATTTAGTTAAGAGCTAAATGAACTAAAAACTAGATATTTAGTTAAGAACTAGAAAACTAGATATTAATGACAAACATATAAGTAAGCTTGGAAGTTGACCCTACCCTAGTTAAACTTCAAACTGTCTGCAACTCAGGCTAATTGTATCCTAAGAAATACCTGAAACAGCTAAGCCACAATCAGAATCCTGATCTACACAAAGCATTCTATAATAAGTGATTCAGTTGAAAGAGTAAATAAGATCCAAAAACTACAGTATATATTGTGAAAGGGAAAGAAACTGCCCGAAAGAAATAAAACAACTGGGATAGGGGAAAGGAGAAAAAAGGAAGTGATCAGACATAAAGTGGTAGCCATTGGTTATTCCTAGCATCTTGTTCTGAAGTCCTGTATCATTTTCATTTTTTGTTGGGTTGGGTTTTATTTTGTTTTGTGTTGCTTGATTTTATTATATCTGATGGCATGGGCAGCTATTTCAAATATAAAAACCTATGTTTGTCATTTTGGATTTACTCAAGATAAAAGAAAATCAAAGCAAGATGAGTTTTGAAGTCCATTATTACATTCATTGTTTTGTTTTTATTGGTTATATTCTGTTCTGTTTTGTTTAATTTTTACTATGTATGAATGTATTTGCTGCTATTTTGAAGACAACAAGTGGAATTATGGTAACCATTTCTGATTTCATATTATTTTCTTTTGTTAGATTAGTTTCTTTTGTTAGATTAATTACTATGTACTTAATTATTTGAAGCCCTGTGTCATTTGTACTGATTTGTTTTGATTGGCTTTATTCTCTTTTATTTTGCTGGATTTTAATTTCTCTAAAATAAACATTAAAAAATGAAGGCCTTAGATATCATTCCACTGTTCCCCACATCTAATATTCCTTTCTCAAAAAGTACTCATGTAAGGCCCAAGGGATAGAGAAATCTTGATTATTGGTTTTGAGAATCTCATTCCCCAGTAGTAATAACTTGTTCAGAATCATATAAGGAAAATTTTAGAACCATCAGGTGCTCATTATGTTTAGTTGTACAGAGAGGTTCACATCTGATGGATAGGCAAGGATTGAAATCCTGCCCCCATTCTACTCTCCTTACTTGTACATCTTGATATAGGGCTACTTTCATCTAGATAATAAAGTAATAGCCATTTTCAAGGAATACAACTGGTCAGAAGTGCCACCTTGGACAAATATATCTACCTGGAGGCAGTAATAGTGGGAAATATTTTTCTAAATTGTGAAAGGCTCAGGATGAGCTTACATTGGTTGCCTCATTCCAGTGCAGAAAGCTATGCTTGCTAGAACTTCACACAAGTAGGGTAGATATATGGTAGTTGTGGCTAGATTTTCATTTCTGCATCCTTGTTCAGCTCTGAAGTGCCTTCCTGGTTTTACATTTCACTCTGTTTCTTCCTCAGGACCAGTAAGTGAAAAGATAATATTATATTCTGATTGCTAGGGCCTCTAGTAAATATCAAAATGCTCAAATAATTAACTACCAAGAGAATTTTGCAGAATCTCATGGTGAAGAGGCTGTAGAAGCTGCATATCAAAGCCAGGGCTGTGACGTGCCAGGCAAGATCCTAATAATGTGCAATCATGAAGTTGGGATCAACGAGTTAAATGAGGGAAGGGATTTAAATAGGAGGAAGTTAACCTACTTCATCTGTGCTGTGAAGTATAACTGACTAATTGAGGTTGCACCTGTGGGACAATAAGGTTAAATCCCAGTACTGTTTTCAATTGCATTTCTTTAATGGCCAAAGATGATGAACTATTTTTCATGAACTTATTGGCCATTTGTGCTTTCTCATCTGAATTGTGTCCATTTATTTAAAACGCCCATCTTTTATTGCTTCTCTTATGTTGGAGAGCCTAATCTTCTGTTTGAACTTTATGTATTCTTAATATTAGTCTTCTTTCCAAGGTGTAACTGGCAAAAATGCTTTCCCATTCTGTAGATTGTCTCTTTATGCTGTTGATTTGTTCAGAAATTATTTAACTTCATTAGATACCATTTCTTTTTGGTGTTCTACCTTGTGTAACTGGAATGCTGTTTAGAAAGACCTTGCTCAGAAATACATGGTTTCAAAAGTTTTTCCTATTTTACTTCCCAGAATACAAAGTATATATAAGAGTTTTACATATTTTATCATAGTAGAATCAGTGTTTCTGTTTCAATATCTAGGTTTTTTATTCATTTTGATTTGATTTTAGTACAAGTTGAGACATATGGATGCAGATTTATTCAGCTGCATATGAATAACAAATTTTCTCAGAACTATGTACAGTGTATTGTGATTGGATCCTTTGGCAAAAATCAGATGATTGAAGGTGCATATTTCTGCATCTTTTATTATATTTCATTGGTCAACCTGTCTGGTTTTGTGAATGTTTTTAATACTATAGCTTTGTGGTATAATTTGAAATCCTAGATTGTAATTCTTTTGTTCTTGTTGTTTAGAATTGTTTTGCTTATTCTAGTTTTGTTCTCATTCCATGTAAATTTTTGAATTATGTGGAAAATGCTCATGATATTTTGATTCAAAATACATGGTATGTATATATATATATAAAATTTTTGGTAATATGGTCATTTTGATATTATTGGTTCTATCTATCAAAGAATGGGGGATATCCTTCCATTTTCTTTTTATGAGGGTTTCATTGAATTTTTACAGTTTGAAGTACATAATGATTACATTCATCATGGGAAATTGGTACATGTACACAATACATTTTAATACAACTTAATTTTCTTTTCATTACTTTCTATTTCCCTTTCTTCCTCTACCTTCATCTCTTGGTCCCCTTCCTATTTACAGAGGACATATCATCCTATTTCCTATTATCTGTCCTTTACTTTACTCTTTATATTTTGAGATTCTCATATAAGAGAATGTTCTCTACAATCTCTTTTTTCAGAGAAATATAATTTCTGTCTTTCATTTCTTTTGTTAGATTAGTTACTATGTACTTAATTATTTGAAGCATGGCAAATAAGACTGTTTTCCTGATTTTTGATGGATTCATTGCTAATGTGCATAAGCTCTATTGAAATTTTGTGGGCTGATTTTGTATTTTGCCACTGTGCATAATTTTTCTATTAGTTATGAGTCTTTAAATGGCATTTTATGGATCTTCTATGTAAAGAATCATGTCATCTATGAAAAAGGATTGTTTAACTCTTTCCTTTGCATATCAAATCCCTTTTATTTTTTCCTCTTGGTTAACTGCTCTGATTAAAGTTTCACCCACTGAATTGAACAGAACAGGAGATACCGTTGTCTTTTGCTTGATTTTAGAAGAAATGATTTAAGTTTTTTCCATTCAGTACTATACTGGCAATGAGATTGTCATAAATGACTATGCTCAGTGTAATGTAAAGACCTTCCATGTTTATTTTCATGAGAATTTTATCATTAGTGAAATTTGAATTTTGTCAAAAAGATTTTTGTACACCCATTAAGATGATCATGTGATTTTCAACTTTCTATCAGTTTACATGGGGTATCATATTTGTTGACTTACACATATGGAAGCATTGTTTTATCCCTGGGATGAATCCCACTTGATCACAATGTGTGATCTTGTAGTAATTTCTTGCATTCTTTTTGCAAGTATCTTGTTATGGATTTTTGCACCTGTGTTCTTTAAGAAAATTGGCTTATAGTATTCTTTTGTATTGAGTCTAGTTTAGATATGAGTCATATTAGCTTCTAGGAACAAGTTTGTTGGAGTTCTTTCCCTTTCAATTAATGGAAATTTAAGTAATGCTGATATTACATCTTTCCTGAAGCTCTGAAAAATTGAAAAATCAGGACCCAAACTTTTCTCCATTGTTAGAATTTTTTTAACTGCCTATATTTCATTGTCTGTTTTTAGTGTATCAAGAGTTCTTGTGTTGGTTCCCAGACACTGCTCCCTGGGGAACCCACGCCAGCAACCTCATCTGCAGGTAGCAGAGCAAGAAGGTATGGTGCACTGGGTGGAGGGCAAGCAGTGTGGAAGCAAGGCTTTCCCAGCCTCTGGGATCCTTGGAGATCAGGCCAAGAAGGAACAATGCATGTGCCATGGAGGAGGAGGACAAAAGGCTAGCTGCCACCTTGTCTCTGTTCCTCTGTCCCCTCCCAGTTCCCAGCGCCCTTCCTCTAGAGAGGACTTGAAAGGTGGCACCTTCTTTTCAGCTCCCACCTTTCTCCCAGAACCTTGGACTACAGTAGATTAACCATGCTCACTTTACGGGAGATTCAGTAACTGCTTCGCCCAAACAGAAGATATCAGCTGGCTCCAGTGAGTGTGGTGAGTATGCCCCTAAAATAGAGGTGTACAGTGGTTAAATGGGGCCAGCAGTGAAGTCCCCTCCCACTAACTGGAAGACCTTGGTGAGTCTGGCAAGAGTGTGGGTGATTCCTTCTTGCACACAGAAAACAGAAGGCAGGGTGAGGAGTGTGCCAATAAGGACTTCCCCAAATTGAATAAAATCAAAAGGGCTTATGAGACATACAGGCACACAATAGGGACACAGTAGAGCCTCAACCATCCACAACACTGTAGACGGGGAGATTTGGTGACCTGGAATAACCTGAAGATAAAGTAATATCGGGAACTAAGAGTTGACCACATCAATACTGCTAGGCTTGTCAGCCCAGAAAGAATACAGGACTCACTCAACAGGCCCTACAGTGGGAAGTCAGGTGACTGGCCCACCTATTCATTGAGGGACCCAGCAACTGGACAAATATCAACCTTACATTAGGATCCCAAGATATACACTACTAACAGTTGACACTAGTGGGATTGAAGGACAAAATATTAACTTGAAAGGAGAAAATGGCAAAATGAAAAAACAAAATGCAGTCTCAAACATCTAGTTCACCAGGAGCAAGTACAGCAGACAATGAGATAGGGGACTTCAAAAGTAACACACTGGAAATCTCTGAAAAGATAATGAGTGAAATTTAAAAAAACAAACTCCATGGGGCTATAGAGGAAATCAAATTAGAAGTAGTCTTCCATGTAAAGATAGAAATAAAAACCTTAGTAAAGGATTTGTTGAGCACAGCTAAAGAAGAAATAGAGAAAAAAAGTACAGGAGCATGGGAAACTGATTGAAACCTTAAATGAACAATATAGAAAACAAGCAGAATTCATGAAACAATCTCAAAGGGATATCCAAAAAATAAAAAAAATTTATTCAAAGCTGGAAAATGAAGCTGAGGATAGGATTTCAGACCTTGAGGACAGGATCACAATTAGTGACCTTGAAAGGAAGGAACATTTAAAAGTAACAAAGTAGCATGAAATGACAATCCAGCAGCTTCAAGATGCTAAGAGCAACAATATAAGATTAAGAAACATCAGTGGCCCAGTTACTTTTTTTCAGTCTGAGGAATTGAGGCTGCCCAAGTGAGTTCCAGCACAACAGTGCTGGGCTGAGGAGAGTTTAAAATCATCACTCCCAGCAGTAAAGTGCCCGCCCAGCTTCCACCCACACTAGCCTGGGCTTGGGAGGTTTTGTGGGCCAGACTAGACCACGCCCAGTGACCTTCTTCAATCAGGGGAGCTGAATGAACCTGAAGTGAGTTCCAGCATATCTCTGCTAGCCTGGGGAGAGGTTTGGAGCATCACCCACAGTGGTTAGGAGCCCACCTAGCTTCCGGGAACACTGGAGATGGCATGGGAGGGCCAGTGGTCCTGACTGGACCATGCTCAGTAATCTCCATTCAGTCCCAGGAGCTGAAGGCATAGGAGACAATTTCCAACACACCTAGGGGAAGCTTTGGAACATTTCTGGAAACACAGATATATAGGAAAATTACAAGATAAAAGACCAAAATGCAATCTCAAACCTCCAGCCTATCCCAAGAAAGCCTAGGAGCTAGAAGCAAATATATGCCATACACCTGAAATACCTGAAATAATAGTAACTGAAATAAAGAAGCAACTCCAGAAAGCTTTAAAGGAATTCAAATCAGAAATAATGTCCCAGGTAAAAGAAGAAATGATAAAAATAATGAAAGAAATGCTGAATGCCTCTAAAGAATACACAGTTAAAAAATTAGAGGAACAAAACGAAAAGATAAAATCCCTGGATGAACAATATAAGAAACAAATAGAATACATGAAGTAGATTCAAAGAGATATACAGGGAATAAAAGATTCAATTAAAAGTTGTCAAAACTGCCTCAGTGAAAGGGAAGATAGAATTTAAGACCTCAAGAACAAGACTGCAGCTAGTGAAAAGGAAAGGAAAAATCTTTTAAGGAATCTAACAAGGAATCAGGAAATAACAATTCAACAGCTGCAAGATGATGCAAAGAAAAGCAACATATGATAAATAGAGATAAATGAAAAAGGACGCAACACAAATAATATCAAGAGGTTATTTAAAGATACAATAGCTGAAAATTTCCCAAACATGAGAATAGAAACTGACATCAGGATCAGTGAAGCATATAGAACTCCAAATAGCCATTACCAAAATAAAACTACACCCAGGCATAAAATAATCACCATCCCCAAAATTCAACATAAGAATAGAATATGAAAACCTGTCAGAGAGAAAAGACAGATTACCTATAAAGGAAAACCAATAAAAATCAGACCAGACTTCTCAACACAAGCAATGAAGTCAAGAAGAAAATGGAGCAAAGTATTTCAAATCCCAGAGAAAAATGACTTCCAACCTAGACTGATGTACCCTGAAAAACTGGGCTTCAAAATGGGTGGAGAAATAAGATATTTCCACGACAAAGAATAGCTGAAGAACTTCATGATCACCAAACCAATGCCACAAATACTGAAAGACATTCTAGACCTAGGAAAAACATTAAGCAAGGCAGACAATTAAACAAAATGGAAAGATAAAAATACAATAGCAGAAAGATAACATGTCAACAAAAAACCAGTATATAACAGCTATAACCATTAATGTAAATGGTCTCAATTCACCAATTAAAAGAAACAGACTGGCAGCATGGATCAAGAAACAACATCCAACCATATGCTTTCTACAAGAAATCCATCAAACCCAAAAGGAAACTCATAGATTGAAAGTCAAAGGATTGAAAACAATACTTCATGCAACAGTAACTCAAAAAAGCAGGGGCAGATATTCTGTTTGCAGACAATGTGAACTTCAAACCAAGAATGATCCTAAGAGATAAGAAAGGTCACTACATACTAATTAGGGGAAAACTTCAAGAGGAAGAGATAACAATGTTAAATATATATGCAAAAAATTCCAAAGCCCCCAGCTATGCAAAACAAGTATTAACAGAAATGAAAAGTCAAATAAGCAAGAACACAATTATAAAGGGAGACCATAACACACCATTGACACAATGGGAGAGATAAATGAGACAGAAAATCAGCAAAGAAATAACAGAACTGAATCACACCTGTGAACAAATGGACTTGATAGACATATATAGAATGTTCAATCCAACAATATCAGAATATACATTCTTCTCAGGAACACATAGAACATTCTCTAAAATTGAAAATCTAGTAGCCCACAGAACATATTTAAGTAAATGCACAAGAGTTGAAATTATCCTATGCATGTTATCAGATCATAGTGCCATGAAACTAGAAATTAGTGATAAAAGAAACTGCAAAAAACCAACAAACACATGGAAATTGAATAATACACTCTTGAGCAATCAGTGTGTCACAGGGGAAATTAAAGAAATTGAACAATACCTACAAGCAAATGAAAATACAAATACAACTTAACAGAATCTGTGGGATGCAATGAAAGCATTCTAGGAGGAAAATTTATTGCATTGAGTTCTCACATCAGGATAACAGAACCAACACAAATAAATAACCTAACACTACACCTTAAAAATCTAGAAAAGTAAAAGCAAGTCAAGTCCAAAGCCAAAAGAAGGGAGGAAATTATAAAAATCAGAGCAGAAATTAGCACAATGGAGACTTAGTAAGAAAACAAGTCCAAACAATCAATGAATCAAAGAGTTGGTTCTTTGAAAGAATAAATAAAATTGATATGACAACCTTAAAAAAACTGAAGAAAAAGCTCAAATTTGTCCAATAAGGAATGAAAAGGGAGAAATCACCACAGACTCTATGAAAATACAAAAAATCATCAACACCTATTCAATAACACACAAGAAATCGACAAATTTCTAGAAAAATATGAAGTACCAAATCTGGGTCAAGAAGATATAAAACTGCTGAATAACCTAATTTCTATTAATGAAATTGAAAATATAATTAAATCCTTACCTATGAAGAAGAGCCTAGGCCCAAAAGGATTCACTGTCAAATTCTACCAATAAATAAATAAATAAATAAATAAATAAGAAGACAATGCTGACGATCCTCAAACTCTTCAGTGAAATCGAAAGGGAAGCAATTCTTTCTAAGTCATCCCAGGAAACAAGTATTATTCTAGTACCAAAACCTGAGAAATACCCAAATAAAAAAGAAAGCTACAGGACAATCTCCCTAAGGAACGTAGATGCAAAAATTCTCAGTAAAATATTGGCAAACAGGATGCAGCCAATCATTAAGAAGATTATACACTATGACCAATTGAGATTCTTCCCAGGCATGCAGGGGAGGTTCAGCATATGTAAATCAAAGAATATAATCCACCATATCAATAGATCCAAAGGTAAGAAGCACATGATCATTTCTCACAGATGCAGAAAAAGCTTTTGATAAGGTCCAACACTCATTCATGATAAGAACCTTAAAGAAAATTGGGATAGTCTTTACTTCAATATGATAAAGGCCTATATTACAAACCTGCAGCCAGCATCACATTAAATGATCAAAAACTGAGGCCTTTACCTTTACATCAGGCACAAGACAAAGATGTCCCCTATCATTGCTCATATTCAACATAGTACTGGAAATACTAGCCAGAGCAATTAGAAAAAAAGAGAGAAAAGGAGCAAAGATAGGAAAAGAGGAAGTTAAATTATCATGATTTGCAGATGACGTGATACTCTACATAAAAAAAAACAAAAAACTCCATTGAAAGCCTCCTAGATATAATAAATAAATTAAGCAATGTAGCTGGATACAGTCAATGCTCAAAAATCAATAGCATTCCTATACACTAACAAGAAATCATTGAGAGAGAAATAAGAGAAGCCACACCCTTCGCACTAGCATCCAAAACAATGAAATACTTAGGAATTAATCTCATGAAAGAAACAAAAGTTTTACACAGGGAAAATTATAATACACTGAAAAAAGAATTTGAAGAGAATCTCAGAGAATGAAAAATCATCCCTTGTTCTATGATAGGAAGAATAAATATTGTGAAAATGGCCATTCTCTCAAAACTGTTATACAGATTTAATGCAATCCCAATGAAAATACCATCAACATACCTCATAGATCTAGAGAAATCACTCCTAAAATTAATCTGGAACCAGAAGCGACCTAGAATAGCAAAGGCAATTTGAGGCAGCAAAGGCAAGGTAAGAGGCATCGCAATCCCTGACTTGAAGTTATCCTACAAAGCTAATGTAATAAATCAACATGGTACTGGAATAAAAACAGATCTGAAGATCAGTGGAATAGATTAGAAGATACAGCCACAACTACAAACACACTCAACCACCGTTATCTTTGATAAACGGGCCAAACATGTTCACTGGAAGTACGACAGTCTCTTTAATAAATGGTGCTGGAAAAACTGGCTCTCCATATGCCAAAACCTAAAACTAAACCCATGCCTATCACCATATACTAAACTAAAATCTAAATGGATCCAAGATCTGGATATTAAAACAGAAACACTAAATCTATTGGAAGACAATTTAGGTAAAAATCTTGAAGACATAGGAGCAGGTAGAGAATTCATGAACAGGAGTCAAACTGCATGGGAAATACTCCCCAGAATCATTAACTGGGAACATATCTTATTAAAAAGTTTCTGCATTTCAAAAAATATTTCCAGCATAGTAAAAAGAAAATCCACAAACTGAGAAAAGTTTTAGTGAACTGTTCTTCAGACAAAGGACTTCGCCTAGAACATATAAAAAATTAAAAACAATCAGAATCCCAAAATTCAAAGACCCAATCCAAAAATGGGCATCTGACATGAATACACAGTTCTCAGATGAAGAAATACAAATGCCAAATAAGTACACAAAAAAAGTTCAACATCATTTGTCATTAGAGAAATGCAAATTAAAACAACATTTAGATTCCATCTCACTCCAGAAAGAATGGCCAGGATTGAGAAAACTACCAACAACAAATGAGGGAGAGGCTGTGGGGAAAAAGGAACTCTTCTGCACTGTTGGTGGGGAGTGTAGACTGGTGCAACCACTGTGTAGGTCAGTCTGGAGATTCCTCAAAAACCTAGAATTGGAAGTCATATTTGACCAAAGTATTACACTCCTGGGTATATTCCCAGAACAACTGAAAACATACCACAGTGATATATGTGCACCCATGTTTCTAGCAGCATAATTTGTAATAGCCAGATCTTGAAAACAACCTAAGTGTCCATCAACTGTGGAATGGATGAAAAAAAGATGTGGTGTTTTTATAAAATGGAGTACTAGTCAGCTATAAAGAATGATCACATTGAGATATTTATAAGTAAATGGGCGCAAGTTGAGACCATACTCACAAGCAAAATAACTCAAAATCACATGTATAAGTACCACATACTCTCTCTAGTGTAAAAAATGGTAAGAGTACTTAAGATATTATGGTAATCCTGATTCCCCATTGCATTGCTTAGAAGACTTATAATGTTTTCATTCATTAGTTGGAATGGTTTTATTTTGTTTTGTTTGATTTTATTATGTGTGATGGTATGAACAGCTATTTTGAAGAAAGCAAGACCTTATGATAGCCATTGCTGATTTAATATCATCTGCTTTGAAGTCCTACCATGCTTTTGTTCTTTTGTTTCCATTGGATCTATCATGTTGTATCTTATTGGATTTTAATATATGTGATAGTATAAATAAATTTATAAGGAAAATGAGATAATATAGTAGCCATTGTTCATTTTGAACAAGTTCTGAGTTCCCTGTAATGCTTTCATTCTTTAAAAAAGTTTTTTTAAAATTTTATTTAAGGAGAAAAGAAAAAAAACAGTGAAAGGGTACAAGTTATACAGATTTACAGAAAAAAATGAACAGTAGGAAATCACTAGTTAATGGATTACATATTGCCATCTTAGAAATAATTGTTCAAGTCACAAAATTAAAGCTTGTAGAGTGGACATTCCAACAATGATACTGCAAACAGTTCTGTTCAATGATCCAATAAAAATCTGTGATATCATTTTCTATCTTATACACTTAAATATACATGCAGTTATATAGTTTAGAGCACTTTCTTTTCCTCTCTTTTGTACAATGACTATTACACATTTTGGGTTTCATTGCTCCCACGGTTCTTATTGCTTTTTTGGAAGAGAGTAAAACCAAATGTGACATAACAGAACAGAATCGGTCAAGTCAAAAGGGTGGACATAATAGATAATGTAAAAACATAATACAAGGTGATCAACAATGGTTACCATAATGCCTCCCACTATCTCTAATAGAATTTCCTATATCATTAGTTATAATACAATTGAACAAAACAGTAAAGAATAAAAACGACAAAACCAAACCATTGGAGACATTGTAGGTCTTCAAAAGTAGATAAAAGTCAACGAGAATGGGCGTTATAATGAATCTCATTATCTTCACAGCTGATGCCTAAACTTTCGAACCTAATACTATCCAGCAAAACAGAATAGGGGAACATCAGTCAAAAACAAGATAGTGAGAGTAATACAGGGCTTCAAATCGAGATAATAGAAAGTCAAAGTGGGTTACTATAATATATCCTGCTATGTTTTTCCCTTTAATTAAATGGATAAAAATAAAAAAGTAAATAATGGAGTGGAGATTGAGATAAAAGAGGGCATAACAGCGAAACAGCACAGATCAAAACATAACCATTTAAGCAGAATAGTGTTTCACCACCAGATAATTCTGACCCGA
This sequence comes from Cavia porcellus, assembly GCF_034190915.1. NCBI lineage: Eukaryota > Metazoa > Chordata > Mammalia > Rodentia > Caviidae > Cavia > Cavia porcellus. The sequence goes on along the minus strand of NW_026947486.1, from coordinate 33,775,236 downwards.
AAGTAGTTACCATATTGACTCTTTCCTTGAAGTCCTTGAGTACAACTTCGTATACTGTAGCATTAAGTATATCAAAACAATGTAAAACCATTTAAGAGAATGACAGCATTACAGAGTATTTAGAATTGACTAACAGAAAATGAACAATGGTTTCTGTATAATCTCCTTGTCTTTAAAAGGTTTATGCTTATACTATCATACATAATAAAATCCAATAAGATACAAACTATTTAGACCAACGGAGACAGAAGAACAAAAGCTAGATGAGACTTCAAAACAAGATGATATTAAATCAGTATTACCTATTAAGATGTCATTTTCTCCAAAATAGCTATTCCTATCATCCAATCTTCTCTGTCTCATTTCTGTTGAGCTCTTTTTCTGTCAGTTTGTCTTCTTCATTTTGTTCTCTGCTCCATTCGTTGTGGCCTCCCCACCACTATTTCTGGGTTCTTTGTATTTTTCTTTTTTAAGAATATCCTGCAATACTTTCTGTAGAGTTGAATTGGTGGTTGCAAATTCCCCCAGTTCCTCTTTATCCTGGAAGCACCTTGTTTTTCCATCAATTTCCAGGGACAGTTGTGCAGGATATCTCAATCTTGGCTGGAGATTATTATCTTTCAAAGCTTGAATTATTTCCCCCCACGCTCTTCATGATTTGATGGTTTGTGCAGAGAAATCTGCTGTAATTCTGATGGGTGTTCCCTTGTAAGTGGTCTGTTTCTTGTCTCTGACAGCTTTTAATATTCTGTTCTTGTATTGAATTTCTGGAATTTTTATTATTATATGCCTGGGTGTTGCTCTGTTTGGGTTGTAGGTAGCTGGGGTCCTGTATGCCTCATACATCTGAGTATCTTTACCTTTTTCTAAATTAGGAAAATTCTCTTGGATTATTTCTGTGAGTAGCTTTTGTAGTTCACTTGTTTGTGTCCCTACTTCTTCTTTTATGTTCTTAATCCTTAAGTTATGGATCCTCTTATCATCTTCTTGTCTTTGTATTATTGCTGTTTGTTTCTTTGTTATTTTTAAGAAGTTTTTCATTTCATTCTCCCATATTACAAATCTGCCCTCCAGTTCAGATAGTCTGTCCTTAGTTTCTTTCAAGCTGTTATGCCAGTCTTGGATAGACTTCTTAGTTTCTTGGTAGTCCCTTTGAACCTGCTTCACGTACTCTATGCTTTCTCTGTTTTCTCCATCAAACAATTCTCCCCTCTTTTTCTGTTCTTCCATTCCACCATCTGTTTTTTCCTGGGTGGTGCTTAGCATTTCTCTAACTATTCTGCATAATTCTAGCTTCAGGTCATTGATAACTTCATTCCTGAATTGGTCTATGAGGCTCTCTATATGGCGCTTTATGTCTATTGGTGTGGTGTCCACTATTGCCCGTTTCTCAGAATTGGGGGCTGAGGAGCCTTTCTTGTTGCTGCCTTTTCCCATATTCTCTGTTCCTTATATATGCAAGCTTACATAGGAGGCCCAGCTTCCCTCCCTGTCAGCCACAGCCTGATCGAATTGCGCTGGCTAGGTATTCCCGCCCACCGCAGCGCACCAGGGAGTTACGGACTAGGCAGCCTACGCGGGAGGCGCTCCTCCGGGCCACCGTCAGGCTCTGGGATCTGGGTTGGGCCAGCGTACCAAGTCCGCCAGCAGCATCACACAGGCCATGCACTTTTCACCAATCCTGTCCGAGAGAGGAATGTGTGGCTGGAGTCGCTACCGTGCCCTGCTCCTGAAGGACTGCCCGAGCCCAGAAAGTCCTCCGCTGGAGTCAAACTGTGGTAGAGTGTCAGTTTCTCTCACTCACCTCACCACAAGTCAGTGTACGCCTCCCTGCCCGTCCTGTTTTCGACTCTGTTCGCAGACTCCCATTCTCAGAGCCTCTGCGTGTCTCTCTCCTTGCCGAGCCGCTGTAGAGGCAGTCGCCGCGCGGTGGGAAACCCAAATCGAGGCTTCCAATGGCGCGGGGTTCAGCCTCCACACCGAGGCTTTTCTGTTCCTGTTTTAGCACCAGGACTGCATTCCAAGTTGGTTTCTCTCAGCCCAGTTCGTTCCTGAGTCAGCAGAGCATATCTCCACTGGCTTATGTCTCCTTAGTCTGCACCATTCCTGACTCCTGAACCAAGCCTTTCAGAGAGCCTCCGTAATATCTGCTATCTGTCCGCCATGTTCTCCCAGACTCTTTTAAAAAGTTTTATACTATTTTGATATGTTTGTTACTATTTTTTTGTTCTGATTTGCTTTGTTCTGTCCTCTTTTGTCTTAATGTCTTTAAAATTAAAAAAAATTAAAAAGCGGCATCATTGAAGAAACAAGAGTCAGTGCAAATGACATAACTAAAATATTCACAGAAGAAATAGCAGAAAATTTCTGAAATATGGGGAAAAATATGATATGCAGAGAAGTGAGGCATATAGATTGCCAAACGATCACTACCAACATAAATCTACATCTAGATATAAGATCCCAGATATACAGCATAAAAAACAGAGTCCCAAAAGTTCTTAAAGACACAACTCATCAAGAAGAGCCCTTTAGAATCACAGCACACTTTTCAGCACAAACACTCAAGTCAAATTTGGAGTGAGGTATTTCAAGGCCTGAAAGAAAACAACTTTCAACTCATACTGACTTACCCAGAAAAACTTTCATTCCAATTTAATGAAGAAACAAGATGCTTCCATGACAAAGAATGGCTGAAGAAATTCAGGTCCACCAAGCTAACCCTATAACCAGTATTGAAAGACATACTAGATAGAGATAAAAATGACCACAATCCCCAGAACAACAAGAAAAAAAGCACCAGGTAGGACAAGGACAAGCAATTAAACAAGTGGGAAAAGCAGAAAGCAAACAACTGGAACATAACAAGGCAAAGTTGAGCCAGGACTATAAATGTAAATGGCCTCAATTCACCTATCAACAGAAACAGGTTGACAGAACAGATCAGGAAACATGATCCTACAATATGCTGCAAGAAACACATCTGACTCAAAAGGAAACTCATAAACTCAAAGGATGGAAAACAGTATTCCATGCAACAGGAATCCAGAAAAAAGCAGGGGTAACTATTCAATTTGCAGACAATGTGAACTTTAAACCTAAAATGATTAAAAGAGATAAAGAAGTTCACTACATACTTGTTAGTGGAAAAATTCAAGTGGCAGAACTAAAAATTATAAATATGTATGCACCAAATATAGGAGCACCCAACTAAATAAGACAGATAGTAATGGACATGCAAAACCAAATACACAAGAACACAATTATAACAGGGTACTTTAACACCTCATTGTCACAAAGAGATAGATCAACTAGACAAAATTCAGCAAAGAAATAACAGACCTAAATCATACCTGCAAGCAATTGGACTTAGTAGATGTACACACACACAAAAAAAAAACTCACTGAGAGATGATAGAAATATCAATTTTCACAATAGCATCTAAAAAATGAAATACTTAATAATCAACCTAACCAAGAATGTAAAAGACCTATGTGTTAAAAATTATGCTATGCTAAAAAAGGAGACTGAAGAGGATATTACAAAATGGAAGGATATTCCTTGATCTTGGCTAGGAAGAACCAACATTATGAAAATGGCCATACTCCCAAAACTGTTAAACAGGTTTAATGCAATCCCATTCAAAATACCATTAATATACCTCACAGATCGAGAGAAAACACTTCTAAAACTCATTTGGAAACAGAAGAAACCTAGACTAGTGAAGGCAATTCTGAGCAACAAAGGCAAGGCAGGAGGCATCTAAATTCCTGACTTGAAATTATACTACAAAGCCACGATGATAAAACCAGCATGTTACTGGCAAAAAAATAGACCTGAGGATCAATGGAACAGATTAGAAGATGCAAGCACAACTACAAAGACACTCAGCCACCTGATATTTGAAAAGTAAACATGTTCACTGGAAGGATAGTCTCTTTAATAAATGGTACTGGAAATATTGCCTCTCCACATGCTGAAGATTGAAACTAGGTACATGCCTATCACCATGCACAAAACTAAAGTCTAAATAGATCGAAGACCTAAATATTAAAACAGAAACACTAAATCTACTGGAAGACAAGGTAGGAAGAAGTCTTGGAGACATAGGGGTAGGCAGAGAATTCATGAACAAAACACAAACTGCGTGGGAAACACTTCAAAGAATCAACAACTGGGATCCCATATTATTGAAAAGTTTCTGCACTTCAAAAAAAATCACAGAGTTTCTGCACTTCAAAAAACAGAGCGAAAAGAAAACCAACAGAATGGCAAAGTATTTTAGCCCACAACCGCTCAGACAAAGGACTTACATCCAGAACATATAAAGAGTTGAAAAACATCAAACCCCCCAGATTCAAAGACCCTCTCCAAAAATGGTCATCTGAGATGAACACACAGTTCTCAGAAGAAGATAAACAAATGGCAGATAAATACATGAAGAAATATTCAATGGTCACTCAAAAAAATGCAAACAAACATCACTGAGATTTTATCTCACTCTGGAAAGAATAGCTTCCAATTAAGAAATCAACTGATAGCAAGTGTTGGTGAGACTGCAGGGAAAAAGGAACACTGAGCCACTTTTGGTGTGAGTGTAGACTGGTACAACCACTAAAAGAATCAGTATGGAGAATTCTCAGAAGACTAGGATTGAAAGTTCCATCAATCCAGCTATTCTCCTCCTAGATACTTTCCCAGAAAAACTGAAAAGGTCTTGTCACAGTGATATATGTGCACCTGTGTTCATAATTTGTACACAATTTGTAATACCTAAATCTAGGAAACAACCAAGATGCCCATCAATCGCAGAGTGAATGAAAAAGATGTAGTATTTTTATACAATGGAATATTACTCAGCTGTAAAAAGGACGATCTTGAGGCCTTCATAGGTAAAAAGAGATAACTTGAGACTATCCTTATTAGTGAAATAAATGATCATATTTATATATATCACATTGTGTGTCTAGTGTAAAAAGAAATAAGAACTGTAGGAGTAATAAAATCCAAAATGTGTAATTGCTGTTGTAAAAAAGAGAGGAAAAGAAAGTGCTCTGAAGGGTATAACTGCATGTATGTTTAAATGTGTAGGACTGATATTCATTTTACTAGGTTTTTGTTTGAGTTAATTTATTTATTTGTTTGAGTTAATTTATTTATTAAAAAATAAATTTTTTAAAAAGGAGTTCTTATGTCATCTTATTTCAGTTGTGACCATTCATATAGATCTACGAATTTAACTGCTTCTGAATTACACAATTTATTGGAGTACAATTTGCACATCAGTTTCCTATTAATGTCTGGATTTCAGTGGTGTGAGTTTTCATTTTGCCTTTTTCATATTGCATTGATATGAATATTTTCTTTACTGCTGTTGGTTAATATGGCTAAGCATTTATTAGTCTTATCCTTTTAAAATACTTTTTGATAAACTGATCTTTTGTACTTTTAGTATCACCTTCAACAAGTTTCACATGAATTTTTTTAAATTTTATTTTAAAGAGAATAAAACCAAACAAAATGAAATAGAATAAAGCCACTCAAAACAAAACAATGAAAGTGATACTGGATTTCAAAACAATATAATAAGAAATCAACACTGGGTACCATAAAATAACTTGTTATCTCAAAATAACTGTCCATATCATCAGGCATAACAGACTTAAACAAAGCGAAACAGAAGAAAACCAAACAAAACAAAATAATGAAAATTATACACGACTTCCAACAAGTTAATAGCATATTAACAATGGCTACCACCTTCTCTCTTTGGATATTTCCTCCGTTTCCACTTTCACAACATTTGTGTGGATCCCACTGACTCCTTCAGTTTTTTATACTAGGAAGACCACATGATGATTACCCATGTGAGTCTAAACCATTTCACCATAAGCATGCTCTCATGTTGCATCCATTTACCTATAAGAAATTTGGGATTATACTTCATTATAGTTGAGTTGCTTTCTATCATATAAAAATACAGTAACTTCCTTATCCATTCTTTGGTTGATGGACAACCTACCCCTGATTTTTTCTGGGTCTCTATCACATGGAATTTTATCTTGTCTCCTTTGACCTTCAGTCCACGAATTTTCTTTCTTTAAATGTGTTTCTTTAATACAGCATATTGATGGATCACATCTCCTGGTTCATTCTGTCTGTGTTTTTTTTATTGGTGAATTGAGGCCATCTAAATTAATAGTTATGACCAATATGTCCTAGTTCATCTCTGCTGTGCTACCCTCCTGCCATAGGCCCCCCACCACCCACTTTTCTGCTTCATTCACTTGTCTGCTCTGCTCAGCAATCTTCCTTTGCTACTATTCCTGGAACCATAATCATCTTTATCTCTTTCTAGGTTATCCTCCACATTATTTGTAGGGTTGAATTGGTGGTCATGAATTCCTGCAGCTGTTATTTATCATGAAAATATCTTATTTCTCCATTAACTTTCAAACAGTTTTTCAGGATATATTAACCTGGGTTGGAAGTTGTTTTGTTTTAGGGCTTGAAACATTTCACCACAAGCTTTCCTTGACTTGATGGTTTGTGTTGAGAAGACTGTCTGCTGTGATTCTGATTGGTTTTCTTTATAGATTATTTGTTTATTTTCTCTAACAGCCTTTAGCATTCTGTTCTTGTGCTGAATTTCTGGGATTTAGATTAGTATATTTATTTTGGTTATGGCTAGTTGGACTTGCATAATCTTCACTTAACTGTATGCAAGTTCCTTTTCCCATATTTGGAAAGTTTTCTGCTATTATTTCTGTAAATAGATTTTTCATGTCATTTGTTTTGACCACTGATTTTTCATTGACACCTATAAGTGTTAAATTATTTTTTCTTGCACCATATTGTAGTCATTGAATTGTTATTTCCTGGTTCCTTGTTATTTTTATGAAATCATTCCTTCTCTGATTGCTAGCTGCAATCTTGTTTTCAAGGTCTGAAAGCTTATCTTCAGTTTCTTTCAAGTGATTTTTGTCAGATTTCAATGGAGTTTTCAATTTCCTGTGTATCTCTTTGAATCTGTTTCATGCATTGTAATTCTTTGCTGTGTTGTTCACTCAAGGTACTCATCATTTTCCAGTGCTTCTCTTTGTTTTAATCTGTCTTCTTTAGACCTGCTCAACATTTCCTTTCATTATGTTTGTCATTTGTTCTTTTACCTGAGATATTATTTCTGATCTATTTACTTTTGTAGCCTCATTAAGTTGTTTCTTTACATACTTTGCTATCCTTTCAGTTATTTAAGATGTAAAACTTCCAGTTTCTTCTGTTTCTGTTTCTAGACTCATTTTGTGTGTGCTGGAGGTCTGAGATTTCCTTTGACTCCCTCATTTTGACATTTTCCTGGGTTCCTCTGGACAAGTTGATTGTGGGGTCCCAGGATCTTCTCACATTGTCTGTCTGTCTGTCTGTAGTGCATGGGAATGGTTCAGGCACCCAAATTTCTCCTATCCTAGATTCTCAGGGAGGCAGTGGGATGTAGAGCTGGTGTCTTCTGACATACTCAGTTACACTGAGCCTTCCCTGTTGGTGGCAGGTGCATAGGAGTGTGACTGGCTGGTTCTCCACAATGATGCTCGCTACTGGTCCATGATGGCAACTGGTGGGTTTGTGGGGGTGACTATGTTCAGTTTATTCTGGTATTTAAAGTTCTGTGATAAGGTCTGGTTTACATCCTAGAGATGTGCTGAGTATGGACCTGATCTTGACCTCAGAATGAGACTGCCAATTCCGTCAGTGAAGTTTTCCAGACCCGAACATCTCTCTCCTTGCTGCTGCTTCAGATGCTTTCAGATTACTGGCCTCACTGATTACTTCACCGTCCAGAGTTGTGTGTGTGCATCTGTGTGACAGGCTGTTGTCCTGGGTCTTGAGGTTCTCATTGGTTTTACACTTTTCTAGCCAGCCCATCCTCTGGAGTGCAATGGATGAGGCCCAGATCATAGAATCACTGTCTTGCAGCCAATCCACTCTCCAGGATGTAAAGGAGGGTGCAGAGCATAGATGCACTCTCTTCAAGCTAGCTTGCCCTTTGATATGTAGTAGGCATGGAGCATGGATTCACTCTCCTGTATCCAGTCCACTCCTCAGGATAAAACAAAAGTGTGTAGAGCACAGATACACTCTCTTCTGACCAGCTCACTCCAAGATGTAATAGGCACAGAGTGCGGATTCACTGTCTTCATGCTCACCCACCCTCTAGGATATAATAGAAGAATGCAAAGTATGGACTCACTATTCTCCAGGCAGCCTGCCTTTCAGGATGTAATGGAGGGGTGCAGAGCACAGTCTCACTCTCTTCCAAGTGGCCCACCCTCTGGAATATAATGGAAGAGTGAAGAATGTGAGCTCATTCTCTTTCAGCTGGTTCATGCTCTGAGATATAATGGGCACAGTATGCAGACTCACTCACTTCCAGCTGGTTTACTCTCTGAGATGTAGTGGAGGAATGCAGAGCATGGATTCACTGTCCACCAGCCAGCCCACCCTTCAGGATGTGGCAGCTATTAGCTTTAAATTAATTTTTCTTTGTGTAATCTTGTTGTGACTGAATTGTTATTTCCTGATTCCTTGTTATTTTAAAGAGATCTTTCCTTTCACAATCACTAACTGCAACCCTGTCTTCAAGGTTTGAAAGTTTGCAGTTTATTTCAAGTAGTTTTGTCAGCTTTCATTGGAGGTTTTAATTTCTTGGATATCTCTCTGAACATGTTTCATGCATTTTAGTTCTTTCTTGTATTGTTCATTCAAGATTTCCATCATTTTCATATGTTTCCCTTTATCTTCTCTAGATGTGTTCAGCATTTCTTTAATTTCTACCATTTTCATATGCTCCCGTTTATCTTCTTTAGATAATGCTCAGCATTTCTTTCATTGCTTGTCATTTGTTCTTTTACCTGAGATATTATTTCTGATTAGTTTTACAGCCTCATTGTTTCTTTATTTCATTTGCTATCCTTTCAAAACTTTGAGTATTTCCACTTAAATCTTTATAATAGTTTTCTTTTTGCAAAATTTGGATTTGGATTTCTCTTGTTTTTTGGCACTTTGATGTGATCTATACATTTTTCTTATGTGAGCATGTACAGCTATAAACTCTCTTAGAACTGCTCTTATTGTGTCCCATAAAATTTAGTAAGTTGTGCAGTCATTATCATTTTATTCTATAAACAAGTTAATTTCTTCTAAGACTCATTACTCATACAAGAGTGTATTATTTAATTCTACATGTTTGCATAGTTTCTGGAGTTTCTTTTGTAATTACTTTGCTTCATTTTGCTGTAAAACGGAAATATCCAGATTATTTTAATGCTTTTGTATCCATTTAATCAAGCTTTGTGGGCTAAGATATGGTCTCAGTTTTAGAAAGTTATTTGTGCTACTGAAAAAAAACATATGTATCCTCTTTTTGGATGAACCGTGGCAACTATCAGTTAAGTCAATTTCATGGATGCCGAGGTTTAACTCTTTGTTTATTTTTTGTCTAGTTGATCTGTATTCTTGTTGGGTACTAAGAGTGGGGTAATGAAATCCACCAATAATATTGCATTGATGTCAATAAGTCTTTTATGTCTATTATTCTTGGTTTTGTGAAGCTGGATGTGCTGACATTTGACACTTATACTTACAATTATTATTTTCCTGTTAGTAAAATACCTTTACTAGTATTTAATGATATTTGTCATCTCTTCTAATACTTTCTGGCTTGAAGTCTCTCTTGATTGCAAATAGGATAGGCATTCCTACTTCTCTCTAGACACCTGTTGCATGGAGTATCATTTCCCTTACAGGGAACACAGGTTAAGTTTTGCTTTTTTTTTTTGGTACCGGGGATTGAACTCACAACTTCATGCTTGTGGGGCAGGTGCTTAAGCCACTGAGCTAAATCCCTGGCCCTAAGGTTTGCTTTTTAATCCAATCTACCAATATATGTCTTCAAAAAGGAGAGTCAACACCATTTACATAAAGAGTCTCTACTCAAAGGTATTTACTGAATCCTGTCATTGCATTATTTTTCCATTTCTTACTCCCTTGTGATTTTCTTTTTTGTTTAACTATTCCCACAATTATATATATTCTTTCTTTTGAGATTTTTGGTGATTTTTTTTTCTGTTTCTGCTGAAGTTTCCCTTGAGTACTTTCTTCATTGCAAATTTGTTAATCATGGATTTCATTAGATGCTGTATGTCATGGAAAGTATTTGTTGCTCCATTAATTTTGAAAGGTAAAATAACATGACTTGATTCTTTCTATCAGGGATTGAGAAACTTCACCTCAATCTCTCTTGATCTTCAAGTTTGTGTTGAGAAGTCTATTGTTGTAATGATATAATTGCCTTTATAAGTTCCTTGATGTTCTAACAGCTTTCTGCCAATTTTCTGAAATTTTGATGACAATGTTTTCATGGTTTGTGTTTTTATGTACCCCAAATGCCTCATTCAGTCATACATGAGGCTTTTCTAAAGAGGGCTGGCTCTAGAATGTGAGACACTGGAATTGATACAGTGCTATGATCAAGGGCACTAGGAGTAAGGGTGTGAGTGCTAATCACCTTAAGTAGCTCAGATGTAATATAAGGAATAGAAAGAGCTGTGGTTATTCCTTGTTTGCTTTGCTACCTTTGGCCCACCACGGACTGCTTCTCCTCTGTGTTGCCTTTCTTCCATGCCACTCTGCCTCAAACCAGGCAAATACGGACTGAAACTGCTACAACCTTGAGATAAATAAACTTTTCCTCTTTTAACTTTGAGTGTCTTGTGTTTTGTCTCAGCAATGAGAAAAGTAACTAAGAATCTGGAGCAGAGATGGGGCTTATTGAGGTGACTGTACCTGATTATGAGACTTAGAGTCTTTGAAGATGGCTTGTGAGAAGTAGATCTGGAATACCTCAGGCTGTACTTGAGAGTTTTTAGTCAGAGTTCAGAACATCAGAATCCTGACAGAAACAAAAATGGCAAAGATCAGGTTTTGGTGATTTCTGCTGGGAAGAAGGACTGCATTGGCTGGTGGACACCAGATAATGAATGTTACGGCCTTGCAGAAAATATGTCAGCAATTTTCTTGTGTACAAAGATTTTGCTGAGACTAAAGTTAAGGGTGGCAAACTAATTATTCTTGCAGAACAAATTTTAAGGCAATCTAATTTTGAGGTCATCGCATGGCTAGTGCTACAGGCTTTTAGCCATATTTATGCTGAGAATCAAGAGCAAACAGTGGAATAGAATGTTTTTAAATATTTTGAGTTTTGCTAGAAAGTCAAGTCCAGTAAATGTGTGATCTACAAAGATAGAGCAGAAGACATCTTAAATGGTGAGAAGGAACAGAATAGAAAAATAGCCTAAAGGTATTTCAAGGAGAAGAAAACTCTACCATTTGCATCCTAAAATTTCCAAAAGCAAAAGACTTTACTTTGAGAATAGAGCCCTGGAACAGCATGTTCCAGGATGATAGCAGCCTCGGGAAGCTATTCTTCAGGATTTGATTCATAGGTACTCAACCCTTACAACCAAGAGAGAAGGAAAACCCGGCTACTGCTTCACTTGGCAACAGGCCTTACAATCATACACATGGTGCTTATTTTGGGCACATGCAGAATGTAAGAGTTGTGATGTCAGGAAGATTCTACCTGGATTTCAGAAGAAGGGCTTGGAGGTCAGGCGGTATGCCCCTGAGAGGCCATTATATGAAGTCGTGAGACTGAAACCAGAGTGGAGTGGAGGCCCCAGAAGGTTGGAGAAACCAAGGACATGCATTGTTCAAGGAAAGTTTCAAGGAGTAAACAGAGCTAGCCAAAGAAAGATGCCATGGGAGCTATAATCACTAGAAGTGCCATAGTGCTGTAGCCACTGAAATACTTTGGAGTTCACAACTTGCCACAGATTGCCAGGGATGCTGAGAGTAGAACTGTGGTATTTTAAGTTTGCCCTGCTGGATTTTGATCTTGCTTTGTTACCATGCCTTGTTTCACCCTGTTTGGAACTTCTGGAATGAAAATTTCTATCTTGTGCAAATGAATGTTGGAAGCATTTAACTTTCTTTGCATTTGTACAGGGGGTTGAAGCTAAGAGCTTGCCTTGAATCTCAGAGGAGACTTTGTCCTAGGACCTTTCAGAAATTCTGAAACTGTCAGAACTTTGGCAACACTTAGAGATGTACTTAATATCTTTTTTTGTAGAGGAAAATATCTGAATCTTTGAGATTTGTGTCTAAAATGTCTCCTCTAGGCACTATGTGACTATAGGCAGTTTTTTAGAGGTGGCTGAATCAAGAGTGTGTGACACTGGAATTGATTCATAGTGCAATCCACCATGTGTTATCTATCTTAAGCACCCTGAATAAAATATAAGGGATAGAAAGATTTGTGGTTGTCCATTGCTGCTTTGCTACCTTCTCCTCTGCACTACCTGTCTGCAATGCTACCCTGCCTTGGAGCCAGATGATTATGGACTGAAACCTCCACAAATTCATTGTGGAACATAAATTATAAATTGAAGCTAGAGTTCATAATCTTTCATGGTCCCATGAGGCTGTGATGCTCCAGGGAGAGATCCTCCTTATCTTAAAATCACTGCCTCTCTCTGAGTCATCTGAAGTTATCCTCATCAGCATAAGATCCTTCTTAGCATAAGACTTCCATCACTCTCTGAATCATCCAATAATTTTCTCACCGCTTTCCTCAGTGTAAATGACATCAATAAATCAAATACCAAGGTTCTGACTGCCTTGTGGCCTTTTGATCCCCATGAACAACTGGTCATCTCAGATTCTTCCTGCATCACTGTTTTGTTTCTTGTTCTTTCTTTTTGCTGTGGGCTGTAACACCTGGTAGGAGATTGGAACCCACTGCAGGGTTCCTCAATACAATTTTAACTAAATAAACCTTTCTCCTTTTAACCTTGGGTGTTTCTCTGTTTCTCTCAGCAATGAGAGAAAAATAGCTAAAACACCATCCAACCCCTGCTGCATCTGCCTTCATGTTTCCAGGTAGCTTACTCAGTAATCCGTGCTTCCCTTGGAACATGCATAGACTCTTTTTTTTCTACTTTTTTTTAATTTAAAGAGAAAAACAAAACTAAACGAAGCAAGACAGTAAAAGGCTAGAAGCAACACAGAATTTCAAGAGAAAAAAGCATACAGTAAGAGTTCACCAGTTAATATATCACACATTGTCAACTTACAAACAGCTGTCCAGATTACAAAATTAAAGCATACAAAGTGAAGATTAATACAGTGAGATTGCAGTCAGTTCTGTTCAATGATCCAAGAAAAACTCAGCAATATGGTTCTCTTTCCTACACATTTAAATAAACTTGCAGTTATATCCTTGAGATCACTTTCCTTCCTCTTTTTTACACTAACAATCGCGCATTTTAGTTTCCATTACTTCCACAGTTTTTTTTTAACTTTTTCTTTGAAGAGGAAAAGAAAAAAACTGAAAAAAGGCCAAAAAACAAAAAACAAAACAAGATGGACCAAAGAAAAATCCGATGTGACAAAGCAAAACAGAGTCATTTAGATTAGGAGGATGGACATAGCATAAAATGAAAAAAAAATTTTTTAAAAATTAAAAATAAAGGGAGGGATTACTAGGTGATCAACAATGGTTACCATTATGCCTCTTGTTATCCTAAAAAGAGTAGCCTATATCAGCTAGTATAAAAGAATTGAACAAAACTGTTCATAAGACCAATAAAACCACATTGGAGAGCTTACAGGATTCCAAAGAAGGTAATAGTCAAATAATAACGGGCATCATAGAATATCTGGTTGCCTTCCAAATGGTTGCCTATACCCTCAAACTTGGTACTATTAAGCGAAACAGAATATAATAAAATCAGTCAGAACAAGATATGGAGAACACTACAGGGGTTCAAATCAGGTTAATAGGGAAACAAAAAAAATACTATAATCTATCGCACTATTTTTAATTTAATTTTCCCTTAGTTAAAAGATACTAAGAAATAAATTAATTTTTTAAACAAAAGGAAAGAAAAAAAGGTGGGGGGGGGAGACTGAGATAAAAAAAAAAAAGAACGTATCAATATAACAACACCGGTCAGAATGGAAAAATTTAACCATCATTGTGTTCCACCCCCAGATAGCTTGACATTAATAGTAGTTACCATAGTAACTCCTTCCTTGAAATATTTGAGTCTAACTTCGTATGCTATAGCATCAAATTTATCAAGATGGTGTGAGATCGTTCAAGAGAATGAAATTGTTGCAGGGAATTTAGAACCAGCTAGCAGAAACCAAACATCAATTTCTATATTATCTCTTTGTCTATAAAAAACTTGCTTATACTAATCACATACATTAAGATATAATAAGGTACCACATGTTAGAACCAATGGAAACAAATGAACAAAAACTTGATGGGGCTTCAAAACAGGATAATATTAAATCAGTGCTAGCTATTACGCTCTTATTCTCTTCAAAATAGTCATTTGTAGTATCACAGACAATAAAATAAAAACACCCAAATTAAAACCATTCCAAGTAATGAGTGAAAACATTATATGGCTTCAAACCAGTGTGACTGGGAATCATGATTACCACGTACTTTCATGTATTCTTATCGTTTCTTACACTAGGGAAACTATTCGGTATTTATACAGGTGAGTTTGATTTATTTCACATATAAGTATGGTCTCGAGCTGCGTCCATTTATTTATAAATGTCTCAATGTGATCATTCTGTATAGCTGAGTAGTACTCCATTGTATAAAAATACCATGACTTTTTAATCCATTCCTCAGTTGATGGACACTTAGGTTGTTTCCAAGATCTGGCTATTACAAATTGTGCTGCTATAAACATGGGTGCACATATATCACTGTGGTATGATGCTTTCAGTTCTTCTGGGAATATGCCTAGGAGTGGAATAGCTGGGTCAAATGGTGCTTCCAGTCCCAGCTTTCTGAGAAATCTCCAGACTGACCTCCACAATGGTTGCACCAGTCTACACTCCCACCAACAGTTCAGGAGAGTTCCTTTTTTCCCCACAGCCTCTCCAGCATTTGTTATTGGTGGTTTTCTTGATCTTGGCCATTCTTTCAGGAGTGAGATGAAATCTCAGTGTGGTTTTAATTTGCATTTCTCTAATGACTAGTGATGCTGAACATTTTTTCATATATTTATTTGCCGTTTGTATTTCTTCATCTGAAAATTGTTTATTCATCTCCAATGCTCATTTTTTGATGGGGTCTTTGAATTTTGGGGGTCTGATTTTTTTTAATTCTTTGTATGTTTTAGACAGAAGTCCTTTGTCTGAGGGACAGTTCACTAGGATTTTTTCCCAGTTTGTGGGTTTTCTTTTCACTATGTTAGAGATTTCTTTCGATGTACAGAAACTTTTTAATAAGATGTGATCCCAGTTATTGAGTCTGGGAAGTATTTCCCGTGCGGTTTGAGTCTTGTTCATGAATTCTCTACCTACCCCTATGTCTTCAAGGTTTTTACCCAATTTGTCTTCCAATAGATTTAGTGTTCTGTTTTAATATTTAGATTTTTAATATTTAGATCTTCTTTGATCCATTTAGATTTTATTTTAGTATATGGTGACAGGCATGGGTCTAGTTTTAGTTTTCGGCATATGGAGAGCCAGTTTTTCCAACACCATTTATTAAAGAGACTGTCATTCTTCCAGTGAACCTGTTTGGCCCCTTTATCAAAGATGAGGTGGTTGAGTGTGTTTGTGGTTGTGGTTGTATCTTCTAATCTATTCCGTTGGTCTTCGGCTCTGTTTTGATTCCAGTACCATGTTGATTTTACTACAGTTGCTTTGTAGTATAACATGAATAGACTCATGCAGCGCTACACTTCACCAGGACTGCCAATCCTAGGGGTACAGCCCTAGCTAAAGAATCTGACATCATACTCCAGGGAGCACTAAAGGGTATCAGACCAGCCTTAAAGGCTCATCAACTGCCACAGTAGTTTATAATGAATCCCCTCATAATGGACTCCATCTGATACAACCTCTTCCTTTTTTCATTTCTCAAACCAACATCACTTTACTCTAGTTAGCTCTTTAGACCCCTCTCTATGCAAAGCTACTTATCCATCTCTTCTCACCTTCTGATCACTGCTTCACTAATAATCTGGGAATGTTTTAAGGATACCTGGTTATATCTCCTTTCAGGGCAATATAAAAGCTACCATATCTGAATATTGCAAAGAAAAAGAAAAGGACCCCCTGAAAGATAGTCCCTTAGCCAATGGATGTGCCCTTGAATGCAAATGCCTCAGTACTTGAGGGCAAAGTCTTCTTAAATCAAAAACTTTCTACTCTATCCTGTAGTATTATAACAGTTTCATCCTTTCCCCCTTGACAGCTGAAACTCTTAGATCCTCTTTCTATATGTGGCACAAATTTGGGGGCAGTCTGATATTGATTTCCTAACTCACATCCAGACTTCCTCCTGTTCCATAGCTCATGGAATTCCTTTCTCTGGAGACAGGTATCCTTTGGATGTGTGGAGATAAGATGTACATTTACTTACCTACTAAATGAGGTAGAACCTGTGCATTAGCCTTCCTCATTCCGATAACTGATCTATCATCCCTCTCTCCCCATATCCATGGTAGAGTACAACTTGCCATAAAGCTTGTCCCCTTTATAGAATAATTAGAATAATTATATGAACTGCAATGGGGATCAAGGACCTAGGAGTCTCTCTTTCAGAGTTCACCAGCCTGTCAAAAGATCTCACTGAGGGACAAAAAGAAGTCTTCCAATCAGTGAGAGCACTTGCAATGCCAAGTAAACTTCCTTGGTTCAGCCATTCTTCAAAACTGCAGAGCTGTTTCTTGACAGCTTCACAGGGCAGCATATGTGTCTTACCGCAAGAATATTGCTGCATTTACACCAACAATTTCAGTCTTATCAGAGATGGTGTCTTAGTTACTTTTGTCATTGCAGAGACAAAATCCCTGACACCCAAACTCAAGGGAGGAAAAGTTTACTTGTCTCACAGTTTGTAGAAGTTTCAGTCCATTGTTGGCTGGCTCCAAGTCAGGGTGGCATGTGTAACATCTGGTGATCCCAGCCAAGAGAACATTACCAATTCTTGGAAGACATCACTGGACAATGAGCTAAAGGGATTTACTGCACAGCAGTCAAGAGACTTCACCAGTCCTCAGAGGCATCAGCAGCCCAAAGACCTTTGAAAACTTCAGCAGAAGTGAGTAACTAACAACCAGTCAGTAAGGGAGATAACTCCCCCCTCCTGCAGGAGACTTTTTCTCTTCCCCTTTCTGGGTGAAAAATGGATCTCCAGAAGGACAGATAGACTAGTCAACCATGTAGAAAAGACTAGGTTAGGAAACAAAAGGCCCTTATAGGGGACAGGAATAGATCTGCCCGTGAATTGGGCTTCTATCTTATTGTTAATCCATATAATGTGGAAAGTCTATCTTAGAGGCTGTGATGCTGGCCTCAGTAGAGACAGATGTAAGCTGAGTGGAGTGGAGGAAAATCTGTCCTCCTTGTAGGCAAATGCTTTGGTATAACTGTTCACATCAAAAGATAATGACACACGTACCTCACCCACTTGAACTTTTGCTTTTCTCTGTGTAGTACTTGGTAACTTGCCTGGACTTGAGAAGCTCTTTGTTTATAACCAAGAGTGTTGTGCTTCCCCATGCATTATAGGCTCATGACAAATGCTTCCTTTCCACAGGTTTTACTAATTTTCCTACTGGTGTCCCTTCCTTCTCAGGCTTTTAGGCATCAGAATGTTCGATTTGTTTAGTCGTTAATTCTGGATAATTAAGAAAATTATAGTTGACAGGTATGGTCTCTTCCAACATAGGAAGAGAAAAATTGGTCCTTTTTAAACCACCTGTCACTTCTGCTTATGCATTCCAGTGACAAGCTGTGCAGCCAGCTCTAGCTGACTCATCTCCTTTGAATCTCAAAATGCAGACACCTAAGGCTGAGAATTCCTGGGACAGTATGCTAACATTGTTTTCTGCTCCTTTTTTCTCAGCTTTGCATTCATTATCATAACTGTGGTTTTAAATTTATTCTTTTCCCTGAAAAATTGTGTAGCTTTTTTTCTGACTTAATTTACATAGCACTTACTATTTATTTTGATATTCTGTCACCAGACATTTATGCTTTATGGCTTAGACTACCAGATAGTATTTCTTTTTTGGAAGGTCATTCAGACAGAAATATGTGGCAAGTCTGGGCTCTTCAATTGGAAGAGGAGTTGCATTTGTAATGGGAAACCCAATAGTTCCAAAAATAGCACTGGTTCACAATTAAGTCTGGTGATGTCCAGCTCTAAAGGGTATAGCTTTACTAGATGATTGATGTGACAGGAAGACAGGCTATCTGGAGATACTCTGTCAAATCTCCACTAATGGGGATTGACGTAGGGCCAAACCTGCTAAATCTCAAGGAATTCAGCCTCACCAGGTTGTACCCTGGGACTGTGAGTCTCAAACTATCATGAATTGTCCTGTTAGTTCCACACTATTAGAGACTGACACAGTGACAGGCCGGCTACAATCCTAGAACCTAGTATTTGAACCTCCTATCAGCAAGTTCCACACTAAGAGCTTTCAAACAGATCATCATATATTCCTGTGTAATAAAAGAAATAGTGTATATATCCACTTGGATAAATGAAATGTGGCCACCCCCTGGCAGTCTGAAATATGATGCCATATTTTGATTATATCTTCACTGTAAGGAACAGGAAAAGTGGTAAGAGATGTCATAGGTTCAAGCCTTTATGGGCCTCTAGCAGAGGTTTGATAGGTACCCAATAAGTCATCAATGATAAGAAGTTGGTGCTACAGAGGAATCTCTCTTGTCAACACACTTCCCCACAGGTTAGTCCTTTTACAACTTTCTCAGTCAGTATTCTCAAGAGATAAGGCCCTCTCATGAGTCCACCACATACTAGGTTTGTTTTTACCTATCATAGGACCCCAGATTCATGGAATTCAGTGTCTAAAGCTGCTACTGCTCTCCCCTTTGAGATGAGGCAAGCACCATCAGCACAGTACAGGTGCTATTTCCTTTTTCAGTTACAGATACTCTTCAGTGGAAGGAGTTAACTTCAGGACAAAGACAACCATCCTCAACAAAAACAGAAGTAATTTTCCATCCGAGTCTGGTAATAGCAGAATTCTACTGTATATGAATACCCCACTTTGTGTTACATGTGAGATACTGATTGTTCATGCTACAATGAGGAGTACAATGGAAAGTCATTAAGTCTCCACATATTACCTTCCACCTAGGGTGAGATGCCACTACTGTTATGGCACATAGGCTCTTAATAGTGTCTGGAATCCATATTATTCAAACCCAGATCTGTAAGGCATGTGCTGTCTGTGCCCTCCATAATCCACAGATTCTTCTTCTCCTTTTGCCTGAACCAGTACAGATGCATAAGTTCCCCTCCCCCATAGAACAGTGGAAAACAAATTTCAACTACAATGTACATACAAAGGATATATATACCTTCTGTTGTATATTCATACCCTTATTGCATGGATAGAGGCATTCCCTACTAAGTCATAAGGGGCTCTAGAGATGGTAAAGGTCCTCCTTAAAGAATTTCTAGGTTTGTACTACCTAGATCTATCCAGAATGATAAAGGATTTTCTTTCACATTGCAAATCACATAGGACTTGCCAATTCCCTGGGAATTGTCACTTCCACATTATGTGGAGACCTCAATCATCAGGAAAATTTGAAAGAGTCAACTAAACCCTCAAATGAACCTCAGTCAAATTGTATCAATAAACCTACCATAAATGGCTAGATTTCCTTACAATTGCCTTAATGAAACTTTAAGCTGTCCAAAATTGAAACTTAATCTCAGTTCATTTGAGATTATTTATGGGAGGCCCTTTTTGACATCTGATATATTCACTGACACTGAAACTTTCCAACTCCTTCAAATTGTGGCCCATCTTGGAACTTTCCAACAGGTCTTCCAGAAATATTGGAAATAAGATTCTTCCACTCCCAGGGACTAAAACCAAATGTTATCCCAAAGTCTTCCCTGGTCCTAATCAAGATATGGAAAGACGATGTGCTAGGAAAAAGGAAAAGAAACAGAAGTATGAGCTTAACAGAACATATTTATTTTAGAACAAAGCTGAGAGGAACCACTCTGAACCTAAAGACAGACCAGCAAACTCTTGTACAGGCTATACAGTCTTTATAGAGTCATGAGCATAAAAAGGGAGCTGTGGAAGGAAAAAAGTCAGGGTAGAATTTCTGAAGGATAGATTTCAACACAAAGGAGTTGTTGCTATGTGGCAGTGTCCAGACTTGAGATGGTACAAGGAGATGCATGTTGTTTGTCAAGAGCAGAGCTAAATAATGATAGTGAATTATAGAGTGTTGCTGTGCTTACTGGGCTTTATCAACCTACAAAAGTAAAAGTATTGCAAAAGGCAGGATTTAAGGTGGTTTCTGCTCAGACAAGGATGGCAGTGGTGGGCTTCCATCAGAGTTCACCTTAGGACCAACTCTCACCCAAATGTGCATATCCTTTCACAAACTAATTAACCAGGCCTTCTGCCATTAAGGTACAGGGAATAATTAGATTAGCTTCTGCAGTGTAAACACCAACTCACCTGAGACACCAGAATACAAAAGAGAGGGACCACAAACTTTGTTCACCTGTGAACAGGTGCACAACATCGTTTCTTTTCAGAAAACATTGATCACTCTGTCCAGCCAGATAAAGAAAATGGTTTGCTTATTCTAAGTAAATTTTGTAAGTAGTCTTGTTACTGTCTTGTTTACTACATTTAAGGTCCCTGTTCCAAATTATAACATGAATATCTTTTGGGTCTTCTCTTTTTTGGGAGAGATCATCTGGAATTATTCAAAAACTGCCTGTAACCTATGGGACATTGAGGCCAATTTTGTCATGCAGGCACATTTTGGTGGGTGTGTAATACTCACCTTTACCATTTCTTTTTTTTTTTTTTTTTTTTTTTTGTACTGGGAATTGAACTTAGAATATTAAATTCCTAATATGTGTTGCACATTTAGATTAAATGGAACTTTTAAAATCCAATGTTATGTTCTACATTCTAATAGAGAAAATAAACAGTAACCACTTACATGAGTTAATAAAGCTAATCATATCTTTCTCTTATCATCAATACCCACCTAAGAACTTAGCAGCCTAGATGAACTTGTCCAGAGTATTGTCTTTTTGCAAGACCAGATAGACTCATTGATAGCAGTGGCCATATAAAATCAGAGGAAACTATGTCTCTTAATAGCTAAAACAAAGGGCTATTTTTTCCATAAAAGAAAGATGCACTTCCTTTGTCAATAAGGCTAAAATAGTAAAGAGACATTGCACAGAAACTGGTTGATCATGCTTCCAAAATCAATTGATTAATAGGTGTCCTAGCCAAATACACGTAATTGGGGTCTTGGTTACAGTCTTTGACATGGCTTTTATTAATGTTTCTCATAACTTTACTATTTAGATCTTATGTACTTAATCTCTTAGTCAAATTTGTTTCTTCTTGACAGTCATCAGACTACTATTGATCACCACAATTTAAGATTAGGATGCATTTCCATCTACAGGGTTCATGAAATCTTCAAAGAAAGGGCTCAGCTTCCTTGAACTTATGGATAAGTCAGGGCAAGAATTTCTTGGCCTCTGCAGAGGTAGAGAACATGTCCCTATTCAGCCAGAAGTTTCTTCTTCCTCAAATCTCTTAAATGATTTTTGGGGATCAGTTCTCTTGGGGGGGGTAGTACAATTAGAAACTAAGGAGTTGAGCTAGTCACTTTATTCATCCCACTTAATTCTAGACAGCACACAATGACTATTCCTGCTTTCACTATGCTAAGAGAGGGATAAAATAAAATAACAAAAGCCTAGGGGATTGCCTAGGCAAAGCACTATCACCAATAGAGATTTAGAATGTATGTGTATGTGGGATAACCTAAATCCAGAGTTGTCTTGCCCTTAAATCCTGAAAGCCTGAATTTTTTGCCCTCTTTTTCTTTTTTTCTAATGCTGCTACCTTTTCACTGATCTTGAATAAGTGTTGCTACTTACTATTTATTACTTGTTGTATGGCTACCAATTCTTTCCTTGTTGTACACAAGGACCTAAACTATCATTGGCCCATTCAACTGTAACAGTAGATTGACAACAGAATTCCTCCCATCTCTAACATGCATGCAGGTCCTTCTATTAGGGACATCATGATAAATTTTTAGAAAAGGCACATTATGGAGTGTATGTAACACCCACATTTATCTTTTAGGATTATTTCTTTTGATGAATTACTAAATTTAATTTTGTGAGCTTTGTTATATTAAACGAAGTGTACTTAATAGGAAAATAAAAATCAATTAAATAAAATATTAAATTTTAATATGTAATGTGTAAAATAAACATTGTTTTCAAAATTAACTGTTTATCTGCTTATAAGATCTAAAAAATAATAAAAATAAATTATCATGTGAATTACAATGAAAATACAAACAAAACTTTGCCACAGAAATAATCTTTGCTTCATTTATTACATCTAATGCAGTCTTCACACCTGACAAGTGCATGCTCCATACACAAGTCTCATTCACACTCACAGCGAGTGTACTTAGCTTTCCTTTCTTGTTTGGTAGGCGATACTTCTCACCTTTCTTGTCTTCCTCTTTTGTCAGAAGCTTTCTATTATACAATATGTATTTAACAGGAAAATGAAATGTCAATCAAATAAAATGTCAAATATGTAACGAGTGTTTGCAATAAACAGCAACATTTTCTACATCAACTGCATTTAAAAAATAACAGAAATAGAATCCTATATGAAGTACAATAAAAATAAAAACTTTATCATAAAAATAATCTTTACTTCAATTATCATACCTAAGGCAGTTTTCACACATGAGAACAGCATGTTTCATACACAAGTATTGCTTACACTGATTATCACGTGTGTTTTATTTTTCTATTTTTTGGTAAGACATACTTGGAATCTTGCCGGTCTTATTTTCTTAGTAGGTTCTCATGATTTTTTACCTGCCTTTTCACCATATGACTCCGGAATTCTTTCATGGATTTTTTTGGGAAAGGTATACATTGTTCTTCCTCTGTTATAATTAATAATTTGTTCTTCCTCTTTTATAATAATTTGTCCAAATTCTGTGACTGTTATTTTCTTTATAAGTTATGAAACTACATATGTCTGATATGTTTAGTACCCAGTAAAATAAAACCATTGGCCAATGCTTCATGTTTCAAGTGTCATCATAGTTGCTGTATCAGAACATCTATTCTGTCTTTCATTTTACTAGAAAATATGACTATTTCTGCCTTCATATGTGTTGAGTATCCACTATCAATCTTTGTTTGTTTAGCTAGATGAGACAGAGTCATGTGACGTAGTCCAGGTTAGTCTTGAACTCACTACGTACCACCAGCTGACCTTGAACCTACAGTATTTGCATGTCTCAGCCTCCCAAGTGCTGGGATTACAGGTTTGAACTACAATGACTGGTTTCACTATCAATAATATCATCATTGTGTAAAATAGACAGAGTCACTATTATTTTGTTTTTCTTTAGCTTAATATAGTCCAGACTATCCTGGAACTCACTGTGTAGCACAGACCAACTTCCAACTCACAGGATCATCATGCCTCAACCTCACAGTGTTCTGGGATTATAGATATGCACCACACTGCCTGGATTCATGCACCACAATGCCTGGATATTAATGGTATCATCGTACTGTAATGTTGACAGTATCAATACTACTTTGATTTTCCTCACCATACAAGAGGTTGTTATATATTTCGACAATTTAAAGATAACAATATACATTTTTCTATTGTGAACTTGCAATAATTTCCAGGAATTTCTACTTTGTTCTTGCAATAGTTCCTGTGCTGAACTGTTTGTTTTTTTCTTTGTTTTTATTTCACTGTAGTTTTTTAGTTTTTGTTTTTTAGTAAACATGTTATTGATGAGTTCCTTATAAAATAATTGTGGATGTGATATTTGGGTTAATTTTTGAGCTAGGTGCAACAGGTCTGTTCACAACATCATATGGTTGCTTACTGCAAGGAGAAAGTCTTAGTGGCTGATTTCCAGGACAAATTTCTAAAATCAACGTGTAAAATATCTTTGCTTGGATCTCAGCACTGCCTTTCATGACCATTTTGTAGATGTTCTCATGAGTTTCATTAAGATTTGGAGAGGATAAAAGAAAGATAGCCATGAGAAGCTTTGTATGATACTCGAGCCATGTTTCCCAGATGTAGTTATTTTTATCTTTGCTCTTATCCTATTTTTCTATTTATTCAGCCCAAGCACACTCTGCAGAGCCAGTTTCCTCTCATTCTTCAGTTTTACATTTTCCAATAAATTTGGTCAATACTTTTTGCTCATTTTGGTCAATTCTTTGTTCAAGACAGAGACCTATGATCCAACTCTAGAAGGAAAGGCAAGTATCCTCAAAGCTGGTGTTCATTTGATGAACCACTTTTCAGAAGCAAGTTACCTGATAACACTGTGGCATATAGTCCATTACAAAAAAAATTTCTAACGTTAAATTGCAGTGTTTATCAAATAGGTTTTGCCCATGGTAAGAAACTGGTAACATTTTCTGATCTAGTTTTAAATTTGGATTGTTTAGGGGTATATGGCCCTTTTGAAGCATTTTAAGCAGTCAAGTATTTACTTATATTACTATTTTTCCCTCATCTATATCAAGGTCTTCATTTTTTACTTCTCTATCTTTCATATATCAATAACTTCTTCAGCTTACATGATGCAAGTCATCAGTGGCTGAATCACCTGGTGATTCACTTTCAATCTCCTCCCGAAGTGGTAATACCAGATTTTCATGCAGTATTGTGATGAGTGGGCTAATTCTATAAGAAAAAATTTAAAAATGTAACTAAAAACAAATAAAAATACACAAAAGTGTAACACAACACCTAATGTGGGTAAAACTCACCCATTTTCAGTTTGACTCACATGCGTACACATTGCTCAAGTGGGCAAAAACAAAGATTCTTTCTTTTAGTGCAGCTAATGAAACACACAGACAAGCACATTATGCTAAAGAACATATTTTCATTAGAAAAAATATGGTCAGAGTGTATTTTACTCACGATGATACCATTTAAGGGAAGTGTTTTCCTACCTCTTAAATCTTATTTGGTCCTTTGAGTTGATTTCATCATGAGTGTCAAAGCAGCTGTGTTGCTGTACAACTTCTGGTCCTACAACACAAAAGGCCTTATGACTTTGGACTGGAAGCTAGTTCCCAGCAGAAAAATTCTGACTACTGTAAAAAGAGGCCACGTGGAGGAAGAGAGGCCCTGGAGGACAAAAGAGAAAGAGAAACTCAGTGGACAGCTGTTCCAACCACCCCCAGCTGAGGTCCCAGATGAGAGTATCTTGAACAACTACCATCCCCCCAGCCCTGATCAAGATGTCTGAGGCAACAATGCATGTAACAGAAATGAGCCATTTCTGGTCATCCCTGCTTAACTTATGAAGCATGAGCAAATAAAGTGATTTTTTAAAAAATCAGTAAATTTTGGGCTACTTTATTTCACACAAAAAACCCAAAAAGGTTAAATGAGATAGCAGTGCCATGAGATAGCAGCACCGAGTGACTGGCAGACATAGGTGTTCAATGTATGAACATTCTCTTCCCATTCAGAAGTAGCCCTGTTTTGTCTGGCTTTATGCTTCTGAGACCAGGTTCTTTTACTCTGCATATAACAGAATTGACAGAACTGACTTCTATTCCATAAAAAATTCAAGCCAATTACTTGACCAACCAAGCCTATACAGATTAAGTGCAGCTCATTTCTATAGCTGGGTGTCCTTCCTTTGCTCAGGCTGAGGCCAGACAACTTGAGATACAGGCTTGTACTGAAACTAAAATCTCAGTTGATGGAGAAATGTCAGGTGAGATGAATAGCACTTCTTTTGACTAGTCCTCTAATCTACAGTGATTCCAGAAGCAGAGGGAAGAGAGAGAAATGAACACTTGAGGGCTTACTAAATACATGGCATTATTCATAAAAGCTTCATGAACTATTTGCTCTACCTTCCAGATGAGGACAGGAGGCAAGAGAGATTTGTGTCAGTTATTAAGCTCCCTCATAAGTACTCATTTATTTGGCAACAGGATAATAATTAGGGAGCCTTTGAGATCAATACTCATGCAAAGAAAGATAAAGAGCAGAGAAGAAAAAGGAAGCCAAGAGGGACAGGATTTGACAGAGGGACATGCTGAACTATGGTACAGTCCTAAAGGCAAGAACTACACAACCTGTAGGGAGTTCTAAAGCTTAGATGTCCCTTCAGATTTCTTCCCTATTCTATTCCTATCGAGGACCAGGCCTTTCTAGACCTGCATCAATTGATCTCAAGATACATCGTCTCCAGTTTTAGATTGAGAGTTATTTCAACTACCTCCTCCATCAAGTCATTTGCAAAGGGAGAAATCTTTGAAGAGAAAAACAAGTTGGAAAAGTATAAATAAATGTTAATTCTGGATAAGTTATTTAACTTCTAAGTCTGATTTTTTGAAAATTATAATAAAAGCACTTAGCTTTTAAGATTGTTTTAAAAATCAAATACAAGCATTTATACGAAGCATCTTGCATACAGACCTGGAGCAGAGTAGGTACTGAGTAAATGAAAGTTGTTATGATATTTGAGTAAATTACTGCAGCACGGTGATAGGCTTTCTCATTTCTAAGTTGGAATGAATAAAAGCAAAAAGCTATTCAAAATGGCATATGGTGTTTCATCTTTTATATTATCCAGTACACAGTAACACTCAGCATTACTCTAATAAACAAATGTTTATTTAAAAAGGTTTGTACAGACATAACACTTTTAATTTCAGAAAGCAGAGGAACCTTTTAAATTATGAACACATATACTGTGGCAACATAAAACTACAATTAAGTAAAGAAGGAAAAATATTTCCCTGCCCAAGCCTGGGGCCAAGAGTTGGGACAAATTTTTCAGTCAGCATGTCCCATTTCTCATCCTTTAAGTCCAATAATGACTTGACTAGGAGACCAAGCTTTAGTGGAGAAGAGATCTGCAAATCTTGGGAAGCTTGAGGGATTTTTAAACTACTGAGCACACTGATATCAGCCTGGAGTCCCTTTTAATATAAGGAAGCCCCTATACGAGAGCCCTCAATAGCAGTGTCATAGGCAATGAGCTAGGTAGTATTGATAGAGTAAGTCCAGCTCCTTAATTTCTCTGTGGAAAACTTTTACAGATTAGTAAAGATTAGAAGTATGGGGAAAAGTTCTATGGATGTCAGGATCCCCAGACACACAACCTACTACGTGAAGAACTTTAGTAAACCTGGGACACTTGAATAGGGGGAGCTATTAGAAAGGTTTGTCTAAGCTACCTCTGGGCCTTAAGGATCAAGAGATGAGGGAGATATATACACTAAGCCTGTTTGAAAGTCTAGTGAGATTGTTCTTCTTTCAGAGCCTCAGGCAAAGATATAGTGAAGGAAAACATAAGCTTTATGTTGAGACAATGTATTGGCTGTCCCCAGTCCTCAGACCCCACATCTCTTAAGCTTCAGGTCTCAAATACATGTGACAGATATGCACATGTGGGTCTTTTGCTCTTTCCTTAGCTCCAAACAAGGGGCTGAAATGTTGGTGGTAAAGAAAAGATCATCAGACATAGTTATCAGCACCTGAACTCTTCCTAAACTAGAAATGCCAAATGTAGAAATAAAGTAGAGCAAAGGGAAAGCGGAATTGTGCTTTTGTCACATTAAATAGGAGACTTGGGAAGGGTTGGGAAGGATTTTTTTCACATCAAGACATCAATCATTCTGGCCAATGGGGCAGAACAGAAGAGTTCCATGTGTTCCCCCTTTCTTCATTCATCCTGCTTCCGTTTGGGCTTCTTGGGGTTCCGGGACCGACTTTTGGCTTTGCACAGAGGGCATATGGGTGCATTCCGGTGAATTTGCTGGTGGCATGACAAACAGGCCTGGTGGGAGCATTGGACAAAGAAAGTTAATGATCAGATTTTTGTAGGTCATGGCTTAGACTTCTGATTCTCAGGGTCCCTAAAAGCAATTGTGATATCCAATAAAGAGTGAATAGTAATCAGTAAGAGACTTAAGTAGAAATCAGTGGTCTTGGAGGCTATAGAAGATGAATGAAGTATATACATAGGTCATAGAGGGATGCTGAGGAAATGTACGCAAATCTGAGAAATAAGACAAAATGAAGATATGTCAATTCAGGATTATACTGGACCATTGTCTAACAGTACCACCCGGTATCAAATTTTCTTGGACAGAAATCAGAAAATTTTGCTCTAAACGCCAAAATAATAAATATTTTAGATATTTCATGTTACACAGTCTTTGCTGGAACTTATTTCTGACAGCATTCCTTTCTTTTCTTGAATTAATCTGTTTCTAAGTGTTTTTAGAAGCTGCTTTATAATCCTGCTTGTTCCTTCATTAATGACATATGCTAACTATATATTTGTGCAGAAATTATGTTGCTAACTTTCAGTATTATTAGA
Source organism: Cavia porcellus (assembly GCF_034190915.1). NCBI lineage: Eukaryota > Metazoa > Chordata > Mammalia > Rodentia > Caviidae > Cavia > Cavia porcellus. Next base: position 33,746,663 of record NW_026947486.1, on the reverse strand, counting down.
CTGAATTGCCTTTTTTTGGAGGAAGTACTGGGAATTGAACTCAGGACCTCATGCTTACCAGATAGGCACTGTGCCACTGACCTAAATCCCTGGCCAGTTTCTAACTTTTTGAAAATTATACTTCAGCAGTGTCTGCCAAACTTCTTACACTCTATCTAGTCTGTAAATGTGGGACAACAAAAATGGAAGATTAAGCCCAACACCCTTTTCTCTGTGCCTCAATCAAAGCTTGTTTAAGGAGGATACCGAAGGATCAGACCCCATGGATCTTCCATGGGAGGATACTTTGCTTCTTACATAACTCTGACCTAGATTACATACCTTCATAGGTGGAGGCTGCTGCCTGAAGGTGGCTGTCTGTCGAGTGTCCTGCTTTCTAGCCACTTGGAGTTGTTGGGCAGCAGCAGCTGCAGCAGCCAAGGACTCAGGGATAGGGGGCTCCTGAGGCTCCGTCTGCCATTCTGCTTTCTGTTTCTCAAAGTAACTTTGGATATGAGAGACATTGGCTGAATCATTCTAAAAACAACAACTTTGCCCCTGCTTGAAAGATTCTATGCTAAGAACCAAGGGTTAGACTACAGTTCACTTTAGAAAGTTCCTAAACTCTGCTTACTACAAGGTACTTTTCCCTAGGTACTAGGGCCATTATCCGTTAGGAACATTAACCCTCCATTTCCTTGGCTCTGACAGATCTAAAATGATCATGAAATCTCAGGGATAGCAAGTTCCTCATGGACCATTTTGTCCTTTCCTTTATGCCATGTCATTTGTAGCATGCATATTAAAACATATCCAGGCCTATATCTTTACATATTTCTAAGACAAAGTCATAGGCATAGCCATAGGCAGTGTTCAACATTCAGGAAATACTTCCTTCTATTAGGCTGAAATCTCTGCCTTTATTGTGAGCCTAGTTCTTAACTCTAAATCACAAGATGAAGTCCAGTGCTAACTGACAGAGACTATAAAAGTTGAACATACAGTGTTTTAAAATTTTTCTGGACATCCTTTTCAGACCAGGACTTTAGAAGTGACCTCTTTAAGAGTCATGGTCAATCTTGTCAAAATCACAAAGAATTACATAAGACATTTAGTAATTTTAATTTAATCATTCTCCTTCTGGTATAAAATCCCAGGATAGAGACTTTCCCAAGGTCATGCAATGATCTATTTATTGACAGATCTAAGTGCAGGAATAGGTACCCAGAGTTTCAGGCCAGGATACATGCATGTATACATGCCTCTGTGTGTATGGGAGTGGGTAGACAGAAGTCAGGCAGCTTACTCCAAAGAGAGCTTCTCCTCCTCTTCACACAAGTCAGGAAGCCTCTGCAAGCCCAAAGTCATACGTAGAGCATCCACATGTTCCTTCAGAGGCTTATACTCCTCATGCAGTCGCCTTGTAGACTCTAGCAGCTTGTTAAGGTCATTTTCAGACTGTTTAATGGTGTTTTCCATCTGGAAAATAAAGTGGGTAGGTACAGATACAAAGATCCCAAAGTTCTTGAAGAGGTTTTATAACTGAGTGGATAACACCACAGGATCCAGATCCAGGCCAATCTATGTTAAAATCCCCAACCTGCCATATACTCTGGTCAATCATGTTTCCACATCTCTATAATGGTGAGAGTTTAATAGTATATCTAATGTTAGTGAAGAGTCGTTAGTCAAATATATACAAAACACTCAATACAGGTCCTAACAGACTAATGGTTCAATAAATGGTATACTTCAAATGCAACATCTCAGAGTTGGAATGGCCTTCAGAGTTAATTCAGTTCACCTTGCCACCATTTTACTGGTGAAAAAAACAAAACTCAGAGATTAAAGAACTTCTCTAGGAAAAATTTTCTTAGGAAAAAGACCCAGGGCTTCTGTCTCCTAGATCAATGACTTTTTTCCTAGTTCAACAGTTCTCAAAATGTAGTTGCCACATCAGAAGCATCAGCAGCATTTGAGAACTCAGAAATGTAAATTCTCAGCCAGGTATAGTGGCACATACAAGTAATCTCAGCACTTGGGAGGTTGCGGCAGGAGGACTGGTGTGAGTTCAAGACCAGCCTGGGCTACAAAGTGATCTCAAGGCTAGCCTGAGCTGCATAGCGAGAACTTGTCTAGGAAAAAAAAGAAACAAATGTAAATTCTCAGGCTCCAAAACATATATATAAAACTAGAAATTGCTTCTTAACAGCTATGTTTTCATTTTCTAATGTCTTTTTGATTTTCTTTTTCAGAATACTGTAATTTTCAGTGTAAAGGTCATTTACTTCTTTAGATTGATACATAAATATTTCATTTTCCTTGATGTTATTATGAAATGTTTTGTTTTTCTAGTTGCTCTCTCAGTGAGTTTGTTGTTTGTATACAGAAATGATATTTATTTTTGAGTTGACTTTGTATACTGCCATGCTATGGAATTTGTTTATTGATTCTAGGTGTCTTTTGGTAGATAGAGTATCATCTTATCTGTAATTATGATAATTAAGCTTCTTCCTTTCTTATTCTTATTCTTTTTCTTTCTTTCTCTTAAAATTTCTCTCACTAATATTTCCAGAACTATATTCAATAGGAGTGGTGATAGGGAGCATCCTTTTTCTTACTCATGATTTCCGAGTGAAGGCTTTCAGTTTTTAAATACTTAGTATGATATTGGCTATTGGTTTGTCACAGAGAGGAGTCTGACAATTTGTATTTTAGCATACCTTACAGGTAACTCTGATTTTCAAATCTGAGATTGATTGGCTTAGATTTTCAGCCCCTCTATGGCAAACATCTTCATTTCATTTCCTCTGTAACCTTGATTACCTGCAGCAAAACTGCCAGTTTATCATGAAACCCAGAAATCTGTGATCTCTAACACAGGAAATTCTAAGTACTTACCGTCCACATCTTTATTTTATTTTAATAGCTTAGGTCTGATAATATAAGGAAATGAGTACTGCCACAGTAATGAGTTTCCCAAGGATAGAAACTTGGCTCTTTTAACAGTGATTTTTAAAATATTACTTACATTCATGGGTTTTAAGAATTGTAAATTATTTATAGGTCAAATGTCTAACATCATTCCTTGTGAATGAATCATCAGCATAGCCTTCTGCTTTAATAGCTCTAAAAGAAGGAAGCTTATCAATTGAGCAATCAATTAATTTCCCATGTTTCAAGAGTTTCCAAAAAAGAGATTCTAATGAATAATAAGCACAGATGATTCGTTCAGTCTGGTTGGAAGCTTTGGAGCAGCACCTTTAACTGTGCCTGAGAGGCAGGTTTCTTGGTCATTTTTCCCCAAAGCTATTAACTTACTTCACAGACTCTGAGAATAAGAGAACATCACAGCCAAGTCCTTGGAAGTTACTGCATCCCATTCATAGTGATGCAAAAAACAAAACAAAACAAAACAACAACAACAAAAAAACAGGCCCAGAGTTTAGGGACTTGTTTGGTGATATACAGTCAATCAGTGACAAAGCCAAGGATGAAAAAGATTCCTTCAGTATGCTGATGATTGCTCCACAAAGATACCCACAGGTACATCTCAAGGAAAGGCCACAGCACTCACCACAGCCTTTTTCTTAAGGGGCCCACAAGTTTCAGGCAGACAGGCAGGCAGCCACATACCACATTGATGTCAGCGTGGATAAGTCGGAGTTCCTCCACATGGGCCATCTTCTCCTGTAACAGGAGGTCCATCTCCTGCTTGTATTCTTTCAGGTGCCGTTCCTCTGACTCAAGTGCCTCAAATTCAGCCTTCAGTCGAGCCTTGATCTTCTCCATCTGCAGAGTTTTGTTCCTGTAATTCCCCAAAAGCAGTAAACAGACCAGCAGAAGAGAGAAGGAAAATGGAAATGGAGAACAGAATTAGTCCCTGATTGAGGACTTGTTTTCTAACTCATATTTCTAACATTACTCCCTCCAGACAAACCCAACTAAAAGCTACCACATAGAAATGTTAGATGTTTTCTTTTATGAGAGAACCTCAGTGGATATCAAATTGAATTGATTTTGTTCCCTTACTTGCAAATATGAGACTAACTTTAGGTATGATATTGATTCAAGGAAGCATATTCAGTGGACATGGGCCAGAGATGCTAATAGCCTCTCAGTGAACAGAAAAATCCCAGTCAGTAAAGAAATTCTATCTAAGATGTGAACAGTAAATTCTTCAGGAAGTCTGGAGAAATGCTGTCCAATACATTTGCCGCAGTGATGTTTTGTGTTTCTAACACAGTAACCCCAAAATATAGAGCACTTAAAACATAGTTCATAGTGTTCAAGTTCATAGTGGAGGAACTAAATTTCGAATTCAATTTTGATAAACCGAATTATACATTTAAATATCACATGCAGCTATTTCCTGTCATACTATACAGCACAGCTAGAGTCTCCATTCATCAGTTCCAGAAGAGAAGTGAGAAAGGAATTGTTGGGGATAATTCCTTTATTTAATTAATATTCATAGTTATTAAGTTTCAACTATAGACACTCTGGTTTAGGAAGTTTATTCTAAGGAAATAATCAAATAACAAACAGTTATAACCCAGAGATGTGTTTTCTGAGCTATAGGCAAAATTAGAATATTTGGCAGTCATTAGAGAGTTGCAACATGAAAACTGTTTTTCAGTGAAAAAGTATAGGTATTAAGATTGCAAATATCTACACTAAGACTGACATTTTAAATTATATATGCCTGTGACTAAATATAGGGAACTGGAAAGATTAGTTTTAAGGCCACTTATTACCATTTGAAGTCTACCTACAGAAGGGGTCTATATAGTTTTGGAAGAAGACCACTACAAAGCATATTATTGTCTTTCCAGTGGCCATCTTCCTCCTTCATTCTTAGGATCTCCCTGAGACTAGTTGGCCATTTTCACCTTGCTCATATTTGGAGTTTCCCTTTTTCTGCTTGGTAGTTAACCTCCTCTGCCCAAGCCTATTCGGTGGACTTGAGTCCCTCATCCTGTTCTTGTCACCCTTTGAATCAGCCAGTTTCAGTCTTTACTCTCTTTTTCTCACAGCACTTCTCTGAGACCTGAGAATCCTGCTTCAAAAGGTGTGTTCCTCAGTGGCACAGAACTACAGAAAGAAAGTTTCAGGTGGCTACAATTATAGGCTCTCTCTCTCTCTCTCTCTCTCTCTCTCTCTCTCTCTCTCTCTCCCTCTCTATATTCAGGAAACTGTTTTCCATGTTATTTTATTGTCTTTGCTTCAGAAACGAGTAAAAGTATGGATGTTATTCCATTTGTAGAGAAGGAAATTGAAGTTCAGAATAGTAACGTTCCCAGGTCTGCAGAGCTAATAAATTTATTGTTGAGATTTGAACCTAAAAACCACTCACATTTATATCCTGCCTTTAACTGAGTTTACCAGGCTGAAGTGCATAAACACAGCAAGTGTTCTTGGTATAGCTGCTCAACTGTCTTGCAGAGGAACAATACAGGTTTATGTTGGTCAATTATTTATTTAGATCCTCTCATATGCAGGCTTCTGCTATCCTCTTTTAGGTCACATGTAGAACAATCTGAAATTTGCTTTCCCTTCCCCAATTTTACAGTGGGAAAAATTGAGATTCAGAGTAGTACAGGGCCTCATTGTAATTCATATGAACAGATAAGGGAGTTTAGATTTTCTGAGGGCAGAGTCATATCATGAAAGAAACATACACTTTATATGTGTGTAAATCCTGGTTCTACCCTTGACCATTTATTTGCCTTTGGACAATAATAACAACTTCAATTATATTTTTAACTCTAGTTATTGAGCACTTACTTTGTACCAAATACAGAATGATAATAAATTCATTCAATAGATATTTTTGAACATGTAGCATATGCCAGGCACTGTACTAGATATTAAGAATAGAGCAGACAGGGGCTGGGGATTTTGCTCAGTGGCATCAGTGCCTGCCTTGCAAGCAGGCAGTTGTGAGTTCGATCCCCGGTATTGATAAAAAGGAAAAAGACAAAAAAAAAAAAAAAAAAAAAAAAAGAAAAGAAAAAAAAAGAACAAAGCAGACAACAGGACAGTATATGGATTAGAAGCCTCATTTAGTGAGGAAAATAGACCCTGAACACATGGTTATATATAAAAAATACGTGAGGAAAGTAGTGAAGAGATGCAGAGTACAATGTAAGGATCAAAGTGCCCTAATGTTCTGAACATTACTGTACAGTCATTGGGGTTGTTCAGAAAATGTTTCCTCTGAATGAAACATGTAAGATGAAGTCTGAAGAACAACATGAAGGAACTGGCAATTGTAAATGGACACAGAAGGATGCAGTTAAAGTAGATAGAATGGCATGAACAATGGCTCCAGATCAGAAAAATATGGCAAGTAAAATGAATTTCACAAATATCAGTACAGCTAGAAAATCTACTGCAAGGGGGAAAGAGGCCTAAATAAATTGGGAATTTGGCAACATTCAGAACATAGCAAGGTAACTGGGATGAGATGGGATGAGTTAAGAAATTCACTCTCAGTAGAAGAGGAAAATCTTAGAAAGCATTAAAAGCAGTAAAGTGGAATTACCTAGTCATTTCATCTTACTTCACTTAGTCTTGATATCTTTATCAATAACACAGGCATAATCATTACTAATTTACATATTATATCATCAGAACTAAATAAGTTAACATATGTAAAGCCCTCAAGCACACTATGTGGCACCTAGAAAGCATGTAAAAATAATGGTGCTTCTCCCTTCCAATTGTGCCCAACTGCACTGTTATGTGTTATCTTCTTTATCATAGTGGTTTGGACATTATAAGAGGCTTACAAATTATATATGCATGTGCATGTGTGCACATATGAGCATATAACAATGAATGTATGTATATGTTCCAGAGGGAGTAATTTAGGTGTATTATCGGTTATTAAGATTAACATAGTAACCATTAGCACAAGCCACCTTATAATATAAATATAAATAATGATATTTTATAGGACCAAGTCAAAACTTTCTAATTTATAACCAGTTCAGGCAAGGGGGCAATAACTATTACTAGATGAAATCAAGTATAAGAGGTCTTTCCCACTGTCACTTAATAGAAATCAATAGAGCAGAGTTATCCTTAATTGGATGAATGCCTTTTTTCCTTCCTTCTCTCTAATTCTGATTACAGAATACATGTTGCCAGCAGGTACATCCCGAGATTAACTGTAAATTTTAAAAAAAAAGAGTTTTTGGCCTAGTAGTACCACATTTAAGTGCTACCTGGAAATGCAAAATCAAAGGCATAAAACCTTCCTCAAAGCCTCAGTTGCATTTCCTCTTCCTAGGGAGGAGGTCTGTTGTCAGTGAGACAATGGTCTTATCCTTTGTCTGTGAGTATGGGTTAACTAAAATGTCCACCTCCATCCAAGGTGTTTTCGAGGTTTTGTCAATTGCCCACTTATCTTAGTTACTTTTTTCACTGCTGAGAAAAAATACTCAACACCCACAAGTTAAAGAAGGAAAGTATATTTTGTCTGATAACTTGCAGTCGTTTCAGTCCACAGTAAAGGGCAGCATGGTAGAGGGGCATGTAGGTGGCAGCAACAGCAGCAGTAAGCAGCCAGTTTGCCTTTCCTTTTTTTATTTCACCCAGGCTCCAGTCCTTTGGGTGGTGCCATCCAAAATTATGCTAATTCCAAACAGTGGACCACACAGCTCTGATTCCAGTATCACACGTCCTAGATGTAACCAGCTCTGAAAACCCTAGATATGAGTACATGGGGTTTTGGGGATCACCTATATACAAAACATAACAGCCACTATGACAAGAAATAACAAGGATCATTTGATTTTGTTTAACATTTTTGAATAATTATAATTTGTTGTACTTTTAAAGAGAAAAAACAAAAAATATTGATACAAATTTTCAAAACAAGAGAGTAAGAGTAACAATGGTTAATACATTATGTATTATCTTCAACGTAGTTGCTCATATTATAAGATATAAGCCTGAAAAATTGTTTAATCAGTAACAAAAACCTTGCTCTTTAATGAATAGAAATTAGTCGTATAAAGTAACTATCACAAATATTTGTATATACATATATATTTTCCTTTTCCCTCCCATCTTTTCTCTTTTCCTTTGTACCAGCTTCTCTTTCTTTTTGAGTGGTTTCTTTCCATTTCACAATATCTATTCTACATTTTGGCTCTTATTTACTCTTTCAGCTTCTTCCAGAGACAATGTGATGTTAACACATGTGAGACTAATTTACTTCACTTCTGAGTGTGATCTCAAGTTGCATCCATTTACTTTATAATTCTCAAGTTTATCCTTTTTATACCTCAGTAGTACTCCATTGTATAAGAATACACATTTTTGTCCATTGCTTGGTTGATGCGTATTTGCGGTGTTTCCAAGATTTGCCTATTACAAATTGTGCTGCTATGTACAAGGGTGTGTATACATCACTATGGTATGTTGTTTTTAATTCTTCTGGGAAAATATTCAGGAGGAAATACCTGAGTTAATAGGACATCTAGTCCTAGTTTTACAAGATATCCTTATACTGATTTCCACAATGGTTTTACATGCGAGTCTATATTCCCTCCAACTGTGGACAAGATTCTTTTTCACCACAGCTCCTCCAGCACTGTAATTGGTGATTTGTGGATGACAGTCATTTTTTCTGAGGTGAGATGGAATCTCAGTGGTATTTCAATTTGCATCTCTCAAATGACAAGTGATATTGACTTTTTTTCATTTATTTCTTTGTCATTATTAGTTCTTCTTTTGAGAAGTGTTATTTCAAACGTTCAATTTTCAATTGGGTCTTTGATTTGAGGGGTCTGACTTTTAAAATTCTTTTCTTTTTAGTTTTTATATAAGATCAAAAAGACACAGCAAACAAAAATCAGCACAGAAAATCAACAACAAGAAACCAAATACAGTAACAGTATAGGTTACAAAACAAAATAGGAATTTAACAATGATCATGATATTGCATGCTGTTATCTTCAAGAGTTGCTTAGATTAACAGATATTGATATGTAAGTTTGATCTAAACATGAGTATTAACTGTTCTTTTCCAATAACTAATACAACTAGTAGTATAGTCATTTTAGCTATCATATATATATATATATATATATATATATATATATATACAAATTTATGTCCTTTTCTTTTTCCTTCTTTCATCTTTTATTTCATTTACTTTTCCTCTTTGTACTCTTACCCTTACACAAAATCTATTGTAGGTTTTGGAACATATATAATTATTCAGTTTCTTACATTAGGGAAACAATATGGTATTTACACATGTGAATTTGACTTATTTCACTTATGAGTATGGTCTCAAGTTGCATCCATTTACTTATAAAAGCCTCAGTGCAATATTTGTTTATTGCTGAGTAGTACTCCATTGTATAAAGCTACTAATTCTTTTATGTCGATTCTTGACTGATAGGCACCTGCGCTGATTCCAAGATTTGGGTATTATAAATTGTGCTGTTATAAACATGGGTGCACATATATCACTGAGATATGATGATTTCAGTGCTTCTAGGAAAATGCCCAGGAGTGGGATAGCAGGGTCAAATGGAATCTCTAATCCTAGTTTTTTGAGGAATCTCTAATCCTAGTTTTTTGAGGACTTTCTACACTGATTTCTACAGTGGTTGCACCAGTCTACATGCCCACCTAAAGTGGAGAGGTGTTCATTTTCCCCCACAACACTTCAGCATTTGCTGTTGGTTGACTACTCTTCTAGGGTGACATAAAATCTTAGTGTTGTTTTAATTCAAATTTCCCAAATGACAATTGATGTTGAAAACTTTTTAATATATTTATTTGTCATTTTTATTTCTTCAGCTGATAAGTGTGTATTCATCACAGATATCCAGTTTTGGATTGGGTCCTTATATTTTGGGAGCCTGAACTTTTTAATTCTTTATAAGTTCTAGACAGAAGTCCTTTGAGGGACTGTTGGCCAAGATATTTTCCCAATTTGTGGGTTTCCTTTTCATTCTGTTAGAGATTTTCTTTGACATGCAAAAAAGGTTTAACAAGACTAGATCCCAGTTGTTGATTCTGGAAATGTTTCCCATGCAATTTGATTTTTGTTAATGAATTCTTTGCCACCACTCATGTCTTCAAGATTTCTATCTATTTTGACTTCTAGTAGAATTAGTGTTTCTGTTTTAAATATTTGGATCTTTGATCCACTTTGACTTTAGTTTAGTGCATGGTCATTAACATGGATCTAGTTTTACTTTTCAGCATATGGAAAGCCAGTTCTTTCAACAGTGTACATGTTTGGTCCCTTTGTCAAAGATGAGGTAGGTGGCTGAGTGTGCTTCTAGTTGTGGATGCATCTTCTAATCTACTTCATTAATCTTCAGCTGTTTTTTTGTTCCAGTACCATGCTAATTTTATTACAGGAGCTATGTAATATAATTTCAAGTCAGGGATGGTGATGATTCCTGCCTTGCTTTTGTTGACTAGAATTGCCTTTGTTATTCTAGGTATTTTCTGGTTCCAAATGAAATTTGGGAGTGATTTCACCAGATCTGCATGGTATGTAACTGTTATTTTGGTTGGAATTGCATTGAATTTGTATAACAATTTTGGGAGAATGGCCATTTTCACAATATATGTTCTTCCAATCATGAACAAGCAATGTTTTTCCATTTTCTGAAATCCTCTTTGATTTCACTTTCAATGTAATGTTGTTTTAATTGTATAGATATTTTACTTCCTTTGTTAGATTAATTCCTAAATATTTCATTTTTTTTTGGATGCTATAGTGAAGGAGGTGGTTTCCTCAATTTCTCTTTCAGTGAGTTTGTTGTATGTGTACAGTAATGCTACAGATTTTTGAGTGTTGACCTTGAAAGCAGCTACATTACTGAATTTGGTTCTTATGTCTAGAAGGCACTCAAAGGAATTTTAAGGGTCTTCTATGCAGAGTATCATATCATCTACAAATAATGATGATTAAACTTTTTACTTTCTCATCTGTATTCCTCTTATTTTTCTGTCTTGTTTAATTGCTCTGGGTAATGTTTCTAGCACTATATTGAATAGGAGTGGTGATAATGAACATCCTTGTCTTGTTCCTGATTTTTAATTTTTTTTTATTTTAAGGAGATTAAGACAAAAGAGGACATAACAAAGCAGATCAGAACAGAACAATGCAAGCAACCCAGTATTTTACTACAAGACAACCTGTAATTAATAGTAACTACCATAATGTCTCTTTCTTTGAAATAGCTGAGCATAATTTCATATACAATAGTATCAAACAAAACAAAATAGTATAAAACCATTCAAGAGAATGAAAGTATTAGAGGGCATTCAGAACCAAATAACAGAGAATGAAAAATGGCTACTGGATTATCTCATTTTCCATAGAAAATTTGTTTATACTATTACACATAATAAAATTCAGTAGGATACAATACGATAGAACCAATGGAAACAGAAAAACAAAAGCATGGTAGGCCTTCAGAGTAAGATGGTATTAAATCAGCACTAGCTATTATAATGCCTTGTTTTCTTCAAAGTAGCTGTTCATACTATCATAGATAATAAAATCGAACAAACCAGGATCAAATCATTCCAACTAATGAATGCAAACATTATAAGGCTTCAAAGCCATGTAATGGGGAATCATGATTACCATAAACTTTTATGTACTCTTACCATTTCTTACACTAGGGAGACTATACGGTATTATACATGAAAGTTTGATTTATTTCGCTTATATGTATGGTCTCAAGTTGAGTCCATTCATTTACAAATATCTCAATGTGATCATTCTTTATAGCTGAGTAGTACTCCACTGTGTAAAAATACTACAGCTTTTTTATCCATTCCTCAGTTGATGGACACTTAAGTTGTTTCCAAGATCTGGCTGTTACAAATTGTGATGCTATAAACATGGGTGCACATATATCATTGTGGTATGATGTTTTCAGTTCTTCTGGGACTATGCCTAGAAGTGGATTAGCTGGGTAGAATGGGTCCAATCCCAGCTTTTAAAGGAATCTCCAGATTGATCTCCACATTGGTTGCACAAGTGTACACTCCCACCAACAGTTCAGGAGGGTTTCTTTTTCCCCACAGCCTCTCCACATTTGTTGTTGTTTTTTCTTTATCCTGGCCATTCTTTCTGGAGTGAGATGGAATCTCAGTGTTGTTTTAATTTGCATTTCTCTAGTGACTGATGATGATGAACATTTTTTCACGTATTTATTTGCCATTTGTATTTCTTCATCTGAGAGCTGTGTATTCATCTCAGATGCCAATTTTTGCATTGGGTCTTTAAATTTTGGGGGTCTGATTTTTTTTTTAATTCTTTATATATTTTAGGCAAAAGTCCTTTGTCTGAGGGACAGTTCACTAAGCTTTTTTCCCAGTTTGTGGGTTTTCTTTTCACTATGCTGGAGATTTCTTTTGACATGCAGAAACTTGGTGTATTTCCCATGTGGTTTGATTCCTGTTCATGAATTCTCTACTTACCCTTGTGTCTTCAAGATTTTTACCTAATTTGTCTTTCAACAGATTTAGTGTTTCTGTTTTAATATTCAGATCTTTGATCCATTTAGATTTTAGTTTAATACATGGTGATAGGCATGGGTCTAGTTTTAGTTTTAGGCATATGGAGAGTCAGATTTAGATGGAAAGTTTTCAGTTTTTGTCCATTTATTAAGTTGTTGGGTGTAGGTTTGTCATAGATGGCTTTTCATTAGATTGAAAGAAACCATGTATTCCAATTTTTGTAGGGTTTGTTTTTTTTTTATAACGAATGAGTGTTGAACTTTTTTCAAAAGCTTTTTCTGCATCTATTGAGATGACCATGTGGTTTTTGTCCTTGGCTCAGTTGACTTGGTATGTTACATTTACTGATTTATATATGTTGAACCATCCCTGCATTCATGGGATGAATTATGGTATATAATCTCCCTGAGGACTTGCTACATCATATTTTCCAGTATTTTATTAAGGATTTTTGCATCTATGTTCATTACCGAGATTGACTGTAATCTTCTTTTTTGTTTGGGTCTTTCTCAGATTTTGGTATTATGGTAATACTTACTTCCAGGAATGAGTTAGAGAGAATTGCTTTCCCCTCAATTTCACTGAAGAGTTTGAGGAGTGTTGGCATCAAGTCTTCTTTGAGTTTCTTGAAGAAGTCTGCAGTGAATCCATCAGGACCTGGGATTTTCTTTTTTTTTTTTTTTTTAATTTAAAGAAAAGGAAATGAAAAAAATACATGGAGATTTAAAAAAGGGTAGAAATAATACAAAATGGGTTCTAATTACATTTTCTTACATTTAATTAACTAATATTGGGTTATTCAATATTTTGATATGTTTGTTTCAGCTTTGCTAATTAGTATGTTTTGGGGAATCTGTTGATTTCTTCTGTGTTATCAAACTTATGAGAGTAAAGGTTTTCAAAGTAGGTATTAATGATCAGTATTTCCACAGGTTCTGTGGTGTTTTTACCCTTTTCATTTCTTATTGCATGGATATGAGCTTTTCCTTTCCTCTTTTTTTGATATGGTTGGCTAGGGGTTTATCAATGTTATTCTTTCAAAGAACCAACTCTTTGATTCATTAATACTTAGCATTGCTTTATTAGTTTCAATTGCATTAATTTCTGCTGTGATCTTTACATTTTTCTGCCTTCTTTGGCCTTTAAGCTTGGCTTGCTCTTCTTTTTCTAGAAGTTTGAGGTACAGCATAAAGTTGTTTATGTGTGTTCTTTCAGGGTTTCTACTGTGGGAGTTTAGTGCTATAAATTTGCCTCTGAGGACTGCTTTTATTGTGTTCCATGGGATCTGTAATTTGTATTTGAGTTTCTGTTCCACTGTAGATATCGTCCTTTGCATTTACTTAAGCATGTTCTGTGAGTTACTATATGATCTATTTTAGATAATCACCATGTGCAGCTGAGAAGAATATGCATTCTGATGTTGTTTGGTGGAACACTCCGTACACATCTACTAGGTCCATTTTTTCACAAGTTTGATTTAATTTTGTTATTCCTTTGCTGATTTTTGTTTGGTTGATCTGTCTCTTTGTGACAATGAGGTGCTAAAGTTCCCTGTTATAACTGTATTATTGCTTTTTTAACTTTGCATGTCTATTAAAATTTGTCTTACATAGTTATTGTAATCTGTAATCTCTTCTTTTTTAAAAAAATTTCCCATAACAAGAATGTAGTGACTTTCTTCATATCTTCTGATCATTCTTGGTTTGAAGTTCATATTGTCTGTAAACAAAATAGCTACCCCTGCTTTTATCTGCTTTCCTGTTGCATGGAGTATTGTTTTCCATCCTTTGACTTTAAGTCTATGCATTTCCTTTTGAGTTAAATGTGTTTCTTTTATACAGTGTATTGCTGAATTTTGTTTCTTAATCCACTCTGCCAGTCTGTTTCTTTTTATTGGTAAGTTGAGACCATTTATATCGATGGATATAACTGATAAGTACTGACTTATCACTGTTATGTTATCTTCTTTTGTTGATTTTCTACTTTTTCTGTTTAATTGCTTGCCCTGCTTAGTGTTTTCCTTTATTGTTGTTCTTGGGATTGCAGTTATTTTTGTTCTTTCTAGAGTACCTTTTAGTACTCTTTGTAGAGTTGGTGTGGTGGTCACAAATGTCTTCATTTGTTGTTCGTCATGGAAGTATCTTATTTCTCCATCTATTTTCAAAGATGTTTTTGCCGGATGTATCAATTGAGATTGAAGGTTGTTTTCTTTTAGGATCTGAAATATTTCACTCCAATCTCTTCTTGACTTGAAGGTTTGTGTTGAAAAGTCTGCCCTGATTCTGATAGGCTTTCCTTCATAAGTGATCTGTTTCTTTTCTCTGACAGCATTAGTATTCTGTTGTTGTCCCGAATTTCTGATATCTTAATTATATGCCTGGGTGAAGATTTATTTTGGTTAGGGTTAACTGGGTTCTTGTATGCCTCAATTATCTGCATATCAGATTCCCTTCCCATGTTTGGAAAATTTTCTGGTATAATTTCTGCAAATAGTCTTTGTAGTTGCTTTGTTTTAACCCCTAATTTTTCATTGAAACCTGTCAATCTTATAGTGTTTCTCTTTGCATTATCTTGCAGCTGTTGAGTTGTTTCCTGGTTCTTTGTTATTTTTAAGCAATCTTTTCTTTCATGGTCATAACCTTCCAACCTATCTTCAAGGTCTGAGAGTCTAACTTCAGCTTCATTCAAGTGGTTTTGGCAACTTTTATTAGAATTTTGCTGTGCTGGGCTTGGTACCTCTGTAACCAGTGAGACTGGTCGGGCATTCTCCTGATGGATTGTGCTAGATCTCTGGGGTGGGAAAAGTTCAGATCCTCTGTGCAGCGCATGGGGACACACCTCTGGAGTACAGTGCTTGGGACTTATGCCTGGCTGGGTGAAGTTCAGAACCTCGACTGGCCAGCCAACTAGGCAGAACATGACCTCGAGTATGGCATCACCTCGACCTTGCCTCTGGCTGGGAAGAGTTCAGAGCCTCTGAAGCACATAGCTAGCCAGAGTGCATCCCTGCATTTGTTGCCAAGGCCTTGCTCCCGGCTGGGTGAAGTTTGGAACCTCCAGGACCCACCACATGACTAGTTGGGATACACCACTGAACTATGGAGCTGAGGCCTTGTGCTCTGATGAGTGGAGCTCATATTCTCCAAGACCATCATAGCTCCCTGGTGGGTGGCTTTGGGGCTCTGTGTTGGGCTAAGCTCAGTACCTCTGTGACCTGTGAGACTGGCCAGATGTTTCCCTGATGGATTGTGCTGGATCACTGGGCTGGGCAGAGTTTAGATCTTCTGTGCAACTAGTAAGGATGCACCTCCAGAGTGTGGTGCCAAGGACTTAATCCTGGCTAGGTGGAGTTCAGAACCCCTGCGACCCAAGTGACTAGGCAGAGCATGACCCTGAGTGTGGCATCACTTGAACCTTGCCTCTAGTTGTCTTTAATTCTTTATATATTCTACATAAGTCATTTTCCTGAGCGATAGCTGGCTAAAATGTTTTCCCACTCTATGGGTTGTTTTGACTCTGTTGGTGATTCCTTTTGATGTGCAAAAGCATTTTATTAACTTAAGATCCCAGTTGTGGATTCTTTGAAGAATTTCCAGGCCATTTGAGTTTTCTTCAAGAAATCTCTGTCTACACCTATGTCTTTAAGTTTCCTATCTCCTTTCTCATCCAGAAGATTTAGTGTTTCTGTTTCAATATTTAGATCTTAGATACATTCTGACTTCAGTTTAGTGCATGGTGATAAATAAGTGTCTAACTTTAATCTTTGCCCTTTAAAGAGCAAATTTTTCCAGCATCATTTATTAAAGAGACTACCTTTCTTCCTGTGAATGTGTTTAGTCCCACTGTTAAAGATAAAGTGGCTGAGTATGTTTGTAGTTGTGTCTACATCTTCTAACCTGTTCCACTGATCCTCAGGTCTGGTTTTGGCAAGTACCATACTGAGTTTTCATAGTAGCTTTGTAATATAATTTCAAGACTGGGATTGTGTTGTCCCCTGCCTTGCTTTTGCTAATCTAAGTGTCTTCTGGTTCCAAATGAATTTTAAGAATGTTTTTCTCTAGTTTGTGAGGCAAACAAGTGAAATTTTCATCAGGATTGCATTAAATGCACATAGTAATATTAACAGTATGGTCATTTTCATGCTGGTTTTTATGTTTGTTCATCCTATTCATGAGCAAGTGATATCATTCCATTTTCTAATATCCTCATCAATCTCCTTTTTTGGTGCTCTGTAAAGTTCAATATATACACTTTTAATTCCTTCAGTAGATTGAATCCTATTTCACTTTTTGGTATGCTTTTGTAATCATTGTGGTTTCCCTAATTTCTCTGTCAGTGAGTTGCTTGTTTGTGAAATGGCATTCTACTGATTTTTGAGTGTTCACTTTGTGTACAGTTATGCTACTGAATTTGTTTATTAAATCTAGAATTCTTTTGGTGGAGTTTTTGGTGTCTTCTATGTAGCGTACCATGTCATCTGTGAATAATGATAATCTAACTGCTTCCTTTCCTATTCTGGTTTTATTTTCTCTTGTCTCACTGCTCTGGAAATGTTTCCAGAACTATATTGAGTAGGAGTGGTGCCAGTGAAAAGTCTTGTCTTGTTCCTGATTTTAGAGGGATAACTTTCAGATTTTGGTCATTTAATATGACCTTAATTGTTGGTTTGTCATGGATAGCTTTTATCAGATTCAGGTAAAGAGTACTTATTGCAATTTTCTGTAGAGTTTTTATCATGTGTGAGTGCTGCATTTATCAAAAGCTTTTCCTGCATCTATTGAGATGATCATGAGATGTTTATCTTTGGCTCTTTTGATATGACATAGTACATTTATTGATTTGTGTATTTTGAACCATCCCTGCATTCCTGATATGAGTCCCTCTCAGTCATGGTGCATTTGATTTGCTGCACTCTTTTTATTAGTATGTTATTGAAGACTTTTGTGTCTATGTTCTTTAAGGAGATTGGCCTGTAGTTTTCTTTTTGCTTGGACTTTCTGTGGCTGTAGTATCACAATAATACTTGCCACCAGGGATGATTTAGGGAATATTGAGTCCCACTCAACTTCATTAAATATTTTGAGGAGTATTGGTATCAAATCTTCATTAATTTTTTTTTTACAAATTAGCACTGAATCCATCAGGATGTGAGATTTTCTTTGTTGATAAGTTTTCAATTTCATTGAGTGATATTGAGTTATTCAGAACTTTTATTTTCTTGATTCAGTTTTATTAACTCATATGTATCTAGAAATCTGTCCATTTTTCTGCAATTTCCATCCTATGTGGGTAAAGATTTTTGAATTAGGTATTGATGTATTTCCACAGGATCTGTAGGGATTCACCCTTGTCATCCCCTGACACATGAATCTGAGCACTTTCATTCATTTTTTGATATGGCTGGCTAATTGTTTATCAACTTTATTCTTCCAAAAGCAAATTCTTTGATTCATTAATTCTTTGTATTTATTTCTTAGTCTCAATTACATTAATTTCTGCTTTGATCTTTATAATTTCATCCTTAGTATGAGCTTTGGGTTTGATCTTTTTGTGGAATCTGCAGGTGCAATGTTAGATTATTTATGTGTACTCCTGTTTTTGTGATGTAAGAATTTATCACAATAAATTTCCTTTTTAGGACTGCTTTCATTGTGTCCGGTTAGTTTTGGTATGTTGTATCCTACATTCTTGTTTAGTTGTAGATATTTTTAAATCTTCTTTAGTTTCATTTGTGTCCCATTATTTGTTCAGGAGGTGTTAATTTCAATGTGTTTGTAGTGTTTGTAGAGCTTTTGCAGTATGCTTTTGCCATTAATTTCCAATTAATATGCATGGAATAATGTTAAATCCTTCCCATTTACTTAAGCATTTTCTGAGGGCTAGTATATGATCTGTTTTAAACAACTTCCAATGTGCAGCTGAAAACATGTTTATTCTGATGATGCTGGGTGAACATTCGGAAGACATACATTAAGTCCATCTCTTCACTGGCTTGGTTCAATTCTGATAGTTTGTTGCTGATCTTCTGTCTAGTTGATTTGTCTCTTCATGTCAATGGGGTGTTAAGGTCTCCCATTATAACTGTGTTATTGCTAATAAATGTGATTTTTCACATTTATTAGTTATCTGATGTATTTGCATGCTCCTGGATTTAGTGCATACATATTTATTATTGTTACTTGAATTTCACCCATAACAAGTATGTAGTGACCCTCTTTATCTCTTTTCATCATTCTTGGTTTAAAATTCACATTTTCTGCAAACAGAATATCACTGTTTGTTTCTGAGTTCGTGCTGCATGAAAGATTTTCCAACCTTGTATGTTAAGTCTGTGAATTTTGGCGGGGGGAGGGGCTAAATATGTTTCTTGTTTATAGCATATTGTTGGATTTTGTTTCTTGATCTATTCTTCCAGTCTCTTTCTTTTGATTTGTTAATAGAGGCAATTTATATAGATGGTTATAACTTATATGTATTGGCTTACTTTTTAATGATATTTTCTTGTTGTTTCTTCCTGCTTTTCCCCTCTGTTTAACTGCTTGCTCTGACTGGTTGCTTTTCTTTGTTGTTGCTTGAATTGTGGTCATTTTATCTGTCTTGAATATATTTGCTTTTTTTGATGGTTGGTTTGGTGTTCATGAATTTCCTCAGTTGTTCTTTGTCATGGAAGTATTTTACTTCTCTATTAATTTTCAGTGATAGTTTTTTGTGGTACATCAATCTGGGTTGGAAGTTGCTTTCTTTTAAAATTTTGTTCTTGTGCTGAATTTAAAGAATGCTGAGTGTTATGTCTCTCTGTAATTTCCTTTTAGTCATGGATGTTTGGAATTCTATATGCTTCATTTATATCTATGCCAAATTTTTTTATCCATGCTTGGGAAGTTTTCTGCTATTATTTCTGAGAAGAAATTTTTATGGCATTTGTGCTGTCTCCAGCTTTCTCATTGATCCTAATGAATCTTATGTTATTCTTCTTTGTTACCTTGTAGCTGTTTGGTTGCATGGAGCATTGCTATTTTAAAGCTATCTTTCCTCTCATGATATCTAGCTGCATTTTTGTCTCCAAAATCTGATATATCCTCTGGTACATTCAATCTGTTGCATCTAGTATCTATGGAGGTTAAACCTCTTGAATTTCTGTTAGGACATGTTTCATGGATTCTGTTTTAATCATATGTTGTGCTTTTATTTCCATCATCTTTCTTTTTTATTTTAAGAGAATAAAACAAAACAAAGCAGATAAGAACTGAATAATATAAACACCCCAGAAGTTCAAAACAAGAAAACAGGAAATCCAAAGTGGCTACCATAATGTTTCTTCTTGAAACACTTGTTTGAAACAGTTGTCCATATCTTCATACAAAATAGATTTGAATAAAACATAATAGTATAAAACCAATCAAAACAAAGCAACGAAAGCATTACAGGCTTTGAGAATCAGACAATAGAAAGTGAACAATGGCTACCACAAAGTCTCTTGTTCTCTTCAAAATAGCTGTCCATATCCTCACATATATTGAAATCAAATAATAGAAATAGACTAGAACCATCAAAACAAAGAATAAAATCATTATATGACTTCAAATCAAGATAGGAAATAAGGAATGCCTACCATGTCTCATTTTCTTCAAAATAGCTGTTCATATTATCATATATAATAGAATTGATTTTTGTAAACTTATTAAAGAGAAATTCTACGTATGTATAACCCTATACATGTACATCTATCCTTTCTATACTAGCAGAAGGACACAAAACAAAAAATACAAAAAAAGCAAAAGAAACAGAGACAAATGCATATCAATTAACAGAAAACCCAAACAATAATATAGTTTTTCAAAACAAGTTAGTAGAAAAAATAAAGGTTTTTATTTTGCATATTTGCATTACGAGTTGCTCAGATTACCAGATAGACATTTTATAGGCAATCATTTTAGATGCCATAAATGTATATGCACAAATTTATATCTTCTTTATTTTCCCTTACTTCTTTTCTTCTTTCTTTCTCCTGAGTTATTTTTTCCCTTTGACCAATTTCTTACCCTTTGACAATATTTACTAAAGATTTTGTATCTTATTTACTTTTTCAGTTTCTTACACCAGGGAAACAATATGGTATTTACACGTGTGAGTTTGATTTTGTTCACTTATCAGTATGGTTTCTAGTTTTATCCCTTTACTTATAAAAACACTGAGTTCATCATTCTTTAGAACTGAGTAGTACTCCTTTGTATGAAAAACCACATCTTTTTTATCCATTCCTCGGTTGATAGTCATTTGGGTTGTTTCCAAGATTTGATTATTACAAATTGTGCTTCTATAAACATGTGTGCATATAAATCACTGTGGTATGATGTTTTCAATATTTTGGGAATATGTTCAGCAGGTGAACAGCTGGGTCAAATAGGATCTCCAAGCCCAGTTTTTTGAGCGCCCTCCACGCTGATTTCCACAGAGGTTGTCCCAGTCTACACTTTTATTAAGAGCGCAGAAGAGTTCCTTTTTCCCATAGACACTCTAGCATTTCTTATTGGTGGTTTTCTTTTTCTTGGCCAATCTTTATGGAGTGAGATAGAACCTTATTGTTATTTTAATTTGCATTTCTCTAATCACCAATTTGTAAAGGCTACAAAGTTACTGTTTGGCTCAGCACCCAATTCTTTGTAACTGGGCTGTGGTGGTGATTATAACCCACTATATCATAGTGCTGTCATACAGGGGAGAAAAACTGATTATAACATGTATGACATCCTGGTTAAAGTATTACAGTTAGTAATAACAAAATTGTCAAA